>NC_090445.1:950271362-952771362 GCF_031143425.1 Pleurodeles waltl
GCAAGAAGAGCCGGCACAACTACAAGCACAGGACCAAGGCGATACTGGCCAGGAACTTCAAGGCAGCCTTGTGCATCCAGAGGAGGAGGAACTGAGGTCCAGAAAGAGTTGACAGCCTTGGAGGAGCAGGTATCTTCAGTCATCACAGAAGAGTTGGTGGCAGGAGTAGAAGGCCATGACAGTGCAGTCCCTAAAGGTCAACAAGACACACAGTGGCAACAAGGGACAATTGCACCAAATGTGTCATATTCTGTAGTACAACATACTACCTTTATGGGCTTCTCTGTGCTGAGTGTAAGGGTGAGGGATGGAAATGGTCATATGTCCAGACACACATCTGAGGAATGTAACTTAAAACCCACACACAGGTCACACAGCCCATTCCACAGCTGTCATGTGTGTCCAGTCCATGTGTGATGTGCTGCACCTGTCCAGCTTTATTGTTGAGTCCTTGGGATTTTTTGCAATGTATAACATCAGTGTCCAGGACTATACGTTCCACAATACCAAGCAAAAGATCTGGGGACAAATTTTCAAATGAGCTTACGCCACTGTTGCGTCACTTTTTGTGATGCACCAGCAGGGCACAGTGCAGACCCATATTTTCAAGGCCAGGCAAAGGCACTTTGCATGGCTTTACATGGCCTTTTAGATATGGTGGAAGGCTACACAGTGCAAGTTGCTGCTTTGCCTCACAATGCATCAGAGAGGTGTACCATGGGTGTTGTGGTGAGTGTTCATATGCAACACCCATTGGTTTGGACTCATTCCCAGATCTGCAGGAATCTATAAACTTGGGAACGTGTCAAAACTGTATGCCTCCCCAGGGCAGGCACCATGAAGAGAAATATCTACATTTGTGTTTGTTGCTTCCTCTCATTATGTGTGCTCCATGCAGCACACATAGAAAGAGGAAAATGCCTCTCTGGATTGTAATTCAAAACAAATCCTGCCAACAACACAGACACACTTTCACCATGATGCAATTGTGTTAAGAATCATGCCAGGCAGCAATCTGTGCTCCAGCACAGGGGGGAAAAGACAGAAATGCACCCTATCTTGTAAATAAGGTGCATTTCTGTCCTTTCAAAATTGTAGAAGTTGTGAAGCACAAAGGCTTATGGTGCTGCTTTATGCCTGTTACTAGTTAATATGCCCCCTGGACTGTAACACCAGAACATAGCAGGACACAGGAACCATCACCAGACTTGGACAATGCACGCTCCCTTGCACCATTTTGTGAGTGGGTTTCCTGTGGGGTTATGCAGTCAAAGCTGGACTGGAAAGCTATGGAATCAAATGAAATGTGGGTGTCAGAGGATCAATTCCTTACCAGAAAGGAGAGCCAGGTGTTGGGCATGTGAAGTACCACCACATAGGACCTTGTGCAGAGGCATGTCGAGAGGGGCAGAAGTGCAATAATACAGGCCCAGGGCAGCACAGCAAGAGACCATCGGCACAAATGCTACAGGTTCATAAAACTGAGCATTCCTTTTCTTCCTCCTCCATGCTGCCACTCTAATGCCTGCCTAGCACCAGAGCTGGCACACGTGCAACATGTTGCAAGTGTGCCTGCATTGCATGCAGGGGTGTCTTTCTGCAGGAAGGCAGACATACCTGCACAATAACAATACATGGAAACATTTACCACTTTCCGTCTGTGCAGCAAAATGCAGCACACACCGAAAGAGTCGAATTTGAGTACAAATCAATTTAATTTTCCTTGGTGGGCCTGCCCTGGATAGACATATGTGCTTGTACACATTTTCAGTAGTACCTGTTTTGGAAATCTGGGTTAGGGGTGTGCGGGGACCTCTGCTCCGCTGGTGGAGCTAACAGAGTTGTTGGAACAGGTGGTCTTTAAGGAGGAATTCCCCACACTGGTCCCAACACTACAGTCTCTAATCAGAACACCAAGATAATACTGACAGGATCACAAGCAAGGTGGTTGCAAATGATGGATTTATCTATTTTCCTCCACACCCATTGTGTATATTGTTTGATTATGTGAGCAAGTGTGGAGGTTTGACCTCTCATATCTCTGTTTGTGAAAGATGTTTTGGTGTAGAAGTTTGGCTGTGAGAAGATTAGCTCTGAGTACCGGAACTCCTGGTTATTTTGTTCAGGCACTAGTAAAAAAGACTAGTAACTTCTAACCATCGCAGAGGGAATGTCATATGATGATGAGGAGGTAATGGCCATTTTATCAGCACCTTCATTGCTAGGAGATACCAAACTGGCTAAAACAATGTCCCAGCTCGGTGACTGGGATACTTTGGTGGAACTAAAAAGAGGACAGGTCAAAACTGTCCTTCATGGGGCAGTAATGACTGAATACCTACGGAGCAATGGTGATCCAAATGGACTCATTGTTACCAACAAACCCCAAATTTTCCTAGAAGACACAGAATTCAGAAAAGACTGGTCAATGATTGCATGGAAGTGTACACATGATTGGCTGGTCCCCATAATTAAAACTACAAAAAGACTGTCAGAGGCACTATTGATTCAAATAAAAACTAGTGAAAACAATTTAAAACTAGGATTAACTACGCTGGCTTATAAGAAAAAACTAGAAGAAACTAATAGAATCATGACAAAATTTAAGGATTACCTAACCCATCAGAAAATTTCCAAAACGTCCTGAACAAGTTTTCTCATAAAAAAGTCTACCCTTCTTCCAAGGAAGACTATGGGCCTCCTTACGACCCTTGCAGCTGGTGGTAAGCTGGCGGTAACACCACCAACAGGCTGGCGGTGTTCCGCCAATTATTATGACCGTGGCACAGTTGCCACAGCTATACCACCGGCCCCTCCAACAGATATAGGTGGTCATTATGACCCTGGCTGTATTACAACCGCAGGCCTAAAACGACGGGAGCACCGCCAACAGGCTGGCGGTGCCTCCCGGCGTATTCGCACCGCCGGGGCTGGCGGTTTCCTGCCATTTTAGCCCTGGCAGTGATAATCCACCAGGGCAGCGCTGCAAGCAGCGCTGCCCTGGGGATTATGACTCCCCTACCGCCAGCCTGTTTCTGGTGGTTTGCTCTGCCAGAAAGAGGCTGGCGGTAAGGGGAGTCCTGGGGCCCCTGGGGGCCGCTGCACTGCACATGCCACTGGCATGGGCAGTGCAGGGGCCCCCTGACAGGGCCCCATGCAGCTTTTCACTGTCTGCATAGCAGACAGTGAAAAGCGCGACGGGTGCTACTGCACCTGTCGCATGGCTGCAACACCGCCGGCTCCATTAGGAGCCGGCTCCTATGTTGCAGCCGCATCCCCGCTGGGCCGGCGGGCGTAAACTAGGTTTGTGCCCGCCGGCCCAGAGGGGATGTTATAATGGGGACCGCGGGAGTGCGGCCGCATTGGCGGCGGCCGCCCTCCAATGTTGTAATGACCCCCATAATCCCCAGGGCAGCGGTGCAAGCTGCTTTGTCCTGGGGAGGGCAAAGCCACAGTCTCTCAAGTGGGAGGTTTGCCCACTGCTTGGTCCTGGGGAGTGCAAGGCCACAGTCTCTCAAGTGGGTGGTTTGCCCACTGCTTGGTCCTGGGGAGTGCAAAGCCACAGTCTGTCAAGTGGGTGGTTTGCCCACGTCTTGGTCCTGGCGAGTGCAAAGCCACAGTCTCTCAAGTGGGTGGTTTGCCCACTGCTTGGTTTGGGGAGTGCAAAGGCACAATCTCTCCAGTGGATGGCTTCTACACTGGTGCTGGAGGGGGCCTTGTGCCCAGTGTGCTTCATCCTGCGAAGGATGGGGTGAGTAGATGGCTTCTTCCACTGGTTCTGGAGGGGGCCTTGTGCCCAGTGTGCTTCATCCTGGGAAGGATGGGGTGAGTGGATGGCGTCTTCTACTGGTTCTGGAGGGGGCTTTGTGCTCATTATGCTTCATCCTGGGAAGAATGGGGTGAGTGAATGGCTTCTTCCACTGGTTATGGAGGGGGCAATATGCCCTGTGATGCAATCTTGGGGAGTGCAAGGTCACAATCTCTCACCTGGGCGTCACACCTACAGGATTTGCAGGGTCCAGGATGCGCTACAGCCCATGGAGGCAGGATTACACACTGCCCAGTCCTGTCCTTCCTGCCTGATGGTGCTGGCCCGTTGTGCTTCCAGTTTGCAGCTGGTGGTGCCTCCTTGCCCTTTCCTTTGGCAGCTGGTGGTGCCTCCTTCCCCTTCCATTTGGCAGCTGGTGGTGCCTCCTTGCCCTTCACTTTCACAGCTGGTGGTGCCTCCTTTGCCCTTCCTTGATGCACCTGGTGCATGCACACTTCCAGTACTGCTGGCTGGTTCCCAGGATCCTCTCCCACCTGCAGTAGCTGTCAACACTACTGTGTCTGTGGACTGGGTGGCTGAGGTGCTCGCCTGGATTGTGACCACCCTGGCCTGACATGAAGGACTGGGGGGAGGGGTAGGTAAGAGGTCAACGGTGGAGAGGAAATGCTTCTTAGGAACATTGGGGCAAGAAGAGGGTGAAGGTTTGGGAGTGGAGGAAGAGGAAGTGGTTGTAGGAGATGCCTGTCTGCTGTGTTTGGGTGCAGGTGCATGGGCTGGATGCTGTTGTGAGGTAGATGGCTGTTGGGCGTCTGAGTGCTTGTGTTTGTGTACTTTGGGAGGAGGGGGCACAGACACAGTGGGAGAGGACACAGGGGATGTGTGCATGGATGTGGGGGTGGTGACTGCCTGTTAGGGGTGTGTAGTGATAGGAGTGATGGTGATGGAGGTAGTGGATGAGGATGTAGTGCATGCAGGTGTGAGTGTAGATGCTACTGGGAGGGAGGTGGACAATGAGAAGGAGGGGGACACAGTGGAGGCAGTGGATGTTGGTATGTCTGCATCTGGATGGTGTTTGTGTGAGTACCTGAGGGATGATGTGTGGTGCTTGTGTTTGCCTGGACCACTCCTGTGTGTTGTCCTAGGTGCATGCTGGTCTGCCTGTGTGCTTGGGATAGGGAGAGGTTAAGGGGAATGGGACTCGGTAGAGGAAGTTGGAGGGGGGAGGCTAGAAACAGGGACAATTGCTGCCATCAGAGAAGAGGCCAGAGCCTGGATTGATCTCTGTTGGGCCTCCATGCCAGAGTGAACGCCCTCCAGGGGTGCATTTGTTTGTTGCAAATGGCCTGCCAGCCCTTGGATGGCATTCATAATGGTTGACTGCCCAACAGAGATGGATTGCAGAAGGTCAATAGCCTCCTTACTCAGTGCAGCAGTGCTAACTGGGGCAGGGCCTGAGGTGCCTGGGGGGAAGGAGATGCCCACCCTCCTGGGTGAGCGGGCACGGGAAACTCGCTGAGGAGCTGCTGGGAGGGCAGTGCTGGAATGGGGTCGCGGCTGTACCTGTAGTTGGCGTGGCCACAGAGGTGTCCGCCACCACCAGGGAGCTTCCATCGGGGGAGGTATGACTGTCCGAACCGTCCCCTTCTGTCTCCACCGTGGTGCTACCCTTGCCCTCCGTCCCACTGGTGCCCTCACCGTCATTGGATTTGGCCTCCTGGGCCCTGTGGGATGCAGCTTCCTCCGTCAATGGTGCCTCTGCTCCTCCGTCAGATGATGCTAATGCACAGAAGGACAGGGTGACAAAACAAAAATGTGGGGGGAGAGGCAAAGGATACACTGGGTCAATGGCTGCTCCAACATCACCGTTGGTGTACACAACACACACACACACACACAGGGAACAGCATTAGGCAATGCACAACCAGTCACAATGATAGTCACCAGCCCATGGACAGTAATACGTAATGCCACTAACATCATACCAGAGACCCACAGACCCCTGACCAGTAGTGGTTGCCTACTAGTTTGGTTGGAGGTGGTTCACATCATACCCTGCCCAACATGGGAGCTACCCTCCAATGTCTGGTCTGGCGTAGGGGCACCCAAAGGCCCACATCCTCCACCCTGAGACCACCCCACCACGCGCCATTAGTATATTTGGAAACTGTACTCAACCCCTTGTGACTGCTGTGATGCCCTCAAGCGAGCATCAATCTCTGGGTAGGCCACCACCAGTATGTGGGCTTCAGGGGGGTCAGGGTTCGACGGGCACCCCTTCCTCGTTGGGAGGTCATCCCCAGCTGGGCCTCCGCCATCTTCCTTGCCCAGTGTCTCAGGTCCTCCCACCATTTCTGACAATGGATGCTCCGCCTGCCTTAGGCTCCCAGGGTCTGCACGTCCTTGGTGATGGCACACCATATACCCTTTTTCTGATGGGTGGCGACCTGCAGAAAAATGCACATAGAAAAGAGGTATCAGTCAGACCGTCCGGCCTGTTACACTCATGTCCCACCTTAGCCCTTCCATTCCCTTATGTACAGACATTGCCCACCATACATGCAGCTCGCTGCCCAGGACCCTTCCACCAACTCCCCCTTACAGCAGGCCCTGACACACAGCACTCCATGCATTCATGCCCCATGCATCGTGCTCACAGTGTACTCTCCTGTTGGTCTGGAGGCCCATACAGCATTCGGTACTGGGGTAGTCTCTCCAACTCTGCAGCGGTGAAGGCAGGGGCTCTTTCCCCAGTCACACGAGCCTTGGTCGGTTCCAGACACATGTCACAGCAGCGCTTGCAGTGTAGGTCTTCAACTGTTGAAGGTCAGGTAGCAAGTGGGTGTGTGCAGATAGAAAATGGTGGTCACGTCTACGGCGATATGTACATCACCATTGGCCACAGTTACCCATAGGGCCCAATGGGATCCAATGAGGAGTTGCACAGTGGTTTTCGACTGCCTCCAGCAACGGGGCACAACGTCAGTGGAATTATCTCATTTCCACATGTCATGCCATACAGGACAGGCGGACGCCATTTCAGGAGGGAGGGCAGGCAATGGCACCTAACTGCATCACAGCACACATATGCACCATTTGGGCCTATACAATAATCTTGTCTTACAGTCACAACATGCAATGCAGTGTAGTGTTTTGAAATATGGGATACTGACCAGCTACTCACCGTTTGCCCCCTAGATTGCAACTGCTGCGGATGAATCGGAGATGGAGACATACCCCATGTACAGGCACATGGTGGGCTTGGCAACAATGAAGGACAGGCATGTTATCCTCACCTATAGACTGGACAGGGCCACAATCACAGAGCTGTGTGCCCAATTGAAACCCGACCTGATATCTGCTATCCGTCAGCCTACCGGGATCCCCCCTCTTGTGCAAGTCCTATCTGTGCTCCTTCCAAGTGACAGTGGGCTTGGCAGCAGGAATGTCTCAGCCAATGTTCTCAATAGTGCTGACCAAAGTGTTGTCTGCCCTCATTAAATACATGCACAGCTTCATCGTTTTCCCCCAGGTGGAGGATTTGGCCACAGTGAAAGCTGATTTCTATGCAATGGGACATATCCCCAACATTTTTGGGGCTACTGATGGTACACATATTGTATTTGTCCCCCTCCAGAGAAATGAACAGGTGTTCAGAAATCAAAAGAGTTTTCACACCATGAATGTGCAGATAGTGTGCCTGGCGGACCAGTACATCTCCTGTTTCAATGCAAAGTATCCTGGGTTTGTACATGATGCCTTTATTCTAAGGAATAGCAGCATCCTATATGTGATGGTTCAACTCCAGAGGCACTGGGTGTGGCTAATAGGTGAATCCTGGTTCCCACCCAGTGAATGTTGGTGTATGGGTATGGCGTGGGCCCTAAGGGTTAGTGTGTGTCTAACAGTTGTCCCTCGATATTTTCAGGTGACTCTGGTTACCCCAACCTCTCATGTCTACTGACCCCTGTGAGGAATCCCAGGACAAGGGCAGAGGAACGTTACAGTGAGGCACATGGGCGAACAAGTAGAATAATAGAAAGGACATTCGGCCTCCTGAAGGCCAGGTTTCGTTGCCTCCATCTAACAGGTGGATCCCTGTACTACTCACCCAAGAAGGTGTGCCAGATCATCGTGGCATGCTGTATATTGCACAACCTTAGCAACACAAAAGGATGATGGACGGAGAACTGAACAATGCAAACACTCACCCCCAGTCACAGATCTGGGTTTAATCCATCGTTCTTTTGCCCACCATGCCACCCCAGTTTGGACCCAGCCATCTGCAAATCAGTCTTGACCCTGTTCCACATGGGAACAGTCCAGCCCGAACTGCCAAGCCAGGTCCTCCCTGGACCGGAAACAAGCATCCTGGGACTGGTTTCAGTGTTTCACCCTCATCAGCCAGGTGAGCTTGAATCCAGTGGCACAGTGAGCAAGGGACGCACGTCTGGGCATACCCTTCCCACTTAGGGCAACTTTAGCAACACAAAAGGATGATGGACGGAGTGCTGAACAATGCAAACACTCACCCCCAGTCACAGATCTGGGTTTTATCCATCGTTGTTTTGCTCACCATGCCACCCCAGTTTGGACCCAGCCATATGCAAATCAGTCTTGACCCTGTTCCACATGGGAACAGTCAAGCCCGAACTGCCAAGCCAGGACCTCCCTGTTCCGGAAACAAGCATCCTGGAACCGGTTTCAGGGTTTCACCCTTCATCAGCCAGGCTAGCTTGAATCCAGTGGCACAGTGAGCAAGGGACCCACGTCTTGGCATACCCTTCCCACTTAGGGCAACTTTAGCACAACCTTGTCTTACTCACCAGGTGCCTTTTCTGCAGGAGGATGAGGC
This sequence comes from Pleurodeles waltl, assembly GCF_031143425.1. Lineage (NCBI taxonomy): Eukaryota > Metazoa > Chordata > Amphibia > Caudata > Salamandridae > Pleurodeles > Pleurodeles waltl. The sequence continues at coordinate 950,279,984 of NC_090445.1, forward strand.
TGGAGGTGGGCGTGTGGCAGCAGTGGACCCTGTGGACAGTGAAGATGAGGAGGCAGAGGATGAGGATAAGGACAACAGAAGTGCTATTATAAAACAATACTTACAATGACACACAGGTAGGACACTGTAATTACACTTTACATTGACAGTTTTGTATTTGACATTGTCACTGGCCGGCTAATTTTTTTAATTCTATGACCACTTACTGTACCCTTTGGCATCTCTATTTTCAGATATTTGTGTCCCACTATCGCTCCTGGTATATTGACTGCAGACAACTACAGGTCATTCCTATGTATACAATACTGTGCAGTTATATTGCAGTGTTTAAAGCTTGTCAAACAAATACATGATTAAGGGGGTTATTCTAACTTTGGAGGAGGTGTTAATCCGTCCCAAAAGTGACGGAAAAGTGACGGATTTACCACCAGCCGTATTACGAGTCCATTATATCCTATGGAACTCGTAATACGGCTGGTGGTATATCCGTCACTTTACCGTCACTTTTGGGACGGATTAACACTCCTCCAAAGTTAGAATAACCCCCTAAATGATTTGACAGACTCCATGCATGTATTTTTTCAAATGGTGTTTATTTAAGTGCTAATGATTAGAGGGGGATGTGCAATGGGCTGGGTTGACGATGGAGGAAAGTCCAGGATGGGGTCCAGTCTATTTGTATCACAGGTACATTGTCCAAGGGGGCAAGGGAAGCAATGGCAGTTCAAGGTTGACAGGGTGACAGAGTGGGACACAAGGGTGGCATTCAGGAGAGTCCTATTTCCTGGTGGGGGTCTTGACAATGTTCTCTGGCTTCTGCCTGGATCACAGGGACCATTTGTGGGGTGGTTCTCATTCTGCTGGGTGTGGAGTGCTAGTGGCCTGTTGGTCCTGTGGCGGAGCCTCCTGTCCACTAGTGGCAGCAGGGGTAGAAGGCTGTTCATTGGTTTGGCTAGTATCAGGGGCCTGGTGGTGTGCCATTGCTTCCCTCATGGTGTTGGCCATGCCAGCCTGCACCCGTGCAATGGTGACCAGGGTGGTGTTGATGTCCTTCAAGTCCTCCCTGATCCCTAGGTACTGTCTGTCTGCAGCTGCTGGGTCTCCTGCAACTTGTCCAGTATTTGGCCCATTGTCTCCTGGGAATGGTGCCTCCTGGAGAGTTGGTTCCCTGGGCATGTCCTCCCCCTGTCGCACAGCAGTCCTCCCAGCTTCCCTGTTGGACTGTACCTCTGTCCCCTGAACCGTGTGCCCACTGCCACTGACCCCAGGCCCCTGATCATCCTTTGTTTGTGGGGTGGCCTGGGGTCCCTGTAGTGGTGGACACACTGCTAATTGATGTGTCCTGGGGACAGAGGTATGGGCCCGCTGGGTGGGTACTGTGCTGGTGTTTCCTAGGGGGGGAGGCTCTGTGGTGGTATGGGACTGTGCCTGGGTAACCGACTGTCCGGAGATCCCTGATGGGCCAGGTTGGTCATCCAGATCCAGGTACCCAGAGCTGCTGTCATCACATCACTCTTCTGGGGCGGACTGGAAGTTGCTGTCACCTCCTCTCCGTGATGTAGGGAGGGACCTGTGGGGATGTAAATGCAGTGTTATTTTTTCTGTGTGTGTCATATTGTGCATGGATGTGTTGTCCTGTATGGTTGTTATTGCCCTGGCAGCATTTACTTGTGTAAGTAGTGATTTCGTGGGCTAGGTGATTCTCTCTAATGTGCATGCTATAGTGATGGGTGTCCATGCACGTCTGTGAGTGGTGTCCATGCATGTCCTGGTATTTTGGATGAGTGTGTTGTGATGGTGGGGTATGTGGGAGGTGGTGAAGTGATGGAAGTGAGGGTAGTGGTGGGGGTTTGTGATGGTATGCAGGTAGGGGGGGTGATAGTAATAGGAATTTGACTATCAAGAGTCCTGTCCTCCTCCTACACCTGCCAGGTCCTCAGGATGCATGATCGCCAAGACTTGCTCCTCCCATATTATTAGTTGTGGGGGAGGAGGTGAGGGTCCACCGCCAGTCTTCTGTACAGCTATTTGGTGTCTTGCTGTTGTGAAACGTACCTTCCTCCATAGGCCGTTCCACCTCTTCCTGATGTCATCCTTTGTTCTGGGGTGCTATCCCACAGTATTGACCCTGTCTGCGATTCCCCGCCATACCTCCATCTTCCTTGCAATGGTGGTCTGCTGCACCTGTGATCCGAATAGCTGTGGCTCTACCCAGATGATTTTCTCCACCATAAACCTTAGCTCCTCCTCAGAGAACCTGGTGTGTCGTTGCGGTGCCATGTGTGTAGTGTGAGTGGTGTGGGTGAGGGTGTGTTGGGTGCTATGTTGGGGTATGTGATGTGGGGTGCGTGGATGATGTATAGGTGATGGTGGTGTGTGTCTGTGGTCTTGTCTGTGGTCTTGCTATCTCTCTTGTGACACTTGTTTGTAATTGTAAATGGTTGTGGGTAATATGGGTGTGTGTTTTCTAGTGGTGTGTGGGCGTGTGTAGTTTGAATTGTCCAATATGGTGTTGTTTTGTTAGGTTGTGTGTATTTTGAGCGCAGCAGTATGTACCGCCAATGCTTTAGCGCCATTGAATGTCCGCTGTGGTGATTCATGGGTCATAATGCTGTGGGTGTAGTTCTGTTGGCGTAACGGTGTGGGTTTTGGTACCACCAGTTTATCACTGACATTTGGTCTGGTGGACTTGTGTGTGTGGCTGTATAGTGACGGATTGTTCTGTGTGGGTCATAATATGGGTGGCGGTAATCTGCTGCGGCAGTAGTATGTTGGCGGCAGTCAGCATGGCGGTAAGTGGGATTTACTCACAAGGTCATAATGAGAGCCTAAGTGTTCCTTTCCAGTAGTGGGGCAGAATAGTATTTAGTTCACTTATGTAAGATTAGGGATCCTTGGCCCCGAAGAATGCCCCAGACCAGTTTTGGCTCACTCAATCAATCAATCGATCAGTTTTTGTAAATGTGGCTACTAACCCATGAGAGTTTCAAGGTAGTGGGTGGGTGGGGGTAAAAAGGTGGAGCTTCATGCAATGAGCCAGAGCTTGAGGTTCTTCCTGAAGATGGTGAGCGATGGGCTATATCTGAGGTCTAGGGGCAGGTTTTTCCAGCTCTTTGCTGTGATGTAGGTGAAGGATCATCCTCCAGCTGTGATTTTTTGAATGTGAGGGATAGTGGCCAGAGCCAGTTGAGCGGAATGGAGGGATCTGGCAGGGTGTGGAAAGTGACACAGTAGTTCAGGTATGCCAGTCCGACATTGTGTATGGCTTTGTATGTGTGGGGAGTAGCTTGAAGGTGATTCCTTTTTCTATCAGGAGCCTGTGAAGGGTCCTCCAGTACTAGGAGATATGTTCTTGGCATGGGAGGTTAAGAACCAGTCTGGCAACAGCATTCTTGATGAGTTGCAGCTTTTTGATGTTTCTCATAGTGGTGCCGGCAAAGAGAGCATTGCCGTAGTCAAGCTTGCTTGTGACTAAGACGTGGGTGACTGCCCTGCTGTCTGCTGGGATCCATTGAAAATTTCCAGAGTTGGCGGAGGGTATGCCAGCAGGAGGAGGTGACTGAGTTTACCTGTTGGGTCATAGATATGAAGGAGTCGAGGATGATGCCTAGGTTGCAGGTGTGCTCAGTTGGCGAAGGCGGGGTACTGAGAGATGTGGGCCACCAGGAGTCGTCCCATGCTGAAGTGGCATTTCTGAAGATGATGAGCTCTGTCTTGTCAGAGTTGAGCTTGAGGCAGCTTTCTCTTATCCAGGTGGCGACGGCTTCCATTCCAGAGTGGAAATTCCTTTTGGCTGTGTCCGGGTCTTCGGTGAGGGACATGATGAGTTGTGTGTCACCTGCATATGACACAATGTTCATTCCATGGCTTCTTATTTCTCACTGTGAGGGCAGAAACATGTTGGCATTGTTTGAGGACGGGGTGAGTCATTATACTCACCCTTACCATCAATTCATTTTTTAACCTTACCGACAGACACCACTATTAGTTGTATTAACACTTGCTGTCCGCTAGGTATTTTTAAGTGTAACTGGATCCCTGTATTATTCAGAAAACGTTCTCTAAAAACTCCCTCTGTGAACTTCTCACTGTGAGGCTAAGTCAGCCCTTGTGGCATTGTCCTACTAGGGTGGGGATAGGTGGTCTATGATGAAACATGACACTGTTAAGTGTATGGGACCACCTGTTCCAAAACGAGGAATTTTCCACACAGGTCCCAATACTACAGTCTCTAATAAGAACCCCAAAATAATACTAAAGTGGTTGCGACTGATATATTTATCTTATTTCCTCCACACCCATTGTCTATGCTGGGTCTAACCAGATACATAGCTCACAAAAACATGGACCTGCAGCCATGTCTGACAATTGGTAGCGGTGTGTGTAAATGTATGCTTTGTCACCACAGGAGTCAATGTATGATTAGGCTTCCATCTGTGTGTAACATTATCTATATCCTTTCAGAGTTCACACACACTGTTTAGACAGATAGCACACACATGGCAGGAGCATGCACCTACACATTGCTGAAGTGTAGCAGGTTGCTAGCTGTGTAGTGTGGATGCATGACTATGATGCACATTGGCAAGATGAATGGACAATGCACATTGCTGAGAGCACAACAAGACAGACTGCCATGAGGTAGAATGTGTAAGGCTAACACCAGGATCAAATTGAATACCTCAACAAACACGTTGTACTATTCCAGGAGTTGTGGCCTGAATAGTGGCCTCAGGGAATGACACAAACACTGCTGAACTGGAACAATGCTTCTGCAATGTGAACAGTAGTGCTGTGAATACATGAAAAAGTTAGACATAGCCATCATTAAAGGAAGTGGCAATTACCAAGCTGGAAGTGTACCTTTACTCAACCTATGTGCTCTGGCATGGCAGGCTAGCAAGCTGTGCAACTGTGTTGTAATGTGTGGTATGATACAATCAAACACTCTTGGCACACAGTGAAATGTGAACAATGCTCAGAACTTGCCACCTGAAAGGCAAATACATTGCCAATGGCCTCAAGACATCAAGTCACATAGGTACCATACATCAATGTTAAGTTAAAAGGGAATGACTTCAAATCATGTATGTCAGCCAGATAACTACTGTCAACATCCAGCATTGAACAACATTGACATATATTCATTTTATTACAGAGGGAGAAACTACTACTCCTGACAAGGTGCCTGTCCAGAAAAACCAACCTCCTGCCAATGCCATCTTGCCCCGCATTGGACAATGACACATTCTAGCAAATCCTAGAGTACCTTGTCTCACCTTCTCTACGAGTGGGAGATTTACAGCGTCATTGGGTCTCCAGAGGAACCACCTAAAACTCAACCTACACATTTTCCCAGCCCAGCTCTGGACGACGAGGACCTACAGGTCATAATTCAACAACAAGCGGTAGGAGTCCAGGGGCAGATGTTGGATGAGGTGTGGATGGGGATGGAGACCATTGCGGGCAGTCTAGAGGGAATCCGTAGGTGCCTTGATCCCAATAAGGATACATCAGAGGAAATCAGAGGCACCTACACTCCACTCTAGAGATTGGAACAGTGGTGTCATAAGGGAGACGCAACAACAACAGCACTGCCAATGTGATCACAGTGAGTTTGCCACCCACCTGGGGGAAATACATAATATCCTAGAAACCATGGAATGGCAGCATGACTTCTGTATCACCACTATGGGGGTCTTCCACCATGACATTGTTGCTGTGCTGACAAGCCAGCAGGCACTTCTCAGCACTGTGCTGCCTTCCTTGTTGGAATAGGCAACTGCTGCTGGGGAATGGGACACTACTTCTTCAGCCCCTGATGTGTGTATATCTCAGATACCCCATGCACAAACACCTCCCCCCTGAAGGTAGGCAAAACACACATCAGAGGAGGAAGAATTAGATTTCTCCACTTTCAGGAGGAGAGCTTTCCAGTAACATTTGTCCCATTGGACCTGTGATGAATAACATATCATACTTGCAATCTGGCACTGTCTAGGCTGTCATTGCCCACCCATTGAGCTTATCCATTTGTAGAATGTCAATGTGACCTCACTTCTTGAATGCCAATTTGTATCTTCTCCTCATTGGATACCTCTGTCCTCAACATGTCTCATGATGTCTTCCCCATGGACTCAGTCTGGATATCCTATAGCTCTATACCAATGTTGTAATTGTGAACCTGCAGATTCAGACACATGTAAATAAATGCACTGAATTCAGCCTGTGTGTTGTATGTCTGTTGATGACTGCAGTAAGTAGACCATGGCGGATGTCCAGAATCTAAAGGCAATAAAGGTAATAGCTACTAGCCAAAGGGAAATGTGTTTTATACATCCTTGGACAAATCTATACAGACCAGGCTAAATAGGTTTTGCTACCCCTATGTGCATCTAAACTTGCAAGCGGTTCCCTAAGGTCACAAGCATGAAGTGCAACAATTAGCTTTCAGTCAATGGTGAGGGTGAATGACATCACAGCACAGGTGGGGACCACCTCCATGGCTACTAGCCAGCGAACAACACTGCTATGACAGTAAAATGGTGCTAGGGTGATTGTGTAAGTGTCTGGCATCAGTGTGTGATCCAAAATATCATTGACTACTGACAACCGTTTGACATAAACAGCCATTCAATGCATGTCACATGACTAACACACACAGTGCAACAGTAGGTGAATGCTGGTTTTGAGCTCTATATACATTCACAGCAAGAGTGCCAGTTACAGTACTCAACTATGTTTGAAGATCCCTTAAGTGATTTCATGGCAATCTTGACAGGCTTTCTATAGGTGTTTCACCTAGTCACACATATCTACCAACACAGCTTGGAAATCCTGCTGCATTTACTTAGCACAAACTGAGCAGATCTGACAACTCCTACGCAGTAAATCATGAATTTGACTTGAACATAGAAAAGATTGCTATTTGATGTAGATATAAAACTTATCATACCTAGACTACACTACCTTACTTATCTAATCTAAACTACACCTAAACTAAACTATGCAAACTACACTACTTTATCCTAAACTCTATCTAAAACTACCTTAGCTTAAATTATCTTACTCTACACATATAACACAACAGACACATTAAAGTTCAACCCCTCACGGCCCCCTGAGTCCTCCACCTTCTATGGTGTTATGAAGAAGCACCAGGGCTCAAAATGAACCCAGCCAAATTGGTTTTGGTGCCTTTGACCAGTTCACAAGACTGTTTTGATTGGCAGTCTGAGATACCTCTGCGCAGGCTCAGTTTTAAATATCTTGGTATTTGGATAACCCTTCTTCCTGAACTCACATGGGCCAGAACCTGGCCCGCTACTAGCCCGACTAACGCAGACTTGCAAAGATGGCAAACACTGCCGCTGAATGCGTTGGGCCGTGTAGCCCTCCATAAAATGATAGTATCACTGCAACTTTTATATGTCTTTCAAAACATTCCACTCCCGATCCCACGTCCATGGTTCAGGTCTTTGGAGAAAGTCACCTATTAATTTCTTTGGAATGGGGCAAGACATCGTGTGGCCACACAGCACTGTCAGAGGAGGGTGCACGACGGGGGATTGGGAATGGCTGACGCCTACTTGTATTATTTGGTGACCCAGCTCCTCGTTGTACATGATTGGTTTACAGTGGGGTGGAGCACCCGGCCTACCAGGTGGAATTGGAGACGTTGGGTTTTCCCCATATCCTTGATTTGCTTTATGGTGCACTAGTCCCCAGGGACATGGAGTCAATAACATGGGTGGTTTTCTTGGCAATGGAACGCTGTTGTCACCTGACAAACCCCGCTGTGGCATGGGAGGTGGCTGAGTGAATCGGCGGCATTGGAAGGGTTTGCTGAATGGGACCTGCTGGGTGTATCATTAGTGGGTGATTTATGGAAGGGGATGCAATGAAATCATTGCAGGAGCTACAGGCTGATTTTCAGCTGTCCCGGATGCAGTTTTTCAAGTATCTCCAGCTCAGGCATGATCTGGGCACTTACCTGCCACTCACTGGCCCGTTACCAGAACTCAATCCACTTGAGTCCAAGTTGCTTATGGGCAGCTTGGGAGGGAAAGGTGCTTCCCAGATTTATAAAATGTTACTTAATAATGCCCCGAGCAGTTTGGAATCAAACAGGAATAAATGGGAGCCATGGGTGGGTGCGTTTGAGGAAACTGACTGGGCGGAGGCGCTGATGGCACCTAGGATGCTGGCGGTGTTGGCGAGGCTTCGAGCGGTGCAATTCTACTACTTACACAGGGCACATCTGACGCCTGACAGGTTGCACCGGGCCAGTCTTCACTCCACAGCTCAGTGCCCTTGCTGTGCAGGGGAACCAGCTCATTTTTTTCACATTGTGTGGTCTTGTCTGGTGCTGCAGGCTTATTGGGGTAAGGTGACACGTGAATTGAATGCGGTGCTGGGGCAGGAGCAACATATGTCTGCTAAACTGGTTTTACTCAGTGTTATGGAGGAACTTAGTGGCACACGAGCAAATCATGGTTTTGTGGGTATGGCCCTGCTGGTTGCTAAGAGAGACATTGCTGCTGCTTGGAACTCATCTACGGGCCCGTCCCTCCAAAAATGAGGACATGGGGTGGATTGGTGCGCAAACCAAGAAAACCTGGTCTACGAATCGAGGTCCTGTCCCCGGAAACATGAGAAGATATGGGAAGGGTGGATGGGATTACCCTCGTAGTCTGCTGGGGGGCTTTAGATCCTGTTGTTTAGATCTGAACAGGACATCTGTCTTATTGAATGGTTTATTGTCAACATTCTCTGGATCAGGAGCTCACCGTTTTCACCTGTGCAAGCTGGTTTGACTTTTCTTTCTCCACTTGTTTTCCCTTCCCCTCCTCTTCTTTTTCAAAACAATAAAAAATTTGTTTATAAAAAAAAAACTTCAACCCCTCACCCATTAATACACATTTTCACATAATAACGACACAAACTACACCTATACAGAAACCATCTAAACATAGAAAACTAAAAATATATATATTGTTCTGTATTTTATATTTTTAAACACATATCCTACACATCAACCACAGTCCCACTAAATAACCTGCCTACCTATATACCCACCTAAGAACAAACCTCACCTAAAATGCTAACATTACTTTAACTAAAATAACATATGCCTACACTAAAACCTATCCAAAACTATGCTATAAAACCACTACAGAATTACCACATATAAACAACTGGGACTGGGGAAGGGCACCAAGAGTAAGTGAAAACTAAATCTGATCTGCAATGCAGTCTATGGACTGCTGCAGCATTTGTACCCATTGTATCAAAGTGTCAACTTTGTGTTCCAAACCGGCAACATGGAGTTTGAGGTCAGATAAGTCCTTCATGGCCAGAAGTTCAAACTCATTGCACTGTCCGGTGGGTGGGGGCATGGGCTCTGGCGGCTCTGCTTGCTGACCGGTTGATGGGCCCGGGACAGCAACTGATGCATCTCCATGTGCCGCAGCAAAATCCTGGCTGGGTCCTGGCTTTTCATGGGTTTGGGGGCCATGGGGTGTCAACTTTCATGTGCCTGCTGCCATCTCCCCAATAAATTGGCAAGCCATTCACCATTAGGCCTTCGCTACATTCGGATGTGGTGGTAATGCTCAAGGTGAATGAGGTGGGCCTTCTGCTGCTCAGGTGTCATATTATCTGTTGGAGCAAAAGGAAATATGTATCAGACAAATCTGAACTAGGAACTGTGAAAAATATTATTATGCTTCATATAGTTTGGAACATCACATGCGGTTTCTCTAATAGTCCATATTATCCTTTTATTATGAATTGACCATCCATCAAAAAAAAACATTACCTTCTCCTAATGTAACAAAGCCAAACAAAGCCAAAGTACCCAGGAGTTACCACTGTAGGCATATGAAAACAAGCACATTGTCTGCCCAAATCTAGACAGAACCATGTTAATACTGAGACCGATTAGGAACTATGCTATTGTGTACGCATGGTATGGTACACATGTCCCTAATAATTAATCATTGGGGTTCCTTATGCAGCATGCAACAGGCTTGATTCCATGGCTATTAACCTATGTAAAATGATTAATGTCTGGCAAGTACAGGTATTGTGCCTCAGCATTGTGTACCTGATAGGGTAGTTTGTATCTGATATGGCATGAGTGAGGCCTTTAACTGCATTACCATGTGTTGAATACTGACATCTGGCCCATCTATACATACCTATTCTGTCTGCACTTAGTTGTAAATCCTCACATCGTGTCTGGACTTCCCATACAAAAGCTACCTAGAATGCAATGTGGGCAACTCCAGTGGCAATGTGCATCTGATAGGTGGACTGAAGTTGGACCTTCCAAAGCCATGTTTACTAAGAATTCCTCACCTATATACTTTAAAAGACTGGCATTTTGCTCACTGCTCCTCTGTTATCCCATCTATCAAGTGGGCCTGCATAGACTGGCAATACTTGTTAATTGACATTAGTCCTAATCTAGTCAACATGCAACTTTGTCCTAATTCATTTGTGATGTAACGTATGGAAAAACATTTTTCAGTGGAATGAGAATGCCCCTTGAACATGTCATTGCAACCAGTACCCAACATCACACGCAATCATTATACAACACAGAAAACATTCAGGTGACACTTACTGGATCCTTGAATTCTAGGGGTGCTGGTCCACCTACAAGACATAACATGGTACATTCCTCTGTGAATGTAGAATGCATACACTGTATACATAAGAAGCACAGCACATTGGCTTTGCAATGTCTATGTAAGTCTGCATGTTGAACATGCAGCATATGGCACAGTTGACATAACTTAATAAGACACATAGGTATGGCAGGTTAAAGTGTTGATAGATATCTGCAAAATCAGAAATCAGGTGCGGACCAAGATCAAATGCATCACTACTAAATGGTACACGGGTCCCTGCCTTTAATGGGTATGTGATCAGAATGATTTGACATATCACACTCTGCAAGGTATAATTTTAGCTTGTGCTTTCTCAAATTTATACATGACTATGATAATGCTCCACACATCAGACAGTAGCCATACTTGTTTCTTGGCTTCTAAGCTCAGTACATGTCAATACTGCACAGTAAATAGACATTGTTCATCCATACCCTGTAGAGGCAAATTAAGGAATTTAGAACATTTACAAAATAACATTTATGAAAAATGGTTAGTTGTAATTACATGGGATTGTGCTCCCCTGTAATATACATAGAGTTTGGCACACCGATGTTAGTAATGATCTGGCATGCCCAGTGACAACACTACATGCACAGTGGTGGTGGCTTCACATGCACTGCATTGTCTGTGTGGGCTAGTGCCAGGCCAGTGTTAACATGTTTCTGTGGTATGCTTCTTTTTCTTAACAGAGTTGGGCTGTAGCATGACATTCTAACCATAAACCATATGTTACCCTTAGAGCCATAAAAGCAATAGAAGATTTTAGCAAACGAGACTCAGCTACAAGCTTCCGGCGTATAGGTACATACCAGTATCTCCTCCCACTTCAAGGCTGAGATGATCGATGAGATCTTCCTCCCTGCTGACCACAACTGCCCATCAATGCTTCAGCTGATGCAGTGTTCTGTTGATTTTGAAGATACAAACCATGTGCTGCTGTCTCTAACGCTGCTTCCATTCCTATATCGGGTACCCCTGACTCACCCAATCCCCAGTGGCAATCATGTCAGGCAAGTAGTGCATAAGGAGCCACAGAAAGCCATCAAACTCCTTCTCAGGCATATTCTTTGACCTGCCCCTCCCAGACATATCCCTCCCCAAACAAAACATCCTAAAATAATAACAAAATCTACCTAAAAACACCCCACCCCAAACAATGCTAATCCGTTAAATGAAAAAAAGCCCAAAATACAGTGAACAAAACAATACAAAATACAAATACAAAATACGAAACAAACTTTGGGACACCTCAGGGACTGAACAGACACCAACAAGACCAAAAAACTTTGCCAAACAATTCAGCAACTAACAAATAACACCTCCAGCCAGCACTGACTGTAAGGAAAAGTGACAGTAACTTCACGCTTCCTGGTTTGCAGCACACCAGAGTCATTGCATAATTTCCTGGTGGGATACATTACATTTTTACCAAATGTGTAGTTTGTTTAGACACATCATTGGCAAAATAGCCAATGAGTAATTTATGTAAAATGCATGGCATTGCAAAATGCAGTTTTTTTGATGCATCTACATGGATTTGTGTTTTCCAGATGATGCGATGAGTCCATTGGGCTAATGAGTCTGCTTAAATTTACACAATTGACCAAATGTGTGTTTTACTGTATAGTGTATTATGCAATGCCTGGAAAAACTTCAAGGGATCAGTGTTTTGATGTAATTTTCTGAGGTGACATGCTTTATGACTTGGAATGTGTTGCATGTGTACATTGACAGTGCACATATGTGTAACTGATTGCATCAATAATGTAAAAACTGGGGCACACAATGTATTAATATGAAAGTGTGTGACATATTGTGTGTTCTTCAGAGGTTAACATTAGAAATAAATGTTTCTGTTGCTATCATGCTTGGGTGTACGTGGCTAGCTAAGTTGATCTTTTATTGTTTACAAAGATATAGCTGTGATAACCAAATGTTATTCACATTGCAATACATGATAATGAGCAAACATCTGTAAATTACCCGAGCCCATTTTTACGGTTAATTTGCAGGGAACTGTTCTGTAAGTGTTCTTGCTGTGCTGCATTAAACTTATGTGAATGTGGCAGGAAAGCAACATTATCATGAACTACAGTGCATTCCTGTCCTTCACCTCTTTGTCAGCGCACAGTTTGCTGCCTTGCGCTAACACAGGCACCCTTAAACCATGGAGCAAGGGTGTCTGTGTTAGATACAGGATTGTCTTTGGGAAGGTAGCGGCACATTTCTGCACAATACACAATCAGAAGAGTTGTGTTACTCTTTATGTGTGTGCTGCAGTATGCAGCACATATAGATAGAGAGAGAAATGTGGAATTATAGAACTATTATTCCACGTTACACCTGTCAGGGGGAGGCAAAAGCTTTTGCCACATCATCAGGTTTACATCATTAAGTAAATCTGAGTCAGGCTAAATATTCATGGGTGTTGCCCCCCGCAAGACCCATGGAACACCCCCATGGAGCAGAGTAAACCAAGACAGCAGATTGCAGTGCCTTGACCCACTCCAAATCTATAAGGCCATGAGGAGTCACAGAAAGTGACTTAGGATGGCCTCATCAATATGGTTGAGAGGCTTGTCCACCCAAAACAAAAGTAGTGAGCCACCAGCAGCACCAGCCTCTGAGAAATATGCCCATATCTGGCTCCATTGCTAATCTAGGATGTGTTATGGGTGTATTATCCATTCAGAGAATGACATACAATGGCTAGTTTAGCCAGTCTTCAGTGTATGTGACACCTGAGGGACAGATAGACTGGCTAGATTTGTAATATATGTGGCTATGCCAATAAGGCACATGTTGATATATGCAAAACAACACCATACAGAAATAACTAACAACTACTATATCATGTTATGGAACACACACATCTGCTGTAGGGACTTGGATTTGGAACAATATGTGTGGCATATGTACATTATCACTGCACATTAGAGTTTGCCTTAATTATGTTCATATTTTTTAGTGATCACGAGGCCAGCTTTGGTAGCCGAAACAAATTTGATTACTTCCAAGGAGGTACATATTTCCAATTAGCATGCATCAAAATATTTTTCAATAGTGAGGGGCGGAGTGAACTTAGAATGTGAATAGGCATTCACACAAGATGGTCATCTGGTCATTTAAGAACACTTTATGCCACCATAAACTGGACTGCATCAGTGCATTTGGCAGAAGTTATCCTGCATATAGTCAATCCTTCAAATCAATTCAGTTATTTCCTATCTCTTTGTATCCTTCCTGCTTATACCAACGCACATAGCTGGGGCTGTGGGAGTGACAGCATTGTTTGTATCTGATAGAGACAACCCAACACAGTCACATACATCCATGCAGGTTACAACTTTATCCTTGCCTAGTGGAGCAAGTCTATCAACATTGGGCCTAGATAGCCAATCCTGCACCAGCGCAGTTAAGGAATCCACATTTACATGACAATGATTGTGTGCAAACATTAATGTGGCATATGGTGTCTGCATGTTTTGGGAGGTGTGGCCATGCACATCATATGTGTCTCTGGTCACAGTCAACGCAACATCATTTTACTACACTATCCTCCATAAGTATGAGACACTACAAATTGCAAGATGTACACAAACACACACAGTCAGTAAACACTGCTTTCATTTAACTCCATTTAGATTGTGGTAGGATGCCTGACAATCAGTTAACTGCAGCAGCACATATACTCACAACATGTCCGCATTGTGCCACATTGGTAGCTTGGTTTGGTGTAAGTCATCCCAAAGCACATGCATATGGCACATGTTGTTGACATGCACACATATTTTGCTAGATATGCAGTGTTTATAACAGCCAGCTATAAACCTTTGTGATAGGGCAAAACTATTATGTGAGATGTGAGTGTCATGCAATGTAGGAGGCTGGCCTGGCTTATAGTGGGTACCTTGTGGTACTTACCCCAGGTCCAGTTATCCCTTATTAATAGATTAGAAGTGTTCTAGCAGCTTAGGCTGATAGAGGTAGCTATAGCAGAGCAGGGTAGGCTGAACTAGGAGTCATGCAAAGCTCCTACCATACCACTTATGTCATATAGCACTATATCATAAGAAACACAATACTCACAGTTACTAAAAATAAAGGTACTTTATTTTAGTGACAATATGCCAAAAGTATCTTAGAGGATATACTCCCTTAGGGGGTAAGTAATATACACAAAATATACACACAAACCAAAATCAGGTAAGTAAACAGTTAGAAAAGTAGTGCAAACAATGTAGGACACAATAGAATGCAATAGGAGAAAATAGGCCTAGGGGCAACACAAACCATATACTCCAAAAGTGGAATGCGAACCACAAATGGACCCCAGGCCTAGTGTAGTGCATAGAGGGTTGCTGGGAGTGTAAGAAAACACTAAGGGTGTCCAAGATACCCCACCCCAAGATCCTGAAAAGTAGGAGTAAAGTTACCCTACTACCCCAGAAAGACAGTAAAGTCGAGATAGGGGATTCTGCAAAGACAACAACTGATTGCAAAGCACTGAAGACAGATTCCTCGTGCTGAGGACCTGTGAAGGAAGGGGACCAAGTCCAAGAGTCACGCAAGTGTCCAGTGGGGGTAGGAGCCCACTAAGCCCCGGATGAAGGTGCAAAAGGGCTGCCTCCGGGTGGAAGAAGCCAAAGATTCTGCAACAACAGAAGGTGCCAGGAAATTCTCTTTTGGTCAGAAGATGTCCCACGGCGTGCTGGAGGATGCAGAGTTGTTTCCACACAGAAGGATTGCAAACAAGCCTTGCTAGCTGCAAGAGTCGCGGTTGAAGATTTTGGATGCTGCCAGGGCCCAGGAAGAACCAGGATGTCGCCCCTTGGAGGAGGAGACAGAGGGGGCACTTAGCAATACAGAGAGCCCATGCAGAAGCAGGCAGCACCCGCAGAAGCACCTGAACAGGCGTTCAGAAGATCTGAGCATGATGGTCGACTCAGCACACCAAAAGAGGGTCCCACAAAGTCGGAGTCCAACTCAGTGAGTTGGGCATGCAGGACGGAATGCTGGGGACCTGGGCTAGGCTGTGCACAAAGGAAGTCTTGATAAAGTGCACAGAAGCCCGAGCAGCTGCAGTTCACGCAGCACACAGGATTACTGTCTGGCGTGGGGAGGCAAGGACTTATCTCCACCAAATTTGGACAGAAGGGCCACTGGACTGTCAAGGACACTTGGATCCAGCTCCTTTGTTCCAGGGACCATGCTCGTCAAGATGAGAGGGGACCCAGAGGACCTGTGATGCAGAAGTTTGGTGCCTGTGTTGGCAGGGGGAAGATTCCATCGACCCACGGCAGATTTCTTCTTGGCTTCCAGTGCAGGGTGAAGTCAGACAGCCCTCAGAGCATGCACCACCAGGAAACAGTCGAGAAAGCAGGCAGGATGAGGCGCTACAATGTTGCTGGTAGTCTTCTTGCTACTTTGTTGCATTTTGCAGGTGTCATGGAGCAGTCAGCGGTCGATCCCTGGCAGAAGTCGAAGAGGGAAGTGCAGAGGAACCTTGGCTTTGCTCTTGCATTTGTTATCCGAAGAGAAACCCACAGGAGAGACCCTAGATAGCCCTCAGAGGAGGATTGGCTACAGAGAGAGGTAAGCACCTATCAGGAGGGGTCTCTGACGTCACCTGCTGGCACTGGCCACTCAGAGGTCTCCATTGTGCCCTCACACCTCTGCATTCAAGATGACAGAGGTCTGGGACACACTGGAGGAGCTCTGGGCACCTCCCCTGGGGAGGTGCTGGTCAGGGGAGTGGTCACTCCCCTTTCCTTTGTCTAGTTTCACACCAGAGCAGGGCTGGGGGGATCCCTGAACCGGTGTAGACTTTCTTATGAAGAAGGGCACCATCTGTGCCCTTCAAAGCATTTCCAGAGGCCAGGAGAGGTTACTCCTCTCAGGCCCTTCACACCTATTTCCAAAGGGAGAGGGTGTAACACCCTCTCTCAGAGGAAATCCTTTGTTCTGCCTGCCTGGGACTGGGCTGCCCAGGCCCCAGGGGGGCAGAAACCTGTCTGGGGGTTGGCAGCAGCGGTAGCTGCAGAGGAAACCCGGAGAGTTAGTTTGGCAGTACCCGGGCTCCATGCTGGAGCCCCGGGGATGCATGGAATTGTCCCCCCAATATCAGAATGGTATTGGGGTGACAATTCCATGATCCTAGACATGTTACATGGCCATGTTCGGAGTTACCATTGTGACGCTACATATAGGTATTGACCTATAAGCAGTGCACGCGTGTAATGGTGTCCCCGCACTCACAAAGTCCGGGGAAATTGCCCTGAACAATGTAGGGGCACCTTGGCTAGTGCCAGTGTGCCCTCACACTAAGTAACTTTGCACCTAACCTTTACTAAGTGAGAGTTAGACATATAGGTGACTTATAAGTTACTTAAGTGCAGTGTAAAATGGCTGTGAAATAACATGGACATTATTTCACTCAGGCTGCAGTGGCAGTCCTGTGTAAGAATTGTCTGAGCTCCCTATGGGTGGCAAAAGAATTGCTGCAGCCCATAGGGATCTCCTGGAACCCCAATACCCTGGGTACCTAGGTACCATATACTAGGCAATTATAAGGGTGTTCCAGTATGCCAATCAGAATTGGTAAAATTTGTCACTAGCCTGCAGTGACAATTTTAAAAGCAGAGAGAGCATAAACACCGAGGTTCTGGTTAGCAGAGCCTCAGTGATACAGTTAGGCACCACACAGGGAACACATACAGGGCACACTTTATGAGCACTGGGGTCCTGTCTAGCAGGATCCCAGTGACACAGGCAGAAACAAACATACATACAAGTAAAAATGGGGGTAACATGCGGTTTACAGTGACTGTGAATTGAGACTGCTTACAAAAAGGTAGTAGTCATTCATTTATTGCCATTTTGCAAACTCTTTGAAAACCTAAAATAAATTAGTGTACAAAAAGATATGTCATTCATCTGTGAAAACATTTTGTATAATGTCATTTCTTCAACGGGTGCTAGCAATTGTGGGTATATTCTGACCATGTTCCTCATCCTTATTTTTATCTGCGCTTTCATGGTTGTCATAGCTCTCATCCCATGGGACATTGGTACACACACACAGGTGGTGCAATATGCAGAGCACAAGGATGATTTTACATACCATGGGAGGAAATAGCAGTCTACCCTGGACATGTCAAGACAGTGGAAGCAGGACGTCAGGACTCAAAAAAACTCACTCTACTATACTCCTGGTCCTCCTGAGTGTGCGGTTGTAGTTCCACTCGGTCTCAGTCTGGGGATGTGCAAAAGGGGTCATGACCCATGGCTGCAGATTGTATCTTTGGTCAATTGAAAAAGCTGGAAATGGAAAGCAATCAATGATCATGATGATTGATGGACCTACATTAAAGCACATGTCTGTTATGTGTAACATATGACTCATACACCTTTCCTCCAGTACAGGACCTGCACTGAAATTAGATGGCATACATGCCCTTTCTTTTATAGTATGACGGACACTGTACTACACATATGGGTATACAGGCCTGTGTGACGCCTTCATTATTTAGAAGGCTATTTCTTGCCAATTGCATGAACGTGGTTATTGTTTACTGATATGAGAGTGAGTATGCCACTGAAGACACACCTTTCACACTTCTCTATTGGTTTGGATTTGGACTACTCTCTGCATTTCTGGCCTATTCCATGTATTGATTTAAAATATGTACCCAGTGCAGATGATGTGGTCCTATTCATTCACACATATTTGGATGTGACAGTAGAAGTCATCAATGTTGCTCAGTAGCTACTGCCATGGATGTATTATTGAGTATGTATCAATGTGTGACATCATCGGCACACTTGGAAGTGCATTGTATCTGCTATGTTGACAGGACATATAGGGGCATATTTATACTCTGTTTGCGCCGCATGTGCGTCAAAAATTTTGACGCACAATCAGCGCAAACGTTGCCCCATATTTAAACACTGACGCCCGCGCAAGGGAAAATTCCGATATGTGCGTCATTTTCTGGATGCGGCAACCCGCCCTGCGTTAATGACATGCAGGGTAGGCGTTCCCGTCCAAAAAACAACGCACACAGCCGTGCGCCGTATTTATGCTTCCGGGCAAAAATGACTCCCGGGCGGGAGGCGGCGCAAAAAAATGACGCAAAGCCCGATTAGCGTCAAAATTTAACGCCTGGGTCAGGGCAGGCGTTAAAATGGGGCAAACACATCTGTATTTAATCAGAACACACAGAACAAACAACAGAGCAGCAGAGCAGCAGAGCAGCAACAGGGAGACATGGAGGTGATTTTGATTCAGCGTGCATGTCAACGCAGAGCCCTGCAGCAACAAAAGCAGCTACAACAACAACAGCAGGGACCCCAAAGGCAGCGCAGAAGGCAGGAGAGGATATTCCGCCCAAGAACAACCCTGCATGGCCTCAGGGAACGGGACATCATCCAGAGGTACCGGTTGAACTGGCAGGCCATTCAGCAGCTGCTGAGAAATATTGAAAAGCAGTTGGCCCCCACTTTAGTGACACCCCGCACTATCCCAACAGAAACAAAGCTGCTTGCCGTACTTCACCTGCTGGCAAGTGGCTCGTTTCAGACAACTGGTGCCCTGGTTGGTGGAATATCCCAACCATCATTCTCTGCATTCCTGCCAAAAGTACTGGATGCCATCATTCGCCTGACACCCCTCCACATCTGCTTCCCTAACACACTGCAGAAGCAGCAGGAAACAAAACAGGGGTTCTACGCCATCAGTGGCTTCCCGCACGTCCTTGGTGCAATCGACTGCACACACGTACGCCTTGTGCCACCTGCTGCGAGTGAACACCTCTACTGCAACAGGAAGCACACAAATTCCATCAACGTGCAGGCCATAGTCGATCACCAAGGATTGATCAGCAACATTGTGGCTAAATATCCTGGGAGTGTACATGACGCATTCATCTTCCGTCACAGCACCATCAACCAACACTTCCAGGATGGACGGTATGGCAATGGACTACTTGGTAAGGACAAAAATCCAACTTATATACACACTGCACAGCAACCCTCTAGGACAAACAACACATACACCACAATAGCAACACCTAGCCAGGAACACACTGAGGTCGTCACATCACTAGCCATGTTTCTGAAGTCATCCATTGAACCTGTCACACATTGGAATTTACTCTACAGCTTAATGTGAAGAAATTAATGAGTGTGGTTGCCTAAATGTCACCTTGCAAATTGGAAGTCTCACAAGAACCTGTACACTAATACATTGCATAAGTTTTAAGGGATGGGATGTTCTGGGTACTTTCACATGAACGTGTTAACTACACTTTCATGTTTCAACTCTGCATGGAACTATCATCTCACCCCCAGTGAAGACACACGGACACCTGTATCACAAGTCACAATGCTACGGAGGGCACACTGTACTGAAAAAACAAATACATACTGCTGACAAACGGTTAGCCAACAAACACTTGCTCAGCCAAGGAAAAAAACTCCATGCAAAAGTTCTCACCTACAAATATAGGTTGTCACATTAGTACACAAAAGAGTCACAGACAACACAAGACAACTACTGCCATCAAAGATCTGTACAACAGTGCCTCCTACATCTAATTGATCCCATTCTGTGTTTTTCTTTCAGCTGATCAGGGGTATGGCATCCAGCCTTGGCTAATGACACCATTTGGGAACCCAAATACTGCTGCAGAGCGGGCATACAATGACGCCCACAAGAGGACACGCTGCATAGTTGAGCGGACCTTTGGGATCCTAAAGTCAAGGTTCCGCTGCCTTGACATAACTGGCGGTAGCCTACTCTATTCCCCAGAGATGGTCTGTAAGATCATACTCACTTGTGCCATATTGCACAATATTTGTGTAAAAAGGAACATTCCCCTCCTTGAACCAGACCCAGACATGCCTGAGGATGACGAAGAGGAGGATGCTGGCCTGCAACAGGAGGGGGAACAACCTAACACGGCAGCAGGAGTGCGTAGGCGCCAACAGCTTGTTAATAATTTTTTCTCATAATTTCTTATAACAACACTTATTGCACAAATGTAAATAAACACAGATAACAAACACCACATCATGCTTTGGCCTATGCATTTCTGCCCACCTTTAGTTTGAATGTGCTGAAGAAGAATGTCGTCTCATTGAGCAAGAATGCTATAACAATCATCACACCAAAAACAAACATCACAAATGTATGCACAGAGGGTAGGATGTTACATGATACATTACCATCCACAGAGGCCAACAGGAGTACAAATGTGGCAATGACACATGCCTGATCCAGACACCTTAGACAGTCTCTCACCCAGCCCAAAAATGTAGATCATTTGAAAGTCTCATCACACGTGTTCAGAGACAGGGTGGGACCATCCATGTGTACGTGACCATGTCCTCAATGGCTTCTCTCAAGTTTTTGATATGAACAATACCCAATTGGAACAACATTAGCTGCCACTGACTCATGAGGAGACCTTGAAGTTACAGTGACAACATACACCCAGACAGGTGATAGTGGATCCACATTCGCACACACATATAAACATATGTCATCCAATCAACCAAATATTTGAAAGCAGCCCATCATAGTAGTGTCCCAGTTTGAACCTAGCAGGAAGAATGTAACATGCCACAAAACCAGGTAATGCATAAAGGGCCACATACATCAACAATCTATTTGTCATCAGCACATGAGGAACGCTGAGATTTTGCAAACATAGTCATTGGAAAATGGTATGCCAGATTGCTCCAAATCATCAATAGTGCAAACGTCAAATGGGCAAATGAGATGAATGAATGGTTAACAGTGATTCATACCATATGGCCTTACATTAGCCTGCTGCTGCAGATTTTGCATAACAGAATAAATAAAAGCCATGGATACATTAGCTAATCTGGATGGGCAAACCCTAGGGTGCTGGGGGCCTAAGTCCACCTCTACCGCCCCCCAAATATACAAGAATCATGTACTTGTGAACTAAACACATGCATAAGGCACATGTGTGGCCTACATGTCAAAAGTAAAACAAAAATCAGAAACACAAAATCATAATAGGACATGGCTAGCCCCATAAAACTGTACGTGACTATTGCACTCCCTGTTTGGACTATAGATAAAAGCATTACCATCATATTTGTGGAGACATTTTTGAGAAGGAATACATCATGGTATCCCATCCATCATTTCAAAATAGCCATCAGCAATTACCCAAAATATGTGTACAAATATGGTTAATACATATTTTTAACGTATCATTAATATTACAGTGTGAATGCCTTCTATACATCCAATAAGGGACATGTGTCATAGCTAACCACAAATGTGTATCACATAGCACCGTTTGGCCATGACAAATCTCCTTCCCCAACTTAAATAAATGAAGACATAATTTAAATATGCCTCAAATTTCCACGCATACAGCATGGGCGTCATTATTTTTTTCTCGTACAGGAGTGCACAGAATGCAGAGTCAAATATAAATTGTCATAAATGTTTCTCATATTTAGCCATGAAATTATAATTATCATATCATATTTTTTGACTCTGCATCCTGTGCACTCCTGTACGTGGAAAAAATATGACGCCCGTGCTATATGCGTGGTAAATTTGACACAACATGGACAATATGGTGGACATGTCATGTACCCTATTAATTTATTAATTTTCATATCATATTTTTTGACTCTGCATTCTGTGCACTCCTGTACGTGGAAAAAATATGACGCCCATGCTGTATGCGTGGTAAATTTGACGCAACATGGAGAATATGGTGGACATGTCATGTACCTTATTAATTTATTAATTTTCATATCATATTTTTTGACTCTGCATTCTGTGCACTACTGTACGTGGAAAAAATATGACACCCATGCTGTATGCGTGGTAAATTTGACGCAACATGGACAATATGGTGGGCATGTCATGTACCTTATTAATTTATTAATTTTCATATCATATTTTTTGACTCTGCATTCTGTGCACTACTGTACGTTGAAAAAATATGACGCCCATGCTGTGTGCGTGGTAAATTTGTAGCAACATGGACAATATGGTGGACATGTCATGTACCTAATTAATTTATTAATTTTCATATCATATTTTTTGACTCTGCATTCTGTGCACTACTGTACGTGGAAAAAATATGACGCCCATGCTGTATGCGTGGTAAATTTGACGCAACATAGACAATATGGTGGACATGTCATGTACCTTATTAATTTATTAATTCTACACTAGAACTGTAAACTCAGACTCACAATAATGTAAGGGAACCATGAAGAAATTAATTTTGACTCTGCATTATGTGCAATGTTATGCGGAAAAAAAATGACGCAGATTGTGTATGCGTGAAAATATGACGCATAACGGGAAAATAAAAACGGCGGCCATTTTATGCAGGAAGTGATGTAATAGGATATCCTGTTTACTAAATCTGTACTGGGAGTTAACTTTCACTTTCACTTTCACTTTGCAGTCTCAGATTTATCTAGACTGTGTGGTTGTGTGAAAGGTGTTGTCCTGTGTTTAACTGCTTTTGTGTCCTGTGTACTTTGTAATTTGTCTTTTTGTGATCCTAGTCTTGTTGCCTAATATTGTCTCAGTCTGTTTAGTCTAGTTTTGTACAATCCTGTTTTTGTTTGTATTGTCTGTGGGAGTCTGTTCTGGGTAGTATAACTTTGGGGTTAGTTGGGCTATTTTTCTTATTTTTCTTTTTCCTTCACTACTCTACCTTTCCCCATTTCCCACTTTTACTTTTTTTTCAATTTTTCTCATTTAATTCTGTTAATATGTCAGGTAGGCCTCGGCTTGCCAGGATGGGTGAAGAGGAATTGGGGGGATTCATTTGGCTAGTTTGCCATTTCCTCCCACTCATGCTGGAGGCTGGGGGCCGTGTGATACAAGGGTATCACACAGAGGCACGGAAAGTCGGGTGGGGGAAGGTGCGCCATCACCTGGTCCGGGTCTACGGGAGCATGCGGAATGAGCATCAATTAAAGCACCGCTGGGCTGATCTCATATCCAGGGAGCAGGACCTGCTCGACCACCTGGGAATCAGGATTGGTGGCCATGTTGGTGAGTACAAATCAATTACATGTGAATAATAGAAATCTGTCTGGGGACATGTGATGATTGTTACCCAATCTGCTAGATAAGTAGCTGACTGTGTGTAATGGTAGGGAAACCTAGGCCCATATTTATACATTTCTATCCCCGATTTTGCGCTGCATTTTCATGCAAAAACGGCGCCAACTTACGAAATAGAATTGTATTTTGCTAGTTTGCGCCGTCTCTGCGTCAAAAAATGATGCAAATGCGGCGCTACAAAAGTATAAATATGGGCCCTAATGTGTATTTGTTGCACAATGTGTAGGAAGACCAATGCTAGCAGTCAGATGGCTCATGTTTTCAACACATACCAGATGCCTGTAGCTGTATGTAATGTAGTGCTGCATTTGTGTCAGACAAGCGACACGTTAATGCCTCTATTTGAACTCTACAGGTCATATTGGCCAGTGAGAAAGTCATGTAGAAACAACATACCTACATATGTTGACGCCATAGCTAGACAGAAAATTGGAAACCCATGATGATGCTATAAATGTGTGGTGCCTTCACGTCACATGAAGTTAGCTATGTTGTCCACACATATGTCACATGTGTGTCTGGTTGCTGTGTGTTGAAAATGTCCACCTAGCCTGTTTGATTGTGAGGGGTCATGCAGTCCTCAAGTAACCAGCTTTTGGATGTCTCTCTGGGATGCACATGATGAGATGTATGCAAGCTATTATTGTTTGGGCATACTAATGGAGGGGTATCTTTGACAACACCTGACTGTCCTGGCCACTGCATGTGTGTAGTAGGGTGTGTAACTGTAGCAGGAGACTCATCCAATGTTAATGTTGAATAATAATTCATCCATGCAGTATGAGCATGTGGGAAAGTGTATCATTACCATGTCATATTCACACAGTGTCATAGCAACTGCAATTTTTTTTCAGTGCACCGAGTCTGAGTATATTCTTCCTTTCATGCTTTACAGGTGGACCAGCACCGTACACCGTGGGAGAGGTGGCACATTTTGAGGACCCCGATACCTACAGTGAGTGTGGCCTGAGTGCTATTTTTATTGCTTGCTAGTGATGCATGATGGACTACTGTGTGTTCCACAGAATTCATGATTTGATGCGCTGGCCGTTCATTGGCATTGTTGCTTTAGTGGGATATCAAATACCACTTCTGTTTCTGTAAACCAATACTTAGCCATCTCTCAGATTTAGGGGCTGTAGGTCATTCCAGTTGGGTCGCAATGGGGAATGGGATGAGTCATCTGGAATACACTGGTTAATGTAAGACTTGCTCTGGGACTTGGCTTGAACTGAGTCTGCATATCAGACTGACATTCTCCCAGATAGCTTTGGCAAATGGCTTTGATGAAATGTGCATCTTCCTAGTTGAGGATGCACTGTGTACACTGTAGGTTGGATCTTCCGGGGGCATGTACTTCCACTAGTTGAACTAGAAGTGTGTGTGACTAGAGTGCAATGGCCTAGGTGTTCTGTCGACTCATGATAATGGGTGTTCTAGCTCCTCTGTGTGTGTTGTAAAACATGCCTCACTGATAGTATGTGATGTTGGCCTAAGTCTGAGCATTTTGACATGTGTGGACCTTGGATGTGACAATGTTTGGCTGACTCCAACGTGTTGCTAGCCCTTCATAGGTGTTGTGTGTGAAGGCACATACTTGTTGACCTTTCTATACACTCCTGGGTGTGCATTGAACATGGCATTGTTGGTTGTTCTTCCCACCCCACCCTCAAAAACTGCCATGTTAATGGGAAACAGGGTACCTAGGACTGTAGCAACCAGTATGTTACACGTACTTGTGACCTTTAGCAACTTGATTTAGAACCTAGGGCATAAATTGCTCTTTGTGGTCGCAAATGTCTGTTTGCTATGCAGAAATGTATTTTGTGATTCTGAACATACTTGCAAAATGCATTTTCGACTCGCAAATAGGAAGGGGTTTTCCCGTCCTATTTGCGACTCACAGTGGTATGCAATTCCATTTGCAACTGAGTACGTGGTCGCAAAGGGAGTCGCAGTTACCATCCACTTGAAGTGGATGGTAACCCACTTGCTAACTGGAAGGGGTCCCCATAGGAACCCTTCCCCTTTGTGAGTGGACCTAAAAAAAAATTTCAAAACAGCCAGTGGTCCAAGGGACCACTACCTGCCCTGAAATAATCCAAAATGAAAGATTTTGGCCCTTATTTATACTTTTTTAGCGCCGCGTTTGCGCCGCTTTTTGACGCAAAAATGGCACAAACCTACAAAATGCAGCTGTATTTTGTGGTTTTGTGCCGTTTTTGCGTCAAAAAGCTGCGCAAACGCGGCGCTAAAAAAGTATAAATATGGGCCTTTGGTTTTTTTTCTAAGTGCAGCTCGTTTTCCTTTCAGCTAAACGGGCTACACTTGGGAAAAAATAACCAGCTTCATTTAAAAGCAGTCACGGCCATGGAGGTCTGCTGTTCCCAGCAGGCCTACATCCCCGTGAGTGCCCACAGTCGCTAAGGGGGCGCAAATTGGGACCCACCTCATTGATGTTCATGAGGTGGGTCTTAGCGACCCCATAGCGACTCGCAGACGGTGTCGGAGACACCGTTCTGCATAGCAAATTGCAAGTCGCTATTTTCCATATTCCTACATCTGGCCCCTAGTGTACACATTCGGTTATGGCCCATGGGTTCAATATTAGCACACAACAAATTACAAATGGCATTGAGTGAGGATTGTGATAGTTATCACATAGAGTGACATATGTAGTGAAGTCAGTATGCGGAAGAGGTGTAGCCATAATGTCAGATGCGTTAGGCATAATTTGGATGAGTAGTTTAGGGTGATGTCATCCATCATGTTGAGACATGGATATGCTAGGTGTGAGATGCCCTTATGTATGCAGGCTTCACATGTACTTCCTCTGAGTCTTTCAGTGAACTATGTTGTGACAATTGCTGCAAACAATACATTTATAGTAATGTACAAATAACCCATTGTGCTATTCCACCCAATGCAATTCCAAAGGAAAATATTTGCCTTTTCTCTTCACAGCTGCAAACATGAGTGCCGCAGATCGACACCAATTTGAGAGGCGTGCCATGCGCTACAGGCACATCCTGCAGGTGCAGTCTGGGTACCGGAGGATGGCCCGCAAATATCAATCTGATCGGGCCTCCGGGGCATGGTGGGCCTCACCACAGGGTCCGCCTACATTGCCAACAACAGCCACCAACACCACATCCACCAGGTCTCACCAAGTGGCCGCAGCAACGTCGGGAACAGTGGACCCTGGCTCTTCCTACAGACCTGGACCCAGCCGTGTTCTAAAACCAGGACAGTCCAGTGGGCAGTCAACTCCTGGCACAAGCTTAACCTCGGCCGGCACACAAACTACATCAGCCCCTCCTGTGGACCCAGCCGCATTCCTGGCATTGAGTAGAAAATTGGACAAGCTGGTCAATAAGGTGGACAACCTGAGCCAGGATGTGGCCTATATTAGAAAAAAGGGTCAGCTCCATAAGGCGGACCCTACGGAGGGCGAACCTGTAGGACTTTTGCCCTGTAGAACTTTTACCCCTCCCCTCTCTCCTCTTTCCTATTTTCTACTGATAGTTGGGTTTTGGGGATTAGTATTAGGTTAGTATAGGTAATTAGCTTAGTTAGTGTTAGGGAAGAGGGTGGCGGGTCCTTATTCTTTCTATCTTTATTTTTTGTGTGGGTGGGTGGGTGGGCGGCAATGTTTTAAAATTTAAAAATTCCTGTTTTTATAAAAAAAATAATAAAAAAAAAAACATAACAAATATAAAAAAAATCACCAAAAAAATATATGATTGTGTAGGATAGTATAGTATGTGTGTAGGTTAGTAAGTGTTGTCCTGCATGTGTCCTGTCTCATAATGGTGGGTGGGGGGTTGATGTTTAGATCGTTTCGTTACATGTGTAGAGTAAGTTTAGCTTAGGTTAGTTAGGGACAGTTGTGGGTTAGTAGTAGTCAGGTTAGATTAGTGTAGGTATTACCTTTCCCTTAGTTGCCTCTTGTGTTACTCAATAGTAATAAATATATAGTTAACCCTTTACATGATGCGTTAGGTGCTACTTTATCATGGCCTTGACATCAGTGTAGCTGAATGTTTTAGTATGACATTTGTGTCCTATGCTCGCCTTCCCCAGGAAATTGAGGTTTAACATGCCAGCTACCCGTGTGCTAACTTGGTAAGTATCCACCATTTGGGAGACCCACCATTGGTAGTTTGCATTGATCACCAAGGTTTTGTGTTGGTATGTATCCTACTTCACAAAGAGTGCTTCCAGACTTGTTATTGTGGGTAAATTAATAGGTCGGACTGCAGTGTGAAGTTCAGGGAGATCTTTGTAGATGAGGAGTTGTTCACACTCTTGTCTTGTTGCTTTCATTGCTGACCTACATCATGTGTGTACTAATTCTGCATGACTTTCCTTCATGGAAGTATACTCCGAAAGGGTGATTGATGCAGTGTAATTTGGTAATGTTTCCTTACATTTTGCAGCATAATTTCTTATTTTAGTATTGCATGGTGCCTACATTTCTCAGCCACCATTAGTTGTCTAGAATAGCTATAGATGGTGCATCATTCTGTCCAACACAGCATGATTGTGTGTAGTTAGTCCCTTCATCAGTTATGTTCCTCAGTATGGTAAGGCTATGATGCAATCCTGGCCACTGCACAGATGTTTCAGAATACATGATATCAGGACAGTAGTATTGACAATCTACATGGTTGCCGCACAGGCACTTTGGAGTTAGGTACTGCACAGTTGAATTGTGAAATAACACAGAGACATAATAGGTGTGCAAGTGCTATTTATTTATAGGTGCTGTAGTGCAAAATGTACATTGACCATGTTTGCTGGGTCCGTTCTGGTGCATTCTTACATGGTGATCCTACAGAAGGGGTGTGGATGATGCTCCTGACATGCTGGGGTGATGTCACAGACAGTGCAGAGGGACAGGAATTGGCAAATAGTAGGAGAGAGACATTCACTGGCAATGGGGACAAGTCATACAGTGGATTGCAGAACAGTCATTGAGTGTAGTTGTAGTGAGACTGGCATTTGACAAAACGTAGGACCTTGGTCAAAGTAGGCCATGGTGCAGGGACTAGTGCTTCCGGGTACTCTTCCGTGAGAATGTGATCTGCTCCATGTCTTCTTCTTCTGATGTGTGTGTTGCCTGGTTTGTCCTTGTTGTTGTTGGTTGTGAAGGGGCAACACACACCTCAGTGTTAGAAGACATGGAGGCAGACATCCCGGGGGCTGCTCCCTGTGGAGTTCTTAAGGGCAGTACTGCAGCAAGGAGGGCCTGCTGGTTTTTGAGAATGGCAGCCACATCACGATGGTAGGCAGCCAGGTCGGCCCTGAGGGGTTCAATGTTGCATTCGTGCACACGTTGACTGGATTGCAGTTGGAGGTGTTGTGTCAACTGGATGACAGCTGTGCTGATTTCCTTCTGTGTTTTGGCAAGTTCCTGCAAGAGAGATGTTAGGGCTTGCATAGCAGCTGCCTGATCAGCAGAAGACATCATGCACGAACGCACCCCCTCAAGGCTGGCTGCCATTGTTTGCATCCCCACCCGCACCTCCTTGGCCAGCTCCCGCTGTACCCCAACGACGGTTCTTTCGAAGCTGGTGCCAGTGTCGTCAGAGTCCTCAGCTGTGTTGGAGCTGGCAGGTATTACAATTGGGGTGGCGGGTGGTTCTACTGTGGTGGCTGCTTCTTCTGTGCTCCTCCTTGTGACTGAAGGTGAGGTTTGGAGGCTTTCAAGGACCATTTGGATGGTCTCCTGTGGAATGTTTATGGGCTCGTCATCCATGTCATCAGGGAACTCAGGGACAGGCATATCGGCAGGAGATCCATGTTCCTCTGCAATGAAACAGGGTACAATTAGTGTGTCTGTGTTGTGACAATTTTGCAATAAGATACAAGCCTTTGGATGCCTTAACTTTGTGCTCTGTTTTTGTCTTGGTATCTGCTGTCCTTCATATGGCCATTGTTGTAGGCCTATGGCCCACCTGTGTGTCACATGTATGATTTAGAGCTATCAGACTTGTCTGCCTATTTGCCTCTAGGTGTTGCTTTGTACAAATTTACGAATAGGCATATTTTTGTCCTACTCCTCCCTCCGTGTTTAACTATTTTTATGGAGAGACATTTTGTTGGGTGGGCTCTCATTATCCGGCATGAGATTACTGGCTTTCTAGGCAGCAGGATAGCTAATGGTGTGGGGGACTAAGTCTGACACACTTGTAATTAACTCTGTCACCCTGATTCTTTCTTTTTGCTCTGGCTAACTAGCAGTGGCTCTGGTCTCCCACGGCAAAGGAATGATTAGACATCCGAGCGCATGACATCTTTGGAACTTCTCAGGGAAGTCGTGGTCACTCAGATCCTACACAATTCTCTCTTTTCCAGTATGATCTCATACACAAATGACAAAGACAGTATTTGTTTTATATGATGATTTCATTGTACAACGGACTTGTAGATATTTAGGTGTGAGCCACAATAACCCAAACAATACAAACTGTTAGAATTGAAATAGTCAGCAGGAGAGTAAAACATTAGTACAAAGCTATCATGGTGCCTAACTGTTTCTACTATCCCTTTGTTTGTTCTATTTATAGCACAGCATGTTAAGCTTCGAGCTTGCCTGTCTGAATCACTGGGGAGACATCATCCCTCATATCAGAGCAATGGCCTGTGATCTGGTTCTGCATCTGCAGCAAGGCAGGCAGCGTCTAGTTGTGGTTCTCTGTTTGGAAACTCCCTCTTGCGTGTCTTGGGACAAGGAAGTAATATGTCATCGTGATGACAAAGTGTCCCTACGCAGGAATGCCAAATCTTAACCCCTACCACGTCTATCGGCAATGTACCAGACTGTATCCTTGACTGGGGCACAGAGTGGATATGTTCTGGCAAACTCCTGTGCTGAAGTAGGCAAAACAGTGTGATTTGACTAATAAACAACACAGTAGGACTGGCTATTTGCTAAATTAACTGATAGGAAGCCTAATAAAAAGCATTTAGTGCAAAGTGCTCTGAGGCTCTTAGATGTGAGCAAATGCGTAAAAGTACATTCAGGGCAAGGTGCACAAAGGCCTAAAGCCTGAAGCTAATGCGCAAAGTATACGTTACACTTACAACACTACACTTTGACTGACTGTGGGTGTTGTGAGTGCCGTGCCAGCACAGTTGCCTCTCAGGACCTGCCCCAAACACTTTTTATTCACATTGCCCGAAATGTACATGTGACGTGGCATTTCCTACGCATGTCAATGTTAGGATGTGGTATGGATGTAAACATTGTTGATGTTTGGAGATGATGTTGGGTCATGTGTGTTTAATTGGATTGGCCTGTTTATCGTATCAAGGTCCTATTTGGTTGTCAGACTGTGCAGGTGTGTTTCAGTGACCAGTTGCATGTGTCCACTCCTCAATGTTGTTGTCTGAGCAGTATGACATTAGTGATGTTGCCTTGTTAGCCAGGCACGTGAGAGACCCTGACGTATGCAGCATGTGTGTGTCCTTAGTGCTGTGTGGCTCCTATTGCTGTTTACTTTGGCTTATGTATGTGTCAAGTATGGGCATTCGGCATTTGAGTGTACTGGTGCCTTTGTCTTATTTCTATGAATAGTTGCAGATGTCATCCTCACCCCCTAATTTAGGTATGTATGTTCCATGGGGAGGTTCCTGCCATTTGGTACTATAGCTGCACAGAGATGAGAGGTGTTATTGTCAACTGTTGTGGCAGTTACATTGCAGTTGTTGTTTTGGCTACTGGATTACTGATAGGGACCGAGTTGATGTAGGATAGATTTTGCAAGACAAGTGCCTGGATGTGAGTTTGACGTAGTGGCCTTCACACCTGTCTCTGCTTTCCCTTGGCTCTATTGGTGTACTTACAGGATGGCCCCATGGGACTGTTGTTGGTGCTGTATTTTGTCGTGCCCCATATTCAGTCTGTGCTGGGCATGCCCCCCTGCCATGCCCCTTTACCCATGCCACTTCATATATGTGCTGACTTACATGCATTGTGTAGTAGGTATTCCCCCCTCCGGTAGCATGTATCATTATTGCATTTTAATTCCCCATGCGACTTACCCTGCATGTGTGTTGTCTCGTGGTAGTCTGCGCTGTCCTGTCCTTGAATCCCTGTGACGATCTCCTCAGGGATGACGGCTGCGACCATCTCCTCCATGTTGTCCAGGGCCTCCTGGTGTGCTGGACTCCCCCCTCCAGTCTGCATTGCTGCCTTCCTGTTCCTGGCCATTTTTTCTTTTGTCCTACGTTTGCAGTCATGCCAGCGTTTCTTACACTCGGTGACTGTTCGGCGTTCTTCAGCCACACTGTTGATCTTGTCCACAATTTGTTTCCATATGGCCTCTCTCCTACTGATAGGCAATTTAGAGGTGATGAACAATTGGTGCTGGTGTTCCGTCACCTCTTTAACCAGGATTTCCTGCTCCTCTGCACTGAAGCGACACTTTCTTTTTTTTCTGAAAATGTCCTGGTTCCTGTATGGATCATCCTGGCTGGTTCCTGGTCTGCTGTCATCTTCCTGGGGTCTGAAGTGGCATCTGGGATCCATTTTGGCTCTCCTCTGCTGAAAGGGCAGTTTTCGCGGGTAAATTTGACGCAATTGCGTCAAAATAAACAACGCTTTCCGGGTTGCGCTGTCGTAAATCGACCCACAGTCATTTGCGTTGCGTTAACGTTGGTTTTCTTTAAGACTTGACGCCGCTGTGTGCGTCACGAAATAATGACTCCCACCTGTTGGTTGCGCCGCCGTGCGTCAAAGTCTAAATTTGACGCCCGCACAGCGCTTCGAAATGGCGTTAGCCGGCGCTAATTTTTTTGACGCAAAACTGCGTTAGCGCAGTTTTGCGTCAAAAAGTATAAATATGGCCCATAGAACTCTTGCATTGTGCAAACTAGTAAGTTAAAATCACTGCACTGACTCAGTAAATAGGGGCAGCGTAGGACCGACCTACATTAAGACATACAGCACAATCCTGAGTTTTCAGGCTGCATTAGCACAAAACAGGCTGCGTAGCAGCAAGACAGGCACACTTGTGACATGTTGAATGTGTGGCTGCATTTCCAGTGAGATGTGCTTTGTGCATGAGGGGCTTCCTTCCATCACAGCTTGTACCTTTGTAGGCTTAATAGTGTATGTCTATGTGCCACAGAGTGCAACACACATAGGATGTTTAGGATAACTGAAGTTAAATTTCCATGGTACACATGACCTGGAGATGGCAATTAGTGTGAGGTATGTCCCAGTTTAGCTGGCGTTGGATACATGACATGCCTCATGAACCTGAGAGTTACATGCAGACCCACGGACAACTGACACTGAAGTCCTTCCTTGCACACAGTGTTGCAGCACAGCATTTTTCAAACATTGCATTGCTCTGGACCTTCCTACCATTGCAAGGCAAACACAGTGGCATAGCAGGTTTTAACATGTGTGATTTGCAGAGTTGCATTGCACAAGTGACATGGTGTATGCTTCAAGTATGAGGCACCCCCCCCCTCCACACGCATTGTCTTATTCACCACACGCAGAGGAGAATATACTATCATACTTTATTTACAGTTTTTCCATTTGTCATGTACTTCAGATGTACCTACCAACCAGTAGGCCATTCCTATAGCTTCCTTTCTGGAAGTGCTTGCTGATGATGGAGTGCCTGAAGATGTAGCCATCATGGACACTCCTAGGGTACTTTGTCAGCACATTAAAGAAAATCCCCCGATGGTCCAATAATCCCTGTATGTTGATTTTATATGTGTGCTTTCTATTGTGGTACACGTGGGATGTAGCAGCAGGCAGCACCACTTGGACATGGGTACAATCCATTGCCCCCAAGACATGAGGAAATGCAGCAATGGCATTGAAGCCCTGTATGTTTTCCATTTGTTGCTGCTGTTTGCTGGGGACATGATGTACTGGGATGTCAAGCTGATGGAGGCATCCAGGATGGAAGGTAGGAATGCCGAAAAGGATAGTTGTGATATTCCTACCATCCGGCTGTGGTGGTCTGGAATGACCCATATGGGGCACTGCCATCAGTTTGACCTGAAGAGGTATGTTGGTGCCCCACTATGATGTTGTCTGCTGCCTTGGTGCAATCAGGTTCAGGAGCTGCATGAGGGAGTCCCTCCTGAGCCACTGTGGGTTATGACCTCCTCCTCCCTGAGGCTAGTGAGGGAAGTTCTCTGGAAGTGCACACACTTCATTCTCCTGTGCTGCCTCCGTGGTGGCGGTAGTGGCATTCTCCCAGCTCCTAACTGCAGTATAAGTACCTCTATGCTATAGTTGAGCTTGCAAAATTGCTTTGGTTATGTTTTGCTTATATCCAAGTGGCAATGCTTCATTTCTTATGCCTGGAATTCGAATGGACTGGAATTTTGATGCATTTTTGGCTATCCACGCCGCTTGCCAATGAGGCATCACTTTCCCTCTGACTCATAAATGTCAATGCGTGGATTTTATGAGGGGATGTCTACCTTGCATACGGTTAACCCTTATGCAACGAAGCCGATTCAGGAGCAAGAATAGAACGACAGAAGCCAGAGGAAAGTGACGCATTGGGCCTAATGCGTCACTTTGTAAATATGGAGCATGGAATGTCCTGCTGGTGCATTAAAAAAAAGTACGGAGCTGCTGTGCAAACTCTTTGTAAATAGTTTTTCATTATTTTTCTTCAGGGCCTCAGTGTCTACCCTGCCTGATCTTTTCATTTTGAGAAAGACACAATAATGATGACGTAGTGGATGTTTATGGTAATGGTGTATAGTATCAGAATTTGGCATATGCATGTAGTGTTTGCAATTCCAGCTTTAATGACCAGATGCTTGTAAGCACAAACAAATTCTATTTCACAATTGGCATTTTCATTGCAAATGTGAAAATCAAAGCAATGCTCATAGATGTGCCCCATTTCATTGGGTGTAAACTAATCATCTTTTCCTTAGCTTTCCTTGACATGCTCCTTCACTCCTCTTTTTCAGCCCAATTCACAAAGGGATTCCGCACTCATGGCAGAAGCCTCAGAGTCATGACGGAGGTAATACACTCCACAGAATTCATGATTTGATGCGCTGGCCGTTCATTGGCATTGTTGCTTTAGTGGGATATCAAATACCACTTCTGTTTCTGTAAACCAATACTTAGCCATCTCTCAGATTTAGGGGCTGTAGGTCATTCCAGTTGGGTCGCAATGGGGAATGGGATGAGTCATCTGGAATACACTGGTTAATGTAAGACTTGCTCTGGGACTTGGCTTGAACTGAGTCTGCATATCAGACTGACATTCTCCCAGATAGCTTTGGCAAATGGCTTTGATGAAATGTGCATCTTCCTAGTTGAGGATGCACTGTGTACACTGTAGGTTGGATCTTCCGGGGGCATGTACTTCCACTAGTTGAACTAGAAGTGTGTGTGACTAGAGTGCAATGGCCTAGGTGTTCTGTCGACTCATGATAATGGGTGTTCTAGCTCCTCTGTGTGTGTTGTAAAACATGCCTCACTGATAGTATGTGATGTTGGCCTAAGTCTGAGCATTTTGACATGTGTGGACCTTGGATGTGACAATGTTTGGCTGACTCCAACGTGTTGCTAGCCCTTCATAGGTGTTGTGTGTGAAGGCACATACTTGTTGACCTTTCTATACACTCCTGGGTGTGCATTGAACATGGCATTGTTGGTTGTTCTTCCCACCCCACCCTCAAAAACTGCCATGTTAATGGGAAACAGGGTACCTAGGACTGTAGCAACCAGTATGTTACACGTACTTGTGACCTTTAGCAACTTGATTTAGAACCTAGGGCATAAATTGCTCTTTGTGGTCGCAAATGTCTGTTTGCTATGCAGAAATGTATTTTGTGATTCTGAACATACTTGCAAAATGCATTTTCGACTCGCAAATAGGAAGGGGTTTTCCCGTCCTATTTGCGACTCACAGTGGTATGCAATTCCATTTGCAACTGAGTACGTGGTCGCAAAGGGAGTCGCAGTTACCATCCACTTGAAGTGGATGGTAACCCACTTGCTAACTGGAAGGGGTCCCCATAGGAACCCTTCCCCTTTGTGAGTGGACCTAAAAAAATTTTTCAAAACAGCCAGTGGTCCAAGGGACCACTACCTGCCCTGAAATAATCCAAAATTAAAGATTTTGGCCCTTATTTATACTTTTTTAGCGCCGCGTTTGCGCCGCTTTTTGACGCAAAAATGGCACAAACCTACAAAATGCAGCTGTATTTTGTGGTTTTGTGCCGTTTTTGCGTCAAAAAGCTGCGCAAACGCGGCGCTAAAAAAGTATAAATATGGGCCTTTGGTTTTTTTTCTAAGTGCAGCTCGTTTTCCTTTCAGCTAAACGGGCTACACTTGGGAAAAAATAACCAGCTTCATTTAAAAGCAGTCACGGCCATGGAGGTCTGCTGTTCCCAGCAGGCCTACATCCCCGTGAGTGCCCACAGTCGCTAAGGGGGCGCAAATTGGGACCCACCTCATTGATGTTCATGAGGTGGGTCTTAGCGACCCCATAGCGACTCGCAGACGGTGTCGGAGACACCGTTCTGCATAGCAAATTGCAAGTCGCTATTTTCCATATTCCTACATCTGGCCCCTAGTGTACACATTCGGTTATGGCCCATGGGTTCAATATTAGCACACAACAAATTACAAATGGCATTGAGTGAGGATTGTGATAGTTATCACATAGAGTGACATATGTAGTGAAGTCAGTATGCGGAAGAGGTGTAGCCATAATGTCAGATGCGTTAGGCATAATTTGGATGAGTAGTTTAGGGTGATGTCATCCATCATGTTGAGACATGGATATGCTAGGTGTGAGATGCCCTTATGTATGCAGGCTTCACATGTACTTCCTCTGAGTCTTTCAGTGAACTATGTTGTGACAATTGCTGCAAACAATACATTTATAGTAATGTACAAATAACCCATTGTGCTATTCCACCCAATGCAATTCCAAAGGAAAATATTTGCCTTTTCTCTTCACAGCTGCAAACATGAGTGCCGCAGATCGACACCAATTTGAGAGGCGTGCCATGCGCTACAGGCACATCCTGCAGGTGCAGTCTGGGTACCGGAGGATGGCCCGCAAATATCAATCTGATCGGGCCTCCGGGGCATGGTGGGCCTCACCACAGGGTCCGCCTACATTGCCAACAACAGCCACCAACACCACATCCACCAGGTCTCACCAAGTGGCCGCAGCAACGTCGGGAACAGTGGACCCTGGCTCTTCCTACAGACCTGGACCCAGCCGTGTTCTAAAACCAGGACAGTCCAGTGGGCAGTCAACTCCTGGCACAAGCTTAACCTCGGCCGGCACACAAACTACATCAGCCCCTCCTGTGGACCCAGCCGCATTCCT
The DNA here is from genome assembly GCF_031143425.1 of Pleurodeles waltl. Lineage (NCBI taxonomy): Eukaryota > Metazoa > Chordata > Amphibia > Caudata > Salamandridae > Pleurodeles > Pleurodeles waltl. The sequence continues at coordinate 950,317,156 of NC_090445.1, forward strand.
GGCATTGAGTGGAAAATTGGACTAGCTGGTCAATAAGGTGGACAACCTGAGCCAGGATGTGGCCTATATTAGAAAAAAGGGTCAGCTCCATAAGGCGGACCCTACGGAGGGCGAACCTGTAGGACTTTTGCCCTGTAGAACTTTTACCCCTCCCCTCTCTCCTCTTTCCTATTTTCTACTGATAGTTGGGTTTTGGGGATTAGTATTAGGTTAGTATAGGTAATTAGCTTAGTTAGTGTTAGGGAAGAGGGTGGCGGGTCCTTATTCTTTCTATCTTTATTTTTTGTGTGGGTGGGTGGGTGGGCGGCAATGTTGGGATTCCTGTTTTTATAAAAAAAATAATAAAAAAAAAAACATAACAAATATAAAAAAATTCACCAAAAAAATATATGATTGTGTAGGATAGTATAGTATGTGTGTAGGTTAGTAAGTGTTGTCCTGCATGTGTCCTGTCTCATAATGGTGGGTGGGGGGTTGATGTTTAGATCGTTTCGTTACATGTGTAGAGTAAGTTTAGCTTAGGTTAGTTAGGGACAGTTGTGGGTTAGTAGTAGTCAGGTTAGATTAGTGTAGGTATTACCTTTCCCTTAGTTGCCTCTTGTGTTACTCAATAGTAATAAATATATAGTTAACCCTTTACATGATGCGTTAGGTGCTACTTTATCATGGCCTTGACATCAGTGTAGCTGAATGTTTTAGTATGACATTTGTGTCCTATGCTCGCCTTCCCCAGGAAATTGAGGTTTAACATGCCAGCTACCCGTGTGCTAACTTGGTAAGTATCCACCATTTGGGAGGCCCACCATTGGTAGTTTGCATTGATCACCAAGGTTTTGTGTTGGTATGTATCCTACTTCACAAAGAGTGCTTCCAGACTTGTTATTGTGGGTAAATTAATAGGTCGGACTGCAGTGTGAAGTTCAGGGAGATCTTTGTAGATGAGGAGTTGTTCACACTCTTGTCTTGTTGCTTTCATTGCTGACCTACATCATGTGTGTACTAATTCTGCATGACTTTCCTTCATGGAAGTATACTCCGAAAGGGTGATTGATGCAGTGTAATTTGGTAATGTTTCCTTACATTTTGCAGCATAATTTCTTATTTTAGTATTGCATGGTGCCTACATTTCTCAGCCACCATTAGTTGTCTAGAATAGCTATAGATGGTGCATCATTCTGTCCAACACAGCATGATTGTGTGTAGTTAGTCCCTTCATCAGTTATGTTCCTCAGTATGGTAAGGCTATGATGCAATCCTGGCCACTGCACAGATGTTTCAGAATACATGATATCAGGACAGTAGTATTGACAATCTACATGGTTGCTGCACAGGCACTTTGGAGTTAGGTACTGCACAGTTGAAGTGTGAAATAACACAGAGACATAATAGGTGTGCAAGTGCTATTTATTTATAGGTGCTGTAGTGCAAAATGTACATTGACCATGTTTGCTGGGTCCGTTCTGGTGCATTCTTACATGGTGATCCTACAGAAGGGGTGTGGATGATGCTCCTGACATGCTGGGGTGATGTCACAGACAGTGCAGAGGGACAGGAATTGGCAAATAGTAGGAGAGAGACATTCACTGGCAATGGGGACAAGTCATACAGTGGATTGCAGAACAGTCATTGAGTGTAGTTGTAGTGAGACTGGCATTTGACAAAACGTAGGACCTTGGTCAAAGTAGGCCATGGTGCAGGGACTAGTGCTTCCGGGTACTCTTCCGTGAGAATGTGATCTGCTCCATGTCTTCTTCTTCTGATGTGTGTGTTGCCTGGTTTGTCCTTGTTGTTGTTGGTTGTGAAGGGGCAACACACACCTCAGTGTTAGAAGACATGGAGGCAGACATCCCGGGGGCTGCTCCCTGTGGAGTTCTTAAGGGCAGTACTGCAGCAAGGAGGGCCTGCTGGTTTTTGAGAATGGCAGCCACATCACGATGGTAGGCAGCCAGGTCGGCCCTGAGGGGTTCAATGTTGCATTCGTGCACACGTTGACTGGATTGCAGTTGGAGGTGTTGTGTCAACTGGATGACAGCTGTGCTGATTTCCTTCTGTGTTTTGGCAAGTTCCTGCAAGAGAGATGTTAGGGCTTGCATAGCAGCTGCCTGATCAGCAGAAGACATCATGCACGAACGCACCCCCTCAAGGCTGGCTGCCATTGTTTGCATCCCCACCCGCACCTCCTTGGCCAGCTCCCGCTGTACCCCAACGACGGTTCTTTCGAAGCTGGTGCCAGTGTCGTCAGAGTCCTCAGCTGTGTTGGAGCTGGCAGGTATTACAATTGGGGTGGCGGGTGGTTCTACTGTGGTGGCTGCTTCTTCTGTGCTCCTCCTTGTGACTGAAGGTGAGGTTTGGAGGCTTTCAAGGACCATTTGGATGGTCTCCTGTGGAATGTTTATGGGCTCGTCATCCATGTCATCAGGGAACTCAGGGACAGGCATATCGGCAGGAGATCCATGTTCCTCTGCAATGAAACAGGGTACAATTAGTGTGTCTGTGTTGTGACAATTTTGCAATAAGATACAAGCCTTTGGATGCCTTAACTTTGTGCTCTGTTTTTGTCTTGGTATCTGCTGTCCTTCATATGGCCATTGTTGTAGGCCTATGGCCCACCTGTGTGTCACATGTATGATTTAGAGCTATCAGACTTGTCTGCCTATTTGCCTCTAGGTGTTGCTTTGTACAAATTTACGAATAGGCATATTTTTGTCCTACTCCTCCCTCCGTGTTTAACTATTTTTATGGAGAGACATTTTGTTGGGTGGGCTCTCATTATCCGGCATGAGATTACTGGCTTTCTAGGCAGTAGGATAGCTAATGGTGTGGGGGACTAAGTCTGACACACTTGTAATTAACTCTGTCACCCTGATTCTTTCTTTTTGCTCTGGCTAACTAGCAGTGGCTCTGGTCTCCCACGGCAAAGGAATGATTAGACATCCGAGCGCATGACATCTTTGGAACTTCTCAGGGAAGTCGTGGTCACTCAGATCCTACACAATTCTCTCTTTTCCAGTATGATCTCATACACAAATGACAAAGACAGTATTTGTTTTATATGATGATTTCATTGTACAACGGACTTGTAGATATTTAGGTGTGAGCCACAATAACCCAAACAATACAAACTGTTAGAATTGAAATAGTCAGCAGGAGAGTAAAACATTAGTACAAAGCTATCATGGTGCCTAACTGTTTCTACTATCCCTTTGTTTGTTCTATTTATAGCACAGCATGTTAAGCTTCGAGCTTGCCTGTCTGAATCACTGGGGAGACATCATCCCTCATATCAGAGCAATGGCCTGTGATCTGGTTCTGCATCTGCAGCAAGGCAGGCAGCGTCTAGTTGTGGTTCTCTGTTTGGAAACTCCCTCTTGCGTGTCTTGGGACAAGGAAGTAATATGTCATCGTGATGACAAAGTGTCCCTACGCAGGAATGCCAAATCTTAACCCCTACCACGTCTATCGGCAATGTACCAGACTGTATCCTTGACTGGGGCACAGAGTGGATATGTTCTGGCAAACTCCTGTGCTGAAGTAGGCAAAACAGTGTGATTTGACTAATAAACAACACAGTAGGACTGGCTATTTGCTAAATTAACTGATAGGAAGCCTAATAAAAAGCATTTAGTGCAAAGTGCTCTGAGGCTCTTAGATGTGAGCAAATGCGTAAAAGTACATTCAGGGCAAGGTGCACAAAGGCCTAAAGCCTGAAGCTAATGCGCAAAGTATACGTTACACTTACAACACTACACTTTGACTGACTGTGGGTGTTGTGAGTGCCGTGCCAGCACAGTTGCCTCTCAGGACCTGCCCCAAACACTTTTTATTCACATTGCCCGAAATGTACATGTGACGTGGCATTTCCTACGCATGTCAATGTTAGGATGTGGTATGGATGTAAACATTGTTGATGTTTGGAGATGATGTTGGGTCATGTGTGTTTAATTGGATTGGCCTGTTTATCGTATCAAGGTCCTATTTGGTTGTCAGACTGTGCAGGTGTGTTTCAGTGACCAGTTGCATGTGTCCACTCCTCAATGTTGTTGTCTGAGCAGTATGACATTAGTGATGTTGCCTTGTTAGCCAGGCACGTGAGAGACCCTGACGTATGCAGCATGTGTGTGTCCTTAGTGCTGTGTGGCTCCTATTGCTGTTTACTTTGGCTTATGTATGTGTCAAGTATGGGCATTCGGCATTTGAGTGTACTGGTGCCTTTGTCTTATTTCTATGAATAGTTGCAGATGTCATCCTCACCCCCTAATTTAGGTATGTATGTTCCATGGGGAGGTTCCTGCCATTTGGTACTATAGCTGCACAGAGATGAGAGGTGTTATTGTCAACTGTTGTGGCAGTTACATTGCAGTTGTTGTTTTGGCTACTGGATTACTGATAGGGACCGAGTTGATGTAGGATAGATTTTGCAAGACAAGTGCCTGGATGTGAGTTTGACGTAGTGGCCTTCACACCTGTCTCTGCTTTCCCTTGGCTCTATTGGTGTACTTACAGGATGGCCCCATGGGACTGTTGTTGGTGCTGTATTTTGTCGTGCCCCATATTCAGTCTGTGCTGGTCATGCCCCCCTGCCATGCCACTTTACCCATGCCACTTCATATATGTGCTGACTTACATGCATTGTGTAGTAGGTATTCCCCCCTCCGGTAGCATGTATCATTATTGCATTTTAATTCCCCATGCGACTTACCCTGCATGTGTGTTGTCTCGTGGTAGTCTGCGCTGTCCTGTCCTTGAATCCCTGTGACGATCTCCTCAGGGATGACGGCTGCGACCATCTCCTCCATGTGGTCCAGGGCCTCCTGGTGTGCTGGACTCCCCCCTCCAGTCTGCATTGCTGCCTTCCTGTTCCTGGCCATTTTTTCTTTTGTCCTACGTTTGCAGTCATGCCAGCGTTTCTTACACTCGGTGACTGTTCGGCGTTCTTCAGCCACACTGTTGATCTTGTCCACAATTTGTTTCCATATGGCCTCTCTCCTACTGATAGGCAATTTAGAGGTGATGAACAATTGGTGCTGGTGTTCCGTCACCTCTTTAACCAGGATTTCCTGCTCCTCTGCACTGAAGCGACACTTTCTTTTTTTTCTGAAAATGTCCTGGTTCCTGTATGGATCATCCTGGCTGGTTCCTGGTCTGCTGTCATCTTCCTGGGGTCTGTAGTGGCATCTGGGATCCATTTTGGCTCTCCTCTGCTGAAAGGGCAGTTTTCGCGGGTAAATTTGACGCAATTGCGTCAAAATAAACAACGCTTTCCGGGTTGCGCTGTCGTAAATCGACCCACAGTCATTTGCGTTGCGTTAACGTTGGTTTTCTTTAAGACTTGACGCCGCTGTGTGCGTCACGAAATAATGACTCCCACCTGTTGGTTGCGCCGCCGTGCGTCAAAGTCTAAATTTGACGCCCGCACAGCGCTTCGAAATGGCGTTAGCCGGCGCTAATTTTTTTGACGCAAAACTGCGTTAGCGCAGTTTTGCGTCAAAAAGTATAAATATGGCCCATAGAACTCTTGCATTGTGCAAACTAGTAAGTTAAAATCACTGCACTGACTCAGTAAATAGGGGCAGCGTAGGACCGACCTACATTAAGACATACAGCACAATCCTGAGTTTTCAGGCTGCATTAGCACAAAACAGGCTGCGTAGCAGCAAGACAGGCACACTTGTGACATGTTGAATGTGTGGCTGCATTTCCAGTGAGATGTGCTTTGTGCATGAGGGGCTTCCTTCCATCACAGCTTGTACCTTTGTAGGCTTAATAGTGTATGTCTATGTGCCACAGAGTGCAACACACATAGGATGTTTAGGATAACTGAAGTTAAATTTCCATGGTACACATGACCTGGAGATGGCAATTAGTGTGAGGTATGTCCCAGTTTAGCTGGCGTTGGATACATGACATGCCTCATGAACCTGAGAGTTACATGCAGACCCACGGACAACTGACACTGAAGTCCTTCCTTGCACACAGTGTTGCAGCACAGCATTTTTCAAACATTGCATTGCTCTGGACCTTCCTACCATTGCAAGGCAAACACAGTGGCATAGCAGGTTTTAACATGTGTGATTTGCAGAGTTGCATTGCACAAGTGACATGGTGTATGCTTCAAGTATGAGGCACCCCCCCCCTCCACACGCATTGTCTTATTCACCACACGCAGAGGAGAATATACTATCATACTTTATTTACAGTTTTTCCATTTGTCATGTACTTCAGATGTACCTACCAACCAGTAGGCCATTCCTATAGCTTCCTTTCTGGAAGTGCTTGCTGATGATGGAGTGCCTGAAGATGTAGCCATCATGGACACTCCTAGGGTACTTTGTCAGCACATTAAAGAAAATCCCCCGATGGTCCAATAATCCCTGTATGTTGATTTTATATGTGTGCTTTCTATTGTGGTACACGTGGGATGTAGCAGCAGGCAGCACCACTTGGACATGGGTACAATCCATTGCCCCCAAGACATGAGGAAATGCAGCAATGGCATTGAAGCCCTGTATGTTTTCCATTTGTTGCTGCTGTTTGCTGGGGACATGATGTACTGGGATGTCAAGCTGATGGTGGCATCCAGGATGGAAGGTAGGAATGCCGAAAAGGATAGTTGTGATATTCCTACCATCCGGCTGTGGTGGTCTGGAATGACCCATATGGGGCACTGCCATCAGTTTGACCTGAAGAGGTATGTTGGTGCCCCACTATGATGTTGTCTGCTGCCTTGGTGCAATCAGGTTCAGGAGCTGCATGAGGGAGTCCCTCCTGAGCCACTGTGGGTTATGACCTCCTCCTCCCTGAGGCTAGTGAGGGAAGTTCTCTGGAAGTGCACACACTTCATTCTCCTGTGCTGCCTCCGTGGTGGCGGTAGTGGCATTCTCCCAGCTCCTAACTGCAGTATAAGTACCTCTATGCTATAGTTGAGCTTGCAAAATTGCTTTGGTTATGTTTTGCTTATATCCAAGTGGCAATGCTTCATTTCTTATGCCTGGAATTCGAATGGACTGGAATTTTGATGCATTTTTGGCTATCCACGCCGCTTGCCAATGAGGCATCACTTTCCCTCTGACTCATAAATGTCAATGCGTGGATTTTATGAGGGGATGTCTACCTTGCATACTGTTAACCCTTATGCAACGAAGCCGATTCAGGAGCAAGAATAGAACGACAGAAGCCAGAGGAAAGTGACGCATTGGGCCTAATGCGTCACTTTGTAAATATGGAGCATGGAATGTCCTGCTGGTGCATTAAAAAAAAGTACGGAGCTGCTGTGCAAACTCTTTGTAAATAGTTTTTCATTATTTTTCTTCAGGGCCTCAGTGTCTACCCTGCCTGATCTTTTCATTTTGAGAAAGACACAATAATGATGACGTAGTGGATGTTTATGGTAATGGTGTATAGTATCAGAATTTGGCATATGCATGTAGTGTTTGCAATTCCAGCTTTAATGACCAGATGCTTGTAAGCACAAACAAATTCTATTTCACAATTGGCATTTTCATTGCAAATGTGAAAATCAAAGCAATGCTCATAGATGTGCCCCATTTCATTGGGTGTAAACTAATCATCTTTTCCTTAGCTTTCCTTGACATGCTCCTTCACTCCTCTTTTTCAGCCCAATTCACAAAGGGATTCCGCACTCATGGCAGAAGCCTCAGAGTCATGACGGAGGTAATACACTGTTCCAATGCAGAGTTCGCGCTACAAGTGCGGGCCCCTCCGTCACAAGTTCAGGCCACCCAGCCATAACTGCAGTGCCTCTGCCACAAGTGTAGAGCTTCTTTGTGAATCAGCCCCTCTGTGTGTAAACTTCTCTGGCACGGCAGTCGTCCTCTACTCTTCTAATGGAGGTTGGGGACAAGAGAGGGAGATAAAGGCAAAGAAACTGCATACTCACAAAAGTGAAATGGAGAATGGAGGTAGAGATAGCAGAGAGGTAGTGAATGCTAGAAAGAGGTAGGTAAGGGAGGTGAGGTAAAGATAGGTAAAGTTTTGGAGTGAGTAAGAGAGCTGAAGAAAGCTATAGATAACACAAAGGACCTGTAAACAGAGGAACAGCAAGTGATGATTAAGACAGAGGGGTAAGGTAGAAAGACAGAGAAAGTTAGAAGGATACTGTTAGAAACAAAAAGGTGAACAGATAATCAAATAGAGAGGTGAAGTAGTGACAGATGTATGGATAGATGCAACATAGATAGAGAGAAGTGAGGTACAAAGAGAGGCAAAATGGGAAGACATAAAGAAAGAAGATTCAGGTAAAATGGAAAGTGATCCGAACAGAAAGATAGGGAGCAGGAGTGAAGGGTAAAAAAGTGATGGGATGCAAAGAGAAACAAAATAAAGTTTAGACACAAAGGAGAGGTGGAGAAAGAGGTGGAGAAAGGAAGGTAAAGTTGATACAGAAGTAGAGAGAAGGGATGAGGATGGAGCAGAAGATAAGTTGAGAGGTACAGAGAGGTAGGAGCAGAGATGTGAGGTAGGGACTTGTTTTAAAGAGGGATCCAGAGAAAAGGAATTCACGAACCCCAGATCAGACACTTTGGAAATCCCCCCTCTCAAGTCCTCTACGATAACCTTGCCACCTTTTTCCACCAAAAAATAAAGGGCATATACAAAACACTCAAGAACATTAACCCGCCCTCACTGCCCACCAGCATCACCATTGGCCCCCACACCGCAGACCCTGAACCACTGGACCCCGTCTCTACAGACAACACCCAGAAACTCATGAACTTTGTCCATTCAGGGGCACCCTCGGACCCTGAGACCCGTGCCCTCATCACATCTTCAACCTGGCCAGCTCCACCATCATACCAGAGCTCTGCCAGACTATCAACCATTCCATCAAAACTGCATCCTTCTCATACGACTGGAGTTCCGCGAGTCAAACCACATCCTAGGCCCCATTCAGTCCGGTTTCAGGAGCAACTATAGCACCGAGACAGCCCTACTCACAGCCACTGATGAAATCTGCTCCATACTGGACTACACGGCTGCCCTCATCCTCCTCGACCTCTCCGCTGTGTTCAACATAGTCTCCTACTCCACCATTTGCACCAGACTCCATGACACCGGCATTTGTGGCAAATCACTGGAATGGATTTGTTCCTTCCTGTCCAGAAGAACCCAGAGTGTCAGACTCCCACTGTAGACTTTGGCACCCAATGAAACCTGCTGTGTGAGTACCCTAGGGATCCTTATTAAGACCCTCTTCAACATCTACATGGCCCACTCTACAAAATCGGCGGACAGCACGGACTAAACATTGTCTCTTATGCTGATGATACCCAACTGATCCTCTCCCTGACCGACGACCCATCAATAGCCAAGAGAAACTTCCACAACTATATGAATGCAGTCACCAAGTGGATGGAAGCCAGCAACCTCAGTCTCAACTCGGAGAAGACAGAGATCCTCGTACTCAGCTCTACCCCCTCCACCTGGGACACTCCTAGTGGCCAGCCACCCTAGGAGAAGCCCCCACCAACCACGCATGCAACCTGGGCATCATCCTGGAATCCACGCCTTGCAAGACCCACGTCAATGCCGTCTTATAAGCCTGCTCCCTCACCCTGCATCTCCTTCGGAAGATCTTCAAGTGGATCCCCAATGAGACTAGAATGATGGTCACCCACGCTCTGGTCAGCAGCAAATTGGACTACAGCAAACATCTCTACGCTGGCATCACATAAAGGCTGTGAGCAAGGCTACAGAGAATCCAGAATGCAGCAGCCTGTCTCATCCTGGACATGTCCCAACACAGACACACCTCTGCCTACCTCAGAGACCTCCACTGGCTCCCAATCGACAAAAGCATCACCTTCAAGCTACTGACTCACGCCTACAAGGCACTTCACAACATCGGACCCGACTACCTCAATCACTGCCTGACCTTCTACACCTCCTGCTAGGCAACTTCGATGCTCCCATCTTGCTGTCACAGCCATCCCCAGGATCAGTAAAAGCACGGCCAGAGGCAGATCCTTTTCCTACCTCTCAGTGTGGACATGGCATACTCTCCCACTCAACCTCAGACAGGCCCCATCATTGAAGCAATTCAGGAAGGAGCTCAAGATCTGGCTATTCGAATGATCAGCATACCCGCAACAGCACCTTAAGGCCCCATGGGTGATTCACTGCACTCTACAAGTACCAATTCATTGATTGATATTTACAAGTGTACTGCACAATAAGGCCCCACAGCCGTATCATATTGTACATCCAAATCCTCACACTGAAGTGACATTTTAGGGGCTCATTACTCAATATTCTTAGTATTGCATCAAAAGGCTAGGGCCTCGTTATGAGTGGATTGTTAATTTCCAACCACCGCATAAACTCCTGTTTGTGTAGAGGTCAGAATTAAAAGTTGAGTGTTACTTAATGCATTTGAATATCTTAATCATCATTAAATTTCAGCATCTCAAACCTGTGGAATTTTAAAAATGTATAAGCATACAGTATTTATTGTATCATGTAGATGTTGGTACTTTAAACACCAAAATCCATGTTATTCCCCACTAACTCATCATAGGTGCTGCTTATCGCACCTAATAAATAACCTCCCTTGTTAATTATCAATTATGCGATAAATAGCACCTGTACTTGTAATCAAGGACTATGGTGGTCATTCCAACCTCGGCGGTAAAAGGCGCTTACCGCCGTTCAGAAGACTGCCATAACACCGCCGCGGCCGCGGTAAACCGCCACGGTCATTCTGACCCACAACAGGCAAACCACCAAAATACAGACATCCACAAAAGTCCGCCACACCAAAGGGCAGCGAGAAACTGGCGATGACCAAACCTCCACCATCACGCCAACAGAAATACGCCCACACTATCACGACACACGAATCCACGCAGCGGTCTTTCAACCGCGGTATTCCATTGGCGATACACACCGCCACGCTCAAAATACATACACACTTACAAAATACAACCACATTGGACAATTCAAAATACACACACCTGAGACACATACACACACCACTCCCACACACCCAATTAAATATAAAATACACTCCCACATCACCCACAAACCTCCACTCCTAGAGATTCGTGAACACGCACCGAGAAAATACATCCGAGCACCCAGACGCCCAATTCACTGTCACCCAGCAATATTTGCACGCACTTCACACAACACAACAATACACATCACCACACTTAGCACCACACAATCCACCCTACACATCACCCACACCACCCCATGGCACAGCAAAGACACCCCAGGTTCTCTGATGATGAACTCAGGGTCATGGTGCAGGAAATTGTACGAGTAGAGCCACAGCTGTTCGGGGCACAGGTGCAGCACACCACCATTGCCAGGAAGATGGAGCTATGGAGCAGAATAGTGGACAGGGTCAACGCTGTGGGACAGCACACAAGAAATCGGGACGACATCAGGAAGAGGTGGAACGACCTACGGGGGAAGGTGCGTTCCATGGTATCCAGGCACAACATCGCGGTGCAGAAGACTGGCGGCGGACCCCCACCTCCTCCCCCAGAATTTACAACATGGGAGGAGCAAGTCTTGAACATCCTGCATCCTGAGGGCCTCGCAGGAGTAGGCAGAGGAATGGACTCTGGTAAGGCAAATCTTAACTACTTCTTCCCCCCCCCCACCTGCATGCCAACTCATACCCCCACCCTCACCCTCAACCCCATCACATCCTACTCCTTGCAACTGTCTCACCATCACAACCCACCCATCCCAACACGTAGCCCTGCATGCGTCCACAAAGCATGGACACCCATCACCTAAGCATGCCCACTGCACATACACAGACAACCCCCCCCCAACCACCGTCACAACAGCCCCCACAAAGGAATGCCAGCACTGGGGTACACGGGCACCCACCCATTGCACGCTATGACACACACACAGAAGCAATAACCATACTTTTATACCCCTGCAGGACCCGAACGCCACGTCACCGCGCAGGAGGGTCCACAAATGTCCACTCCACCCCCAGAAGAGGCCCACAGTGAGGACAGCAGCTCTGTCTCCCTGGATCTAGATGACCAGCCCAGTCCATCGGGGACTTCGGGACAGTCGGTTCCCCTCACACAGCCACAGGCCACAGTAGACCTTCCCCCCTCTGGGAACACCAGCACAGCACCCACCCAGCGGGACCATACCTCTGTCCCCAGGACACGTCAATCAGCGGTGTGTCCACCACTACAGGGAACCCAGGCTAACCCACCACCCCAACAACAACAGGGACCAGGGGGCAGTGGTAGTGGGCACACGGTCCAGGGGACAGAGGCCCAGGGAAACAGGGGAACTGGGAGGGCTGCTGTGCAACAGCGGGGGACAGGCCCAGGGAACCCACTCTCCACGAGGCCCTCTCCTCCATCATGGGAGCATACCACCGCTCCCAGGAGACGATGGTGACGGTCCTGGCCAGGTTTCAGGAGATCCAGCTTCTGCAGGAGCAACAGTATATGGGGTTCAGGGAGGAACTAAGAAACATCAGTTCCGCCATGGGTACCATCGTAGTGGCCCTGAATCAGGTAGTCACCACATTGCGGGACACTGTGGCACCTCAAAGGGCCCCTGACACTAGCATGCACCAAGAACTGCCTACCACCTCCGCCGGCGCTAGTGGACAGGAGGCCCCGACACAAGACCAACAGGCCACCAGAACCCCACCCCCTGCGGAAGGAGAACCACCCCGCAAGCGGGCCCTGAGATCCAGGAAGAAGACAGAGTAAGATGTCAAGACCCCCGCCAGCAAAGGATACCGCCCTGATTGTCATCCCACTGTCACACATTGTCACCCTGTCCAACCTTAAACTGCCCCTGCTCCACTTCCCACAGGCATTTGGACAATGCACCTGTGAAACTGATAGTCTGGACTCTGCCATGGACAATCCTCCACCATCACCCCTCACCGATTTGCAACCACCCATCCAATTTAGAGCACTTGAATAAAAACACTTAGGGGCATATTTATACTCAGTTTTCGCCGGAATTGCGTCGTTTTTTTTTACGCAATTCCGACGCAAAACTAACTCCATATTTATACTTTGGCGTTAGACGCGTCTAGTGCCAAAGTCCATGGAGTTTACGTCATTTTTTAGCGTGGACACCTACTTTGCGTTAATGATATGCAATTAGGCGTTCACGTCTAAAAAATTGACTCCGAGGCATGTGTGCCGTATTTACACTCCCGGGCAAAATTCACACCTGGGAGTGGGCGGGTCCAAAAAAATGACGTACGGCCGCTTTTGCGCCGTTTTTTAACGCCTGGAAAAGGCAGGCGTTAAGGGACCTTTGGGCTCTGAAGGAGCCCAGAGGTGCCCTCCCATGCCCCCATGGACATCCCCTGTCACCCTTGCCCACCCCAGGAGGACACCCAAGGCTGGAGGGACTCATCCCAGGGACATTAAGGTAAGTTCAGGTAAGTGTTTTTTTTTTTTTTGTGGCATAGGGGGGACTGATTTGTGCCCCCCTACATGCCACTATGCCCAATGACCATTGTCCCCTGGGCATGGCCATTGGGCAAGGGGGCATGACTCCTGTCTTTGCTAAGACAGGAGTAATTTCTATGGGGTTTGGGAGTCGAAAAAAATGGCGCAAATCGGGTTGAGGCAAAAAATTTGCCTCAACCTGACTTGCCCCATTTTTTACGCCCAAGCCCCATATCCCCTACGCCGGCGCTGCCTGGTGCACGTCGTTTCTTTCCACGCACACCAGGCAGCTAACGTCATTGAATGGTGCATGGTGCTTCAGAATGGCGTTAGCCGGCGCAATTTTTTTTGACGCAAAACTGCATTAGCGCAGTTTTGCGTCACAAAGTATAAATATGGCCCTTATTGCACAAAACAATCTGGAGTCTGGCTGTGATTTAGAACAAATGTATTAGACATGACCGTGCCAAAATGTTCATTCACATTGTGATGCTAACAAACCGCTGTCACACAGTTGTAGTCCATGGGGAAACAAAGCAGATGTCACGCAGTGGGGCCCACATCTCTGAAAACGGAAGGGAAAATCACAACACAGTTACCATACACTGGGGGAAAAAGTCAGACAGTAGAGAGGTAGGAGTCATTAAGTAAATGTAATATGCCGGTGTCTACTCTTACCTGTGTGTCACTGAAAATACTGCTGTATTACTGTGTTCCTGTTCTCTATGTCGTCCTCTTCGGCTTCCTCCTCTTCACTCTCCACAGGCTCCACAGCTGCTACAACACCACCATCTGGACCATCCTCCTGCAGAAAAGGCACCTGGCGGCGCAAAGCCAGGTTGTGAAGCATACAGCAGGCCACGATGATCTGGCACACCTTCTTTGGTGAGTACATTAGGGATCCACCTGTCATATGGAGGCACCTGAACCTGGCCTTCAGGAGGCCAAAGGTTCGCTCGATCACCCTCCTAGTCCGCCCATGGGCCTCATTGTACCGTTCCTCTGCCCTTGTCCTGGGATTCCTCACTGGGATCAGTAGCCAGGACAGGTTGGGGTAACCAGAGTCCCCTAATACCCACACCCGGTGCCTCTGGAGTTGACCCATCACATACGGGATGCTGCTATTCCGCAGGATGTAGGCTTCATGCACTGACCCAGGGAACTTGGCATTAACATGGGAGATGTACTGGTCAGCCAAACACACCATCTGTACATTCATGGAATGATAACTCTTCCGGTTCCAGTACACCTGTTCACTCCTGCTGGGGGGGACCAAAGCAACATGTGTCCCATCAATGGCACCTATGATGTTGGGGATATGTCCAAGGGCATAGAAATCACCCTTCACTGTAGGCAAATCCCCCACCTCAGGGAAAACGATGTAGCTCTGCATGTGTTTCAGCAGGGCAGACAACACTCTGGACAACACCTTGGAAAACATAGGCTGGGACGTCCCTGATGATATGGCCACTGTTGTTTGAAATGACCCGCTTGCTAAGAAATGGAGTACTGACAGCACCTGCACTAGAGGGGGGATCCCTGTGGGTTGGCGGATGGGTGACATCAGGTCTGGCTCCAGCTGGGCACACAGTTCCTGTATAGTGGCTCGGTCAAGCCTGTATGTCAGTATGACATGTCGTTCCTCCATTGTCGACAGGTCCACCAGCGATCTGTACACGGGAAGATTCCTCCATCTCCTCGCATGTCCCAGCGGATGGTGCCTATGAAGGACAACAGCGAGCTAGAGTCAAGCAACCCACAGGTACGTAACCACAGCTTGCACATAACACGATTCCCAATGCATTGAATGGCTTGTATGAGTGTTGGTGCATGGCCTAGGTATGTGTGACGCAGTTGGTAATTAGGCCATGTGGGCCCTTGAAATGGCGGCTGCCTGACCTGTGAAGTGCGACAGTGGGATGTAAGGTCAATGCGCTGGCGTGGCACACCGCGGCGGTAGGCGGTCGAAGACCGCGGCGCTAAGCCGCATTGGTTAACATTGAACACTATGGGTTTCAGGAGACAATGACGATGTGCGCCGGCGGTCGCAGTACGCACCGCCGCGGTACGCACCGCCGCGGGCGTGACCGCCATTTTCTATCTGCTTAATCACTCGATACCTGATCTTCGACAGGAGAGGACCTACACTGCAAGTGCTGCTGTGACCTCGGTCTGGAAGAGACAATGGCTCATGCGACTGGGGAAAGGGCCCCTGCCTTCACTGCAGAGGAGTTGGAGAAACTTGTGGATGGGGTCCTCCCCCAGTATGTGCTACTCTACGGTCCTCCAGACCAACAGGTAAGTACACTGGGACCATGCTTAGTGGGCAATGCCTGGGTTGAGTGGGGTGGATAAAAGATGGTTGGGAGGGGAGCGATTGAGGCATGCATCAAACGACAGATGAGAGCATGTGCCACATGGCAAGGGTGGGGATGGGGGGCCACTCACATCGAGCATGCAGAAGGTGATGATAATTTTTCTCTCCCTGTACATGTCACATAGGTCAGCGCCCACCAGAAAGTCGCGATTTGGCGTGCCATCGCCAAGGACGTCCGGACCCTGGGGGTCCACAACAGACGGGGCACCCACTGCCGGAAGAGGTGGGAGGACATCCGACGCTGGAGCAGGAAGACAGCGGAGGCTCAGCTGGGGATGGCCTCCCAACGTAGGAGGGGTGCCAGTCCTCATTTGACCCCCCTGATGTCCCGGATCCTGGCGGTGGCCTACCCCGATTTGGATGGGCGCGTGAGGACATCACAGCAGACACAAGGGGGTGAGTACAAATACATTCTGCTGACTTTGCGCGCAGTGGAGGTGTCTGGGTGGGGGAGGAGGGCTGTGGGTATCCCTAGGCCAGGGCGATGTCTGTAGGCTAGGCCCCTCCGTAAGGCATGGCCCTGTGCCCCTGCCCCCCACCTCTGTAGGGTGCCAAGTACAGGTATTCATGGCCCTGTGTCATCTATGTGTGCAGTTGTCATCCATAGGCTTGTAGGCCATGTCCCACGGATTGCGTAGTGGACCCCAAGTGCGCGGCGTAGTGCAGGGGGCTTCTGTGTCTGTCTTGTCCGCCAACGGTAGCGGTAATCCATGCACTCAACATGTCTTTATTTCTCCTCCCCCCCTTTTTTGTGGTCTTACTGTTCATGTGTGCACTAGCATCATCAGGCGGAGGAGAAGTGGAATCGGAGCACGAGGGAGCTCCATCTCACATGGCCATGGCGGGCCATAAAACTGACTCGGATTTCACCAGTGAGACGGAGGGTGAGGGGAGCGCCACAGCGGGGACTCGTGCTGATGTCAGTGACAGCGACTCGTCCTCTGAAGGGAGCTCCCTTGTGGTGGCGGCAACATCCGTGCCCCCCGCAACAACAGGTACAGACGCCACCCAGCGCACCAGCACCGCCCTCCCAGCAGCCCCTCAGCGCTTGCCCCGTGCCCGCTCACCCAGGAAGGTGGGCATCTCCTTCGCCCCAGGCACCTCAGGCCCTGCCCCTGTCGCCCCTGCTGCCCTCAGTGAGGAGGTCATTGACCTCCTGAGGACCATCATTGTTGGGCAGTCTACCCTTTTAAATGCCATCCAGGGTGTACAAAGGGAGGTGCACCAGAGTAATGCATACCTGGAGGGCATTCATTCGGGTCAGGCTGCCCATCAGTGATCGTTCAACGCTCTGGCCTCAGCACTGACGGCAGCAATTGTCCCTGTCTCTAGCCTCCCCCCTCCAATTCCCTCCACCCAGACCCAATCCCCTGTACCTCTCCCTATCCCAGACACACCATCAGACCAGCCTGCACACACCTCAACACCCAAGGGAAGCTCATCCAGACATAAGCACCACACATCACACAAGCATTCACACAAGCAACATCCACATGCAGACATACCAACAGCCACTGCCTCCACTGTGTCCCCCTCCTCCTCGTCTCCCTCCTACCTCCCTGTCACGTCTCCACTCACACTTGCATGCACAACATCTTCAGCCACTACGTCCATCACCAGCACACCCACCAGAACACTCCGCACACGTGCAGTCACCACCCCCACTACCATTTACACGTCCCCTGTGTCCTCTCCCAGTGTGTCTGTCACCCCCTCTTCCAAACTACACAAACGCAGGCAGCCACCCACCCAACAGCCATCCACCTCACGACAGCCTCCAGCCCAAGCACCTGCACCCAAAGACACCAGACTTCACACTCCTACAACCACATCTTCTTCCTCCACTCCCATACCCACTACACCTACCCGTCCCTCTCTTTCCAAATTGCTTTTCCTTGCCAACCTTAACCTCTTTCCAACAACTCCCCCACCCCGTCCATCTCATAAGACTCCAATAAGCACCTCAGCCACCACAAAACCGGGACCTGTGAAGACTGTTGTCCATGGACTGTGGAGTCCCCCACCCTCAAGGGCATCCAGTTCAGCTAGGAGCCAAGGCATGGCCAGCCTACCACCGGAAAAGCATCCTAAGATTACCAGTGCCCGGCGCGAGCGACCAAAGACCCCAGGGACAAAAATCCCTACATTGGCTCCGGCAGGAAGTCGGGTGGCACCTGGCACACCGCCAAAGGTGGGAAAGGGCCACAAGCGTGCAGGGAAGGGTAGGAAGGGCAGCACGCCCGACAAGTCCGGCAGCAGGCCAGCTGGCCAGGAGGGCCCCACCAGCCCCATCCCAGGTGTGCAGGAGGACACACACAGGCCCGGTACTGCAGCACAGGAGGGCCCCACAAGCCACGTCCCAGGTGGGCAGGAGGACACCCACAGGCCGAGAACTGCAGCCCAGGAGGGCCCCGCAAGCCACCAGACAGATGGGCAGGAAGGCCCGGCCAGCCACATGTCAGGTGGCGAGTGACATCCATGCCTGGGCCGGATCCGCTGACCAGGACACTCATCTCAAGCACCGCTCCGCTGGGCACCGCCGTCTCAAGCACCGCTGAACAGGGCCCTTCATCTCAAGCACCGCTCCGCTGGGCCCTTCATCTCAAGCACCGCTGAACAGGGCACCGCCGTCTCAAGCACCGCTGAACTGGGCCCTTCATCTCAAGCACCGCTGAACAGGGCACCGCCGTCTCAAGCACCGCTGAACTGGGCCCTTCACCTCAAGCACCGCTGAACAGGGCACCGCCGTCTCAAGCACCGCTGAACTGGGCCCTTCATCTCAAGTACCGCTCCGCTGGGCCCTTCATCTCAAGCACCGCTCCGCTGGGCACTGCCGTCTTAGGAGCTGCTGAACTGGGCCCTTCATCTCAAGCACCGCTGAACTGGGCACCGCCGTCTCAAGCACCGCTGAACAGGGCACCGCCGTCTCAAGCACTGCTGAACAGGGCACCGCCGTCTCAAGCACACCTGAACAGGGCACTGCCGTCTCAAGCACCGCTGAACAGGGCACCGCCGTCTCAAGCACCGCTCCGCTGGGCACAGCCCTCTCAAGCACCGCTCCGCTGGGCACCGCCGTCTCAGGAGCCGCTGAACTGGGCCCTTCATCTCAAGCACCGCTGAACTGGGCACTGCCGTCTCAAGCACCGCTGAACAGGGCACCGCCGTCTCAAGCACCGCTGAACAGGGCACGGCCGTCTCAAGCACCGCTGAACAGGGTACTGCCGTCTCAAGCACCGCTGAACAGGGCACCGCCGTCTCAAGCACCGCTCCGCTGGGCACCGCCGTCTCAAACACCGCTGAACTGGGCCCTTCATCTCAAGCACCGCTGAACAGGGCACCGCCGTCTCAAGCACTGCTGAACTGGGCCCTTCATCTCAAGCACCGCTGAACAGGGCACCGCCGTCTCAAGCACCGCTGAACAGGGCCCTTCATCTCAAGCACCGCTGAACAGGGTACCGCCGTCTCAAGCACCGCTGAACAGGGCCCTTCATCTCAAGCACCGCTGAACAGGGCACCGCCGTCTCAAGCACCGCTGAACAGGGCCCTTCATCTCAAGCACCGCTGAACAGGGCACCGCCGTCTCAAGCACCGCTGAACTGGGCCCTTCATCTCAAGCACCGCTCCGCTGGGCCCTTCATCTCAAGCACCGCTCCGCTGGGCACCGCCGTCTTAGGAGCTGCTGAACTGGGCCCTTCATCTCAAGCACCGCTGAACTGGGCACCGCCGTCTCAAGCACCGCTGAACAGGGCACCGCCGTCTCAAGCACCGCTGAACAGGGCACCGCCGTCTCAAGCACCGCTGAACAGGGCACTGGCGTCTCAAGCACCGCTGACCAGGGCACCGCCGTCTCAAGCACCGCTCCGCTGGGCACCGCGGTCTCAAACACCGCTGAACTGGGCCCTTCATCTCAAGCACCGCTGAACAGGGCACCGCCGTCTCAGGCACCGCTGAACAGGGCCCTTCATCTCAAGCACCGCTGAACAGGGCACCGCCGTCTCAAGCACCGCTGAACAGGGCCCTTCATCTCAAGCACCGCTGAACAGGGCACCGCCGTCTCAAGCACCGCTGAACAGGGCCCTTCATCTCAAGCACCGCTGAACAGGGCACCGCCGTCTCAAGCACCGCTGAACTGGGCCCTTCATCTCAAGCACCGCTGAACAGGGCACCGCCGTCTCAAGCACCGCTGAACTGGGCCCTTCATCTCAAGCACCGCTCCGCTGGGCCCTTCATCTCAAGCACCGCTCCGCTGGGCACCGCCGTCTTAGGAGCTGCTGAACTGGGCCCTTCATCTCAAGCACCGCTGAACTGGGCACCGCCGTCTCAAGCACCGCTGAACAGGGCACCACCGTCTCAAGCACCGCTGAACAGGGCCCTTCATCTCAAGCACCGCTGAACAGGGCACCGCCGTCTCAAGCACCGCTGAACAGGGCCCTTCATCTCAAGCACCGCTGAACAGGGCACCGCCGTCTCAAGCACCGCTGAACAGGGCCCTTCATCTCAAGCACCGCTGAACAGGGCACCGCCGTCTCAAGCACCGCTGAACAGGGCCCTTCATCTCAAGCACCGCTGAACAGGGCACCGCCGTCTCAAGCACCGCTGAACTGGGCCCTTCATCTCAAGCACCGCTGAACAGGGCACCGCCGTCTCAAGCACCGCTGAACTGGGCCCTTCATCTCAAGCACCGCTCCGCTGGGCCCTTCATCTCAAGCACCGCTCCGCTGGGCACCGCCGTCTTAGGAGCTGCTGAACTGGGCCCTTCATCTCAAGCACCGCTGAACTGGGCACCGCCGTCTCAAGCACCGCTGAACAGGGCACCGCCGTCTCAAGCACTGCTGAACAGGGCACCGCCGTCTCAAGCACCGCTGAACAGGGCACTGCCGTCTCAAGCACCGCTGAACAGGGCACCGCCGTCTCAAGCACCGCTCCGCTGGGCACATCCCTCTCAAGCACCGCTCCGCTGGGCACCGCTGTCTCAGGAGCCGCTGAACTGGGCCCTTCATCTCAAGCACCGCTGAACTGGGCACTGCCGTCTCAAGCACCGCTGAACAGGGCACCACCGTCTCAAGCACCGCTGAACAGGGCACTGCCGTCTCAAGCACCGCTGAACAGGGCACCGCCGTCTCAAGCACCGCTCCGCTGGGCACCGCCGTCTCAAACACCACTGAACTGGGCCCTTCATCTCAAGCACCGCTGAACAGGGCACCGCCGTCTCAAGCACTGCTGAACTGGGCCCTTCATCTCAAGCACCGCTGAACAGGGCACCGCCGTCTCAAGCACCGCTGAACAGGGCCCTTCATCTCAAGCACCGCTGAACAGGGCACCGCCGTCTCAAGCACCGCTGAACAGGGCCCTTCATCTCAAGCACCACTGAACAGGGCACCGCCGTCTCAAGCACCGCTGAACAGGGCCCTTCATCTCAAGCACCGCTGAACAGGGCACCGCCGTCTCAAGCACCGCTGAACTGGGCCCTTCATCTCAAGCACCGCTCCGCTGGGCCCTTCATCTCAAGCACCGCTCCGCTGGGCACCGCCGTCTTAGGAGCTGCTGAACTGGGCCCTTCATCTCAAGCACCGCTGAACTGGGCACCGCCGTCTCAAGCACCGCTGAACAGGGCACCGCCGTCTCAAGCACCGCTGAACAGGGCACCGCCGTCTCAAGCACCGCTGAACAGGGCACTGGCGTCTCAAGCACCGCTGACCAGGGCACCGCCGTCTCAAGCACCGCTCCGCTGGGCACCGCGGTCTCAAACACCGCTGAACTGGGCCCTTCATCTCAAGCACCGCTGAACAGGGCACCGCCGTCTCAAGCACCGCTGAACTGGGCCCTTCATCTCAAGCACCGCTGAACAGGGCACCGCCGTCTCAAGCACCGCTGAACTGGGCCCTTCATCTCAAGCACCGCTCCGCTGGGCCCTTCATCTCAAGCACCGCTCCGCTGGGCACCGCCGTCTTAGGAGCTGCTGAACTGGGCCCTTCATCTCAAGCACCGCTGAACTGGGCACCGCCGTCTCAAGCACCGCTGAACAAGGCACCGCCGTCTCAGGCACCGCTGAACAGGGCACCGCCGTCTCAAGCACCGCTGAACAGGGCACTGCCGTCTCAAGCACCGCTGAACAGGGCACCGCTGTCTCAAGCACCGCTCAGCTGGGCACCGCCGTCTCAAGCACCGCTGAACTGGGCCCTTCATCTCAAGCACCGCTGAACAGGGCACCGCCGCCTCAAGCACCGCTGAACTGGGCCCTTCATCTCAAGCACCGCTCCGCTGGGCCCTTCATCTCAAGCACCGCTCCGCTGGGCACCGCCGTCTCAGGAGCCGCTGAACTGGGCCCTTCATCTCAAGCACCGCTGAACTGGGCACTGCCGTCTCAAGCACCGATGAACAGGGCACCGCCGTCTCAAGCACCGCTGAACAGGGCACCGCCGTCTCAAGCACCGCTGAACAGGGCACTGGCGTCTCAAGCACCGCTGAACAGGGCACTGCCGTCTCAAGCACCGCTCCGCTGGGCACTGCGGTCTCAAACACCGTTGAACTGGGCCCTTCATCTCAAGCACCGCTGAACAGGGCACCGCCGTCTCAAGCACCGCTTAACAGGGCCCTTCATCTCAAGCACCGCTGAACAGGGCACCGCCGTCTCAAGCACCGCTGAACAGGGCCCTTCATCTCAAGCACCGCTGAACAGGGCACCGCCGTCTCAAGCACCGCTGAACAGGGCCCTTCATCTCAAGCACCGCTGAACAGGGCACCGCCGTCTCAAGCACCGCTGAACTGGGCCCTTCATCTCAAGCACCGCTGAACAGGGCATCGCCGTCTCAAGCACCGCTGAACAGGGCCCTTCATCTCAAGCACCGCTGAACAGGGCACCGCCGTCTCAAGCACCGCTGAACAGGGCACCGCCGTCTCAAGCACCGCTCTGCTGGGCACCGCCGTCTCAAGAACCGCTGAACTGGGCCCTTCATCTCAAGCACCGCTGAACTGGGCCCTTCATCTCAAGCACCGCTGAACAGGGCACCACCGTCTCAAGCACCGCTGAACTGGGCCCTTCATCTCAAGCACCGCTGAACAGGGCACCGCCGTCTCAAGCACCGCTGAACTGGGCACTTCATCTCAAGCACCGCTGAGCAGGGCACCGCCGTCTCAAGCACCGCCGAACTGGGCCCTTCATCTCAAGCACCGCTCCGCTGGGCCCTTCATCTCAAGCACCGCTCCGCTGGGCACCGCCGTCTCAGGAACCGCTGAGCTGGGCCCTTCATCTCAAGCACTGCTGAACTGGGCACCGCCGTCTCAAGCACCGCTGAACTGGGCCCTTCATCTCAAGCACCGCTGAACTGGGCCCTTCATCTCAAGCACTGCTCCGCTGGGCACCGCCGTCTCAATCATCGCTGAACTGGGCCCTTCATCTCAAGCACCGCTGAACAGGGAACCGCCGTCTCAAGCACCGCTGAACAGGGCCCTTCATCTCAAGCACCGCTCCGCTGGGCCCTTCATCTCAAGCACTGCTCCGCTGGGCACCGCCGTCTCAAGCACCGCTGAACTGGGCCCTTCATCTCAAGCACAGCTGAACTGGGCCCTTCATCTCAAGCACCGCTGGCCCATTGGCGGAAGGGGCAGGCCCGCATCTGTGTCGGGCAGGGCTGCACGAAGCACTCTGGGCACTAGTCCCCCTCCAGTACCAGTGGAGACTGTTATCCACTTGAGAGACTGTGGCTTTGCACTCCCCAGGATGGCACAGTGGGCAACCCACCCACTGTAGAGACTTGTGAGACTATGACTTTGCACTCCCCAGGATGGCACAGTGGCCATGGAGGCCCCTCGTGGATCTGGTGGCGTGGACTCATCTGGCTGAGGTGCCCCCCCTTCCCTTCCCCCTGAGGTGCCTGTAGTTTTCCTATCTGATGCCCCTGCAGTGTTCTGTCCGTTGGAGGCAGGTATCCTGTGTGGGCTTTGTTTTGGCCCAGTGGCCCACGAACAATGGCTGATAGACATATCGGACTGGACAATTTATGTATATAAAGTTATAGATGTGTGATATATTTTATACTCAGTCTTACAATATAATTCTATATTTATAATCATTTCCTTTTGCCTTTCATTATTCCGGGGGGTTTGGGGGTGTAACTGTGATGTGTTGCAATGCATTGATGTGTGTGTTGTAGTGGTTGAGGGTGAGGGTGGGTGTGTCGCATATGTGTGTCCCCGTAATTTTTTGCCTCCCCCTCCCCTGTGTCGTAGGTGCAGTACTCACCGTTGTCTTCTGCGCCGGCGTTCGTGCTCCTGGTGGAGGAGCAGGAAGACAATGGCTGGTAGGATGGGTAGTTCGGGTTCCATGCTGTCCAGATTCCTCGTGGGGTGTATGGAGGTGAGCGTTTTCCATTTGAAATGGCTGTTTCCGCCGTGTTTTTATCGGCGGGGCTACCGTCCCGGAAAAGGTGGCGGATTGGTGGGTTGTGATAGGGTGGGCGGTACATTGTCTCCCGCCTGTCTGTTGGCGGTGACCGCCGCACTGTTTGTTTGTCCCGCCGTGGCGGGCGGTGTGTTAAAGTGGCGGTCTATGTTGGCGGTTTCCGCCAGGGTCGGAATTGCATTTTTTTTACCGCCAGCCTGTTGGCGGTTTGACCGCCGCTTTAACACCGACCACCAGGGTTGGAATTACCCCCTATGTGTTCACCTGAAAAGGGTATAATACAACAAAACACACAACAGCACTGGGAACCTAAAATGTTTATACCACAAGCAGTCATGATTTCTTAGTTTTCGTACTGTAATTTGCAATGGGAAATGTTTGGGAGAAAAAAAGGGATTAAAATAAAACAATAGTAGTTGTTTTCACATGGATTAATTGATGTAGTCCATATATTGAACCTGAACTAACTAATTGACCTGAACTATTCTTTACTTTTAATACATAAGACCCTTGCATGGTTGTATCACTTATGTGAATCACAAAGGTGAAGGTTTTATTCCGTAACTTAGGCCCTGATTTAAGAGGACCTACTGCCAATTTAATTCTGCCTTAGCGTCATTTCTTTACGCTAAGGTGGCCTTTTCCCCATGTCAGAATTACAAAATGGCCCAATGCTTGCCTTGCACCACTTTGTAACCCTTTGTGCTACATTATACTCGCTTTAGGCATAATGTATGAAAAGGGGGTGTTCCCCCGTCAGGAAGGCCAAAAAAATGCAC
The DNA here is from genome assembly GCF_031143425.1 of Pleurodeles waltl. Lineage (NCBI taxonomy): Eukaryota > Metazoa > Chordata > Amphibia > Caudata > Salamandridae > Pleurodeles > Pleurodeles waltl. Next base: position 950,342,131 of record NC_090445.1, read on the forward strand.
AAAAAAATCAAACAGATTTCTTTGTGTAATTTTCTTCACCACTTTTAACACCTGCTTAGAGCAGGCATTAAAAGGGGGCACATCATTGTTTACAATGGGGCCCTATGTGCTGTTCAGGGAGTGTGCCAAAATTCTGACACTATTGCCCCCTACACTGCGCCATGATGTGCCGTATTTTAAATTCAGTGCACACATGGTGGTGGTAGAGGGGCACAAAAGTCCACAAGGAAAGTGGCATTTCATGTAATGTAGCGCCACTTCTCATAAATCTGGCCCTTAATTTTTCATTTTAAGAACTGCCTCTTTTTGCATGTTGACCTCCACATTGTTGGACTGATACAAATTATTTTTTGACTCTGCTAACCAGACCTCAGTGCCAGAGTTTTAACTCCCATTCAAATTAGATGTCAAATTCAACACACCCAACAAGCAAGGCCTGAGTTATTTATAAGTGTCTTGTATATGGTACCCAGTGTACCCAGGGATTGTCCGATAGAGTGCCAACTCAGAGCTAGCTTTTTCCCAGGGGTGGCCCAATGTGGAGAATTTCCAACAGGATGCCCGCACCAGCAGTTTTCTTCAGGTGCCCCCATGCCAATAATTACACCCAGTATGCCAGTGCCAGTATTTTTGTCATGGCTGTTCCCATATACCAACTATAACCTCTAGTGTGCCCTATTGTACTTGCATTGTTTCACTGGTGCTGTCATACAAAGAATTGCCTCCGGTATGTCTGTGCCAGAATTTTACCATGAATGCCTGTTTAAAGGAAAAATTACTGGTAGTATGCCTGGGTCAAGAGTATGCTCAAGAACCTACTCACAACTTAACACCACATTCTCACTTATGCTCCCTTATATTTAGCCATTCACATTCTGACTAACTTATTCATTCTCACACATACTCTCAGATTCGTTATCGCTCATAGTTACTGCACAGTTATCGCTCACTGCCACTCACTCATCCTTGATCATTCTCCCTCACGCTCTCTAATATTCCCTAACACTCATATTCATTCAGTACCATGCACATAATCTCACTTTTTTGCAGCCGCTCTTTCTCTCAATCACTGATTCACTTATAATCATTGACACTTAGGGGTACATTTACTAAAAAAGCACCATACAATGCAGCAACCAAAGGCACTATACTGTTTTGCACTAAAATAAAAAAAACTTTTCAAATGCATTAAAGTGTGTCAAAGTTAGAAGAAATTAAAACCTTTCTTCAATTTAACGCTTACCCCAGAAGGGTTTTATTTTTTGGTTTAAACCTGTCCAACATTTTTAGTAGTTAGGGCTTTGCATTAAAAATACTCAGTTGTAGGGTAGGAAGGCACATTTAACACTCATAGCATTCACCCGTGATGCAAGTAGTGCAAAGCAGCATAAATAATTATTTGCTCTACTTTAATGCTACATTCCAGTATAAAAATGTTTTGCACTGGAAAGTAAATAGTTTATACCTTGTGCCAGTCTGTCACTTTGCCTGTCTTTGCTCAATCATAGTCCTGATAAATCTACCCCTCCAGCTCAGTCATTCTCACCACCTGTCACTCATCTTCACACCCACACACAAACACATTCTCACACATACAGACACAGACTCACACATAGTCATTGGTAGACTTTGCATTCCTGGTATATTTTCCCTAAACTTTTTGCCTTCTGACCTCCTGTTTGATGGTTCTTGGCACTGTACCACTGCTGAGCAGTGATAATGTGCATATGACTTTCCCTAAAAACATTATACAATTGCCCTGACCCCAAATTGGCATATTTAATTTACTTTTAAGTCCCTAGTAAAATGCACTACCTGTGCCCAGGACCTGTAAAGTAAGTGCTACTAGTAGGTCTGCAGCACTAACTGTGGCACCCACTTTATTAGCCCTTTAAACAAGTCTGCCATTGCAGAGCACGCTTGTGCAATTTTATACCGACATGTCGACCTGGCAAGTTAACTCACTCACCAGGTCCACACCTTCGTTTTTAATACATATGGCACCACTAGAATAGGCCCTGGACAGCCCCAAAGTGCAGTCTGCAGGGTATTTAAAAAGTTTGATTTGTGCATTACATTTTTACACTTAAATTCATTTTTCACTACCTCAAGGCCTATTTCTCCCATTGCTTAACATTGGGTTTGCCTTATTACGTTTTCAAAAGTGGAATCTCAATTTGGGACCAGATAGATATTTCAAGTTTGGGGCCTCTGGACTCACAATTTAAAATTTCAACTTATGGTAAAATTATTTTTTAAGTCAACAGTCTGAAAATGCCATTTTTAGAAAGTTGGCATTTTCTTAATTTTACCATTCTGTGCCTCTGTCTGTCTCTGAATACACACCTAGATAGGTGACAGCTGAGCTCTTGTGCATTCGGTCTGGACAGTTACACACAAAGGGAGCTTAGGTATGGCTGACATCTTGATGGGCTAGTAGCACCCTGATGGGACATGCTGGGCAGGATGGTTGAGAGGAGCTGGTACTTATACCTGAATAGGCGGGGTCCTGAGCCCTCCCAAAGGGTTGAATGACTCCCTGTACTGTCTCTAGAGCCAGGGTAGGAAAGTCAAGGGTGTTGCGCACTTCAAACGCCTCTCTTTGAAGTCCCCCCTACTTCAAAGGCACACCTGGGTATAAGTACTGGTCCTCATACACCACCAAACCAGTACACTTCTGTACCTGAGGACATTCTGCCAGGAAGAAGGACTGCTGTGCTGAAGGGACTGTCACTCCTCTGGAACTCTGCTGGACCTTTGCTGGACTCTTGGTTTGCTGTATCTGAAGTCTCATGGACATCAAAGACTTCACCCAACACTGCTACAGCTTCTGGACTCTGCCAACTGTGAGCCCTACCCTGTCAAGTGGTGTCAATCCAGTCCTGGGCCTTAGGAAGTGAGTATAACAGCTGTTTTCTACAGAAATTCACACACGTATCATCACCTTCTGCCAGTTGGAACCTCTGCATCTCTCCTTGATGCCAATTCATCACAACTGTCACTGAGGACAAAGAAATTACAGCACCAAATATGAAGCTCAGAAATGGTGTAGTCCCCATGCATTGGTTTCACTTCACCGGCTCTGTGGCTCGACAACACATTGTCCTCATCACTAATGGTTTGGCGCCACACTGCTCAAGGACATCGCATTGACGACTGCGCTGCTCAACAACATATCTCTAACTGTGCGGATTAGAGCCAAAACATTGCCTTTGCATCATCCCTTCTGCTCCTCACATCGAATCTTCAACATCAATGCAACTTTTTCAGTGGGACAAGGTTGCCCCCTATAGCTGGCCCGTTCTCCATCGCAATAGGCCTGAACTGCAGATGTTATTTAAAAATTCATATCACATCTTCAACTGATTTGATTTTTGTCCTTTGTCCTTTTTTGTTCTTGTTTAACTCTTAAAACTATAATCTAATTATCTAACTTGTTGTAATCTTTCTGTAATGTTTTAACTATGTTATTGTTTAAGTATCACTATGTTATTGTTTAAGTATTGCACAAATATTTTACGCATTGCCTCCTGAGTTAAGCCTGCCTGCTCTGTGCCAAGCTATTGGAAGGTCAGCCCTGGTTAATTTACAGTGTGTAAGTGACTTACCCTGACTAGAATTGTGGTCCCCACTTGGAGAGGGCGCTTATCTCTGCCAACTAGTGACCAAATTTCTAACAACCAGGATCTCTCCCCCAAAAACACTATCATCCACATGCACACAAAAAAAAGTTAAAAGCAATTTATTTTTCTTAACATAGCTGCCTCCAAAAAGTCTTGATAAATCTACCCCTCCATCTGTAATTCTCACCACTTGTCATTCACTTTTACACATGCACACAAGCACATTCTCACACATACAGACACAGACTCACACATACAAATGATCTCTCACACCAACACACTGTCACCCACATACACACAGAATACATTGTAAAGCAATTTGTTTTTCTTACCATAGCTGCCTGAGGAGGTCCTGTAACAGCCCATGCGGCTTCTTTTTTTATAATGCTAATATTGAATAAAGTGCTACTATTCACTATTAACATAATGAGAAATTGGTAGAAAAGGTGGCTAGAATCTGACACCAATGATAGTGAGCCTCCTCATTATTCTGGGCACTAATTTTGCCATCTCAAAGGCCAGGGGTTGTAAATTTGGTACTAGGTGTCACAAAAGGCAAGCAAGTGGTCTTAGCTGCCCCGTAAATGAGGTTCATGTGTAAGCTTCTGTCAAAAACACATGTTTAACTGTCAAATTGAAAAAAAAATTTTTTATTACCGTCCATATTAAATTTTCAAATGAAAAATAATCAATTTTTGTGATGTATATGCACACTAATAACACAGTATTACTGAAAAACCTCTGACTGTCCTGATCAGTTACTGGGAGGGCCTTTGAAGTATAGGGGTCAAGGGCAATTGCCCACTTTGCCTAGCTTTAAAACAGATGTGACTTAAAGGTTTTGACTGTGCCCTAGATAAGAGAAATCTCACATAATATTTTGTGTCAGAATATTTCTTCATTATACTCGACCACAAAGATAGGACTCACATTGCAATTATTTAACAACAACATTACCTACACTGCCTGCACTTAGAAACTGAGGGACTTATTTATAGGGAATCGTCGTAGGGCAGCGCTGCAAGCCTTCTTGCTGCACTGCCCTATGCCAATGTGAAAGGGCAGGCATGCACCGTATTTAGACAATATGGTGCATTCCTGTCATCTCCCCCTGTGCTGGCACTCAATATGCTGCCTAGCACCAACGCAGGCACCCTTGCACGATGGTGCAAGGGTTTCTGCATTGCATGTAGAATTGTTTTGTGCAGAATGCATCACACGAGAAAAGAGGAAACAGCAAGAAGAAATGAAAATAGTTCTCCTTGTTACACCTGCTCTGGGGAGGTGTAAGATTTTGGAACTACCCCAGGCTTACTTGAAGAAGTAAATCTGGGGCAGCAACCAAACCCACTGCAACCCCCTTATAATGCCTCTCTGGGGCAGAGTATGGCAACTCAGTGACTTGCACTGCTTTGTCTTACTCCATAGCTATGAGGCCATTCAAAGTCACAGGATGTGGCTTTGTGTGGTCTCATAGATATGGTTGAGAGGCTTGGACCACCAGAGCATCAAAAAAGTTACAATCCGGAGGAGCAAGCCTGTTATAAATATGACTCTGAATATTTCTTTGCCTTTTATTGTTGAGATCAAATCTATCTCAGCCCACTCCATCAGAGTGAGCATAATTTAAAAAACCCCAATGGAAATTCTACTTGTTTTGAACATTATATTGGACAGATAACCACAGAGTTGATACTCTCAATTACATTAGTATTCCTTGTTCAGATTAATACTCCTTCCTGCTAGACAGTGGCATTGGTCCATCATTGCACTGAATCCACTAATGTTGAGGGCTCTGAACTCTGGTTCATTATTTCATAGGAGGGCATCATCCAGGTTGAAACATTCCTTTTTCCATAATTATGCAAATTCTCATTTACCCTCATACAACGACTTTTTTCATATGAAAAATGGTGACTGATTTTTGAAGGTGAGATGTTGCTGAGGAAAATCCTAATGTGCAAGTTTTCCTGCGTCACTGAACCTCGATTTGTTCTGGGTTTTGTGAGAAAACTGTAATGAGCGCCTTTGCCCCTAGTTTGTGCACCGCAGTTCACTGTTGTATGTGAAAAGTACTGCAACCATCCCCAGGGTGTATAAACCGCAGGGCTTAATTTGAGCTTGTGGTTGACGATGGAGCCCACCAGCACTCATTTTTGTGGACAGTCATGTATTTTTCCTTAACAAACTTTTGTCAATAGCAAGAAAAAGAAATACACAAAAGGGGAAAATAAGACAGTGACACAGAGAGAAAGCAGGGATGAAAAGAACCTACAAGAGTGAGATAATGCAACAGGGAGTATCTGAATGTGGATTAAAGCAGCATAAAGAGGAATCAAGACTACACAAAGTTGGCTAGTATTTGGCTCCCTGACCTTTGATTCATCGGCCACATGTTTCAGAATAAAACGTTGGGCACAGATATTAAGGCCCATATTTATTCCCTTCAAAGGCAGGGAAGGACATTTTGAGCAACCCAGCCCCTCCCTCACATCCTACAACCCAAGACAATTAAGAACCCCCTTGATTAGATTAGGAGAGGACAGGAGAGGGGTGTGTTTAGGATTTTTAGCCACATCAGTGGGTGAGTTAGACCAGATGTAACCTCCAAAAATCAGTTTCAGCCATGATGGATTTTTGAAGAATGTTCCTCCTTGGGACTGATTTTTGCCACACTTCCCAGGAAGTGGTCATCACATGGCGAAGGACCCTGCATCTGAATGGAGAAACAGGACCCCCCCCCTGTTTTTCACCCAGGAGCAAGGATAAATATGACAGAGCTGCACCCACACCTCAGATCCCTACCAGATCCTTACAAGGAACAAGACAAAGAAGAAGGATTGCCCTGCTGGACCCCTGGCCTACACCTGGACACTGCGCTCTGAAGGACTGCACTGGCTGCACACTTGGGCTTCATCACTAAAAGGACTTTGCCTGTCTTCTACTGCTTCAAGAAGGGACTCCCTGTTTGCTACATGTTCAAAGGAGCTTCCCAGAGTCCCCTGCATCAAGTACTGCAGGCAGAGTCCAGCTGACCAGCATCCAGTGGCCATTTGAGGATTCTGACTAGGTGTTTTCTAGGAATTGCAGTCCCAACTCCCAAGGAACAACTCAGAGCTTCTGAAACCTTGGATCAAGCTGGGGACAGTTCCAGGACTCAAAAAGGACCTCTGGAACAAGATCCAGAACTTTGGAGCAAATCCACAAGTTGAAAAGGTTCATGTGGGAGTTGTAGTTCCAGATCCCAAGAGGCAACCAAGAGCTTCTGAATCCTTGGCTGGTGCTGTGGACCACTTTCTTGAATCAAGAAACACTTTTGAAAGTAAGTGTGACAGTTTTACCTCGTGGGTGGCCTGAACTCTGTACTTTTTAACCCTTTGAGTGCTAGTTGCTTCTATGTGCTAGAAAACATTAATTCTTTTAAAAAATCATATCTCTGGTTCCCCTTATCGAATATTATTCATTTTGGTGGCATTTTAAAGATAAAGACATACTCTATTTTTATAAATTGGAGTTGGATATTTATTGTGTTTTGTGTTTTACCTATTTACTGTTTGGTATTTTTGAATGCTTTACACACTTGACTCCGAAGTTAAGCCTTGTCGCTTGTTCCAGCTACCAAGGGTTGAGCTGGGTTTAATTTATTGAGACCTAACTGGACCTAAGTGGAGGTTAGTGGTATATTGCTAAGTGTAGGTACTTACCTGCCCTTACCAATAATTCACTTTCCAACTTTTTTGGTGGCAGCGGTGGGATCCAGTACTTGTGTTTTAAGTCACAATTCAGTTTTAAGTGAAATATTTAAAAGTCATCTAAATTGACCAAGAGCAAAAGTATTTTTGATTTTTCAAATTTTAACTCATTTTTTTAATTACTTCATTTTAGATTTTTTGAAATTGTTCTGACCAATTGGTGACAAAGTGTTTTTAAGTGACACAAAACGTAAGAGAGACCATGGATCTTGATTTGGCTAGCATACCTACACTCACTGCAGCTGAATGTAGGGTATTGTGCAGAAAGAGGGGATTACCTGCTGCTTACAACCTTAGGAAGCCTGTGTGGTCAAGTCCCTTGAAGCCTGGTCAGTGCAGATGGAGGCAGAGAAAGCTTCAGAGGTAGGAAGTGAGAGGAAACGTGCCCTTTCCAACCTCCAGGAGGAGGAGGCTGTTTGCCAAAACTGTAATTCCAGCAGCTAGGGATCCATCCATAGCTAGTGGGAGGGGAGGGTCTGTGGCATCAGCCCAAGAAGAAGCAGAACTGGACCTCAAGGAAAGTGACCTTGAGGCACAGGTTGCCCTCATAGCTTTGGAGGCAGAAAAGTTAGCCCTAGTGAAGAAGAAGTGGGCTAAGATTGTACAGAGAGATGGTAGCAACAACAGAGAAGTTGAGGTGTCAGTGGGTGGTGAGTTACCCAAGTCGGTTGTTCCTGCTTATGCTGAGGGTGATGACTTAGACAAGTGGTTGGAGGCCTTTGAGAGGGCTCTCCAAATGAGAAGGATTAAGCCCCAATATTGTGGCTCAATTCTATGGGAGTTGGTCCCAATTTCTTGGGAGGGATAGGCTCCTGACCGTAGTGGGGGAGGAAGCAGAATCCTATCCCAGCATGAAGAGGTATTTAACCAATAAGTTTGGTCTGACCCCTAGCAGTACAGAATGAAGTTCAGGGGCACCCAGAAAATCAGTACGCAGTCTTGGCTTGATTTTGTGGACATCTCAGTTAAGGAGCAAGAGGGCTGGATACACAATTTGATCATGAGAGCAAATCTTGACCAATTGTATCCAGGAAAGGTTATGCCAGCATCTAGATGACCAGCTGGTGATCCCTGAGAGTGGTAGTAGGAACCTTTACCCCATTCAGGTGAATAATATCCCTACCACTGGCTTAAGATTCCTGTGCTAGTAACATTATAGTGAGTGACCGTTTTTGTGACCCCAGACTCGAATGTTCCAGGAGAGATGAGGAAAGTCAGGATAGCCACAGGGGAGGTAACCTCCAAACCTGCAGCCATAGTGCCCCTAGAGAGGGAGGGTATCCTTGACTGGTTTAGGGTGGTGGTGGTCAGTGCTACCTCACCCTAGATTGTATCCTGAGCAATGGCCTCCCAGAGTTGAGTCTGGTCCCAGAGAAGGGTAGTCACACATGGCTCCTTCCCAACCCAAAGTCCTGGGGAGCCAGACCCTACAGTTAGGAGATGGGGGTCCCCAAGAAAAGGGAAGAATAAAAAGAAGGGTAGGCCATTCTTAAAGAGAGCTCCAAGGAGCCAAAGGCCTTCTGCCCCAGTAGGGGTGGGGGAGCCCAGAGTTGGCACTGGCGAGGCCTTACCTGACCCCAGAGACATCCTGTTTAGTCAGGCAGCTGTCCAGCTGCAGGGTGTTTTACCGGCGCTGACACAAGGGAGAGTGGAAGGAGGGTGTCTTATCTTATCCTATTTTATTTGTTTTGGTATCATTTTAAAGATAAACATATAATATATTTTTATAAGTTGATGTTGGATTTGTATTGTGTTTTACTTATTTACTGTCTTGTGATTTTCAAATGCTCTACACACTTGTCTCCTAAGTTAAGCCTTGTTGATCATTGCCAAGCTACCAAGGGTTGAGCTGGGTTTAATGTTTTGAGACCTAACTGGAGGTTAGTGGCCTATTGCAATTTGTAGGTACTTACCTGCCCTTACCAATAATCCACTTTCCAACACTTCCTCTTCCTCATTTTCCCCTGGGTGCATAGATATAATATTCTTGATATAATGTATGGTCAAGATCTTACAGGTTTGTCAAGTCTAACGTTTAGGTTTGTGTTTATTTTATGTATATGTCTGTAATATGTATCTATAGGTTTTCTGACACTACAATGTAGAAGTGGCCAATATTATAGTATGGGATATATCTTACACAATTAATATATGTGAATTTCAGTTCATTTTGTCAACATATTGCTTCTGTGTATATATTGTCTATTTGTACTCTTATACTCATTTCTTTCTGATATGACTGCACTGAAGAAGTGTCCGTGACACGAAACACATGTTGGCTGTGACTGTTTTTTGTTTTCTACTCCATCCTGATAAGAAAAGAAAAATCATTCCTGTTTGGGAAGAAAATAAAACTTTCTCTTGTGTATAAACATGTTGTTTTTTTCAGTTCACATTAATACATTCTCTCTCTCTCTCTCTATATATATATATATATATATATATATAGAGAGAGAGAGAGAGAGAGAGAGAAATAGATATATAACTATATAAAATTCACTGAAAAAAACAAAGGTTACAGCAACGTTATAGTCAAGCAAACATTTTAAACTTACAAAGCCATGGAAATTCACCAGTTATAGTTAGTTAGCTCAAGTAACTATAAATTGTGCCCTAATGAAAGTATATCTCGCACCCTCGCCAGGCACATTTTCCTCATCAAAAATGTTACTGCAAATGTTTTCATAGATTTCATGAGTGACTTTGTGTGGTAATTAGCAGTGCCAGGCGAAGCGCAAGTTATAGTTATCTTAGTGCACAATTTATAGTTACTTGAGCTAACTCTATAACTGGTGAAGTTCTATGGTTTTGTAGATTTAAAATGTGTTTTAAACAAAATTCTATTCCTAACTACAACATCCCTTTAACCTTTGTTTTTTTAGTGAATTTCTATGTTTTTTTAACATTTAGCAATTTTCATTACTTTACCTTATTCCAGGCACCACTGTGCACAGCCAACCCCCTGTAAGCACCCAACCTTACAACATACAAGGCCTTCATCTGTGCGCATCGGAGGTTGCCCGCAAGACCTGCCTAGAGCTAGACTCTGTGGCCAACCCCCTAACCACCCAACCCCACGCTGCGCACACCCCTTTGTCCGAGTGTGGCCATGAATTCTCTGAATGTCAGAATAGGTGTGAGACTGTGTATATGGGGGTGAGAGTGGCCGTGAGAGTGTCTGTCTGGGTGTGAGAGCGCATACATCAGTGTTTTAGTGGGTGTGTCCATGTGTGCATGAGTCTGTGAGTGGATGCATGTCGGAGTCAGTGGGTCTGTCAGTGGGTGTGTGAGCCTGAGTGGGTGTGTGAGCGGGTGCATATCTGTCTGAGTGGGCCTGTGAGTGGGCGTGTGAGGGTCAGACTGGGGCTGTGTCAGGGTACACAAGGGTCTGAGAGCATCTGTGAGTGGGTGCATGAGTGTGTGTGTGAGTGGGTGGGTAAGTGTCTGAGTGGATGTGTGAGTGGGAGAAAGATTGAAGGAGAGAGTTAAAGAGAGTGAGAGGGAGAGAGATAACGTTTTTAGGCTTTGATATTTGATATAGTTAGAATTAGATATTTTTGCACAATTTGAAAACAAAAATGTATTTGTGATGTGAAAAGCATAAGGTCACCTTTTATATAAGTCTTAAACATTTCTTCCTAAAAAAAAAACATAAATATAGGAGGGAAACGAGTCCGGCTGGAATCGAACCCTCAATGTGAAAGTCTGTGACCTTCACACTTAAGCTATTTTTTTATTTTTTTTTAATATACTTTTTTTTTGCCTATTATGAGCTCTCTGGGACCACGGGAGAGCGCTCAAGTGCTCCCCTGCAATACCTAAATATATATTTTTTATTGTTTTATATCCTGCCCTTTATGGGCTATCTGAGACTGCAGGGGAAGCCTCAAGGCCTCCCCTATGGTCCCTGACTATTACATTTATTTTCTTTGCACATGCCCTTTACGGGTTATCTGGGCCCACGGGGGAAGCCTAAGACCTCCCCTGCAGTCCCTGACTACTATATACATAATTCTTTTAGTAAATTACCTTTATAGGCTATCTGGGACTATGAGGGAAACCTCAAAGCCTCCCCCATGATCCCATTGCTTCAGCAAGCATGGAGCCTGTACTGGGGGTTGGCGGTCCCCAGGGCCATCAGTGGCTCCTCGAGGGCGGTTGCACAGCCCTCCGCACTCAATGTAAACAAAGTCCTGGGGAGGAGACGGTACCCAGGTCTGGGGGGACGGGCACCCCCCTATTAAATTAAACAATCCCTGGGGAGGTGGCAGTCCCTGGGGTAGCGGGGAGCCAAGTGGCTCCCTCGTGGGCCTCCCCACTTTAAAAAAAGCATTTTGCCCTACACACGTGGTGATACCTGGGGCCCGGGTGAGCCACAAACCCCCAACCAATTTCACAAAATTGTCTCAGGGACGTGGTGGTCCCCAGGGCTTATTAAAGCACTAGGGGAGGGGCCCTGTGTGCCTCCCTCTAATAAGCCCCAGCTGCCCCAGGACCTGGCCCAACTGGGGGCAAAAAACATACAAAGTGTGGGAGATTACATTTTTTTAAAAAATTCAGAAAAATCCACAGATCCATCTGCAGATTTTTCCTACGTTTAAAAAAAAATATGTTTTTTAGCCCTGGTGGGATCCTGCAGGGACTCCAGAACCAGGGCTAAGGGGTCAGGGTGACTCTAACATGTCCCCTTTTCTTTTTCTTTAGCTTTTTTTCCTGGGACTCAGCTGAAGCCGAGTCCCAAGATGGCTACCAACAATTCTTTGTTGAAGTGTTGACAGCAATCAGAAATCAGCACAGGGACAGTAGGCTCAGTGAAGGATCCGTATCCCTAGATATCTACATTTTTTGGCCTTAAATTACTAATAAACTATTGAGTGGATTTGTAGTAAACCACAAAAAGCATAATATATGGAACAGAATCTAATTTTGTGCCATATTTGGTGTAATTATGCTCAGTGGTTCGTGCTGTAGGTATGTCTAAAGGTGTTATGGAAATATTAATGAGGAAAACATGTTTAGGGACCCCCCTAATTTTTTTAGCCCCCACTTAACAGATCATCCCGAAACATTCAAGACAGCAGCTCACCCGACCAAAGTATACGTTTGGAAAATGTTGTGAAGGTTCGTCAAGTGTACGTCTATGGAAACTAGGTCCCAACTATAACTACCTAGAGGTGACCAGCACTAGGTAACATATTTTAATGTATTTTTCTATCTATCTATCTATCTATCTATCTATCTATCTATCTATCTATCTATCTATCTATCTATCTATCTATCTATCTATCTATCATTCTATATTTATTTATATATATACACACATATATATATATATGTGTGTGTGTGTGAGTGTGTGTGTGTATATACATTTTAATGGAACATATTTGTATAAATATAGGGATATTAATGCTTTACATAGACATATTTCAATTTGATATATTAGAGGAGGAAAAACCTTAAAACTGTTTTGGAGGAGAGGTTGATTGGCTGTTCTCAGGCAAAGAAGTATAGTTTGAAGAGAAATACATTTAGTTATCCATGGAATGTCAGTTTCTTTGGGTTAAATCTGATGTAGTAGAGGATGGAGTTTCATAGTCTTGGGACAAAAGATAAGATGATGTGTTTCAAAGATTTGTTTTTTGGGTTTCAGTACTTTGGGGATGAGTCTGCCCCTGTTTGTTGTAATATGTGAATACATTTGTGAGTGATTTCGAATTCAGTCCTTGCTTTGAGGGAAAGCCAATGGAGTTTTCTTTAGGATGGGAGTGGTATGGTGTGATGTTTGGTGCCTGTAGCGAGGTTAGTGGTTGCATGTAGAATGTCTTAAAGGACAAGTGGAGAATTTAAGTAGTCCAGGAGAAATGCATCTCCCCTGTTTAAGGGGTTCAGTATGAGTGACTGTATCATATTTCTGAAGTCTGAACAAGGGACTGAGGGTCCTCAGTAGATGTAGTTAAAGGAGGCAGATTTGGTTAGTAAGACAATATGGTCATTGGTTGCCTTCGTTGCCTTCATCTCTGTTAACATATGTCTGTAAATTGTGCAAAACTCATTTCAAAGATCATAACCACCATTAAAAAAAAAATATATATCCCTGCAACCTAACACAACCTAAAATTCTCTCACCCATCATATAACTCCACTTAATATCTACATGGGCTTACATATCCCCTTTTACTGACTAATGATCACACCTAACTCTTCTTACTTTAAACTTCCACATGGAAACTAGCCTGAATACATGGACTGACTTGCTTTAGAGCATACAAATATCTCAATAAACAGTAACATTTGCCTAACCACTAACCTTGGGTTCTGGTGCAGCATGCTTGCCGGTATAAAGAGCTTTAACATCTCGTCATGGATAGTAAGTGCTATATAATTGCAGTGACAATGAAATTGTAATTATGATTTAGAGATGTGACATCTACTTAGGTGGAACAAATTCTTACTCATTGCTTTAATTTGCTACATCTTCAGAACCAATTCCCAAAGGAAGGAGTATTGTTTTGACAAGCACAAAAACATTGAGCTTCCTTTGATATGTCACAAAACAAAAGGTATTCTGACCGTGACTCTGGATCTCAAGTGCAGTCGATATTTTCAGTAGGTGTAGGAAACCACTCTTGAGAGATACTCCTGTCTTGTTATCAGCTGTGACCACAATGTCACAATGTCAAAATAAATTAACATCTAGAAGTAAATAGGTGTTTATAAGGAATCCCAAGCTTAATCATGGAAGCCTGGCAGGAGGAGCAGGGCTTCTTTAGAGTAAAGTGTACATGTTATTTTTAGAGCAAAACCAAAAACCAAAGCATTACTATCCTTAAGAATAAAATATGCAAAATCTCCAAACTACTTTAGTTATGAAGTTTAACATTTAAAGAGCTCTAAATCATTTAAAATCCGGTGTAGGAATAAGGAGGTATGAGGATATTGAAAAGTTTTAATAGAAAACCATTGGAAATTACACCTCCATTGTTATCCAACTGCTTGAACTAAAGTTGTTCTTAGGAACATTCTATGGCAGGAGGGTGAAGGAGCAAGTTCATACAGGGCTTAATTAGTTTTCAGAAAGTAAAAATCCAACAGTGAAATAAGACGGACAACTGTCAAGCTCTTTTTAGCACCTTTTGATATTCTTGCAGTTTAGCCTCTGATTTATAAACTTCTCTTGAGTTTGCAGTCTGTCAGTGGTGCATGACTAGGAACCTATAGGTTCAATAATTTAGATACCTTTTTTATTCAAGCAAACAACTTGCGGTAGAACTAACCTGGAAAGCTAACCCAGTTGCATCTTCATTGGTAGCATTGGAACCTTATTGCAGCACCCCAAGGATGAAAATGTTTCTTAGTTCATTTTTTCAGACCTTGTAGCCAAAGTTCTATAACTTTTACAGCTGTACTTCAAAACTTCCCAAACAGAAAGAGTATGTTCCTTGGACATCAGATTACTATTTCAAGTGAGAAAATAAATCCTTATTCCAGTTAAGTTGAAGGGTGGGACCCACATTCCCTGTCACTGTCACTAACACAATTTTAGAAAACTGTATGCTGTATTGTTTTCTTTGTATACACTGCATGCAATTGGTAAGTCTCCTTAACGATTCCGCTACAGATATGTTCTGATCAAATAGTTTGAGTATAGACAGTGTGAAATTGTATCATGAAGTGTAATCTGTGTAGCTCCAATTTCCTTGGCTTGCTTTAATTGCTACATACTTACAGACATATCCCAGAGAGATCCTTGACCCTCTTAGTCTTGTGGGTCAGCAATAAGTTACACTTCTAAGTCTTTGACACTAAGGGGGTGATTCCAACTCTGGCGGGCGGCTAGCACCGCCCGTCAGGTGGAAACCGCCATTTGCCCGCCATGCGGCCAAATTTCCGCAGTCCCCATTCCAACATTCCCGCTGGGCCGGCGGGCGCTAACCAAGTTAGTGCCCGCCGGCCCAGCAGGAATGAGGCCGCAACACAGGAGCCGGCTCCGAATGGAGCCGGCAGTGTTGCGGCGGTGCGACGGGTGCAGTTGCACCCGTCGCGCTTTTCACTGTCTGCTAGGCAGACAGTGAAAAGCTGGCCGGGGCCCTGTTAGGGGGCCCCAGGGCACCCCTTACCGCCAGCCTCTTCCTGGCGGTGAAAACCGCCAGAAACAGGCTGGCGGTACGGGGGTCAGAATCCCCAGGGCAGCGCTGTTTGCAGCGCTGCCCTGGCGGATTCTCCCAGCCGGGCAAAAATGGCTTTACCGCTGCGGTTAGAATGCCATTTGAAGCACCGCAAGCCTGTTGGCGGTGCTTCCGTCATTCGTGACCCTGGCGGTCCAAGACCGCCAGGGTCAGAATGACCCCCTAAGTCGTTTAGGGCCTGATTTAGAACTCAGAGGATGGATTACCTTGTCACAACGGTGACAGATATCTGGTCCACCACAATGTAAATCCCATTATATTCTATGGGATTTAGTTTGTTGTGGACAGGATATCCTTCATCGTTGTGATAGAGTAACCCGTCTACTGAGTTCTAAGTCAGGCCTTTGGTCTCCCAAGGTGACAGCCATTTGATCCTCTCATCCCCTACAGTCCTCTGCTGTGGGATTACTATTTGATGTTTTTAAGGTAAATCAAGCATTTATTGTCAAGTTTCCCTAAGTGATTTTTGACAGAATTGCTGCAACTTTACCACCTTCCTTTATCAGCCACAAGAACCTGTCTCTCCCCCATCTTTTCCAGGTGAAACAATTAAGAGAGGGCTAGGTTTCTCCCTTTCTCCCAACACCTCTTAAGCCACCCTTCTCTGTCCCCTTTCTGGCCAAATTGAAATATACCCCTTCTCAGCACATTTGCCTGGTCACATTGGGGGGCTTACTCCTTCCTGTCTTTGGGTTCTCTATCCATCTGGGAAGCTCAATGATGCACTGCCCTTCTGGCTGATATTTGTCTAAAGAAAGGGTTGTGCCATGTGAGAGGGAATTCCTTTACGCAGAGCTGTGACCCAAATCAAAATTCATTGGATAGGTGGCTGCAAAAACATAAGGCAGGATCAGGGAGGCCTGCTTTTCACTATGCAGAAATTTGATCAGTGCCAGTTTTCCATTAATAGCTGTTGAAGACAGGGGAATTGAAGTACTAAAATCCTATTTTTCTGCTACAGCTATTTATCAGTGGGAGAGTAGCACCTCTCTCTGCTCAAATGTACGCCTGGTAAATTCTGACCTGTTCTGGCCTGGGCTCCCTTGCCAATGCACCCGACAGCACTTGGATAGACTGTTGGCAATCTACTTTTGTTGTCTCCCCCATCATTGTTAGCCTTTTTCTCTCTAATCCCCTCTATGGTCGAACGACTTTCACTGATGAATGCTGTGCCCCTATTCTTTGTATCACTGGAACCAGCTTATTCAGAAAGTTCAAATGCCCCCCCCCCCCCTTACCCTTCTCCTAGCTTTGCTAGTCTTGTAAGAATATCCATTCTTGCGAATCTGGCTGCGATCTTGGAGACAGCTCACTTTCAAGTCATGGCTGATACTTGTCTTTTTGGATTTTATTTGGAAGTCACATTTCTTTGGCTAGCGTTCCCCAACCTCTGCACACTCTCTGATATTAGATTCATCAGCATTATGCATTTCCTGCTTCCAGGGTCCAACTTACACTTGTGGCTTAAGGACTTCCATACAAAAAAAGGAAAGACATACATGAGGAAAAGGTATTGCACTCTAGGCACACACTGAAACTGATCTACTCCTCCAGATCTGCATCACTTGAGGGAGGAGACTTTTAATTGAAAAGTGATATGTTATTAAAAAATAGGCTATTGAAAAAAAGAGTCTATGGCCCCCATTTTAACCTTGGCGTTCTTTTCACAAGACCGATGAGGTTCCGCCGGGCCGAAGACCGTCAGTGGTGGCGGTCTTACGCCCACCATATTATGACTGCTGGCAGCCCTCCCCCTTTTTTGGACGGAGAGCTGCCAGCAGCCATACAGGAGATCGGCGGTGAAGTGGAGGCTGCTCCACCATCACCGCCACGTCCTCAGAACACCGCCCTCCTGTTGTGGTTCAGGAATGCAGCCGGAGCAGATTTGGTAAGTAAACAAGTTTAATGTGAGATAAAACAGGAGCCACCCACCGCGCGTCCTTCTGGACGCCAGCCAACCGCCGATCTGCCTCCCTACGTCCTCCCCGTTCCACATTCCACCGCTCTACCTCCCCGCACCCCACCTTCCACATTATAAATAATACCAATACATAACATAGCATCTCTCCCTTTTAAAAACACAAACAAAAACAAACAAAAACAAAAAAAAACACATTCAATAATAGAGGAAGAGTCTAACTAGAGATTAAGACACATCAGACCTCAATTTCCATGGTAAAAACTTTTCCCTGGAAGATCTACGCAGAGACCTTTCTGAAAAATTTGTAGCTGAACTCTGACCATTGGACTCATACGAACTCTGGACATGCACCCTCGAATTTCCACTATTATAAACCTCCCCACAACCACTATGATCAATGGCACCTGGAGATGGGTCCTCAGATACCTTAACAATCTTCGACACATTCCACCACTGTCCACCATCAACCATGACCGCACTCCCACACACCTTTCTCACCCTAACTGGATTACTGAAACCAGTATCACCTTTCTTCACAAATAAACTTTTTTTTATACGCACCAAGTCACCAGGACAAAACACACGCAACTTAGTAGCTTTGACCGCATCGTATCTATTCTTCATGCGCTGTTGTCCAGACTCCACCTTTTTCCAGCTGACCCCCCCATTCATTACTCTCATTCCTTTATTTTTCAATGAACTCGCTAACCATGAAGGAAATAAAGTGGAAGTGGGTTTGCGACCTCTCAACGCTTCAAATGGAGACACATTTGTCAGAGAATGAGGCGCGCAACGATAGACCCATAGCATGGTGCTGACCGCCTCTTGTATGTCATAATTGTTGTGTCTGGCCCATTTTATGCAATCCCCAACAACTCTATTCATTCTTTCGACCAAACCATTAGTTTGGGGATGATATAACGAGCTTTTTAGATGTCTAATGTTTGATTGCTGTAAAAAGAGTTCCATCTCAGAATTAACAAATTGTACTCCATTGTCAGAAATGATGGTGTTGGGGAATCCCTCACGCCTAAAAACGTCTTTGAGAAAATGAACTGCCTTGGATGCTGACGGGGTGGCACAAAAATAAACCTCTGCCCATCTGCTGTGATAGTCCATGAGAACAAAAGCATAACGCAAGTTATGAGGGAGAAAATTAAATGGCCCTATCATGTCAATCCCAAGCTTCGACCAAGGTCTATCCGGAACTTGAATAGGATGAAACGGAGGTGTACACACCTTGAGACCCTTCTCAGCAGAATTACAAATTGCACACCCTCTAATAACAGCATCAACATCTTTATCCATAGATGGCCACCAATAACTCTCTCTTAACCTCCTTTTTGTCATAGTTGCCCCAAAATGACCTTCGTGTGCTGAATTAATCAAACCTGAACGAATACCATAAGGTGGAATACATCTCTCACCCCTCAAAATTATCTGGTCTTCAATAGAAATCTCATCAGCAACTTTACAAAATGGTTGAAGAGGTAAAGGAGCACTTTTCTCTTTCGGCCAACCATTGGTCACAAAATCTTTAACCTGAACTAAAATGGGATCCTCATGTACTGCTGTCTCCCAATCCATTTTGCTAAAAGCCTTGAACGCAGGAAGATCCACGCTAGCTACAAAACAATCTTCTCTATCATCTTCCGAATCACATTCATCCGAGTCCTCAATGGGAAACCTAGAGAGAAAATCCGCTCTTACATTAAGTTTACCCGGTAAAAACTTAACCTCAATATCATATTGCAGCAACTTAGTGGTAAGACGAGCAATACGCGGAGTGGTATAATTAGTTTTGTCTCCACTGAGAATATAAAGCAGGGGCTTGTGATCGGTTACAATCACAAACCTCCTGCCCCAAACATAACTCCTGAATTTTTCACTTGCCCAGACACACGCCAACAACTCCTTTTCAATGACGGAGTAATTCAACTCTGTCTCTCTCAACACTCTAGAAGCATAACTAACTGTCACTTCTCCTTGCTTAGAATCTTGGACGAGAACAGCACCCAAACCATATCTGCTGGCATCAACCATTATTTTACATACTAACTGGGGATCATAAGGGTGTAGTGCTTTAGCATTGGTCATTTCAACTTTCACTAAATCAAATGTGTCTTGGCAATTTTTGTCCCAAGAAAACGCCACACTCTTCTTCATCATATTAGACAAGCACTTCATCTTAGAAGCGTAACTAGGAATAAACCTGGAATAAAATTCACACAAACCCATGAAAGAGCGCAGTTCATGCTTATTTTTAGGAGGAGGACAGTTCCTAACAGCATCAACTAGACCAGGTCTTGGTTTGACCCCTCAGACGACACAACATGTCCCAAAAATTCAATCTCCCTCTTCCAGAATTCACACTTTTGATCCTTCACCACAACCCTGCTCTCCTCAAACACGGAGCAGATTTGGTAAGTAAACCAGCCAACCGCCGATCTGCCTCCCTACGTCCTCCCCGTTCCACATTCCACCGCTCTATCTCCCCGCGCCCCACATTCCACATTATAAATAATACCAATACATAACACCGCTGTAATACAATCCAGTATTCGGCGTGACGGTGGCCTGGTGACGGGGTGCTGCCGGCGGAGCAGCCCCCATGGATCCCCTTCCCTCCCGGAGGATCACCGGAACAGGTAAGGTGATCGTCTGTTAGGGGAGGGGGGTGTTGTGTGTTGTGTGCGTGCATGGGGGTGTGCGTGTGAGTGTGTAGAGGGGTTGTATGCATGCGGGGGTGTAATGTGTGTATGGGAAATGTAACGTGTATGTATGTGTGCATGTATATGTATGTGTGTGTGTGTGGTGTGAGCGTGCGTGTAGGGAGGTATGGGGTATGTGTGTGGGTTTCCATGGGTTGGGGGGAGGAGGTGGGGAGGGTGTCCTACCACCTTTGAGGGTGGTGAGGGGGTCGTGGGTGTTGGGGGAGGACTCAGGGGAGGGGGAGGGAGGAGACCCTAATTAGTGGCAAGGAACGAATACCGCCATGGATTTCGTGGCGGTACAAAACCCCATGAAATCCATGGCGGTATGTGGGGCCCTGATACCACCGGCGGACTAGTGACGGCCGCCGGGCTGCAGACCGTTGTCTCCAGCCTGGAGGTCGTTACCGCCGTGGCGGATGGTGCGGGACATTGGCGGTTTGGCAAATGACAAACCGCTAATGTCATAATGGGGCAGTAATGACCGCTGGCTTGTTTGCGGTCTTACTGCCCTTTTCCCACCGTCCACCAAGGTTGTATTGAGTGCCTATATTCTTTACAAAAGAGCCTTTCATGTAGTATGTGTTCTGTCCTTAATATGCCTGAAATTAATCGAACTCTCATTCACCCATAAAAATGCAAAAGGCAACACAAAGTTATACATGAATCTCATTTATCAAGGAATATTGGAAAAATGAGTTGATACAAATGTTATCAAGTGCGAATATACCTCACTGTGAGCACTGAAAATATCTGAGCATGTAATCACTGCTTTAGGTAAACAAGGTGTCTCTTTTAATTGTTTCTTTAAAACGCAGGAACATTCAGTCCCAAAGGTGTGTTTTAGGAGTCAGATATTCAGGGATTTAGAGGTTGGTTGTTACATGACTCATAGCTTGAATATACTGGATATACATTATTGCAATTAATGCACAGTAGAGTAGATGCATCTGTTATTTCCTTCTCATCCCCTCTGCTAGTAGATGTTTTCTTTTGACAACCCCATATTTTTCCATTGTAATATAATAACATCATTCCTTTCTGTAATGTGAGATTCAGAGAAATGAGTCACAGCCACACAGGTGTCTTGCCTAAGTTCACTTTATCCTGCTTGAATGTGCATATCCATATGTAACCTCTTACTCTGGTATAGATAGGCAAGAAAGCTGGAGGATTTAATAAATCGAAAACAGGTTAGAGACTCGGGTCTTGACAGAAGGGTAACCATAGGAGGTGGATTAATATCCCCGGGCAAGTCTGATTTTCAATACATTAAGAAAAGGACTAGTGTTTAAAATTTACCTTTGCAAAATGTAAAATATTCATCTGTATTGAATAATTTTTTTGTTCTCCATGGCAATCTACTTGCTGCAGGAGTGACTTTCCTTCTTTTCTCAGCGAAACTTAGGCCCATATTTATACTTTTTTAGCGCTGCATTTGCGCCGCTTTTTGATGCAAAAACATCGCAATCTTACAAAATACAATTGTATTTTCCAAGTTTGCACCGCTTTTGCATCAAAAAATGACGCAAATGCGGCGCTAAAAAAGTATAAATATGGGCCTTAGAGAAAGGTGTTCTTTTGTAACACAGCAGTAGGCTGTCATTATATGTAGGGCAGAATAAGGTGAGGCATTACCATTATTTAGCACGTGGTAAAATACTCAGGGGCATATTTATACTCTGTTTGCGCCGGAATTGCGTCGTTTTTTTTTACGCAAATTCGACGCAAAACGAACTCCATATTTATACTTTGGCGTTAGACGCATCTAGCGCCAAAGTTCATGGAGTTTGCGTCATTTTTTAGCGTGGACACCTTCCTTGCGTTAATGATATGCAAGGTAGGTGTTCCCGTCTAAAAAATGACTCAGAGGCATGTGCGGCGTATTTATACTCCCGGGCAAAACTGACGCCCAAGAGTGGGCGGGTCAAAAAAAATGACGTCCAGCCGCTTTTGCGTCGTTTTTTAGCACCTGGTCAGGGCAGGCGTTAAGGGACCTGTGGGCTCGGAAGGAGCCCAGAGGTGTCCTCCCATGCCCCCAGGGACACCCCCTGCCACCCTTGCCCACCCCAGGAGGACGCCCAAGGATGGAGGGACCCACCCCTGGGACATTAAGGTAAGTGCTGGTAAGTATTTATTTATTTTTTTGTGGCATAGGGGGGCCTGATTTGTGCCCCCCTACATGCCACTATGCCCAATGACCATGCCCAGGGGACATTAGTCCCCTGGGCATGGCCATTGGGCTAGGGGGCATGACTCCTGTCTTTGCTAAGACAGGAGTCATTTCAATGGGGGTTGGGAGTCTAAAAAAATGGCGCAAATCGGGTTGAGGCGAAAATTTTGCCTCAGCCTGACTTGCCCCATTTTTTGACGCCCAAGCTCCATTTTCCCCTACGCCGGCGCTGCCTGGTGTAAGTCATTTTTTTTCACGCACACCAGGCAGCTCCGCCGGTTAACGCCGGCTAACGTCATTTAATAAATACGGCGCCCGCATGGCGCTTCAGAATGGCGTTAGCCGGCGTTAACTTTTTTGACGCACAACTGCGTTGGCGCAGTTGTGCGTCGAAAAGTATAAATATGGCCCTCAATTTCCAGGTTTTCAAAATGGAAATCGGGAATAACATGTTGAACTGTTTTTAACATACCGAATTCTGCATTTTTTGTTTTTTCAGGGCTTCCCTCCCTGATGTACTTTGACCGGATTGACCTGCCAAAATCTAGCAGAGGAAAACTGTGAGTTTGTATAGGGATCAGAATTTAGCCCAAAACATGTAAATTAATGAGGGCCTATATATTAGGCTACTCATTGTAAATTTAGTGTGTGTGCCATATATTCTATGATAAATTTCTGCCCAAAGCAGCTGGGCTTACCTCGTACAACACACATTGAGAGCTAATTTACTTGGTGATAAATTCAGCATTCTAATTACAAAAAGAGGCTCAGTTTAAATTTGAACACAGAGGCTGGACTGATGTGTCAGTCTGTCTTCGAGGATTTGATCCAGTTTGAGTGGAAAAGGTTCTCTCTCCTGGCTCTTATTTATAATATAACATGTAAGCAGAATGTGCCAAATGTACATGTTGTACATCAGTCTTATGTAAATGACAAAAACATCAATCAAATCAAAAATTCTTACCATGTTACGAAACGTATCCGCTTCAAAGTAACACTAGATACAGAAAGGCATCAATATATATTTAATATTTCACTTCATTCGTTTAGTATGTTGTTGCACTTTATCAATTTGAAAAACTAGTTAATTCAAGACTTAGTTAATAGTCTTGCACACAATCTGTTATTCAATTGTTAGTTTTTGTGTGGTTGCAAGAAACATACTGTTTTATGAAGTTGAAAATAGGTCAATTCAAGTCTGACTGAAAGGTTTTCCATGGTAATTTGTATTCAATTAATTATTCACTTTCTGTAATACAGTGACCTATGATAAGGTAGTACTTTACAAGTCACAAATAAATGGATTTTGTACAGCAGAATGGATTATTACATTTGTTTTTTAAACTATAATTTAAGAATTGTGAGCGGGTGGAGAAGTCATGTTTGGTGTTCTTGGCATTGTAATGAAAAACCCTACTAAATGGTAAAATAATACTCAAGCTCTATTCATAGTTTTAGAATCCCTTTGTAATTCAAATGCAAAGAAGGACATTTTGAACCTACAGGAAAACTTGTTAATTACTCCGATAAAGTTAGAGATTTCAACTTGAATCTTTAGCCCTTAACAATGATTACATGATTTTTTTATCATAATAATATAGATCAGGGTATAGTGAATGGTTTCCCTTTTCAACTATAGCTTGCTTTAAGAAACGCCAATCTCGTCAGCTGTCTTATCGCCACTAGGTATCAGTCCTGCAACCTACCTACGTGGAAGACTCTTTCACAGACACGGTAACATTAATCATAACTGTTTTGCTCAGATAATTCTTTTTTAATTGATACATATAAAAACCTCCTCAGTATTTCCATACAATCTTGCTTTATGTGCCACTACTTAGAGACTTCTTTCGAGTGATTTCTGCACTCCAAAAAATACATAAATGCACAGGGAACTATTACCTCCCGTTTCGGAAAATGAATTTCATCTTAAAGTGACATGCAACCATATGTTAGAGTGTTGTTAAACTTGTCCTGGTTGGTTGCTGGTCTTTTAGCATCCTACTATGAAACATCTACAGTGGATGGAATGCACACATTATGTTACAAGTTGCACAACTATCAGAGTCAAAGTAGCTGTATGTCGTCCCACTTTAAATGGTAAATATGTACATTTTGTGGTAAATATGTACATTTTTTATTTTTTTACATGATCTTTAAATGATGAAACACTTGCCATCAAGGAGAATCTTTCTTCTTTTTTTTTTATTAAACTGTTAATATGCTCACTCCATCATTCTAAAGTTTTCGTTTTTCATTGTAACTGCCTAGTCTTTTGTTATGTGTATGTGTACTCATATTTCTGCGACTTTTTCTGGCAACTTTGAGTTCAGGATTAAAAAAATGTCTGATCCCTTCTCTGGCAACCTCACTTTTCCTGACTGAAATGCATGTTTTGATATGTTAGTTGTACGAAATTGAATTATAATTGGGATGGATGGTAGTCCGCCAAAAGTAACAAATGCACTATTTGTTATGGTCAAGCAAAGGTGTGAGTAATTTCAACCTTAGCTCAACCCCTGATAGCTATGCACAAAGCAGACTGGCATAATTTTGAGAAAATATGTAAGGTATTCAGAAGATTTAAAACAATTAAAAGTCGCAAACATAACACAATGAAAATCCCATTCCAATTTACAAAAATAGAGACAAATCTAATAAGCAAAATTTCATGGTAATGACTAATATCCAATATCGTGGACCAGTGATACTAATTGTAAAAGATTTGAGGTAAAAAGCGCTAAGAAATAGTAGAGCTTCAACTACATTCTATGGTCAGGGTTGACCGGGACCTAGGCACAATTTCAGGCTGCCCATGATGGAGCTTGGGTTGGCTACATCAAGCAGATTTGTCCCAATCAGAGATTTTACCTTGTGACATAGTGCTTCATTTACACATTGGCAGATCAGAATTGACTTCATCATGGAGATGTAGTTAAGTACTCCATCATCCTGAGGGAGTACCCACCCGACAAATTTGGAGATGTCTGCTGCCCAAAGGACTTCTCTCGCATTTTACAGGAACTGCCGGACGGTGTAAGGTGGGTGGACAAATGATAAGACTTCTGACAACCCTTATTTTCTCATGCTGTTGGAGGTGTATACTGGCAGCAGAGACAGAGTAGTCTCTATCATCAAGATACTGACATTCCACCCGACTTTAAATGTGGTGGGTAAACCTTCAGTTTAGTTGTAGGGGATATTCCATACTATGTCACCGTTGCAACAAAAGACCCTGTCCACCAAACTCTAAATCAGATCTTTAGTCTCTGAAATTGGAGATGAAATCCTCAGGCTGGGAAAGGTTGACAAATTCTTCTTGATATCAGATAGCCCTTGGGCGACGTCCTGCTGAAGCGCTTGGTTTTGCCACAAAAAATCTAATTTCGTGTTCAGGGAAGTTCTCTTGTTGGTTGGATACTTGTGGAGCCTTGAGCTACTTATGATTTATTTGTTTGTATCACAGAATCGTCCAGCAGGAGAGGGCTCAAGGCAGTAGTCAATGATAGATTACACGAGGCAGACTACCATATTGCCAAATTCCACTAAAATTGACCTGTTGTTGCAGAGAAACTTCATGAGGAAAAACCCAGTTTTCTCAGCCCTGGAAGTTGCTGCTTGGCTGTTTTGGCTCAGGTGGTTGATCCCAGTCCTCCACCAGCTGGAAGCAAAAAAAATAATTAAGTTATTACTTTTTCAGACTTGTGAGAGAACAGGGCTGATTGCAGAGGGCCCCTAACTTTTTGTCCCAATTTTCCACTTTTTGCTGGTGTTTTCCTGACTCTAATAGTGCCCTGGGTACTGCTAACCAGTCCCAGGGCCTGTGCTCTGTAGAAAATCAATATGCAAATTAGGCTAATTATAATTGGCTAAGTCAACCTACCTATAAGTCCCTAGTATATGGTAGGGCATGTACGTTTAGGGACCCCAGCATAGGTAGTGCCCCCATAGGTGCACTGCTGAGGTGCCCAGTGTCATTTTAAAGGCAGGCCTGCCTTGCTGGCTACTTTTAAATTACAGTTATATGCAAATTCGACTTTGGAATTAAAAGTAGTTACAAAGTCTTAAACTACCTTATTTTTACATATAAGTCACCCCTAAGGTGTGCCCTATGTGCCCCTAGGGTTGGATGCCTTGTAACTATAAGCAGGGACCTTATACAAATTGTTTTATAAGCCCTGGTGAGGTAAAAACAGCCAACTTCGTTTTTCCCTCATTGGAGTGAATGGCCTCCACAGGCTAGAATGGGGAGACTTTATTTTTATTTTAAAAGTCCCCTTAAGTAACAAATACCAAGAGTTTGGTATCAAATTAATTGTTATAATAAATCCCACAACTTCGAGTTGTTGGATTTAATATAACTTGTTCAGGTAAAGAGTTTTAAACTTTACCTGAAAAGTTGCCAACTTCAGCCCTGCAGTGTTTTTCCTTTTGTGCTCAGATTAGCCAGCCTCTGGCAGCCTGGCCAGGCTGCCTTGATGAGGTGTGAAGTGGCCTGGCTTCACAGAAAGAGATGTGCCTGTGGGAGGAGATCTCCCCTCAGCAGATGGTGAGGCAGGAAGGGGGACGGCTGCCAAACTGGTCTTCAAAGGCAGAGAAGTACATTTGGAGCAACCCAGCATCACCCCCACATCCTGCAAACCCAGACAATTAGGTGCTCCTTGATTAGATTAGGAGAGGGGTGTGTTTAGGATTTTTAGCCACACCAGTGGGTGGGCTCGGGCAGATGTAACCCACAAAAATCACTTTCAGCCATGATGGATTTTTTAGGAATGTTGCCTCCTGGGATTTTTTTTTCCACACTTCCCAGGACGTGGTCATCACAGGGGTAAGAACCCTGCACCTGATTGGAGAACCAGGACCCCCCTGTTTTTCACCCAGAAGCAAGGATAAAACTGGCAGATCTGCACCCACACCTCAGTTCCCTACCAGATCCCCATCAGATTCCAACAAGGAAGCACCACAGAAGAAGAAGGACTGCCCTGCTGGACCCCTGGCCTGCACCTGGACTCTGCACTCTGAAGGACTGCACCAGCTGCACACTTGGGCTTCACCACAAGAAGGACTTTGCCTGGCTTCAACTGGTTCAAGGAGGGACTCCCTGTTTGCTACAGGTGAAAAATTGCTAACCAGAGTCCCCTGCACCAGCTCCTGAAGTAATCAACCAGCTGACCAATGTCCAGTGGGCAAAAAGGAGATTGTGCCAGGTGCATTCTGGGATTTGTAGTCCACACCCCCAAGGATCATCTCAGAGCTTCTGGAACCTTGGGGTGAGCTGTGTACCCCAGAAGAACCTTAAAGGAACATCTGAGGGAAGATCCAGAAGTTTGGAGGAGTTTGGAGAGCTTTTGAAAAAAAGCTCCATAGAGGACCCGACCCGCCGCGGCAACTCTAGCCGGCTTGCCTCAACCACGACCCAGCATGATTTGCAGGTTCGTCCCGGTGAAGAAAATCTCCAAAAAAGAGACTAAGGCCCTCATTCTGACCCTGGCGGTCTTTGACCGCCAGGGCGGAGGACCGCGGGAGCACCGCCGACAAGCCGGCGGTGCTTCAATGGGGATTCCGACCGCGGCGGTAAAGCCGCGGTCGGACCGGCACCACTGGCGGGGTCCCGCCAGTGTACCGCGGCCCCATTGAATCCTCCGCGGCGGCGCAGCTTGCTGCACCGCCGCGGGGATTCTGACCCCCCCTACCGCCATCCAGATCCCGGCGGTCGGACCGCCGAGATCCGGATGGCGGTAGGGGGGGTCGCGGGGCCCCTGGGGGCCCCTGCAGTGCCCATGCCACTGGCATGGGCATTGCAGGGGCCCCCGTAAGAGGGCCCCTACATGTATTTCACTGTCTGCTGCGCAGACAGTGAAATACGCGACGGGTGCAACTGCACCCGTCGCACAGCTTCCACTCCGCCGGCTCGATTCCGAGCCGGCTTCATCGTGGAAGCCTCTTTCCCGCTGGGCTGGCTGGCGGTCTGAACGAGACCGCCCGCCAGCCCAGCGGGAAAGTCAGAATTACCGCCGCGGTCTTTCGACCGCGGAACGGTAACCTGACGGCGGGACTTTGGCGGGCGGCCTCCGCCGCCCGCCAAGGTCAGAATGAGGGCCTAAGTCCGAACGTAGAAAGTTGACCGGGACCTCCCAGCCAGCGTATCCGAGGAGGGCTCCAATGACGTTGGATCAAGATCCAGGTTTACCCCGGTCGAAGGATTTTCACCTATTTAAAATTACTAAGTCCGAAGGTAAAAATCTCCACTGATGGCTCCCACGATGCGTATCTGGAGAAGAGTTCCAAGAGGTCAGATTGGACTGGCAGGTTCGTCCCTCTGAAGAAAATCTTCAGAAAAGCGACTAAGTGCGAAGGTAAACTTTTGACAGAGGCCTCCCGTGGGCTGTAGCCGAGCCGGGCTCCATCGCGGTCACCTTAAACTTTGACTTTGCCCCGGTCGAGGTGCGGCCAGATTGGTGCTTTTTGTTTCTAGGCGCTAGAAAAACATAATTCTTTAAAAATTCATATCTCCAAGTCCCCTTATCTGATTATATTTGTTTTTGTGTCATTTCAAAGATAAACATATAATCTATTGTTATAAATTGATTTTGGATTTTTAAACTGTTACCTGTGTTTTATTTGATTACTGTTTTGTGATACTTGAATGCTTTAACCTCTGTCTCCTAAGTTAAGCCTTGTCGCTCGTTGCCAAACTACCAAGGGTTAAGCTGGGTTTATTTTACTGAGACCTAACTGGACCTAAGTGGAGGTTAGTGGCCTATTGCTAAGTGTAGGTACCTACCTGCCCTTACCAATAACCCATTTTCCAAAAAGACTTATTAGGAAAAGTCCAGTTAAACACTCCCAAGTATTCCAGGACCTCAAGGACAGCACTTGGGGGTCAAGAACAACTCCAATAGAGGATACCAACAGTGTCCAGTCCAGGTCCGGTTACTAATGATCAGCTAGGGACTCCTACAAAAAGGCCTCTTTCAGCTTGTTCTGTCACTGTAGGTACACAAGAGATCAGTCACCTACATTTTGGAGTCTGCTTCCTTGCTTTGGGTACAGGAATTAATGGATCTAGCTCTTCACAGCTCTCAAATAGCAGGTGCAGCACTTCTTCTGGTATTCCACGGATCCAGTTAATGTTTATGGCTAGCACTAGCTGGTGGATGGGTGTGATACTTGGCTGATCCCTAACCAAAAAGGGAAATATTCCCTGGGCAATCCTACCCACTTTTTAGCAGTTCCTGTTTGCCTCACAGCAAACAACCCACAGTACATCTTATTCTCGAAGGCATAGAGGCCATTTACATGTTAATGAAGCAAACCTCCTGCATCCACCCTAAATGGAGTCCCTGTAGTAGGAAAAACCATTACCCCACACTCAGGTCATTATTCCTGCTCTGGAAGTGCTTTTCAGACTTTAATTCAGTCAAGCACTGGGTGGGCAGCTGCTGGAGAGTTTATGCAAATTATCCTTTAGAACAGTGGCTCCCAACCTTTCGACTTCTGTGCACCCCCACTTTATCATTACTGGAAACCGGGGACCTTCACTGGATCAGCATTGAAATCCCGGGACCCCCTACTGAGTCATTACTGAAAGCTGGGGGCATAATCTGATAATATTATTTCAGTTTCTAAGCAGTTGCGGACCCCCTGAGGAGGCGTCATAAACCCCAGGGGCCCCCGGGACCAACGGTTGGGAACCACTGCTCTAGAAGCCTTGGGTAGGGCAAAAGTACATTTCCAAAAGTTACTTTTCCTAAATATTAATTAAAATTCCAACTGCACTAGTGAAGCTGACTTTTGATAAACATTCCAAAATAGTGGATAAAGTTTTTTAAAGTATTTTTCTAGTTGGTTCGAGACCTGGGATGGGATAACTAATATTTTGATGTATACTGTAGTATTTCTCATAGTCAGAGCCCTCCAAAGTGAAATTGGGTTGTGTGGCTTTGTCACCCTAGGGATATGGAAACATTACATTTCTGCATGTCCCACTTTTAAACACCATGCACTCTACCTTGTGGGCTGCACACCCTCTATAGAGGTGACTTACTAATATTTAAAGAGGATGTTTTTCCCTCAAAAGGTGTTATTTTGACAGGTCGGACTACATGCTTAAGCTGCAACAGTCATGCTTCACTGGTAGGCTTGGGACTCATGTTTTCCTTGTCACACCCGTCGATGACAAAACACTTCACTGTACTGAGTACTTTTTACTTTCCATTCCATTGTTGTGTTTGTGCACATACTATGGCCTAACATGAAATTTGAATATGTGAATTAGCAGATAGCCAATTTCCCCATTTAATGCTAAGATCACATGCACTTTGGCCTGGCCAGAAGTGTCCCATTCCATTGAGTCACACAAAGAGCAGCATCAGTCCAAAATTGAGGACATTCAAGGCAAAAAGAGTAGATTCTGACATTCAGCAGCTGCAGGCTCTAAACCGCTTAGGAACAATTCACAAAAACATTTATGATACAGGAAGTAGTGCTACATGATATATTTTTTATTTATTTATTTACATGCCTTTGTGAGTTACTCCTGACATATCCTATTCCCTGTTAGTAAAGGTTTAAATAGGGCTTACTCCTTTTTATTTGGTTTAAACTTGTATGAATAGACATATTTCATCCCCCTTTGAGGTGTTATGGAACCTAATCACAAGGCCATGTAAGAGTACTTAAATGAATACTAACAGGGTACTGCTTTACAAACTCCAAAATGCCTTTGCTAATAGTACCCATAGTCCATAAATACACAATACCTGGGCAACTTTCAGGATCCCAACACAGAATCCGTAAACAAACAATACTTTGAAATTACCATGTAACCTTAAGCAATAAATTGTTTATAGTTTTTAGCACCTCTGACAGCAGATCCAAACAAGTATAGGTTTTGTTTATCCCAGATATATGGGTCCTTGGCTGTATTTCATTGAGCAAGACTATAATTTTCAACATGTGAAGTGTGATGTCATGGTGCCAGTCAGTCCAGATTTTATCATGTTCTAACTTGTGTTGTTAGCACTGCATACTATAGTGTTATGGTAAAGTGCTGTCTTGTACAGCAGTGTGATTGTGTGTTATGTTTGTCTTTATTACTTTGTTAGTGTTAGCTGTAGCACAGATAAATATAAAGGGCTGATGTGTCAGTTGCATGATTTAATACCTATTTTATGGTTTTTTTTGGTAACAGAAAATCATGCAATTAGAAGAGAAAATGCAAAAAAAGTAAGAAAGACAGTTGTGGAATTGCCTCCACCATAATGATCCTCTGAAGTAAAAACATACAGCCTGGAGTTTCTACTTTATTCAGAAAAACTAAAGAATTCTCCTGTTAGGAATTTGGTTTCTGGTTTGCAGAGGTATGCACCTTGTCCAACCAGGAACAACAATCCTAGTCAGGGTAAGTCACAAACACACCCTTGGTTAACTTGTGCTCACTGTCTGGTGGCTTGGCACAGAGCAATCAGGCTTAACTTAAGAGGCAATGCCTAAAATATTTCCTCAACCCTTCAATCACTAAAACAGTGAAAGCACAACTAAAAATAATCACATCAAATTAGAATACTGGAGCTTAATTTAATAAATAAAGCAAAATCAAAACAAAATATCCAATAAGTAGAAGTTGAGGTATGAATTTTTAAAGAATAAATGCAAAATAGTACTTAGAAACAAAATGCCCTTAAACAGTATATCTGGCCATGCTGCACAGATGTAAAGTCAAACATTCAGGACGATGGAGATGCAAGGTGCCGCAGAACAAATGTGTCAATGTCGAGCCACATGGTGGGTGAGATGTGTTGATATTTTTCACACAACCATGGTGATGTATCGGTTCCGAGTGAAACACGCTGGTTCTGAATGTGATGCCAGGCTTCTGCTGCCGCAGTAGGTGATGCGTTGATTCTGAAGGCGATGCGCTGGTTCTGAAGGTGATGTGCCGTCCACTCCATGCAATGACAAGGATGTGCTGGTTCTGTCTCACACTGAGGCAAAGATGCAATGATTTTGATGAGGATTAGTGGGCTCTAGTTGAAGCAGTACTTTGTACCCACTTCTAAGGACTGGGTTGGCACCACTTGGCAGGGCAAGGTTTACAGCAAGCAAAGTTCAAATGTTCTAGCAGGGTGGTTTGAAGTATTTTTGTGTCCCTGCGACTTCGGAAAACAGGAGACCAGTCAGCTGGCTCTTGGAGTCGCTCTGGGTTCTGGATGGTAGAGATGCAGGTTCAGTCCTTCTTACTACTAGTTAAGAGAGCTACAGGAAGCAGGTCAACAAAGCAAAGCAGGAGTCCAGCAGAGTAGCCCCTCAGCAAAGTGGCAGTCCCTGTAGCCACCCAGTGCTCCTTCTGCCTAGCACAGTATCCAGAGGTCGAGAAGTGTACTGTCTTGGTGGTGTCAGAAGAGAAGTACTTATACCCAGCTGTGTCTCTGAAATGGGGGTAGACTTCAAAGAAAAGTATTTAAAGTGGACAGAGGTCCTCCCTCCCTGCCTTGGTTCCAGACTTATAATAGTGGGGTATGCATCTCTTTGTGTGGGGACAGGACACTACCTATTCAGGGGTAAGTGTCAGCCCTTCCCTCCCATCCTGGCCACGATGGCCCATCAGGCACACCTAAGCTCCATTAGTGTGTGGCTGTCTAAAGGGACTGCACAAGCCCAGCTGTCATCCCACACCAGACATGTATTGGACCGCCTCTACAGTTTGGGATTTTCATGCCTCATTTGCATGGGTCATCTGAGGAGCCTGTGGTCTGTCTGACCCAGGAAGTAAGTCCCAAACAGGCATGCTCTCAACTTCTTCAGTGCCAAGACAACAACAAGAGCATGTCTTTCAATGGCACTCCACCTCTGTTCCAGTGGAACTAACCTCCTACTAGTGTGTGAGCACTCCACCCCATCTGTGTTGATGACCGCCCTTCCCTGGAGGACAAACCTGTTTATCTTAGTCAAGAACGCCAACAGAATAAAACAGATCTCCAAACCTTATATACATCACGTTGAAGTTCAAGAGGCACAGATCTTGACGCACACTCCACCCTCCATTGTGGTCATCAAGTCCAAGACATACTGATGTTGCATCATCATGAGGCGGATGGCTCTAAGTTCTTCCTTTATTGCATTAAGGCTGAGCTTAGTATCATTCATCATTTTAGGCATTTCCGACCAGGTTATTTGCTACCAGTGGGCATTAACTTTTGCCTGCAAGCTAAAGAAGGGTATGGACCCTCCTGCTGACACTTGGGCATCAGTGCACAGTTTGAACTCCTCTGGAATTTCCTTGTACTGAGCCCAGCCAAAAAAGCCAGCAGTTTCTTTCCCTTGAACCTAATACAAAAATGTAGTTTTCTTACTTTACGGGTGTTGATGCAGTTCAGATAAATCTTCTCCAGGAATAACCTTGGTTGTGATGTGAATGGTGATGAGGGAGCAAAGGCCGTGGCATCCAGGGATAAACTGGTTGTAAGTGAACTTTCTGCACTGCCAATAGAGGTCCATCAGCTTGGAGGTCCCCCATAGCATGCTGAGATGTGCAATATTGATCCACAATTTTCGTTCATGCCGAGCAGGATGGTTCCTCTGCCTCTGAAACATGAGGAGTGCATTGTGAGTTTCCATACAATTAGGGATTGCCCCTTACCTTCTATCCATGTGCATTTTTTCTATTTCAGTGTCCCATATCTCCTGACATGGGGTATTTGTGCTATTGGTTGCCCCTTCCCTAAGAGACTCATTTCCCTTTGCATCATCAAGATGGATGGGCCTGCACTGAAACCCCATGTCCGTGGTCCATTTATTATTAACGAAGACAGCCCCAGGCATGCTAAGGGCTACTCGAGGACCGCTGATGGAAGCTGGAACAGGTAGGTTTGTGAGAACCTCTTCTCTTGAAAGTCTCAGGGGTCAAACAGTGTCCCCCACTATAGCTTCCCTCCTGCACATCCTATCTAGCTCAGTTTGGATGTTGTTAGGCAAGGTAAAAAGGTATAGTGCTGTAGGATTGTTCTCTCCATTACCCTATGGGGGCTCTACTCTAATCAGTTGCAACTTGGTCTAATTCTACACAGGTACAGATGGAGGAGGGATTTTGCTTTCTCCGGGGACACCTTTTGGGGTATATAAACTCTTTTTGCACTGATTGCATGTAGTCTCATTGAACAGAAATAACATGACCCAGCTGATGTCTTAGAGCCTACCGGGGTCATGTGCTGGTCTCACATCTTGTGTAAAAATACCCTGTGTAGTGCATGCTGGATGGTGATGTTGTGTGCAGCATAATTGAAGGTGACATGTGAGAGGTCCCATTACAAACACAGTGACAATTTCTGAATAGACTCTGCTTGATTGGGATGCTCTTTGGAGAAGCAAGGATGCAGTTGCATATCTATCACACAGAGAAGGTAAAAAAGCATAAATGTACATAAATTAGGAAACATCTTGTGTTTTGAAAGAGGTTCCAATGAAGAGATGACTGTGACCTTCTTCACGATGAGACAAATTGTCTTCTTCATGAAAATCTGTTCCCAAAAGTCTTTTGGGCAAGGTGCTGTACGGGATCCCACTTGGGGTGTGGATGCAGAAAGTCCTGCTGATGTGTTGTATCCCTTAATGTGAGTGTTTTCCTGTAAAAAAGTCCTTTGTTCTCTATCCCACTTGGGGTGCTGGTACGGCCACTGAGAGGGCATTGGTCCACTGTAGAGGTGGTGAACTTTCAGTGTCTCAACTGCAAACCTGTCAGGCAAGATGTTATTAGACAAGAACATAGCATTTTGTAAGTTGATATAACTTGATCTGTGAGCATTTTGCATTTCCCATACTCTTGGTGAGGCACCAGAGAGTGCCTCGACAGAGGTACCTGGTTTTGGAGGAAAACAGGGTCATTTTACACACATGGTCTAGTTCCTTCCCCTTTTCTTCATTCCTGACTGGAGGCAAGCTGGAGGGGTATGTGTTACAGTGTGATTGGCTGGTCTCTAACATTAAGTGGTGTTTTTCTGGTGCTTCCAGCCCTTGCGTGCACTAGATTACGCATGGGAGGTATCATCGGAGAGGGGCGGTGTCTTTGGCCTGCATAAGCAAGGGGTGTGTGGAAGAGGAAGCGTGTCGTACTTAACACAGGTCGGTGATCACACCATTCCCTAAGGTCACATGCAGCCCTATCTGGTCGCAGCACGCTATGTGACCCTCCCAGCAGACATCACGTGTCTTGACTTTGCCCTATTCTTGATGTTTCCTTCAGTTTTGGGATCCTTTTTTGGGCTCTTGGATGTGTTTCCAGACCTCTTGATCTCGGCTGCTGTTACATGAAGGAGGTCAGATAGTTGCCCCATGGCCCCAAGTGTCTGAAGTTGGGATTGTTGTTCCCTGAAAATGGTGTGAGGCCCTGCGGGTCACCCTATCTTTAAACACACTGCAGGGGAGAACTTACTCCTGGATGCTACTATGCTTGTGTCTATGATGGATGTTTTGAACTCCCTTACCTCAGACCCCTCTCTCCCTCGTACCAAAACTTTTTGGAGTCCAAGGTTTTCAGGCCCCAGTGGGGAAGTCCTGAGGTCACAGTGGAAGCGAAAGACGTTGTGTTTGGGGACTCAGGAGCAAGCGGCAGAAACTCATCAGTCGTCGTCTGGATCATTGGAACAGATCAGGGCAGGTAGATCTCTTGATGAACTACCCACTCTGCTGACTTGACGCTATGTGGTATTTCTATTGGACTCATGTGTGCTACTATTGTTATGTGTTTTTTGCTGCCCCAAGCGCATGGAAAGCCTGGCTCCTGACACTGAAGGATCATTTATTTGGAATGAGAATGGGGACCCCCGCTTGGCTTGGAGGTTTATGGAGACTCTATTGCTGTTTGGGATTTAACATCCTTGCTTCTGGCTGGTAGTACTGAAATGGGGACCTTTTGATTTATCCAGGTCCTGTCCCATTTGCCTGTGGTCTTGAGGACCTTGGGTGCCTGCTTTTAGTGAGCAGATGGAGTGCTGCCCTGCCCCCATAGGACTGTCCTCCCCCTGGGGTGTGGATAGTTGGCCTCATCCCGGAGGATAAGCAGCAGGGTAGGCCTGAGCTATGGTGGGCCCCCCGAATGGCGTACTTCAATGAGGACACCCATTCGCAAACAAAGGTTTTGAATTGCTACTACTCTCTCACTCTTCTTTGCAGTCTTACATCAATGAATTTTAAGGTGTGTGAAACTCATGCATGTATGAGGGGTAAGTATGAGTAGAATAATGTTTACTGCAAATTCATGTTCAGTGCCTGTGCAAATGTATTGTCTACCCAAATGGCTATCCCTCCCTTTCACAGAAACAGCCCTGGCCTTTGTTGGCCCGAGTTCCCTATCTGCGGCTGCTGATGCCATGCACTGGTCCAACTGTGTGGACCCTGCTGTGGTTGTGTGGCAGGGGACTGGCTTCTCTGCAGTTGAACATTAGGTGTACTCAGATTTGCCTGAGCTTGATTTTGTGGGACCTGGCTTCGGCCCATTGACTTTTGCATGTGGTGTGCTTTTAGGCAGCACATGTTGGCCATGTGACCTAGTTTCCTAAAATAATAGCATTGTATGGAGTTTGGATGCTGCCAAGCTCCCTGCGGCCTGTCACAGTAGCTCCCTTGGAGCTCCCTGTGGTTGTATGGCAGAACGCCCCTCATCACCTGTGCCATTTGTACACTTACAGCCAATGTAGCCCCCTCAAGGCCAGTCTTCCTCAGCTTCTGTTGGGCCAGCTGAGTGGTGTCTCTCTGGGCATGTTAATCTTTTCCCCTTTCATTTTCCTGTTTATTTTGTGTAAGTGTAGTATGTGTGCTTGGATCTCCCACCAGGGCTTGGTGTCCAGCCCTACCATGCTGTCCAAACCGCTTTGTATATCAGCTGTTAGTCCCCTTTGGAGGGCATTATAGAAAAACATGACCTTAGGGCCTGTATCAGTCCAGAGTTGTCCTGTATTGTGTCCCCACCATTTTCTCATCCTCCCCAGGAAATCTGTGATGGTCTGCCCTTGTTTCTTGGTTCCAGCCATCAGTCCTCCTACATCAGGGCAGTCGGAACACATTTCAATCAGGGCCATCCACATCTGGTGCCAGTATGATTGAATGTGGCCTATCGTGCTCTGAGTTGGTCAGCGTGACCTCCAGGGTGAGAGCAAATACTGTGTTGATTTGTTCACCAATAATGCTACTTGACATCGCCTATGGCTAGGTTTATTCCTGAGGTGTTCTTCTTGAAGCACAAGATCCATTTGCCGCTCCCATTCAACAATGGCGGCAGCTTGGACCTCAACCTTTCCTTGTCCATCTGGGCCCATGGCACATAGATGGACCCTGACATACTCTTCTGCACTAATTGGTATATTGACATTTTGAGCAGCCCCACTGGTTTCCCCTCAACATAGCATTCCCACAACTCAGAGACTCCTGCATGTAAGGGAAATTCCACTTGGAATCCCCTCCTCTGTGCCAGATGCAGTTCTCTGTGGTCGCTACGTCTTCTGAATCGAAGGATCCCTCCTCCAGCCACGGTCTGTCATATCGGTCACTTTCTTTGGTTAAGCAGACTAGTAAATGGCAAAAGGGTCTTGCAAACATGCTGCCTTCCTCTTGACTCACTAAATCCCTAGGAGTAAATTCACTAGTCCTCTGCACTCAGGAAGGGCAATAGATGTCCTAGTCACTTTTTCTCTTCTGCATATGCAAGGTGCCATTTTGGTTCTTCTGTGTCTAAGTTTTGTTTGCACCAGGCTGCCTTGCTCCCAAATTTCCTGATCAGTCCCTCTCCTTTGTTGGTGCTCTGGGGAAATATGAACCCCAGCCAGGAGCTTCCCTTCTGATTCCAGCTCAGATTCTTCTGTGACTGTGACTCTGCATCTACCCAATCCTCCTCAGTTGGGGGACACTCTGCCTGACTCTCTTGTTGGTTTTCTAACAATTGAGTTCTCTCCCTCCTTAGTGAGTGCCTTTCCTCCAATTCCCATCTAGACCACCTCCTTCACTCTGAGCTGTGTGTTGTCCTTCTAATTTGATACAGGTCCTTGAACTTACTCTGTACTGCCAGTGGCATTATGAGCCAGCCTACTACTATGGTTTTACGCCACGAAAACCATGGCGGTAGGCCCTACTGGTGACATGGAATTCCTTCACTGTCACCGGTAGGCGGCTCCACCTCCCCCACAACACACACCTGACACCTCCCAACCCCCCCATTTAAACTCCCCCACCCTCTCAGATCCTCACACTCCCCGACCCTCTCCGATCCTCACACTCCCCCTCACCCCCATACACGCACACACCCACAGACATGCACCACGCATACACCCAAACACTCACACTGTCATATATGCATACTTCCAGACATGCTTGCACACATTCTTACACATAATCACATTGACATGCAGACATGCACTCAATTCACAATTCTTACACGCATTCACTCACACGCATACAACCATGCAAACAACACAGTGCACACAGACGCATTCACACACACACTCAGACATTCATGCACACAACCAGACACACACGCACAACACCCCAACACCTTCCCCTGTTGGAAGCCTGACTTACTTTTGTCGAGGAGGTCTTCTGGCAGGGAACAGGAAGAGGCGCTGGTACCGTCAGCACTGCCCCGGCAGCAGAACACCATCAGGACATGATACGGCTGGCGTCATTTAACTGCTGTGGCAGTGCTGGTGGTAGCAGCAGCATCTTACCACTGTCCATCAGTATGATCACTGCTGGATTTCCACCCCTCTTGTGGCGGACGTCCAGCAGTGATCATAATATGTCAGACGGATGGTAGCTGCAGTGACAGTATGTTGGTGGCTGTCACTGCGGCGGTAGGTGGTTTTTACCACCATTGTTATAATGAGGGCCTTAGTGGTCTCCTTGGCTGCCTGAGTGTACCCTGAGGCTCCTTCCTCTCCACCAGAACTCAGAGGACTGTGTCCTCTTCCCTCACTCTCACTAGCGATCTTGCTGGCTAGGATTGCGACAAACCACCCTTTTACTTGGGTTCGTACCCCACACCCAGCCGGGGCGCCCGTTCTCTGTGCTGCTGTGGCTTGGTCCATCGACCATGACGGCTGAGGAGTCGAACTTCAGGTGCCCTAACGCTGGACTGAGGTGATGTAGGGAGTGTTGAGGTTTGTCTTTTTCTTTAGGTATCCTATTACTCTTTCACTATGACATCTTTTAGGTGATCTAGTTACACATAGTCTATCTTCCGATGTCTGTAAGATTTCTTTTCCAAAATAGTTACCTTTTCTAAATTTATAGGCTATGCTTTTCTTTTTTTAAAGGACATTTTCTCTCCTGTGGCGGGGAATCTGAACAGGGGTTCTAGATCTATTTCGGTAGCGGAAAATATTTACAAGGGGTTTTACCAACTCTAATCTGGTGGGAGAAGATAGATATACACAGGCATTAAATGACTTTAATACTAACAGTGTTATTTACAGATGCATCAAAATAAACATTTAACAAACAATGCATGAAGGTTCACACCTCTAGAAAAAGTGCAATCATTAATTCACAGCAGCATTAGAAGTTGTCGACAAAATAGTGAGCATTGCTTTGGCATCAGACAACAATTTTGTATGAATTTCCAATTTTCTTCATACATAAAAAACATCAACAAAAACACAGTGCTCAACAATTACGGCAAACACAGTCACATTAGTCTACCAGAAACGCAATATCAAAATAACACTATTCTACTTGGCAGAGGTGTTTAGCAGACTAGACTGATAAAAAAGGGAATATTGGGAAATGCCCATCTGCTAAGTTTTATTTCTGACCACTCCTGATGCATATTATCCTGTGACTAAAGGAAGCTCTGCGTTGTATGGGAATCAGGGTAGTCCAGTAATCTAGTTGATAACAGCTCAGTGGAAAGGATTATAACAATTTATGAGGACAAAGAAGGGACTACTTTTTATGATTATTTACCCTTTCTTGGCAAAAACATAAGCAATGTCTATTCTTTGGAATTTCAATAGTTCTAGTTTTGTAATGGCTCAATTCCCCCTATGTCACAGCCAGGGTTCATGCGTACCGTTTGCATAACGCTCAGCAGCCCAAGCGAACACACCTCTCACTTCTTTCAGACACCAGCAGTGCTAAGAAACTGATAATGCTGAGATAACCTCTTAAGCCTAATACTATTGAGATGTGGCCTCTATACTGACCACACTTCTCACTTCTTTCTTGCACTGTGTTAAGAAACTGATAGTGCTGGGATAATCCATCCTAGAATAAAATTGAGATGTGGGCACTGTCCTACACCCAGAGCCTATGTCCATTAGAAAACTATCAAAACGTAGATGTCGGCTCTATCTCACAGTCAGAGCCCATGAGTACTGCTGCAACATGCCCAGCAGTCCAAACGGTCAGCAACTAGCACAACATAACATGAAAAAGGTGACTCCCAGAGAATTATGGTTTCCTAATATGCCGCATGCCAAATGCTAGGACTAAGGATAAAATGTGGTATTTTACCCTTTTGACAGTGGCTTCAGGATGGACCTCCATCCCACGGATTTAGCAGAACTTTCAATCAATTGCAGCGTCTGCCCATCTTCCTTGTTGCGCAAATGTGAATCCATCCATGCGGGATCCTCTTCCTTCAGCTGCAGTCGGATCTGAGGTGCCAATCTCTCCTATCATGCTCATGTTGCTTGGATGAGATCTTACCTTAAAAAAACTAAAGACAAGAGGCATCTGGCAGAGCTGGAAACAGTTTGTTTACTCAAACATTAGGGCCGGGAGAGCACTCACAGAATCAAGTCTAAGGACTGTCTCCCGTAGTAAATCAGTTTGGAGCACATTTTGTGCTATTCTCAGGGGCCATATAATGAGAGCAGCTGCCCTGGATTCATGAACGTAAATTCTGGAGAGCAAATGCAGGTGGGTCCGACCTGCCATGTTGCCTCCTGATCAGCTGGGTGTACCTAACGACATGAGGCATCTAACTTTATGATGTTTTAGAATGTCTATGTCCCTCTGGCCACATTTGCTTTATTGGGGACAATCTCCAGGAACTGTTGCTGTTTAGCTGCCTATCCGTGATATCTTTATCTAAGATGTCCTCTTTACGTGTTTGTGCATGTTTGCCGGTCGGCTACATTTTATCCCACCTGTTACCTGTCACCTGTGTCACAGGGCCTGTCTGATCAAATACCTTAATGCTGGGGTTGACAAAGAGTTCATGATGGGGAAATCTAACAGCAGCAAAGCAATTTTTTTAAAATATGAAAGTGTATCCTTCATAGACAGAGATACCTTATTAGAGTGTGCATCAACATTCAAAAGCAACTAGACAATGCCAAAAGCAGACCCCGAACTATTTAAAATTATCAAACAAGAATCAATTTGCCAATATAATCATCATTCTGTAGTTACTGGGTCACCACCAAGTGGCAATGAATTCTCCACCTATTTCATTGAAAAGACAATGAAGATTGAGTCTGAGCTTCTGCTCACCTCTCAGCAGCTGCTAAGCCATATCCAGCCCAGTCTCCTACCATTGCAGCACCTGGTGATATCCCCGCATACTGGTTAAACTACAAAGAGCAATCCTACTTGGAATGCGTTCAAACTCCTGGATGAAGCCAACATACTCACAACATACTCACAACAATAATATAAATAAAACCTACCAACCATTTCAATCATCCTCTGCCCGCTAAGTTCATCAAATAACTTATATCCTCCATACTACCTATATGGAGTAAGTTTTCAATGTATATTTCTCTCAGAGAATAATTCCTGATTGCTTACAGATAGATCAGGTCACCCCAATTCTAAAAAAGAAAAAACAATTGTGGTCCTTACCAACCTCAACAATTTTTGGCCAATTACCAACATCCTGACACTAGCAAAGTTAGTAGAGAATTGCGTGTACATGTAAGTCTGCAACCACACTCAGCAGTTTCAACTCGTAGACCACTGCTTTAGAATGAGACATAGCACAGAAACAACTCTAACATACATTGTCAATGAACAAACCCTGCCTACTTATACTTCTTGATCTCTTCTCTATGTTCACTATGGTCAAACACAACAGCGTGACTCATCATCTTGAGAAAAAGATTGGTTATCTGGTCTCTTTTTAAACTGATTTGCTTTGATCCTTCATAATAGAGCTCAAAGAATCAAAGTGAATCAAACCCCATCTAACATTACTCTGGTCACAACTGGAGTTCCTCAAGGGTTCATGCTCTCATCCATGCTATTCAACTTGTTCATGGAACCTCTTACAGAAATTCTTAAGGTCTCAAACAATCATTAGTACATGTCTGCTGATGATACACAATTTTATTGGAAAATTTTATTGGAAAATTTCCTCACTCGAAAATCTCAAAACTCTCAACTGCACTATACTGAAAAACCCAACAATGGTTGACCCGCAATCACCTCATGCTCAACACACTCAAAACTAAATTCCTCTGGATCACCCCTCACAATCACTCTCCCCATATAATTTGGCCCCATAGAAGAATGGCTCAAACAACTCACAACTCTCAAATTCACCCCCCAACTTATTGATTCTACTTAATCACTAGGTATAATGTTGGACAAATACCTCAAAATGCAAGATCATATCAGTGCAACCACCAGGGAAGCCAAATACCAATTAAGCATACTAAGGAAAATCAAATACTTCTTGCCTCCTAATGACTTTCAGTTAGGAGTCCATCCCGAGTCAACTCCTGATTAGATTACAGGAGTGCTACTCTTGCAGGTTTACCCAAAGTACAGCTGGCTCCATTAAGGGACACATTGAACTCAGCTGCTAGCCTCATCACGGAATCAAAAAGATTTTACCACATTACACCAGACCTAAAACATCTAAAGTAGCTTCCATTGGAAGCAATAGTCCAGTTGAAGATAGCTTGCATGACACACAAGGCCCTTCGCCATAACACTGCCATCTACGTGGCCAAAAAACTTGACCTATCTGGTGGTAGTTGTTCCTCAAGAAGCACTAACTCCTTATTGTTAAAAACACACATGTTCAAAACAATGAAAGTTTACAACCCCTCCTTCTTTAGTGTAACCCTGAGAATATGGAACCCACTGCCTCCTAAAAAACCAGAACACGCTGCTCAATTACCTCCTTCACAAAAGAAACAAAAAAACTTCTGATGAATAATGTATTCCTTCTGTAAGAGTCCTGTAGTCACTCAATGTAGGGAAGTACCCTCTTTTTGGCATATTTACCCCCACTTTTTGCCTGCTGTCAGTATGTTTTTGACTTGCTAACCAGGACCACAGTGACTGTGCTCTCTCCATCTAAATG
This sequence comes from Pleurodeles waltl, assembly GCF_031143425.1. Classification (NCBI taxonomy): domain Eukaryota; kingdom Metazoa; phylum Chordata; class Amphibia; order Caudata; family Salamandridae; genus Pleurodeles; species Pleurodeles waltl. The sequence goes on from NC_090445.1 coordinate 950,385,798, forward strand.
TGGTTGTCCCTGACTTAGTACACCCACAATTGGCATACTGGTGCCCCCATGTAAGACCCTAGTATATGGTACCTAGGTACCCAGGGCATTGGGGCACCAGGGGTTCCCCATGGGCTGCAGCATGTGTCATGCCTCCCATGGGAGCCCATGCATAATGTGTCTGAAGGCCAGCCATTGCAGCCTGCATGAAAAGGTGCATGCACCCTTTCACTGCATGTCACTGCACCAGGTCACTGTAAGTCACCCCTATGCCAGGCCCTCCTAGCCCAGAGGGCAGGGTGGAAGTACTTGTGTGAGAGGGCACCACTGCATGAGCAGAGGTGCACCTTCAAACTCCACCTCCATTTTCCTGGACTTTTCAAGTGTGGGGAAGCCATTTTATCCATGTAGAGGACACAGATCACAATCGGTGTTCAGCTACATAATGGTAACTCTGAACCTGGGCATGTTTGGTTTCACACATGTTGGAATCCTACCCCAATACTGTTGCCAGTATTGGTTGTTTGATTCCATTCACTCCAGGGGCTCCTTAGAGGACCCCCAGCTTTGTTCCTACAAGTTTGCAGGGCTTTCCCAGGAACTTGTGCTGCTGCCATCCTACAGACAGGTTTCTGCCCTACTGCTGCTTGACCAGCTCAAGCCCAGGAAGGCAGAACAAAGGATTTCCTGTGAGTGTGGGAGGTAACACCCTCTCCCTTTGTAAAAAGGTATTACATGGCTTGGGAGGGGGGTAGCCTCCCCAAGCCACTGCTTTGAAGGGCACATTTGGTGCCCACCTTGAATAAACCAGTTTGCACCAGTCCAGGGACCCCTAGGCCCTGCTCTGGTGTGAAACTGGACAATGGAAAGGGGAGTAACCTCTCCCCTGTCCATCACCACCCAGGGGATGGTGCCCAGGGCTCCTCCAGTAGGCCATTTGATTCCGCCATCTTGAATCCAAGGTGGGCAGAGGCCCCTGGAAGTATCTGAGTGGCCAGGTCAGGCAGGTGATGTCACAGCCCCCGCCTGATAGGTGGGCACCCTGCTAGGTGACCAATCCCCCTTCTTGGGCTATTTATGGTCTCCCTCTTGGGTCAGACCTCAGATTTGGCATGCAAGATTCCAGCAGGACTCCTCTTCATTGTTTACTTCATTTTGTGGCCACCGGGGCTGTAACTGGACCCTCCAGGAACCGACAATCTGCAAATCCAGTGATGACTCCACTTTGCAACATTGTTTCTCTGGCTCCTTCCAGCAACCGCAACATTTCCCTGGCTGTGCATCCTCTGAGGGCGACAAGTCTTCAGTTTGCACAAGAAGGAAGACAAAATCTCTCTTGTATGAAGGAGTCACTCTCCTGCATCTGCAGACACCAACTGCAACAACGACTGGCTGCGTGGATCTTCTGTCCTGCAAAACTGCGTGGATCCTGCCACACAGGTGTAGTCTGAAGTGGTCTCCTTCTCCTCTCTACCAGTTGTCTAACTTGGGAGAAGGTAAGTCCTTGCAAGACAGTACCATTGTGCACAGTGACCAAAGCTACCAAGGTTTTTTGTCTCTTTTTCCAAGGGATCTTCAGGCATCCTGTAGTCCTGGCCTCCATCACTCCTCCCTGTAAAGCACAGTCTTCTGGCTGCTGCTCCAGACACATGGGACTCCTCTCCAGGTGTGCTGAGTGGGTCTCACTGCGACTCCTGTGCCTGGTGCTTGTGAGTTGGCTGTAGGGGCTACATCCTCGACTTCTGACTCTCCTCACTGCTGAGAGTAAACTGGGACTTCCCTCTGTGGGTTGAGTCCCCTGGACCTTCTTGGCCCACGGCAACTGTGCAACTCATCATCTGTTACTCTTGCCTTTGCCAAGGCTTGTTGGTGGTTTTTCTCACCACTGACTGACTGCAACTCTTCTTCCAACGTGGGACATCAACTGCATCACTCCTGGAACTATTTTTCTGCTCCTGTGCTGCTTAGCCGACTCCCGGCCCTCACCGTTGTCCTGGTTCTACATCTCCTTCCCCAACCGGACCCTTCAACTCAAACTGGACTTGGTCCCTTTCTTTTGCAGGTCCTCTTCTGTCAGGACCCATATTCTGTTCCTTCCAGTCTTTCTTGGGTCTGGCGCAGTCCTTTTACAAAGTTTACCTGTGCGTTTGGGGAAAGAAACTTTTGCATTCCACTAACTTAGTATATGGTTTGGTCTTCCCCTGGGGTTGCCACTATTTTCTGTTATTTTACTGTTTTCTACTGTTTTCTATGTCATTTCCTGACTTCTAATGTGTATATAATAGTACTCACCTTCTAGTGGGGTTTTGCCTATACAGGAATTCAGTATGTGTGTTGCCATAATAAAGTACCTTTATTTTTGTAACACTGTGGAGTTCTTTCATGTGTGTAAGTGCTGTGGGGCATTGCATACACTTTGCACATCTCCTAGATAAGTCTTTTCTGCTCATCAACAGCTACCTCTAGAGAGCCCTGGCTTCCTAGACACTGTCTACACCCACCTCACTAATAGGGGATACCTGGACCTGATCTAAGGTGATAACACTATAGGTTCTCACCACACACCAGGCCAGCTTTCTACACTAAGGTTGACTTTTTTTCCTGTGGACACCTCTGGATCTTGGGCCCGCCAGACCAATTGGTATATTGTATCTGTAATGCTGCCTCTTTCATTTTGCCTTGTGTGTATGACTTAATTGCTGTAGGTATATCAATCTGATGCCCTGATAGGTCATGTTCATGCTATATAAAACTCATCAAATAAAAAATAAATAAATAAATGAAGGCTACTGGTTGGTCCAGGCCCCGGCACTTAGCTGTGCTAAGACTGCTCCATGCCATGCTCTGAAGCATCCAATTGCACAATAAATTGTTTGGAGAAGTAAGGTGCCTTGAGTACATGTACTGTGCACATGGCTTCTTTGTAGAAATCAAAGGCTTTCTGATAAGCCTCTGTCCAGATTCCCAATCTGGGCTGCTTCTTCAAAGTCAGTTCAGTTTAGAGGGCATAATGGTTCCATAAGCCTTAACAAATCTTCTGTACTACCCCGTGAGGCATAGGAAGACTCTCATTTCTGGTTGGGTTTTAGGTGGTTGCCAGGCATTCATAGTCTCAATCTTGACCAGTAGAGGCTGCACCTTGCCCCACCTTCCTGGTGTCTCAAGTACACCACAGAACCCTACCCAGTCAGGCACTTACTAGCCTTGATCGTCAGGCCTGCTTGTTACAGGGCCTGAGGCAACGTGTGGAGGTGATGCAGGTGTTCCACCCAGCTGGAACAAAAGACAGTGATGTCATCTAGGTAGGTGGCACAAAAGGCTTCCTTACCAACCAGGACCCTGTTAACAAACCTTTGGAAGGTAGCAGGGGCATTTTTCAATCCAAAGGGCATCACCCAAAACTTGAAGTGGTCCTCTGGGGTTGAAAATGCTGACCTCTCATTAGCTCCCTCAGATAGGCTGATCTGTTGGAACACTGATTTCACATCAAACTTACTGAGGAATTTGTCAGAGCCCAGTCTGTCAATGAGTTCATGACCTTGAGGGACGAGGTGCCCATCAGTCCTCATGAGTGAGTTCAGTCCTAGGTAGCCCACGTAGAACTGGAGCTCTGGTGTGATGCACGGTGTGGCAGCCTTTGGTACAGTTACAACAGGCCTGGACCAGGGACTACTAGAGGGCTTAATCACCGCTAATGCAAACATCTTGGTGACTTCTTCCTTGATGCTGGCTCTCATATTGTCCGACAAACTATAAATGTTGTTCTTTACAGGTTCATTGCCTCCCATGTTAATATAATGGATGCACAAGCTGATAACAGTCACCTTGCTATTATGGGGTCAGAGGAGGTACACAGGTTGCCACCATAAACTGACCCATTGTGTTCCTGTGCAGAAAGAGGGTTAAGGAGAGGTTCACGTTCCTCTCCCGCTCTCTCGGTGTCATGTGGGGCATGCTTACCTCGGACTTCTCAAAGTGAGGCTTAAGTCTGTTTACATGGAGCACCCTTACAGGGTTTCTAGGAGTCTGGAGGTCAACAAGGTAGGTGGCCTTCTCCTTGTGCTCCCTTATTTCATATGGGCTAGTTCAGTGGTCCCGGGGAACGTTGGGCTCTTCTGGTTCTATGACCCACACTTTCTGGGGAGGCTAAAACTCCACCAGAGTGGCCTTCTGCTTGTACCAGGGTTTGATAACTTCTTGGCTGGTATCATAATTGCTTTTAGCCGTCTTCCAAAGTGGTGCAGCTGGTTGTGGAGGGCCAGCATGTAGCTGACCAGATCATGGAGTGGTTTCTTAGGAGATTTCTCCCATCCCTCCTTGACAGCTCAGAGGTCCCCTAACAGGATGATCATAGTAGAGTTTAAAGGTACTGAACCTTACTCCTTTCTGTGGCACATCCCTGTGAGCAGAGAAGGCATGACAAGAGGACGTCTCACTTAGCCTCATGGCTTCATGCAAACCAATAATAATTAAGGTTTTGTTGAGTCTCTCCACAGGACCATTGGTTTGGAGGTGATATGGTGTAGTGTACTTGTATGTTACACTACACTCATCCCGCATGGTCTGTCAGACAATACCTCCTTGGGAAACCCCACACAGGTAAAGATTCCCATCAGAGCTCTAGACACCATGGGTGCAGTCACTGACCTCAGAGGGATTGCTTCTGGGTAGCAGATGGCATGGCCAACCAAGATCAGGACAAACCTTTTGCCTAAGCCTGTCCTGGGGTCCAAGTTGTCCCTGACATCAATGCCTGCCCTCTCAAAGGGGGTGCAAACCATGGTTAGTGGGACCAAGGGAGCTTTTTGCTTTTTCTCTGATTTCCCACTGGTCTGGCAGGTTGGACAGAACCTACAGAATGAATCTGAGGCTTTCTTCATTCTGTGTCAATAAAAGTGGGAGACAAGCCTGGCAAAGGTCTTGTCTTGCCCCAAATGTCCCGCGGGCGTATGTCATGAGCCAAGCCCAGTAGGAAGGCCCAGTAACACCTGGGGATAGGAAGGCCCGGTAACACTGGGAAACCACCAGCACATGGGTTGTCCCAGTACCAGGAGCCCTAAGCTCGCTACAGAGGAGATCATTCTCCCAGTAGATTAGTTGATCCCCAGGGGCCTTCACCTTCTGCATGGGCTGAGGCCTGTCTCCTTAAGCCCTCATGAGTGGGACACTCCCTCTGCACTTGGAAGAATTCCTCCCTGGTGGACCCACCCTCAACTTGCCAGCTAGCAAGATCAGGTAAGTCACCTAGGACAGCAATGTCCTCCCCAGTTGACTCAGGAGTAGGAATTTAGGTCCATATTTATACTTGCTTTGCGCTGAATTAGTGTAATTTTTTTAATGCTAATTAAGCGCAACTTAACTCCATGTTTATATTTTGACGCTAAACCTGTCTAGCATCAAAATATTGGAGTTAACATCATTTTTTGGATTCATGAAACCACCTTTCATCAATGAGATGCAAGGTAGGTGTTCCCATCCAAAAATGACTCTAAGCCCCTAGCGCCATATTTATCCACCCGTGCAAAAATGACACATTGATTGGAGGCGGACTCAAAAAATGACATTAACTCCACTACTTAAGGAAAACACACAGAAGCAACATTACCAACCCACAGGACAAGATGTAAGTGCTACTGCTCCAGCTTGGGAGACGACGCATGGGACAGCAACAACAACAGCATCCACCACCACCACTGCAGCAACCACCTCAACGGGGCCACAAAGGCAATGCAGAAGGCAGGAGATGATATTCTGAAACAGGACAACCATCCTTGGCCTCAGGGAACAAGACATCATTAGGAAATAGAGACTCAACTGGCAAGCCATACGGCACCTGCTTCACCACATTGTGCCACAGATCACAGCCAGCCTGCAGACCCACATAGTATATCACCTGTGACAAAGCTGCTCACTATCCTGCACATGCTGGCAAGTGACTCAGTTCAGACAACGGGTGCCCTGGTTGCTGGTGTGTCACAGCCGTCTTTCTCGGTGTTCCTGCCAAAGGTGTTAGACGCAATTATCACTCTCACACCCTGCCACATCAGCTTCCCCAACGCCCAGCAAATGCAGCAGGAGACAAAACAGGAGTTCTACCAATTTGCTAACTTTACGCAATTGACTGCACCCATGTCCGACTTGTTCCACCTGCAGCAACAGAGCATTTATATAAGAATCGCAACCACACACATTCCATAAATGTGCAGGCCACAGTGGACCACCGGGGACTATTTACAACATTTTGGTATCCTGGGAGCGTCCATAACGCCTACATATTCAGGCCCAGAAGGATCCAACAAACACTGTCAGGATGGCCAATATGGAAATGGCCTACTTGTGGGTAAGTCTACAAACCTAGCAATATACGCACAATACACCAACCCTGTAGGACACACTAGACATACACCACTCCAAAAACACATGGCCTGGGTAGCACAGATATGCAGATAACAACACAGAATATGTGACAGAACAACTAGGTCCTAAACAACTATAGCCTAAACCACTACTGCTAAACAACTAAAAAGTCTCTACAACTAAGTACTGAACAACTACTGTCTAAACAACAATTGTGCCTGAATAACAATTGCCTGAACAACTACTATATATTTATATATTCTAAACAACTAATAAACCATAAAAACCAAAAAGAAAATCTTACCTTAAAATTAGTTGTTCAGGTAATTGTTATTCAAGCACAATTGTTGTTTAGACAGTAGTTGTTGAGTACTTAGTTGTAGAGACTTTTTAGTTGTTTAGCAGTAGTGGTTCAGGCAAGTAGTGGTTTAGACCTAGTTGTTCAGGATGTTTCCCAACAACACATATACACCACACTGCAGTACAGCGCAATCAGTGCACAGCAAAAACACATATACCCACAGGTACATAACACACCCACAACTTGACAGGCACACCACATGAAGGACAGGTGGAGCTATGCACCCTTTTCTAACAGAAGATGTACACAAACCACTATAAGTGCCCAAAGGGTGCCTACTACAACACTTCACACACACAGTACACCAATAAAGAATTGCACAGCAATGTCAATGGCAAACACCATGCTCATGTAACATAAGTCACACATAGGCACAGATCCCTTAAATCATGCCAAGCAAGTCTCTACTAGAACAAACATCACATGCCAGACAACTGGTGCCAATACCAACTACATCTCATCAACACATACCTGACCTACCTGTAGTGTGCATATTCATCTGCCTGAAACATTGGGTCATAAACAGAGGAATACAATATTAACGGCCATCACATGCCATGTGCCAGATTTGTGAGAAGTGGCACCACACCTACTGTAGTGCCACCTCACTTGCACCACTTACTGACCCATAACACCATCATGTCAGTAGTTGGACACTGTAGGAGTTTTTAGGACACAACTGACCTTACATTCACTGTGCTAAGGGACACATTTGCTAAGTAGCTGAGCTCCATCCCATAGCCTGCACTGTGCGTGTGTTGACAGTATACATGCTGATTCATGTATTAGAAGACAGGTGAGACACTAATAGTAATGTTGATCATCCTGAAACAATGGGATACACACTCTTGGACACCTGATGGCTGGCACAAACATCAGCTGCCACTCAAGATCACCAAGTGACCTATGTAAGAGCCCCCAGTGCCATTGTCATGGCCTGCACTATATGTACAAGTTGGCGGATGACCACTCTTTCGTGACCTGAAGCCACATTGTAAATCGGGCACCCTCCCACGCAGCACTTAAGGTGGAAGTGGGGTGCAGTGTGTGTTGCTGGAGGTCAGTCACCACAAGATACATTGCATGATGACACTGTCTCAGATGGAGGTGTCACCTAAAACCTGAGGCAGGCCTCTATAAACTCCAAATTTAAAAATGGAGAAAGATGTCAGGTCATATTTCCTAGGTAGCAATGGTTCACCCATCATCAACAATGCCTGATCTGTGTATGTAACTTTAAATATTATGCTCAGTATGACATCACACATCACATATGAAAACACAATACACAATCACACATTAGAAAAATTGCATTGTACTGAACGCTAAACATATTTGGACACATTGTTGTCACACATGCATCTATATATTCACAACGTGCATGCTATTGACTGCATAACACACATATTGGTGGAATTGACTAATCCCACCCTTCCCACATTGCTGCATGGACTACCACATGTACCCATACCCCATATGCCACATGGCAGCACAGCCAATGTCATATGTATGGTGAATCAGTATGCATCTAAGCACAATACAAGAAGCCACGCAATCAGGAAACGAGTCCAAAAATATGAGGCAAATGTGTCTAAAACACTAGCAAACGCAAAGAAAATGACACATGGGCACTTTGAATGAATTCTACGTTCACGCTCCTCTTAATGCAGCCTTCTGTGAAATTGACACATAACCGTCATGCATGAATGTAAAAGACGTAAGTAAGTTATGCGTCTGTAGGAGGCTGGCCTGGTTTGTAGTGGGCACCTTGGGTACTTACATCTTATACCAGGTCCAGTCATCCCTTGTTAGTGAAGCAGTAGTGTTCTAGCAGCTTTGGCTGATAGAGGTAGCTATAGCAGAGCAGCTTAGGCTGAACTAGGAGACATGCAAAGCTCATGCAATACCACTTATAGTTACACAGTACTTATACACAAGTAAAGACAATACTCAGTGTACCAAAAATAAAGGTATTTATTTGGGTGACACAGAACCCAAAATATCTTAGAGACAATACTCCTTCTGGAGGTAAGCACTGTACACAATATATACACTAAACACCAGAATTAGACAAGTAAATCGTCATAGAACAATGCAAACAATAGGAAGTGCTATAGAATGCAATGGGAGAAAATAGGTATAGAGCAACACAAACCTTATACTAAGAAAGTGGAATGCGAATCACAAATTCCCCCTAGACAAGTGTAGTGTGTGCAGAATCACTGGGAGAGTAAGAATACAGTGAAGGTAAGTAAATTACCCCACCCCAGAGCCAAGAAAAGCAGGAGTAAAGTGCTGCAAGTTTCCTTAGGACACACTACACCTCATGATTGGGATTATGCAGTAACCATCCAAGTCTGCAAACAACAACTGCTGGATTCCTGGATGTGAAGACCTGCAAAAGAAAGGGACCAAGTCTAGAAGTCTAAAGAAGTTCCAGGAAGGACAGGAGCCCCTGCCAGCCCAGAAGAGGGTGCAAAAGAACAGGCCCCAGTTAGTCGAAGACTGCAGGAATGCACCCTAGGAAGATGCCAGTGGGTTTCAGCATGATGCAAAGGATGTCCCACGACGGGAAGATGGATGCAGAGGTGATTTCATGTTGGAATTCGCCAACAAGCCTTAGTTACGACAAAAGTGCCTTTTGCATCAAAATAGTGCTGGATGGACCAGAAGGGACCTGGGGGCCTCAACTCAGTGTGAGGAGGAAGAGTGGGCTCTCAACACTTTAGAGAGCCCTCAGGATGCCAGGCAGCACCCACCGGAGTCCCAGGACATGCAAAACGCAGTTGGTTCAGCACAACAAAGGAAGGTCCTAAGCCACCAGAGAACAACTCAGTGAGTTGAGCGTCACAGGATGGACTGATGGGGACCTGGGCAAGGCTGTGCATGAAGAAATGTTGCAAATAGTGCACAGAGGCCTCAGGAGGTGAAGAAGAAGCAGTTCACAGGGGTACCATCTCTCTCAGGGAAGACAAGGACTTACCACCTCCAAATTGCTGGCTGGAGCTGAAGTTGTAGAGGAAAAGTATCCCTTGTGGATACTTTGTTGCTTTTACAGCGGTTCCTGGAGCAGGCTGTGGTTGATCCGAGGTCAGAGGATGATGAAGTAGTTGCAGGGGATTCCTGAAGGAAACTTGCAAGCAGAATCTGAAGAGAACCCACAGGAGAGACCCTAATTAGCTCTGAGAGGGGGATTGGCTACCTTATCAGGTATGGACCTATCAGGAGCGGTCTCTGATGTCACCTGCTGGCACTGGCCACTCATAGCCCTCCCGAGTGCCCCCACACCTTGCAAAGGAAGATGGCTGAAGTCTGGGATACACTGGAGGAGTTCTGGCCACCACCCTAGGGTGGTGATGGACAGGGGAGTGGTAACTCCCCTTTCCTTTGTCCAGTTTTGCACCAGAGCAGGGGAAAAGGGGTCCCTGAACTGGTGGAGACTGGCTTATGCAAGGAAGGTACCATCTGTGCCCTTCAAAGCATTTCCAGAGGTTGGTGGAGGCTACCCCTCCCCAGCCTGTAACACCTATTTCCAGAGGGAGAGGGTGTTACACCCTGCTTTCAGAGGAAATGCTTTGTTTTGCCTTCCTGGGACTGGACTGCCCAGGCCCCAGGAGGGCAGAACCCTGTCTGTGAGGTGGAGCAGCAGAGAGCTGGTTTGGTAGTACTCGGTATCCATGGTGGAGCTCCCAGGATGTATAGAATCAGCTTCCTAATACCAGATTTGGAATGGGGGACAAATCCATGATCTTAGACATGTTACATGGCCATATTTGGAGTTACCATTGTGAAGCTACATAGAGGTATTGACCTATATGTAGCGCACACGTGTAATGACATCCCCACACTCACAAAGTCCCAGGAAATGGCCTTGAACTATGTGGGGGCACCTTTGCTAGTGCAAGGGTTCCCCTTACGCTTAGTAACTTTGCACATAACCTTCAGCAAGTGAAGGTTAGACATATAGGTGACTTATAAGTTACTTAAGTGTAGTGAAAATGGCTGTGAAATAACATGTGCGTTATTTCACGCAGGCTGCAATGGCAGGCTTTTGCAAGAGTTTGTCTGAGCTCCCTATGGGTGGCAAAAGAAATGCTGCAGCCCATGTGGATCTCCTGGAACCCTAATGCCCTGGGTACCTAGGTACCATATACTAAGGACTTATAAGGGGGTCCAGTGTGGGAACTGAAATTGGTAAATGAAGTCACAAGTCTACAGTGATAAACTTAAAAGCAGAGAGCGCATAAGCATTGAGGTTCTGGTTAGCAGAGCCTCAGTGACACAGTCAAGCACTACAAAGAACACAAACATTAGGCCACAAACTATGAGCACTGGGGTCCTGGCTAGCAGGATCCCAGTGAGACAGGCAAAACACACTGACATATAGGTTTTTATTTGTGAGCACTGGGGTCCTGGCTAGCGGGATCCCAGTGACACAGTAAAAACATACTGTACACACTCACAAATGGGCCAAAAGTGGGGGTAACCATGCTTGAAAGAGGCTACTTTCTCACAGCGTCTAAAAAAACTATGCAGAAGTAAAATGGTCAAATAAAAACATGCATAACTGAAAAACATGATACACCGGTACAGGAAGTGATGCAATAGGAAATCCTGTTTATGTGCATGGTACAGTGGTTGTAGTTTTACTTTCTCCTTACGGCCTTTGTGACTGTGTGGTTGTGATTTTGAGCTGGTGGTAGAGTCTAGGTTGTGTCTTGAAGCTTGTGGTGTCCCTTGTGTTGTGTCCTGTTGTGATTTGTGTGCATTTTGTCCCAGTAGTTGTGGTTTTGTCCAGATTTATATTTGTACTGTGCGGTGTCTATCAGGGGTTGTCTGTCATTTGAGATAGTTGGGATAATTTACTGGGGTTAAGTTTCCTTTCATTTTTCCTTCTTATTATCTGGAAGCAACTCTGACCATCATAGGACATGTCTGGAAGGGGAGGGTTGACCAGAATGTCAGAAGAAGATCTTGGTGGATTTGTATGGCTGGTTTCCAACTACCTGCCGATGATGCTTGAGATGGGTGGCCGGGTCATCCAGAGATACCAGACCAAGGCCAGGCAGCTGCTGTGGGGCAAGGTGCTCCACCACCTGAAACGTGTGTACAAGACCAGAAGGAATTGGCACCAGCTAATTCCTTCTGGATCTGCTCGATCACCTTGGAATCGAGATCAGCAAAACTGTTGGTGAGTCTCCCATTGGTATACTATTGACTGTTCACTGCTCTTTTATGATAGTAGCAGATGAGTCTGAGTTCTGCATGCAATGCATGTGGACATGTTGTATGCAACCAGTATGAAGAGTATCTGCACCAGTCTAGGCCTGAAGTTCACATGTCCATCAATGATACCAATGCAGGTCAGATGTCTGATGAGTCCTGCACAACCACCACAATGGCACACATTTCAGAGCCCATAGCATCATCCGTGCCCCTCACAGTGTCATGTATGAAACACCAAGGTACCACCAGCCTGCCATATCTTCCCTGGATTGTGTCAACAAAGTGGCACTATGCATGCATAGTTCAACTTTGTCAACATTTTACGCACATGACCCCTGCTCCAGCTATTATGTTACCAAAGGGGGTTTACCCGCCTTAGGGGTCAATGTATATGGGGCATTTGATACCATTAGACAACTTTGACATATCAGTCATAAATTAATCAATGCATGATTATTACAGACTAACAATTGAGCTGCATGTCTATGACAAAGTGCCTCTGGGTGCCTTGCAGGCCAAGCCTGAGTACCTGAGTTATAAGTCTTGCAAAGCGCCAGTGTAGTGTCATGCTTTTAAACGACTCCCCCTCATACCATGTTGTGCCGTCTTCTATAGATGGCCCACACATGGTGTTGTCAGGAGTGTGCTAAGGGGCACACATCATGTGGGGCAGCACTAGGGGCTGGGATAGTGAGAGGGTAGCACCGCCCATGCATCAATGTGTGACGCACTAACAGCACAACTTAAAACTCAAACACATGAACAGTAATTAGCTTTGCATATGCGTTGGTAAATGACTCAAAGGCGGCACACACTTATTCTTATTCAAGTCCCAAGTGCTGACCCACTGTTGTTCTGTTGTGTCATTGGGCAAGGCTATGTAAGGGAGATTGAGCATGATTTGGGAAGAGACTACTGGCAGTTCCATGTTCCGATTCATGTTCTGTCACAGACTTCCTCTACCGCCCCCATACCACACACATGTGCAGAGTCTGTTCCAGTAGCCTACAGCTCCTCACTGACAGTATGAGGTTACACTGCATCACCTCCATCTTTGCCACATCAGTCACTAACCTGCAACTCCAGATGCATCCTCTGACCAAAGAGCAAGTGTGTCTGTGTTGAACGCTATGTCTATGCCCATGCATGTCTGACAATAGTGTACTATGGCAACATTGGCAGGCCAATCAGTATTTGCAATACATACATGTCACAATGCAATCAATGTGCAGGTAGACAAAGCAACTGCACATGAGTCCACAGCCATGGCAATTCCTTAAGTGTGCCTGTCTTGTGATGGCACACACATTTAACTCTGTTCACTGCAGGGTATGCAATGCAAATCCCCAAAGTTTTCAATACCCACACAATTCCACGGTAGTAGTGTGTCTGTGAGCTATGATGATGAGATAGTTGTTACCTACATCAGTGGTATGCAGAAATGCCATGGGTGTGACAGTGGTTCTGCCACTGGTACAACCATAGCATGCCCCTCAGTTGGAAAATACCAGATCAAACAGTCCCATTTGGCAATGGAGGTGTCGTGCCCATAGACAGTTGCATGACAATGCCACACATGGATGTTGCAGGGTGTAGCACTACACGAGTCTCTGGCCCAGTGCTATTGTTCAGATGTGTGGCTCTGACTCACCTGAGTGTCAGTGTCATTGTGTGATTGTAGTGGTGTCTAGCTCACTCTTCTCAACTAGTCCACACTGAAATGTGTCCACTTGCAGTGACTATGATTTGACACTAAGCACAATTGGTGTAGTGGCACGATTTGAGGTCCTAGATACATCCAGTAAGTGTGAGAATGTGTGTCCTGTGAAGTAGTCCAGGGTTGGTCTGAGTGAGTCATGTGTGTTGAATTCAATGCTAGATGTGATAATGATCAGATACAAAAGTAGGCTGGATGGTGACATTATGGCCCATTTAAAGGATCCCCAAGCACCACCAGATGGTCACGTCTTGTGAGGCTCGTGGTGCACAATGGCCAGCATCGTGTACACAAGGTGGTGACAAGCCACATGTAGGGCCATATGTGACTAAAAATGACTGTGAAAAAAATGGCAGCGGCGCACTCCATCATTCTCACAACACAGGGATGCATCATATTGAACCCAATTTGGCGCATTCCTGTACTGGTAATTGTCTCCCAGCATGGCGCTCTGTGTTTTGCACTCCACGTATGTTACAATTTTGTGGAATGTAATTTGCTCTCAAGCAGGTCAAGGCCAAATGTGTATTGGCATGGAAATGGGTGTAAAATGAATAGTAGTGGCAGGTCTGGGATTGATGGGTGTCTACACCTGGACACATGAATGTAGATGTGAATGACCTATGGATACAAGCATCCTAGTTGGCAGCCACATATGGTCCAGTCCTTGGTTTGCCAGGACAGTTTAGATGATGGATTGCATGGCTATCCCCCTCTAGGATCAGGGGGAGAGGGATAGCAAATTTGTAGGTAGATGTGATGTTCACAGTGTTTAGGTGACAGTCACATTGAGCAGGCTATCAGCTCTTACCCCTTATGGTTACCAACAGCTTCTCATCCTCTCAGTGACATGTCCAGGTTTTTGGTGATGTATAGTTGGAAATAGACACAGTTGATGAGGAAGTTTTGGCTTGATCTATGTAAAGTTAGTGCTGCCTTTGCATCTTTTTTTTTTTTTTTTTACACAAAAACGGTGCACACTTCCAAACGTTTGGTTCATATTCCAGGGTTGTGTCACTTTAGCTTCAAAAATATGATACTAAGGCAGCGCTGACGTTACATTTATCAGGACCATTGTCTTTTCTAAAATATGTGAGTCTGAGTGCCTGTGTAATTAATGTAGCAGTGTAAGCTACTAATCTGTACAGACTCCACACAATGCTGACACTAATGGTTGCCTGTCTCCATACAGCTGCCAACATAACCAATGAGGAGCAGCCTGCTTTTCAGAACAGGGCAGTGAGGTACCTCCATATCAGGACAGTGGAGGCTGGGTTCACATGAAATGGTTTGCCGCTACCGTGCAGGGGCGTGCGTTCCCACAAGGGGGTCCCCATACTGCCTGAGAAGGCTCAGCAGACACCTAGCACATCAGCAGTGCAGGGGTCACAGCTGGCAGCACACCCACAACATTGGCTACACCTGCAACCACATCAGCGCAACAGCCCACACCACCTGCTGCCCTGGACATACAATTGCTGCTGGATCTGCAGAGGGACGTATTCCTCATACTAAAACATTTGGAGAGCTTGGAGGAAGAGGTAGCCGCAAACACAAAAAGGTTAAAGTTCATCAAAAAAAACTGAAGAAGGCCAAAATGTTACTCTTCATTGATCTGCCACCTCCAAGTTCTGTCCCCTCCCTTCGGATATTCAGATATTTTTTATTATAGGTTTTAGGGGGTTAGAGTTAGGTTAGTGTAGGTATGTAGGTTAGTTAGGATGAGTGGTTTTGGGTGGTGTTTTTTTACTTATTATGTGTTAATTAGTGGGTGGTTAGGGGGTCATATTGGTGTATCTATGTGTTTTCTTAAAAAAAAAAAAAGAATATATATATATATATATGTCTGTATATATATATATATATATATATATATATATATATATATATATATATATATATAGATAGATAAATTTACAGTTTAGGATTAGTTAGTATGTTTGTAGTATTAGTATATTTTGTCCAGAATGTGTCTTGTAAATTAAGGGGGCGTGGGCTTTGGGGGGGGGGGATGTTTAAAGTGTGGTGTTAAATGTGTTAGTTATGTTTAGTATAGGGTAGGTAGGTTTACTTGTTGGATTAGTATAGTTAGAATAGGTTAGTTTATAATAGGGAAGGTTTTATTTTATTTTTAGGTTAGTTTTAGGTTAGTTGAAATTTTAATAAAAATGGCCTCATATTCCTATACATTTTAAGTTATATGCTTGTGTCTCAGGGTCTTCCCATGAGTGCACATTGCAAATTGTGTTTTGGGCTAGGGATTCCGTCCTGCCTCTGAATACCTCTCTTGACATGTGCATCACCTATTGACAACTGAGCTGTCACATTGGCAGCAACAACATATTAACACACCACTCAAGATGATTATGTTTACTTTGCATTGGACAGGTAAGTGTAGTACTACAGCTGTCAGTGTTGAGGTCCTGTGTAAGTATGTTGGAAACTGTGGCACATCGGACAACAGCCTAAACTTGAACTCTGTCCTGAAAAACTGACTGTTGGCAATCACTTATGATGTTAGGTGCCTCTGTGTCAAACCAATGTGTTCTTCTGGTACTCCCTGCTGACGATAATGCCGTTGACTTGCTTACAGCCATCCCTGCCATATGTATTGAGGGAAGGAGACGTGTTGATACTCCGTGAATTCCTAGTAGGGGATGAGACCAGCATGAACATATGTCATGTTAATGACTTTGTGAATAACTTTGGGCCATCCCCCCAGTCTTGCATTCTTGTACTGATATTCTGTGACCAATGACATGGATACCCACATCACAATTACTTAGTGCAGTAGGTGAATCACAATACTCAAAGACATGCAGATTGTGTGTGAGGTGTTTATTTACAAGTGTTGTAGTGCAATATTTACAATGTCCAGGTCTTTGACCCCATTAGTGAAATCCAATTGTGACACAACACAAGTCCAGGGTTGAGGGACATGTCAGAGGACATCTCTGGGAGAAGTGTTGTTAAGTGCAGATGAACAACAATTGCCAATTGGTGTGTGAGAGCCAATGGCAGTCCATAGCAGACAGGTCCACAGTGAGTGGGTGAAGGGTGCACATAACCAACTGTGCTAACGTTGCCATGATCTCAAGCACAAACCAAAGGAGGACACTGCCCATGTGGCATAGGCTGGTGCTACCAGGTACTCTTACGAGTGAAGCTGATCTGTTCCACATCTTCATCCTCTGATGTGTGTGGTGTCTCCTCTGCCCTTGATGGTGGTGGTGGGGAGGAAGAGGGAGCCACACACACTTCAGTGGTTGAAGATGTGGAATCCCAATGCCCGGCAGTTGCAATTTGTGGAGCAACATATGGCATCACTGCAGCAAGGAGGAGCTGCTGATTCTTCAGGATAGCAGCAACAACCCGGTGGTAGGCAGCCATGTCTGCCCAGAAGGAGGCCAGTTCCCACTGCATGGAGTCCATCTTGTTCTCAATCACACTTCTGCCAGTTTGGGAGGGCAGTTGTTGTGGCCTCTCCCTCATGGCATCAGCAGTGTCCCTCAGACACTGCTGGACTCCATGCAGTGGGGACTGTGTGCCTCGTTTATCTGCTGTATGTTCATTGGGCACCAAAAGGCACATGGGCATTCCCTTTAGGCTGGCTGCCACAGTCTCCATCCCCACCCACACCTGCTTGACTCCTACCACTGTCTTCTCAAAGGTGGTCCCTGTGTTCTTGGAGTCCTGAACTTTGTGGGTACTCGCAGGTTGTACTATTGGGGCGTTGGGTGGGGCTTCTGGGACGGCTGCTACATTATTTGTCCTCCTTGCAACTGGAGGTGGTATCTGGAGGGATACCAGGACTTTTGGGAGGGTCTCTTGGCTATGGTTGTCAGATGGCCATCTAGGTCATTGGGGAACTCCAGGGCAGGCAGATCAGCAGGAGAGCCATCATCCTCTGCAATGAGACGGTGTAAAATCGATCTTTCAATGTTGTGGCAGTTGACATGTCATGTCACTGTCTTGCTATTGGAGGAATGTTCCTGCTTTTCCACCAGCCTTAGCATGGCAGTGAAACCCCCATGCAAAGGTTGGTGGTGATGTGATGTGATGTGCCCCTGGGTGCCCCTGCACAGACCATGCACCTGGCATGGACAGTGCAGGAGCTCCATGCCCAGCCCCTTCGCGCTTTCCACTGCCTGATTTTCAGAGCTAAGAGCAGCATGTCCTTTCACACCCAATGCATCCCAAGGCGGGTACTGACTCATTTTGGTCCATCAACAATGTTGTAGGAAGTGCCTCACAGATCTACCATGTGGATACAGATTTCCACCCGCCATCCCAGCGTGTTGCTCATACTGCCAACCACAAAGAGTACACTGCACTGGCAGTCTTACCAATGCCAGACTGGCCCATGCACCATCCCCCCGTCAACGTGATATTGTACACCATTATGTTCACAGACGTACTGCATGTGTTGTATTTGTGTGGTTGTTTCCCCGTTTCTATGTGTCTCACATGGTTGTGTTAGAGTAGTTGTGGGGTCAGCCTGCATTTGTTGTGCCCTACAGATTGCAGTCTATAGTGCATATTTTCTCTAGTGGCACAGTTCTGATCAGCGTCAAAATGTGTAGCTCCACAGTACACCAGTTTACTTACACTTGGTAGTGGCATGTTTCCTGTGATACAGGACCACCCTGCTAGTTTCCCAGTGCCTACCCAGATTAATTTTCCCTGCACCCAGGGTGGCATCCTTACTGTATGATGGAGTTGTGGCTACCTTATGGGGATGTGCTGTTCGTGTGGGGTGTTGGTGCTTCCGGCACATGTCTGGGTACTGTTGGGAAAGGTTTGCATGTATAGTGTGCTGTAGGATGCAGCACACATATGTTTTGGCAATGAGACAAGGCTGTTGCAGGGTGTTTCTGTAAGGCATACCACCATGAAGTAACCCTAGGAATGGTATTGACTGACTTCCTAGTCTTTGGTGTCTTGGTTGTGTTGGTAGGGTTTGTTTGACTATATGCAAGGGATGTTGTGATGACACAACCAGGAGCATAGTCATTACACATGCCTTCCATCCTATGTGCTGTATAGGTATATGTAGGTATTTATCCCTAGTGGTTAACATATGTCCAGGTTGTGTATGTGTTGTGGTGCATGACACTACTAAGGCGTATGTACATATGTTATTTACGCTTGAGTGGTGCAACTTGTTTCATGTGCAATGTGTCTCTCTGTCCTCCTTTGACATGCATTGAGAGTATCGTATGTGCCGCCCCATTCTTGCATTTTTTTCCCCCATACAACTTAACCTGCTTTTGTGTTGTTTTCTGGTGGTCTGCACTGTCCTGTCCTGTGATAGCAGTGACCAGTTCCTCCGGGATGACCACTGCAACCATCTCCTCCATCTCGTCCAGGTCCTCTTGTGGTGCTGGACACCCACCTCCAGTTTGCAGTGCTGCCTTCCTGTTCTTGCCATTTTCTCCTTTGTCCTTCTCTTGCAATCATGCCAGTGTTTCTTGCACTCAGTTACCATTCTCCTCACCTTTGCCACACTGTACTATCTGCTGTCAGATTGCCTCTCTCCTGCTAATTGGCAATTTGGAGGTGACGAATAGTTGTTGTTGGTGCTCCGTCACCTCTCTCACAAGGATTTCATGCTCCTCTGCAATGAAACAACATTTGCTCTTTTTATTCTCCCTCCCCTGGGACTTTTGTGTGTCCTCCTGGCTGGTTCCTGGTTGTCTGGGGTCCCTCCTGGCTTTCTGGATACATTTTGTTTCTCCTTTGCACTTTTTCCTGCATTAGCATCTGAATTTTATGCTATTGCGGGTAAAAATGAGGCATATCTGTTTCGCGACATGTTTACATGTCGTAAAACAGGTTGGAGACATTTTTCTGACATTAACGTCATTTTGCCTCACGACAAGACACAACGTTTTTTTACTCTAATGAGTATTTAGCGCCATTCAGCATCGTAGTATAAATATGACGTCCGGGTGCAAACTGTGTGTGTGCAGTTTTGTGTCAAAAAGTATCAATATGGACCTTAGTTTTAGATGCCTTGGGCACATGTAGTACACTTTACTAGGGACTTATAAGTAAACTAAATATGCCAATTGGGGTTAAACCAATGTCACCATGATTAAGGCGAATGAGTACAAGCACTTTTTCACTGGTTAGCAGTGGTAAAGCGCACTGAGCCCTGAAGGTCAGGAACATAGATTGAGGAAATCAACAAGTTTGGGAGACACCAACGTAATGCTGTCAGGTCTAACAGTTCCCTTACCACCCAATTCTAAATTGTGCTCTGGATTTAGTCTGACAGATAAGTAAAATACTAATTTTGCTGGAAGTTCACAGTGTTTGAGGTGGATGGGGAGGACTTATTCAAAAGGAGATTTGTTTACTTTGATATTGTCTCGGATAAGGAAAAGTTTGGCATCACAGTGTGAAGTCGTACCTGCCTTACAATGCACCCTGGCAAAAGAGGAAGACATAAAATGTAGTACTGCACTCTACTGAAATGTGAGCCTCTTTTCTAATAAATACAAGGAAAAATCTTCAGAAGTGAGGAGAATTTTGAACTGAAGACCCGAGGCAGAAGATACCTCATAGAGATGTTTTCACAGGCGGTGTCTTGTAGCTTTGAGAAAACATCACACATTTGTACATCTCTCATACATACATCCAACATATGTTCTAATGTTAAGTTTTCAAAGACAGCTGTTTCTTTTCATAGTAAAAATGACTTGGAAAGCAATTCTCTTGAAGTACATGGGGTTTAGAGCTTTTTACTAGATGTCTTGATGGATGTACCACTTTTAGCTCCCTCATTTAAGCTGACGTTTTCACCATGGTTCCAATTAAAAATAAGCAGATGTTTTAACACATGTTCCAGAGCAATGCAGTATCAAAATGAAATATGCTATGAATAATCCTGCTGAAATGGTGGCTAATGAATAAAAGGAGAACATGTGATACCCAGGTGATAAATTTTTCAGATCATGTTTAATTTTTAAATGAGGGCTTATTTGGAAATCAAGGAAATATAGCTGTACAGTTTTTAAATGCCTGCTCAATCTGTATTTCTTTGAATTAGTAAATCAATTGCACATTCCTAAGCTATACATTCAGAGACCTTGGACCCTTACATTTCAAGATTACTCTAACCTTGTTAAAGTGGTGGCCATCGCAAATCTCAAGCAGAGGTGAAGGTAGGGGAATATGTAAATGATAAAAAAAGTACCTTTCCTCCTGCTGACGCTGCCAGCCACTTCAGTCCTCTTCTCTCCTGCTCCTGGTGGTGTCCCAGCTGTCCATGGTGCTGCTCTCATGCCATGTATATTATGAGGGCACCACCAGGATTGGTCTGAGAGGCTTGGTCTGCTACTCAGACAGTGCATGGGAGTCTATGCTGTTTCTCTGGGTTGGAGAAATCTAAGTGCACGTCTGTTTGGCTGGTCTAAGATGGCCAGCCAAACATACAAGTGCACTTTTAAGTGCACTTTAATGACTCCACTCTACTCCTCCTCCTCCCTCCCATGGCCTGGCCCCTCCCTTCCCTGCACTCGCTAGCTCAGCCAGCAGCTGAAAATTAAAACAATAATAAAATATTGTTTTAGTTGTCAGCTGCTGGCTCTGAGCCAGTGGGTCGATGCCCCACCGTCATTTTGGAGAAGCCGCCACTGCAGTTATACTCCTAAGGGCTGGGTCATGTAACTTGTGTCTGTGCTAGGCAATTGCAAGCACTGTCACTAGGCGATTTAGCAATGGTGTTGTGCAATTTAAGACCTGTGCCTATTGTGGCCCCAAACTAATAAGTGGAACACTTTGACACTGTCCCTGTGCAGCATTTCGGATACAGATGCAGAGGCAAAGAGACTGCCAGGTGGCATATTGACTGTGTGTCATAAAAAAGTGGCAATCTGTATAGTCATCCACTGAAAGTGCCTGCTGCAAGAAGGCCTCATGGACCCCCCCATTCTCCCTGATGGTGGGTGCATTTAAACATCGCACCTACCTGAAGGAAGGTTTCTGGATCCCACCTGCACTAGAAAGATTGATCAGGTTCTTCAGCCAGCCAGCCTGCATTTCACTAATGCACTGCCCTCGGGGCAGACACTTGTTAACAGTAGGAAGATACGCTTTTTATGAAAGGAAGTCATGTTTGAATGAAGCCTGCATGGAAAACATGAGCACAAGTTTTCTGAGACTGCTACACATTGTCCAAAGGCAGGGAATGATTGTTTATATACAGGAAAGTGTCTCTTTCTGCACATTAACAATCAATAATAGCAGTGACATTGAATTGGAAAATAGATAGCATGGAGGAGGGTGCAGGAGCAGCAAGCTTGGGTGAAGGCAGCACAATGCAAGCCAGGCCCAAACCCCCCCCATGCATTGTGATGGGCATTTTTCTTAACATTAAAACAACTTAGAAATTCACTGAAAACAACTCAAAGGTTATAGGAGCGTTAGAGTTAGGAAACAGAAAATAAAGACTTTGAAATTCACTAAAAAAAACAAAGATTATATGGACGTTATAGTCAGGTTCAAATTCTACATGTGCAAAAACAAAGAAATTCAGCCTGTATCATTAGAGTTATTTCAAGTAACTATATCTCATGCTCTAAGGTAACTATAACTGGTGCCCTCACCATGCACTGCTAATTACCCTAGATATTACATAACTCATGACATGTTCTATGACATCATTGATAATATCACTGTAACATTTGCAGTAAAGTTATAGATGAAAAAACTGTGCATGGCGAGGACCCAAGTTTTAGTTACCTTAGGGCAAAAGTCATAGGGGTTTATTTACAATCCCCATTGGTGCAGGGTGGCACAGCAAGGGTCTTGCTGCACCACTGTGCACCACTGGGAAAGGGCAGAAATGTGTCATACCTACAAGATACAGCACATTTCTGTTCTCTCCTCCTGCACTGGCTCTAAAATTAGCTGCCTGCTTTGCAGGGAATGATTGTTTATGTACAGGAAAGTGTCCCTTCCTGCACATTAACAACCAATAATGGTGTTTTGTTACTTCTATATGTGCTGCATAATGCAGCACACATAAAAGCAGCACATCTTCATTATTTAATGATTGTTTATGTGCAGGAAGAGACACCCTACTGCACATAAACAATCATTAATGGCATTTTGGTTTTTCAATGTGTTCTGCAGAATGCAGCACACATAACAAAAGCAAAAACGGGAAGAAATAAGTGTTTCTCCTCATTGTGACACTCTAATGTCACGCTTAGGGGGTGTTAGTTTTTGGCATTGCTTTAGATTTACGATTTCTCATAAATCTGGGTTAGTTTCAAAAGCAATGGGTGTTGCATGAAAACACCCAAAGCAACACCTATTGCATGCCCCTCTGCCGCAGAAAACTGTGGCAGAGGGGCCCATATTTACAAGGCAGTGTTAAGCCATGAAAAGTGACTTAGTGCCGCCTTTAAAATATGGATTTGGGCACAGCACCACCACAGGGTCACTAATGCTCTTGTGGTGCTAGGGGCTTGTAAATAAGCCCAACAGTTTCTTGAAATAACTCTAACTATAACAGCTGAATTTCTATGGTTTTGTGGGTTTGAAATTTGAAAATAGCTGCAAAGTTCTATATATATATATATATATATAAAACACACATATCCTACTGGCAGTCACCAGTAGGTAGTTGTAGTGAGGACCTAGTTTCCACCATAGGAAAAGCCTTTTTTGTTGTGGCGATGAAATGTTTCAAAACTAGTCTGCCACTCACTTCAGCTGCTGTCTGTGAAGTTTTGAGGTACTTCGTCCAGCCAGGGCCCTAAACACTTTTTCCCCATGCAATTTCTCTTAAGGATATTTAGACACATCTACAGCAGAACCGCTTGACGGAATTACAGCTATTGGGACAGAAAGCTAGATCTTGGACCAGAGTGAGTTCTTTTTTTGTAATTTGGTGTACATCCTTTCAGTAGTTTGGGAGATCCTAAAGGACAAATAGTACAGATATCTAGGGATACAGATCCACCGCAAATCCACCGCAGTGGATCTGAGGATCCTCGCGCCACCAGCAATGCAGTGTTTGTCTGTCTGGAACCCAACTGGAAAGTTGCAGCCACTATTTTATAAGTCAGGGAACTGACCAAAGGTCAGATAACAGTAATAAAATGTAATAGAAGGGATCAGGGTAGAGGTACCTTGACACCACTGCTACTTTATAGGGTTCTTTGAGGGAACCCTCATGGGGAAAAAATGCCCCAAAACTATTGTTTTTCCATGTGCAAGGACTCACAGATCTGTTGCAGCGCTCAGCCTGACCCCAATGTGAATCCGCAACAGATCTGCAAAACCCACCCCAAATCCTTAAAAAAAAAACACTCACAGACCTACTCAGACACTCACTAAAATACTGACAAACCCATTAACACACCCACTCAGACATTCACACACCCACTCCCACACTTACTCAGACACTCACACACCAACTAACAGAACCACACACACATCAACTCATATACCTACTCAGACACTGACATATCCAGTCACACACCCACACCCACTCAGACACTGACTCACCCACTCGCAGACCCACTCAGACACTCACACACCCATTTACAGATTCAGACTCAGACACTCACACACCCACTCACATACCTACTCAGATACTCATGCACCCAGTCACATACCCACTCAGACACTGACAAACCCACTCACAGCCCCACTCAGACACTGACACACCCACTGACAGACCCACACAGACTCTTACACACCCACTCACAAACTCAATCACTTAAACACACCCAGTCACACACCCACTCAGACACTGACACACCCAGTCACACACCCACTCAGACTACTGAGAGGCCTACCTAACCAATGAAAAGCCTAGTGAAACACCCTTACAGGCAGTTACACACCCACTCATATATTCCATAAGATAGTGTCTTACAAACCCACACACCCACTTAGGCAGCTAATCCAATACCCACCCATATCCACACTAACAGGTCCATGAAGGAAATGAGAAATGCAGTCACAGAAGTATATAGTGATTTCCACAGGCTAACATATATGAATATAGGAAGTTATACGTGGAATATATTAAATGTATTTCTTTTTTGTATTAATGCTTTGGGTTAGAAATAGATCCATAGACCGATCACCAAACTAAAATGTGCTGCTATTTTGTGTTGAATGTTTGCTTTTGGTCTGTGAATCTGCGATGGACTACAAATCCATCTGAGACAAGAAAACAAAGTAGTTAGTAAAGAAATGTAAGCAGACCTTGGAGATAGGGTTGGCCCTGAAAAGAGCCTTTTGTTTTTTCGATGTGTAGATGATTATTACACATATAACAGGATGCACTCACTATTCCAAGTTGTTGAGAAATGCCCTGCTTCCTTTTTCTGTTAAATGAATGCCATCATTTCTATATATTCCATCAATATCAAAGCATATATTGCTGGGATATCTAGAGTCCAAGTTGTGGTCTCTGATGAATATTGACATGTTTATGGGATTTGTCTATCTGCTGACAGTATGCATTTGACCATTTCTACTTCTGCCTTTGGCAAATGCTAGAGGACATCCAGGCAGCGTGTGGCAAAAGTGTCAATACCCATTACCAAAGATATCTTTCATTAGGATTTCAAGTCCGACCCCATTAATTGTGCCTAGGTTATTGCCATCACAGTGCACAATCATGAGGTCTGCATGTTAGCAATCCACAGTGCTTTCAATCAAAGGTAGCAATTAATGCCAATTAACTATCTGTGACCACACACTACATTATGTAAACCAAAGCCACTGTTTCTAGCACTCGCTCTGTCCCAAAACACAAAACTATGACCCACTGTCCACATCATTTTGGAGGCAAGGAGTAGTAGTAGCACAGAGGAGTAGGCTGCAGCTGAATGATACAGTCTTTTAAATTGAAAAGCAGTTAAAATGGAGGACAGCGCCTAAAATATAAAATAACATATTTGAATGGAGGACAGCACCTAAAATGTAAAAGAAAATATTAGAAAGGATGGTGTAAGTATGTATGTTGGTAAAACTAGGTAGAGATGTTCTGAAAAAAGTAACTTCATATGTGAAGGGCTCCGGAACAATTTTAAAAAGTTATGCTGCCTGGGATATGCTTATAATTCAGTAAACCACACACGCTACAGTTGACCTTGAAGGTAGTATGCTGCTGAGTGAAAGTGTTGTTAACTATTGACCTAGTGCTGACAGAGAATGTTTCAAATATGGTGACCATGGAAATGAGGTACAAGAGCATTGGGGAGGAGAACAAAAAAGAAAAGACTGTTAACCACAAAAGAAGAGAGCTATGGTAAAATTGGTGATTAGTAAGTGTTTGTCTTCAAATTCATAATTTTTTACAACATGGATTAGAAATGCTTTGTTTTATGAGCGGATTAGTAAATGGTTTTACATACTTCCGTGTGGATCTACAGACCTGCTGCAAGGTTACACAGGCGGACTTGGGGTGTCACTCAGATCCAACCAAAAACAGTAGGTATTAAATTGGGCCTAATAACTGTATTCTCAAAAGGGTGACTTATTACAGTAAATAACTTAATAGTAAGTAATGTGTACCTACTCAAAGAGAGAGGAAGGCACACATACATGCAGTTGCAGTCTCATAATAGCTTATATGAACCCAAGAGAAATCTAGCCAGACAGTAAATCACATAGTGAGAATGATAGCAACAAAACACTGAACACCCATTTATTCCCCTATATATCCAATTACATACTTATTCAGATACTTATGCAGGCTCTGAAATCCACATACACACAAATACATAAATTTATGTCTCCTGTATTCATTAAGTTAGAAAGACACACAGCTATACAATCAGTTATATACCCTTTCAATTAGCAAAAAAGGCACACACATATCTATTTAAAAAACTATTTAGCTAGTCACAGACCTAGTCTCAGAGCAACAGAGGCGCTTACACATTCACTCTGACAGTTACTGAGCAGTTATATATATAGGTGTAAGAGAGCTATATGCACCTACAGTTAAATACAAGAACAGTCAGAACACAGTCAGCAAGTAATGGAGATGTACTTCCTTACACATGCGGTCATGCACCTAGATAGACACTAAGGGGCCACATGTACGAAATACAGGTTTTGCGAGTCGCAATTTGCGAGTCGCAAAACCTTATTTACAACAGTGTCAATGACACTGTTTGCGATTCACAATGGGGTCATAAATGACCTACCGAATGAGTATTCATGAGGTAGGTTGCAAATTGTGACCCCATTGGGAATGGCTGCCCTCACAGGGATGGTGGCCTGCTGGAGACAGCAGACCACCATTTCTGTGACTGCTTTTAAATAAAGCAGTTTATTTCTTTTTAAATGCAGCCTATTTTCCTTAAAGGAAAATGAGATGCATTTAAAAAACAACAAATTAAAAAATGTTTTTGCTGCCATTCACAAAGGGGAAAGGGTCCCTTGGGGACCCCTTCCCGTTTGCGAATGGGTTATCACCAGTT
Source organism: Pleurodeles waltl (assembly GCF_031143425.1). Classification (NCBI taxonomy): domain Eukaryota; kingdom Metazoa; phylum Chordata; class Amphibia; order Caudata; family Salamandridae; genus Pleurodeles; species Pleurodeles waltl. The sequence goes on from NC_090445.1 coordinate 950,412,901, forward strand.
TGAAACTGGTGCTAACTGCGATTGTTTTGCGACCGCATTCCTGGTCAAAAAACAATCATACATGGGACTGCGACTCGCAATTAGGAAGGAAACACTCCTTCCTAATTGTGACTAGCAAACCCTTTTTGCGATTCGGTAAAAAGATTTCCGAATCGCAAAATGGGTCTGTACATCCCAAATTGCATTTTGCATGTCACAAATGGCCCGATTGCCGTTTGAGATGTGCAAAATGCTTCGTACATGTGGCCCTTAGAGAGTTACTGAAATGTGTACTCAAATACTGACACACCTAGTCACCTATCTATATATTAAGTCATACATGCATTTATACATCCATACTAAGGAACTTGTAATGCCTGTTATACACTACATAACCACTTCACTGATACAGCCAGTAGCAGCCTCAGGAAGCCGCTTATGTAATCACCAGTGATATAGACATATAGGTGGCCATTCCAACCTTGGCGGTAAAATCAGTCAGAAGACTGCCAACATACCGCTGCGGCCACGGTAAACAGCCACGGTCATTCTGACCCACAACAGGCAAACCGCCAAAATACAGACATCCACAAAAGTCCGCCACACCAAAGGCCAGCGAGAAACTGGCGATGACCAAACCTCCACCGTCACGCCAACAGAAATACGCCCACACTATCACGACACACGAATAAACGCGGCGGTCTTTCAACCGCGGTATTCTATTAGCGGTACACACCTACGCGCTCAAAATACACACACACTTACAAAATACAACCACATTGGACAAATCAAAATACACACACCTGATACACATACAAACACCACTCCCACACCCAAGACAATATAAAACACACACCCACATCACCCTCAAACCCCCACTCCTTCAGAATCGGGACCACGCACAGAGAAATAGAGATCCGAGCACCCAGACGCGCATTTTACTTTCACCCAGCAATATTTGCACGCACTTCACACAACACACCAATACACATCACCACACTTAGCACCACACAATCCACCCCACACATCACCCACACCACCCCATGGCACCGCAAAGACACCCCAGGTTTTCTGAGGATGAACTCAGGGTCATGGGGGAGGAAATAGAACGGGTAGAGCCACAGCTCTTCGGAACACAGGTGCAGCACACCTCCATTGCCAGGAAGATGGAGCTATGGAGCAGAATAGTCGACAGGGTAAATGCAGTGGGACAGCACCCAAGAAATAGGGACGACATCAGGAAGCGGTGGAACGACCTACGGGGGAAGGTGGGTTCAATGGTATCCAGGCACAACATCGCAGTGCAGCGGACTGGCGGCGGACCCCCACCTCCTCCCCCAGAATTTACAACATGGGAGGAGCAGGTCTTGGCGATCCTGCATCCTGAGGGCCTCACAGGAGTATCTGGAGGAATGGACTCTGGTAAGTCTCATCTTCACAACTTCATCCCCCCCACCCCACCAGCATGCCAACTCATACCCCCACCCTCAACCTCACCCCCATCACACCTACTCCTTGCAAATGTCTCACCATCACAACCCACCCATCCCAACCCCAAGCCCTGCATGCGACCACAAAGTATGGACACCCATCACCAAAGCATGCCCACTGCACATACCCGTCACAAAAGCCCCCACACAGAAATGCCAGCACTGGGGTACACGGGCACCCACCCATTGCACGCTATGGCACACACAGATGCAATAACCATCCATTTATACCCCTGAAGGACCCGAACGCCACGTCACCACGCAGGAGGGTCCACAAATGTCCACTCCACCCCCAGAAGAGGCCCACATTGATGACAGCACCTCTGTCGACCTGGATCTAGATGACCAGCCCGGCCCATAGGGGACCTCGGGACAGTCGGTACCCCTCAGACAGCCACAGGCCACAGCAGACCTTCCCCCCTCTGGGAACACCAGCACAGCACCCACCCAGCGGGCCCATACCTCTGTCCCCAGGACACGTCAATCAGCGGTGTGTCCACCACTACAGGGCACCCAGGTTAACCCACCACCCCAACAACAACAGGGACCTGGGGGCAGTGGTAGTGGGCACACGGTCCAGGGGACAGAGGCCCAGGGAAACAGGGTAACTGGGAGGGCTGCTGTGCGACAGGGGGCGGACAGGCCCAGGGAACCCACTCTCCACGAGGACCTCTCCTCCATCATGGGAGCCTACCATCATTCCCAGGAGACGATTCCTGGCCAGGTTTCAGGAGATCCAGCTCCTGCAGGAGGAACAGTATTTGGGGTTCAGGGAGGAATTACGAACCATCAGTTCCGCCCTGGGCACCATTGTAGGGGCTCTGAATCAGGTAGTCACCACATTGCGGGACACTGTGGCACCACAAAGGTCCCCTGACACTAGCATGGACCAAGAACTGCCTACCACCTCTTCCGGCGCTAGTGGACAGGAGGCCCCGCCACAGGACCAACAGGCCACCAGCACCCCACCCCCTACAGAAGGAGAACCACCCCGCAAGCGGGTCCTGAGATCCAGGAAGAAGACAGAGTAAGATGCCAAGACCCCCGCCAGCAAAGGATACCTCCCTGATTGTCATCCCACTGACCCACATTGTCCCCTTTCCATCCTTAAACTGCCCCTGCTCCACTTCCCACAGCCATTTGGACAATGCACCTGTGATAATACTAGTCTGGATTCTGCCATGGACAATCCTCCACCATCACCCCTCACCGATTTACAACCAGCCACCAATATAGAGCACAGAAATAAACACAGTTATTGCACAAAACATTCTGGAGTCTGGCTGTGATTTAGTACAAATGTATTAGAGATTACTGTGCCAAAATGCATATTTACATTGTGATGCCAACATACCACTGTCACACAGCTGTAGTCCATGGGGAAACAAAGCAGATGTCACGCAGTGGGGCCCACATCTCTGAAATCGGAAGGGAAAGTCACAACTCAGTTACCATACACTGGGGGAAAAGGACAGACAGGAGAGACGTAGTAGTGGTTATGTATATGTAATATGCCGGTGTGGATTCTTACCTGTGTGTCACTGAAAATACTGCTGTATTACTGTGTTCCTGTTGTCTATGTCGTCCTCTTCGGCTTCCTCGTCTTCACTCTCCACAGGCTCCACAGCTGCTACAATACCACCATCTGGACCATCCTCCTGCAGAAAAGGCACCTGGCGTCGCAAAGCCAGGTTGTGAAGCATACAGCAGGCCACGATGATCTGGCACACCTTCTTTGGTGAGTAGTAGAGAGAACCACCTATCATATGGAGGCACCGGAACCTGGCCTTCAGGAGGCCGAAGGTCCGCTCGATCACCCTCCTAGTTCGCCCATGGGCCTCATTGTAGCGTTCCTCTGCCCTTGTCCTGGGATTCCTCACTGGGGTCAGTAGCCATGACAGGTTGGGGTAACCAGAGCCACCACTTAGCCACACACGGTCCCTCTGGAGTTGACCCATCACGTAAGGGATGCTGCTATTCCGCCTGATGTACGCGTTATGCACTGAGCCAAGGAACTTGGTATTGACATGGGAGATGTACTGGTCTGCCAAACACACCATCTGTACATTCATAGAATGATAACTCTTCCTGTTTCTGTGCACCTGTTCACTCCTGCTGGGGGGTACCAAAGCCACATGTGTCCCATCAATGGCACCTATGATGATGGGGATATGTTCAAGGGCATAGAAGTCACCTTTCACTTTAGGCAAATCCCCCACCTCAGGGAAAACGATGTAGCTGTGCATGTGTTTCAGCAGGGCAGACAACACTTTGGACAACACCTTGGAAAACATAGGCTGAGACATCCCTGATGATATGGCCAATGTTGTTTGAAATGACCCACTTGCAAAGAAATGGAGCACTGACAGCACCTGCACTAGAGGGGGGATCCCTGTGGGTTGGGGTATTGGTGACATCAGGTCTGGCTCCAGCTGGGCACACAGTTCATGGATAGTGGCTGGGTCAAGCCTGTATGTCAGTATGACATGTCTTTCCTCCATTGTCGACAGGTCCACCAGCGGTCTGTACACGGGAAGATTCCTCCATCTCCTCGCATGTCCCAGCAGACGGTGCCTATGAAGGACAACAGCGAGCACAGAGTCAATCAACCCACAGGTACGTAACCACAGCTTGCACATAACATGATTCCCAATGCATTGAATGGCTTGTATGAGTGTTGATGCAAGGCCTAGGTATGTGTGACGCAGTAGAAAGAAAGCCATGTGGGCCCCTGAAATGGCGGCTGCTGGACCTGTGCAGTGCGACAATGGGATGTGAGGTAAATGCGCTGGCGTGGCACACCGTGGCGGTAGGCGGTCGAAGACTGCGGCGCTAGGCACCATTGGTTAACATTGAACCCTATGGGTCTCAGGAGCCAATGAAGATGTGCGCCGGCGGTCGCGGTACGCACCGCCGCGGGCGTGACCGCCATTTTCTATCAGCTTAATCACTCGATACCTGATCTTCGACAGGAGAAGACCTACACTGCAAGTGCTGCTGTGACATCGGTCTGGTAGAGACAATGGCTCATGCGACTGGGGAAAGGGCCCCTGCCTTCACTGCTCAGGAATTGGAGAAACTTGTGGATGGGGTCCTCCCCAAGTATGCGCTACTCTACGGTCCTCCCGACCGACAGGTAAGTACACTGGGACCATGCTTTGTGGGCAATGACTGTGTTGAGTGGGGTGGATGAATGATGGTGGGGAGGGGAGCGATTGAGGCATGCATCAAACGACGGTGAGAGCATGTGCCACATGGCAAGGGTAGGGATGGGGGCCACTCACATTGAGCATGCAGATGGTGATGACTATTTTTTCCCCCCTGTACATTTCACATAGGTCAGCGCCCACCAGAAGATCGATATTTGGCGTGCCATCGCCAAGGACGTCCGGACCCTGGGGGTCCACCAGAGACGGGGCACCCACTGCCGGAAGATATGGGAGGACATCCGACGCTGGAGCAGGAAGACGGCGGAGGCTCAGCTGGGGATGGCCTCCCAACGTGGGAGGGGTGCCAGTCGGACTTTGACCCCCCTGATGTCCCGGATCCTGGCGGTGGCCTACCCCGATTTGGATGGGCGCGTGAGGACATCACAGCAGACACAAGGGGGTGAGTACACTCTCATTCTGTTGACTTGGTGCGCAGTGGAGGTGTCTGGGTGAGGGAGGAGGGCTGTGGGTATCCCTAGGCCAGTGCGATTTCTGTAGGCTAGGCCCCTCCGTAAGACATGGCCCTGTGCCCCCGCCCCCCACCTCTGTAGGGTGCCAAGTACAGCTAATCAAGGCCCTGTGTCATCTATGTGTGCAGATGTCGTCCATAGGCTTGCAGGCCATGTTCCACGGATTGAGTAGTCGACCCCAAGTGCGCGGCGTAGTGCTGGTGGCTTCTGTGTCTGTCTGCCAACAGTGTCGCCAATGCATGCACTCAACATGTCTTTATTTTCTCCCCCCCCTTTTTTTGTGGTCTTCCTGTTCATGTGTGCATTAGCATCATCAGGCGGAGGAGAAGTGGCATCGGAGCACGAGGGAGCTGCATCCCACATGGCCATGGAGGGCCATGCAACGGACTCCGAATTCACCAGTGGGACGGAGGGCGAGGGGAGCTTCACAGCGGGGACTCAGGCAGACATCAGCGACACGGACTCGTCCTCTGAAGGGAGCTCCCTTGTGGTGGCGGCAACATCTGTGTCCCCCGCAACAACAGGTACAGCCGCCACCCACCGCACCAGCACCGCCCTCCCAGCAGCCCCTCAGCGTTTGCCCCGTGCCCGCTCACCCAGGAAGGTGGGCATCTCCTTCGCCCCAGGCACCTCAGGCCCTGCCCCAGTCACCCCTGCTGCCCTCAGTGAGGAGGTCATTGACCTCCTGAGGACGCTCACTGTTGGTCAGTCTACCATTTTGAATGCCATCCAGGGTGTAGAAAGAGAGGTGCACCAGAGTAATGCATACCTGGAGGGCATTCATTCTGGTCAGGCTGCCCTACAGCGATCGTTCAACACTCTGGCCTCAGCACTGATGGCAGCCATTGTCCCTGTCTCTAGCCTCCCCCCTCCAACTTCCTCCACCCAGACCCTATCACCTGTACCTCTGCCTATCCCTGACACACCATCAGACCAGCCTGCACACACCTCAACACCCAAGGGAAGCTCAGGCAGACATAAGCACCACGGATCACACAGGCATTCATCCAAGCAACATCCACACACAGACATACCAACACCCACTGCCTCCACTGCCTCCCACTCCTCCTCGTCTCCCTCCTCCCTCCCTGTCACGTCTCCACTCATACCTGCATGCACAACATCTTCAGCCACTACGTCCATCACCAGCACACACACCAGAACCCCCCGAACACGTGCAGTCACCACCCCCACTACCATTTACACGTCCCCTGTGTCCTCTCCCAGTGTGTCTGTGACCCCCTCTTCCAAGATACACAAACGCAGGCAGCCACCCGACCAACAGCCATCCACCTCACGACAGCCTCCAGCCCAAGCACCTGCACCCAAAGACACCAGACTTCATACTCCTACGACCACAACCTCTTCCTCCACTCCCATACCCACTACACCTACCCGTCCCACTGCTCCTAAGAAGTTTTTCCTGTCCAAACTGAACCTCTTTCCACCAACTCCCCCACCCCGTCCATGTCATAGGACTATAGTCAGCACCTTAGCCACGACAAAACCGGGCCCTGTCATGACAGTCTGCCATGGACTGTAGAGTCCCCCACCCTCCAGGGCAACAAGTTCAGTACGGAGCCAAGGCACGGGCAGCCTACCCCCGGAGAAACATCCAAAGATAGGCAGTGGCCGGCGCGAGAGGGTGAAAACAGCAGGGACTAAAACCCCTACCATGGCTCCGGCAGGAAGTGTGGAGACAGCTGGCACACAGCTCAAGGTGGGGAAGGGACACAGGCGATCAGGGAAGGCTGGGAAGGGCAGCACGCCCGACAACACCGCCATCAGCCCAGCTGGCCAGGAGGGCCCCGCCAGCCTTGTCCCAGGTGGGCAGGAGGGCCCCGCAGCCCCATCCCAGGTGGGCAGGAGGCCACCAACAGGCCCGGCACTGCAGCCCAGGAGGGCCCCGCCAGCCACAGGACAGATGGGCAGGAAGGCTCCGCCAGCCACAGGACAGGTGTCAAATGACCTCCACGCCACGGCCAGATCCGCTGCACTGGGCACCGCCGTCTCAAGCACCGCTGAACTGGGCCCTTCATCTCAAGCACTGCTGCACTGGGCACCGCCGTCTCAAGAACCGCTGAACTGGGCCCTTCATCTCAAGCACCGCTGAACAGGTCACCGCCGTCTCAAGCACCGCTGAACTGGGCCCTTCATCTCAAGCACCGCTGAACAGGGCACCGCCGTCTCAAGCACCGCTGAACTGGGCCCTTCATCTCAAGCACCGCTGAACAGGGCACCACCGTCTTAAGCACCGCTACACTGGGCACCGCCGTCTCAAGCACTGCTGAACTGGACCCTTCATCTCAAGCACCGCTGAACAGGGCACCGCCGTCTCAAGCACCGCTGAACAGGACACCGCCGTCTCAAGCACCGCTGAACTGGGCCCTTCATCTCAAGCACCGCTGAACTGGGCCCTTCATCTCAAGCACCGCTGCACTGGGCACCGCCGTCTCAAGCACTGCTGAACAGGGCACCGCCGTCTCAAGCACCGCGGAACCATGAGCGGCAGGGGCTGGCCCGCATCTGTGTTGGGCAGGGCTGCATGAAGCACTCTGGGCACAAAGCCCCCTCCAGAACCAGTGGAGACTGTTATCCACTTGTGAGACTGTGGCTTTGCACTCCCCAGGATGGTCCAGTGGGCAAACCACCCACTGCAGAGACTTGTGAGACTGTGGCTTTGCACTCCCCAGGATGGTCCAGTGGGCAAACCACCCATTGCAGAGACTTGTGAGACTGTGGCTTTGCACTCCCCAGGATGGTCCAGTGGGCAAACCACCCACTGCAGAGACTTGTGAGACTGTGGCTTTGCACTCCCCAGGATGGTCCAGTGGGCAAAACACCCACTGCAGAGACTTGTGAGACTGTGGCTTTACACTCCCCAGGATTGAACAGTGGCCATGGAGGCCCCTCGTGGATCTGGCGTCGTTCACTCATCTGGCTGAGGTGCCCCCCCTTCCCTTCCCCCTGAGGTGCCTGTAGTTTTGCTATCTAATGCCCCTGCAGTGTTCTCTCCGTTGGAGTCAGGTATCTTGTGTGGGCTTTGCCCATGTGATTTGGGCCCAGTGGTCCACGGACAATGCATGCTACAATGCTCGGACTTGTACATTTATATATATAAGATTTTTTGATGGGTTGATATATTTTTAAGCCAGTTATACAATATATTCCAATGTTTAGAATCATTTCCTTTTGTATTTGCATTCTTCCGGGGGGTTTAGGGGGTGTCACTCTGATGTGTTGCTATGCATTGATGTGTGTGTTGTAGTGGGTGAGGGTGAGGGTGGGTGTGTCGCGTATATGTGTACCTGTAATATGTTCCTCCCCTGTGTCGTAGGTGCTGTACTCACCGTTGTCTTCTGCGCCGGCGTTCGTGCTCCTGGTAGAGGAGTAGGAACACTATCGCTGGGAGTATGTGGAGTTCGGGTTCCATGCTGTCCTGATTCCTCGTGGGGTATATGGAGGTGGGCGTTTTCCCTTCGAAATGGCTGTTTCCCCTGTGTTTTTATCGGTGGGGCTACCGCCCCGGAAAAGGTGGCGGATTGGTAGCTTGTGATACAGTGGGCGGTACATTGTCTCCCGCCTGTCTGTTGGCGGTGACCGCCGCGCTGTTTGTTTGTGCCGCCGTGGCGGGCGGTGTGGTAATGTGGCGGTCTCTGTTGGCGGTTTCCTCCAGGGTCAGAATTCCATTTTTTACCCCGCCAGCCTCTTTGCGGTTTGGCCGCAGGTTTAACACCGACCGCCAGGGTTGGAATGACCCCCATAGTACCTGGCACACTGAGAAAGACACAAACAAAACCATTCACACACCCATTAATTGATATACAGATCCTATTAGATAGGCATTCACACTGCAAAACATGCACTGTCAGGTCCAGTCAAAGATATATATACATCCATTGATATACCTACCACTTATTTTGTTAGAAACAGACGTACACAGCCATACACCTAGTTACACATACAGTTGCCCCACTATGCAGTCTATGACATACCTATTTACAAAACCATTCAGCCACTCACACAAACAGTGAGACAACTAGAGAGACACTTACACAACCACTGACACATATACAGCAGTTAGTTATCTAGCAGCAACAGAGGAACTCTTAAAGACAGTATTAGACCTCATCTCTAATTAACACAGCCAGTAAGGAATACATATAGCCACCTACATAGCCATTTAAAGATCTACAGAGTTAGTAAGACAGCCAGCCATACAACATCATACTTTGTCATATATCCATTCATATACTCAGGGAAGCACTGACAGACTAACTCAGGTATGTACTAAAGGACAGAAATATCTAGAGCCTGATTTAGATATTAATGGATCATATCTGAAATAGGCCCCTAGCCACCTCGTTGTACAGGAAATCATTTATATATCCATGCTGAGAGAGTTATATAACCTCTTACACAGTGAGATTGCCACTTATGTAGGAACTTAGGGGCATATTTATACTCTATTTGCGCCAAATGTGCGTCAAAAATGTTGACGCACAATCGGCGCAAACCCTGCCCCATATTTATACTTTGACGTCCGACCCCGCGGGTGTCAAAATTCCACCATGTGCGTCATTTTTGGGAAGGGGGAACCAGCCTTGCGTTAATTATATGCAAGTTAGGTGTTCCCTTCCAAAAAACGACTTTAAGGCCTGTGCCTCATAGTTATACTCTGACGTCATTTTGACACACAGGAGGGGGTGGGCCTTAAAAAACGACGCACAGCCTGATAGGCGCCGTTTTTTAACGTCTGGGTCAGGGCAGGCGTTAAGGGACCTGTGGGCTTGGAAGGAGCCCAGAGGTGCCCTCCCCTGCCCCCAGGGACACCCCCTGCCACCCTTGCCCACCCCAGGAGGACACCCAAGGATGGAGGGACCCATCCCAGGGAAGTAAAGGTAAGTTCGGGTAAGTATTTATTTCAGATTTTTTTTGTGGCATAGGGGGGCCTGATTTGGGCCCCCCTACATGCCACTATTCCCAATGACCATGCCCAGTGGACATAAGTCCCCTGGGTATGGCCATTGGGCAAGGGGGCATGACTCCTGTCTTTGCTAAGACAGGAGTCATGTCAATGGAGGTTGGGCATAAAAAAAAATGGCGCAAATCCGATTTGAGGCCTGAATTTTGCCTCAGACCTGACTTGCCCCATTTTTTGACGCACAACCCCCATTTTCCCATACGCCGGCGCTGCCTGGTGTGAGTCATTTTTTTTTACGCACACCAGTCCGCAGCGCCGGCTAATGTCATTTCATAAATAAGGCGCCCGCATGGCGCGTTGGAATAGCGTTAGCCAGCGGTAAAATTTTTGACGCCCAACTGCGTTGGCGCAGTTGTGTGTCAAAAATTATAAATATGGGCCTTAATTGCTAATAATATGTGAAGTACTATGTTGTGCTGTAAACATAAATGTATTCTTTTTTTGCTTTTTGGATATCTACTTGTGTTTAAAGATGTAAATGTATGATGCAGGAAAAGAGACAAGGAAGAAAGAAACAAAGAAACAGAATTATCTGCTTAAATCTCAGAAAGAAAAGGAACATGATGTGGAGAATGTGCTAGGAAAAAAGAGGTACTGGTTAGAGAACTAAGGAGTTTTTAAAATAATATGGGGGAAAAAGGCAAGATGACAGAAAAATTGGTAATAAAAAGCGAGGTTTGAAATCAACTGAGAAAGGACACTGAGGGGGTCATTCTAACCCTGGCGGTCCGCGACCGCCAGGGCTAAAATGACAAAAGCACCGCCAACAGGCTGGCGGTGCTTCCCTGCCCAGTCTGACCGCGGCGGTAAAGCCGCGGTCAGAAAAGGTTTCCCGCCGGATTTCCCCTGCTTGGGCAGAACCTCCATGGCGGCGCTGCAAGCAGCGCCGCCATGGAGATTCCGACCCCCTTCCCGCCACCCTGTTTCTGGTGTTTTACCGCCAGGAAAAGGATGGCGGGAACGGGTGTCGTGGGGCCCCTGGGGGCCCCTGCACTGCCCATTCCACTGGCATGGGCAGTGCAGGGGCCCCCTAACAGGGCCCCAGCATGATTTTCACTGTCTGCTTAGCAGACAGTGAAAATTGCGACGGGTGCAACTGCACCCGTCGCACCCCTGCAACACCGCCGGCTCCATTCGGAGCCGGCTTCTGGGTTGCAGGGCCTTTCCCGCTGGGCTGGCGGGCGCTCCCTTGGCGGGCGCCCGCCGGCCCAGCGGGAAAGCCAGAATGGCCTCCGCAGTCTTTTGACCGCGGAGCGACCAAGTGGCGGTTCCCGCTTGAGTGTAAAAATGTCTTAGGAAAGGAGCTCATTTGACTAGGAGACAGAAACAATATATAGAAATAAGAATAAGAATGTTTTGAAACAGAGTACTGTAGAATATGGTGCAAAACATGAAGGAGTGTAAGAGGCGGATTCCAACACTGAAGCACAAACAACATATTGAGAGTGTAGTTGATAAAGCACGTGATTTGAAGCTGAAACTATTTACCTTGATACTCAACAGAATTAAAACCGCATAAAACAGTTTTGTGTATGAAAAAAGTCAACAAATGGCTTATTAATAAAAGTAATATCTGTAAAAACTTTGAAGATGAATGAAAGCACACATCTAGTACAGAGCCTTTCTTTAATGATGAAAGCTACATACAAAAGAACATAATAGTTCATGCAGTTGAAACAACTGGTCGATGCTATGAGGTGAAAGATGGTACTGCCATTGCAAAAGAGGTGATGGTTCCTTAAAATGTAGAGGGAGGGATAGTAGAAGAGGTACAAGGAAGGCATAGGCATATCCCTGCATATAAATGGGACTGTAGCACTGTTTGTAGTGTTTGCTAGGAATCTATTGAAATATTAAGACATTTTCTCCGTCAATTTCCAGATAGAAATGTGAAGCAGAAGATTTTAATGTTGCAAGGAAATGATCCATGCAGAACGAGAAAATATACTAATTTACAGGGGCATTTACTGGCATGTCTATCCAAGAAAGTGTGTTCAATCACCTTTCATCATTTCTGAATGTTGGCTTTTCATTATTCTAAAATGTACATTTGAGTTAGCTTACTTTGCTTTGTAAAAAGTCAAGATTTGTGTTTAGGAGAAATGAATAAAGCTATGGTGTATGGTATACTCTGGTAGAAAACTTGTGAAATTTAGTAACATTTCTTTGGTCCTAAAGAGGACTACAGAGAAAATGAGGAGTTGGTATCCAGGTGTAGGGGAAGAGAACAAAGATCATAGTACTGATAAGTTTGTACAAGACTTTGCAAAGCTTAATTCAATTTCTAGTAAGAAACCAAACTGTTTTTGTATTTGTTGTTGACACTTTCACTACAAAGGTCAAACTGTTGATTTGTTCTCAAAAGAAAACAGGGATAAGTGGTTAGAATTTGCTGTGTATTTATTTGTAGAGAAATGGTTTGATTTGTCAACATGGCAAATTATATATTGCTATGATACAGAAAGGCCTTGAAGGTAGAGTTGTGTACTTACCTTTGGATTTTAAATGCAATGTTCAGACTGTGGTTGTAGAGAGAGATATGAATGGACCACTTATAATTCTAGTGAATGGTGTACCCACAAATATAAACATCTGGCAAGAACTAGTGGATGTAAATAATGTAAAAAAAGTAACATTATACCTGAAACAAAGTAACGATGGAAATTGTATAGAGGATGAAATGTTATCTTCAAGTGGACAGAATAAAAAAGTGGTTAGAAGTAAATTTGAAGAAATATATAAACACTTCAGCATCCACCTCCTGCATTAAAAAAATGTATGTGTGGGGAAATGCCATTAATCTTTATCAGATGGATCAAGCAAAAGGAGCTCCAAATGAGTATGAGAGAAACGTTTAGAGGCACGTCATTTTACACAACTATTCCCAACTGGAGTAGCTGCACGGTATGGTGACTGCCCAATGCAAACTCAAACATTAAGGTCACAAATTGAAGATTCGAGGAGAACTTTACTCTTTTGACCCAGCAATGTCAGATTATGAATACTGGAAGCATACTACTGATTTGAAGAGTGTATGGGGAACACAAGATTGGCAAATACAGGGTAGGGAAGCTTTATTCAGACTGTGCCTTATTCCTATGCAAATTATCTTTTTAAATGATACCATTCAACAGACATCATGTCTGGGGTTAGTGAAAATAAAAGAAATGAACATGCCCACTATCCCCACACCGGCAAAGTTTAATAATTGGCAGTCCTTCCTGAATGTCACTGAGGAAGAATTAGATGCAAAGGTTAAGGCTGGTACCTATGACTCTTCACTTTCTAGTCCCGGCGGGTGGTTGATTTGGCCAATAGATACAAATAGACACAATTCGGTGTCAGGCACATTCTTTGAATTCCTCAGGGGGTTTCAGATTAGCTAGGCAGACCCTAGCTTTGTCTCAGGTCAACACACGGGTATAGTTACAACATACAGTGTAGGTAAGCTGTCCCAAAAATGGGTACAGACTAACACGTTAGCCGCAGTTAAGAATAACACTCTTTCTGAAGATATAGACTTGCAGGACTCCTTGTAGGGTCCTAGAAAGCCACGCTCTAAAAGATTCATCTATATCATATACAATGAGATCTGGAAGCTTTCCCAGATAGATGCTCCTGCACGTTTAAGGCAGATAGACAAGGAAAATTTAGAAAAGGCTTTAGCTGTTGTCCATAATGGCATGAACACTCTGTCTAACAGGATTTATTCCCTAACAAACATAGTATCATCTGAGATAGATATCATTCAGACAGACATGTCCCTTTTATATCATGGGCAAAGTCCGCTGCGTTCCATCATGCAGTTAGGTTGGACGTTACAGACTTTGAAAACCGGCCGAGTTACAATGAAGTATATTAATGGTAGTGAATTGTTCACTCCTTTGAATTTATCCAAAGAACAACAGACAAAGGCTAAAAGGGAAACAAGTTTCACCATGCTTCACATAGAGAAGTTAGAAAAGTTGCCTTTCACAGTTGCAGGAAGTCCTTCAACAGTATGGCTCCTACATGGCATTATTTATCTGCCCATTTCCTCTTTTGGTTTTTCGAAATGCCTGAAACATCTTGCTGTTGGCAGGTACAAGCGACTATCCGATAGCTTTATTAAGGAAGAGTGGGAGTTGACCTTTGAATACAATATCTGAATGGCAAAACAGAGGTTTGGTCTCCAGATAGCAAGATCATCAGCTGAGATACAATCCCTATTCAATACCAACTTCCCCAAGCACTTTGGAGAGCTGGTATCCAGAATTTTCAACACCTCAAGCACTACTGGGTTAACTTCTTTAAGGCTGTTGGGTCTGGATTTGTGTCCATCTTCAAGACTGTCTTCAGAGTCATTCTATCAGCCATCCATTCACTCTTTTTAAGTGTGTGTTGGTGGCTTTCCTATAATTTTGGCATTAATAGGCGGAATAGTGCTGCTATTTCTTATGATTTGCAGTGGTTGTGTTTTCCAGCTATGCAATACAATGGAGCCACTGCCACACGCTCAACTGTGCCATGAACGCATGGTTCAGGTCTTCAATGCTCCGTTGCTGGGGGAAATTGGAGCGTGATTGGTCATTGTCATTCCGACCACTCCTATGGTGCGTGAAACCGGTCTTCTGCTGAGTATGGTGCCTCTTTGAACACTTGCCTACAGTGTGTCTTGCTGTCCTGCCAGTGTCTCCTATGGACCAAGCACTGCTGATGTCCCCGATGAGGGTTCATTCATGGTTGTGCCCCTTGAGAGTAAGGATGATTTGCAAGGCCACTTATGAGCTGCCCTTGGTGAACGATCTGGGTCTTTTTGGCACTGTGGAGAGTGCACACACCTGGAGGTGGACCTGTACAAGAGACTGCAATGCATTACTTCCCCATGGAGCCAACTGCCTATCCTGTGATCGATCTAACATCTGACAGTGTGGCCTCTTTACTGAAGTCCTCTCCATTTGGTGACTTCAAAGATGCTCTTCAAGATCCTGAGGATTGATAGAAAGATTTGATGATTGGCTTATTATACCAAGTTCAAAGTTTGCATTTATTGCCCTTACTTTGACCTGCTGTGATTTTCACGGTCAACATTAGGGGGGTCATTCCGACCCTGGCAGGAATGACGGAAGCACCGCCAACAGGCTGGCGGTGCTTCCCTGCCCATTCTGACCGCGGCGGTAAAGCCGCGGTCAGAAAACCGGGTCCGGCGGTTTCCCGCTGGATTTCCCCCGGCTGGGCGAATCCGCCATGGCGGCGCTGCAAGCAGCGCCGCCATGGGGATTCTGACCCCCTTACCGCCAGCCTGTTTCTGGCGGTTTACACCGCCAGGAAGAGGCTGGCAGTAACGGGTGTCCTGGGGCCCCCTAACAGGGCCCCAGCCTGCTTTTCACTGTCTGCCTAGCAGACAGTGAAAAGCGCGACGGGTGCAACTGCACCAATCACACACTTGCAACACCGCCGGCTCCATTCGGATCCGGCTTCAGTGTTGCAGGCCCCCTTCCCGCTGGGCCGGCGGGAAGGACGGAATGGCTGCAGCGGTCTTTTGACCGCGGAGTGGCCAAATGGCGGTTCCTGCCAGGCAGGCGGCGACCGCCGCCCGCCGGGGTCAGAATGACCCCCTATATCTCTTTGTTTGTTTTTTAGCTATTTTACTATTTAACATGCTTTTAAATATGATTTTTTACTAGTTTTTATGCTTTCATCTTTTAGTCCAGAGCGCTTTTTAGCATTAGGTTCATTTGCCTTCGGTGGCATCATCTTGTGGCATCATACTTGTTATGGCAATGGGGAGGGTGTATTGAATCCTAGTTTGTTTTAATGGGAAACAGGAGTTAGCTTAGCCTTTGGCTTGCAAATTTGTGCCCTGTCACCTAGTGACTTTTACCCTACTTAGCTTGCTCTGTTTTAGCACATTTATTTAATTATATCTTTTAAGATAGCTGCTTTCTTTCTAGTTAGGCCAATGTTTTAGTTGCACGTTATCTGTGCCAAAGAATCAACATCAAGCCACAAAGATAAACAGACTGTAGGTGTTCACATTAGGTACTTTACCTCTTCATGCCTTCGAGGGAGTTGTTTACATAAATTGCCATCCCAAGCATGTCTTGTTATCTTTTGTTTGGGAACAGACCTACTTCAGGGGTCTGAGCAGATCTGTATAAATGCACCTCACTTAGACAGATAGAGTGATTCTGAACAGATGCCATCGCTGCTATGGATGCTGCACGTCGCCTTGACCCAGTCTTCGTGTCCCTACGGAGTCTGAGCTAGAGACCTACTTCCAAGGTAATGAGGGTTAAGGGACTCTTCTCATGGACATGGCATTGGCAGATTAGGTTTAACACACCTAGCTATCTTTTAGGTTAGAGATTAGGTACATGACATTAGGGTATTAGGACATATTTCACATATCATGTTATTTCATGTCATTGCAAGATGGTGGGGGTCTTTGTATTAGTGTCTCTTGTCTTTACCATTCTGTTTCTTGCATTATTCATTATCCTAATCATTGCAGCCCATGCAATTTATTATAGATTGCAATTTTGTTAAATAAAACCTATTGAAAACTTTATTGTATCTCTTTCATTGCCTGTGTTTGATTGAGACATGTTATTAATGTGAGAAAGGGGTACTCTCCATTTAACCTCAACACTCCCTGAGATGTCACACACTTGAGCCCATGCGTAAAGGCTGCCACAAATCACCTTTTACTGTTTGGGTTTTTGGTGAGGTGCTGCTTGTAAGCCGGGAGTGTTGGGACGACAGTTGCGACTTGTTTTAGGACAGGCATAGTCATCTACAAACATAAGTACTGTCATCCTTAAACCAGCAGTCTTGCCCAGAGCAAGAGTCAAACTACAACACTTCACTTGTGACTGTTTGGGGTCCGATTTCTGAAGTGCGCAAACCTTTTTGCATTTGAGACTACAATAAGCACATGGTTGGTGTAGAAAGAGTAGCTCAGAGGTTGGAACCTTTCACTGCTGTTCATAAGGCTTACATTTGATAGAAGCAGGTGGCTGTCCATTTGTTTAATCTAGCAACCTTCAATACTTTTGTTATATTCAGAGATTGTTCTCCAGAGTCAAGGATGCCTTTTGTTGACTTGCAGCAGTCTGTGATAGGCTGCATTGTTGTAGTGGGACAGGCAAGTTTTCCTATAGTTGGAGTGGGGGAGGATGTGGTTCAATTGAATGATCACCACTTTCTTGATTACCTTCCTTTTTTCTTTTTTTGTAAAACAAATGTGATAGATAAGAGCATGGACTGACGCTTGGCTGGCAGTGTGCATGGACTGGTGCTTTGGCTGGCGGCGTTGCTGGATTGGCACTTGGCTGACAGTGTGCATCGACTTCCATTTGCCTGGTGCCGTGCATGGACTGGTGCTTGGCTGACGGTGTGTGTGAGCTAGTGCTTGGCTGGCAGTGTATGTGAGCTGACATTTGGCTGGCAGGGTGTGAATAGTGACTTGCTGCTGGTCACTACACACTCCTAGGCAAACAAAAAGTCCACATTCTCTGTGTGCTGGTGTGATTGCTATGTTGGTCATGTGGACGTATGACAGAGATGCACCCTTGAATGGCACTGTCTGTTGATGTGAGTGTTGTAATGTGCTGGGCCTGCGGCTGGTCTTGTGTGTGTCAAGTTTGAAAGGTGTGTGAATGGACTGGAAAGCAATTGGTGCCTTGATGCTGCTTTACAGCTCATGAGCAGTGAGTCATTGGATCAGTTTTTTAACCTTTCACTTATTAACAGTGTATTTCATTTTTGTGAAATCTCTTGTTAATAAAATTGTACATTTTGAACCATCACTCACCTTTGTGCCAAATCCAACAGTATGTGTGTGTTCTATAGAAATAGATGGTTGTGAAGTAATATTTGTCTTTTCTGTTTTTCTCTGCCAGGGTATACATTGCCTCTAGGGACAATCTACCAACTCTCAATATTTTCATAAACTAGACATCCAGGGGAATCAGGGTGGTGTGAATACCAAGTTGTCTTACCCACAATTCCCTGGAAAGCTCAAAATATGACTAAAATCGCAAATTTTCCTTGCATTTCTGTGACATATGCTTTCAGAATCAGAAGAAAAACCACAAATAGCCTATCACCCAGCATTTACCCATTTGCCCCATTAAAAATATTGGTCAACTTGTGTGGCTAGGTCTAGTGTCCGTGACAGGAACTACTCAAACTAACATCAATGGGAGTCCTCGCAAAGTGACCCTCCTTGAACTTGCTTTGATTTGTTCTGGTGCAGGCACTAGGGACAACCACAAAAATGAGGCAGCATTTTTATCAGGAGACTTGGAGGAATGCTGGGTGGAGAATATTTGTGGCTCCCCATAGATTCTAGAACTTTCCATCACAGTAAAGTGAGGAAAATATATTTCTTAGTCAAAGAATGAGGTTTACAAGGGATTTTGGGTAAAAACAACATTCTGAGTGTTACACAAGTGACCCTGGATACCCCTAGGTGACTAGTTTAAAACAATATACAGGTTGGCAAGGCTTCTCTAGGTGGCAACTGATCTAGGGTCTGAAACCTAGAGCTACCCACATTGGGAAAAGAGAGTCAGTTTTGGGTGGAAAAATGTGCAGCATCAATGTTGAGTTTTGGTCCATTACCTGTCACGGGCACTAGGTGAATCCACACAAGTGAGGTACCATTTTAATTGGGAGACTTATGGGTATGCTGGGTGGAGGGAAGTTTGTGGTTCCCCATGGATTCTAGAAATTTCCATCACAGAAGTGTGAGGAAAGTTTATTTTTTGTTAAAGTTTGAGGTTCGCAAACAATTCCGGGTAACAAAATATGGTGACAGTCACACAAGTCAGCCCATTCTAAATACCCCTTCATGTCTAGTTAAAAAAAATGTACAGGTTGGCTAGGTTTTCCTGAGTGGCAGCTGAGCAATGATTCAAAGTCAAGAGCTACCCACATTTGGAAGAGATTATAAGTTTTGGGTTGAAAAATGTGCATCATTCATGTTGCATTTTGGGCTGTTTGCTGTCAAGATCACAAGGTCTACCCAAATAAGTGAGGTGCCATTCTTATTCGGAGACGTCTCCCCATGGTTTCTAGAACTTTCCATCGCAGAAAAATATGGATTCTGGGTAATAAAGTGTGGTGAGAGCCAAGCCAGTCAGCCCATCCTGCATACCACTAGGTGTCCCGTTTTCAAAAATATACAGATTGGCAAGGTTTCCCTAGGTGCCAGCTGAGCTAGGGTCCAAAATCTAGAGCTACATACGTTGGGAAAAGAGGGTCAAATTTGGGTGGAAAAATATGCAGCATTCATGTAGTGTTTTGGGCCATTTTCGATCGCGAGCACTAAGTCTACCCACACAAGTGATGTACCATTTTTATCAAGAGACTTTGGAGGATGCTGAGTGGAATACGATTTGTGGCTCACCACTGTTTCCAGAACTTTCCATCACAGAAATATAGGGAAAATGTTTTTTTTGTCAAAGTTTGAGGTTTTCAAGGTATTCTGGCTAACAAATATTGGTGAGAGCCATGCAAGTCAGCCCTCCAGTGATACACCTAGATGTCTAACTTTTTTAAATGTACTGGTTGGCTATGTTTCCCTAGGTGCCAGTTGAGCTAAGGTCCAAAATTTAGAGCTACCCACATTGGGAAAAGCGGGTCAATTTTAGGTGGAAAACTATACTGTCCATTTGTGTTTTGGGCCATTTCCTTTTGCAGTCTATAGGTCTACCCTGATAAGTGAGGTACCATTTTTATCTGGAGACTTTGGGGAATGCTGGGTGGAAGGGTGTTTGTGATTCAACATGGATTCTAGAACATTCAATCTCAGAAATGTGAGGAAAAAGTATTTTTTTGCCAACGATTTAGGTTTGCAAGGGTGGTTTGGGCAACAAAGTGTGGAGAGAGCCACACAAGTCAGCCTGACCAGGATATCCCTAGGTGTCTAATTTTAAAAAAATGTACAGGTTGGCTAGGTTTCTTCAGGTACTAGCTGAGATAGAGTACAAAATCTAGAGCTACCCACATTGGCAAAAGACGGTCAGTTTTGGGTGGAAAACAGTGCAGCATCTATGTCGCATTTTGGGCTGTTTCCTGTTGTAGGCATTAGGTATACCCAAACAAGTAAGGTGGCATTTTTTTCGGGTAACTTGGGTGAATTTTGGGTTGAAGGAAGTTTGTGACTCACCATGAATTCTAGAACTTTCCATCACAGAAATGTGAAAAAGTGTGTTTTTTTGGTGAAGGTCTGAGGTTTGCAAGGGAATCTGGGTAAATAAATGTGGTGAAACCTATATCATTCATCAGAACCTAGATGTCCATAAGTTTATAGTTTAAAAAAATTTACAGGTTGCCTAGTTTTCCCTAGGTGGCAGCTGAGCTAGGGTCTAAAATCTAGAGCTACCCACATTGGGAACAGAGTGTCTGTTTTGGGTGGAAAAATATGTTTGACAGGTCCTGCGGTCAGAAAACAGATTGTTTGCTGTGACTTGGCTGGGGCTGTCAAACCTGCAGACAAGCCACAGCAAACAGCTAAGTCTTGGGCGTGGGCACCCTAGGACACAGCACGGGCTAGATCTGGGGGAGGGTAGTCCCCAGGTCGATCAGTGGCTCCATGAGGGGGGCCACGTGGTCCCCCTCCAACAACAAGAGCCCCGGGGATGTGGTGGTTCCTGGGGATAAGGGGGTTACGAAATAGACACGCTATGATTATTTTTAATATAGCCTTGGTGCAGTGGTGGGCCCCATTGCAGCGGGGGCTGTGGGCCCTCCCATCCCAATAAGTTGAAGACACATGGAGGTCATGGTCCCCGGGGCACTCGGACGTACAGGTCCTCCACACAATATTACTTAAAAGCCCAAGGAAGATGTAGGCCCCTGGCACAGTGGCGGAGTCCAACTGGCCTCTCCCACAGAATTAAAACATTTTGCCCCCTGCATGAAATTTTGCAAATGCCCCCGGGAAGTTTTGGTCCCTGGGGCTGTGGGGGGGCAGGAGGCCTCCCTATTTAAAAAAAAAAAAAAACAATGCCCCAGGAAATGGCCCACCCGGGAGCTTATTCGAAATCAAGTGTGTTTGTTTATTTTTTATTTTTTCAACACGTATTCACAATGATGTTGTGTCTTCACAGTAAATAGTTTAAAAAAAAAGGCTTTTTTGCTCTTGTGGGGTCCTTCTGGGGGTCACGGTGACTTCTCCTTGGCTCCTTGTCTTTTTTTCACTTTTTGACTGTCTCAGCTCAAGTCTTGTCTCAATATGGCTGCTTATACTTCCTGGTTGAAGTGTTGGCAGCCAATCAGAGTTGTTCATTTGTTGTGCAGGAGCTCTTAATCTTCGCAAAGTTGCTGCGGTCAGAGATATACATTTTTTTTCCCTTTAAAATCTCAAAAACTACTGAATAGATGTACTATTGGACAAATAAGTGAAAGTACATTCTGTACACAGAGAGCTAGCTTCCTGTCAAATTTGGTGTACGTCCGTCCAGTGGTTGAGGCTGTAATCATGTCCAAAAGTCCTATGGGAATTAACATGGGAAACGCAACTTTATTGACTCCCCTTTTTCCCATCCCCTGATTGATGTATCCCTTTGATACTTTCCGGGTCAAACAAGAATTTCCAGGGCACTATTTTTTTTGAATTTCGTGAAGATTCGTCAAATGGTACCAAAGACAGAGACAAGTCACAAAGCACTTTTCCTATGGAAACATGGTCCTAACGTCCTAACTGTAACTACTTAGTGGAGATCGCCAGTAGGTAATACATAAATATATATATATATATATATATATATATATATATATAGAGAGAGAGAGAGAGAGGCTCAAAAAATCATAAAAATATTACTAGACCTGCAGGTCGAGTATCTTAAATAATCTACTCAACCTAACTGTAATGTACTTGACCCGTAAACATGTCTCAAATTGTGAGATCCTAGGCAAATAGTTTTCAGAGTTGCCTTTTCTTAATTCTCACATATGATTGCACCTTCAAAAATGTGAGCTCCATATTTCTGCTGTACAAAAAAAACCTCTTTGTTTGATTAAGTAGACTATAGTTTGCTGCGTGCATCACAAGAATCTAGCCCACATACCCATGACGTCTAGCCTACATAACCTAGGACTTCTTTTAGTTTACTAACAACATGGCTATCAGGGCAGGAGTGTTTCTCAGTTTGTTTAAACACTCAATGTTAATAAATATATTACTAAACCATGATGTGGTAACATATTGTCATCTACACACAGTAATTTTCCAAGAAATGTCCATAAACCTCTCCACTGCAGCTTTACTGATAAAACTATATAGTGTATTAACAATCTGTGAAAATTGTGGTTCAGAAAACATATCCTTTGCACATCAACATGTAAAGTATTCTGATTTGCTTTCATCCTATTAAAATACTTTTTCATCACACAGAAATATAAACAAGCATTTGCAATGCAATAGGTCTTGCATTTGCTTGAGTTTGAGCTATTGGCATTGTGAATTCATAACTGGACGTTTCTTGCCATAAATTGATCAACACTGCCTCATTATGTTGTCTTTTCCTGCCATAGTATTCCAGTGTCCCTGCATATGACTAAAGCAATTCCATTTACCTCCTTCCTCTATCTGCAGCAAAGTTTGAAAATGTTGCCATTGAGCATCCTAATTTAAATGGGCTGTGCTAATTCCAATAAAATACCACTTTCACCACCCCACCATCAGAGTTTCTGGTTGGCTAACACAATTCCACCAAAAAAGACACAAGATGGCCACAGTCATAGTGTAATATTGATGTTAAATTGGCCTGAAGAGAGACCTCAGTGCAGAACTTGCTCAACAGACAAACAAAACAAAACAAGCCTGCACACCAACTAGAATACTTAAGACTTGTTTTATATCCTTGTTCTTTTCCTTCCTGTTATGAAAGATATCCTATATTTGCCGGTGTGCAGATCTGTACTATGAAACTGACACATTAATATCCAACTTGCAGGTGCATATTAAGGAGTTTAAATGTTACTTAAAGTTAAGAATGGATACTAACTTGTGGGTACATTCTTAGGCCCATATTTATACTTTTTGACGCACAACTGCGCCAACGCAGTTGTGCATCAAATATTTTACCGCCGCCATGTGGGCGCCTTATTAATGGAATGACGTTAGCCGGCGCTGCGGACTGGTGTGCGTAAAAAAAAATGACTCACATCAGGCAGTATGGGAAAATGGGGGTTGTGCGTCAAAAAACGGTGCAAGTAAGGTCTGAGGCAAAATTCAGTCCTCAAACCGGATTTGCACCAATTTTTTTTTACGCCCAAACTCCATTGACATGACTCCTGTCTTAGCAAAGACAGGAGTCATGCCCCCTTGCCCAATGGCCATACTTCACATATTATTAGCAATTAAGGCCCATATTTATAATTTTTGACACACAACTGCGCCAACGCAGTTGTGCGTCAAAAATTTTACCGCTGGCTAACGCTATTCCAACGCGCCATGCGGGCGCCTTATTTATGAAATGACATTAGCCGGCGCTGCGGACTGGTGTGCGTCAAAAAAAATGACTCACACCAGGCAGCGCCGGCGTATCGGAAAATGGGGGTTGTGCGTCAAAAAATGGGGCAAGTCAGGTCTGAGGCAAAATTCAGGCCTCAAATCGGATTTGCGCCATTTTTTTTGATGCCCAACCTCCATTGACATGACTCCTGTCTTAGCAAAGACAGGAGTCATGCCCCCTTGCCCAATGGCCATACCCAGGGGACTAAAGTCCCCTGGGCATGGTCATTGGGCATAGTGGCATGTAGGAGGGGCCAAATCAGGCCCCCCTATGCCACATAAAAAATCGGAAAAAAATACTTACCCGAACTTACCTTTACTTCCCTGGGATGGGTCCCTCCATCCTTGGGTGTCCTCCTGGGGTGGTCAAGGGTGGCAGGGGGTGTCCCTGTGGGCAGGGGAGGGCACCTCTGGGCTCCTTCCAAGCCCACAGGTCCCTTAACGCCTGCCCTGACCCAGGCGTTAAAAAACGGCGCCCATCAGGCTGTGCGCCGTTTTTTAAGGCCTGCCCCCTCCTGTGCGTCAAAATGACGTCAGAGTATAAATAAGGGGCACAGGTCTTAAAGTCATTTTTTGGAAGGGAACGCCTACCTTGCATATAATTAACGCAAGGCTGGTTCCCCCTTCCAAAAAATGATGCACATGGTGGAATTTTGACGCCCGCGGGGTCGGACGTCAAAGTATAAATATGGGGCAGGGTTTGCGCCGATTGTGCGTCAAAAATTTTGACGCACTTTCGGCGCAAACAGAGTATAAATATGCCCCTAAATCTCTTATAATGAATTCCTGCAGTGCACTAATAATCAACAGAGAATAATGTGTCCTTGTTAGCTCATGACAGCTTTTCACAGAAAATAATTCAGAAGAAAAAGCTGAAAATTTCGATATTTTTCATAGTTTGATCATTTATAATTCTGATTAATGGCCTGTCTTTTGTGCTTGTTTATTGTCTCTAGCAACTGACATTATAATGAAACTACTCTACTGCATCATTATTACTGTAGAGCAGTAGTGCATTCTTATTACAATTGTTTAGTATTGCCATAACTAAATTGTACTAAGAAAATAGAATTTATTATATGCACAGTACAAGGCAATGACTCTTGTTGATAGACCCTTTACTGCATGGATTGTGTGGAGCCACTGTCGCCCTTTGCTAGGTTATTGATGCATATACTGTGTAATGCCACTGACGCTCATTATTCAGCTATGTTGCACTTTTACTGTGCAGGGCACTGACATTAGTTACTATGCCCACCGATGCTTGTAATGTGTGATGCCAATGACCCTCATTACTAGGCTCACTAATGCCTGCATTGTGAGGGGCCACTGATGTTCTTTATAAGACCTATTGATGCATGTTCTGCGCAGGGTTACTGATGTGCGTTTTAAGGCTCATTGTTTCATGCACTTTGTTGAGAAACTACTGCTAATTACTAAGCCCATTGATGCATGCACCCTGTGAAGCTATAATTACGTATTATTAGGTAATTTTTTCTATGTACACTGTCAGGCTACTGATTATTCTAATTAAGCCCTCTGGTGCATTCACTGTGTGTGGCTACTGATGCTGGTTCACAGGTCCATTGACATAAGTTCTGTGTGGGGCCTCAGTAGCTTTTCACTCAGAGGCACTGACGGGGCTACGTACACTCCTTAGTAAGCTATTGATGCAGGCAGTGTTTAGGTCCATATACACTCTTTATTAGGTCATTCATGCATGCACAGTGTCAGGCCACCAACAATCCTTATTATGTCACTGATGCATGCACAGTGCAGGGCCACATACACTCCTTATTAACTTATTGATGCGTGCACTGTGTGGGGCCACATACACTCCTTATTAGCTTATTGATGCATGCACTGTGTGGGGCCACTTACACTCCCTCTTAGGTCATTGATGTTTGAAGTGTGTCGGAGTGCTAATACCAGATATACAGCTAATTAATGCATGTACTGTGTGGGGACCAGAAAACAATAGTTACAATGAAACAGGATCTTTAATGCTCTTACTGATTTAAGCAGTACTTGAAATCACTAAAGTAATGTCTTTACGAACACAGAACTATTTTAAACGCTGTAAACATGTTGCTTTAGGTATCTTGCTTGGCTTACACCAACACTACAAAGAGAATAGCAATGAGAGAGGCCTTCATCTAGTGGTTGTTGTGAGTTTCATGAGCACACATTGCAGGCATTGTTTGTTGTAACTTCCTTTCATGATAAACGGAGCATGTCCTCATTAAAAACATACACTGTTCGACTGGGACTATGGGGGTCATTCTGACCCCGGCGGGCGGCGGTTGCCGCCCGCCTGGAGGGAACCGCCATTTGGCCGCCCCGCGGTCAAAAGACCGCTGGGGCCATTCCAACTTTCCCGCCGGCCCAGCGGGAAAGGGGCCTGCAACACTGAAGCCGGCTCCGAATGGAGCCGGTGGTGTTGCAGGTGTGCGACGGGTGCAGTTGCACCCGTCGCGCTTTTCACTGTCTGCTAGGCACACAGTGAAAAGCATGCTGGGGCCCTGTTAGGGGGCCCCTGCACTGCCCATGCCATTGGCATGGGCAGTGCATGGGCCCCCAGGGGCCCCAGGACACCCGTTCCCGCCATCCTGTTCCTGGCGGTAAAAACCGCCAGAAACAGGATGGCGGTAAAAACCGCCAGAAACAGGATGGCGGTAAGGGGGTCAGAATCCCCATGGCGGCGCTGCTTGCAGCGCCGCCATGGTGGATTCGCCCAGCCGGGGGAAATCCGGCGGGAAACCGCCGGACCCCGTTTTCTGACCGCAGCTTTACCGCCGCGGTCAGAATGGGCAAGGAAGCACTGCCAGCCTGTTGGCGGTGCTTCCGTCACCCGCAGCCCTGGCTTTCTATGACCGCCAGGGTCGGAATGAGGGCCTATGTGTTTGTTGCAACAGTGCTTCCACTGCGATCTATGGCTGGTGAAGTGCCCCTGCATGTTGGAAACAACTGGCTGGCGGTGCAATGTGTGACATGATCCTACGTAGAAGCTTTGCATTGGTGCAACAATAGATCACCAAATTAGGCCTAGTATCTGCAGCATATGTCATCGTAGGGCTCACAACACACAACTAAAATCTACATTTGACAAAAACTATTATCTTTGCCAACAAATCATTCTGATGTGACTTTTACTAATTTTAAAATAAAAAGGGTGAAAATGTTGTGGAAAGGCTGCTGCTTATTTGGCACCAAGGGCGACAGGCTCTCCGGCTCTGAGAGTTACTTATCAGTAGAGAGGCATTAGTATCCTTAGCAATACAAAAACTAGGGGGCATCCTCACCACTCGGATTGGGGAAATACCTTTTCTCCGATGCAGCACTGATGTCAGAGCAGGGGGCAGCTTGGGGGACTTAGCCCTTACCATCTGCAGAGCCTGAGTCATCTAAGAGGCACAGTGATCTCTGGGAAACCCCTCAGAACACATGTTTTGCCAATAACAAACAAACACTACAGTCAGTCCCTGCTTGTGCCCCGGGGGCACTGTAAAGTGCACGATCGGAGCAAAGGAATGCACACAAAAAAGCATTTGGTACACTTACGAGCAGCTTTACAGCTTTTAAAGGATGGATCATTATAATGTTTTCATTACAAACTGGATAACACTAGCTATAATCCTGCTACTAAAAAACGAACACCGTGGTGATTTGCAAGATCAATCAAGCACATATTTTAAGTCAAAGCTGAGAGAATGGAAAATCATTTACGGGCAAGCCATTCAAACTTACACAACTCGAATAAACACATGGGTCATGTTTTACCATGACCTTTAAAAAATATACATATTAAACGGAATCATGATTACACAAAATAAAAAGAGCGAGGGGAGAGCAAGCTGGCCCTGGAAAAGCCTCCCTCTGTTTTTATTATGTTTTCAGAGGGAGCTGGTGGGGAGGAGGGACTGAACAAGCAACCACAATGTAGGGAAACAGGCAAATGCTAAAAAAAAGTCCCTTACAGAAGAGATAAACAGGACATAGCGTAATTATACAGTACTTGGTGCTGCTCCCAAAGAAAAAAAGGCAGGACAAAGAGGCAGAACTGACCACTAGCTAGCAAAAAATTTTGAAGGACACTGCAACTAACAAATCAAATAGCTTTGAACCACAGTATAAGTATACTAAAAGTATGCAATAGGTCAAACGCTAACGCTGGACCTAAAAAGGGCTTTCACAGCTACTGAAATATATTTTGAAATGTTTGTACAGTTGACTTAGTCACTTAAATGTTGTGTGTTAGACAGAACCTGGCACCCTATATTATTTTATTTTACATTCTTAGCAGCAGGTCAGACAGTTCACCTTACAAAGTCCTGGAACTCTGCAGTCAGAAGGAACATTAAATGTGAGAAAAACTGACTTTTGACCTCTGTCTGGGAACACAGAGCAAATGTGATATAAGAAGTACACCGTCTCAGTGTCAACTCAAGTAGATTTTTCGAGCACTCTATATATGTATACATATATATATATATATATATATATATACATATATATATATACATATATATATATCTCTATCCTACTGGCGGTCACTAGTAGGTAGTTATAGTTAGAACCTAGTTTCTATGGGAAAAGCTGTTTGTTCTTACCTATATCTCTGGTAACGCTTGACGAAGATTCATGAAATTTTACGGGAGCTGCTGTCTGGAAAATTTCAGGGTGTGCCATCAAGCAGGGACCAAGATAAGGGGGGGGGAGATTTAGAGCTTTTCCAATGTTAATTCCCTTAGGAAAAATTAACAGCAATCGCACAAAAACCACTGGATGGAATTAGACCACATTTGACAGAAAGGTAGTTCTTGGGCCAGAAAGAGCTCTTTTTGTTATTTAGTGTACATCCATTCAGCAGGTTTTGAGAAATGTAAGGAAATCGAAATTTGAATATATAGGAATGCGAAGGATTCAGGACCCCAGCGCGAATCCTCGCACCAGGAGGAATACTGTGATTGATTGACCGCAACCTGTTCATAAAGTTGTGACTGCCATTTTATGAACCGGAGCACGGTCCCAGGGGATGGAAGTAGGGGCTCATTACAACAGAAGGGTTCTTAGTAGAGGTACTCTGACTCTGTGATAACATTAAAGGGTTTATGAGGGCATGGTTTTTGGGTTTAGAAAGAGTAAAACCCTTTTTTTGGCCACAATCGTGGAGTCTTAAATCCATCATGGACTTCAGGGTGGCCCCATGTGAAGCCGCGATGGAGTCATGTCGCCAGCCAAATGGCCAACAAACAAATTAAAAAAATGTATATAAATATACACACAAACTCTGTGCCAGTCACTCTTCTACATTACTGACAGACACAGATGTATAAGTACAGTCACACACACTGGTTCACATGCAGACAAAACCAGTGAAAGCCTCAAACAGCCACTCACAGACCCAGTTAGACACTCCTGCACCCACTCACATCCCCAATTAGGCCCTCATGCGCTTACTCACATACTCATTCAGACACTTGTGCACTCACCCACGAAGCCATTCAGACATTCATGCATCCATTCACAGAGCCACTCAGACACTTATGCACCCACTCACACACCCAATCAAACAATCATGCTTTCACTCACTGACCCATTTAGACACTCATGCACCTACCCAGAGACCCATTCAGACAGTCAAGCACCCATTTGCGGACCCATTCAGACACTCTTGCATGCATTCACATACTCACTCAGACACTCATGCTCCCATTCACATACCCATTCAGAAAGTAATGCAATTATTCACTGATCTACTCAGAAAGTCATACACCTATTTACAGACCCACTCTGACACTCATGCAAGCACCCAGAGACCCAGTCAGACACTAATGCACCCACTCACAGATCCATTTAGACACTCATGCAACCATTCACAGTCACACAGACACTCATGCACCCACTTAGAGACCCTTCAGGCACTTACGCACCTACTCACTGACCCACTCAGAGACTAATGCACCCATTCACAGACCCATTCAGGCACTCATGCACCCACTGACAGACCCAGAGAGACACTCATGCTCCAACCCACAGACCTATTCAGACACTCACGCAACCATTCACAGATCTACTCAGACACTCATGCACCCACTCACAGACTCATTCAGACACTCATGCCCCCACTCACAGATCCACTCAGAATCTGATGCGCCCATTCAAAGATCCACTCGGAAACTCATGCAAACCATTCACAGACCATTTAGACACGCATTCACAATCTCACAGACCCATTCAGTAACTCATGCACCCATTCAGTGATCCACCTAGATTCTCATGCACACACTCAGAGACCCACTGAGACAGTCATGCCCCCACTGCAAGATGCACTCAGACACTCACTAATGCACATATTCAGACATTCAGACATTCACTCAGAGCCCCACTCAGACACTAATGCACCCACCAACAGACTAATTATGTCACTCATGCAGCCAGTCACAAACCTATTCACACGCTTCCGTACCCCGTCACAGACCTGCTCAGAGAGTAGTGCACTCACTCACAGACAGTCAGACAGTCATGCACCCACTCACAGACCCATTCATACAGTAATCATAAAACTCTCAGATGCAGACACTCAGTCATGGAGTTACAGAAACACTCATCATTTATGAAGTCACTTTGAGACCTACTGTGAGATAAAATAGTTGACATGAACATTGTATTATTGGTTGCTTATAATATGTTCTTTGGGTTGTGGGCACTATTTTCTAAAGCTTGTCATGGTCGGTCCTGGGTGATGAAAATAGAGGTGGATATCTGTTTGTATTAAAAATATACATCTACAATGCAAAAAAAAGAGGAAAACATATTATCAACATGCAAGAGAAAACAAAACAGTGAATATGTGGACAAAATATGGAAAGACAAAGGAGCTACTGGTAGGAAAACTAAGCAATTTCTTTAATTTGTTTGCAAAACATTGGAAACTGTGCATAAGGATCTGCATGAAAAGAAAGATTTGAAATCATGCAAGGATGTAGAAATATCATGCCAAACGTTGAAAAGTAAGCACAAATGAAAAAAAACAGATCCCGCAAGCAGAAGACAGCAACAGTTCAAAGAAATTGCAGTAAAGATTGTTTAGGTGCAAGAGTAATTCAGAGCCTATTGAAAGGTATATATCAGTATCATAAGAGAACACAAGTGATGGAACAAAAGAAATGAGTTGAGGATGTGGTAGGCAAGTCTTTTTCCATAAAGAAAAATCTTTTTGTATTAATACTTAAAAGAGATTTTTCCTAGAGATATGGAAGGTGTTATAGCTGAAGAGGTTCAAGGAAGCGGTAGATCGGCCCATGTTCACAAATGGAATTGTAGCAGTATTTGTAATATTCAGCAAGAATCTATAGATTTATTAAGAGTTTTCGTACGTGATTCTCCATGTTGAAGTCTCAGGCAGAAGATAGAAGTTTTGCAAGTATTTGATCCATGCAAATTAAGAAACAATACTAATTTACAAGGACACTCATTAGCATGTTGGTCACGGAAAGTGTACCAAAGCACCTTTCATCAGTTTTGGATGTTAGCAGGTCACCATTCGAAAATGCGAAGTCTTGTAAGAAGACTTTACTTTTTATGAATATTTGTACTGGCATCATGGAGATCTGAAGTGTATGCTGAGGAACCTACCTGATTTTGGACATTGAACTCTGCAGAGAATTCATAGGATGACCTCATTCAGTTCTTAAGAGAAGAACATTCTAATATCAAAGACATTCATGTAAAAACACCTGAAGAGCTGTGCTCATTAGATCCTGCTAATGTGTGTAGATATTTCAACCACAGATTCCAAGATATTCTTGCTTTTATATGCAACAAGACAAATCTCCCGCTTGGAGAAGTAAGTGATTTCTTTTGGAGGAAACAGTACCAGGCAAGAAGTGCTACTGGGGATAAAAGACACACCAACATTTGGATCAGAAACTAATGAGTCAGTGTTGTTTTTTATAGAATAATTTGTGACATTTCCAAACCTATAGATGTGGAAAATATTGCCATTGTACATACAGATCCAAAGGACATTTTTACACAAGATGCTGATTTGGATTTCCACAAAATCTTATTTCAAAAGGAAGAGTAAACAGCTTTTTGTCCTCAGTCAGACATACATTGACAAGGAAATCTCCCAAAACTACATATAATTTAAAAAGATTATGAAGAATGTAAATACATAAATGCAGTTACTTTAAATATGTGGAATGCTAACATGGACACTCAATTTGTCGCAGACAATTATACTGCTGTGGCTAGATGTGTTACATCATACATTACAAAACTGAAAAAGGTGAAATGAAGGAGACGTGGGAGGAGATTTGGCACAAAAGACTCTCAGCAAGAAATGGTATTGCTTTAGCTTGAAAATGCTTTCTCACAGGGAAATGAGGCCTGTGATAGACTTAGGCCTGTATTTACACTTTTTTAGCGCCGCATTTGCGCCGCTTTTTTACACAAAAGCGGCGCAAACTTACAAAATCCAATTGTATTTTGTAAGTTTGCACTGCTTTAACATCAAAAAGTGGCACAAATGCGGCGCTAAAAAGTATAAATACGGGCCTTAGTTCAGCAAGTTTGTTCTCAAAATCAAAAGGAATTGTTTGGGTAAGTCTCATCTTATCCAGTAAAAGAAGCAGAGTATTGAAATCCGTCCTGTAATTCCGTACATGGCAGATTTTGAACCTGATTGTACAGATCTTGTAAAATCAAATATGTTGTTTGTATGCTATCCAAAAAGAAGTACCCATCTTGAAGACAAATGGTTGTGTGAAATTCTTCAAAATTGAAGATATAGAAGTAATTTTACTGAAGACATAGAACAAAGAAAGTATTCAATTCAAGGATGTGATATATGTTTAGTCAAACATGAAAAACAAAATGTAATTATTCATCAAAAACATAATTTTTCTATTTAGCATTTAGTCAACTGGTTAAACCTTGGCGTAGTGAATTAGAATTACTTGGAGATTATAACTACTATGAAGAATCTTTTAATGCTGTAAAAGATACTATTGAATGTCATATATTTAAAAACTGTTTATAAATGTTAAATGAAGAGATACAGCTAGAATAAATAATTGCTGCTTAGGATGCAAAGGATAGTTCTCAAAGCAGCCAGAATTGAGCACCTTCAAGTCAAGACCCTCTTGGAAAACCTAATATTGAAAGTGAAACAGCCATAGCTATGAATGAAGTGAAAACTGCCATGGAACAAGCTAGATTTAAATGAGGAGATCTAGATGTGTTAATTGGACAGCTAACCAATTAGCAGAAAGACGTTTACATTGAAGTAAAACAAAAAATAGAACATGGACTACAACATGACAGAAACAAATGCAGTTGCTCATTATTTCAGCCAATTCTACTATACATTAGTGGACAAGCTGGTACTGGAGAAAATATTTTTAATTAAAGGTATCTCTACAAATTCCAACTTATTGTGTGTAGTAACTGCACCTACAGGATTGGCTTCACACAACATCAAGGAAATAGCATTACATAGACTGTTAATGCTACCAGTAGAACATGATAATAAATTGGAATACATTAAGTTATCTGGAGAAGCTTCTCATGAGGAAGGAAGAGTTTTGAAGAAGATTAAGCTTTTGGTTATTGATGAGGTAAGCATGGTTTCAAATCTAATGGTTTCTTCTGTCCATCTGCGAATACAATTTTAAAACTGAATACAACATCTAGTTTCAAGGAAAGCATTTGATAGTATTTGGAGACCTACTACAAGTAACTCCTGTAAAAGGACAGCCAGTTTTTAATACTCTCTCACATGATGACACTCGAAACTCACTAGAAAGTATTTGAAATGTCAACATTTGGCAATATTTTCAATACAAAAAACTTGTGAAAAATATGCGTCAAGTTTCTGACATGGACTATGGAAACACTCTAAAGGACATCAAAGTGGGAGTTCTGACACTGGAGGCAAAATTGATGTTGGAAAGTTGAATTATTAACAAACTGTTTCCCTATAACAAGACAGCAGCTGAGCTATTGTATAACTTTTGTAAAGAGGGAGCCTACAGTTAAAGAGTGTGCAGTGTTTAATGATAACTTTCTAAAACAAGAGAATGAAAACATTTTGGAGATTACTGCTCTTGACAAAATGGTAAACCAAGGAGTAACTATACTACTTAGTGGAAAATTACAAGAAAAGTTGGACTCTTCGGAGAAATCAGTATCTAGGACTGCTGGATTATAAAAGTCTTTACGTATCTGCAAGAATTGTAGAATAATTTTAAGACTTAATTTAAATGTTGAAGAGGGTTTAGTAAATGGTGCAATGGGTAAAATTGTTGACTTAATTTTTTTCCCAAAGGTTGAATTTCTAGTTATAAAGTTTGATCAGGTTGATGGGTTGAAACAAATCACTATGGCCCTCATTTGAACCTTGGCGGTAAAAAACGCCTATCGCCATGGCGACGGCATCCAAAAACTGTCGCAACGGCTACAAGCCGTCCACCAGATTATGACCACAGCCGGATTTCTGCATGCCTGCGGATGATGGTAAGGTGGCGCTACTGCCAACATCAGCGCCACGTCAGTAGACCGCTGCCAGCCGTATTATGAGAAATGACATGGCCTGGCGGTGTTCTGCTGGCGGACGAGCTGTTGACAGCAATGCCCTTTCCAGTCTCCTGCCAGAGGACCCCCTGCACACAGGTAAGTGGGTGCTCCGACAGGGGAGGGGACTGGGGGTTGTTCTGTGTTTGTGTGGGGGTGTGTGTGTGTATGTTTGCATGTGCGTGTATGTTGGGGTGTTTTGCATGTTGGATGCGAGTGTGCATGTATCAAGGTGTGAGTGCGTGTATGTTATGTTTTGTGAATGTGTGTGTGCATGCATGTTTGAAAGTGTGTGCTGGTGAGTGTGAGTGGAAGTATGCATGAGTGGATTTTTGTGGGAATGTGTGTGTGTATGTGTGTGTATGTGTGTGAAGGGGACATGAATGTGGGGGTGGGAGCATTGGAGATGGGTGTGGGGGTTAACTGGAGAGGGATCGGGAGGGGAGGAGATCCCTATCAGTGACAGGGAAGGAATTCCCTGTCACTGATAGTACCTACCACCATGGTTTTCGTGGCAGTAAGGAAGCCAAGAAAACCATGACGGTAGGCGGGGTCATGATCCCACAGGTGGAACAGTGACGGCCCCCAGGCTAGAAATAGATATCTCCAGCCTGGCAGCTGTCACCGCCATGGCGGTTGGAGTGGTACATTGGCAGGTTGGCTTCAGCCAACCTGCCAATGTCATAATATGGCGGTACGTACCGCCAGCCTCTTGCTGGTACTTACGGCCATGTTTCAACTGTCCGCCAGGGTCCTAATGACCCCCTATGTGTTGTATGGATTTTGCTTGTGAAAGCAAGTCTCAAGATTTAAGTGTTGATGTTGCTTTCATTAACATTGGAAGTACTGTTTTTAAAGAAGGAATGCTATATGTGGCATTGTCATGAGTTCAAACATTAGCTGGTTTGTTTCTGATTGATTTTGATGAAAAAAAGTAAGTGCAGATGTAAATTGTGTAAGAAAGTGCAACAGGTTAAGAAGTAAATATGCTACCTATACAGCCTTTCACTGACCCACTGTTTTACCACTAGAACCATTCAAGCAGCCAGTTTCTCATCCACACAGACACTCACATACCCAGTCAGTCAGACATACAGCAAACTCACAGAAGAAACAATTCACCTACGTACACATTTATGCACCGTCGCTCACCAATGCAAGCTTTCATGCACCCACTCATGCACCCACTCACCTATACAAATATTCATATACCCAAATATGCACCACTCATATATACAGCTATGCAGACATACACTCACCCATACAGGCACTTACATAGTGACTCACTAACCGCTACATGAAGTAATGCAGCTACTCACCTATTTACACAGCAAGTCACTCAGTAAAGCAACCACTCATGCATCCATTCACTGCGTTTTACACTCACATACCCAAACACTTTATTATTAACGCTCAGACATACACAGATACTTATACATTAACACACTTGAATACCAACTCATTCACCCATACAGCTATTCACACAGTTACTCACACATAGATTCACTCATGCACCCAGACAGTCACCCATACATCCATTCATGCAGGAGATACTAAGCCATTCAGGTACTAACATACATAGTCATTCACTCATGCAAGTTGTAACACACTTAGTTACTCATACAATCACACACATACTTAGTCACTCAGTCAGACAACCATTAATACATTCAGACACTCAGCCATACAGTAAGTGATAGAAACTTTCATTCACCTGCACACATACTGTGACACATAGAAGTAACAAACAAACATATAACAGATAATTAATCTTTCTTTAACCAGTATGGCAGTTCTGAAAATAACCATTTTTAAAAAAAGTTGTTTTAAAATGTTGAATTTTTTGTGAGTTTTGAAACAATTTGGTTATTTTTTATTATTATATTTTTTTAAAAACTTTGTTAACAGTAGTGTTACAAAAAATAACATAACTCAAACTTTGTTTTAAACAAAAATGAAAAACTAGCACTAGTGTGCTTTGATGACATTGATTATACTTTCCACAGACTGTTCCCCTACACAAAGTTCATTTACACTTAATACAAAGCTACTCAACTATAACAAAGTCTTGCACTTTGGAAGCACAATTAGAAGGAAGAGCAATTACAGATGATGGTCAGAGCTTTTGGTCATCATTTGCATTACCCCCTCCAGCCATGCCCCTCTCTTTTTGCGCACAGGCCAAATGAGCACTATGCATGCTTTCCAAATGTTTTTTCATGGATGATGATCCACATGAATACTTTTTATCTGAGCCATGTGACAAGCAAATGACTTTTTTTACATTTACCTTTTTTTCTCCCTCTGAAATTGTAAATAAAATCCAGATGATGCTCTCCTTTCTTTTTCTTGGTTGTTCTTCAGCTTTAGAATGACTGCTAGGGTTGTTCTCTGTAGGTGAAGGAGCTGCCATCCTGCTGTTATGAAGCCATTTCTGAAAAAACAAATAACCAAAATTGAATACGAACACCACAGGTGTAAACTACCTCCTGGATAGAAAGAATATGGGAAAAAATTTGTGTGGTCTTCCTCTGCAAGGAAATGACATGTCTTTAACCAATCAAAGTTTTTTTTTGGGTCACATCTTTGTGATGCCATTGCACACTCACTGTGTCCTCATCACGCCCCTGCCATACATATGATCAAGGTTGTTATCAAAGATGTCATGAGTGCTGTAATTTGTGGGATAATTAGCAGTGCATGGTGAGGGCATGAGTTACAGTTACTTGAGATAGCGCTAACTTTAATTGATGAATTTGGTGGAAATGGTTTTGTACACTTAAAATATAAGTCTAACTATGAGGTTTCTGTAATCTTTGTTTTATAAGTGAATTTATATATTTTTTAATTCTATTTCCTAACTTTAATGTCCCTGTAACCTTTGTTTTTTTTTCAGTGAATATCTATGTTTTCTTTAACATATAGTAATTTTCATTACTATACATTAATCCAAACACCGCTGTGCATGGACTTTGGCCGTTGCGTGGCAACGGTTGGCTGCAGGGCCTGGCCACCAGCCAGTTCCTGCAGCCAACCCCCTAACCACCTAACCCTGTGTGAGAGAGAGAGAGAGAGAGAGAGACAGAGAGAGAGACAGAGAGACAGAGAGAAAGTGAGAGGTGGTGAGAAGAATCGATTTAGGCTTTGATGAATAATATATTTAGAGTGAGAGATTTCTGGACAAACTGAAAATAAACATTTTGTCAATTAAAAGAGTGAGATCACCTTTCAGAATGTAACTTAAATATTTATAGTTGGAAAGAAACTAAAGCAGGAAATGGCCACAGACTCACCTGGACTAGAACCATTAACCTTTAGTGTGCATGTCAGGTTCAAATTTTTATTAAGGATTTGGATCTACAGTATGTAAAATCAAGTCAATACAAATTCTTAAATGAACTAAAAAATCCACATTTTTTTCAACACATTAATTCACCTGACAATTTAACAAATCCATAGCAGCTTTTGCAGTTCTTACTCCATACCTTTTAAACACACTTTTAAAAATCTTCTTTGTGATAACCTTATAGCTGCAAAAACAAAAATACCATGCCCAATCGTTTGTATATTTAATTTACAAAATTAGAAATTGTTTCTTCCCTAGGAACGCCCTGTCAAGCATCAATTATAACCTTTACCGGCAAACAATTCATCCTAAAAAGCAACATACTCCTTCACATCCTATGAACCACATTCCAATTTAAATATGCCTGTAGGGTAGCCAGTTGACATGAATGAATCAAATTAACGAAACAAGACTTAGCAATACAAACAATTATGACATACAACAGAAGAATTCTTCATATAACATTTTAAAATGATTTATGATGAACATAACTCATCTTCTGAATGTTTTATTTTGACAATGTAAGCTCCAGTGCAAATTGGACATTAGATAAAATGGATTGTGCATAATGAAGGAGAATTTCCACAGCTATAAAACCCCTTAAGGTATTAGCATTACCAT
Organism: Pleurodeles waltl; assembly: GCF_031143425.1. Classification (NCBI taxonomy): domain Eukaryota; kingdom Metazoa; phylum Chordata; class Amphibia; order Caudata; family Salamandridae; genus Pleurodeles; species Pleurodeles waltl. The sequence continues at coordinate 950,451,085 of NC_090445.1, forward strand.
GTAAAATACAATACCATCTCAAGATATCTGCAATCCTCTTAATACGTACTCAACAATCCTGATTCTAATCACCATGCTTTCGCCAAGGCCATGGAATTTAAAGTACAAAGAGTGAGGATTATTTTACTTTCCACCTTATGAATACAATGCTTACATTTAACTTTCATTGTCTCTGAAGCATAAAGAAGAATGGAAGAAACCTTCATTTTATACACTGTTAAAAGATGTTTAAAATTCTTATAACCTGTTGCCCCATAAAGTGATTTTAGTGCATTTCCATGGGCATAAATTTAATTCAGGATATGCCAAATTTTGGTTGAAATAATTCTGTCCAAATAGGGGTATGATTTTACTACCTCCAAAGGAATATTTTTGAAGGACCATCTCTACCCTTTGTCCCTCAGGCAACCTTTCACAGAGCATCTCATTACGTTAGCCTTATTTATGTTAACCTTCAGAAACTCATCATCATAAAAAACAGATAAAGCATCAAGACGCTTCTGAAAGCCTTTTGGAGTCAAATCTAAAAAAACATTATCATCAGCATGGAGACCCCAAAGTCCCCAAAGAGTAACCACCTAATTTTGGGAAATCCCCACTGTTGGAAAATGGGTTATTGGTAGGGCAGGTAGGTACCTACACCTAGCAACAAGCCACAAACCTCCCCATAAGTACAGTTAGGTCTCAGTAAATTAATCCCAGCTCTACCCTTGGTAGCTTGGCATCGAGCATCAAGGCTTAACTTAGGAGACAAAGTGTAAAGCATTCAAATATCACAAAACAGTAATTAAATAAAACACAGGAAACAGTTTAAAAATCCAAAACCAATTTATAAAAATAGCTTATATTTTTATCTTTAAAATGACACAAAAACGATTAAAATCGGTTCAGGGGAACCGGAGATATTAATTTTTAAAGTATGATTATTTTCTAGCGCTTAGAAACGAAAAGCGCCAATCGGGTCATCTGGTTGCACCAGGACCGGGGCAAAGTCAAACTTTCAGGCCGACAGCGATGGAGCCCTGCTCGGCTACAAGTCGCGGGAGGCCTCGGTTAAAAAGTTACCTTCTGGCTTAGTCTCTTTTTTGATGTTTTTCTTCCCCGGGACGAACCTGCCAGTTGGATCCGACCTCCTGGAGCCCTTGTCCGGATACGCGAAGTCGGTTTCCTCGGTGGTGATTTTTACCTTCGGACTTAGTCGTTTTTTCGAGATGAAAATCCTTCGACCGGGGTAAACCTGGATCTTGATCCGACGTCCGTGGAGCCCTTCTCGGATACGATGGCTGGAAGGTCCCGGTCAACTTTTTACGTTCGGACTTAGTCTCTTTTTTGGATGTTTTTCTTTACCGGGACGAACCACGAAGTCAGGCCGGGTCGCGGTTGAGGCAAGCCGGCTAGAATTTCCGCGTCGGGTCGGTCACTTTATGGAGCTTTTTTAAAAAAATTCTCCAATCTTTTCCAAACTTCTGGGGCTTCACCCAGATGTTCTTTTAAGGTTCTTTTGGGGTCCACAGCTCACCCCAAGGGTCCAGAAGTTCTGTGATGGTCCTTGGGAAGTGCGGACTTCAACTCCCAGAATGCACCTGCCGCAAACTCCTTTTTGGCCACTGGACAGTGGTCAGCTGGTCACTTTTTCAGGAGTTGGTGCAGGGGACTCTGGATAGCAATTTTTCACCTGTAGCAAACAGGGAGTCCCTCCTTGAACCAGTGGAAGCCAGGCAAAGTCCTTCTTGTGGTGAAGCCCAAGTGTGCAGCTGGTGCAGTCCTTCTGAGTGCAGGGTCCAGGTGCAGGCCAGGGGTCCAGCAGGGCAGTCCTTCTTCTTCTTTAGTTCCTTTCTTGTTGAATTCTGGAGGGGATCTGAGGTGTGGGTGCAGGTCTGCCAGTTTTATCCTTGCTCCTGGGTGAAAAGCAGGGGGGCCCTGGTTCTCCAATCAGGGACAGGGTCGTCCCCCTGTGATGACCACTTCCTGGGAAGTGTGGCAAAAATCCATCCCAGAAGGCAACAGTCTCTAAAAATCCAACATGGATGAATCTGATTTTTGGAGGTTACATCTGGCTGAGCCCACCCACTGGTGTGGCTAAAAATCATAAACACACCCCTCTCCTGCCCTCTCCTAATCTAATCAAGGGGGCACCTAGCTGTCTGGGGTTGCAGGATGTGGGGGTGTTGCTGGGTGCTGCAAATGTCCTTCTCTGCCTTTGAAGACCAGTTTGGCAGCCCTCCCCCTTCCTGCCTCACCATCTGCTGAGGGGAGATTCTCTCCCCCAAGCACATTCCTTTGTGTGAAGCCTGGCCACTTCACACCTCATCAAGGCAGCCTGGCAGAAGCTGCTGCAGGCTGGCCAATCAGAGCACAGCAGCAAAAACAATGCAGAGCTGAAATTGGCAACTTTTTAGGTAAAGTCTAAACTTTTTACCTGAACTAGTTATATTAAATCCAACAACTGGAAGTTGTAGGATTTATTACAACAATTAATTTGATACCAAATTCTTGGTATGCAACATTTAAGGAGACTTTAAAATTTAAAATAAAGTCTGCCCATTCTAGCCTATGAAGGCCATTTACTTCAATGAGGGAAAAACGAATTTGGCTGTTTTTACCTCACCAGGGCTTATAAATCTATTTTTATAAAGTCCCTGCTTATAGTTACATGGCACCCAGCCCTAGGGGCACATAGGGCACACCTTAGGGGTGACTTATATGTAAAAATAAGGTAGTTTAAGACTTTGGAAGTACCTTTAATTCCAAAGTCGAATTTGCATATAACTTTAATTTAAAAGCAGCCAGCAAGGCAGGCTTGCTTTTAAAATGACACTGGGCACCTCAGCAGTGCACCTAGGTGTGCACCACCTATGCTGTGGTCCCTAAACCTACATGCCCTACCATATACTAGGGACTTATAGGTAGGTTAACTTAGGCAATTATAATTAGCCTAATTTGCATATCCATTTTACACAGAGCACAGGCCCTGGGACTGGTTAGCAGTACCCAGGGCACCATCAAAGTCAGGAAAACACCAGCAAAAAGAGGAAAATGGGGGCAAAAAGTTATGGGGCCTCTGCAATCAGCCCTGTTTTCTCACACAACCCCCCCCCCCAGCCCACACGCCCAGGAGACTCAGCCCAACCCTGGGAGAGTCTTCCTGGCTTGTTAGGCGAGGAAGACAGTGAAGAAAACTGGCTGTTCCTTTGCAGGGCCTACTCTGCCTTATATCCTCCTGTCAGGGTCACTCCCTATGGGTAGTGAAGCCATCCCAACAGTAAAAGGACCCAACTCAAACTGAAACTTTCCTCTAGGGGGGTCTTCCTCCTTTCTCTCTGCCAACTTGGGTAGTGAGGTGCCCACCTCCCCTACTCCAAACTTTGCTAGGGCAACACCTAGCTTACCCAAAGAGGTCACCCAACACTTGAGCAACCCCACCATGACCAATAGGGTCAGGGGGCCTACTTTGCTATTGGCCCTGGGGTCTGCCTCCCAGGCCAAGTACAGTGCTGCCAGGAAGGCTAGCACCCAGCAGAGGCTACTGACAGCTGTCAGTACCCAGAACCACACCCTAAGCTCTCCACTGACAGGTGGCTGAGCTGCTTTAGGGGCATCTTTGGGGTCCTGGCACCCCTCTTGCTGTCTAGAGTGGGGGGCTACCACGTCCTGTGGCAGACACCCTCCTTCCACTCTCCCTTCTGTCAGTGCTGGGGCAACACCTTGCATCTGGACAGCTGCCTGACTACTCAGGACTTCCTTGGGGTCAGGTGAGGCCTCACCAGTGCCAACTCTGGGCTCCCCCCCTACTGGGGCAGAAGGCCTTTGGCTCCCTGGAACTCTCTTTAAGAGTGGCCTACCCTTCCTTTTCTTCTTTCCTTTTCTTGGGGACCCCTGTCTCCTAACTGTAGGGACTGACTCCCCAGGACTTTGGGTTGGGGGGGCGCCCTGGGCGACCACCCCATCTGTGACCAGACTCACCTCTGGGAGGTCATTGCCCAGGATACAATCTAGGGGAAGGTCAGCACTGACTACCACCCTAATCCAGTCAAGGATACCCTCCCTCTCTAGGGGCACTATGGCTACAGGTTTGGAGGTGACCTCCCCTGTGGCTATCCTGACTTTCTTTGTCTTTCCTGGGACATACATGTCTGGGGTCACTAACCGGTCACTCACTATAGTGTGACTGGCACAGGTGTCTCTCAGGCCAGTGGTAGGGATCCCATTCACTTGAATGTGGTGGAAGTGCCTACTCCCACCCTCAGGGATCACCAGCTTACCATCTGGTCCTGTCTCCCAGCACAATGCTAGGAGGACTTCATCATCTGAGGAATCCTCCTCTATGGCTACACTGGACAGCCCAGTGCTAACCACCTTCCTTGGACAGGCTGCATCTCCTCTGAAGTGACCTGTCTGCTGACAGTCAAAGCAAGCCCTACTGTCCAAGAGTTTTTTTAACCCTGGGTCTCCCTGTCTCTGCTTGTCAGAGTGGGAGTGGGATTTACTCTCCTCCTTCTTAGGGTTCTGGGGTACAGAGGGAGTCTCTGTGGTGGGCTTACCACCTCCCTCCTTAGGTTTTTGGGGACCTGCCCCCCCCTTCTTGGAGTCTCCCCCCTGGGACTTGACAACCACCCTGGTTCTCAACCACTCATCAGCTGCCTCCCCTAGCTCTCTAGGGTTGGTCTGCTTAGAGTCCACTAGATGCTGGCGTAACCTTTCTTGGATACAATTGGTCAAGATGTGCTCTCTCATGATCAGATTGTATAACCCCTCATAAGTATCTACCTTGTTACCAATAATCCAGCCCTCTAGTGCCTTTAGTGAAATGTCCACAAAGTCAACCCAAGACTGGGTACTGACCTTCTGGGTGTCCCTGAACTTCATTCTATATTGCTCTGGGGTCAGACCAAACTTCTTGGCTAAGCACCTCGTCATACTAGGGTATGAATCTGCCTCCTCCCCCCTTAAGGTCAGAAGCCTATCCCTCCCTGAGTTGGGGACCAACTCCCACAAAAGGGAACCCCAGTATTGAGGCCTAACCCTTCTCATTTGGAGTGCCCTCTCAAAGGCCCCCAGCCACTTATCTATGTCATCCCCCTCTACATAAGCAGGAACCACCCCCTTGGGTAATCTGGGGCAAACTTCCCCACCCATGGACACCTCAGCTTCTTTATCGCTGCTTCCATCTCTTTTCTCTTTGTATGCCCACTTTTTCTTTTCTAGGGCCAGCTTCTCTGCTTCCAAAGCTATGTATGCTAGCTGGGCCTCCAGTTCTCTTTCTCTGATGGATGGGTTCTCTCCTCCAGAAAGGACCCCCTTCCTACCACTAGCTTTGGGCCTGCCCCTAGTGACTGTATCTACTGAGGACTGTTCTTCCTCGTCCTCACTTAGGGTCAGATGCCTTCCCTCCCCTGAGTGGTTAGAGCTTGCATCCTCCCTTCTTTCTCCCTCCTCTGGAGCTTCTTCTGACTTTACCTCTTGGGCCTCAGCCCATGCTGTCAGGGATGTGATCAGGATTTGCTTCCTGAGATCAGTGGTTGCAGGCAACCCTCTTTCAATACACAACCCCCTAAGCTGGACAACTGTCAGTGTGGGTAGGCTAGCCAGATCAAGCTCCATGGTTCCCTAGTTTTGTGTCAACAAAAACTTTTTGCAAAAATTGGAAACAAGAATTTAGAAAAATTACAAAAATTCCATAATTGAAATTAATCCAAATTAAAAATTAAAAACAATTTTTGCACTAGGACAATTTAAAGGATTTTTAGTTTGTTTTACCCAAAACTGTAACGTGATATTGAACACAAGTACAGGATCCCGTCGCTGCTTCCAATTATGTTGGAAAATGGGTTATTGGTAGGGCAGGTAGGTACCTACACCTAGCAACAAGCCACAAACCTCCACATAAGTACAGTTAGGTCTGAGTAAATTAATCCCAGCTCTACCCTTGGTAGCTTGGCATCGAGCGTCAAGGCTTAACTTAGGAGACAAAGTGTAAAGCATTCAAATATCACAAAACAGTAATTAAATAAAACACAGGAAACAGTTGAAAAATCCAAAACCAATTTATAAAAATAGCTTATATTTTTATCTTTAAAATGACACAAAAACGATTAAAATCGGTTCAGGGGAACCGGAGATATGAATTTTTAAAGTATTATTATTTTCTAGCGCTTAGAAACAAAAAGCGCCAATCGGGTCATCTGGTTGCACCAGGACCGGGGCAAAGTCAAACTTTCAGGCCGACCGCGATGGAGCCCTGCTCGGCTACAAGTCGCGGGAGGCCTCGGTTAAAAAGTTACCTTCTGACTTAGTCTCTTTTTTGATGTTTTTCTTCCCCGGGACGAACCTGCCAGTTGGATCCGACCTCCTGGAGCCCTTGTCCGGATACGCGAAGTCGGTTTCCTCGGTGGTGATTTTTACCTTCGGACTTAGTCGTTTTTTCGAGATGAAAATCCTTCGACCGGGGTAAACCTGGATCTTGATCCGACGACCGTGGAGCCCTTCTCGGATACAATGGCTGGAAGGTCCCGGTCAACTTTTTACGTTCGGACTTAGGGGGTCATTCCAACCCTGGCGGTCAATGACCGCCGGGTTGGAGGACCGCGGGAGCACCGCCGACAGGCCGGCGGTGCTCCCAAGGGCATTCCGACCGCGGCGGTAAAGCCGCGGTCGGACCGGCAACACTGGCGGTCTCCCGCCAGTGTACCGCCGCCCTTTGGAATCCTCCAAGGCGGCGCAGCTAGCTGCGCCGCCGAGGGGATTCCGAACCCCCCTACCGCCATCCAGTTCCCGGCGGTCCGCCCGCCGGGAACCGGATGGCGGTAGGGGGGGTCGCGGGGCCCCTGGGGGCCCCTGCAGTGCCCATGCCACTGGCATGGGCACTGCAGGGGCCCCCGTAAGAGGGCCCCTACAAGTATTTCACTGTCTGCTTGGCAGACAGTGAAATACGCGACGGGTGCAACAGCACCCGTCGCACCTTCCCACTCCGCCGGCTCGATTACGAGCCGGCATCCTCGTGGGAAGGGAGTTTTTCCCTGGGCTGGCGGGCGGACTTTTGACGACCGCCCGCCAGCCCAGGGAAAAACTTAGAATACCCTCCGCGGTCTTTCGACCGCGAGCGGTATTTCGGGGGGGGGAAGTCTGGCGGGCGGCCTCCGCCGCCCGCCAAACTTGGAATGACCCCCTTAGTCTCTTTTTTGGATGTTTTTCTTTACCGGGACGAACCACGAAGTCAGGCCGGGTCGCGGTTGAGGCAAGCCGGCTAGAATTTCCGCGTCGGGTCGGTCACTTTATGGAGCTTTTTTTCAAAAATTCTCCAATCTTTTCCAAACTTCTGGGGCTTCACCCAGATGTTCTTTTAAGGTTCTTTTGGGGTCCACAGCTCACCCCAAGGGTCCAGAAGTTCTGTGATGGTCCTTGGGAAGTGCGGACTTCAACTCCCAGAATGCACCTGCCGCAAACTCCTTTTTGGCCACTGGACAGTGGTCAGCTGGTCACTTTTTCAGGAGTTGGTGCAGGGGACTCTGGATAGCAATTTTTCACCTGTAGCAAACAGGGAGTCCCTCCTTGAACCAGTGGAAGCCAGGCAAAGTCCTTCTTGTGGTGAAGCCCAAGTGTGCAGCTGGTGCAGTCCTTCTGAGTGCAGGGTCCAGGTGCAGGCCAGGGGTCCAGCAGGGCAGTCCTTCTTCTTCTTTAGTTCCTTTCTTGTTGAATTCTGGAGGGGATCTGAGGTGTGGGTGCAGGTCTGCCAGTTTTATCCTTGCTCCTGGGTGAAAAGCAGGGGGACTCTGGTTCTCCAATCAGGGACAGGGTCATCCCCCTGTGATGACCACTTCCTGGGAAGTGTGGCAAAAATCCATCCCAGAAGGCAACAGTCTCTAAAAATCCAACATGGATGAATCTGATTTTTGGAGGTTACATCTGGCTGAGCCCACCCACTGGTGTGGCTAAAAATCATAAACACACCCCTCTCCTGCCCTCTCCTAATCTAATCAAGGGGGCACCTAGCTGTCTGGGGTTGCAGGATGTGGGGGTGTTGCTGGGTGCTGCAAATGTCCTTCTCTGCCTTTGAAGACCAGTTTGGCAGCCCTCCCCTTCCTGCCTCACCATCTGCTGAGGGGAGATTCTCTCCCCCAAGCACATTCCTTTGTGTGAAGCCTGGCCACTTCACACCTCATCAAGGCAGCCTGGCAGAAGCTGCTGCAGGCTGGCCAATCAAAGCACAGCAGCAAAAACAATGCAGAGCTGAAATTGGCAACTTTTTAGGTAAAGTCTAAACTTTTTACCTGAACTAGTTATATTAAATCCAACAACTGGAAGTTGTAGGATTTATTACAACAATTAATTTAATACCAAATTCTTGGTATGCAACATTAAAGGAGACTTTAAAATTTAAAATAAAGTCTGCCCATTCTAGCCTATGAAGGCCATTTACTTCAATGAGGGAAAAACAAATTTGGCTGTTTTTACCTCACCAGGGCTTATAAATCTATTTTTATAAAGTCCCTGCTTATAGTTACATGGCACCCAGCCCTAGGGGCACATAGGGCACACCTTAGGGGTGACTTATATGTAAAAATATGGTAGTTTAAGACTTTGGAAGTACCTTTAATTCCAAAGTCGAATTTGCATATAACTTTAATTTAAAAGCAGCCAGCAAGGCAGGCTTGCTTTTAAAATGACACTGGGCACCTCAGCAGTGCACCTAGGTGTGCACCACCTATGCTGTGGTCCCTAAACCTACATGCCCTACCATATACTAGGGACTTATAGGTAGGTAAACTTAGCCAATTATAATTAGCCTAATTTGCATATCCATTTTACACAGAGCACAGGCCCTGGGACTGGTTAGCAGTACCCAGGGCACCATCAAAGTCAGGAAAACACCAGCAAAAAGAGGAAAATGGGGGCAAAAAGTTATGGGGCCCCTGCAATCAGCCCTGTTTTCTCACACAACCCCCCCCCCCAGCCCACACGCCCAGGAGACTCAGCCCAACCCTGGGAGAGTCTTCCTGGCTTGTTAGGCGAGGAAGACAGTGAAGAAAACTGGCTGTTCCTTTGCAGGGCCTACTCTGCCTTATATCCTCCTGTCAGGGTCACTCCCTATGGGTAGTGAAGCCATCCCAACAGTAAAAGGACCCAACTCAAACTGAAACTTTCCTCTAGGGGGGTCTTCCTCCTTTCTCTCTGCCAACTTGGGTAGTGAGGTGCCCACCTCCCCTACTCCAAACTTTGCTAGGGCAACACCTAGCTTACCCAAAGAGGTCACCCAACACTTGAGCAACCCCACCATGACCAATAGGGTCAGGGGGCCTACTTTGCTATTGGCCCTGGGGTCTGCCTCCCAGGCCAAGTACAGTGCTGCCAGGAAGGCTAGCACCCAGCAGAGGCTACTGACAGCTGTCAGTACCCAGAACCACACCCTAAGCTCTCCACTGACAGGTGGCTGAGCTGCTTTAGGGGCATCTTTGGGGTCCTGGCACCCCTCTTGCTGTCTAGAGTGGGGGGCTACCACCTCCTGTGGCAGACACCCTCCTTCCACTCTCCCTTCTGTCAGTGCTGGGGCAACACCTTGCATCTGGACAGCTGCCTGACTACTCAGGACTTCCTTGGGGTCAGGTGAGGCCTCACCAGTGCCAACTCTGGGCTCCCCCCCTACTGGGGCAGAAGGCCTTTGGCTCCCTGGAACTCTCTTTAAGAGTGGCCTACCCTTCCTTTTCTTCTTTCCTTTTCTTGGGGACCCCTGTCTCCTAACTGTAGGGACTGACTCCCCAGGACTTTGGGTTGGGGGGGCGCCCTGGGCGACCACCCCATCTGTGACCAGACTCACCTCTGGGAGGTCATTGCCCAGGATACAATCTAGGGGAAGGTCAGCACTGACTACCACCCTAATCCAGTCAAGGATACCCTCCCTCTCTAGGGGCACTATGGCTACAGGTTTGGAGGTGACCTCCCCTGTGGCTATCCTGACTTTCTTTGTCTTTCCTGGGACATACATGTCTGGGGTCACTAACCGGTCACTCACTATAGTGTGACTGGCACAGGTGTCTCTCAGGCCAGTGGTAGGGATCCCATTCACTTGAATGTGGTGGAAGTGCCTACTCCCACCCTCAGGGATCACCAGCTTACCATCTGGTCCTGTCTCCCAGCACAATGCTAGGAGGACTTCATCATCTGAGGAATCCTCCTCTATGGCTACACTGGACAGCCCAGTGCTAACCACCTTCCTTGGACAGGCTGCATCTCCTCTGAAGTGACCTGTCTGCTGACAGTCAAAGCAAGCCCTACTGTCCAAGAGTTTTTTTAACCCTGGGTCTCCCTGTCTCTGCTTGTCAGAGTGGGAGTGGGATTTACTCTCCTCCTTCTTAGGGTTCTGGGGTACAGAGGGAGTCTCTGTGGTGGGCTTACCACCTCCCTCCTTAGGTTTTTGGGGACCTGCCCCCCCCTTCTTGGAGTCTCCCCCCTGGGACTTGACAACCACCCTGGTTCTCAACCACTCATCAGCTGCCTCCCCTAGCTCTCTAGGGTTGGTCTGCTTAGAGTCCACTAGATGCTGGCGTAACCTTTCTTGGATACAATTGGTCAAGATGTGCTCTCTCATGATCAGATTGTATAACCCCTCATAAGTATCTACCTTGTTACCAATAATCCAGCCCTCTAGTGCCTTTAGTGAAATGTCCACAAAGTCAACCCAAGACTGGGTACTGACCTTCTGGGTGTCCCTGAACTTCATTCTATATTGCTCTGGGGTCAGACCAAACTTCTTGGCTAAGCACCTCGTCATACTAGGGTATGAATTTGCCTCCTCCCCCCGTAAGGTCAGAAGCCTATCCCTCCCTGAGTTGGGGACCAACTCCCACAAAAGGGAACCCCAGTATTGAGGCCTAACCCTTCTCATTTGGAGTGCCCTCTCAAAGGCCCCCAGCCACATATCTATGTCATCCCCCTCTACATAAGCAGGAACCACCCCCTTGGGTAATCTGGGGCAAACTTCCCCACCCATTGACACCTCAGCTTCTTTATCGCTGCTTCCATCTCTTTTCTCTTTGTATGCCCACTTTTTCTTTTCTAGGGCCAGCTTCTCTGCTTCCAAAGCTATGTATGCTAGCTGGGCCTCCAGTTCTCTTTCTCTGATGGATGGGTTCTCTCCTCCTGAAAGGACCCCCTTCCTACCACTAGCTTTGGGCCTGCCCCTAGTGACTGTATCTACTGAGGACTGTTCTTCCTCGTCCTCACTTAGGGTCAGATGCCTTCCCTCCCCTGAGTGGTTAGAGCTTGCATCCTCCCTTCTTTCTCCCTCCTCTGGAGCTTCTTCTGACTCTACCTCTTGGGCCTCAGCCCATGCTGTCAGGGATGTGATCAGGATTTGCTTCCTGAGATCAGTGGTTGCAGGCAACCCTCTTTCAATACACAACCCCCTAAGCTGGACTACTGTCAGTGTGGGTAGGCTAGCCAGATCAAGCTCCATGGTTCCCTAGTTTTGTGTCAACAAAAACTTTTTGCAAAAATTGGAAACATGAATTTAGAAAAATTACAAAAATTCAATAATTGAAATTAATCCAAATTAAAAATTAAAAACAATTTTTGCACTAGGACAATTTAAAGGATTTTTAGTTTGTTTTACCCAAAACTGTAACGTGATATTGAACACAAGTACAGGATCCCGTCGCTGCTTCCAATTATGTTGGAAAATGGGTTATTGGTAGGGCAACAGGACACCTAGCAACAAGCCACAAACCTCCACATAAGTACAGTTAGGTCTCAGTAAATTAATCCCAGCTCTACCCTTGGTAGCTTGGCATCGAGCGTCAAGGCTTAACTTAGGAGACAAAGTGTAAAGCATTCAAATATCACAAAACAGTAATTAAATAAAACACAGGAAACAGTTTAAAAATCCAAAACCAATTTATAAAAATAGCTTATATTTTTATCTTTAAAATGACACAAAAACGATTAAAATCGGTTCAGGGGAACCGGAGATATGAATTTTTAAAGTATTATTATTTTCTAGCGCTTAGAAACAAAAAGCGCCAATCGGGTCATCTGGTTGCACCAGGACCGGGGCAAAGTCAAACTTTCAGGCCGACCGCGATGGAGCCCTGCTCGGCTACAAGTCGCGGGAGGCCTCGGTTAAAAAGTTAACTTCTGACTTAGGTGGTCATTCTGACCCTGGCGGTCTTTGACCGCCAGGGCGGAGGACCGCGGGAGCACCGCCGACAGGCCGGCGGTGCTCCAATGGGGATTCCGACCGCGGCGGTAAAGCCGCGGTCGGACCGGCACCACTGGCGGGGTCCCGCCAGTGTACCGCGGCCCCATTGAATCCTCCGCGGCGGCGCAGCTTGCTGCACCGCCGCGGGGATTCCGACCCCCCCTACCGCCATCCAGATCCCGGCGGTCCGACCGCCGAGATCCGGATGGCGGTAGGGGGGGTCGCGGGGCCCCTGGGGGCCCCTGCAGTGCCCATGCCACTGGCATGGGCATTGCAGGGGCCCCCGTAAGAGGGCCCCTACATGTATTTCACTGTCTGCTGCACAGACAGTGAAATACGCGACGGGTGCAACTGCACCCGTCGCACAGCTTCCACTCCGCCGGCTCGATTCCGAGCCGGCTTCATCGTGGAAGCCTCTTTCCCGCTGGGCTGGCTGGCGGTCTGAAGGCGACCGCCCGCCAGCCCAGCGGGAAAGTCAGAATTACCGCCGCGGTCTTTCGACCGCGGAACGGTAACCTGACGGCGGGACTTTGGCGGGCGGCCTCCGCCGCCCGCCAAGGTCAGAATGAGGGCCTTAGTCTCTTTTTTGATGTTTTTCTTCCCCGGGACGAACCTGCCAGTTGGATCCGACCTCCTGGAGCCCTTGTCCGGATACGCGAAGTCGGTTTCCTCGGTGGTGATTTTTACCTTCGGACTTAGTCGTTTTTTCGAGATGAAAATCCTTCGACCGGGGTAAACCTGGATCTTGATCCGACGTCCGTGGAGCCCTTCTCGGATACAATGGCTGGAAGGTCCCGGTCAACTTTTTACGTTCGGACTTAGGGGGTCATTCCAACCCTGGCGGTCAATGACCGCCGGGTTGGAGGATCGCGGGAGCACCGCCGACAGGCCGGCGGTGCTCCCAAGGGCATTCCGACTGCGGCGGTAAAGCCGCGGTCGGACCGGCAACACTGGCGGTCTCCCGCCAGTGTACCGCCACCCTTTGGAATCCTCCAAGGCGGCGCAGCTAGCTGCCCCGCCGAGGGGATTCCGAACCCCCCTACCGCCATCCAGTTCCCGGCGGTCCGCCCGCCGGGAACCGGATGGCGGTAGGGGGGGTCGCGGGGCCCCTGGGGGCCCCTGCAGTGCCCATGCCACTGGCATGGGCACTGCAGGGGCCCCCGTGAGAGGGCCCCTACAAGTATTTCACTGTCTGCTTCGCAGACAGTGAAATACGCGACGGGTGCAACAGCACCCGTCGCACCTTCCCACTCCGCCGACTCGATTACGAGCCGGCATCCTCGTGGGAAGGGAGTTTTTCCCTGGGCTGGCGGGCGGACTTTTGGCGACCGCCCGCCAGCCCAGGGAAAAACTTAGAATACCCTCCGCGGTCTTTCGACCGCGGAGCGGTATTTCGGAGGGGGGAAGTCTGGCGGGCGGCCTCCGCCGCCCGCCAGACTTGGAATGATCCCTTAGTCTCTTTTTTGGATGTTTTTCTTTACCGGGATGAACCACGAAGTCAGGCCGGGTCGCGGTTGAGGCAAGCCGGCTAGAATTTCCGCGTCGGGTCGGTCACTTTATGGAGCTTTTTAAAAATAATTCTCCAATCTTTTCCAAACTTCTGGGGCTTCACCCAGATGTTCTTTTAAGGTTCTTTTGGGGTCCACAGCTCACCCCAAGGGTCCAGAAGTTCTGTGATGGTACTTGGGAAGTGCGGACTTCAACTCCCAGAATGCACCTGGCGCAAACTCCTTTTTGGCCACTGGACAGTGGTCAGCTGGTCACTTTTTCAGGAGTTGGTGCAGGGGACTCTGGATAGCAATTTTTCACCTGTAGCAAACAGGGAGTCCCTCCTTGAACCAGTGGAAGCCAGGCAAAGTCCTTCTTGTGGTGAAGCCCAAGTGTGCAGCTGGTGCAGTCCTTCTGAGTGCAGGGTCCAGGTGCAGGCCAGGGGTCCAGCAGGGCAGTCCTTCTTCTTCTTTAGTTCCTTTCTTGTTGAATTCTGGAGGGGATCTGAGGTGTGGGTGCAGGTCTGCCAGTTTTATCCTTGCTCCTGGGTGAAAAGCAGGGGGGCCCTGGTTCTCCAATCAGGGACAGGGTCGTCCCCCTGTGATGACCACTTCCTGGGAAGTGTGGCAAAAATCCATCCCAGAAGGCAACAGTCTCTAAAAATCCAACATGGATGAATCTGATTTTTGGAGGTTACATCTGGCTGAGCCCACCCACTGGTGTGGCTAAAAATCATAAACACACCCCTCTCCTGCCCTCTCCTAATCTAATCAAGGGGGCACCTAGCTGTCTGGGGTTGCAGGATGTGGGGGTGTTGCTGGGTGCTGCAAATGTCCTTCTCTGCCTTTGAAGACCAGTTTGGCAGCCCTCCCCCTTCCTGCCTCACCATCTGCTGAGGGGAGATTCTCTCCCCCAAGCACATTCCTTTGTGTGAAGCCTGGCCACTTCACACCTCATCAAGGCAGCCTGGCAGAAGCTGCTGCAGGCTGGCCAATCAGAGCACAGCAGCAAAAACAATGCAGAGCTGAAATTGGCAACTTTTTAGGTAAAGTCTAAACTTTTTACCTGAACTAGTTATATTAAATCCAACAACTGGAAGTTGTAGGATTTATTACAACAATTAATTTGATACCAAATTCTTGGTATGCAACATTTAAGGAGACTTTAAAATTTAAAATAAAGTCTGCCCATTCTAGCCTATGAAGGCCATTTACTTCAATGAGGGAAAAACGAATTTGGCTGTTTTTACCTCACCAGGGCTTATAAATCTATTTTTATAAAGTCCCTGCTTATAGTTACATGGCACCCAGCCCTAGGGGCACATAGGGCACACCTTAGGGGTGACTTATATGTAAAAATAAGGTAGTTTAAGACTTTGGAAGTACCTTTAATTCCAAAGTCGAATTTGCATATAACTTTAATTTAAAAGCAGCCAGCAAGGCAGGCTTGCTTTTAAAATGACACTGGGCACCTCAGCAGTGCACCTAGGTGTGCACCACCTATGCTGTGGTCCCTAAACCTACATGCCCTACCATATACTAGGGACTTATAGGTAGGTTAACTTAGCCAATTATAATTAGCCTAATTTGCATATCCATTTTACACAGAGCACAGGCCCTGGGACTGGTTAGCAGTACCCAGGGCACCATCAAAGTCAGGAAAACACCAGCAAAAAGAGGAAAATGGGGGCAAAAAGTTATGGGGCCCCTGCAATCAGCCCTGTTTTCTCACACAACCCCCCACCCCCAGCCCACACGCCCAGGAGACTCAGCCCAACCCTGGGAGAGTCTTCCTGGCTTGTTAGGCGAGGAAGACAGTGAAGAAAACTGGCTGTTCCTTTGCAGGGCCTACTCTGCCTTATATCCTCCTGTCAGGGTCACTCCCTATGGGTAGTGAAGCCATCCCAACAGTAAAAGGACCCAACTCAAACTGAAACTTTCCTCTAGGGGGGTCTTCCTCCTTTCTCTCTGCCAACTTGGGTAGTGAGGTGCCCACCTCCCCTACTCCAAACTTTGCTAGGGCAACACCTAGCTTACCCAAAGAGGTCACCCAACACTTGAGCAACCCCACCATGACCAATAGGGTCAGGGGGCCTACTTTGCTATTGGCCCTGGGGTCTGCCTCCCAGGCCAAGTACAGTGCTGCCAGGAAGGCTAGCACCCAGCAGAGGCTACTGACAGCTGTCAGTACCCAGAACCACACCCTAAGCTCTCCACTGACAGGTGGCTGAGCTGCTTTAGGGGCATCTTTGGGGTCCTGGCACCCCTCTTGCTGTCTAGAGTGGGGGGCTACCACCTCCTGTGGCAGACACCCTCCTTCCACTCTCCCTTCTGTCAGTGCTGGGGCAACACCTTGCATCTGGACAGCTGCCTGACTACTCAGGACTTCCTTGGGGTCAGGTGAGGCCTCACCAGTGCCAACTCTGGGCTCCCCCCCTACTGGGGCAGAAGGCCTTTGGCTCCCTGGAACTCTCTTTAAGAGTGGCCTACCCTTCCTTTTCTTCTTTCCTTTTCTTGGGGACCCCTGTCTCCTAACTGTAGGGACTGACTCCCCAGGACTTTGGGTTGGGGGGGCGCCCTGGGCGACCACCCCATCTGTGACCAGACTCACCTCTGGGAGGTCATTGCCCAGGATACAATCTAGGGGAAGGTCAGCACTGACTACCACCCTAATCCAGTCAAGGATACCCTCCCTCTCTAGGGGCACTATGGCTACAGGTTTGGAGGTGACCTCCCCTGTGGCTATCCTGACTTTCTTTGTCTTTCCTGGGACATACATGTCTGGGGTCACTAACCGGTCACTCACTATAGTGTGACTGGCACAGGTGTCTCTCAGGCCAGTGGTAGGGATCCCATTCACTTGAATGTGGTGGAAGTGCCTACTCCCACCCTCAGGGATCACCAGCTTACCATCTGGTCCTGTCTCCCAGCACAATGCTAGGAGGACTTCATCATCTGAGGAATCCTCCTCTATGGCTACACTGGACAGCCCAGTGCTAACCACCTTCCTTGGACAGGCTGCATCTCCTCTGAAGTGACCTGTCTGCTGACAGTCAAAGCAAGCCCTACTGTCCAAGAGTTTTTTTAACCCTGGGTCTCCCTGTCTCTGCTTGTCAGAGTGGGAGTGGGATTTACTCTCCTCCTTCTTAGGGTTCTGGGGTACAGAGGGAGTCTCTGTGGTGGGCTTACCACCTCCCTCCTTAGGTTTTTGGGGACCTGCCCCCCCCTTCTTGGAGTCTCCCCCCTGGGACTTGACAACCACCCTGGTTCTCAACCACTCATCAGCTGCCTCCCCTAGCTCTCTAGGGTTGGTCTGCTTAGAGTCCACTAGATGCTGGCGTAACCTTTCTTGGATACAATTGGTCAAGATGTGCTCTCTCATGATCAGATTGTATAACCCCTCATAAGTATCTACCTTGTTACCAATAATCCAGCCCTCTAGTGCCTTTAGTGAAATGTCCACAAAGTCAACCCAAGACTGGGTACTGACCTTCTGGGTGTCCCTGAACTTCATTCTATATTGCTCTGGGGTCAGACCAAACTTCTTGGCTAAGCACCTCGTCATACTAGGGTATGAATCTGCCTCCTCCCCCCGTAAGGTCAGAAGCCTATCCCTCCCTGAGTTGGGGACCAACTCCCACAAAAGGGAACCCCAGTATTGAGGCCTAACCCTTCTCATTTGGAGTGCCCTCTCAAAGGCCCCCAGCCACATATCTATGTCATCCCCCTCTACATAAGCAGGAACCACCCCCTTGGGTAATCTGGGGCAAACTTCCCCACCCATGGACACCTCAGCTTCTTTATCGCTGCTTCCATCTCTTTTCTCTTTGTATGCCCACTTTTTCTTTTCTAGGGCCAGCTTCTCTGCTTCCAAAGCTATGTATGCTAGCTGGGCCTCCAGTTCTCTTTCTCTGATGGATGGGTTCTCTCCTCCTGAAAGGACCCCCTTCCTACCACTAGCTTTGGGCCTGCCCCTAGTGACTGTATCTACTGAGGACTGTTCTTCCTCGTCCTCACTTAGGGTCAGATGCCTTCCCTCCCCTGAGTGGTTAGAGCTTGCATCCTCCCTTCTTTCTCCCTCCTCTGGAGCTTCTTCTGACTCTACCTCTTGGGCCTCAGCCCATGCTGTCAGGGATGTGATCAGGATTTGCTTCCTGAGATCAGTGGTTGCAGGCAACCCTCTTTCAATACACAACCCCCTAAGCTGGACTACTGTCAGTGTGGGTAGGCTAGCCAGATCAAGCTCCATGGTTCCCTAGTTTTGTGTCAACAAAAACTTTTTGCAAAAATTGGAAACATGAATTTAGAAAAATTACAAAAATTCAATAATTGAAATTAATCCAAATTAAAAATTAAAAACAATTTTTGCACTAGGACAATTTAAAGGATTTTTAGTTTGTTTTACCCAAAACTGTAACGTGATATTGAACACAAGTACAGGATCCCGTCGCTGCTTCCAATTATGTTGGAAAATGGGTTATTGGTAGGGCAACAGGACACCTAGCAACAAGCCACAAACCTCCACATAAGTACAGTTAGGTCTCAGTAAATTAATCCCAGCTCTACCCTTGGTAGCTTGGCATCGAGCGTCAAGGCTTAACTTAGGAGACAAAGTGTAAAGCATTCAAATATCACAAAACAGTAATTAAATAAAACACAGGAAACAGTTTAAAAATCCAAAACCAATTTATAAAAATAGCTTATATTTTTATCTTTAAAATGACACAAAAACGATTAAAATCGGTTCAGGGGAACCGGAGATATGAATTTTTAAAGTATTATTATTTTCTAGCGCTTAGAAACAAAAAGCGCCAATCGGGTCATCTGGTTGCACCAGGACCGGGGCAAAGTCAAACTTTCAGGCCGACCGCGATGGAGCCCTGCTCGGCTACAAGTCGCGGGAGGCCTCGGTTAAAAAGTTACCTTCTGACTTAGTCTCTTTTTTTATGTTTTTCTTCCCCGGGACGAACCTGCCAGTTGGATCCGACCTCCTGGAGCCCTTGTCCGGATACGCGAAGTCGGTTTCCTCGGTGGTGATTTTTACCTTCGGACTTAGTCGTTTTTTCGAGATGAAAATCCTTCGACCGGGGTAAACCTGGATCTTGATCCGACGTCCGTGGAGCCCTTCTCGGATACAATGGCTGGAAGGTCCCGGTCAACTTTTTACGTTCGGACTTAGGGGGTCATTCCAACCCTGGCGGTCAATGACCGCCGGGTTGGAGGACCGCGGGAGCACCGCCGACAGGCCGGCGGTGCTCCCAAGGGCATTCCGACCGCGGCGGTAAAGCCGCGGTCGGACCGGCAACACTGGCGGTCTCCCGCCAGTGTACCGCCGCCCTTTGGAATCCTCCAAGGCGGCGCAGCTAGCTGCGCCGCCGAGGGGATTCCGAACCCCCCTACCGCCATCCAGTTCCCGGCGGTCCGCCCGCCGGGAACCGGATGGCGGTAGGGGGGGTCGCAGGGCCCCTGGGGGCCCCTGCAGTGCCCATGCCACTGGCATGGGCACTGCAGGGGCCCCCGTGAGAGGGCCCCTACAAGTATTTCACTGTCTGCTTTGCAGACAGTGAAATACGCGACGGGTGCAACAGCACCCGTCGCACCTTCCCACTCCGCCGGCTCGATTACGAGCCGGCATCCTCGTGGGAAGGGAGTTTTTCCCTGGGCTGGCGGGCGGACTTTTGGCGACCGCCCGCCAGCCCAGGGAAAAACTTAGAATACCCTCCGCGGTCTTTCGACCGCGGAGCGGTATTTCGGAGGGGGGAAGTCTGGCGGGCGGCCTCCGCCGCCCGCCAGACTTGGAATGACCCCCTTAGTCTCTTTTTTGGATGTTTTTCTTTACCGGGACGAACCACGAAGTCAGGCCGGGTCGCGGTTGAGGCAAGCCGGCTAGAATTTCCGCGTCGGGTCGGTCACTTTATGGAGCTTTTTTTCAAAAATTCTCCAATCTTTTCCAAACTTCTGGGGCTTCACCCAGATGTTCTTTTAAGGTTCTTTTGGGGTCCACAGCTCACCCCAAGGGTCCAGAAGTTCTGTGATGGTCCTTGGGAAGTGCGGACTTCAACTCCCAGAATGCACCTGGCGCAAACTCCTTTTTGGCCACTGGACAGTGGTCAGCTGGTCACTTTTTCAGGAGTTGGTGCAGGGGACTCTGGATAGCAATTTTTCACCTGTAGCAAACAGGGAGTCCCTCCTTGAACCAGTGGAAGCCAGGCAAAGTCCTTCTTGTGGTGAAGCCCAAGTGTGCAGCTGGTGCAGTCCTTCTGAGTGCAGGGTCCAGGTGCAGGCCAGGGGTCCAGCAGGGCAGTCCTTCTTCTTCTTTAGTTCCTTTCTTGTTGAATTCTGGAGGGGATCTGAGGTGTGGGTGCAGGTCTGCCAGTTTTATCCTTGCTCCTGGGTGAAAAGCAGGGGGGCCCTGGTTCTCCAATCAGGGACAGGGTCGTCCCCCTGTGATGACCACTTCCTGGGAAGTGTGGCAAAAATCCATCCCAGAAGGCAACAGTCTCTAAAAATCCAACATGGATGAATCTGATTTTTGGAGGTTACATCTGGCTGAGCCCACCCACTGGTGTGGCTAAAAATCATAAACACACCCCTCTCCTGCCCTCTCCTAATCTAATCAAGGGGGCACCTAGCTGTCTGGGGTTGCAGGATGTGGGGGTGTTGCTGGGTGCTGCAAATGTCCTTCTCTGCCTTTGAAGACCAGTTTGGCAGCCCTCCCCCTTCCTGCCTCACCATCTGCTGAGGGGAGATTCTCTCCCCCAAGCACATTCCTTTGTGTGAAGCCTGGCCACTTCACACCTCATCAAGGCAGCCTGGCAGAAGCTGCTGCAGGCTGGCCAATCAGAGCACAGCAGCAAAAACAATGCAGAGCTGAAATTGGCAACTTTTTAGGTAAAGTCTAAACTTTTTACCTGAACTAGTTATATTAAATCCAACAACTGGAAGTTGTAGGATTTATTACAACAATTAATTTGATACCAAATTCTTGGTATGCAACATTTAAGGAGACTTTAAAATTTAAAATAAAGTCTGCCCATTCTAGCCTATGAAGGCCATTTACTTCAATGAGGGAAAAACAAATTTGGCTGTTTTTACCTCACCAGGGCTTATAAATCTATTTTTATAAAGTCCCTGCTTATAGTTACATGGCACCCAGCCCTAGGGGCACATAGGGCACACCTTAGGGGTGACTTATATGTAAAAATAAGGTAGTTTAAGACTTTGGAAGTACCTTTAATTCCAAAGTCGAATTTGCATTTAACTTTAATTTAAAAGCAGCCAGCAAGGCAGGCTTGCTTTTAAAATGACACTGGGCACCTCAGCAGTGCACCTAGGTGTGCACCACCTATGCTGTGGTCCCTAAACCTACATGCCCTACCATATACTAGGGACTTATAGGTAGGTTAACTTAGCCAATTATAATTAGCCTAATTTGCATATCCATTTTACACAGAGCACAGGCCCTGGGACTGGTTAGCAGTACCCAGGGCACCATCAAAGTCAGGAAAACACCAGCAAAAAGAGGAAAATGGGGGCAAAAAGTTATGGGGCCTCTGCAATCAGCCCTGTTTTCTCACACCCACCAATCTTACTCTGCGCCAAGAGTAAATCTGCTATGTATGAGGAAAAAAGCAAAGAGGCCAAAAGGCAGCCCTGTTTAAGCCTATTTCTAGTTGAGATTTTCAGTGTCATACCCCGCCTACCCCTTAACACAGCATGGCACCAAGGCCCATATTTATACTTTTTGACGCAAAACTGCGCCGGCGCAGTTTTGCGTCAAAAATATTACTGCCGGCTAACGCCATTTTGGTGCGCCGTGCGGGCGTCAAATTTAAACTTTGACGCACTGCGGGGCAAACCATAGATGGGAGTCATTTATTTTGACACACACCGCAGCGTCAAGTCATAAAGCAAAACGATGTTAACGCGGCGGAAATGACTGTGGGTCAATTTACGACCCCGCAAACCGGATATGCGCTGTTTTTTGACGCAATAGCGTAAAAAAAAAACAGCAAACAGTGCCATTTCACCAGAGGAAAGCCAAAATGGATCCCAGATGCCACTACAGACCCCAGGAAGATGACAACAGACCAGGAACCAGCCAGGAGGACCCACACAAGAACCAGGACATTTATAAGAAGAAAATAAAGTGTTGCTTCAGTGCAGAGGAGCAGGAAATTCTGGTTAAAGAGGTGACGGAACACCAGCACCAACTGTTTGTCACCTCAAAGTTGCCAATCAGTGGGAGAGAGGCAGTATGGCAACAAATTGTTGACAAGATTAACAGTGTGGCAGAAGTACGCAGAACAGTCATCGAGTGCAAGAATCGCTGGCATGACTGCAAGCGCAGGACCAAGGAAAAGATGACCAGGAACAGAAAGGCAGCACTGCAGACTGGAGGTGGGAGTCCAGCACACCAGTAGGCCCTGGACCACATGGAGGAGATGGTCGCAGCCGTCAAGCCTGAGGAGAACGTCACAGGGATTCAAAGACAGGACGGCGCTGACTACCAGGAGACAACGCACATGCAGGGTAAGTCGCATGGGGAATTGAAATGCACTAATGTCAACTTCAACCGGGGGGGGAATACCTACTGCACATTGCATGTAAGTCATCATATACATGGAGTGGCATAGGTAAAGGGGCACGGCATGGGGGCATGGCCTGCACAGACAGAAGCTGGGGCACACCATTACACTACACCAACAACAGTCCCATGGGAAAGTCACGCCAGGAGGGAAGGGCACAACGTCAAACTGACATCCCGGCACACGTCAGCCACCATACCCCCCACATTAACTAGGGCCCTCTTAACAACCTCTAGCCATACCGACAACTGGAATGTAACTGCAACAACAGTTGCCACTACCACCTCCACTCTGTGTGCAGCTCAAGTAGCCAATGGCATTAACCTCCCCATGGATCATACACACCTACATTAGAGGGTTGAGGATGACAACTTCAACAATCCCCTGAAAAAAAGACAAAGGCCCCAGTACTGTCAAATGTCAATGCCCATAGTTGTTGCAAACATCAGTGGATGGCTGTTGGGTGTCTGAGTGCTTGTATTAGTGTCCTTTAGGAGAGGGGGACAGACAGGTTGGGAGAGGACACTGATGACGCGTGGTTGGATGTAGTGGAGGTGTCTGCTAGTTTGCAAACATCAGATAATGTCAACAGCAATAGGAGCTACACAGCACTAAGGACATATACATGCTACATATGTCAGGGTCCATCCTGTGCCTGGGTCACAATGTAACATCCCAAATGTCATACTGCTCAGTAAACAGCATTGAGGGGGGGGACACATGTAACTGGTCAATGAAATGCACCTGCACAGTCAGAGGAGAAAATAGGACACTGATACGATTATCAGGGCAATCCAATGTACCACACATTCCCAACATCAGCTCTAAAAATTACGAATGCCAACATCCATATTGTGTCATAACATTGCTATGCATAGGGCATGTGAAAGATCAGAGACTGGGCAGGTCCAGATTTCTAAGTGTGTTCTGTAGTTCCCCCTCATGTTGCAGGCCAGCATCCTCTTCTTCCTCCTCTTCAGGCATGTGTGGCTCTGGTTCCAAGAGGGGAATGTTACTTTTGATGCAAATGTTGTGCAGAATAGCACATGTTAGGATGATCTTACAGACCATCTCCGGGGAATATAGGAGGCTACCACCAGTGATGTCGAGGCACCGGAACCTTGACTTGAGGATGCCAAAGGTACTCTCGACTATGGTGCGTGTCCTCCTATGTGCGTCATTGTAGGCACGCTCTGCTGCAGTACTCGAGTTGCCAATAGATGTCATTATCCATGGCTGGATGCCATACCCCTGATCAGCTGCAAGAGAAAATGAATGGGATCATGTTGATGTAGCTAGCCCCATTGAAATCACCTTTCATGGCAGTAGTTGTCTTGTGTTGTCTGTGACTCTTTTGTGTTATTATGTCGCATCCTAGGCTTGTAGGATGTACCATCTGCATCGTGTTGTTTCCTTGGCTGAACGAGTGTTTGGCTGCTGACCGTTTGTCAGCAGTATATTTGGGGATGCAAACTATGGCATCCAGCATAGAGGGGGTGCGTTCGTGCATGATATCATCTGCAGATCGGGCAGTAGCTATGCAAGCCCTAACATCTATCTTGCAGGAACAGTGAAAAACCCAGAAGGAAATCAGCACAGCTGTAATACAGTTGACCCAACACCTACAACAGCAATCCTGTCAACGTGTGCACGAATGCAACATTGAACCCCTCAGGGCCGACCTGGCTGCCTACCATCGTGATGTGGCTGCTATTCTCAAGAACCAGCAGGTCCTCCTTGCTGCAGTACTGCCCTTAAGACCATCACAGGTAGCAGCGACCGGGATGTCTGACTCCACGTCTTCTAACACTGAGGTGTGTGTTGCCCCTTCACAACCACCACCATAAAGAACAGAGGAGGCAACACACACATCAGAAGAAGAAGACATGGAACAGATCACCTTCACACGGAAAAGTACCCGGAAGCACTAGTCCCTGCCACATGGCCAACAATTACCAAGGTCCTGCGCTTTGTAACATGCCAGTCTTGCAACAACTCTACTTAATGACTGTTCTGCTTACCACTGTATATCTTGTCAGCCTGCCCAGTTAATGTCTCTCTCCTACTCATTGGCAAATCCTGGCCCTCTGCACTGTCTGAAACATCACCCCAGCATGTCAAAAGCATTTCCGTAACCCCTTGTGTAGTTTCACAATGTAAGATGTCACTCTAATGGACTCACAATCATGGACAATGTACATATAGCACTACAGCACTTTTCAATAAATAGCACTTACACAACAAATCTGTCTCTGGGTAATGTGATATATCAACTGTACAGTAGATAACTGAAATGTGCCTACTGTCTGCTATTGGCCTTCAAAGGAGAAATGTACATTATATATGTCATTTACAGTGTGTGTGTATTTGACCATTGTATGTTATGCATCACATTAGCTCTGGGATTTTCAGTGTCCTAATCGGTATATCAGCAATGCTCCATGAGGCAACACTCTTATTCTGATAGTTAGAGATGAAGGTGTGCAAAAATGATTAGCCAGACCATGATATGGTGATTATTATAGGTGTTTATTTAAATTAGTTCATTAAAGTGGTGATGGAGATTATATTTTTAAAAAATTGTTCACGATATGTTGCCGCCTGTGTATACGAGCGGCCGTGTTCTGTAGTTCCCCCTCATGTTGCAGGCCAGCATCCTCTTCTTCCTCCTCTTCAGGCATGTGTGGCTCTGGTTCCAGGAGGGAAATGTTACTTTTGATGCAAATGTTGTGCAGAATAGCACATGTTAGGATGATCTTACAGACCATCTCCGGGGAATATAGGAGGCTACCACCAGTGATGTCGAGGCACCGGAACCTTGACTTGAGGATGCCAAAGGTCCTCTCGACTATGGTGCATGTCCTCCTATGTGCGTCATTGTAGGCACGCTCTGCTGCAGTACTCGGGTTGCCAATAGGTGTCATTATCCATGGCTGGATGCCATACCCCTGATCAGCTGCAAGAGAAAATGAATGGGATCATGTTGATGTAGCTAGCCCCATTGAAATCACCTTCCATGGCAGTAGTTGTCTTGTGTTGTCTGTGACTCTTTTGTGTTATTATGTCGCATCCTAGGCTTGTAGGATGTACCATCTGCATCGTGTTGTTTCCTTGGCTGAACGAGTGTTTGGCTGCTGACCGTTTGTCAGCAGTATATTTTGGAATTTGCAGTACAGTGTGCCCTCCCTAGCATTGTGACTTGTGATACAGGTGTCCGTGTGTCTTCACTGGGGGTGAGATGATAGTTCCACACACAGATTCATTTTGACAGTGTTGTTAACACGTTCATATCAATGTACCCGGACATCCCATACCTCTAGACTTATGCAATGGATTAATGTAAACGTCATTGGGACACTTTCAATTTGCAATGTGACATTTAGACACTCCACACGTTGTGATCTTTGACGTCTTAACATTAGACTGTACACTAATTTCCGATGTGTGGAAGGTTCAATGGTGACCTAAGAAACATGGCTAGCGATGTCACAACCTCAGTGTGTTCCTGTCGGCATGTTGCTGTTATGGTGTATGTGTTGTGTGTCCTAGAGGGTTGCTGTGCAGTGTGTATATAAGTAGGTTTTTGTACTTACCAACAAGTAGTCCATTGCCATACCGTCCATCCTGGAAGTGTTCATTGATGGTGCAGTGACGGAAGATGAATGAGTCATGGACCCTTGCAGGATATTTAGCCACGATGTTGGTGATCAATCCTTGGTGATTGACTATGGCCTGCACATTGATAAAGTGTGTGTGCTTCCTGTTGCGGTAGAGGTGTTTAGTTGCAGCAGGTGGCACAAGGCGTACATGTGTGCAGTCGATTGCACCACAGATGTGTGGGAAGGCACTAATGAGGTAGAACCCCTGTTTTGTTTCCTGCTGCTTCTGCAGTGTGTTAGGGAAGCAGATGTGGCGAGTGTAAGTCCAATGATGGCATCCAGTACTTTGGGCAAAAAGGCAGAGAATGATGGTTGTGATATTCCGGCAACCAGGGCACCAGTTGTTTGAAAAGAGCCACTTGCCAGCATGTGAAGTATGGCAAGCAGCTTGGTTTCTGTTGGGATGGTGCGGGGTGTCAGCAAAGTGGGTGCCAACTGCGGCTCAATGTTTCATAGCAGCTGCTGAATGGCCTGCCAGTTCAACCTGTACCTTTGGATGATGTTGTGTTCCCTAAGGCCATGAAGGGTTGTTCTGGGGTGGAATATCCTCTCCTGCCTTCTGCGCTGCCTTTGGGGTCACTCCTGCTGGTGTTGTGGTAGCTGCTGTTGTAGTGGCTGGGCTCTGCGTCTGCGTGCACACTGGATAAGAATCACCTTCATGTCTCCCTTTTGCTGCTCTGCTGCTCTGCTGTTGCTTCTGTGTGTTCTGATTAAATACAGGTGTGTTTTCCCCATTTTAACGCTTGCCCTGACCCAGGCGTTAAATTTTGATGCAAATCGGGCTGAGTGTCATTATCCGGCTCCACCTCCCGGCGTGCGTAATTTTTGCCCGAAAGCATAAATAAAACACACGGCCGTTTAAATCATTTTTTGGGCGGGAACGCCTACTTTGCATATCATTAACGCAAGGGGGGTTGCCGCATCCAAAAAATGACGCACACGGCGGACTTTTGTCATCCGCGGTCTCGGGCGTAAAAGTTTAAATATGGGGCAACGTTTGCGCTGAATGTGCGTCAAAATTATTGACGCACATTCAGCGCAGACGGAGTTTAAATATGCCCCCAAGTTTCTGTATGAAGAGTAATAATATGTTTTAAAAGACCTCCAGGAATACCCATGCATCCAGCTTCTTCCAAAGAATCTGCCTGTTTAGGCAATCAAAAGCTGTTGAAAAATCTATAAATGGCACGTAGACAGGCATTTTACTTCAATTCACATATTGTTCCAACAGCAGATGGATCACAGTTATGTTATCTAGGGTCGAATGACCAGCTCTAAACCCAGCCTTTTCCTTTAATATCTAATAAGGTATTCTGCCTATAATGACACAGAGAGTTTATAGATCCCTTCTTATGAGGCAGCAGTATAATACTCCCCTTCCATGAGCTTGGAACCATCCCGGTTCAATAACAATAATGAAAAAGTGCAGATGAATAAGTAACCCAATGTTCCACATCTGATTTTATAATAGAAATAGGCAATTGATTTGGACCTCTGGTCCCCGTATTTTTAGCACCCTTAAGATGGAGCAACATTTCCTGTTGTGAAAGGGGGAGAAACAATCTCTCAGCTACCCCTTTATCTTGGAGCTTTTTAGTCCATCAGAGGAATGAGAATTCAAGGCCCATAAAGAAGTTACATAGTCCTACCATTTTATGCTAGTTATAGTATTTACATTTTGGCTCAACCAGAGAACCAGTATTTTCCCCTACAATTCTCGAAAAAGCTTTTGCATTGTAACGGTTTATTGCCTTCGTTAACCTAATCCATATCTCATCACAGCTAACCCCTTTTTTGGATTTTTAACCATCTAGTCCTTCTTCTTTTTAAACATGCAGTCCATTTATTTCTCTCTTTGGAATACTGGACAAATTGCCTTCTTTGTAGAAGATTATTAAGCCTATTCAAAGTACACCATTTACAAAAATTATTAGACTGGCTCAAGTATTCATTTCTGATGCAACCTTCCGGGGTTGGTACTATACACACAAATTTCCCCATATCCTCTTCAAATACATGGATCGGTAACCAACCTGAGGAGGGCATAGTCTCAGTAATTTTCCCTAGTACGACAGTGAGCCGTTGTTTATCTTTCGTCGTCCATAAAACCTTCCCATTTGCAACACTAAACAACACCTCCTCATTATCATAGATCTGCCATGGGTGACTAAACTCCGGTTTCCCGGTGATAGTAAAGAGCATAATATTATGGTCACTCCAAAGATTCTTTATTACCTTTAAATGA
Organism: Pleurodeles waltl; assembly: GCF_031143425.1. Classification (NCBI taxonomy): domain Eukaryota; kingdom Metazoa; phylum Chordata; class Amphibia; order Caudata; family Salamandridae; genus Pleurodeles; species Pleurodeles waltl. Next base: position 950,479,254 of record NC_090445.1, read on the forward strand.
GACACCCAAGGCAAACCTGTTTATCTGAGCCTTTAACCACTAGGCCAGAGTAGGCCAGAGAATATTATGCTTACTGTACAGTGTCCAGACTTAACTATGACATTCAACCCACAGATTATGAGGGGAAAAAGACTTTAATGTTCCATCACTAGGAATGTTTAACAGTGAATGCACTAGAAAAGAAACAGACACACTGCCAAGAAATACTAGGATTTGAACCGTCAGCCACTGACTGACTGCACAAGACTTTGAGCATTAGACCAGAAGTGATTCTGTTCTGCTCTGCATCCAAACATGACTATAACTTTCTTACCAAACATCTTGGTAATCTGTCTCTTTGAAGTCATTGCATGGAGAGACCAGTGCAATAACAGCCTTTCTCTCTCTTCCATCCCTTAATGGGAGAGAGAGTGAAAGGACAGCGAGGGGAGCCTGGAGAATCCCTGCATCCTGTGGGAGCCAGCATTGCTCTCACATGCAGGGAGCTGCTTTAAATAGCAGCTCCCTGCTAATGGGAGCAATGTTTTAATCTGTTTCCCAGAATGAATCTTTGCTGTTTGACAGCTCTCACTTACAGAAAGTGAAGTGTTTCTCTGACTTTGCGGGAGCTGGCACGCTCCCGCCAAGTGAGAGCAAACACCTATGTCACTTGGGTGGGGACCCCGGGGCATAGCAAGAGCCAGACTTCGGGGTGGTGGTCCCCAGGGCAATCTGTGCTTCACAAGGGGGCATGGGGCAGCCCTCCTCCAACCTATATAGCCCCAGGGAGGTGGTGGTCCCTGGAGCTCTGGGGTCTGCCACGGACCCCCTTCATTCTTTTATTGTAACCCTGGGGAGATGACGGTCCCTGGTGATGCAGGAGGGCTGCACAGCACCCGAAGCATTATATTTGAATGAAGACCTGGAGAGGTGACAGTCCTTTGGGCTGCGGGGGCCACATCCTTCCTCCATTAAATTAGATTAATTCTCCAGGGAGGTGGTGTCCCCTGAGGCTGTGGGGGTGGGTGCACCACCCCCTGAATTATATTTCAATGCCGCTGGGAGGTGGTAGTCCCTGGGGCTACAGGGGTCAGCTAGCCCCCCATATTATATTCCATTGATGCTACGGGGAGGTAGTGGTCCCTAGGGCTGCAGGGGGACGGACCCTCTGCGTTCATTATAAATAAGTACTAGGGAGGTAGAATTCCCCGGGGCATCAAAATGTCCTAGGCGGGGTACCAAGTGTCTCCCCCTCCTTTATTTCAAAATGATCCTGGGACTTGGCCCACTTGGGGGATTTATAAAAACAAGTGCAGGAGAACACTTTTTTGCTCTGGCGGGGTCCCTTTACCACGAGTGACTTTACCATGACCTCATTTAATTTTTTCTCTCTTTTTTCCTGGGACTCGGCTGAAGCCAAGTCCCAACATGGCTGCCAACATTTCCTGGTTTGAAGGGTTGACAGTCAATCGGAGTTCTGTAGCTCCATGCACAAGCTCTTATTTTTTGCAAAGTTGCCAGGGAGGATCCGCTGCCCTAGATATACAAATTTATTTTCCCTTTAATATCTCAAAAACTACTGAACAGATTTACACCAAATAACCAAAAGCACAATCTGCTGAACAAAATCTATCTTTCTGACAAATTTGGGTTCAGCAGTTTGGGCAGTAGTCGTGTTCAAATCTTCTATGAGAAGTAACATAGAAAAAGCAAGTTTGTTGACGTCCCCTTTTTCTCAGCCCCCGCTGGATGGATCACCCTGAAACTTCCCAAGCGCAGCAAGAACCACGGCACACTTTTTTCTTCTGCAGGCAGCTGAACATATGCATCATAAGAGGATCATTTGTAAAAACAATATTTCTCAAATGTATCCATGAAACTAATATTATCCAGCATATCTACTCAAGAATTCTCTTCCCAGAATTTATATTGTGATCATGTAATCAACGCTTTCAGTGCCTCGCTCTGTGTAAAGTGCAACAGTACAAGAAAAAAACTCACCTTTACCATATTGTTCTAATTAAAAGCAAAAACAGGGCAGAAAGGGTTGAAGGGGCGGGGGAGTGGGGAATGGCAAAAAATAAAATAAAATAAAATTAAAATAAACAATAAAAAATAAAACAAATATAAAATTCACATTTATAGGAGCTCTTATTGACCAAATACATATTCAAATCAAAACTCAATACTACTCATTCCCATTATTCGGTTGAACAGAAATATATTCTATACGAGCCATATAGTTCTGGCATGTTCCCCAACTGAACAACTCTTAATCCTCCCCAAAATCCCTGAGCCTGATTGTGTCTGCTGACCGACACCCCTGCTGATGCCTCCTTCGTGCCACTGGCGCTCCCATCCTCCTGCCTCTCATCTCCCAGGACATACAATGGCAGCCGCAGCATGGACACACTGCAGCCGTGTGCAGCAGGTGTTCAACTGCCACACCAAAGGTACACCAAAGGCAAGCGCATCTTCACCTTCCACACCTGGACCACACCCAGTGCCAGGACCCCTAGTCCTCCTGCCCTCTCATGGCTACACTCCAGGTCCTGAACATCAGACATCCCATCAACAGCTCCTTCAAGGCCTCCTCACGCTCAACCAAATTACCCTTCACTTCCTCACACTGTCATTTCTCCTGCAACACGGGTCCACCTGTGCACAAGAAAACCCACACTACATCCACGGAGAAGACTACAAGCAACCAAGCACCACACCTGTGTATCCTGCTAAATGAAAACACACCACAGAAGTCTAGGACACCATCACTACCCACAACCCAGATGTTGCCTTCATCACAGAAACATGGTTAACACCCTCCTCAAACCTTGACATCACAACGGCCACCCCTGACGGCTACAAGATGATACACTGAGACTACACCAACAGACATGGTGGGGGCATTGCTATTATTTTCAAGGAAATCATCCAATGCACCAACAGGGATGATGACTGAAAGCCCCTCATGGAGCACCTCAATATCCAACTCCAGACTGATGCCACCACCCTTGCATACAGACCACAGGGACCTTCTGCGATGCCATCACCAACCTCATCACCCCCTTGCCATTCACCCCCTTCCCTATGTCCTACCTGGTGATTTCTATTTACGCTCTAAAGACCCCAATAATAACAACTCCACTTCCCTCACAGAGAACCTCAGCAATATCGTCATCACCCGACTGGTCCACAAACCCACGCACATAGCCAGACAAACTCTGGACACCATCTTCATTTCTAGCAACAGAATCAATTTCACTCACTTGACTGATCTCAACTAGACCGACCACGTCATCATCCACTTTACCATCTCCAATTCCCAGCACACCACCTCCAAGCACCTCAGCACCCCCCAGAAAAGCTGGGGCAAGATAACTGAGACCCAAATGGGCAGAGGCCCTAGGCGTTGGACAACCCGAGCCCATGGGAGACTTCGACCTCAACCAGCCCGTTCAAAAGTTCACCACCTGGATCACCAAATCGCCAACAGAGTCCCCCTGCTGAAACCAGCTAAAACCATCAACACCTCTAAGCCAGAGATGCCATCGACTAATTAAACAATGGCGCTTGACCAAAGACCCTTCCAACAGAGTCACCTACAGGGCAGCCCTCAACAACTACCACCACCACATCAAGACAGCAGAGGGAGCAACAATCACTTCTTGCATCAACACAGCAGCTAATCACACAAAAGAACTCTTCAGAATCATCAAGGAATTCTCTAACCTGATAGCCACAAAGACTATCATCCTACCATCCCAGGAACTTTGCGACACCCTCTCAGACTACTTCCACCGCAAGATAACCACCATGTACAACAATTTTTAAACCCCAACTCTCCACCTCCAGCCTAGACAATCTCTCTTAAGTAGCAAACACCAGCCACACGATAACCTCCTGGTTCCTGATTACACACACAGACCACTACAGGCATCATGCCATCCATCCACCGAATGGGCACCTACCGACCCTGATACCCACTGGTTTTTCAATCACAGTTTGAACACTGTTAGCATGGAACTAACCTGCATCTTCAACACCTTCATCCCTACGGCAACCTTCCCGGATGAATAGAAGCACGCAGATGTCAGACTCTTACTAAAGAAAATCTCTGCCGACCCCAGCACGTAGACTGCACTGATTGCTGCGACGTGCGACATCAGGACCCTCCTTGACTGAAGAGAGTCAGCAGCCCTGATCTTTCTGGACCTCTCCGCAACATTGAATACAGTCTCCCACCACACTCTCCTCATTAGACATCACAACATAGGGATTAAAAAAAAAATCCTTTGGTATGTCGCCTCTTTCATCTCAGGCCACACACAGAGCATCTGCCTTCCTCCCTTTACTTCTACATCCAAGAACATAAACTGCGGCGTACTCTAAAGATCCTCCCTGGACCCAACCCTGTTCAACATCTACATGACCCACCCTCGCAGACATCGTCAGATCCTACGGACTCAATATAGTCTCCCATGCCAATGACACTCAATTAATCCTCTCACTCACCAAAGGCTCCCACAACGGCCAAGCCAATTTCTGCAATGCCATGACCAATGTTGCAACATGGATGAAAAATAGCTTCCTTAAACTAAACACAGACAAAACGAAAGTCCTGATCTTCGAGAAGAACACCTCCATGTGGGACCATAGCTGGTGGCCAGCAGAACTTGGATCAATGTCCTCTCCATCAGACTACGCCCAAAACCTAAGCATTTTCCTCGACTGCCAACTATCCATGAATCGATAAGCAAACTCAGTCACCTCCTCCTGCTTCTACATCCTCCACATGCTCTGCTGAATCTTCAAATGGATTCGTACTGACACTAGAAAGACAGTCACACACACCCTGGTCACCAGCTGCCTTGACTATGGCAAAGCTCTCTATGGCAGTGTAGGTAGCTGCATAAAAGACTCCAAATTCTACAGAACACAGCAGCCGGATTCATCCTTATCCTCCCCAAGTGCTTAAGCATCACCCCACACCTAAGGAAATTTCACTGGCTCCCCATCTAGAAAAGATGCCAATTCAAAATCCTCACACTCGCATACAAGGCTCTCCACAACTTAAGGCAGTTCTACACCACTCATCAACTGAGCTTCTACGTTGTTGCAAGACAACTATGCTCTGCCTTGCTAAACCTCTCACATGCCCTGCAGGCCCTCACCCAAATCATCAACACCACCATTACCTCCACCAAAGTCCCGAAAAACTGGAAGCATGCAGCAGTTAACACCCTTCTCAAGAAACTATCAGCTGACAATAGCTAACTGTGACCCCATTGCCCTGTTCCCGTATCCAAACAAAGTGATAGAGAAGCCCACGAACAAGCGACTCATGAGCCACCTCGAGCTACATAACCTACTAAACACCACCCAATCAGGATTCAGAAAGAACTACAGCACAAAAACTGCACTCTTTATTGCCACTGATGACATCAGGACCATTCTGGACTGGGGAGAAACAGTTGTCCTCATCCTGCTTGACCCATCTGTGGTATTTGACACATTCCCCTACCACACACTGATCAGAAGACCCCAAGTGTTTGGCATCCAAGGTTTCACACTCTACTGGTCCTGCTCCTTCCCTTCAGGAAGATCTCAGAATCAGTCTTCCACACTTCATATCAGAAACCTAGAGCTTGATCTGCAGAGTCTGCCAGTCAAACTCTGTTCAGCATCTACATATCACCACTCACTGAGTTAATTGAATCCCAAGACATCACCATCGTCTATGCCAATGACACCCAAATCCTCCTCTCCATGTCAGACAAAAAAACTACAACCAGAAGCAACCTCACCAACTGAATGACCATGGTAGCAGAATACATGAGAACAAACCCTTGAAGTTCAACTTAGAAGAAGGGCAGAAGTACTAGTCTTTGGAAGCAAGTCCTTCCCATGGGACAGGACTAGGACCAACACCAGCATCCACTGACCATTAAGGAAATCTGGAGATTAACCTGGATGACAAGCTCAACATGATGGCACAAGTCAACCCAATGAGCTGTACCTGCTTCCACATAATACGGATGCTACAAAAAATCTTCAAGTGGCTGTCCCAAAACTCCAAATTGTCACGCAAGCGCTTAGCACAAGCAGACTTGACAACAGAAACGCACACAACTCTGATATATCTAAGCAGCTCCTGTACAGACCTCAGACCAGTCACAATGCAGCCGAAGTCTAATACTCATCTTTCTGCATCGCACCCGCATAGCATCTCACCTCAGAGAACTGCATTTGATTCCCATTCACAATCACTGTGAATTCAATTAACTTACACAGACCTATATTGACCTGCACAACACTAGACCAGCATATCTGAGCAATCGCAGCATCTGGCCAGGCATCTATGCTCAGCCTCGCTCACACTCATATACATCCCCGCCTTCCCAAAAGCAGAGCAGGCGGGTATTCATTCTCCAACCTCACACATAAAACATGGAACAAACTCCAACAACACATCAGAGCCTAATCCTCACTTCATGAGTTCCACAAGAATCTGAAGACCTGACTCTTCAATAACATTACTGTGAACACATGCCAACACATTAGTTCATGCACCTGGATACCCTTAAGGGTAATCAGTGTGTTTAAAAGTAAATATAACATAACATAACCTTTAAAAAGTTAAAAAAATAACAACTGCAAAATGATACGTAATTAAGTTATATATGTTAAGTAAGCATCATCATTTAATCATTCCTAACATCGTTCAACTTACCCTAATTTATATCATTGTTATGTATCACAAATTCTTTTACTCTTCCAAATAATTGAACTCATCAATAAATATCTGTTAATCTATCTTAATTGGTCATCATTATGGACAGGGCGCAGCATGGTCAGTAAGATTGGGTGGGGGGGGGGCTTCAGTTTTTCCAGCAATTACGATGCTGGCATATACTGTTAAAATACATTCTACAACTGCAGGATGCAGGAGTGAGGTTAAAGGAGCAGTGGAAAGGGGGATGAATGCAGTTTGGTAGGGGTACTAAATGAGAGAAGGCAAGATTTTAAAGAATATCCAACATTTTTGAAGAATTTGAAAACCGAGTGGTAGAGAGAGTGTGTGCATGTTTGTCTTTGTATATGGAGCATTAAAGCCCAGATTCAAATTTGTCTCACCTTTTTCCGTATGTGGCATGATCACAAAAGAACAATTAATGCTTTGTTTAACCTTCTTAAAGGTCAAACATCTCAAAGACAGTGATAGAGAAGAATATAGATCTTTGTAAGTCTACCTATCTGAAAAATATCAATTGTCAGTGGAAATGGCTACCAAGCGTCATTGCAGCTCTTATCAGATCTAAGTTTGAGAGCACCGGTGGATGAACAATTGATGCTAAACAACAGTAAGGTAGGAGGTATAGGATTCTTTATAAACCCGGTCATTTAGCCAATGGGTTGTAAAGAATGTTATAAAATGGTTCTAACAAAGCCCACACAAAGTGTACAGAGAAAGGTTAATGCTGGTGAAAATATTTTGGTGAAAATGGTACTATGATCGCTACCTGTGAAACAGATGACAGGGAGATGAGTGGCATTGATGATTACTTGGGCCAGGGTAGTAATAAAACAGAGAAGCTTATAAAGAGTGAAGTAAGGTATGAGTAAAGCAAGGATGGATTCTTCATTTTTAAAAACAATAAACAAACAAGGTGCCACCACAAGGTAAAAAGAAAGAAAAAACTGAAAATCACTGAAACATGGTAAAGAAAGTTGTGGTTAGGTAACACTCATGCACCTTGCATAGAGGGTCTAGACTACAATTCAAATTCAAAGTGTCCAGCAGAGATGCCTAATCTGGAACATATAGTAATGATGAAAACAAAACAAAGTGAAATTGCCTCCCCAGAAGGTTCTTAGTGTAAGAGAGTCGCAATGATATACAACACGGCATCAACTATAGAGGTGAAAGATAAAACAACAGACATTATAGAGAAAAAATGCAACTACAAAAACCCATTCCAGAAGCAAAAGAGACTCTCACCATCTGTGGATTAAATTCAAATGCCAGTCTCAATGATCAAAAATGTCCCTTATGTCCGAAAGTAGACACTTGAGTCAAACTATCTGTGCAAACAACTCCCTGTCCTAAACTTTGTGGATATAATAGTTGATTACAAGCCTAATCCTCTCCTAAACTGCTCACAAATTTTGGGCTAGCGACAATTGCATCAAGTAATATAGTTTTGGTGTCTCTCCCCTATGCACAGGAACACACATCAATCTGTGTTAGTACAATGGAACACTTCCACCCCAACATAGTGCTTGACCAAATATTAAAGTCAAGAAACGAGTTAAGGCACACATATGTGACCCATACCAGATTCAACAACAAAAGAATAGCCTTAAAAATCATGGCGATAATACTAATCCTTCAAGGAGCCCAATAGAACATCAAGGATGGAGATCCAATTGGTCCAAGTGCTTATTTAAGTGCACCAACCATGACAAGTGGGGAGAATGAAAACAAATGATAATAATTAAAACATATTCATGGGGACAGCTATTTACAGTGGCATCAATTAAGGAACACAATCAGATAAATGAATACAGTTAAAATTGGATTGCAATTGCTACTAACACAAGCCCTCATTATGAGTTTGGTGGTCCACGTATCGCCACACCGGCAGTGCAGACTGCCATATTACGACCACTGCGGTGATCCAACTGCAACACAGCCAAGACACCGCCAGGACCACCAGTGCAGTCGGACCGCCGCCAGTAGCCATCTCCAGGCCGTCGGCGACCAATTCACCGGCCACCATATTACGAGTCAGCAGACAGCCAGGATTTCTGGGGCGGTGCCACCACCACAAAAAGCCTGGCAGACACTGACAGTATAAAAGAAGACACTCACCTCCATGTACACAGACGTGCCCGCAGCCACCGTGGCAAACAAACTGCAAGTCCTCCCAGCATTGTATCTCGCCACACACCTTCACGACCAGCGACAGCAATGAAGACAACAACCATAAGTACCCCTGCCTAGCACACACTGGAGGGAAAGGCAGCATCGCACATTCACACGCAACACATACACCCAGCACGGACAGCAAAGACCACACACACATGCAAACAAACGTACCATAACAGCACACACATCTACACACACGCACACACAAAATACACAAATGCAAATGCAAAATACACACACCACGCCAAACAGACACGTGGCATACACACAGTACAATGCACTCCACACCACCAACACAGTCATACTCATCCATACACAGCACCCCACAATCACACATCAACAATAACATCATAAACACACAAACGCAGTCATAGACTGGTATGTCGAGAAACATGACATAAACACACAAACAAAAACCTATACTTAACAAGAATACACAATCAGTAGCGCTGAACAGACCTCCAAACAATGACACAGGTAAGACGCTACATACAACCAACATACAAAGGAATTCACAGATGCAGCACCATAGACACAGACGCACACACCACTACCAAACAATGCCGCAAGCATAGAAACACATCACAAGATGCACATGGCACAGGTTATCTACCCAGCATATGTAACAACGCAGACACAACCCATACACGTGCAATGTGTGCTTGTGTGTGGTGGGTATATGTTGGGTGGGTGAGTGAGGACGTTTGTGTTTCTTGGGAGGAGGGGTAAGAGATGCAGGGAGATAGAATGGAAGATGTATGAGTGTATGTTGGGGTGGTGGCTGCAAGTGAAGTGATGTGCTGCATGTGGTAGTGAAGGTGGTCATGGTCAGTGTGGATGTGGTGTGGGGTGGGTGTCTGCGTGTCTGCTCTTGCAGTGTCTGAGGGTATGACAGGACAGGTGGCAGGATCAGGGTGTGATGATGCAGTGACAGCCAGCAGGTATGAGTGGTGATGTGATTGTAACGGAGGAGGTTGTGGGGGAAACAGTATAGGAAGTGTCTGTTGTTGTGTTTGCTGATGTGTGTTGTGTATGTGCATGCTTGTGGTGCCAGTATCTGTCTTTGTGCACCTTGTTTGTTGTAGTGGGTGAATGCTGGTCTGTAGGTGTGCTTTGGATGGGTGAAGGGAAAAGGGTCTTGGATTGGGAACAGGTAGCTGGAGGGGGACGGAAGATGAACGAACAGTGGCTGCCATCAAATAGGAGGCTAGAGCCTGAAATAATCTCTGTAGGCCAGCCAAAGCACTGTGAATGCCTTCCAGGTATGCAGTGCTCTGCTGCATCTGGGATGTCAGTCCCTGGATGGCATTCACAATGGTTGACTGGCCCACAGATATGGACCTCAGGAGGTCAATAGCCACCTCATTGAGGGCAGCAGGGGAGACTGTGGAAGGGGCAGAGGTGCCTGCGGCAAAGGAGAGGCCCACCCTCCTGGGTGGGTGGGCATGGGCTACTGGGTGGGGAGGTACAGGGAGGGCGGTGCTGGTAAGGGGAGTGGTGGACAATGATGATGCTGGGCTGGTCCCAGATGGGTCTGCCACCACCAGGGAGCCACCATCAGAGGAGGAATCGGAAGATGATGTTGTAGCTGTTCCAGTCTCCCCTGTGAATCTCCCCTTGTACTCCATCAAACTAGTCCCCTCAGCAGACTTTGCCTTCTGGGTCCTGTGGGATTCAACTTCCCCACTTGCCAGTGCCCCTTCTCCTTTGCCAGTTGATGATAATGCACACATAGACAGAGGTGAAGAGAGAAGGAGTTTAAGAGAGAAAGAAAGGGAGAAAAGGGTCAATACCTACCCACCTTTGACACATACTGACAAGATATCTACTTTCCCCCGCCGTGACAAATAGTGGTTATAATACAATTACTATATACGTAGTTCAGGTAGCCATGACCAACTATTTAACCTTTTACCTCCCCTCTTCACCCAAGAAACAATCCTGAACATCTTACATGCCTGTCAGCTCTTGTAATCACATGTCTATTTTTACTTCATGAACATACTTACCTACATGTCAATCACAACACAATGAAACAAAAAAAAAACTTCAAAGGTACTCTATAAATAGACAATATGACAGATATATGTGGAATGCATCTTGTACAGATGTCCTTTTATATTGCAATGAATTCTCTTTCAATGCAAACTACACATAACCCAAATACAGAGCTAACAAGATAACTTTTGCGAAGTAATGTAGAATCAGGGATAGAGAATGAAGGTTGTAGAATGCCTCAACATTCAAATTTGTCTTAATTACAGTTGACAATGTGGTACTGCACCACCACATCAATGCTTGCATGGCTTTACTAACCTAACACATATCAGTGCAACACAATTGGAGTGACAACCATGACTGTATTCTTCTCCAATTCGATTAGACCTCTTCAATATCTAAGTCCAGTAAGGGACACAGTAGAAAACCACACAAATTTCACCTAACAGTCTGCACTTACCCCCTTGTGGTGCTGTGCTGCCCTCAAGCACACATTCAACTCAGGGTAGGCCACCGCCAGTATGCGGGCCATTCAGGGGGCCAGGGTCCGACGGGCCTCCCTTCCTTGTAGGCAGGCGGTCCCCAACTGGGCCTCTGCGGTCAAGTCCTCCCACTACTTCCTGCAGTGAGTGCTCCGCTGGCTATGGACCCCCAGGGTTTGCACTTGTTTGGTGATGGCTCTCCATAACCCTTCTTTCTGATGGGCCTTGACCTGCATGGGAGACATAGAAAAAAGTAGAACATCATGTAGATGATACAAAACATCATCAGCATTTTTAGACATACAGAACACACAGCACATATCCAGTACGCTGTACATCACATACATTATTAGCATACTATTCCACCTCTCAGACATCCCATTTCAATGTGCACACACTTTTGCCGTCAAACACCACCTGAGATATAAGTAATCAAATGTTCTACTAATCTGTTTATTTGGAGCCCGTACAACTCTCTATACAGTGGTAGGACCTCTTCCACCAGTTTTTCAAGTTTGTATGGAGTAAATGTTGGGGCCCTATCCCCTGTAGTACGTGCCACTAAGGCTCCCATACACAGCAGCTCACGCAGTAGAGGTCTTGCTTGCTCGAGTGTCAGGAGTCAAGTGAGCTGGGCCATACAAAAAGGCTGTCACAGCCGCTGCGGTCATGACCGTCACCGCCGGTGGTGATCATCATTAGCCACAGTTCTGCATAGACATCAATGTTAACCAATGAGGAGTTGCACAGCAGTTCCGACGCCTTCCTCCAACTCCAGCAGGCGGAATGAGGTCACTTCCATCTGTCCTCTACAAGCAGGACAGGCTGTTGCCATTTTATGATTTCAAATGAATTTTATATGATCCTACTGCATCATTACTTTAATATTTGCACAATATGCTTAATGTACGGTGTCAACATAATTGACACTCACATATGAAGGGGTGTCAGCTGGCAATACTTCAGGTGTATATTCATAACCATGTAAGAACATTCCGTACTGTGCAACATATGAGAAGCTTTTGTTTGTTCATGACTTCACTTCCTGTACAAGTCCCTCAGTCCTGAGTATGGCAATATGAGGTACTGCCATAATGTGTGGGTAGGAATGGTGTGTCAATAATTGTTTCCATCTGAAACATGCCTGACAACCTATAGGACCAATGCTTTCTGATTGTCCAGTGATATTTATTGGTTATGACACTGTAAGAAATGTACTGAGTACTCTTTGTCCCCCTGCCTAGATACAGCCAAATCAGAGTGATGAGAAATGCCCCTAGTAGACCTGGAAAGCATGGAAGACAGGCACATTGTGACCATCAAGGAATTGGTTGCCCAGTTGCAACCAGACCACATGTCAACCTTAAGGAATCTCCATGCCATCCCTCTAATAGTACAGGAGTTGTCTGTCCTGCATTTTTTGGTCAGGTGACTGTGGGATCGGCTGCAGGGATTTCACAGTCAATGCTCAGTGTAGTGTTATAGAATGTGCTGGATGCCCTACTGAAACATATGGACAGGTACGTAAGTTTCTTATTCAAAACGCCAGGGCACTCTTATGAAATAAGATAAGTGTCTGTGCAGTTAGGTTCTTGGTCTTCGGAGAATCAATATATAATCCAAACATAGTTAAAGTTCATTGTCTTTATTCTTGTGCGAGGTTTTCATACATGTTCATCACATCAGAAAGATTCCATATGTGGTCATCACAACAACATTCAACAGCCAACACGTGTTTCGTCTCCGAGAAATTAATCTCATTCACTTCCTCTGGGCTGTAAGAAACATAATAATGAGCTTGGTCATAATCTGTAGTTATACATGATTATGGAAAATTAATACCTGGCACTAAAATCGTGGCCAAGTCCTTCACCAGTATCGCATGAGTGTCTAAAATCATCAAGTGACATTACCAAACAGAGCCACAGAGAAAAAACTGTGATTACAGTCTACCACAAGTGATAAACTTGTTATTATTATAAATATCTCCAAAAGTTTGATGTGCACGTGAAACGAAGTAGAAATTGAGAATTAGAAATAGGGATAAAGACTCCCACTAGATATGTGGTGATGAGAAACGGAAATTAAGGGCCATATTTATACTTTTTGACGCAAAACTGCGCTATCGCAGTTTTGCGTCAAAAAAATTTGCGCCGTCTAACGCCATTTGGATGCACCATTCGGGAGTCAAATTTATACTTTGACGTACGGAGGCGCAACCAACAGGTGGGAGTCATTATTTCATGACGCACACAGCGTCGGTCTGTCGTAAGGGAAACCCACGTAAAAGTGACGCAAATCACTGTGGGTCGATTTACGACAGCGCAATCGTGAAAACGCCGGTTTTTTTCACGCTATTGCGTGACATTTTTGCGCGAAAACTGCACTTACAGGAGAGGAGACCCAAAATGGATCCTAGATGCCCCAACAGACCCCAGGAGGATGAGAGCAGACCAGGAACCAGCCAGGAGGAAGCATACAGGAACCAGGACATGTTAAAGAAAAAAAGAAAGTGTCGCTTCAGTGCAGAGGAGCAGGAAATCCTGGTGAAAGAGGTGACGGAACACCAGCACCAACTTTTCATATCCTCAAAATTGCCACTCAGTAGGAGAGAGGCCATATGGAAACAAATTGTGGACAAGATAAACAGTGTGGCTGAAGAACGCCGGACAGTCACCGAGTGTAAGAAACGCTGGCATGACTGTAAACGTAGGACCAAAGAGAAAATGGCCAGGAACAGGAAGGCAGCAATGCAGACTGGAGGGGGGAGTCCAGCACAACAGGAGGCCCTGGACCACATGGAGGAGATGGTCGCAGCCGTCATCCTGGAGGAGATCGTCACAGGGATACAAAGACTGGACAGCGCAGACTACCACGACACTACGCACATGCAGGGTAAGTCGCATGGGGAATTACAATGCAATAATGGGGACTGTAAGCAGGGGGGGGATACCTACTACACAATGCATGTAACTTAGCACATATATGAAGTGGCATGGGGAAAGGGGCACGGCAGGGGGGAATGGCCAGTACTGACCATAGCCGGGGCACGACAAAATACTGCCACCAATACAGTCCCACGGGGACATCCTGTAATTACAACAAGAGAGCCAAGGGAAACCAGTGACAGGTGGGAAGGACACTACCCTGAATCCACATCCAGGCACTTGTTTTGCACAAACTATTCCCCATCAACTAGGTCCCTACCTGTAATGCAGTAGCAAATACAACAACTGCAACTTAACTGCCACCACAGTTGACAATAACACCTCTCATCTCTGGGCAGCTATAGTACCAAATGGCAGGAACCCCACCCTGTAACATACATACCTAAATTAGGAGGTGAGGATGACATCTGCAACTACTCCTAGAAATAAGACAAAGGTACCACTACACTTAAATGCCGAATGTCCATAACTGACACATACATAAGCCTAAGTAAACAGCAATAGGAGCCACACAGCACTAATGACACACACATGCTGCATACGTCAGGGTCCCTCACGTGCCTGCCTAACAATGCTACATCACAAATGTCATACTGCTCAGACAACAACATTGACGAGGGGACACAGGCAACTGCTCAATGAAACACATCTGCACAGTCTAACCAAAAAATAGGACATTCATACGATAAACAGGCCAATCCAGTAAGACACACATGAGACCCCATCAGATACAAACATCAACAATGTTTACATCCATACCACATCCTAACATTGACATACATAGGTCATGCCACCTAACATGTACAGATCATGCAATGTGAATAAAAAGTGTATGGTGCAGGGCCTGTGAGTCAAGTGTGCTGGCAGGGCAGTCACAACACTCACAGTCAGTCAAAGTGTAGCGTGGCAAGTGAAACGTATACTTTGCGCAATAGCCTCAGGCTGGAGGCCTTTGTGCATCTTACCCTGAATGTACTTATACTTATTTGCTGACATCTAAGTGCCTCAGAGCACTTTGCACTAAATGAATCTCATTGCCCTTCCTATCAGTTAATGTAGCAAATAGTCAGTCCTAAGGTGTTGGCAATTAGTCAAATCACCCTGTTTTGCCTACTTCTGCACTGGAGTTTGCCAGAACATATTCACTCTGTGCCCCAGTCAAGGATACCGTCTGGTTCGTTGATGATAGATGTGTTAGGGGTTAAGGTTTGCCATTCCTGCGCAGGGAAACTTTGTCATCACAATGACATATGTCTTTTAAATTCACTTCCTCGTCCCAAGACACGCATGGGGGAGTTTACAAACAGAAAATCACATCTAGATGCTGCCTGCCTTGCTGCTGATGCAGAACCAGATCCCAGCCCATTCCTCTGATATGAGGGATGATGTCTCCCCTGTGATTCAGACAGCCAAGCTCCAAACTTAACATGCTGTGCTATATATAGAACAAGCAGAGGGAGAGTAGAAACTGTTAGGCACCATGATAGCTGTGTACCAATGTATTACTCTCCTGCGGACTATTTCAGTTCTAACTGTGTGTATTGTTTTGGTTATTGGGGCTCACACCTAAATTCCTACAAGTCAGTTGTACAATGAAACTTCATATCAAACAAATACTGTCTGTGTCACTTGTGTATGGGAACATACCGGAAAAGATAGAAATGTGTAGGACCTGAGTGACCACCACTTCCCTGAGAAGTCCCAAAGATGTCATGGGCTTGGACTTCTAAACCTTCCTCTGTTGTGGGAGATCAGAGGCACTGCTAGTCTGTCTGAGCTAAATAGAATATCTGGGTGACAGAGTTATTTACAAGTGGGTCAAACTTAGTCCCCCACACCATTAGCTATCCTGCTGCCTAGAAAGCCAAGAATCACATGTAGGATAATGAGAGCCCACCCAAACAAATGTCCCTCCATAACAATAGTGAAACACCGATGGAGGAGTAGGACAAAAAAATGCATATTCCGAAATACTTACAAATCAACACCTAGAGATGACCTGGCAGGCATGTCTGATAGCTCCATATCATACATGTGACACACAGGTGGGCCATAGGCCTACAACAATGCCCTATGACGGACAGCAGATACCAAGACAAAATCAGAGTACAAAGTTAAGGCATCCAAAGGCTTGTATCTTAGTGCAAAATGATCTCAACACAGACACACTAATTGTACCCTGTTTCTTTGCAGAGGAACACGGATCTCCTGCCGATATGCCTGTCCATGAGTTCTCTGATGACATGGATGACGAGACCATCAACCTCACACAAGAGACCATTGACATGGTCCTCGAAAGCCTCCAAACCCCCCCTTCAGTAACAAGGAGGAGCCAAGAAGAAGCAGCCACCACAGTAGAACCACCCACCACCCCAATTGTAAGACCTGCCAGCTCCAACACAGCTGAGGACTCTGACGACACTGGCACCAGCTTCGAAAGAACAGTCGTTGGGGTCCAGCGGGAGCTGGCCAAGGAGGTGCGGGTGGGGATGCAAACTATGGCAGCCAGCCTTGAGGGGGTGCGTTCGTGCATGCTGTCAACTGCTGATCAGGCAGCTGCAATGCAAGCCAGAACATCGCTGTTGGAGGAACTTTTAGTAACACAGAAGGCAATCTGCACAGCTGTCATCCAGTTGACCAAACAACTCCAACAGCAAGCCAGTCAGCATGTGCACGAATGCAACATCGAACCCCTCAGGGCCGACCTGGCTGCCTACCATCGGGATGTGGCTGCCATTCTGAAAAACCAGCACGCCCTCCTTGCTGCAGTACTGCCCTTCATAACTGGACAGGGATCAGCCCCCGGGATGTCTGCCTCCATGTCTTCTGACACTGAGGTGTGTGTTGCCCCTTCACAACCAACAACAACAAGGACACACCAGGCAACACACACATCAGAAGAAGAAGACATGGAACAGATAACATTCACTCGCAAGAGTACCCGGAAGCCCTAGTCCCTGCACCATGCCCTACTCTGACCAAGGTCCTACGTTTTGACACATGCCAGCCTCACTCCAACTACCCTCAATGACTGTTCGGCAATCCACTGTTTAACTTGTCCACATTGGCTGTAAATGTTTCTCTCCTACCATTTGGCAATTCCTGTTCCTCTGCACCGTCTGTGACATCACCCCAGCATGTCAGGAGCATCATCCACACCCTGTAAATAGGATCACCATTTAAGAATGCACCAGAACGGACTCACCTAACATTGTTAATGGACTTTTTGCACTACTCCACCTAAAAATAAATATCACTTGCACACCTATTGTGTCTCTGTGTCATTTCACACTTCAACTGTGCAGTACATAACTCCAAAGTGGCTGTGTGGCAACCATGTCGATTCTCTATACTACTGTCCTGATTTCATGTATACTGAAACATCTGTGCAGTGGCCAGGATTGCATCATAGCTTTACTAGACTGAGGAAAATAACTGATGTAGGGACTAAGCACACACAATCATGCTGTGTTGGACAGAATGAGGCCCCATCCATAGCTATTCTAGACAACTAATGGTGGCTGAGAAATGTAGGCACCTTGCAATACTAAAACAAGAAATTATGCTGTAAAATGAAAGGAATGATAACCAAATTACACTGCATCAATCACCCTTACAGCGTATACTACCATGAAGGAAAGTCATGCTCAAGCAGTACACACATGATGTAGGTCAGCAATGACAGCAACAAGACAAGAGTGTGAACAAATACTCATCTACAAAGCTCTCCCTGAACTTCACAATGCTGTCCGACCTATCTATTTACCTACAAAATCAACTCTGTAAGCACTCTTTGTGAAGTAGGATACATACCAACCCCAAATCTTGATGATCTATACACACTACCAATGGTGGCTCTCCCACATGGTGGATACTTACCAAGTTAGCACACGGGTAGCTGGCATGTTAAACCTCAATAGCCTGGGGATAGCGAGCATAGGACACAAATGTCATACTAAAACTTTCTGCTACACTGATGTCAAGGCCATGAAAAGGTAGCACCTAACGCATCAGGTAAAGGGTTAACAATTTTTTTATTTCCAATAAGTAATAAAAGAGGCAACTAAGGGAAAGATAAACCTACACTAATCTAACCTGACTACTACTAACCCACAACTGTCCCTAACTAACCTAAGCTAAACTTACTCTACACATGTAATGAAACGATCTAAACATCAACCCCCCACCCACCATTATGAGACAAGACACATGCAGGACAACACTTACTAACCTACACACATACTACACTATCCTAAACAAACATATATTTTTTTTATTATTTTTTTTTATAGATATTTTTTTTTTTTTTTTTTTTTTAAACAGGAATCCCAACATTGCCCCCCACCCACACAAAAAGATAAGATATAAAGAAGAAGGACCCCCCACCCTCTTACCTAACACTAACTAAGCTAATTTCCTACACTTATCCTATAACTAACCCCCCAAACCCAACTAACAGTATGAAATAGGAAAGAGGTGAGAGGGGAGGGGTAAAAGTTCTGGAGGGCAAAATGTCTACTGATTTGGCCTCCGTAGTGTTCGCCGGATGGAGCGCACCTTCCTCTTCACCTCAGCCATGTCCTCCGTCAGGGTGTCAACTTTTGCAATCAACCTGTCCAATTTCCTTGACAATGCGTGGAAGTCCGCTGGGTTGATCGGAGGGTCATTGCAGGTCTGGGTGCCGGTGGAGGTGGATTGTGTTGGTGGAGTGGTGTGGGCACGGGACTGCCCTGCTCCCACCACACGGCTGGGTCCAGGTCTGGATGAGGATGCCTGGTCCGTTGCTGGGTCCACTTGGCCAGACCTGGTGGATGTAGTGGCGGGGGTTGTTGGGGGCACCGTTGGGGGAGCCTGTGGTGTGGCATACCACGCCCCGGAGGCCCGTTCCGAATTGTATCTGCGGGCCATCCTCCGATACCCACACTGCACCTGCAGGATGTGGCTGTACCTCATTGCCCGGCGCTCAAACTGGTTGCGAGCTGCGGCACTCAGGTTTGCAGCTGTGAAGAGAAAAGGCAAATATTGAGCATAGAATTTACAGTGGGTTGAATACCACAATGGGTAATTTGTCCATTACTAGCAATGTATTGGTTGCAGCAATTGTTACAACATAGTTCACGGGAAGGCTCAGAGGAAGTACATGTGAATCATGCATACTGAAGGGCATATCACATATAGCATATCCATGTCTCTACATGATGGATGACATCACCCTAAACTACTCATACAATTCATACCTAAGGCATTATACATTATGGCACCAGCTCGTCCGCATACTGACTTCACTACATATGTCATTCTATGTGATAAGAATCACACTCCTCACTCAATGGCATTTCGAAATAGTTGTGTGCTAAGATTGAACCCCTGGCCATGAATCATATGTCGACACTATGGGCCAGATGTAGGAATTGATGGGAAATCAACTAGCAAATTGCAAAGCTGAACGGTGTCTCTGACACCGTCTGCGAGTCACTATGGGGTCCCTAAATCCCACCTCATGAACATCAATGATGTGGGTTCCAACTTGCACCACCTTAGCAACTATGGGCACTCACAGGGATGGAGGCCTGCTGGGAACAGCAGAACTCCATAGACGTGACTGCTTTTAAATGAAGCAAGTTATTTTTCACCAAGTGTAGGCCCTTTATCTGAAAGGAAAATGAGCTGCGATTTGTTTAAATTCACAACAATTGATTTTTCGTAATTTACACAATAATTATTGCTCCCCTAGACCACTGGCTGTTTTGTGCAGGAGTATTTTGGTCCACTCACAAAGGTGAAGGTTCACAATGAGGACCCCTTCCAGTCAGCAAGTTGGTTAGCATCCACTTCAAGTGGATGATAACAGCTACTCACTTTGCCACCACGTACTCGTTAGCAAATGGGATTGCCTACCACTGTGATTTGCAAGTAGGGCTGGTAAACTCCTTTATTTTTTTCATTTAGAAAAGCATTTTGCGAATATGTACATGACCACCAAAAACATTTCGGATTAGGAAACAGACGTTTGCAACTCACTAACATCAAATTATGCTATTTGCAATGTGTAGACATTTTGCTACATCTGGACCTAGGTACAAACTCAAGTCACAAAAGGTGTTAAGTACGTGTAACATACTGGTTGCTACAGTCCTAGGTACCCTGTTTCACAGTAACATCCCAGTCTTTGTGGGTGGTGTGGGAAGAACAAACAACAATCCCATGATCAATGCACAACCAGGAGTGTACAGAAAGTTCAACAAGCATGTGCCTTCACACACAACACCTATGAAGGGCTAGCAACACGTTGGAGTCAGCCCAACCTTGTCACATCCCAGGTCCACACATGTCAAAATGATATGACTTAGCACAACATAACATACTATTAGTGAGGCATGTTTTACAACACACACAGAGGAGGTAGAACACCCATTCACATGATTCAACAGAACACCTAGGCCATTGCACTCAAGTCACACACACTTCGAGGTCACCTTGTGGAAGTACATGCCCCCGGAAGATCCGACCTACAGTGTACACAGTCCATCCTCAACTAGGAAGAAGCACTTGTCATCGAAGCCATGTGCCTAAGCTATCTGGGAGACTGTCAGTCTGATATGCTGACTCAGTTAATGGCAAGTTCCTGACCAAGTCTAACATTGACCAGTGTATTCAAAATGAGTCATGCCATTCCCAATTGTCGCACTAATTGAATGACCTACTGCCCCTCAATCTGAGAGATGACTAGGTATTGCTTTACAGAAACATTATTCCAATTTGATATCACACCAAAACAACAAAGCCAAGGAACGGCCAGCACATCAAATCATGAATTATCCTGAACACACAGTAATCCATCATGCTTCATTTCCAAACAATGTAAATAGCACTTAGGCAACACTCACTGTAGGTATCAGGGTCGTCAAAATGGGCCACCTCACCAACGGTGTACGGGGCTGGTCCACCTGTAAAGCATGAAAGGAAGATTATACTCAGACTGGGTGAACAGACAAATAATTTCTGTTACAATGACAGTGTGTGAATATTACATGGTAATGATACACTTTCACACATGCTCATCCTGCCTGGCTGACTTTGTATTCTAGATTATCATTGGATGAGTCTCCTGCTCCAGTGACACACCCTACTACACTCATGCAGTGGCCAGGAAAGTCATGTGTCGTCCAAGTTAATCCTCCATTAGTAGGCCCCAACAATCATGTGATCCATACATCTCAGCATGTGCATCCCAGAGAGAAACATTCCACAACTGGTTCCATGAGAACTGCATGACCACTCACAATCAAACAGGCTATGTGGACAGGTTCAACACACAGCAACCAGACACACATGTGACATATGTGTGGACAACATGACTAACTTCATGTGACGTGAAGGCAACACACATGTGTAGCATCATCATGTGTTTGCAATTTTCGGTCTAGCTATGGCGTCTACATATGTAGGTATGTTGTTTCTACATGACGTACTCACTGGCCATTATGACCAGTAGAGTACAAATAGAGCAGTTCACGTGTTGCTTTTCAGACACAAATGCAACAGTACATTCCATGCAGCTACAGCCATCTGGTATGTGTTGCAAAAATGAGGCATCGGCCTGGTAGCATAGGTCTTCATACACATCCTGCAACATATACACATTTGGACACATATGTATACCTTTGTAGCGCAGCATTTGCATCATTTTGTGACGCAGAGAGGGGGCTACTTAGCAAAATACAAATAGATGTTGCATTTTACTGCTGTTATTGGGTGTACATGTGTAGCAAAAATGGGGATTTATGTGTATACCCATGGGCCTAGGTTTCCCTAGCATATCACGCAGTCAGCTACTTATTTTGCAGATTGGCTACCAATCATCACATGTTCACGCACACATTCCTATTATTCCCATGTAATTGATTAGTACTCACCAACATGCCAGCAATCCGGAGTCCCAGGTGGTCCAGCAGGTCCTGTTCCCTGCTGATCAGATCTGCCCAGCGGTGCTTGAGTTGATGGATATTCCTCAGACTCCCGTAGACCCGGACCAGGTGATGGCGCACCTTCTCCCAACGGATTTTCCTCGCCTCCGTGTGATACCCCTGTATCACACGGCCCCCAGCCTCCAGCATCAGTGGGAGGAAATGGCTTACGAGCCATATGAAGCCCCCCAATTCGTCCTCACCCATCCTGGACAGGCGAGGCCTACCTGACATGATGAGAGGTGTAAAAAAGTACAAAAGAAAAATGAAAGAAAAAGTGGGAAATGGGGAAAGGTAGAGGTGTGAAAGAAAAAGAAGAAGGAGAAAAATAGCCCAACTAACCCCCCAAACTATGCTACCCACAACAGACTCCCACAGACAATACAAACTATCACAGGTATAGACAAAATAACACTAAACAGACTGAGACAATGTTAGACAACAATAAAAGATTGACACAAAGACAAAATACAAGGCACACAGGACACTAAAGCAGTAAAACACAGGACAACACCTTTCACACAACCACCCAGTCTAGATAACTCTGAGACTGCAAAGTGAAAGTGAAAGTCAACTCCCAGTACAGATTTTGTAAACAGGATATCCTATTACATCACTTCCTGCATAAAATGGCCGCCGTTTTTATTTTCGCGTAATGCGTCATATTTTCACGCATACACAGATGTGCGTCATATTTTTTTGACGCATTACAGTGCACATGATGCGGAGTGTAAAAATATGATATGAATATCAATATTTCAAATTGTACATGAGATGACCAACATATTGTCCATGTAGCGTCATTTTTACCACGCATACATCATGGGCGTCATTTTTTTTACACGTACAGTAGTGCACATGATGCGGAGTGAAAAAAAATGATATGAATATTAATATTTCAAATTGTACATGAAATGACCAATATATTGTGCATGTAGCGTCAATTTCACCACGCATACATCATGGGCGTCGTTTTTTTTACACGTACAGTGGTGCACATGATGCGGAGTGAAAAAATATGATATGAATATTAATAATTAATACTGTACATGAAATGACCAACATATTGTCCATGTAGCGTCATTTTTAGCACGCATACATCATGGGCGTCATTTTTTTTACACGTACAGTGGTGCACATGATGCTGAGTGAAAAAATATGATATGAATATTAATAATTAATACTGTACATGAAATGACCAACATATTGTCCATGTAGCGTCATTTTTAGCACGCATACATCATGGGCGTCATTTTTTTTACACGTACAGTGGTGCACATGATGCGGAGTGAAAAAATATGATATGAATATTAATAATTAATACTGAACATGAAATGACCAATATATTGTGCATGTAGCGTCAATTTCACGACGCATACATCATGGGCGTGTTTTTTTTTACACGTACAGTAGTGCACATGATGCAGAGTCAAAAATATTGTGGATGTAAATAATAATTTGAAGGTGAAATATCAAGACACTTTTGGATACATTTGTATCTGACTCTGCATTGTGTGCACTCATGTACGTGAACAAATTATGACGGCCATGCTGTATGCGTAGAATATGGAGCAAATTTATCCAAATGTCTTCATGTGTTTAGCTTTGGAAAGGTGATTTGTCATGGTAAAACGGTGCGATGTGAGACACATTTGTGTTTGTATATGACAAATGTCCGTACTTTTATGTATAGACGGCCTTCACACTGTGATGTTTGGGATACGTTAACTAATGTATTGACCATATTTGACAACATATTTGGTGTAATTGCTGATGGCTATTTTGAAATGATGTTTTTGATACCATTATGTATTCCGTCTCCAAAATGTCCCCACCTTTATGATGGGGATGCTTTTATCTGTAGTCCTAACAGGGAGTGGGAGAGTCACTTTCAGTTTTTATGGGGCTGACCATGTCCCATTATGATTTTGTGTTTCATATTTGTGTAGGACTTGTGACATGGAGGCCACACATGTGCCTTATGCATGTGTTTAGTTCACAAGTACATGATTCTTGTATGTTTTGGGGGTGGTAGAGGTGGAGTTAGGCCCCCAGCACCCTAGGATTTGACCATCCAGAATAGCTACTGTATCCATGGAGTATTTTTATCATATCCTGGCAAACCTGCAGCAGCGGGCGAATGTAAGGCCATATGGTATGAATGACTGTTGACCATTCATTCATCTCATTAGCCCATTTGACGTTTGCAGTAATGATGATTTGGAGCTAAGTTGCATACCATTTTCATATGACTAAGGGGGTCATTCTGACCGCGGCGGTCGGCGGTCGCCGCCCGCCAAGCGGTTCCCGCCGAAAGACCGCAGCGGTCATTCTGGCTTTCCCACTGGGCTGGCGGGCGACCGCCAAAAGTCCGCCCGCCAGCCCAGCGGGAAACACCCTTCCCACGAGGACGCCGGCTCAGAATGGAGCCGGCGGAGTGGGAAGGTGCGACGGGTGCAGTTGCACCCGTCGCGAATTTCAGTGTCTGCAAAGCAGACACTGAAATTCTTTGTGGGGCCCTCTTACGGGGGCCCCTGCAGTGCCCATGCCATTGGCATGGGCACTGCAGGGGCCCCCAGGGGCCCCGCGGCACCCCCTACCGCCATCCTGTTCCTGGCGGGAGACCCGCCAGGAACAGGATGGCGGTAGGGGGTGTCAGAATCCCCATGGCGGCGGAGCGCGCTCCGACGCCATGGCGGATTCTCAAGGGCAGCGGGAAGTCGGCGGTACACCGCCGACTTCCCGTTTCTGGCTGCGGCTGAACCGCCGTGGTCAGAATGCCCATCGGTGCACCGCCAGCCTGTTGGCGGTGCTACCGCCGACCTCCGCCATGGCGGTAATTACCGCAAGGGTCAGAATGACCCCCTAAGTTTGCAAGACTCTCAGCGTTCACGATGTGATAATGCGAAGATTGTTTTGCTTGTCTGTGTCCCTTTCTGCATAAACTGGTTTAGTGTCATGTTACAATCTTCCTGCTAGGTTCAAACTGGGACACAACTGTGATGGTCTACTTTCAAATATTAGGTTGGTTGTATGACATATGTGTACATGTGTGTGGGAATGTGGATCCAGTATGACCTGTCTGTGTGTATGTTGTCACTGTAACTTCAAGGTCTCCTCCTGAGTTAGTGGCAGCTGATGTTGTTGCAATTGTGTATTGCTCACATCATACACTTGAGAGAAGCCATTGATGACATGTTCACGTACACATGGATGGTCCCACCCTGTCTCTGAACATGTGTGATGTGACTTTCAAATGATCTCCAATTTTGGGCTGGATGAGAGACTGTTTCAGTTGTTTGGATCCGGCATGTGTAATTGTCACATTTGTACTCTTGTTGGGCTCTGTGTATGGTAATGTAACATGTCACATCCTACCCTCTGTGCATACAGTTGTGATGTTTATTTTTGGTGTGATGAATTTTAATGGCATTCTTGATCAATGAGACGACATTCATCTTCAGCTATTTCAAACTAAAGGTGGTCAGAAATGAATAGGCCAAAGCATGATGTGGTGTTTGTGATCTGTGTTTATTTACAAGTGTGGAATACAAGTGATTATAATAAGTTAAGTAAAAAAATTGTTCACAAGCTGTTGGCGCCTACGCACTCCTGCTGCGGTGTTAGGTTGTTCCCCCTCCTGTTGCAGGCCAGCATCCTCCTCATCATCATCCTCAGGCATGTCTGGGTCCGGTTCAAGGAGGGGAATGTTCCTTTGTACACAAATATTGTGTAATATGGCACAAATGAGTATGATTTTGCATACCATCTCTGGGGAGTATAGTAGGCTTCCGCCAGTGATGTCAAGGCAGCGGAACCTTGACTTTAGGATCCCAAAGGTCCTCTCCACAATGCTGCGGGTCCTCTTGTGGGCGTCATTGTATGCCCGCTCAGCAGCAGTATTTGGGTTCCCATATGGTGTCATTATCCAAGGCTGGATGCCATACCCCTGATCAGCTGAAAGAGAAACACAGAATGGTATCAATTAGATGTAGGAGGCACTGTTGTACGTATCTTTGATGGCAGTAGTTGTGTTGTGTTGTCTGTGACTATTTTGTGTACTAATGTGACAACCTATGGTTGTTGGTGGAAACTTTGGCATTGTTTTTTTTCCTTGGCTGAGCAAGTGTTTGTTGTCTAACTGTTTGTCAGCAGGATGAATTGGTTTCTCAAGTACAGTGTGCCCTCCCTTGCATTGTGACTTGTGACACAGGTGTCCGTGTGTCCTCACTGGGGGTGTGATGATAGTTCCATGCAGAGTTGAAACATGAAAGGGTATTAGAAACGTTCATATGAACATAGCCAGGCCATCCCATCCCTTAATAGTTATGCATTGTATTAGTGTACAGGTTATTGTGAGACTTCCAATTTGCAAGGTGACATTTAGGCAACCACAGTCATGAATGTCTTCACACTAAGTTGTGGAGTAAATTCAAATGTGTGAGAGGTTCAATGGTGACTTGTGACACATGGCTAGTGATGTGAGTACCTCAGTGTGTTCCTGTCTAGGTGTTGCTATTGTGGTGTATGTGTTGTTTATCCTAGAGGGTTTCTGTGCAGTGAATATATAAGTAGATTTTTGTCCTTACCAACAAGTAGTCCATTGCCATACCGTCCATCCTGGAAGTGTTGGTTGATGGTGCAGTGACGGAAGATGAATGCGTCATGTACACTCCCAGGATATTTAGCCACAATGTTGCTGATCAGTCCTTGGTGATCGACTATGGCCTGCACGTTGATGGAATGTGTGTGCTTCCTGTTGCGGTAGAGGTGTTCACTCGCAGCAGGTGGCACAAGGCGTACGTGTGTGCAGTCGATTGCACCAAGGACGTGCGGTAAGCCACTGATGGCGTAGAACCCCTGTTTTGTTTCCTGCTGCTTCTGCACTGTGTTAGGGAAGCAGATGTGGCGGGGTGTCAGTCCAATGATGGCATCCAGTACTTTAGGCAGGAATGCGGAGAAAGATGGTTGTGAGATTCCACCAACCAGGGCACCAGTTGTCTGAAACGAGCCACTTGCCAGCAGGTGAAGTACGGCAAGCAGCTTTGTTTCGGTTGGGATAGTGCGTGGAGTCACTAAAGTGGGGGCCAATTGCTGTTCAATATTTGTCAGCAGCTGCTGAATGGCCTGCCAGTTCAACCGGTACCTCTGGATGATGTCTCGTTCCCTGAGGCCATGCAGGGTTGTTCGTGGGCGGAATATCCTCTCCTGCCTTCTGCGCTGTCTTTGGGGTCCCTGCTGTTGTTGTTGTGGCTGCTGTTGTTGCTGCAGGGCTCTGCGTCTACGTGCACGTTGAAGAAAAAGCACCTCCATGTCTCCCTGTTGCTGCTCTGCTGCTCTGCTGGTCTGTTGTTTGTTCTGTGTGTTCTGATTAAGTACAGTTGTGTTTGCCCCATTTTAACGCCTGCCCTGACCCAGGCGTTAAAATTTCACGCTATTCGTGCTTTGCGCCATTTTTTTGCGCCGCCTGCCGCGCGGGAGTGATTTTTGCCCTGGAGCATAAATACCACGCACCGCTATGTGCGTCTGTTTTTAGACGGGAACGCCTTCCTTGCATCTCATTAACGCAAGGAAGGCGTTCACGCTAAAAAATGACGCTATTTGCCCATACTTTGGCGCTAGACGCGTCTAACGCCAAAGTATAAATATAGCGTTAGTTTTGCGTCGAATTTGCGTCGAAAAAAACGACGCAAATTCGGCGCAAACGGAGTATAAATATGCCCCTAAGGTTGAGAAATGTACTCTTAATGACAGGGTGTCATTAGGAAAAAAGGAAACAGAAAGGCGTCATAACACCTAGGAAATTGGTGAGTGAGTGTGCTGAATTAAGCATTCGCAAGTGTGTCTGAATAAAGAAAAACGTACCAAAGTATAAGTAAGGTGTTAACATGAATAAATGGCTTATCCTAATCGAGTAAAACTCTTCAAGATAATGTACGATCTGAAATAAAATGATTGTGAGTCATTAGGAGGAAGATACTGAGTAAGCTGAATTTAAAAGCAACTAACAAAAGGACTATCACGCACCAATAGAGAAAGAGTAGTAGGAATCACATGACGGGGCAAGACTGAGTCTTCGTGAGGGAGTACTCATAAGTCTGCACGTATGGATCCAAAATCTTTTACAGTGCGATCTAGAAGAGAAGATCGCTATACTAAGGAAGTAATGACAAGCATAAGCAATATGGCATCATTCTAAAAGTAAAAGGCCACGTACCTATAAACAAAACAGTTCTTTTGGGTAAATTCTTGTGCTGGGGGCGCTGTGTCTTGCTCCCCGATAATTAAGCTGGCGTGTATGTAGAGAAAAAGGACGTGTAAGTCCTCAGTCTCATCTAAAACCGATGTAACAAAGATTATAATCATATGTTGCTTCTAAGTTGAGCAACCAGACTCAGCCCCCTCAAAATAAAGTGCAAAATACATAAGTTAACATTAATGTCAGCTACCTAGAAGTATAAGGTATAGAAGAGACACAGAGTAAGGTCTCAGGAGTGTGTGTGAAACTCCTCGGCATGACGGGCAGTATGTTTGTTTGGCCCTTCTTTTATTCGATGATGAGAATCATCGGCTGGTCCGAAATAGAAAAAGTACAGAGTGTTGAAAGAAAAATTGGGCGCCATCTTGGAGTGTGAAAGACACAACTAAAAGACAGTGTCCAACTGGGTGGATGAAATTGCTAAGCATTATCTAATGCGAATAATCTTAGGCGCTTACACAAATTGATAGAAAGACACCGAATAAGGTCTCACACGACACAGAGGAAGGTCTCAGGAGTGTGTGTAAAATTCTTCGGCATGACGGGCAGTATGTTTGTTTGGTCCTTCTTTTAATTGATGATGAGAATCATCGGCTGGCCCGAAACAGAAAAAGGACAGAGTGTTAAAAGAAAAAATGGGCGCCATCTTGAAATTGCTATGCATTAGTTAATGCGAACAGCCTTAGGCGCTTACAAAATTGATAGAAAGACACCGAATAAGGTACACAAGACACAGAGTAAGGTCTCAAGAGTGTGTATAAAATTCTTCGGCATGACGGGCAGTATGTTCATTTGGTCCTTCTTTTAATCGATGAGGAGAGTAATGTAACTTAGAAGTAATTTGTTCGAAGGGTCCCGAGAATAAGAGATGATACAAAATAGTAAAAACAAAGTGTAATCAGCCACGTAATCCTAAGTAGTCATCGTCCTAATTATTTGTTTCACGTGATCATCAAAGATTGGTGATACTTACCAATAAAGTGTGAATTCATATGTAATGTAAATACTGTAATAATAGTAACACTTCACATTTGAACAGAGTTAACCATCTTAGCACCAGAATTGAACTTGGCTCATTCTTCCATATTAGGTAGTGTTGTGTACTATGTTGATAGAGTTTTACAGTAATGATTAAATTCATACTTGGACATACAGGGCCTCATTCCGACCCTGGCGGTACAAGACCGCCAGGGCCGGGGGCAACGGAAGCACCGCCAACAGGCTGGCGGTGCTTCATTGCCCATTCTGACCGCGGCGTTAAAGCCGCGGTCAGAAAAGGGAATCCGGCGGTTTCCCGCCAGATTTCCCCTGCTTGGGCAGAACCTCAATGGCGGCGCTGCAAGCAGCGCCGCCATGGAGATTCCGACCCCCTTCCCGCCATCCTGTTCCTGCCGGTTTTTACCGCCAGGAACAGGATGGCGGGAACGGGTGTCGTGGGGCCCCTGGGGGCCCCTGCACTGCCCATGCCACTGGCATGGGCAGTGCAGGGGCCCCCTAACAGGGCCCCAGGGAGATTTTCACTGTCTGCATTGCAGACAGTGAAAATCGTGACGGGTGCAACTGCACCCGTCGCACCCCTGCAACACCGCTGGCTCCATTCGTAGCCGGCCTCTGTGTTTCAGGGCCTTTCACGCTGGGCCGGCAGGCGCTCCCTTGGCGGGCGCCCGCCAGCCCAGCGGGAAAGTCAGAATGGCCTCCGCGGTCTTCTGACCGCGGAGCGGCCATTTGGCGGTTCCCGCCAGGCGGGCGTCGACTGCCGCCCGCCAGGGTCAGAATGACCCTCACAGTGTACAAATTATACGTTATTATGATAGTAAAATTAATCACCTAGGAAGTACTCCATTTCATAATTTGTGTTAAGACCTTCCTCCACTGCTCTTAATTTGAGGATCCAAGTACATTCACGTCTTCTAAGGTGTAATTCTCTATTCCCTTCTTGTGGGTCTTTGGATATATTCTCAAACCCATAAAATTCTAAGCTTTTGGTTAGGCCCTAGGCCGGGTATTGATTGATGTGTATTGCCACAGGATACCGACTGTCATTGTGTCTCACTGCTCGATAGTGTTCGCTCATTCTTATTTTGAGGGATCTGATTGTGCTGCCTACATAGTATTTGCTGCACTTGCAAATGATCATGTAAATTACGTACTTGCTGTTACATGTAATGTGAGAGGTGATGGGAAATTGATCACCAATCTGATTATGAAAGGTAGAGATCCCCGTTCTTGCCCATCTACACATTCCACATTGCCCACATTTATAAAATCGCTTATTCCGGCTAGTGAGCCAATCTTCGTGGTATTGTCTACTAGGGTAGCTCGGACATAATGTATTCTTAAGAGTTCTGCCACGACGGAATGTAAGAAGTGGAGTATCTGAAATAAAACTTCTTAGAGTTGTATCCGCTCGTATTATCGGCCAATGCCTTGTCATACATTTGCGTAGTATTGAGGTGGCTTGTGAGTAGTCAGCTACACAACGAATGTTACTATTAAATGTTCTAGATTTTGTTTTTGAGTTTCACTTCTTGTTTAAAATCCTATCACGGGCTTGCTTAAGAATACATGGTTTGTATCCCCGTTGCTTAAATCTGTGCTCCATATAATTGATGCATTCAAAGAAATCAGTGTCCAAGCTATAGTTGCGTCTAGCTCGGACCAGTTCACCAAATGGAATTGCATCAATCTGATGCCTGGGATGTGAGCTTGTTGCATGTAGTATTGCATTGCATGTCGTGCTTTTTCTATAAAGACGGCTTTCGATCTTGTTATTGTGGATGAATAATTCAACATCAAGAAAGGGAATACTCTTATTACTGTGCTCCCAAGTAAAAGCATTATTGAGGTCATTAGAGTTAAGGTATTCTATAAAACTGTTCAGTTTGGGTATGTCCCCCGTCCAGATCATAATACAGTCATCAATGTAGCGACCCCAAAATAATATGTCCATGTTCCATGGGTTCCCTTTCGAACTCCAGATCACGTTATGTTCAAAATAACCCATGAAGAGGTTGGCGTAAGCTGGTGAAACTCTGGATCCCATAGCAACTCCACGTTTCTGTCGGAACCATTCTTTTTTAAGTAGGAAGAAGTTATTGTTCAGAATAATGTCAATCATCTTTAGCAGCATCATGGTGTGGTTATATAGGCTAGCTGATCTGTTATTAAGAAAATGACGTACAGCCTGTAGTCCTAAGGTATGTCTGATGCTAGTGTAGAGGGAAGTCACATCCAGGGTAACAAGAGTCATCCCTGGTTCCCAATTGATATCAGTGAGGATACTTAAGATGTGTTTGGTGTCTTTAATGTTTGAAGGAAGATTTGTCACATAGGTTTGTAAAACAATATCCACATATTCAGAGATTCTTTCAGTGGGACCACCCATCCCTGACACTATCGGTCTACCTGGGGGACGATGTGGATTTTTGTGAATCTTTGGTAAAGTATACAGGCATTGGTGTCTTGGTCTAAAGACACGTAGGTAAGTGTATTCATCCTCATTAATTAAGTGTTCATCAAAACACTTCCTAAGGAATTTGTTGATTTCATTAGTTAGAGCTGGTACGGGATCTGAAGCAATTTTTTCATAGCAAGTGTCATCTGCCAATTGACCATATATTTCTTGATCATAGTCTTTCGTATTCATAATTATTATATTTCCCCCTTTGTCAGCCTCCTTGATAGTTATATCCTTGTGTGTTTGTAGATGTCTCAAAGCCCTACCTTCTTCAAAATTAAAATAGCTAGAAAAGGAACGGCGCCGTTTTCTATTTTTAATTTCAGGAGCATTCAAATCCTGCCAAACTAATTTGTAAAAGGTGTCAATACAATTGTCACTGGCAAGATTAGGTGTCCACTTGGATTTCGACCTCAGACCACTACCCAATGTCTCAACAGGAATATCTAGTTCAGTAAGTATCTGTAGGACTGTAGTGGGATTCTGTTCATAGTCTGTAATTGATAAAAGTGTTGCAGTGTCATGTTCATCTTGATTTGAGAGAGGATGATAATCTTTATTTATGTCCTGAAGCATGTCCCCAGTTCTAGTCGCAGTCTGAGTGGAAAAATGTTTCTTAATTTTGAGGCGCCTAATAAACTTGTAAAAATATATTTTCATTTTTTGAAAGTCACCAACATTATCAGGGCAAAACCCTAGGCCTTTGCTCAAAAGTGAAAAATCGTGGGGTGTTAGTGGTAAATCTGATAAATTCTTGACGCTGATCATATGCTTGGTCACATTTTCTGAGACTACTTGTTTCGTGATCTGGTCTGCATCCCTTTTCTTGTATCTAAGCTTCCCTCCTTGTTTTACAGGTATTTCTT
The DNA here is from genome assembly GCF_031143425.1 of Pleurodeles waltl. Classification (NCBI taxonomy): domain Eukaryota; kingdom Metazoa; phylum Chordata; class Amphibia; order Caudata; family Salamandridae; genus Pleurodeles; species Pleurodeles waltl. The sequence continues at coordinate 950,512,139 of NC_090445.1, forward strand.
TCCGTCGGTTTGTCTCCCAATGTCCCTGTCTGATCCTCTGAACCTCTGTTAAAAAAGAAGGGGTTCCGTGTTGCAATGTTAAATCTTGTCTTGTTATGTTACTACTAGTAGTTGATTCATTACTACTCACTGAAGTGACACTAAGTGAAGATTGTAAGCCCATCTCCTCTGTTCGTATTTGTTCCCCTCTTTTGATTGAGTGGTCGTATTTTTGGGAAAAGGTGAATACTCTACCATTTTTATAGTCAATTTCATCTCGTTTGAGTTTACGAGCTTTTCTTTGTGTAACCTCTTTCTGGTGTTGGTTAATAATTACTTTTAGAATTGCATCGTTTTTTGTAGTTGCTGCTTCTAAATTCAGACTATGAATTTCTGCCTCTAGGGTGGCAATTTCTGCCTGTAATTTTGATACCTTTCTGTCTGCATTTTCTATCAAAATGTTTATCAGTTTAAATGAGCTGGAAATGAGTTCTTGTTCCCAAGAATCCAAAAGATCTTGTTCTAAATCATCGAAAGTAGGAAAGATATGCGATCTCAGCCCTCCTGGTATTCTTTTTAGTTTGATATATTGTTTGAGTGTGGCTCCTTCCCACCATCTGGAAACCTCCTGTTTTTTTAACTTTAATTTAATGAATTTATCTCTTAGACCTATTGTGACCGTAAGTTTCCCACAACGTTTAGAACTGAATGCTGTTAAGGCTGCCTTTTACAACACTGCTCATGTACCACATGTAATAGGGTCCATTGCTTGTACTCACATCGCCTTGGTACCTCTACGGCAAATGAACAAGTGTACAGAAACCGTAAGAGTACATATTCGATTAATGTATAGATGATATGTCTTGCCGACCAGTATATGTCACATGTGAGTGCGAATCTTCCTGGTTCGGTACATGATTCCTGAGGAACAGCAGTATCCCTGCATTGATGTTACATCTACAGCAAGAAAGGACCTGGCTTCTTGGTAAGTGTATTCTGTCAATGTCAGCCATCAGAACAACCTCTCTACACAGTCAGTTCTATGCCTATCACAGTTCCCTAAAGTACAGTTCCTATGTCTACACAGGTGACTCTGGATACCCCAGCCTGTCCTGGCTCCTGACTCCAGTTAGATATCCAACTACAGATGGAGAGGACAGGTACAGTGAGGCACATGGCCGTACAAGATGTGTGATAGAGAGGACCTTTGTCATATTGAAAGCAAGATTTTGTTGCCTCCATGTGTCCGGTGGTGCCTACAGTACCGATCAGGGAAAGAATGCAAGATCATTGTTGCATGCTGTATGTTACATAATTCAACCCTCAAAAGGCACATCCCACTGTTGGAGGAGGGGGGCATTGCTACAGGAGCTGTGGCTGAGGCTGGCGATCCTGATACTGATGAGGAGGAATCTGACAACAGGACTGACCTAATTCACCAACACTTTCAATGATATTCAGGTATGTGTGGTCTAAAGTGTAATGTACAGTTGAACTCTGTATGGGAGATGTGATTTTGTCCTTCAATATTGCATGCATCAAGGTGTGTGAACAGACTACTGCCTTCCATCTTTGTTTTCACACCTGAAGGGATGCGGGCTTAACATTCGGGGAAGTGTAACTCAATGCTGGCATTTACATGTGATTAATGCTGGAGCTATTACATCTCATCCTTATAGAAGAACTCAAGTTGTATGGTACTAAGGCCCTCATTATGAACACGGTGGTAAACTCCTTCGACCGCCGTGGCGACGGTGAACAGAAAACCGCCATATAATGAATAAAAAATCAGAATCTGACAAACATCTCCCTGCCACCAGTCACCGCCAGGACCTTGTCGGCAGAAATGCTGGACCCGCAACCGTCGAGCACACAAACACCCTGCCCTCCAAATAACGAAGCACAAATAACCGCGACGGTCAGTGGAAGCCGAACGACCATTGGCGGTACAGACCGCCACAGACGGGAAGTGGACCCAACAGCAAGAAATGCACACATTGGCAAGTTTGAAACCCACACACCTGACACACATCCACAACACTATAAAACACTCACAGATAATCCCCACAATCCTTTGCAACGACATTAGGCCAACTAATAGAGAGAACCCCAGAAGCAGACACCGAATGCCACAATCCACGATACATACACCCAACCACACAAGAGCACCCTCACCTAGACCCACACAAAACACCATTCACAACACTCACCATGGCACCCCCCCAAACACCCACGCTTCGCAGAAAGGGAGCTAAGGACCATGGTGCATGGAGGACGAGATCCTGAAGGTCAAGCCACAATTATTCGGGGCACAGATCCAGCACACATCCATCGACAGGAAGATAGAGCTATGGCAGACAAAAGTCAACAAGGTCAATGCAGTGGGACACCATCCATGCTCCAGGGACGACATCCGCAAGAGATGGAATGACCTGCGTCGGAAGGTCAGTCCATGGCATCCAGGCACCACATTGTAGTCCAGAAGACTGGGGAAGGAGCTCCACCAACACCAACCGACTACACTCACTGGGAGGAAAGGATACTGGCCATCAGGCACCCTGAGGGACTCACTGGACTCACTGGAGGAATGGACTTGGGTAAGTAATCTACAATTACCCCATATTCATCACACCTGGAATGCATGCACCACCTCACCCCTCCAACTACCACCAGGACCACAACCCCACCCAGGCCACGATCACTACATCCAGTCAACCTGCATGCCTACAAACCCACTAACAGGCCCACATCCCTCCCCCTGTATACAGCCACCCACCCCTGCAAGGAATCACAATGGCCTACAGCACCTACGATGCATCTCCACATCCTAAGCAAAAAGCAATGCTAACCTCACGAAAGCAACCTGCATGGCCCTAAAGTGTGAAAACCTGCACAAAACCGCCCAGTTCTGTGCACCCCATCTGATCATGCTAATGTAACAGACATATCCATTCCCCCCAACAGGCACCACCACCCATGCCACCCTGCCGGACAGGACAAGGAGTGGCAGTGCCCCACAGGGAGATAGAGGCACCTCCCAGGACAGAGGGGATGGAACCCTGGACACTGATGATTACCCTGGCCCCTCACACAGTCCTGGACTGTCATCATCCAGCAGCCCCACCCAGGATACCACTGACACCCCTACCACACAGCCAACAACATCAGCCTAGGACAACCGTCCCCACACCTTAGACTGGTGGAACACAAGTACAGAGGCCACAGTCACCCCCTACCAACAGGCAGGAAGACGATGGCCCCAGTACAAGTGGTACCACCAGACCTGTGCAGGGGACACAGGCACAGGGGGCTAGGCCCAGTTGGAGGGCATCAGTGGCCCAGGGGGAGGCCATAGGATGGGTGCTGCAGCCCAGGATTTGATCTCTGAGGTCCTGAGAGCATATCAGCATACCCAGGACAGATTGGCCCAGATATTATCCACCCTGGAGCAGAGTCAAAGGATGCAGCTAGTACACCACTAAGAGCCCATGGAGCAGTGGAAACTGCACAATGCCACAATGGCCAGCACGGCAGGTGCGCTGCTGCACCTTGTCCCAACACAGCCTAAGGCCCACACAGACCAGGAAGCCCCTACCACAGGCCAGGATACAGACTGGACAACAACAGCATCAGCAGCAACTGCACATGTACCACCATCTCAGTACACTCAGGGGACATCCATCTCAACCCGTACTGGCCAACACCAGGCACCCAAACGGACCATAAGTCCCAGATATGGCACAGGAACACCTGCCAAGACCAAGGCCCCCTCAAAGAAGTGACTCTGGCAAGAACTGTCCTCCAAGTGTCCTACTGAATCAACAACCAAACCGTGTGAAAATTACAACAAACTCTTGTAAACATTGATGGACCTACCACTACTGCCAACAAATGCTGTGACCATGTTGCCATATTGCACAACCACCAGTAGCCCACTCCCATCACTGTAATATGCACAATTTAATCCCTGCACCAAATAAAATACCTTTTCACCTGTTACAATGTCCCTTGTCATTAAGTTTAAACAAAGTGAAGTATGGATGCAACTGTATGATAACTCTTTCATTATTATCATTATAAGGAAATGCACCACACGCATTACATGTTTTTGTGCCTACAGAAGTGTTGAACTATAATACTATATTGTAACCTGTCCTATGCAGACCTGGTCACAGTGGCAATGAGTATTGACCCAACACCCCCCTAGATGACAAGGCACACTTACATTATGATGCACAGACAGCAATCTAATCCTATTGTCCCACAAAGTCACTGGAAGTAGAGTTGTATCAGTTGGGTCCTGGTATTTACATCTTCCCCCTCCTTATCATCACCATCACTCTCATCTCTTCTTTGAGGAGGGAAACATCCTTTTTTACGACTTTTTTTTTCCGAAGGTCGTGGTTAACGAAAGCGCAACAACGCTTTTTTTAACCACGACTTCGGTTTTTTGTGCCTTAACTACGTATGTTCTGAACAACGAACATGCGTGGTTAAGGTACAAAGAAGGGACTTGGCGAAGGTAAGTGTGGGTTTAGGTTTTGGGGAGGAGGTGGGGGGTCAGGGGGTTTTAGGTTTTGGGGTGGGGTTGGGGGGGTGGGGCGTTTTTGGTTTTGGGGAGTGGGTGGGGGTCAAGGGGTTTTAGGTTTTGGGTGGGGTTTGGGGGGGTGGGGCGTTTTTGGTTTTGGGGAGTGGGTGGGGGGTCAGGGGGTTTTAGGTTTTGGGGTGGGGTTTGGGGGGGTGGGGTGAGGGATGTAGGGTGAATGGTGCCTATTGCTAATGATTTTATCAGGAATGCCTTTACAACGAAATATCGTTGTTAAGGCATTCGTGGTAAAATCATTAGTAGTAGCAACGAGTTCGGTGTTCCGACCTCGTTGTTAAGGCAGTCGTTTTTTTGCAGTCGTTGTTTCGTCGTACAGTCCTCTGAGGAAGCTGGTCTAGATATACAGCACCCTCGTCCTCCAAGAGGGGGAAAGAATTTCTCACAGCCACGTTTTGCAGCATGCAGCAGGCCACCACTATTCTACACACCTTTTCAGGCCCATAGGCCAGGGAACCGCCAGATATATGTAGGCAACAAAATCTAGCCTTCAGGAGAACTATTGTGAGCTCTATCACCCTCCTAGTACGTCCATGGGCCTTATTGTAATTCCTCTCTGCATCTGTTCCAGGATTCCTCACTGGTGTCAGGAGCCAACACAAGTTGGGATAGCGAGAATCACCTAGAAAATGGTGCAAAACAGGACTGTCATTGACAACCCTCAGAGGCAGACAGCCTGGCTGTCTGCTATGTGGCAATAAGTGTCAGAAACACCTACCTATGATCCACCCTCTGTCCTCTTTTAGTAGTTCCATCTTGTGTGGCACACTACTGTTTCTCAGCACAGGGAACATGGCATTCACATGTGAGATGTACTGGTCTACAGTACACACCAATTGAATGTTCATGGAATGAAAGTTCTTCCTGTTTCTGTACACCTGTTCACTGACTCTTGGGGGGATGATAGCTATGTGGGTGCCATCGATGGCACCTATCACATGGGGTATGTTGGCAAAGGCATAGAAGTCTGACTTGATGACAGAGAGGTCAGCACTTTGGAGAAACCTCACATAGGACTGCAGGTGTCGTACAAATGCATTCAGGAATCTGGACAGTATAGTGCTAAACATTGGCTGTGAAAAACCTGCACCCATGCCCACTGTCACTTTAAATGAGCCCATGGCCCTGAAATGGAGTGCAGAGAGCATCTGCACTTCAGTAGGGATGGCATGCTGGTTACGATTTGCCGGTCTCAGTGCTGGATTAAGTAATGCACAAAGTTCATGAATAGTTGCACAAGTGAGTCTGCAATTGATAATGATGTGATGCTCCACCATGGTCCGCAATTCAACAAGTGGTCTGTACACCAATGGGACCCTCCCTCACCACCAGGGTCTGTACCTAGGAGGAGTTGAAAACACATGTGAGGAACAAACATACATCTGCATACATTGTTTCTCATTCAGCTCTGCTGGCATGATTGTCGATGACACAAATGCTTAGTGTGTGTGACATTACAGCAACATGACCACAATGATATATCAGGACTGGTCAGGTGAGGTAATGTATATTGTTACATGCCTGTGGGTGTTTAGGGGACAATAGGGCCTGAATGGTGCTGATGAGGGTTTTAGAACTGCGTAGTTAAGGCCAAAATGTCTGCCCCCTGTAATCCAGAAGTTTTGTGGTGGAAGTGAACTCATACCGCTAGCGGTTGACGTAATAGTGCAAGGCAATGTTTACCGCTGTGAGCAAATTCATTGGTTAACATGATTGTCAATGGGCATTATTAGCGTATCATGATCGCCACCGGCCGTGACGGTGCACACCGCCGCTGTGCGTACGCAAACTCGTCACCCCAACTTCACTTGACTCCCTGATCTCGTGCATGCAGGTACGCCACTGAGTGTACTGCTGTGTCCTTCCTCAGGTCATGGAAATGGCACTTGTCGCAGGGGAAAGGGCCCCGGCCTTCACCAACGAGGAATTGGAGAAGCCCGTGGACGGGATCCTGCCCCTGTAGACCAAGGGTAGGTCGCTCCTCCTGCCGCTGCAGCTCCTCCAGGTTCCTGAGTTCCTGAGACCCACCTCACAGTAAGTACCCCCCACCTCCCAGCCCCTCGTTCTGCCCGCGCTACTCACCCTCTCTCCTGCTCCTGCTTCTTTTCCTCTTTTCTTCTTCTCTGTTCTTCCTCCTCTCTCCTCGTCTGTATTCTTCTTCTGTACTTCTCTTCTCCCCGTCTTCTCTCCTCTTCTCTTCTTCCTCATCTTCTGCTGTGGTCTTCTGCACTCTGTCTCTTCGTTTTTTGTATCTTCCTCCGTGTTCTTCTGTGTTCTTCTGTGTTCCTCTGTCTTCTTCTGTCTTCCTCTGTCTTCTTCTGTCTTCCTCGGTGTTCTTCTGTCTTCCTCGGTGTTCTTCTGTCTTCCTCTGTGTTCTTCTGTCTTCCTCGGTGTTCTCCTTTCTTCCTCTGTGTTCTTCTGTCTTCCTCTGTGTTCTTCTGTATTCTTCTCTGTTCTTCTGTCTTCCTCGGTGTTCTTCTGTATTCCTCTCTGTTCTTCTGTGTTCTTCTGTGTTTCTTCTGTTCTTCCGGTCTTCTGCTCTTCCGGTCTTCAGTCCTTCCGGTCTTCTGTTCTTCTTTTCTTCTGTTCTTCTGTTCTTCTTGTCTTCTTGTCTTCTGCCTTCGGCTCTTCTGCCTCCTCCGTCCTCTTCTCCCCGCGGCTGCCCTCCTGCTCCTGCCTCATCCCCCTCCCCCACTCGCATCCCCCATCTATCTCCCCTATCTAACCCGTTCACTTTCTACCTCCCTCACTCCTCCTATCTACCTATCTCTCCATCTCTCTATCCCACTATCCAACTCCCTCACTCTCCACCTCCTCCTATCTTCCTATCTCTCTATCTTTTTCCCTATCTATCGATTTCTCTATCTACCTTTTCTCTCTACCTATTTCTCTATCTCTCCCCCCCTCCTGCCACCCCCTCTATTACCTATCTTCCTATCCCCTCACTCTACCTCTCACCCTCACCCACCTCTACAACCCCCCCTCCCCTATCTTCACAACCCTACACCTATCTTTCTCCCTAATCTCCTAAACCTCCTAACACTCTCCCCCCTTCCACCCTTAAACCCCCCTCCCCCAGCTCTTCTCACTCTACCTGTCCCCCACCTCCCTCGCGCTTTCCCGCCGCAACCTCCTGCACGCCCCCGCCCCCCAGCTCCCATTCGCCCCCAGCTGACCCCTCCCCCCCTTCCTACCTCATATGGCGGCCGCTGCGCGACAGTGGTAGCGACCCTTGACCCAAGGGTAGGTCGCTCCCCCTGCCGCTGCAGCTCCTCCAGGTTCCTGAGTTCCTGAGACCCACCTCACAGTAAGTACCCCCCACCTCCCAGCCCCTCGTTCTGCCCCGCGCTACTCACCCTCTCTCCTGCTCCTGCTTCTTTTCCTCTTTTCTTCTTCTCTGTTCTTCCTCCTCTCTCCTCGTCTGTTTTCTTCTTCTGTACTTCTCTTCTCCCCGTCTTCTCTCCTCTTCTCTTCTTCCTCATCTTCTGCTGTGGTCTTCTGCACTCTGTCTCTTCGTTTTTTGTATCTTCCTCCGTGTTCTTCTGTGTTCTTCTGTGTTCCTCTGTCTTCTTCTGTCTTCCTCTGTCTTCTTCTGTCTTCCTCGGTGTTCTTCTGTCTTCCTCTGTGTTCTTCTGTCTTCCTCTGTGTTCTTCTGTCTTCCTCGGTGTTCTCCTTTCTTCCTCTGTGTTCTTCTGTCTTCCTCTGTGTTCTTCTGTATTCTTCTCTGTTCTTCTGTCTTCCTCGGTGTTCTTCTGTATTCCTCTCTGTTCTTCTGTGTTTCTTCTGTTCTTCCGGTCTTCTGCTCTTCCGGTCTTCAGTCCTTCCGGTCTTCTGTTCTTCTTTTCTTCTGTTCTTCTGTTCTTCTTGTCTTCTTGTCTTCTGCCTTCGGCTCTTCTGCCTCCTCCGTCCTCTTCTCCCCGCGCCTGCCCTCCTGCTCCTGCCTCATCCCCCTCCCCTACTCGCATCCCCCATCTATCTCCCCTATCTAACCCGTTCACTTTCTACCTCCCTCACTCCTCCTATCTACCTATCTCTCCATCTCTCTATCCCACTATCCAACTCCCTCACTCTCCACCTCCTCCTATCTTCCTATCTCTCTATCTTTTTCCCTATCTATCGATTTCTCTATCTACCTTTTCTCTCTACCTATTTCTCTATCTCTCCCCCCCTCCCGCCACCCCCTCTATTACCTATCTTCCTATCCCCTCACTCTACCTCTCACCCTCACCCACCTCTACAACCCCCCCTCCCCTATCTTCACAACCCTACACCTATCTTTCTCCCTAATCTCCTAAACCTCCTAACACTCTCCTCCCTCCACCCTTAAACCCCCCTCCCCCAGCTCTTCTCACTCTACCTGTCCCCCCTCCCTTGCGCTTTCCCGCCGCGACCTCCTGCACGCCCCCGCCCCCCAGCTCCCATTCGCCCCCAGCTGACCCCCCCCCCCTCCTACCTCATATGGCGCCCGTCCGCGCCAGGCCCGCGCCCAGCGCCACGACCCCTGGTCCCCAGCTCTCCCAAGCCCCGCTGATCGGCTACGACCCCACCACCCTCCATGCCCTCAACCCAGGACGCTCCAACACCTGCTTCCAAGCTCACCCCAAACACACCCATGGACCCTTCGCCTGCAACTCCTGCAAACGCATCTTCCACCACGCAACAACTACGACCACAAGCCCACGCGCCATCAACCACCTCAAGTGCATCCTAGTCAATGCTCGCTCCGTTCACACACACGCCGTTGAACTCTGGGACCTCCTAGACTCCACAGCACCGGACGTCGCCTTCATCACGGAGACCTGGATGAACACCTCCTCTGCTCCAGACATCGCCACCGCCATCCTCGAAGGCTACAAGATCTCCAGGAAAGACCGCACCAACCAAGTAGGAGGAGGTATCGCCATCGTCTTCAAAGACTCCATCAGCGTCACCACCTCCACTGAAGACTCCCCTCTCGCCGCTGAACACCTGCATTTTCAGATTCGCACCGACCCGAGGACCACCCTCAGAGGATCCCTCGTCTACCGTCCTCCCGGACCTCGCGCCCCTTTCAGCGACGCCATCGCCGACTTCATCTCCCCACACGCCCTCGCCTCACCGGACTACATCCTCCTAGGCGACCTCAACTTCCATCTGGAACAAAACAACGACCCCAACACCACCATCCTGCTCGACAACCTCGCCAACCTCGGCCTCAAACAACTGGTGAACACTGCCACCCACATCGCCGGACACACACTCGACCGTATCTTCTCCGCCAGCAAACACGTCTTCTTCAGCCACGCCTCCGCCCTACATTGGACCGACCACAGCTGCGTCCACTTCACATTCCGACGCGAGACCCGCCACCTCCGCACTCAACCCATCCCTGGCCGACAGTGGAACAAGATCCCTGAAGAGCAACTCTTCTCCGCACTCGCCGCCAACCAACCCACCCTCACTACCGACCCCAACGACGCAGCCCTCAACCTCACAAACTGGATCTCCAACTGCACAGACAACCTTGCTCCCCTCAAACGCTCGCAGCGACAGAACAACACCAAGAAACCCCTCTGGTTCTCTGACACCCTCAAAGAATCAAAGAAAACTTGTCGCGCACTTGAGAAAGCCTGGTGCAAGGACCGCACCGCTGACCACATGACCGCCCTCAAGAACGCTACCCGCGAACACCACCACCTGATCCGCGCTGCCAAAAGGAATTTTTTCACCGACAGACTGGACAAAAACAGCCACAACAGCAGAGAACTCTTCAGCATCATCAAGGAGTTCTCCAATCCCAGCGCCAACGCCAACGCCGTCACGCCCTCACAGGATCTATGCGAATCCCTCGCCACTTTCTTCCATCGCAGGATCAGCGACCTCCACGACAGCTTCGGACACCAGACCCAACCAAACACCACAGAACCCACATCCCCGACCCTCACCCTCAACAACTGGACCCACATCAGCACGGAAGAAACCAAATCCATCATGAACTCTATCCACTCCGGCGCCCCTTCGGACCCCTGCCCGCACTTCATCTTTAACAAAGCCGACGACATCATCGCCCCGCACCTCCAGACCATCATCAACTCTTCTTTTTCTTCTGCTACCTTCCCCGAATGCTGGAAACACGCCGAAGTCAACGCCCTACTAAAGAAACCTACGGCTGACCCGAGCGACGTGAAAAACTTCCGCCCCATCTCCCTTCTGCCCTTCCCAGCCAAAGTAATAAAGAAGACCGTCAACAAACAGCTGACCACCTTCCTGGAAGACAACAACCTGCTCGACCCCTCACAGACCGGATTCCGAACCAACCACAGCACTGAAACCGCCCTCATCTCAGTCACAGACGACATCAGAACCCTGATGGACAACGGTGAAACAGTCGCCCTCATTCTTCTCGACCTCTCGGCTGCCTTTGACACCGTCTGTCACCGCACCCTAATCACCCGCCTCTGTTCCACCGGGATCCAAGACCAGGCCCTGGACTGGATCGCCTCCTTCCTCGCAAACCGCTCCCAAAGAGTCTACCTCCCTCCGTTTCGCTCAGAACCCACTGAGATCATCTGCGGCGTACCTCAAGGCTCATCACTCAGCCCGACACTCTTCAATGTCTACATGAGCCCCCTCGCCAACATCGTACGCAAGCACGACATCATCATCACCTCCTACGCCGACGACACCCAACTTATACTCTCCCTCACCAAGGACACCGCCAGCGCCAAGACCAACCTACAAGAGGGTATGAAGGACGTCGCAGATTGGATGAGGCTCAGCCGCCTAAAGCTGAACTCTGAAAAAACTGAAGTCCTCATCCTCGGCAACACCCCGTCCGCCTGGGACGACTCCTGGTGGCCCACGGCCCTCGGCACCGCACCGACTCCCGCAGACCACGCCCGCAACCTCGGCTTCATCTTGGACCCTCTTCTCACCATGACCAAGCAAGTCAACGCCGTGTCCTCCGCCTGCTTCCTCACCCTTCGCATGCTCCGCAAGATCTTCCGCTGGATCCCCGCCGACACCAGAAAAACCGTGACCCACGCCCTCGTCACGAGCCGCCTGGACTACGGCAACACCCTCTACGCCGGGACCACAGCCAAACTCCAAAATCGCCTACAACGCATTCAAAACGCCTCGGCCCGCCTCATCCTCGACGTACCCCGCAGCAGCCACATCTCCGCACACCTGAGACACCTGCATTGGCTCCCAGTCAGCAAAAGGATCACCTTCCGACTTCTCACCCACGCACACAAAGCCCTCCACGACAAGGGACCGGAATACCTCAACAGACGCCTCAACTTCTAAGTCCCCACCCGCCCCCTCCGCTCCTCTGGCCTCGCACTCGCCGCCGTCCCTCGCATCCGACGCTCCACGGCGGGTGGGAGATCTTTCTCCTTCCTGGCGGCCAAGACATGGAACTCCCTCCCCACCAGCCTCAGGACCACCCAGGACCACTCCGCTTTCCGGAGACTCCTAAAGACCTGGCTGTTCGAGCAGCGATAACCACCCCCTTTGTCCCTAGCGCCTTGAGACCCGCACGGGTGAGTAGCGCGCTTTATAAATGCTAATGATTTGATTTGATTTGAAGCTCTGCGTTCGGCCAGAGGTACAGGTGAGTAGGAGGATTGGGGTGCATGGATGTGTGTAGTGGTGGGTGTTGGCTGCATACATGTGTGCACTTGTGACACTGTATGGTCCAGGGTTCCTGACATGCTGCGTGTGTGTGTGTGTGCTGTTAGGCTGTTTGAAATGTCCGTCTCATAGTGGACGTATAGCTAGCTGTATATGATTGGCCAGTGTCTGACCTCAGTGTTTCTTTTCTGTGTGTCCCTTATAGGTAAGTGCCCACCAGAAGAGGGGACTTTGGCATACCATCGCCAAAGAGGTGCGGACCCTGGGGGTCTACAACCGGCAAGGCACCCACTGCAGGAAGAGGTGGGAGGGCCTGCGGCGCTGGGTGAAGAAGATCTGTGAGGCCCAGCTGGGGAAGTCCTCCCAACGAGGAAGGGGTGCTTGTCGGGCACTGACCCCCCTTATGCAACGCATCCTGGCGGTGGCGTACCCGGACCTGGATGGGCGCTTGAAGGCTGCCCAGCAGTCACAAGAGGGTGACTATATATACATATCTTGGCCCTATTGGATTTGTGGGTGCATTCGTATTTATGGTGTCTAGTGGCAGGGACTATGACTGATGTCCATCTACATAATGGCCCTGTGGGGAGTAGGGGTGTTTGGGTCAAATATGCAGTACCTCAGGTCCTTAAGTTAGTTGGAGAATGGCTGTAGAGCAGGGTTCTGGCCACTAGACAGGGGCATAGCCATGTGTGTTGCGGTAGGTGCTGCCTGGTGGAAGGTTTTCTGGGTGAGTGTATGTGTGAACCACTAATGTACCTCCATTCAGCTATTTACAAGTGTCTCTCCTGTTTTGTCTCCCCATCCCTGTTCTCTTGTGTTGTCTGTGTACATCAGCATCATCTGGCGAGGGAGCTGAGGCACCAGCCAGTGGGGAGGCAGCGGCCCACGGAGGCAGAGTCGTCCAACGCCAAGGGGACCAGTGGGTTAGAGGGCAAGGTGAGTACCAAGGCAGAGGCAACTACCACTGGAGGTAGTGACTCCGATTCCTCCTCCTATGGGACCTCCCTGGCAGTGGCGGACCCTACTGTGTCATCTTCCCCCACAACCCATACCATCATCGTCCTCCCAGTTGCTCCCCACAGAGTTTCCTGTGCCTGCTCACCCAGAAGGGTGGGTGTCTCCTTCGACCACAGGAACCTCCTCCCCTGCCCCAGTCAGCCCTGCTGCCCTCACGGAGGAGGCTATTGACCTCCTGAGAACTATCTCCGTGGGGCAGCAACCATCGCCAATGCCATCCAGAGGCTAGCATCAGAGGTGCAGCAGACCAATGCCTATCTGGATGGCATTAACGGTGTTGTGTCTGGCCTACAGAGATCTTTTCAGGCTCTGGCCTCCTCTTGGACGGCAGCCAGTGTCCCTGGTCATTCCGTCCCCCCTCCAACCACCTCTACCCCTTCCAGCACCCCAGTCCCTTCACCCATCCAAAGCACACATTCTGACATGCAGACACACACCTCAACAGACAAGAAGCACACTTCAAAACACAAGCATACACACAGCCAACATACACATGCACACACACCAACATCTACTTCCCCCAGTGTGTCCACCTCTTCTGCCTCCCTGTCTGTCCAATGTACATGCACACCCACAGGCACTGCACCCTCATTCAATGTTGCTGACCCTATTCCTGCAGTCACCACAATAGCACACATCCATTCATGTACCCCAGACACCACACCTGCACTCACCACAACGACTTCTGTTGACACATGCAGCACACTCACCAGACTTGCAGACACCCAAACATGCATTTACACTGGCAGCATCTCTTGTCCCACTGTGTCCACCCCCCCTCCTCCCAAGACACTCAAACACACCAAAACACCCACCCATCACACATCCACAACACCTCAGCATACTGTCCAGTCACCTGCAGCCACGTCACGCACACCTACACCTGTCACAACCACTCCTTCTGCCTCCACTCCCACGCCTTCCTCCAGGTCCACCCCAATTGCACCTTAGAAACTTTCCCTATCCTGTGTTGACCTATTTAAAATTTAAACCTACTGGCCCACCTCGTCTGGTCCCTAAACGTGCTCACCTCCTTGCCCTGTCCACTCCTCTCACGTCACAGCCCGCCCTTTCCATTCCTGTGCTACTTCCCCTGTGAGGAAGAGATACCGTGCTGGCCTAGGAACATCTGCCGCACCCCAGGCCAAGTCCGCTCCACCAGCTGCTGTGACTAAACCTAAGCCCCCTCCACCTTCCAAGCGGAAATCTAAGCCCTACTCCCAGACGTAAATCCCCACCCCACCACCTCCTGCCCCTGTTCCCTGAGGTGCTTGGATGCCCCATTGTTGCCCCTCTGAGGTGTAGTACCGTTGCACTTGTGGGAGTCAAGTTGGGGCCATTGTGGCCCATCGGACTTCTTTCACTATGGACTGGACATTGGCCTTCTATGAACTTCTGTTGCTCTATGAGCTGAATAAAAGTTAATGTGTGGCCTGTGTTGTTTGAGGCACACTCTGGATCCGTGGTCTCTTGTTTCATTGTTTTGGGGTGTTGGGCACATGTGTGTACTTTGGGCAGGTTGGATTTGCCTTGTGTCGGGTAAGTACCTCTTGCTGTGGGGTATATGGCTTGTGCTGCTGTGAAGGGTTGTTGGAGTGTTGCAGGGTGGGTGGAGTAGGTGGGTATGTAACTGTGCCCTTTCGTCCCTTGTTTAGTAGTTGCAGTACTTACTGTTGTTGTCTTTGTTGATGGTCTCGGTCATGGAGGTATACGGCAAGGAGCAAGGCTGGCATGATCTGCAACTCTCTCTCCATGTCTGCTTCGGCGTGGTGTGTGAGCCTCCGGTGAGAGTTTCCTTATATTTGGTTTGTTTCCGCCTGGCTTTGCGTGGCGGTGGTTCCCGCCCCGGAACTGATGTCTAGTGCTTCATTATTTGATGGGCGGATAGGGCCATTCTGTCGGCCTGTGGGCGGGCTCTGCCATCGTTGTCGGCACTCCTCTGCTGGCGGTGAGTGGTTGTCAGGATGCCTGTGTTTCAGTTGGTTCATTATTTGGCAGTTCGGACTGCACGTCTGGCGGTTGTTACTGCTGTGTTCATAATGAGGGCCTAAGTCTGAATTAATGTACACATCTTTAAATTATCCTGTTCAGCAGCCCAATCATTTTGTACTCTGAGCTGCTGTCTGGCATCTACCTGTCATTGACAATGCAAGGTGGTGTACTGCTGGGCATGTCACCTATATGGAATGATACCATCACTTTGCATGTGCATGACTGACAGTCCCAGCCTGTAGATATGTGGGGGCATATTTATACTCCGTCTGCGCCGATTGTGCGTCAAAAATTTTCACAATCAGCGCAAACGTTGCCCCGTATTTAAACTTTGACGCCCAAGCCCGTGGACGACAAAATTCCGCCGTGTGCGTCATTTTTTGGATGCGCCAACCGGCCTTGCGTTAATTATATGCAACGTAGGCGTTCCCGTCCAAAAAATGGCTTAAAGGGCCGTGCGTCATATTAATGCTTTCGGGCAAAAATTACGCACGGCCGGGAGGCGGAGCCAGAAAATGACGAACAGCCTGATTTGCTTCAAAAATTAACACCTGGGTCAGGGCCGGCGTTAAAATGGGGCAAACACACCTGGATTTTAATCAGAACACACAGAACAAACAGCAGAGCAGCAGAACAGCAACAGGGAGCCATGGAGGTGATTCTAATCCAGCGTGCACGCAGA
The DNA here is from genome assembly GCF_031143425.1 of Pleurodeles waltl. Lineage (NCBI taxonomy): Eukaryota > Metazoa > Chordata > Amphibia > Caudata > Salamandridae > Pleurodeles > Pleurodeles waltl. Next base: position 950,528,029 of record NC_090445.1, read on the forward strand.
CGCAGAGCCCAGCAGCAACAACAGTAGCTACAACAACACCAGCAGGGACCCCAAAGGCAGCGCAGAGGGCAGGAGAGGCTATTCCGCCCAAGAACCACCCTTCAGGGCCTCAGGGAACACGACATCATACAGAGGTACCGGTTGAACTGGCAGGCCATTCAGCAGCTGCTGCGCAACATTGAACAGCAGTTGGCCCCCACTTTGGTGACACCCCGCACCATCCCATCAGTAACAAACCTGCTTGCCGTACTTCATATGCTGGCAAGTGGCTCTTTCAAAACAACTGGTGCCCTGGTTGGCGGAATATCACAACCATCGTTCTCCGCCTTTTTGCCCAAAGTACTGGATGCCATCATTCGACTGACACCCGCCACATCTGCTTCCCTAACTCACTGCAGAAGCAGCAGGAAACAAAACAGGGGTTCTACCTCATCCGTGGCTTCCCACACGTCCTTGGTGCAATCGACTGCACACATGTACACCTTGTGCCACCTGCTGCAACTGAACACCTCTACCGCAACAGGAAGCACACACATTCCATCAATGTGCAGGCCATAGTCGATCACCAGGGATTGATCACCAACATCGTGGCTAAATATCCTGGGAGTGTACATGACTCATACATCTTCCGTCACTGCACCATCAATGAACACTTCCAGGATGGACGGTATGGCAACGGACTACTTGTTGGTAAGTACAAAAGCCTACTTATATACTCACTGCTCAGCAACCCTCTAGGACACACAACACATACACCACAACAGCAACATGTCAACAGGAACACACTGAGGTTGTGACATCACTAGCCATGTTTCTTAAGTCACCATTGAACCTGTCACACATTGGAAATTACTGTACAGCCTAATGTGAAGACGTCAATGAGTGTGGTTTCCTAAATATCACCTTGCAAATTGTAAGTGTCCCAATGACCTTTACATTAATACATTGCATAAGTTTCAAGGTATGGGATGTCCAGGGTACTTTGATATGAACGTGTTAACAACACTTTCAATTTTAACTCTGCATGGAACTATCATCTCACCCCCAGTGAAGACACACGGACACCTGTATCACAAGTCACAATGCTAGAGAGGGCACACTGTACTCCCAAAACATACTGCTGACAAACGTTTAGCAGACAAACACTTGTTCAGCCAAGGAAACAACACAATGCAGATGGTACAGCCTACAAGCATAGGATGCCATATTAGTACACAAAAGAGTCACAGACAACACATGACAACTACTGCCATTAAAGGTCTTTTCAATAGTGCCAGCTACATCAACATGATCCCATTCATTTTCTCTTGCAGCTGATCAGGGGTATGGCATCCAGCCATGGATTATGACACCATTTGGCAACCCATGTACTGCTGCAGAGCCTGCATACAACGAGGCACTTAGGACGACACGCAGCATTGTCGAGCGGACCTTCGGCATCCTCAAGTCAAGGTTCCGCTGCCTCTACATCACTGGTGGTAGCCTCCTATATTCCCCCGAGATGGTCTGTAGGATCATCCTCACATGTGCAATATTGCACAACATTTGTATCAAAAGAAACATTCCCCTCCTGAACCAGAGCCACACATGCCTGAAGAGGAGGAAGAGGAGGATGCTGGCCTGCAACAGGAGGGGGAACTACAGAACACAGCTGCTGGTATACGCAGGCGGCAACAGATTGTAAATAATTTCTTCTGAATATGATCACCTTCACCACTTTAGTTAACTAATTTAAATAAACAACTATTCTAATCACCGTATCATGGTCTGGCTACTCCTTTTTGCACACCTTCATCTCTACTTATCAGAATAAGAGTGTTGCCTCATGGAGCACTGCTGAGATACTGAGTAGGACACGGAACATCCCAGAGCTAATGTGATGCCTAACATACAATGGTCACATGCACACAAACTCTTAATGACATATATCATGTACATATCTCCTTTGAAGGCCAATAGCAGAGGACCACAACTATCTCACACATACATGTTGAAAGCAAGGTCCAACGCAGCATATGGCACACAACTATGACACCATCACTCAATAAGGGGAAAACAAGCCTCATACATGAGGCAGTCAATGTGCTTTGGCATCACTAACAGGAATGCCTGACCAGACCCTTGACAGCAGTTAGTCCAACTGCATCTAATATTTGCAAGGACTATCTGTGACTAGAGTTCCATAGGAGCAGAACATAGACAGCACAAGTGCCACACATATGATATGCATTGCACACATGACATTCCATGTACATGTCAGCCCATTTCCTAACTCCTGACACACCCATGCACCTGGTCACAACCCACCTGTCGGAAGAGGTCCCTGGAATACTAAGATGTGTACCCTGATAATACCTCCTCTACACACACAGACCAACATTAGCAAACCAGTGTGCTACACCCTTTCCTAAGGTATGCCATTGTCATGTAACATCTGACTGCAAGGACGTCAGGCCAATTTATACACTGTCTTCTAGTTTCAAAGCCCTGTTAGCACATGTAGATTGCTTCCCCTTGTGAAAATGTCTGTTGGCCCTTAGAATGCAAGTCTCACCTACAGGACTGGTGAGAAACAGATGCAGCCCACACCTGTGATCACCTCCATGCACACCACCCATTTAAAAAAGCACTGCCCCTGATGATGCCTGGAACAGCATAGGAGTTGCCATTATGTCAAATACACCGTCAACCATTGATACTAAGTAAGCCGTGTAACACAGCCCTTGGGTTCCTTTGTCACCTTCAAAAACACAGGAAGTACACAGTTTGACATGTCAACTTCAACCTTGTCCTCAATACAGTCTCAGTCAGACCACTGATTATGTAACTTGTCAAGTAACTGGATCCTGAATCACCTTGCATTCTGTCAGCCTGACTGGCAACTGTCTGTGCGTCACACTAAAGTATCCCTGTGTCTACATATGTGCCACACGTGCGTAAGCAAACCTCCCATTCATCAGGAGGCATTGGGCATGGGCTTCTTCCATGCATACCCAAATACATTGTATAGCATAATCTGCCTTTTAACTGTACCCTTTGAGTTACTTCCTTTTGGAAAAGCAAAATTCATGGCCCATCCCTTGTCTGGGTTGCATTTATGCATGAATGACAAAGTGTGACAGTGTCCCGGGGTCATAGGCAGGGATTGGGTACCGGGCTTTCAGCACAACCAGCAACCTCTGATAATGTCCATAAATAATACACAAATGTCAGGACCATGACAGTTCACACACAGCATCACAGTGCACACAACATAGTGATGGGCCATGTGTGGTGAATAGCTGCAAGAATAACAGCACTGAGGCTATGATGTTCCCAGATGCAGTGGGAAGTGCAGAGGCCAACCTGTGTACAAATGTTGTAATGACACCTGCCGGAACATGACACCTGAGACATTATCTCACTCAGCACACCAAGGTTGCCCTGTTGACTGTCTCATTACACGTCTTTAGTGACAGGGTGGGATCATCCACATGTTGGTTCACATGTCCACATCTACTTTACTCACATTGATCAACATAGGATCCTCAGTAGTTACAGGAATAACTGCCACTGACTCATGATGAGTCCTGGTCCGAACTATGACAAATTACACCCCAAACAATCTACAGGATCATCATTGGACCACACACATGAACAAGACACCTATGTATAATTGATCACTGGAAATATGTGGACACGTGCTGTCTTGTATGCTGGTCCACCACAGCAACTTGATAGTTGGGGCTCACTTCTATGGCCTCAATTGTGGTGTCATCATACATATGAGATTGACCCTTGTCTGTCTGTGCAAACAACATGGTATCCACTTCCTCAATGCATGTGTATGACTCACTGTGGGATTCACCAACTAGTGCATAGGAAGCTCTTACCAATACTCTAGGACATAGGATGTAGAAAATGTGGACCATTGACATGAACATGCGTCTGCCATCCATCTGGTGTCTACGTGACCCTAAAACTTGGAAGTATACTTTACGGGTGTTGTTACATGTATGACTAACACATGCCCTTGCTCATTTTCAATTTGACTTGCATCTTAGGATTGGACACATGGACGTCACATTCATACAACCATATGTACAATTATGCTTCATGTGATACACACACACTTGGTCAGCCAACACATTAGTTGTCAAAGCACACACTTTGAGCCAAAGGAATTTAGGTATTGTACATATGTGCGTCACAATGCTATCCTCTCCTTATGCCAAAAACGCACAATTTGTGCCACACATATATGTAGGCCACACTTATGACCATCTATTGCGTCAGCCAACTGTAAAAATACTGTGAAGGGTGTAGTGGATGATGTTCCGCTGCAGTATGATGTCACACATGTGAACATACACCATCAACACCATACTGTCTTCAATTAGCCAATCTCTGATGTGTTCCAAATGTAAAATAACCAAAAAACAAGTAAAAATGCCCCAAACCAGTTAATGCACTGTAATTTTGATGTCCCTAGCGGTGTGCGTCATTTTTGGTTTACCAAAACTGTATTTGCATCAGTTTTTTTGACGCACAGGAGTGAAATTTAGCCCGCATCCAGATATTTGTACAGTCCATGCATCATTATGTGGATGCGGGTTAATATTCACGTCTGTGCGTCAAAAGAAATTACGCAAATTCAGTTTTGTGCAACAAAAAATGACGCATAACACGAAAAAGGCAGGACTTTTCATACAGGAAGTGATGTGATAGGATATCCTGTTTACAGATCATGTACAGTGGGTGTACCTTCACTTTCACTTTGCAGTCTATGATCCTTCTAGACTGTGTGGCTGTGTAGAGAGTGTTGTCCAGAGATTTTGTGCTGTTTTTGTCCTGTGTGCTATCTGTAAAGTCCTTTTGTGAAATAAATATTGTTTGTGTATACTGTAGTACTGTGTTCTGTCTACATTTGTCCATTTATCTTGTGTATTTCTTGTTTGTGGGAGTCTGTTGTGGGTAGTGTTAGTTTGGGGATAGTTGGGTTCTTTTAGTGTTTAGGTTTACTTTTTTCCTGTCTTTTTAACCCTACTTTCACCCTTTTCCCCTTTCTGTTTCTTTTACCCCTATTCCTTATCGTCATCTATAAGTATGTCTGGTAGGCCACGTCTTGGCAGGATGGGGGAAGAGGAGTTGGGGGGCTTCATCTGGCTGGTGACACATTTCTTGCCGCTCATGATCCAGGCAGGGGGCAGGGTCATACAGGGGTATCCGACAGAGGCGCGCAGAATCCAGTGGGGAAAGGTGCTGCATCACCTGCAGCGTGTATATGCCAGCCAGAGGAGTGACCACCAGCTGAAGCACCGGTGGGCTGACCTCAACACCAGGGAGCAGGATCTCTTGGACCACCTGGGAATCATGACTGGTGGCACTGTTGGTGAGTACGACTATTGTTAATGTGCACGATTAAATGCTCTGTAGTGACATCAGGGGATTAGTGCAATGTCTGCCAGCTAAGTTGATGACTGTGTGTAATGCTGGGGAAATATAAGGGGATCATTGATGCACTATGGCAAGGATCACAATTGCTAGCTGTCAGGTAGCACGTGCTCAGCAAACTTGCAGGTTACTTTACCATGAAGGAAATTGGTGCAGCCTTTTTGTCAGCACAGCTAACAAAATAGGAGCCAATCATGTCTATATAGGGTACTATTGACAGAGAAGTACAGATGTACCAACATTTAGGTCAACTATGTTGACGCAATTGCTAGACTGACTTTAGAATCACTACATGATGCAGAAAATGAGTGCTGCCTTCACGTCAATTGATAATAGCAAAGTGGCTCAGACATTGGTTTCATGTTAATCTGGTGAGTGTTGAAGGAAAGCGTTCACAGAAGTACTATGAATGTGTGGGATTATTGTGTTTCTTGATCTTTTTGGATACATGTCAGTTCTTGATTTGAAAACATTGTGAAAATGTGTAATGTGCCCTCAGCTAACATCTTAAGATGTTTGTTGGAATTACTTGAGCCACAATCCAAATATGGATGGCAGTCCAAGTGTATGCACATGCCTTCACATCTCCATGGTTGGTGCAAATCACCATAGCTGGGCCACATCAATTGACTATACTGTAACAACAGGATGGCTTAGAAGTGTCCCTGCCCCTCCCTCTGTACATTGGGCCTATGTGCAATAAATGTGTCGTGGCCACAAGGCATGTTTGACTGATAATGCAGTCCTCAAGTAACCAGGCGTTGGATGTTTCTCTTGGATGCACATGATGAGACGATTACACTCCATATTTTTTAGTGCTCACCAATTATGGGGCATGTTTGCAACCACATGATAGTTAGGGCCAATGTATGTCTGCAGATATGTTTGTAACTGTCACAGGAGACCCATGCTATGTACAAGTTGGCCGTGAAATATCAGATGCAGTACCATCATTTCTGAATGGCTGCCATTTCCTTATTCAGCCTACACATTGTATATGTTTATGAAATTGTTGCACTGTGCACAGATTTTGAGCACATTTCTTCCTTTCATACCTTACAGGGGGACCGGCACCCTACACTGTGGGAGAGGTGGTGACATTTGAGGACCCCGACCACTCCAGTAAGTGTTGATATGTCTGTTATGTGTTATGTTTGCTGGTTATAGACTCGTGTGAGTTGGACACATAGCAAGGTGTGATGCGTTGGGCAAGCTTTTCACTTGTTCCATGAGTGGGAATGCAGTTCTCACATGGTTTGAGTTTGCCAATGCGTATCCAATGGTATCATGTAGGGATTTTAGGACATCCCTGTAGGCCCCACTGTGAGTACAGGGGATAGTCATGTGTATGACACTTGTATCAACAAGAGTCGCAATGGAAGTCAGCCCCTATTTAGTCAGCCTGTCGGACCCACATTCTCTAAGATTGGTAGAGCTAATAGCTTTTCAATAGACATCTGCTTCCCTATTTACCTACGTAAGTTTGAAACAGTAGGTAGAACCTCCTAGCAGCATGCACTTCCACATGTAGTGCATCAATTCTGTGGAACCTGAGTGTAATGGCCTAGGTGTGCATGCAATTCATGATCATGGGTGTTCTAGCAACTCTGTGTTTGATGTAAGTCAGGCCTCACTGGAAGTATATGTTGTGTACTAAGGGCCAGATGTAGGTAGGATCCAAATTGCGAGTTGCAATTTGCGAGTCCCAGCGACTCGCAAATTGCAACTCGCAATTTGAAATGCAGAAAGGTGTCTCAGACACCTTCTGTGAGTCGCTATGGGGTCACAAAGACCCACTTCATTAATATTAATGAGATGGGTCGCAATTTGCGACCCCCTAGCGATTCAGGGCACTCACGGACATGGAGGCCGGCTGGGAACAGCAGACCTCCATGTCCGTGACTGCTTTTAAATAAAGCAGTTTTTTTTTTTTCAAAGTGCAACCCGTTTTCCTTAAAGGAAAATGAGCTGCACTTTGAAAAATAAACCGAAACCTTTTGTTTTGGTATTTTGCAGGGCAGGTAGTGGTCCATTGGACCACTGCCTGCTCTGAAAAATTATTTTTTGGTCCAGTCACAAAGGGGAAGGGGTCCCATGGGGACCCCTTCCCGTTTGCGACTGGGTTACCATCCTCTTCAAGTGGATGGTAACTGCGAGTCCATTTGCGACCGCTTTCGCCGCCACAAATGGAATTGCATACCAGTGCGACTCGCAAATAGGAAGGGAACACCCCTTCCTATTTGCGACTCTGAAATGCATTTTGCGAGTCGGTTCCGACTCGCAAAATGCATTTCTACATACCAGATGGGCTTTAGCGACTCGCAAACAGCGTTTTTCGCCGTTTGCGAGTCGCTAAAGCTTTCCTACATCTGGCCCTAAGTTCTGCATTTCCTGACATGTCTGACCCTATGAGTGCTCTAGGGTTTGCTGACTCCTAATTGTAGATAGACCATACCTGTGGTGTGTCTGTAGAGACAAACATGTGTGGAGTTGCCTATACACTCCTCGGTGTACATGTTGTTGGCAAATTATAGTTGTGTATCCACCGCCCCCCCTCAAACACGGCCATGGGTTTGTGAATGGGGTACCTAGTACTGATGCTACCAGTATGTTACACATACCTGTGAATAAGTGACAGTTTGGTTGCATACTAGTATACACACTCAGGTTTGGCACTTGGTACCATACTGGAAAGTCCAGTTACAACTTGCAGACCATGTGGCTTTAGTTTTGCTTTCCGTACACTGACATTTGTAGCCCAGCTCTTGGCGGAGGATATGCAGCATGATTTTAAGATGATAACTGTCAGAAGTCAGATAGCAAGTCAAAGCCAGTAGTTACCCGTCTTGTAGGTCATGGATGTGCTTTGTGTGATGTGAGCTTTGTTGTCTGGCCTGCCATATACTTCCTCAGGGACATTCAATGCTCTGTATTGTGATATGAGCTGTTACAAGTACAGTAGATGTAATGTCTGATTAACTTGCTGTGCCATTTCACACAATGCAGTTACTAATGTAGCATATCTGCATTTGTCTTCACAGCAGCTAACATGACTCCAGAGCAGGTCGGTGAATTTCAGCGCCGGGCCATGCGATACCAGCACATCCTGCTGGTGGAGTCGGGGTTCTGGAGGATGGCCCGGCGATATCGCCATGAACGGGCCTCCGGGGCCTGGAGAACCTTCCCACAGGGTGGGCCTACTTTGCCCACCACAGCCACCACAGAAACAACCACCAATCAGAGCCAGGTGGTCCAACCCACAGCTGCCACTGTTGATCCAACATCTGCAGTACTTCCTGGCCCCAGCATTGCCACCAGTGCAAGACAGCCCACACAGACCTCCTCCACCGGTACCCAGACTGCCACTGCTCCATCTGTTGACCCTGCAGCCTTCAACAGACTTGAACACAAAGTGCTGCGCAAGGTGAGCCACCTGAGCCGGGACTTGCGGCACATTAAACGGCGGGTCAAGGATATTAAGAGGACCCTCTGGAGGGCCAACCTCTAGACACTTGATTTGATGGACATGATACCCTCCCCTCCCTCCTCTTTCCTTGTTCTTATAGTTAGTGGACTTATGGGGCTTAGTGTTAGGTTAGTATAGGCTGATAGTTTAGTTAGTGTTAGTGGGTGTGGGGTGGGGGGTCCTGCTTGTTTCTTTTTTAACTTATTACATGTGTGGGTGGGGGGCTATGTTGGGGTTCTTGTGTGTAAAAAAAACAACACCAAAAAACAACAAAAAAATATATATATATATATATATATATATATATATATATATATATATATATATATATATATATATATATATATATATTTGTTTAGGATAGTATAGTATGTGTTTATTTTAGTATGTGTTGGCCTCAATGTGTCCCGTCTCATAAGGGGGGTGGGGGGTAGATGTTTTGAATGTTTCGTTACATGTGATAAGTAAGTGTAGCTTAGGTTAGTTAGGAACAGTTGTGGGTAATGAGTAGTCAGGGTAGATTAGGGTAGGTAAGATTTTTCCTTCAGTTTCCTCATCTAAGGTTAGCTTTTAATAAATATTTGATTACCCCTTAATAGTATGTGTTGAATGGTACTTGATCGTGGGTTTGGATTCAGTGTACATCAATTTTGTACTATAACATCTGTGTCCTATGCAACAAACAAATCCCAACTGAGCTGTACGATTGGCAGCTAGCCCAGAGCTACCTTGCAAAGTGTCTACCCATTGTTGCAACCACCAATCACAGTTAATATGGATCCCAATGTGTTTCTGTTGATAAGTGTGTTTTCAAAGTCACTAACAGTGCTTCCAGACTTGATATTGGGAAAACGGTTTTAGGTCTGACTGCAGTGTGATGATCATGCACACCCTTATAAGATGAGTTCTCATTGGCAATCTTGTATTCTTGTCTTCATGACCCTCATACATCATTTGTGACACAGTTCGGCATGATTACCTATTTGTATGTTAACTCAGACACCTTCATTTGTGCAGTTTTTTTAGTCTTTACTTAAATTAGTGTGGCATGTTTATTGTGTTATTTTTGCATGGTGAAAACATTTTGCGGCCACTATTTGATGACTTAGTTATCCCCTGAGAAAGCATTCTTCTGTCCTACACAGCATGGTGGTGTATGGTTTCTCACTTCATCAGATTTGTCCCTCAGGATGGGCAGAGTATGATGCAATCATGGGCACTGTGCAGATTTCTCTAACTACATATTATCAGGACAGTTGTATTGACAAGCTACGTAATTTGACAGTAGGCACATTTCAGTTATCTACTTCACAGTTGATATGTCACATTACCCAGAGACAGATTTGTTGTGTAAGTGCTATTTATTGAAAACTGCTGTAGTGCTATCTGTACATTGTCCATGATTGTGAGTCCATTATAGTGATATCTTCCATTGTGATCCAACACAAGGGTTTACCAAAATGCTTTTGTCATGCTGGGGTTGCTGTTTCAGACAGTGCAGAGGGACAGACTTAGCCAATGAGTAGGAGAGAGACAGTCACTGGGCTGGGTGACAAGATATACAGTGGTTTGCAGAATAGTGCTTGAGTACAGTTGTTGCAAGACTGGCAAGTTACAAAGCGCAGGACCTTGGTAATAGTTGGCCATGTGGCAGGGACTAGTGCTTCCGGGTCATTTTCCTTGTGAATGTGATCTGTTCCATGTCTTCTTCTGATGTGTGTGTTGCCTGCTTTGTCCTTGTTGTTGTTGGTTGTGAAGGGGCAACACACACCTCAGTGTTAGAAGACGTGGAGTAAGACATCCCGGTCGCTGCTCCCTGTGAAGGTCTTAAGGGCAGTACTGCTGCAAGGAGGGCCTGCTGGTTCTTGAGAATAGCAGCCACATCACGATGGTAGGCAGCCAGGTCGGGCCTGAGGGGTTCAATGTTGCATTCGTGCACACGTTGACAGGATTGCTGTTGTAGGTGTTGGGTCAACTGTATTACAGCTGTGCTGATTTCCTTCTGGGTTTTCTGCAGTTCCTGCAAGATAGATGTTAGGGCTTGCATAGCTGCTGCCTGATCTGCAGATGACATCATGCACGAACGCACCCCCTCTAGGCTGGCTACCATATTTTGCATCGCCACCCGCACCTCCTTGGCCAGCTCCTGCTGTACTCCCACTACAGTTCTCTCAAAGCTGGTGCCAGTGTCGTCTGAGTTCTCAGCTGTATTGGAGCTGGCAGGTTTTACAATTGTGGTGGTGGGTGGTTCCTCTGCGATGGCTGCTTGTTCTGTGCTCCTCTTTGTGACAGAAGGTGGGGTCTGGAGGGTTTCAAGGACCTTTTGGATAGTCTCCTGGGGAATGTTTATTGGTTCGTCATCCATGTCATCAGGGAAATCTGGGACAGGCATATCGGCAGGAGATCCATTTTCCTCTGCAATGAATCAGGGTACAATTATTGTGTCTGTGTTGTGGCAATTTTGATGTGATGTGCCTGCCTTTTGATGAATTCACTTTGTGATCTTTTTTTTTGTTAATTTCTCCAGTCCTTCAGATGGGCATTCTTTCAGGCCTATGGCCCACTTGTGTGTCACATGTATGTTATTGAGTTATCAGACTTGTCAGCCTCATCGCCTCTAGGTGTTGATTTTAGCCAAATAGAGAATTGCCACCTTCTTTTCCTACTCGACCCTCAGTGTACATCCATTCTCATGGTGAGACCTTTCACTGGCTGTGGGTGTTCTGATGGCCCTGGCAGCACACTTAACAATCTGGACCTGCCCCAATCCCTGATCGTTCACATCCACTTAAATGTAATTGACATGTGGCATATCCTATGCATGGCAATGTTATGATCCGATATGGATGTTGACATTGTTAATGGGTCCTGCTGATGTTGGGGAATGTGTGTTACATTGGATTGCCCTGATAGTCGTATCAGTGTCCTATTTCGTCCTCTGACTGTGCAGGTGAATTTCAGTGACCAGTTACATGTGTCCCCTCCTCAATGCTGTTGTCTGAGCAGTATGACATTTGGGATGTTGCCTTGTTACCCAGGCACAGGATGGACCCTGACATATGCAGCATGGGTGTGTCCTTAGTGCTGTGTCGCTCCTATTGTTGTTTACATTGGCTGATGTTTGTGACAACTATGGGCATTGACATTTGAGAGTACTGGGGCCTTTGTCTTGTTTCTGGGGATAGTTGCAGTTGTCATCCTCACCCCCTAATTTAGGTGTGTATGATCCATGGGGAGGTTACTGCCATTGGCTACTTGAGCTGCACACAGAGCAGAGGTGGTAGTGGCAACTGTTGTCGCAGTTACATTGTAGTTGTCGGTTTGGCTAGAGGATTGCTAATAGGGCCCTATTTAATGTGGGGGGTAGGTTGGCTGACGAGTGCCAGGATGTCAGTTTGACGTAGTGGCCTTCCCTCCTGCCGTGGCTTTCCCTTTGCTCCATCGTTGGCATGACAGCATGCCCCCATGGGACTGTTGTTGGTGTAGTGTAATGGTGTGCCCCAGCTTCTGTCTGTGCAGGCCATGCCCCATGCTGTGCCCCTTTACCCATGCCACTCCATGTATATGATGACTTCCATGCATTTTGTGGTCAGTATCCCCCCGCTCGCAGTTAACATTTGTGCATTTTAATTCCCCATGCAAATTACCCTGCATGTGTGTTGTCTCCTGGTAGTCTGCGCTGTCCTGTCCTGAATCCCTGTGACGAGCTCCTCAGGGATGACGGCTGCGACCATCTCCTCCATGTGGTCCAGGGCCTCCTGGTGTGCTGGACTCCCACCTCCAGTCTGCAGTGGTGCCTTCCTGTTCCGGGCCATCTTTTCCTTGGTCCTGCGTTTCCAGTCATGCCAGCGTTTCTTGCACTCGATGACAGTTCTGCGTACTTCAGCCACACTGTTAATCTTGTCGACAATTTGTTGCCATATAGCCTCTCTCCTACTGATTGGCAACTTTGATGTGACAAACAGTTGGTGCTGGTGTTCCGTCACCTCTTTAACCAGAATTTCCTGCTCCTCTGCACTAAAGCGACACTTTCTTTTCTTCTTAAAAGTGTCCTGGTTCTTGTGTGGGTCCTCCTGGCTGGTTCCTGGTCTGCTGTCATCTTCCTGGGGTCTGTAGTGGCATCTGGGATCCATTTTGGCTCTCCTCTGGTGAAATGGCTGTGTTCGCTGTGTTTTTTGACGCTATTGCGTAAAAAAACGGCGCACATCCGGTTTGCGGTGTCGTAAATCGACCCACAGTCATTTCCACCGCGTTAACGTCGTTTTCCTTTACGACTTGACGCTGCGGTGTGCGTCAAAAATAATGACTCCCACCTGTCGCTTGCGCCACCGTGCGGCAAAGAATAAATATGACGCCCGCACAGCGCACCAAAATGGCGTTAGCCGGCGGTAATATTTTTGACGCAAAACTGTGCCGGCGCAGTTTTGCGTCAAAAAGTATAAATATGGGCCGTGGTGTCCTAAACGCTGCAGCATGTATCCTGAATACTGCTGTATGTGTATTATAATGGCCTACATGAGTTACTTCATTTAACCTTTTCCTTATTTTTTTTTTTGCTCAGGCCACATCTGCTCCCTGACATGACTGTTGGCACCCTTGCTATTGGATGTTAGAACCATATGGATGTACTGACACACCTGGTGGACATTCCTGCAACATCTGTCACTCTGACAAACTTGATGTTCAGATACATGTATTTGATTACTGTTTGTCACCAAAGATGTCACTCTAAACAATGGAGACACATACACCATTACTAGTGCTCAAGTTTATTTTGTGGTTCACAACACAGTTCTGAGGAGTGGGGTCATGGTTTCAGAAATCCTCAGAGTGGGTGGTCCAGCTGTTGGTTCCACAGATCCTGTATCCATGAGCCTGGGGATAATAGGGTTTGACATTGGAAAGACAACAGAGTGTATCAGTGGCACACAGGGAGAATGTTCAGGAGAGGGATCACTTCCTGGTGGTGTCTTTGGTCTTGGCCTCAGGTCCTGCAGGATGTCTGGATGGATAACCTCTTTTGTGGGGGTTCCTCAGCTGCAGGGGTGCCAGTGGCCTGTAGGTCCTCTTGCTAGGCCTCCATTCCAGTAGATGGGTCAGATGTTGTGGGCACAGGTGTTTTTAAACTACTGGATGGGTCTGCTGTTGGGTGGAGTTTGCACACTGGATTCTTCTGAGTTCAGTGAGCACCCCTACAATGGAGACCCTGGTGACATTGTGTGCCTGCCACCCCTCCATGGCTTCCTGATGGTATTCCCTCTGCAGCCTCTGGTTCGCCTGCAAGGTGGTGAGTAACTGGCCCATCTTTTCCTGGGATTGCTGACAGGCTCCTAGGACTTTAGAGATGGCCTTGTGGCCAGTCATGTTGAGTTGCCCTCCCACTGGCCCCTGCGCCCCTGGCACAGTGTGCCCCCTCCCACTAACACCAGGACCTTCATTGTCTTGGGTTTAGGGTGTCGACTCCGGTCCCTGTACTGTGGGGCACCCTGATGATTGATCTGTCCTTGGGACACAGGTTCAGAAAGGTGGACTCATCTGTGCTGTAGGTGCCACAAGGGAGGGGAATTCAGTTGTGGGCAGGGTGAGGCTGGTGGTGGTGGAATGACCAGTCATGCCTAATGGGTCAGGTGAGCGGTCGCTTTCCAGACATTCAAGGTATTCTTCCTCTATTGGACCTACTTCCAGGGGCTTGCTTTCAGTCTCTGGCATCCTCTGCTGTGTGGCATCACTCCTGTGGAGGGAGAGGAAGTGTGTTACATGATGGTATAGTAGTAGTGGTACATATGGTTGTTTGCTATCATTGCCTGCAATTGCTGACCAGTAATGGTCTTGACAGTTTCATGACAACGGGTGACATGGTTATCTGTGCAGGTTTCTAAATGTGTAGTGGAATTTGCAGTTTTACAATGGTTGGGAGTGTTGCCTTATGGTAGTTGTAGTACTTGCTGCAGTGTGAGAAATCCATGTTCTAGGCGGGCCTGTGTGGGAATGGTGTTATTGGGGAAGTGTGGCATGCAAGGGAGGGTATTTGGTTCAGGGTGTATTGGTGTGCATAAGGGTGGTGTGAGGGCATGGCAGGGTGGTGGGGGTACATGTTGTGCAGGAGTACATTGTGCCTGGTGAGTGTTGCTGACTTAACATAGTCCAGTCCTTCTGGTATTCCTGTCAGGCCCTCTGGGTGTAGGATGGCCAGGACCTTCTCCTCCCACAATGTGAACCTAGGGGAAGGAGGTGGGACCCCATAGCCCGTCTTCATTATGGCAATGAAGTGTTGTGATGCCATGGACCGTACCTTCCCCGGTAGGTCATTCCACCTCTTCCAGATATTGTCTCTTGTGCATGTATGGTTTCCCACTGCGTACACCCTGATGACGATCCTCTGCCAAAACTCAAGGGTGTTTTTTTGGTGCCATCGTGATTGGGTTGTGGGTTGTGGGGTGTGTGATGTTCAGGGATGCTGGGTGTGCTGTTCTTTGGGATGAGGTTGAGTGCTAGGGTGTGGTTGGTGGTGTTGTGTACACTGGTGATGTGTGTGTTGTGTTGCTGATGCTGTTGTGTGTTGTCTGATGCATGTTCAGTGTGATGGTGACTAAGATATCCGGTTGCAGTGTCTTCTGTTAGTGCGGTCTTCCCTCTCACTGTCAAAAATTGGGGATGCAAAGGATCATGGGGGTGTGTAGGGGTGTGTTATATAATGTTGTGACCAGCTGTGTGTGGTGTGTGTATGTGTATCTGGTGTGGGGTATTCGTATTGTCCAATGTGGTGTAGTGTTCTGCTGGAGGTATGTTTTTGACTGCTGCGGTTTGGACTGCCAATGGATTACTGCCGTGCAAAGACTGCCTTGTTGATTTGTGAGTCCTAATTTGGACAGCTGGATGTTATTGGCGTGGCAGTTCTGGTGGTGTAACTGCCTCTTTCCCGTCGTCGGATTTTGGGTGGTTTTCTATTGGTGGCTCATAATATGGAAGTCTTCAGACCGCCATCACTGGCGGTCTTTCGGCACTCACTTAGACGGCGGTCTTCAGGAAATACTGCCAAAGCCACAATGAACACCTCAGTATTCAAACTAAGTAATTCTTGATGTCCTGTGGGGGGCAAACACTGCTGGCCTCAAAAGTAACCATAAAAGTTCACATTTATGATATAAGAAAAAGGAAATAATATTTGACTCACTGCAAGAAACATGGGAAATTGAAATTGTGGTGCTAAAGGAATACATGAGCTATAACAAGAAACTAGTCAAGGGTAAATGTGGTCACTCTGCGGGTGGGTTGATCCCATTAGTGGCAGGCAAAATTACCTCTAATAGCAAGAACGTTTTAAAAGAACACACATGTTGAAGGCTTCTAAAAGCATTCCCATGAATAAGTCTGCAAAAGACCTAAACATGATGATTATCTGCCTTCCACCAAACAAATAGAAAAAAAAGCTTCTGAAGAGTCTGGTTCTAGTTCAGGAAATCAGAGTCAAATATTCATCTGTTCCAATACTATTCTGGATGATTACTACACAAAAGGTTTGTCGGAAGAAAGTCCTGATGATATCTAAATAGACCTGGAAAAAGGTATATACATTCTCAGACTAATACTTAGTGGTCTTAAAGGAAATCAAAAGTGTAGCCAAAGTAGCCTGACATTAGTTTATGATATAGCAACAGTGGGCAACCACTTTATTTAGCAACTGCTGGTATGTTATAGCAATGAAGTATTACATTTACAATTCATTCATTCACACTAGTGGCTCTCTACCACAGGCATACATAGCAACAAGTTAAATGCTGGATTCAGGAATAAACAGTCTCTAATTCTAAAATAGTCAGGTATTCATGTCCTTATGGATTCATAAATGTCTGAAATCTATTTACTGTGAGGAGGAGAGAGAGTCAAAAGTTATTTAGTGTAAAGGTAAAAAGAAGGACACGTTCAGAGGAAACACAATTCTAGATACTAATGTATCATAGGGGTGGAGTTTCAGGAATGTTTCTCTGATGATGGTGATGCCAATAGAGTGACACACTTCATATTCAATAGAAGAGATTTGAATGTAATCTGTTTGTGTACTGTTGGCTAACACAAGTAAGCTCAAAGACAGAGAGATACAGTTCAATCTTTTCAGATTAAAAAGTAGACAAGAAGCCACATTGCACACACTGGCCCTCCAAAATTGATGCTCCAGGACCCAAACACAACATGGGTGCACATAAAGGCACTAGCTACTATAGAACTATGAGGAAACAGCAGCTGGGAAATATTCTCAATTATTTGTCTACATTTTTTTGTTTTAAAAAGTAACCCACAGGCATACCTCACAAATTTTAGTTGAAGTAATAATACTACATAATAGTATGTCAGTCCACACTCCCTTATAGTCTGATGACTATATCAAGAAGATTTTAGAAGGCCCAACACTTTTTTCTGAAACCTGGAGTCTGCTTTTATGTTACATTACACTTAATGGTACGCATGTTAACTGAGTGATTAAGTGCTGACATCATCCCGGAGGGTGTCCCGGTAAGAAATGTTCCTAGTGTTTTTACTGATGATAAAAAGTAATTCCGAAAATGCTGTATATGATACTTTCTATCCTTGCAACAAAAACTAGATAGTCAGATGACACATAAGGTGCGCATACGCAGCTGTCAGCACAGAAGCTGTCTAAGCTGTAAAGTGACCAATGTACCCCTGGTGGACCACTTCACGGAAAAGGAATTGTAACAGAGTCACCACAGTGCTGAATGCCACTACGGGAGTGGGGCCAATAGGAGAGTTCCCCTGAGGAACTCTGGGGAGTAATACGCTCAGGAGTGAGCACGCTAACCCAGAAATAAATGGTACAGACGAGGCCAAAGGGGGCAGAGAGAGAGACACGGAAGAGATTGAAGGAAGGATTGCGGAGGAAGACGGGAGATTCAGGAAGAAGCGGAGAGACGCCAAAAGTGATGAGGACGCCGAGAGAGATAGAGTGGATGCCGGGATAGAAAAAGAGAGTGTCAGAGTCTCTGGAGTGGCAGAATGAGTCAAGGAAACTGAACAATAACAAGTGGAGGAAGCGACCCCGGGAAGACCAGAAACAAAACACCACGTTCCGGTAAGGACGTGGCTAATGCGCGTACATTCCTGCATACTGGATCCCACCAAATATTTTTGAAGAGGGAAGGGGGAGGAGGGGAAAGAGGAGTGAGGAAGGAGGGAGGTACAAGTGAATACCTATAACTTCAACATATTTCAATAATTACAGAAGCAGACTGACCTTTATAAAAAAGAAAAAAAAAAAACAGGTCACAAACTGACTTATTTTGATTTCTTCTTTTCTTTTCCCTTGTTGGCTGCAGATTATCACCAGTACACCCTGTCTCTACACTAAGACTAAAGAATGACTCACTGAGTGTCATCAGGCACTGTCCCTCACTGTTCCCGGTTCTTCTTTTTCCCTTCCCCCTCCCACCAGGATTTATACTCAAACCCACCAGGATTTATACTCAAACCTAAAATACTTACAGCTTGTACTTCTGTTCATTTTATTCACTATTGTTCATAGTTTAGGGAACGTCGACCCTTGGACCTGAGATATCCCTAGGAAGAAGAGAAAGATCAGGACTATTAAGAAGAGGAAAAGCTCAAAGAAGATGTCTACTAGAGAGAGAGAGAGAGCGAGAGAAGAGAAAAGAGGAGCGACAAAGAGGAAAAAGTTAAAGGACATGATTTAATTTAAAAACTCGTAAAAGACAAATCAAGGAAAATAAAAAGAAACCACATTATCATTACAATTTAAGGAGTTGTCTATACGTTTTATTTCTTAACAATAATCCTGGTCAGGCCAACCATTCAAATACCCACGACCAGAACATAGTGAACATGATCTCCATTGGCAAGTGATCACAGTTGTCAAGCCCCTGCCAAGAGGTGCCAAAATCAATGCCTTACTGAATAAGGAAGAACTAAAATGCATATTATGTACTAATACTCTGATCACTGGCTTGAACAAAATGGAGGACTGGACTGCCTTGATATAATATAATCTCCATTTTGTTTCTCTTTTGTTTATCTTCGGACAATGATAAGTGCCAACTTAGGCTCCTTGCTTTCATGAGTTACCGTTTATCCATTCCTTGTGTAAAGATTGACGCCCCTTAGGAAATGCAATTTGCAGATATTTAGCCATGAGTTGAATATTATGTTTGATTTTTTGAAGTGTGTAAACTGGGCAATGTGTAGTTAATTAACTTTTATTAATTTCTTCATGTTTTTTCTTCTCTCACTTTATTCCTTCTTAATCCTTCCTCTCAGGGCTTGCTTTGTGAGCATGCACAATATGTATGCTTACATTATTATTTGTTATTTCTCCTTTATCGTGTATGATCGCAATGGGTGTCTGATATTACAAACAGATGTTGTGCTCTTTCAACCCAAAGGTCATGCTTCTCTTGATTAATAATAGGTCTAGGAGGTGTTCATGGAGTTCTACTCTGCGGAATTCAGCGGAGTTGATTAAAAAGTCAGTGGAATTCCATGGAGGCGGAGTTCCGTGACCTGTGGCATCCTGAATGCACCTGATCTCGGAAGCGCTAAGCAGGGTTAGGCCTGACTAGGTTCCTAGATCGTGAGCATTCAGGAGGGGGGCGTAGGTAGTGAAAGCTGCTGTTTCAGGCCTCCTGTACACCTGTGTGTCCAATGTGCACTGCACACGGGGCAGGCCGGTGCACAAGAGGCCTGAAACAGCAGCTTTCTTTCACTGTCTATGGCCCTGGCCTGAATTCAGGCCAGGGCTCTGCCAGACACTGCACACGTGGTAGGCCGGTACAAAAGAGGCCTGAAACTGCAGCTTTCACTGCCTACGGCCCTGGCCTGAATTCAGGCCAGGGCAGTTTCAGTCCTTGTTTTTGCACCAGTGCGCACAAACAAGGAAAAAGAAAAGATAGATGACAAGGACTTAACTGGCTTCTCCATGGGGTCCTCCTCTCCTCTTTTCCTCCTCAGCGGCCTGGTGTTCAGACTCCCTCAGCCCCCTGCTCCTAGGCCCGGCCCAGGCAGCGGTGGGAGGCCTGGTGGATCAGAGCTGGTACCGGCATCAGCTCCATGCTGCTGCGCCAATGTCGGTTGGGCCAAGAGTGTGCAGTGCAGCCCAGTTACTTAACTGGGCTGCAGTGTGCACCGGGTGAGTTCTGCTCCACTGGCGGGGCTAGCGGAGTTTTTGGATGAACTCTGCGCAACAAACAGGAATACCAAAAAATCCATTAATTCCACAAGCAGAGTTGAGCTCCCCGCCGACCCCTAATTAATAACAATGTAGGACTCAAGCAAGACGGAAAGGGGTTAATTATTTTCAATGGAAGTTGAATTTTATATGCACTAGAGTATCATGCTATCCTCTGTTACTCTATACATACTACTCTTGGAACTTTGCTCCCTATTCTGGCCCGCATATGCTTCTTTCACCACTTCCCTATCTAGTGCCACTGCGTAATGGCATCCACACTTCCACTCCCTTGCGTCCATTCACAGTGGTTCTGTGTGCACATGCGCTTCTGTCTTCTTAACTCCAGAAAGGCTCACCGTCCTTTGTGCTCGTTGTTTGGAACGCCAGCACACTACCTTCTTATCCGGGATTATTCACCGTTCTTAAATCAGGTAAGGTACTGTGGCTCACTGTCACTTGGGCCCATGTATATTACAGGTCATATTTATTACAGCACTGTATTACCTTTGTTTTTTAGGCCACATTTGTAATATGAGGAATAAGATAGTGTTACTTTTGTATTAAACACACTTCTCTTCCACATCAATGTGACGATTCCCTCTTTGATATTTCCAGGTTAGTTTTATTAGGAGGTTCTTTCCCCTTTGTATTAGGCGTCTGTGTGATCTCTCTTACCTGTCCATCTCGGAATTTGTCATTAGGATACCTGTATTGGAGTTGACTGGCTTTAGAACTCTAGCGTGCCCAATTGATTTTCCCTGTGTGATTCTATTGGGGCCACAATTTGGCTCCATGCAGATTAGTCTAATTGTAGGGACCATGAGCACTTTGCGTCCCTCTTGCATGCTTTTGGCTGATCTCTCATGCATTTTTGTTGCGTTCATTATGTGCACTCTTGCTCGTGGTCTTTAACAATTTTTTACCACTGTTGATTCTCTCTGTGTCACTATATAGCATTGAACCACAAATTTGTTTTGCAGGTAGACAATGTCACACCCCTTCTGCGTAGTGTGTTGATCGGTTTCATTACATGTATATAAATACTTGGTACCTAACTCAATTCTTTACTTTTTCCTTCCTTTATTTTATTTATTTGTTCTCTCGTCATGTTTCCTTCCTTTGTTTTTCTTTTTTATTAGGGTAGGCATCTGGTTACATATGGAGTAATCTCCCTACCTCAGGCATAATTTTATGTCCTGGTGATGATCCCGGCATTTGTTTAACGGACTGAAACGTCGTCAAATGCAGTACCTTGACTCATTTTCTTTATTATTTACTGTGTTGACATGAGCATGTATACTTAACATTTGTGATTCATTATTGTAAATTGCTTTATGTCATTGAGGAATGCCTGAGTGTTACATTTTGTCATTATTACTATAATGTACCAGTTTTATACATACACAATATTATCCATTTGGAAATTTAACATAAACTCCATTGTCTTTCTATGGTGTAATAGAATGGAGAATTTTTCACTTGAGGGACCCATGTTTCTTTTATAAATAAACTGCCATCAGCTCATGGCATTTCACAGATGTCAACATTTTAAAAAAATACTTACACATGCAAACACATTGGGTAACTTTATTCCCCTAAGGCCATCTTTTCCTTGTGCATTATAAGAAAGTGCCTCTTTGTGCATGGTTGGCCTCATTTTTATGCACTGATGCTTCTTTTTTTGTCTGTGCAGTGGGACACAGTGCATGTGTGCTCAATTGGCTACCACTTAGCTGGCATGAATGTATAGGATATGGGGCTAGATGTATCAAGGCATTTTTCCAGTTACAAACCACTCAATATATGTATGTATCAAACCATAGGCCTAATTATGAGTCTAGCGGTCTTGTGACCGCCAAACTTGTGGTGGTGGTCGGACTACCACAGTCCTGGCAGTCCAACAGCCAGATTATTACCCTGGTGGCCCAACTGCCAGGGAACCAGCTCCACTGCTAGAATCCTGGATGCTGATGGGTTGGCGACGGTCAAAGTCATGGTCAGCCATAGCAGTGATGAGTTCAGCACCACCATGCTGATCACGACTTCCCTTTCTGCCAGCCTTTTCATGGCGGCATCCCTACTATGAAAAAGGCTGGCAGAAAGGGAGTGCTGGTGGCCAATGTTGTGGCAGCACCCTCGGAAAGAGCACTGTCTGCTGGGGGCACCCTCTGTGTGACTCCTCAAGAAACCAAGGCCAATGCCATTGCACTGTTTTCACTGAGCTGACCGGCGGAAGTTTCAGCCGGTCAACCGACTGGAAACATTGTAATTGGGCCAGAGGGGGGCCTCCAGCTCCTTTGCAGTCTCCACCCCACGGGTCTGGCCGGCCGATAGTCAGCCCAACAAACTCGTATTCAGGCCCTATATCAAAAATAATATCTAAAATAGTGTTCAACATAAAAAGACTGCACAAATAAAAATAAAAAAATTAAAACAAAACCAACCTACTAAGTAAAACTATAAACAACTCTAACCAATAAAATCAAACAAAATTGTAATCAACGAAACAAAATGCACACTAATCATAACAACAAACTAATTTAAAAATGTCAAACCCTTCCAGATGAGGAAACTCTGCCGGATTTTCTCAAAACAGCATTTCAGAAGAAACTGATATGTTTCAACAACAACTAACCAAGCCAGTGATACTTATATTTAAACTAAAACATAATTCTTTTTAAAAACCTACAGCCAAAAAATGTGCATCAACAGAAACATAAACTAGAAATACACTAAATATTATTCTGTTATTCTAATGCATGCTATGGGAGGGCAACTACAAAAGATAATGCTATGATTCAGCTACGAGAGCACACACAACCGCTAAACGTCAACGAAATAGGAGTAAGGGAGACATTGCAGAGTATAAGAAAGGCATGCACTAGCTTCCAGGAACCCACAAGCAAAATCCTTAAAGATATACTAAAGTCCCCGAACACGTCATAAGCCAACTATTACCTATCCCCACTTTAAAATGTTTAGTTGCAGGGACTTCAAAAGCCACCAGCCATCTGGTACCCCACCTGCCACTAGAAGATACCAACATTTAACAATGAGACATAGCGAGGAACCTATCCTTTTTCATGACAACCTTAATAATGAAAAATGAATCCTAATATTCTCTACAACCATCAACTTACCAAAAAAATTGAGACAATGTCAAACATGGATGATGGCTGGGACCTTCAAATGTTTTCCAAACCATTCATTCAGATATAGGCTACACATGGTGAATATCAAAACACAAATATCGCAATAAACAAATAAACAAAGCAGCACTTACTACGACCTCTTAAATCATATAAAAAATAAACCCACATCAAACATAATACAAATAATTTCTGCCCCCCAAAAATAATCATAGACTTTTAAGCGAGACATAATGCAAGCCATTCTAAAAATGTACTCTAACAAAGTCACACAAGGCTGTTACTATCATGTCAATTTAGGTATATTGAGACACCTCCAAAAATGTAAGAGGTAGATTTATGAGTGGTTTCTGTCGCTCTTCTACCACGCAACATGGTACATGCACAACTCAAACCCTCAAATACGACTTATGAAGCCACACAAGGCCACTTCTCATGGGCCCGACTGACTTCATAAATATGGAGTAAAACAACTGGGAAGGCATTCTATGGGCATTGCATGGATGTTCCCAAACAACTCCCATGTTTTTTTATGCATTTCCAGAATTACCAGAACTGGTAGGCCTGAGAATGTGCCAAAAGGATATGCTTTCTCGGTTGAGGAGTAGCAAGGAGAAATATTCGTATTCCTCCTCGTTACTTCCTCCTTCCATGTGTGCTGCTTTCTGCAGCATAGATAGAAAGAGGAATATGCCTTTCAGGATTGTGTATGTGCAGGAAGGTGTCTACTCCTGCACAAAAACAATTGTGAATACAATACAGGCACCCTTGCACCATGGTGCAACAGTGTCTGATTTGGCGCTAGGCTGCTAAAATGGTGCAAGTGCAGAGGAAAAGGCAGAAATGATCCATATTGCCTTAAATACAGTGCATTCTTGCCCATTCCCTGTCATGCAGTGCAGCAAGGTTATTTGCTGTTCTGCATGACTTTTTCATAACTCTGCCTCTAAGTGTGAAATATTTTACAGACAATTTGCTTTTGAAATCCAAAAATTGATAGCACTAGCTTATGTCCCTCTCACAGAGGTAGCCAACAACTACAATTTGCTCATTGAAAGCTCTTTCTACCAACAAAATTAAGACAAACCTACCCCCGATGGTCTATTAGGAAGACACTTGCATTCGCAGAGTGCATGGTGCAGGACATAAACACCAATCCAAATTGCAAATACCATGGTGGAATGTCTATTACAGTACCTTGGCACAGGATGCCAAAACAAACAACGCAATGGAAGGGTGGCACAATGCCTTCCAATCACCCTACACATACACATTTATAAAATAATTACAAAAAGAGCAAAGCTACCAACAACCAACAGTGGAATAATTAGTTACACAAATTGGCCCTAAAGTCAATAAATGAACCACAAGAATGTATGATAAGCTAGAATTTAAAATCAAACTGTTCATAAATAACAAAGTAGACCATTACTTAGAAATAATAGCAAAAGGCATATTATAAAATCAATTGAGTGCTATTAAAGTCCTCAAACACTATGACAATTTCCAGACTAAAATGCCAAATCTTTTTTATTTAAATAATAATTGTAATCACTTATTACATCAGTGCAAAAAATAATTAAAATGTCGATGTTAATGAAGACTGATGTAATAAATGTATATTATTTAAAATAAAATATAACCATCTCCAACACGGAAAATAAAAAGCAAACTCAATCCTTCTCAAAAATGTATCACAACAGAAAAACTAAACAATTCACCTACAGACAGCTTTACACGTCCTGTGCCGTCATGGAGCCCATCAGACAAGTCCTGCCACTGCTCATTAAGGGTGTTCAAAATCCACACGACAGTGGATGCAACCAACTTTAAGTACACACACCTGCCTGTGTCATTAAGCTCAACAAAAGATCATCACACTGTCATCCACATGATATGGGGGTCACGCTATGGACACCTACACAGCGGAGTCATTCATAAAGAAGGACACATTCACAGCCACAAAACACCCCCTTTGGACAGGTCACTCACACTGCACTATCACACTACACAAAAACACACATCTGCACATCTTAGGCGCATGGACAGTGAAGTGTACACCACATTGTGTAACATACACAACAATACAGCAACATCAAATCTACCAATACAACTGACACCCTCATCTTGCACACATGTCATGGACTGTCGTCAGATTCAGCACACATATGTATGGATGTGTCATGGAACACAAACACCACTTCCATTATACTGCCCTGCAATGGTCTCACACATCACCCACATTGCAACACAATGGAAGTACAATTCGATGCAAAATAGTCAGAGAGACAAATATACAAAGCTCACCATTCAAACAATACCTGCACAAAAGGGATGGGGACATCAGGACCACTCAGGGAAGGATGTTGAATCGGAGCACGTATCCCTTTGCACAAGCCCCTAAAACAACTTGCCAATCATGTATCTCTAGGACAAACAATACTATAGCCATGTGACATGCCTATCTCCTGAATGTGGAAGCACACGTCAAGAAAGCACATACAGTACCAGCTGTCTAAAACACACATCTAGATGAAGTAGCTGCAAAGAACACACAGCAAAATGGACACATGCATAGTCAAATGCAAAGGAAGACAGCACAATTTAAACTTTCCATGTCTGCACAAAGAAGACACAAGCTGATACACATGAGATGAATATACAATCCATGTCAGTGGGACAAGTTTAAAACCATACATGCTGACATTTGACCATACAAGATGAAATACTTACCATACCAAACATAACACGATGCAATGCAACCCCCTTTGGAGTAACACCCACATAGCCGTATAGTCAACATCTATGTTTGTCTTGAGGGGCACAGCACTGCCCACAAAATCAGATATTGCAAATAACAGCAACTAGATCAGCAAGCAGGCTGAAACATAGAACTGTAGGTATACAACAAAAGTTACTCACAAACAACATAAAGGTGGAAAAGGAAAACTATTTGGGTTTCTTATTTACACAATGCAAAATATAAAAAGGCCATTGGCCAGTCAAGCAGATTGTCATTGTACAGTAATGTGCCCACACTTGACTCCTATTACTGCCAGGGAACCTCCACAGGAAGGGGTATCAAGTGGGCAGGCAGGCACCTCAGGGATCATCCTGGGGGGGAGGGGGTCGGGTTTGCGATGGGTTTGGGTTTGTTTTGGGTTTGGGTTTGGGAGGGATGGACTGTTTCTTAGGAGGAGCGGGCTTCTTCTTGGTGGGGTATGGGTACTTGCAGGAAGGGCAGGTGTGACAGGGAGGACTTGGATGTGGAAAGGATGGGTTGGGGTGTGGGTCAGGGCCTCTTGCATTTGGGCAGAGGGTGAAGGGAACAGGGGAAAGTACAAGTTCAAAAAGGAAAATTTATTTTGTGACACGGAGGTCATCAGAAAGGGTTTGGGATTAGGAGATTGAGGTAGTGGTTTTCTGGTATGTTGGTTCTGGTGTTATGGGCGTGTGTGTTTATAAGGTATTTTTATTTTTGGATGGTATCTGTTGTGTGTGTGTGAGTGTTGACATTTTTGTGTCTTGGGGCTGAGAGGTGGAGGTGCTGGGTGATATGGGAGTGGTGTATGTGTGTGTATCTGCTGGGTTGATGTCTGCAGGTATGCTTGTAGTGTTAGATGTTTATGTGTCTGTTGGGGTAGTGTTTGAAGGTCTGCTGGATTTGGTGGATGTCCCTGTATCTGTTTGGGAGGTGTTCTGTGGGCATGGTGGGAGTGGTGGGTGTCTGTGTGTCTGTTGGGGTTGTGTCTGTGGGTATGGTGGGTGTGGTGGATATCTGTTGGGGTGGTGTCTGTGGGTATGGTGTGTGTGTCACTGCCTTTTCGTGGTGGTGCCTTTGGGTATACTTGATGTGGTGTGTGTGCCATTGGGGGTGGCAGGGGTGTCAGGGGAAATGGTAGCTGTTGTTGTGTGTGTGGGTGTATGTTGAGTGCTTGCATGGCGGTATGTCTTGTTGTGTTTGTGTTTATGTGTGCTGCTTGTGTGTGCTATGGTGGTTACATATGGATGTGTCTGTGTGCTTGGGATAGGTAGAGGAATGAGGGATTAGGATTGGGAAGTGGGAGTTGGAGGGGAGGACAGAAAGTGAGGGGTGACTAGCTGCCTTCAGTGAGGAGGCCAGAGCCTAAAAAGGTCCCTGTAGGCCAGACTTGCCATAGTGTGTGCCCTCCAGGAAAGCATTGGCCTTCTGAAGCTGGCCGGGAAAGCTCTGGATGGCATTCACAATGGCAGTCTGACCCACAGAGATACTCCTCAGGTGGTCAACCTCACTCAGGGCAGCAGGGGTAACAGGGGCTGGAGTGGAGGTGCCCATGGCAAAGGAGACACCCACCCTCTTGGGTGAGCAGGCACAACCAACTGGATAGGGAGCAACATGGAGGATGGCCATAGGAGTGGGGCTGGTGGACAAGGATAGTATAGGTACATGTCCTGTTGTGTCTGCCCCCACTAGGGAGTGGCCACCGGGTATAGAATCTGATTATGATGATGTAGATCTGGTCTCCTCTTTGGCACTCCCCTCGTCCTCCAGGCCACTGGGTCCTCTCTGTGTCGGTGGTGGCTTGACTGGAGGTACCATGAAAGGATGCTTCCCCACTTGGCTGTGCCCTGTCTCCTTCGCTTGCCTGGGATGATGTTTCAAATACAAAGGGAAATAGGGCTACCACGTGTCCCTGATCACACTTGAACAATGGCACTGATTAGAAAACATTACCATGATGTCAAGTGGAACCACCATCAAACTCCACCTAAGTGGCCCTACATATACCATACCATATGCATGCATGCCACTTGAACTGTCAACATTTGCCCACAGGAAAATCAGGATCTCAGACAACTAGAATTGGAAGGGTGAAGTTGTGCAATCACAGGAACCATTGAACAAGTGAGAGACCACATCACCTTCAATGCTTTGCCTCATGGAGCATACCTCTGTTACCTGTTGTCATACCATAGCAGGCCAATGTCAGTTACACTCCCACAGATCCCACACAAGGTCATGCAGACATTTATTTGTCACATACCCAATAACACAACAATAAGAAATGATGCTCCCAGAACATGCCATGTTGCTGACAACAGCAGAGTAACCTGGAGACAGTGGTATGGAATACTCATGGCTCATTGGAAACATATCCTCAAAGCACACTTCAACAAGTGATATTTGTCCTGGTGAAGTTATGGAGGTAGAACCAATGTTGCTCTGATATGCCACATATTTGGTAAGGAAATGTACACTGTAGACATCTTGTGCAAATTGTCAGGGAGATATGTCCCTAAAATCCATAACACAATGAATCAGCAAGCCCCACGGAAATAATCGCTAATGTCTAGCACACCTTACAATTTACATACTCTGATTGCATCAGTAGAAGCCATTAGTCCTTTGTATTTTGGAGAGACACAGAGATTTGCAAGTACCTGTTGAAGGTCCTCAACATGTTGCCCAAAGGGAAGCTACATAACTGTCTCCATTTTGGTCCTTCAAACCCAGATGTCTGTGTACACATGTGATTTCAACATAACTGTATGTCATTCCATGATGCATGCCAACAGTCAGGTAAAAAAAAACCTTACAAATTACACATGTGCAGTTCACTTTGCTACTTGATGCTACATCAATGGGCTGGAAATGCACATTGTAGCTCAAAAATCTAGTTATACATATCTTGTGTTTCATTGCTACTGCCGTTGTACATGCCAAATGACATGCAAGGATGTTTGAAGGTATGTGTCAGCCAACAACCAATGGGGACACACACCTGTCTGTGGTAACACATGAAATGTACTCCCATTGCAAATGTCCAATTCCACACATAGGTTGGCATGAACATGTAGGTGAGGAGATACAAACATCATCCCATGAGCACAGTTAGACCATGCATGAAACAGTAGTGTACATATTTTGTCAAAAGAGAAAGGGACGCATGCAAACATGTTGGCTCAAGGAATGTTGGCAACAGTGATGGCACATAAATCATATCCATGGACATTCCCCACTTACCAAGGGAAACTATTGATCTGTAGCAGCACCCAAAGAACAATGTATGCTCTGTCACATGTATGACGGCCATCCTCATATTACAGGCAGTAGTGAGGCACCAGCACCCATCACGCGCTGAAGGCAAGTAGCCTCTGGGTGGCAGATGCCAATATACTAATTTAACGAGACACATGGCTGATGACAGTGATCTGTCATTTCCTTTCATTTGGACTGTAACACTTAGTAGTAGTAGTCTGTTGCATAGAATTTACACCCACTACAACAACAAACAGTACTTGATTGATCAATGCACCCAGCCATATTTTGTCCCTGGAAAATAAAATGTTTATGGATTGTACACAGTTGTGTCATATTTCCTGGGTCCAATAGGCAAGGCACATCAGTATGCACCATATTACATATCTTCACAAACAGTCACTCATCTACTGTGTCAAACATGGCACAACCCTAATCGTCAGGGGGAGATGTCAGAACCTAGCACATTAACATGCCAGTGTGACAGGCAGGATTATGTTCTGTACTTACCCCCTTGTGGCTGATGTGCTCCCCTGAAATGCCCATCAAGGTCTGGATATGCCACCGCCAGGATGCAAGACATTAGGGGGGTCATGGTCTGACATGCGCCATGCCCACATTGGGAGGACAGCCCCAGCTGGACTTCTGTGATCTTCATGGCTCAGTGTCTCAGGTCCTCCCACCTATTGCAACAGTGGGCACTCAGCTGGCTGTGGACCCCCAAGTTCGGCACTTCTGGGCTATGGCTTGCCATAGCTCCTTCTTGTGATGGGCATTGACCTGTGGGGATGCAAAAGACAAATCAAGAGATTATAATCTCAGGTTTTGGCACAAATGGTTGAGTCATACACGTCAGAAGCACCAAGCTAGAAATGTTAAACAAATCACAAGCACATAATCCCAGATGTACAGGGACATAACTACAGGCATGAATATCTATCTGTATACTAACTCACCACCCTGCTCAGGGTCTGCAATGACTGTGATGTGAGCTGCAATGAAACACTGCACACATATGTGGCTTATGAAGGGTAAACTCCTGAGGCCTGAATTAACCAACACAACACACTCTGTGAGAGTGACTCACTGCATACAATCCCTACAGGAAACTGTCATAGTACAGACTTCACCCTTACAATTGAGTGACAATGAAGGGGCTGGCATGGTGGGTACAGAAAGTGAATTCCCTGGGCTTGTTTGGACATGTAGCCTACAAATACAGACTTGTGGTACTTCATGGGGTGGGATCTGTGGTATGTACCTGTACCACAGAACACTTCTTTGGACATATGTGTCTATCCTACAGAGATGGCACCCAATATACAAAGGTATGCATTGTATATGCATTGTACAATTCCTGCTATGTGACCAAGGTACCAACGCACATGTCATGGCCTCCCACGAATCATCAAACTGTCTGCACTGTGGGGATGTCAACAGTGCAATCAGCATATGCAAGACAAATATGACTTCTGTGAAGGTGACAACAGAGCTGTGGTAGTAAGGGACCTGTCATGAGTCAAAGACACACATTGACATTGAAGCTAGAGGGACATTTGGACTAGTTCATGGATTGACCCCAGTACCTATTCCTAATGTAATCAATGGACTAATGAATTCAGGGCAATATTAGCACTAGAGGCTCATATTGGGCACTTGACAGGATCTGCTGTTTTACAGAGAGTGGGCACAGTGCCACAGTTGCATAATATCACCCATACTGGGAGATACATTTGACAGGCACTGGTCTCTGGAGGCTGAGCACACAGAACCTAATATCAATCCATGTCCATCAATTCCATGCATGGCAGTACATCATGTGGCCATTAGCAATTTGGCATGTGCTGTGTGTGGAAACCACAAAGGTAGAGTGAGTCAGGATATGGATTCTAGACAACAGTTTGGCAAGGCCAGATGTGGGTTGAAAGATCTGTGGTACTGAATACATTGCTTACAAAATACTCAAATGACTCAGACAAGATGCATACAAAGCTCATGCTGTCATGCACGTACATGTTGTCTACCATTTACTAACATTGTAAAGAAAAAGATGTCATTGGATGGCAATAAGGTATCCTTACCTAGTTATATGCATCCAACACAAGGAGGATCTAGCACCCAAACAACTCACACAACACAATGTTTTGTCCCATTAATGCCACACTGATTGCAATTACAGGCACACAAGAAGTCTAACTGGCACACAGGGGCATATTATAGCCTGTGAGGAGGGAAAGGATGGTGCTAAACAGTATCAAGTGTGCCTATGAGATTCTTACCTGCTCCTCTGGGGAGCCATAGAGCTATCCACGCAGAAGTAGGACATCATCAACAAGCCTCTCCAGCTCCTCTGAAGAGAAGTCAATGGCCCTATCACCTGCTGGGCATGGCAAGGGTGCTCCTAGAGGTGGCCGCCAGCAGCTCAGGTTGTGGAGGTGTTGCTGGCAGTAGTGTCAGGAGTCAAGTGAGTGAATGTGCATGACATGGCGGTCATATCCACTATGAACTCGGTCGTCACTGCCGGCAGACACAGCCATTGGGCTGCGACCACCACAGACAACAATGTTAGCCTATGGCTTTGTCCACAGCAGTTGCAACCTTCTATCACCCTGGCGACTTCTGCTGGTGGAAGCGGGTGGTTCCTAATGTACAGTAGAATAGGTCAGGCATCCACCATTTTGGCAGCCTGAAATGCTGTATTGGGCTTTATAAACTGCGTCACATCTACAATGTATGTTTTGTTGCATCACAAACATACTTTTTCTGTCTTGTCGAGTAGATCCTTCCACTCAATCAACAGTGTAGTTTGTTCATTATGGTGTTGAAGCATTTTATCTCAGCAATGGTGAAACACATTGAAAGCTATATCAGGTCAAGGTGAAGGCTGACTCTAATGGTTTTGCCCACTTCCCACATGTGGTGGGGACATTGATGGCACACATTTTGTCTTGGTGCCGCGGCAGGCCACTTAACGAGTCTATTGCCAAAGAAAGAACTTCCAGTCCATCAACATGCAGGTTGTCTGTTTGGCGGATCTCTACATCTCATATGTCTTTGCACATTATATGGGTTCAGCCCATGATTTTTTCATAATGCATAACAGCACCATACCCCAGCTGATGTCACAACTAGGACAATGAACTCTGCGCCACCGGTGAGTTTTTCTCACTCCGTGCTCCTCTGAGTGCATGGAGTTCCAAAAAACTCAGTGGAGCAGAGTTTTTTCCTCATTCACGCTCGTCAACATCCTGCATTGATTTTTCAGTGCAGGACAAGCACTTGGCACTAAAAATAAGCATAAAAGGTGCACTCTCTCTACGCTGCTTGCAGAACTCTGCATAGCGTGGCAAAGTTTTTTGGTCACTTTGAGGAGTTCCACGTAGCAGGACTCTGTGAACTCCACCCACTCCTAGTCACAAATGCCCTGAGAAAGGGCCTGGCTGGGTGGTAAGCCTATGTGCTGTACACTGTAATAACATATTTGAATTGACCAGACACTTGCACTAATGTATTGGTGTGTAATGGTTGTAATTCTGAGCTGGACACTGTGTACCTGTAATATATACCTGCTTGCATGAGTAGCTTGTGTCTTCGTCCTGTGGTTCACATGGTCTTACATCTCTACATTGCTAAATGCGAAATTTAAGCAAGCAGACAATGGGTTTGTGATGGGTGGATTTATTACAATGCTAATACAGAAAATTATTTTTGGATGGAAGGAAACAAAAGATGTAAAGTGAAGAGGTCAGTCATGGTGAATGAATTCATTGGAGTAGATTCCACACCATTTTTAGTCAAAGTCCAGAGTAGTCCTCCCATTGGAACTTGTAGGTGGTTGAGGATCAGTCAACAGAGTGAATGTGTGACACACAAAGAGGGTCCTTTAGGAAGAAGTCACTTTCTGGCAGTGGAGAATGTCTTGCCAGTGACTTGCACCTCCTGAATTCTTTGCTGGGTGTCCCCTCTTGGGTGGTGGGTGGATCTGCTGCTACAGAGGCAAGGATGTCTGGGCTGGTTCTACCTCTGGCAGGGTCTCTCTTCCAGTGGCTGGCACCAAGGTTGATGTGCCTGCTGATGATCAGCCAAATGAAGCGGTAGACTGTTGTTCAAAAGCCCTGCTCAGGGCGGTGTTAGTGTCCCTCAGCACTCCTGTTAGGGATGCAAGGTTGTTATTGTGTTCCTCCATCTGTTCCCACATGTCTCTGTGCATGTCCCTCTTTAGCTGCTCAGTTTCCCAGAGTTCATCAACATCTTGCCCATCATGCCTTAGGACTCATGCTAGACCCCCAAGATGTGGCTGATAGTGTCCTAGCTGACAGCAGCCCCAGTGGCCTCACTCCGTTGGCCCACATCATCCCTCCCATGCACCCTACCTTGCCACAGGGTGCCCTCTCCAACTTGTTCCTAGACCCTCATTGTCAGAAGTGTTATGCTACAGCTCAGGATCCAAGGCTGGGGGCATGAGATGGTCGGCACTGTGCTAGGGACACAGGTTGGGAGCTGAATGGTTGCCTGCAATGTTAAGGCATCTGGGCTGGGTGGTAACATTGTGGCCACAGTGAGACTCTCTGTTGCCTTCTGACCACATTGTCCTGCTGGGACAGAAACATCCTCCATGTCCAGGAGTGTCTTCTTCACTGAACGCTTTATCCAGGGGGTAGTGGCAGTCTCTTTTGTGGCCTCTGTGTACCCAGTGGAAGCTCAACCTTTTGATGTAAAAAGTATATTACTGGTTGTATTGTTATATCTACCTCCAATGGTTTAGTGTTACAGTAAGCAGAGAGCTTGAACAAAGTTAAGTTGTAGTTAATTCAACCGTGGTAAGTAACCATGGTATTGGGTGTATTGCCATGACATGTGTAAAGCATGCCAATTCATTTTGACTGAGCAGCTGCTGAAATGTGTGGTCATTTGCACTTGGGAGGATGGCCTGAAAATTGCATCTTGCCACCAGTGCAGGCAGAAAAGTGGGTAGGCAAGATAAGGCTTTGTCCATTGGGAGGCGTTGTTGAGTGTGATGCAGGCAAACCCTGTTTTTTGTTTATGTGTGACTGTAGTCATCAAGTGTCTATTTCAGTATGAATGTGTCTGCTGCCAATAAAAATCTGCTGAGGAATCTTGAAGCCTTATGAATAATTGTAATGCACACGGAGTCAGGTGTCATTCCTGTCCTTCAATATTTCATGTTGGATTAGCAAGTCAAGATGGAGTTTTGTTGACAGATACATCTGTGATTTGTGCATGATCTGTGCTCGATCAGTCCCAGGGGAGCATACTTAATTTTGAGTTGACAAACAAGGGTATTTGAACAAGTGGCTACTATGCTGGTAATTGGAGTTAGAGTTACAGGGTCTACTGAGCTTTGCAGTCATGTCACTTCTTCTATATTCCAACACTTAGCAAATGGTATCCTCCCAGGTGAGTGCACTTCAATTGAGAGTTG
This sequence comes from Pleurodeles waltl, assembly GCF_031143425.1. Lineage (NCBI taxonomy): Eukaryota > Metazoa > Chordata > Amphibia > Caudata > Salamandridae > Pleurodeles > Pleurodeles waltl. The sequence continues at coordinate 950,562,736 of NC_090445.1, forward strand.
CCAATCAGGGGTCTTTAGACAAGTGAACACTGGTCTGGTGTTTGGAATTAGAGACACCAGACCTCCTGGGAGTTGTGGACATGTCACTCTCTCTACTACACACACTACACACATGGTATCATCCCAGATGAGTACACTTCCATTGAGAGTTGAGGAACTGGGTATTTGGACAAGTGTCCACTGGGCTGGTGGTTGGAATTGGAGATGCAGGGCGTACTGGACTAAACATTCATGTCACTATCTGTACTACACACACTATACAAATGTTATGCTCCCAGGTGTGTACACTTCATTTGTGGGTTACGATAGTATTTTGACAAGAGAGCACTGGGCTGGTGAATGGAGTTACAGTAACAGAGCCTTCTGGCCTCAGCAGTCATGTCATTCCATGTACCACACACTATACAAATGTATTCTCCCCAGGTGAGTACACTTTATTAGTGGGTTACCAACCATCAGTATTTGGATAAGAGAACACTGGGCTAGTGAGTGGAGTAGCAGTGACAAAGCCTCCTGGCCTTAGCTGTCTTGTCACTCCCTGCACTTTCCACACTGACAAATGGTATCCTCTCAGGTGTGTACACTTCATTTGTATGTTACCAAGCAATTCAGACAAGTTGTCTGGTGTTTGGAGTTACTCCTGGGAGTTGCAGTCAGGCCACTCTATCTAGTACACACACTACACAAATGTTATCCTCTCAGGTGAGTACACTTCAATTGAGAGTTACCAAACAGTGGTAATTGGGCAAGTTGGATGGTGGTTGGATTTACAGACACAGGGCCTTCATAGCCTTAGCAGTCGGGTCACTCCCTGTACTTCCCACACTTGACAAATGGTATCCTCCCAAGTGAGAAAACTAAAATTGAGAAGTACCAAACAGGGGTATGTGTACTAGGGATCACTGGTCTGGTTTTTAGAGTCGCTGAAACAGTACCTCCTGGGAGTTGTAGGTCCTTTATTCCCTCTACTTCACATACTTGACAAATAGTGTCCTCCCAGGTGGATGAACTTCATTTTTGAGTTCACAAACAGGGGTCTTTGAATAAACGAACACTGGTCTGGTGGTTGGAGTTAGAGAAACAGTGCCTCCTTAGAGTCACCTTCAGGTAACTCCTCTCAGATGCTCTGGGTATTGAATGTTGGTGTGGTACATGAACAAGAGAGTGGCAAAAGGTGAGCTGTGGGCATGCATGACATGGCCTTTTGGTGACTTTTTCTTGTGTTGGGACTTACCAGACTGCACTCTCCCAGGTATTCCTGTCATGCCCGTGGATGCAGGATAGCCAAAACCTTCTCCTCCCAGGGAAAGAGATCCAATGGGGCACTGGGAGGACCACTAACAGTCTCCGTGGCCTGTGGCTGGTGCCTGGAGACCAGTAGACGGACCTTGCCCCTAAGGTCTTTCTACCTCTTCCTGATGTCCTCCTTTGTGTGCAGGGTGGTGTCTATAGCATTCTCTCTGTCGACTATCCTGACCCACATTTCGAGTTTCTTACTGAGAGGAGCATGCTGAACTTGTGCTCCAAACAGTTGTGGCTCTACTCTTATGATTTCAACCACCATGACTCTTAACTCATCTATAGAAAAACTGGGATTTTTAGGATGTGACATGGTGGGAGAAAAATGGGTGACAGTGACTTACTAAACAGGGGAAGTGCAAAAGGGTGTGAATGGACAAAAGTGTGTGCAGGGTGTTCTATGGGATGGTGAAAAAAGGAGTGTCTAATCTATGTGGTGGTAAGGGAAATAAAGTGCTCTGCCTTCAGTCTTTAGCACTGGAAATGCAAAGGATTGTGATCTGTGAAGGGGTGTGTGTTATAGTGTCCTTTGCAGGTGTGTCCACTGTGGCAATGTTTGTCAGCGGTGCTGTTTTCAAATTCACCTAATGTGCAGTTGTCTATTACTTTGCTGACCACGATACACAGTGGTTCAGACTGCCATTGGCTGAACACCATGAGGGGTTCGCCACAGCGACTCTGTGCATGTAATGTGATTGGTGCTTGGCTGCTGTGCTGTCGGTGTTGGAGGTCAGGCTGCCTATTTGAGGGCTGCTGTAGCACTGGTGGACTGCCATTATAGATTGGCCGTCGGCGGCCCTGCCTATGTAACTCATAATAGGGTGGTCTGAGAGACCACCGGCACGGCAGTCTTTTCAGGCCACCCAATATGGCAGTCCGACAGTTTAACCGCCAAACTTGTAATCAGGCCCTACGCTACAAATTAGTGAAAACCAATAACAGTAATACATTGAAATATAAAAAAAAAACTATAATTACTTTCTAGACCTCTTCCCTAAACCCCTCCTACATTCAAAACCCTTTAAAAATGCTTAGAAAATGACTTACTGTACCCACAATCAACAGCAACGCCTTATTGTGACCTGGTTCCAGGAAAATAGACCAAAAACAACACAAATAGATTACAAAATAGAAGGTAGCAGTAAAAAAAAGTCCTCTGAAAGCAACAAAAAATGATTAATGCCTCATAGAAATGGGTGGGAAATATCGGAAAAATGCTAAAGAGATGTATTAAAATGTTGAAAATATTAGATATCTAAAATATGTAGAAAATGTTGAGATAAAATGTAAAAAGATATATAAAGTATAAATTAAAATTAGTATGAACATATCTCATTATTTTATACTTACTATAAAACATATTTTAAAACAGTGCTAAAAATAAATATCTAAAAATGTGTTTAACAATGGGAAAGACATGTTGAAAACTGCCAACATACATTAAAATGTAAATATAGGTTCTTTTTTTTTATTATTTAGAAGTTTTTGGGATGCAAGATATTTAATTGAAATGTCAAAATATACTATAAATAAAGTTTGAGACCATAAATAAAACAAGAAAAATATGTGACGTCTTTATTATATAAAGCACGGTAAGGACCTCATTACGTGTTTGGCGGTCAGATGAGCTGGCTGCCAAACTTATGGGGAGGAAGCCACCGCCATGGCGGTGTTGTCCCAACAAGCGTATTACAATGTTCCTGCTAGGTTGACTGGTGGGAGCATTGTATTGTGCTGTTCTGGCTGGGCTACGGTTTTGGTCTTGGCTCCCTTAAGGGAGCTGAGGTCAATACTGTGCCACAACAGCATCTTCAGAATGCACACTGTCTGTCAGATGGGCTGGGCAGGGAGGAACCCTGTGACCCCCTGCACTGGCTTTCTGCCCACCTTTCCTTGGTGGGATGACTGCCATGGAAAGGCTGATAGCCACAGTGGCTGAATACTACTCAGACCGCTGTCAGCCCATCAGGAATGATGTTCGTGGTGGTGACAGAGGTTTCCTGGCAGGTCCGTCTGCCAGGGTTGTAATGATGCAGTCAGACTGCCTGGAGTGCGGCGGTCCAGCATTCACCATGAGTGTGGTGGTACTTGGACGCAACACATGTAATGAGGCCCTAAGTAATAGTATAATTGTTTAAAACATAAAAGATACTATTTTTAAATTATATTTCTATTTACTAATAATACTAACAAAATGACACATAGTTTACTACATACAAATAAAAATAAGTAAAAGATTTCAGAATAACAATACAAAATTAAATAATCACACTCCAAAATAAAGCATTTTTTACAAAAAAATTAATAAACACTAAGGAGGTGTCATTTATTGTTCCCACTCCTATATATATCAATTTGGGAAGGTGGTAGACACTGAACGGGTGACATTTACTATTCCTATGCCAATCCAACCATATTAGGGAAGGTGTTGGACAATACAGGGTTGATATTCACTCTTCTTACTCCAATATATACCAATTTGGTGAAGGTTTATGACACTAAAGGGGTGACATTTACTATTCCAAGTTCAACTCAACCAGATTGGGGAAGGTGTTGGACACTAAAGTGCTGATATTTTCTGTTTCCATTCCAATATGTAGCAATCTGTGGAAGGTGATGGATAGTTAAGGGGTGAAATATACTATTCCCACTCTAATCTAGGCCAAACTATGAAATGTGTTGGACACTAAATGAATGGCATGTACTATTCTCATTCCAATCTAAAACAATTTGAGGAAGGTGTTAGACACTCAAGGGTGACATTTGCTAATGATACTCCAATTCAGCCAGATTGGGGATGGTGTTGAACCATAAAGGGGAGACATTTACTATTCCCACTCCAATCTATACCAATTTAGGGAATGTGTTGGATGCTAAAGTGGTGACATTTACTGTCCCTACTCCAAGCTATGCCATTTTAAGGAAGATGCTGTCCAGTAAAGCAGTGATATTTACTATTCTCACTTCAATGTACACTAATTTGGAGGAGGTATATGACACTAAAGGGGTGACAGTAACTATTCCCACTCCAACCAACCATAATGGGGAACATGTTGAACATTATAGGGGTAATATTTACTATTCTCAGTCCAATGTATACTAATTTGGATAAGGTGTTTGGCATTAAAGGATTGGCATTTACTATTCCCACTTCAATCTAAACCAACTTGGAGAAGGTGTTGAATGTTCAAAGGGGTGACATTGACTATTCCTACTCCAAAATAAACCAATTTAAAGGCGATGAAGGACACTGATCGGCCTATTTTTATTGGGCCCATTTGCCTCCAATGGGGGCAGAAACCACTAGGCACCAGGAATTTTTGTAATTATTATTTTATATACATGTAGCAGCCCCTTAGGCAAGGGTCGTTCCCCATTGGGGTATAACCCCCATTCATGAGGCCATTTCTGCCCCCTTAGGGCAGATCTGCCTTTTTGTATTTGGCCCATGTGCTCCCAAGGGGAACAGAAAGCCCACTAGACACCGGGGATTTTTTAAAAAATTAAAACAGAGTGGGGGTATGGCCATAGCCCTACCCCAAATAAATGGGGACAAAGTTGTTTACCCACTGTGGGGCAGTTGAGGTAATTACCCTCAATCAGCCCCCAGGGGGCAGAATGCCCACTAGATGCCAGGGAATAAAAAAAGGGAGTGGGGGCTGGCAACCACTATGGACTTGGTTATGCCCCCACACCAAATAAAGAGGGTAACAGTCTTTCAGCTCCCCCACAAACTAAAGCATCTCATACCAATAGCAAGCAAGAGGACATTTGACTCTTTTGGGTTTTGACTTTACATATGGGCTAAGAAAGCTTGGCTAACTCCCAATATCGGCCCACTTGAATGGTGAGCGACTGCACTATTTGGACTACCGACATAGACATATCTGAAAACTAAACATCTGAGCGAGTGCAGGGTGGTATGCTTCACGTGCACCCCACACCATTTTCTTACCCACAATGCCGAAAAGCCTCTAAATTAGCATGAAATCACATATTACCCTACATTTTTGTGATAGAACCTCCTGGAATCCGCAGGAATCCACAAAGTTCCGACTACCCAGCACTGGAGCATCTATACCAATAAAAATTCTGCCCCACTTGCAAGCCTAAAAACGTTTGGAAAAAAACCTGCCTTTTGGGACCGGCTTTGGTTCTTCACCAATTCCTACATGTTTTTGGCCCTTCCCTGTATCAGGCACTTGGCCCACCTACACAAGTGAGGTATCATTTTTATCGGGAGCCCCTGGGAAACACTGGGTGGTAGGAAATTTGTGCTAGTGCAGTGATCCCACAAAGAAATGTAAGGAAAATATGTTTTTTTTAGCTAAATTTGAAGTTTGCAGGGGATTCTGGGTAACAAAATGCTGGGGGATCCACACAAGTCACACCTTCCTGGACTCCCTTGGGTGTCTAGTTTTCAGAAATGTCTAGGTTTGGTAGGTTTCCTGAGATGGCTGCCGAGTCCAGGACTAAGAACGAGTTGCCCCCTTTGAGAAAAAAGTAGTTTTGTAATAGATAACTTTGTTGTGTCCATGTTGTGTTTTGGGCCCTTCCCTGTCGCAGGCAATGGGCCTACCCACATAAGTAAGGTACCATTTTTATTGTGAGACTTAGGGGAATGCTGGTTGGCAGGAAGTTTGTGGCTCCATTCAGCTTCCAGAACTTTGTGGCATCGAAATGTGAGGAAAAAGTGTTTTTTAGCCAAATGTTGATGTTTGCAAAGGATTCTGGGTGGCAGAACCCAGTGAGAGCCCCACAAGACACCCCATCCCAGATTTCTTGAGGTGTCTAGGTTTGAAAACTGTATAGGTTTACTAAGTTTCCCTAGGCGCCAGCTGAGCTAGAGGCCAAAATCCAAAGCAAGGCACTTTGCACAAAGCACATCCGTTTTCATTGGAAAAATGTGATGTGTCCATGTTGTGTTTTGGGGCATTTCCTGTTGTGGGCACCAGGTCTACCCACACAAGTGAGGTACCATTTTTATTGGGAGACTTGGGGGAATGCTTGGTGGAAAGAAGTTTGTGGCTCCTCTCAGATTCCAGACCTTTGCAGCACCGAAATGTGAGGAAAAAGTGTTATTTAGCCACATTGTGAGGTTTGGTAAGTATTCTGGGTAACAGAACACCGGGAGAACCACACATCACCCCGTTATGGATTTCTCTGGGTGAGTAGTTTCTAAAAATGTATAGGTTTGGTAGGTTTCCCTAGGTTCTTTCTGAGGTAGAGGCCAAAATCCACAGGTAGGCGCTTTACAAAAAACACATCCGTTTTCATTCGAAAAATGTGATGTGTCCGCATTGTGTTTTGGGTCATTCCCTGTCGCACTAGACCTACCCATACAAGTGAGGTACTATTTCTATTGGGAGACCTGGGGGAATTCTGGATAGAAGGAAGTGTATGGCTCCCCTCAGATTCCAGAACTTTGCACCAAAAACATTTGAGGAAAAAGCGTTTTTAGCCATATTTTGAAGTTTGCAAAGGATTCTGGATAGCAGAACCCAGTGAAAGCCCCACAAGTCAACCTACCATAGATCCCCCTAGGTGTCTCATTTAAAAAAATGTATAGGTTTGCTAGGTTTCCCTAGGTGCCGGCTGAGATAGAGACCAAAATCTACAGCTAGGCACTTTGCAAAAAACACGTCAGTTTTCAGTGGAAAACATGTGATGTGTCCATGTTGTGTTTTGGGGTGTTCTCTGCTGCAGGCACTAAGCATACCCACACAGTTGAGGTGCCATTTTCATCAGGAGACATAGAGGAAACACAGACTAGAAGAACATGTGTTATTGCCAATTGCATTTCTCTACTTTTTTGCCTTCCAAATGTAAGCCCATGTGTGAGAAAGAAGTAATTTTGAGAAATGCCCTGTAATTCACATGCTATTATGGGGCCCCCTGAATTCAGTGATGTGCAAATAACCACCACTTCTAAACTCCTTATCTTGTGCCCATTTTGGAAATACACAGGTTTTCATGATATCTATTTTTCACTCTTTATATTTTACCAAAAGAATAGCTGTATATCCGGTATACATTGAAAACCAATTGCAAGATGCAGCTTAACTGTTGGTTCGGGGTACCTTGGGTTCTTGATGAACATACAAGCCCTATATATCCTTGCACCCAGAAGGATCCAGCAGACATACCCGTATATTGGTTAAAAAAATCAGCCATGGCTGCAAAAAGTTACAGAAGGAAACGTAGACAGAAGTGGCAGTTTTTTAAAACTCAATTTCAATATTTTATATTTCAATTGTTACTTTTTGTAGGAAAACCTTGAAAGATCTACACGAATTACCCATTGCTGAATTTAGAATTTTGTCTAATTATCAGAAATGTTTGGCTGTCTATCATCTACCATTGGTGTTACACCCATTTCTGTCACTAACTGGAAGGAGGCTTAAAGCACAACAAATAGTAAAAATGGGGTATGTCCCAGTAAAATGCCAAAACTGTGTTGAAAAATGTGGTTTTCTGATTCAAGATTGCCAGTTCCTAAAAGCTGGGAAAATGGTGATTTTAGCACCACAAACTCTTTGTTGATGCCATTTGCAGGGAACAAAATACATGCTTTCTTCTGCAGCACTTTTTTCCCATTGTTCCCCAGAAATCTAATTTTAGCTTTATTTTGGCAAATTTCTTGGTCTCCTCCAGGGCAACCCACAAACTCTGGGGACCACTAGAATGCCTTCTATGTTGGAAAAAAGGGACACAAATGCGCAAACTGCACCAAATAGCCAAACAAGCTTGGCACAGGAGGGGGGAAAGGCCTGGCAGTGAAAGGGTTAATATGAAAAATTATATATTTTTATCACTATTATTAATTAAATATTTTGTGATTTTTTGTTAAATACAGTTCCTGAACTATAAATCAAAAAGTGACAACTAAATTATTACTAAAAAATTAACAATCATAAAATGAAACATATTTAAAATTGCTTTATATCCTTAGACATTTAAATATATATCACTTAATACAATTGTTAATTTTAAAAAATTTAAGATTTTAACAATTTAAAATACATTTTTACAAGAGATGTCAAAAACAAAACATTGCATAAAAATATTTGTAGATATTTTATTTAATAAGATATTTGCTGTGTGAATTACATTTTTCTATTTTTTAATTTTATTTTAAGCCATTAATAAATAATCGTAATTTAAATGCAAATAAAGGGCCTGGTTACGAACATGGCGGAGAGAATTACTCCATCACAAATGTGATAGATATCCCACATGTCATATTACAAGTTCCATAGGATATAATGGAACTTATAATACAATGAGCAGGTTACCCGTCACGTTTGTTATGGAGTAAGCCAACTAAATATACGTCTAAATTCTATATGATTAATTCACATGTGTTTAAAATTATTAACATAATTTGTAATTTATATTATACATTTTTTGAAAATCTCACACCCTTATCCTCTGAAAACCCAATATGCTACCGTTAAAAAAGTATTAAACAATTTTACACATTAATACCGCTTAATAACCAAATTGCAAAAACTTCATAACTAAAAATGTTTAAATAAAAACAGAAATGCAAAAATATAGAGATAGGAAAAACAAAGTTCAATACATTGCCTAGGTATTAACATTTACAAATGAAATTACATGCAATGATATTTTATTTATCAATATTTCTAACAACAGTTTGAAAACCAACACAAAAAACAATATTTTCACCTTCAATAGTCCTGTTGCTGATATTTCTGATGTCACAATATTATTGGCATAATATTTTAGCATCACTATATTTTTTCTGATATTTTGCTCCCATGCAGGCTGCTCCATAAAGGACACAGGGATGCAGGTGTACATTTAATCATGCAATCTGCGGTAAGGGAACTCCTGGAAATCCCACGGTTGGACTCTTTGTAATATTTATAAAATGTCTAACTCACTGAAGTAAGATTTTTAATACATATTAATGAAAAAATGTGTTTTTAGAAATTTACATTTGTTTGCCTAAAACCTCAAGAGACTATTTTGCATTAGTCCCAAGCTGCACCCCTCTGAGAGTTGAAGCCCTTGGTTCGAAAACTACTACCAGACAGGGACAAGGGGCCAAATTAAGAGTTTGGCAGATGAGTTTCCGATGGGGTGGTTGTGTACCTCCCCACCAGCCCCATTAAGACTTTCCAGTTGGGCTGATGAGCCCAGCTGAAAAGTGACAGGAGCACTGTCGTCAGCTCATAATCGAGCCTATTACAATGCTGCCGCTCTCAGGGGGCACCAGGATCTTTGTAATGCACACTGTCTGCTCAGAAGACAGCACGCATTATGAGGGTGTTGGGCAGGGGGACACTTGCACTGCCCATACCATGGGGTCCACAGGGAAGCAGTGCAGGAGCCCCGCTGTGGCCCCCTACACCTGTTTTCTACCAGCCATGAAAAGGCTGGTGAAGAACAAGGTTGCAATCAGCAGGGAGGCGCTGAGTTCAGTGTCACCCTGACTGATTCCAACCTGCACTGTTGTCAGCCCATTGGTATCTCCGATCCCAACAGAGATGCCAGTAAATTGGCAGGCTGCCTGTCAACCTCGTAATGTGGCAGTCGGACTGCCACAACTGCAGCGGTCTGACGGTAACTGCGATTGTGGCAGTCCACACTCTTAATTAGGCCCAAAGTCATGGATGTGGTGGATTATTTCTATTTCTCTGGCAAGATGCCCAATGGGCAGTGTCCAGGAACTTAATAAGCTTCAAACAGACCTTCCTTGTCTCAGGCAGAAGTCAAAAGACACCAGCACATGCCCATTGTTGTCTCCAGCCAGGCAGCCTCCAATCTTAGTGAGCAGGGAGCTTCCCCTCAGAACTAATTTGAAGTAACCACAGAGAAGGGAGTGCTAATTTTTCTGGTCCCAGTTCCAGGGGTGAACACATAGGTTCTGTATAAAGGGGAATGGTTTCACCATCTTGGAATTAGGCAGACAGGGGCACTGTGAGATTATTTACAGTGGGGCTCATAGGAATTGCAAAAAAGGTAGGTAGGATTATCCTTGGGATCTTTTTCCCTATTGATTTCGGGTGAGGCTAGGAGTCACCTCCACCCACAAGCTAGTGTCTGACATATATGGTGCATCTATAGGTGGTACATCCTTCTCCGTTCAAGCAGCCAAACTATGGAATTCATTACCCCCAACTATAAGAGCCACAGATAACTTTCTTGTCTTCAGAAATCTACTCAAAAGTTGGCTCTTTCCTTCATAACCACCATATTCAAACAACTATGGACTGCATATGCCTATGTTGATAAATATTTTTTTCAGAATATGTGTATATTTCTAGTTATGTATAGTTCTTTAGAAAATATGTATCGCTACTAAGTCATAACAATAAAATACACACACACTCTTTAAACCTGTTTGGCTAAGTATATTTTACCCATGGTTCTAATTATGTATGGTATGTGCATGTGTGTGTGTATTCATGTGTGTTTGTATGTGTGTATGTATATATATATATATATATATATACACGTATGTATGTATGTGTATACGTTGTTTCTGTGCTTGGCATGTTCGTGGGTCATTGCATGGCTCCTGGGTGGGTTGTCATACTAGATATCTATGAATTCCTGCTCTCATCTTATCACACTTATCTACCCATCATCATATGTCATGTCTCTATCAAACTATCGTCCATTCTCACTCTGACTCATCCAAAATCCTTTCTACTACTTTCATCTCCTAAATAACTCTGCCTAAGCTCTTCCCTCTGCTTCCACATCTAACTCACCAAACCTCACTCTACTACTGTGACCTCCCACACAACCCTACTAAATTCTCCCACATTTATCTCACCCTGCTACTATGCTCTCCCTAACCCTTCCACATACTCTTCCCTCCTCCCTCCCCCTTTCTTCATCCCAAGCCTTTGGGTTGAATAAATGAAGGATGTACTCCCAATTAACACTTCTGGCTTTCTTTCCTCCTCCACCCCTCCATTACTCCAGTCAATCTAACTAACAAACTCTCATATCCGCGGCTCAAATTAACTCATAATAATACTAAAACTGTACTCATTATTTCCCAATACTAATCCATCACTAATTCTTGTTGGGTTTCAGAGTAGCGTGCTACTCACCGAAAAGCGCTTTGACACCTCGTCAGGTGTAGTAAGCGCTACATAAACACCATTACAATACAATACAATACAATCTCCTGACACTCTTTTCGGCACACTGTGGATTTGTGGAAGAAGAGAAGAAGAACTGAACCTGCTCTTTAATAACTATGAGGTGACCTAATTGGCTGAACTTGCTTCCCAGTGCCACTGCCACCATAAAGTCCATCCACTCAGCATCCCCATAGGACACCTGCCCCCACCATGCTTTTTTTGGAGGACTATTATCCATTAGCACCATGCCCACATCCATTCTGAATATCTCCACCTCTTCTGAGTACTTCCCAGATGCTTTAAACACCGAACGGTACTCCCATTACTGAAAAAACCCTCTGCGGATCCTTCAATGGGCACAAATTACAGACTGAGCAGCCTGCTACCATTCCCAGCCAAAGACTTTGAGAAAAACTCTAACAGATACCTCACCAAATACCTCAACAACCACCAACTCATTGACACCACTCAACCTTGTTTCTGACCCAACCACAGCACAGAAACTGCCCTCAACCACAGCATGGAAACTGCCCTCATCGCTATCAAGGATGACATCCGCATGACTTTGGACATGGCGTCCCTCATCGTCCTGGACCTCTCTGCAGCAATAGTCACAGTCTCCTACCACATCCTCATACAATACATATACAACATCTGAATCCAAGGACAACCATTCTGATGGATGTGTTCCTTCCTGACTCAAAGGACCCAGTCTGTTAGCCTGCCTCCTTACACATCAGGTACCTGCGACTTCGACTGTGGAGTTCCACAAGTTTTCCATTAGCCCAACTCCCTTCAAGTCATATATGATCTGTCCAGCCAGCATCATTTGCACGACTCATTCTCTCCCTCACCAGCAAGATGTTCAGTATCCGGATCAGTTTAATGCCTGCATGATTCAAATTATCCACTTGATGAAGACCAACTGTCTAAAGCTGAACATCAACAAGACCAAAATCAAGATCTTTGGGAAGAGCACATCACTGTAGGACTCCACCTGGTAGCCAACAGAGCCTGGACTGACATCCACTCTCACAAACCATGCCAAGAACCTTGATATCATCATCAACAGTAAACTTGTCATGACTGCCCAATTTAATGCTTTCACTGCCTTGTGCTTCCATACCCTGAAGATGCTGATGAAGATTTTCAAATGGCTCCCACAAAGCACCTGGAAAAACTGTCATACACACCCTGGTCACAAGTAGGTTGGACTAGAGAACACCATCTATGCCTGGATCAACACAAACTCACCAGTAAGCTGCAGACCTTTCAGAACTTGGTGGCCAAAATCAATTACACACTCCCTCACCACACCCACATCACACCATACCAGAAGGAGCTCTTCTGGCTCCCCATTCACAAACAACCACAATTACAATTCCTTCCACATACTTTCAATGTACTACATAACACTGGCCCAGCATAACTCAGCAACCTCATCTGCATTCACAAACCTTCAAGACACCTCTGCTCATCCAGACTCCTCCTTGCACAAGTCCCACACATAAGGAAAACCTGATCGGGTGGTTAAGAGTTCACCTATGTTGCTCATAATGTGTGGAATGACCTGCAGCTACACTTAAGTGTCTCCTCCTCACTTTTTGAACTACACAGGAAGCTGAAGGTCTGTCTTTTTGAGTAATCCTACTAGGCTCTATATGTGGCTAGGCTCACACCTGTTCAGCACCAGAATATTCATGGTTATTGTGTGCTCTACAAATCTGCACAACATAACATACCAACTTGTACTCAAGACAAAGAAGTGGGCTTCAAGGGTCAGTTAGCTGACCTGTGTATGTCAGAGGGCCATAACAAGATGAACTAGACCCTGCTGGTGGCCTCTGCTGGAATGAGTCATAAGTGCTGTTTCTGAAGTCAGGGGACCCTTGGGTATATCACAATGTACTCCTCCTAACATCCCTGGTAGACATGGACCTTAGAAAACTTTTGGACTTCAGACCTCCAGAGGACTGAGAAAAACCTGACAAGTCGATCCACCCTGAAGTGCATTTCCACTTGGCTGAAGAAACTGGTTTGCCACACGTAGAGCTTCTCCGCAGCAACAACCCTAGCCCAGCCTTGTGGAGTCTTCTTCAGGTAGAGCCCACAGATTTGTCCTTATGGAGAATTCAGAGCTCTGAAAAAGTCAGAAGGTAAAAGTCTTGATGAAGCGAAGGTACCAAAATTATCTGGCCATTGAGAGGATGTCCCTGCGTGTGAAATATGAATCTTTCCACAAAATTACTTTCTACAATGTACAAATACCATTTTGTGAGCCAGAAAATTTTCTCTGACTCATAAAAAGGTTTTTAGGACCCATATCGAATTCCCATTTGAAAAAGCCGTGAAAGGAGTGTTACTTACAAATTGTAATTTTATAGCCTATGTATTCAATGGTCTGCCACTGGAATTCCGGTTGCAAAATGTTGACCTTTGCCCACTCCTCAAAGTAATAGTCCTTCTCCTTTTGGGACTTGGTTGGCAGCCTCAGGGGACGTATATAGTAGCCTAGGTGCTATCCCCTGCTCCCTCTGACATTTTCCAAAAAGGAATACTTGTTTTTTTAAGCAGAGTTTTTAAACCAGATCCTTTCATTATATCAATATGTTTTTCATTTTGGAAGGAAATGACAGAGAGGGTGGTCTTCTGTCCATTTAAATCCACTATCCATCTGACTAGAGCAAATTGCAGGGGTGCTCAAATTGTGACCTGCCTAATGAATATTAATCAGGCAGGTCAATCTGCAACAGCCTGCAGGTGTGTGTGTGTGTATGTGTGTGTTTTTGTCTGTATGTGCATGTAAAAATCTTTGTTGAAATGTGACAGCCTCCTCACCATACCCAACTGAAAGTACCTGCAGCCAATTATTTACTAGAGAATAAATCTATTAGGGGTGTACCACCCCAAACACCCCCCCCCACCAAAAATATGCCCCTGCATAAATGTGATGCAAGTGAATCCTAATGGACAACTAGGACTGTTGTAAATTTTCTAAGAAAACTCAGATATTACTATGAGAATTCCACAAAAGTCTGAAATTTTGCCCAAGTACGTGTGACCAAATTGGGCCTTATTTCCAACATTTACTCTGCCTGGCCTTTGTTTATTGGGCTTACACTCAGTGCTTGCAGATCCGAGTCTAGTAGCCACTAAAATATTCTTGTGACCTCAAAATTTACCCTTTTATTAAACTGTTACACCCATTCCAACCCTGTCTATTATTTTTATAAGTATATTTGGCACTGAGATTTGGGAGACACTGTGGGCCATATTTATACTTTTTGACGCAAAACTGCTCTAACGCAGTTTTGCGTCAAAAAAATTAGCGCTGGCTAACGCCATTCTGAAGCGCCATGCGGGCGCCGTATTTAATCAATGACCTTAGCCGGCGTTAGCCGCCGGCGCTGCCTGGTGTGCGTGGAAAAAAACGACGTACACCCTTTGATGATAAAATAATTTAAAAACTTCAACAACATTTTTAAACGATTTAAAAAAAACTACCAAAATATTTTTGAGGTAACCTGCATGCAAACCCTTCTGTCAGACCAATGATTAATTTGAGCTGTTAGTTATCGGTGGAGCCCACTGGTACTCCTTTTTATGGTAACCAACACTTGTTTTTCATTATCTGAATTTGACCCAGAGCAAGAGAGAGAAAAACAAAAAATGGGGACTGGAGGAGGAAGAGCAAATTGGGAAACCTGTGACAAGGGAAGGAGGCAAGGGTGAAAAGAACCTGCAAGACTGAGACAAAGGGACAGGGACTGTTGGTTGATGGATGAAAGGGGCATGAAGTAGAATCAAAACTTTGCAGCCTTGGTGCTTGTCACCGACCTTCCACAGCACTTATAATTTTACAAGTGAAGCACTGTGTTAGATATATAATTCTCCAGCTAAACTTTTTTTAAAGAAAGGTTGAACAATGCTCACAAACTGCACCCTCAGAAGGAAAGAAAAGGAGATCATCAATCAAGGAATGTGAAGAATGTGAAGCCACTTAAGCAACATATTGAAGGCTGTGCAGCAAGAACACTGCTTAATATGCCACATAGACATGCATTATCATTGAGAAGTCTTATTAAAGCAGTGTGTTGGGAATGAGTCAGAATTGCATGGCTTGCATCTTTGGGAGAACCTTATTAAGCAACGTCAACATACATAATCTGGCAGGCGGCTCCTTCAAAGGGGCCAGTTCCCCCTGATATTGCTAGCTAGAATGGACGATGATGTACATACTGCATGTGGCTGCTTTACAAGTTTGTGATGATGCGTTCATTCTTTCACAGCAATCCACTTGTACAAATTGTACAACAGTGGCTGTATTTTACATTGTGCCCCAGGGTGCAATAGGCATGGGTGCCCACTTTGAGTGCCCCAGGACACAATGGTATTACAGAAAGGGCTGCAGATGCTTTTGTATCTCCTTCTGTAATACTGCTAACACTGCACACATGTAGCACCAGCACCACCATGAGAGGGTATCCCCTTATCTGCCTGGGGGTGTGGCCCTATGGAAATGAGGGAATCACTTTGCCTCTGTGCCCGTGCCATATTAGGGATGCAGGGACAGAGGCAAACATGACCTTACAAGGCAAACTGGAGGAGAGAAGGGGGTAAGGGAGTCCTATGGCCAGTCACTGTACCTGCCTGCAAGGGGATCTCTCTCCCCTCTTAAAATTGTGGACGGCATACTGCTGCACTGTGAAACACATAGCAGATTTAAGGCAGCCTCTCCATAGTTCACTTGAGTGCGCTGTCCCAAGGGCAGGGCAAGTTCACGGCTACCCTGGGGGCAGCACGTTCTTTCTAATATGGCACTTGTCACTGTTTGCACCTGGCACACCTTTTAAAAGATGCGCTATAGTGGGAACAAGGAAAGTGTACCATATTTATTATTCGGCCCTTGGTGTAATGGACTAGTTTGTTTCTACTCTTCTACTATGTGAGTTACCAAAAAAGTACTAATCTCAAAAATTGCCTGACACACCACGTTTTAAGATGGCTTCAACCCAGTACTGATAGCAAAGATTGACTTTATGTTGATTATGACAATTTCCCTACACTAGCAAAGCAAAAAGAGGTACAAAGCTAATCCACGCCTGCTCAACAAGTACAACTACTCTTAGCATCACCAGACTAACCTACCCATCACACCATGGATAGCAGTTAAGCAACCCAAAGAATTTAGGGGGTCATTCCGACCTCGGCGGTAAAAGGCGCTTACCGCCGGCCAGAAGACTGCCATAACACCGCCGCGGCCGCGGTAAACCGCCACGGTCATTCTGACCCGCAACTGGCAAACCGCCAAAAACCTGACATCCACAAAAGTCTGCCACACCAAAGGTCAGCGAAAAAATGGCGATGACCAAACCTCCACCGTCACGGCAACAGAAATACACCCATACCATTCCGACCCACAAATCCACGCGGCGCTCTTTCAAACGCGGTATTCCATTGGCGGTACACACCGCCGCGGTCAAAATACACACACACATAGAAAACTCAGCCACATTGGTCAGTTTGAAATACACACACCTGATACACATACTAACACCACTCCCACACACCCAACACAATATAAAACACACACCCACATCACCCACAAGCCCCTACGACCCGAAATCATTAACGAAGGCTAGAGAGAGAGCACAGATTAGACAATCCCACAACACAGAGGCACACAACACCATCACCCACACAGAATCCACGCACCAAACACCACACACCACCACACGCACCACACTCATCACCACAAACGCCACCCCACACCGCAACCACACCACCCCATGGCACCCCAAAGACACCCCAGGTTCAGTGACGCCGAACTCAGGGTCATGGTGGAGGAAAAAGTCCGTGTAGAGCCCCAGCTCTTCGGGGCACAGGTACAGCACACCACAATTGCCAGGAAGATGGAGCTATGGCAAAGGATAGTGGACAGGGTTAACGCGGTGGGACAGCATCCACGCAATCGGGAGGACATCAGGAAGAGATGGAACGACCTACGGGGGAAGGTGCGTTCCATGGTATCAAGGCACAACATTGCGGTGCAGAAGACTGGCGGCGGACCCCCACATACTCCCCCCGAATTTACCGCATGGGAGGAGGAAGTCTTGCACATCCTGCATCCTGAGGGCCTCGCAGGAGTAGGCGGAGGAATGGACTCTGGTAAGTCAAATCTTCACTACTGCTTCCCACCCCCACCCCACCTGCATGCCAAATCATACCCCCACCCTCACCCCCACCCCCATCACACCAACTCCTTGCAAATGGCTCACCATCACAACCCACCCATCCCAACACCATGCCCTGCATGCGACCACAAAGAATGGACACCCATCACCAAAGCATGCCCACTGCACACACACATCACCCCCACAAGCCACCCTCACAAAAGCCCCCACAAGGAAATGCCTGCACTTGGGTACACGAACACCCACCCATCACATGAAATGCCACACACAGAAGCAATAACCATACCTTTATACCCCTGCAGGACCCGAACGCCACCACACCGCCACGGAGGGTCCAGAGATGTCCATCCCACCCCCAGAAGAGGCCCCCAGCGATGACAGCAGCTCTGTCTCCCTGGAGCCAGATGACCAGCCCGTACCATCGGGGACCTCTGGACAGTCGGTTCCCCACAGACAGGCACAGGCTACACCAGACCCAACCCCCTCTGGGAACACCAGCACAGCTCCCACCCAGCGGGCCCATGCCTCTGTCTCCGGACACGTCAATCAGCGGTGTGTCCACCACTACAGGGCACCCAGGTTGACCCACCACCCCAACAACAACAGGGACCTGGGGGCAGTGGTAGTGGGCACACCGTCCAGGGGACAGAGGCCCAGGGACACAGGGGAACTGGGAGGGCTGCTGTGCGACAGGGGGGGGAAGGCCCGGGGAACCAACTCTCCAAGAGTCCCTCTCCTCCATCATGGGAGCATACCACCGCTCCCAGGAGACGATGGCGATGGTACTGGCCCGGTTCCAGGAGATCCAGGAACTGCAGGAGGAACGGTACATGGGGTTCAGGGAGGAACTGAGGATCATCGGTTCCGCAATGGGGACCATCGTCGTGGCCCTTACCCAGATCGTCACCACATTGCGGGACCATGTGGCAACCCAAAGGGCCCCTGTCACGAGCCCAGGCCAGGAACAGCCTACCACCTCCGCCGGCGCTAGTGGACAGGAGGCCCCCACACAACAACAGGCCCCCAGAACCCCACCTCCTGCAGAAGAAGAACCACCCCGCAAGCGGAACCTGAGATCTCACAAGAAGACAGAGTAGGATTGCAAGACCCCCGCCAGCCAAAGATACCCCCTGATGTCATCCCACATTGTCACCCTGTCCAACCTTGAACTGCCCCTGCTCCATCCTTCCCCAGGCATATGGACAATTTACCTGTGCGACTGAGAACTGGACTCTGCCATGGACATTACTCCACCCCCACCCATCACGTTTCACAATCATGAACCTATATGTAGCACTTAAAATAAATCACTTATTGCACTTAAAATAACAGGAGTCTGCTTGTATTCTTTACAAATGTATTACACATAACAGTGCAATAATGTCCAGTTACTTTGTGATGACAACATACCAATTTCAATAAGCTTTAGTCCATGGGCAAACAAAGCTGAAGTCAGGCAGTGGGTCATACAGCTCTGAAAAGGGAAGGGAAAGTCACAAATCAGTTAACAGGAACTGGGGGGAAACACAGGGAGTGGAGACCCATGAGGCCTTAACTAAATGTAAAATGACGTGGCTGATTCTTACCTGTGTGCTACTGAAAATATTGTTGTATGACTGTATCCTGTTGTCCGTGTCGTCCCCGTCGTCTTCCTCCTCTTCACTCTCCACAGGCTCCACAGCTGCTACAACACCACCATCTGGACCATCCTCCTGCAGAAAAGGCACCTGGCGTCGCAAAGCAAGATTGTGAAGCATACAGCAGGCCACAATGATATGGCACACCTTCTTTGGTGAGTACATTAGGGATCCCCCTGTCATATGCAGGCACCTAAACCTAGCCTTCAGGACCCCAAAGGTCCTTTCTGTGATCCTCCTAGTGCGCCCATGGGCCTCATTGTACCGTTCCTCTGCCCTGGTCCTTGGATTCCTCACTGGGGTCAGTAGCCACGACAGGTTGGGGTAACCAGAGTCACCAATTAGCCACACACGGTGTCTCTGTAGCTGTTCCATCACATAAGGGATGCTGCTATTTCGCATGACATACGCGTCATGCACTGACCCAGGGAACTTGGCATTTACATGGGAGATGTACTGGTCAGCCAAACAGACCACCTGGACATTCATCGAATGATAACTTTTTCTGTTTCTGTACACCTGCTCACTTTCTTTGGGGGGAACCAAAGCCACATGGGTCCCATCAATGGCACCAATGATGTTGGGGATGTGTCCAAGGGCATAGAAATCACCCTTCACTGTAGCCAATTCGCCCACCTCAGGGAAAATAATGTAGCTCCGCATGTATTTCATCAGGGCAGACAACACTCTGGACAAAACCTTAGAAAACATAGGCTGAGACATCCCAGATGATATGGCCACTGTTGTCTGAAAAGACCCACTTGCCAAAAAATGGAGTACTGACAGAACCTGCACCAGAGGGGGAATCCCTGTGGGTTGGCGGATGGGGGACATCAGGTCTGGCTCCAGCTGGGCACACAGTTCATGTATAGTTGCTCTGTCAAGCCGGTATGTAAGTATGATATGTCGTTCTTCCATTGTCGACAGGTCCACCAGCGGTCGGTACACGGGAGGATTCAACCTTCTCCTCGCAAGTCCCAGCGGACGGTGCCTAGGAAGGACAACATGGAGCACAGAGTCAAGCAACCCAAAGGTTCGTACACACAGCTTGCACAGTACACAAATCGCTATGCATTGAAAGGCTTGTATGAGTGGCAATGCAAGGCCTAGGCCTGTGTGACGCAGTAGAATTCATGCCATGTGGGCCCTTGAAATGGCGGCTTCCTGACCTGTGAAGTGTGACAGTGGGATGTGAGGTCACTGCGCTGGCGTGGCACACCGTGGCGGTAGGCGGTCGAAGACCGCAGCGCAAAGCAGCATTGGTTAACATTGAACCCTATGGGTCTCAGGAGCCAATGACGATGTGCGCCAGTGGTCACGGCATGCACCGCCGCGGTACGCACCGCCGCGGGCATGACTGCCATTTTCTATCAGCTTAATCACTCGAGACCTGATCATCCACAGGAGTGGAACTATACTGCAAGTGCTGCTGTGACCTCGGTCTGGGAGATACAATGGCTGCTGCGACTGGGGAAAGGGCCCCTGCCTTCACTTCCGAAGAATTGGAGAAACTTGTTGATGGGGTCCTCCCCCAGTATGCGCTACTCTACGGTCCTCCAGACCAACAGGTTAGTACACAGGGTGCACGTAGAATGGGCTATGCCTGTGTTGAGTGGGGTGTATGTAAGATGGTGGGGAGGGGAGCGAATGAGGAGTGCAACGCACGAAAGATGAGAGGTTGGGGAGGGGGGGGCCACTCACATTGACCAGGCAGAAAACTGATGCGATATCCTTTACCACCCTGTACATGTCACATAGGTCAGCGCCCATCAGAAGATCGACATTTGGCGTGCCATTGCCAAGGACGTCCGGGCCCTGGGGGTCCACAACAGACGGGGCACCCACTGCCGAAAGAGGTGGGAGGACATCCGCCGCAGGACCAGAAAGACCGCCGAGTCTCTGCTGGGGATGGCCTCCCAACGTAGGAGGGGTGCCAGCCGCCAATTGACCCCCCTGATGTCCCGGATCCTGGCGGTGGCCTACCCCAATTTGGATGGGCGCGTGAGGACATCACAGCAGACACAAGGGGGTGAGTATCAGCACATTCTGCTATCTTTGCACGCAGTGAAGGTGTCTGGGTGGGGGAGGAGGGCTGTGGCTATCTCCAGGCCAGGGCGCATTCTGTAGGCTAGGCCCCTCCGTTAGACAAGGCCCTGTGCCCCCGCCCCCCACCTCTGTAGGGTGCCAAGTACAGCTATCCATGGTCCGGCCTCACCCATGTGTGCATTTGTCGTCCAGAAACCTGTAGGCCTAGTCACAATAACTGAGTAGTGTACCCCGATTGCGCGGCCTAGTTCAGGGGGCTTCTGTGTCTGTCCTCTCCGACAACGGTGTTGCCAATGCATGCACTCAACCTGTCTTCACTTCTCCCCCCCCCCATTTTCTTTGACTTCCTGTTCATGTGTGCATTAGCATCATCAGGCGGAGGAGAAGTGGCATCGGCGCACGAGGAAGCTGCATCTCACATGGCCCCGGAGGGCCATACAACAGACTCCGAGTACACCAGTGAGACGGAGGGCGAGTGGAGATCCACAACGGGGACCCGTGGAGACGTCAGCGACACCGACACGTCCTCGGAAGGGAGCTCCCTAGCGGTGGCGGCAACATCCGTGCCCACCGCCACAACAGGTACAGCCGCCACCCAGCGCACCAGCCCCGCCCTCCCAGCAGCCCCTCAGCCTTCGCTCCGTCCCCGCTCGCCCAGGAAGGTGGGCATCTCCTTCGCCCCAGGCACCTCAGGGCCTGCCCCAGTTACCCTTGCTGCCCTCAGTGAGGAGGTCATTGACCTCCTCAGGACACTCATTGTTGGGCAGTCTACCCTTTTGAATGCCATCCAGGGTGTAGAAAGGGAGGTGCATTCGAGCAATGCATACCCGGAGGGCATTCATTCGGGTCAGGCTGCCCATCAGCGATCGTTCAACGCTCTGGCCTCAGCACTGACGGCAGCCATTGTCCCTGTCTCCAGCCTCCCTCTTCTGACTCCCTCCACCCAGTCCCAGTCTCCTGTTCCTCTGCCTATCCCATCCACACCATCTGACCAGCCTGCACACACCTCTACACCCAAGGGCAGCTCATCCAGACATAAGCACCACAGATCACACAAGCATTCACCCAACATCCAGATGCAGACATGCCAACAGTCACTACCACCTCTGTGTCCCCCACCTCCTCATCCCCCTCCTCCCTCCCTGTGACGTCTCCACTCACACCTGCATGCACACCACCATCAGCCAGTACTTCCATCACCAGCACACCCTCCATTACAGTCCGCACACGTGCAGTCACCACCCCCACTGCCATTTACACGTCCCCTGTGTCCTCTCCCAGTGTGTCTGTCACCCCTTCTTCCAAAGCACACAAACGCAGGCAGCCACCCACCCAACAGCCATCCACCTCACGACAGCCTCTGTCACAGGCACCTGCACCCAAAGACAGCACACTTGACTCTCCTACAACCACATCCTCTTCCTCCACTCCCAAACCCACTACACCTACCCGTCCCTGTCCTTCCAAAGTCCTTTTCCTTTCTAACCTTGAGCTCGTTCCAATCACTGACCCACCCCCTCCATCTGGTAAGAGTAAAAAAAGCACCTCAGCCACCACCAGCCCTGCATCTACTGTGACCAAAGTGCAGGGCTATTGGAGTCCACCAGATCCTAGGGCAGGAACATCGGCCAGCAGCAAGGGGACAGCCAGCCCACCCCCTGGGAAGAGGACAAAAAAGAAAAAGGCCCGGCGCGACAAGCCTGAGACGGCTGCCACCAAGGACAGAAGCCTTGCCCCGTCACCTGCCACATCATCAAAGGGAGGCAAGGGCCACAGAGCTTCAGCGAAGGAGGGCAAGGGCAGCAGGGCGGAGAAGTCAGGCAGGAGGCGAGCTGCCCAGGAGTGCCCCACCAGCCCTATTCCGGAGGTGACGGGCCAAGGACTCCATCACAGGAGGGCGCCGCGACCGCAAGTTCGGATGGTGAATGAGCGGGAAGTCTTGCCCAGGTCTGGCTCCCTAGACACACAGGATAAAGCACCGCTGAACAGGGCCCTGCCGGGACAAGAACCGCTGAACAGGGCCCCGCCGGGAGGAGCACCGCTGAACAGGGCCCCGCCGGGAGGAGCACCGCTGAACAGGGCCCCGCCGGGAGGAGCACTGCTGAACAGGGCCCCGCCGGGACAAGAACCGCTGAACAGGGCCCCACCGGGAGGAGCACCACTGAACAGGGCCCCGCCGGGAGGAGCACCGCTGAACAGGGCCCCGCCGGGAGGAGCACCACTGAACAGGGCCCCGCCGGGAGGAGCACCGCTGAACAAGGCCCCGCCGGGACAAGAACCGCTGAACAGGGCCCCGCCGGGAGGAGCACTGCTGAACAGGGGCCCGCCGGGACAACATCCGCTGAACAGGGGCCCGCCGGGACAAGAACCGCTGAACAGGGCCCCGCCGGGAGGAGCACCGCTGAACAGGGCCCCGCCGGGAGGAGCACCGCTGAACAGGGGCCCGCCGGGACAACATCCGCTGAACAAGGGCCCGCCGGGACAAGAACCACTCCGCTGGGGCCTTCATCTCAAGCACCGCTCCGCTGGGCCCTTCATCTCAAGCACCGATCCGCTGGGGCCTTCATCTCTAGCACCGCTCCGCTGGGGCCTTCATCTCAAGCACTGCTCTGCTGGGTCCCGCCGTCTCTGCACCGCTCCGCTGGGGCCTTCATCTCAAGCACCGCTCCGCTGGGGCCTTCATCTCAAGCACCGCTCCGCTGGGGCCTTCATCTCAAGCACTGCCCGCTGGGGCCTTCATCTCAAGCACCGCTCCGCTGGGCCCTTCATCTCAAGCACCGCTCCGCTGGGTCCCGCCGTCTCTGCACCGCTCCGCTGGGGCCTTCATCTCAAGCACCGCTCCGCTGGGGCCTTCATCTCAAGCACCGCTGGCCCATTGACAGTGCCGGTTCTGTGTCGACCAGGGCTTCAGGAAGCACTCTGGGCACCATGCCTCCTCCATTAACAGTGGAGTCGGTAATCCATCTGATGGACTGTGGCTTTGCACTTCCCAGGATGGAACAGTGGCCAACCCACCCACTGTAGAGGCTTGAGAGACTGTGGCTTTGCACTCCCCAGGATGGAACAGTGGGCAAGCCACCCACTGTAGAGACTTGTGAGACTGTGGCTTTGCACTTCCCAGGATGGGACAGTGGGCAAGCCACCCACTGTAGGGACTTGTGAGACTGTGGCTTTGCACTCCCCAGGATGGGACAGTGGGCAAGCCACCCACTGTAGAGACTTGTGAGACTGTGGCTTTGCACTCCCCAGGATGGGACAGTGGGCATGGAGGCCCCTCGTGAATCTGGCGTCAAGGACTCATGTGGCTGAGGTGCCCCCCCTTCCCTTCCCCCTGAGGTGCCTGTAGTTTTATCATCTGATGCCCCAGCAGTGTTCTCTCCAATGGTATCTGGTCTCCTGTGTGGGCTTTGCCCATGTGTTTGTGCACATTGGCCCACGGACTATGGAACTTTGAGGGAATGTGCAGGACTTATTGCCTATGTATATATTGTTGACTCTGTTCATTCCTTATTTTTGTATCTTTTATATGGCATATTTCCCATACCTTTAATGGAGCTATTTCTACATATATTTTATAGATCATTTTAATTGTGTCTTTGCATTATTCCGGTGGGTTTGGGGGGTGTCACTCTGACTTGTTGCTCGGCATTGGGGTGTAGGTATTTGTGGGGGGGGGTGGGTGTATGGCGCATGTGTGTGCGCATAAGCTTTCCTCCTCCCCCCTCCCCTGTGTCGTAGGTGCAGTACTCACCGTTGTCGTCTGCGCCGGCATTCGTACTCCTGGTAGATGAGCAGGTAGACAATAGCTGGTAGGATGTTTAATTTGGGTTCCATGCTGTCCTCCTTCCTCGTGGAGTGTGTATAGGTGAGCGTTTTCCCGTTCGTATTCTGTTTCCGCCGTGTTTTTATCGGCGGGGCTCCCGCCCCGGAAAAGGTGGCGGATTGGTGAGTTGTGATAGGGTGGGCGGTACATTGTCTGCCGCCTGCCTGTTGGCGGTGACCGCCGCGCTGTTTGTCTGTCCCGCCGTGGCGGTCGGAGTGTTAAAGTAGCGGGCTGTGTTGGCGGTTCCCGCCAGGGTCAGAATTCCTTTTTTAGGACCACCTGCCTGTTGGCGGGTTTGCCGCCGCTTTATCACCGCCCGCCAGGGTCAGAATGACCCCCTTAAACTCCTGAGTCCCACTAGTTGACCATCAAGTTTTTTCACTCCCTCCTTTCCACAATCATTTGACCACTTCATCTGTGCAGTTCAGCCTTCTATTAGTAACACCTGTGAGGCTTGCAGCTACTAGTCTATTGATGGAACCAGCCCAGTGATGGATCCACGTACATCTCAGGCTGTGCACCTCCCATCCAGCTAATAGCCTCATCCTGTCCTTCTCCCTGGCATCTTGTCCCCCAAAATACTGCTCCCTTTCCTCACCTTTTGTCTCACCCTTTATCAAAAAGAACATCACGAGAGATTTATAGATGATTTTACTGTCACTATCATGAAAGAGTAGTTTGATCTTCAATTCTCCCTTACTAAACTTTTAGGTATGTGTCTTGAAAATAATCATTACTCTGGGCGCTCAAAGATGTTGTTATGCATGTGAAGTGCTCTCAATGCCATGAATACTCATACGTAACAGAGACATGCTTCAGATTAAATTTCATTGTTGTGTTGTAATAACTGCAAAGGTCTAGATCTCAGAAAATATGTTTTAAACTATCCTCTCTGTTCTGTCTAATGTATGATGTAGATGGCCAGCAGCAGCAAATTACTAAGGCCCAGATTTATTAAATAGAAATTATGCAGTGCAGGACAGCAACTTTCTGCACTGCATTGTTTTAATGGGAGAGAGCAGAACAGTGCCATATCACGTAGCTCTGTTCTGCTCTGTCTCTATGCTGCAGTCATGATCCAATGCAGACATCCTTGCACGATGGTTGTGGTAAGTAGAGATTTTGTACTGTAAGCAAAAGCTATGTTTTGAGGAGTTGCTCACTTTGTATGTGTGCTGTACAATGCAGCATGAATGCATATGAGAAAATATGAGGAGAAATGAAACAATTTTTCCTTGTTATACCTTCCTCAAGGAGGGGTAGGATTCTGTCAACATTTGTTTGTAGATAGGGATTTGCGAATAGGAGTCATGCTGGAACCATGCATGCCTAAACAACGCGGTCGGAACAACTACTGCTTTGTTACCACTAATGCCTTTACCACGATTGCCTTAACAATGATTTTTCATTGTAGAGGCATTCCTGGTAAAGGCATGAGTGAACGGTGTTAGAAATGGGGTCTTTGGTTGACAGTCAGGTTACCCCCTGTTCAAGCAAGGACCCTCACTCTAGTCAGGGTAAAAGAGAATCACCCTCGGATAACCCCTGCTTACCCCCTTGGTAGCTTGGCAGAGAAGTAGGCTTAACTTCAGAGTGCTAGGTGTAAAGTATTTGTACTAACACACACAGTAACTTAATGAAAACACTACAAAATGACACAACACCAGTTTAGAAAAATATGAAATATTTATCTAAACAAAACAAGACCAAAATGACAAAAATCCACAATACACAAGTCATCAATAAAAATGAAAAAGTAGTCTTTAAGTAGTTTTAACACACACTAGCGCTACTAGCGTAAAAATGTACCTGGTGTGCATCAAAAATAACCCCGCACGGGCAGGTGTGCATCAAAAATAACTCCGCATGGAGGTACGTGAGTCGGAAATCCAGCTGCACGTTGATCCGAGATCGCCGCAGTGCAGGTTGTGATCTCCCAGCCTCCGTCAGCAAAGTTGCGCGTCGTTTCTCCTGCTCCGTGATTCGACTGCCGAGCTGCGGAGCGTGGTTTTTTCAGCCACAGATCGGAGTAGCGTCAATCTTTTCCCCGCACAGCGCTCTGTGCGTGGATTTTCTTGTCTTTAGGCTGCCAGCTTCTCCTTTCAGGGTCCCAGCAACTGGATGGGCACCACAGGGCAGGATAGGAGTCTCTCCAGAGACTCCAGGTGCTGGCAGAGAGAAGTCTTTGATGTCCCTGAGACTTCAAACAACAGAAGGCAAGCTCTAGATCAAGCCCTTGGAGATTTCTTCTCAAGATGATAAGCACACAAAGTCCAGTCTTTGCCCTCTTACTCTGGCAGAAGCAGCAACTGCAGGATAGCTCCACAAAGCACAGTCACAGACAGGGCCGCTCTTCTTCCTCAGCTATTCAGCTCTTCTCCAGGCAGAGGTTCCTCTTGGTTCGAGAAGTGTTTTCTAAAGTCTGTGGTTTTGGGTGCCCTTTTAACACCCAATGTCTCCTTTGAAGTAGGCCTACTTCAAAGTAAAGTCTCTTTGGAATGTGAAATCCTGCCTTGCCCAGGCCAGGCCCCAGACACTCACCAGGGGGTTGGAGACTGCATTGTGTGAGGGCAGGCGCAGCCCTTTCAGGTGTGAATGACCACTCCTCCCTTCCCTCCTAGGACAGATGGCTCATCAGGGTATGCAGGCTACACCCCAGCTCCTTTTGTGTCACTGTCTAGTGTGAGGTGCAATCAGCCCAACTGTCAAACTGACCCAGACAGGGAATCCACAAACAGGCAGAGTCACAGAAATGGTATAAGAAAGAAAATGCTAACTTTCTAAAAGTGGCATTTTCAAACACACAATCTTAAAATCAACTTTACTAAAAGATGTATTTTTAAATTGTGAGCTCAGAGACCCCAAACTCCACATGTCCATCTGCTCCCAAAGGGAATCTACACTTTAATCAGATATAAAGGTAGCCCCCATGTTAACCTATGAGAGGGCCAGGCCTTGCAACAGTGAAATAACGGATTTAGCAATATTTCACTGTCAGGACATATAAAACACATTACTATATGTCCTACCTTAACCATACCCAGAGTAACAAAAACAGTAAAATCAGAGTCCAGCACACATCAACAACCTGGGGACCAGGGCAAAAAGTTAAGGGAGACCACACCAAGGATGAAAA
The DNA here is from genome assembly GCF_031143425.1 of Pleurodeles waltl. Classification (NCBI taxonomy): domain Eukaryota; kingdom Metazoa; phylum Chordata; class Amphibia; order Caudata; family Salamandridae; genus Pleurodeles; species Pleurodeles waltl. Next base: position 950,590,998 of record NC_090445.1, read on the forward strand.
GTCTAACAAACGGCATGCGTGGTTCCAGCATGCGACTCCCCCCAACCCAACCCCCACCCCTAAAGCAATCATACCCCAACCCCCACCCTACCACTAAAAACTATTATACCACTACCCCAGCCCCCACTCCTACCCCTAAAACTACACCGCCCCCCACCCCACCCCTAAAAACTAAAAATACCCCAAACCCCCACCTCTGACCCTAAAACTACAGTGACCCCCCACCTCCCCTAAAACTTACACTACCCCAACTCCCTAATCCTGCCCCAAAAAACTAAAAATACCCCGACCCCTGCCCCCGTAAAACTACTGTGACCCCCCACCTCACTTAAAACCTAAACTACCCCGACCCCACACCCTGCCCTTAAAAACTAAAATCACCCAAACCCACACCCCGCCCCTACAACTACAGCGACCCCCCCACCTGCCCCTAAAACAACTACCATGACCACCCCACCCACCCCAACAAACGAAAAATACCCCAACACCCCCAACCCCACCCCTAAAACTACCACAACACCCCACCCCCTAAAATGTAAACTACGCCGACTCCCCACCCATAAAACTACAGTGACCCCCCACCCTGCCCCTAAAACTACTGTGACCCCCGCCCCTTATCCAAAACTACCCCGACCCCCCACCCTGCCCCTAAAAACGAAAAATACCCCAACCACCCACCCCTAAAACTAAAAATGCCTCGATCCCCCACCCCCTCCCCTAAAATGGCCTCAGTCCCACTTACCTGATTGTGTCCTCCGACTAAGCCGACTCCCTTCTTCTGTGCCCTAACCACGCATGTGCATTGTTCAGCACAAGCGTGGTTAAAGCACAGAACAATAAAGTTGTGTTCATCGAAAGCATTATTCTGCTTTTGTTGTTCACGACTTTTTTGTCCAGGAGTCGTGGTTGCGGATATTTCCTTGGATTTGCATCAAAACTCAAGGGTGGTTGCATGGGAGCAGCCATGCACCACCCATAGAATGCCCCCTTGACACGAAGTAATTCAAGGCAGTGTATTGAACAGTTTTGCATTCGTTTTTGGTACAATCCAATGCAAATCATGATTTGCGTTGAATTATAGATACCACCGCTAAATTTGTGTTCATTTTGTGTTAAAAAATTAATGCAAATTTGTTGCAAAGTGTGTTTATTAAATCTGACTTCAACAGGCCAAATAATAAAGATTTCTGAGTGAGTAGCTGTTTACTGCTGTCTTAGTTGTGAATTGACCCTCAATTTCCAGACTTCAATCACAAAACATGTCCTGTAATTAGTTGTGTGTTATTCCAGACATAGGGCCTGATTTAGAAGTCAGCAAAGAGAATACTCTTGTCACAAACGTGATGGATATCCTGTCCACCGTATTATGATCCCCATAGAATTGAATGGGATTGTAATACGGACGGGAAATCTGTCACATTTGTGGAGTATTCCCTTCCGCCTACTCCTAAATCTGGCCCTTAGATCTGACTTATTAATTCATTTCCTGCAGGAAAACATATTTATTCAACAACTTGATTCATTAGCTTTTTATGAGATAAGGCATGCCTTACTTCTGCAAATTTGTGAGTCACATCCAATGAAGGACTAAGACACTTAGGTAGACAAAAAAGTTTTTAAATAGAATCATCTATACTTATCATTCCTCTCCATGACCTTCTGAGTGAGAATCAAGGTAAATTAATGCTCATGGTCCTTAAAGTTTCTTTACAATTGCATTTATATGATTCCCAGATCTTCAAAAGGGTGACTTGGTGTTGCAGGGTTGTAATTTGCACATTTTTTTCTTTTGACATTAGATGGAATAGAATTCACGAGTGGACCTCCTGATTCATGGTCCCTCAATCCTTCAGCACTTCTTAATAATTTGCACATCGCTACCTGCTGGTCGCAAAGATATTTCTGTTCCACTTCGACTCAAATGTTTTCTCATGCTTTTTTCGTAGGCTCTTTTTCATTTTTGATCTCTTTGGAAGAAATAAGGCAGGTCATTGACGGTGTTGGCTGAGTGATGCAGGGAGTGGGGAGGAAGCTGAATAGCAAAGGGTTTTCAGGAAGTGAGAAAATGTAAGTGACTCTAATCGGCAGCCAAAAGTGGTCTGGCTATTTATATTCATTCTTGAAAAATAATTACATTGAAGTAAGTTTGCCTGATAAGACTGCAAAAAGCTACACTTTATTTCTTTTCATTTTGTGCTGCTTCGATGACCCCAGTCCTTAGCCAGAAGCTGCTTGAAGTAATTTATATTAGGTTTATTGTGAAAAAATGCAATCCTATCGCCAATAGACATGCTTGCGTTAATTCAAATTAGAATTATTTTGAAAAAAATCCTGCCTACCAAAAGACATAGACAACAACATCACAAAATCACCAGTAAAATACCATCGCTTTATATGATATATATATCAATTTACATATCACAAGCATTGGTAGGATTTACAAAGCTTGATGTCAACAATCTTGTTGAGTAGATTTGTAAGTATGTAGTTGTTTTCTGCTCTGTTTTGAAAATCCCTATAAATCGGTTAAGTTTGCTCTTCTCTAAGAGCACCTTTACCTTTATATTATAAACAGCACATACCACGTGTGTGCCCATATAAATCAGAAGTTATCGAGCATCATCTAGTACCCTTTTGTCTAAACAGTGACAGCAGTCATTGTCTTCCGAGGACAGTTCTCTCGAGAAGAGTGTATGTTTTGTTAAATTCCAATAATCCTTAATCATTAATTGCACTAATATACCCGTTTAGTTAAGAGACGAGAAAGGGGGGTTTTAAGTGGGCTTGGGAAAAGACAACAATGCAAATAAAAGCTAAGAAATTCCTAGATATATGAAATTCTCAAGGGCTTTGCAGTCAGTTTTCCACCTTGTTAAAAGCGGGGGTAAATTGTGCATACACGCGCTTTTTAAATGATTTATTCGTCCACATTTTGTATTCAGTGGAATTTCGCATAAGAAAATTTCAGTACTGGAAATGTAAAATCATCATAAATTTCCAAGAATACTCCTGGGACTCTTTGTGAATCTCCAAAGAGCCTGACTTATTTTCCTAACATAGCAGACAATATTAATGAGTAGATTTCCGACCCTTGACACCACAGCTTTGTAAATCAGCCATCATTTTATTTGAACAACTATTAAACGTTTCGTAGGGAGCTGCTAGATGTTCACCAACCCTTACTTCAGAAACAAGGTGCACCTTCTTGGCTATCGCCAAATATTGGAAAGATCCAATAGATAAACCAAGTCTTCACTGGAACCAACCAGGGGACCAACGTTAATGAAGAAGCTGAAATCACCAATGCCGACGATTAGAAAGTAGGGTCCACTTTTGGGTCAGAAAAAAGAAGATAGTAAGTGAAAATGATAAAAAATAACTCGGTGTATGTTTGTACCGTACAGTGACAGGTGGAGTGAAAGGGAGAACGGAGTTATAAAGCGAGTTCTCCACTTACCTAGTGCAACCGGTGACCAAATGCACTGTGGGGGTAGGTGGAGAATGTACATGTTGGGAGAAGCATTGGGAAGAATAGGTGTGTGAGTACCATGGTACAAGGAGGTTTCAAAGAATGTGGCTGCCTAGCTTTGCTCCACGAAGACGATAAGAAGCTCTCTTCCCCGATGTACTTCTCACCTCCTCCTCTACTGGTTGTCTGGCGTGTCCACAATTTCCCTGGCAGTGACAGAGTCACATCATAGCAACAGTGCAAGCACAGTCCACAGCTTTGAAAGCTGCCACAGAGGTACAATAACATGAAGTGTCTGAAAACAGCTAGGGGGATGGACAGCTAAGGCTTGGAATCATGGTGAAAGTGAAAGTAGCAGACAACTTTGCAGAAGCACTGCTCTCACGCTTAGTCTGCACCACCCCAAGGTGCAACATTGCTAACCCACCAGAAAAAGTGATCGTTTTTTAACAGTTACTTTTCAGTGTCCTGATTTATTTAGTATCAGTTACCGTACTTACATCGTATGCCCTGAATGCTCTTGAAATTATTAGAAAATATCTTTGTAAAAGTGCTACCACATCCTTTACAACATGCCACTGGCTTTGTAGTGATTTCTAAAAATATTTTTTCTTCTTAAACTGTCCATATAAATGTTACCTTTTTTGGCATCGTGTCAGTCAAAATTAATTAAAGGATGTTTGACATACTGTTAAGTCCCAAACCAGCTTTCTTTTCACATGCAATGGGCTGAATGTATTTTTAAAGCCATACTCTGTTAAATGAAAGGTCTTGCTGCAGCAGTAACCAGTAAGTAGGGATATGGGTCTGGTAGGAGGGGGATGGACAAGGTGTTGTGGGTTGCAGAAATATTTCTCCTCTGCGTGCACACCTCCTTTTGCAATTTATATCGATATCCAAAATATGACGAGGCACTCATTTCGTGTCACATATTCCTGATTTGTCAATCTCAAAGGTAACTTCCCACAAACACTGACACAATGAATTAATACTACTGGCACTCACAAATGCCGAGAATCTGATGAGAAACTGGACAACAAAACCTTCCTGCCCCTCAATGAAAATCATCATTCCTTTTTGCCTCCACATGACCCCTTTCCTCATCTGGCTAGTGTTACTGTCACAGTAATATTATTAATATTCCATGTAATTCAGTATTGCACTCCCACTAAGGAGAAGCTTAAACTATCTTGTGTTTTCCAGGCACATTGTACAGAAATACCTGAGTATAGATATATAGTGGGCTGTGGGACCTCCACTTGCTCGTGAATGAAAAGCTTTCATGTCTATTCCAGTTCCCTGATTGAGTGGCTTTCCTCCCTACTCTTTTCATTGTCTCCACACAGATGAGTGTTTGTATGGTTGTATCCTTCCTTTGCTGATGTTTAGGAACTATTTTTCCAAGTGCAGGTTTGTTCAGCATTTGATGATTATCATTCATTTGGAATGAATTTCTGTTTCCTCTCAACATCTCATCTCCTTTGTTCCCTGAAGCCGTCATGCTGCTGATGGCACATGGTTAGTGACTTGGCTAGGGAGCACACACAACAATTGAGATGTATGCAATACAAAAACATACAGGCCTTCATTACAACCCTGGCGGTAAATCTGCCGTCAAGATACCGTGGCCACAGTGGAAATCCACTACAGGTATTACGACCCAAATCTTGTAATCCGCCACAATACAGACACCACACACAAGTCCGCCACACCAAAGGTCAGTGATAAACTGGTGATAGCAAAACTTACACCGTCACGCAACAGAACTATGCCCACACTATCACAACCCACAAATCAACGCAGTGGTCATTCAACCGCGGTAATCCATTGGCGGTACACACCGTCGCACTCAAAATACACACACATTTACAAAACACAAGCACGTTGGACAATTCCAAATACACACACCTGATACACATAGACACACCACACCCACACTCCCACACCACTATAAAACACACGCCCAAATTACCCACAACCCATTACAACAAATTTTTGGGAAGAAGCAGAGAGAGAGAGAGAATAGCAAACACAACACCAGCACCCACTGGCACACAACACCATCACTTATACAACATCCACACACCTCAAAGAACACACACTAACACAACACGTCACACAGCATAACTAACATCACCTCACACATCACCTGCACCACATTATGGCACCTCACCTCACCCCAGGTTTTCTGAGGAGGAGCTCAGGGTCATGGTGGAGGAAATCATCTGGGTAGAGCCACAGCAATTCGGATCACAGGTGCAGCAGACATCCATTGCAAGGAAGATGGAGCTATGGCGAATTGTCGACAGGGTCAACGCAGTGGGACAGCATCCAAGAACATGGGATGACATCAGAAAGAGGTCGATTGACCTACAGGGGAAGGTGCGTTCTGTGGTATCCAGACACCAGGTAGCAGTACATAGGACTGGCGGTGGACCTCCACCTCCTCCTCCACAACTAACAACATGGGAGGAGCAAGGCTTGGTGATCATGCATCCTGAGGGCCTCGCAGGAGTAGCAGGAGGCCTGGACTCTGGTAAGTCAAATCTTTACTACTATATCCCCCACCCTACCTGCATGCCATCACAAACTCCTACCCCCACCCCATCACTCCACCAACTCACATATACCCCACTACCACAATCCACACATCCCAAAACTAAGGCCTGCATGTTACACCAATGCATGGGCACCCATCACCAAAGCATGTCCAGTACAGATACTCACCCAGGCCCCAAAATCACCAATCACACAAGGCCAAAGACAATAAGCCAAGCACAGGAGTAGAGGGTAACTCACCCATTGCACAAGATGACACACACAGATACAATAACTATGCATTTACCCCCCAACAGGACCCCTACCCAACGTCACCGGACAGGAGGTGCCAGACATATCCAGTCCCCCCACAGAAGATGCCCACAGTGACGGCAGCAGCTCTGCACGCCTGGATCAAGATGACCAGCCCGGCCCATCAGGGACCTCGGGACAGTCGGTTACCCTGTCGCTGTCACAATCCACCACTGAACCTCCCGCCTCAGGAAACACTACCACAGCACCCACCCAGCGGGCCCATTCCTCTGTCCCCAGGACACGTCAATCAGCAGTGTGTCCACCCCTACAGGGACCCCAGGCAAACCTACCAACCCAAGACAATCAGGGACCTGGGGTCAGTGGCAGTGGGCACACGGTTCAGGGGACAGAAGCACAGGACAACAGGGAAGCTGGGAGGACTGCTGTGCGACAGGGGGAGGACAGGCCCAGGGAACCCACTCTCCACAGGCAGTTTCCAACATCATGGGAGCATACCACCATTCCCAGGAGACCATGGGCACGGAACTGGCCAAGTTTCAGGAGACCCAGCGGCTGCAGGAAGAACAGTACCTGGGGTACAGGGAGGACTTGAAGTCCATTGACACCACCCTGGTCACCATTGCAGGGGTGCTGGCAGACATGGCCAACACCATGAGGGACACAGTGGCACACCAACGGACCCCTGACACTAGTCTGAATGATGAACAGCTCTCCACCGCAGCCGGCGCTAGTGGACATGAGGTCCCGCCACAGGACCAACAGGCCACAAGCACCGCACCCCCTGCAGAAGGAGAACCAGCCTGCAAACGGTCCGTGAGATCCAGGAACAAGACAGAGAACATTGCCAAGAACCCCGCCAGGAAATAAGACTCTCCTGATTGTCACCCTTCTGTCCCACTCTGTTACCCTGTCCACCTTGAACTGCCATTACTCCACTTCCTATGCCCCCTTGGACAATGCACCTGTGATACCAATAGACTGGACTCCACATTGGACAATCCTCCACCATCACCCCATCCCATTGCACAGTCCCCTCCACTTATTAGCACAGAAATAAACACCCTTGAATCACAAATCAATCTGGAGTCAGTCTGTACTTTCACAAATGTGTTATTGCAACCTCTCAGAAAAATAGCAATGTCAATGTTCATTTTAACATACCAATGTTCAACAGTTGTTGGGCAGCAGTAAACATAGCAGAAGGCAGAAAGTGGTACCCAGATCTGTGAAATGGAAAGCCAAAGTGAACTGTCAGGGTCCAGACACAGAGGTAAAAAGGCAGAATCATGTAACGTCCTACAGTAGTATGATATGAGAGCAGCAGTGCCAGTCTCTTACTCGTGTCTCACTGGAAGTATTGTATGATGATGTTGTTTCGGTTGTCTATATCTTCTTCTTCTGCCTCCTCGTCTTCACTGTCCACAGGCTCCACAGCTGCCACAAGTCCAACATCAGGCCCATCCTCCGGCATCGCAAAGCCAGGTTGCGCAGCATACAGCATGCCACGATGATCTGGCACACCTTCTTCGGTGAGTAGTATAGGGAGCCACCTGTCAGATGGAGGCACCGGAACCTGGCCTTCAGGAGGCCGAAAGTGCGCTCTATTATCCTCATAGGTCTCCCATGTGCCTCATTGTAGCGTTCCTCATCCCTTGTCCTGGGATTTCTCACTGGGTTCAGTAGCCATGACAGGTTGGGGTAACCAGAGTCACCTGCAAATATCGAGGGTCAACTGTTAGACAACAGTTAGACACACACCAACCCTTAGGGACGCCTATGTAAACAGTGTTGGGACCTTGGGCTCACCTATTAGCCACACACAGTGCCTCTGGAGTTGCCCCATCACATAAGGGATGCTGCTATTCCTCAAAATGTAAGCGTCATGCACAGAGCCAGGATACTTGGCATTCACATGGGAGATGTACTGGCCTGCCAAACACACCATCTGCACATTCATGGAATGGTAGCTTTTGCAGTTTCAGTACACCAGTTCATTTCTGCCGGGGGGACACAAATGCTACATGTGTACCATCAATTGCACCAATGATGTTGGGAATATGTCCCAGGGCATAGAAGTCACCTTTCACCATGGGCAAATCCTCCACCTGGGGGAAAACGATGTAGCTGTGGATGTGTTTCAGCAGGGCAGAAAAAACTCTGGACAACACGTTAGAGAACATTGGCTGTGACATCCCTGATACCATGGCCACTGGTCAGGAAATGGAGTACTGACAGGACATGCACTAGAGGGGGAATTCCTGTGGAATGGTGGATAGGTGACATCAGGTCTGGCTCCAACTGGGCACACAGTTTATGGATTTTGGCACGATCAAGTCTGTAGGTGATAATGATGTGTCTGTCTTCCATTGTCGAGAGGTCCACCAGGGGTCTGTATACCGGAGGATGACGCCATCCCATCATCTGCCCCAGCAGACATGACCTATGGAGGAGAAGGGTGAGCAGAGGGCCATACAACGCAAAGGTTTCGCAAAGGTGTTTAGAACAATTGTGATGTAATCGGTGTGTTGCGCTGTATGTCAGTATTCCTGCACAAAAGTGACATGACACAGTTAGTTGCCCTGCCATGTGGCCCCCTGAAATGGCGGCTGCCTGACCTGTAAGGAGGGACAAGGGGAAAAGAGGTAACTGCGCTGGCGTTGTGCAGCGTCGCAGTAGGCAGACGAAGACCACGGCGCAATTCAGCATAGGTTATCATTGGGCTCTTTGTGTTCCAGGAGCCAATGACGCGGTAACGGTACGCACCACCGCGGAGGTGACCGTCATTTTCTATCTGTTCAATCACATGATACCTGACCTTCAACATGAGAGGACCTACAATGCAAGTGCAGCTGTGACCTCAATCTGGAAGCGGCAATGGCTACAGTGTCTGGGGAAAGGGCCCCTGCCTTCACCGTGGAGGAGTTGGACAACCTGGTGGCTGGGGTCCTCCCCAGTACATGCTACTCTATGGTCTTTCAGACAAACAGGTGAGTACACTGTGAGCATGATGGATGGGACATGAATGTTTGGATTGACGTGGATGGAAGATACGGGGGTGGGCAGAGACCAGCATGTGAGGATGGTCAGTGTATGTGTTTCTGGGCCAGGGTGGGAGAATGTGGCCAATGAGTTAGATGAACGGGGGAGTAAAAACCATTCTTACCTCACTTTTCCTCTAGGTCAGCGCCCACCAGAAGAAGGGTACTTGGCGTGCCATCGCCAAGGAAGTGCGGACCCTGGGGGTCTACCAAATACGAAGCACCCACTACTGCAAAAGATGGGAGGACCTGCGCTGCTGGAGCAAGAAGACGGCTGAAGTCCAGCTGGGGATGGTCTCCCAACGTGGAAGGGGTGCCCGTCGCACCATGGCCCCCCGATGTTCTGGATCCTGGCGGTGGCATATCCTGAGTTGGATGGGTGCTTGAGGGCATCACAGCAGCCACAAGGGGGTGAGTACAGTCTCATTCAGCTGACTCTGCACGCTTTATGAGGTTTCTGGGTGGGGGAAGTGGGCTGTGGGTTCCCCTAGGCCAGGGCAAACGTGCCAGGGTAGATCCATTGTTAGGCAGGCTCAGTGGCAGTCCAACCCCAAAAGTGGTAGTGGCCCTCTACACCTAGTCAGGCTCCTGTGGGTTCCAGATGTGCATCAAATGGGTCTAGGCACAGTCTCCGATGGGCATGTGATTTTACCCTGAACTGTTAGTGCATGGCCTAGTGCATAGGGCTGGTCCATGTGTGTTGTGTCCACCAACGGTGGTGTTGTTGCAGGCATTGACCATGTGTCTCTTCTGTCTTTCCTCCCCTTTTTTTTTTGTCACCCTGTTCTTGTGTGCATTAGCATCATCTGGCGAAGGAGCATTGGCACCGGAGCAGGAGGGAGCTGCAACCCACATGGCCCAGGAGGGAGAATGTACGGAGTCTGAAGGCATCAGTGGGACGGAGGGTGAGGGGTGCTCCACGACGGGGACAGGAGGAGACACCAGTGACAGCGACTCCTCCTCTGATTGGAGCTCCCTTGCGGTGGCTGGCACCTCTGTGCCCACTGCATCAACAGGTACAGCCGCCACCCCCTTACCAGCAGCACCCTCCAAGCAGCCCCTCAGCCTGTTTCCCGTGCACACTCACCCAGGAGGATGGGCATCTCCTTCGCCCTAGGCACCTCAGGCCCTGCCCCAATCAGCCTTGCTGCCCTCAGTGAGGAGGCTATTGACCTCCTGAGATCCCTCACTGTTGGGCAATCAACCATTCTGAATGCCATTCAGAGTGTCGAGAGGCATTTGCAGCAAACAAATGCATACCTAGAGGGCATTCATTCTGGCGTGGCAGACAGCATTTCAGGCTCTGGCCTCAGCACTGATGGCAGCCATTGTCCCTGTGTCTATCCTCCCACCTCCAACTTCCACTACCCAGACCCAATCCCCTCTACCTCAGCCTATCCCAAGCACACCATCAGACAGCATGCACACTCATCAACACACAAGAGTGGACATGGCAAACATAAGCACCACACATCCCGCAGGCACTCACACAAGCACCATACCCATGCAGACACACCAACATCCACTGCCTCCACTGTGTCCCCCTCCTCCACATCCTCCTCCCTCCCAGTCTCGCCTCCACTCACACCTGCATGCACTACATCCTCAGCCACTACCTCCATCACCAGCACGCCCATCACCACATTCCGCTCACGTGCATTCACCACCCCCACTACCATTTACACGTCCCCTATGTCCTCTCCCAGTGTGTCTGTGAGCCCTCCTCCCAAAGTACACAAACACAGGCACACACCCACTCAACAGCCGTCCACCTCACAACAGCCTCCAGCCCATGCACCGTCACCCAAACTCAGCAGACGTACACCTCCTACAACCACTACCTCTTCCTCCGCCCCCAAACCACCTCAATCTTCCTGTCCCAGTGTGCCTAAAAAACCTTTCCTCGCTAGCATTGACCTCTTCCCTACACCTCCCCCCGTACTTGTCCTAGGGCCAGGATGTACAGATCCCAGGAAAGCACCTCAGCCACGAAATCCTCGAGCATTATGGTCCCTGCAAGTTCAGTAACATCGCGGGCGGCACCCAACAGGGCTGCCAGTGTGCCACCTAGTGAGGCCAATGATCACCCTATTCCTCCATCTGCCAAGGTGAAGAAGGGGACCACATGCCACAGGGAAAAGCCACACCAACCACCCAGCAAGGCCTCCTCCAAGACAAAAGAGGACAGTGCTAAGGTCCCAGCAGCGACTTCCAAGGTGGGGAAGGGACACAAGGCTAAAGGGAAGACAGCTCGGGGCACGGAGCCTCCAGGTGAGGGACTGGTGACACCCCATCTTCAAGACAGAAAAGTAACCAGTATGGCGGTGGCCACCGCCGCAACCCCCGCCACCTGCACTGCCACCTGCATGACTGCTGCCTCTGCTACAGTCCCCAGCATCATCCCCAGTGGGCAGCCATCCGAGGCTGCAGGAGACGTCCTGGTGACTCCCTCCACAGGTGCTGACACATGTACCATCGCCAGCATCTCCACTGCTGACATGCCGCAACCACCGCCACCTGCCCCGAGACGTGCTCAGACATTGCCACCACAGCCGACATGAACATCATTCCCAGTGGGCAGTCATCCAAGGCTGCAAGAGACGTCCTGGACCCTGCACAGAGTACATGAGGCACCACAACCAGCACTGGCAGTACCAGCAGTTGGCAGGCTAAGTCGCCACAGGGTGGAGTGTGTCTCTGCCTCCATGGAGTATCATGCTACCTGTTCCCAGGAAATCTCGTGGCTCTGACACCCAGGTGAGGGAATGGGAACTGCCACACACCATCTGCAGCACTCTGGGCCCCAAGCCCCCCAGAACCAGTGGAGAAAAGTATCCACTACCTCAGTCCTTGGCAGGATGAAGCACTCTGGGCACAAAGCCCCCTCCAGAACCAGTGGAGAAAAGCATGCACTCACCCAGTCCTTGGCAGGATGAAGCACTTTGGTCACCAAGCCCCCTCCAGAACCAGAGGAGAAAAGACTCCACTACCCCAGTCCTTGGCAGGATGAAGCACTCTGGGCACCAAGCCCCCTCCAGAACCAGTGGAGAAAAGCATCCACTAGAGAGACTCTGGCCTTGCACTCCCCAGGACCAATCAGTGTGCAAACCACCCACTTGAGAGACTTGTGAGGCTGTGGCTTTGCACTCCCCACGACCAATCAGTGGGCAACCCACCCACTTGAGAGACTTGTGAGACTGTGGCTTTGCACTCCCCAGGAGCAAGCAGTGGGCATAGAGCCCCCTCGTGGAGCAATGGCGTCGTCCCATCATCCGGCTGAGGTCCCCCCTCCCCTTCCTCCTGAAGTGGATGTTTTTTTCGACCTGTTGCCCCAGCAATGTTCTCTCCGTTTTGAGGCAGGTGTCATGTATGGGCTTCGCCCATGCATTTTCGGACCACTGGTCCACGGACAAAGAATGGAACACTCTCCGGACTTCTGTAGTTGCTGTACAAATTTGTATATAATGATCTTTTACAGACCTGTCTCCCTATATGGATTTTTGATGATTACACTTGTTACAATCATTTCATTTTGTCCTTGCGTTCTTCCAGAGGGTCATGGGGTGTATATGTAATGTTGATGCATGTATTTGTGTGTATGGTGTTGTGGGTGAGGGTGGGGGTGTTGCGTTTTGCATGTGTGTGTGTCACTCTCTTTTTCCTCCCCCCACCCCTGTGTGCTAGGTGCAGTACTCACCGTGGTCGTCGCCGCCATCTTTGATGTTCCTGGTAGAAGAGGAGGTAAAGCAACATTGGTAGCACCTGTAACTCTGGCTCCATGGCGTCCTGGTTCCTCGTTGGGTGTCGAGAGGTGAGTGGTATCCGTTCCAAGTACTGTTTCCACCGTGCTTTTGTTGGCATTGGTACCGCCCTGGAAAAGCTAGCGTATTTGTCACTTGTAATACAGTGGGTGATATATTGTGTTCTGCCTGTCTGTTGGCGGTTACCGCTGCAGTGTTTGTTTCTACCGCCGTTGCGGTCGGAGTGTTAAAGTGGCTGTCTGTGTTGGCGGTTTCCGCCATGGTTGTGATTCCATTTTTTTTTACCGCCGGTCTGTTGGCGGTATTACCGCCGCTTTAACACCGACCGCCAGGGTTGTAATGAGGGCCACACTCTGTATCATAAGCAGTACCAATGACATCATAACACATAGATATCTCTTGATGAGGAAAGACTGTGACTATCCCTAGTCCTCGCTGAATAGCCAAGGCGGAACACTGGGGCAGCTGATGTGGATGGAGAATGCTTTCCAGAGTAGGAAGCAGGGTATTAGATGTGGTTTCTGAATGATACAACATACCAATGGAGAGGCTGCCAGGATGGTGATTGGTAGTACCTATAGCAGATTTGCAAACACAAGAAGAATGTAGAAAGCAGAAAAGGAATCAGAAGGTAAGTAGGAGGAAGCACAGGAAGAAATGGCAAATGATCTGAAAGGGCAAGGATCTGAAGGGAACAAAAGAACAAACGTGAGTATACAGAATCCAGAGCGATGAACTGCATGGTAGTGGGGAAGGAGCCAACACAATTGGGAGATGTTGCTAGGCTCTGATCCAGTGCCTTCACTGCATCTCAAAAGCCCCACTGACAAACAAGAAGTGTCTGTCACCCTAATCTCTGGGATCCCGTTCTCCATAGTTGTCATTCCCAAACTCTTCTACATTTGGATGAGGATTTGAAGCTTGCATTAGCAATAACTTTCCCAGTAATTCTAATGGAATCTACATATTTGGACACAGGCTCATCAAAGAGTCCATAAAGCGTTCTCCTCTAACCAACAAAAGGAGGAGGAAAACAAGGCCCATCATGTTGGTCAATTTGTCATTGTATAAATGTAGATGATGGTTTTGCTGGTATGTACCTCATTGTCGGACATGGCTGTGAAAGTGAGTTTTGTTTGTTTTGTATGTGATGATCTGACCTTCAGTAACTGCTGTGGATTTAGGATGCATTGGTGCTTTGAGATGATTCAGATATTCCACTTATGTAGAGGCTGCTGTGGGTGCTGAACAGATACTATGCATGGTAAGGCTGCCTCACCAGACAATGATAGCTTCCTCATTACCTCCTTGTAGCAGATGTGGCTGATCTGTCTGAGCGTCTTTAATCAGTGCTATTCGAATAAGATTGGATCTTTGGTTTTATGTGGGCCAGTGGGTACCCAGCAACAAAATGTCTACAAAGCTTCTTGTAATGCACTAGTTTGTGACAAAGTGTACAGTCTTATTCGGCATAACTGATAAAGATGTTCCAAATTAGGGTAGAACATTTTTCCATAAACCTAGGAGACCTTGTGGTGAAGCGAGGCTGGGTTTACTTTTGTTTAGGGCAGGTTGGGACTATGTTGGAATTATTTCTACTGTTTTGGGGAACTTTGAGACAAGGAAATCCTGTGATGGTGCATGAGCATGATGGACAGAAATGATTAGCACTTCCGCAATGCCACTCTTGACACAAAATGATTTATCTTTCTCACTGCCAACTAGGGTTTATGGAACCTCCCTTTTCCTCTGTTTTCCAACGTGGGGCCTCCAGCTGAAGAGGGCTTGCAGAAGATAGAGGGGATTTCCTTCTTTTACTTGGAGGAAACAGTGAAGACAAAATATATGATGGCAGGGTAGACATTAATCCTGGCTATACAGCAAACCCGATTTCCTGCTGTACTGCTTCTTTAGGAGCATCGGGTGTAGCGTACACTTGTTTACATGGCTGTTGCACAAGTTATGGTTGGGGTCTTAACCATAACGTGTGAACTGCAGTATTTTGGCTTTAATTTGCAACATCACTCCACTTTAACTGTGTGTTTAAGTGAATTTCTTCAGATTCTTTAAACATATGTTACGATGTTATAATCAATTCTAACCACAACTTCACTTTATTCTTAGTTTTTTTTAGTGTAGTTTTTTTTTATTCACATACTACATACTATAGTTCCCTGCTCCTAACCTGCCACAGAAGGGGAACATCCACTTCACATGGCCGCAGGTCATGTCCTACAGATCATCACATTGTGGATGGACAACCCACTTGTGCATGCTAGTGGCTGTTCAAAGTCAGGTTTGGCCACAGGGTCTGATCTACCACTAGAATCTGCACAAAATCCGCCTCTTGCAACAAGCCCCAGCTGAGCATGGCCAAATACCATGTGTTGCGGGATTTGTGCCAGTGCCTGACCTTCAGCTAGGTGCTGCACAAACCTCACTAGCTGCCATCCCCTACAAATGACTGTTGACCAAGCATAGCTTTTGTGTGCCAAATTGTTCTTTTACAGTTTTGAATTCCTCTGCACCAAGATGGATTCATACGAACTAGGTAAGGTCCTGAAATAATGAATTTGGGACAGGGTTTGTGAATCTTGCAGCAATAAATATTTATATTAATTCAAGGGAGTCATCTTTTGTGCCCCCCACATGGGGCTGGAGGCCATGTTGGCTTATGTTTCCCTTGTATTATTGCTTTTATTTTACCAAACATGGTTTTTGTGCACCATGGTGAGAAACGGTGGCTGTATGAAATTTGATTATTATACCGGAGAATGACTATCCACCTCAAGCAATAATCACAACCCTTGTCAGGCTCAATTCTCAAAGTCATTAAATTAACCTTGATAGACCAAACAGCCTCATGGAGGACTTCTCCCAAATGTTTTGCCTTTCTTCTCCACTTTTGCAGATCTCGTATTTGCTAGCCTTAGAACAGTTGACCAGTGCTAAAGTGAATGTGGTCACTCCTAAAACCATGGTAAGATTGGCCTATCCCCAGTTGGCATATTTAATTTACTTGCAGGCCTCTAGTAAAGTGGTACTACATATACCCAGGTCTTGTAATGTTAGTATTGGAAAAATCAATGTTGATGCATTCCATGACACATTCACATACAAAAATTAACTCACATAACTATTGTTGAATTCTCGAATCATAACTCTCCATCAAACCCTTCTCAAAAGTACGTGGTCAGGCAGGGTCTGAGACCTGAGGCTAATGATTGACAGGTCACCGGTGGGGCAGCACACAGCCGGCAGACAAATGTGCAAACAGGAACCTCAGATCAGTCCCACAGATAAGAGCAGCAACACCACAAAGGTCCCAGGAGATTGTCACCAATGAAACAAATATGGCCATATGGCCAGAGGGGTGCATGCATTTCCAAAGCACCATAAAGTCAGATGCCACATGTAGTTAGGAGCACTCAGCCAATCAGAGCACAGAACACACAGCAACACGGCAGAACCACACGCCTCCTCAGGCTTGATATCTTGACACGTTACTCACTGGTCCTCATTGTGTCCACGCAAGGTCAAGGTCCACTGCATTTGTTATGAGGACCTTATTTATGACTCCAAGACAACGGCCCACATTCCACTCCAAAAAAAGAATACTAAAACTGTTACCCAGAGAAATGTGTAAAACTCCTCTCAGATCAATTGCACTTTAAGACAGTCCTCCCGTTCTGTAACTGTTCTCCTGGCCATAAAGTTTAATTAAACAAACTGCTCCTCTAAGCACCTCTTGTCTTTCATTTTTTTCAAGGTAAATTCACATTAGAACAACAGTACATGAAATGCTAAGATTGAGCCTTCCCCGTTGATTGTGCCATCCACTAACTTAGCCCCTCACGGTAGAGTGCGAATAATTTAAAAAGTAGAATGTGCAATTTTAAGTTTTACATATCCTGGTAGTGAAAAACTCTTAAATGTGTTTTTCACTATTGCTCCAATAGACTAACGTTGGAATAACTTTATTACATTTAATAAGCCATAATTTCCAAATGGGAGCAGGTACCCAGTTCATGTTTATTGTCTTTGGAATTGTAATTAAAAAAACCTAACTTATGATGAAGTCAGATTTTAAAATACTATTTTGGAAATGCCACTTTTAGAAAGTTGTAATTTTCCTGCCTTCGCCATTTAGTGTCTGTAGCCTGTCCCTGGATCCCATGAGTGGGTGTAGCTGACAGATGGGCTTTGTGTATTTCTCCTAGTTAGCTACACATAATAAGGAGCTTGGGTATGCCTGGCTGGGCCATCACTGGTAGGATAGGAGGG
The DNA here is from genome assembly GCF_031143425.1 of Pleurodeles waltl. Classification (NCBI taxonomy): domain Eukaryota; kingdom Metazoa; phylum Chordata; class Amphibia; order Caudata; family Salamandridae; genus Pleurodeles; species Pleurodeles waltl. The sequence continues at coordinate 950,608,364 of NC_090445.1, forward strand.
AGGAGCTAAGCACATCCCTACTTAAGTATGGCTGAGTCCTACTTCCATACAAAGAGCCTCAGGGGATTCTAAATACCTGGAGATCAAAAAAAACCTTCGAGAAGCTTCACCCCAATTCAAAGGCACAACTGGGTATAAACTGGACCTCTGCCATCAACTCTTCAGTACACTTCTGTACCTGGGCATGCTCTGTCATAAAGATGGATTGTTGTGCTACTAGAAGGACTGCCACTCTGCTGGACTGCTGCTCCGAATACACTGCTGCCCTGCTGTGCTGACCTGATGCCTGCTGCCCTCTTGCCTGGGTAAGAAGGACAGAACATTAATCTCTTGAACCCAGAGTGACTCCAAGGACTAGTTGGCTGGACTCCTGATCAGAAGACCCAGGTATCCAAGGGGTTTCCAACAACCTTGCAGTATGCACCCGGACTCCGCCATGTGTAGGTCTACCCTACCAAGTGGTGCACCTTTTATATTATGGTGTTATGACCCTGTCAAAAAATCAGTAGTTCTGCCTTACTTAAAACGACATCCTTTATTTTGTCATATCACATTTTCATGCACACCAATATGGGTTGGATGCAGGGCTTAGCCGCAGGCAAGACCCTATGTCCAACCACATGCTGAGCATGGCTAAAAGCAGTGCATCGTCAGGGTGTAGGGCAACTACAAGGATTGGGTGCAAGGCCTGGCTAGAGGCCAGGCAGCACATCCAAACCAATGCTGCTCAAAGGCCATGCTCTCTGGTTGTGTTGGATGCACATGAGGGGTTGGCTGCAGAGCGTGGGTGCAGTTTAAGCCCAGTGCCCAACCCCACATCAAGCTCAGTAATGACATCTTACTTTACGTTGGAAAAGCACAGAAATTCATTGAAATAAATTAAGTTAAAGTGCAGGGAAAGTTAAGAATTGCAATATAAAGTTGTACACATTTTATTGTATCTTTTTTATGTTCTCCCACAATTTTGAGTGTCAAATGAGTTAGAACAATCACAGGCTAAGCCAATGCGTTCCGTTCAAACATTAAAGTTTATCAGGGCTGTAATTCAATACATAAAATGTACGTATATACATATATACACAGTACTGGCATACAAAATCTTGAACAGCTCTGTACATGCAGGAGACATCCATATAGCAAAAGTTTGCTACATGATAGGTAAAGTCATATCTTATCAGAAAACATATTCAACCACCAAATCAGTTTAATCGCATAAGAAAAGAGGAGAGAGAAAAAAAAGAACAATTATATAAATTTAAGCAAATTAGCAGAATGACATCAATATCATAATCATCACATATCATTTGGGAGCTAAAAGTTGATGTCCTCCAACAACATTCAGAACAGTAAGTGATATGTCACTCCAATATCACCATGAGTCATTGAAATTTCCAAGCAATCCACCTTATTTTGTATGTATAAATCAAGTCCATCTGCCTAGAGTAGGCTGAATCATATGCAACACCTACTACATAAATCATAACCAATTATATGTAATCCCAAATGACGCATAAAACATCATAACCAAATCAGCGTGGCCAACCAATGTCTCTAAATAGCCATACCAAACCCCAAGATCAGTGCCATAACCCCATGTTCAAAACCACCTCACTAATACATTATATAATATGCACTCTACCTCAGACACATTGTAAAACAAAAACACTATTTCAACCACTTTCAACCAGTTGGCTACCTAAACCACTTAACAAACCAGCAATATTGTACAGCAACATTGTGATCTAAGAATCCAACCAATTTGGCATACCGGAATCAGAGGCCTGCGTGGTGAGCAGCATTATAGTGGCAAGGTTTCCTTTGATTTACTTTATTACCATGTGAAATCAAAACACCTGTGCATGACAGCAAAGTACAATAGTCTCAGATTACAACCTTCACACGGCCACTATTTTATAGTGGGTAATACATGAATAACATCCTTATTAAAAGCCATCACATCTCAGTACGATCATCATCCTGCGTAACCCCACATCCGGTCCAAAATTATGGACCAAAAACGAATGCACCCATTTTTCTTGGGAACAATATCACAGAAAAATAGTTGCCAATAAAACCAACATTCATTGCCAAATAGGATCCAAAATGTAGGAGCTGATTAAGAGTTGGGTGGATCAAAAAACCCATCGTCCAAACTCCCGAAGAGATGGTCTCTGCCATGTGTTCAACTTCCCCGCCAGCCCCATTATGACTTTCCACTGGAATGACAGGCAAAAACCAAGGTTTTTGCAGGTCAGCACAGTGGGAAAGGGGTGGCAGCATTGTCGCGGCCTGATAATAGAGCCAGCGGCAATGCTGACACACGAAGGGGCACCAGCAGACAGCGCACATATTTAGGATACTGGGCAGGGACGTGCAGTGGCCCCCACACTTGTTCTCCAACACCCTTTACATGGTATTTGAACGACCATGAAAAGGCTGGTAGAGAACAAGGTTGTAATCAGCAGGGCGGTGTTGAGTTTAGCGCCGCCCTGGCTGATTGCGACCTGCACCGCTTTCAGCCCATCAGCATCTGAGATCCAGGAGGGGACGGCAGAAGGTTGGCGGGTCTGCCCGCCAACCTCGTAATGTGGGGATGGAGCTGCCGTAGCCACGGTGGTCTCACAGCCACCTCGTAATCTTGCCCTAAGTCACTGACGTTATAGACAATGCATCGTAGACATAAAGTAATAGTAAGTGTGACTGCCAACTTATAACTATGCTCAATGGTGATACCTTAAATAAAAACATCCCATTCCACAATTTCAACCTTCAATCAGGTAACCAATTACTAACATATATAGTCAGAACTTTCCTGCTGTGCAAAACTATTCACAGTCAAATATTTAGATGCTGCCGTCACAGACAGTTTGTTGTAGACAGAATGTCGTAGTAACCATGGCCTCCATCCTAAAGATATGTTAATGGAAATAACTCAAACAAAAACATCCCATTCCACAATTTCAATTACCAATAAAGTAGGCAATTAATAACATATAGGTCGGAACTTACTTGCTGTACAAAATTAACAGAAAAACAGAACCTCCCAATGCCCATCGAACACATTTGTATACAAAAATCTACAAAGTAAATTACAAAACGCATTACATTCCTAAAAATACATTTACATCACACTTAAACATCAAAATATAAGTAACATAACACAATTTACCATAATGTAATGAAACACTACTAAAATAATCTATAAAACCCCACAAAACTACAAAATAGTGAAAAACACTATTACACTTGTAAATATACCAAAATGCCACAATCCACACTATTACTAACGTGCACCCAACTCTCCTTCCCTCTAAACCCTTAAAAAGTACTGCAAAAACAGCTTACCCATTCCGCCGAACAGAAACACCTTACCGCTGCATAGTTCTGTCCAAATAGACTAAAATAACACAATTCAATAGATTACAAAATAGAAGGTAGCAGTAAAAAAAGGCTGCTAAAGGAAACTCTCTCCCCATAGAAATGAATGTGAAATAATGGAAAAATATTCAAAAATGTAAAAAATTATTAAACATGTAAAATATGTAAAACAAAATGTTGAAAAGTGTCACAAGTATGATTTAAATGATAGTATAGAAAAATACATGTATTCAATGTAAAATGTAAAGCATATGTTAAAATAATATATATATATATATATATAGAGAGAGAGAGAGACACAACAATGTAAGAAAGGTAAAAAAGCTGTTAAAAATGGAAAATGAAAGTGGAAAACAATTTAGTTTTTATAACAAAATAATAACAAAAAAATACTTAACTTTATATAAATGTTTATTTTAAGTTGAAATATATCTGTTTAAAATGTAAAATGATATAATAAATAAACTTTGAAAACATAGATAAAATCCAATTTTTTTTTTACATATCTTTATCCTGTACACAAATGTAAAAATTATATTATTGCCTGCACATACATCTATTTTGTGTTATATTTCTAAGCACCAATGAAACTAATAAAATGACTCAAACTATTGGCCTCATTACGTGGCTGGCAGTAACAAGACAGCAAGCGTGACGTGGCGGTCGGACCACCGCAGCTATGGTGGCCTGTCCGCCACATTACAAGTTTGGCAGTCGTACTGCCAACTGACCACATTCTTCACCAGGATCCATGTTCTCGACAGGGTGACGGTGGTATTGGTTGTAATCAGCTAAGGTGGCGCTGAACTCAGTGCAGCCCTGCTGATTACAACCTTCTTCTTTGCCAGCCTTTTCATGGCAGTATCCCCAAAGGAAAAGGCTGGCGTAGAACAAGTGCAGGGAGCCACAAGGGGGGCCCTGCCCAGCACCATCGGAATGTGCACTGTCTGCTTTGCAGACAGTGCAAATTCCAAGGGTGTTGGTCGGCCTCATCTGTGCCACAAAATAACACTTGTCTCCTTTTAGCCAGTCAGACTGGTGGGAACTCTCTATTTCAAAGATTCCACCAGTCAGCCAGTTCAGGCTGGCAGAAACCTTGTAATTGGGCATTGGCATCTTCCCCACGAGTTTGGAATCCTGAGTTGGGACCGCTAAACTCGTAATGAGCCCCTATATCTACCACATACAAATACAAATAAAATATAGAATTTAAGACTCAAATTATGAAATTAAATAATCACACTCCAAAATAAACCATTTTTTAAAAAAGTGGTAGACACTAAAGTGTCACTTACTATTCCCACTTCAATTTAAACCAATTTGACGAAGGTGCTGGACACTAAAGGGGTAACATTTATTATCCCACTCCAATCTAACCTATTGGGGAAATGTGTTGAACAATAAAGGGATGACATTAACTATTCCCACTCCAATACAAACCAATTTAGGGAAGGTGTCAGACACTAAAGGGGTGACATTTAGTACTCCCAATCCACCAATACTGGGAGACGGTGTAGGAGAGTTAATGGGGGACATTTACTCTCCCCACTCCAACCCAACAATATTGGGGTAAGGAAATGAACACTAAGGGGGTGATATTTACTATTTCCAATCCAATCTATCCATATTGGGTGAAGGTGTTGGACACTAAAGGGGTGACATTTACTATTTCAACTCCAACCAAATCATATTAAGGGAAGGTCTTGGACACTAAAGGGGTGACATTTAATATTCCCAGTCAAACCTAACCATATGGAGGGAAGGTGTTGGGCACTAAAGGAGTGACATTTACTATTCCCACCCTCATCTAAACCAATTTCTGGTAGGTGTTGGACACAAAAGGAATTATATTTGAAATTCCCACTTCAGTTTTACAATATTGGGGAAATAGTGTTAGACAATAAAGGGATAACGTACTATTCCGAATCCATTCTGACCGCATGAAGGGAAGGTGATGGACACTAGAAGTCTGACATTTACTATTTACACTCCAATCTAGCCATAATGGGGGGAGGTGATAGACACTAACAGAGTGACCTTTACTACTTCCAATCCAATTTAACCATATGTAGGGAAGGTGTTGGACACTAGAAGTGTAACATTTAATATCCTCACTCGAATCTAACCATTTTGGGGGTAGGTGTTGGACACTATGGGGTGACATTTACTATTCCCATTATTTTGTCTATATATATATATATTGTTAGAAATGGGGTCTTTGGCAGTCAGGTTACCCCCTGTCCAAGCAAGGACCCTCATTCTAGGCAGGGTAAGTCACACACAATCCAAATTATCCTGTGCCCACCCTCTGGTAGCTTGGCACTGAGCAGTCAGGCTTAACTTAGAACGCAGTGTGTAAATTATTTGTGCAATAAATCATGCAATAACACAGTAGAACACCACAAAAATACAGCACACAGTGTTTACAAAAATATATAATATTTATCTGGATAAATGCAGGTCAAAACGATTAAGATGCAATAAGTATATGTTGAGCTATCACTGTAAAAATAATATAAAGTGTCTTTATTCTCTTAAAAGCAATAAATGTCTCTTGTAAGCACAAAGTCCCTGGTTTGCGTTCAAAATCTCCAGAAAGAACCGCAGAGGAGGAGATGCGTGGAAAATAGGGAGGTGTGCGTCGATTTCTCAGGTGTCGTTTATTTTTCATGCATGTGAGAAAATGTACATAAAGTTAATCATACACCATAGCTGCTAGGCATCTGTTTATCTTTATTATGTTGCCATGTGCTCGACAAACCTCCTGAACTTTGATGATTGACCTTGTGCTCGCAGCCTTGGGCTGCAATCTGCTTATCGCTGTAATTTACTTGTTCTAACCGTTGTTCCGAAAATATTTGTGCTTAATCAGTAACTGCCAGAATAGGTTCGTACAGGTCGTTGCCACCTCCTGCCAGCTGCATCTGTACTTTCTCCCACCACATCCCTGAAATATTCTGAAGGCCGCAGAGGACCTTGAATACACTAGGGGTGGAGTTGTCCTCTGACTAAGCAGTTTTGTGTGTATATAAGGTTGGGTGCCCCAGAGTGAAGGGGCAGCCTCCGTAGGAAAGTCTCTATGACTGTCCTGGGACTCTGTACTGGCTCGGGCTAGTAAACCATCTAATAAAACGTATCTTTTCTCCTACAGTTGGTGACTCCGTCTGGTTTGTGTAATGTATGACTATATACCCTAAGGACTTAGGGTGTCCCTCCACCGCTGAGAGAGAATCAGCAACATTTTCTCCCGGTTCCTCACATGGAAGGCTTTGCGTCAATTGCCGGCCCTCGGTCTTGGATCCTGTTCAGGTTGTGGGGTTTTTGGACGCCACGGGGAACATTGTGTTGAACTTTGGCACTGCCAGGATGAAGTCTCAGGGGCTGCGTCGATCTGGTGGGAGTTGTGTGGAAAATTCTACCGCACGGCAGGCGCTGTGTCGATTCCTCTCAGGAAGTCAAGCTGCGTTATTCCGGCTCAGCTGTGGGTCAATCGAGTGGGCTGAGAGTCGAATTTTGGGTCTCTAGGCTGGCGCTGCATCGATCTTCTCCTTGCGAAGTCAGGCTGCATCATTCCGGTTCGGCGTGCAGTGAATTTTTCACCGCTATGCAGGCTGTGCATTGTTTTCTGCCGGCTGTGCGTACATTTCTGCCGCACAAGAAGTTCTCCTTGCAGAGATGAAGTCTTTTTGGTCCTGAGACTTCAAGGAACAGGAGACAAGCTCTATCCCAGCCCTTGGAGAGCACTTCTCAGCACAGCCAGAGTGCAGCAAGGCAGCAGGGCAACAGCAAGGCAGCAGTCCTTCACAGAAAGCAGTCAGGTGAGTCCTTCGGACAGACAGGCAGTTCTTCTAGGCAGGTTGCAGGGTCTGGTTCAGGTTCTCTTCTCCAGGAAGTGTCTGTGACAAGAGTGTTTTGTCAAGAAGTGTCTGAGTTGGCAGGGTCAGAGACCCTTCTTAAATGCCTTTGAAGTGGTAGAGACTTCAAAGAGTGGCTTAGAAGTGCACAAGGTCCCCTTTCAGTTCCATCCAGTCTGCCAGGGTCCCAGTAGGGGGTGTGGCAGTCCTTTGTGTGAGGCAGGTACTGGCCTTTGACATGTATGTGTCAGGCCCTCCACCCTCCCAGCCCAGGAAGACTCATTCAATATGCAAATGTATGCAAGTGTGACTGATCATCCTGTGTTTCGGGTTGTCGCAGTGAATGCACAAGGAAGCTGTCAACTAAACGTAGCCAGAAGTGGACTGGAAGGCACAGAAGGATTTAAGTGTAGAGAAATGCTCACTTTCTAAAAGTAGCATTTCTAAAACAGTAATGTAAAATCCAACTTCACCATTAAGCAGGATTTTGTATCACCATTCTGGACGTAATAACAATGACCTGGCTACTCCTTTCAGATAAGGATCTACCCACTTAGACAGTATATAAGGCTAGCCCTAATGCTATCCTATGAAAGGAGCAGGCCTCACAGCAGTGCAAAAACAAATTTAGTTTTACACTACCAGGACATATAGAACACACATGCGTTTAACCTACATAGCACCCTGCCCTATGGGCTACCTAGGGCCTACCTTAGGGGCGAATGTAGAAAAAGGGGAGTTTAAGGCTTTGCAAGTACTTTTAAATGCCAAGTCGAAGTGGCAGTGAAACAGCACACACAGGCACTGCGATGGCAGGCCTGAAACATGGTTACAGGGCTACTTATGTGGGTCAAACAACCAGTGCTGCAGCCCACTAGTAGCATTTAATTTACAGGCCCTGGGCACATGTAGTAAACTTGACTTGGGACTTACAAGTAAATTAAATAAGCCAATTGTGTATGAGCCAATGTCACTATATTTTAAAGAGAGAGCATATGCACTTTAGCACTGATTAGCAGGGGTAAAGTGGGCCGAGTCCCAAAGCCAGCAAAATTGAGGGCAGAAAAAGAGGAGGAGGAAGGCAAAAAGTTTGGGGGTGACCCTGCAGAAAGGTCATTTCCAACATATATATATATATATATCTATATATATATATATAGATATATATATATATATATACATATATATATATCTATATATATATATAGATATATAAATATACATGTATATCCATGCAAATTGATCCTCTCAAAGCACGCTCACCAGCTGGTGCCTCCATCAGGGATGGACAGATTCCCTGTTTTTAAATTTCCAACAATTGAATTTCACAATTGGAATCCTTGGACTGCCACGCTTGACTTATTTGTCAATTGTAGGAAAAAATATATATATATATGTGTATATATATATCTATCTATATAGGTATATATAGATAGATATATATATACATACATGAGACATATATATGCTGCGTGCAGGCTTAGACGCTGCAATTTATATTCACTCATATATATATATAATATATCTCTATACAAATTGGCCCTCTCCCTGTTTTTAAATTTCCAACAATTGACAAATAAGTCAAACGCAGCACTCCAAGGATTCCAATTGTTGATTGTAATCCTCGGAGTGCCGCATTTGACTTATTTGTCAATTGTTGGAAAAAAATATATATCAATGTGTATATATATATATATATATATAAATATACACATATATTTCAAAAAGCGGTGCAACGTTTTTTTAATACCGAATGGCTGCACAATATCCAGGAGATCTTGGAAGGTAGATAACGAAACAATACAAAATTAGTTTTTGTGAAGATTGTCAAATCTTTTTATTAGAGAAAAGGTTCATAAAGGCAAATCTAAATATATAAAGTTCAAAAAAATCACTAAAAAAATATTATATTAATAAAAATAACACCAAAAAAATGCAAACACACGCTGTCCCGGCCAAATGTCAACGCGTTTCGGCAAACGCCTTCTGGACATTGGCAGACATTTTTACACACACCTATTTAAATCTTAAGGTCCTTCTTTGGTTTCAGCAACAACAATAGGATGTTAAAGAACATGGCGTCCATATTGTAACGTGGTTATCTTCAGTCCGAACTACTGAATAACATCCATGTAATTAAATCGGGATCATATTGTGATGATTTTGTATATCTACCATGGCACAGTATATCATCCTATTATAGAAACTATTAATTTTCAATGTCAGTCCTTCTCATAAATGGGAAAAATATATTCTCAAATAGATATTATAAATAACTTTCAGCACATATTTTGAGGAGTATTTATATACAGATTAATAAATATTAATTACTTCATCTATAGAAAAGATATGTTCTCAGATAAACATTAAAAAAAAAATTCAACGCATACATATGAAATGTTTATATATAAATTAATAAATATTAATTTCCTCATCAATAATGCAAAAGTGAAAATTCCCAGTTGATCTCAGCAATGATATCAAATTCATATATAGAATATAAAATCCTTAAAAATCAATTTATTCCCAATAAAAACTGTAACCATGCTCTATATTCATCTAATACTAATAAAGAACATCAGAGTCTAATAATAATCATATAGATCCATCAGATGGTCCCTGTATATGGAATAAAAAGCCAATTTAGTATAAATATATAGACAGAAACCCGACCGCCTACCAATCACCATAAAGTGCTAATCAGAGTTTGTTACTGGTAATATACTAAGTACTAATATAAAGTGCAAAAAGAACAATTAAAATTGCTAAAAACAAACTATGTCAGGTTCTAGTACTCACAGTCAAATTGTAAAGTATCATTTACAGTGTCTAAGGCCAACACTCTGTACAAAGAATCTATACACATAAATCACACTAAATGAGATTGAAATTCTCACAAATGTACATAAAGTTCTGCATCTAAATTGTGTCCCCACGGATTTTCGGAACCAAATGATAAAATCATTTTGGATTCTGTTTGTCTTAACACTGCAGTTCTATTCCCTACTCAGGGATTAACAGCAATGGTTTTTATCCCATAAAAAGTCAAAGAACTACTGTTACCTTCATGGACATCCCAGAAATGTTTGGCTAAAGGACATGATCGATCCTGATTTTTAATTGCTCTGAGATGTTGTAAGAACCTCACTTTTAATTTGTGGATAGTGCTGCCCACATACTTTTTGTGGCAGCCACATCCTATTCTATATACACATATAAGAGACACATTATACTATTTTTCTGCAGGTGACCAGAGAACCTGATAACAATGCCAATAGCACGTATTTTGTATTTATTGAGTTCATTAGAGTATGCAAGTGTTGTATACTTCTATATAATCCTGCGTATTTCACAATGAACTCTTAGGAGCCACCTTGGCTGAAACATGTTAACACTTTAGTGGTGCTGGGGTACTTTTTACATTATACTCCACTACCAGTTTTTAATACCAAGTGGTAACCAGCTAAGAAAAAGCCATACTGGGTTACCACATTGGCTTTTAATTTGTTTTATGGATTCTTAGTTAAAAATAGCCTTCCTGATCTCACAGTTTAGGCCCACTCTCCATCAAAAATTGTTTTTGAGAGCATGTGGTTGTATAACTGTGAAACTTAGTTAACCTGGGTGGCCTTTAAGTGGACAGTAATTTCTTCCTTTACACCACTATCAATGGTTGTAGAAATGATCACTTTCCACCTTTGAATTGGATTTACTACTTGCTAGAAATGGGGTCTTTAGTTGACAGTCAGGTTACCCCCTGTTCAAGAAAGGACCCTCACTTTAGTCAGGGTGAAAGAAAATCACCCTCAGCTAACCCCTGCTTACCCCCTTGGTAGCTTGGCAAAGCAGTAGGCTTAACTTCAGAGCACTTCAGAGTGCTAGGGGTAAAGTATTTGTACCAACACACACAGTAACTTAATGAAAACACTACAAAATGACACAACACAGGTTTAGACAAATAGGAAATATTTTATCTAAACAAAACAAGACCAAAACGACAAAAACCCACAATACACAGGTTAAGTTATCAATAAAAATGCAAAGAGTCTTTAAGTAGTTTTAAACACACACTAACGCTGTCAGCGTGAAAAAGTACCTTGGGCGTGTCAAAAATAACCCTGCAAGGGCTTGTGATGTGTTGATTCCACTCACGAGCGTGACCATGCGTCATTTCTCCTTTCGCCGGGTCGGGCGCGTAATTTCTTCTCTCTGCAGGAGAGCGATGCGTCGATCCGGTCAGCACTCTCGGGTACGGGCAGGCCTTGCGTAGTTTTTCCATGCACAGCAGTACTTGAGTCGGAAATTCAGCAGCACGATGATCCAAAAACCCTGCAACGTGGGTTGTGATCTCCCAACCTCCATCAGCGATGCTGAGCGTTGTTTCTCCTGCTCCGTGCGTCAAATCATCGGTTGCGTATCCTGCGAGTGTTGTTTCTCAGCTGCGGACCCAGCGACAGAAATGGTATAGTCAAGAAAATGCTTATTTTCTAAAAGTGGCATTTTCAAACACACAATCTTAAAGTCAACTTTACTAAAAGATGTATTTTTAAATTGTGAGCTCAGAGACCCCAAACTCCACATGTCCATCTGCTCCCAGAGGGAATCTACTCTTTAATCAAATTTAAAGGTAGCCCCCATGTCAACCTATGAGAGGGACAGGCCTGGCAACAGTGAAAAACAAATTTAGCAATATTTCACTGTCAGGACATATAAAACACATTACTATATGTCCTACCTAAACCATACACTGCACCCTGCCCTTGGGGCTCCCTAGGACCTCCCTTAGGGGTGTCTGACATGTAGGGAAAGGGAAGGTTTAGGCTTGGCAAGTGGGTACACTTGCCAAGTCGAATTTAAAGTTAAAACTGCACACACAGACACTGCAGTGGCAGGTCTGAGACATGATTACAGAGCTACTTATGTGGGTGGCACAACCAGTGCTGCAGGCTCACTAGTAGCATTTGATTTACAGGCCCTGGCACCTCTAGTGCACTCTACTAGGGACTTACTAATAAATCAAATATCTCAATCATGGATAAACCAATTACATACAATTTACACAGGGAGCATATGCACTGTAGCACTGGTTAGCAGTGGTAAAGTGCTCAGAGTTCAAAAGCCAACAGCAACAGGTGAGAAAAATTAGGAGGCAGGAGGCAAAAAGATTGGGGATGACCCTGCATAAGCAAAAAAGTCCAATACTACTGCTGCTGTCAGGAGTAAAGGTCTCTCTTTCCCTGGATGGAATTGGTTCTAAAAGGTGTTTGTGAATGCCCACATATGTCTATTACCGCTGGTGTGCGAACACTCACAGGGGATTTCGCCCTGAAAGATGCACTTCCCACCTATGTTGGTAGTTAAACTCACCAAAAAATCTTCCTTTGATTACATTTATTGGCATTTCACTTAATTCTACTCTGATCATATCATGTCTGCTACAATTCTTCCAGAGACATATATTTAAAGAATTAGTAAATCCTTCCTGCTGTATTTTTCACCATAGTATCATCGAGCACTTAGTGTGAAGAACTCAACCACTTTATTATTTTAAAAAAACTTATGTCACTATCCCATTTGCCTACTGCAGTGCAGATAATCCTATTCCACCCCACTCTCTGTGTCATCTGAGCCCCTATAAATGTTTTTCCACCTAGTTTATTGAGGTTTTATCTCTATCACATGATTCTATGCAGAAAGTTTTGCTGTCAGGAAAATGTTGGTCTCTCCTTGATGCGTACCCAGCTTGCATCATGTCTCAAGCTATTGACATCCTTGTGCATGCTATTAAGTATGTATAACATCTATATGTAATATATCATTTAGCTATTCTTCTGTTCTTCCATATTGGAAAGACACCCTTGTTGTCCTACACCAAAAATACTTCACCTGGCTCATTAGTCCTCAACAAACATGCCCTCTCTCTTTGCTCCCTTGCACATCTGAAGCAGCAGAAAAATAAGTACTTCTGCAGCTAGCCTTATTAATACAAATTACCTTTTGAAATGAGACTAAAGCCAAAATCTAGTATATAAACGGTACAGAAGTAGCAGTGATCCCTAATATGAACAGCTTAAGAATAATCATGGATTAGAGTGTTATTACTGACTTTACCCCTCTCTCCTCAGCCTTGATAAAGTATCACGTCGTATAATCATTTTATAGCCTTTGAAGTTCGGGATCGAATTAAAGATTGGACTGTGTGGCTTTGTTTCTTGCAGGTTATTCACAAACTGTCAAATTCATTAATTACTCCACCAATCACTTTGAGGCAAACTAAAAACATAAACATGTTCAAATTATCTTTCTTAGTTGCTTTTTGAGAAAGGCAGAATGAATTAATAACATTTCACTAAAAATAAATTCCAACATGATGGTCATAATTGTAGGAGGTGCTACAACATTTGGTTACATCTGATAACTGATGGTCAGCAGATTTGAGCTCCCTCCAGCAATTAGGAATCACCTTTGATTACTCTTTAACTCATGCTCGCCAGATGAAAAAAGCTTTGTGAACTTGTGTTTTTAATGTGAGAATTCCCATGTAGATGCATTTTCAAAATCCCAAGCGACACTCCATGGTGGTCATTTTGAAATTATATAACAATAATAAACGATTGAGAACATAGGGCCTTATTACGAGTCTGGCGGTTAGAAGACCCCCACACTCACGGTGGTGGTCCGACCACCATGGTTATGGCAGTACGACCGCCACATTATGAGGTTGGTGGGCATGCCCGCCAACCTACTGCCATCGCTGCCCAGGATCTCCGATCTCGACGGGGTGACGGCGTGCAGGATGCAATCAGCCAGGGCAGCGCTGAAGTCAGTGTGGCCCTACTTATTACAACCTTATACTCCGCCAGCCTTTTCATGGTAGTTCAAACTCCGTTGTCCAGCACCCTTGAAATGCACATTTTTATGGTGCTGGTGCCTCCTGCGTGCGGCAGCATTGCCGTCACCTCCATCATGAGCCAGTGGCATTGATGCACCTTTCCAACTGGGCTGACAGGTGGGAATCTTGGTTGCCGCCCGTCAACCCAGTGGGAAAGTCGGAATAGGGCTGTCGGGGAGACCACCACCTCGATGGCAGTCTCCTCACCACGGGTCTGATGGTTGGCAAAGCCGACTGCCAAACTCGTAATCAGTCCCATAGAAACTACAAGCGTTGATAAAGCCAACACCAGCATACATCAGGTGAAAACAATTAACTTTGCCAATACCCGTTGAAAAGTCACTCCTTTTTGTCTCCTTTCAAAACACCAACTGGCAATTTATGTGGATTGCTTAGATTTGCATGGAAATATGCATACAGTAACCATACATTATGGCAAATGCTGGTATCACTGATAATGATACAGGGAAATATAACAAAATTGTTGTACTTGCCAAAATCACCTTTGAATCAAATTAACCAACAGGCCATGAAAGATTGTTCCAATGACGTCATGTTATTATATTAAGTTTTTTAAAATTATGTTTTTAAATAAGAAGTGGCAGCGTGCAGGTTAAAAATATGGTGTGATGGGATGGCGTCAAACTCACCATATTTCAGGCTCCCCTGGTGCAGCACTTCTCTCCTGTGTCCTCGAGCAGGAATGGAAGGACTTTCATGAGATTGCTGGGTCTGCAGTCGGGCTGGACAAAGCTAGACAGCTGGCGAACCAGACATGCACACTGTAATTCCAAGATTCAGCCCAGCCCCATTCCCTCATGCTTCCACTGAATACAGTGTGAGCATGAGGGCAAAATGAAATGGCATTTAATCTGCCATTTTATTTATGTTTGGTTGTTGCGGTCGCAGCAGGCAGGGCGACGCTCCTCCTCTATTAAGGAAGAACCGCCCCTGCAAGTAAGCCTGGAGATGTATTTTTAAAGCTATCGCCACACAGTATCCTCTGCCTGATTTTCACTCACAATTGTCAACAACAGATGATAATATGGATTTTTTCAGGACAGCGCCAAAAATAACGAGCTAAGCACGAGGCCCGCTTCATTAAATATATAGATTTCGACTTCCCCCACTGCCATTCGCGTTTAGCACAATGTGTAAATATATAGTATTTTCATCAATGCCTTGTTTGTCAATATTTATTTATGTTCTTTTATGGTGATGTTTCGAAATTCAAATAATTCTGCCTTCTTAAAACGCGTTGCTATAAACATGACATGTTGTAGAGAAAGAATAATGTTCTGCAGATCACCATACTCTACAAAAGATATAAAAAATATTACCAGACTATTTTGATCCAAGTAGTTTTACATAAATACCAGCATATTGCTGTTGACATCTGATAAAAGAGGGACTCAACTTCAAAGAATGTAAAACAAAATCTGCAAATGTTTGTAAATACTATCTTTTGTTGTAGCCGTTCAGCCAGGAATTATATTATCACAGCTGTGGAAATTTTTATTGCTAGGAAATCAACATGTTATGGTTTGTTGTTTGACATTGCAGCTTTGAAATGTAAGTAGCTTTTTCCCACTTTCAAAACTGTAGAAACACATCTATTAAACATCCGCTAGCATATCCTTCGTGAGAGGCACAGTTTAAGCAAACATGGAACGCAGAGTTCACCTGAAATACACAGCTCTGAACATGTCCTTATCTTTGCCGACGTCATTGCATACTGGGGAAGAGCAATGATTAGGGCTTCCAATTATCTCCTAACTTTCTGAGTATTTTAATTTAAAACTGCACTGCCGCCACAGGGTTTAAAAAAAGATTCATCAGTAAAATCAGTGAACTTGCTTGAAAGTCAATAAGCTGTCATGCAGACAAAAACAGGGTCGTACTGCGACAGACAATATGCCAGGCATCAAAATAAAAGTATTCCGCATGCGTGAATTAGATACGGGCAAGGACGTCATTTAGGGCTGGCCAGGGGTCGCAGCTGACTCGCCCTTTGCGACCCCTGGCTTCAGGGATAGCAAATTCAAGTTCCAGGAACACAGTAGCAGCTCCTCCTTATTGACATCACTTATGTCTGTACTCCTGTTTGTTTTCTGTTCATTTTTATTACCCTGATAGTGAATGAAAATATAGTATTCACTATTAGGGTAATTAAAAATGGGGTCCAAATTTACTGGGAATATGCCCTTCTGGTGGCTGAGGTAAGTAAAAAATGCTTTTAAATGTATGTTGTGTCTGTGCTTGCAGGTGAGTATGTGTTTAAGTGTGTGTGTATGTGTGAGTTTGTGTGTATGTGTAAGAATGTGTGTGTGAGTGAAAGTGGAGATCAAAGGGCACACTATGTCACTTCCGCTACTTGTGGCATTTTGTTGAATTTACGACCATGGATGCAGGACCGGACTGAAAATAAAAGTCAGCACTGTCAAAATATTTAAAGCAGTGTACACTGAAAGATTCTACTACTAAGAAGGCCATAAAGGCATTTGTGGCTCACAGCAGCCAATCCTGCTCTGAACGCAGACCCTCAACCTTGGAACCTATCTGGAAATTGACAGAGTGGTATAATAGTCAGTCCGGCCCTGATTAGATAGTTAAAAGCAGGGCAGCTCCTCTGTTAAGGTGAAGGAGTGTCGTCCCACTAACTAAATTGCCCCACAGATGAAAAATAAAATGGTAGCAATGTTAATTTATCATTGTTTTCTTTTTCAATAACCCCATCTTGAGATGAGCATCAGGACAGGGGCAGGCTGCTACTGACTGGCAGGAGCGGAGAGCAGTTAAGTTTAAAGTGGGCATACAGGAAGCCAGACATACACTTTTTAAAAATCTCTAACCTAGCTGTCATAGACAGCTGGGTAGAGAGAAAGCACAGGTCTCCAGTAGCGCTGAGAGTGCCCACTCTATCCAATCCTGGCTCTGCTCTCATGCTGGTTCACAGCATGAGAGCAGGACCTGGATTAGTTAAGGGAGTTGATTGGATCATTGAGGAGTGCAGAAGAAGACTGTAGCAGGAGGACGTGTCATTGTGAAGGCAGCAGCAAGCAAGGTAAGTTAAGTTAATTGATTTCCTAGATACCTTACATCTAGCGCTCGTGAATGCTACCACCCCCCAACCATTTCCCCACCTGATGCCCCACCTATCTCAGAGTTACCAGCCGCCACTGAAGGAAGGAGTGGCCCGTTTTGTGTTTAGGGGCAGTTTTAACTTGTAAACACATGCGTATTTGAGTTTAAGGTGGGCTATGCTTGTTTTACTATCATGTAATTCAACAGTAAAACCGGACAAGCAGACCATAAACTAGACCTAAAAATCCGCCAAGAAAACGACCCATATATTGATGTGTCAGAGCATTCCTCAGGCACTGCCTGATTGCCCAATAGGACTGTTGGACCCTGGATATAGACATAGCAAGGGACAGATGAACAGCTTCCATTTGGCTTCTCCATTATCTCTGAACGATTTGTGCAAACAATACACAACACAAACAGACACATGCATGACACACATATTTGAAGAGTTTTACTATAAGTATTGGTGTATGCAGCTGAGAGATATACTTCAGGGCCACATACTGACAGACACTTATTTTGGGTTACCGGGGTGCCACAATGTCTAGCAATATTAACATACAAGGTTATGTTGCAAGAGACTATTGTGAATATCACTGATGGCTACTCAATACTTGATGCATAGCTCTTACGTTCTATTAGCAGACGGCGATTAAATAGCTGCTTCCCACTAACTAGGAGTGTGGCCTCATGTCACTGGCCTTCAAAAGAGAAACCCAGCTATCCAGTTAAAATTGGTACTACAAGGTGATTACAGTGACACTGCCCACTCTGGCTAAGATACACGTCTATTGCTCAGCCTAATCTAAGGCTAGAATTGTGGACAGATTGCGTATCTACCTCCTTAACCATGTCAGTTGAAAATGCCAGACATAGGCATTTAGATTCCTACATCTGTGTGACTGAGATGTGCAGTTCATAATAGAGCCGTTATGCATGATGTCACGGTGCTGACTGCCACCATCTTGGTTTGGCCACATCAACCAGCAGAGGAACATCACCTCTCTTTCATACCATGTCTTTTCCTGCACAACTCCCCTTCTGGGCTGGTTGTTAGAACATAGGATAGGCAAGGACTTTGAGTCAAGTTGGGTAGAGAAGGCAACTGTTCCAGAAATCGCCACTCATAGCCCTGCAGATTCTAGCCAGCATATAAAGACACAAATTAATGGAACATATAAATAAGGTGGTCCTAAAGTGACTAAAGGCATCACACTACCTTTGAATTGCAAATGAGAGAAAGTTGGCCCAAAGCACTGAAATTATCTGAAGATACATTCTTGAAGTTTGGTCTTGAACATTTAAGTCACCCAGCTTTACTTCAACAGTTATTGGGCATGTCTGCAGAGAAGTAAGAATGCCAGGGATGCTTGTAATACTACTGATGTTTGTTATGATGTACAAGACCTTTCTATATGCCACTGAAAGTCATCTATATTCCACCAAGTTCTTTATATTATCCATCTAGTCTGTGACTCAAATTATTCAACATCAAAGACCCATTTAATAAATGCTTCCCACTTCCACACAGCATGGCACTTGCACTTCAACAATCAGAAGCCCTTCCAGGCCCAACCCCATTTTCAAATCAAAGCTAGTGCAGTGCATACACCTTCCAATAGCTGCCTATCCCTCATAAATAACCATCTATGAGGCCCTCTCACCATCAGGGAACATTCTGAAATGATGCTTCCAAAAACTATTTTTTAAACTTCTACAGAATACACATTTCCCCAACTGAACACTTTCATCATAATAGTAGGCTGAAATGTCTATCTGGTAAGTTAGAGCTCTGAATTCTTATTTTGCTCTTGTGACTTCTCTTGCATGTCTGTGTACCTACTCATCTTACTATTAGTGCTATTGTTACTTTTTCCAGAGTAAACCACTTCCCCTAAAAAATCCCAATGGGTAAAAGGAAGAAGGTAAATTCTCTGCTCTCTCCTACCACTGGCCAGTTCAACCTGTAGTTATGTTGTTATGAAAGCAGCAACCACTGTACATTGCTGCACATCGCTGAGGTAGGATGCTGAACTGACTATCTTAGTACTTGTATAAAGCTGACCTCCAAACCACTGCTTATATATTCATGTTGTTTCTGATACCAATCCATTATATCAACAGTGTAAGACACTGTGCAGTCTAGTACAGATAGTGCCACAAAGGTGAACTGGGTTGTTGGCATGATGGGTCATCCTGACAAGATGGGTGGGTGTGGATCTGTCCCCTACTACTCCTGCACTTCAATAGAGACTGTGCCCTGAACTTATAAAGAACTTGACACTAGCATTTTTTCACCCCAGACACCTTGGGCAGGGGAAAGAAGAAAATTACAGAACCAAGTGTATCCGGAATTCTAGAAGTTTTTTCACTTCAAAGCTGGTTCCATGTATAAATATTCTACTCTGAGACCCACTCTTCATATCACTTCTCGACCTGTGGAAGGCTCAGAAGAAAGACTTCTCTGCTGCCTTGCTGCTGGAAGGACTGTCTTATTGCCCTGCTGCTTCACTGCCGGTGGAAGGAAAACTGGACCTGCTCCTTGAACCCAGTCCCAACAGAGTAATTCCAAGGGCTAGCTGACTGTCCTTCTGTTCTGAGGTACAGGGACATAAGCTCCAGAGACCTGTCTTGCATCTGCCCAGCCTATCCAGACTCAACTGGATCTGCCTATGCTATGCTGATGGGCTCTGCTGGAGTGAGTCCTGATTCCCAAGAGGTACCTCTTAGGTCCTGGACCCTTGTCTGGCATGAGAGTGTATTCTTATGGATCTCATCGGAACCGAAGGAGTGCGACATATCTAGGCACAGCACCTCGCAGCTCCTGATCGACAGGTTTTTCAGAATTGACACAGCACAATGCACCACCTCTCAGCTCCCGATCAGTTGCACCATCAAAACCTATGCAACTTAACGCAGCACGGTGTGGGACCTCGCATCAAGTCCAACCAGGTACATTGCCTAGCTTGCCAAATTCAGTCCTGTACATGGCCCACACTCCATAGTGGGTCAATTTGAACTTATGGCTTTGCTGGGTCTGGTGTGACCAGATAACCACATTTGGCACTTTGCTATTTTTGGTGCTATTTTTACCTAAGACTTTTAGATTGCATATTCTCAGTCCTACTGACTGGATTTTTGTCATTCTGATATTTTATTTATTAAAATGTATTTTATTTTTCTAGATTGGCGTGGGATTACTGATGTGTTGTGTTTTGACTTAACTATTGTTTGAGTGTTGCATAAATACCTTAATAAGTTAAGCCTGACTGCTTTTGTGTCAAGCTGCCAGACTGTTAAGCAGAGGTTAATTTAATGACTTTTTGTGGTTTGCCCTTATGAAGATTGGGGTTGGTGCTTGAGAAGAGTTTCTCACCCTCAAACAATAACCCAATTTCTCACATTTTCACTCTCCTGTTCGTTACCATGAGATATCCAATAAAGAACTGTCCTAATAGATTAATTATTTATTGTCTGATCCAGGCCTATTCCTTCTGTACCTGGTTCTAGAGGAGATGATTACTATGAATTTGGTGAGAGGAAACTTTGCTGTTCTACGAAGAAAGTAAAGAAGCTTCATCACATCCCGAATTCCTTGGATGATTTTTATTTGCAGTCCCATCATGAATTACATTTATTTTCAATTGTTGGGCCAATTCTTTGGAATGTTATGTTTATTTGAAAGCCAACATAAGGGTATTGAAACATTGGTATTTAACAAGACTGAGGGTAGGTCTTTCTTTTTATAAAGCAGCACAGTGGCTAAGTTACACTTTGGCATTTGTGACAAATGCACAAGGTACTTTATCTTTCTATTCTGTTCAGTTTTTATTGTTATAGTGCATTTTCCATTTTAGGGAAAAGTGTGCAGCTCAATATGTTAACAGCAAATTCAGTCACAGTGTTTTCTACAGATGATGTTGCCAAATGTCAAGCCTTGTTTGAGAAGCATAAGTCCCATACTTCTTTTGGCAAGGAGGCAGTAAGAATGAAAGTTGAACTTTATGATCCTGGTGCTGTATCTGCATCTGTGCGCAGGCTAAGAACTGTTTCATGCACCTGTTCTTGCTGAAAGTACACCATCTGTTACACATAGCTAGAATGAAGAAGCAGCGGCTGCCTCTTCATGTTCCTTAGCAGTACTGCCTACAGCTTAAATACTAGCTCAACCATTTTCTGAGATAATGTATACAGTAAAAGGCAGTACAATTTCACCAAAGCAGGACATGGACATGGGTACTGAAAATGTTCCTGACATGGTCCTTGATTTTTCTCTATGAAGGGATGCAGTTCCAATTGGTATGTTTTTTAGACAATCACAATGTAAACCTAAGAACAGGAGATTTCTTTCAGTGTTTTGTGGGAGGACATTTATTCTAGAAACATTCGTATGTACAATCATCTTTTGTGCCACAATCTGGCTGCCTGAACAGTCAGAAAGCAAAGCTCTGCTCCACTCTCAGTAAAGGTGGATGGAATCAAGTAGGTGCACCTTGGTATGGACTGTTCAGAGTTCAGTCATGAACCTGCTGCCCACCTTGCAGCAACATGAAGTGAACAGTGAGCTGAACATAAGACGTGCTCACATAAATGGAACCATGCCCCCACAAAGGGAGTAGAAGTAGGTCCCAGGGACCAAGGGAATTGCAGATGTCCACAATGACAGATTAAGTGGCTTAGCATGGCCCAGTGGTTTAATTGTGGGAACAGTAACCACAGAAAAGATCTAAGAGATAGTGGCTTTGTTTCCGCTGCTTGACACCTGGAGGTGTCAAATAACTAAAAGTTCAGCAAAATATGATGATTTACAGTTTCTACTGAAGAAAATGTTTTCACTTTGGTGGTGTTTTATCATGTATAATCAGTTTTAACTGAAAACCAGAAACTCGACCAATGGCCTTCCAAGAATGTGACTTTCTTGTTCTATTCCCATTGTAAGTAGATTAAAAGTATTAATCTTGGATGATAAATGCCATAAGCAGTATTGTTCCTACATTCTTGTACAGCTTGCACTCTGAGTGACTTCAATATTTCTGGACAGCTTGGTAACTGCTAAGTGAGCACTAGAACTATAGACTAGCTTTCTGACAAGAAAATGTTTTGTGTGCCGGTGTCTCTTATAAATGGATGGTGTTACCCTGATTATGAGTTGCTGTACATCATATCATTTTGCTTGCAAGCTTCTTCATGTCCACCATTCCCACACCCTCAACACTTTCTGGTTTTTGCCTAGATTAGCATCAATTCCACAATTGTCAGCTGTGTCTTTCTAGATTATCATTTCCCTATTGGACACCTTCTAGCCCTGCCTCAATGACAATCCATAAAAGACCATCAAGAATCTATAACAGCAGATCATTTTAGCACTCTTAGACATCTTCACAAACGTGTCACCAACCTTAGCTCAACAATGGCCATACGCATATCCTTCACAAGAAATTGTAGTTGCCCTATCGTTAGCATCCTGGTCTGATTGCAATCGTTTATAGCTGATTTACAAGGGTAGAACTTATTAGGAGGTCTCCTGGGCACTTGGTTGATTCTGCCAAGCTTCAAAAAAGCACAACTAGTTAGAAATTGGCCTTATATTTCCTCCCCGCTACAAGGACCCCAAAAGTGCTATTTGACAAGAAACTCTGCAAGCCATTAGTAAACATTTAACAACACAGAAATTAGTTGTGTTAGTCTGAATGATGGACTTTGGCCAGCTGTGCTACTATTCCAATGGTTCCAGATTAACATTCCACAAGTCACAAAGGTGGCTCATGAAATGCAAATTTGTATTTGCTTTATTTATTTCATTTCTTTGAAAGTGTTGAAAGTGTACAGCTACACACTAAAGGGTGCCTTTGTGCTGCACAGGGACAAAATACTAATAGGCCTGAAAGTTAGGGAAGTTCAAATAATAAGGTTTTGAGCCCTTTTCTGAAGATGATAAGGGACTCACATGATCCTAAATCAAACAGACGGAGTTCCACAAATTTGCAGCAAGATAAGAGAAGGAGCATACTCCCATTCTGAATCTCTTGACTCGTGTAAGAGGCATTAGTTTGTCATCTGCAGATCTAAGAGTGTGTTTGGGATTTTAAAAGGAAAAGGCACATTTTAGAGAGGACCAGTTTTATTCAGAGCACGAAATGTCAACCATCAAGCTTGAAATCGCATCAATTTCTGAGTTCAAAGCCAGTGTACATCTTTCAAGAGGGAAGCCATTGATTGATTAGGAGGACTTTTGGGAATAGTGCATGCTGTGATATTTTACACAATCTGAAGATGATTAACGAGGGTAGCAGGCAACCCTGAACAGGCAGAAATTTCATAAATTCAATCAAAAACCTGATTAAAGACTGGATAACAATTCTAGCTGAGTCAGGAAAAGAGAACATACATTTTTTTAACTTTTTGAGGATGGAAAAAGAAATGGCAGCTGTCTGGTTTACTTGGATGGAAACATAAAACTTATGATCGAGAACAATCCTGAGATGATTCACCTGAGTGGAAAGAATTGAGTGGGACTGAGCTCCACAAGCCAGCAAACAACAGACTAAACACGTTTTAAACAGTTGATACTAATTCCCCCATCAAATTTGGAAATGCACAAGAAGAAGCACTGTTAATTAGAGGCAATGCTATTAGAGAGGAATACCACAATTTGGGTGTCATCTGCGTAAGACATTGCCTTTGACACAAAGAATCTAATTAGTGCAGCCAGAGGAGAATCATGAAGATTCATAACAATAGGTTTCACCGCTGAGCTCTGAGGGACTTCATACATTATTAACGTCTCCTCAGAGAATTATGGAAGCATCATAATAGACTGAGTCTGATTGATAAGGAAAGATTTTAACCAGTCAATAGGTGGACTGCAGGTGCCAAATTCAAAAGCTGGCTCATGAAAATGAAGAGCAAGACAGTATCAAATGCTGATGTGCCTCCTTGATCTAAGATCCCCCTTATTTAGAAAATTAATTGCTGAAAGCCATATGTTAAATGTTTATGGTAAATCATTCTGATTTTGCCAGACTCCATATATATGTACCAATCCTATGAGTGGTACTCTGAAATAGGACAGAAGGGCTGCTTGCATTCTTTGAGAGTTTATCCATGTTTTCTTTTATACATTTGACTTATGATGTGGGCTGCCAAACCTTCATGTGCTCTGAAAAATAGTATATGCTTTTTGTTATCCCAGTACACCTCCTACTGCTCTAGACTTCCCCAAGCATTCAGAACAATAGGCAGTTACTGTCAACATATTAATAATTAACTCTTTGTAAGCCAAATCGTTTTGTGTAGAACAGTCTTCCCTGCAGATTATTGATCACTTGTAAAATACATCAAAATCCCTTTATTTTTTTCACTGCTTAATTTGGGCCAGTGGGTGCTGGTGGGGTCCACCGGCACTCATTTTTAGGGATCAGTATTTATTTTTCCTAATCCTGATCTAGAACTCAGAAATTGAGTGGCCCCAAGTTATTCTTAAATTAAAATTATTTAATGAAATTGCATTTTATTGATTCTGATGTTTTGAGAGGTGCCTTAAGACAGGGACACACTGCCTCATAAAATTGAAGTTTATCATCAGCTCCGATTAAGTCTAACGGTGAAGAATAGACTAAGGTAAAATTAGGGGCATCTTGATTTTGGGGCATAATTACTTGTTCCTATAGCACTTAGGACGTGTGTGTTGTACTTTGAGGAAGATGCTATTTAATTATGCCAGAGTGAAATTGGTACAATACAAATAGTTAATCTGGAGTAACTTAAATCTCATATTTCTCAAGACGTTAGTGTATTTAAATGTCCCTGCCTATTCACCATCAGTAAGCTTCACCTATAGGTCATGCTCTCATTTCACTCTCACGCCTCCCAGGTCTATATATTTGCAGTACTCTGACTGCCCTGTTGTTATACCAGTAAGCCTTAGGGGGGTCTTCCCCCAAACATTTTGCCTGCTCGCCTCATATTTTTGGTGATTCATTTTGTTGGCCTTAGGACTCTGAACACTTTACCACTACCAAGTGCATGTGCTTCTCAATTTGAAACAGTTTTTGATTGATGTATCCACAATTGGCACATTTAATTTACTTTAATTTACTTCTACGCCCCTGGTAAAATGCACTATCTGTGCCAGGGCCTGTAAATTAAATGCTACTAGTGGTACTGCAGCACTGCTTGTGTAACCCACTCAAGTAGCCCTTAAACATCTCTAATGCTAATGCAGAGCCTGTGTGAGAAATTTACACTGCCATGTCAATCTGGCATTTAAAACCTCTTGTCAAGCCTAAAACTCCCCTTTTATTGCATATATCTCACACCTAGGGTAGACCCTAGGTAGCCTACTGAACAGGGTGCTATGTAACTAAGAAGTAGGATATGTACTTTTAAATTTTACATGTCCTGGTAGTGAAAACATTACAAAGTTGTTTTTCACTACTGTGAGGCCCGGCCTTTTCATAGGTTAACATTGGTGATTACTTATTACAATTAATAAGCTATAAATTCTAATTGAGAAAGAGAAGACATGTAATGTTTGGTACCTATGGAATTGTAACAACAAATCCCCTTTAATGGTAAAGTCAGATTTATTATTAAAATTGTGAAAATACCACTTTTAGAAAGTTGACAGTTTTCTGCTCTTTGCCCTGTGTGCCTGCAGGCCTGTCTTCAATATATGTCTGGGGTGGGGTAACAGTTGGTTTCCTTCATTCCCTCTAGGCAGCCTCACACAAAGGAAGGGTATGTGTGACTGAGTGGCCATCTGCACATTGGTGGGTCATCCTGGGCAGGATGGGAGGGACATCTACTGCTAAATAGGCAGTGTCCTGCTTCCAATAAAGGACTGCTTAACCCCCTGTAGTGAGTCTTGAGAGAGGGCAGGAAGAATGAACATCTGTGCACTTCAAAAACCCTTATTTGAAGTTGCCCCCACTTCAAATGCACAACTAGTTAAAGGTACTGGACCTCTGACGCTACCAACTCAGTACAGTTCTGGACCTGAGAAGAACGCTGCTAGGAGGGACTGCTGTGCTGCTGCAAGGAGTGCTACTCTGGAGTGCTGCTCTGGAAGAACAGGTTTTCTGCTGTACTGTCCTGCTGCCCTCTTCCCTGCTGAGGAAGGTTTGGACCCGTGTTATCAGGAAAACTATTGCCAGCGTTGTTAAGTTCTTCCCTCAGCAAAAACAATTCCCCTTTTCCTTGTACCCATGTTGGTTGCAGCGGTGTCCTCACTCCGGGTGTCTCTGGCGGAGGCTGTTCTTAGAACGAACTTCTTCAGGATTAACTGCCACTCAAGATGGTGGCCGCAACTCCTTGTGAGGTCAGCGCTCTAGTGTTTCTACCTTAGTCTTGTGCTGAACATTCCCTCCAGCTGTTTCTCGCTGGGAGCCCTTCACTTCAACTGTCATCCTGAGGAGAATGAGCAGTGTTCCTGAGGCACTTCGTTTCATTGAAAGTTCTTCCAGTTTTGAGTAATTAATTATTTTTCTTGTTACGGTGTGCACACTAGCTACTTTTTTTCCCTTTGGAGAAGCTGAATTTCTTCCTTCTTCCAACAACAGGCTATCGACTTTCTGAGGAGAATTTGTTTTGGCTTAACAGAACTTCAAGCAACTGCAGTAAGGAATCCTTTTCTATGATTTCCAGACACGCCAATATATATATATATATATTCAAGAACTCTTTGCTTTGCAAACTTGTCAGTCTTAGAGACAAACCTCAGTGCTCAGAATACGTCCTAAAGACTGTGATTGAGTAAACTGAAGCTTGGGAAGGAGTTTTCGCTTCCTGTAAAAGATATTAGTAGTTTGTATATTTGTGAACTTTAGAACTGTTTTCCAGAGAACCTTGGAAACCTCTGACTCCTGGAGAAAATAAGATATTAAGTTAGCATTATTCTCTTTGAGAGAGGCTAGTCTCTCAAAAGATCCAGGTTAGAAGAACGATAGAATTGGGTGAATGTGAATGGCTGAACAGTTGAATGCACAGTAGGAATGTACTTATCTATGCTCTTATCACACGAGTGCAGGTCCTTCCTTTAAAGAAATCCCAAGTACAAGAAAGGTGCAGGTTACAGAAGCACACACTGAATATCCTATCTTCAAGTGGGAAACACAGGCTGGAACTGGATCTGGAGGTGGTCTCTCTTTTTCTATTCCCATTCGCCTTTCCCCCTAGTGGATGCAGGGTTCAGTAAAGTCTGAGCATGCATGTGTTGGAGGGAGCTCGGCAAAAGGCATCTGCTCCTGTGGAAGTTTGATTTAATGGGTAATCTTCTGACACATGTCACTTGAACCCAGAGTGTCACCAGCGACACAACCTGTCAAAATAGGAACCACAATCCTAGTGCATTATCATCAATGTCAAGCAAGGAATACCGATCTCTTAGTGACTGTTTTTTTCCTGCCCTAGAGCCGCGACAACCATTTCGTTAAATTATAAAATCCTTAGCATAAAAATAACATTTATAAATATAAATCTAACTTTCTGTGCATTATATGTAATTGAAGTTATCTTATCGACGTGTACCTTTACTAAGCAATGTTGGAGAATGTAGAAGCCTTTCAGAATGCATTGTAAATCAGAGCAAACCAGTGCAGATGCCCATATCTAACATGGTAAATAAGTGGGAACAAGTAAATGATAAATGGGTTCTTAAAAATGAAATTCAAAAAATGTAATAAATCCAGGCCTCCTGATAATCAGAGATAACAAGGTATTCTTACATTTGACAGGCTATTAAAACCTTATTGTTAAAGACCTTCAGAAATGGCAGAAGCTAATTCTGAATAAATAAGCTAAAATCAAAACATTAAAAAACCAGACATTATTCCGAACTGTCTACATTTTTCACCTATGTATGCATTTTTATACCTCTGAATTTTGGTCTCTAGAATAGAAAATGAAGATATTTAATCTGGTGGCCCAAACTGCAAGCCACTATAAGGCTAACTAATATAAATAGTGTAGGAAAGTACCTTCTTTTTGGCATGTTTACTCCCACTTTTTTACCTGCTGTCAGTATCCTTCGACTGCTTTCAATGGGATCCTGCTAACCAGGACCCCAGTGAGTGTGCTCTCTCCCTCTAAATTTGGTTGCTTAGGACTTTGCACAACCCACAATTGGCATACTGGTACCCCCTTATAAGTCCTTAGTATATGGTACTTAGGTACCCAGGGCATTCGGGCACCAGGGGTTCTCCATGGGCTGCAGCATGTAACGTGCCACCCATGGAAGCCCATGCAAAATGTGTCTGCAGGCATGTGTGAAAATGTGTGTGCACCCTTTCACTACAGGTCACTGCACCAGATCACTGTAAGTCACCCCTATAGTTGGCCCTCCTAGCCCAGATGGTAGATTGCAGGTACCTGTGTGTGAGGGCACCCCTGCATGAGCAGAGGTGCCTATACATACTCCAGCTCAATTACACTGGACTTTGTAAGTGCTGGGAAGCCATATTACCGGTGTTCTGGATACAGGTCAATACCTATGTCCAGCTACATAATGGTAACTCCGAACCTGGGCATGTTTGATATCATATCAACACTAAAGGTGTGGGGTAGTGGGAAAAGGGGTAGGCCTAGGTCGATTAACCCAGTGCACCGTGTTAGAGTCGCTTAAGACTCTGAAGTGGGGAAGTCATGGTGGGAAAGAAACCACGTAGGGGGGTGCTATGTAGTTGTACAAGGGGACGGAGGAGTTCCCTTACGGACTAGGTGGTCTCACACACATAATAGTGTCTTGCTTCATCGTTTGACCACCTAGCCCCACCCAAGTAAGATGCTACTACTTGGGCGGACTCAACCTCTTGGTTAAAAGAACCAGAGGGAGTGCTGAAATTCGACTTACTGGATAATTACAGAGATCCAGATGGGGTGAGAAATAAAATTACCAAGCAAGTCACCAATTACTACTACTAGTTTTAATGGAGGTGTATGCTGGTAAGGTTAAGAATATAGGGGAACAGACGGCTCATTAGAGGATAATGTCTCTTAGAGTCTAAAAAGAAATACGTATGACCAACATGTTTCTGCCCTCACTAAGTGCTGGTTGGTCAGGGGCATTCGTCAGGGTCGGAGCACACGTAATAAGTGAGGTGCTCAAAGTGAAAAATAAATATAGGGCCTACCTGAACAGGTAGTTCATAGTGGGGTAGGTCTAAAATGGCTAATAAACAACCCACAGATTATTAACAGTGAAAAAGTGGCACACCACTGCACACAACACAGCACAAGTGGAAGTGCGTGGGAGAAATACACACACACACATGCAAACGTGACTTACCCCGTAGTTAGGGGCGATTTGCCTCTGGTCTGGCTAATGCCGGGGGAGGTTTTCCCTTGTAGTCACACTCTAAGGAGATTAGGAGTAGAACGCAGAGGACAAGAAAGTAAAGTAACAGAAAGAGGTAGAACCTGGTAGAAGAGAAGGAACAAGAAGGGAAACCAGAACACCGGGGGGAGACAGGTATACTATAAATAAAGAAAAGAGAAGGGAAAGCAAAGAGCAGTAGGGAGAAGAAATAGAGAGAAGTAAAGAAAGAAGGAGAGAAGGAAAAAAAATAAATAAAAGGGGGGGGAGAAAAAGGGGGGGGGAAGAAAGGGGGGTGAAGGGATCAGGGAGGAACTGAAGGCGAGTGGCAGGGGGGAGGAAGTGGGAAACGAAAGTAAAACATTTGTAAAAAATATATATAAAAAAAACGGGGGGGGCCCGAGAGCCCGAACTTACCACTCCAAAGGGAATACCATGGGGGGGTACCTACATGCCGGAGCCAGGCCGCTCTGGTACTGACTGAGTGGCTGGCCTAGTACTTATGGTAGCCGATCGTCGATCGTAATGAGGTCGGGGGCGGAGTTAGACCCCGATTGCAAGGTGGTTCCGGTGTGCCTGGTAGCATTGAGGGTAGGCACACTGATTCGGGTGTTGATTGCCGGCCTGCTAATTGGCCGGCCGCACCCTCGTTAGGGTTTGGGTCCGGCCCTCCTGGGACTGGAAAAACGTGTCCGGCCGCGGAACCCCGGGGGATGGAGTCCCGCGGGGCGGATCGCGTCCGGATATGGCATGGAGGGGCAGGGAGCTTCCTCCATGCGAATAGGGATCGCGTTGTCGGGCGTGCCGTGGTGGCGCGGATGGTGCGACGCGTCACCACGCGCCCGGGAACTCTGGGAGTTGGAGTCCCATGCAGAAAGGGAACGGGAAAGGGTAGGAAAAAGAGGAGAAACAGAGAACGGGAGAGGGGGGAAAAGGGGGGGAGGGAAGGAAAGGGAGGGGGAAGAAGGAGGAACAAGAGAGATATAGGGAGAGAGAAAAGAAGGCCAGAGAGAAAAGAAGAGAGAGAGGAAAAAGGGGGGGGGGGAGGGAAGGAGTACAAGAGAAACATAGGGAGAGGGAAAAAAAGAGAGGGCCAGAGAGGAAAGAAAGAGAAAAGAAAAAGCGGGGGGGGAGAGTCAGAGATGGAGGTTAGAGGGAAAAAGGGGAGAAGTAAAGGAAACATAAAGAAGGTGAACCTACAAAAAGGGAAACCGTCATCGAGGCGAGAAGAGAGAGAGAGGGAGAGGAAGGGGAGACTATGGGGGTCAAGGTCAAGAGGGTCTGAGGATCAAAAAACTGGGCTGGTGAGTGCAAGCAGGATGGGAAAGGAAAAAGGAGTAAGAGGGGGGAGACAGGGGTAGGTGAACACACGAGAGAAAGAAGGAGTGAAGCAGTGGAAGGTGACAATAGTCTCAGGGGAGGAGGGGACTTCTCAGGGGGACACGGATATTTATCCGAAGGGAGGACAATAGAGTTATCAGGTTGTGATCACCATCATGGTGTATATCAGGACGCATGGAGCAGAGGAAGGTCTAAGGTGGGATGGGTCCCGGGTCTCTCAGTTTTAGGGGAAGGAGACCATATTGATATCTAATGGTCAACCTAGGGCTGACCATGGAATGTTGTCATTCAGTCCTATAGTGTCAGTTCGCAACCTCCATATCCATCTCTGCTCGTAAAGTAGGAGCTTCTGTTTAGCGTTGGTTGTCGTAGGTTTCAATTGGTCCAGTATCACCCACTGCATGTGGTCCGGATGATGATTGTTAGAGATGTAGTGCTCTGTAAGTCTAGTGGCATCTCTTTTGCACCAGATGGTGCTCCTATGCTCACAGATGCGTGTGCCCACTCTTCTCGTTGTCATACCAATGTACTTTTTGTCACAGGGGCATGTGATCATGTACACAACATTTTTACTGTTACAGTTCGTTAATTGTCTAAGTTCCCAGGGTGTTCGGAGTCCCAGGTCTAATGTAAGGGTCTTTTTGGTAAAGGCGCACACACTGCAGCTGCCGCATGGGAAGTGTCCTTTTGGGGGAGGAAGATCCCAGAGGGTCTTCTGTTTGTTTTTGGTGGAGCTTAATCGTTGGCGGGTATGTACGATCATGTCCCGGATACTTGTTGCCTTTCTGTAGGCATTCAAGGGAGCCTGAAAGGGAAGGCCCCCAGAGGTGAGGATTTTCCAGTCATCATTTATTATTTTTTTGATCGTATTGGAAGCTAGGTTAAACGTGGTCACACATATCAGTGGGTCTCCCTTACTGGTTCTGCTCCTAGATTGCAGGAGTGTCTCCCTAGGACTTACGCGAGCACGCTGGTCAGCTCTCCTCAATAGGTGGTCAGGGTATCCTCTTGCTCGAAGTTTGTCGGTGAGTTGCTGTGCATGTTTCTTGTAATCTGTCAATTCGGTGCAGTTCCGTCGCAGACGGAGGAACTGACCCACTGGGAGGTTTTCCCTGAGAGAGCGTGGATGGAAACTCTGAAACTGAAGGAGGGTGTTACGGTCAGTGGGTTTATAGTATACCTCTGTTGTGAGTGAACCGTTCCTTTCAGTTATTAGTAAATCAAGAAAGGAGACCGCAGGGTCGCCCAGTGTGGCCGTGAATCTCAGGAAGGGATTAAGAGTATTTAGCCAGGTGATAAAGGTGGTTGCTTCTTCCTTTGTGCCTCTCCAGATGATCAGGATATCATCGATGTATCTTTTCCATAGCCTGATATGGTTGACATATGGATTTTCTTCGGTGAGGACCATTTCTTTTTCGAAGTGGTCCACATACAAGCATGCTAAGCTCGGGGCGACGGTACTCCCCATCGAGGTGCCCTGGATCTGTAGGAAAAAGTTTTTATCAAATTCAAAGAAGTTTCTAGTAAGGGCCAGATGGGCTAAGTCGAGAATGAATTCTCGCGGGGTGATGTAGTTCCAGACACCCCTGTTTAGTAGGTTGTTGATCACTTCCAAGGTGGCCTCCTGTGGAATATTGGTATATAACGATTCCACATCCAGGGTCATAAGATGTTCTTTTTCTTTGTCGAATTCAAGCGTGTTTAGTAGCGCGAGCACATCTGTTGTGTCTTTAAGGTATGTGGGGATCTGTTTCACGAATGGTTGAAGGAACCAATCACAAAATTGGGACAGTGGTTCTAGGATAGAGCCGATCCCGGAGACTATTGGTCTCCCCGGGGGTGGATGCTTATTCTTGTGGATTTTCGGCAGGATATAAAAGTATGGAGTTTTTGGGTCGGGTTGAGTGAGGAAGCCAGTAGGTTCAACTGTTTTGTGTGCAGTGGTGTGCCACTTTTTCACTGTTAATAATCTGTGGTTTATTTATTAGCCATTTTAGACCTACCCCACTATGAACTACCTGTTCAGGTAGGCCCTATATTTATTTTTCACTTTGAACACCTCACTTATTACGTGTGCTCCGACCCTGACGAATGCCCCTGACCAACCAGCACTTAGTGAGGGCAGAAACATGTTGGTCATACGTATTTCTTTTTAGACTCTAAGAGACATTATCCTCTAATGAGCCGTCTGTTCCCCTATATTCTTAACCTTACCAGCATACACCCCCATTAAAACTAGCAGTAGTAATTGGTGACTTGCTTGGTAATTTTATTTCTCACCCCATCTGGATCTCTGTAATTATCCAGTAAGTCTAATTTCAGCACTCCCTCTGGTTCTTTTAACCAAGAGGTTGAGTCCGCCCAAGTAGTATCATCTTACTTGGGTGGGGCTAGGTGGTCAAATGATGAAGCAAGACACTATTATGTGTGTGAGACCACCTAGTCCGTAAGGGAACTTCCCCGTCCCCTTGTACAACTACATAGCACCCCCCTACGTGGTTTCTTTCCCACCATGACTTCCCCACTTCAGAGTCTTAAGCGACTCCAACACGGTGCACTGGGTTAATCGACCTAGGCCTACCCCTTTTCCCACTACCCCACACCTTTAGTGTTGATATAGTTTCCGTTGGGAGTCGGTGTGGTCTAGCAACACTCCCAGTGCTCTCCTTCTGTGTGTTATTGTTCATGTTTGATATCAAACATGTTTGAATCAAACTCCAATACTGTTACCAGTATTGGTTGTATGATTCCATGCACTCTGGGGGATCCTTAGAGGACTCCCAGCATTTTTCCTACCAGTCTTCTAGGGTATTCCAGGCAGCCTGTGCCCTCTTGCTGCTTGACCAGCTCAGGAAGAGGAAGGCAGAACAAAGGATTTCCTATGTGAGAGAGAGGTAACACCCTCTCCCTTGGAAATAGGTGCTACATGGCTTGGGAAAGGTTGCTTCCCCAAGCCACCAGTATGCTTTGAAGGGCACATTTGGTGCCCTCGTTACACAACTTGGTTTGCACCAATCCAGGGACGTCCAGTCCCTGCTCTAGTGTGAAACAGGACAAAGGAAATGGGATTGACTACTCCTCTGTCCATCACGACCCGGCGGGTGGTGCCCAGAGATCTCCTCCAGGTGGTCTCTTGATTCTGCCATCTTGAATTCAGGGGGAGCAGAGGCCCCTGGGAGCATCGGAGTAGCAAGGTCAGGTAGGTGACGTCACAGCCCCTGCCTGATAGGTGGTTACCCTGATAGGTGACTAATCCCACTTCCTGGCCAATTTGGGGTCTCCCTCTTGGGTGGGTCCTTAGATTCGCTGTGCAAGACCCCAGCAGGAATCCTCTGCATAGTTAATCTTCTGACCACTGAGGCTGCAACTGGACCCTCCAGGAACCAACAATCTGCAACCACAGTGACGAACCTGCTCTGCAACATTGTTTCTCCGGCTCCTTCCAGCAACTGCAACATTTCCCCAGCTGTGCATACTCTGAGGGTGGTGATTCATCAGCCTGCACAAGAAGTAAGAAGGAATCTCCATTAGAGTGAGTAAGTCAGTCCCCTGCATCTGCAGGCACCAACTGCAACGACGACCGGCTGCAGGGATCTGCTCTCCTCTGAAACTTTGTGGATCCTGCATCACAGGTGGTGGTCTGGAGTGGTCCCCTTGGTCCTTTCTACCAGCATTCCAACTTAGGAGCTCTTGCCGCTCCTTGCAGGACAGTACTCCTGTGCACCACGACTCTTGCAGCTACCAAAGCTTTTTTGCTCCTCCTTCAAGGGATCCTCATGGTCCATGTAGCCCCGGCCTCCCGCACTCCTCCCTGCAAAGCACAGTCTCCTGCCTGCTGCTCCGGCCACAAGGGACTCCTCATCAGGTCTGCTGAGTGGGCCTCACTGCGATTCCTGTACCTACTGCCAGTGGGTAGCCTGTGGGGGCTGCCTCCCCTTCTTGTGACTCTCCTAGCTGCTGAGGGTCACCCCGGACTCCATCCCTTGGATGAGTCCTTTGGACCTTGCGTGTCCTCTTTAGCCCTACAAACCTTCTTCTCTGTCTCTTGTATTTGCCAAGGCTTGTTCATTGTTTTCCAGCACCACTAGTTGACTGCATCTCAACCACCAATGTGGGACATCACTTGCATCACTTCTGGAACTTCTCTTCATCTCCTGTGCTGCACTGCTGACCTTCTTCGTCCACTGTCGAGCTGGTCCTGCATCCACAGAAGGGTGGGTAGTGGCTCTTGCCACAAATGGACAATCCATCATGAAGTGGAATTGGGCCTCTTCCATTGCAGGTCCTCTTCTGTCAGGATCCACCTTGGGTTTTTCTAGTCTAGGTTGGGTCTTGTGTAATCCTTTTTCAAATGCCTCCTGTTTTTGGCGAAAACCAGGTTCTTATCTCTGCTCTCCTGGTCACTAGGGGTCACTCTGGTACTCACCACTTGGGGTTCCTATTTCCTTCCGCTCCCTTCTACTGATTCCACTTCCTTAGGTGGGGGACTGCCTTTCACATTCCACTTTTTAGTATGGTTTGGCCCTCCCTTATGGCTCTCACTATTTGCTATTGCTTTTACCAATGCTTATTGCTTTTTATGCTCTTTACTGATTGTTAATGTTTATATATTAGTGTGTTTACTTACCTCCAATCAGGAGATTGCCTATTCAGTATCCTAGTACTTGTGTTACTATAATAAAATGCCTTTATTTTTGTACCACTGTTGGTTCTTTCATGTGTGAGAGTGGTGTGTGACTATAGCGGTATTGCAGAAGCTTTGAATGTCTCCTAGATAAATCTTGGATGCTCATCCTCAGCTACCTTTAGAGAGCATTGGCTTCCTAGACACTGCCTACACTTCACTAATAGGGGATACCTGGACCTGGTTTAAGGTGCTAACACCATAGGTGCTCACCAAACACCAGGCCAGCTTCTTACAAACATCCCTTTAAAACAAAATGTGTTTTTAATGGTATAACCCGGGACAATAGATGAAGTTTACATTTTCTCAAGCTAGATCCTATTTTGACTACCAACCTTGGCTATTGACAAGTAACTAATTATGTCACGGTTCTGGTTGTTTTTAATGCCTTCTACCTTGCCTGATGATTAGATATCTTCTCCTATAGCCACTGTGTCATCCAGCACACATTAAAATAGATGAAAGGCGTGAGGGTTCTCCTTAAAAGGGTCCTAAAAAGGTAGAACCAAAAAGGGGGAAAACGTGTTTGCAACATTCTGAATCTAAGATGAGGAGAATTAATGAGAATAGCAAGGAACCAAATTTCTCCTCAGGAGATGGAAGGAGAAAACTTCCAGGCAACATTCCAGTAGTAGAATACAGTATAAATATACACTTACAAGCAGAATTAA
Organism: Pleurodeles waltl; assembly: GCF_031143425.1. Classification (NCBI taxonomy): domain Eukaryota; kingdom Metazoa; phylum Chordata; class Amphibia; order Caudata; family Salamandridae; genus Pleurodeles; species Pleurodeles waltl. Next base: position 950,644,581 of record NC_090445.1, read on the forward strand.
GGAATTCATATTGTGATAACAAATAAGAGAACAAAATTATGTTGATGCATTCTTCACTTACAATTACCTCCTCATACATGTTTTTAACAGGAACTAAAATCACAGGGAAAAAACATACTTCGTCTTTGCTTGGGATCCTCATAAAGCATCCTATGGACAGACCAGCATCTTAGAAAGGGCATGTTATGAGGTGTGACCACACCCTCATTCTGTAAATCATGTCATCCACTTGGCAAGTGAAGAAGAAACCCAACCTTGGCCTTTTCCTCATAGCACTGCATTCATGATCTAACTTCTGCCATTTTCAACCTGTAATAAGGCCATCCAAGTAGCAGCTTTCCAGGTGGGCATGAGCACAGAGGCACTTGTGCGGTTCTGGTGCTAGTGCATTGGGCACTTAGCTACATGCTGAGCAAAACTACTCATTAAACACTGACAGACAATGCAAACAACACACCTTTATCTTTGGTCTACACTGGTTTTGACATTGTAAATGAAATTAATTGAATATTTCACTTCAAATAAAGACAGCCTTTCACCATTGGAGTATTATACATATTACTCTTCAAAAGGCAGGAATGAAAATAAAAAGAAACGTATATGAGGTTCCGCCTACATTGAGGTATGAGAAGAAATATCCTGTTCTTTTTGATTGATCAAACATTACACACTTTGAACAATTAATAATAAAACATTTGATGGACTTGTTTAATGATCTTTAACACATCCATTGTCTTTCTGCAGAAAAACAGCCTGTTTATTGCCTCTTTAGAATTTAATTTTACTTCATCAGCATGGACGCAAATCCAGTGCAAAACTAACTCCATATTTATACTTTGGCGCTAAATCCGTCTAGCACCAAATTTATGGAATGAAAAGTCATTTTTTGGATGTGGAAACCTACTTTGCGTCAATGAGGTGCAAAGTAGGCGTTCCTGTGCAAAAAATGACTCTATGGCCTTAGCACTATATTTACCCCCCTGTGCAGAAATCATGCATGGGGAGGAGGGGTCAAATAATGGTGCAAAGCTTGCTTTGCACCATTATTTAATGCCGGGGTCAGGGCAGGTGTTAGGGGACCTGTGGGCCTATTGCCATGGTGGAACACCATGGAATGAGCCCACAGGGACACCCCCACCCACACCAGAGGGACAGCAGAGGATGGGGGACCCGATCCCAGGTAAGTATAGGGAAATACAGGTAAGTATTTTATTTTTATTTAAAGTGCCATTGGGGGCCTTGAAAGGGGCCCACCTACATGGCACTGGGTGAAATGGCCATGCCCAGGGGACTGTGCTGGCCATTGGGGTGGTGGGGATGACTCCTGTTTCTAAGAAAGAAGTCATGTGGTATGGATGGTTTTGCATCAGAAAGGGACGCTAGGTCGGTTAGAGTCTTTATTTATTTTTTACTCTAACCTGCCTAACGTCATTTTTTGGTGCAAAACCTCCTTCATCCATACCGCCAGCCCCACCAGGCTAACATCATTTTTTTAACGCTAGCCTACCCTTTGCACCGGCTTGCACCATTCCATATATATAGTGCCCGGCTTGTGCTCAGAAATGGTGCAAGCCGGTGCTAAACTTTTTGGTGAAAAATTGCGTTAGTGCAGTTTTGCACCAAAAAGTATAAATGAGGGCCTTAGTGCCTGTACACACACACACACACTGTGGCATCTTGCTGTCATTGTTCTATGTTCAGTACTCTCGACAGGGCTGCTACTTGCAGCTCATTCCTTCTATGTGGCTGCAGCAGCACCATCACTCACACAAATGATGTGACTCACCACTATTTGGCACACTCATCATCAGCTCCCCAGCCTTCATGTTTCCATGCATATTTCGAATGACCTGGATTCAATGACAAGTCCACTTTGATGATTTGTAAGACAAGGTCTTCATTACCATCGGTTGTGAGTAGGAAATCTTGAAATTCTTTGGCATTCCAGAAAATGGGCTATTATATTTCTAGGTTGAAATTATTTGTCTGCCACATTTCAAAACTATCCTAAGATCTGTTGAAACCAAGTTGCCAGCCCTAACAATGAGTTTGTTGAACATCTGCTTTGTACACCATCCAACTTTGTTCTCTACCCTTATCATTTTATAATCCTTTTTTCAAGATGTTGGCATAAAATGGGGTTAATGCCCAATCATCTTGATGTTCAGTTTATCGTCTTGTCACATCCTGCAGTTTTACTCACCAAAAAATTACTGATAAGGATGGCTTCCAAATCATGTTTCTTCCATTTGTGCTTTTTCCCTTGTTTCCGTATGTGAGTGTTGTCTAAATTGCAATTGTTATGTATTTTGTACTACTGCCAATTTTTATCCATAGATTTGCTTTTGTCCTTTTAACCCCATGGTAACTTGTGCTAGTTTAAGTCGTAAGTAATTTTTTTATTTTTGTTGCCTTGTTATGAGTCCGGAGTCTAAACGGCTACTGTAACCAGTAGGGTTACAAAAACAAGGTTTGACTTAGGATAAGTTCATTGACCAAGTAACCTTGCAACCATTGAGATCTCCTGAAAATATTTTCTTGATGAGTTAAATCCCCACAGCGGTGACAATTTGGTCATGGCAGTTTTGTATTTTACTATTTTCCTTCATGAGAACACCTTGACTCAATTTTATGCCAATTCCACCCTCAAAAGGCTACACTAATACCTACCTTATTGTCACACCTATCCAGATACCAGTTCTTCTCCTTATTGATTAGTGTCATCAACTCCCCAGATTTATTTATTTGTGCATTTTTATATAGCGCAGACATAATCCAAAGGTGCTTAAGTACTTTACCACATACACGGTTTGTTACAAAAATACCTGGTTACAAAGTCATAACATTACAAGTCATACAAAAGGCACAAACTAGATATTCCTGAGATGTATGTACTCTACTGGAGGTAGAAGCTTGCCTCAAGATGCCCAAATAGCGAAGTGTAGTTAAGGCCATAATAAAGGTCATTGTTGAGATTACACAAAATGTCTTTGAATGATAAGGGCTTTCAATTATGATTTGATGACAGACATTGAAGTTGTAGTGCGTAGGTTCAGCATCAAGGAGTTCCATATTCTGGTCACACTTCCTGAGAATGATTGTGCCATGAGTCGTTCCTTTTTAAAGAGATTGGGTAAAAGTACCAGTGTTTCAGCCTTTCGTGATGGCTTGATTCACCAAGTAGCGTGGAGTGGATGTATGTAGGGCCTTGTGTGTGATGCAAGCAGTTTTGAATAAGGCTTTTAATGGGCAGCCAGTAGAATGTTAGCAGCATCGTGTGATAGTATAATCTATTTTGGCCCCTTAAATGAAGCAAGCAGCGGAATGTAGGATAGATTTAAGAGGAGAGAGACGGGTCTTGGGGAGACCGGTCAGAAGTGAGGTACAGTAGTCTGGTCTTGAAAGCACCAAGGAATGAACCACTGCTTTCAAATATTTCCCTGCAATGAAGCAGCAGGTTGCCCAGAGAAGGCACATTTAATAGTGCACATTTTTAGCCATGGTGTTGATTTGCAATTGATATTTATTGTTTTGTCTAGGATGTCTCTTAAGGATTTTGCACTGTCAGCAATGATGGTTTTACTGTTTCGGATGTTGAGTATGTCCATCCAGGATTGTACTTGAGGTGGTAGTTGCCATGAAAAAATAAGGGGGAACTCAGTTTTAGAAGGGTTTAGTTTAGGTGGTGTGAAGTCACCCAGTCTTGAACAATAGTTAAGGTGTTAGCAAGATGTAAAATGTCATTGGGAGAGAAGATCTTTAAGTGTAGTTGGGTATCATTTGCATATGATGTTAGAGAATCTCAGATTTTCTAAGTATGACTACGAAGGGCTCAATGTAAAGGCTGAATAAGGTTAGAGTCAGAATAGATCCCTGAGGCACTCATTGTTCTACAGTCTTTGCTGTGGAGAAACAATTGACAATTTTTACTTTCTGTGACCTGCCTATGAGGAAGGAATCAAACCATTTGAGGACAGTGACATTAATGCCCGTTCGATGTTTGACTTTAACAAAAGCTGTTGATAGGTTGAAAAGAATCAGGAGACAGTAGCTGCCTAAAAGTAGGTTTCTGATTGCATTATCAACTAGTGGAAGCCGAGCCATTTTGGTGCTGCAGCCTTGATTGAAACCAGATTGGTATTCATCCTGGAGATTCCTGATGTTATGGGTAAGTTGATCAACAATGTATCTTTCAATGATTTCTGCCAGGAATAGGATGTTGGAGGTAAAGTGAAAATTGTTGAGGTTGTTCACATTTGCAAAGAGAAGTGGGGTGATTTGACCAGTCTTCAGGCAATCAGGAAATATTTCTTGACTGAGTGATTGACTCACCAATTTTGTCCCATTAGGGAGCATGTGTGTGTAAAGGTATTTGGATATATTACCCAGGATAGGCTCCATAGTGTGGTTTGATGGTTTTGTTCTCATGATGGACTTCAGTACGTCTTCCTTCCAATTTTGACTAATAGCTGCCAACTGTTATTGGATTCGCAGAGAATAGAGTGATAAGGGCATTTGTCTCAACAGAGAAGTGATTTTGTCTTGGTGTCAAATAATTGTACAAATCGTTCGGCTTTCGAGTGTGGGTCGACAAATGTGGTGGACATGGACATAGAGGGAGAATTGACTTTGACTAAATCTCAGAGTTGATTTGGTCATTTTTTAGCTGAGTCAAGTAGTGATCTAAAGTAATTTGATATTTCACAGAAAATATGCTTTTTGTAGACTGATCTTGTGTTGCTGAGACAATTGAGGTTGAAGGTGGAGGGTGATTGTCTCCATTTCTTCTTCAGAGTGCTCAGTGCTCTTTTTTCATCATTTAAAGTTTTGTTAAAAGAAGAAGCAAAGGCTTGAGTCTTTTCTTGTTACACAGGAGTGGAGCAACCTCATCAAGCAGATCTGAAAGCAGACAAAGCAATGTGCATATGCCTCATTGATATTCTGGTCTAGGCTGATGGGTGGAAGAATGATCTGTGCATTTGTGATGAGTATGAGAACATTGATGATCTTAGTGTTGAGAAACCAGGTAATTGCCTTTTTGATTGGCCTATGGTCACTGAGTGTGAGAGTCTCAGAGAGAAATGGTTGAGAAGTTCTGTAACTGGACACTAAAGGTTAATAACAGCCTCTGTCTCAATGTTCAGGTCTAAATGTTATGGCCATCATACTACTGCCCATGTGAGTTGGGTTGTGTGTTTACAACCTAGATAATGTCATTGCAAAGCATCATTCTGAATGAGGGATCTAATGATAAAGCATGCCACAAAATGTTTGTGGGTGAGGACTCTTTTATAACTTTATTTAGTTACCTATGCAAAATAAACGTAACTATTCCTCTGTAGTAGGGATGCCTTACACTATTTGGTAATGTTTATGGGTGACTTGATAAAAAGTTATTTACTCCAATCATGCAGAAATGATGATGTAATTAGCTTCACATTACTTTACCACTTCACTATTTCCAACATAATCAATTGACTTTCTCCACTTACACAAAAGTTAAAAAGGATAAAACAATCTGCCAAGTGATTTAACTCAGCTGACAAAAACAAATGGTGAGAGGATCTCGAACCCAGGCTGTGAATATTTTCATTAAATAAGTGTTGGACCTGACAACCTTAGGGTAGTCACCCCCACCTTTTGGCCTGCTTCCCTCCACTTTTTGACACAGTTTTTGCTGGTTTTAGGACTCTGCACACTTTACCACTGCTGACCACTGCTAAAGTGCATATGCTCTCTCATGTAAAACATGGTGACATTTGCTCATACCCAATTGGCTCATTTAATTTACCTGTAAGTCCCTAGTAAAGTGCACTACATGTGCCCAGGGCTTGTAGGTTAAATGCTACTAGTGGGCCTGCAGCACTAATTGTACCACCCCCATAAGTAGCCCCTCAACTATGTCTCAGGCCTGCCATTGCAAGGCCTGTGTGTGCAGTTTCACTGCCAATTCGACTTGCCATTTAAAAGTACTTGCCAAGCCTTAAACTCCCTTTCTTCTACATATATGCCATCCCTAAGGTAGGCCCTAGGTAATCTATAGGGCAGGGTGCTAAGTAGATAAAAGGCAGGACATATATCTGTGGAGTTAATCTGTCATGGTAGTGTACAAATCTTAAATTTGTTTTACACTGCTATGAGACCTGCTCCTTTCATAGGCCATCATTAGGGCTACCTTCATATACTGCTTCAGTGGTAGATTCTGATCTGAAAGAAGTAACAGGGTCATATTTAGGATGGTCAGAACGGTAATACAAAATCCTGCTGACTGGTGAAGTTGGATTTATTATTACTATTTTAGAAATTCCACTTTTAGAAAGTGAGCATTTCTCTGCACTTAAATCCTTCTGTGTCTTACAATCCACGTCTGGCTGGGTTAGTTGACAGCTCCCTTGTGCATTTCACTCAGACAACCCCAAGCACATGATGCTCAGTCACACCTACACACATCTGTTGCATACTGAATGGGTCTTCCTGGGCTGGGACGGTGGAGGGCCTGACACTTATATGTCAAAGGACAGTGGCCTGCCCTCTCACAGTGGACTGGCAAACCCGGTACTAGGACCCTGGCAGACCGGATAGAACTGAAAGGGGAACTTGTGCACTTGCAAGCCACCTCAAAGGCACTTTTGGGTGTATAAACTGGGTCCCTGACCCTACCAACACTTCTTGACAAGATGCCTCCTGGGAAAGAAACTCTGAACCAGAACCTGCAACCTGCTAAGAGAAGCTGCCTGGCTGCCCAAAAGACTCACATGACTGCTTTGCTGTGAAGGACTGGTGCCTTCCTGTTGACCTGCTACCTTGCTGCCCTCTGGATCTGCTGAGGAGTGGAAATGCAGCGAAGTGTATGTTCCCTTTGATAATGAGTGTTTTTATTCCACACCTAAAAGATTTTTCTTTGAGATCCAGAACATTAGACAGGCTGACAATGAATAACACAATTGCCGAGGTATTAGAGTCAAAACACTACCTTCGGTCTTTTTTGGAACAATGTGATTCAAACTCTCTTCTCTGAATGCATCTCGGCCAATATGAACAACAGGCACTGGTGGTTCACCCCAGCGGGGTAAGAGGAGTGAAAACAGAGAGAGAGAGTGGTCAGCAGCAGGGAGACAAACACAATTGACCCCACCAGCAAGGTGTTCGGTAGTGACAAAAGCAGCAGTCCTAATATACAGACCGTACAGAAAACTGTCTCAGCATAATTTAGCGTGAACTGTTGGAACTGTAGAGCACTCTTAGTCTGTACTGCTGAGTGCAGTTCTTCACTCTCTACAGTGCAATGGACTGCCGTGGTTCATGCTGCTGTACTATGAAAAAAAGTTCACTGGTTGGTGCTTACTGTACTGGAACCCTTAATCCTTGATTCTAATATGCAATAACATTGTCAATTGCTACTTTTAATGCATGGGTTATTGCAAAGAGTTCAAAACTCAGCAACCCGATCTGTCCTTTATATTTCCCTCTAAGTACACATATCACCTCATCTTCAGTCACTTCACTGCCTTCCATTTAGGTGATAGTGGTGCCTTTGCATTAGAGTTGCGAATATCACTTTAGCAAAGAGAATGTATGAATAAATACATTAATTGTACTTGCAGAGTTCAACAAATACCCAAAATGGTGCCCTGACACTGAAAGGGGGATTGAAAGTGTGCTTCCAGTAGTTAAGGAATAGCCAGGGTTTCAGCCTATTTCTGAACTGTGATCATACTGATGTTAATGATAGAGCATTCCAAGGTTTAGAATCCAGAAAAGAGAAGGAGTGGACACCCAATCTGATAAAGAAGATATGGGGGCTGATCACCACATTCGGCATGGTGAAGTGCAGACAACGAACACGGCCATGGACTCTGAACCTACGTCTGAGGTAGATGAGGCTGGTGTTAGCAAAAGCATAGTGTATCGTATAGAGACCCTAAAAGATGATGCACTTTGAATGGAATGGCAGAGTAGATCTTTTAAATGTGAAAATTAAGAATCAGATGACCAGTAGTGTTAGGCAATCTAAAGCCGCTGACGTAGATCGTCTGGGATTCTTAGATATACAGAACTCCCACATTCCACACCAGAAGTGGTAGGTTCCTGGCCTACGGACTGACCTACCTGAACTACGAACACAAGGTCAGTTTGAGATCAAATGTGACACGTTACAACCCAATGTGTCTCTTACTAAAATGCTTTTATCTGAAAAGTCTCCATGTGAACTGTACACGTGGTTTCTTGTTTCAGTGTTTATGTTTGTGTGCACTTCAATAACGGTTTCTCATGGTTTTTACATCTCATGAAATTCAGTGGGTACCCTGTTTTGGCCAACACTTTGGCCCGTATTTATACTCCGTTTGCGCCGAATTTGCGTCGTTTTTTTCGACGCAAATTCGGCGCAAAACTAACGCCATATTTATACTTTAGCGTTAGACGCGTCTAGCGCCAAAGTATTGGCAAAGAGCGTCATTTTTTAGCGTGAACGCCTTCCTTGCGTTAATGAGATGCAAGGAAGGCGTTCCCGTCTAAAAAAATGACGGCGACGCAAATGCGTCATATTTATACTCCCGGGCAAAAATCACGCCCGGGAGGTGGCGGGTCAAAAAACCCTGCATTTGCGCCACATTTTAACGCCTGGGTCAGGGTAGGCGTTAAGGGGCCTGTGGGCTCAAAATGAGCCCACAGGTGCCCTCCCTGCCCCCAGGGACCCCCCCTGCCACCCCTGCCCACCCGAGGAGGACACCCAAGGATGGAGGGACCCACCCCAGGGACATTCAGGTAAGTTCAGGTAAGTATAATTTTTTATATTTTTTAATTTTTTTTGGGTGGCATAGGGGGGCCTTATTTGTGCCCCCCTACATGCCACTATGCCCAATGACCATGCCCAGGGGACACAAGTCCCCTGGGCATGGCCATTGGGCAAGGGGGCATGACTCCTGTCTTTACTAAGACAGGAGTCATGAAATGGCGTCTGGGCGTCGTAAAAAAATGGCGCAAATCGGGTTGAGGCGATTTTTTTGCCTCAACCTGACTTGCCCCATTTTAAGACGCCCTAACGTCATTTTTGCCCAACGCCGGCGCTGCCTGGTCTACGTGGTTTTTTTCCACGCACACCAGGCAGCGCCGGTCTGCTTGCGCCGGCTAACGCCATTCCATAAATACGGCGCCCGCATGGCGCTTCAGAATGGCGTTAGACGGCGCTAAATTTAAAAAACGGCGTTAGCGCAGTTTAGCGTCAAAAAGTATAAATATGGGCCTTTGTAACTTGACCTATTATGTGTTGCAAAGCATGAGCAGTACAGACAGATCAATGACTATGTCATTCAAAGAGGAGGGTATGCAGTTGGGAAAGCTATGACCATGTATGCGGACAAATGGAGCCTAGTTAAATGCCCCAAACAGATGCTTCTTCCTTTTGAGGGTTTTCAGACAGGAAGTTAGCAAGGACAATAGTATGATGGACCAAGCTTTCCAGTTGTTGCATCTGCTACATGACCAGCTGAAGAAGGTGTCTGAAAGGATCCCACTTGGAGGTGTGAATTAAAACAGAGAAGCACATGCCTTGGTTGAGAGCTCAATCTTTCTCCTGGCTTGCAATGCAAGGCTGCAAAATGAGATCATCTCATCCAAAGAGTACATCAGTGCCACTCTACTTAATCCATGCTACAAATAAAATCTGCCCACTTTCATTCCTTTTTTGAAGGGGATGTTTCAAAATACAAGAGCTGGGATGTTGAGCAAGCAGGACACCAGGAAGAAATAGGGCAGGAACCTAGTGTCCCACTTCACAGTTCTGGGGTGCAACGTCCAGGAGGGAAGTCTTGTCTCATCACAGCAGTCGACACCAGCAACACGAACACAGGCAACAATGCCACAGAAGAATTGGACCCAACCTCTGCATTGGCTTGGTTTCAAGTGGCAGGTCTTTAGTCCAGTGCAGAGGTGAAGGCAAAAGAGGTCGAGCAAGTGGCAGCACCAGTGACCATTCAGAGGATGTTCCAGGGATATCAAGATGACCCAAAAGAGGTGTATGTGGATCAAACCATTGCTGTATTGGTATGGGAAGATCAGATGATAGCCAGAGCTCAGCAGGCTGTCAATAACGTATCTGACTCTTCCTGTAGCCAGTGTTTCTGCTGAGTATGTGTTCAGTGTACCTGGTGCAGTTGTTACAATGAGAAGGGCCACCCTCTCACCTCAAAACTTGGAGATATTGACCATGATCAAAATTAACCAACATCTCATACCATCTGATTCCACCATTCCCGAAAAATCACAGGTGGAGAAGGAGGATGACTGGTCAGAATCCAGTGTGTTAGCTGACCAACTTCTGGGTGAACCATCTGAGTTTGAGGACAAACTCTACTTCCCGGACTGAGTATGCAAGTGCCAGCATTGAACGTTTTAATAATTTCTCGTTGAACTTTCTTTGCAAAAAAAAAAAGCTAGTGGAGCCATAAGTTTGTGTCAGATTTATGCTGCCCCCCCATTGTTTAGTCAAATATATGGCCAGGTTGGAGCTGGACCAGTGTGCAGTGAAGGAGCCTCTGCAGTCCCTTTAGGACACTGGAGACGATTCCTGCCTCCCTTACATGCCATTGCCTATCCTTTTTTTGCATCACCTAGCAGTGCTGTCCCAGAAAATCATTGACTAAAATACTGCCATTGCCAAATTCCAATGTGTTGCTGGAATCAAAGAGGAGATACAATTTTGTATCGACCATATGCTCCAATTGGAAGAAGTAACTACTAACTATGTCACCAATGAATGATGATATATTGAGTGATTGTGAGGGATGATTGATGATATATGTGGTGGCAGACAGTGAGAGAGGATGTTTAACACATTTGTAAACTTGATTTTGATGATTTGAAATGTTTTTTAGGGCTGAAAGGGTGTTAATTTTTGCTGAAGGTTATTGGCATTCTAAACTTAGTGAAATCTACCTGCAGGGTCCTATCCTTTTTCTGGTTCTTCAGAGACCAGACCAGTCACTTTATTTACCAAACACAAATCTGAATAAAATGTTCGAATTCTGATTCTCTATTTGTTTTTCAACAGCAGTACACTACAAAGTCTATCTCACTTGGTTTGGGAATGGGACAACGTTACTTGGAATCAAGAGGAGAAGGATGGAAGGACTCAGGGTGGGACTATTTCAACAGCTTGAAGATGAAAGTTATTGACTTTAAAGAGAAACCATGATGATGATGAAGACTCGGTGGCCTAGTACTCACAAACCTCTTTGGACTGGTGAAAGGTGCATTGATTTGGGAAATTCTTCTGAGTGTGTATTTGCTGCATTGCTGGCTCAAAAGTGAAACTCCTCTTTATGGTCTTGCACTGCCTCTTAGTATTCTTGGTACACTCTTGACTCCTCATGAGCTTCCATCGTTTTATGCTGTCCTTCTCTTTTACTCTATCATAGGGTTTCTGTTTTTCAATATGCAGACCTTCTCCCAGTCCTCTCCTGCACAAACAAAACTTGGTGAAAGCTGAACACACCAGCTTACCTAACAAATAGGTTCAGCCAAGCACCCAAGAGTGATGGACTTTCCAAAAAGAATGCAGATGCACCTCGCAATTTGGCAATACAGTATCATTTTCCTTCTAACAATCATAATTTTTAGAACTGGGTGTTTAACTTCAATCCTCCATAAATTGTGTTTTTCAAATCTAGAAGACAGAACAATTAGAGATATACTCTCTTGGGTCACTCTGGGGCTGCAGGACTGTTTGTAATGCATTTAACTGAACTGTGACATACTCATACCTTTGTTTCCTTCCACAACAGATTGATACTGGGGTGCTGCTCAGCACCTCAATGAATATTATTGTTGTTTCTTTTGTGTGGTGTTTGTCTTTTTTCACACCTTTCCCCACATCCCCTTTTCCATAAATTAATCAAACCTCTAATATTTTCCTGTCGGGCTGTGTAAGTTCTGTTAAGATGTGACTTAATTTTACACCACAAATGGATCACACACTTGCTGGGGTGATTGTGGTGAAAGTGACACCAACTGATTGCATGATCTTCTATTACCTGAGCAATAGCCCACACTGGCCCCATTTACCTTCCTACGCATCCTTTGTCAACATCATCATTCAGGCTTTGTGTTGTGTGTTGCGTAAATTCTTAACCTTGTCTGCGCACCTCCTGATTCTGAGACCACTTCTCCTGACTTAAGGATTTCATTTCCTAAGTTTAGTTTTCATTGACATTTAGATCCCCATTGCTCAGAATAAGTTGATATTGATAGATTTTATTATTATATCAGATCTTCTTTGATGTTTGTCATCATACTGTCACTGTGTGGTAGTCCGGTCTCAGTCTTTCTACAGTTATGATATAATATAACCCACTAACTCTCAGTTTTATTATAATTTAGTTGAAGTGATGGATAACCCTTTGATTAATACTACCTACAACTGGAGTTCTCATAGGTGGGAGTGGCACCTATGATATGGTCCCTGTTAGCCCACTAGCCTGTCACTACTACTACGACCACCATAAGATGGCACCTCAGGAAAATCCTGCAGTTAGAAGACTGAGCTATCAGCCCTCGCTTCACCTATTCAGGTAAGAGAACTTTGGAGTGAAGTGAGCTCATTTAGGCGCACATGAACGAAGATCTGGTTTTGCGACTCACAATTTGCGAGTCACAAAATTCAATGTACAACAGTGTCAATAACACTGTCTGTGATTCGCAATGGGGTTGCAAATGACCTACCTCATGATTATTCATGAGGGAGGTCACAATTTGCTGCCCCACTGGAGATGTCTGTGACTGCTTTTAAATAAAGCAGTATTTTTTGTTTTTTTAAATGTAGCCCGTCTTCCTTAAAGGAAAACGAAATGTATTTCGAAAACAAAAATGAAAAGTTTTATTTTTATTTTTTCAGAGCAGGCAGTGGTCCATAAAACTACTGCCTACTCTGAAAAATTGTTTTGCATGCTTTCACAAGGATCCCTTCCTTTTTGCGAATGGGTTACTACCATTCGTGCTAACTGCAATTGTTCTGCAACCAGATTTGCGGTCACAAAACAATCATACATACCATTTAGATTCGGTATTAGGAAGGGACGCCCTTGACACGCCCTTTCCTAATACCGAATTGCAAAACCCAAACTGCGATTCGGTAACAAGTTACCAAACCGCATTTTGGGCTTTGTGCATCTCAAAAAATATTTTTCTGGTCGCAAATGGGCCAATTCTGCGAATCTACCCGTTTGTGACTAGAAAAATGCTTTGTACATCTGCCCCTTAGTTAGTAATGAATTTATACTGAGATGTTGTTTGTGTGTATCTCAGTTTTTGTAGGCAAATTAGGCAATGACAATCACCCCTTAGTGGTCAGATACAGCCAGCACTAAAAGACAAAGATGTGAGGCATAAAGTAAAATAAAACATTCCCCTTTTATTATTTACAACTATACAACCCACGCTTTCCACCAACAACAGGGCCACCCCTATCCCCAAACCGACCATCCTATCCCCAACCAAAGTCTAACAAAATTAAGTCCAAATAAAATGTTCAAAGAGAAAAAAAACAGTCCCAACTCCATTTTCCACCCTCTCGACCCACAAGCATCCCTCCCACCAAAACACATTTTGTTTTAAAAGGACATTCTCCATGCAGGTCCAGAGATTATTGAGGGTTGCCTCTATTTGTGCAACCTAGCAGTCCAGACCCATGACGTGTTGGTGGATATGTAGGTGGAATACGCAGTCCACACGTTGGGGGGCATCACTGGTGGGCACAGATGGGCTGCTGCCAGCTGGCAGCAGTGCTGACAGTGTTGTTGCCACTGGGAGGCTGGGCACGCTGGTGGCTTGTTAGAGGACCTGGAACCTTCAGGCAGATTGACAGCTACCTGTGCCTCATCTTCCTCCTTTTGAAGAGCCACCAGCTGCTGGTATTGTTTGCAGATGGCCTCCAGTCTCTGCCACCGCAGATGGGCTTCTATCTCCTGGCGTGTAAGGCGATGTCCTCCAGGAGTAGCTGTAGCTATGAAGAAAAAGAAAAATGACATATTGCAAACAGTTCTCTGTGCAAACAATTGTTTAGAAAGTAAACTGGCACAATAGCAGTATCTTGCTGGTCCCATAGGGCCATTGGAATTTGATGTGGCTGTTTATGAGTCACAGGGACATTGTTTTGCCCACTCATGCTTCACTTCAGTTGACGAATGGCAAAAGGGTACAATTTGAACAGGCATGAATCCATTATGGAAACCATGAAATATAAATCACTTGTACATAAATGTGGTGCATGTCAAAAAAGCATTCCTCAGATATTTTAGATGGCTGGGACAGAACTTTGGATAGAATAAAGGACTGAAGTACTAGGAGGTGACAGAGTGGGCACTGAGAGGGAAGGGAAACACACCCTGTTTTAAGTTTGCAATGCATTGACAGCTTTGTAAATGCTGCATTGTCTGAATCAGATTTACATTGCACAGACAACACTACTGTGCTGCCGAATTAAACCATTCTGCAGTTACATCGTAGTAACATGGGTGACTCATGGGCAGGAGGTAATGAATGATGATGGGTGGAAGGGTACATATCTGTCCGGCTTAACAACTACAGTGAGTTAAGGGAGTAGACGGAAAAATATAATGCTCTCTACTTAGAAGCAAAGCTTTGATAACCAACCAAACCAGATGAAGTGGATGAACAGACATGTCCCTCTCCAGAAAATCTCCCTTGTTTCTTGATCCAAACATTTATCCATTCATCTTTTTATTGTTCTATTCAACCTTTGATACCCTTCATTCAAGCTTTACATTCTCTCTCATCCAGTTCCAGTACATCCATCCATATATCTACCCATCCATCCATACATTCACCTATTCAGCAAATACCCGTTCAACCATCCTTTCACCCATCCATCCATTTACCTATACATCATTTGTTACATCCACTCATCCTTTAACTCCTTTAGCATCCTTTAAACCATCTACCCTTCATCCACTGCGTTAGACTTTTTCATCCTTGACGTGGTATCCCTTAACTTTTTGCCTCTGTTCCCCAGGTTGTTGATGTGTGCTGTTCTCTGATTTTGCTGTTTTTGTTACTCTTGGCACTTTACCACTGCTAACCAGCGCTAAAGTGCAAGTGCTCCTTTACAAAATGTGTATGTAATTGGTTTATCCATGATTGGCATATTTGATTTACTAGTATGTCCCTAGTAAAGTGCATTAGAGGTGCCAGGGCCTGTAAATCTAATGCTACTAGTGGGCCTGCAGCACTGGTTGTGCCACCCACATAATTAGCTCTGTAATCATGTCTCAGACCTGCCACTGCAGTGTCTGTGTGTGCAGTTTTAACTGTAAATTCGACTTGGCAATTGTACACACTTTCCAGGCCTAAACTTTCCCTTTTCTTACATGTAAGACACCCCTAAGGTAGGCCCTAGGTAGCCGCAAGGGCAGGGTACAGTGTATGGTTAAGGTAGGACATATAGGGGGTTATTACAACTTTGGAAGAGGTGTTAATCCGTCCCAAAAGTGAAGGTAAAGTGACGGATATACCACCAGCCGTATTACGAGTCCATTATATCCTATGGAACTCGTAATACGACTGGTGGTATATCCGTCACATTTGGGACGGATTAACACCTCCTCCAAAGTTGTAATAACCCCCATAGTAATGTGTTTTATATGTCCTGACAGTGAAATATTGCTAAATTAGTTTTTCACTGTTGCACGGCCTGTCCTTCTCAGAGGATAACATGGGGGCTACCTTTAAATCTGATTAAAGTATAGATTCCCTTTGGGAGCGGATGGACATGTGGAGTTTGGGGTCTCTGAGCTCACAATTTAAAAATACATCTTTTAGTAAAGTTGATTTTGAGATTGTGTGTTTGAAAATGTCACTTTTAGAAAGTGAGCATTTTCTTGCTTATATCATTTCTGTTTGTGGATTCCCTGTCTGGGCCAGTTTGACAGTTGGGCTGGTTGCACCTCACACTAGACAGTGACACAAAGGGAGCTGGGATGTAGCCTGCATATCCTGATGAGCCATCTGTGCTAGGAGGGAGGGAGGAGTGGTCATTTACACCTAAAAGGGCTGTGCCATCCCTCACACATTGCAGTCTCCAACCCCCTGGTAAGTGCCTGGGGCCTGGCCTGGGCAAGGCAGGATTTCACATTCAAAAGAGACTTTACTTTGAAGTAGGACTACTTCAAAGGAGCAATTGGGTATAAGAAGGGCACCCAAAAACACAGACTTTAGAACACTTCTGGAAACAAGAGAAACCCCTGTCTGGAGAATAGCTGAAGACCTGAGGAAGAAGAGCTGCCCTGCCTGGGACTGTGCTTTGTGGAGCTATCCTGCAGTTGCTGCTTCTGCCAGAGTAAGAGGGCAAAGATTGGACTTTGTGTGCCTTCCATCTTGTGAAGAAATCTCCGATGGATTGATTTAGAGCTTGCCTCCTGTTGTTTGAAGACTTCTCTCTGCCAGTACCTGGAGTCTCTGGAGAGACTCCAGCTCTGACAAGTGGTGCCCTATCTAGTCCCTGGGCCCTTAAAAGGAAAATCTGGTGAAAATTCAAGGATATCAACTTCAGACGACTCCGGACCGACGTCACTGCTGAATCCGATGACGCCGCCTACAACCGACTCCGTGATCTTCGCTGGAACGTGACAACCTTTGCAGGCCCGACATCGCTGCAGCCTGGCCGAAGTCCTCGACTCCGTGGAAGTTTCCGCACCACTTCGTGATCAATGCCGCTCAAATAGTGCAGATTCAACTTTTAGCACAGACGTCACGACTTCACGCATCGGCTTGTTTTTACTCTTCACCAAAGGTACCGTACCTGGGGGTCTACGCAACTCCATGTCCGGCGCCGCTGGTGTCGGATTGTTGGGAACGACTCCGTCACGATGCCGTGTTAACATCTCATCGAAGCATTTTGTGTTTCTAAACGCTATTTTTTAGTTTAATCTTTAAATATTTATGACTTGACTTGTGTATATCGGATTTTTGTTGTTTTGGTCTTGTTTTGTTTAGATAAACATTTCCTATGTTTCTAATCTGGTGTTGTGTCATTTTGTAGTGTTTCCATTACATTACTGTGTGTGTCTTGGTACAAATACTTAACACCTAGCACTCTAAAGTTAAGCCTACTGCTCTGCCAAGCTACCAAGGGTGTAAGCAGGGGTTAGCTGGGGATGATTCTCTTTTACCCTGACTAGAGTGAGTGTCCTTGCTTGAACAGGGGGTAACTTGACTGTCAACCAATGACCCCATTCCTAACACTCTGAGGCACCCTTTCACCCACAGACCCTTTCATCCTTCCTTTCACTCATCCATGCATCTCCTTTCAATGTCATATGCATCCTTTCACCCCCCACACATCCTTTCACTCATATACCATTTCACTCATCCTTTTTCATCCATCTATCCTTCATTCACTTTTCCATTGAACCTTCTTTTGTAGTGTCCATTCATGATGAGCTTTTGTCTGCTGAGTTGGAGATAGAAGAGGCCATTAAGAACTCAGCCCCTGCTGTAGCTACTAAAGCAGTAAGTTCCCAAGCTAGGCCCTTGCAGTGAGTATTCTAATAATTGTCAATAAGCAAACAATATGACTTACCAAAGCCAGTCCCTGCTGACCAGGTTTGGCACACTCCTGCTGTCACTGGCTCCTGCATTGCGTTAGTTCTGCTTGAAAAAACATTGCACATTTTAAATGGCAGACACATCTCCCCTTGTTATTTTTTAAGAACTAATTCATCAAAATACTACAGCGATAAATCACTGCCGTTCTAACTTCTTCTATGATTCACTTTATGAATTTTGTTGGTTAACTATTTTAGAAATGCCAGCCAGTCAAGTCAACCACAAACAGTTCATAATGGAGGGGTAGAGCTACATCACTGAAGTGCAATGAATAGGTGACATATGTGGTTAATCCAGGAGGACTTATGGTGATTTGGTGAGCTCTTGGTTGGCAACTACAAAGGGACCATACTCAAGCTTCTTTCCAGCCATGCTGCACTGTCATCGAAAATGCTTATGTGGTATACTACTGTATAAATGAATAATACATACACACTTTAGTGTTTGAAAATGAGCAAGGAAAAGAAAACCTTCATGTGTCGAAAAGCTGACTTGGCATGAAATCGTCTCTGTAGAGTACTTGAGTAATCTGTCCTCCTAGTCTTACACCACCAGTCCACAAGATATATAAAGGGTGAAGGGAAAGCTACGTTTAGCAACAAAGCAGAAAAAAGTTATACACTAGTACTGACAAGAGGGAGTCAGGTACAGAAACATGAAAAGTAGAAAAATGCAGTGATCAGAAGAATATAACAAAGCTTAGATAGAACAAAAATAAGTACATGAAAAGGTAGAGAGGCACAGTAAAAAAAGATAAAATATTCTAAATGAGGAGGGTGAAAGTTAAGGAAATAGTATAACAGGAAGACTTACTGAGGACAGATGATCAACCAGCTGCCCCACTTGTGGTGGAACTGGCACCCTTGTCCTACCAGACCCACTTGAGATCTTGCCCTCTTCTTCCCCTTGAGTACTGAGGCAAGAAATGAAGAAGGTAAAAATTAGATTAGTTGTACACTCCCCAAAAATATTTTGACAGGCAAAGGCAAGCACAGTAACATTGTACTTTTCTAAATCAGATCACCTATAGTGCTAGTAATGAATTAAGTTGACCTATTAACAAGTGCTACCACCTCTGCCTCAGTCAAAATGGGTCAGGCTGCACCCCTTGGCAGCACCTATGTGCACAAGGTAAGCGACTCGCAGCCGCACAGTCACCGCCACTCCCTCTGCCACCCTGCTCTGCCATGGCACTGGGTAGAAAAAAAGGGGAATAAATAGAAGGAAGGAAGAAAAAATAAAGAAGAAAATGGAAAAGCAAAAAAAGATAAAGTATTAAAAAAAGACACGAAAAACAAAAAAAATGACAAATGCGTAAAATACACAAACACAGAGACGCACAATGATGAAATAAATGAAAATGAGGGATGGATGATTTAGAAAAATGTGGGACTGAAAAGATTAAGGGTGGATTAAAGTTAGGCGCAGCACCAATCACAGAGAGCCAGGGAAAGCAAAATGGCTATGGACATGTGAACCGCGTGGTGCAGTTGGCGCAATGTTTTCAGCGCGATAGCATGCATTGCGCTCATGAACATGAAACACAGGGCAAATAGGTGCGTCAAGCATTTCCTTCTGCTGGCAGAATTCTGCGGAGTCCGTGGAGGTTAACCACTCAGCAGAATTCAGCATAGAGGAACTCCACAAGCTCTGCCCACCCTTACCCTTATCACAGTTCTAGAGCTTTGGCCTCAATATCTGGCACTACCTCCACATAGACCTCCACTAATACTGTTCCATCAAATCTTTTATATATAGTCTTAAAGAATTGTGTTCTAACACCTCTTCACCTAAATACACCCCACACAATTATTTATGCAGACGTAAGGATACCACTTAGTGCCTCTATCTAGGTCAACCTTCATGCCCTTCATTTTACCAAACTTAAAAAAGCAGGAACCTCTTTTACTGTTCTTTGGTCCTTTTGATACTACTCTGCCTCTCATTCATTTTGGTTCTACATTTTATTTCCTTTTCTTGGCATTACAGTCTGAATGTCTGATTTTAATGTTCATGTGCTCTGTGCTGCAACCCTCTAAATGTATTCAGATTTTCTAGCATAAATATTTGAAATCAGTCTTGAATGACATCTTACATCTCACTTACAGTTCAGCACACTAATGGAGACATGGTCTGGCTCATACTATTTAAAAACACAAAACATATCAGTAGATATATGCATAAATAAATAAGAATTGCACGTCATGAAAGCTAAATTTTTGGAAGCTAAAAAAAACACTTATCATTGCAGGGTTATATTGGATATTTAAATTTCCCTGAAGACAGAGATCAAAGTGAACAAGGTAGAGTGGAGGTAATTCTTACGGTAAGTGATCTGTGCTGTAAGACTGCACGTGTAATCAAATTTAGAAGTTTCACAAGATAGAGCTTTGTCAAATGAAAAGTGATAACAATTTAAATACAAGACATTAATATATGTCCCTTTGGGAACAGCAACCTTCTCAACATTCTTAGTCTATCACATTTGATGTATTGATCTGTTATCTTTTGGAAATATTTAATATCACCACAACCATGCACTTTATTGCTGAAATGATGGCAGACTCTTTATCAGCGTAACTATGCAAATAATTATTGTGTATGAGCTAAAGACTCCTAAATCTTGCATTTGTTAGGATCTTCATAATCCTATATAACAGCTCCACGCACATAATAGTGCAATATATTTAATTGGAGCTTTTACAGTGGAAGAGCACCTTGATGATTTTCAGGGCTTTTGTGAAAGCTCAGTATACTGTGTTTTATTCACTTTGACTTTGGGTACCATAATTGCTGTATTGTATTGCTTCCAAGTAAAATGGTGGTACTCTATGCTGAGTGATTAATAGAGTTCTGTAAATGTGATCCAAGTTGGGTTGCACTCACCATACACTGCTAATTACTCCACATATTACTTTACAAATTTAATCTTCTATCACATCATTGATAACATCACTGCAATCTTGGAAATGAAAATATTGATGAGAAAAATGTGCAAAGCAGGGGCGTGAGTTATAGATACCTTAGGACATGAGTTATAGTTACTTTAAATAACTGTAGCTGGTAAATTTCAAAATTTCAGTCTTCTTATGAGTTTAAAATGTTACATTGTCATTAAAAGTCTGACCTAACAATAACCTTTTTTAACCTTTGTTTTTTCAGTGAAAAAAAATATTTATATGCAGAATATAACAGTAGCAATAGATAGTATTCACCTCTTGATAGCTGAAGGAGACTTAGCAATCTATATGATTACTACTTTGAACTATAAAAGCTTGGTTCCCACTACTAATTTGCAAATGGAAGATAGCGTTTCAGAATTCAGACTTGGTGGGATCAAAATGTTTTTCTCATTGGAATTAGCAGGACAACTTTTAGTGGTGGGGGTCCAAACAAGGTGGTACTTCATTTAAGATTGGCCATCCAATTGGAAAGCTTCTGTGCAAAAGAGAAAGAATACCCCAAAGAAAAACCCCTAAAACTACCCAGGCAAATAAAGTAAACTACCCATTGGAGCCTATGTAAATTTGGTGCAGTTTGCTTGGTCATTGATTTTAAATGAATTACCAAACATGTGAGTGGTCTTTACACATGCTTGTGTTATATATAAGGAAGCATTTGTATTTGCTTCCTTTTCCTTTGTCTGTGAGCATTTGCCAGTATAATTGGACATAATATTTCTGAAAAAGATCCATTTCATCCAATTAGGAATAACGATGATGCCTCTCCTCTGGGTCATGAAGTGATCTCAAAATGATGTGGACCTTCCCTCACACTCATCCTGGTATGGTTGCTACAAGGGTAGATAACAAATACACCTCAACAATGCCTTTCTGGGGTTTAAAACATAGGGGCATATTTATACTTTTTGCCGCAAACCTGGTCAAACATAGCTGTGCAGCAAAAACTATACTGCCGGCCTGCGCCATTCCACAGCACAAGACGGGCACCATATTAAAAGAATGGTGCATGCCGATGCTAAACTTGGGCTAGTGTCTTTAAAAACTCTCTAGCAGGGTGGGGGTGGCGGTAGGGAAGGAGAGGGTTGTGCGTCCAAAAATCACACTAGCCCAGTTAGAGGAAAAAAAATGCCTCTAACCAGACTAGCGTCATTTCCTGGTGAACAACTACCAAAACATGACTCATTTCTTAGTAAAGACAGGAGTCATGGCCACCCACCCCAATGGCCAGCACAGGGGACAAGTGTCCCCTGGCCATGACCATTGCACCCTTTGCCATGGCAGGGGCCACCAAGTTAGGGTCCCCAATGGCACTTAAAATTAAAGTTATAAAATACTTACCAATATTTACCTTACTTACCTGGGATGGGGTCTCTCATCCTCTGGTGGCCCTCTGGTGTGGATGTGGCTGTTCCTGGGGCTGGGGCAGGGCACCTGTGGACCCATTACATGGTGTTTAACCATGGGAATGGGTCCACAGGTCCTTTAATGCCTGGTCTGACCCAGGTGTTAAATAATGGTGCAAAGGAAGCTTTGCACCATTATTTAGCCCCTCTTCCCACCCGTGCGTCATTTTAGCATAGGAGATAAATATGGGTCTATGGGATAGCACAATTTTTTAGATGGGAACACCTACCTTGCATCTCATTGATGCAAGGTAGGTTCACGCATTCAAAAAATGGTGGAAACTCCAAAATTTTGACATAGATGTGTTTAGTGCCAAAATTTAAGTATGGAGTTCAGTTTGTCCTGAATTCGCATCAAAAAAATTGCCGCAAATTTGGCGAAGTATATAAATATGCCCCATAGTTCTTGCAGTATTGCTCTGATGCCAGAAAGGATTCCCTTTGTCCTGCCTTTTTTGACAACATGCTACCCACCTCACTCAAAAGGTAGAAGGTTTCTTTCCTTTTCCTCATCTAGGAAAGAAAGATATCTTTTCCCCACTAACGCTATTGTGGTCATCCCGCTAGGTCTGATAATGTTTTTTATTAACTCATACAAACCAGTGAAACGATTTGGAATTTAATCTTGTGAATAAACAAGAATTACTCCAAACTGACTATTTTAGCTAGTTCTCCTGTGCATTTCAGAGTTTAAACTTCTTTCTCAGGGATTTCCTTACACAAATATTGAACTTGGTTATAACTATACAGGCAAATAAAAAGGATCAATAAATATCTCAAGAAGAGAACACTTTCAATAAGCCAAAACATTCAAATCTACCCATAATGCAAGTGTCAATCATTCCGTTTTTCAACCACCAGCAATTCAGAAAGCTAGTGAGCTGCTCGATCTGAAGATGACATCAACTATACGTACATGGCAGCACATAATGTTACACTTATTTACTACCATGTGCTTCCTACTCTTTGTTTTTAACCCAGATGTCCTCTTCTTCTTCATTGATCTGATCTACGCATTCCTTTGAAATTTGTCATTTTGAATACCAGCAGTTTAATGTTTATGTCTTTTTAATGTAGTGGTAAAATATTTATATCTCAGTTCATCTCTTCAAATGTAAGTTTTATAATGCAAGGCTTTCATTCCAACTGAAATTTCATAAGTATTACTAAAATAAGTACAATATCCCAAACATATTACATTAATTAGTGAAAAAAAAGATCATCTCACTTTCACTCCTTGATTTTGAACCAGAGTCTTGCTTTGTGAAAGTTCTGGAAACACATCTTATTATAGGTCCTTTAGTTTAATAATTGAATGTTCTTATAAAAGTCTACCACTCTTCATTAAATGTACCTTTCAAAGATTGTATTGTATTGTAATCGTATTTATATAGCACTTACTACCCCTGATGAGGCGTCCAAACGCTTTTCGGTGAGTAGCACGCTACTCTGGAACCCAACAAGAATTAGTGATGGATTAATATCGGGAAATAATGAGTACAGTTTTAGTATTATTATGCGTTAATTTGTGCCATGGATATGAGAGTTTGTTAGTTAGATTGACTGGAGTAATGGAGGGGTGGAGGAGGAAAGAAATCCAGAAGTGTTAATTGGGAGTATATCCGTCATTTACTCAACACAAAGGCTTGGGATGAGTAAAGGGGGATGGAGGAGGGAAGAATATGTGGAAGGGTTAGGGAGAGCATAGTAGCAGGGTGAGATAAATGTGGGAGAATTTAGTAGGGTTGTGTGGGAGGTCACAGTAGTAGAGTGAGGTTTGGTGAGTTAGATGTGGAAGCAGAGGGAAGAGCTTAGGCAGACTTATTTAGGAGATGAAAGTAGTAGAAAGGATTTGGGATGAGTCAGAGTGAGAATGGAGGATAGTTTGATAGAGCCATGACATATGATGATGGGTAGATAAGTGTGATAAGATGAGAGCAGGAATTCATAGATATCTAGTATAACAACCCACCTAGGAGCCATGCAATGACCCACGAACATGCCAAGCACAGAAACAACATACATATATACACATATAAATATACATACACACATACACACACACATACAAACACACATGAATACACACACATATGCACACACAATACATAAATAGAACCATGGGTAAAATATACTTAGTCAAACAGGTTTAAAGAGTGTGTGTGTATTTTATTGTTATGACATAGTAGCGATACATATTTTCTAAAGACCTATACATAACTAGAAATACACACATATTCTGAAAAAAAATATTTATCAACATAGGCATATGCAGTCCATAGTTGTTTGAATATGGTGGTTAGGAAGGAAAGACCCAACTCTTGAGTAGTTTTCTTAAGACAAGAAAGTTATCTGTGGGTCTTATAGTTAGGGGTAATGAATTCCATAGTTTGGCTGCTTGAACAGAGAAGGATGTACCACCTATAGTCTTTTTCTTGTATGGTGGTGTTCTAAGGCGAGGTGCCAATCTTGACCGGAGGTTTCTTTGTTGGATGTATTTGGTTATTTTGTTTCTGATAAAAAGCGGTCCTGTTCCATGCATAGCTTTGTGGGTGATACAAAGCAGTTTGAAAGTGCATCTTCTGGCAACGGGTAACCAGTGTAGTGCTCTCAAGGCAGGGGAGATGTGGGCTTGCAGCTTTACATGTAACAGTAGCCTGGCTGCGGAATTCTGGATACGTTGTAGTTTTTTCATAATAGAGATGATCCATGGTAGAGGCCATTAGCATAATCCAGTTTGGATAGTACAAGCGAGATAGTAGCTTGCACCTTGTGTGGAAATCCGAGGTGGGGGAAGATGTGTCGTAAAGTCTTCAAGGTGATGAAGCTTGTTCATGCTAATTTGTCCACTTGGGCATTCATAGTTAACTTGGAATCCATGGTGATTCCTAGGTTTTTAACTCTCTTGGGTAATTGAGGAGGTCGTCTGAGATCGTCAGGCCAGACGCACAGAGGGTCATACTTTTTCCAGTCACCACATATGAGTATTTCTGTTTTGGAGGTATTTAGTTTGAGATGGCTCCAGGTCATCAACGGCTCTGAGGCAACTGAAGATTTGTGAGTTGTGAATGTTTTTGGAGCATTCTAATTTAAGTAGTATTTGTGTGTCATCTGCATAGTTGTAGCATGTGAGATGGAAATCACTGATCAGTTCTGGTAAAGATATCATGTAGATGTTGAAAAGCAAAGGTGAGATGACTGATCCTTGGGGGACCCCTGATTTTGTGAGGTACGGTTTGGACGAGAAAGGGGGCGAGTGGATGATATTAGATCTTTTTTGAACATAGGAAGTAATCCAGTTGAGAGAAATCCCTTGTATGCCGGCTTCTTGGAGTCTTTGAATTAGGGTGTCATGGTCAACCGTATCAAAGGCAGCATCGCTGGACACATCCTAGTTGTCATTTTTGCTAAGCCTGAACTAGTTACTATTCATAGCATCACTCTGAAATCTCTGAAATCTGGCTTTTTTAGAGGCAAAAAACAGGGGGGCAGACAGTGGTTATGTGCTACAAACTAGCAAGGCAATTTCCACAGTCACGACAAAAACTAATTAAAAAAACACCACTTTAAAAGAGACCAGGCTGCCTGAAACACAGAGAGTCCACAGTAAAACAGACAAAGGTAGCTGAAATAAACACTTTTGAACAAATAATACTATTTACTCACACAAATCTCAGGGCTCCTTACCTAGGTCTTTTTGCAATCCTTGAACACTGGGCTGTATCAGGACACAGGGGAGATGCAGAGGCTCACAGAATGGAGGTGGCTGTCTTGGGCTTCCCTCCACAAACTTAAGGGGCCAGAGAAGGTGTGGGGTGCGGGGCTCAGGTGCAACAGGGACTCAAGGAGCCAATTAACTAAGTTCAGTCCCTGTGGTCAGGGGGAAAGGCAGCTGCTGCTCTATTCTGAATCTCCTTGGAGACAGACAGGCTGAATCCACACTTCCTAGCTAGCAGAGTCTACTTTCCAGGTAAGGAAGAGATTGTTTAAGAAACAAACACTGGAATACTGCTGGACGCGCACTCTGAAATCAGGCTTTTTTAAAGGCAAAAAAAACAGGGTGGCAGACAGTTTTTAAGCACCATTTAAATCACAGAAACAGATGTAAACAGTCTCCTAAAAACACACTCTGCAAGATGTATGTAGCCTTTTTACTTAGAAGTAAAAAAGGGGGTGGGGTTATGTGCCACAAACTAGCAAGGCAATTCACACAGTCACGGCAAAAACGGATACAAAAAAAACACCACTTTAAAAGAGCCCAGGCTGCCTGAAACACAGAGCGTCCACAGTAAAACAGACACAGGTAGCTGAAATAAACACTTTTGAACAAATAATACTATTTACCCAGAAAAATCTCAGGGCTTTTTACAATCCTTGAACACTGGACTGTATCAGGACACAGGGGAGATGCAGAGACTCACAAAATGGAGGTCTATAATTTCATTTAAACATCCTAGTGAAAATTATTAATTCATTTAATTCAAAATATTTTTGTTCATATACCTGTAGTTCCATATGCCCCACTCAGTTGTTTTATACTCTAGGGCTCATTTACAAGCCATGTATGCCTCCATAACTTCCTTTCTTCCTTTTTTCTTTTATGCTACAGTGGTGCAGAACTGTCCTTCACCCCTTGCCACATTTACAAACTGGTGCAATGGTACCATTGCACCAGTTTGTAAATGCTTGGGCCACATTATACCTGTGCCATGTATAATGTATTCAAAGGAGCCGTTACCCTGCTAGGAGGCCCACAGGAATGGCACAGTGAAATCTACAAGATTTCACTGCGTTATTCTAGCATCATTTTTTAATGTCTGCTCAAGGGCAGGCATTAAAGTGACACTAGGCTGTTTTAAATGTGCCTCCCCGAGCTTTGCTGGACGAGCGTGATTCTTTACACTAGTCCAGCAAAGCAACACAACTGGGCTGGAAATTCTGATGCAGTTGTGCTGACGAAGACCATGGTGCACCCTATTGTAAATACTGTACTATCATGGTGTTATTAGGGGGGGGGCGCAGGGTGGTGTAAGCAAACTGGTGCATCATGATCAATGCGTCAGTTTGTTGTAAATGAGGCCCTCTGTCTACTAACTGAAGCCTCATTTGTATTAATGAGTGATAATTGTGACCTACATTTTTTTGTACTGGAAATTCCAATGTAATAATAATTCTAACATCAAACATGATTGCCACCAATGTTCCACTTCCCTTGTTCTCTTGTTTTTTACGCTGCAGAACACAACCCACCTAGGAACCTTATTGAACCTCTGCCTTGACTGATACAAAGTTTCACTTAAGCGGAACAGACTTACTTGTGTGCAAGTAATGTATGTTATTACCATTCATGAAATAGGGACAATTTATGCAATTGAAACTATGCAATGTTTCCATCAGTTTATTTGTCACTGTTAGCTGTAACAATATTATTCTTACTTTTTTTTGGGCCTAGACGAATTGATCTCTTAAATCTCCACCCATTGTTTATCGAGATAACAGCTATTCTGGAAATAGCCATGTCAAACTTGTATTGTTCTCCAAGTTATTCCTTTACTTTGCCTCAACAGTGCTCAATGTGTTGGTTTAAGCAGTATCCAATAAAACAGTCTCTTTTTGAGTTTTCCTTACTAATAGTTTAAGTCTAGTCCTATGCTCTGCCTTTGTCTGTGTGATATCAATAATATCTCTCTTGAAACCTCTCTTTTGATGATGTCCCATTAATAGCTGCTGTACACATTGAAAAATCTTTTCATTTGCAATAATAACTTAAATCTCAAAAGTTCATTATAGGAAAGTGGTGTTATCATCCTCTAAGTTTCCAAGGACATTCATGAAAGTACTTCCATTTTTATTGTTTGCAAGATGCTGCTGTCCTGGGAATCGCAAGGAGAGCATGATATATGTCCTCTACCCTTGGTTAAAGCTGAAGGACCTACTAAATATGGCACCATTTGAAAAGGTGAGGAGAAGGGCAATAAATATCCTCCACTCTGTTGCAAGATGAGGAGTTACTAACTACCCTTTTAAGGCAAGGTGTGAGATAACCAATACTTGACCCAAGACAAGGTTGCTCCTCTACCCTCAGACAAGACACAGCAACACCAAAAAAATTCCTCCCTTCCCTTGGTCAGGGCAAACAAATAGGACAACAAATACTGCAGCCTTTCGACATCCGGGGAAAATTACAGTAGGCCAAGGAGAATCAGGGAAATAAACATCTAGAGCAAGCACAGAATTTAATTATTTTATCAAATCCCAATCCTTTCTTGTCTATAAAGAGGCCCTTTCCTTGTAAATGTATTTTAATTATACCAGCGGAGATGAGCACATACACCTTTGCCTGTTGTGTGAAGAATTTTCAAAACATTCTACTTAGGCATCTGATGCCCCCTGACCCCTTTTATAAAAGAACTTAGTGAAGTGCCAGCTGGTGGCAATGTTCTGGTGCAGACAGTGCTACTAAAGGTTACACTGTGTATGTTAGTACAGGTATAATAATGGACAAAATGTTTATTTCTAGCTGCGTGGTCTGGCTATGGACGACAATGGGTGCTTGAGACAAGAGCTCCGCAGGATGGTGGGGCCTGGATCGGGGGAGGCACGGAGTCTCTCATTCATCGTCAGGAAGGTGACTGGAGGATGGCGCTTCAGGGAGGGCGATCCCTGGGGGTGACGCGAGCTTGCAGCTCCATGTGAATTGGCACCTCAGGGGTGCGGCCTGCAGTGGAGCCGCAGACCGCAGCCTTCTGTATCTTGTGGGCCTGGCGCCACCCCTCAGCAAGGCCGGGACAGAGCCGGCATTGACGTTGGCCCACCTGCGCCACCCCCTACCAGTTTTCTAGACTGCTGCTCATGTGAGGCCTGCGGTGGGACCCGGAGACGCGACCTCTCGCGTTGGCTGCCCGATTTAGCCTGGCGCCTCCCTTGGAGCAGTTGGAGCGGAGCTGGCGCCGAGCAACTATAGACCCCCACGACCAGTGAACGCTGCACCAGGAGCTCGGAGGTGAGACACCCCTCTGCTGGGGGAATCACCTTCCCCTTCACGCACTCATTCTGCCCCTCCCCCGCTGGGGGGGCCCCTCCTGCTACAACGGGGGTCCCTGGACTAACCTGCGCCATGTCAAGGTGGCGGTTGAGCACCCCGGACGCTTTTCAGCTTTGGGAGACCTGCTGGACCGGGATCTGCACGCTGAGGCAGCGCATGTCGCCCGTGCCCTAATATTTCCCCCCTCCCCCTCACTGAACGTAACAGGCAGAGAGGGGAACAACAACTGCCAGGAATCGGCCCACAACGTATTGGGCAACAAGTGTTCTCCACCTGGCAGGATGCCCACACCCCCGAGTGCAGAGAAAGAGGCTCCCCTTGCCGTCACACCTCCTCTGCAGCGGACAGAAGCCTACTTACCTTTGGGCTGCAACCCTCTTTCTCTCTTTGGGCACGGGCTGTGCAGCGGGCTTCATTTGGGCCATGCTAACCACCAGTCACTCTGCTGAGAGGGCCGAGACCCTCCCACCTCTCCCCCCTTCGTCTTGGCATGCGGCTTCTGACCAACTGTAACTTTAAGGGAGAACTGCCGAAGACCCTAATTTCTTGCAATGCCGCTACTAGGCTCTGCGGCGGGGCCAGAGATGCCAGGCGGTAGGTCGTGGACTAAGAACTCAGGCAAACCGGTGAGACAGCTGCTCTTTTCTGAGGCCTTACTTCACTCCAAGGCGTTACCCCCCACCCCAGTGGCACAGCCGCCCGTCTGACACAATACCATGGCAGACACAGCTCAGGAATCCACCATGGATCATATCCTCCAGAAGATTTCGGCGATGGGTCGCAGATTAGAGGGAATGGACAATGCAATGGCCCCATTGACTGCGAAAACTAAATGCATCAGTCTAGGTATTGCAGGCTTCCAGTCCCATGTGATGGGGCTTGAACAACGGGTGACATTGGTAGAGGGGCACGTCGCTTCCTCCTGGGATAGGTACCAAGAACTCCTGTTTCTTCGCAGCAAGATGACAGATCTAGAAGACAGGAGCCAAAGGGACAACGTCTGATTCCTAGGGTTTCCTGAAAATATTGAGGGCATGGATATCCATTCGTTCTTGTGGGAGGCATTGCCCAAACTCACTGCCATAACCTTTGACCCTCCCCTGGAGTTCCAAAGAGCACAAAGGCTAGGCCCCAAGAGATTTGATTCAACCATCCATCCCCGACCGATCATAACCTGCCTCCTCTGCCATCTGCAAGCCCGCCAACTCATACAAAGAGCACGCACACATGGTACCTGCCAGTTGGCGGATAGGAGATCCGGATATCAGCTGACTTCTCCAAGGAAACCAGTGAGCGCAGGAGGGCATTCCTGGATCTCCGACCCAGGGCCAGATGGAGGTGAAATATGGCCTGTTTGAACCGGCGAGAATGTGGATCACGAAAAACTGTGTGTTTAAACACTTCTATGACCCGGAGGACCTATGCTCTTTTCTGGATGGCCTTCTACCCATGGACACTTCCACCCCGATCCCACCTCGTGACCCAATGGCTATGGAACAGAATGCTTTGCCCCAGGGTCTTGCCCCAGGAGGGTCAGGGCCAGACCACCACCCTACAGTCTCCTATCCCAGGGGACAAGACTTAGAAAGACTCATCAACAGCTATGATGACAGAAGGCAGGTGCTGCATGCGGTGGCACTCCACACGCAAGTGGGAGACAGAGACAAGTCTTGCTCCCCCTTGAAGCCTCCTACAGAACCCACTTGAACTCGTTATTTTCTACTGGGCTGCAAGACGTCAAGAGGCTGGTGGCCCTTGCCCCCGGACTTGGACCGGCAGAACTTTCAACGATCCACTGGCTGGATAAGTATTGATCCATATTACTGCATTGTGTTGGTTGTTTCGTTATTATACTGCAATGCTCTCCTACAGGTTTAATACGGGTACCAAATAAGTTCATACGATTAGCCAGTCCCTGTTAGGACTGTTAGCACACTGGACCTTGCGTACCTTTTGGCCTTGGTAACCCCACAGTTAGTTTGTCAGCTTACATAATATTGATAATTGCTCAATTGATTGTTACTATCATACTTCTTAGTGCTATTGTTACGATATTTACTTGGTCATATTTTGTACCTCTTTTACCTCCTCTCTCCGCCTGCACTCCGCTCCCCTCCTTCCTCCAATGTGCAGGCAGCAACATTGACACTATGACAGCTTCCAATACCCCCTCCCACCCTTGGGAAACCTGCTGCACTTGCTGCGGCGTTCCTTGACATGCTAGCCCTCCAATCACGCTGCACTGCGTTGCTCCGGTCCCTGTCAGGTGCTACCATTCTGAGCGACTCCGGTTCCATGGTCATAGGACGTTCACGTCACTGGGCAGAAATGGTCCTGCATTGTGTTCGCCCCCACTGGCTGGGGTCCCGCTGGCCAGGTGCCGGGGCTCTCAGGGTTCAGGCATAGACCCGCAGATTAAGGTTTAGGACTTTTGGGGCTCTTGCTTTTCTCCAAGCCTTTCCTCCTCTCCCCCCCTCCTCTCTTTTATCCCTATTGTCCCTCTCTCTGAGCTGGGATTAGCTTTGTTCTTCCTGTTTTCTTAGATCCTCCTTTATCACCACTCCTCTCCTAAACCCTCTCTTCTTCTTCCCTCCCTTCCTCCCCCTCCTGCCCTCTTTCTCTTCTCTCACTCTTCATCTCCCACCTTCCTCTTTCCCTCCCTCCTGGTGCCTTTCTATATCCCGTTCCTTTCCTCCCTCCACCTCTGCCCCCCTTTTCTCTTTTCTCTACACCCCTCTCTCTTTCCACCCTTCCCACTCATCCACGCTAACCCCCCCTCTTTTCTTTTCTCGATAGGAGGAATCCCTTGGATATCTCACTCCCTCTCTACCCTCCGTTGCCCCACCTCCCCCCAACTCATAACCTTTTCAGCCTTTTACCACGTAGGACTCCTCCCCTGTCTACTTATCTCAGTCCTCCACATCACTCACCCTTGCCACCCCCTCTAGCCCTCCCTATTGGCTGGATACTCGTCCTCCCTACCCACCCCGAAGGGGGCAGTACTCTGCCAAGGTGCGGCATTGCAATCTTGCTACAGAAACGTCTACCTCTCACTGTCGCCAAATCATGGGCCGACCCAGAGGGACGATACGTGTTCGCCAAACTGAAAATTAGGAGGCTCTGCGCTCTGTGTGAGCTCCGTCTCTGCCTCAATCGGTTCAAAAAGGCATTTCTTTCTACACATCAACCGCCTCTTGACCGAGATAGGGGCTACCCGATACATAATCGGGTGAGACTGGAGCCTGACTAGAGATGTAATACTGGACAGGACCGGACCTCTGGAC
The DNA here is from genome assembly GCF_031143425.1 of Pleurodeles waltl. Lineage (NCBI taxonomy): Eukaryota > Metazoa > Chordata > Amphibia > Caudata > Salamandridae > Pleurodeles > Pleurodeles waltl. Next base: position 950,676,895 of record NC_090445.1, read on the forward strand.
AACGCTAATAATGGAGACAGGGCCTTGCAGTCCGACGTAATGCAGGACAACGGCCTGGTAGACTTCCCGAGGATGACACACCCGTCTGATAGGGAATATACCTATTTAGCCCCAGTCCATGGTACCCAATCCCGATTGGATTATTTTCTTACCTCACATAGCATTGTGGCACACACGCAGGATGCTAGCATATTAGGTGGGGGTCTATCGGACCACTACCCTTTTAGCCATCCAGTTGGGCCTGGTGTCCCAAGGCCGCAAGCCACGGCGATGTGCTGTCCACCGCTACCAAGCCACTCAAGGAAAGGCGCAACTGCAAGTGCATGCATCCACCTACGTCCGGGACAATCTTGGCTTAGTGGCGTCCAGGAGGGTTACCTGGGCGGCAGCCAAGGCGACTATACGGGGCCATATGATGCATGATGCCACGCTGGCAAAAAATGATAGAAAGACGCAACAAACAACTCTGGAAACTGACATCAGATGCCTGATGCGACAATATACAGACCACCCCTCCCTCTCCATCCGTAGACAACTGGAGAGGGCCCGTATGGCTTTGAATGAACTCTTTACTTCTCAGGCCAAATATGCGCTGCAACGCCTACAGGGACGACATTATGAACAGGGGGAGAAGGCTGCCCATTTGTTGGCAGCCCAGCTCCACCATAGGGGCGACCCTAGGTATACCCGCCATCAAGGCCTGTACTGGGGAGACTCTTGCACACCCGCAAGAGATACTCGATGAATTTGCGACCTTTTATCGGCACCTCTACTTCCCATTATTGCAGTCCTCTCTTGCCCTGATAGAGGCTATTCTCAGCAATATTACTTTGCCCTGTCCCTAGACGCTGAACAGACGTTTGACCGCACAGAGTGGCCGTACTTATTTGCAACATTGACGAAATTCGGATAGGGTGACCAATTTATTTCCAAAGTCCGTTTGCTGTATGAGCACCCTACGGCGCGGGTCAAATGCAGGAGGCTTCCTTTCGCATCCTTTTCCTATCCGCAGAGGAACCCGACAGGGGTAACCTCTATCCCCCTTTTGTTCCTACTGGCGTTGGAACCGCTGGCGGCTGCCATTCGCGCTTTCCCCCTGATAGTGGGTCTCCCTCTGTCGGGCGGCACCTCCAAACTCTATCTGTACACTGATGACATTGTACTTGCACTAACCGAACTTGAACGCTCATTGCCTGCCCTCATGGAGATTATTGAAGACTTTGCACCCATCTCCGGTTATCGGGTGAAATGGGACAAAAGTGAGGCCCTTCCCTCTCACAGGTGATGACGAAATCAGCCCTCCTGGGCTTCCCATTTTGCTGGCCCCGAAGTACCTTAAGTATCTAGGAGTCTCAGTCAATCGTGACCTAGAACGTATGGTGGGAGTCAATCTGGATCCCCTCATTGCACGTATGAGCCTTGACTTCAACAAATGGGCCCAACTTGGCCTTTCCATGTGGGGCAGGCTGCAGGCGGTACAGATGGTAATGGTGCCACGCTTCACCTATGTTTTGGGTCTTCTGCCCTTTCAGACACCTCTCTCCACATTGAGATCGATTGACACAGCAATCAGGTTCTTTGTGTGGGGCTCTATGCGCCCACGACTGGCACCAGCCAAACTGATAGAACGCAGATCACATGGAGGAATGGGGCTCCCCTCGGAGGAGCATTACGCCCTAGCCCTTCTCCTGTCACCACTAGCCGCTACCCTGCCCGACCTCGCAGACTCACCGCAGTGGGTATCCTTGGAAAAGGAATTGCTTTCCCACATCCCCTAGCGATTTGAATCCGATCCTGAAGGCAACATGTGTGGCATGGCAGAGGGCTCATCGCCTCCTAGGGGTTCACCTCTTTCTCCATGCCTTGTGGCACAATGATAGTCTGCGCGTAGGTGGAACAGCTCTTAACTGGCAACAGTGGAGGAAAGCCGGAATAGACCATCTAGCCCAGGTGCTGGAGGACGGCAGGCTTAAACCATTCACCAGGTTGCAAGAGGAATTCCATCTCCATCCCACACAAGAGTGGAGATACTGACAACTTCAGCATTGTACGCCAACACACTGACATTACCCGATGGGGGCTACAGTCCTCACCCATAATAGCTTACCTGAAGACATGGGGGAAGCACAAAGATGCAATGGCTGGCCTGTACAAGGTTGTTACTAGTCTCTTATACTCACAACCTGTCCTAGACAAACTGTGCCTACAATGGCAAACCCGCCTCCAGCAGATTTTTGATATGGAAGTTTGGGCAGACGTGTTGGACTCGTTAGACAGAGGCATGCGTGAAGCCCGCTTAAAATTCTGTCTCTTCAAGATACTTAATGATTGGTCCTGGACCCCTGTGAAATTACACAAGACCGGTCTCCTTCTGCATGCGACATGCTGGCGCTGCACAGAAACACACTGTGACCTGCTTCCTGTACTCAGTGGCTGCCCGTCGGACCAGCCTCTATGGAGAGTGGTTGAACGCACCCTGACGGAATCCATGTCGCTCCCAACTCCCTTACCCCCCTCTCTCACCATGTTGCATGACACAAACTCCCTTCCGGCCTTATCACGGCGGGATAAAAGGCTACTGCATACAGCCCTGGCAACTGCGAAAATATGTATTTTATGGCACTTGAGATCTATTACTCCCCCTGCACCCGAGGAATGGATAGTGGCGATGACTAGCATAGCTACCAAGAGAGAATCATCTATAACCTCCAAGATCAGGTTGCCAGCTTTGCTCAAGTTTGGGCCCCCTTCCTCTTGGACGTCTTGGACGCACCGTCGACATTACCGACCTTCAGTTAAACCCCCACACCTTTCATTCTCCCCCTCACCCTCCACACTCCGGCTCCCCTCCTCTCCTCTTTCTATACCCCCTTCTTCCTTTTCTTTTTTGTTCTCTCTCTTTTGCCCTCCCCTCCTCTCTTATTCCTTTTCTCTTCCAGAGTCCTCCCCTCTTCCCCTGTCTTCCCCACATTCACTCAGTAGGTGGTCTTTTTTGGGGCCTATTTAGTGCTCTTTGCTCACTTGGTCTTCTTCCTCCCCTCACCCCTCACCCATAATTTATCTTCTTTTCTTTCTTTGACACCAGCCCCCCGTCTTCCCCTTTCTTCCTGTTTCTCTTTCTCGCCTCTATTCCACCTCCCTCCCCTCTTCTCTTTTCCTTTTTTTTCTCCTTTTTCCCGGCAAACACTGAACAAGCTGGGGATATCCTACTTTTCACCACAATGATCTTCATAGTTTTCCCTTTATGGATGACCGAAATCCAAGGTACTGTTTTCCTTTGTCTTTGAACCTGCCCTTCCCGACAGACCCTGCTGCAGGACAGATTACGTTTGCGAATGTTCAGTAGAGCCTTTGGCTATGTTGATCCTCACTGACAGAGGAGACAAGGCATAGGGTTTCGTGGACCATGTGAGGCGGGCTCATCTCAGAATGTGACCCAAACATACTGCTTGATATCCCCTCTGTCGGTATACTGTTTAAAGGCCTGTGTCTCTTGTTTACCCCCCAACCCCTCGCTACAGCACTGGGTTTTCCATTACTATCGCTAATCATCCTTACCCCTCCTATCCTCTCTTTGCATCTTGTTTTTTTGTCATTGTTTGAATATCCCACTGACCATGCACATGTTTTGTTTATTCAGTTTCTCCTGAGTCGATGTTCATGCGATTTCCGGACCACAATATGCAGGAACTGTTACTTCCTGCCCTTTGTTTATTTCTGATTATTTTTGTTTAATAACGTTGTACTGTAATGTATTTCTATTGCTATTCTTAATAACAAAATACTGCAAAACAAAAACAATATATATTTCTAATGTTTAATTCATGACAATCACTGGCAAAAAACAAGCTTTATTGTCCAGATCATCTCTTTTGTGGCCTTTGAAATATTCAAACCTGATACCTTGCTGTGGGTGTTCTGGCTCCAGGATATCCAAGGATCCGAGTTCAATGGAACATAATTTTCCCTTAAGAGACACACATAGGGGGTCATTATGACTTTGGCGGCTGGAAAAGCCTGTCTGCGGAAGTCCCAACAGGTAGGATGTCATCAGTGTGGCTGCCTCCCTGGTGACCCCATTACGAGTTTCCCACTGGCCCAGTGAGAAACGGCCTACAGCTTTGTCACCGCCTCGTAATAGAGCAGGTGGCAATACTGTAGTGCGTAGGGTGCACCAGAGAGTGAACTTTGTGATGGGGCTGGCCAGAGGGGGCCCTCCACTGCCCATGCCAAGTGCACCCCTTCTCCTCCAGCCTTTACATGACAGGGTTACTGCCATGTATCCTCTGGCAGAGAGGGGGGTCGTAATCCCCAGGTCATTGGCTGGCTGATTAGGACTGCTAGCACTGCCATACCCTCCTGTGGAGGAAAACTGGTGGTGCTGTGAGCCTGACCGCAGCGCTACTGCTGCGGTCGTAATGTGGCAGTCAGACCGCCACATTGGCGGTAGTCTAACCGCCACCACGAATACCGCCAGGATAATAATAAGGGCCATAGTATTTATTCCACTTCCTTTATACTGCTGCCTGTGTAACCTTGGTTCAATTGTTTGGGCTCCTATCTGCAGCTTTGCAAATATCCCAAGCCATTTTCATGAACAGGAAATCTGGTGTAAAGATTATGAGATCGCATTTCTTTCAACTAATAAAACTGAGGCTCGCAAGTAGGAAAGTAAAAGATAATATTTGGGATCTTTGGAACGTCAATCAACTATATTCCAACGGAGGTGGAAAGACAGGGAAATAGAAAGCTTCTCAGGTGGAGCATTCGTAAGGAAGACATGTGCCAGTAAAATGACTGTATTTTGCCTTTTTGAAGAGAGTGGCAGAAGCCGACCTTAAGAAAATTATTATATTAATAGGAACCACCCAAGTATCTAGAAAAAAGGTCACTGATTCTTCTTTGTAAACATAAATAGAAATAATTTAGACCAGAGGTCTTAATGGATTTCTAGACACCTAACGGAGCTTTAGTTAAAAGCCACATGCAGCGAATGACCAGGGAATAGTGAAACAATATAATGTCATCTATATCTTTCTTCTCTTTGAAAATGTTGGTGGATGGGTCTGTTGCAAAAAGGGCAGTGGCCTGAATTTTGCATGCAGTTTATCCCTTCAATGTACATAGGACACGTTTCATGTGTTTACTTCACTGCACATAGTGGCTACAGGACAGATAATAGCCTGCAAGGGACAGCAGAGATATCTCCTTGATTGTGTTTCTGCAATGAAATAATATAAGTGGCCACTTATGGCAATATTGATGACAAAAACACAAAATGGTGCACAATGTGAGTTGGATCTCATGGGAAGAGCTGGCAGCTCTTGGGCACTCATCCCTACTCCCCCGAGGTTTCCTACTCCAAAAAACATAACATAAACTACTTCCCTTTTCAAATAGTTATCATTTGCCCTGGGCAATCATTAATCAACGTTTGGTGGTCATAGGGGAAACAGTGGGCTGGAACTAAATGGTTCACTGTAGAAGCAATTCTTATTTTAGACACCTTGGGTACTAGGACCGTTCATTTCCAATAGAGATTAACAACACTCATGAAACAGTTAAAGGTGGATGAAGAAGCTCCTGAATGTGTCCTGCTAACAGCACTTTTTCTTTCTCTTTCTCTCTTGTCCTTTTCTCACTCACCTCTCTCTCTCCTTCCTTCCCTTCAATCTCTCTCTCTCTCTCTCTCTCTCGCTCATTATTTTTCTTCTCAATTTTTCTCTCTCTTCTCTTTCTTCTCTCTCTCACACCCTCACTGTATTGGCTTCTTCATCACTTTTTATTTTTTTGCAACTTGCTATCCATTTTACTTCAGTTCTAGGAACCAATTAAAAAAATAATCAGATGCAGCTTGTCTGAAAATGTTTATTTTCTGTAGCTTGTACCACGTGAAATTTAGCTCTTGCTGTGTCGAGTTCAGAGACTGAACATGATGGCTGAAATAATGTAGAAGAGAGGCCTCCTCAGTTTTACTTTTTAGGTTAGGATACAGTAATTCTAATACAGAAACTTCAGAGAATTAATGTTAAATTGTTAACTTTTTTTGGGCAATGCTAGGTGAAGATAGGCTGTGTAAGATATCCAAGACTATGGGTATAGATAGAACGCTCTGACCAAACATTAAACATTGTAGTATTTTTAGAAGCCATGGCAAAGAACAAGCCATGACAATGCCAACTGATCTCACTTACATTTACACACAAGCAAGACCAATGGGCTTTGCCAATGCTTGTTCATAATGTTCATCAATGTCTGTAAAGATTAGTGTTGTATCCTTCACGTTTCATCTACTGTTTTTCGAGTGACCGCTGCTTTCTTGGATGGAATGCTATGTTTGGAAAATAATGAATGGCAAATCTACTGGTGGCGAAACCAAAAAGCTTCTGAGATGAGGTCAAACACGAAAAGGTAGGAAAGCAACAAATAAGAGCATGGCAAATGAGACAGACAAGAAATTCATCCAATCTTGAGCAAGAATTGACTTTGGGGAGTATGGTATACAAAGTTGTTTGACAGATAGCTGGAGCTGCCTGTTGCGAGACTGCAAAATGTATTCATTAAAGATCATTTAGAGAAAAATGGGAGTGTGATTAGCATTGAACAATAGTTTAAACAAAAGATGTTGTGAAGTTCAATATTAGTTTGAGAGACATGTTAATGAATACATTCAGTTTTGGAGAATCTGGAATCTTAGTCTCAGACTTGAATGCATCTCTTAAAAAACAAAGACCTCATTATTTTATTGAGTGCTATAAATCTATAAATAGACCGAAACTAATAGCAAAGAAAAAAAACTTGTATGTGAAGAAGTCTGAAAGAAGGCCTCAACAAGCAGTTTCAGTAGAACTAAATGCTTACATCAACAATTATCAACACAAAAGCACATAAGCTATTGCACTCCAGTGAAGATTAGTTGATTTCATTTTGGGGTAAGGAAATTTTCTAAATTTCAAATGGGGTTCAACCTTTCTTGATCCATATGTGGCAGACCTCTGTTAGAGTTGGAATGTTTGGGAATGAAGTATTATAGTCCATTTTGTCTGCAAGCTTAGTTTCAGAGCAGCATTCTTAGACTTCATATGTGCAAGGTAAAGGTTGAGTAGAGGTCTCATAAACACATATGTTCCATTAAGCTGGGAAATATTAAACATCTGTTATATATCATGAAGAAATCTTGCAAGGGTGATGTGTGGTCTTTAACTACAAAGTTTATGAATTTATGTTAGCCATCAAGGACTGGATCTTATGTATTATGAGGTGAATTCGACCGTGCATTAGGCACATGAACAATCTGAGCAAATTTACTGTGATGGGGAAATATAAGCTTCATCTCTTTACAGCTAGAAAATTAACCCCTAGTAGTATTGGCCTTTGAAAGTTTTCACAAACTGTCTATGTAGCAGAGACTCACACACACACACAGACATATATCTGCAGGTGGTGTATCACGAATGTTAGACCTGACAACCTTAGGGTGGTCACCCCTAATTTTTTGCCCGCCTCCCTCCTTTTTTCAGATACTGTTTTTGCTGTTTTTTTAGACTCTGAGCACTTTACTACTGCTAACCAGTGCTAAAGTGCATATGCTCTCTCCCTTTAAACATGGTAGCATTGGATCACACCCAATTGGGCTATTTAATTTACTTATAAGTCCCTAGTAAAGTGCCCTATATGTGCCCAGGGTCTGTAGATTAAAATCTAATTGTGGGCCTGCAGCACAGATTGTGCACCCACTTCAGTAGCCCCTTAACCTTGTCTCAGGCCTGCCATTGCAAGGCCTGTGTGTGCAGTTTCACTGTCAATTCGACTTGGCATTTAAAAGTACTTGCCAAGCCTAAAACTCCCCTTTTTTCTACATATAAGTCACCCCTAAGGTGAGCCCTAGGTAACCCCTAGGGCAGGGTGCTCTGTAGGTAAAAGGCAGGACATGTACCTGTGTAGTTTACATGTCCTGGTAGTGTAAAACTCCCTTTTACACTACTGTGAGACCTACTCCCTTCATAGGCCAACATTGGGGCTGCCCTCATACATTGTTTGAGTGGTAGCTGCTGATCTGAAAGGAGTAAGAAGGTCATATTTAGTATGGCCAGAATGGTATTTCAGAATCCTGCTGACTGGTGAAGTTGGATTTAATATTACTATTCTAGAAATGCCACTTTTATAAAGTGAGCATTTCTCTGCACTTAAATCTTTCTGTGCCTTACAATCCTCATCTGGCTGGGTTTAGTCGACAGCTCCTTGTGCATTCACTCAAATAGACCCCAGACACAGGATACTCAGCCTCATTTGCATACATCTGCATTTCGAATTGGTCTTCCTGGGCTGGGAGGGTGGAGGGCCTGCTCTCACACAAAGGACTGCCACACCCCTTACTGGGACCCTGGCAGACAAGATTGAACTGAAAGGGGACCTGGTGCACCTCTAAGCCACTCTTTGAAGTCTCCCCCACTTCAAAGGCACATTTGGGTATAAAAACAGGGCCTCTGCCCTACCACCTCAGACACTTCCTGGAGAAGAAACCTGAACTAGGACCTGCACCCTGACAAGAAAAACTGCCTGGCTGCCTAAAGGACTCATCTGACTGCTCTCTGAAGAGGACTGCTGCCTTGCTGTTGCCCTTCTGCCTTGCTGCTCTCTTGCCTTGCTGCAGAAGTGCTCTCCAAGGGCTTGGATAGAGCGTGCCTCCTGTTCCCTGAAGTCTCAGGACGAAAAAGACTTCTCTCCTGCAGCTGAAATCCCAGTGCGGTGAAAATGTGACACACCGCCTGCCAAGAACGCCGCACACAGAGAAAATTTCACCGCACACCGAGTCCGGAACGACACAGGCTGACTTCGTGACAGAAGATCGACACAGCTCCAGCGACGCAACCGGAACTTCAATGCACAGCCCTACTGGATCGACGCAAGCTGAGAGGAATCGACGCAGCGCCTGCCATGCGGAAAAATGTTCCATGCATCGCTGACCAGGATCGACGCAGCCCCTGTGACTTCGCTCCGCAAGCCCAGGATTCCACACATGGTCCCCGGGGCACCTGAAAACCCCCAACCCGAAAAGGATCCAAGTCTGTTAGCCTGAAATCTATGCAACGTCTGCCCTGCGTGGAAAATAACGACAGAAGTCCGTGTGCGAAGGGGATAAACCGACGCACACTCACCATTTTCCATGCATCTCCTCCTCTGCGGTCCTTTGCAAGGATTTCTCGAAGCAAACCAGGTGCTTTGCCCTGCAAGAGACACTTGTTGTTTCTAGGAGAACTTAAGACACTTTTTATTGCTTTTACAGTAATCTTTTAAATCAAAAGACACATGATATCACTTTCAGTGATATCCCTACATTTGCTTATTTCATCTTTGATTGTTTTGACCTGCATTTATTCAGATAAATATTATATATTTTTCTAAACAATGTGTGGTGTATTTTTGTGGGTTTATATTGTGGTATTGTATGATTTATTGCACAAATACTTTACATATTGCCTTCTAAGTTAAGCCTGACTGCTCAGTGCCAAGCTACCAGAGCGTGGGCACAGGATAATTTGGATTGTGTGTGACTTACCCTGACTATAGTGAGGGTCCTTGCTTGGACTGGGGGTAACCTGACTGCCAACCAAAGACCCCATTTCTAACACTGGTGATCAGCGGTGAGGATAGGACTTGTATTTGTGCAGTGACATACAGTAGCTAAGAATTTCACTACCTATCCACAGTTGAAAGTCAACTTGATTTTTATCTCTTTTTGCAAATTTGTTTTTCCTGACAATTTTCTAAACTTAAATCCTCACTCAACATGTCTCAGTCTGGGTCTCAATCAGGAGAGTTTGACCTACCCCTGTTGGAGACCTACACTGTCAAACAGCTAAAAAGGTTCTGAAAGGAGATGAGTGTACCCACCCAAGGGACCTCCAGAAAGGAGGACCTTTAAGTGGTGCTGAGGGCCTGGGCAGAAGCCCCTTTAGAGGATGATGCTGAGGATGAGGAGCCAGAAGATGGCCTCTCAGAGGATTTTATGCCATCAGTGGATGAAGTTACCACTGCAATTGTGCCCCCTGACAGACTAGGGAGCAGTGTCTCTGATCAAGGCCTGACCACAGAGGAAAGGAGAGAGAAGGAGTTCCAATTGCAAATGGCAACACTGAAACTTGAGGCTCAACAGGATGAAAGAAGGGCAGGGAGAGAAGCACCCGCAGCTGAGAGATCCTTGGCTGAAAATAAACTTTTGTTGGCTCATGAACTCAGTCTCAAGGAGCTGGATCTTAAGGTGAAGCATTCTGAATCCAGCAGTAATGGTGGCAGCATATAGGCAGGACCGACTGGAGAAAAGAAGGTTCGCATACCCAAAAATGTGGTGCCCAGTTTTGTGGTGGGAGATGACATAGATAAATGGCTAGCTGCTTATGGAGTTGCACTAAGGGCTCATGAGGTTCCTGAAGGGCAATGGGGTACAGCTATGTGGATTATGTGCCAGCACTGGGGAGGGACACACTTCTCACATTGGACCTAAAGGATCAAAACACATATCTACTTATGAAAGCCATTTTACTTGCCAAATTTGGGCTGACCCCTGAGAAATACCGTCAGAGGTTCAGGGACAGCACCAAACAGTCCACACAAACATGGGTAGATTTCTTTGACTTTTCCAGTAAGGCATTGAATGGATGGGTGCGGGGCTGCAAAGTAGATGATTACACAGGATTGTATAATTTGATTCTGAGAGAGCATATGCTCAGTAATTGTTTTACAGAGTTGCGCCAGCACCTAGTAGACAGTAAGCTGACTGATCCCGGGAAGCTTGCTGAGGAGGCAGACCTCTGGGGTAGCACCAGAGAGTCCAGAAAGGTATCTGGGGGGACACCCACAAAGGTGGTCAGGGTTCCCATCAGAGGAAAGAGGGAGGAGAAAAACTTAAAAACAAGGAGTGCTCAAAAGGCCCCCAAAATAGTTCCCAAGGGAGTAGTGGTAACCAGTCCCGGTCTGATTCCACAAGGAGAGGTTTTACTGACTATTAGACAGGGAGGTCTGTACCCCAATGTGCAGAGTGCAATACGTATGGGCACTCTGAGGGTTACTCCAAGTGTCCCAAGAGGGGACAGCCCCCCAAAGGAGGGCAGACACCTGAGTTGGCTAGCGTAGTGCTCGGGAGGAGATAGTCCCAGACAGTTTTGGGGAGCAGACAGAGGTAACCCTAGTGTCCCTGGGAGATGCAGAGATGGTGCCAAAAACCCACATGCCTGCCAATACTTCCAAGTATAGGCAGTGGGTCACCATCAATGGGCAAAGGGTGGAGGCTCTGCGTGATACAGAAGCCAGCATGACTACTGTCAAGGGTCAGCTGGTGTCAGCAGAGCAGGTCCTCCCAAATACATTCTACCAAGTCATAGTCGCCGACAATCGTGAGAGCTACCTACTGGTAGCTTTGGTTCCCTTCGAGTGGGGAGGGGGTTTCTGGTACTCTAAAAGTAGCTGTGAGACCTGCCATGCCTGTAGATTTTATGTTAGGCAATGACCTTGAGCACACTACCTTGAAGGAGGTAGAGCTAAGGTCTCACTTGGAGATGTTAGGATTGCCTGATTGAGTCTGCATGACCACACGGTCCATGGCTGCCTGGGAGGGAAGTCAAGGGTGTCTGGAACCTGGAACAATGACCCAGACAACTGCCAAGTGGAGGGGCAAGGGGTGGGGGAAACTGATCCCAAAAGTTCCCTCAGTGGTTGACAGGGTTCCTGAGGAGGAGACCCCCTGAGCCAACTGAAGAAGACATTGCCGCCCTAGGTGACGTACCTGAGCTTTCTGGCTGGCAAGTTGAGGGTGGGCTCACCAGGGAGGAATTCTGCAAGGCGCAGAAAGAATGTCCCACTCTAGAGGGCATGAGGAAGCAAGCCGCGGCCCAGGCAGCAGGTGAAGCCTCTGGCGATCACCAGATACATTGGGAGAATGGTCTCCTCTACAGTGAGCCTAAGGTTCTGGCCATTGGGGCAGTGCGTGTGCTGGTGGTCCCCCAGTGTTACGGAACCTTCCTATTGGGACTCACTCACGACATTCCCCTGGTAGGACATTTGGGGTAAGACAAGACCTTTGCAAGGCTTGTCATCCACTTCTATTGGCCCCAAACGAGGACAAACTCAGATACGTTCTGTAGGTCCTGTCCTACCTGCCAGGCTAGTGGTAAAACAGGAAAAAGTGTTAAGGCCCTCCTGATACCACCTCCTGTTGTTAACACTCCCTTTGAATGGGTGGGCATTGACATTGTTGGTCCATTTGACCCATAACTGCCCTAGGCAACAGGTTCATCCTGGTTTTGGTGGACCATGCCATCCATTACCCAGAGGCAATCCCTCTGAGGACCGTAACTGCACCGGTGGTGACCAGAACTCTGATGGGGATGTTTACCCATGTGGGATTCCCAAAGGAGATAGTGTCTGACAGAGGCACTATCTTCATGTCTGCATACTTGAAGTCTATGTGGGATGCGTGTGGTGTAACCTACAAGTTCACCACACCCTATCACCCCCAATCTAATGGTCTTGTAGATAGATTCAACAAGACCTTGAAAGGCATGATCACAGACCTCCCTGAGGCGTAAGTGGGATGTCCTCTTACCATGCCTTCTCTTTGCTTACAGAGAGGTACCCCAGAAGGGGGTAGGGTTCAGTCCCTTTGAGCTTCTCTATGGGTACCCTGTCACGGGACCCATTAGCATTATTAAGGAGAGGTTGGAGAAAGCTCCAAAGGCACCCCCTCAGGATGTGGTCAGTTACATGATGGCCCTCCGCAACCAGATGCACTGCATCTGGAAAATGGCCAAAAGTAACCTTGAGACCAGTCAAGATGTAATGAAGCGCTGGTATGACCAGAAGGCCACCCTGGTAGAGTTTCAACCTGGAGACAAAGTTTGGGTAATGGAGCCAGTAGAGCCTAGAGCTTTCCAGGACCGATGGTCTGGCCCATGTGAAGTGAAGGAGCGGAAAGGGGAGGCCACTTACCTAGTGGACCACCACTCCTCTAGAAACCCCCTAAGGGTGCTCCAGGTCAACCGACTGAAGCCTCACTTTGAGAGGTCTGAAGTCAACATGCTTCTGGTGAAAGATGAGGGTATGGAGAAGGAGAGTGAACCTGACCCGACCTCCTCGCTGCCAAGGAAGGTGATGGGTCAGTGGAGGGTGTCATTCTCTCTGACTCCCTGACCCTAGACCAGAGAGGGGGCTGCTACCAGTTACTGGAACAGTACTCCTCCCTGTTTTCTCTCACCCCTGGACTCACAAACTTGTGCGTCCATGACATTGACATGGGAGACACCCTCCTGTAAAGAACAAAATGTACAGGTTGTCAGACAAGGTGAAGGCCAGCATCAAAGACGACGTCTCCAAGATGTTGGCTCTTGAGGTTATTGAGAAGTCTAGTAGTCCCTGGGCCAGCCCTGTGGTGCTGGTACCCAAGGCCCCTGCCCTCGGTGCCAAGCCAGAACTTCGGTTCTGCATGGACTACCGGGGTCTCGATTCAGTCACACGGACTGACGTTCAACCCATTCTCCGAGCTGATGAGCTCATAGGCAGACTAGGCGCTGTCAAATTCCTCAGTACTTTTGATCTCACATCAGGGTACTGGCAGATCACCTTGACTGAGGGGGCTAAAGAGAGATCAGCATTTTCCACACCTGAGGGCCATTACCAATTCTGGGTGATGCCCTTTGGGTTGAAAAATGCCCCCGCTACCTTCCAACGGTTGGTTAACAGGGTCCTAGCAGGCAAGGATGCCTTACGCACAGCCTACCTAGATGATATTGCCGTCTACAGTAACAGCTGGGAGGAACACCTGCTCCACCTCAGGGAGGTGCTTCAGGCTCTGCAACAGGCAGGCCTGACCATCAAGGCCAGTAAGTGCCAGATTGGGCAGGGTTCGTGGTGTACTTTGGACACCTAGTAGGTGGTGGCAAGGTGCAGCCACTCCAGGCCAAGATTAAAACTTTTAAAGCCTAGCAACCACCTAGAATCCAAACAGAGGTGAGAGCCTTCTTAGGCCTCACTGGGTATTACCGCAGATTTGTCAAGGGCTATGGAACCATGATGACACCCTTGACAGAACTCACATCCAAAAAGCAACCTAGGTTGGTGAATTGGACAGAGGTTTGGTAGAAAGCCTTTGACTCCCTGAAGGAAGCATGTGCACGGCCCCGTGCTCAAGGTTCCTGACTACTCCAAGGAATTTATTGTACAGAAAGATGCTTCAGAGCATGGCATAGGGGCGGTCCAAGCACAGATAATGAGGAGGGCCTAGACCAGCCAGTAGTCTTTATAAGGAGAAGTCTATTACCACGGGAATAGAGGTGGAGTGCTATTGAAAGAGAAGCATTTGCTGTGGTCTAGGGACTGAAGAAGCTGAGACCATACCTGTTTGAGACTCAATTCTGGGTTGACACAGACCACAGGCCCCTCAGATGGCTCATACAGATGAAGGGTGAGAATCCTAAACTCTTGAGGTGGTCCATTTCCCTACAGGGGATGGACTTTACGGTGGAGCATCTCCCAGGAATTGACCACGCCAACGCTGATGGTCTCTCCAGATACTTCCGCCTTAGCGATGAGATCTCCCAGGAGGTTGGGTAGCTCTCCCCACTTTCAGCTGGGGAGGACACATGTTAGACCTGACAGCCTTAGGGTGGTCACCCCTACATTTTTGCCTGCCTCCCTCCACTTTTGAGATACTGTTTTTGCTGGTTTTTAGACTCAGCGCATTTTAGCACTCTATCCAGTGTTAAAGTGCATAAGCTCTCTCCCTTTAAACATGGTAACATTGGATCACACCCAATTTGGCTATTTAATTTACTTATGAGTCCCTAGTAAAGTGTCCTATATGTGCCCAGAGTCTGTGGATTAAAAGCTACTAGTGGGCCTGCAGTACTGATTGTGCCACCCACTCCAGTAGCCCCTTAACCTTGTATCAGGCCGGCCATTACAAGGCCTGTGTGTGCAGTTTCACTGTCAATTCGACTATTTAAAAGTACTTGCTAAGTCTAAAACTCCCCTTTTTTTCTACATATAAGTCACCCTTAAGGTGAGCCCTAGGTCACCCCTAGGGCAGGGTGCTGTGTAGGTAAAAGGCAGGACATGTACATGTGTAGTTTACATGTCCTGGTAGTGTAAAACACCTTTTTACACTACTGTGAGACCTGCTCCCTTCAAAGGCCAACATTGGGGCTGCCCGCATACATTGGTTAAGTGGTAGCTGCTGATCTGAAAGGAGTAAGACGGTCATATTTAGTATGGCCAGAATGGTAATTCAAAATCATGCTGACTTGTGAAGTTGGATTTAATATTACTATTCGAGAAATTCCACTTTTAGGAAGTGAGCATTACTCTGCACTTAAATCTTTCTGTGCCTTACAATCCACGTCTGTCTGGGTTTAGTTGACAGCTCCTTGTGCATTCACTCAGACACACCCCAAACACAGGATACTTAGTCTCACTTGCATACATCTGCATTTTGAATGTATCTTCCTGGGCTGTAAGGTTGGAGGGCCTGCTCTCACATAAAGGACTGCCACACCCCTTACTGGGACCCTGGCAGACAGGATTGAACTGAAAGGGGACCTGGTGCCTTTCTAAGCCACTCTTTGAAGTCTCCCTTATTTCAAAGGCAAATTTGGGTATAAAAACAGGGCCTCTGCCCTACCACCTCAGACACTTCCTGGAGAAGAAACCTGAACCAGAACCGGCACACTGACAAGAACTGCCTGGTTGCCTCAGGACTCACCTGTCTGCTCTTTAAAGAGGACTGCTGCCTTGCTATTGCCCTGCTGTCTTGCTGCTCTATTGCCTTGCTGCAGAAGTGCTCTCCAAGGGCTTGGATAGAGCTTGCCTCCTGTTCCCTGAAGTCTCAGGAACAAAAATACTTCTCTCATGCAGCTGAAATCCCTGTGCGGTGAAAATTTGACACACCGGCTGCCAAGAATGATGCACAGCCTGCTCGCAGTAAAAATTTCACTGCACGCCGAGTCCGGAAAGACGCAGCCCGACTTCGTGACAGAAGATCGACGCAGCGCCAGTGACGCGACCGGAACTTCAATGCACAGCTCTACTGGATCGACGGAAGTCGACTCAGAATGACACCACCCAACTTCCTGACAAGAATCGACTCAGCGCTTGCCGTGCAGAAGAAAATTCCATGCATCGCTAACCAGAATTGACGCAGCCCCTGTGACTTCGATCCGCAAACCCAGGATTCCACACATCGTCCCCCGGGCATCTGAAAACCCTGCAACCCGAAGAGGATCCGAGTCTGCGCACCAGAAATCGACACAACGTCTGCCCCGCGTGGAAAATAACAATGCAAGTCTATGTGCAAAGGGGCGAAACCGACGCACACTCACCGTTTTCCACGCATGTCCTCCTCTGCGGTCCCTTGCAAGGATTTTTCAATACAAACCAGGTACTTTGCCCTGCAAGAGACACTTGTTGTTTCTCGGAGAACTTAAGACAATTTTTATTGTTTTTACAGTACTCTTTTAACTCTAAAGACACTTTCAGTGCTATCCCTACATTTGCTTATTTCATCTTTAATGGTTTTGACCTGCATTTATTCAGATAAATATTATATTGCATTTGCTGGACTACTCAGCCAATACCTGATCACACGACTAAATTCCAAAAATTGTCATTAGAAACTGATTTTTGCAATTTGAGCTATTTTTCTAAATTTTTAAAAGTCCTGCTAGGGCCTTGTGTTAGTCCCTGTTAGCATTTCTTTTAGAGTTTAAAAGTTATGTGAAAGTTTGAATTAAGTTCTAGAGATAGTTTTAGATTCTTAAAAAGTATTCCAACTTTTAGAAACATAGGTGGTCATTACAACCCTGGCGGACGGTGTTAAAGCTGCGGTAATACCGCAAACAGGCCGGAGGACAAAAAAAGGGAATTATGACCGTGGCGGAAACTGCCAACAAAGACAGCCACTTTAACACACCGCCCGCCACGGCGGTACAGACAAGCAGTGCAGCGGTTACCGCCAACAGACAGGCGGAAGACAATGTACCGCCCATAGTATCACAACCTGCCAATCCGCCACCTTTTCCGGGGCGGATTCACCGTGGATAAAAACACGGCGGAAACAGTTTCTGCTTTGGGAAAACGCTCACCTGAACACATCCCACGAGGAAGGAGGACTCCATGGATCCGGAATTACAAATCCTACCGGCCCTTGTATTCCTACTCATCTAAGAAGAGCAACGCCGGCGCCGGCGAAGACAACAGTGAGTACTGCACCTACGACATAGGGGAGGGGGGAGGCAAAAGTCAGGGGGACACACACGCAACACCCCCACCCCCACCCCCACCCTTGCATATCACAACACACTCACCAATGCATTCACAAACATCACAGTAACAACCCACAACCCCCCCCCCACGGAAGAATGCAAAGACAAAACAAAATCAGTTCAAACATTGTAATGTTTCAATATACATGTCTCAAATATATACAGATATATTATAAAATCATTCAAAAGTATATACATTACGAGAAGTAGTGCAGATAAGCACATATCAATGTCCGTGCACCACTAGTCCAAAAATGCATGGGCGAGGCCCACAATAGATACCTGTCCACAGACGGGGAGAACTCTGCCGGGGCATCAGAGAGAAATACAACAGGCACCTCAGGGGAAAGGGAAGGGGGGCACCTCAGCCGGATGAGTGCAAAGCCAGATCCACGACGGGGCTCCATGCCCATTGATGTATCCTGGGGAGTGCAAAGTCACAGTCTCTCAAGCCTTTACCGTGGGTGGGTTGCCCACTGTTCAATCCTGGGGAGTGCAAAGCCACAGTCTCTCAAGTCTTTACAGTGGGTGGGTTGCCCACTGTTCAGTCCTGGGGAGTGCAAAGCCACAGTCTCTCAAGTCTCTACAGTGGGTGGGTTGCCCACTGTTCAATCCTGGGGAGTGCAAAGCCACAGTCTCTCAAGTCTCTACAGTGGGTGGGTTGCCCCTTGTTCAATCCTGAGGAGTGCAAAGCTACAGTCTCTCAAGTAGATAACAGCCACCACTGGTTCTGGAGGGGCACTGGTGCCCTGTCTGGATTAGTCTCCCCGTGACAGTTCCTGTCCCGTCACTGTCCCAGCTGCACATGGGATAACGATGCTTGATGTGGCCGTCTTTTCCTTCTTCAGCGGTGCATGCCCTGTTCAGCGGTGCTTTGCCATGGCGGTCTCTGGACTGTTCAGCGGTGCTTTGCCATGGCGGTCTCTGGACTGTTCAGCGGTGCTTTGCCATGGCGGTCTCTGGACTGTTCAGCTGTGCTTTGCCATGGCGGTCTCTGGACTGTTCAGCGGTGCTTTGCCATGGCGGGCTCTGGACTGTTCTGCTGTGCTTTGCCATGGCGGTCTCTGGACTGTTCAGCGGTGCTTTGCCATGGCATGCTCTGGACTGTTCAGCGGTGCTTTGCCATGGCGGTCTCTGGACTGTTCAGCGGTGCTTAGCCATGGCGGTCTCTGGACTGTTCAGCGGTGCTTTGCCATGGCGGTCTCTGGACTGTTCAGCGATGCTTTGCCATGGCGGTCTCTGGACTGTTCAGCGGTGCTTTGCCATGGCGTGCTCTGGACTGTTCAGCGGTGCTTTGCCATGGCGGTTTCTGGACTGTTCAGCGGTGCTTTGCCATGGCGGTCTCTGGACTGTTCAGCGGTGCTTAGCCATGGCGGTCTCTGGACTGTTCAGCGGTGCTTTGCCATGGCTGTCTCTGGACTGGGCATTGGTGTGTGGCATGATGGTCCCTCATTGCCCAGCGGGGCTGTGGCTGCCGGGGCCCTCCTGGGCAATGACTCTGGCGGTGGTCTCCTGACCAGTGACGATACTTGGGCCCTCCTGGACACTGACTCCGGCAGTGGTCTACTGACCAGTGACGATACTTGGGCCCTCCTGGGCAATGACTCCGGCGGTGGTCTACTGACCAGTGACGATACTTGGGCCGTCCTGGGCAATGACTCCGGCGGTGGTCTCCTGACCAGTGACGATACTTGGGCCCTCCTGGGCACTGACTCCGGCGGTGGCGGTGGTATCCTGACCAGTGACGATACTTGGGCCCTCCTGGGCACTGACTCCGGTGGTGGCGGTGGTCTCCTGACCAGTGACGATACTTGGGCCCTCCTGGGCACTGACTCTGGCGGTGGTCTCCTGACCAGTGACGATACTTGGGCCCTCCTGGGCATTGACTCTGGTGGTGGTCTCCTGACCAGTGATGACGGTGCTGGCGGGGGCGTCCCGGCCGCCGGGAAGGATGCCGCCCTTCTCCACTGTGATGCTCACACCAGGCTGCGCAGACTTCTTCTGGGCTTTCCCCACCTTTGGAGGAGTCACAGGTGACTCTGCAATCCCCCTGGGACCCTTGTGAGTTGTTTTGCCTCCAGGAGTCTTCACACGGTCCCGTCAGCCACGTTCCGACTTCAGAGCCTTTACAGGGGGTGGACTGGCAGTGCCTTGGCTCCGTGTTACACTGCCTGCCCTGGTGGCCGGTGCACTCCACACACCTTGAACAGGCACCACTGGTACTGGAGGCTTTTTGGCTGAGGCGCTACAACGGGACTGATGAATTGGAGGGGGGGTGGGGGCAAAAAGGTCAATTTTGCAGGGGGACAGTTTCTGGCGAACACTGGGATGGGTAGTTGGAGGAGGTCTGGGAGCGGAGGAAGAGGAGGTGGTTGTAGGAGGTGTCACTTTAGGTGTTTTGGGTGTAGGTGCAGGTACTGGAGGCTGTTGTGAGGTGGATGGATGTTGGGTGTGGGGGTGCCCACGTTTGTGTACTTTGGG
Source organism: Pleurodeles waltl (assembly GCF_031143425.1). Lineage (NCBI taxonomy): Eukaryota > Metazoa > Chordata > Amphibia > Caudata > Salamandridae > Pleurodeles > Pleurodeles waltl. The sequence continues at coordinate 950,696,685 of NC_090445.1, forward strand.
AGGGGGCGTCACAGACACACTGGGAGAGGACACAGGGGAAGTGTAAATGGGAGTGGAGGTGGTGAGTGCAGGTGAGCGGGGTGTGGTGCTGGGTGTTGTGGTGAGAGTAGATGTAGTGCATGCAGGTGAGAGTGTAGACGAGACTGGGAGGGAGGAGGGAGACGGGGAGGAGGGGGACACAGTGGAGGCAGTGGATGTTGCTGTGTCTGCACGTGGGTGATGCTTGTGTGTGTGCCTGTGAGATGTGTGGTGCCTATGTTTGCCTGAGCTACTTTTGTGTGTTGAGGTGTGTGCATGCTGGTCTGATGGTGTGCTTGGAATAGGCTGGGGTACAGGGGATTGGATCTGGGTGGAGGAGGTTGGAGGGGGGAGGCTAGACACAGGGACAATGGCTGCCATCAGTGCTGAGGCCAGAGATTGCAGGGTTCGCTGAAGGACAGCCTGACCAGAATGAATGCCCTCCAGGAATGCATTATCGTGTTTCAACTCCCTTTCTTCACCCTGGATGGCATTCATAATGGTAGGCTGCCCAACACTGAGTGACCGGAGGAGGTCAATGGCCTTGTCACTGAGGGCAGCAGGGTTGACTGGGGCGGGCCTGAGGTGCCTGAGGCAAAGGTGATGCCCACCCTCCTGGATGAGCAGGCATGAGGAGAACGCTGAGGGGCTGCTGGGAGGGCGGTGCTGGTAGGGGAGGTGGCGACTGTACCTGTAGTAGTGGGGCGCACAGATGGTGCCGCCACCACAAGGGAGCTCCCATCGGCGGACGAGTCCGTGTCGCTGGTTGGTGATCCGGTGGCGGACGTGAAGCTCCCTTCGCCCTCCGTCCCACTGGTGCATTCTGAGTCCGTGGTGTGGCCCCCCATGGCCATGTGGGATGCAGCTCCCTCGTGCTCCAGTGCCACTGTTCCTCCGCCTGATGATGCTGATGCACAAAAGAACAGGGAGAGCACAAAAAGGGGGGGGAAGACAGAAGAAAGACAGGTTGAGTCCACGGTATACCGCTACCGTTGGCGGACACTACAGACACAGCTGCCCCCTGCACTACGCCGTGCTCCTGGCCTCTACAGATGCAATTCCTGGGATCTGGCCTACATGGCTATGATGGACTTCTGCACACATGGATGCCACAGGGGCATGTATACCTGTACTTGGCACTCTACTGCAGTGGGGTAGAATGCCACATGGCCTGCATTACAGAGGGGCCTAGCCTACGTATTTCTGCCTGGCCTAGGTAAACCCACAGGACTCCTCCCCCACCCAGAGCCCTCCACAGTGCGCAAAGTCCGCAGAATGAGAGTGTACTCACCCCCTTGTGTCTGCTGTGATGCCCTCAAGCGCCCATCCAACTCAGGGTAGGCCACCGCCAGGATCCGGAACATCAAGGGGGTCATGGTGCGACAGGCACCCCTCCCACAATTGGAGGCCATCCCCAGCTGAGCCTCCGCCGTCTTCTTGCTCCAGCGGCGAATGTCCTCCCATCTTTTACGGCAGTGGGTGCCCCGTCTCTGGTGGACCCCCAGGGTCCGGACATCCTTGGCGATGGCACACCAAATGTCCTTCTTCTGGTGGGCGCTGACCTACATGACATGCACAAGGGAAGAAGAGGAGTCATTAGCAACTGCACCGTCGATGTGAGTGTCCCCCTCCCTACCCTAGCCATGTGGCACATTCATTCACATGCATTAATGTTCCCTGAACTCTGCCCCCTTCCCTCTTACAACCAGCCCTCTCCACCCAGGCCTAGCCCATACAACATGCTCCCAGTGTACTAACCTGTTGGTCTGGAGGACTCCGTCTACAAGTTTCTCCAACTCCTGAGCAGTGAAGGCAGGGGCCCTTTCCCCAGATGCAGCAGCCATCGTCGCTTCCAGACCGAGGTCACAGCAGCACTTGCAGTGTAGGTCCTCTCCTGTCGAAGATCTGGTATCTAGTGATTGAACAGATAGAAAATGGCAGTGACATCCGCGGCGGTGACGTCCGCGGCGGTGCGTATCATCACCGCCGGCGCACTTCCTCATTGGCTCCTGGGACCCATAGGGTCCAATGTTAACCAATGCAGCATTGCGCCGCGGTCTACGACCGCCTACCGCGACGGTGTGGAACGCCAGCGAAGTTACCCCACAATCCCATTGTCCCCATTTAGAGGTCAGGCAGCCGCCATTTCAGGGGCCCACATGGCTTCAATTACTTCTGCGTCACACATAGCTAGGCCTACACTCAACACACACACAGGAAGGTTTTTGTGTTTGGTGTTGTGTTCTGTGTAACTGTGGGTACATACCTGGAAAAAAGTTGACTCTGTGATCGCTGTTGTCCTTCCTAGACACCGTCATTTCAGACAATTGAGAAGATCGCGGAATCCTCCGGTGTACCGACCGCTGGTGGATCTGTTGACAATGGAGGAAAGACATGTAATCGTCACCTACAGGTTTAACCGTGCCACTATCCAGGAACTATGTACCCAGTTGGAGCCAGACCTGATGTCACCAATCCGCCATCCCACTGGAATCCCCCCTGACGTGCAGGTGCTGTCAGCACTCCATTTCCTTGCAAGTGGATCTTTTCAGACAACAGTAGCCATGGCATCAGGGATGTCCCAACCCATGTTTTCCAACGTGCTGTCCAGAGTGTTGTCTGCCCTGCTGAAACACGTAAGGAAATACATAATTTTCCCTGAGGTGGAAGATTTGGCTACAGTGAAAGGTGACTTCTATGCCCTTGGACATATCCCCAACATCATATGTGCTATTGATGGCACCCATGTAGCTCTGGTCCCCCCCCACAGGAGTGAACAGGTGTACAGGAACCGTAAAAGTTATCATTCCATGAATGTACAGATGGTCTGTTTGGCAGACCAGTACATCTCCCAGGTTAATGCTATGTTCCCTGGCTCAGTGCATGACGCCTACATCCTGCGGAATAGCAGCATCCCTGATATGATGGGTCAACTCCAGAGGCACCGTGTGTGGCTATTAGGAGACTCTGGTTACCCCAACCTGTCCTGGCTATTTACCCTAGTGAAGAATCCGAGGACCAGGGCAGAGGAACGCTACAATGAGGCCCATGGGCGGACTAGGAGGGTGACTGAACGCACCTTCGGCCTCCTGAAGGCCAGGTTTAGGTGCCTCCATAAGACAGGCGGTTCCCTATTCTACTCACCGAAGAAGGTGTGAAAGATCATCATCGCTTGCTCGATGCTTCACAATCTTGCTTTGCGACGCCAGGTGCCTTTTCTGCAGGAGGATGGTCCAGATGACGGTGTTGTGGCAGCTGTGGAGCCTGTGGAGCATGTGGACAGTGATGAGGAGGATGCTGAGGAAGAAAACAACGACAATAGGGAGTCAGTCATACAGCAATATTTCCAGTGACACACAGGTGAGTCCATTTTCATTTTTACCATTACATTCACTGTCATATGTCTTCCTCTATCCTGTGTGTAATTTAATAGCATTATTTGGTAATTGAGTTGTTCCTTTACATTACGGTTTCACAGGTGTGCTTACCAACGTGTGTCATCTGCATGCATCCTTCAAGGACTTGTGATGTGTGACATAGGCATGTTGCCTTTACAACTAGAAACGCATTTTGACACTGTCATTGATAATACATTTTACCAAATCATAGACTGACTCAACATAGTTTTGTGGTTCAAGGGTGTTTATTTAAGTGCTAAAAAATGGAGGGGGGTGGCAAAATGGTGATGGGTGATGGTGGAGGAATGTCCATGGCAGATTCCAGTCTATTAGTCTCACAGGTGCACTGCCCATATGGGCATAGGAAGTGGAGCTGGGGCAGTTTAAGTATGGACAGGGTAACAAAGTGGGACAGTGGGGTGACAATCAGGGTGGTCTCATTTCCTGGAGGGGGTCTTGCCATCTTGCTCTGTCCTGTTCCTGGATCTCAGGGACCGCTTGGGTGGTGGTTTTCCGTCTGCAGGGGGTGGGGTGCTGGTATGATGGTCCTGTGGCGGGGCGTCCTGTCGTTGCTGGCTAGTGTCAGGGGCCCCTTGGAGTGCCACGCTGTCCCTCATGGTCTGCTGTATGTCCTTCAGCACCCCTACGATGGTGCCCAGGGTGGAGCTGATGGTCCTGAGCTCGTCCCTGAACACCAAATACTGGTCCTCCTGCAAGCGCTGGGTCTCCTGAAACTTGACCAGGACCGTCGCCATTGTCTCCTGGGAGTGGGGGTATGCTCCCATGATGGAGGAGAGGGCCTCGTGGAGAGTGGGTTCCCTTGGCCTGTCCGCCCCTGCCGCACAGCAGCCCTCCCACTTCCCCTGTGTTCCTGTGCTTCCGTCCCCTGGACCGTGTGCACACTACCACTGCCCCCAGGTCCCTGTTGTTGTTGGGTGGTGGGTTAGCCTGGGTTCCCTGTAGTGGTGGACACACAGCTGATTGACCTGTCCTGGGTACGGAGGTTTGGGCCCGCTGGGTGGGTGCTGTGCTGGTGTTACCAGAGGGTGGAAGGTCAGTGTTGGGCTGTGCCTGTGCAAGGGGAACCGACTGTCCCGAGGCCCACGATGGTCCGGGCTGGTCATCTGGATCCAGTAGGCCTGAGCTGCTATTGTCACTTTGGGCCCCTTCTGTGGGTGGAGTGGAGTTGTCTAGACCCTCCGGTGTGGTGAAGGTCCTTCGTGATCCTGCAGGGGCATAAGAGCATGATTATTGCATGTGTGTGTGTCATGGTGTGCAATGTGTGGGTGTGTGTGTACCCCAGTGCAAGCATTCCTGTGTGGGGGCTTGTGTGATGATGGTTAGGGGTTGTTCTGGGTATGTGCAGTGAGCATGCTTTAGTGCTGGGTGTCCATGCTTAGTTGTGTCATGCAGGGTTTGTTGTTGGGATGTGTGGTTTGTGTTCTTAGTACATTAGTGAGGAGTTTGGGTGATAAGGGAGGGGGTGAGGGTAGGGGTGTGTGATAGCATGCAGGTAGGGTGGGGGATATGATAGTTAAGATTAGACTTACCAGTGTCCATTTCTCCACCGACTACTCCGAGGCCCTCTGGATGCATGATGGTCAAGACTTGCTCCTCCCATGTTGTTAGTTGTGGTGGAGGAGGTGGGGGTCCGCCGCCAGTCCGCTGAACCGTGATGTTGTGCCTAGAGACCGCTGAACTCACCTTCCCCCCTAGGGCGTTCCACCTCTTCCTGATGTCCTCCCGATTTCTTGGATGCTGTCCCACAGCGTTGACCCTGTCGACTATTCTGCACCATAGCTCCATCTTCCTGGCTATGGATATGTGCTGCACCTGTGAGCCAAATAACTGTGGCTCTACCCGTAGGATTTCCTCCACCATGACCCAAAGGTCCTCCTCGGAAAAGTGGGGGTGTCTTTGGCGTGACATGGGGTGGTGTGTGTGATGTGTCGGGCGGTGTTAGTGTTGATGTGTGTGGTGATGTGTAGTGGTGTGTGGTGTTTTGTACGTGGATGTTGTGTGCCTCTGTGTGGTGGGATTGTCTATTCTGTGCTCTCTCTCTGGCCTTCGTCTCTATTTTTTGGTCGTAGGGGTTTGGGGGTGATGTGGGTGTGTGTTTTATATTGTGTTGGGTGTGTGGGAGTGTTGTTTCTATGTGTATCAGGTGTGTGTATTTGGAATTGTCCAATGTGGCGGTGTTTTGGAGATGTGTGTGTATTTTGAGCGCGGCGGTGTGTACCGCCAATGGAATACCACGGTTGAAAGACCGCCACGTGGATTCGTGGGTCATAATAGCATGGGCGAGTTTCTGTTGGAGTGGAGGTGGAGGTTTTCTTTTCGCCAGTTTAACACTGACCTTTGGTGTGGCGGACTTGTGTGGGTGACTGAATTTCGGCGGATTCTGAGATGTGGGTCATAATAGCTGTGGCGGAATTCCGCGGCCACGGCGGTGTATTGGCGGTCTTTTGCACGGCGGTATGTGGCTTTTACCGCCAGTGTTGTAATGACCCCCATAATGTCTAATGCAGAAGAGACAGTGATGGAACTCGACCTCACACCTTACCTCCATCTTAGAATGAGGGAGTTAAGGTCTCGCTGCAAATTAAAAAATATTAAAGCTGGTTTAAACCCTACCAAACTACAGCTCCAGAAGCTGTTGGCAGAGTTTGCCAAAGCCAACCCCTCTGAGGATGACCTCCCAGAGGAGGAAGCTAGTGACTATGAGGAGAATTCCCCCTATCCAGTCCTAATTAGGGAGATCAGGGCCCCTCCAACCCTGTCTCCAACTGTGATAGTCAGAGATGCTGTTTCCCTCACAGGAGGGTCCAGCACCTCTGGAGTCACTGAGGATAGCCTCAGTGAAGATGACCTCCTGCTAGCCAGGATGGCCAAAAGATTGGCTTTAGAGAGACAGCTCCTAGCCATAGAACGGGAAAGACAAGAGATGGGTTTTGGTCCCACCCATGGTGGCAGCAACATAAATAGGGTCAGAGATTCTCCTGACATGTTGAAAATCCCAAAAGGGATTGTAACTAAATATGAAGATGGTGATGACATCACCAAATGGTTCACAGCTTTTGAGAGGGCTTGTGCAACCAGAAAAGTAAACAGATCTCACTGGGGTGCTCTCCTTTGGGAAATGTTCACTGGAAAGTGTAGGGATAGACTCCTCACACTCTCTGGAAAAGATGCAGAATCCGATGACCTCATGAAGGCTACCCTGATTGAGGGCTTTGGATTCTCCACTGAGGAGTATAGAATTAGGTTCAGGGTGGGCTCAAAAATCCTCGAGCCAGACCTGGGTTGATTTTGTTGACTACTCAGTGAAAACACTGGATGGTTGGATTCAAGGCAGTGGTGTAAATGATTATGATGGGCTGTACAATTTATTTGTGAAAGAACACCTTTTAAGTAATTGTTCAAATGATAAACTGCATCAGCATCTGGTAGACCTAGGACCAATTTCTCCCCAAGAATTGGGAAAGAAGGCAGACCATTGGGTCAAGATTAGGGTGACCAAGACTTCCACAGGGGGTGACCAAAAGAAGGGGGTCACAAAGCCTCCCCAGGGGAAGAGTGTTGAGACATCCAAAGGGAAAAATAGTAAAGAGTCTTCTACAGGCCCCCAAAAACCTGCTCAGGAGGGTGGGCCCAGAGCCTCTTCACAATCCAATTTTGGGTACAAGGGTAAAAACTTTGATCCCAAAAAGGCCTGGTGTCGTAGCTGTAATCAGCCTGGACACCAAAATGGAGACAAGGCCTGTCCCAAGAAAAGTTCCACTTCTAACTCCACTCCAGCTAACACTGGAATGGCCAGTCTCCAAGTGGGATCAACAGTGTGCCCAGAGCAAAACAGGTGTCACACTGAAGCTACATTAGTCTCTGAGGGTGGGGTGGATTCAGCCACACTGGCTGCCTGGCCCCCTAACATGCAAAAATACAGGCAGCAGCTTTTAATTAATGGGACAAGTGTAGAAGGCCTGAGGGATACAGGTGCCAGTGTCACCATGGTGACAGAGAAACTGGTTTCCCCTGGTCAATACCTGGCTGGACAAACTTATCCAGTCACCAACGTTGACAATCAGACTAAAGTACATCCCATGGCTATGGTAACTTTAGAGTGGGGAGGGGTCAATGGCATGAAACAGGTGGTGGTCTCCTCAAATATCCCTGTAGACTGTTTGCTTGGAAATGACCTGGAGTCCTCAGCATGGGCTGAGGTAGAACTGAAAACCCATGCAGCCATGCTAGGTATCCCTGAACTGGTGTGTGTCAAGACAAGGGCACAGTGCAAGGCTCAGGGTGAAAAAGTGGTGTTGGAGCCTGGAAAAAGGGCCAAACCCTCCAAGAGGAAAGGAAAGACAACTGGGGAACCAGTTGCAACACAACAAGAAAAAGGGAACCTCTCTTCTCAGGAAGAAGTTCTGCCCTCTGAGGGAACTGAGCCTCCGGAGTTAGGACCTTATCAGGTTGAGCTCCTAGGCCCAGGGGGACCCTCAAGGGAAAAGTTGTGTAAGGGACAAGAAACCTGTCCCTCTCTTGAAGGCCTTAGGCAGCAAGCTGCTGAAGAGTCCAATGGAAAGAAAACAGGAACGCATAGGGTCTATTGGGAAGATGGACTCCTTTACACTGAGGCAAGAGATCCCAAACCTGGGAGACCTAGGGAAACCTAGGAGAGTGGTAGTGCCTCAGGAGTTTAGGGAGTTCATTCTGACCTTAGCCCATGATATTCCTCTTGCTGGTCATTTGGGACAGACCAAGACGTGGGAGAGACTAGTCAACCACTTCTATTGGCCCAACATGTCCCAGAAGGTCAAGGCGTTTTGTGTCTCCTGTGCCACCTGTCAAGCCAGTGGTAAGACAGGTGGACACCCAAAGGCCCCCCTCATTCTACTTTCAGTGGTGGGGGTCCCCTTTGAAAGAGTGGGTGTGGACATAGTGGGTCCACTTGAACCTCCCACAGCCTCAGGGAACCTATACATACTAGTAGTAGTGGATCATGCTACTAGATACCCTGAAGCAATTCCCCTTAGGTTGACTACTGCCCCTGCAGTAGCCAAAGCACTCATTGGTATTTTTACCAGAGTGGGTTTTCCTAAGGAGGTGGTGTCTGACAGATGTACCAACTTTATGTCAGCATACCTGAAACACATGTGGAATGAGTGTGGGGTGACTTACAAATTCACCACACCATACCATCCACAAACCAATGGTCTTGTTGAGAGATTCAACAAAACATTGAAAGGCATGATCATGGGGCTCCCTGAAAAACTCAAAAGGAGATGGGATGTCCTCTTGCCATGTCTGCTTTTCGCTTACAGAGAGGTGCCACAGAAGGGAGTAGGGTATTCCCCCTTTGAACTTCTGTTTGGCCACCCTGTAAGGGGACCACTAGCTCTTGTGAAAGAAGGCTGGGAGAGACCTCTTCATGAGCCTAAGCAAAATATAGTGGACTATGTACTAGGCCTACATTCAAGGATGGCAGAGTACATGGAAAAGGCAAGTAAAAACCTTGAGGCCAGCCAACAGCTCCAGAAGTTTTGGTATGACCAAAAGGCTGCAATGGTTGAATTTCAGCCAGGGCAGAAAGTCTGGGTTTTGGAGCCTGTGGCTCCCAGGGCACTTCAGGGCAGATGGAGTGACCCTTACCCAGTGCTAGAAAAGAAGAGTCAGGTCACCTACCTGGTGGACCTAGGCACTAGCAGGACCCCCAAGAGGGTGATCCATGTGAACCGCCTTAAGCTCTTCCATGACAGGGCTGATGTGAATCTGTTAATGGTAACAGATGAGGACCAGGAAGCTGAGAGTGAACCTCTCCCTGATCTCCTCTCCACAGACCCTAAAGATGGCTCAGTTGATGGAGTGATCTACTCAGACACCCTCTCTGGCCAACAGCAATCTGACTGTAGGAAGGTCCTACAACAGTTTGCTGAGCTCTTTTACCTAACCCCTGGTCAGACACACATGTGTACCTATGATGTGGACACAGGAGACAGCCTGCCTGTCAAAAACAAAATTTTAAGACAGTCTGACCAAGTTAAGGAAAGCATCAAGGTGGAAGTCCACAAGATGCTGGAATTGGGAGTCATTGAGCACTCTGACAGCCCCTGGGCTAGCCCAGTGGTCTTGGTCCCCAAACCTCACACCAAAGATGGAAAGAGAGAGATAAGGTTTTGTGTGGACTACAGAGGACTTAATTCTGTCACCAAGACAGATGCCCATCCCATTCCAAGAGCAGATGAACTGATTGACAAATTAGGTACTGCCAAATTCTTAAGTACCTTTGACTTAACAGCAGGGTACTGGCAAATCAAAATGGCACCAGGAGCAAAAGAAAAGACAGCATTCTACACACCTGATGGGCATTATCAGTTTACTGTTATGCCCTTTGGTTTAAAGAATGCCCCTGCCACCTTCCAAAGGTTGGTGAATCAAGTCCTTACTGGCTTGGAGTCCTTTAGTGCAGCTTATCTTGACGATATTGCTGTCTTTAGCTCCAGCTGGCAGGATCACGTGGTCCACCTGAAGAAGGTTTTGAAGGCTCTGCAATCAGCAGGCCTCTCTATCAAGGCATCCAAATGCCAGATAGGGCAGCAAACTGTTGTTTACTTGGGACACCTTGCAGGTGGAGGCCAAGTTCAGCCACTCCAGCCTATTCTGGACTGGGCAGCTCCAAAAACCCAGACTCAAGTCAGGGTATTCCTTGGCTTGACTGGGTATTACAGGAGGTTTGTGAAGGGATATGGATCCATTGTGACAGCCCTCACAGAACTTACTTCCAAGAAAATGTCCAAGAAAGTAAACTGGACTGTAGAATGCCAACAGGCCTTTGACACCCTGAAACAAGCAATGTGCACAGCACCAGTTCTTAAAGCTCCAGAGTACTCCAAGCAGTTCATTGTGCAGACAGATGCCTCTGAACATGGGATAGGGGCAGTTTTGTCCCAAACAAATGAAGATGGCCTTGACCAGCCTGTTGCTTTCATTAGCAGGAGGTTACTCCCTAGGGAGCAGCGTTGGAGTGCCATTGAGAGGGAGGCCTTTGCTGTGGTTTGGTCCCTGAAGAAGCTGAGACCATACCTCTTTGGTACTCACTTTGTAGTTCAAACTGACCACAGACCTCTCAGATGGTGGATGCAAATGAAAGGTGAAAATCCAAAACTGTTGAGGTGGTCCATCTCCCTACAGGGAATGGACTTTATAGTGGAACACAGACCTGGGACTGCCCATGCCAATGCAGATGGCCTTTCCAGGTTCTTCCACTTAGAAAATGAAGACTCTCTTGGGAAAGGTTAGTCTCATCCTCTTTCGTTTGGGGGGGGTTGTGTAAGGAAATGCCTCCTTGGCATGGTTACCCCCTGACGTTTTGCCTTTGCTGATGCTAAGTTTTGATTTGAAAGTGTGCTGAGGCCTGCTAACCAGGCCCCAGCACCAGTGTTCTTTCCCTAACCTGTACTTTTGTTTCCACAATTGGCACACCCTGGCATCCAGGTAAGTCCTGTGTAACTGGTACCCCTGGTACCAAGGGCCCTGATGCCAGGGAAGGTCTCTAAGGGCTGCAGCATGTCTTATGCCACCCTGGGGACCCCTCACTCAGCACAGACACACTGCTTGCCAGCTTGTCTGTGCTAGTGAGGACAAAACGACTAAGTCGACATGGCACTCCCCTCAGGGTGCCATGCCAACCTCACACTGCCTATGAAGTATAGATAAGTCACCCCTCCAGCAGGCGTTACAGCCCTAAGGCAGGGTGCACTATACCATAGCTGAGGGCACAAGTGCCCCTACAGTGTCTAAACAAAACCTTAGACATTGTAAGTGCAGGGTAGCCATAAGAGTATATGGTCTGGGAGTCTGTCACGCACGAACTCCACAGCACCATAATGGCTACACTGAAAACTGTGAAGTTTGGTATCAATCTTCTCAGCACAATAAATGTACACTGATGCCAGTGTACAATTTATTGTAACATACACCCCAGAGGGCACCTTAGAGGTGCCCCCTGAAACCTTAACCGGCTATCCAGGTAGGCTGACTAGTTTTAGCAGCCTGCCACACACCAGACATGTTGCTGGCCACATGGGGAGAGTGCCTTTGTCACTCTGTGGCTAGTAACAAAGCCTGTACTTGGTGGAGGTGCTTCACACCTTCCCCTGCAGGAACTGTAACACCTGGCGGTGAGCCTCAAAGGCTCACCCCCTTTGTTACAGCACCACAGGGCACTCCAGCAGGTGGAGTCCGCCCCCTCCGGCCACAGCCCCACTTTTGGCGGCAAGGCCGAGGAGATAATGAGAAAAACAAGGAGGAGTCACTGGCCAGTCAGGACAGCCCCTAAGGTGTCCTGAGCTGAGGTGACTCTAACGTTTAGAAATCCTCCATCTTGCAGATGGAGGATTCCCCCAATAGGATTAGGGATGTGCCCCCTTCCCCTCAGGGAGGAGGCACAAAGAGGGTGTAGCCATCCTCAGGGCTAGTAGCCATTGGCTACTAACCCCCCACACCTAAACACACCCCTAAATTCAGTATTTAGGGGCTCCCCAGAACCTAGGAACTCAGATTCCTGCAACCTAAGAAGAAGAGGACTGCTAAGCTGAAAAAACCTGCAGAGAAGACGGAGACACCAACTGCTTTGGCCCCAGCTCTACCGGCCTGTCTCCCCACTTCTAAAGACACTGCTCCAGCGACGCTCTCCCCAGGGACCAGCGACCTCTGAAGCCTCAGAGGACTGCCCTGCATCTAGAAGGACCAAGAACTCCTGAGGACAGCGGCCCTGTTCACTAAAGACTGCAACTTTGAAACAAAGAAGCAACTTTGAAACAACTTGTGTTTCCCGCCGGAAGCGTGAGACTTGACACTCTGCACCCGACGCCCCTGGCTCAACTTGTGGAGAACAATCACTTCAGGGAGGACTCACCGGCGACTGCAAGACCGTGAGTAGCCAGAGTTGCCCCCCCTGAGCTCCCACAGCGACGCCTGCAGAGGCAATCCCGAGGCTCCCCCTGACCGCGACTGCCTGCTTCTAAGATCCGACGCCTGGTAAAGACTCTGCACCCGCAGCTCCCACGGTCTGAAGGATCCGACCTCCAGTGCAGGAGCTACCCCCAGGTGGCCCTCTCCCTTTCCCAGGTGGCGGCTACCCCGAGGAGCCCCCTTGCCTGCCTGAATCGCTGAAGAGACCCCCTTGGTCTCCCATTGAAACCTATTGAAAACGACGCGTGTTTGCACACTGCACCTGGCCGCCCCGTGCTGCTGAGGGTGTACTTTCTGTGTGGACTTGTGTTACCCCCAGTGCCCTACAAAACCCCCCTGGTCTGCCCTCCCAAGACGTGGGTACTTACCTGCTGGCAGACTGGAACCAGGGCACCCCCTTCTCCATTGAAGCCTATGCGTTTTGGGCACCACTTTGACCTCTGCACCTGACCGGCCCTGAGCTGCTGGTGTGATAACTTTGGGGTTGCTCTGAACCCCCAACGGTGGGCTACCTTGGATCCAAACTTGAACCCCGTAGGTGGTTTTCTTACCTGCAAAAACTAACAAACTCTTACTCCCTCCAGGAACTGTTGAAAATTGCACTGTCTAGTTTTAAAATAGCTATATGTGATTTATGTGAAAACTGTATATGCTATTTTGCTAATTCAAAGTTCCTAAAGTACCTACCTGCAACACCTTTCATTTGAAGTATTAGATGTAAATCTTGAACCTGTGGTTCTTAAAATAAACTAAGAAAATATATTTTTCTATACAAAAACCTATTGGCCTGGAATTGTCTCTGAGTGTGTGTTCCTCATTTATTGCTTGTGTGTGTACAACAAATGTGTAACACTACTCCTCTGATAAGCCTACTGCTCGACCACACTACCACAAAATAGAGCATTAGAATTATCTCTTTTTGCCACTATCTTACCTCTAAGGGGAACCCTTGGACTTTGTGCATACTATTCCTTACTTTGAAATAGTGCATACAGAGCCAACTTCCTACATATATATATTTTTAAACACAGTTTAGTGTATTTTTGTGGTATTATATTGCGGTGTTGTATAATTAATTGTACAAATACTTTACACATTGCCTTCTAAGTTAAGCCTGACTGCTCAGTGCCAAGCTTCCAGAGGGTGGGCACAGGATAATATGGATTGTGTGTGACTTACCCTGACTAGAGTGAGGGTCCTTGCTTGGACATGGGGTAACCTGACTGCCAACCAAAGACCCCATTTCTAACAACAATGCTATGCTGTCTTCATGGAATTGGAACATGTAACATTCACGATTCCAAGTTTCTACAGTAGGTGCATTAACCAACTAAGTAATATAACTGAATTTGGCACCTGTGATTTGCAGTGATTACACAAGTTTTCTTAAAACAAAGATTCAATAACTTGAGTAACATACTTTGTGTGGACATTATGACATGCAGTTACCCAGTTTGTGTGTTGTGGATCTCAGTTCACTATTATGCGACCAATTAAACTGAATACTTCTTGGACAGCAATCAGAAGGCGAGCCCTATTTTAAGCACAGTCTAACCAGTGGTTTGAAAAAGCACTAGGGGTACATGGATGAAGTACTAAGCTTTTGTGCAGTACTTTCTACAGCAAGTGCTTCAAAACAGTTAATAGCAGGTGCTGTATCACTGAAACTTTGCACTAGTGGATGCAACCAAATGTTTACCATTTTTTCAGCATTCAATGCTGATTACAGCAGCCAAATTTCCCACCTATCACGGAAAGGTTGATTTAGCCGGGCAAATATGAGAAAAGTGATTATAAAACACTGCTGCACATTTATAAAGCTTTATAACTTATTTATTGTGTGACATTTATGTTCTGTCTAATAATCTATTAACCAGGAACAATCATTTCATGAAAACAATAGAAGAAACTAATATTGCACTGTTTTTGTTTGTGCAATATATGCCTTGATGTACAGAATGTCAACTCCATTTCATAATAATCAAGCAGCAAAACTGCTGTTGTTGAAGCAGACAATTGGAATAAATAATTGTTAATCTTTCTCTTAATAATCCCCTCTTATTACTGGACCCCAAGGCAATGAATCTTTGAGGTAGGTAAGAAGGGGAGGAGCTGCAAATCAAAAACATGAAATGTTCTCATTTTTTCAATGACATTTTCTGCTTTGATGTCAATGGGTTCTATTTTTAAAAAATGTTTATTAAATCATTAGTTCCTCAATGTCTTTATTAGCAAATTAACTAAATCATTACAAATTACAGAACAAATAATTTAATGTGTCCCTTAAAAATATAAACGCCTATTCTAATCTAGTTTCAGGAAAAACAAAGTTGAGCAGAAGCCTTAAAGAGTTCTCGTCTCAGATGTGAAAGCATATGATTTCCAAAAGAGAGTTTCACTGAGAATTTCACTAAAATGTCTCAGTAATAGGTTCAAGGAAGAAAAGGTTGTTCTCTGAATGAGTTTGAGGCACATTAGCAAGGAGGTTAGGACAAAAGTGTCAGAAGACTCTCAAAGAGTTTAGGAAGTCATGTCAGTTTAGTGAATTTAGTGAGCCTCCCTCTATCTTAGTCTGGGAATGCAATTTTATAACATTATACATTGCTACAAGTTACAAAGAGTGAGTAGATAATCTTCAGCTTTGGCCAATCATCTCTTGGAGTCTTCATGCGAAGGGGACAGCTTCTGTCGATATGCCAAGTTTTAATAAAGAATATCCTGAATACCTGATACATTTAGTTATTTACTAAACAGCAATGAAACACTCATGTCTATGAGGTAAAGAACAGTTACATGAAAACGATGCACTTCCTAAATGAGTGCATTTCCATTCTCCCATATCTTTCTAGCACCACCTTATCATAAAGAAACAGTTTTAAGATTACTCTAACATTGCAATAATTGTTTTCATAGGTTAGGTGGTCATGAAAGAAAGCACTAAGGACCATATTTACAAGGCCCCGTTGCACAGGGCAGCACAGCAAATCCCTTGCTGCGCCGCCTTGCACCACCGGGAAAGGGCAGAAATGCGCAGAATCTACCAGATATAGGAACATTTCTGTCCTCTCCCCATGCGCTGGCACAGAAAGTGCTGCCATAAGCCAGTGCAGGCACCCTTGCACCTTGGTGCAAGGGTTCCAGCGCTGTGGAGATGATTGCTTTTGTGCAAGAAGGGCCAACGTCCTGTGCGAAAACAATCAACGGTGGCAATTTTCTCTTTCTTTGTGTGCTGCAGAATGCAGCACATATGGAAAGAGGAAAAATGGGGAGAAGTAAAGATATTGCTCCCCATTGCGTCAGTCTTATTCCAGCCCTGGTGTGATGTAGACATTTGATGCATTCCCAGGTTTACAAAAAATTGTAAAAGTGTGAATGTGTCAAAATCCATGGATGTTGCGTGGGACAACCCATGCAACACCCATGGAAAAACCTCCCTGGTGCAAAGTAAGGCAATTCAGTGACTTGCACTGCGTTGGCCTAATCAATGCCACGCAAAGTGGCTTTGCATGGCTTTGTAGATATGGCTCAGCATCCTGCTCCGTCACTGTGTAAAAATAAATATGCAGCGACAGTGCATGAATACGGACCGAATATTCTCTATTTTCACTTGTTTGCTACTATAGAACGTTTGTGTCATAAAATGTTATAGTTATGACGATGACACAGGTCAGAACAAACAAAGAAGAAAGAACAAGGAAAAAGGAAAGAAATAAAAAATTTGCCCTTGTTAGCAGTTCAGCCAAGTGTCGTGCAGACTTCAAATGTACAACCCACATTTAAATGCAGTGTTCAGTTAAGGTCTACAAAATCCTTCTGTACAGGTTAAAAATATAATGTTTTTATTCTCATAAAAGACTTACTCTCACTGAAAAATCGATTTGAAATGTGTATTTGCAGGAGAACAATTTTGTGTGATAGAATTCCGGTTTGTTATGGATGTTATGGTTATTATATCTATAATAAACAGAGAGGTAATATTTGTATTGTCTTGGGAAGGATGATAAAGTTGAATTAGCCTCTTTGGGATTCAAAAGTGCGACTCTGCAAGCTTACAGAATCTCTGCAGCAGGCATGTTAACCTAATGAACGACTTTACCATAATAAGGAGATTGCTGCAACTTCTTTTTGGATTGAGTTGCACCAAATACATTTTTAACAGAACCGTGAGATTCTCAGTACTGAGATCTTAGTACAGGGAGCAAGTCAGAGCAGAGTTCGTTTTTGAAATCCCCGAACTCAGTACAGGTATGTATCAGGATTTGATGCAGTGTAAGCAATTTATGAATATTTTGCTACTTTGATGCCAGGATGCACTGGCAAACAGCATAAAGATACATGGTAAGGCTTCCCCTAACAACACAAATTGTTTCACAAATGCAAACTCGGGGTCAAGAAAAAGGTACTTTGTAACAAGTTTGAATGCCTGAGAGAGAGATGCTGTTGGAAATGGCACATTCTGCAGGGTCATCCCCAGACTTCGTTTTCTCCTTTTTTTCTGAATTCATTTTCAGTGGCCTTAGGAGGTTTTTTTTACTACTACTAACTTTTGCTAAAATGCTTATGCTCTTTGCCTAAAACGTGGTAATGTAGGCTTACCCCAAACTGGCATATTTAATTTGTAATAAGTCCCTAGTAAAGTGCACTACATGCACCTAGGGGCTGTAAATTAGACATTAATAGTGAGCCTGCAGCAGTAACCCTTTTAACATTTCTCAGGTGTACCATTGCAGTGCCTTTGTGTGCAATTTTAAACTGCCATGTCCATCTGGCAAAATAACCCTTTTGCCCAAACCTTCCTTTTTTAAAACATAGAAGTCACCCAAGGGCTATGCCCTTGACAGCCCCAGGGGCTGGCTGCAGTGTATTTAAAATTGGACATGTATTTTTAAATTTTGTGTCCTAGTATTGAAAAACTCTCAAACTCATTTTTTCACTGCTGTAAGACCTACCTTTCCCGCCTCACCTTCTGAACCAGCAATGTGGCATTTCCTTTGGTGCAAGGCTCCTGCTTCACGTTAACCAGCCTCAACGGCGACTCTGAACTCCACTTCACAGCCACTGTGCTCAACAGAGTCGAAATATCACCTCAACTTCGACATGGCTGTCTCCAGCAACAAAACTCTGACTTATCGCCACTACTACATGGGGAACTTTGGCGCATCTCCCCCACTACAAGGGGCCATTAAACTCATCTCCTCAACAGAGTGGTTTGAAACCACTGCAAAGCTCCCACTCTAGGATTTTAAGGTACTTTGGTCATGGATCCCAAGTGGGTCTATCACCTTAAATGTTGTCCTTTTACCAGTCTGGCACAACCAGGTAGCCCGGATAGTGCTTTTTGCTTCTAATTGCTTTTCTACAGTTTATTCTTTAAAATTTCATAGCTCAAGTTCTACTTATTGGATCGCTGCCATTTTGGATGTGTGTTATTTATTAAATTGCATTAAGTTACATTCTATTTTTCTAACTACGTATGATGTCTGTTTGTGTGGCAATTTCACTGCTTTACTGTTTGAAGTGTTGCACAGATACTTTACATCTTGCCTCTTAAGTTAAGCCTGAATGATCTGAGCCAAGCTACCAGAGCCTGAGTGTAGGTTAATTTAGGGTTTGTTTGTGACTTATCCTGTCTATGATTGTGTTTCCAGCTTGGACAGGGTGTATACTTCTGCCAACCAGTAACCCAATTTCAAACAGATACCTTAGAGAAACCGGTCCCAGGATGCTTGTTTCCGGTCCAGTGAGGACCTGGCTTGGCAGTTCGGTCTGGACTGTTCCCATGAGGAACAGGGTCAAGACTGATTTGCATATGGCTGAGTCCAAACTGGGGTGGCATGGTGAGCAAAATAACGATGGATTAAACCCAGATCTATGACTGGGGGTGAGTGTTTGACAATGTTCAGCATTCCGTCCATCACTTGTTGTTTTTGCTTTGTCTCCCTAAGTGGGAAGGGTATGCCCAGACGTGGGTCCCGTGCTTCCCATGCCACTGGATTCAAGCTAGCCTGGCTGATGAGGGGTGAAACCCCGAAACCGGTCCCAGGATGCTTGTTTCCGGTCCAGTGAGGACCTGGCTTGGCAGTTCGGTCTGGACTGTTCCCATGAGGAACAGGGTCAAGACTGATTTGCATATGGCTGGGTCCAAACTGGGGTGGCATGGTGAGCAAAAGAACGATGGATTAAACCCAGATCTATGACTGGGGGTGAGTGTTTGACAATGTTCAGCATTCCGTCCATCACTTGTTGTTTTTGCTTTGTCGCCCTAAGTGGGAAGGGTATGCCCAGACGTGGGTCCCGTGCTTCCCATGCCACTGGATTCAAGCTAGCCTGGCTGATGAGGGGTGAAACCCCGAAACCGGTCCTAGGATGCTTGTTTCCGGTCCAGTGAGGACCTGGCTTGGCAGTTCGGTCTGGACTGTTCCCATGAGGAACAGGGTCAAGACTGATTTGCATATGGCTGGGTCCAAACTGGGGTGGCATGGTGAGCAAAAGAACGATGGATTAAACCCAGATCTATGACTGGGGGTGAGTGTTTGACAATGTTCAGCATTCCGTCCATCACTTGTTGTTTTTGCTTTGTCGCCCTAAGTGGGAAGGGTATGCCCAGACGTGGGTCCCGTGCTTCCCATGCCACTGGATTCAAGCTAGCCTGGCTGATGAGGGGTGAAACCCCGAAACCGGTCCCAGGATGCTTGTTTCCGGTCCAGTGAGGACCTGGCTTGGCAGTTCGGTCTGGACTGTTCCCATGAGGAACAGGGTCAAGACTGATTTGCATATGGCTGGGTCCAAACTGGGGTGGCATGGTGAGCAAAAGAATGATGGATTAAACCCAGATCTATGACTGGGGGTGAGTGTTTGACAATGTTCAGCATTCCGTCCATCACTTGTTGTTTTTGCTTTGTCGCCCTAAGTGGGAAGGGTATGCCCAGACGTGGGTCCCGTGCTTCCCATGCCACTGGATTCAAGCTAGCCTGGCTGATGACGGGTGAAACCCCGAAACCGGTCCCAGGATGCTTGTTTCCGGTCCAGTGAGGACCTGGCTTGGCAGTTCGGTCTGGACTGTTCCCATGAGGAACAGGGTCAAGACTGATTTGCATATGGCTGGGTCCAAACTGGGGTGGCATGGTGAGCAAAAGAACAATGGATTAAACCCAGATCTATGACTGGGGGTGAGTGTTTGACAATGTTCAGCATTCCGTCCATCACTTGTTGTTTTTGCTTTGTCGCCCTAAGTGGGAAGGGTATGCCCAGACGTGGGCCCCGTGCTTCCCATGCCACTGGATTCAAGCTAGCCTGGCTGATGAGGGGTGAAACCCCGAAACCGGTCCCAGGATGCTTGTTTCCGGTCCAGTGAGGACCTGGCTTGGCAGTTCGGTCTGGACTGTTCCCATGAGGAACAGGGTCAAGACTGATTTGCATATGGCTGGGTCCAAACTGGGGTGGCATGGTGAGCAAAAGAACGATGGATTAAACCCAGATCTATGACTGGGGGTGAGTGTTTGACAATGTTCAGCATTCCGTCCATCACTTGTTGTTTTTGCTTTGTCGCCCTAAGTGGGAAGGGTATGCCCAGACGTGGGTCCCGTGCTTCCCATGCCACTGGATTCAAGCTAGCCTGGCTGATGAGGGGTGAAACCCCGAAACCGGTCCCAGGATGCTTGTTTCCGGTCCAGTGAGGACCTGGCTTGGCAGTTCGGTCTGGACTGTTCCCATGAGGAACAGGGTCAAGACTGATTTGCATATGGCTGGGTCCAAACTGGGGTGGCATGGTGAGCAAAAGAACGATGGATTAAACCCAGATCTATGACTGGGGGTGAGTGTTTGACAATGTTCAGCATTCCGTCCATCACTTGTTGTTTTTGCTTTGTCGCCCTAAGTGGGAAGGGTATGCCCAGACGTGGGTCCCGTGCTTCCCATGCCACTGGATTCAAGCTAGCCTGGCTGATGAGGGGTGAAACCCCAAAACCGGTCCCAGGATGCTTGTTTCCGGTCCAGTGAGGACCTGGCTTGGCAGTTCGGTCTGGACTGTTCCCATGAGGAACAGGGTCAAGACTGATTTGCATATGGCTGGGTCCAAACTGGGGTGGCATGGTGAGCAAAAGAACGATGGATTAAACCCAGATCTATGATTGGGGGTGAGTGTTTGACAATGTTCAGCATTCCGTCCATCACTTGTTGTTTTTGCTTTGTCGCCCTAAGTGGGAAGGGTATGCCCAGACGTGGGTCCCGTGCTTCCCATGCCACTGGATTCAAGCTAGCCTGGCTGATGAGGGGTGAAACCCCGAAACCGGTCCCAGGATGCTTGTTTCCGGTCCAGTGAGGACCTGGCTTGGCAGTTCGGTCTGGACTGTTCCCATGAGGAACAGGGTCAAGACTGATTTGCATATGGCTGGGTCCAAACTGGGGTGGCATGGTGAGCAAAAGAACGATGGATTAAACCCAGATCTATGACTGGGGGTGAGTGTTTGACAATGTTCAGCATTCCGTCCATCACTTGTTGTTTTTGCTTTGTCGCCCTAAGTGGGAAGGGTATGCCCAGACGTGGGTCCCGTGCTTCCCATGCCACTGGATTCAAGCTAGCCTGGCTGATGAGGGGTGAAACCCCGAAACCGGTCCCAGGATGCATGTTTCCGGTCCAGTGAGGACCTGGCTTGGCAGTTCGGTCTGGACTGTTCCCATGAGGAACAGGGTCAAGACTGATTTGCATATGGCTGGGTCCAAACTGGGGTGGCATGGTGAGCAAAAGAACGATGGATTAAACCCAGATCTATGACTGGGGGTGAGTGTTTGACAATGTTCAGCATTCCGTCCATCACTTGTTGTTTAGGCTATATGCTATATGCATAGCAAGGGATGTACAAGAATAATAAATTAGCTGTTTTGCTCCTGCAAGACCACAATAGATAAGACCATGAGCACAGGAGGTAGAAATAAACATTCAGTTGTCAGAAATGATGCAGTTCCATTTTGTGTTCCACAATTTAAATTTACGCTTTAAGAGCTGGTAGCCTTGTCACATAAAATCTACTTCCTCCATTTTTCCATATCCTACTCAGAAAGTTTGCTAAGTAAGCTTGGGATGCCTGATAAGTACCTGCACATTGTTTTTCTACTTTAGCACACTGCTTAAGGCCAACCTTAAATCAATGTCACTCCAAGTCTGTTTGCGACTTTCAAGGATCCACAGTGTGGACAATGCAAATCACTGCATCTTGAAAATATTGATTCTGAACTCACAGTGCCAAGCAGAATAGGCAAGGCTGGCTTTGGAAAGACAGACAGCCTGATTTATGCCTTGGTGGACGGAATACACTATCACAAAAGTGTCAGATATCCTGTCCACCATTTAACGATCGCCATAGGGAATAATGGGATTGTTATAGGACTCTAGTAGCACATTATTTAACTCGACTAAACAGTACCCTTATAATCATTTATGTCAACTACACTTGTGCTCAGTGCAGAAAGCTTTCTGTCTTTTCTATCAGCAAACAAACAAAAATTATGGATAGAATGCAAAACCAATCAAATATTCATACCCTGTCACCGATCTCGGTTTAATCCATCAATTCTTTTGCCCACCATGCCACCCAAGTTTGGATCCAGCCACATGCAAATCAGTCTTGAGCCTGTTCCCCATGAGAACAGTCCAGACAAACTGCCAGGCCAGATCCTCCGTAGACCAGAAACAAGCATCCTAGGACCGGTTTTAGGGTATTATCCTTCATCAGCCAGGTAGCTTGAATCCACTGGCATGGTGTGCCCAGGACTAACGTCTGGGCATACCCAGCGCTCTTAGGGCACCAAAGCAAACAAACACAAATGATGGACTGAATGTGAAACCAATCAAACATTCACCTCCAGTCACAAATCTGGGTTTAATCCATCAATTATTTTGCTCATCATGCCACTCGAGTTTGGACCCAGCCATATGCAAATCAGTCTTGACCCTGTTCCCCATAGGAACAGTCCAGCCCGAATTGCCAGGCCAGGTCCTTTCTGGACCAGAAACAAGCATCCCGAGACCAGTTTCAGGATATCACCCTTCATCAGCCAGTCTAGCTTGAATCCAGTGACATAGGGGGTCATTACAACATTGGCGGTATAAGGCGCTTACCGCCTTGCAGAAGACCGCCAATAAACCGCGGCGGCGGCGGTAGACCGCCACAGCTATTATGACACACATCTCGGAATATGCCGAAATTCAGACACCCACACAATCCTGCCACACCAAAGGTCAGCGATAAACATGCGGTAACAAATCCTCCACCTCCACGCCAACAGAAACACGCCCATGCCATTATGACCCACGAATCCACGAGGCGGTCTTTCAACCGCGGTATTCCATTGGCGGTACACACCGCAGCGCTCAAAATACACACACATCTCCAAAACACTGCACATTGGAAAATTCCAAATACACACACCTGATACACATACAGACACCACTCCCACACATCCAGTACAACATAAAACACACACCCACATCACCCACAAACCCCTACAACCAAACATTCAGAGAGAAGGCGAGAGAGAGAGCACAGAATAGACAACCCCATCACATAGAGGCACACAACACCATCACCCACACAACATCCACGCACAAAACACCACCTACAACTAAACTCACCACACTCATCAACACATACACCACCCCACACATTACACACAACACCCCATGTCACGCCAAAGACACCCCCGCTTCTCCGAGGAGGAGCTCAGGGTCATGGTGGAGGAAATCGTACGGGTAGAGCCACAGCTATTTGGCTCACAGGTACAGCACACATCCATAGCCAGGAAGATGGAGCTAAGGCAAAGAACAGTGGACAGGGTCAACGCAGTAGGACAGCACCCAAGAAATAGGGAGGACATCAGGAAGAGGTGGAACGACCTACGGGGGAAGGTGCGTTCCACGGTATCCAGGCACCACATCGCGGTACAGCGGACTGGCGGCGGACCCCCACCTCCTCCCCCACAACTAACAACATGGGAGGAGCAAGTCTTGTCCATCTTACATCCTGAGGGCCTCGGAGGAGTCGTTGGAGGAACGGACACTGGTAAGTCAAATCTTCACTATCATATCCCCCACCCTACCTGCATGCTATCACACACCCCCACCCTCACACCCTCCCCTATCACCCAAACTCCTCACTAATGTACCCATAACACCAACTACACATCCCAACCCCAAGACCTGCATGACACAACTAAGCATGGAGACCCCTCACTAAAGCATGCCCACTGCACATACCCAGAACACCCCCCAACCATCAGCACACAACCCCACACACAGGAATGCCTGCACTGGGGTTCACGCACACCCAACCATTGCACCCCATTACACACACACATGCAATAATCATGTACTCATACCCCCGCAGGAACCCGAAGGAACGTCACCACACCAGAGGGTCCAGGCAACACCACTCCACCCCCAGAAGAGGCCCACAGTGACGACAGCAGCTCTGCCCTACTGGATCTTGATGACCAGCCCGGACCATCGTGGGCCTCAGGACAGTCGGTTCCCCTTGCCCAGCCACAGCCCAACACCAATCTTCCACCCTCTGGTAACACCAGCACAGCACCCACCCAGCGGGCCCAAACCTCCCTACCCAGGACAGGTCAATCAGAGGTGTGTCCACCACTACAGGGAACCCAGGCTAACCCAACACCCCAACAACAACAGGGACCTGGGGGCAGTGGTAGTGGGCACACGGTCCAGGGGACGGAGGCACAGGAACACAAGGGAACTGGGAGGGCTGCTGTGCGACAGAGGGAGGACAGGCCAAGGGAACCAACTCTCCACGAGGCCCTATCCTCCATCCATCATGGGAGCATACCACCACTCCCAGGAGACGATGGCGACGGTCCTTGCCAAGTTGCAGGAGACCCTGCGTCTGCAGGAGGAGCAGTATTTGGGGTTCAGAGAGGAGCCAGGACCATTGGCTCCACCCTGGGCACCATCGTAGGGGTGCTGACGGACATTCAAAAGACCTTGAGAGACACCGTGGCACTCCAAGGGGCCCCTGACACTAGTCAGGATGACAAACTGCCCACCACCTCTGCTGGTGCTAGTGGACAGGACGCCCCGCCACAGGACCACCACACCAGCAACCAATCCCCTGCAGACGGACAACCACCACACAAGCGGGCACTGAGATCCAGGAACAGGACAGAGCAAGATGGCAAGACCCCCGCCAGGAAATAAGACCACCCTGATTGTCCCCCCACTGTCCCACTTTGTTACCCTGTCCAATTCGGAACTGCCCCAGCTCCACTTCCAATGGCCAGATGTGCAATATACCTGTGAGACTAATAGACTGGACTCTGCCATGGACATTCCTCCACCATCACCCTTCACCATTTCACAACCCCCCTTCATTTTTTAGCACTTAAATAAACACCCTTGAAACATTAAATAAAATGTAGTCAGCCTATGATTTGTAATTTTGTATTATCAATGACAGTGTCATAATGGGTTACCCATTGGAAGGCTAACATACCAATGTCACACATCACAAGCCCTTCAAGGATGCAAGCAGTTGACACGTAGGTTACCACATTTGTGAAACTGAAATGGAAGGGGACAACTCAGTTAACAAATAGTGAGTGAAATGTAGGTACAGGATAGAGGTAGACGTGTGAAAGTTAATAAAATGTTAAACCTGAAAATGTACTCACCTGTGTTTCACTGGAAATATTGCTGTATGACTGACTCCCTGTTGTCGTTTTCTTCTTCCTCAGCTTCATCCTCATCACTGTCCACAGGCTCCACAGGCTCCACAGCTGCTACAACACCGTCATCTGGATCATCCTCCTGTAGAAAAGGCACCTGGCGTCGCAATGCCAAATTATGGAGCATGGAGCAGGCGATGATGATGTCGCACACCTTCTTCGGTGAGTAGAATAGGGACCCACCTGTCATATGGAGGCACCTGAACCTGGCCTTCAGGAGGCCGAAGGTGCGTTCGATCACCCTCCTAGTCCGCCCATGGGCCTCATTGTGGCGTTCCTCTGCCCTGGTCCTGGGATTCCTCACTGTGGTCAGTAGCCAGGAAAGGTTGGGGTAACCAGAGTCTCCCAATAGCCATACACGGTGCCTCTGGAGTTGACCCATCATATCAGGGATGCTGCTATTGCGCAGGATGCAGGCGTCATGCACTGAGCCAGGGAACATAGCATTTACCTGCGAGATGTACTGGTCTGCCAAACAGACCATCTGGACATTCATCGAATGATAACTCTTCCTGTTCCTGTACACCTGTTCACTCCTGCGGGGGGGACCAGAGCTACATGGGTCTCATCAATGGCACCTATGATGTTGGGGATATGTCCAAGGGCATAGAAGTCACCTTTCACTGTAGGCAAATCCTCCACTTCAGGGAAAATGATGTATCTCCTTACGTGTTTCAGCAGGGCAGCCAACACTCTGGGCAAGACGTTGGAAAACATAGGCTGGGACATCCCTGATGCCATGGCCACAGTTGTCTGAAAAGACCCACTTGCAAGGAAATGGAGCACTGACAGCACCTGCACGTCAGGGGGGATTCCAGTCGGATGGCGGATTGGTGACATCAGGTCTGGCTCCAACTGGGTACATAGTTCCTGGATAGTGGCACAGTCAAACCTGTAGGTGACGATTAAATGTCTCTCTTCCATTGTCAACAGGTCCACCAGCGGTCGGTACACCGGAGGATTCCGCCATCTTCTCATATGTCCCAGCTGAAGGTGCCTAAGAAGGACAACAGCGAATAAACAGTCACTATTCCTCCAGGTATGTACCCACAGTCACACACAAGACTACACCAGACAATAAACCCTTCCTGGATGTGTGTTGAGTGTAGGCCTCGGTATGTGTGACGCAGTTGAAAATAAATCCATGTGGGCCCCTGAAATGGCGGCTGCCTGACCTCTAAACTGGGACAATAGGATTGTGGTGTAACTGCGCTGGCATTGCACACCGTCGCGGTAGGCGGTTATAGACCGCGGCGCAATGCTGCATTGGTTAACATTGGACCCTATGGGTCCCAGGAGCCAATGAACAGGTGCGCCGGTGGTGATGTTGCGCACCGCCGCGCACGTCACCGCCGCGGACGTCACCGCCATTTTCTATCTGTTCAATCACTAGATACCTGACCTTCGACAGGAGAGGACCTACCCTGCTAGTGCTGCTGTGACCTCGGTCTGGAAGCGACGATGGCTGCTGCGTCTGGGGAAAGGGCCCCTGCCTTCTCTGCACAGGAGTTGGAGAAACTTGTGGATGGGGTCCTCCCCCAGTACATGCTACTCTACAGTCCTCCAGACCAACAGGTTAGTACACAGAGAGCACGTTGTATGGGCTAGTCCGGGGTGGACAGGGCTGGGTGGAAGAGGGAAGGGGGCAGAGTTGATACTACAGTAAAGCATGGGAATAAAAGGCCCACATGGCCAGAGTAGGGAGGGGGCCACTCACAACGACGGTGCAGTTGGTAATGACTGTTCCTCTTTCCTTGTGCATGTCATGTAGGTCAGCGCCCACCAGAAGAGGGACATTTGGCGTGCCATCGCCAAGGAGGTCCGGACCCTGGGGGCCCACCAGAGACGGGGCACCCACTGCCATAAGAGATGGGAGGACATTCGCCGCTGCAGCAAGAAGACGGCGGAGGCTCAGCTGGGGATGGCCTCCCAACGTGGGAGGGGTGCCCGTCGCACCATGACCCCCCTGATGTTCCGGATCCTGGCGGTGGCCTACCCGGAGTTGGATGGGCGGTTAAGGACATCACAGCAGACACAAGGGGGTGAGTTCAACCTCATTCTGCGGACTTTGCGTGCAGTGGAGGGGTCTGGGTGGGTGAGGTGGGCTGTGGGTGTCCCTAGGCCAGGGCGAGTTAGGTAGGCAAGGCCCCTCCATAATGTGTGCCATGTGGCACTCTAACCCACCTCAGAAGAGTGCCAAGTTGAGGTATAGTTGCCCCTGTGGCATCCATGTGCACAGATTTCCAGCATTGCCATGTGGGCCATATCCCAGAAAGTGCATGTGCAGAGGCCAGGAGCACGGCGTAATGCATGGGGCTGCTGTGTCTGTCTTGTCTGCCAACGGTAGCGGTATGCCATGCACTAAAACTCTCTTTGTTCTGTCTCCCCCCCCTTTTCCTGCTCTCCCTGTCCTTTTGTACATCAGCATCATCAGGCGGAGGTACAGTGGCACCGGAGCACGAGGGAGCTGCATCTCACATGGCCATGGAGGGCCACACCACAGACTCTGAATGCACCAGTGGGACGGAGGGTGAGGGGAGCTTCACGTCGGCCACCGGATCACCAAGCAGCGACACGGACTCGTCCGCCGATGGGAGCTCCCTTGTGGTGGCGGCACCATCTGTGCGCCCCACTTCTACAAGTACAGCCGCCACCACCCCTACCAGCACTGCCCTCCCAGCAGCCCCTCAGCATTCACCCCATGCCCGCTCACCCAGGAGGGTGGCCATCACCTTCGCCCCAGGCACCTCAGGCCCTGCCCCAGTCACCCCTGCTGCCCTCAGTGAGGAGGCCATTGACCTCCTCAGGTCACTCACTGTTGGGCAGTCTACCATTGTGAATGCCATCCAGGGTGTAGAAAGGGAGTTGCAACACGGTAATGCATTCCTGGAGGGCATTCATTCTGGTCAGGCTGCCATTCAGCGAACCCTGCAATCTCTGGCCTCAGCACTGATGGCAGCCATTGTCCCTGTGTCCAGCCTCCCCCCTCCAACTTCCTCCACCCAGACCCAATCCTCTGTACCCCAGCCCATCCCAAGCACACCTACAGACCAGCAGGCACACAAGTCAACACACACAAGTAGCTCAAGCAAACATAGGCACCACACACACCACAGGCACTCACGCAAGCCTCACCCACATACAGAAACAAAAACATCCACTGCCTCCACTGTGTCCCCCTCCTCCTCATCTCCCTCCTCCCTCCCAGTCTCGTCTACACACACACCTGCATGCACCACATCTACAGGCACTAGGACTCGCACCAGGACACCCAGCACCACAAGCTGCTCACCTGCACTCACCACCTCCACTGCCATTTACACGTCCCCTGTGTCCTCTCCCAGTGTGTCTGTGACGCCCCCTCCCAAAGTACACAAACGCCAGCAATCACTCACCCAACATCCATCCACCTCACGACAGCCTCCAGTACCTGCACCTGCACCCAAAACAGCTAAAGTGACACCTCCTACAACCACCTCCTCTTCCTCCACTCCCAGACCCCCTCCAGCTACCCATCCCAGTGTCCGTCAGAAACTGTCCCTCTGTCAAATTGACCTTTTTGCCCCCCCCCCTCCAATTCATCAGTCCCGTCGTAGCGCCTCAGCCAAAAAGCCTCAAGTACCAGTGGTGCGTGTTCCAGGTTTTTGGAGTGCACCGTCCACCAGGGCAGGCAGTAGGACCCGGAGCCAAGGCACTGGCAGCCCACCCCCTGTAAAGGCTCTGAAATTGGGGAGTGGACGACAGGACCATGTCAAGACTCCTGGTGGGACAACAAGTGAAATGGGATCCAAGGCGATTGGTGAGTCAGCTGTAACTCCAAAGAAGGTGGGGAAGGTCCAGAGGAAGTCTGCCCAGCCTGTTGTGAGTGTCAAGGCAGAGAAGTGCGCCATCATTTCCGGTGGTCCAGACACAACCGCCAGCACTGTCGTCACTGGTCCAGAGACCACCGCCGGAGTCACAGCCCAGGAGGACCCAAGTATCGTCACTGGTCAGGAGACCACCGCCACCGCCGGAGTCAGTGCCCAGGAGGGCCCCAGTATCGTCACTGGTCAGGAGACCACCGCCGGAGTCAGTGCCCAGGAGGGCCCAAGTATCGTCACTGGTCCAGAGACCACCGCTGGAGTCACAGCCCAGGAGGGCCCAAGTATAGTTACTGGTCCAGAGACCACAGCCAGAGTCACAGCCCAGGAGGGCCCAAGTATCGTCACTGGTCCTGAGACCACCGCCGGAGTCACAGCCCAGGAGGGCCCAAGTATCGTTACTGGTCCAGAGACCGCCATGGCAAAGCACCGCTGAACAGGGCAAAGACCGCCATGGCAAAGCACCGCTGAACAGGGCAAAGACCGCCATATCAAAGCACCGCTGAACAGGTCAGAAAGAGCAAAGGCAAGCACCGCTGAACAGGGCAAAGACCGCCATGTCAAAGCACCGCTGAACAGGGCAAAGACCGCCATGGCAAAGCACCGCTGAACAATCCTGAACCACCATGTCAAAGCACCTCTGAACAGTCCTGAACCGCCATGGCAAAGCACCGCTGAACAGGGCAAAGACCGCCAAGGCAAAGTACCGCTGAACAGGGCAAAGACCGCCATGGCAAAGCACCGCTGAACAGGTCAGACAGAGCAAAGGCAAGCACCGCTGAACAGTCCTGAACCGCCATGGCAAAGCACTGCTGAACAGGGCAAAGACCGCCATGGCAAGGCACCGCTGAACAGTCCTGAACCACCATGTCAAAGCACCGCTGAACAGTCCTGAACCGCCATGGCAAAGCACTGCTGAACAGTCCTGAACCGCCATGGCAAAGCACCGCTGAACAGGGCAAAGACCGCCATGGCAAAGCACCGCTGAACAGGGCAAAGACCGCCATGGCAAAGCACCGCTGAACAGGGCAAAGACCGCCATGGCACAGCACCACTGAACAGGGCAAAGACCGCCATGTCAAAGCACCGCTGAACAGGTCAGACAGAGCAAAGGCAAGCACCGCTGAACAGGGCAAAGTCTGCCATGTCAAAGCACTGCTGAACAGGGCAAAGACCGCCATGGCAAAGCACCGCTGAACAGTCCTGAACCACCATGTCAAAGCACCGCTGAACAGTCCTGAACCGCCATAGCAAAGCACCGCTGAACAGGGCAAAGACCGCCAAGGCAAAGCACTGCTGAACAGGGCAAAGACCGCCATGGCAAAGCACCGCTGAACAGGTCAGACAGAGCAAAGGCAAGCACCGCTGAACAGGGCAAAGACCGCCATGTCAAAGCACCGCTGAACAGGGCAAAAACCGCCATGGCAAAGCACCGCTGAACAGGGCATGCACCGTGTAGGAATGAATGTACATCAGGCATCCTTATCCCATGTGCAGCTGGGACAGTGACAGGACAGGAAGTTTCACGGGGAGACTCATCCAGTCTGGGCACCAGTCCCCCTCCAGAACCAGTGGAGACCTGCATCTACTTGAGAGACTGTGGCTTTGCACTCCCCAGGATGGCACAGTGGGCAAACCACCCACTGTAGAGACTTGATAGACTGTGGCTTTGCACTCCCCAGGATACATCAATGGGCATGGAGCCCCGTCGTGGATGTGGCTTTGCAGTCACCCGGCTGTGGTGCCCCCCCTTCCCTTCCCCGTGAGGTGCCTGTAGTATTTCTATCTGATGCCCCGGCAGTGTCCTTTCGGATTTTGGTCAGGTATCTATTGTGGGCTTCGCCCATGCATTTTTGGACTGTTAGTGCACGGACATTGTTGTGTACATATCTGCACTACTTCTTGTATTGTATATATAATTATGAGTGATTTAGAGATATATATCTGTATATTTTTGTATGACATGTATATTGGCACATTACAATGTTTGACTGAAATTTGCATTGTCTTCCGGGGGGATTGTGGGTTGTTAATGTGATATTGTAAGGAAATGCCTCCTTGGCATGGTTGCCCCCTGACTTTTTGCCTTTGCTGATGCTATGTTTACAATTGAAAGTGTGCTGAGGCCTGCTAACCAGGCCCCAGCACCAGTGTTCTTTCCCTAACCTGTACTTTTGTATCCACAATTGGCAGACCCTGGCATCCAGATAAGTCCCTTGTAACTGGTACTTCTAGTACCAAGGGCCCTGATGCCAAGGAAGGTCTCTAAGGGCTGCAGCATGTCTTATGCCACCCTGGAGACCTCTCACTCAGCACAGACACACTGCTTGCCAGCTTGTGTGTGCTAGTGAGGACAAAACGAGTAAGTCGACATGGCACTCCCCTCAGGGTGCCATGCCAGCCTCTCACTGCCTATGCAGTATAGGTAAGACACCCCTCTAGCAGGCCTTACAGCCCTAAGGCAGGGTGCACTATACCATAGGTGAGGGTACCAGTGCATGAGCATGGTACCCCTACAGTGTCTAAACAAAACCTTAGACATTGTAAGTGCAGGGTAGCCATAAGAGTATATGGTCTGGGAGTTTGTCAAACACGAACTCCACAGCACCATAATGGCTACACTGAAAACTGGGAAGTTTGGTATCAAACTTCTCAGCACAATAAATGCCCACTGATGCCAGTGTACATTTTATTGTAAAATACACCCCAGAGGGCACCTTAGAGGTGCCCCCTGAAACTTAACCGACTATCTGTGTAGGCTGACTAGTTTTAGCAGCCTGCCACAAACCGAGACATGTTGCTGGCCCCATGGGGAGAGTGCCTTTGTCACTCTGAGGCCAGTAACAAAGCCTGCACTGGGTGGAGATGCTAACACCTCCCCCAGGCAGGAATTGTCACACCTGGCGGTGAGCCTCAAAGGCTCACCTCCTTTGTGCCAACCCAGCAGGACACTCCAGCTAGTGGAGTTGCCCGCCCCCTCCGGCCAGGCCCCACTTTTGGCGGCAAGGCCGGAGAAAATAATGAGAAAAACAAGGAGGAGTCACTGGCCAGTCAGGACAGCCCCTAAGGTGTCCTGAGCTGAAGTGACTCTAACTTTTAGAAATCCTCCATCTTGCAGATGGAGGATTCCCCCAATAGGGTTAGGATTGTGACCCCCTCCCCTTGGGAGGAGGCACAAAGAGGGTGTACCCACCCTCAGGGCTAGTAGCCATTGGCTACTAACCCCCCAGACCTAAACACGCCCTTAAATTTAGTATTTAAGGGCTACCCTGAACCCTAGAAAATCAGATTCCTGCAACTACAAGAAGAAGGACTGCCTAGCTGAAAACCCCTGCAGCGGAAGACCAGAAGACGACAACTGCCTTGGCTCCAGAAACTCACCGGCCTGTCTCCTGCCTTCCAAAGATCCTGCTCCAGCGACGCCTTCCAAAGGGACCAGCGACCTCGACATCCTCTGAGGACTGCCCCTGCTTCGAAAAGACAAGAAACTCCCGAGGACAGCGGACCTGCTCCAAGAAAGGCTGCAACTTTGTTTCCAGCAGCCTTGAAAGAACCCTGCAAGCTCCCCGCAAGAAGCGTGAGACTTGCAACACTGCACCCGGCGACCCCGACTCGGCTGGTGGAGATCCGACACCTCAGGAGGGACCCCAGGACTACTCTGATACTGTGAGTACCAAAACCTGTCCCCCCTGAGCCCCCACAGCGCCGCCTGCAGAGGGAATCCCGAGGCTTCCCCTGACCGTGACTCTTTGAACCTAAAGTCCCGACGCCTGGGAGAGACCCTGCACCCGCAGCCCCCAGGACCTGAAGGACCGGACTTTCACTGGAGGAGTGACCCCCAGGAGTCCCTCTCCCTTGATCAAGTGGAGGTTTCCCCGAGGAACCCCCCCCTTGCCTGCCTGCAGCGCTGAAGAGATCCCTAGATCTCCCATTGACTTCCATTACAAACCCGACGCTTGTTTCTACACTGCACCCGGCCGCCCCCGCGCTGCTGAGGGTGAAATTTCTGTGTGGGCTCGTGTCCCCCCCGGTGCCCTACAAAACCCCCCTGGTCTGCCCTCCGAAGACGCGGGTACTTACCTGCAAGCAGACCGGAACCGAGGCACCCCCTTCTCTCCATTCTAGCCTATGTGTTTTGGGCACCACTTGGAACTCTGCACCTGACCGGCCCAGAGCTGCTGGTGTGGTGACTTTGGGGTTGCTCTGAACCCCCAACGGTGGGCTACCTTGGACCAAGAACTGAACCCTGTAAGTGTCTTACTTACCTGGTAAAACTAACAAAAACTTACCTCCCCCAGGAACTGTGAAAATTGCACTGTGTCCACTTTTAAAACAGCTATTTGTCAATAACTTGAAAAGTATACATGCAATTTTTATGCTTTAAAGTTCCTAAAGTACTTACCTGCAATACCTTTCGAATGAGATATTACATGTAGAATTTGAACCTGTGGTTCTTAAAATAAACTAAGAAAATATATTTTTCTATACAAAAACCTATTGGCTGGATTTGTCTCTGAGTGTGTGTACCTCATTTATTGTCTATGCGTATGTACAACAAATGCTTAACACTACTCCTTGGATAAGCCTACTGCTCGACCACACTACCACAAAATAGAGCATTAGTATTATCTATTTTTACCACTATTTTACCTCTAAGGGGAACCCTTGGACTCTGTGCATGCTATTCCTTACTTTGAAATAGCACATACAGAGCCAACTTCCTACAGATATTTTTGACTGCATTGGTGTGTATGTTGTAATATGCGAGGGTGGGGGTGGAGGTGTTTGGTGGGTGTCCCCCTGACTTTTGCCTCCCCCCTCCCCCGTGTCGTAGATGCAGTACTCACCGGTATCTTCTGCGCCTACATCGCTGTTGGTCGTACACGAGCAGAAAGACAAGGGCAGGTAGTATTTGGAGTTCCGGGTCCATGGAGTCGTCGTTCCTCGTGGGATGTGTTGAGGTGAGCGTTTTCCCATAGCAAAAGCTGTTTCCGCCGTGTTTTGTATCCACGGTAAATCTGCCCCGGAAAAGGTGGCGGATTGGCCTGTTGTAATAGTGTGGGCGGTACATTGTCTTCCGCCTGTCTGTTGGCGGTAACCGCCTGCTGCTTGTCTGTACCGCCGTGGCGGGCGGTGTGTTAAAGTAGCTGTCTTTGTTGGCGGTTTCCGCCAGGGTCATGATTCCCTTTTTTTGTCCTCCGGCCTGTTTGCAGTATTACCGCACCTTTTCCACCGTCCGCCAGGGTTGTAATGACCACCATAGTGAGCCCAGGTCCCATGCCTGGGCATACCTGGCACACACGGGGAAACAAAAGCAAACAAACACAAATGATGCATGTAATGTGGAACCAATCAAACATTCACCCCCACTCACAGATCTGGGTTTACCCTCACAGATCTTTTGCTCACCACACCACCCCAATTTGGACTCAGCCATATGCAAATCAGACTTGACCCTCTTCCCCCGGGAAACAGTCCAGCCTGAACTGCCAGGCCATGTCCTACCTGGACCATAAAAATATCCTAGGACCAGTTTCAGGGCATCATCCTTCATCAGCCAGGCTGGCTTGAAACCAGTGGAATAGTGTGCCCAGGATCCATGTCTGGGCATACCCTTCACCCTTAGGGCAACAAATGCAAAAAGAACAGATGATGGACAGAAAGGCGTGGCAAGCAAAAAACTGATCCAGATCTGTGATTGGGGTGAATGTTTGATTTGTTCCACATTCATTCATCATCTGTTCCTTTTTTGCATTTGTTGCCCTAAGCTGGAAGGGTATGCCCAGATATGCCACCAGATTCAAGCTAGTCTGTCTGAAGAGAGGTGATACCCTGAAACCAGCCCTAAGATGCTTGTTTCTGGTCCAGGGGGGACCGGACCTGGCAGCTCGGGTTGAACTGTTCCCATGGAGAATAGGGAAAAGACTGATTTGCATATGGTTGGGTTCAAACTGGAATGGCATGGCAAGCAACAAAACTGATGAATTAAACCCAGATCTGTGAGTGGGGGGTGAATGTTTGATTTGCTCTGCATTCCATCCATCATCTCTTCTTTTTGCATTTGTTGCCCTAAGTGGGAAGGGTATGCCCAGAGGTGGGTTCCTAGGTCGCTATGCTAACAGATTCAAGCTAGCCTGGCTGAAGAAGGGTGATACCCCAAAACCGATCCCAGGGTGCTTGTTTCTGGTTCAGGGAGAACCTGGCCTGGCAGCTCAGGCCGGAGTGTTCTCATGGGGAACAGGGTCAAGACTAATTTACATATGGCTAGGTCCAAACCGGAATGGCATGGCAAACAAACAAAAAAAGATGGATTAAACCCAGATCTGTGACTGGCGTGAATGTTTGATTTGTTCTGCATTCTATTCATCATCTGTTCCCTTTGCGTTCCTTTTTTTCAAAGCATTTTAATAATAAAAAGAAGAATACTGCATTCAGTCTGGAGTTCATAACCACATATATTGCACATTCACTAGTTTAATAAAGTTATGCTTCTTCTTGAGTTTAGCTCCTCTACCAGTGTGTTATAATTAAAATGCGAGGTGGCCAATTACAATAATCATTCCCTAATACAAGTAGTACTTTCCCATTATAAAAAGAAAACTGTGTAGCTAGCTAAACTTGCCAGTCCCTTAAGGCTGCTAGCACAGATGCTTGCATTTAGAATTAAGCACGATAAATTGTAACAGAGAAGTTAAGTAGAAGAATTCATCAGGGTGAATTGGGAAAATGTTGCTGTTTTTGTATTAATTCGCTTCAAACGTTCTGAATATGTTATTTGTAAATACATTTCAAAGTACAAACTAATACACAAAACTGTTGTAAATATAAACCTTCAGTTATGGGGCCCAATAATCTCTTCTTCAAGCTCACTGTTTTGTGTGACTCTATCTACTTCATTGTTTTCCAGGTGTCTTAATTTTTATTTAAAATGTAAATACAAGATACCATAAATTTCCAGTTTTAATGTACAACGAGGAGGTAATTAGTTCCATGTCACATAGTAAGAGTGTGCAGGGCCAGGCTGGAAACCCAAAGCAGCCCTGGGTGAGAGGGATGGTAGGGCAGAGGGCACAGCCAGTCCGGCCCTGTGAATGCTACAGTAAGGATACTTGTTACCGTTTTCACTTCATTGGTAGCAATATTGATATGGGCTTTCCCAAAATATCAATGACTGCTGCAAAGAGAAATTAAACAAAAGTACCTTCTTATATACAATAGAACCTCGTGAACATGTGGGTGTGTTACCTTATATTAGAACATTGGAATGTCGGCAGCTCCATTGAAAACAATGGAGTGCTCCAGGCTTTTACTGGCCGTAAAAGCCTGCAGCGCCAACATTCCAATCTTCTTTGTTCACAGCAACAGCTGTGAACAAAGCCTTACGGAGCCTGAGGGGTTTTTAATCCCCTCCTGTTCTGTGAAGCCTTTGTTTTATTTATGAGAACAGTCTGCCCTCTAATGGCAGAATGTTCTAATAGCCTTAGAACCCGCCGTAATGGGCTCTACCGGCTATTAAAGGCCCTCTCCCCCTAACGCGGGAGCGGGCCTTTAATAGCCAGTAGAGCCTGCTACGGCGGGTTCTAAGGCTATATTATTTTAATAGTATTATGATAAGGTCACACATAAAAAGGGAGTGACATCTACTACCCTCAGAGGTCAACTCAAACATTTTGACTCAGACAGGAGTATGAGATCATCCAATTAAACAATGAGAATCCATAGCCATCAAACAATCACAAAATGCAATAATGAGTCAGTAATTTAAACACACCATGACCTATGTGGTCACACTAATTTAGTAGAGTTTAAATTAACAATGTTAAAATCATGTAAATGATTTGGAAAAACCAAATGACAGAAATACAGAAATAATACAAGTTGTGCAAAACTTTTAAAGAACCTCAATCTTGTCAAAGCATTTACCATTAAACACTCCAGAAGATCAAAACAGAATAACAACATAATTAAGTGAATGATAGAAACAGCATACATTTAGTTTGTGCAGTTGAATTAATCACAGTCAATTAATATACATTCAAAATCAAATATTATGTCAGGTATCCCTAGTTATTACTCTAATTTGAAATGCATGTGTGGGCTTCATGCAAAAATAAAAATGACAAAAATGTATTTGGATAACATGTAACTATGGTGCTAAACAAAACATGCAGTTGGATTTCTAAAAGGGAAAACCTGCAAAAGAAAATAAATGCACATTGGTTATGGCTCACCTAAATGAGCTAGTACCTTTCAGAGCCTTCATCAACAGAGAGCAGGAACAGTAGGTCTTCGGTCAACATCACGAATATGAAGGGTGCCACAGTTCAGTAATGTTGGGCCTAAAGTATCTGAACTGTTATATTCATAAACAATTGCTGAATAGCAGCATCAACTGGAAGGAAACGTAACGAAAAACTGTATTGCATCCACTAAGGCTTGCTAAATTAAAGTCCCAAAAGTTACTAGCTATGCTTCTATTGGACAAGACTATGAGGTGGGTTAGTGTGCAGTCAATAAAACATCATCTCTACTTCAGTTGTATCTCTTCTTTGTTCCTTTCAATATAGTGTCAGGTTCAGTCCACAGCTTCCACAGGATTATTACTAATGAAAATGACACAGAAACATGACATGTTGCTTCCTGCCAAAAACTAAAGCCCTTTGTTAAAACTTATACTGCTTATCACAAGGAAACGCAATACAAGGTGGACAAAGAAAGCAGTAGCTCTCCACTGCCAGGATGTCTAATAAGCAAAGTTTGACATTTAAATGTGTTTCTGAAAACATACTAAAACTGGGCCTTTTAACTAATGCTAATCACAAAGAATTTAACATTTCTGGTAATTTCCACCCATTAGTTTTGTTGTGCAATAATATTAATCATGTTTTGTCAATGCATGTAGTTAGAGTTATTCAAAATACATTTCCATTACCCTGTATTATTTCACATAGCACTTTGTTATGGTGGACACCATGTCAATCACCTTTAAAGCTCCACGTTTATTTTTTTACACATGTTTTTTAATTTCATTATGTTTTAGTGACACATATTTTTTAATAATGTTTGCGCTCTAACCCATATTCTCGCAACCGTTTGAGTAGGCACCATGTTTGAAGAGAGCAACAAAATTCAACTTGGGATGTGTTTTAAAAACACGTCAGATATTTCTTTCAGGAACAACCAGCTTGTGAATGTCCTACACCGGAAATGTCATTTCAACGTTCATCCACTCCTTGATTTCCTTTCCTACACAGTGCATTGTCAGGCCAATCTCAGACCTTTAAGAGGATGAGCGGAAAGCTTCCTTAGTGGCCGCACTCACTCTCTCAATAGACCTCAAAGAGGCTTCAAGCCCGGCTTCCAGATTAATGATGTAATAAAACTGAGCATAAAAGAGACGAGTTGACCCACTTAAGTGCTTCTGGGGCTTTTGTATGCCCAGGGGCTCTGTGAGCTGGACTACATTTGACTTCGGGAAAAAATAGGAAAACGGTTGCTTTATTTCCTGAGAAATGTTTAGCTGCATATGTAACAGTATTAATTTTACAATTCGAGAAATGGTGTGCTGAATGTGAAACAGCTTTTTCTTCGCCTTAAATTTCGCAAAGGTTTGATGGAGACTGCCTTCCATTGAGCAGCATCAACAATAACAGAGAGCCTCGCGCCAAAGCAAGCATCGGCGTAGCCAATAGAATTGTCTCTCTGTAAGATTACAGTTTTGGTAATAGTAGAGTGCATTGGCCCAGATGCCCCGGGGGAGAAATTAAGAAACATGGTGAACTACAACAATTTCAAACATATCAATAGACACGATTCAGGCAGGAGACGTCTGTTTTTTTAAAGTAAAAAATGGCTTTATTTTAGTAACCGCTAGCTTAATGTTACATTTGCTTCAAAATAAATTCTCTACTGTCCAATTTCACAATGTTGGCATGTATGCAGTAAGGAAGTAGGAAAACTGGCCAATTTGCTGAATACACTGCATTTTCAGACAGATGAAGTTTACATTATAAGTGTTGAACTCAAAAGGCACGCACTGCAAATTGTTGCAAAGTAGATGCTTTTGAAAAAATGAGCAGTTTTTTCATTGTGTCTGTCAGAAGGCTTATGACACAAAGTTTTACGTTTTAGAACAATAAAACAAACAGTAAATCCAGCAAAATAGTATCATGGCAACAAAGTAAAACAAATGAACAGTCAAGAGACAGTTGTGAATAGATCTGTGACATCCATGCATCATGCACTTCCATACTTTTATCCACATATACCAATAATACAGTGACACATGTACACAAAGTCATCCATAAACTAAGTCCATTTTACAAGATGTAGTTTACAACATAATGGAACTAAGGTGAAGAAAATAATAGCATGAGTTTCAGGCACATCCTTAGCAAGGGACACTTAAACAGAAATAATGAAGAAAAGGTTGATGATTTAAGGCCTACCTTTAAAAAAATAGGGTTATTAGTTGGGAGGGATGAGAGCCCCACTCAAGTAATAAACACAAAACTTGTCAAGGTGCCCACAAAAGTCACTAAATAAATTTGTGCGTAGCCCTCTAGTAGCTTGCCACAAAAGCAGTCATGCTTAACCTAGAGGGAAAGTGTAAAGTATTTATGCTGCACTCAACAGTAATAAAGTGAAAACACAACAAAAAAAAAGTCTAAAAAGTTCAAGCCAACCGAGATGAAGAAGAAGATCGGATGCAGCAACTAGTTTTGACCCGCTGAAAGGTTTACCTTCTGACTTTGGCATCAGTGTGTTGATCAGAGAAGGGTTTGGTGACCATCAGGTTGGGAATGAAGAAGGGCTTGGCAGCATAAGAGAGACGCTTCACAAGGTCTTAGAGATACTCGGGAGCTTCTCAGCTGCGTTCCGCATTGAAGTCGGTGAAGCTGGTAATCGGGTTCCGCTCAGCGTCAGGTCGGTAAAGTCGTTAATGGGGTACTTGTGACAGAGTCAGTTGGACTGTTAATCAGATGTCAATTGGGTGCCAATCGTGTTGCTCATTAATACTTGTGAGTCTGGTGAAGCTGTCAATCACATTCCTTTCAGTGTTGCTTGGCGTAACTTGCCATTGAGGCTGGTGAAACCTTCAATTAGGCTGGAAGAAATGTACTCTGACACTAGCAAAGAGCCCAGGATCTTGAGGACAATGCTTTGGGGTCCGGACTCACTGCCACAGAGACCAGCAGAGGGACCAGGTTAGGTTCAATTGTGTCTGGTCAGCTGGGAAGCATGTTACACCTCTGGCAGCTTGTTTTGTCCCTGTTGTTCAAACAGGAGGTCAGCCAACCAAGCCTTGGAGACACAGCAGGGGTTCTGAGTTCGAGGCAAGCATGGGCAGTCTTCGTTCTTCAGAAAGCAAGGCAGTCCTTCCACTGAATCTTCTCAGGACCAGGAATGTTCTGATGAGAGTTTCTAAGGGTGCCGCCCTTATACCCAGTGCCAGTATGTGTGTAGGGGGCACCCTCTTCGCCTAATCTCAAACTGGTTCTCAGCAATTCTCATCCTTCCCCTGGGTGTGGCTTTAATTTGGCAAGGGAAACAAAGGGCAGGCTGGTCTGGGTGTGGGCTGCATTTGCCAATGACAAGGCAGGCTTCTTCAGAAGTTGTGAAAGGGCTGGGTACAGACCCCAGTCTATCCTTTGAAGGTAAGAAAGAGCTAAGTACACCGGAACTCCCATCCTGCTCATGATAGGAACAATCTTCCCCAAACCAAAAGTCCTTTTGCCCCCTTTTGAAAGGGATACACATCACACCACAGGAGAGCCATTTGTCATCATGTGATCCTAGACACTGGCAGAAAGGTGCATTTGGCTTAGGCATAAAATAGCAAATTTCTAAAAGTGTACAAAAAGTAATTGATGCAATGCTTAAGTTAGTCTCAGCCACTGGTAGTTACTCAAGCCCGATTGCAATCTATCATTATTTTGCGCACCATGCCAACTTAGTTTGGATCCAGCTATATGCAAATCAGCCTTGTCCCTGCTACATTGGGAACAGTGAGGTCTGTATGGCAAACCAGGTACTCTGTGAACCCGAACGTAAGCAAACAAGGACAATTAGCCTGAAGTGCCTGGCAGTTCGTACTGAATTGGCAGTTTGAACTGGACTGGAGACACATAGCCCTATTTACAAGGGACTTACAAGTAAATTAAATGTGGAAATTGGGGGTTTACCAATTTTACTAGATTTGGAAGGGAGAGCACAAGCGCTTAACCATTGGTTAGCAGGAGTAAAGTGCACAGAGTGCCAATGCCGGCAAAAATGGATTCAGCAAATATTATAGTAGAAAAGGCAAAAATCTGGGGGAATACCATCATTATTACCTGCAATAGCAAATAATATATTGTCCCTGAAAAATGGAAAACGATTAACTTCCACAAATGTAAAGGTTACCTAAGTTAGTCCAGAACATCAGAATATTCAGACTAATGTTAAGACACATTTAACTGTCTGCCAAAGTTAAGATAGTTAAATAAAACATGACATACAGTGAATGGTTGTGAATGGGCCATGTTCTTAGCTCCTTAAGGCCCATATTTATACTTTTTGACGCTAAACTGCGCTAACGCAGTTTAGCGTCAAAAAGTTTTGCGCCGGCTAACGCCATTCTGAAGCGCCATGCGGGCGCCGTATTTATTGAATGGCGTTAGCCGGCGCAAGCAGACCGGCGCTGCCTGGTGTGCGCGAGAAAAACCACGTACACCAGGCAGCGCCGGCGTAGGGGGAAAATGGCGCATGGGCGTCTTAAAATGGGGCAAGTCAGGTTACGTCGAAAAAATCGTCGTAACCCGACTTGCGCCATTTATTTTCGACGCCCATCCCCCATCAACATGACTCCTATCATTGTAAAGATAGGAGTCATGCCCCCTTGCCCAATGGCCATGCCCAGGGGACTTCTGTCCCCTGGGCATGGTCATTGGGCATAGTGGCATGTAGGGGGGCACAAATCAGGCCCCCCTATGCCCAAAAAAATTATTTAAAAAAAATAAAAAAATACTTACCTGAATGTCCCTGGGGTGGGTCCCTCCAGCCTTGGGTGTCCTCCTGGGGTGGCCAAGGGTGGCAGGGGGGGTCCCTGGGGGCAGGGGAGGGCACTCTGGGCTCATTTTGAGCCCACTTGTCCCTTAACGCCATGCCTGACCCAGGCGTTAAAAAGCGGCGCAAATGCGCCGTTTTTAGCCACGCCCACTCCCGGGCGTCTCTTTTGCCCGGGAGTATAAATACCACGTAAAGGCCTGGGAGTCATTTTTTAGACGGGAACGCCTCCCTTGCATATCATTAACGCAAGGAAGGGGTTCACGCTAAAAAATGACGCACATTCCGGGAACTTTGGCGCTATTCGCCTCTAACGCCATAGTATAAATATGGCGTTAGTTGGCGTTAGTTTAGCGTCGAATTTGCGTCGAAAAAAACGACGCAAATTCGGCGCAAACGGAGTATAAATACGGCTCTAAGTCTTAATTATTTTGCAGATCGCTAGACTCTGTGGCAAAATTGTTATTTATTTTTTTATGAAAGTTTACTAAAATGGTCACTTGATCAAGTTCAATAATGAACTAATGTAACAGCAGAAAAAGACTTAAAAATGGAAGACAGGTTCTTGGTAGTCAAAGTAAATATGTGCTTCCGCCACATTAATTTTTATTTTCTATTAAGGTCTTCATTACAGAGCCTGCAGCAGTGGAATCTACTATAATACATTTCAAGCCTGGGACATATTTTCTGCATGTTGAATATTCATCTAGTTATTCAGATTAACATCTTAACCTATCATTTGTTTGCTGAACCTACCCCCTCAGAAAGAAATGTGCCATATGAATCAGCCTCTGGTCCTGCTCCATAGGAACTGTCTTGCTTGCGCTGTCAAGCCTATTCCTCAATGAATGGAATATATACAACCACAGACTGGTTTTGACATATGCGTGCCGCTACTATCAAATGTAGCTTGATTCCCTTTGCACAATAAACAGGGAACCAATACCTAAGCATACCTGTCAAACTTATGTCAATGCGCAGAAGAAAATAAAAAGTACTTAGTGGAATGCTTGAATTAATATCAACCAATGGTAATTACTTCCCAGTCCATTGATATTTTTGCTCACCATCCCACCTCAGACAGGAACCAGCCACATGCAAATCAGCCTTAATCCTACTCCAATAGTATCAGTGCAGCCCAATCTGCCAGACCAGTTCCTATCTGTAAATGAAAACAAGAAATTCCAGACTGTGTTTGGCCTATGTGAGTCAATAAATTAGGTCATTGGTTGAGGGAGCTGTAAATTATTCCCAAACAACAACCACAATTCTTGTCAGGGTGAGCCTTAAAAGTAACTAAATAAAACTGTGCTTAACCATGTGGTAGCTTGGCACAACAACAGGCAAGATTATATTAGAAGCAGCATGAAAAGTATTTATGCATCACACAAACAGTAATAAAGTGAAAATATAACACAAGAAAAATCCTACAGCAATTTAGAAAACGGGATTAAAATATAATAAATAATATTAGAACAAAACTACAAAAATTCAACCAGTAGAACAAGAGATACACAATTTCAAGGACTTTAGATAAACATAGTGCTTAAAACGATAATGCTCCACATGCAGTTATCAGGTCCTGCCAGACCAGTAAAAAGTTGAGGCTGACCGTAATGGAGTGCAGGCCGGGTACAGGGAGCAGTTAGTCCTGCTGAAAAACTTAGATTCTCAAATTCTGGCATGGAAAACCAGTGCACTGTAGAGGAGGCCACGAGTAGCAGGGAGAGCATCATGAATAGTTGTCGCTATAGCACGAAGAGCAGACTGGGCATTGCTGGCAATCATTGCTATATTACTATGGCACAAAAATCTTGTCGGGCAGTCGTGGACGGTCATTGTTGGAGCTTTGCTTTCACAGTTCCTGCAGGCTGTCAGTGCTGTAGCACAAAGTGCAGATCTCATGTTTCTGGTTGGCACTTGTTGATGCAGCACGAAGAGTCGGGTTCACAGGAACTTGACATTAGAGGGCAGGGTGGGTGACAAGATCTCAGTGCAATTGGGCCCGTTCAAGGTTGAAAAGAGCTTCACTCCTGCAGCTTCTAGACCTGCAGCAAACCTCTCACAATAACTATTTCTGAAAGGAAAAAGCCCTACTTTTAAAAACCTTTAAATATTCAAAATGACCCCCCCATGTAGGCATGTAGACCAGAAGGTAGGGTGCCTAGTATATAAAAGTGATACATGCTGGAATGTTATGTTGGCATGGTTCTACAGTGATCAGCATCCAAAGTCAACCCCCAGATATTACCTACTCTCTGTTTTCAGAAATACACTTGTATGTGGTTTTTGACATCTGCTTTGTGGTGCCCTGCATCTCTACGCAGAATTGTTTGTGGCAGCATCCAGGAGAACAGAAAATCTGAAGATTATTTGTCTGCTATTAGCATAGATGTAAAGTAAAAAAATATGATGGCTAGAGGGTTAGTACAAATTTAAACAAGCTTTGACAAAGCCATTAGGTTACACTATTTCAAAAGTGCTCAATATTTATATATAGAAAAACAAGCACTGGTACACCGCTCAGTTCTAAAAGGCTGAGCAATTAAATTGCCAGTGGCTGTTGCCAATTACATACCTGTGTTGCTAACAATCCTGCAAAAGATTTTCTACTAAATAAAAGCCATCCCAAGATGCTTCCTGATACACATACATATGTTGTTATATCTGTGGACGCAAGCATCATGACACAAGCATGCACATGAGTTGTGGACCTTTAGAAGTTAATTTTTAATTTCAGAACACTGTGAAACTGAATAGATAGAGGAGGGTCAAGAACAAGGAGGAAAGCCATTGACAAAGCTGTACAATCATAAGCAGCATGCACATCCAAAACCAACTTTAAATATATGTTA
Source organism: Pleurodeles waltl (assembly GCF_031143425.1). Lineage (NCBI taxonomy): Eukaryota > Metazoa > Chordata > Amphibia > Caudata > Salamandridae > Pleurodeles > Pleurodeles waltl. Next base: position 950,741,568 of record NC_090445.1, read on the forward strand.
TGTGTTGGATAAAATAGGTCTACAAAAAACACCTAAAACTATCTATAGCCAAGACCTAACAATTGCCAACATTATGCCAAAGAAAGCAGTACACTATGCATACGTTAACACAACTCATGTTGAATTTTCTCTGTCTGAAAATTAACTCTGACAAGGATAATATTGACAACATTTTTATATCTGCTTCTATCATTTCCAAGCCCTGTCATTATTGTTCCAAAGTAAAAGGAAAAGACGAAAGGCTTAGATGCCTCTGCTGATTCTTAAACTCTGTAGAATATACAGTAGACCACAGCAAATGCTTGCGGTAAGTGTTACCTCACTACGCATTGTGCAGGTACTTAGTCCTTGCTGGCCCTCACCCTACAGCCCCTGTATCTCTAATTATTATACATGCTGCTAGGGCTCTTGGGTTTTTCCATTTTGTATAAAGATCACATTCTTGGTGGCACAGCTAGGTCGATATATACACCAAACCTTCAACCACATACCACTCCCTAATTTCCTTTACAGTTGTGTAAGTCAAAACGTATGTGGAATACTTTTTTTTTTCTACCACGGAGTGACTTTTAACATTCATCAGAGAAAGTAACCAGCTTAGCTTACATGGGAAAGTCAATAACCACAGCAAGCTTTGCTTTGACACAGGACTGGAGGAGCAAAGGGAGCAGCAATGGAAATCATTGCTGGCACACACAGACAATTATAAGCCTCTTACAGGTCACAGCTACATTATTCTGAGCAGCAGTGCAAGCTAATGCTGCACCACTAACAGAACTGGTACAGCACTCGCAGCAGCTGCAGGTATTTCACAGACACGACAAAATATACAGCATGAGTGGCAGTAGTGCAAGCTTTCACTTTTCACAGAGTAAACACATGATGGGCATCGTTAGTGTAATTTTCACTCATAATCAAAAGCAATGTGCTTAGGGTATTAGCATTGCAGGTTTCTTTTTACCCAAAGTAAAAAGAGGTACAGTAAAAGTAATAAAAGCAGGAAAGTGAGGTTCTCTTAACTGAATAAGAATACATTATTCTCTCATGTTTCTCTCCTTTGACTCATCCCAAACCTCATCTTACTACTATGATCTCCCAATTAACACTTTCTAGATTCTTCCCTCTTCTCTCGTCCGTCCCTCCATTATTCTATTCCATCCAACTAACAGACTCACAAGGTCACTGCTCAAATGAGCTCATATTTCCCTATGCTAATCCTTCACTAATCCTTTTCGGTTCCAGAATAGTGTGCTACTCACTGAAAGGTGCTTCAATGCCTCGTCAGAGATAGAAAGAGCTAAATAAATACAATTACAATTATAAATGTTTGCTGATTCCCCAAGCCTTATGTTTAGCTCCAGTAGCCCTGTTGTACCACACATACACAAATCTCTCAATGAGCACCCAACAGTACATTTCACATTACTGCAATGGGGTTGCTGTTATTGCTACACTGGCCTTGGGCATTTGAGGTGGAATGGGCAATGCTATGCTGACTTCTTCAGTGCTACCCTAAAGCCTCTTCAAAGCCCAGACAAGGTGCGTGCATTATGATCTCTTCATCTGCTATTATGCTGTCAGTAGTGAGATGGAAGCAGGGCACAAGTCAGGGGCAAGCACCGGTGTACAGAGTCCTCCCACCACTTTTAGATATGGGACACCGTTCTCAATAACCTGATTTTGAAGGAGGCAAAGAGGTTTCACCTTGTGCAGCCAACACTGCAAGTTCTTGCATTTATAAGCACTGTATGTGTGCAATGTGGCCTCAGGGCATTTTAAACCCCTTCCCACTGACTCGCTTTTGTGAGAGAGACCCAGTGAGGATTATCGGTGAATCTCCTATCTGAGAAATCACATCTTTTTTTTTATATACACACTTCTTTATTTTAAATGTCACACTTTTACATACCCTTCTATCATTTAATGAGCTGAAATTGTGAATTGCTCTTGTGCTTTAAAGCTCAAATAAGAATACGGCTAAGAAACATCCAATACCACAGTCCAAAGATATCTTTAAGGACAGCAGCAGCTGCAGCATAAATCAAGAGGAGGGCCGAGGGGAAGGAAGTGGAGGAGGAGGATACAGAGACAAGGTAAATATGTTAAAAAAGCACTTATTGTGCCACTGTCCCTGCCACCCCATGCAGCCTCCCGCTCCTCTTCTTATGGTGTCTGAGTATTCACTGCTGGGACACCAGCACAGGCTCCCTAGCAATCCTGGCACTGCTTTCATGCAACACCTTGCATGAAAGCAATGCCAGAATTGGTCTTAGCTGCAGTGACTCCCACTGAGACACAACCCTGGGGTCTGTGCAGTTTCTCCAGCCCGGCTCAGACGGCCAGCCAAACACACATTCACACTTAGGTGTACTCTCCCCTGCTCCCCCCTTCCACCTCCTGTGGCCCAGTCCCTCCCCTCCTTGCTCTGCTGGCTGTGCCAGAAGAAGAAAAATAAAATAATAATAAACTATTGTTTTATTTTTCTGCTTCTGGCACAACCAGTGGGGCGACCCTCCTTCACCATAGCGAAGGAGTCGCCCCTGTTTAAGGATAGTTTAATTTTCATCCCTCAGACCTAAATTACAAATGATATGTGAAAAACACACATATATAAGATATCTCATATTGTTAAGTAATGTACAGGAAGTGGTGGGGTGGGGTAAGAAACTTCTTTGTGTTAAAAGATCCTCACCCTCCAGTTACTCGGGTCCTCACACATAATGCCTAGTGCATCTGGGTGGGCTCATAGCTGTATTTCCCAGCAGAGCTCTTTGTTAGTATTTTTGGAGTTCTCTATGGTAATATTACCTGCAGGTCACCCAAGTCTTGGAGCAAGTTTTTTGGGGGGAAGCTTTGAAAAGAATAAAAATCCAATCTGATGTCCCTGAAGTTTTAGTGTATACCTCCATCAAGGGGCTCTACTTGTTGCAAGCATAATAAGTCTGCAAAAAGGTTAACTGACTTTCTTCAGTGAGAAAATTATAGATCCCTACTTGTTAGGCTTTACTAGCCAAAAACTCTGTGCAGTTAACACCGTCATCAGTGAAACTCATTCATGCTGTAAGTTTTTACAAATCATTGTTGGGAATGTCCTCATTGTAATATTTTTACTAGTAAACTCTAAAGCCTGATAGAACCGTAAATTGTAATGCAGGGCTTAGAGGATGCACTTTGGTCCTCTACATGTGCTTACTCCTGACAAAAGAGTGACTATAGAATTTGCCCACCTCTAACACTCTATGGGGCATATTTAAGAGCCCTCAGTGTCTCCTTGTGCCACATTAGCATAATTGTTTTTTACACTAATGTGGCTAAAGGAGGCCAAAATCACTGCACCAGATTTACAAAGTGCTACAATGCATACATTGCATCCCTCTGTAATCCCCTATGCCACATTATGCCTGTGCCCTCTGCATCGTTATTTTTTACGCATCCCAGGTAACTGGGTGTTAGAAGGATACAAGCACTGATTCTTAAAGATTGAGACTATTCTAAACCTTTAAAAGGTGATTTCTTGACTTGTGCATATTGGATTTTTGTTGTTTTGGTCTTATTTCATTCTGATAAATGTTATCTTTTTTCCTGTGGAGTATTTTTGTTGTTTTTTCACTGTGATACTCTATGAGTTACTGCACACATACTTTACACATTGCCTCCTAAGTTAAGCCTGTGTCGAGTACCATATGCATAATGCACAGGCCCTTTAAGGTTGAGCTCGTAGCCTTTAAGGCTCATCGTCAGCTCCCAGTTTCTCCCCGTACTCACCTGTGTGGAGGTGTGTGCTCCTTTCTGAGCATTCTGCACCCTCACTCAGCAGGTTATTTAAAGTTACATGTATCAAGGACTCCCAAGAAGGTTACTCTATTACTTGTTTAAGACATTATATTTAATTGTACATTGATTTTGAGATAGATCAATGACACTCTTTGTTTATGATTGCTGGAAATGAAAGACTATTATGCTTAAGAATCATTCATTGAACCTTGCATGTATTAAAGAATTTATGTTGGATTAACCAGGTGCGTATACACTATAAACTTGAGCAGATATAAGTGTGAACTGTAACCTAAGATAAGGACCTGTGGAAGTAATCATCTTCAATTTGTTTTTAGAAGTATTGCATAACCAATTTGGCCTACCGGAACCAGCACCTAAAGAAAGGGAGAAGAAACATTATGGAAATATAGCCCAGAATACTTATAATTGGGAACAGAGTGTATGTGAGTTTTGTAGTACTAAAGGTTGTTTTTATATTTACAGAAACCTGAACAGAAACACCTGACATCACACAGGGGAAGTCTGGTCTTGGCCAAGGTTTGTCCATTCATCTTGGTGGGTCAGATGTGACTTCTTTAAGTGTCTGCTTGATTCATAGGGAAGGTGGGAACCAATGTTGTGTCCATTTCACTCCTGCAGAAAGGTGCAGGCCTGACAGCCACTCTGCTCAGTGCCAAGCTACTGTAGGGTGAGCACAGGATAATTTAGGTTGTGTTGTTAATTATCATGACTAGGATTGTGGTCCCTACTTTGACAGGGTGCATACCTTGGCCAACTAGAGACCCAATTTCTAACACCATATAAATGTATACATGTGGCTATTTGGTGAGAGACCGACATAGCAACAGCACCAATTTCTTTTTGCTAAAGTACATATGTGGCTACTTTGCGTGTCAACTGGGTTGATTACAGGGTTATAGGTCACAATCATTACAGTGATGTAAAAAAGGCCCCCACAGCCAGAGCTCCAATAGGGCCTCTTCACACAGTACCCTAGCCTGAGAGCTTCTGAGTGAGTCCAGAGGGTGGAGACCCTCTATATACTTGCACAGGGGCCCCTCAAGTTTCATTACACCACTGAACCATTACCAGAACCCCAGGGGTGAATACGAAGCAAACATAGGGATGAATTAAACCACATGAAACAAAGCTTATGTAGGTGCTGGTATGAATAGATGTGAGCCTAAGATCTCTTATAAGTCAGCCTGCATGAGTGGTGCTGAATTAGTTATATGATTCCAACTTAAAACACCAACCAATCTCAGGGAATGAGTTTAAAAAATCGAAATTCAAAGAAAAATGAAGGAGAAAGAACTTGTTTTACAATTGCATAGCACCACTGAAACCCAACTTAATTGGGATCATTAAAAGGGAGTCATCCGTATTGGTTGGAAAAGCATATTTCAATAAGGATTTAGTTAATGAATATGAGGCATACATAGAGGCCCTGTAAGAAATCCCTATCAGGGTGAACCACAAAAGTCACTAAATTAACCGATGTTTAATCATTTGGCAACTTGGCACAAACAGACAGGCTTAAATTTAGAGTCAATGTGTCATTTATTTATGCAGCACACAGCCAATACTAAAGTGAAACCACAACACAATACAATCCCCACACTAATTTAAGAAAACAGAGTAGAATTTAATGAATACAATAATTCCAGAACAACAAAAATTCAATCAGTAGAACCAGAGATATTAAAGTTTGAGGTTTTAGGTAGGTATATCACTTTCAAGCAAAAGCGCCACTTGAGGTCATCAAATTAGTATACAAAACAGAGATGGATGGAATGCTTAAATAATTCTCATCCACTGGTAATCACTTTTGGCTGCATACCAATCCATTGTTGTTCTGTAAACCATGCCACATCAGTTTAGACCCAGCTATCTGCAAATCAGTCTTGACCTTGCTCCAAACGGAACAGTCCAACCCAATCTGCCAAGCCAGGTCCTCCCAGAACTGGAACATAAACAACCCAGGACATATGTTATCCTAGTTATGGGCTCATCAGCAGAGTACAGATTGGTTCAAGTGACACAGTGTGCATGTGACCCAGGTCTGGGCATGCTCATCCCACTTAGGGTGATACAAAACAGTGATGGATGGAATGCTTGAATTAATCTCAGGCACTGGTAATCACTGTCAGCCATCTGAACATGATTGAACGGGAGAAAGTAACATGCTTAGGCGAACCATGATGGAGCATGGGCCGGATAAAGGGACCAGGTTAGTCCCACTGAAAAAGTAACCTTCTCAAAGTCTGGCACAAAGAGTCTCATCTACAGTGGAGGAGGCTAGCATGAAAAGGGAGAGTGTTGTGGACAGTCGGCAATGTAGTGCAAAGATCCAATCAGGCATTGCGGACAATTGTCGCTGGAGATTCACACTGGCAGTCATTGCGGGCAGCTGTTACTGTAGCATGAAATGCAGATCTCGCAATGTCAGTCATTGCAGGTTGTCATTGTAGCACAAAGAGTCTGGTTCATTGGAATTTGGCATTGGCAATCATCACAGGCAGCAGAGTTGCAGCATGAATGGGCAAACTTGCGATTGCGAAGGGCCCAAGTTTCAGGATTTCATCTTCTTTTGCAGAAAGAGCTGAACTGATGCCAGTCAAGGACCTAGGACCTGGGGATACACCTCTTGCGGATCAGGATCTCACGCCACCAGAGGCCAGCGTGGCTCAGGCAGGTCCAGTTGCAGGTCCAGGAAGGTCCAGTTGCAAATGTCAGCTGGGCTGTTACATGGAGGCCTCTGGAGCTTTCTGCAACCATGCAGCTCAGAGCAGCAGGTCAGCCTTGGAGTCACTTAGGTTAGCCTGGGAAGATGGGTGCAGGTACAATCTTCCTTTGCAGAGACTAGGCCAGGCCTCAAGCAGCAGGGCAGTCCTCTGGAGAACAAGACAGGCCTCAAGCAGCAGGGCAGTCCTCTGGTAGCAGCAGGACAATCCTCTGGGGAACAAGGAAGGAACCAAGCAGCAAGGCTGTTCTCTGGGGAACAAGGCTGTCTATCTTCTTTAATGTCCACAGGTCCAGATATGTACTGAGAGTTGTTCTGTAGGTCACAAAATTACACCTGGTGCTAGCCTTTGAAGTAGGAGGAAGAGCCTGTCTATCCCCACCTCTGGTTTGGAAAATCTCCCCTGCTAAGACTCCAAGGCATCTAGGGTGAGAGAGACCCCTAACTTTTTGCCTGCCTCCCTCCACTTTTTGGACTCTGTTTTTGCTGGCTTTTAGACTCTGCGCACTTTACCACTGCTAACCAGTGCTAAAGTGCATATGCTCTCTCCCTTTAAACATGGTAACCTTGGATCATACCAAATTGGACTATTTAATTTACTTATAAGTCCCTTGTAATGTGCACTGTATGTGCCTAGGGCCTGTAGATTAAATGCTACTAGTGGGTCTGTAGCACTGGTTGTGCCACCCACTCAAGTAGCCCCTTTTACCTTGTCTCAGGCCTGCCATTGCAAGGCCTGTGTGTGCAGTTTCACTGTCACTGTGACTTGGCATTTAAAAGTACTTGCCAAGCCTAAACCTCCCCTTTCTCTACATATAAGTCACCCTAATGTGTGCCCTAGGTAACCCCTAGAGCAGGGTGCTGTGTGGGTAAAAGGCAGGACATGTACCGGTGTAGTTTACTTGTCCTGGTAGTGTAAAACCCCTAAATACGTTTTTACACTACTGTGAGGCCTGCTCCCTTCATAGGCTAACATGGGGGCTGTCCTCATACATTGTTGAAGTGGTAGCTGCTGATCTGAAGGGAGTAGGAAGGTCATATTTAGTATGGCCAGAATGGTAATATAAAATCCTGCTGACTGGTGAAGTTGGATTTAATATTACTATTTTAGAAATGCCACTTTTAGAAAGTGAGCATTTCTCTGCACTTAAATCTTTCTGTGCCTTACAATCCACGTCTGGCTAGGTTTAGTTGACAGATCCTTGTGCATTCACACAGACACCCCCCAAACACAGGGTACTCAGCCTCACTTGCATACATCTGTATTTTGAATGCGTCTTCCTGGGCTGGGAGGGTGGAGGGCCTGCTCTGACACAAAGGACTGCCACACCCCCTACTGGGACCCTGGCAGACAGGATTGAACTGAAAGGGGACCTGGTGCACTTCTAAGCCACTCTTTGAAGTCTTCCCCACTTCAAAGGCACATTTGGGTATAAAACAGGGCCTCTGCCCTACCACCTCAGACACTTGCTGGAGAAGAAACCTGAACCAGAACCTGCATCCTGCCAAGAAGAAATGCATGGCTGCTCAAAGGACTCACCTGACTGCTTTCTACAAAGGACTGCTGCTTTGGTGTTGGCCTGCTGCCTTGCTGAACTCTTGCCTTGCTGCAGAAGTGCTCTCCAAGGGCTTGGATAGAGCTTGAGCTTCACCGCAAGCCGATCCGGAAAGACATCGGTCTACCCCGCAAGGAAAAGATCGACGTGACACCTGCGGTGCGACCGGAACTTCGACGCACTGCCTGCCTGGACAACGCCGCCTGACTTCCAAAGAGGAAATCGACGCTATGCCTGCCGTGAGGGAGAAAATTCCACACACAGCCCACCGGAACGACGCGCAGCCGGACAACAAGCCCAGGATTCCACGCTCAGACCCCGGGGTGTCTGAAAAACCCACGACCCACATAGGAGACTGTCCGCGTGCCGTAAATCGACGCAACGTCTTCCCCGTGTGAAAAATAACGACGCAAGTCCGTGTGTGAAGGGGCAAAACCGACGCACACACCATTTTTCCACGCATCTCCTACTCTGCAGCCCTCTGCGGAGACTTTTCACTCCAAACCAGGTACTTTGTGCTTGAAAGAGACTTTGTTTGCATTTTAAAGACTTAAGACACTTCATATCACTTTTCAATGATATCTCTACAATTTCTCATTGCATCTTTTATCGTTTTGACATGCAAATACCCAGATAAATATTATATATTTTTCTAAACACTGTGTGGTGTATTTTTGTGGTGCTAGATTGTGCTATTGTGTGATTTATTGCACAAATTCTTTACACATTGCCTTCTAAGTTAAGCCTGATTGCTCAGTGCCAAGCTACCAGAGGGTGGGCACAGGATAATTTGGATTGTGTGTGACTTACCCTGACTAGAGTGAGGGTCCTTGCTTGGACAGTGGGTAACCTGACTGCAAACCAAAGACCCCATTTCTAACACACTTCAACTATCCTGCCAACACCTAGCCACACCCTTTGTCTCACTGTCTGGGAAGAATAAACAAAAGCCAAATGCAAAGCTATTTGCAGTTGTGCGACCCTAGACCCTGGCAGTGCAGCAGGCACCAAATGGGTAGGACAGTGGTAATTGTGCCATTTTGGAATTGAAACTTAAAATCTGCCTTTTTCATTAAAGAGGATTTCAAATTACAACTCATTTGAGTCCAAACATGACATTCCTACCTGCTCCCAATTAAAAGTTAGCTTTTATATATTGTAAATAAGAGAGCCCAATGTTATCCAATGGCAGAAATAGGCCTTACAGCAGTGTAAAATGAATTTATGGGTTTTTCACAACCAGAATATGTAAAACGTAACTAAATATGCATGCCCTACTTTGTAAATGCAATGCACCTTTCCCCATGGGCCTTTTAGGACCTGCTTTAAGGTGACATATCTGTATTAAAAAGAAAGGCTTAGGCCTGGCAAAAGGTTTATTTTGCCAGTTTGAATTGGCAGTTTTAAAATTGCACTACATGCCTCAATGGCAGGCTGAGACAAGTTTTAAAGTGCTACTTAAGGCTCACTACTAGCATTTAATTTACAGGGCCTGTGTACAAATAGCAACATATACTAGTTCTCATAAATAAATTAAATATACCAATTATTTGTACGCTATTTGTACCTTGTTTAGGGGAGAGAGCACCTTAGCACTAGCTAGCAGTGATAAAGTGCACAGAGTCTTAATCTCAACAAAAATGATTTAAAACAATAGAAGGGATGAAGGCAAGACGTTTGGGGGAAATCCACACGAAGGATAACTGTCCCAAACAGAGAATTTACTTAGAGGCTAGAAGGAAAGTCATAATTTTTTGCAAACCCATTAACTAGCTGACGATGAATCTGTAATGGGATGCCCTGGGAATCCAAAGACATTTCTAATTAAAAGAAAAACCTGAATGGCATACAAAAGTCTATTACGAATTAGAAGAAACTAAAGGTGCCGGACTTAGAACGACTACCTGCGTATGGTAAAAAAAAACTAATATTCACTGGGGTAGAAGATGCCCCCCTGTGGGTTTATATGCCTGCCCAGGTGGGACTTAAAATACCTCAACCATCAAGAAAAATTAAAGCTGTCTCTTACCTAGCCACTGGGATGGATCTGTCCACATCGGAAAAAGGCCATTAAGGCTTCAGTATCTGCTAATGAGTGGTGTGACTTCTGCATGCTGTGTGCAAGGGTAGAGCTAAAATGCATGTCTGTGGCTAGCCGGGTGTCTGCCATGTTGGAGTGTGAAGTACAACAGTTGGGTGCACAGAATGTGAGGGGGCAAGCATGGTACTGCATATATACAAACAATAAATGCAACTAGCAAAACATTCTGCATAAAACAAACAACAATTAACTAATAAAAACGTTATTTGCTATAAAAATGCTACTAAATTGAATCGCCAATAGAAGGTTGAAAGTGAGGAAATGTGATTAGAATGCTGTTTTCTACAAAGGAGTACTTTGCTAGGGAGAAATGACTACCAGGACAGCGAGACACTGTGGAAAGAGAGGGAAAAGAGCCAGGGACAGACCAAGGAAAGGTATAGAGCACTACTACAGGAAAGAATCTTGCAATGGGGTTTCAAAAACAGATAGGAAACTACATGACAGCATGGAATCCTATGACTTTACCAATGCATGTGAAGAAAAGTTCAATGAGCATTAGCAAACGCACATTATGAGCAGGCTTGCATGAACTAGGTGGTAGGGGGACCAACTTGTAACAAAGCTTGCACTGAGCTGGGGGTGAAGGAATAGGTTAGTAGAATATGCATGGGGCAGACAGTGCAGTGATTACAACAAGAAATGATTTAAAGCGCCTTATGATTATCCGTAAAAGGTCATGGCTTTAAGGACAGATCACCAAGTAAAAGTCAACTCATTAATAGTGCCACTAGCCAATGACTAAAGAGGGTTGACCAGAAAACCTTCTATGTATCTATGTCTGAATGTACGTAAGCATGTGTGTATGTGTGTGTATTTATGCATGTTGTATTGTACAGGTAAAATGAAGCCTCTGGCACACAGACACAGCTACATGTTAACAAGACCTATTAGGAACAGGGCTAGCTGAGGAGCCTTGTTCAACAAAACAGAAATGTGGCTGCAGTTTAAAAATATGAGGGGGGAAAAAACTACAAATAATTCTCCAGGGTAACAGCCTCAAAGAATCATGTATCAAGGGATTGTTGCTTCTTAAAGGTTGAATATCCTCATCTACCTAAAGATGTCATGCTTTATTATCATGCCCATCCTCATACTAAAGCCCAGGAGAGGTTTGACTACAATCCTCGAGGAGGTGAGCTCTTGGAGTGTTGAAGGAAGGACCTATGGTCATTGAACATTCGTTTTTGCACAATAACTAAAACTTGCTCTGACATTGATATTACACTACTGCTTATGCTGCTTTCCAATATTTATTCATCTTTTAAATTTAAAGTTACTCTTTCAAATTAGGGTTGTGCTATTTAAAATGCTTTTTTAATCCTGTTTCTTTGTCCAACGCGGCACTAGCTGGTTAGTTCCTGATTTAGGACATATCCTTGCGACATAGCTTTCTCCCTTGTGATAGTGGATGTGGGGACAGAGAAGATATGTAATGACTCAAGAAAAGACAAAGGCATTTCTTCTAGTCATTTGGGGAGGTTTGTTCTGAGTAAGTTGAGGGCAACATCAAATAGTTCACAATGGTCATCCATTTGGCTCACTACCGCACTTCAGTTGCAGACTCACCTTTGACTTTTGTCACAAGGGCCTTTGTTCTTGTTGTGGCAGTTGTGCCTCATTTTAGATTCAGCAGACAATTGAGCGGCAGTATTAATGGTTCTCAATCAATGCTTTTTTGTGGGCATGTTCATTAAATGGAAAAAAAAGAATATGTGATCCTTTTGCCCTTTAAGGGGTTATTAGTAGTTATGCACTTTCTGTAGAATCAGATGTCCCTTGGAGGAACACAAACGATACATTTCTCATGATAAGTTCAGCAATTTGGGTTCACTAGAGCTGATTTCATCACAGTGTCCTTTACAGTGAAGAAGCTGGGGAAGTCCTTCACCCTGACCCCATGCCTGGTCAGGACATAAGTGACAAGCAAGCCCCAAATTAACCAGTGCGCAACCCGCTGGAATCTTGGCACAGAGCAGTCAGGCTTAACTTAGAGGCAAAGTGTAAAGGATTTGTACACCCTTTCAAGCAACAATAATGTGAAATGACAATGCATGAAGAGTCCCACACCACGTTAGAAAAATAGAATAGGTTTAATAAATAAATCAAGAACAAAATAACAAACATTCAATCCATAGAAGAAGAAGTATGCAATTTGAAAGATTTCAGTGAATATAGCGCCAAGAAGCACAAAACACTAACTGAGGATATGTGGTCATGCTAGACTGGGACAAAGTCACAAGCTCAGGATGACTGCGATAGAATGTTGGCCAGCTACAGAATCTCAGTCTGCATTGCAAAGATAAATGGAGTCACACTTAGAGGAGGTGTCGCACAACAGAGGCAATGTGAGATCCAGGCAAAAAGATACATTGTGCATCAGCAGTTCTGGAGAGCTGTGTTGGGTGTTGTAAGGACCTTGCATGTAGTTGTGTTATGCAGCAGCAGTTTCAGCGGGCTGTAGTAGGAGATGCACAGTCCTTCTGTAGAGATGCATTACTTACCAGTAGTTCCAGCAGGCTGCTGCAAGTGTTGCAGAGTCCTTATGTGTAGAGCCATTGCACCGTGGGTATTACAGCCGGCTTCTGTTGGCAATGCAGAGTGCTTGCATTGGACAACTCCACGCAGCAGAGATATTACACCAGTTCTGCTCGGGGTTGCGTCACACAGCAGAGGAGAGGCCCACTTCAAAAGGTCCAGGACTGGGGTGGCAACACTTGGTTGGGTACGTCTCACAGCTGCAGAGTCCAGGTGATGGTTACAAGAGACTAGCCCTTGGAGTCGTCTGGTGGTCCTGGGAATAGGTTGCAGTTCCAATCCTCACTAAGGCAAGATAGCAGCAAGGCACTTGGTCAGCACAGGAATCCAGCAGTCCTTGAGGCCAGCAGTCCAGCAGAGTGGCAATCCTTTCAGCAGTCCTTTCAGCAGTCCTTATGCTTGGCAGAGTCTTCCACAGGACCAGACGTTTGTGTCTGAGATCCAATATTTATATCTGGTCCCTTCTTTGAAGTGGAAAAAGCTCTAGAGAATTACCTTTGAAGTGCTCTGAGTTCCTCTTCCAACCCCCTCCCCCCCAGATCTGGCCCAGGCTTATAACAGGGGATATGCAATATTTTGTGTGAAGAAAGGACACAGCCTATTCAGTTAAAAGTGGGACTGAGCCCAGCTCCGCCCCCCATCACACTAGTGATGGCCCATACTGACACATCTAAGCTCTCTATTGTGTGTGGCTTCCTGGGAGGAAAACACAAAGACCAACTGCCAACTACACCACCCAATCATATGACCCAGAGACAGACTGCAGGGACTGAATTTCTAAAGCTGGGAAATGTCAACTGCCTAAAAGTGCATTTTCAAAATTGTAATTTAAAATCAGACTTTACCAATAAACAGAGTTTTTTATTACAATTCCAAAGACACCAAACACAAACTGACCTCCTGCTCCAATTTTTGGCCAGGCAAATGGTTTGTTTTTCCAGGTCGACATATCAGTTTTAAAAATGCACAAATAGGCTGAAATTGCATGCTTGAGACATGTTAAAAGAGCTACTTAAATGAGTTGCACAGTCAGTGCTGCAGGCCTACCAATCACATTTAATTTACAGGCCCTCACACATGCAGTACCACTTTACTAGGGACTTACAATTAAATTAAATAGGCTAATTGGGTATAAGACAATTTAACCACGTTTCAAGGAGCGCACACAAAGACTTTAGCAATGATTAGAGATGGTAAAATACACAAAGTCCTAAAAGCCAACAAAAATAGTTTCAGATAGCAGGAGAGCGAAGGTGAAAGTTTGAGGGTGACCGGCAGAAAGGACCAAGTCCAATGGCCTTACACTTTTAGGGAGGTGGTGTCATAGTGTGTTTGTAAATGAGATTATTAGTGTGCCAGGCAACTAGAAACAGATTCATATAAAGGTTAATTGTGTTGTGAATTTGGTTCCGATAGCAAGGTGCTTTGCTCAATTAATGTCTTTATATTTTTCTTGTCAAATGCAATATAGAAGTGATCTGTTTGCTCGAGTTTTTGAAACATCCGGCTAATTTATGTTTTACTGAGCTCCTAATGGATAAAAAGCGTTCAGTAAGCCTGGCAATTCTTTACCTTGAAAATGTATTTTGAATGGAATAAAAGCTAATTTATTAGCTACTTAGACAGTAACCTTAATGGGATTTTCAGTAAGAATCATAAAAAAGCCAGAGATGATTAACATGACCTTCTTTATTCTTAGGAAAAAGTAACAACTGATTTGGATCATTGTTTCAGGAGAGTATGCAAATCATTGAAGACGCCATTCTTTTTTGCTTCCTAAAGAACAAGATATTTTAGAGGGTTGCGTTATATTTTCACTAATATCAATGAAGTGAGCAATTAAAATCTTATCTTTCTTAAGAGTATTGAAAATGACAAAATAGGCTTGCTTTTGATTGTGAGATTTGCAAAGAAATTATGCATACTTGTGAATGTTTTCAACGCCTCCACACCCAATCTAGTTCTGTCTGCATTGGGTTTGATATACTAGGTAATCCATGAGAATGTGAACAGTTGTTTAATTCAGAGGAGAATGTGGTTTTGAACAAGCATGAGTTCTGTCCTTTTGGTAGGGTGAGAGATAATCTACTTGATATTGTGAAGAGAGGAGACATCTTGTGGATTACAACCAAAATAAAGTATCGCTGCGTGAAACTTTGTGACTTGGTACATTTTTTTGGAGGTAGGCTTGTGGGATCAGCTAAAATTTAGGAGAAGGGCATATTTTTGTGCAACTGAAAGTGCAAGAAAATATAAGATTATTAATGTGCGTTTCATGGCAGGAGACATTTCACTGTTTGGTAGTTATGGGAGTTTAAATTTTCTCTGACCCAGATTATTTCAAGTAAAGATTAATAAAACGCTTGACTTTTGAGGGCGTTTCTGAGGGAGTGGCAATGTTTAGTTGGATTGTAGTGAAATATAAATCAGTGTATTTTTGCCATTGAAGCTTTACAACTTTGTATATAATTTCGAAAACAAAGGCACACTAAACCAAAATAGCAAGACCGTCATCCTAAACTGCATAGATAGAGGTCATCCAAGGTCACATTCTTTGCAAACACAAATTCACAAATGGATTGTGAATGTACCCCTAAAATGCGTTATGTGTCGGCAAAATATTTTGCACACACCCGTGTAGGGCTGCTCAGACTTCATCCCAGGAATGTGGCATGTACAGATTCCAGTGCATCTCTTTTTCACAGATAAATGTACAACAGGCACAGATTAAAGTGAACCTCCTCCGTCACTTAAAATGCTGTAGAATGGGCACTGGATGAACCTCCGGCTCAACTAAGGCAGACATGGGCCCATATTACACACAGTGCTTCAGATGTGCAATAGGGACGTGATCCCTTTTTCTGCACTACCAACGTATTGTCGTATTACAGAAGATGAGGCAGACACTTGTGAGCCCTTATCTTTAATACAGATAGTGCCTGCCCACATATACTGCAGGTGCTATTCTAAAGGAGCATCCCCACATTTGAATGGGGATGTGTCCCCATGTAAATGAGGGAATTGCTTAGGGCCTGATGGCAAAGAAGTCATCAGGAGGCACACTGATTGAGCACCACAAAGAGGACACCCACATATAATGTGCCCACTGGGGGCAGCCCTCGAAGAGATACCCTCCAGGCATTCCCTTACAGGTGGTTGCAGTAACTCACTGCACCAACCTGCAAAGGATCTGTGCAAACCGGACCTAACACGCTTAATGGCATAATGCCAAAAGTGGACAGAGTTTGGAAACCCTAAACTCCACTGTTTTATAATTGAACAATGGAGTACTGATTTACATCCTCTCTTTACAATGTAGGAGCGGACCTGTCAATGATGCACCTACTTATGATGTGGGTGTGGAGACAGGGGTCTACTACCCCCAGCACAATGCCCATGCAGCCCTGCATATCTTAGCGGCGGTGCGCACACGCTGCTTTGCAATACAGAATAGACGTTGCCGCAGTCCACATTTGTGAACCACGACCTGCATTCACAGATAATGCTGTTTCATATTAGTAACCCTCATGCATGCACATCTGCGACCCAGTTTTTCAGTGAATGGTGGCCTATATTTTCAAATGTTAAGAATGCGCACATCCCAGGAGCAGAGGGCATTTTAAGGCACTGTCACTTCCATATGTCTCGACTGTATGAACATTATGACAGCACAGAGAAATGCACAGCCTTGCCACACTACAACAGGACCTTATCACTGTTGCAACATGTCTCGCATCAGTTACCTCTTACGTGCCATAAAACCCCGTTCCTAACAGTTTATACAAAAATAGTACAACTGTAGTTGACAATGTGAAGAGACAGGTTAACGTGAAAAATTACATCCCACCATTTGAAAGTATTAGCAAGCCTGGACATCGAAATGTTTATGTCACTGTCCAGAAAGAAGATGTGTTGTTCTGGAAATTGTCGTAAGCATCCAATAGATCATGATTTCAAACGGTGGACTTTTTTGTCTGCTTTCACCATAAGCTTTTTTACTTGCGACCCTAAATCTAACAATGTATCGATTTCAGAAGGCCTAATTTATGTTATATGATGCAGTATGACACATTCCGGCATTTATAACAATACTTCGTCAAATGAGAATTATGTTGTCTTTATACATTGCTTGTGCTGTTTCTACAGCACCATTAGGAAGTGGCTTGTGAGACATCGCTACCAACATGTAACCATACCACATCTGATGCTCTCTACCCATTGAAAACATTGACTTCGACATTATGCTTTCAAGCATCTTCTAAATTTTGCAAATGCAGCTGTTATACAGAACTGTGTACTTGTATCTGATAGCGCAATCCCTAGTCGACAATATAGAATATAAACTCATATGGCATGCACATGGTATGTTTTTTTTATTTTTTATATTGCACATATTTTTTCCGCAGATTGGAAAAGCTGTTTTCTTGAAAGTGCAGCTAATAATAGTTTTTATGTATCTTTCATAAATAAATTGTTAATAAAAAAGAACCAAGTTATGAGGGTCACTGGATTTATGCGATTCTGTGGCTGCGGCGTTTATTGCATAATTATGGGGTAACCTTGTTTGACACATAATTTGCATGATCACAATATTTCACAAAAAATGATTTTTTTTTTAGCTCAAAACGAAGGGTGGGCTACATAATGTGGCTTTTTTGCCACATGATCTAAATAACACTGCCACATAGCGCATTTATTCATAAAATTCCGAGAGCGATTTCCAGGCTCTACGATGATAAAACCTGTATTTTACATGGAACTGTGAAAATGTTCCATATTTGGAGGTTCCCAGTGAAACATTTTATTTGATACTGTTGGAATTTGTGTAGCTTTGGTCCTGAAAAGAAATGTGGCCCAAAAACACATTATGTAGAGCTATTGTACAAATACACTCTTATACAAATTCATAACGGCAATGTCTTTTTAGGTCGAGCATAGCAGAGAACAATCGCTGCTTTTCTGACGTTTTCTACGTGGGCTTTTAACCACTCCACCTCACTCCCATCACTTTTACTCGTTCATGGTCTTGCCTTTCAAAAATCCTTTGATGGCATTGGTAAATGCTATGAGTTTGTCCCGCTTTGGGTCTGTTTTTTTACCTCCTTGGCCATCGACCCTGTTACATAGATAATTGCATGTTTGCCAATATATTTGACTGCAAGTGAACTTCTTTTTTCCCTTTGAGTTTCTCCTTCGCACTTACGCTCATGTCAGCCATGGCACTTTGAATTGACTTGCTTATGTCAACTGTTTTACTTTTACTTCTCAAATTGTGTAGCAAGAAAAGTCCTGCTAGGAATTTACAGCTCTAATAGCTGTAACTCGAGGAAATGCAAGTCTCATTGCACTGCATATGCTTGTTTGAGTTTGTTACCACAGAAGAACAAATTGAAATGAGAAAAAAACATTATATTGCCTCACAGATTGTATTGCGTGGTACTCCAACATTCATATAGTGCTAACCACTGCTGTGTGGCGCTTGCCTACATGGGTAGCACTCTACACCATGTGGGCTGTGTGGATGAAAGTGTCTTCTTGTCTTTGTTTTGATTCTACGTGGTGTGTTTATCCATGTCAGGCATGACGACCACTCAGGTGCAGTTTTCTTTTTATGGCATACAAAACTTAGTAGTGTAATGAATGATGAAATGTGACAGAGTGGCACACAGTCTATGATGTTTTCACTCCCTTTGTGGGCACATTAGCACTGGGACACTCTTGAGTAGCCGTCCACTGTATATATTCATTCTTTCATTCACATTTTATGGTATTCATAAGAAAACCTATGCACATCCCTTTTTGGCATTCTTCTGATTATAGTTCACATATATGGTACTGAACTGGAATTTTCTTTCTAAGATAGTTTACTCAACTGAAATACTGTGATACAGGTTAGTATCATGCATACATATTAGTTGGTCAGCGTCCAAAATGTTCCCACTGACTGACGCAGCTTGTAAACTGATGATCAGATTGCCCTGCAATGGCTTAATGGCTCTTTTAAATACTTGAGAATAATGTTAAGCAGAGGTAGGCCACAGATGATTCACGACAATTATGAACCCATGATTTTAAGACTTAACAGTGCGTGCTCTACAGGCAACAAAAATGCAAAAACCCAGCCTTTATGCAAGAGCATAATTCATGCATTGTATTTATATGCAGTATGTTAACCTTTAGCATTGCAGACTTTAACCTTGAAAAACACTATTAATGATGTTTGCAAATACTGTTCATTTGCAATGTACAGCTGCAGGCTTACTGAGTGTGTTAGGGTGTGGTCCCTTTCTAGGCCCTTCTAGAAGATTTCCCTGCAGCATGACTGGGTGTGGTTTGTGGGCTGGGACAGACTTTATATAAGGGAGCCAGCCCAGCTCCACATTCTCACTATTCAGAAGTCCCAGTGCAGAGCAGCAGCAACTTCCTGAGCTCCTGTTCCGGAGGCCTACCTTGATGTTCCAGGCCTGCCCGCATTATGCTGGTGATCCTTGAGCAGGGTGGTAAGGCGGGGGTCAGGCTGGGCCTACTCGTGGAACTTTCAGAGTACGCGAGTCATTGCTCTCATGTAAACCTTGATGTTCAGATCAGCGGCGGCACGCACGATCATTTCATGGCATTTGCATATTCTTGTTCGAATCAGCAGTGTGCGCGATTCATTTACCGCATGTGAAACTTGATGTTCAGATCGGCGACGGCACGTGCAATCATTTCATGGCATTTGCATATTCCTGTTCCAATCAGCAGTGTGCGCAATTCATTCCCCGCATGTAAACCTTGGTGTTCAGGTCGGCAAAAGCTTGCACGATCATGTCATGGCATTTGCATATTCTTGTTAGAATCGGAAGTGTGCTCGATTCATTTCCCACATGTAAACCTTGGTCTTCAGATCGGCAAAAGCTTGCGCCATCATTTCTTGGCATTTGCATATCCTTGTTAGAATTGACAGTGTGTGCATTTCATTTCCAACATATAAAACTTGATGTTCAGATTGGCAACAGTGTGCGCGATCATTTCATGGCAATTAAAACTTTGAGGTGAAGTGTTTGTTCAAGTGCACACATTTATCCTGGGCTTTTGGATTTTCTGCGAAGACGCTAAACTCAAAAATGTAACATTCTTTGTGCGAATTAAGTTCCTAGTACAATTGCTATTGTTTTCCTGGGAATGTTTCAGATTACCCTTGTCCTCATGTTTGAAATGCAATGTTTGTTCTGAAACATTATTCTAGAAGGTTCTTGTATCCATAGACAGTATATGACATTTCATGAAAAGTCCATAAGAAACATTGTATTAACCATTCTTGATTTTTTTTCAGGTACTCAGAGTTCTTGAGGTCTAGTGATAGTAATTTCTTAGGTTATCCTTGATTACAGTATGAGAACGCTTAGAACCATAGTCTAGTGAAAGTAACTGTGATTATATCTTGATATTGTGTTGTTTAACCTTTTGCTTCCTACATGTCTTCTTCCCAGCTGTTCCCTACCTAATCCCCTTTTCCCCCACTTGGACTCTCTCAGGCTCTGTGATATTTCTATCAGAGTTTTGGAGCTGTCTAGTGGTGGGCATGTTGGGAACGTGCACAGGCCCCAAGGATCTGGTCTCCCTGACACAGACTGAGAAAGGGATAACACTTACATTGTCTTTAGGGTACAGATAAGCATTATTTAAGAAGCTGTCAGCAGTGGTTTCTTCTCGAGGGCAGGGGAGCACCATCCCAGCTGGCTGTGGCCCCGTGCAGGCACAAATAAAATGGCAATGAAAAGATTTAAATGTCATTTTGTTTTTACCTGTGCAATGTGTACCAGCCCAGAGGCAATTCTGGGCATGTCCTCTGGAGCGGTGGTTAGACTGGATGCTCCAAAGTGCATATGTCACTTTGGCTGGCTTTTTTGCACCGGCCAGAGTGACATGCGCACTTTGAAGCTCTAAACTCAGCTGTCTAAAGACTGCTGGGTGGAGACTAAGCACAGGCCTCTAGGGCCTAAAGGAGAGTCCTGCAAGACTGTTCTATCCAATTCAGGTGCTTCTCTCATACTGGATAACAGCATGAAAGCAACATCTGGATTGATTAGAGCAGCTCTTCTGGCATTGGAGAAGGTGAAGAGCACTGAGGAGGATGCACAGCCCGTGGGTAAGTTTTTATTTTTTATTTTAAATGTGTAATGCATGTCTGTGTAATGCAGGTAACTGTGTTATGCATGTAAGTGTGTAATTCATGTAAGTGTGTAATTCATGTAAGTATAGTGTTTGTGTTTATTTTTCAGTTAGAGCTATGGTTTTATTTGGGCTTTCTGAGGGAGGAGTGGTGTACTTTGGGGTTTTGGAGGGAGAGGGTGTTATATTTTTTATGGGAAGTGATGTGGCACTTCACTCGTCCCATCACTTTCAAAGGGTACAAGACACACCTGGATGTTGGTATTGTCTAAGTTCTTGTTCCTAGTCCAGAACATCCCAAAATCCATGGTGAGTGCTTTCTTTGTGAAGTTGAGAACTTCACTAAATAATTGGTCTGGGTGAGCATAACCCGAGACTGAGATGGGAGATGCTCACACTGCCCATGACAGGAAACAGTTTGTGGTATAAAAAGACACTACCATGATGCACAAACTCATTATGTGGAAATTTGGTTCTAGCCACGGTGTTCATCCCCTACTATACTAAATGAAGGTGAAATGTGTGTGGTAGTGAGACCACCAAAGACTCTGCAGACTGTTCCAACTGTACAATGCTCCAAATCGTTGCTCTTGTCTATGGTAAATAAAACTGGAGGTGCACAACTATACTCACAGTATATCCCACTCCGGAACAATCCTAGCCTATCCCTGACACTTGACTAAGGTGTAACACGTAGGCTGAAAGGTGCTGGACTGATGAGGGTAGTACAGTTGTTTATTAATGCAACTTCCTTACACTTGATAGGTTTGCTGGAGACAGGAATTCAACAGTTATAGTGGTACTTGACTACCTATATGTTTGCCATGGTGCATTGACAGGATGTCCTCCCTTTTCAGATGAACCCCTGGAATTCTCTTCACACACACAAATAATCACACAGCCAGATGAGACGGGATGGGTTTCGAGACTGTATACACTTTACACTGCGTTCTACATATTACCTGACCACAGTGCTCCAGAGAAGTGGAAAACTGTTCTGGAGACTTTTGTTGATTTAGAAACATGAAAATATTGTTATACCCAAACAAAATTAATATAGTGAATCATCAAAATAAACTGATACTTTTAATTTCAAGTTTATAAGCAGGTTGTACTGTTCCCCCAGCTACTTTCACAGAATAGAGCCTGAGATATCCGCACAATGTTGACATGCATGTGTGGACCCGCTATGTTTTTATCAACTGTCTGGGGAAGTCTACCAATCAGGAATTACTATGAAGAGATACTATTGAGATCAGAGTAGGCTGTATGCCAATAACCGTGTCACTGGGATAGGTTAAGTAGATCCCAAAGAATGTGAATGGAAACAACTGTTGTGATGCTCGATGAAATGTCCTTTTCCTAAGACTAAGACCTGGCTTAAAGATGTTGCTACAAGCAGAGAGAGAGCTGAAAACTTTGGAGGGCTGTGGTCTAGCAGGCATGGCCGCAAGACACAGCTCTGAGGCACAGAAATAATTAAATACCCTGAGCAGAATGGCACCAGAGAACTGAGGGGAATTTAATGGGTGTATATAGCAGTATCTGTATAAACAAAAAAGTGATGCACTGAATTTATCCTGAGCAATGTTTCTCTAGGAATGTATGCTGGTGATGGCGGATGGCACATTTTTATTGTAATTCACCTGACCTATGTTCCACAACGTTGTGAATACCACTACATGTTCATTTTAGTGTTCTGTACGAAAACCAATGAGAAATATTGGAGAGAAAGAATGCAGACATGAACTAGGCCTTTTGTTAGATGCAGTCTGTATTTCACAGGATCTATTCTCACCTCCATGTAATTACCTTATATCGAAAGAAACATCAACTGATGTTTTCACAAGAAATTGAAATGTTTTATATGACAAACATACATTTTTCTGCAGTATCAAAAACCTAACGTTCCTTCAAAAATTGTTTTCATATATATATATATATATATATATATATATAACCTAGTGGTAGTCGCCAGAAGGTAGTTATAGTTAGGGCCATGTTTCGATATAAAAAAGTGTTTTTTGACTTGCCTATATCTTTGGCACCATTTGATGAATGTTCATGAAATATTCCCAAAAAAGTGACCCGTTGATTCTTGTTGCATATGGGAAGTTTAGGGGGCGATCTGTCAAATGAAGACGGAGAAAAAGGGGGCTCAAAAAACATTGTGTTTCCCATGTTAATTCCCATAGGACCTGTCAACACACCTACAGCCTGAACCACTAGGCAGAATTACACCAAATTTGGCAGAAAGAAAGCTGCTGATACGCAGATTGTACTCTTTGTTATTTGGTGTAAATCTGTTAATTAGTTTAGGAGATATTTAAGGGTATCTCTGACCACAATTAATCGTCAAATTTGTGAATTTTTACGAATACGCATGTGAAAAGAAGCGTTGCAAATGGCTGACCATGACCTGACTAGAAAGTTGCGACTACCATTTTATTTCAAGTCAGTAACTACAACTCGCGCCTTAAGATAACTATAACTCGGCCGTCACCACACAAAGCTAATTACTCCACATATTCGTATCCTTGATAAGGTCTTGTATGGCATCTTTGATATCACTGCATTGTTTGGAGTAACATTATTGATAATAAAACTGTGCATGACAGGGGTGTAAGTTATAGTTACCTTAGTTACCCTGGGGCGTGAGTTATAGTTACTTGAAAGAACTCTAACTGCTGAATTTCTATAGTTTTGGATGATTAAATTCAGAACCTATCTATAACGTCCCTGCCACCTTTGTCTTTTAAGTGAATTTACATATATAAATATATGTGTTAAAAGGATGTATAAGATGAGAACGTTAATAAATAACATTTGCACATGTCACAACCGAGTAAACATGAAAATCGAAGAAGACATTAAATATGGCAGAGTTGCTTTTGTGTTGGAAACAATAGCAGAGTTTATCTACTGTGTTAAGCTATGGGGCATATTTACAAGCCCAGTGGCGCAGTGCAGTGCAGTAAGTGACCTTGCTACACTGACCTGTGCACATGGAAAGGGTATAAATGCACCATATTTACAAAATACAGTGCATTGTTGTCCTTTCCCCCTCTGCTGGTGCACAAACTGCTGCCTAGCGCCAATGCAAGCAACCTTGCAGCATAGTGCAAGGTTGTCTGCATTGTCAGCAGGATTGTGTTTGTGCAAGAAGGGGCACCCTCCTGCACACAAACAATCCTGGGAGGCATTTTCCTCTTTCTATGTTTGTGCAGAATGCAGCACACATAGAAAGAGGAAACAAAAAGGAGAAATAAAGATATTTCTCCTTGTTGTGCCTGCCCTGGGGAGGTGAACAGTTTTGATGCATTCCCAGGTTTACTGATTCTTTTAAATCTGGGAATGGATCAAAACCCTTGAGTGTTGCGTGTGCACACCCACTACAATGCCCATGGTACTCCTCCCACGTGCAGTGTAAGGGAATGCAGTAACTTGCAATGCGTTTCCTTCCACCATATCTACAAGTCCATGAGAGGTCATGCAAAGTGGCTTTACGTGGCCTTGTAGATATGGGCCTGCACTATGTCCAGCCACTGCTCACAAAAAATTATGGTCAGTGGTGCACAGGACTTGTAAATTTGCCCCTTAATATTTAACCCTTAAGGGGATAAGATATTAAGTGCATGTTTAGACCCATATCATAGTTCTATTCAGTGATTCTGCAGAGATTAAGCTAACATCTGCAATCCTGAATTTCACTGCAATATGTTACATTTTGAATTGTATTTAAATGTAGTCTGTTTCTGTTCCTCTGAAGTCAGTTAAAAAAACGAACTAACATGTGTTACATGACACATTGTTAATGGCGTTCATGTATAATTTAAGCATTACAATTAATCATTTCTGAATATTTACATGTATCATTAAGGCGAATGAGGCCCATGGGCCATACATTGCCATATGCTAAACAACAATAACCTTGGCAGACGTTGCCTGCATCAGTGCCAGCGTTGTGAAGCACCCTACTTGATTGATTCTTATTGAAGGCTTATAGTAGCTTTGACTGAGTGATCGGGAATAAATAAGTGTTATACAAAGCGTATATCGTTATATACTGTACCTCAAGAATTTACAATTAAAAATCGTACTCCTGTCTGTAAGTGCAATTTAAAATTGGGAGTTGTAACTACTCTCCTGTACATGTACTTTCAATGTGCAAGCTATAAAATGCCAGTTTCAAAATAAAACTTCCAAATGGTTGTCGATGGGCATTCAACGCCATAATGCACCAAACAATTATGCAATCTTGTGCCTAACGGACGTTTCTGCTACTAATAGAAGTATAATTCTGTAAATAACTGTGCCAATACCCTGCAGCCTAAACACAGTGTAATCGTGTCATTAAATGGATTCACCACAAAAAACATTTGTATTCGTTTTTGTGCTTAACCATTAGCTCTGAAACTGTTTAATAAGTCGAATATATCTGGCATAATACATTTGAAGATTTTGTGAACACATTTTAAATGGAAGTTAGGAGAAGGTGGGAGTCAATAAATAGGTTGGTTTAATTTAATATTCAAAGTTTGTAACTTAAAATATCTGAAAGGAAGTCCATTTATAATTCACAGATAATCAAACTCAGAAAAATCATTTGCCCACAAAAAACATTTTTTTCAAATTTAGAAAATGTGAAGCGCAAGACTAATGCATTTTTGGAAAATGTAAACTCTGTTGTTTCCTGGTACATTTCGTACATTTTGACTCCAGTGGCATAGTGAGTGAGGGACCCACGTCTGGGCATACTCTTCCCACTTAGGGCAACTTTACCAACACAAAAGGATGATGGACGGAATGTTACAATTTTTCAAATCTTTGTCCTGCATTCCGTCCATCTACTGTTGTTTTTGCATTTGTTGCCCCCAAGTGGGAAGGGTATGCCTAGACGTGAGTCCTGTGCTTGCTATGCCATCAGAATCAAGCTAGCCTGGCTGATGAAGGGTGATACCCTGAAACCGGTCCCAGGAGGCTTGTTTCTGGTTCAGGGAGGAACTGGCTTGGGAGTTTGGGCTGGACTGTTCCCATGGGGAACAGGGTCAGACTGATTTGCATACGGCTGGGTCCAAACTGGAATGGCATAGCAAGTAAAAAAACTGATGGATTAATCCCATATCTGTGACTGGGGGTGAATGCTTGATTTGTTCTGCATTCTGTCCATCTACTGTTGTTTTTGCACTTGTTGGCCCAAGTGGGAAGGGTATGCTCAGACCTGGGTCCTGTGCCAGACGTGGGTCCCATGCTTGCGATTCCACCAGAATCAAGCTAGCCTAGCTGATGAAGGGTGATAACCTGAAACCAGTCCCAGGATGCTTGGTTCTGGTTCAGGGATGGCCTGGCCTGGCAGATTGGGCTGGACTGTTCCCATGGGGCACAGGGTCAAGACTGATTTGCATATGGCTGGATCTAAACTGGAATGTCATTGCAAGCAAAAAAACTAAAGGATTAAACCCAGATCTGTGACTGAGGGTGAATGCTTGATTTGTTTTGCATTCCGTCCATCTACTGTTGTTTTTAGTTTTAGAAAGTTGGCATTTTCTGATTTTAGCCTTTTGGTGCCTGTTGCCTTTCTCTAATCACTTGACTGGGGTTGTGACAGATAGATTTTGTGTATTTCCTCTAGATAGCCACACACAGTGGGAACATAGGTGTGATTAGATGGGCCCCTGATGGACCATTCTGACAGCACAGGAGGAAAGAGCTGGCCAGAGTTGCACACTTACACCTGAATAGGCTGTATCGTGCCCCCACACAATGGACTGAACACACACCTGTAGTGAGATTGGAGCTAGGGCAGGACATCCGTGCACTCCAAAGACCCTTCTTTGAAGTCTTCTTCACTTCAAAGACACCACTAGGTATAAGAACTGAACCTCAGAGCATACCACTTCAGCACACTTCTGGACCTCTAGATACCCTGCCAGGAAGAAGGACTGCAGTGCTGCTGGGCTGCTACCCTGGAAGAACTGCTGCTTGACTGTGCTGATCTACTGCCTTCTGCCCTCCTTACCTTGTTGAAAAGGACTTTTCCTGCATCTCTCCAACCCACAACCCAAAGTGACTCCAATCGCCTGCCTACCTGTTTCCTAATCTGAAGTCTCAGGAATATAAAAGACTTCCGAAAAACCCAACACTGTAACTGAACTCTGTCAGTTGTGACCCTGACCTGTCAAGTGGTGCCTCTCCAGTCCTAGTCCCTTGGAAATATTTCTTAAAGTGCTGCTCCAGCAGAACTGCAACATCTCCACTGTTGCATGAACATGACCATCGCATCTACGCTGTTCAGTGGATAAAACCAGCATATTGCTTTTGGAACCAGAACTGCTGTGCTTTCTTTGGTGCAAGGTCCCTGTATCTCTATCAATGACAGCCTCAATAACACCAAATTCCGCATCACTGCCAGTACTTTTATTGGAATCAGCACATCGCCTCGAAGTTGACGTGGCTGGCACCTGAACTCCATCCCATCTCAGCTCCGAAGCACTGTCACCACCTCGTGATGAACTTTAACACATCTCCTTGACTGCATGGGGATAATAAATGCATCTCCTTAATGGCCTAGTTTGGAACCAGCACAATGCTTATGCACTAGGATTTTAAGCTACTTTAGTTCAGAGGGCCAACGATGTCCCGTTAGTTGGCCGTCATTCCATTGCAGTCAGCCTGAAGTTTTGACTTTGTCCTGGTTTGACGTGACCAGATTTACTCTGTTGGCACTTTTTGCTTGTAAGTGCTATTTTACAGTAAATTATTTAAAAATTCATAACTCATTTCCTACCTATTGGATTTTTGTTGTTTTAGTCTTGGTTTATTTATTAAATTAAGTTCTATAGTCCAGATGTGCTATCTTTTTGTGTGGTGTTGTCACTGTTTTATTGTTTGAAGTGTTGTACAAATACTTTACACATTATTGCCTGACTGCCTGGTGCCAAGCTACCAGAGGGTGAGCAAAGTTAATGTAGGGTGTATTAGTGACTTACCTTGGCTAGGATTGTAGTTCCTGCATGATCAGGGTGCATACCTCGGCCGTCCAGAAACCCAATTTCGAACAATGTGGTAACATTGTTCTGCTATTTCACTAGGGCTGTCATGTTATAATCAGCATTATTCACATCCTAAGTGACCCATGGTCAGGACCCTGTGGAGTCCCTGTGGGGTGTATGGTTTATAGAGCCTATCCTGGGCAGCATGAGAAGGTGCGTATCATTGCTGAGGACTGGTTTACAGAGAAGGTTAGCCGCGACACACGCACAAGTCTCTCGGTATGACTTTTAAATTACAGGTAATGCTAAATATCTGTCCAAACTGTTATGAAGCAGCGTCAGTGGCATGCACTGCTTCCGGACATAATCGTGCCGAGCACGGTTTTGAGGCATGTGGCCAACCTTTAAGGCCTTCTGTGCAAGATTACCGTTTCTATGACTCCTCCTCACCCCACTGACAATGGAAAGTACAAAAGAGTAGGTCTTCCAAGGAGGGAATGCGGTGGGAAATATGAAAGTGAAAATAACAGAATGCATCTACATGTGAACTAAATGCAGTAAGATGTAGATGGAAAAGATTTATAGACTGTAAAATAGACCGCAGCACTAACATTATTAAATCCTTGGACAGTTGACTTTATGATAACGGAGAAGAAATCTGGCATCTGGGGAGTAGGGCTAAAAAATAAGTCTTTCCGAATTCACTTTTGCCCCACATTCAATTTCCAAACGCAGCCAAAGACAAGTTGAATTCGGAATATCAAAATGCAGAAATGTAACTATAACTATGTTTGGTGTTTTAGTGTAAAACCATGAAAATGAACCCCTTGCCTTTCACTACCTTCCCACTGCTGATTATCCTTTGACATGAGATGCTTTTGCATACCTCAGGATGAACCCCAACCTCTGAACATGCAATAAGGTATGGCAGATTTGCATTTCATCGCCCATCCCCATTTTGACAATGTGGCTGCCATAAATTGAATGAGTCTACGTGAGATCTTAGAATGCTGCAGTGCTAACACCTCCCATCTTTCCATGACAATTACTGACAAAGATGAAAGGCCTAACTTACACTTCTAGTTATAAGACAAAAGTATAGGTTTTGCCAATTCTTGTTCACATAACTTACCAAGAACAACACAAGATATTTCAGCAGAATAGGGATGGGGTTGAAAGGCCACAGATGAGTTGACAATGAGATTGACAGATCATGAGCTAGATGTTTCTATCGTAGCTAAATGGCAAAGTTGTGCAAAATAAAAAGAAAGAAAGAAATGCCAGCCGCATTACTATGTTTTTCAACAACATTTATTTTCTTGTTTTTTGTGAGTGACACACCTATGCACAACTTTACTTTCAAGCAACAATTTGACTTGTGTGTGTGTAATAAATAGCATATCACACTTTTGTGTAGCACAAAAGAAAGTGAAGTTGAGGGAAACAGGTTTGTGATTCATTTAAACAGATGTCATTATCTGATTGTTGAAAAGTAGATTCGATTGTAACGTGTACAAAATGTCTGCAAGAAACATTGCACTTATTGAAAGTAAAAATATCTGATTGAAAATGTTTAACAGAGGTAAGCATGAAAGTAATGAGCAGATCTTGAAGATAGGATTGCTTCTATTTTATAGACATTTCCATGGCCATGATAACTTGGGTTCGCTTCACATAGGTACATCTACCTGTAGAGATCTCGAACATGTAGAATTACTCTTTTGCCTGGTAAGTTGAATGTTATGATATGCTGATTTATAGAGTGCACTACTATTACCCGTAAGGGTATCCTGGCACTGAATGCAATTCAGTAACAATAAGCAGAGATTTACGCCTAGCCATAGAATTATGGCCCATATTTATACTTTTTGACGCAAAACTGCGCCAGCGCTGTTTTACGTCAAAAATATTACAGCCAGCTAACGCCATTTGGGTGCGCCGTGCGGGCGTAAAATTTATACTTTGACGCACAGCAGCGCAAACCACAGGTGTAAGTCATTTTTTTTTACGCACACTGCAGCGTCAAGTCCTAAAGCAAAACGACGTTAACGCGGCAGAAATGACTGTGGTTCGATTTACGACCCCGCACACCGGATATGCAGCGTTTTTTATGAAAATATCGTCAAAATTCCCCGCAAACACAGACATTTCAGCAGAGGAGAGCCAAAATGGATCCCAGATGCCTGTACAGACCCCAGGAAGATGACAACAGACCAGGATCCAGCCAGGAGGACCCAAACAAGACCCAGGACTGTTTTAAGAAGAAAAGAAAGTGTCGCTTCAGTGCAGAGGAACAGGAAATTCTGGTTAAAGAGGTGACGGAACACCAGCACCAACTGTTTGTCACCTCAAAGTTGCCAATCAGTAGGAGAGAGGCAATATGTCAACAAATTGTTGACAAGATTAACAGTGTGGCAGAAATACGCAGAACAGTCATCGAGTGCAAGAAACGCTGGCATGACTGCAAGCGCAGGACCAAGGAAAAAATGACCAGGAACAGGAAGGCAGCACTGCAGACTGGAGGTGGGAGTCCAGCACACCAGGAGGCCCTGGACCACATGGAGGAGATGGTCGCAGCCGTCATCCCTGAGGAGACCGTCACAGGGATTCAAGGACAGGACAGTGCCGACTACCAGGACACAACGCACATGCAGGGTAAGTCGCATGGGGAATTAAAATGCACTAATGTCAACTGTAAGCAGGAGGGTGGATACCGACCACAAAATGCATGGAAGTCATCATATACATGGAGTGCCATGGGTAAAGGGGTATGGCATGGGGGCATGGCCTGTACAGAGAGAAGCTGGGGCACACCATAACACTACACCAACAACAGTCCCACGGGGGCATGCTGCCATGCCAACGATGGAGCAAAGGTAAAGTCACGCCAGGAGGGAAGGGCACAACGTCAAACTGACATCCCGTAACACATCAGCCGCTATACCCCCAACATTAACAAGGGCCCAATTAACAACCTCTAGCCATACCGACAACTGGAATGTAACAGTGACAACAGTTGCCACTACCACCTCCGCTCTGTGTGCAGCTCAAGTTGCCAATGGCAGTAACGTCCCCATGGATCATACACATCTAAATGAGTGGGTTGAGTATTACAACTTTAACAATCCCCTGAAACAAGAAAAATGTTCCAGTCCTTGCAATTGTGAATTCCCATAGTTGCCGCAAACATCAGCTAATGTCATCAACATTAGGAGCTACACAGCACTAAGGACACACCCATGCTGCATAAGCCAGGGTCCATCATGTGCCTGGGTCACGATGCAACATCCCAAATGTCATACTGCTCAGACAACGGCATTGAGGGGGAGGACACATGTAACTGATCACTGAAATACACCTGCACAGTCAGAGGATGAAATAGGACACTGCTACGACTATCAGGGCAATCCAATCTCCACACATTCCCCAACATCAGCTGTACACATTACCAATGCTAACATCCATATCGTGCTATAACAATGCTATGTATAGGATACGCTACATGTCAACTAAATATAAATGGATGTGAAAGGTCAGAGACTGGGGCAGGTCCAGATAAGTGTGCTGCTAGTGCCATCAGAACACCCACAGCCAGTGAAAGGCCTCACCATTAGAATGGATGTAGACGGAGGGTTGAGTAGGACAAGAAGGTGGCAATTCACTATTTGGCCTAAAACAACACTAGAGGAGATGATGCCGACAAGTCTAATAACTTACCACAATACATGTGACATATAGGTGGGCCATAGGCCTGTGAGAATGCCCATCTGAAAGACTGGACCACTGAACAGGAAACAAGATCACAATGTGAAAACATCACAAGGCAGTCATGTCACATCACTAATGCCACAACACAGACACACTAATTGTACCCCATTTCATTGTAGAGGATGATGGATCTCCTGCGGATATGCCAGTCCAGGAATGCCCTGATGACATGGATGACGAGCTGACAAACATCAGCCACCAGACCCTCCAAGATGTCCTTGGAACCCTCCAGACCCCACCTTCTGTCACAAGGAGGAGCTCAGAAAAAGCAGCCATCACAGAGGACCCACCCACAACACCAATTGTAAGACCTGCCAGCTCCAATATGAGAGAACTGTAGTCGGAGTACAGCGGGAGCTGGCCAACGAGGTGCGGGTGGGGATGCAAACTATGGCAGCCAGCCTAGAGGGGGTGTGATCGTGCATGATGTCATCTGCAGATCAGGCAGCAGCCATGCAAGCGCTAACATCCATCCTGCAAGGACTACAACAAACTGTCAAGGAATTCACCACTGCAGTAAGGGAGTTGCAGCGACTGGGATGTTCGACTCCACGCCTTCTAACACTGAGGTGAGTGTTGCCCCTTCACAACCACCACCACCAAGGACAGAGGAGGCAACCCACACATCAGAAGAAGAAGACATGGAACAGATCACCTTCACACGGAAAAGTACCCAGAAGCACTAGTCCCTGCCACATGGCCAACTATTACCAAGGTCCAGCGCCTTGTAACATGCCAGTCTTACAACAAGTGTACTCAATGACTGTTCTTCAAACCACTGTTTATCTTGTCATCCTGCCCAGTGATTGTCTCTCAGTTACTCAATGTCAAATCCTGTCCCTCTGCACTGTCTGACACATCACCTCAGCATGTCAAATGCATTTTCCTTTACCACTTGTGTAGGATCACAATGGAAGATGTCACTATAATGGACTCACAATCATGGACAATGTACATATACCACTACAGCACTTTTCAATAAATAGCACTTACACAACCACTTTGTCTCTGTGTAATGTGACACATCAACTGTGCAGTAGATAACTCAAATGTGCCTCCTGTCAAATTACATAGTTTGTCAATTCAACTGTCCTGAAATTATGTAGTCTGATAACTATGCACAGTGGCCTGTATTGCACCATACTCTGCCCTTCCTGAGGGTAATATCTGATGAAAAGAGAAACCATACACCATCATGCTGTGCTGGACAGAATGATGCTTCCTCAAGGGATATCTAAGCGATCAAATAGTGTCAGCAAAATGTTGCCACCATGCAATACTAACACATATAACAGTGCCCACAAATCTAAGCAAGCAGTCAACAAACTGCATGAATGAAGGTGTCTGAGTTTACCTCCAAATAAGTAATCATGCTGAACAGTGTCACAAATTATGTCTGTGAGTCATGAACACGATACTACAAGAGTGCTTTCGACCACTTATCTAATAAGGGTTTCCTTAAACATCACACTGTAGTCAGACATAAAACAGTTTCCCCAATACCAAATCTGGAAGCACTGTTTGTGACTTTGAAAACATACGTAATGAAAAAAAGACGTTGGATCCATAGTCACTGTGATTGGTGGTTGCAATGAATGGTGGAATCTTTGCAAGGGAGCTCTGGGGTAGCTTCCAATCTTACAGCTCAGTTGGGATTTGTTACACATACTGTAAAGGGTTATCTACATATTTATTAAACGTTAATAACAGAAGAGAAAACTGGGGGAAAAGACTTACCTACCCTAATCTACCCTAACTACTCATTACCCACAACTGTCCCTAACTAACCTAAGATAAACTTACTTATCACATGTAATGAAACGTTCTAAACATCAACCCCCCGCCCCCCGTATGAGATGGGACACATGGAGGACAACAGATACTAACCTAAACACATACTATCCTAAACTAAACAAATATATATATTTTTGTATTTTTTGTATTTTTTTTGTATTTCTTTTTCTAAACACACAAGAACCCCAACATAGCCTCCCACCCACACACTCAAAAAGAAAAAAATTAAATATTCAGGACCCTCCACCCCCCACCCACTAACACTAACTAAACTAGCAGCCTATACTAACACTTGCAGACGTTGTTCGGACAACAGTCCCAGCTGTGGGTGGTGCCACCTGGGTGGAAGTGGTGGTCGTGCTGGTGGTGGCTGTGGTGGACAAAGTAGGGCCACCCTGTGGGAAAGCCCTCCAGGCTCTGGAGGCACGTGCGGACCTGTATATTCGGGGCATCCGTCTGTACCCCGACTCTACCAGCAGGATATGCTGGTAACGCATTGCCCGCCTCTGGAACTCACGGACCTGGATGGGTGTCATGTTAGCAGCTATGAGGACAAAGGCAAAAAATTACATTAGGAACTGCATTGTGTGAAATGGCACAAGAAGTAAATCAGACAGTACATCTACTGTACTTGTAACAGCTCATATCATCATACAGATCATTGAATGTCTCTGAGGAAGTACATGGCAGGCCAGCCTACAAAGGTCGTATCACACATAGCACATCCAAACCCTACAAGAAGGATAACAACTGGCATGAATTTGGCATCAGAGTTCTGCCAGTTGTCAGCTAACAATCATGCAGCACATCCTCCGCCAATGCGAGGGCTACAAATGTCAGTGTACGAGATGGAAATCTAGGGCCACATGATCTGCAAGTTGTAAATGGACTTGCTAGTATAGTACTCATGTGCTATACCTGAGTGTGTATACTAGGTTCCGACCAAAGATTCACTGATTTACATGTCTGTGTAACATACTTGTATCATCAGTCCTAGGTACACTATTCACAAACCCAAAACTGTGTTTGAGGGTGCGGGGGTGGAGCAACAGCTAACAATTTCAAACAACATGGACACCCAGGAAGCTTAGGAAAGCTGGACAAGTGTTTGGCTCTACACACACACCACAGATAAGGTGTATCTACAAATCGGAGACAGCAAACCCTTGACCAATCCCAGCGCCACACCTGTCTGGAAATGCAGACCTTTGT
The DNA here is from genome assembly GCF_031143425.1 of Pleurodeles waltl. Classification (NCBI taxonomy): domain Eukaryota; kingdom Metazoa; phylum Chordata; class Amphibia; order Caudata; family Salamandridae; genus Pleurodeles; species Pleurodeles waltl. The sequence continues at coordinate 950,776,203 of NC_090445.1, forward strand.
CCACATCATATACTTCCAGTAAGGCATGACTTACAACAGACATAGAGTTGCAAGAACACCCCTGGCCATGATTTGCATGCACACCTAGGCCATTGCACTCAAGTGCCACATACTTGTAGCACTACATGTGGAGCTACATGCTGCTAGGAAGTTCAACCTACAGTTTCATAAGTACATCAGTGAATAGGGAAGGAGAAGTCTGTGGGTAAGCATTTTGCAGCCCAATTCTGCGAGAATGTGGGTCTGACAGGCAGACTAAATCTGAGATTAGGTCCAGTGTGACTCTTGTTGATTCAAGTGTTATCCACATGACTCACCCCAATTCACATTGCGGGGCCTACAGGAATGACCTAGAATCCCTAGATAAGACAATTGGATAAGCATTGTCAAACTCCAAAATGCTGAGATAATGAAATCCCACTCATTGAACAAGACAAATGATGGGCCAGTGCATCACACCTTGCTATGTGTTCAACACACAGGAGTCCATCACACATCACCAGCAAACACAACACATAACAGACATATCAACACTGGAGTTGTCGGGGTCCTCAAATGAAGCCACCTCGCCCACAGTGTAGGGTGCCGGTCCACCTGTAAGGCATGGAAGGAAGAAATGTGCTCAAAATCTGTGTACTGACCAACAATTCCAAAGACAAAAACTATGTGTAAGATGACATAAGTAAGTAAAGCCACTCAGACATGATGATACTGCATCCGATATAGCACGGCTAACATGTACATAGCATGGGTCTCCTGTGACAATTACACACATATCTGCACACATGCAGTGGCCCTAACTATCATGTGGTGGCAAACATGCTCCTTCATTAGTGAGCAGACATAATAATGGCGTGTATTCATCTGATCATGTGCATCCAAGAGAGACAGCCAAAGCCTGTTTACTTGAGGAGTGCATTACCAGTCAAACAGCCATTGTGGCCATGACAAATGTATGACACATAGGTACAATGTACAGAGGGGCAGGGACATTTGTAAGTCCTCATGTTGTTACAGTTTCTTCAGTTGATGTGGCCCAGCTATGGTGATTTGCACCAACCATAGAGATATGAACCCATGTGCATACCTTTGGCCTGCCATCCCTAAACGAAAGGTAGAACACCAAACACCAAATACCAGTGTAAGATGTTAGCTGAGGGCACCTTACACTTTTTCCCTATGTTTCCAAATCTAGATCTGACATGTATCCAAAATGATGAAGGACCACAATAATCCCTAACATTCATAGAACTTCCGTGAACGCTTTCCTTACACACTCAACAGACACACATGAGACATATGTCTGGGCCACATTGCTATCATCAATTGACCTGAAGCCTGCACTTATTTTCTGCATCATGTAGTGTTTCTAGAGTCAGTCTAGCTGTTACGTCAACAAAGGTTGGTGATATTTTGGAAAATCTATACTTCATTGGCAAATGTGACTTTTATTGACATGATTGGCTCCTAATTTGTGTTGCTGTCTGACACAAAGGCGGCACCAAATTACATTAGGCAAAGGTATTCAGTACGTTTGCAGAGCACTTGCTTCCTGACAGATAGCAATTGTGGTCCTTCACATAGTCCATCAATGACCCTGTATGTTTCTGAAGCATTCCACACACTCAACAACTTAGCCGGCAGATATTGTACAAATCATCTGATGTCACTACAGAACTTTTAATCGTGCACATTTACATGATTTGTACTCACCAACAGGGCCACCAATCACTATTCCCAGGTGGTCCAGCAGATCTTGCTCCCTGGAGATGAGGTCAGCCCAGCGGTGCTTCAGCTGGTGGTCATTCCTCTGGCTCCGATACATGTGCTGCAAGTGATGCAGGACCTTTCCCCACCGGATTTGACGTGCCTCGGTGTGATACCCCTGTATCACCGGGCCCCCTGCATCAATCATCAGTGGGAGGAAATGGCACACCAGCCATATAAACCCCCCCCAAGCTCCTCCTCACCCATCTTGCCAAGACGTGGCCTACCCAACATCTTAGCACCAAAAAAGGGGAATAGGGGATAAAGAAGATCAAAGGAGAAAAGGGGGAAAGTAGAATGACAAAAAAGTAAACTTAACTAAAAGAGCCCAACTATCCACAAACTAGCACTACCCACAATAGACTCCCACAAAAAACAAAGACAATACAATACTGGACAATAGTACACAAAAAACACTCAGACAGTATACAACAACAATTTTAGATAACAAACTAACAAGAAATGGAGCACACAGGAGACAAAAGCACAGTTTCACTGGACAAAACTCAGAACATAGCCACACAGTCTAGAAGAATCACAGACTGCAAAGTGAAAGTGAAAGTACCCCCACTGTACATATTCTGTAAACAGGATATCCTATTACATCACTTCCTGCATAAAATGGCCCCCGTTTTTATCATTATGTGTCATCATTTTTGACACATACAGTATGTGCGTCATTTTTTCCGATGCACAGGAGTAAAAATTAGGCCGCATCCATATATTTGGAAATAGTCTTAACAGTTAACCAATTTAAAGGGCATAATGCGTTGTTTTTCGGGCATGAGAGTCATTTTGTGACACTTGTGTGTCATTTCTTGACACGTATGCGTCAAAATTTCAGGGCAGTAACTGGGTTTGGGTAATTTTGCCATTTTAATGTAATGTTACATTTGTGACACAACTGAGATAGGCTGATTGCACCCACTTTGATGATGACGGTGTATGGGCACATGTGAGACATCATACTGCTGCAGACCATGATCCGCTACTTCCTTAACATGATTCTCACGCTTGGCTGACGCACTAGAGGGCCATATGTGTGGCCTACATATATGTATTACACAAATTGGGCATGTTTGTCATCAGGAGAGGATAGCAAGGTGACGCACATAAGTACAATACCTCAATGCCCATGGCTCAATGTGTGTGCATTGGCTACTAATGTAGTTGTCGACCCAGTGTGTGTGCACCACAAGATGCATTATTGAAAATATGCTTGTATGAATGTGAAGTCAATGTGTCCAAACCTTAGATGCAAGTCAGTGTGGAAATGAGAGAGGACATGTGCTAGTCATACATGTAGCAACATTTGTTGTGTGCACTTCCAAGATTTTGGGTAACATAGACACCACAAATGACAAAGCATGCACCGGATAGATGGCAGACGCTTGTTCATGTCAATGGTACACAAGCTGCCCATCCCATGTCCTAGAAATTTGGTAACTGCTTCTTAGGCACTTGTTGGTGAACCCACTGTGAATCTGACACATGTACAGACTAAGTGGGTACCATGTTATTGGCACAGACAGCCAAAGGTGACCCCCAACTGTTATATAACGCCACAGTTGTGGTCATATGACTGAGCCACAACTCTCAGTGGCAGTGGTGGACCAGCAGACGAGGCACCACATGGACACATATTTCCAGTGGTCAATTGCACAGAGGTGTCTGGTTCATGTGTTCATGTGTGTGGTCCAATGTTGATCCAGGATATTTTTAGGGGTGCATGTTGTCACAGTTACGTCCAGGTCTCATCATGAGTCAGTTGCACCTATTCCTGTATCTACTGAGTAACCTTCGGAGATCAATGTGAGTAAAGTCGATGAGGACATGAGAACCTACATGGGGATGGTCCCACCCTGTCACTGCAGACGTGTTATGTGACTGTCAACAGGGCAACCTTGGTGTGCTGAGTGAGATCATACGTCAGGAGTCATGTTCCAGCAGATGTTATTACAACATTTGTACACAGGTTGGCCTGTAAAGTTCCCACTGCATCTGGGAACATCATAGCCTCTGTGTTGATTAATCTTGCAGCTATTCACCACACACAGCCCATCAATATGTTGTAAGCAATGTGATCCTGCGTGTGAACTGTTGGGGTCCTAAAATGTGTGGACTTTTCATGCACATTATCAGAGGTTGCTGGTTCTGCTGGAGGCACCATACCCAATCCCTGCATACGGCCTTGGTACATTGTCACTTTTTGTCGTTCATGCATACATGAGACCCAGAAAAGGGATAGGCCTTGATGTTGGTATTCAAAGACAATTTTACTAATATGGTACAATTAAAAAGCAGATGATGCTATACAATGTATTTGGGTATGCAATGAGGAAGCACCTGACAAAATACCCCCTGAGGAATGTGAGGTGTGGTAACGCAAGTGTGGTACATATGTACCCACAAGGGACCTTTAGGGTAACACACAGACATGATACGCATCACAATTGCTCAGGAAATTTCTGTGTCATGATCGGTATATCAGCTATGCTCCATGAGGCTACACTATTATTCTGATAGTTAGAGATAAAGGTGAGCAAAAATGATTAGCCAGACCATGATATGGTGATTATTATCGGTGTTTATTTACATTATTTAACCCCTTCCCCGCCACGGACGTAATGGTTACGTCCATGGCAGCGCCTGTGTAGTGCCATGGACGTAACCATTACGTCCTCCTACCGGCCCTCGGGGGAAGCGCTAGCGCTCCCCCCGAGGGCCATCCCCCCACCCCCATGTCAGGGCTGAAAGGGGAAGCCCTTCCCCTTCAATCCCCGACCCCCCCACCCCCCTGTGATGTCAGCGCGCGAGTAAGCGCTGACAATCACAGAGCCTCCCCCATCGCGCTGTCGAAAGAGAAATGCTCACCATTTCTCTTTCGTTCACGTGGGGGAGGCAAGGAGAGGCTTCAAAGGGAAGGAAATGTATTTCCTTCCCTTTGAAGTGTCTCCCAGGGTTTCAAAAGCCGGATTGCTTGCAATCCGGCTTTTGAAACCCCACTAGACACCAGGGATTTTTTTTTGTTGTTGGTGAAAGTGACATAAGGGAGCGAACCCTTGGGCAAGGTTCGCTCCCACGGGGGCATTTTTTTTAAGGCCTTTTCTGCCCCCCCCTGGTGGCAGATCGGCCTATTATTAGGCCGATCTGCCCCCAAGGGGGGGAGAAACCTCTAGACACCAGGGATACTTTTTTTGTTTTTTTAATTTTTTTTTGTGTTTTAGGCAAGGGTCGCTCCCATAGGGGGCAAATTATATTCAGGCCATTTCTGCCCCCCTTGGGGTCAGATTGGCCTATTTTTATGAGGCCAATCTGCCCCCAATGGGGGTAGAAACCACTAGACACCAGGGAGTTTTTTGTTTTTGTTTTTCACGTAAGGGGAGCGACCCCTTAGGCAAGGGTCGCTCCCCTTGGGGGAAAATTTATTTTAGGCCATTTCTGCCCCCCATGGGGGCAGATCAGAGTATTGTAATTAGGCCGATCTGCCCCCAAGGGGGGCAGAAACGACTATGCACCGGGGATTTTATTTGTTGTTGTTGTTTTACAGATGGGGAGCGTCCCCTTAGGCAAGGGTCGCTCCCCTGGAGAGGCAAATTGTATTTAGGCCATTTCTGCCCGCTTTGGGGGCAGATCGGCCGATTATAGGTCAATCTGCCGCCAAGGGGGGCAGAAACCACTAGGCACCAGGGATCTTTTTTTGCGCTGTCACGCAAGGGGAGCGACCTTGTAGGCAAGGGTCGCTCCCCAGAGGGGTGGGGGGACAAATCTGTTTTAGGCCATTTCTGCCCCCCCCCTTGGGGGCAGAAACCTCTAGGCGCCAGGGCAATTTTTTTTTTTTTTTTTTTAGAGATGGGGAGCGACCCATTAGGCAAGGGTCGTTCCCCTGGGGGCAAATTGTATTTAGACCAGTTCTGCCCCCCTTGGGGGCACATTGGCCGATTTTAGGTCAATCTGCCCCCAAGGGGGCAGAAACCACTAGGCACCGGGGATTTTTTTTTTGGCACCAATGTAACGCAGGGGGAGCGACCCTGTAGGCAAGGGTCGCTCCCGGGGGTGGGTTTGGAGGGTGGGTGACAAATTTATTTTAGGCTATTTCTGCCCCCCTGGGGCCGGCTGAGCTAGAGGCCAAAATCCACAGGTAGGCACTGTTTTCTATGAAAAAATGTGCTGTGTCCACGTTGTGTTTTGGGCCATTTCCTGTCACGGGCGCTAAGCCTACCCACACAAGTGAGGTATCATTTTTATCGGGAGACTTGGGGGAACGCTGGGTGGAAGGAAATGTAAGGCTCCTCTCTGATTCCAGAACTTTCTGTCACCGAAATGTGAGGAAAACGTGTTTTTTTAGCCAAATTTTGAGGTTTGCAAAAGATTCTGGGTAACAGAACCTGGTCAGAGCCCCACAAGTCACCCCATCGTGGATTCCCCTAGGTCTCTAGTTTTAAAAAATGTACAGGTTTGGTAGGTTTCCCTAGGTGCCGGCTGAGCTAGAGGCCAAAATCTACAGGTAGGCACTTTGGAAAAAACACCTCTGTTTTCTTTCAAAAAATGTGATGGGTCCACGTTGTGTTTTGGGGCATTTCCTGTCGCGGGCGCTATGCCTACCCACACAAGTGGGTTATCATTTTTATCGGGAGACTTGGGGGAACGCTGGGTGGAAGGAAATTTGTGGCTCCTCTCTGATTCCAGAAGTTTCTGTCACCAAAATGTGAGGAAAATGTGTTTTTTTAGCCAAATTTTTAGGTTTGCAAAGGATTCTGGGTAACAGAACCTGGTCAGAGCCCCACAAGTCACCCCATCTTGGATTCCCCTAGGTCTCTAGTTTTAAAAAATGCACAGGTTTCGTAGGTTTCCCTAGGTGCCGGCTGAGCTAGTGGCCAAAATCTACAGGTAGGCACTTTGCAAAAAACACCTCTGTTTTCTTTCAAAAAATGTGATGGGTCCACGTTGTGTTTTGGGGCATTTCCTGTCGCGGGGGCAAGGCCTACCCACACAAGTGGATTATAATTTTTATAGGGAGACTTGGGGGAACGCTGGGTGGAAGGAAATCTGTGGCTCCTCTCTGATTCCAGAACTTTCTGTCACCAAAATTTGAGGAAAATTTGTTTTTTTAGCCAAAGTTTGAGGTTTGCAAAGGATTATGGGTAACAAAGCCTGGTCAGAGCCCCACAAGTCACCCCATCTTGGATTCCCCTAGGTCTCTAGTTTTCAAAAATGCACAGGTTTGGTAGGTTTCCCTAGGTGGCGGCTGAGCTAGAGGACAAAATCTACAGGTAGGCACTTTGCAAAAAAAAAACTGTTTTCTTTAAAAAAATGTGTGGTGTCCACGTTGCGTTTTGGGGCGTTTCCTGTCACGGGCGCTAGGCCTACCCACACAAGTGAGGTATCATTTTTATCAGGAGACTTGGGGGAACATAGATTAGCAAAACAAGTGTTATTGCCCCTTGTGTTTCTCTGCATTTTTTCCTTCCAAATATAAGAGAGTGTGTAAAAAAGACATCTATTTGAGAAATGCCCTGTATTTCACATGCTAGTATGGTCACCCCGGAATTCAGAGATGTGCAAATAACCACTGCTCCTCAACACCTTATCCTGTGCCTTTTTTGGAAATACAAAGGTTTTCTTGATAGCTATTTTTCACTGTTTATATTTCAGCAAATGAATTGCTGTATACCCGGCATAGAATGAAAATGCACTGCAGGGTGCAGCTCATTTATTGGCTCTGGGTACCTAGGGTTCTTGATGAACCTACAAGCCCTATATATCCCCGCAACTAGAAGAGTCCAGAAAACGTAACGGTATATTGCTTTAAAAAATCTGACATTGCAGGAAAAAGTTACAGAGTAAAACGTAGAGAAAAATTGCAGATTTTTTCACTTCAATTTCAATATTTTGTTTTTTCAGTTGTTATTTTCTGTAGGAAACCCTTGTAGGGTCTACACAAATTACCCCTTGCTGAATTCAGAATTTTGGCTACTTTTCGGAAATGTTGCGGTTTCTGGGATTCAGCATTGGTTTCATGCCCATTTCTGTCACTGACTGGAAGGAGGCTGAAAGCACATAAAATCGTAAAAATGGGGTATGTCCCAGTAAAATGCCAAAATTGTGTTGAAAAATTTGGTTTTCTGATTCAAGTCTGCCTGTTCCTGAAAGCTAGGAAGCTGGTGATTTTAGCACCGGAAACCCTTTGTTGATGCCATTTTCAGGGAAAAAAACCACAAGCCTTCTTCTCCAGCCCCTTTTTCCCATTTAAAAAAAAAAAAAAAAAAATGTCACTGTATTTTGGCTAATTTCTTCGCCTCCGTCTGGGGAACCCACAAAGTCTGGGTACCTCTAGAATCCCTAGGATGTTGGACAAAAAGGACGCAAGTTTCGTATGGGTAGCTTATGTGAACAAAAAGTTATGAGGGCCTAAGCGTGAACTGCCCCAAATAGCCAAAGAAAGGCTTGGCACCTGAGGGGGAAAAGGCCTGGCAGCGAAGGGGTTAATACAGTGGTGATGGTGAGTTGGTTTAAAAGAAATTATTCACAATATGGTGGCGCCTACGCACTCCAGCAGCTGTGTTTTGTTGTTCCCCCTCATGTTGCAGGCCAGCATTCTCCTCTTCCTCCTCTTCAGGCATGTGTGGCTCTGGTTCTAAGAGGGGAATGTTCCTTCGTATGTTTATGTTGTGCAGGATGGCACATGTAAGAATGATCTTACAGACCAGTTCTGGGGAATATAGGAGGCTGCCACCAGTGATGTCGAGGCACCTGAATCTCGACATGAGGATGCCGAACGTCCACTCGACTATGCTGCGTGTCCTCCTATGTGCGTCATTGTAGGCACGCTCTGTTGCAGTGCTTGGGTTGCCAAATGGTGTCATAATCCATGGCTGGATCCCATACCCCTGATCATCTGAAAAAGAAAATGAATGGGATCATGTTAATGTAGCTTGTCCCATTGATATCAGCTTGCATGGCAGTAGTTGTCTTGTGTTGTCTGTGACTCTTTTGTATTATTGTGTTCCTTCCTAGGCTTGTAGGATGTACCATCTGCATTGGGTTGTTTCCTTGGCTGAACAAGTGTTTGCCTGCTGACCGATTGTCAGCAGTATGTTTGGGTATTTGCAGTAGTGTGCACTCCCTAGCATTGTGACTTGTGATACAGGTGTCCCTGTGTCTTCACTGGGGGTGAGATGATAGTTCCATACACAGATTCATTTTGACAGTGGTGGTAACACGTTAGCTTCTATGTACCCTGACATCCCATACCTTTAGACTTATGCAATGGATTAATTTAAACATCAGTGAGCTGCTTACATTTTGCAAGGTGACAATTGGCCAAACCTCTCCATACGACATTTGACTGTACACTAATTTCAGATGTGTGACAGGTTCACTGCAGACCTATGAAACATGGCTAGTGATGTCACGACCTCAGTGTGTTTCTGGCCACATGTTGCTGTTGTGGTGTATGTGTTGTGTGTCCTAGAGGGTTGCTGTACCGTGTGTATATAAGTAGGTTTCTGTACTTACCAACAAGTAGTCCATTGCCATATCGTCCATCCTGGAAGTGTTGATTGATGGTAGAGTGACGGAAGATGAATGAGTCATGGACACTCCCAGGATACTTTGCCACGATGTTGGTGAACAATCCTTGGTGATCGACAATGGCCTGTACATTGATGGAATGTGTGTGCTTCCTGTTGCGGTAGAGGTGTTCAGTTGCAGCAGGTGGCACAAGGCATACATATGTGCAGTTGATGGCACCAAGGACGTTTGGGAAGCCACTAATGAGGTAAAACCCCTGTTTTGTCTCCTGCTGCTTCTGCAGTGTGTTTGTGAAGCAGATGTGGCGGGGTGTGAGTCCAATGAGGGCATCCAGTACTTTGGCCAAGAAGGCAGAAAATGATGGCTGTGATATTCCGGCAACCAGGGCGCCAGTGCTTTGAAAGGAGCCACTTGCCAGCATGTGAAGTACAGCTAGCAGCTTGGTTTCTGTTGGGATGGTGCGGGGTGTCAACAAGGTGGGTGCCAACTGTGACTCTATGTTGCGCAGCAGCTGCTGAATGGCCTGCCAGTTCAACCTGTGCCTCTGGATGATGTCATGTTCCCTGAGGCCATGAAGGGTTGTTCCGGTGCGGAATATTCTCTCCTGCCTTCTGTGCTGCCTTTGGGGTCCCTGCTGGTGTTGTGGTAGCTGCTGTTGTTGTTGCTGGGCTCTGCGTCTGTGTGCACGCTGGATGAGAATCACCTCCATGTCTCCCTTTTGCTGCTCTGCTGTTGCTTCTGTGTGTTCTGATTAAATACAGGTGTGTTTGCCCCATTTGAACACCTGCCCTGACCCAGGCGTTAATTTTTTACGCAAATCAGGCTGTGCATCATTTTGCGGCTCCACCTCCCGCCCGTGCAGCATTTTTGCCAGGAAGCATAAATACGACGCACGGCCGTTTAAGTCATTTTTTTGGACGGGAACGCCTACCTTGCATATGATTAATGCATGGCGGGTTCCCGCATCCAAAAAATGACACACACGGCGGGATTTTGATGTCTGCGGGCTTGGGCGTCAATATGGGGCAAGGTGTGCGCTGAATGTGTGCAAAATTTTTGACGAACATTTGGCGCAGACAGAGTATAAATATGCCCCTATGTGTCCCCATTCCTTCATATGAGGGTTTGAGAACATGCAGTAGATAAACATGCAATCACATAATTACTATTAGTAACCTTATAAATATATTGTATCATTAAACTAGACAAATGAAGTTAATTATAGGGCTTTGTGTGGGTAATGTCTCCACTTGTTTAAGTGTGAGAAACATGGAAAATATGTGAACAATCTGTTCTAGTATGTGACATTTAAAGGCCTGGCTCGACTACATTTTAATCTTTTTAGGCTGCAGTACTACTGGAAAAGATGGGTCTGTAAAGTTTGTGAATTTCAACTACAGGTGTGTTTTGTTTCAGCTTGTCCACCCCATGCCCTTCGTTAGTATTCTCTTTCCTCCTCCCACTTTTTAATAGATATTCCAAATTTTCCAGCTACTCCAGCTACTCCAGTTTGTCACTCTCACATTTAGATCTGGAATTTAGAACTGTGTGCATGTGTGTAATTGTATTGTGTGTGTGAGTAATTGGGATGTTGATTGAGAATGTTTGAGCCCTTCTAAGGCAAACGCCACATTCCCTGTCAGGGTGAACAACAAAAGTCACTAAACTAATCTGCTTACCCGTCTGGTCACTTTGCACAAAAACAGTCAGGCTTAATTTAGAGGCAATGTGTATATTGTTTATGCTGAGCACAAACAATAATAAAGAGAAAACACAACACAATTTACAAAAATAGTGGAAAATGTAACACGTTATTTGACATCTAAATTACAAATAATTCAATCAATATAAGCTGATATATGCAGTTTCAAAGAATGAAGGTAAGTATAGCACCTAAAAGCTCAAATCTTCACTCATGATCATCTGGTAGTGCAAGACTGGGTGCAAGTCACAAGGTCAGGCTGAGCGCGATGTAGCACGGGTCAGATACAAGGGACCAGGTTAGCCCCAAAGAAAAAGTTGCCTTCTCAAAGTCTGGCACACAGATTACAGTCAGTGAAGGAGGAACAGGGAGTGTCATGGATGGTAATTGCTGTTGCATGAACAGAAGGCCTGTCAAGGATGGTGAACGCTGTAGCTCAAAGATCCTGTTCGATGTTGCAAATAGTCATTGCTGGAGCTTCAAATTGGCGGTCACAGCAGGCTGTCACAATGGTCTGTTGATGCTGAAAACCAGGGTTCATAAGAGCTTTGCATTGGCGGTAGGCGTGGACGGCAAGATCCTAGTGCAGATGGGCCTGTTAGTGGTCATAAAGAGCTCAAAACATTACAAATTGTCCTTTAACACAGGAAGAGCTCAACTGATGCCAGACAAGGGCACATGATCTGAGGAGGCGCCTCTTGTGTGTAAGGAATTAGATGTTATTGACTGTTCTAGAGTTCCCCTCCCCCCACAAAAATGTCTGAAATTTCCTGCCACCCTGCACTGATCCCAGGATACCTGGGGCACAATAATCTAGTGTGAAGTTGTTTGTATGTGTGCTGAGGCAGAGTCTTTGAAGTGGACATTGGGCTGCACATGGCTCTGCCCCTCCATCTTGCTTGGCATTCTGCTTGGATGGCTCATCCTGCACACACCCAGTCCCTCTGTTGTGTGGCTATCTGGGAGGAATACAAAAAAGGCCAACTGCCAACTACACCGGGTCATGTGATACAGGAAACAGGCTGCAGGCATAAAACAGTTAGGACAAGAAAATGTCAACTATCTAAAACTGGCATTTTCAGAATTGTGAATTAAAGTTTAAAATTAAGGAGGATTTTAAATTACAATTCCTTAGAAACCAAACATGGTATTCTACCAGTTCCCGAAAAAAGGTTATCCAGGACAAATAAGACAGCTTCCTCCTGGAAAATCCTGGCACCCGAACCTGTGACCAACTGACCCTCCCAGAATTCACTCAGACCATCCGCAGCTGGTCCACGCTCACCACAGAGGAAACAGTCAACATCATGAACAGCATCCAATCCTGAGCCCCCTCGGACCACTGCATGCACCACATATACATCAGAGCCAGTGCATCCATCGCCCAGGAGCTCTGGAACACAATCAACTGCTCCATCAACACAGGCACCTTCCCCTAGGACTGGAAACACGCCAAAATACGCCCTCTCCTGAAGAAACCTGCAGCCAACCCATCAGAACTAAAGAACTTTCGGCCCATCTCGCTGCTACCCTACCCTGCCAAAGTACTGGAGAAAGCAATCAGTGCACAACTGCAGAATTTCATTGAGGCCAGCAACTCTCTTGACTGCTCCCAGTCCGACTTCCGCAGCAACCACCGCACAGAGACAGCCCTCCTGGCAGCCATTGACAACATCCGATTACTCCTGGACTGCGGCCACACCTCAGCACTCGTACTCCTCGACCTCTCAGCAGCATTGGACATGGTCTCTGACAGCACTCTGCTCACCAGACTCCATAACGTAGGAATCCGTGGAAGAGCCCTGGAATGGATCCACTCCTTCCTCTCCAGGAGGATGCAGAGGGTCAGACTCCTGCCTTACACTTCCAGACCCACAAGAGTCAACTGCAGAGTCCTCCAGGAATCCTCACTGAGACCCACACTGTTCAACGTATACATGGCCCTCTCGCTGCGTTCATCAAAAGCCACGGTATGAAAATTGTGTGATATGCCGATGACACACAGCTCATCATTTCCCTCACCGTAGACCCGGACTCGGCCAAAAGGAACTTCCACTCAGGAATGGAAGCCTTCGCCACCTGGATGAGAGAAAGCTGACTCAAGCTCAACTCCGACAAGACTGAGCTCATCATCTTCAGAAACGTCACCTCAGCGTGGAATGACTCCTGGTGGCCCACATCCCTCAGTGCCCCCCTACACTGACTGAGCACGCCCGCAACTTAGGAATCATCCTCGACTCCTCCCTATCTATGACCTGCCAGGTGAACTCTTTCACCTCCTCCGGCTGGCACACACTCCGCAAACTTCAGAAGATCTTCAGATAGATCCCAGCAGACTGTCGCAGGACAGTCCCCCACGCCTTAGTCACTAGCAAGCTTGACTACAGCAACACCCTCTACACTAGCATCTCAACTAGGAACATCAAAAAATACAACTCATCCAGAACACTGCCGCCAGATTCATTCTGGACCTCCCTAACCAAGAACACATTTAGAGACAACTGAGGACCCTCCACTGGCTACTGGTCGAGAACCAAATCACCTTCAAGCTTTTCACCCACACATACAAGGCCATACACAATGCAGGACCAGCCTACCTGAACCACGCGTCTCCTTCCACACCCACACAGATCCCTCTGCTCCGCCCAGATGGCCCTGGCCACCAACCCTTGCATCCGCAAAACCACTGCCGGAGGACTACCCTTCACCTACATGGAAGCAAAGAGCTGGAATCACCTCCCCCTGCACCTCAGACAAAGCCTGTTGCTCACCATCTTCAGGAAGAACCTCAAGACGTGGCTCTTCAGATGAGGCCCCTCCCCTCTCAGCGCCTTGGGACTCTCACAGGTGAGTAGCCGCAATTTACAAATATTGATTGAGTGATTGATTGACTTATTAAATGTAATACGGTAGCCCACTGTTTACCTATGAGAGAGGTAAGCTCACAGTTTTTTGCTGCCAAGACAGGTAAAACCTAAAATTAGATGTCCAGATTTTTAAGTACAATGCACTCTGTCCAATGGGCTACTTAGAGCCTACCTCAGGGGAGATATATATGTATTAAAAATTGAGTTGTAGACTTGACAAAAGGTGTATTTTGCTAAGTCTAATTGGCAGTTTAAAGCTGCTCACATGCTGCAATGCCAGACCTGAGACATGTCTTAAAGATCTACCTGTGGGTGGCGCAATAAGTGCTGCAGGCCCACTAGTAGCAATTCATTTACAGGTCCTGGGTACATGTTGTGCCACTTTACTCAGGTGTAATCCAATGTTACCATGTTTAAAGGAGAGAGCACAAGCGCTTTTAGCACCGGTTAGATGTGGTAAAGTGCCTCGGGTCCTAATGCCAACAAAAACAAATTCAGAAAACAGGAGGGGTGAAGGTAAAAGGTTTGGTGGGTGACCATGCAGAGTGTGCCAGGTCCAATAGTGTGTGTGGCAGTGTGTGACAGAGAATCCTCTTGGAGAGGCTAGGATTGATGAAGGAGTGTGATTTCCCACCCCCTTGTGATTATCTCTGTGTGAGCGCAGACCTGAGCGTCAAAGTAGTGCCTGCCTAGAAATGAGCAGTGGGTTTTTGCTGTCCTCTTCTTCTCCTTTATGTGTTCTCTAAATAGTTTCCAACTCATCCCAATCCTTCAGGCACAGCCTAATCTGACAGTCACAGAAACGGTAGAGCAACTGCTTTTCTACCACATCCCCATGCCACATTCCGTGAGTAAAAAGCAGAGGAAGAAAAAAGAGTACATCACAGGTCTCTTCACCATACTATTCTCATGACAAGAATAAAATAGGGTGGCATCACAGTTAGCACCTCCTCACTCACCTTTGTGATTCATTTGGTAGCCCTGGTGGGAGGCCATCCCATGCCGGGTGTTTATGATAATTTATCACTGAGGAGTTATTCACCCATAACCTCAAATGTAAAAAGTATCGACTCAACTGTGCGGTATGAGAGAGACTAGTGTCGTTGACTAAGACTTTCAGAATGATTGTGGGAAAGACACAAAGTAAAGACCTACACCCTCTTTGGTGGTCCATGTGCTGTCACAATGGATTGACGTTTACATTTGTTCTATAAATCTTAGCTTCTTCTAAAGGTGTGACAATACAAGTAATACATCTATGGTCTAAAAAGTAAAGAGATCCTGCACCTAAATAAAACAGAAGTAAATGTCAACTTTTCAAGTCGTTTCTTTAAGCTGCTGCTGAAGGATGACAGTATTTTCCTTCCATTGTCGTTTCCCCTTTCTTATGCAACCTGCTTACTAAGCCTTCCCGCTCTATTTTTAATGACTGTCCTATTTTCTAGTATCTTGTTCAGAGCCAAAGGAGGATTGGCTCATAAATGATACAACTAGAAATGTGTGCAGCTGCATGTGTACTTCCAAGACAGCTCTCCCGTCTAAATGTTTTTTCATTGGGTGCATGAAAAAAACAAAAATGGCACAATGGAACACGCTAACATTTGTAAACAGATGAAAATATAATTTGTTGCCAGTTTGAAACTATTAAAGAATTATGGTTTCTTTGTGGAATAGCAAGAATAAAGGATCTTTTTTAACAAAAGAGCATGGTACTATCCGATTTGTACCAGTGAAGGCATTTTGCAACCTAGCTGTTTTCCAAACACAAAGTTCCAGTCGAAGGGAACATTGGGCCTCATTTAGAAGAAACGGACTCATCGGCACTGATGCACAAATTTTCTTGTGCTAGCCCCAGACCCCTTAATGATACTATGGTAGGGTTGTATTTATGATACAGCTTTCCATGACGTACGATTCCACAGATGCGCCAGACAATCTGGGGCATCTGTTGGCACATAAGTGGCACAGTGCTGGAGTGGCATTGGTAATGTGACGCTACTGCCGCAATGCGAGGAGGGTCCCATTTTAAACTTTAATGCCTGTTCTGAGCAGGCATTAAAAAAGAAAGTGACACTGTGAAGGCGCAGGATGGTGTAGTGAAAATGTAGTACATTTTAACGTGGGAACACCCACCCTGCATACATTATAGCCGGCGCAGGTATAATGTGGCGCAGGGCTTTATAAACTGGCGCAATGGTCCCATTGTCCCAGTTTGCAAATGTGGGGCAGTGTAGGGGGCTGCTTGCACCACCGCAGGACCACAAAAAAGTGACACTATGATACTGCAAGGGGCTTGTAAATAAACCTGATTGTTTCTACCTGCTGCATGGAATAAAAAAAAAAACTCAGCCACACCTCGCGCTGACTTTATTTGGGAGGCACTCTGTTTAAAAATAACTTTTGGTTTAAAAGCACTGAGTGTCCTTTCCTCTAGCAGTTTTCAGGCAACAATGAAAATGCCAAAATAACTCTGATGATTGATGTTCATGCTAGTGAGAGATGGAATTTTGTCTATTGGCAGTTTTGGCTCATCATAAAGTAGCATGGAGCGGTAATGTGCCTGACATAAAGAACATGTACCATGCTGATCACAGAACAGAGTAAGAGTGAACAATGAGTAGTGCTATAAAAAATGAAATATATGTCAGCGAGAGGATATAGAGATATGAGGTGCACTGTTCAGTCGCAGCGGGTGTATGTGCAAAGTGGCAGAGTGGGGGAGGGGCACAAAACAGAAACAGAAAAGAAACGTACCTGCCCATCGCCGCATCCCAGTATCACTGCTCGTCATGCACAGGCTCCCAGCCTGCCCTGCAGCCAATCCTAACAATGCTTTCATGCTGCTGGCATAATGAGATCAGTGTCGGGATTGGCCTGAGTGCACTCGATTTGCGCTCCCAGGCAGACTATGAGCCCGTGCCTGCTGTCTCCAACTCGGCCACACAGCTCGGGTTGGAAAGAGCTCAGTGCGCATGTGGGTTTGGCCATCCTGTGTCGGCCAGCCAAATCCACATGCCCACTGAGGGGAGTGCACGCCACTCTCCCTCCCTGCCTGACAACCCCCAAGACCCCCCCCTGCAAAATAAAACAATAATAAACATGATTTATTATTGTTTTATTTTTCAAGTTTTGCAGCTGTTGCTGGCTGGGAGGAGGCACCACTGGCACTGTTGGAGAGTGATACTGAGGCAATTCATGGTAAGGATGTCATGGAAGGGGCGCCAAAACAGATTGTTGCACCAGGCATGACTGGAGCTAAAGCGGGCCCTATCTACATGAGAGATGACCACTTGTCATCGTTAGCTGAATGCTGATGACTGATTTTGCTAATTTAGGGGCTAGATAGATTCAATTTTCGTATATTCTATTTTTGTGTCCATGAGTTCAATGAGCGCAAGATTCTCTCCAGAGGCTCTGTAGAAAGTTAGTAACGTTTGTCTGCTATTTTGACAGATGGAAATGATTGCTTAACAGTAGAAGTAGCAAAAAGACCCCGTAGAGCCAAATAGATTTCTCTTATAATTCTGCTGCACCCCAAACTATCACACAGAAAACTTGAAGAGATGTTGATGTAAAATTGACAGCAATTGAAGCAAAGTATTGATATTAACTCAAGCTACAAGAAGGCTACAAGTGAGAATTCAAAATGAATACACAGAACACATTATTTGAACAGAAGGAATCGAGAAAGGTATCAATAACAGGAACTGATACCCTGCCTAAGCGTAAACATTTAAGGGAGTCTGTGTGAGAAATTGGTTTGTTGGTTGAGCAGGGTGTGAGCCCTTCTCAGGCAACAGACCCAATCCCCATCAGGATCAACGACTAAAGTGACTAAATTAACCTTTGCTTAACCATCTGATAGCTTGGCACGAAAGCAGTCAGGTTTAACTAAGAGGCAATGTGTAAAATATTTATGTAGCACACAAACAGTCGTAAAATGAAAACTCAACACAATAATAGAGTACATTTTAATAAATGATTTTATACCAAATTGACAAAAATCCAACTAGGTAGAACCCGAGATATATCATTTTAAAGGTTTAGGTGAAAATAGTGCTTAAAAACACAAAGCACCAACTGTGATTATCTGGTCATGCCAGACAGGAACAATGTCCCACGTTCAGGATGGCTGTGCTGAATCACAGCATGGATACAGGGACCAGGTTAGGCCAGCTGAGAAGTGTACCTTATGTACTTGATTCAGGGTATTGCGCCACACAGCATCAGTTCCGATGAAATATGTGGGTCCTGCTCAGAGTTGTGTTATGCTGCATTGTTTCTGAAGAGGAGCTGCAAGGGCTGTGGGGTGGGATCCACATTAAGTTGTGTCGCGCTATGCCACCTACGATGAGGAGCAGCAAGGGCCATGAAGTGAGGTCCTGCATTGGGTTGCTTCACGCTGAGTCAGTTCTGATGGGACAACAGCTGGGCTGGCAGAACACCTTTAATCCCACTGCCAAGGATCCAGGACTGGGGAGGCACCACTTGGGGGTTAGGACTCATAGCAGGCAGACTCCAGGGGCATAGTTAAAGATGGTTGGAGCCTTTTCTGCCCATGAGACTCTGATCAGGAAGACAGTGCGCTAGCCCTTGGAGTCACTCTGGTGGTCCTGTGTTCAAGGTGCAGGTCCAATTCTTCCTACTCATTAGGACAGCTGAGCAGCAGGGAAGCAGAGCAGTTCTTCTTGCAGCAGAGCATTCCTTCTTCTAGTCTTCCCCAGGTTCAGAGGTGGTCTGAAGAGTGGCTCCGAGGGTCCACTTTTAATACCTGTTGCCCACTATGAAATGGGAGAAGCTTCTGGAATGTTCCCCAGCCGAGGTGCCTGGGAATTGTGCCTTCTTGTCCTTGTTCAAGTCTGTCTGGGGGCACAGAAGACTAATGTGACATCCTTTGTGTGTGGGCTGGGCATGTGTCTCTAAAGTACCCCTCCCCCATCAAGCCAGGATGGGATGTCCTGCTGTCTGGGAGAAATACACAAAGGTAAACAGCCAACTACACCTAGTCATGTGACCCAGAAACATTTTTCTAAAAGTGGCATTTTCGGAATCGTTACTTTACATCAAACATTATCATTAAAGAATATTTTATATTGTAAATCCAAAGACACCAGACTTGACTTTCCTATTTGCTCCCAATCAAACATTAGCACGCATTAAAAGTATTGAGGTAACACGATGCTATCCTATGGTAGAGGTAGGCCTCACACTAGTCATAAATGAATTTGTGAGTTTTTCACTATCAAGCCATTAAAAACTTAAATGTAAATGCCCGACATTTAATTTACAATGCCCCCTGAATGGGTTGCTTAGGGCCTACCTTATGGGTTATCCATATTTATAAAATAGTAAACTTTAGGCAAGTCGAATTTGCAGTTCAGATCTAGGGACTTATAAGTAAATTAAATATGCCAATCAGGTGTAAGCCAATTTTACCATGCTTTAGTGAGTGAGCACCAGCACTTTAGCACTGGTTAGTGGTGGTAAATTGCAGAGCCCCAAGGCCAACAAAAATGAATACATCAAAAATAGGAGGGGTGAAAGTAAACATTTTGGGGAAAGACCACCCAAAGGCTGACAGGTCTAACAGCCTACATAAAATAAGGATAGCTATATTATTAACTTTGCTGTCATATTTTAATAAATATAAATTAAATATTGCACTGGATAGTCTTCCTACAATTGTTCTTTTATGATGTTGCTGCCTCAGTAGTACATGCTGCTAAGATTATGAACAGAATAATGATCTTGCATTCCTCACTCCCACTGTCTATCTTTTATGAAATTGAGTCTCAACTTGGCAGAGGTTTGCACCCTGTCCAAATAAGGGTAAGTCAGATACCCACCATAAATTAACTTGTGCTCACCCGCTGTAGCTTGGCACATAGAAGTCAGACTAAACTGAAGAGGCAATGTGTAAAGTATTTGTGCAACCCTTAGATACAGTAACACAGTGAAAGACACCATAAAAAGGCTCCGCATCAGGTTAGAAAAATACACAACATTTATCTGAGTAAAACAAGACCTAAACAATAAAAAATCCAATAAGTAGATCCTGAGATTGCCATTTTAAAGGTTTAGGTGAAAATAGTGCATAGTAGCCCATAGTGCCAACGGCAGTTATCTGATCACATTAGACTGGGGCAAAGTTACAACTTCAGGCTGACCGCAATGGAGCATGGGCCAACTACAGGGCCCGCTGAGCACAATACCTTTAATTCTAGTGCATGGTCTGCATGGCATTGTTCTGTGAGGCTTTGCAGTATCCGGTGTTGGTTTAAAGAAACTGTGCGGTGTTGCTTTGGGGGCCTTTGTTTGCTTTGTGTTGATACTGTGGTGAGGCTTTGCTGGGCTTGGTGTCACTTTACTTTGCTGCGCTGCAGTTCAGTTGATAACTACAGAAGGTGAAAAACTTTAGACCCACTTCCAAGGGTCCAGGGCTGGGGTGGCACCACTTGCCAGTGTTGACTCACAGGTGCCAAAATCCAGGTGCTGTAACAGGTGAGTTTCTCACAGTCTTTGATATTGCTGAGACTGAGGAGGAATAGGTAGCAAGCCAACAATTCCTTGGAGATTCTGGGTTGCAAGGATGTAGAAAACAAGTCCAATCCCTCTCACTGCCGGACAGACACAGCAGGCCAACACAGTGGAGCAAACAGCAAAGTGGCAGTACCTCCTACAACAGCAGCAGTAGTCCAACACAGCAATGTAGTTTCAAAGTGGCAGTCACTCCTACCAGCATAGTGGTCCTTCCTTCTGGCAGAGTGTTGTTGGTTCTAGTAGAATCTGTTTTGGCGGGGCTTGAGGTCCAATAGGTATACTAAGGTGCCCTTGTTCTGGATGGTGGGAAAAGCTTCCAGAGGCAGGCCTTTGAAATGTACAGATTCCCTGCCTCCCCTGCCCTGCTCCAAGATGGCTGGAGAGACAATACAATGTTGTTAAGCCCTATTGTGGGTGGACGGGACAAGTGTTTTCATGTGTAAGTGGGGAAGTGCTAAGCTCCACCCCCCATCAAGCCAGTTAATGGCCCATTAAGGACCATCAAGTCACACCTAATCTCCCAATGTTTGTGGCTGTCTAGAGGTACTGCACAGAGCCCAGCTGTCACCTAACCCATATGTGTATTCAGAGGCAATCAGAGGAACAGTATGGTTAAAGTAAGAAAATTACAACTTTCTATAAGTGTCATGTTCGGACTTACAATTTAAAATCTGACATTGCCATAAGTTGTGATTTTTAACTGTGAGTCCAGAGACACCAAACTCCACATTTCAATGTTTCCCCAATTGGGAGTTACACTTAAAAGATGCTTTAAGGCAATCCCAATGTTATGGGAGAGATAGGCCTTCCAATAGTGAAAAAACTAATTTAGCAGTTGTTCACTACCTGTGCATGTTTAACTTAAACGTACATGTCCAGCTTTTTAAATACAGTGCACCCTTCCCCTGGGGCTAACTAGAGCCTACCTTAGGGGTGACTTTCATGTTATAAAAGGAAGCTTTAGGCCTGGCAAGTGGGCACTTGCCAGGTTGAAATGGCAGTTTAAAACTGCACACACACACCATGCAGTGGCAGGCCTGAGTCATTTTTAAAGTAGTGGGTGACACAATCAGTACCCCAGGCCCCATAGTAGCATTTAATCTGCATGCCCTGGACACATGTAGTGCACTTAACTAGGGACTTACAAGTATATTAAATATGCCAATTATGGTTAAGCCAATGTGACCATATTTAGAGGAGAGAGCACATGTACTGTAGTGCTATTTAGCAATAGTAAAGTGCCTAGAGTCCCACAGTCAACAAAAATAGGGTCAGAAAAATAGGAGGAGGAAGGCAGAAAGTCTAACAAAAGGCATAGATGTTTTGAGGCATGGGAAAAGTGGCCAATTGCCCCCAGGACCTTCTAAGGGCCCACCTTGGTAAAGTGACATTATCCAGTTTCTCTCACTTTTATTGATTTCTCAAGTTCTTTCCCTTGCTCTTTCACTCTTTCTGCCTCTACCTCTGACTCTGCCTCCCCCTTCAGCATCATTTGAAAGTATTTTAGGCATTGGGAAATACATGTTTAAGCTGTTTGTGAAAGTTTAAATACAATATATTGCTTCTCATCATGCAGGATTGAAATGCTACTAAATAGGCAATGTAATTCAATGCCCCCACGAGATCCTTAAGATGACTTCAACAACAGACAGCACAAAAGAAGGCCCAGAAACCTGCGGTGCGGTAGGAACAGTAGCATTACTGGCTTTGACCAAACAACCTGACAGAGGAAATATGTACATGGTAAAATAAACACATCCTTGCTGGAATGTATGAAAGAAGGGCCAACAGCAGTGTATAAACATCAACCTGTGTATCCCCTTCTGTGCCGCGGACGTAATGGTCCATTACGTCCTGGGCACACAGCCCAGAGGGAGCGCGCTCCCTCTGTGGGGTTCCCCCCCCCCAAGGCAGGGATGGAAGGGGAAGCCCTTCCCCTTCCACCCCTGACCCCCCCACCCCCGTGATGTCAGTGTGCGATCGCGCGCTGTTTGTCACAGCGCCTCCTCCCATCGCACTGGAAGCTGAGCTTCCAGCGCGATCGGAAGAGAAATGCTTTGCATTTCTCTTTCGATCACGTGGGGGAGGCCGAGAGAGGCTTCAAAGGGAAGGAAAATTATTCCCTTCCCTTTGAAGTCTCTCTCTGTGTTTTGGCAGCCGGATTGAAACCAATCCGGCTGTCAAAACACCCACTAGTCACCAGGGATTTTATTTCAAAAAGGAAATTGGCATAAGGAAGCGACCCCTTGGGCAATGGTCGCTCCGGGGGGTGGGCATTTTTTTAAGGCCTTTTCTGCCCCCGGGGGGGGGGGGCAAAAACCTCTAGACACAAGGGATCATTTTTTTTTTGTTTGTTTTGTTTTTGTTTAGTTTTTTGTTTTAGAGGTGGGGGGCGACCCCTTAGGCAAGGGTCGCTCCCACAGGGGGCAAATTATATTTAGGCCATTTCTGCCCCCCTCGGGGGCAGATTGGCCTATTTTTATGAGGCCAATCTGCCCCCAAGGGTGACAGAAACCACTAGACACCAGGGAGTTTTTTTTTTGTTCGTGAATTTCACGTAAGGGGAGCGACCTCTTAGGCAAGGGTGATTCCCCTGGGGGGCAAATTTATTTTAGACCATTTCTGCCCCCCAGGGGGGCAGGTCAGCCTATTTTAAAACCACTAGGCACCGGGGATTTTTGTTGTTGTTGTTGTTTCACAGATGGGGAGCGTCCCCTTAGGCAAAGGTCGCTCCCCTGGAGGGGCAAATTGTATTTAGGCCATTTCTGCCCGCTTTGGGGGCAGATTGGCCAATTTTAGGTCAATCTGCCCCCAAGGGGGGCAGAAACAACTAGGCACCAAGTATCTTTTTTTTTGCGCCGTCACGTAAGGGGAGCGACCCCGTAGGCAAGGGTCGCTCCCGGAGGGGGTTGGGGGGAAAAATGTATTTTAGGCCATTTCTGCCCCCGCTGGGGGCAGATCTATTATTATTAGGCCGATCTGCCCCCGGGGGGGCAGAAACCTCTAGGCGCCAGGGCAATTTTTTTTGTTTGTTTGTTTTTTTAGAGATGGGGAGCGACCCCTTAGGCAAGGGTCGCTCCCCTGGAGGGACAAATTGTATTTAGGCCATTCCTGCCCGCTTTGGGGGCAGATCGGCCGATTTTTAAACCACTAGGCACCGGGGATCTTTTTTTTTGCGCCGTCACGCAAGGGGAGCGACCCCGTAGGCAAGGGTCGCTCCCCGTGGGATTTGGGGGGCAAATTTATTTTAGGCCATTTCTGCCCCACCGGGGGCCGGCTGATCTAGAGGCCAAAATCCACAGGTAGGAACTTTGCAAAAAACACCTCTGTTTTCCGTGAAAAAATGTGATGTGTCCAAGTTGTGTTTTGGGCCATTTCCTTTTGTGGGCGCTAGGCACACCCACACAAGTGAGGTACCATTTTTATCGGGAGATTTGAGGAAACGCTGGGTGGAAGAAAATTTGTGGCTCCTCTCAGATTCCAGAACTTTCTGTCGCCGAAATGTGAGGAACATTTTTTTTTTAAGCCAAATTTTGAGGTTTGCAAAGGATTTTGGGTAACAGAACCTGGTCAGAGCCCCACAAGTCACCCCATCTTGGATTCCTCTAGGTCTCTAGTTTTAAAAAAAACACAGGTTTGGTAGGTTTCCATTGGTGCTGGCTGAGCTAGGGGCCAAAATCTACAGGTAGGCACTTTGCAAAAAACACCTCTGCGAATACCCACTGCTCCTCAACACCTTATCCTGTGCCCTTTTTGGAAATACAAAGGTTTTCTTGATAGCTATTTTTCACTCTTTATATTTCAGCAAATGAATTGCTGTATACCCGGTATAGACTGAAAACCCACTGCAGTGTGCAGGTCCTTTTGTGGCTCTGGGTACCTAGATTTCTTGATGAACCTACAAGCCCTATATATCCCCGCAACCAGAAGAGTCCAGCAGACGTAACGGTATATTGCTTTCAAACATCTGATATTGCAGGAAAAAGTTACAGAGAAAAACGTAGAGAAAAATTGCAGATTTTTTCACCTCAATTTCAATATTTTGTTTTTCAGTTGTTATTTTCTGTAGGAAACCCTTGTAGGATTTACACAAATTACCCCTTGCTGAATTCAGAATTTTGTCTACTTTTCAGAAATGTTGCGGTTTCTAGGATCCAGCATTGGTTTCATGCCCATTTCTGTCACTGAGTGGAAGGAGGCTGAAAGCATAAAAAATCATAAAAATGGGGTATGTCCCAGTAAAATGCCAAAATTGTGTTGAAAACTTTGGTTTTCTGGTTCAAGTCTGCCTGTTCCTGAAAGCTGGGAAGCTGGTGATTTTAGCATCGCAAATCCTTTGTTGATGCCATTTTCAGGGAAAAAAACACAAGCCTTCTTCTGCAGCCCCTTTTTCCAATTTTGTTTTAAAAAACAAAATTTTCACTGTATTTTGGCTAATTTCTTGGCCTCCTTCTGGGGAACTTACAAAGTCTGGGTACCTCTGGAATCCCTAGGATGTTGGAAAAAAAGGACGCAAATTTGGCGTGGGTAGCTTATGTGAACAAAAAGTTATGAGGGCCTAAGCGCGAACTGCCCCAAATAGTCAAAAAAAGGCTCGGCACAGGAGGGGGAAAAGGCCTGGCAGCGAAGGGGGTATAGGTGTGTGATACACAAAGTGACAAGCAAGTACAGCTAGAGATCATGCTATGCCACTGCTAGTTATGTGGTGATTTAGAAATGTTAAATAGGGATGTGAGGAATTGCACAGTCTTTTTCTCAATCAAGTAATCCTAATATTCAAAATAATTTTTAAAGAATTTTGGGATACTTTTCCTCACAAAATCTCAATTTTCACCCTGCTTTTGCCACTGTGTTGTTCATTGACTTCAACAACCTTCAATACCCAGAGTATCTGAGATGTAAGACTGTCAATGTGCATTGCTGGACATAACATCACAGCTGCCAAGGCCCATCAAATACCATACTTTGGAATGGTGGCAGTAAGTGTTTCAACAACAAAAGTCATCCCAGGACTTATGGTAGGTCTCAACATGTAAAGGTTATCTCAAACCTAAATGAAGTCTGGCAACAGATTTGTAATACCCAATATTTGTCAAGTGTTGGGAAGTAGGGAAAGTGGCATGATTGCAACTCCCAGAAGGCCGTGTTTCTGTAACCCCAACCACTAGCCCAATGTCCACTTGCCGAAATACATATGTTAGTGAACTCTCAACTGAAGTTTACTCACCAACGAGGATACCATTTGTCAAGTGTTGGGAAGTGAAGTAGAGGGAATGACCTGACAGAAACTCCCAGGAGACTCTGTAATACCTTTCAGTTAACTCTCAAATGAAGTTTACTCAGTTGGGAATATACCATTCGTCAAGTGTTGGGAAGTAAAGGGAGTGGCCTGACTGCAAAGCCCAATAGGCCCTGTTTCTGTAACCTCAGCCACCAGCCCAGTGTTCACTTGCCCAAATACATATGTTAGTGAACTCTCAAGTGAAGATTACTCACCTGGGAGTATATCTTTTCTCAAGTGTTGGGACGTGAGGGGCGTGACTTGACTGCATCTCCCAGGATGCGCTCTTTATGTAACTCCAACCACCAGCCTATTGTTCACTTCTCAAGTTCTGGGAAGTGCAGAGATTGACCTGACTGCAACACCCAGGAGGTCCTGTTTCTGTAACTCCATCCAGCAGCCCAGGGTCCACTTGCCCAAATACATCTGTTAGTGAATTCATAAATGAAGTTTACTCACCTGGGACTATACCATTTGTCAAGTGATGGGAAGTAGAGGGACTTACCTGACTAAAACTCCCAGGAGGTCCTGTTTCTGTAACTCCACCCACCAGCCTAGTGTTCACTTGCCCAAATACACCTGTCAGTGAACTCTCAAATGAAATTTACTCAACTGGGAGTATACCATTTGTCAAGTGCTGGGAAATAGAGGAAGTGGCCTGACTGTAACTCCCAGGAGGCCCTGTTTCTGTAACTCCAACCACCAGCCCAGTTTCCACTTGCCCAAATACATCTGTTTGTGAACTCTCAAATTAAGTTTACTCACCTCGGATTATACCATTTTCAAGTGTTGGGAAGTAAAGGGAGTGACCTGACTGCAACTCCCAGGAGGTCCTGTTTCTGTAACCCCAACCACCAGCCCATTGTTTACTTGCCCAAATGCACCTGTCAGTGAAATCTCAAATGAAGTTTACTCACCTGGGAGTATACAATTGTTCAAGTGCTGGTAAATCAAGGGAGTGGCCTGACTCGATAGCCCAATAGTCCCTGTTTCTGTAACCCCTCAGCCCAGTGTTCACTTGCCCCAATACATCTGTTAGTGAACTCTCAAATAAGGTTTATTCACCTGGGAGTGAGCAATATACAGATCATGCTCAATTCAGAGATGTGTCTGTTTACCTAGCTCTATTTTGACCTGGTATCCCAAGACTAAACCATTGAGGACAGGAATGACACCCTACCAAGTGTGTACACCAAGTGTTCCCAAGGCCATAAACTGCATAACCAGATTGGTAGCAGCAGCAAACACATTGACACAGCACTGTTCTGTAACTTCTACAAGTCCAGGAGTCATCTGAAGAGTGCCTCTGGAGGTCCGATATTTATATCTGGTGACAACCTTTGTGTGGGGGGACTCCTTGTCATACCCCATTTCTAGCTTCCACTTTCAAGACTTCAAAGTATCTGAGGGTGAAAAAAGGCAGGACAGGCCTGTTGTAATGTGCAACATCCTCCCCAGCATAGGTACTCACCAATGTCTATGTCACAGACAGAGCTCTAATTTAGACACCATTATTCTTCTATGTGTACCTGTTGACTCCAACATTCTAAACCAAGCTTTCATTACATTCCACGCTAGGGAGGAGCCAAAAGGGTTCCATCATAAAACTTGTATAACACTACATCTACCCCTCTATTAAATGAAAAATTACAAAATTATAATTTTTACAAAAACTGGCGGTCATCAGTAGGTAGTTATAGTTAGGACCTAGCTTCCATAGAAAAAGTTTTTTTTTACTTGCCTATATCTGTGGCACTGTTTGGCAAATCTCTATGAAATTTTCCAAAAAAGTGCCCTCTAAGGTCTTATTGTGCATGGAATGTTTCAAGATGATCTGTCAAATGGGGGCTGGGAAAAAGGGAGGGGTCAGAAAAGGGCCTTCCGATGTTAATTCCCTTGGACTCTTTTGACATGCCAGTAGCTGGAACCGCCTGACAGAAGTACACCAAAGTTGGCAAAAAGGTAGCTTTTGTTCACAGATCACCCTTTTTGTTACTTGTTGTAAATTTGGTTCAGTAGTTTTCGCTATATTAAAGGAAATCAAAATTTGTATATCTGGGTGGAGATTAAGCACAGATCTCATGGTGAGATCTGATTGGCTGTCAGCACTTCAACCAGAAAGTGCTGGCAGACATCTTGGGATCAATATACTTGCTAGCACCCACTGAAATGAACTGCAGTGAATGGCAGGTTTTGAGGATTATAAAAAGGAGAATGTATGAAGGATGATAACAAATGTTAGTTACAAACTAAATCATTTGTTATTGGTACCATACTGATTTTAGGAATTGTGATGTGTTTTAAGGTAATTTTACCCTGTTAAATAGCCTTCTGCTGAGATTTCATTGGCCCACATAAAATAGAAATGAGTCATGCAGACACATGGCTGTAGAAGTGGTAATTGGCCTTAGGGCACGTGCACCTGGCCTCTTTTATTGGCAGGGTCACCTGACCTGTGACACCTGTGGTGGATGGTTGTGGGGTGGGTATGACAGGCAAAACACAATCACATGTCAGTGGGGTTTCAGTCAACCTGGGTGATGTTGCGCGGTCCCACATGGTCCCACAGTATTGGAGTTTATTAACACAGTTCAGTTTGTAGTGGACCTCCCACAGGTCCTGTCCTGTTCATAGTACTTCACTCTTTGATTTCTTGTGGACCTCTCTCAGGTCCTGTCCCTTCCTCACAGGTGTTCTTGGTGCTCTGCTCCCTGGATGGATGGTCACCTTTCTTCCATCTTCTCTTCTTCACTCAAGGGAGTTTTGCTTATGTCTTGAGGCTATGCCATTGTGGCACTTTATCCTGCTTCAGTGCAGGCATGCTTGTCAGGGTCTGTCACTCCGTGCTCCATGCTCAATGACTGGCCAACAGTGGCCACTTGGTGCTGGGTGGGCTGCTGGTGTGGCCTTGTTCATCTGACATTACTTCTGGTTCTCTGAGGGCTCACTCTCTCTAGGGCTCCTGCGCACCTCTGATCTCTTGTCCTCAGTCCCTCACCTTTGCAGGGTGTGTTCTTGTGAGCTGGTGGCCAGCCAGGCAGTGGTGAGGCTAGTAGACAGTTTTTTTCTGTGGGCGTCCTCTGCTGGTGCTTTCAGTGCCTGTTCCTCTCTCTTTCAGTTTTGGTTGTACACCACTAGGGGCTTATGGTGCTGTCTTCTCACTTGTGGTGGTGGTAGTAGACGGTTGTCTAGGGGTGCCTACCACTCGCCTCTCTCACCCCGGACTATCCTTCCCCACATGTGGCCTCTTTTCTCTGGCCAATGCACATCAGTTTTCTCAAGGTAAAACAGAACTCAGGCTGTACTTACTGGCTGATGCGCAGGGCCTTGTGGGGGTTGACACCCTCCTCTGCTACTGTGCTTCCTTTCTTCTACTAGTGTTGTATAGCTATTTTATCCATATTTTAGACATGTTATTTTAGCAAACTAGGCCTGCCGTTGAGCACTTTAGTGGCGGAAATCAGGCTGTGGTCATAGTAGGGCAGATGGCTGGTAGCCGCAGTGACGGTATTTTGGTGACTGTCGTTGTGGCGGTAGGCAGTTTTTACCACCAGCGACAAAATGACCCCCTAAGTCTTTTGTATCAAAACATACTAATATGTGTAATCTACCTGCAAATTTCCAACTGATGAAAATATTTATTTAAATCAAGGTGAGAGCAGACCTTTCCATAATTTAATTGTATTTTCTTGTTATCAATGTGTGGACTTAGATGTCATTCTTGTTCAGTTGTCCTGTTTGCCTGACGCATGTCAACACAAATGAGTACAGCTCCTTCCCTGTCTTTATTATGCACTACTACAACTGGAGAAACCCCTGGAGTTAGACCAGTGGAACACTCAATAATGTCATTCTTAGGTAACAGTTTAAGTTCTTTTTCAACAGTTTCTTATAAATGAAAAGCAATTTTTCTATGTTTCTGAGCAATAGAATGGACTTCCTCATTAATATTCAGTTTTACCTTTGTAGTCTTAAGCTTTCTTAAACTATGACACAATGAAGGGAATTGACGTACTATTGCGTGATGAGCATTCATGTAATTCACAGAAATCGGTCCTATATCAGCAGATGTAGTGAAACTGAGTAGACAGGCACTAGAAGCTGTACCTTGAAGCACATGGATGGGTGCTTGTACCTTTGTTTTCTTATGTTTCACTGTTGCTATAAATGAACCTTAACTCTTTATGGGCATAGATGCAGCCAATGTACACACTTTGGTTGTCAAGGACATAAGCTGCAGGAATGAAATAAGTTCACCGTATTTCTCTTCAGGCATAATGTTTATAGATTCACCATTGTTGATAATGAAATGTATGGAACAACCATTTATTTTCAATGTAGCCAATCCAACATGCCCACATTGACATAGCACAATCATTTTCTTCACTTTCACTTGATATTGAGGCAGAGGAACTGTTGATGTGATTTAGATGATGATCTACTTCGTTTACTGTCAATTTGCCTCATCTGATATAGCCGTTTGGTCTTGTGGGCATGCATTGAATGTTTCTTCTGAAATGTTGCGGCAACCATTTTGTCTTCACGCCATGACACATTTACCTTTTCCTTCACTTTACACACATCACAAATTGGTCCTTTTTCCCACAGCCTTTGCACATCTGTCTTATGGCAAGACATTTACCTTCATTTGGAAACGAAAATCCTCATCTAAAACATAACTTCTTTTTAAGTGTAGACATCACTTTTTGTACTTCAGTCTTTTGCTTTGGCTTGCTTTTCACACTCATGATGAATTCACTCTGGGTACTTCTGGCCTCGATATCAGCAGGTTGTCTCTCACAACATTCTTCAGCTCTGGCAGACACTAATACTCATTCCAGACTTAGTGGCATATTTATACTTGTTTTGCACTAAATTTGTGTCAATTATTTTATGTAAATTCGGTGCAAAACTAACTCCATATTTATACTTTGACGCTAGACCAATCTAGCACCAAATTTATGGAGTTAAAGTCATTTTTTGGATGTGTAAACCTACTTTGCGTCAATGAGATGCAAGAAGGCATTCCCATGCAAAAAATGACTCTATGGCCTTAGTGTCATATTTATCCCCCTCTGTGCTAAAATCACGCACAGGAAGGAAGAGGGGTTTACAATTGGTGCAAAGCTTGCTTTGCACCATTTTTAAACAACTGGGTCAGGGCAGGCGTTAGGGGACCTGTGGGCCTATTTCCATTGTGAAACACCATGGAAAAAGCCCACATGTGCCCTGGCCAGGCCCTGGAGACACCCCCAACCACACTAGAGGGACAGCGGAGGATGGTGACCCCATCCAAGGTAAGTATAGGTAAGGACAGGTAAGTTGTTTTTTTTTAAGTGCCATTGGGGGCCCTGAAATGGTCCCCCCAATATGGCATTGGGTGCAATTGCCATGCCCAAGGGACCCTGGCCTCCTGTGCTGGCCATTTGGGTGGTGGGCATGACTCCTGTCTTTTCTAAGACATGAGTCATGTGGTATGGATGGTTTTGTGTCAGAAAATGACTCTAGGCAGGTTAGAAAAATTGGGGGGATTCGGCTATAGGACTAGGCACTCACAGAAAATCACCAAATCATAAATATGAATAAATATTGAAATCACGGTGCTCCTGGAAGGAGAGATCTCCCAACTCCTCCAAAATTTCTCTGAGAGAAACAAACAACAATTCAAGAAGAACAAGGCACTTGTGCAATTAGTAAAGACCTTAGTGTTCGTGTTCTTAATAATATAGGGGGTTATTACAACTTTGGAGGAGGTGTTAATCCGTCCCAAAAGTGACGGTAAAGTGACGGATATACCACCAGCCGTATTACGAGTCCATTATATCCTATGGAACTCGTAATACGGATGGTGGTATATCCGTCACATTTGGGACGGATTAACACCTCCTCCAAAGTTGTAATAACCCCCATAGTGTCTTCTTCTTGTATTCCAAATTCACTCAAAAATGTTTTCATAATCATCCAATAGTAACCAAAAATTCCTGCATAGGGAAGTACTCCAATCTCTCCTCTACATTGTGACATAGTACCATTCGCCAATGGGGAAGCGTAAGGCCAAAGACAGCCCGACTTTAGGCTCTGGCAAATCCAAAATACTCAAAATCAATAAGACTATGTTACCCCACACTAGCCATGTTGCCAAGGAAATAGACGATTTAATAGAAGAGGTAGAACAGATTCTAAACAACAAGGAGAAGCCTAGTCGAAAGGGCTCAAAATCTGGCACGCTTATTCCATTTCTAACATCTAGTTCACATACTGTTGTTAACTCACATTCTGTCGCCTCATCTCACCAACCACTCCAACAGTCGTTGCCTTGTCAAGATCCTATTGTCCTCCCTACACCCTATTCTGACGTAGATGCTCTTAGAGCTTGCACACCTCACCCTTCAATTTTATGCTCTAATCGTTTTTCTCCGCTGGCATCCATTGATTCGGACAATCAGCAACCAGCCGTCTCAGCTCTGCCATGTACAGTGAGTCCTCCTCTACAAAATGATTTGTTCACATTGGTGTGTAGCCTTAAGACTGAAGTTGGCGAGTTGAGAGCATTATTGCTTGAAATCACCACCCTTCTTAAAAGCAAATATTCTTCCCCTATTAGCGAGCCTAACTCAAACCTTTTGCCTACCAAGCATCCACCTGCAAAAGGCGTTTTTTCAAACGGGCCTCTTCTGCCACTAGCTTGTGCTGCAGGTCCCATAGACGATCAGTGTCCTGCAAAACAGCTTACGTCCTCTTTTGGAAGAACTACTCCTCTCCTTCCTAATGTTCCCTTCAAATGGGATACTACCAAAGCTTTATACCACAATCATAAATTAATTAGCAACAACTACATATACATGTGCAATGTTCCACCTTTGCCTCCAAACGTGAGAGAAGACAAAGCCTCACTAACAAACAAGGTCTTGAACTGGGTGAGACATACCAGGGGTTGTGGTTCAATCATCCATGATGACATTGTATCTGTCGAGCGATCTAATGGTTCCCCTGGTCTCTCTGGTCCTAGTGACTTTATAACACTTAGGCCCTCATTCTGACCTTGGCGGGCGGCGGAGGCCGCCCGCCAAAGTCCCGCCGTCAGATTACCGTTCCGCGGTCGAAAGACCGCGGCGGTAATTCTGACTTTCCCGCTGGGCTGGCGGGCAGTCGCCTTCAGACCGCCCGCCAGCCCAGCGGGAAAGAGGCTTCCACGATGAAGCCGGCTCGGAATCGAGCCGGCGGAGTGGAAGCTGTGCGACGGGTGCAGTTGCACCCGTCGCGTATTTCACTGTCTGCACAGCAGACAGTGAAATACATGTAGGGGCCCTCTTACGGGGGCCCCTGCAATGCCCATGCCAGTGGCATGGGCACTGCAGGGGCCCCCAGGGGCCCCGCGACCCCCCCTACCGCCATCCGGATCCCGGCGGTCCGACCGCCGGGATCTGGATGGCGGTAGGGGGGGTCGGAATCCCCGCGGCGGTGCAGCAAGCTGCGCCGCCGCGGAGGATTCAATGGGGCGGCGGTACACTGGCGGGACCCCGCCAGTGGTGCCGGTCCGACCGCGGCTTTACCGCCGCGGTCGGAATCCCCATTGGAGCACCGCCGGCCTGTCGGCGGTGCTCCCGCGGTCCTCCGCCCTGGCGGTCAAAGACCGCCAGGGTCAGAATGACCACCTAAGTCTTAAAAGCCCACATTTGGTAGCAGGCCTCATGGAAATGGAAGCACGGTCTATACGCAGGAAGTCCTCAGCAATTACTCTTTCAGCTAGCTGTCCTATTGCTAGCTATATGCGTGTGAATCTTCCCACTAGATCAGCCAATTTGGCCCCGAACTATTTTACAACTACTCAAGATATAAGACCAACAGGCCATCAGGTCCAGAGAGATCCACTCCCTGATTTGGCCCCTAAGTTCTGTTTTGGCCCTGTTTCAAGGGCCCATCTAACCCATGATCCTGGGGCTACCTCGGATATTGACTGACTATGTTTCACCAACCTTTGCACAGCCACAGCAGCCATGAACTTTCCATCTAATTCACCTTGTCCAGCCTCTCTTCTTTTATCGGACTCACAACCTGGAACTATTAATAATACCACAAGTTTATTTAAGGCGAACCCCGTTGCCAGTTACGTCCAAGTCGATACTACCACGAACTCAAACATTTCTTGTGCCCAGCACACAGCAAAACTTTTATCCTGGAATGTGGCTGGCATTAACAGCAAACTTGTTGACACTGAGTGGGGGGCACTCGTCGGAAATTTTAACGTCTGCATGTTCCAGGAAACATGGGCAACGCATTGTACATACAAACAAGGGTATAGTTCTTTTTTCAAGCCTGCTAAGCCATCTTTAGCTGGCAGGGCGGCAGGGGGTTTAATCACATGGGTAAAATCTATAGAGGGGAGTGGTACAAAGGAGATATATGTGGATTCCCATGATATTTTGGCCGTTGCTATCTACCCAGCCTCAGGCACTCCTGTCCTTTGTCTAAATATTTATAGCAGACCGGGACCCTCAAATCACCGATCTCCCATTGTCGAGCTATTGAATATCTTAATCTCAGACCTTCGCCTCAAATATCATATCATAATAGCTGGTGACTTTAACGTTCTACTTGAACTTAATGCAGATCACATAGAGGTCATGCAGTCTGAAGATAGTGTATGGAATATCCCTCCTCCTGTGACTTTTCATTCTACCCAGCAAAATTCATATAAACCAAGCGTTAGGGCCTCACAGATAGTGGATCTCATGATATCCCATGGCCTTCGTTTGGGTAATGGCCGCTTTCCAGCGGACATTCCGGCCAGACCAACCTTCTTCAGGGGCTCATATAGCAACAAATTGGATTATATCCTCTTTGACTTAAGACTATGGCACCATATTCTAGACTTAGAGGTGGGTCTTCCCCATACTAGTGATCATGCTCCCCTCCAGATCACATACAAGAGTTCTCTCCTAGTAGGGGTCTCATTTCCCCCTGTCTCCTCTACTGCTATGGAGCTGTCTAGTAATAGGCGTACAGTCAGGTGGGACTCCTTTGTGCAATCAAACAAGCTTCAAGGAAAATTGCGTGCCCTAACCTCTTCTCATCAGTTATTTGATACCAACCTTATTCTGGCTCCATTAGAAATATTGCCTCTTCATTTGGACCTTTTTACTACTTTGAAAGAGCTGTTTACTAAACGTCCTAGGCCACTGACTATCTCCTGTATTCGACCACATACTAAATGGTTTAACAAGAGGTGTAGGGAGGCCAAAAATACTTTGGCCATCGCGCTAAAGACCAAGGACAGATCAGGCATTATCATTGCTAGACGCCATTATGCTTCTACTTGCAATAAAAGTAAATTCGAGTACGAAGAGGGGCTATGGAGCAATTTACTTGAGGCAGCTACCGTCCATGATTCAAAACGGTTCTGGCTCCTAGTTTCCTGTGGTGATCAGAACCGCGCATCTCACCTGGAGTCTTATATTCCTCCTGACATCTGGCTCTCCTACTTTAAGGAATTGTATGGACCATTGTTGGCAAGTCATATTCCTGACATAATTTCGGAGGAGCTAACAACTTTTGACGAGTCCATGTCTTTCTTGCCCCCTTTTACACTGAACGAAACTGTGTCGGCCATTGCAGCTCAGAAAGCAGCAAAAGCCCCTGGGATGGACGGGATCCCCTCTGATATGTTTAAAGTGGACCAGAATACCTGGGGCCCATATATTAACAGACTTTCTAATGCCATCTTGACTAGCAGAATTTATCCTGACTCATGGAAAGAGGTGATCATAGTGCCCATCCATAAGAAAGGAGAGAGGAACAACCCGGGTAATTATAGACCCATCAGCCTCCTCGACAACCTTCAAAAAAATTTCTGTTATCAGTTGTTGAGCAGGCTGAATAAGTGGCTAGTTGAAAATCAAATCTTAAATCATCTACAAGCGGGCTTCAGAGAAAAAATTAGCACATTAGATCAGATATTTCGTTTTACTTCTATTAAATGGAAAGTTGTCGATGTTGACTTAGGCCACCTATATGTAGCATTTGTAGATCTAAAATCGGCCTTTGATCTAGTACCCCGCCACAAACTGTGGGAAGTTCTGTCTAAAATAGGAGTCCCGTGCTCTATTTTAAATATTATCAGGGATCTTTACACTGGCAACTATGGTAGAATTAGATGGGGCCCACAAGGTGAATTAACAGAAAAATTCCTTACTGCCCGAGGTGTAAGACAAGGCTGTGTTCTTGCCCCTACCTTATTCCTTCTCTTCATAAACGCATGCATCCCTTATCTTATGGAGTGCTCTAACGACTCGCCTAAAATAGGAGGGCAGAAGATCCCCTGCCTTCTTTTTGCCGATGACACCCTGCTGGTATCTCAAACAGCCACAGGCCTTTCAACCCTGCTTTCAAGATTCATTGACTATTGCAATGATTATGGGCTCGAAATCAACCGATTAAAAACCAAGTGCATGGTGTTTGGCGATAGGAAAGGCAGAATGAGACGACCTATTTATTTAGAGGGTGCCGCGCTGGAAAGAGTCAGCGACTTTGATTATTTAGGCCTGAAACTAGAAGACTCGCACAAGTGGCAGCGCCACATCCAGAAGGCAACTTTACGATTGCAACAGCGAGCGAGTGGCATTGCAAGATTTGCAGCTAGATCTCCTAGCTTTGCCATGACGCCCGCAGTAGAAATTTATAAACTACAAGCAAGAGGGGGAGCAATCTATGGAGCTGAACTGTGGGGCCACTGTTGCCTAGATGATTTGATAAAAGTGGAGAACTCTTTTTTAAGGTCACTGCTAAGAGTTCCTTCCAGTACCCCACTGCTCCCAATACGCATGGACCTAAATCTCCCTTCTATCAGCCAGATTGTTGCACTCAAGCCACTGTTGTACTGGATTCGCTTATGGTCATCAGATTCTCTTGTCCATTATAGATGTGCGCTAGCTAACTTGATGGCCAACAACACTAGCTCCAAAATCAAGTGGTGTGCATATGTAGAAAGGACCCTCTCGCTTCTTGGTCTGGGGTCCTATTGGAAGGAACCATTATCTATCCCTAAGAACGCAACCCAGACACTAAAGGATGCTTTCTGGCTCCACGTTCAACTTTCCCAATTGTCTGCTGTCTCGTCATCATCCATGACGGGAAACTTTCTATATTTTAAATGCCATTATGAATTTGCACAATATATGGATATAGTATCTTCTCCGTTTGCTCGTTCATTATACATCAGATTCAGGGTGGGCTCTCTTCCTTTGCGTTCCCTTACTTATAAATGGTCTAATTTTAGTTGTTCTTCTAAGATGTGTCCGATGGGCTGTGCCAGAGAAGAATCAGTAACTCATATTCTCTTTCAATGCCCCGCATACTCCAAACAAAGAGCCCGTTGGATTATTCCTCTGTGCAGAAGTAAGGGTTTTAAAAACTGCTTGCTAGCTTTGAGAATTTTTAAATCTGATTCATCGGTTTTAGTGGTTTGTTGTTTGTCAAAATATTTAGATTCAATCTGGCGTATCAGACTGAACACGCTTAAAAAAGCAGAGGGAAATTTAACAATGAATGTGGTAAACAACAATTGATGGATTTATCATTGTATGCACATATCACTTTTATTGGTTCAGACGCATTCCCTACCTGTTGTTTTTATTTTGTTTTGTTCTTAGATATCTTTTAAATAGAAACGTCCTTTTTATCTGATATGGTTTGCCAGGCTTGTATTTTATTCCTTTACCCATAATGTGTTTTTACATAACTATAAGGTGCGATTTTCCAGTAGGGAACTGCTTATGTGTAAATATTTCTCTTCTTTTTTCTCTCCTTTTTAATCTTTTATGACTTAAATTGTTTATCATGTAGCTTGCCGTTCCTTTTTTGTGTGATGTGCTTTTATGGTATTTATATTTACCGAAATAAAGCTAATGAATAATGAATAATAATAATGATGAACCAAAAATTCACTGTTAAATTAAACGTTAATTTCGAGAACTTTAGCGGTCCCATAGGCTAAGAAAGTTTTCCAAAACATTTTTGCACAGAACTCGATCAGAATAATTTTGTATTTGTTTGGACCATATACATTTCAAAATCAAGTTTCTAAGCCCTGAGGAAGTCAGTGAGATTATTCACTCGCATGATGAAACACGTGTTGTCTGTTGGTTTTTGACCATCGACAAGGAGAACAATTCCAAATAATAAATTGAAGAATGGATTCAAGCTGCTGACTTCTGATTACACTTATTGAGTGAATTTGGATTACAAGAAGAAGACACTATGGGGTCATTACAACCTTGGCGGTCTTTTAACAAGACCTCTGAGGGACCGCCGTGCGGAAGACCGCCAGTAGTGCGGTTTGCCGCTCGGCGTATTATGACCGTTGGCTGCCCTCCGTCGTTTTTCCGACGGAGAGCCACCAACAGCCATACTTGCGGGCGGCGGGGAAGTGGAGGTTGCTCCACCTCCACCGCCACGCCAACAGAACACCGCCCAGCTAATCACGTCCTGTGATTCTGCGCGGCGGTGTTCTGTTGGCGGTGTGGTGTCGGAGGAGCTGCCCCATGGCTCCCGTCACCCCTCCCGGCGGATCGACGGAACAGGTAAGTCGATCGTCCTTTAGGGGATGGGGGTGGAGGGTGTTGTGTGTTGTGTGGGTGCATGGGGGTGTGCGTCTGTGTATGTAGGGAGGTGTGTGAGTGTGTGTATGCTTGCGGGGGTGTTGCGTGTTTTGGGAATGAGTGTGTGTATGTCTGTAGGTATGTCTGTATGGATGTCTGCGTGAATGTGTGAATGTGGGTGTACGTGTCTGACTGTGTGTGTGGATGTTGGCATGTATGTCGGTGTGTGTGCGTGTATGTGTGTTGGTGGTGCCTGCGTGCGTGTCGGGTGTGTATGTGTAAGGTAATGTTGGGGTCGGGGTGGGGGGCCCTGCCACCTTTGGGGGGTGGCAGGGGTGGTGGGGGTGTAGGGGAGGGAGACGGGGTGGGGGTGGGGGGTGGGAGAGACCCCTATCAGTGCCAGGGAAGGTACTCCCTGGCAGGTATTCCCTGGCACTGATAGTGCTTATCGCCATGGATTTCATGGCGGTTCCTACCGCTGGAAATCCACGGCGGTAAGCCGGGTCAAAATACCGGCGGCGGTATTGTGATGGCCGCCGGGCTGGAGATCCAGGTCTCCAGCCCAGCTGTCGTCTCCGCCCTGGTGGGCGGAACGGAGAAGCAGCGGATGACCATGGCGGTAACCGCCATGGTCATAATACTCAAAAAAAGACCGCCAGCCTGTTGGCCAGGGTTGTAATGACCCCCTATATTTTTAACAACATGAACACTAAAGTCTTTACTATTTGCACGAGTGTCTTGGTCTTCTTGAATCATTTTTTTTTACTCTAACCTGCCTAATGTCATTTTGTGGTGCAAATCCCCCTTCTTCCATACCGCCAGCCTCACCCGACTAACGTAATTTTTTTAACGCTAGCCTACCCTTTGCACCGGCTTGGACCATTCCAGAAATATGGTACCTGCTGGTGCACAGAAATGGTGGAAGCTTGTTCTAAACTTTTTGGTGCAAAATTGCGTTAGTGCAGTTTTGCACCAAAAAGTATAAATCAGAATGAATCTGACGAGCAGCCCTCAATAACTCTAAGATGCATAACTTCTTCATCATTAAATTAATTGAAATTACAGTATGTGATGAGTGCCCCCAGTCTCTCCAGAAACTCATCTCTGATGGTCTTCACTGAAAATGTATCTTTGTAATCAACATTTAGTACTGGATTGAACTTGAAATTCAATGCTTCCTTAGTCTGACGGTCTGTAACTTCTTCGGCAGGTCTCTGCATTTCTTTATTACTTCTTCCATACCATCACCAGCAAGATTGTTTAAATACTTGATATCATTCTATCAAAAGTCTCTTCTAGTGTGTCATCAAAATCATCAATCATCAAAATCAAAATCGCTATCCAAGTAGTCCGCCTATTGGCAATAGTTAGCTTTTTGGCAGTATGAAAAGATGGTGATGGTTTCAGGAAGGCAGCAGCATTTTAACTGTTCATGGGAGTGGCTGGCATTGAGAGTGGAGCTCTCTCACATGATGTCGCTGTTCATGAGAACCTGCATCATCGTTGCACTCCGGCGCGAGATCGGCCTCTGGGTCATCTTGGACTGTCTTTGGGGGTTTACACCATCTTCTTGGTCTACATTGGAGCCCTGTCACTTTGGGCGACCTCTTGCGTTGCTCTGAGCCAACTCCTTTTATCATTGGTGGTATTCCCTGCAGGTATCAGACAGCTCAGTAAGCACAACCACCTGTGCTGCTTCTTGGGTCTCCCTGACTGGTGCTGAGGTTGTAATGCTCCATTTATCAAGACTCTGGTGATTGTAAGGGTAGTATGCTTCTTTTGTACTTCCTCTGTCAACCAGCGTTTTTGTTTGCTGCGTTATTAGGCAAGCTATGATTATCTCTGACTACACTTTGTAAGCCTGATTGTATCAGCCTTCAGGTTTAATACTCTGTATAATGCATAAATGTATCATGTGTGGCAGCACAGCATCTTTCTGTATGGCCTTGTTTTCAATTTCTTGCCCAATGATGCATAGACTTCTCAATAAAGCTTTTCTTATCTTTAATATACTTTACATTGGCTGGTGTTGCGCTTTGACTGCACATTAATGAAGGTTTAATTCTATACTTTGACAGTGACACAATTGACACTTACAATCCGTTTGCATGGACCACAACAAACTCTCAGGAAGAGCATGATCAATCTCTCGGTTACTTAACCCCTATCCCATGGTCGGTTGTAGCTTCCTCCCCAGCCTAGGAAACCTCCAATGACAATGTCACAGATGCAGCTGTAAATTACATGTTTTTTTTCTTCTGTCTGTACCTGTGAACTCCAATATAATAAACTAAGCTGTCATTACATTCCACTCTAGTGATTACCTCACATGGATATGGAGTCTGTTGGGTTCCAAAATATTTCCATAAAATAACATGTAAAGGTTTACTCAGTAAATTCTTGGAGCTATTTAGTGTACCGTTTAATGGGAAAATTAATTTATAAATAGAGCTCAAGACCACAGTGGTAACTAATTCTTTGTTGAAATCTTATGTATTACTTGGAAAAATTCATATTCCTACTCAGTTTTCAGTAAAGAAGAGTTGAACCATGCTTTTCTCTCCTCTTTTCTTTACCGCGTTTCTACATGTTTCCGAATTACAAGGCAATATAACAAAGCCCATCAACGCTTTAATGGGCTCACATTGCTAAACATGCAACCGTAAAGTAAACGCAAATGCCTAGCACTACACACGCTATAAGCAGAATCTAATTTGGGGGAATTGTCTTGCTGTCTATAAGGTACATGTAGCCTAAAATAACAGCATCTTAACTGAAGGGCTCTCTTTTTTCCCAAGATTGAAGGTCTTTCGTTTTCTAATTATAATATTTCAATCACTTGGTTCAATGAGCCACACTTTTTAATATATAGCTGACTGTACATATTCTGTGGAAATAAAACGTGCAGGTTTACATCGAAACCCCCTAGTTTTTAATCTGAGGTGATTACCTTGTTTCTCCAAAAGGAATTCAATTTAAATCGGCCCATTACCCCTCCCTGTTCCGAAGCCCTTATATTCATTTAATTTAACACTGTGCTGTTGAGTGTTACTTGATCCCTTCAGTGACCACGATCTACTCTGTTGATTTTACATTTGAGAACCACCTTCTACCAGGTTCACTCTTTCCTAAAGCACAGCATTAAAATAAAGAATGGTGCTTGTCCTCTCTTTGTAAACGTGGATAGTGGGTCTCCAATTTAGGCAGTTTGTTTTATCAATGAATGTCTGAATAACTGAAAAAGATTTTACATATCTTTTTAAATTACGCTGCTCCATATACAGAACTTATTCAAGATGCCTTCAATCAAAACATATTTTCCTCAGCACACCGAGTGATAGCGTCCTTTTTGACTCACAAAGCCACAAAACAAAGGCTGTAAGTAAAACAACATGCAGGCTCTGGGGACAGAATTGTTTGAGATGTAGCTTACCGCTCTCACTAGGTGGAAGAGTCACAAAGATAAACAGTCTTCATCGCGGTATCTTTGGCTCACCTGTGGTATCTTTGCCTGAGCAGCAAGGAATTCCCAAAGAAAATGGTGGTGTCTTAAAGAGGCCAGACCCACTCACCTGTCCACAGTACCACAGTAAACAAACTTACCAGTCAAAGTACTTACAAACATGAGCTACAGCCATTGGCTTTACGTGTGTTAATTTTGCATTGAACTTTTGCCAGATGGATCTAAATGTGTGTCACGTATTTTAAAGGCTGCAACTTGAAAATTAAACTCGGTATTAGACTTGCTACTGTGCCGTTGCTTCTACAGCCATTTTTCCTCTTTCAGCCCTCTTCCTGCATTCATTGCTTACATTATTTAACCTCTTCAGCGCCCTTATGATATGTTTATACTTCATGAAAAGGTGATGCCAAGACGAACCCATGGAATATATACACATCATATCTGTTATGCCACCAGCCTCGTGTTTTCTTTATGCACCCCCTCTGCCTCCCATGGGGAACACTTTCCATTGTGTCCTTCAAAGTCCTGGGAGTTGTTTGCTGGTGCACAATCCTTTCAGGGCTCTGGCAGACTCCAAAATTAAATGGCCTAGAGCTCACTTCTGGGCTGCCTCAAAGATATGCATGTGAAATTATGAATGCCATCACGCACAATTCGCATGCATATAACAGGGGTTCCCTAAACCCTCCCATGTTGACCATCAAGTTAGTGGGGAGAACTAAAGGAGGCGCTATAGGCAGATGTTACTACCCCAGCTCCTCTCAAGCCATGTACAGATCTATCCATGCAGACCAGCTCCTCATGTCCTCCCTCTCACCGTCCCTCCTTTCCTCTAACAGAAGAAATGAACGAGGATGAACCAGAATGTGCATCTTTTCCCATTTAAGGTGTAGGAGTAAAATCCAATATTTGTGTGCAACACAGAAGCATCACTTTTTGGGTCATATGATGTTTAATAGTTCTTGCATTTAGACATCACTACCTTAAGT
Source organism: Pleurodeles waltl (assembly GCF_031143425.1). Lineage (NCBI taxonomy): Eukaryota > Metazoa > Chordata > Amphibia > Caudata > Salamandridae > Pleurodeles > Pleurodeles waltl. The sequence goes on from NC_090445.1 coordinate 950,818,941, forward strand.
TTTGTTTCCTGGACCTGAAGCCTTCATTGAAGCTTCTTATTGTTATTACAGTAATGGAATCACTTGTATCAATGAGACATAGTCAGATTCAGATTGATTTTATTGTTTCAGTTAGTTAAAACCATAACAATTTTACCATATGCATAAAAGACATCCAGTATAATTACAAATTCCTGTTACAGTGTATTTATATATAAAAATAAAGGAGACACCAGTTTTGCTTGCTGTTTTGATCATATGCCTTATCCTGGTGACTGATTGACACCTGATCTGTTTGATATATAAGTCAATAAGGACGCTCAATGAAGGACCACACGCCAATTATGAACACAATTTAGCTTTACTAGAGTTTCAGGTAAATGCATGCATTTGGCACATCAACAAAATAGAATGAAAATAGCAATAAAGAGCATCAATTTATATATAAACACAGGACAAAGAGCATCTGTTTATTTATGAGCAAAGAGTTCATTGACAGATATAAGCTTTGATTAACTGTATACAAAAATGCATATTTCAATACTGCAGCAAGCTCACACTACGATGTTCAGGAGGCAAAATATAAACAAGCTGAATATTTCAGATTATAAACACAGTGCAAGCATAATAATCAATCATAATAATAGAGCAGAGAAACAAAGGCCTTTCATCCCTGGGTGGAACTTAACTTAGTCCACGAAATGCTGGGAAGCCCTCTACTGCTCGCTTGGACCTCTCTCCCCCTCAAGCGTCACAGTCTCTGAACAGCAAAACAGGAAGGCAGCGCTGTGGGCCTGGCAATGGCAGCTTTCACAACCACATCTGCGAGCTTCAATCCCCTCACCCTCACTTCAGTGCTTAAATAACCTGAAGCTTGGATTCTATCCCTTTCTAGCATTTTCTAGCTATGTTATCAGCACGTGTCTCTTTGCTGCTCTGCCATTCCCTGGCCATTGTTTTCATTCCATCTTTTTCCTGTACTCTCGTTCTCAAGCTTGAGACGACCTCCGTCTTTCGCTCCTACACAACCTGTTTCTTACACATGCAGCGGCGAATAACTTTATCTATGGAATGTTGCAAAACAAGCTTGAAAACAACATTGTGAACTTTTCCACGTTGTTCGGGTTTCAGCAGGCATCACGCTCATTTACACTGTTCAAGCTAATTAACCCTTCGCGTCACAATGTCTTCCGCGCCTTTCCCTATACTGATCACTCCACCCCTTAGATGAACGTGATGCAAAAACAAAAATCATTTATTTTGACGTTTCGCTAGCTAGGTTGCTACGAATACTTCTTAGCGTTATTCTAAGCACCTGCATCTTAGTATGAAGCTGTTTTGCGTGTACATATAGTCTACGTAGTACAGTCATTAGCGTAACACAAACAATCAATAACCAAATTAGCGGATGTAACACTATATTTAACGTCTTTGTAGCTCCTGGTGCCCAGCCTAGGAAGATGTCATACCAGTGGTGCTCAGTTACTCACTGAATGTGTGAAGCAGTGTGCATAAGCTGCTTGGCGTCTATGGTCATCTGTATGGCGGTATCCTTGGTATATTTAGCTGCCAAGTCAAATTTAGCAAATGTGACTTATGCGTAGCGCCTGATTGCCTCTAGTCTAGGTAGCTTAACAACAAGCGGGATGTTCCATTCTAACTGTGCTTGCATTTGCGTCTGTAATGTGGTTGTGGTGAACTTAGTCGGTCGGTATAAGATGTGAGTGCTTATGTCAATAATGCTGGTAATATTGCACATACACATTGCTTGCTCTCCGGTGGTTTGTACAAATCCGTTAATAAGTAAGGGATGATTAGTAACGTAACATATACTCTCTGTCTCTATCTGATATAAGTCTGTGCCATTGATAGGATAAGGTATCCATTCACATTCTCCTGGTATTGGGTGAAGGCATGGATCTAGCACCCGTCCAGTGTGGGTACATACCCACCCCTTAGACCAATCTGTACATCTAGTGGGATCTACGGTGTGATTTGTTTGATCAATCCACTTTTTGTCAGTTTGAGGTATCCACCATTCTTTACCTATCACTAGGGGGGGCAATATAAATGGGCACCATATTTCAGGAGGAAGATCACTTCTTGCTATTTCAAAATGAGCATAACACCTATCTCCCTCACAGTGAAACTGTATGGGCTTCACCCATATTCCCTCAGGCAAATACAATTGTTGTCTCCAATATTCACCCTGAAGCAGTCCCCATTCCGCTTTGAAGTCTGCATACTGTTGATTAACAATGCTTTGCCATAGTATGCACTGGATTCCTTTGGACACTGTTTGTGTGTTTTGAAAGCTTTTTCTGAATTGTTCATGAGTGAAATTATGCCATTGCCAATCATGATACAACCCACGCAGAACCTTCCATACTTCTTGTGAGTGTGTGGGCCCCCATTGAGAAATTACTTTTATGGACTCTCCTGTACTATATCCTGTAGAAGATAGCTTATTCCTAATGGCTTTAATATGAAAAGAATTCAGGGCCCCTACCCCTATTCCAGTGGCCCCGGCTATCAAAGATCCTAGATCTCTTCTAATGCGTAACTTCGGCAAGGGCCATAATTGTGGTGTCCATGGTGCGCAAAGTGGATCATACTTTGAGACATTTCCCTTGGCAATATTTATCTGTAACACAATACTGCTAATTATGCTTGCATGCAAAGCTTGCTTACATACTATTCTATATCGAACTATGGAAACGTTGCCTAAGTTGCTAACCATGCGTCTTTCGGCTACATAAAACATGAAGGCTGGCGGTCTGGAAAATCTAGCTCCTTTGGTTTCATTGTTCATCGTAACAACCACCATATGTCCTGGTAAAATACTTTGTTTGTTAGAACAATCATAGGATGTGCACGGATATGCCTGTGCTGGTGTAAAAGGTACAATGGTATCACAATATTTACATATCATATTTAGCATATAATTCAAAGCCTGTACTGTTGCTGGTGTCCCCTGCAACTCGTTCAGTCCGTTGGCATGTCGGATTTGCTGTCCAGTTACCTTCCAGGTCACAGCTTTGGAAGCCATCCACTTGCCTCCAGGTACCTTCATGTTGCAAAGGGAAACATTTCCCTGGTCATCAGTTACGTTAGAGGCTTGAGGTGCACAAGTGACATGAAGGTCCGTAACGACATTCTCTGCTACATTCGGTCGAACCCAAACACCTCTTCCAGTTGTAATTATGACCGCAAACAGGAACCACGTCATCGACTTAGATGTCATCATTTACGACTGTGGGGTAAGTCTCACTGCAGGTACAAACACAGGTACATTAGAGTTCTTTAAAAGTACAATATACGTACTCCCCACCCCTTGACTAAATATCTCTCCTGCCTCTGGCTTGTTCCCGAAATGGTGCACCCATACTTTCCTTCCTGTGCTTCCAAATCCTCCCTCACCTCTCTGGGTGTTATCGGGGGCAGATCTTTCTGCAATGTGGGGGGTGTACGCTTGTTCACAAATCAATTGAGCAAGTCTGTCATGTGCTTGATATGATACAGCAGTGTCTCCTTGGTTCAACAATACTACTTTAACTTCTCCTCTATAATCTGGGTCTATAACTCCCCCTAGCACAGACACTCCCTTGATGGCTAGGCTGGATCGAGGGGCGATTCTACCATATTTTCCAGGGGGTACTCTTACTCCTATTCCTAGGGGAACAGTTTTCACCTGTCCTACGGGTATTTCTACATCCTCTGGCACAAACAGGTCTAATCCTATACTGCCAGAAGTAGCCTGCAAAGTAATCAAGCTCGAGGGTCTGTTGATAGCTTTTTCAGCTGTTCTTTCGACAATTCGTTATATCTCTCAATCATGCCTGCAGCTTGTGAATAATAACTAAGATGCAAAATTCACTGAATTCCCTGTTCTTGCGCCCAATCCTGCACTGCTTTCCCTGAAAAGTGTGTACCCCTATCTGTTTGGATCTCATCAGGTACCCCATAAAGTTCTATCAGGTAGTTTAAGCCTCGCAAAGTGGACTTCTGGTCTGCAGACTTACAGGACATACCCAACATAAGGCCAGAGTAGGTGTCCACCATGGTCTATACGTAGCTTTTTCCTCCTTCTTTTGGTAGCGGCCCAATATAGTCCAATTGCCACACCGTAGCAGCTGCAGTTCCTCTTCTGAAATGGCTGATAGGCTTTTTTTGCAGGGACATTTGTCTAATCTGGTTGCATGTGGAGCACTCCTTTACTGCTTGTTGCACTTGTTCTTTAGTAACTGGAATCTGTCCTTGCTGTGCCCATGCATAAGTGCCATTTTGTCCTAGATGTCCGGATGTTGCATGAGCCCAGTTTGCTAAAGCAGCTTCAGCTTCCTCATTGATGACCACTGTTCGTGTTTTGGCCATCTGATCTGCGGTATTGTTGAATAGAGATGCAAGTGAGGTGTCCGATGGGCAATGGGCATCCACATGTCCCACATAGATTTGACATTTTTGCCACTTCTCCCACATCTCTTCCCATAGCTGCTCGCCTCCCCAAATGGGGGTGCCTTTAATCTTCCATCCATCCTTGTGCCAAGTCGGGGCCCAGCTTACTAGTCCTTGGTAAGTGGCCCAGCTGTCAGAGTACACAAAGGTCTTCTCTCTGATGGGGGCCTGTTCGATCACTGCTGCTACCCCCTGCAGTTCTGCAAGCTGGCTTGACCTATTATCTCCTTCTCACAGCAACAGCGTTTCTGTAGCAGGCTGGAATGCGACTGTTTGCCATTGCCGTTTTCCTTGATGGTACTGGGTGTTGCCATCTGTAAACCAGCTGTTCTTCTTCAGTTAGTTGTTCGAAAGGTGGGGCTGTTTTAAATGGCAAGGGTTCCATTTCAGGGGGTTCTGGCGAGGGGCCCATTGCCTGCAAGTCCACTGCCCCTAGCATATCTTCTTGTAACTTCAACACTCCTGCTGGCCCCGGCTTTGCCCTCTGCTGCAGATACCATTTCCACTTTACGATGGTAGACTCCTGCGCCCTGCCTACTTTAGTGCCAAACCCTCCTTCTCTTATCCAGCCTAGTAAGGGGACCCGTGTTCTTAAGGTGACCGGCCGGTCACCAGTTATGCGTTCTGTTTCCACTAATCCCCAATATGCCCCTGCTAGTTCTTTTTCTAATGGGGTGTAATTGCTCATGGATGGTGTTAATCTCTTTGACCAGAATCCTTGTGGCACCCTCTTTTTCCAATGCCTCTGCCATGGGCTCCACATCACTACATCATCCTGTACTATAATTTCCAGCTCAAACGGGTCTCCTTCTTTGATGGGACCTAACGCAAAATAGTTCTGTAATGCATCTTTTGCTCCCTCAAAGGCCTCTTGCTGTTCAGGCCCCCACTGGAAAGCGTGCTTCTTTCGGGTGACCTGATATAGTGGTCTCAGTATTAATCCTAAGGGAGGGATATGTTGTCTCCAGAATCCCATCAAACCAATAGATCATTGTGCTTCTGCCTTAGTTGTAGGACTCTTTAGCTGCTGTACCGTATCAATCACTTTCTGTGGTATTCTTTCTACCGGTCCTGACCAAATAGCACCCAGGAATTTCACCTCTTGAGCAGAGCCTTCGACCTTTTTCGGGTTATTAGCCCATCCCCTCTGCTGTAAGTACTCAACTAACCTTTCCAGTGTGTCTGAGACTTTCTCTTTGGTTTCCCCAGTGATCATGATGTCATCAATGCAATGTGCAAGTCAGGTGTTTCCTGCCGAGAAGTCGCCTAAATCTCTGGCTATTAGTCCATGACACAATGTGGGACTTTGCACGTATCCCTGGGGCAACTTCCTGAATCTGAATTGTCTGTCCTGCCAGCTTATTGCAAAATGGTCTTGACTGGCCTCATCAATGTCAATTGAGAAGAAGGCATTTGCTAAATCGATTACGGCATGCCATTTCCCCACATCTTTACTCAACTGTTCCACTAGCGTGATGATGTCTGGGACTGTGGCTGCCAAGGGTGGATCCACTTTATTCAGTTGTCGATAGTCAACAGTCATTTGATAGGTATCATCCGGTTTATTCACAGTCCATTTGGGAGAGTTAAATGGGCTCACAGCCGGCCTTAACACACCTGCATCTAGCAGCCCCTGAATGGTTTCTGAAATCTCTTTATGACCTCCAGGTATGCAGTACTGTTTAATGCACACCAGCTCCTTTGGAGGAGGCACATGTAATGGGCTCCACTTTGCATGCCCAACCAGAACTGTCCTAGATTTCTTTATATGTACGCTCATCAGACCAATTGTAAATGTTCCCCATTGCGTGTCAATAGTTTTGCCTAGTAACAAATCCATGCCAATAATGTATTCTGGTACTTCAGCTATTAATATTTCTGCCATGAATGGGGGTCCATTACCAATTGACAATTTGAGTTTAACAGGTTTGGCCTCTGTCTCTGCACCCCCGTAACCATTAATGATCACAACCTTTCCTGGCAGCCTCTTAGGGTTTCCATTTATCAAAGTTACTTCTGCACCTGTATCGAGCGGTGCCATAACATGTTGTGTTCCTTTTTACCAATAAATGATGAGAGGTACATATGGCCCCTGTCCCCGGGGCTTACCTCTTGCACTGCTCTGACCCGCGGGGTTTGGCCTGACCTTCATAATGAGGGGTCTGGGACTTCCGAGCCATCGCTGGACAAGTCGGGATATAGAGTTGAGAAAGGCACCTTCCTATTTTTCCCTGATTCTGTTTTTTCCTTCTCAGACTCTTCCATGGGTGGTGCTGAGGGCTGCTTCTCATCAAATGCCTTCTTCTCTTTCTGTCTACGCTGCAATGCTTTCCATTTATTAAGCAGATAAGGGTTAGGCTTCCCATCTATCTCCTCTTTCTTCACCCCAGCATTCAATAAATCCATCCACATTTGTCGTCTGGTCACTTTTATTGTAGATTCTCCTCCCTTATAATTATTGTTCTGCCCCACGGCTCTTGCTGATTTTTGCCTTTCAAGCCCTTCCAATTGTGCCATTAATAATACCACATCCCCCACTGATCTTCCCTGAGCGGGTCCTAGAAGAGCCAACTAGGCACCTTTCATATGCGGAGGGGCATTCCTGATCAACCGTGCCCTGATTCTTGCACGGGTTCAACATCTGGTCCTAAAAACTGTTGGGAATACACTGCGTTCTGCATCCCCATTTCTCGCAGTTGTTCATTTGCCTCTGAAATTGTGTGCCAAGGGCCCCAACTCTCTTCCACATCTATAGCAGTTGGGTACAATTGCTTCACTCCTTCCATCAACCAACCCATTAGAGAGAAAGCTTGTTGCCCCTGTGCACCTCTTAACCATTGCCCTAACATGACATGTGTAGTTACTGATCCTATTTTCAAAAGTTCAGTTGGTGATAAATATGTACCATCTGCTCCAGTGTCCCACGATCTCACCAACCATTTAAACAAAGGCTCTGCAGGCATCTGTCTAAACATACAGGTTATCTCCAACAACTCACTCTGTGTGTAGTCTCTTACAAAACAAGAATTCTGTATTTGCCGACCATTCACCCCCTTTGATTTGTTTTGCTCGAGTGGGCGAACCTCCATTACACTTCCCCTTTCACCTTCAATTTCACACACACGTCCTTCTCCACTTTCAACTCCACCTAGTTCTGCTACACGTGCTTCCACCTCATCCTCCCAATTCCAGTCATCATCATTATCCGAGACTGTTCCATCCCAAGTATAAGGATACCAGTTTTCTTTGCGTACCAAAGCCCTCACTTGCACAGCTGAGGGTATTTTAGGCTTCTGCCTACTCTTCTGTTTTGCTACTCGTACTGCTAATGCGGTACACCTTGCCTCCATTTGATCACCCTGAGTCACTGCACTTTCTATAGTCTCTTTCTTATGTAACTGCCTTTCCTGCAAGGCAGCAACCTCATCCCGCAATTTTCTTATCTCTCCATCTTGTGTTAATGTCTTCCTGTATACCATACGGAGCGCAGACAGGAAAAGCCCTGCTGCTTTCAGCTTCAGCTTCGCCCCTCTTAGCTTCACACTCTCGACCGCATCTTCCACTAAAAGAGGAGTCACTTTCTCATCTAATGCCTCCCATAAAACCTTAGCTGCCCACCGGTTCAGGAGTCCTGCCACACCAGAGAATGGGTCAGTTGCTAACCACCCGGGAATGGATCTGGCTTCTGCCCCATGCTGCCTTCTGCTCTCTGCTCCACTCTTCTTACCTCCCCAAAGAGGCATTATTGACTTATATCCCACTTCTGGTACCAAAATGTCTTATCCAGGTGACTGATTGACACCTGATCTGTTCGATATAAGTCAATAGGGACGCTCAATGAAGGACGACATGCCAATTATGAACACAATTTAGCTTTACTAGAGTTTCAGGTAAATGCATGCATTTGGCACATCAACAAAATAGAATGAAAATAGCAATAAAGAGGATCAATTTATATATAAACAGATGACAAAGAGCATCTATTTATATATGAGCAAAGAGTTAATTGACAGATATAAGCTTTGATTAACTGTATACAAAAATGCGTATTTCAATTACTGCAGCAAGCTCACACCACGATGTTCAGGAGGCAAAATATAAACGAGCTGAATATTTCAGATTATAAACACAGTGCAAGCATAATAATCAATCATAATAATAGAGCAGAGAAACAAAGGCCTTTCATCCCTGGGTGGAACTTAACTTAGTCCACGAAATGCTGGGAAGCCCTCTACCGCCCGCTTGGTCCTCTCTCCCCCTCAAGCGTCACGGTCTCTGAACAGAAAAACAGGGAGGCAGCGCTGTGGGCCTGGCAATGGCAGCTTTCACAACCCCCTCTGCGAGCTTCAATCCCCTCACCCGCACTTAAGTGCTTAAATAACCTGAAGCTTGGATTCTATCCCTTTCTAGCATTTCCTAGCTATGTTATCAGCACGTATCTCTTGGCTGCTCTGCCATTCCCTGGCCATTGTTTTCATTCCATCTTTTTCCTGTACTCTCGTTCTCAAGCTTGAGACGACCTCCGTCTTTCGCTCCTACACATCCTGTTTCTTACACATGCAGCTGCGAATAACTTTATCTATGGAATGTTGCAAAACAAGCTTGAAAACAACATTGTGAACTTTTCCACGTTGTTCAGGATTCAGCAGGCATCACGCTCATCTACACTGTTCTAGCTAATTAACCCTTCACGTCACAATGTCTTCCGCACCTTTCCCTATACTAATCATCATACTGTACGGTCTGCTACAGACCTAAACATCCCTTTTGTTGCAACGCAAGTGTTAAATACTTGACAAACTGACAGTTTACTTGGGGATCGTGAGGGTTAAAACAGGCTATTACAGTTCCTCTGCAAGTCTGGATGCCTCTGTTGTTAAATATGTTCTTGAGGAACCTCCTTCGAAGGTCTAGCAGATTATATGTGCAAGATCTTCCTTGTTGCATGAACAGTGCCTGCAAGACTGTGAAGTAGTGTTCCTCCACGACGGAGCATTGGCCAGAGTTGGCAAGTTTCCTAATCGCATTATAATTAACTGGTGTTTTATGTGTGGTGCATAAGGAGTGGAAAAAAAGGTAGCCAGTTCTAGTTTGGAATAGTGCCTTAAAATCATCCACGTTTATGCGCAGGCACTAAATTTGACTTTATCTTGTGTGAACGAAAGCAGTTTGCTGGCCTTGTTAGCACTTCTTGCGAATGACTTATATATATTGGTGCTGCCTCCCACAGATCTTGGAGCAGAAGTTAGCTAATAGATGACGGAAGGTACTCATTATAGGCTAAGTGCTGGTCATTTTCTAGGGCCCGCCAAAGTGCACTGTTCAATTTGTCGGCTAAGTGGCTGATTTTAAACCAGGTTTTTGCCACCTCTGCTTTTGCTGCCAGGTCTTGCTGTGCGAGTCCGAATTCCAGGCATAGTTGAGCTGGTGAGGTGGAGTTTGCTAGTTTAAAACCTCACCTGAAAACCTTAAGCTGGGTTTAATCTATCAGGGGCTCTTCAAGGCCATGCACAGCCACTCTAGCATAAGTTAGTGTGGGCATCATGATGAAAGATGACAGTTAGGGGTTGGTGGAGTGATGAACCATGTAGCCATTTGGCCAGGAGGGAGAAAGCATAGGTTAATGGTGAAGCTCTTTGCGCCATGTATTTCTTCTGTTGACTGAAGGTGCCTTGCTCATCTAGAATTACTCAGTATTTGTAATATGGCACTGCCTCCAGCAAAATGTTGTTTAAAGTCATTCTTGGCCTGGGAATCTGCCTGCATCCCACCGCATTATTTTGGATTTGGCTGTCTTGATTTTCTGCTGGTTGGAGTGAAGGTAGTTGCCCAGACTATTTAATGATCTTTGTAGATCAATCTTAGTGCAGCTAAAAAGAACCAGATTGTACGGGTATAACAAGTGTGTAAAGTGTGTCAGCGAAATCCCCCCCAACCGTGGAGGGTGAACATTTCGGGCATCCAAAGCTGGAGTCTGCCATAAGCAGGTTGAACAGAGGAGGGGCAAGCACACAGCCTTGTTTCAGACCAAGGGTTGTGGGGATTTTCCTTGAAAGCCTCGTGCCATCACCAATTTTTATTCATACCCATGTGTCTGAGAATAAAGAGATTATTTCATTAAGATTATTGCTTCAGTTTGCTCCAAAGCAGATGTCTGTTCACTCAATCAAAGGCTGGCTTGAAGTCAATAAAGCCAAGATGTAGTTTTCTTTGTCACCGTCTGCTGTGCTTAATGAATAAGGAGGTTATTAGGAGATTCGTCGTGGTGCCCAGCCCTTTCCTGAAGCCTGTTTGGTTGGGTTGAATAATGTTGAGTTTTTCTGACCATGCTGTTAGTTCAGCGAGGAGCAAGGAGGCGTAGTTTTTTTGCCTCAACATCTATAAGGGCAATTAGTCTGTAGTCACCCATATTGTCTCTCTTACCTCCCTTGAAGATAAGATTGATTATAGAGCCTCGCCAGCTCTCCGGGATGGCTCCTCCAAGTCTTGCTTCCTGATATAGGGAGGTCAGCACTTCCGGCCGGAAGACTGCTTCTTTCCTAAAGATGGCTTGTGGAAAGCCATATGGCCCTGGGGCTCCTTTTCGGTTGGCCTTAAAGAATACTCGATATGTCCTGTCAGTGGTCAGAGTGGAATCGATCATCTCCCTGTCATCCAGTGGGACGATGTTTCCCCTTTCAGGTCTCCACAATGGCAATTGAGGGGTAATTCCACAGAGTTGGCACTTGGGTAGAAAAATTGTTTTAAAGTGGCTGTCTAGATTGTTTTCAGGGATGTTTGAGTTATTGATTCAGTTCCGTCTGGAATTTAAGTGATTGATGAATTCCTAGAATTTCCTGGGATTTTTCCCTTTCGCTGCATATGTTAGTTTAGACCAGAAAATATTCTTGCCTTCGGCCTTTTCTTTCCATGTTTGTCTTTTATATTCTTTTTTGTGTTCTTCAGTTGTTCCCAGAGTTGTTGATTGCCTGGGAATTCCTTCAGGCATCTTGCTAGCTTCCTTTGTGAATTTTTCAGGAGGTGGCTTAATTTCGATAGACGGGCTGGGGTGATTTGACTGAGACTCTGCGCAGGCCGTGGTAGATTACAGGAGGAGTGCTTGTCTAGAATTTTCTCTCTGAAGTTGTCCCAAGCATCCATCATTAGTCCATGTTCTTTTTAGACTCTCCTGCATCTGCGACTTTGCCGATGAAGATAGGGCTGTTATTGTGTCGGATGACCTGCATAGTCGCTTCAAGCTTGTTGACTCTATAAAGCCCACCTGTACCGGGGCATGGGGGTGGACAGGTAGGGAGGACCTAAGGGTGAGTATTTGATAGGAATGGTCGCTAGATGTGGTGTATTTTATTTTGAATTGTGGTACCAAGGAGATCAGAGGCAGTGTGACTAAGGTGTAAACTAGGATAGACCATGAGTTGGGACCGTGGAAAGTGTGACTTGGTGGAGAATCACTTGGGAACCTTCCATTTAGGACTAGTAATTTGAGGTATTCCAATGATGTCGCCAACTGCGCACCCTGCTGGCCATGGCAAGTGAAGTTTGATGGCACCTGCGTTGGGACATTCCAGCAGGAGTTGTCAGCACTTAGGGTCAGATTTATACTTTTTCACACAAAACTGCGTTAGTGCAGGCTAGCGCCATTCGAAAATGCCAGCCGGGTGCCATATTTACAGAATGGCGCTAGCTGGCCCTAATGCCCTGTTAACAGGGTGGGGAAGGCGTAGGGGAAACTAGATCTTGTGCCCCTAATTATGGTGCTACACTTTTTAGAGGCAGAAAAATGCCTCTAAGCAGTGCAGTGCCATTTTCTGGTGCACAACCCCTATGGACATGGCTCCTGTCTTATTAAAGACAAGACAAGAGCCATGCCCACCACCCCAAAGGCCTTTGGGGCCAGCAGTGTGCAGGGGGCCCCAAGTCAAGGCCCCCGAGTGGAAAAATAAATAAATAAATAATACTTACCTGGACCTACATGGGATGGGTCCCCCATCCTGTGGTGTCCCTCTGGTGTGGGTGGGGTTGCCCTGGGGCCAGGGAAGGACACCTGTGGGCAGTTTCCATGGTCTCTGACCATGGAAATATGCCTACCGGTTCCCCTTATATCTGCCCATACCCAGGCGTCGAATAATGGTGCTAAGAAAGCTTAGCGACATTATTTAAGGCCCCCCTGCTAAATTTTAGCACAGGGATAAATATCACGCAAAGGCCATATTGTCCTTTTCTGGATGGGAATGCCAACCTTGCATCTCTTTGATGCAAGGTAGGTTCTCACGTCCAGAAAATGACGCTAACTCATAACTTTAGCGCCAAAGTATAAATATGGAGTTAGGTTTGCACTGAATAAGTGTAAAAAAAAATGCAGATTCAGTGCAAACTGAGTATCAATATGGGACTTAGTATTTAATCATCCTCTTGTATCGTGATTAAGTTCGAGTTAAAATCTCCAGTCAGGATGATGTCCCAATGTGGATGGCTTAGTCGATAGTGCAAGATGGTGCCCGTTAGCCTTTTTATTGCTGCCTGCTTGCGTGAAGGGCCAGGATGAATATATGAGTTAACCAGCAGCATCGGTAGCCTATTATTAGGAGTCCAGTTGCATAGTTCAATCACTTGGCAGACTGGGTCCTCTTTTGGAAGCTCCCCTGTATCCATTTTCAAGTCTAATGAGAGGTACACAGCCAGACTACCACTTGGCCTTCCAAACTGCTTGTGCTTAACTGCTTTTTTTTTCAGAAGACGTGAAGCCTGACAGCGGAAGTTCCCGTTGAGACCAGGTTTCTTGGAGTGCCATTATGTTCATGTGGTGCCAAGCTTTAGGAGGATAACCAGTTTCCAGCAGAGGTTGGGCATCTGCTGTATTCTAGAATAGAAGCCTTAGGTGTTTCTGATCTGGATGTGCCTCTGGTGATTGTGTTTCTCATGCAAGGCGAGGAGCATAAGAGCCTGTGGGTGCCACTCCCATCTTGCGCCAGTGGGTGACGTTTGAGTTTGGGTCTGATGAATTCTTTGTTTACCCGGCTGCAAGGGGGGAGTGCCTTGAGCACCCCTCAAAACCGTTAAAGGTTGTAGGTCCGCTGCAAACAGAGCATTGGAGCTTAAAAGCAGAAACGGTTGTCCGTCCGCCAGATATCCCCCAGGTCACAAAGCAATGCACAAAGGACAGGATTTGGTACACTATTTCTGCTGATTCTCGGCTTGTTATAATAGCTTCTGGTTGGTTGTTGTTCTTAGCTGTATGGAACTCCACAGTGGTCAATTCTGCTGAGGTCAAGGTGTTAAGCTTTGGAATTGCTTTTAAGAGCCTCACTATGTTCCCTCTATTAAGGATATCATGTCTCCCCTGTGAGGTATAATGTGATTGAAAGCTAAACTTAAGATGGATTCACTTGTGATATAAAGGCTGTAGGAGGCTGGCCTGGTTTGTAGTGGGTACCTTGGGTACTTACACCTTACACCAGGTCCACTTATCCCTTATTAGTGAAACGTAGTAGAGTTCTAGCAGCTTATGCTGATAGAGGTAGCTATAGCAGAGCATCTTAGGCTGAACTAGGAGACATGCAAAGCTCATGCAATACCACTTATAGTTACACAGTACTTATACACAAGTAAAGACAATACTCAGTGTTACCAAAAATAAAGGTAGTTTATTTCGGTGACACAAGGCACAAACTATCTTAGAGGCAATACTCCTTCTGGAGGTAAGTATTACACACAATATATACACTAGACACCAAAATAAGATAAGTAATTAGACATAGGATAGTGCAAACAAAAGGAAATGCTATAGAATGCAATGGGAGAAAATAGGTCCAGGGGCAACACAAACCATATACTAAGAAAGTGGAATGCGAATCACAAATTCCCCCCTAGACAAGTGTAGTGTGTGCAGAATTGCTGGGAGAGTAAGAATACAGTAAAGGCGAGTAAATTACCCCACCCCAGAGCTCAGAAAAGCAGGAGTAAAGTACTGCAAGTTTCCTTAGGACACACAGCAAGTCATGATTAGAGTTATTGCAAGAACCAAGCAAGACTGCAAACAACAAATGGTGGATTCCTGGACCTGAAGACCTGCAAAAGAAGGAGATCAAATCCAGAAGTTGATTGAAGTTCCAGGGAGGACAGGAGCCCCTGCCAACCTAGAAGAGGGTGCAAAAGAAGAGTCCCTAGTTGGATGAAGACTGCAGAAATGCACCCTACAAAGATGTCAGGGGGTTCCTGTATGATGCACTGGATGTCCCAAGGAAAGAAGTTGGATGCAGGCACGTTTTTGCACTGGATTCCTCCAACAAGCCTTGGTTCCGGCAAAGTTGTGTTTTGTATCAAGTAGTCACTTTCTGGACCCAGGAGGGACCTAGGGGCCTCAACTCTGTGTGAGGAGGAAAAGGGGCCTCTCAGCACTTCAGAGAGCCCTCAGAGCACCAGATAGCACTCACAGGAGTCCCAGGACATGGGGACAAAGAAGGTGCAAAATGCTGTTGGTGCAGCACAACAAAGGAAGGTCCCACGCTGCCGGAGAACAACTCAGCGAGTTGAGCATCACAAGATAGAGAGCTGGGGACCTGGGCCAGGCTGTGCATGAAGAAATTTTGCAAATAGTGCACAGAGGCCTCAGGAGGTAAAGAAGGCGCAGCGCACAGGGGTACTGTAATTCTCGGGGAAGACAAGGTCTTACCTCCTCCAAATTGGGACAGCAGGACCTCAGGACAGTCTGTGTCGATGGGGTCTACCCTATGTGTTCCAAGGAGCATGCTTGTCACCAGGAGAGGGGTCCAATTGAACCGGTCATTGACTTAGAAGGTGCCTGCTTGAGCAGGGGAGTGACTCCGTCATCCCACAGGACATTTCTTCGGTCCTTCTGGTGCAGGGTAAAGACATGGAGTCCTCAGAGCATGCACACCATGGAAACTGTTGCAGTTGCTGGCCGGAGCTGAAGTTGCAGAGGAAAAGTAGCCCTACTGGATACTTTGTTCCTGTTACAGCGGTTCCTGGAACAGTCTGCGGTTGATCCGAGTTCATAGAATGAAGTAGTAGTTGCAGAGTATGTCAGTTACGGAACTTTCAGGAGGGGTTTCTGATGTCACCTGCTGCACTGGCCACTGAGAGGCCTCCAGAGTGTCCCCGCACTTTGCAAAGGAAGATGGCTGAAGTCTGAGACACACTGGTTGAGCTCTGGGCACCACCCCTGGGTGGTGATGGACAGGGGAGTGGTCACTCCCCTTTCCTTTGTCCAGTTTTGCGCCAGAGCAGGGAAAAGGGGTCCCTGAACCAGTGTAGACTGGATTATGCAAGGAGGGCACCGTCTGTGCCCTTCAGAGCATTTCCAGAGGCTGGGGAGGCTACCCCTCCCCAGCCTGTAACACCTATTTCCAAAGGGAGAGGGTGTAACACCCTTCTTCCAAAGGAAATGCTTTGTACTGCCTTCCTGGGACTGAGCTGCTCGGACCGACCCAAGGAGGGCAGAACCCTGTCTGTGAGGTGGCAGCAGCTGTAGCTGCATTGCAAGCCTCAGAGAGCTGTTTTGGCATTACGTGGGGTCCATGGTGGAGCCACCAGGATGCGTGGAATTGGCTCCCCAATACCAGATTTGGAATGGGGGACAATTCCATGATCTTCGACACCTTACATGGCCATATTCAGAGTTACCATTGTGAAGCTACCTATAGGTATTGACCTATAGGTAGTGCATGCGTATAATGGTGTCACCACACTCACAAAGTCCTGGGAATTGGCCTGAACTATGTGGGGGCACCTTTGCTAGTACAAGGGTGCCCTCACACTTACTAACTTTGCACTTAGCCTTCATTAAATGAAGGTTAGACATATAGGTGACTTATAAGTTACTTAAGTGCAGTGAAAATGGCTGTGAAATAATGTGTGCACTATTTCACGTAGGCTGCAGTGGCAGTCCTGTGAAAGGGTTTGTCTGAGCTCATTATGGGTGGCAAAAGAAATGCTGCAGCCCATAAGGATCTCCTGGAACCCCAATGCTCTGGTTACCTAGGTACCATATACTAGGGACTTATAAGGGAGGTCCAGTGTGCCAATTGAAATTGGTAATTGAGGTCACTAGCCTATAGTGCCAAATTTAAAAGCAGAGAGAGCATAAGCACTGAGGGTCCGATTAGCAGAGCTTCAGTGACGCAGTTAAGCACTATACAGACACACACATTAGGCCCTAAACTATGAGCAATAGGTTCCTGACCAGCAGAATCAGTGAGACAGGCAAAAACATACTGACATACAGGTAAAAATGGGGGTAACATGCCAAGAAAGGTGGTACTTTCCTACAAAGGCAGTGGTTGCCGTGACAAATCATTTTGAGCTGGTGCCTTTGTTAATGTTTTGAGGCATAGAGAATTGTTGGGACGGAGGCTGGGAGCTTCTATTTTTGGCGCCCCACCAGGTCTGCCTAGAGCTTGACTTGAGGAGCTTCGATTCAACTGGGGAGGAGTAGCTTTGTACGGAGTTGGATCATGAGTAAACACTGTTGCTGGCCCTGCCACAACCAAGCAACCATGGGTTCCTGTGTTCACTATAAGCCTGCTGATTACAGCAGGACCAGTTTCTTGCTTCACAGTATTTGCTCTTGGAGCATCCGTGTTGGTAGGTTGGGGCCTTTGGCCAGGTGTATAACCAAGAGGTGGTGGATTTGTGATTTTTAATGTAGTTTTGGCTTGTTGGGCAGAGGAACTGTCCCACAGTTTAGGAGGCTGGCCTGGTGCTTGGTGGGTACCTATGGTACTTACACCTTATAGCAGGTCCAGGTATCCCTTATTAGTGTAGTCAGTGTCTAGAAGACAAGTTCGCTAGAGGTTGCTGTGGATGAGCAGCCAAGGCTTATCCAGGAGACATGTAAAGCTCATGCAATACTATTGTAGTCACACTTACACAAATGAAAGAAAACACTCAGTGTAGATTGGTTTATGCAAGGACAGCATCAAATTAGCCCTTCAAAGCATTTCCAGTGACTTGGGGAGGCTACCCATCCCAAGCCTGTAACACCTATTTCCTAAGGGAGAAGGTGTAACACTCCTCTCCCAAAGGAAATCCTTTATTCTGCCTTCCTAGGCTCTAGCTTTTCAAGCAACAGGAGGGCAGAAACCTGCCTGAGAGGTGGCAGCAGCTTGGGCTGCCTAGAAACCCTCATAAGGCTGTAATGGCAGTACTGGGGGTCCTCTAAGGAGCTCCCAGAGTGCATGGAATCATACAACCAATGCTTGCCAAAGCCTTGGGGTATGATTCCAACATGTTTTCTTGCCAAACATGCCTATGTTCGGTGTCACTATTATGTAGCTGGACATAGGTAGTGAAATGGCATCCCCACACTCATGAAGTCTGGGAAAATGGGCCTAGAGTTTCGCAGGGGCACCTCCGCTAGTGCAGGGGTGTCCTCACACACCAGTACTTTGCACCCTGCCCTCTGGGCTAGAAGGCCTGCCATAGGGGTGACTTATAAGTAACCTGGTGTAGTGACAAATGGCAGTGAAAGGGTGCTCGCACCTTTTCAAGCAGGCTGCAATAGCAGTCCTGCAGAAGCCTTTGCTTAGGCTCCCTATGGGTGGAAAAATATATGCTGCAGCTCATAGGGATCCCCTGGAACCCCAACTTCCTGGGTACCTAGGTACCATATACTAGGGACTTATTAGGGGCACCAATGTGCCAATTGTGTGTGAAATACAGAGTGATGACAGTTTCCAACAACTAAATTTAAGGGAGAGAGCATAACTACTGGGGTGCTGGTTAGTAGGATCCCAGTAGACACAGTGAAACACACTGACAAACAGGCCAAATATGGGGGTAACCAAGCTATAAAGAGGCTACTTTCCTACACGGGGAGGAAACTTAGCTGTTTGGTTGAGGTTGCATTGCTTGACTCCTACCAGCAGGCTGAGGGAGGCGTCTGAGCCTGCAATGGTTTCTACCCCTGCTGCAATCTGTCGTTGGTCAGATTCTGCAAGTTGCATGTGTCTTGGATGACAGTGAGGAGGGGTTGTTGCCCTTTGTCGGTGGAGTCAAACTGGTTTTCAATGTTGTCTTGGTCTCTGATCCTGTGGTTTGCTATTTTTCCTTGTGTTTCAGACCGGATGGCTCAATATTGAGGCTGAGCTGTTAATGGTTGTTGATCCGGTTGCAAACTTATTTTGCCCCGAGTCTGGCGATAGGCTGGAGCTGGCTTGTTCTTGTTCGTGAGTTGTTTTACAATAGTGGGGGTGGTGGTGTCTAGCATTGAGACTGACAGAAAGGATTCTGCCAGAACCGAGGCGCTGTTGCATTCCTGTGTAATAGTATGTTTTTCGGCCTTCTTTTGAGCAGAGTTGTCAGATTAAGAAATATTGGATATATTTTGTTGCTTGATCCATCCTTGTGTTCAGTTTGTTTCTTCCTAGCTTTCCTTAAGCGTTTGCGTTGTCTTTAGTTATTTTTGAAAGAGGGGATAAGTTGCTATTTGTGGGTGGCTCTTCCAGTGAGGCTTCCTTGGGGCGTGACTGGGTGGCTGGAATAATCATATAGAAGTCACTGATCAGCTTATGTTGAATGAGATCCACTTCAAGTTTTTGAGGAGAACTTACAGATGACACTGTCATTATTACTTCATATTCAAAATCGGGATGTAGGGATTTTAAGATGTTTAACAGTATGTCTGGAAGTGCCACTAGTTTGTAAGCAATTGGGCCACAGGAACATTGATCTCAGATTGATGTGAAGCCTGCCTTGGGTTTCACTATTAGAGATGATAGAATCTCCATTTTATTATTTATTCCTGCAATTTGCTCTGCCATTAGATTCACAATGTCGATCTGTGTGTCCAGCTTATCTGACTGGAAATGTAAGACTTCGGTGGATGATTGCAGGGCTGCACATCTGCAGCATGTTTGATTCTTGATTGTTTGCATGATTATGTACTTGGATTGAGTCTTTCCCACTTGTTCAGTCATTTTTCCACAAGGGGGAAGAGGTTTGCTAAAGATTTTTTGGACATGCTTTACTACGTATCTGCCTGGGTGTATACCCTTTTTCAAGCTCTTATGGTAAAGATACCACCTTCATTTCACGAGCACTGTAAGCACTGTAAGACTGAACTGCCAGTGCTTGCGTTGTGGTGCCTGGTGCTGGAGTTCCCAGGTGTTTCAAGGGACAGGTGTCCTTGATATGGATGGTTTTGACTTCTGGGACTTGTGTCAAGCTGGAATTATTTGAGAGTGAAAGAGAGCATGACCAAAGGTCATCTGTGTATGGACCATGCCCAACTGGGGTTGCTGGCAGGAAACAGACAGCTGTGGGATCCTGGACTGTATCATGGGTAGGGGACAGAATGTAAATGTTTGCATGGGGCGTTATGAAAGACCGATGGACTTGTGCTGCTGTTTCTAGAGTTTTTACAAGGTCAGTGGTAACATGAATGGGTGCTGTAAGGTCTTGTTTAGAGACTGATGAATTTCTAGGTCTCAAGGCTGGCAGTGGTGTTTGGTGTGTACCACTTATACCACTTGTACCACTTGTTTCCACTGTGACGCTCCTCTTGAGTGGGATAAGAGGACTGGGAAGAGCTGGGGCGTCATCTGGGATACCGTTACTTGCGGCCATTGGGTCTTTCAAGAAGGGGAGCAGTGGCTTCTCCTCTTTCGGTGTACCAATCTTTGGTGACGGGGAATTCATCCGGTGATATATTTTGCAATTGTACTTTTGCTGTCTGCAGGAATGTGCTTCGAGGTTGGCTTCTTGCGTGACTTGCTTGTCATTGGCTGCCGGTTTTTGCCAGATCTCATATTCCTTTTGTTTGTGATCTACTCAATAGTATACCAAGATTGTTCAAGGATAGACGCACGCACTTGCAGCTGCTCCATGTGCCTGTTGCGCAATTCGATTGGGCTGCACAGATCCGCAAGTGGAAGTGAGAGTCTGGAGGGGGAGAGCTTCATCCTACCACAAGCCGCACCAAGACCTAGCTTGGCCCCTTCCATGGTGCGGGACTCAACCTGCTTAAAGGGAGCCTAGTGCCTCCTGTACCCTGCTAGTTCACCTAAGCCACAGCCTTGCTGTAGCTAACTGTACAGTCCCAAGTGTTGTGCCAAGGGAGTGCAGGTGATTGTGATTAACCCTTATTAACCCCTCTTCCAGCAGGGAGGTGGGAAGGGCACGAGCATGCAAACAGGTAGTGCAGCAGGATCAGAGTCAGATTCATACTCCGAGTCGGGCCGTGTCAAGGCAGCCGGCTGGGGTGGAGTAGGTAGTGGGTGATAGTAGGTGATGGACAGCGAGCAGGAGACAGGCAGAGGTGCAAGTCAGCGACCCCCTTCGCCCGCCGACTGGGCAGTCGGGGCCCAAAAGCACTACCACCGGTGTCATGACGCTCAGCACTCGGGGGCGCAGACCACAGGCGGCCACAGCTGAGGCCACTGGCACCACCGCCGCCGCTGCTACAGCCCCTGAGAGCTGCAACCACTGCACCACACCACAGGTGGCTGCAGGGAGCTCGCCCGGTGAATCAGCTATGTGAATCAACTAGCGCAACTCTTCCACAGCGGGCCGCTGTCAGCAATGCCTTCAGAGCTGGCAGAGCCAGCAACGTGCTGCAGCGAGCGGCCGGTACAAGTGGGTGATCGGCAATCAGTGGCAGCGGTGGTGGTGAGGGCTGGTGAAGGCTGCGGTGACCATGCCGATGGATAGGCAGGCAGGCATGTAGCAGGTAGTGGTTGGTGGGTGGCAGGGGTGGCGGGGAGGCTTTCTACCAGTTCTTCCTCATGCCATCCTCAGCGCGTCCTCAGCATGTTGCGTTACAGCTCACGTTACATGTCGCCAATAATTGGATAACTGCACCTACAAAGAAGTGAATATTTTTGGTTGCAGTGCAAACGCCACTAGTGTTGATTTCTAAAATAAAACCATGTAAGCAGAGACACAGACAAATGTAGACACTGGTAAGTGTAACTCGCCACTCTACTGAAAAGATGGCTCTACAATCTAAGTGCCCTTAAAATGTTGCAATGACAATTTAGTATCTACCATTCTGGGGTGGAGCACTATGGTGGTCATTCAACCCTGGCGGACGGTGTTAAAGCGGCGGTAACGGCCGGCGGTAAAAAAATAGCAATTACCACTGTGGCGGAAACCGCCAACAAAGAAAGCCACTTTAACACTCCAACCGCTATGACGGTACAAACAAACAGCGCGGCGGACAAAGTACCGCCCACAGTATCACAACCTACCAATCCGCCACCTTTTCCGGGGCAGATTCACTGCGGCAAAAACATGGCGGAAAGAGGACTTCGAAGGGAAAAAGCTCACCTCTACACACCCCACGAGGAATCCGGATGCCATGGAACCAGAGCTGCAGATCCTGCCAGCCCTTATCTTCTTGCTCCTCTACCAGGAGCACGAACGCCGGCGGCGAACACAATGGTGAGTACTGCACCTACGACACAGGGGAGGGGGTAGGGAAAAAACAGGGACACACACATGCAACACCCCCACCCTCACCCACGACAACACACACACTAATACAGCATGATACATTATAGTTACTCCCCCAAAACCCCCGGAAGAATGCAAAGACAAAAGAAAATGAGTGTAACCATTGTAATATATTAAAAACAAGTACACAAAAATATATATATACACTATAAACAAAATATACACCAAGCTTAGTAGTCCAGGTAGTGCTCCAATGAAGTCCGTGGAACACTGGGCCCACTCGGTATTGGCGAGGCCCACACAAGATCCCCGACCATGACGGAGAGAACACTGCAGGGGCATCATAGAGCAAGAAAACAGGCACCTCAGGGGGAGGGAAAGGGGGGGCACCTCAGCTGGTTGAGTGCAAGGCGCCAAATCCACGAGAGGGCCACATGCCCACTGTTCCATCCTGGGGAGTGCAAAGCCACAGTCTCTCAAGTCTCTACAGTGGTTGGGTTGCCCACTGTTCCATCCTGGGGAGTGCAAAGCCACAGTCTCTCAAGTCTCTACAGTGGGTGTATTGGCCACTGTTCCATCCTGGGGAGTACAAAGCCACAGTCTCTCAAGTCTCTGCAGTGGGTGGTTTGCCCACTGTTCCATCCTGGGGAGTGCAAAGCCACAGTCTCTCAAGTCTCTACAGTGGGTAGGTTGCCCACTGTTCCATCCTGGGGAGTGCAACGCCACAGTCTCACAAGTCTCTACAGTGGGTGGGTTGCCCACCATTCCATCCTGGGGAGTTCAAAGCCACAGTCTAACAAGTGGATGACAGTCTCCACTGGTTCTGGAGGGGGCATGGTGCCCAGAGTGCTTCCTCCTGCTGAGGACTGAGGTAGTGGATGCATCTCTCCACTGGTTCTGGAGGGGGCATGGTGCCCAGAGTGCTTCATCCTGCTAAGGACTGAGGTAGTGGATGTGAATCTCCACTGGTTCTGGAGGGGGCATGGTGCCCAGAGTGCTTCATCCTGCTCGTGACGGACTCAGTAGCATCAGTGCCCTTGGCGCTCATGGGCCAGCAGTGCTTGTGGCGGCGGTGCCCTGTTCAGCGGTGCTTGTGGTGGCGGTGCCCTGTTCAGCGGTGCTTGTGGCGGCGGTGCCCTGTTCAGCGGTGCTTGTAGCTGCAGTGTCCTTTGCAGTGGCCAGCGGGGCTGGTGCTGGCGGTCCTGTCTGGACCAGCAGGGCTGGTGCTGTCGGTCCTGTCTGGCCCAGCAGGGCTGGTGCTGGCAGTCCTGTCTGGCCAGCGGGTTTGGTGCTGGCGGTCCTGTCTGGCCCAGCGGGGCTGGTGTTGGCGGTCCTGTCTGGCCCAGCAGGGCAGGTGCTGGCGGTGGCTTCTTGGGCAGCAGGGCAGGTGCTGGCGGTGGCCTCTTGGGCAGCAGGGCAGGTGCTGGTGGGCTCCTGGGCAGCGGGGATGATGGCGGTCTTCTCTGCCGTGCTGCTCTTCCCAGACCTGCTGACTTTCTTGTGGCCCTTCCCCACCTTGGAAGGTGTCGCAGCTGACTCCACACTCCCACCTGTACCTCTGGGAGCAGCTATGGTGGCTGGAGTCTTCCCCCTCTCCCGCTGGGCACTGGACAACTTTAGATGCTTCACAGGTGGGGGACTGTCCGTGCTGTGGCTTCGTGCCACACTGGCTGCCCTGGTGGCCGGTGCACTCCAGATTCCGGTGACTACAGGCACCACTGGTCCCGGAGATGTTGTGGCTGAGGTGCTAGGTTGGGACCTGGAGAGTCGGACCCTAGGAGGCAGACGGGGTGGGGGAGGTGTGGGAAAGAGGTCAAGGTTGGACAGGAAACGTTTTTGGGAAACACTGGGACGGGTAGCTGGAGGGGGTTTGGGAGTAGAGGAGGAGGTTGTGGTTGTAGGAGGTGTTGGTTTGGTGACTTTGGGTGATGGTGCATGCACTGGAGGCTGTCGTGAGGTGGATGGCTGTTGGGTGGGCGTGTGCCTGCGTTTGTGTATCTTGGGAGGTGGCGTCACAGACACACTGGGAGAGGACACAGGGGAAGTGTGAATGGCAATGGGGGTGGCGACTGCACGTGAGCGGGGTGTGGTGGCGTGTGTGCTGGTGATGGCAGTAGTGGCTGTAGATGCAGTTCATGCAGGTGTGAATGTAGACGAGACTGGGAGGGAGGAGGGAGACGGGTAGGAGGGGGACACAGTGGAGGCAGTGGATGTTGGTATATCTGCATGTGTGTAATGCTTATGTGAGTGCCTGTGGGATGTGTGGTGCTTATGTTTGACTGAGCTTCCCTTGTGTGTTGAGGTGTGTGCATGCTGGCCTGAAGGTCAGCTTGGGATAGGCTGAGGTACAGGGGATTGGGTCTGGGTGGAGGAAATTGGAGGGGGAGGCTAGAGACAGGGCCAATGGCTGCCATCAGTGCTGAGGCCAGAGTCTGAAAAGCTCGCTGAAGGGCCGCCTGACCAGAATGAACGACCTCCAGGAATGCATTTGTTTGTTGCAACTGCCTTTCTACACCCTGGATGGCATTCAAAATGGTAGACTGCCCAACAGTGAGGGACCTGAGGAGGTCAATGGCCTCCTCACTGAGGGCAGCAGGGTTGACTGGGGCAGGGCCTGAGGTGCCTGGGGCGAAGGTGATGCCCACCCTCCTTGGTGAGCTGTCACGGGGCAAAGGCTGAGGGGCAGCTGGGAGGGCGGTGCTGGTAGGGGGGGTGGCGGCTGTACCTGTAGATGCAAGGGGCACAGATGTTGCCTCCACCACAAGGGAGCTCCCATCAGAGGACGAGTCCTTGTCACTGGTGTCAGCTCCTGTCCCCGCTGTGGAGCTCCCCTTGCCCTCCATCCCACTGGTGTACCCCGACTCCGTTGTCTCACCCTCCAGGGCCATGTGGGATGCAGCTCCCTCCTGCGCCGTTGCCACTGCTCCTCCGCCTGATGATGCTAATGCACACAAGAACAGGGAGACCACTAAAAGGGGGACGACGACAGAAGAAAGACATGTTGAGTGCATGCATTATCGCTACCATTGGCGGACACAACAGACACTGAAGCCCCCTGCACTACGCCGCACACTTGGCCTCCACTGTTCAATCCCTGGGACATGGCCTACTAGGCTATGGACGACATCTGCGCACATCAATTTCACAGGAACCTAACTAGGTGTACTTGGCACTGTACACAGGTGGGGTGGGGTGCCACAGGCTCTGCCAGCACAAGGGGACCTTGCTTCCTAAACTCGCCCTGGCCTAGGGAAACCCACAGCCCACCTCCCCCACCCAGACACCTCCACTGCGCGCAAAATCAGCAGAATGAGAGTGTACTCATCCCCTTGTGGCTGATGTGATGCCCCCAAGCGCCCATCCAACTCCGGGTACGCCACCGCCAGGATCCTGAACATCAGGGGGTCATGGTGCGATGGGCACTCCTCCCACGTTGGGAGGCCATCCCCAGCTGGGCCTCCGCTGTCTTCTTGCTCCAGCGGTGAATGTCCTCCCATCTTTTATGGCAGTGGGTGCTCCGTCTGTAGTAGACCCCCAGAGTCCGGACGTCCTTGGCCAAATATCTTTTTTCTGGTGGGCACTGACCTACATGAAATGTAAAGGAGGAAAAGAAAAGTTATTACCAAATGCACCGTCACAGTCATTGGCCCCCAACCCTACCCTTGCCATGATGCACATGCACTCACCGTTGTTTCATGCACGCCTCAAACTCCCCCCCATCTTTCATCCACCCCACTCCACACAGGCATAGCCCATACAGCATGCTTCCAGTGTATTTACCTGTTTGTCTGGAGGACCATAGAGTAGCGTGTATTGTGGGAGGACCCCATCCACGAGTTTCTCCAACTCATCCGATGTGAAGGCAGGGGCCCTTTCCCCAGTCGCACGAGCCATTGTCTCTTCCAGACCGAGGTCACAGCAGCACTTGCATTGCAGGTCCTCTCCTGTCGAAGATCAGGTATTGAGTGATTGAACAGATAGAAAATGGTGGTCACGTCCGCGGCGGTGCGTACCGTCACCGCCGGCGTACATTGTTATTGGCTCCTGGGACCCATAGGGTCCAATGTTAACCATTGCAGGATTGCGCCGCGATCTTCGACCGCCTACCGCAACGGTGTACAGCACCAGCACAGTCACCTCACATCCCCTTGTCCCACTTTACAGGTCAGGCAGTCGCCTTTTAACTGCGTCACACATACCTAGGCCTAGCCTCAACACACATACAGGCCAAATATCGGATTATGATTCGTGTTCGGTGTAAGCTGTGTTTACGTACCTCTGAGTTCTTTGACTCTGTGCTCGCTGTTGTCCTTCATAGGCACCGTCCGCTGGGACATGTGAGGAGATGGCGGCATCCTCTGGTGTACAGACCGCTGGTGGACCTGTCGACAATGGAGGAAATGTGATCATCACCTACAGGCTTGATCGTGCCACAATCCTGGAACTGTGTGCCCAGTTGGAGCCAGACCTGATGTCAGCTATCCGCCATCCCACAGGAATCCCCCCTCAAGTGCAGGTGCTGTCAGTACTTCATTTCCTTGCAAGTGGGTCCGCATGAGCAAGATGTCGGAGCCGTAGAGCGGACGCAGCCCTGCGACCACGCCCACCCCGACTCCGGACGCCGAAGAGTGAGGACGCGAGCGCGGAAACAACAAGAGGGGAGGCCCCCCTCCTATGCACTTTCCAGGCCATGCCGTAGCTTGAACGGCTGAGACGAGCACGCGGGGGGCGGCCCCCCGAGGGCATGACTGGAACCGAAGGACTTTTTCCCTTTTTCAGCTGCTGGTTTTGATCTTAGGTGATAACCAAGCGTGCTAGTGAGAACAACGAGGGGGGGAAGCATTGGCCTCCCCATGAAAAATTTTGGGAAAGCAGGGGGAGATAAAAATGGAGGCAGCCTTGACGGATACTTCCAGCTAATCCTTCCCTGCAGCTTTTATGACACGCTACATACTTAGATAAAGAAAAGAGATACTCAGGAAAAGAAAGGAGGAAGCAGTCTTCTATTCTGCCTGCCTGCTCTGCGCTCTCAACTACGGACTGTGCAAGGAAGAGGAGCAGCAGTCCCAAGTAATTTCAAGTAAGCCAAGGGGTGAGAAATGGTTTGAGGATTGACTGAAATTCTATAAAACACGTCAGCTTATTCATACTCCCCTTCTTAAACCTTTCTTTCTCAAAAAAAAAAAAAGGAAGGGGGAGAGAACCTTATTAGATATTAAGGTACATATGAATGTTAAACTGGATGGCAGAGGGTCTATGGTGAGCTGTATCTGCAAACCAGGACTTTCCTAAGGTTATTAACCACGGAGGCGGATATTACTCACTCATGTACGTATCCCTGGACTACTAAGGACATTATTAGAAGTGCGAAATATGGTTTAGCACATGATCTGATAACAGCAATAGTAGGGCTAACCAGCTCGGTGAAACTATTCCCCCCCTTTCTGAAAGCAAGGATGGCGCCTAAAATACTTCGGAACTCTGGAGATAAAACTGATAATGCTAAATCATTGCGTTCTGGTAAAGAGAAAGGGGACCAGGCAGGGGCTAATAGACGGCCCAATTCAATTGCGGGGAGGCAACCTGGGAGAAGTACAACGGGCCAAAGTAAAGATCTTAAATTGAGCAATAACATAACCCCCCCTGCGGAAAATAGGGGGAAGAGTAAAACTCAGGCCACTATCACTTCTTTCTTTGCAGGAGGGACACAAGAAACTTAAACTACCCAACTAACCCCTATGCTGGGAGGGGAACAAATATCTACAGAAAGAACACATGAGGGGGCCTCCAGTGAAAAATCCGGAAAGGAAAGATTATCCCAACCAGGTACTACAAGGTCTGACAGTGGCACAACGGAAAAATGGCAGGAGACTCCCTTGATGCTGCAGCATGTGCCCGAGATACAAGGAAAGGACTTGAGTGATATAAAGCAAACACGAGGAAGCGCAGAAGAGCAAGGCAGACCACAGAGTCTAGGAGAAAGAGATAAGAGCAACGGGAAGGAGACTAAGAACTTGGACTGGTCAAAAGATACTGGGGATACATTTTATTCATTAACAGAGGAATCAGAAGTCAGCAGTACTGAGGGCACAGCCTTAACGACTCTGGCAGTAGCATATCCGCGGAGGAGGGGAATGCTTCATCGAATAATAAACTCACAGTGCGGCAGAGGCACCTCCAGCGCAAGTGCATCAGAATGAGGTCTAATCTACGAGAGGGTACTGAACTTTCCGCCTCTAGTGGGAGCAGGACTATGAAATGGGATTACTCCAGTATCAATTTAACAGATGTAGCCTTCACAACGAATAAACCAAACATGAACGATCAGCAACCGTCCAGGAGTATGGACAGAGGAGACAATATCAAAGGCGCAAAGAGTGACATATGCGCAGCCAACACAGACTCTGGGATGCTACAATCAATATTCAACTCAATCAAAGAATTCCAAACGGAATCTCGGGTAGAAAGTCACCGAGCCAGAATGGATACAAAACGGCTGCAAGGATCAGTGCGTAAGGTGGCCAAATCATGCACTGAGATAGAAACTAAGCTAGGTACAATGGAAGAGAGGATAGTAGCAGTCGAAGAGGATGTCGACTTCCTGAAACAACAGAATGCTATGCAAGAAAGCCAGATGACTGAGGTGATGTGGAAATTGGAAGATTTGGAGAACCAGCATAGAAGGAATAATGTAAACTTCCTGGGCATAGAGGAAGGGCTGGAAGGAAATGACATTCGGGACTATATGATCAAGCTTTTGCAGAGAGCCTTCCCCGAACTGAACCATTGGGACTGGAGCAATGAGATACAGCAGGCACACAGATTTCCCCCGACCAGGAGGGAGGGGGCGCGCCCATTTCCTTCAAAATATCCTAGAGCCATATTGGTGTTTTTTGGGAACTTTTTACTGCGTCAGGCAATTTTCGATAAAGCACGCCCCAATACCCTTTGACAGGTAGAAGGGGTTACCTTCTTTACACAACCAGACTTTTGTCATACAACTGTGGAGCAGAGATGGCGGCTTCGACAGCTGATCAAACCCTTCTTTGATAAGGGTGGAGAGGCTTACTTGATCTCCCCTGCTCGGCTGAAAACGGTGGTTAATGGGAAAGTGAGGGGGTTTACGTCAGAGATTGAGGCAAAGGAATATTTGATGGAATTGAAATAATGATGTTCTTTTTTTTTTTTGGGGGGGGGATTTAAAAGGTCTCGGTGGTGGGCGGGACATCCTGCATCTGCACTTAGTCAACACTCGAGCCTAGAGGCTCGATTGCTCTACAAGGAAGGGGGGGGTTGGCTAAGAGGGAGGGCCCCCAGCCACCCCTTGGGGGGAGGGGAGGGAGGAGGGAAGATGGGTGTGTGGTGGGTTGGGGGGGTGGGAAGGGGACGAGAGGTGGAAAGGAGGGGGGAAGGGGCAGGGAGGGACGGAAAGATTGGCACAGAAACAGAACAAAAGGACCAGAGAGAGCAGAGAAAGTAAGATTTATGTAAGAGTATACACAATTGGAGTAAAAGGCCAAATAGGAAGACTGGGAGGCGAAGAGGGTAGGGGGTGGATAGAAAGATCTCAGAATGACCAGACTCCGTATTGCCTCTATCAATATCTGTGGCCTAAACGATCCCAGGAAAAGAAGGAGAATCATGGAAGAGCTAAAAACTCTCAGGGCAGATATCTTCTGCTTGCAGGAAATGCATGTAGAATATAGGAATCAAGGGATACTAGGATCACTAGGCATGAGGGTGATAGCATGTTCAACACTAGAGGTGAAAACTAAAGGGGTGGCAATATTGGATCAGAGCAATAAAATGAAATTTGCGAGGCAGAAGGTGGACAAGAATGGAAGATGGGTAGTTGTAGAATGTCTATATAGGGAAGGTAGCTTCGCATTGTGCTCTATATACGGGGCAGTATTAGACGATCCAACTGTAATTAACGCTATGGCCATAGAATTAACTGGCTGGCCGACCCCGTATATTCTATGCAGAGACTTCAACTTCAACGGGTCTTGGGATGGGCTACAAGATCTTTCAGTGCCCGGAGTGAAGAGATATCAGAGGCGGAAGCCTCGTGTCCTTTTTTTTTTTTTTTTATTATATTTTATTAACTTTTATTATCTTACATCCGTTTACTCTCTCCTTGCAACATTTTGTATTCTTTGTACATTTCTCTCAGACAGTTTGTATTTACAATTCGTACTGCTTTTAATTCTCTTCTCGGATCCTGAACCTCGCATGTTTCCTTAATGCTTTCATCAATCTCTGACTCTTGTGTGATTATCATGTCTACATTTTGCGTTACATTACTCGCTGGCCTGTGTTGCCATTGGGATCCCGTAAGTCAGTGGTCAACTTAGTTCTGTTCTGACCCATAACTTGGATGAGATACTAACAATAAGGGAGAGAGAGTGAAAATGTAAAAAGTAGAGTAACGGAGTTGGGAGGGCAAAAGAACAAAAATTAAATTAAATAGACCAGCGAACTAATGGTCAACATAGTGGCATTGTGTGGGTGGGACTTATTACTGATACCATAAGAAGGCACGGGAACATAGGAGCATGAGGGAGAGGGCCTAGCTCCGGGCGCACCAGCGTGCAGGTAGGCAGGCCTCCACCTACTTTATCCCTCCCCTCTATTGGTGGTGTATAAAGTTGCTATTTGCTCGCTTCTGTACTACCTCAGTCAGTGCATTTTGATTGTGTGAGTGTTCGTTTTCAGGCCCCCACTCGGGGAACTTTCCCTTGTGTCAGCTTCATGGGGTGTGCTACCCATCCCTAATTTCTACCTCGGGTGCTGTTGCCCTCTTACATAGACCTTCCCAGTGTGAGACCATTCAGGGGCAATGGGGACCTGTCGGATTCCTCTTGCTTCTTCTGCCCTCAAAACCTGCAGTTCGGCCCTGGACCATTTCAAAACGTCACCTTTCCAGTCAGACTGTGAGGGGCTGCTCAGGGCCTTCCAGCCCTTCGCGATTAATCTTTTATAAAGTGCCAGGGCTAAGTCAAGGAATCTCCCTCTCACCTTCCCTTGCAGCGCAGCCGCCCTAAGGCCCAGTAAGCACAGATCAGGTGTAGGCGATAATTCTATCCCTAGTAACTGGACCAAGATGGCCATCGTCTCTCTCGAACCCGATTGCAGCTCCGGGCACCCCCACACCATATGGTCAAAGTCAGCATCTCCCCCCCGACATCTCGGGCACGTCCTCGGGGTCCCCCCGTATATCCGGAACAGTCGGTGTGGCGTCAGATATGTCCTATGAAGGTAGTTGTACTGAATGTACCTTAACCGTGTGTTACGGGAGACCACTCAGGGATAAGCGAGTGCTTTATTCCATTCTGAGTCAGTTAATTCCCTATCTATCGTGTTTCCCCACCTTTCTCTCAAGGATCGTAGAGGGTCCAGCATGGCCTCCACCTGAGCCCGGTATATCCTGGCGACCGCATGGGGTTCCGACCCTGTTGTCAGCAGTAGGTGGAGCACCCCGTGCGTGGCAGGCTCTGCGTTTATCGTATCCCAATGGCTTTTCAGGGTGTGTATTATCTTAGCGAAGAGTAAGAACTGACCCTGGGGGACCCCCTCCAACAGTATGTCAGCGAATCCCTTCAGCACCCCCTCCTCGAAGAGTCCTCCCACTGTCTCAATCCCCGCGCCAGTCCAGGGGCCCAACCCCAGTACTTCAGAATCCTTCCCCCCGGGCCCCACTACCAGTGCCGCCAACGGTAATGCTGGGGAATATGGCTGGCCCACTCCCACTCTTTTCGTGCATTTCTTCCAGCATGCCAATGTGATCTTTACCATTGCGCTGTTCTCAGGAAGGGCTATCTTCATGCCTGCCATATGTGCCACTATCCTTGCCGTACCTATTACTCCCTGTGCAGTACAACGGTCTAGGTGTCCCTTGCCCGCTTGCCAGCCGGCCACCCACTGTAGCTGGGCTGCTAGGTAGTATGCCTCGAAGTCAGGAGCGCCCAGGCCGCCCATATGGGTTGGTCTACAAAGGGTCATCAAGGCCGTTCGTCTGCGTCCGTCGTCCCACACTAGTTCCCTGAGGAGAGTATTCAGGTCGCGAAACCATGTCGGTGGGATCAGTAGTGGTAGGTTGGCGAAGTAATAGAGGAGTCGGGGAAGCATAATCATTTTGGCTAGTGCTACTCTGGCCATTATTGAAAGTTTTAGTGAGCGCCAAAACCCAACCGACGATCGTAGGAATCTAAGTACCTTACCTAGGTTACCATCTCTGAGATCGTTCATCTCGTGAAATATTTGGATACCCAGGTACTTGAAGGTCCGTGGAGCCCAGCTCACATCCAGCGGGCACTCCGCCGGGCGCGCGGATCCCTGCCTCATGGGGAACACGTATGTCTTGCCGCGGTTAAGGCGTAGTCCCGAAACCTCCCCAAAGTCCTCCAACGCCTTCAAAGCCCAGGGAAGACCGTTAGCTCCGTCCCTGAGGTAGATCAGGATGTCATCCGCATACAGGGAGACAATATGCTCGTCCGTGCCCCATTCAATCCCCTTACCCACCCCTTCTCTCCGTATCTGGGCCGCCAGGGGTTCAATCGCTAATGCAAACAGCAGTGGGGACAGAGGTCACCCTTGTCGGGTTCCACGAAACACTGGGTACTCGCCCGAGATTGTCCCGCCCGTCCTCACTCTAGCCGTTGGAGACGAGTACAGCAGGTCCACCCATTTGACCCATTTCTCCCCAAGGCCCATTTTTAACATAGCTGCCCTCAGGTAGTCCCATCTAATCGAATCAAAAGCCTTTTCGAAATCCACCGCTAGTAGGACCCCGGCAGGGGGCTTTAACTCATCGGGCATGTACATTATAGAGAAAAGCCTCCTGAGGTTCAGGGAGGTGCTGCGTCCAGGGATAAAACCATTCTGGTCAGGATGTATCAATGTGGTCATGAGGTGGAGCAGCCGGTTGGCCATAATCTTGCTAAGTATCTTAAAATCACTGTTTAGCATCGATAACGGGCGGTAGTCAGTCACTGATGCTTCCCTATTGTTGGTTTTGGGGAGTGGCACTACCAGTGCCTCACGTAGTGTGTTAGGTAGTTCTCCACACTTCCACGCCTCTGCGTACATGTCCGCCAGCTCAAGGATCAGCAGGGTTTTATA
Source organism: Pleurodeles waltl (assembly GCF_031143425.1). Taxonomy (NCBI): domain Eukaryota; kingdom Metazoa; phylum Chordata; class Amphibia; order Caudata; family Salamandridae; genus Pleurodeles; species Pleurodeles waltl. Next base: position 950,851,908 of record NC_090445.1, read on the forward strand.
TTTTTTGTAGAAATCCATGGGGAGCCCGTCCGTACCGGGGGTCTTCCCAGGGGCCAGTTGTGTTATTGCCTCATCTATTTCTTCCCTAGTCACTGGCCCCCCCAGGCTGTCTCTGACCACCGGGTCTAGCAGTGCTAAAGGGATCTGTATTAGGAAATCATCTAGGGACCGTGTCTCCAATTCTTTAGGTCTTGTGTACAGGTACGTATAATAATCCCTGAATGCGTCATTAATAGGGCCTGGATTAAGTCTGCGGTTCCCCCCTCTGTCCAATACGTTCGTGATAGGCTCATTTCCTCCGCTCGGACGCACCAGCCATGCCAAGAGCTTCCCCGATCTGCCCTCTTCTGATTGTAGAGACGGTAGGTATCTTTGCATGTCATGGCATCTAAGCCTTTCCTCAGTTTGGGAGTGTTCTCTGCGGGCGCAGTCGTATTGTTCATCACCTTGTGTTGTTGGGCCTTGTCTCAGTTCCCCTTCGTGTATAATCTTCTCTAGGGCGGTTAGTTCCCTCTCTAGTGTATGCCTCACTCCTGCTGATTGCCCAAGGCAGAAACCCCTCATCAACACTTTAAGCGTCTCCCATTCCACGGCCCTAGAAGAGATGGATCCCTTGTTAGTCTCAATGTGCTCTGTCAGGTGGCAACGGAGCGCTTCCCTGTAAGCCTGGTCCTCCAGTGCAGCAGGGGCCAACTTCCAAGAAGGTATAGGGGGTCTGTCCTGTGGCGCCCTCAGTGTTAACAGTAGTGGGTTGTGATCTGATATTGTGCGGGCCAGGTATTCAGAGTGGGTCACGTCACGTGCCAAACCCGCAGTGCAGACTACCCTATCAATTTTGGTGTGTACCCGATGGAGGCCTGAGTAAAAGGAGTAGTCCCTAATGTCCGGGTGTCGCATCCGCCAGACATCCACTAAACCCCAGGTGCTCATCCACTCCACCAGCCTTTGAGCTATCTTAATTGATGTCGCCCCTTGTAGCGGCGGAGTGGATCTATCCATATCTATGTCCAATACTGCGTTGAAGTCCCCGCCTATTAGTACTACCCCAGTGCGTTGTCGGGTGAAGTGTCTTGATAGTCCTGTCATGAATGAAGTCTGGTCCTGATTAGGGGCATAGATGCAACCCAATACTAATGGGGTCCCATGCAGTTTCCCCTCCAATATCACAAACCTACCATCTTTGTCTATGTTGGAAGAATCAACCGTAAGGGGGACACCCGCTCTTATCCAAATTAGTACGCCTCTTGCATAGGCTGAACATTCTGTGGTGAACACCTGCCCCCTCCATCTACGCCTTAGTTTCTCACCCTCCCCCGGTGCCAGGTGGGTCTCCTGTAGCATTGCTATCTGCACTTTCCTTCTTTTAAGGAAGGACAAGATTCTGTGTCTTTTGGCCGGAGTGCCCATCCCCCTGACATTCCAGGTTATGAAATTGTAGTCAGCCATTTTAATCCTGTACTCTGGTGAGAACGGGCCCGGTGCACCCAGGGCACCGGCCAAAGCCCCCACACGTCCGCACCCTCATAGTGTACTGACGTCACCACCCATCTTGCCAACTGAACTAGTATCTGTAAACCCCAACTCCCCATCCCCAGGGCGCCTCCGGAACTGCAGGTGGCCCAGCAAACTGTGCAACAGTGCAACTTGTTCAAAAACATAACTGTCCTATTCGCCAGCCAAATCTGCCGGCGAAAGTCTAGGGGGTGGCCAGGTCCGGAGGGGCCACATGTTTACTCACGGTGTGCCAAGTTCCCAGGTGCTGCTACTGTTCTGGACTATCAGAGTTCATCTACCGTTCGAGGTGTCACTCACGGGGCACAGGCCAAGCTCCCCGATTCTCCGGCGGAGGACATCATTGTGTCGTCAGACTCCACCTCAGAGCCATCTTGGGGGGACGTCTCTCCACCCACTCGGGCGGCTGCCTCAAGGGCTGCCTTCCTGCCCGTTTCTCTTTGCGTTTGTGTTGGCGCTAGTTGAGGGCGATCCCTGGGTCTCTTCCCCCTCGGGGCTCAGCGGGGCCTTCCCGCACTGGATTTCCCACGGGCGGATTGATCCGTGTGGGACCCGTGCCTTTCGAGCCACTCCCATGCCTCCTCTGGGGATTGGAAAATTGTGGATTTCCCATCCATAATCACTCTTAGTCGTGCTGGGAATAGCAACGAGTACTGGATCCCTTCGTCTCGCAAGGCTCTTTTAACCGCTAAAAATGAAGCTCGTTTGTTTTGGAATTCTAGTGTAAAGTCTGGGAACAGTGTCACTTCTCCGTTTGCCACTCTGAACGGGCCCGTCTCTCTGGCTTTCTGTAGAAGGGTGTCCCTGTCTCTATAGTGTAGGAGCTTAGCGATTACCACACAGGGCGGCCTGCCAGGGGCGAGGGGCCTCGCCGGGAGACGGTGCGCTCGTTCCAGTGCGTAGAAAGGAGTCTGGCATCCAGGTGCGACCACCGTGCTGAGCCACTTCTCCAGAAATTCCACCATGTTCGACCCCTCTGACCCCTCCGGAAGGCCCACCACTCGCACATTGTTCCTTCTGTTTCCTCCCTCTGCATCTTCAGCCCGTTGTTCGAGTCTTGTCACTCTGTCAGTCAGGGAAGCAACCTCAGCCGTCGTGTCTTTCTGTCGTGGCGCGATGTCTGCCAGTGAAGCTTCTGTCGCTTTGACTCTGTCCACCAGCTTATGGTGTTCCGCCCTTAGGAGCCCCACCTCAATTGCCACTTGGTTGATGTCATGCTGCAATGTCGACTTTGTGTCCTCTATTGCTCCCAGTATCTTGTCTAGGGTGTCTTGTACTTTGGTTTGTGGCTGACTCTGTGCGTCCGCTTCTTCGCCCCCAGCAGGCATCATGTGGTCATGGCTCTGTGCTTGTGGCGGCCCTTGGGGGGCATCAGACCGGCAGGGAGGTGTACCACGGTGGGCACGGCCAGCAGTCCGGTCTTCTTCGTGCGTTCTGCTATTAGTCTGTGCCTCCGCTTTGGCCTCCAAAGGTTTATTTCCTGTTCGCAGATATCCCCAGATCGAGTTCCAAGCGCCCCGCCGGCTAGTTCCGGCGTCTAGTCGCGGAGACAGTGGGTTCCATGCCCGTCCACGGTTGCCGGTTGTCACCCCCTTCGATGGCGTGTCTCTTGCTCATTGCTCCTGCCGGGCGTATCCTTTTTTGCAAGCAGGATCGGGAGCTCGCCTCAGCCTCCGTCCGATCGTCTCCCTGTGCAGGGCATTCGTCCGTTCCCCAGCGCTTTGTCCTTTGCTGTAGACTTGTTTAGGTTCGCGCACAGTGGCCCCATTCAGGGGTCGGTGGTGCTTCCAGGCGTTCAGCCGCTTTCTTGGTTTCTCATTTTAGGCGAAGGCTTTCCCCTGTTTTGTTGAGTGGGCCCCTTTCAAAGCGGAACTTCTGTGGCCCTAGCCCCCCCTCGGGAGACCTCTTAATTGGCCCCCACAGGAGCCGGGGTGCCGCAGGTTCAATATTGCTCTGCAAAGTTCTGATCGGGCCCAGTGCGTCCCGCTCCAATCGGGGCTGGAGGCCTATGACTGTGACCGTTTCCCTGCCTCCAGGTAGGCATTGTTCTTTGGGGTGGGGCCCCTCCGTGGCCTCCCGCCCTTGCCAGGCATCTCGGGGGTCCCCACCCCGGTTGTTGGGCCCAGGCGCGGCCGCCGCCACACTCAGGCCGCTCAATCCGATCCCAGGGTGGCCCGCCGCTTCACGCTAGGCCGCGGTCTCCCAAAGGGGGATGGGCCGCAAACCTCTTCCCGAGTCGGGCGGTCCGCCTCTGTCCCTCGCTCACCTCCGTCCCGTGGTGAAAGATCGATCGCGTCGGCAACCCGTCGGCAGTCCGCTGCTCATGCTCCGGTGAGAAATAGCCCAGGCTGGCGCGTTTAATAGGATTTTTGGCGCCGGCCCCTCCGGAGCTCGAGAATTAGACGTGCGCCATGCTCGGCACTTTGGCCACGCCCCAAGCCTCGTGTCCTTAAGGCTATAGTAGGACTACAAAAAGAACTAGGACTAGTGGATGCTTGGGCCAAGTTGTGCATTCCAGATCCAGGGTATACTTATTTCTCCGCTGCTCATGTGAAACTGGCCCGATTAGACTTTTTTCTGATATCATCTGAATGGTTATCACAAGCTAGCATGGAGCTACACCCACGAGTCATGTCGGATCATAATCCGTTGGTATTCGACTTGGAGCTAGATGGTCTAGAACATAAAACCAGGAGATGGACTTTTGAAAGGGGGCTTCTCAGTGACTCTGAATATCTGGAATATATGAGGAATTGGTTAGTGGAATTTCTAGAGTTTAACAGAGGCTCTGCGCCCATTTAGATAGTATGGGATACTTTGAAAGCAGGGGTACGGGGAGCAACCCTAAGCTTCAGTCTGAATAAACAAGGAAAGGCCCAAAGGAAGATTAGAGATTCTCATTTGAAGCTTAGAGAGCTAGAGATGCAACTGATTACAGTCATAGAGAGCGGGAAGATACGAAGAATATTCAGGAGCGAATTGCTATAGCAAGAGCAGCAATAAATGAGGGTAATGCAGATAGAGTAGCCGGGAAGTATCTTGCGCAACGGTCAGAGTGGTACGCGTATAGTGAAAGAACTGGTCACCTGTTGGCAGTAAGGGCAAGTCATAAGGCAGCAGCAGGGGCAATCCGAGAGATTCTAGACCAACAGGGACAAACAGTGACTGATAATGAAGGTATTAGGAAAGTGTTCCAGGGGTATTACACCGACCTGTATAATGACACAGCTGGATTCTCGGCAACAGAGATGCAGGAATTTCTCCGCCCCATCAAGTTTAATACAGTCTCAGAAGAAGATAACTTGCAACTAGAGGGTCAGATTGGCAGCTTAGAAATGGATAAGGCACTTAGGGGGTCATTCTGACCCTGGCGGTAGACTACCGCCAGGCCAACGACCGCGGATGCACCGCCAACAGGCTGGCGGTGCATCCATGGGCATTACCGCCGCGGTCAGAAACGGAAAACCGGCGGTGTCCCGCCGGTTTCCCGCTGCCCTGGGGAATCCTCCATGGCGGCGCTGCAGGCAGCGCCGCCATGGGGATTCCAACCCCCTTACCGCCAGCCTGGCTCTGGCGGTTTTGACTGCCAGAACCTGGCTGGCGGTAACGGGTGTCGCGGGCCCTTGGGGGCCCCACCAAGATTTTCAGTGTCTGCCAAGCAGACACTGAAAATCGCGACGGGTGCAACTGCACCCGTCGCACCCCTTCCACTCCGCCGGCTCCATTCGGAGCCCGCATCCTCATGGAAGGGGGTTTCCCGCTGGGCTGGCGGGCGGCCTTCTGGCGGTTGCCCGCCAGCCCAGCGGGAAACTCAGAATTACTGCGGCGGTCTTTTGACCGCGCAGCGGTATTCTGACGGCAGTACTTTGGCGGGCGGCCTCCGCCGCCCGCCAAAGTCAGAATGACCCCCTTAGTGATCTAGCCGCCAGCAAAGCAGCCGGTCCCGATGCTATCCCATTAGAGCTCTACAAAACCTTTAAATCAGAGTTACACACACTGATGCTCGAGCTGTTTATTCAGGTACAAAGTGGTGGGAAGACTCCGCCCTCTTGGGGAATGGCTAATATGGTAGTCTTTCTTAAGAAAGGGAAGGCCCCGCAGAATCCGGCCTCTTACCGACCGATAACATTAATTAATAGTGATGCCAAACTATATTCTAAAATACTGGCTTCATGTCTATCTTTAGTAATTAGGAAACTGGTAACGCCCCGGCAACACGGATTTGTCCCTAGTAGAGATACAGCAGAACATATTCAAAGACTTATTGCGCTGTTTGATGCAACAGGAGTAGCGGAGGAACCTATGGCGGTGGCCCTACTTGATGCAGAGAAAGCAGTGGACCGAGTCAGTTGGAAATACCTCTGGGAGGTTATGGGGAAATATGGCTTCCGAGATCAATTTATAGTGGCAATAAAGGCCATGTACAAGTCACCGGGAGTAAGAATCCAACTAGTGGGAGGGCAGTCCGATTACATCCAAGTGGGGAGAGGCACTAGGCAGGGATGCCCCTGTTCTCCGCTGTTGTTTGCCCTATACATAGACCCTCTGCTCAGACTGCTTGAAGAAAATAGACAGATCACCCCGGTACAAAGATATGGGTGGGATACAAAGGACCTGGCCTATGCAGATGATATTGCCATCGTAACCTCCAATCCAGATACAGCACTGAAGGAAATCAAAAAGATTACTACTAAGTTTGGATCATTCTCTGGGTATTTCTTAAATAAGACTATAACTCAGCTATTGGCTAATCAATTTACGAAATCACAGGATAATCGGAGGGTGGAGCAGGCAAGATACCTCGGTATTAATATTTCGCCAAGGTTAGGGGAAATTGTTAGTATGAACTTGGATCCAATAATGGTTAAAACTAGAAACGATATGCACAGATGGGATAACTTGCACATGACTATGATAGGGAGGTGTAACATGGTCAAAATGATTCTTCTCCCCAAATTACTATACTTATTCAGGACCATACCTCTGATCTTCACAAAAGCTTGCTTTGAGGATCTAGAACGGATGATCATGAGATTTATCTGGGCATATGGCAAGTGCAGAAGGTCGGCTAAACTTATGTCCCTACAGCGCGAAAGGGGGGGGATGGGCTCTGCCTAATTTGAAGTTATACCAATGGGCAGCTGCCTTCCAATACATGCGTCCACTATGGGGGGAAAGACCTGGGGAGAGCAAGGGGGAAGGCACCCTCTATATCCCTAATATATACAAACTACTCGTGGGCTCCGATTCAAAGGGGTGCTTGCTAACTTTTCACGAGCCAGGGTACTATAAGAAAACACAGTACAAAGTACTAGAGGCGGCTTTTAAATCCTGGCGGCCTTGGCGAACAAAGAATGGGCTGGGGAGATTTAACTACTATACTTTAATCAAGAATAACCCTTCGCTCCCCGATATCTTTAAAGATGGTTATATGACAAAGTGGTCTTCGAAAGGGATTGTGAGGCTGGGGGATTTTTTCGATGACGCTGGAATCGAAACATTCACGAGTCTCCAAGAACGGTTTGCCTTATAATGAAAGGACTTCTTTAAATTTCTACAGGTACGAGATTTTCTGAGCTGGAAGACCGGTGGGTCACAGGGGTTTAAAAGTAACCAACTGTTAGAACACATCCTGGGAGAATCGAATTTAACTATCAAAGTAATCTACTCCTTGTTAATGGCAGAGCAACTTGATGATTTGGAGAAGCATAGAGAACGGTGGAGCGGAAAATTGGTCGATGGAAGCGCCAATTTTCTTAATTCACTCGAGCTAGGCCACACTGTACTATTATCTTCGTCTCTACAGGCACAACACTATAAAACTGTGTTTAATCTGTACTATACACCAGCCCACCTTGCTAAGTGGGGGGATCACAAGGAATCAACTGCCCAAGTTGTGGGGAGCACGCAACAGATGTAATACATATGTTCGCCACCTGTAGAGAATTAAAGGCACTGATAGATGGGATGCAACTTGTAATAAAATAAATTGTGGGGTATGAGGTGGTCCTTACCCCAGAAATTCTGGTTCTAGGGATGGCCGAACAAACAAGGGGACGACAGAGGGCTTTCATCTTTCTTGCTATGGCAGTGTATCGTTTATTTATTTCCACTGTATGGCTGAACAGGTTACCACCATCTTGGCAACAGTGGCTGGGCAGGTTAATATCGGTATATTATGTGGAGACCCCCCTGTATGAGCGGAAGGGAAGACTGGCCAGAATGAAAGGGAATATGGTTTGGGGTCAGTTTCGGAGCTGGCTTATGGTTAATGACTAATGTACTAAAATTATGTTTCTTTTTTTTTGCTTTTGTTATGATTTCCTGCGTTGGGATATATGGAGGAAATGCACCGAACCCCCCAGTTGAAGAAGGTTTAATTGTATACTGTATCTGTTTATCTGCTTTTGTGGAAAAAAAATATATAACAAATAAATAAAAAATAAATAAAAATAAATTGACCGCATAAAAGAAAAAAAAAAAAAAGGGGTGTCCCAGCCTATGTTTTCCACTGTGTTGTCCGGAGCGTTGTCTGCCCTGCTGAAACACATGCAGAGCTACATCGTTTTCCCTCAGGTGAAGAATTTGCCTACAGTGAAAGGAGACTTCTATGCCCTGGGACATATCACTGACATCATAGGTGCCATTGATGGGACATATGTGGCTTTGGTACCCCCCGCAGGAGTGAACAGGTGTACTGAAACCAGAAGAGTTATCATTCCATGAATGTGCAGATGGTGTGTTTGGCAGACCAGTACATCTCCTATGTTAATGCCAAATTCCCTGGCTCAGTGCATGACGCTTACATCCTGCGGAATAGCAGCATCCCTTATATGATGGGTGAACTCCAGAGGCACCGTGTGTGGCTATTAGGTGAGCACCTGGAAGCAAGTCAGTGGGAATGGTTGTCTGGGTCTGGGGATATCCGTACAGGTTAGTGTGTGCCTAACAGTTGTCCCTCGCCATTTTCAGGTGACTCTGGTTACTCCAACCTGTCGTGGCTACTGACCCCAGTGAGGAATCCCAGGACAAGGGCAGAGGAGCGCTACAATGAGCCCCATAGGCGAACTCCGCATATAATAGAGCGGACCTTCGGCCTCCTAAAGGCCAGGTTCAGGTGCCTCCATATGACAGGAGGATCCCTATTTTACTCACCAAATAAGGTGTGCAGATCATTGTGGCCTGCTGTATGCTTCACAACTTAGCTTTGCGACGACAGGTGCCTTTTCTGCAGGAAGATGGTCCAGATGAGGGTGTTGTTGCAGCTGTGGAGCCTGTGGACAGTGAAGACGGGGAAGCAGAAGAAGAGGACATGGACAACAGGAACTCGGTGATCCAGCAATATTTCCAGTGAGACACAGGTAAGAATACAAACCTGCCTACTACATGTACTTTAACACTACTACCTCTCTACTGTCTGTCGTTTTCACCCAGTGTATGGTCACTGAGTTGTCACTTTCCCTTACGATTTCAAAGATGTGGGTCCCACTGTGTGACATCTGCTTTGATTCCTCATGGACTACAGCTGTGTGACATAGGTATGTTGACATTACAATTGAAAGAGCATTTTGCCACAGTAATTGCTAAAACACTATTCCGAAAATCACAGACTGACTCCACTTTGTATTGTGCTTCAAGGGTGTTTATTTAAGTGCTCAATATTGGAGGGGGTTGCAAAATGGTGAGGGTTGATGGTGGAGGAATGTCCATGGCAGAGTCCAGTCTATTAGTCTCTGAGGTGCATTGCCCAATTGGGCATAGGAAGTGGAGCTGGGGCAGTTTAAGGATGGACAGGGTGACAAAGTGGGACAGAAGGATAACATTCAGGGTGGTCTCATTTCTTGGCGGGGTCTTAACATCGTTCTGTGTCTTTGTTCTGGATGTCATGGACCGTTTGCGGGGTGGTTCTCCCTCTGTAGTGGGTGGGGTGCTGGTGTGGTGGTCCTGTGGCGGTGCCTCCTGTCCACTAGCGCCGGCGGAGGTGGTGGGCAGTTCATCGTCCATGCTAGTGTCAGGGGCCCCTTGTTGTGCCACAATGTCCCTCCTGGTGTTGAGTACTTCCTTCAGCACCCCTATGATGGTGCCCAGGGTGGAATTGATGGTTCTGAGTTCCTCCCTGAAGCCCAAATACTGTTCCTCCTGCAGGCTCTGGGTCTCCTGAAACTTGGCCAGTACCGTTGCCATTGTCTCCTTGGAGTGGTGGTAGGCTGCCATGATGGAGGAGAGGGCCTCATGGAGAGTGGGTTCCCTGGGCATGTCCTCCCCCTGTCGCACAGCAGCCCTCCCAGTTCCCCTGTGTTCCTGGGCCTACGTCCCCTGGACCGTGTGCCCACTACCACTGCCCCTAGGTCCCTGTTGTTGTTGGGGTGGTGGGTTAGCCTGGGTTCCCTGTAGTGGTGGACACACTGCTGATTGACGTTTCCTGGCGACAGAGGTATGGGCCCACTGGGTGGGTGCTGTGCTGGTGTTTCCAGAGGGGGGAAGCTCTGTGGTGGCCTGTGACTGTGTGAGGGGAACCGACTGTCCAGAGGTCCCCGATGGACCGGGCTGGTCACCTAGATCCAGTTGGACAGAGCTGCTGTCATCACTGTGGGCCTCATGTGTTGGTGGTGTGGACATGTGTGGACCCTCCTGTCCGGTGATGTTGGGTAGAGGTCCTGCAGGGGTGTAAAAGGATGTTTATTACATCTGTGTGTGCCATGGTGTGCAATGGGTGGGTGTCCGTGTACCCCAGTGCTTGAATTCCTGTGTAGGACCTTGTGTGATGATGGTTTAGGGGGGTGTATGGGTATGTGCAGTGGCCATGCTTTGGTGATGGGTGTCCATGCTTTGTTGTTGCATGCAGGGCTTGGTGTTGGGATATGTGGGTTGTGATAATGGAACATTTGTGAGGAGTAGGAGTGATGGGGGTGAGGGTGAGGGTGAGGGTGGGGGTATGTGATGGCATGCAGGTAGGGTGGGGGATGTAATAGTTAAGATTTGACTTACCAGAGTCCATTCCTCCATCTACTCCTTCGAGGCCCTCAGGATGCAGAAGCACCAAGACCTGCTCCTCCCATGATGTTAGTTGTGGGGGAGGATGTGGGGGTCCGCTGCCAGTCTGCTGAACTGCAAGGTGGTGTCTTGAGACCACGGAACGCACCTTCCCCCATAGGTCGTTCCACCTCTTCCTGATGTCAATCCCGATTTCTTGGGTGCTGTCCCACTGTGTTGACCATGTCCACGATTCTTCGCCATAGCTCCATCTTCCTAGCAATGGAGGTGTGTTGCACCTGTGATCCGAATAGCTGTGGCTCTACCCGCAAGATTTCCTCCACCATGACCCTGAGACCCTCCTCAGAGAACCTGGGGTGTCTTTGCCGTGCCATGGGGTGGTGTGGGTGATGTGTGGGGTGGTGTGTGTGGTGATAGGTGGGGTGATATTTAGTGGTGTGTTGTGTGAGGTGCGTGGAAGTTCTGTGGGTGATGGTATTGTGTGCCTGTGGATGCTTGGTAGTTGTTTGTGGTGTCTCCCTCTGTCCTTCGTTCGGGATTTTTGGTCTTAGGGGTTTGTGGGTGATGTGGGTGTGTGTTTTATATTGTATTGAGTGTGTGGGAGTGATGTGTGTATGTGTATCAGGTGTGTGTATTTGGAATTGTCCAATGTGGCTGTGTTTTGAATGTGTGTGTGTATTTTGAGCGCGGCGGTGTGTACCGCCAATGGAATACCGCGGTTGAAAGACCGCCGCGTGGATTCATGTGTCGTGATAGTGTGGGCGCATTTCTGTTGGCGTGACGGTGGAGGTTTTGTTTTCGCCAGTTTATCACTGACCTTTGGTGCGGCAGACTTGTGTGGGTGTCTGAATTTTGGCGGATTCCGTGCTGTGGGTCATAATAGCTGTGGCGGAGTTCCGCGGCTGCGGCCGTGTGTTGGCGGTCTTTTGCACGGCGGTAAGCGGCTTTCACCTCCAATGTTGTAATGAGGGCCTATGTGCCATTAGACTGAGTAATAGTAACATCTGTTATTTCCAGCGCTTAGAAATGGGTAGAAATGTGGGTAACAGTATTAAGCAGTGGAAATGGAGTAGAAATATGGGACGTAAATGTGTGATTGTGTTTGTTTCTTACTCTTCAATAAGACTAACAAAGTGAAGGGGTGTATATGATCAGTGGGATAGAAGTCTCGCCATCGTTAGGTCTGGTCTAGAGCCAACTTTAGCTGTCTCGAGAGCCTAGCGTTATTAAAAAAATTATAAATATAAATATACATACATACATATTCAGATGGTTGCTTTGTCAGCCCTCTTTTTTAATTGTTCTGTGGAGCTGTCATTCATGTTTTCCAAGGCCCACCACACCCTAAAGCATGGGTCAATTTATCACAGCCCTAAAGCCATTAGCTCTCTTGCAGTATGACTGATGACATATTTTCCTGATCAAGTGTGCACATCCACCTAAAAAAGAAGTGCACTTCAGTACCATGGTAGGTGGGCCAATAAATTACTTTACTAAAGTTTATTCTTCTTTTCTTTTAATTCCTTATACTATCTCTCTTTTTTGCACTTTTGGTCATCCTTGTACATTTGAATAAGTCTTCAGGTTCTACAAGGAATTTAAAGCAAATAGCACTGTTTGCATGCCAATAACAATCATATTTCTCTACAGTTTACATCTATATTTGTGCTACACACACCACCCTGCTAGGTAGCACTCATGTTTTTTTTTATTCCAAATTTGTAGCTTAAACATACAGCACCATATTTAGGTAGAGACATATTTTTATTTTTTCTTCTTTTTTAAATTTCTGGTGCACGTTTGAAGTAAATAATAAAGAAAAAAAACATCTCTCCAACTTGCCAAACCAGACCTATTGGCTTTGTGAATGCTTTTTTAGTGTAGATACATGGCTTCTCTTCAGAAGGTATGAAGCGTTGATTACATGTTATTCATGAAGTTTCATTATCAACGAGCCAAGACTCAATAGATCCATTTCTCAATTATTATTTTTTTGCAGACATAATTTCCAATATAAAATTTGTATCCACATTTACGGCATCGTGAGTGGTGGAATTCTTGTTGTGAAACCATCAGGATAATAAATTTTCACCATTTGTAAATAAACTAAATGGATGGTGAAAGTACACTTTTCTAAAGGGACCGCAAATCATAATTGAATGGTACAGAGGTGCACTGTGCAACTCCTAGGGGCATATTTATACTCTGTTTGCGCCGGAATTGCGTCGTTTTTTTTGACGCAATTCCGACGCAAAACTAACTCCATATTTATACTTTGGCGTTAGACGCGTCTAGCGCCAAAGTCCATGGAGTTTGCGTCATTTTTTTGCGTGGACACCTACTTTGCGTTAATGAGATGCAAGGTAGGCGTTCCCGTCTAAAAAATTGACTCCGAGGCATGTGCGCCGTATTTACACTCCCGGGCAAAATTCAAGCCCGGGAGTGGGCGGGTCAAAAAAAATGACGTACGCCGTTTTCGCGCCGTTTTTTAGCGCCTGGAAAAGGCAGGCGTTAAGGGACCTGTGGGCTCGGAAGGAGCCCAGAGGTGCCCTCCCATGCCCCCAGGGATCCCCCCTGTCACCCTTGCCCACCCCAGGAGGACACCCAAGGCTGGAGGGACCCATCCCAGGGACATTAAGGTAAGTTCAGGTAAGTATTTTTTTTTTTTGTGGCATAGGGGGGCCTGATTTGTGCCCCCCTACATGCCACTATGCCCAATGACCATGCCCAGGGGACAGGGCCATTGGGCAAGGGGGCATGACTCCTGTCTTTGCTAAGACAGGAGTCATGTCAATGGGGGTTGGGAGTAAAAAAAAAATGGCGCAAATCGGGTTGCGGCGCAAATTTTGCCTCAGCCTGACTTGCCCCATTTTTTGTCGCCCAAGCTCCATTTTCCCCTACGCCGGCGCTGCCTGGTGTACGTCATTTTTTTTAACGCACACCAGACAGCGCCGGCGGCTAACGCCGGCTAACGACATTGAATAAATACGGCACCCGCATGGCGCTTCAGAATGGCGTTAGCCAGCGCTAATTTTTTTGACGCAAAACTGCATTAGCGCAGTTTTGCGTCAAAAAGTATTAATATGGCCCTTAATCTTGTCCTTCTTGTTTCATTTGCCAGTGGTAAAATGGCGTCCATGTCAAGTGAGGTGAGAAAAATGGCCTATAAGTGCTATGTGGACACGCAAAAACCCCTCATAAATAGCAGGTGATAAATGGGAGCATGGTGGCAGATGTTGCACACAATGAGATGGGTCACACATGGATCTCGCTAGGCCAGGGAATAGTTTCATTCTCCTCCGTGGAGTCACGTGGATATCGGGTTGCTCCTGAGCCTGCAGTTGCTTGACAGAGTTTGAGGCGGTTTTCCCAGTGAATTTCTGCAAATAATAAAATCAGGCCTTGTGTCCTAGCACTTGGTAAGGCATGAACACGTGATCATGTGGAGTCGAACGGAACAGTCTCCGCTCCTTGGTAAAAAGTTTTGGTTAACTCGTGATTTGCCCCTACGGCCCATATGTATACTTTTTTTTGGGTCGCATTTGGGTCATTTTTTTACGCAAACATGGCGCAAACTTACACAATATAGGGGCACATTTATACTTTTTGCCGCAAACCTGCACCCGCGCAGGTTTGAGGAAAAAAGTATAGCGCCGGCTAGCGCCATTCCTAGACGCCCGCCAGGTTCCATATTTAAGGAATGGCGCTAGTCGGTGCTAAGGCCCTGTTAGCGTCCTTTGAAAGGACGCTAACAGGGCCTGGGAGGCGTAGGGGGGACCGGGTCTTGTGCACCAAATTATGGCGCTATACTGTTTAGAGGCAAACAAATTGCCTTTACGCAGTGTAGTGCCATTTTCTGGCGCACAGACCCCATGGACATGGCTCCTGTCTTAGTAAAGACAGGAGCCATGCCCACCACCCCAATGGCCATGCCCAGGAGACAAATGGCCCCTCCTGGGCATGGCCATTGGGGCCAGCGCTGTGCAGGGAGCCCCATGTCAGTGGCCAGGAGTGGTGTTGGGCAGAAAAATAAAATACTTACCCCGATTTACCTTTGGATGGGTCCCCCGTCCGTGGGTGTCCTCCTGGTGTGTGGTAGGGGTGGGTGGGGGTGTGCCTGGGTACAGAGAAGGGCCCCTGTGGGCAATTGCCATGGTCTCTGACCATGGAAATCTGCCTCCAGATCCCCTTACGCCTGCCCATACCCTTAAGGCCCTCCTCCTCCTGTGTGTGATTTTTGCACGGGAGGATAAATAAGGCACTAGAGCCTTTGAGGCATTTTTGCCCAGGAACACCTATCTAGCATCTCATTGATGCAAAGTAGTTTTCCGTAGGCACAAAATGACGTTAAGTCCAATATTTTGGCGCTAGACATGTCTAGTGCCAAAATATAAATCTGGAGTTAAGTTTGCACTGGATTTGCGTAACAAAATGATGCAAATCTGGTGCAGAGTATAAATATGGGCCCTAATTGTATTTTGTAAGGTTACGCCACTTTTGCGTCAAAAAGTGACACAAATGCGGTGCAAAAGTATAACTATGGGTCTAAGGGCCAGATGTAGCAAATGGTTTTTCCCATTCTGTGTCAATGGGAAAATGTGTTCGTACATATGGCCCTAAAAGCCTTTCCAAGGACAAGGAACATCCCCCATATTACAGAATTATAGGGCAAATGATTTGTCCACAGGAACAATTATTTTCCATTTTGAAAAAGTTGCATGGTATACAAGTGCAGAATGTTCCATCTGGTGATTTTTTTTTGCATTTGAGTAATCCTGCAAAACTGTACATTATGTAGATTACTAGTGGTGCTCATTGGCTTGTTGTGAGTCCAAAAAGTTGCAAATCTAATAAAAAGGGAGAAATTAGCGTTTTTATTTTTCAACCCCTGCCTTGAAATGAGTGCTTGATTTACTGAAGAAATCTACAATCTTAAATGCTAAGAACGCTGTAGTATCACAACAGTTTGGCAAGGAATAGAGATGTCTGCTTCGTTCTTGAGGATATTGTCATTATTTTATAAAGGAGACTCACCTGTAAAATCCAGAAGATGAGTTTGTTTGTATGGTCTTTTGCTGAGGCATTTTCTCTTGTACTGATTTTTCTTGGAAGATGATCTCTGCACGAAACAGCAAGGGGAGAGAAGGGATGCTTGAAATAATCGCAGCTACTGCCAATCACTAGGGGTCTAATTCCAGTCCATTGTTTTGCTCCCAACCATGCAACTCTAGACATAGAATAGCTGTATGCAAATGAGTCTTTGTCATGATGTCTGCAGCAGTCCGCTGCAGTCCGTGGGTGAAAATCCCACTGTCAAAGACACCAAGCTGCACCTTCTAAGCAAAGTTTTGCAAGCAACGGGTATCAGTGGGGAAAACATAAAGTAAGTTACAAGGCACTAGGTCAATAGCTACACAACTATGTTGAAATAGCAAACATTAAAAAGCAATATAAAATACGAAGCATCTACCTTTATTCACTCCTACATTAGCTGTCTCTATTCAGTCATGGCAACTGTGATGGCTATTCTGTCCGCCATATTACAAATATATTAAATCCTATGGCACTTGTAACAAGATAGACGGAATATCTGTTAGGTTTTTGATGGAGTACCTGTACATTTACTATAAATCAGGCTCCAAATATTTACAACTGACACCTGTGGCATATGGATTAAACTCACACAGGCCAACACCAGTTGCCTTGACCTAGAAAGAAGACACACATATCCCTAACTCAAGAGATCCCATGTCAAAACTCATTTAAAATGGTATTCAGTCTGTGTACCTAATGTGCTCTTTAAAACAGAACGTCCTTAAATGTAATTCTGCGTACCATTTTCACCTCATTATTACAGGACATGTCTATCTTTTTATGTATAAAGTTCTCCGCCCCAACTGCTGAGTCTTCACCGCAGTAAATTTACTATGAACTTGTTACTCAAAAGTGTAAGGTTTGTGAGTCAGGCCTCGCGTGATGGGTTTTCAGGAACTGACTTTCCCATTATAACTTATTTATGCACCTTCTGTTTCTTATTGACACTTGAGATTTTACAAATATTACAGGCTTCCCGGGTGCTTTAAAAGTGACACAGAAGCTTTCATTCTATGTGAGATTCTATAACAAGCCAGTTGATTCTGTAAAAGGACAATGTAGGTATTGTAGCAGAGTTGATTCTGTAAGAGGACATTGTAGGTATTAGTTCCAGAGATCATCCGGACCACCGTGGCTTTCATAGGTTCTAAAGAAGAAATGGGAATGCCTGAGAGGTTTGGATTGCATTGTCCAAGTGAGATAGGACACTGGTATTTCAGTGCAGAAGTCCTTCGGAAGCAGGAGAGGTTTAATTTTTTTTTAGCAAGAAGAGAAAGCCCTTGCAGAGCGCCTTGCAGAGTAGAGGGGTTGGACCTATTGTCAAAAATAGTACACAATCTAATTTAGCCTCAGATAAACCTATTGATTTGCTGAATACCACGAAAAATGTTGTAGACATTGTTTTGGTGCCACGTGTTATTGAGGAGATGATGAAGGGATTATTTCGTACTGCCATAAGAGCCATATCTGCTAACATCCAAATATATAATAACTAAGATGCTAAATGTATTCTTAGTGTTTATGAATCTTCCCTGAGCATTTCATTTCATTAATAGAGGTAAATTGTGAACTACTCTGCTACAAACTGAGAATGTAAGCATTATAAAAATAAATGTTGCATGTTTCATCAATTGTACACCACAATTAAATATTATGCTTAAAGCAATTGTCAATTGCTTTTGCTCAATCAAAGGTATATGGCAGTAGCACAAACTGCATCCATTTCTAAGGTGCATTGACTCACTAAGGATGTCATAGAAACTCCTGGTATAGTAATGAAACTGCTGGATTTGGGCAGCAGCACCACCAAGTGCATGGTACTGAGGGGCATATTTATACTCCGTTTGCTCCGAATTTGCGTCGTTTTTTTCGACGCAAATTTGGCGCAAAACTAACGCCATATTTATACTTTGGCGTTAGACGCGTCTAGCGCCAAAGTATGGGCAAATAGCGTCATTTTTTTGCGTGAACGCCTTCCTTGCGTTAATGAGATGCAAGGAAGGCGTTCCCGTCTAAAAAAATGACGGCGACGCAAATGCGTCGTATTTATACTCCCGGGCAAAAATCACGCCCGGGTGTGGGCGGGGCAAAAAACCCCGCATTTGCGCCACTTTTTAACGCCTGGGTCAGGGTAGGCGTTAAGGGGCCTGTGGGCTCAAAATGAGCCCACAGGTGCCCTCCCCTGCCCCCAGGGACCCCCCCTGCCACCCTTGACCACCCCAGGAGGACACCCAAGGATGGAGGGACCCATCCCAGGGACATTCAGGTAAGTTCAGGTAAGTATACATTTTTTTTTTTTTTTTTTTTGGGTGGCATGGGGGGCCTTATTTGTGCCCCCCTACATGCCACTATGCCCAATGACCATGCCCAGGGGACATAAGTCCCCTGGGCATGGCCATTGGGCAAGTGGGCATGACTCCTGTCTTTACTAAGACAGGAGTCATGTAAATGGCGTCTGGGCGTCGTTAAAAATGGCGCAAATCGGGTTAAGACGATTTTTTAGCGTCAACCTGACTTGCGCCATTTTTAAGACGCCCTAACGCCATTTTTCCCTACGCCGGCGCTGCCTGGTGTACGTGGTTTTTTTCCACGCACACCAGGCCGCGCCGGTCTGCTTGCGCCGGCTAACGCCATTCAATAAATACGGCGCCCGCATGGCGCTTCAGAATGGCGTTAGCCGGCGCAAAAATTTTTGACGCTAAACTGCGTTAGCGCAGTTTAGCGTCAAAAAGTATAAATACGGGCCTGAGTCTGATCCTGCACTGTGTGATAGCTGTCGGCCTAACCCTTCCGGCCAGCCAGCAGCACTTTACCAGGACTTAAGAGTAAAGGTGATTTGTGGCAACCCTTCACCTGACCCCTTGATTTCTCAGGGCAACCGTGGTAGAACAGATCTTCCCCCTTTCTCTCAGTCACAAAACAGACGCATGACTAGGTTCAATATGTTTTATTGAGTCAACTATATTCTATGTAAAAAGGCATGCATGATAAAACATTTAAAAGCAAGGCAGTGACAAGTAATCTGAAACATAGGAAACGTCCCACCCTACTGTCACAACAATGGTTCTAGAATCCCTGCCAGCACTACTAAGATTCTATACAAGAACATGGCTTTGACATGTGGGAGAGGGAGAACCTGGTGTGCGGCAGGACGGCTGCGTGCTTTGTGCTCACCTGGGCTCCCCGGTGGAAAGACTCTGAAGGGCTTTTCTTTTTACTCTTCGGATTCTGGATTGGTGGCGGATTTGTGGCTGCATGTTTCTTGAGGGCCGCGCCCTTGATAGGGAAGGCATCGGTGGGGCGGCAAGATGGACTCATGCCATCCTGGAGCTGCGAAGAAGTCGCCGATTTGTTTCACACGTTGCCCTTCAGGGGAACGTGGGCAGAGGCAGCACTAGTCATGCTGCACCTTCCTTGTCACGCTGTGCAACCCTGGAACTTCTGGAAACCGAGAGGACAGCAGGTGGGGTAAGGAAATCCCTTGTAGAGGCTGTGGAAGGTGACCAGAGTTTAATGATAAGGGGCCCTACATTCTTTAAAAGTAAACAAAGGGGATGCCTAAAAAGAGATAAAACTGCCCCTACGAACAATATTGGTGCAGACCAGAGGGTAGAGAGGAGGGGGGCAACTGCTTGATAAGTTGAAAAATTCCCAAAGAAAAGAACAAATATGCAATCTTGAGATAACCAAATCTAGGCAAAGAACTAGTGTTGTAGGTACCAAAGTTACCCCATCTCTATGGGCTTATTTTAGGGCTTTGCCCTTAGTAGCATCTAATACTTCTGGCCCCCAGATGGAGCACTTACCGAGAGAGGGATCCCTGCCTATGCAAGATCTGGAGTTGGATAAGGGGGAATCTGTGTCCTCCCCATTGACAGAACTATCTCTTATTTTACCTCTCAACGCAAGTCAAGTTTCAAATCAAGACAAGGGCAGGGGAGGAGTGAATGTCTTGGAGAGGCAGGAGATTCTCAACTCATCTGGACCTTCGGAACATATGGATCCTTCACATCCGTTAGACACTCAGGGGCATATTTATACTCTGTTTGCGCCGGAATTGCGTCGTTTTTATGACGCAATTCTGACGCAAAACTAACTCCATATTTATACTTTGGCATTAGACCCGTCTAGCGCCAAAGATCTCGGAGTTTGCGTCATTTTTTAGCGTGGACACCTACCTTGCGTTAATGATATGCAAGGTAGGCGTTCCCGTCTAAAAAACTGACTCCAAGGCATGTGCGTTGTATTTATACTCCCGGGCAAAAATGACGCCCGGGAGTGGGTGGGTCAAAAAAAATGACGTACAGGCGCCTTTGCGCCGTTTTTTTGCGCCTGGTCAGGGTAGGCGTTAAGGGACCTGTGGGCTCGGAAGGAGCCCAGAGGTGCCCTCCCATGCCCCCAGGGACACCCCATGTCACCCTTGCCCACCTCAGGAGGACACCCAAGGATGGAGGGACCCACCCCTGGGACATTAAGGTAAGTTTTTTTTTTTTTTTTTGTGGCATAGGGGGGCCTGATTTGTGCCCCCCTACATGCTACTATGCCCAATGACCATGTCCAGGGGACAGAAGTCCCCTGGGCATGGCCATTGGGCAAGGGGGCATGACTCCTGTCTTTGCTAAGACAGGAGTCATGTCAATGGGGGTTGGGAGTAAAAAAAAAATGGCGCAAATCGTGTTGCGGCGCAAATTTTGCCTCAGCCTGACTTGCCCCATTTTTTGGCGCCCAAGCTCTATTTCCCCCTACGCCGGCGCTGCCTGGTGTACGTCATTTTTTTTAACGCACACCAGACAGCGCCGGCGGCTAACGCCGGCTAACGTCATTGAATAAATACGGCGCCCAAATGGTGCTTCAGAATGGCGTTAGCCGGCGCTAATTTTTTTGACGCAAAACTGCGTTAGCGCAGTTTTGCGTCAAAAAGTATAAATATGGCCCTCAGTTTCAGGCTCAGGCTGTGGCGCCTGAACCTAAAACATTGGAAAGTATGCTCCTGTCACTTACAGATGATATCAAAAAGGGTTTCATGATTTGCGAGGCAACTCGAGGTGAGATAAGGTTGGCTTGTGAATCACTGGAAAATAAATTTAATCTTTTGGCTCTTAGAACTTGAGCCCTTGAGGATTCGGTTGAAGTTATAAAAGGAGAACTGAGTAGGAACAAAGAATAAATGCAATTGTTAAGAGGGAGTGAGCATGACTTGAGGGAGAAGTTAGAACATTTAGAAAATAGGTCTAGAAGGAACAATTTAAGAATGTTAAATGTGCCAGAAGGTGCAGAGGGAGCAGATTTGAAAAAATATGTAGTTTCTCTTATCAAAAGTGCAATGGCTTTGGAAGAATCTGAGGCGAAGATTATGAGTGATATCCAGAGGATTCATAGAGATCCCTTTCAGAGGAAACCCAATAATAAGAAACCGCAGAAGATCTTAGTGAATTTTCAAACTTATCGTTTGAAGGAGAAAATATTGGCGAAGGCCCTAGGTGTGAATTCTTTAGAAGGTGAGGAATTCTCATTTGAGATTAGATCGGACCTTTCCAGGACAACACTGAATAGGCAATGGGAGTTGGGAAGACGGTTGGAGGAATTAAAAAATGTAGGTCCGGTAGCCCAGATTAAATTTTCAGCAAACCTTTGGGTAATGCATAATAATAAAATGCATAACATTAGGTATCCTGCTGCAGCAGATGAATTATTAGAAAGTATAAAGAAGGGGGGTGTAGTGTAGGGAAGCCGGGGAGCTCATGGCCACTCAAAATGGGACCAGTAGGTCTGTCAATAATAAGGGGGGTTCTTATAGGGGGAGGGGAGGGCACACAGTGTAGATGGGGGCACAGTAGGGGATAGTTGGTGGTCACTGAGTAGGGAGTATCTAGGCGAAATGGGAAAAATAACCTCATACACCTCAGTTTACCTAATTCTAACTGGATAATGTACAGGGGAGTCAGGGAGTCGGGAAAAAAAAAATAAAATTAGGCCCTCATTACAACATTGGTGGTAAATCCAGCTTACCGCCGCGCAGAAGACCGCCAACACACCACTGCGGCGGCAGAATTCCGCTACAGCTATTATGACCCACAGCTCGGAATCCGCC
Source organism: Pleurodeles waltl (assembly GCF_031143425.1). Classification (NCBI taxonomy): domain Eukaryota; kingdom Metazoa; phylum Chordata; class Amphibia; order Caudata; family Salamandridae; genus Pleurodeles; species Pleurodeles waltl. The sequence goes on from NC_090445.1 coordinate 950,873,599, forward strand.
ATAATCCAGACACCCACACAAGTCCGCCACACCAAAGGTCAGTGATAAACTGGCGATAACAAAACCGACACGTCAGGCCAACAGGAATACTCCCACACTATCACGACTCACGAATCAACGTGGCGGTCTTTCAACCGCGGCATTCCATTGGCGGTACACACCGCTGTGCTCAAAATACACACACATTTACAAAACACAACCACATTGGACAATTTGAAATACACACACCTGATACACATAGACACACCACTCCCACACACCCAATCCAATATAAAACACACACCCACATCACCCACAAACCCTTACTACCAAAATTTCGAAAGAAGGCCAGAGAGAGACACCACCAGAAACAACACTTGCATCCACAGACACACAACATCATCACTCACACAACATCCAGGCACCTCAAACAACACACAACAACACATCCCCTCACACATCACAACACACACCACCTCACACATCACCCACACCACATCATGGCACCTCAACAACACCCCAAGTTCTCTGAGGAGGAGCTCAGGGTCATGGTGGAGGAAATCGTCCGGGTAGAGCCACAGCTATTTGGATCACAGGTGCAGCACACCTCCATTGCTAGGAAGATGGAGCTATGGCACAGAATCGTTGACAGGGTCAACGCAGTGAGACAGCATCCAAGAACTAGGGATGACATCAGGAAGAGGTGGAACGACCTACGGGGGAAGGTGCGTTCCGTGGTCTCCAGACACCAGATTGCAGTACAGTGGACTGGCGGTGGACCACCACCTCTTCCCCCACAACTAACAACATGGGAGGAGCAAGTCTTGGCAATACTGCATCCTGAGGGCCTCGCAGGAGTAGCAGGAGGAATGGACAATGGTGAGTCGACTCCTAACTATTATAACCCCCACCCTATCTGCATGCCATCACATACCCCCACCCTCACCCTCACCCCCATCACTCCAACACCTCAAATATGTCCCACTATCACAACCCACCCATCCCAACACCAAGCCCTGCATGCAACACCAAAGCATGGACACCCATCACCAAAGCATGTCCACTACAGATACCCACACAGACCCCAAACCAAATATCACACAAGGACCTAGACAAAAATGCAAGCACTGTAGTACAGGGTCACTCACCCATTGCACACGGTGGCACAAACAGATGCAATAATCATGCCTTTACACCCCTGCAGGACCCCTACCCAACGTCACCGGACAGGAGGTTCCAGACATATCCAGTCCCCCCACAGAAGAGGCCCACAGTGATGACAGCAGCTCTGCACAACTATATCAAGATGACCAGCCCGGCCCATCAGGGACCTCAGGACAGTCGGTTCCCCTGACACTGGCACAAACCACCTCAGAACCTCCCCCCTCAGGAAACACCACCACAGCACACACCCAGCGGGCCCATCCCTCTGTCCCCAGGACACGTCAAGAAGCAGTGTGTCCACCACTACAGGGAACCCAGGAAAACCTACCACACCAAGAAAATCAGGGACCTGGGGGCAGTGGCAGAGGGCACACGGTTCAGGGGAGAGAGGAACAGGAAAACAGGGGAACTGGGAGGACTGCTGTGCGACAGGGGGAGGACAGGCCCAGAGAACCCACTCTCCACAAAGCCCTCTCCAACATCATGGGAGTGTACCATCTTTCCCAGGAGACGATGGCAATGGTACTGGCCAACTTTCAGGAGACCCTGCAGCTGGAGGAGGAACACTATCTGGCGATCAGGGAGGAACTGAAGTCCATTAACACCACCTTGGTCACCATTGTAGGGGTGCTCCAGGACCTTGTCAACACCAGGAGGGACACTGTGGCACATCAAGGGGCCCCTGACACTAGCCTGGATGATGAACAGCCCTCCACCTCTGCCGGTGCTAGTGGACAGGAGGCACCGCCAAAGGACCACAACACCAGCACCCCACCCACTGCAGATGGAGAGCCACCCCGCAAAAGGTCCCTGAGATCCAGGAACAAGACAGAGAACATTGCCAAGACCCCTGCCAGGAAATGAGACCCCCCTGAATGTCACCCTTCTGTCCCACTTTGTCACCCTGTCCATCCTTCAACTGCCCTTGCTCCACTTCTTATGCCCCTTTGGACAATGCACCTGTGAAACAAATAGACTGGACTCTGCCATGGACATTCCTTCACCATCACCCCTGCCCATTTTACAACCCCCTCCACTTATTTGCACAGAAATAAACACACATAAATCACAAAACAATCTGGAGTCAGTCTGTGCTTTCACAAATGTGTAATTGCAATAACTATGGAACATATCAATGTCAATGTAATTGTCCACATACCAGTGAAACACAGCTGCAGGGCTGGAGGAAATATAGCAAAGGTCACAAAGTGGGACCCACATCTGTTAAATCGAAAGGCAAAGTGACAAGTCAGGGTCCATACACTGAGTGAAAATAAATGACAGACTTACGATAGCTCAAACCATAGTATTAGATGTGTGAGGCAGTGACATCTTCTTACCTATGTTTCAGTGGAAGTATTGCTGGATAACGTTGTTTCTGTTGTCAATGTCCTCTTCTTCTGCCTCCTCTTCTTCACTGTCCAAAGGTTCCAAAGCTGCAACAAGACCTCCAGCTGGACCATCCTCCTGCGGATAAGGTACCTGTCGTCGCAAAGACAGGTTGTGAAGCAAACAGCAGGCCACGATGATCTGGCACACCTTCGTTGGTGAGTAGTAGAAAGAACCACCTGTCATATGGAGGCACCGGAACCTGGCCTTCAGGAGGCCAAAGGTCCATTCGATCACACTCCTAGTTCGCCCATGTGCCTCATTGTAGCGTTCCTCTGCTTTGTCCTGGGATTTCTCACTGGGGTCAGTAGCCATGACTGGTTGGGGTACCCAGAGCCACCTGCAAATGTCAAGGGACAACTGTTAGGCACACACTAACCTGTAGGCACAACCCCATACCCAGAGAACTATTCACACTGCATAGGGTCCTTGGCCTCACCTATTAGCCACACACAGTGCCTCTGGAGTTGCCTCATCACATAAGGGTTGCTGCTATTCCTCAGATTGTAAGCGTCATGCACTGAGCCAGGAAAATTGGCATTTACATCGGCGATGTACTTGTCGGCCAAACACAGCATCTGCACGTTCATCGAATTGTAGCTCTTCCGGTTTCTGTACACCTGTTCACCCCTGCATGGGGATACCAAGGTCACATGTGTCCCATCAATGGCACTATTGATGTTGGGGATATGTCCCAGGGCATAGAAGTCACCTTTCACTGTAGGCAAACGAAAAACGATGTAGCTGCGCATGTGTTTCAGCAGGGCAGACAACAATCTGGACAGCATGTTAGAGAACATTGGCTGGGACATCCCTGATGCAATGGCCAATGTTGTTTGAAAAGACCCACCCGCCAGGAAATGGAGTACTGATAGGACCTGCACTAGAGGGGGTATCCCTGTGGGATGGCTGATAACTGACATCAGGCCTTGCTCCAACTGTGCACACAGTTCATGGATTATTGCACGATCAAGTCTGTAGGTGACTATTACGTGTCTCTCCTCCATTGTCGACAATGGTCCACCAGCGGTCTGTACAGCGGAGGATGCCGCCATCTCATCACCTGCCCCAGCACTGCCAACACTGAGGTATCACAAAATGTAATTTGCACACATTTATTAATCCGCAATGTGCCTGTTACTGTGTGTATGTAAGGCCTAGATGGGTGTGACACAGTTATTATTAATGCCATGTGGCCCCCTGAAATGGCGGCTGCCTGACCTGTAAGGTGGGACAAGGGGATGTGAGGTAACTGCGCTGGCGTTCTACACTGTTGCGGTAGGCGGTAGAAGACCGCAGCGCATTCCTGCATTGGTTACCATTGGACCCTATGGGTCCCAGGAGCCAATGAGGATGTACGCCGGCAGTGACGGTACGCACTGCCGCGGACGTGACCACCATTATGTATGTTCACTCACTTGATACCTGACCTTCAACAGGAGAGGACCTACACTGCAAGTGCTGCTGTGACCTCAGTCTGGAAGCGACGATGGCTCATGTGGGGAAAGGGCCCCTGCCTTCACTGCGGAAGAGTTGGCAAAACTATTGGATGGGGTCCTCCCCAGTACACACAACTGTACGGTCCTTCATACAAACAGGTGAGTACACTGTGAGCATGCTGCATGGGCAATGCCTGTTTGGAGTGGTGTGGATGGAAGATACATGGGGGGGGACTGAGGCCTGCAGGAGCGGATGGTGAGTGTATATGCGTCAGGGGAAGGGTGGGAACGTGGGCCAATGAGTATGACGGTCCGGACGGGTAAAGATTTTCCTTTTCCCCTGTACTATTCCTCTAGGTCAGCGCCCACCAGAAGAATGATATTTGGAGTGCCATTGCCAAGGACGTCCAGACCCTGGGGGTCCACCACAGATGGAACACCCACTGCCGGAAAAGATGGGAGGACCTTCGCCTCAGGAGCAAGAAGACGGCGGATTCCCAGCTGGGGAAGGCCTCCCAACGTGGGAGGGGTGCCCATCGCACCATGACCCCCCCTGATGTTCCGAATGTGAGAAGGTAGCCTCTTTCTAGCCTTGTTACCCCCACTTTTGGCCTGTTTGTGAGTGTATGTCAGGGTGTTTGTCACTGTTTTCACTGTCTCACTGGGATCCTGATAGCCAGGCCTCAGTGCTCATAGTGAAAACACTATGTTTTCAGTATGGTTGTTATGTGTCACTGGGATCCTGCTGGTCAGGACCCCAGTGCTCATAGGTTTGAGGCCTATATGTATGTGTCACTGGGACCCTGTCACACAGGGCCCCAGTGCTCATAGGTGTGCATGTATATGTTCCCTGTGTGGTGCCTAACTGTCTCACTGAGGCTCTGCTAACCAGAACCTCAGTGGTTATGCTCTCTCATTACTTTTAAATTGTCACTAACAGGCTAGTGACCAATTTGACCAATTCACATTGGCTTACTGGAACACCCTTATAATTCCCTAGTATATGGTACTAAGGTACCCAGGGTATTGGGGTTCCAGGAGATCCCTATGGGCTCCAGCATTTCTTTTGCCACCCATAGGGAGCTCTGACAATTCTTACACAGGCCTGCCACTGCAGCCTGAGTGAAATAACGTCCACGTTATTTCACAGCCATTTTACACTGCACTTAAGTAACTTATAAGTCACCTATATGTCTAACCTTTACCTGGTAAAGGTTAGGTGCAAAGTTACTTAGTGTGAGGGCACCCTGGCACTAGCCAAGGTGCCCCCACATTGTTCAGAGCCAATTCCCTGAACTTTGTGAGTGCGGGGACACCATTACACGCGTGCACTACATATAGGTCACTACCTATATGTAGCTTCACCATGGTAACTCCAAATATGGCCATGTAACATGTCTATGATCATGGAATTGCCCCCTCTATGCCATCCTGGCATAGTTGGCACAACCCCATGATCCCAGTGGTCTGTAGCACAAACCCTGGTACTGCCAAACTGCCCTTCCTGGGGTTTCACTGCAGCTGCTGCTGCTGCCAACCCCTCAGACAGGCATCTGCCCTCCTGGGGTCCAGCCAGGCCTGGCCCAGGATGGCAGAACAAAGAACTTCCTCTGAGAGAGGGTGTGACACCCTCTCCCTTTGGAAAATGGTGTGAAGGCAGGGGAGGAGTAGCCTCCCCCAGCCTCTGGAAATGCTTTCTTGGGCACAGATGTGCCCAATTCTGCATAAGCCAGTCTACACCGGTTCAGGGACCCCTTAGCCCCTGCTCTGGCGCGAAACTGGACAAAGGAAAGGGGAGTGACCACTCCCCTGACCTGCACCTCCCCTGGGAGGTGTCCAGAGCTCCTCCAGTGTGCTCCAGACCTCTGCCATCTTGGAAACAGAGGTGCTGCTGGCACACTGGACTGCTCTGAGTGGCCAGTGCCACCAGGTGACGTCAGAGACTCCTGCTGATAGGCTCCTTCAGGTGTTAGTAGCCTTTCCTCTCTCCTAGGTAGCCAAACCCTCTTTTCTGGCTATTTAGGGTCTCTGTCTCTGGGGAAATGTTAGATAACGAATGCATGAGCTCAGCCGAGTTCCTCTGCATCTCTCTCTTCACCTTCTAATAAGGAAACGACCGCTGACCGCGCTGGAAGCCTGCAAACCTGCAACATAGTAGCAAAGACGACTACTGCAACTCTGTAACGCTGATCCTGCCGCCTTCTCGACTGTTTTCCTGCTTGTGCATGCTGTGGGGGTAGCCTGCCTCCTCTCTGCACCAGAAGCTCCGAAGAAATCTCCCGTGGGTCGACGGAATCTTCCCCCTGCAACCGCAGGCACCAAAAAGCTGCATCACCGGTCCCTTGGGTCTCCTCTCAGCACGATGAGCGAGGTCCCTCGAATCCAGCGACGCTGTCCAAGTGACCCCCACAGTCCAGTGACTCTTCAGCCCAAGTTTGGTGGAGGTAAGTCCTTGCCTCACCTCGCTGGGCTGCATTGCTGGGAACCGCGACTTTGCAGCTACTCCGGCCCCTGTGCACTTCCGGCGGAAATCCTTCATGCACAGCCAAGCCTGGGTCCACGGCACTCTAACCTGCATTGCACGACTTTCTAAGTTGGTCTCCGGCGACGTGGGACTCCTTTGTGCAACTTCGGCGAGCACCGTTTCAAGCATCCTCGTAGTGCCTGTTTCTGGCACTTCTCCGGGTGCTACCTGCTTCAGTGAGGGCTCTTTTTCTTGCTCGACGTCCCCTCTCTCTGCAGGTCCAATTTGCGACCTCCTGGTCCCTCCTGGGCCCCAGCAGCTTCCAAAAACGCCAAACGCACGATTTGCGTGTAGCAAGGCTTGTTGGCGTCCTTCCGGCGGGAAAACACTTCTGCACGACTTTACAAGGCGAGAGGGATCCGTCCACCAAAGGGGAAGTCTCTAGCCTTTTTTGTTCCTGCAGAAACCTCAGCTTCTTCTGTCCAGTCGAAGCTTCTTTGCACCCACAGCTGGCATTTCCTGGGCATCTGCCCATCTCCGACTTGCTTGTGACTTTTGGACTTGGTCCCCTTGTTCCACAGGTACCCTAGATTGGAAATCCACAGTTGTTGCATTGCTGGTTTGTGTCTTTCCTGCATTATTCCTCTAACACGACTACTTTGTCCTTAGGGGAACTTTAGTGCACTTTGCACTCACTTTTCAGGGTCTTGGGGAGGGTTATTTTTCTAACTCTCACTATTTTCTAATAGTCCCAGCGACCCTCTACAAGGTCACATAGGTTTGGGGTCCATTCGTGGTTCGCATTCCACTTTTGGAGTATATGGTTTGTGTTGCCCCTATCCCTATGTTTCCCCATTGCATCCTATTGTAACTATACATTGTTTGCACTGTTTTCTAAGACTATACTGCATATTTTTGCTATTGTGTATATATATCTTGTGTATATTTCCTATCCTCTCACTGAGGGTACACTCTAAGATACTTTGGCATATTGTCAGAAAAATAAAGTACCTTTATTTTTAGTATAACTGTGTATTGTGTTTTCTTATGATATTGTGCATATGACACTAAGTGGTACTGTAGTAGCTTCACACGTCTCCTAGTTCAGCCTAAGCTGCTCTGCTAAGCTACCATTATCTATCAGCCTAAGCTGCTAGACACCCTATACACTAATAAGGGATAACTGGGCCTGGTGCAAGGTGCAAGTACCCCTTGGTACCCACTACAAGCCAGTCCAGCCTCCTACATTGGTTGTGCAGTGGTGGGATAAGTGCTTGAGACTACTTACCACTCTTGTCATTGTACTTTTCATAAGAGAAAAATATACAAAACAAGGTCAGTGTATATACACATAGCCAAAAAGTTTTGCATTTCCTCTTTTCACTCTTTTCTAAGTGCTGAAAAGTACTTCTAAACTTTCAAAAAGTTCTTAAAAGTTTAAAAAGTTTTTTTCTGTCTTTCCAAAAAGTTCTGAAAACGTTTGTCTCTTTCTCTATCACTTTAACTCTCTCTAAAAAATGTCTGGCACAGGCCAAAGTGTTGATCTGTCCAAACTTGCATATGACAACCTTAGCTGGAAAAGAGCAAGGAGTCTCTGTATAGAGAGAGGTTTGAGTGTAGGGAAGAATCCTGCCTTAGAACTATTAATTAACATGCTTAGAGAACAGGATAAGGCCATAGGTGCCCCATCTGTTGAAAAAGTACCTAATAGTTCCCAATCAGATTCAGGGACTCCCCCAGGAAAAGATTCAGGAAAGAAACTTCCTAGCCTGCCCATTACTAGACAATCTAGCATAGATGGTAATGATGATGAGCCACACCATAGAAATAGTGTTGTCTCACATCATAGCAAAAACATTTATTCTCACCATACTGGTAGTAATGTTTCTGTAAACCAAGCTGTTAAGTTGGCTTCTGTAAGGGACAGGTCTCCTTCTGTTCATTCCCATCATAGCTCTGTTTCTAGAAATGTCCCTCCCACCAACCCTGATGACAGAATGTTAGAGAGGGAACTCAATAAGTTGAGGGTGGAACAAACCAGACTGAAGCTTAAAAAGCAACAGCTGGATTTGGATAGACAGTCTTTTGAATTAGAGAAGGAAAGACAGAAGTTGGGTTTAGATACCCATGGTGGCAGCAGCAGTATTCCCCATAGTCATCCTGCAAAAGAGCATGATTCCAGGAATCTGCACAAGATAGTTCCCCCTAATAAGGAGGGGGATGACATTAACAAGTGGTTTGCTGCACTTGAGAGGGCCTGTGTTGTACAGGATGTCCCTCAAAGGCAGTGGGCTGCTATCCTATGGCTATCATTTAGTGGAAAAGGTAGGGATAGGCTCCTTACTGTGAAAGAAAATGATGCCAATAATTTTACAGTTCTTAAGAATGCACTCCTGGATGGTTATGGCTTAACCACTGAACAGTACAGGATAAAGTTCAGAGAGACCAAAAAGGAGTCTTCACAAGACTGGGTTGATTTCATTGACCATTCAGTGAAGGCCTTGGAGGGGTGGTTACATGGCAGTAAAGTTACTGATTATGAAAGCCTGTATAACACAATCCTGAGAGAGCATATACTTAATAATTGTGTGTCTGATTTGTTGCACCAGTACCTGGTAGACTCTGATCTGACCTCTCCCCAAGAATTGGGAAAGAAGGCAGACAAATGGGTCAGAACAAGGGTGAACAGAAAAGTTCATACAGGGGGTAACAAGGATGGCAATAAGAAGAAAGATGGTGAAAAACCTCAAGATAAGCATGGGGATAAGGGTAAAACCAAAGATCCCACTTCAAATCTTAAACACTCTTCAGAGGGTGGGGATAAAACAAATTCTTCCTCTTCTTCCCAACCTGCACACATTAAAAAGCCTTGGTGCTTTGTGTGTAAAAATAGAGGCCATAGGCCAGGGGATAAGTCCTGTCCAGGTAAACCCCCTGAGCCTACCACCACTAATACATCAAGCTCTAGTGCCCCTAGCAGTAGTGGTACTAGTGGTGGGACTGCTGGCAACAGTCAAGCAAAGGGTGTAGTTGGGTTCACTTATGGGTCCATAGTGGAAACTGATGTAATCAGTCCCAAGACAGTTTCTGTCACACCTAGTGGCATTGGCCTTGCCACACTGGCTGCTTGTCCCCTTACAATGGATAAGTACAGGCAGACAGTTTCAATAAATGGTGTTGAGGCCTTGGCCTACAGGGACACAGGTGCCAGTTTCACTTTGGTGACTGAAAACGTAGTGCACCCTGATCAACACATCATTGGACAACAGTATAACATTATTGATGTCCATAACTCCACTAAGTTTCTTCCCTTAGCTATAATTCAGTTTAGTTGGGGTGGAGTTACTGGCCCTAAGCAGGTGGTGGTATCACCTAGCTTACCTGTAGACTGTCTCTTAGGTAATGACCTAGAGGCCTCAGGTTGGGCTGATGTAGAGTTTTATGCCCATGCAGCGATGCTGGGCATCCCTGAGGAATTGTTCCCTCTCATTTCAAGTGAAATGAAAAAGCAAAGGAGAGAAGGCCTGAAAACTCAGGATCCCTCTCCATCAACAGGTAAAAAGGGTATCACAGTATCCCCTAACCACCCTACCATTCAGGATACTATTCCTGTGGTGGGAGAAACCTCTCCTGGGGTGGCACCTGTTCCAAGGGAATCATCAGCTGGCAAAGCTGGACTCCCTGAGGTGGAAGTACCTCTCTGTGGGATAACTAACATTAGTGAGAAAAACAGCACCATTTTAGTTAACATGGAGCATCCCTCCAACCCTCCCAGAGAAACTTTAGTGCAGAAACCCTGCACTACCTCACAACACTTAGGACAGCATCCCTGCCCTAGTGTGGAGCTCATAGGACAGCATCCCTGCCCTGCTCCAACTCAAGAGAAACAGCATCCCTGTTCTCTCTTCCAGCCAGATGGACTAAGTTTTTGCCCAGCTATGGCTTTTCTGAGACAGCATCCCTGTCTGGCATTTCCATCACTACAAATAGGTTCAGTGGACAATTCCCACTGCTCTAAACTAAAACTTACTGATAGAAACTCTGAAAATACATCTTCACATTGTTGCTTAGCTAAAAAACTTCAAACAGGGTGGTTTACATCCCCACAGGGAAGTAACCATATAGTGGATGATAAAGGGAGTAACCAGTCTATTGCAGAGCTACTCTCTACTTATCACCACTTAGACAATAAAGTCTCAACTGGCCAAGGTTAGCCTTATTGTCCTTCGTTTGGGGGGGGGGTTGTGTGAGAAGGTAGCCTCTTTCTAGCCTTGTTACCCCCACTTTTGGCCTGTTTGTGAGTGTATGTCAGGGTGTTTGTCACTGTTTTCACTGTCTCACTGGGATCCTGATAGCCAGGCCTCAGTGCTCATAGTGAAAACACTATGTTTTCAGTATGGTTGTTATGTGTCACTGGGATCCTGCTGGTCAGGACCCCAGTGCTCATAGGTTTGTGGCCTATATGTATGTGTCACTGGGACCCTGTCACACAGGGCCCCAGTGCTCATAGGTGTGCATGTATATGTTCCCTGTGTGGTGCCTAACTGTCTCACTGAGGCTCTGCTAACCAGAACCTCAGTGGTTATGCTCTCTCATTACTTTTAAATTGTCACTAACAGGCTAGTGACCAATTTTACCAATTCACATTGGCTTACTGGAACACCCTTATAATTCCCTAGTATATGGTACTAAGGTACCCAGGGTATTGGGGTTCCAGGAGATCCCTATGGGCTGCAGCATTTCTTTTGCCACCCATAGGGAGCTCTGACAATTCTTACACAGGCCTGCCACTGCAGCCTGAGTGAAATAACGTCCACGTTATTTCACAGCCATTTTACACTGCACTTAAGTAACTTATAAGTCACCTATATGTCTAACCTTTACCTGGTAAAGGTTAGGTGCAAAGTTACTTAGTGTGAGGGCACCCTGGCACTAGCCAAGGTGCCCCCACATTGTTCAGAGCCAATTCCCTGAACTTTGTGAGTGCGGGGACACCATTACACGCGTGCACTACATATAGGTCACTACCTATATGTAGCTTCACCATGGTAACTCCGAATATGGCCATGTAACATGTCTATGATCATGGAATTGCCCCCTCTATGCCATCCTGGCATAGTTGGCACAATCCCATGATCCCAGTGGTCTGTAGCACAGATCCTGGTACTGCCAAACTGCCCTTCCTGGGGTTTCACTGCAGCTGCTGCTGCTGCCAACCCCTCAGACAGGCATCTGCCCTCCTGGGGTCCAGCCAGGCCTGGCCCAGGATGGCAGAACAAAGAACTTCCTCTGAGAGAGGGTGTGACACCCTCTCCCTTTGGAAAATGGTGTGAAGGCAGGGGAGGAGTAGCCTCCCCCAGCCTCTGGAAATGCTTTCTTGGGCACAGATGTGCCCAATTCTGCATAAGCCAGTCTACACCGGTTCAGGGACCCCTTAGCCCCTGCTCTGGCGCGAAACTGGACAAAGGAAAGGGGAGTGACCACTCCCCTGACCTGCACCTCCCCTGGGAGGTGTCCAGAGCTCCTCCAGTGTGCTCCAGACCTCTGCCATCTTGGAAACAGAGGTGCTGCTGGCACACTGGACTGCTCTGAGTGGCCAGTGCCACCAGGTGACGTCAGAGACTCCTGCTGATAGGCTCCTTCAGGTGTTAGTAGCCTTTCCTCTCTCCTAGGTAGCCAAACCCTCTTTTCTGGCTATTTAGGGTCTCTGTCTCTGGGGAAATTTTAGATAACGAATGCATGAGCTCAGCCGAGTTCCTCTGCATCTCTCTCTTCACCTTCTGATAAGGAAACGACCGCTGACCGCGCTGGAAGCCTGCAAACCTGCAACATAGTAGCAAAGACGACTACTGCAACTCTGTAACGCTGATCCTGCCGCCTTCTCGACTGTTTTCCTGCTTGTGCATGTTGTGGGGGTAGCCTGCCTCCTCTCTGCACCAGAAGCTCCGAAGAAATCTCCCGTGGGTCGACGGAATCTTCCCCCTGCAACCGCAGGCACCAAAAAGCTGCATCACCGGTCCCTTGGGTCTCCTCTCAGCACGACGAGCGAGGTCCCTCGAATCCAGCGACACTGTCCAAGTGACCCCCACAGTCCAGTGACTCTTCAGCCCAAGTTTGGTGGAGGTAAGTCCTTGCCTCACCTCGCTGGGCTGCATTGCTGGGAACCGCGACTTTGCAGCTACTCCGGCCCCTGTGCACTTCCGGCGGAAATCCTTCATGCACAGCCAAGCCTGGGTCCACGGCACTCTAACCTGCATTGCACGACTTTCTAAGTTGGTCTCCGGCGACGTGGGACTCCTTTGTGCAACTTCGGCAAGCACCGTTTCAAGCATCCTCGTAGTGCCTGTTTCTGGCACTTCTCCGGGTGCTACCTGCTTCAGTGAGGGCTCTTTGTCTTGCTCGACGTCCCCTCTCTCTGCAGGTCCAATGTGCGACCTCCTAGTCCCTCCTGGGCCCCAGCAGTTTCCAAAAACGCCAAACGCACGATTTGCGTGTAGCAAGGCTTGTTGGCGTCCTTCCGGCGGGAAAACACTTCTGCACGACTCTACAAGGCGAGAGGGATCCGTCCACCAAAGGGGAAGTCTCTAGCCTTTTTCGTTCCTGCAGAAACCTCAGCTTCTTCTGTCCAGTCGAAGCTTCTTTGCACCCACAGCTGGCATTTCCTGGGCATCTGCCCATCTCCGACTTGCTTGTGACTTTTGGACTTGGTCCCCTTGTTCCACAGGTACCCTAGATTGGAAATCCACAGTTGTTGCATTGCTGGTTTGTGTCTTTCCTGCATTATTCCTCTAACACGACTACTTTGTCCTTAGGGGAACTTTAGTGCACTTTGCACTCACTTTTCAGGGTCTTGGGGAGGGTTATTTTTCTAACTCTCACTATTTTCTAATAGTCCCAGCGACCCTCTACAAGGTCACATAGGTTTGGGGTCCATTCGTGGTTCGCATTCCACTTTTGGAGTATATGGTTTGTGTTGCCCCTATCCCTATGTTTCCCCATTGCATCCTATTGTAACTATACATTGTTTGCACTGTTTTCTAAGACTATACTGCATATTTTTGCTATTGTGTATATATATCTTGTGTATATTTCCTATCCTCTCACTGAGGGTACACTCTAAGATACTTTGGCATATTGTCAGAAAAATAAAGTACCTTTATTTTTAGTATAACTGTGTATTGTGTTTTCTTATGATATTGTGCATATGACACTAAGTGGTACTGTAGTAGCTTCACACGTCTCCTAGTTCAGCCTAAGCTGCTCTGCTAAGCTACCATTATCTATCAGCCTAAGCTGCTAGACACCCTATACACTAATAAGGGATAACTGGGCCTGGTGCAAGGTGCAAGTACCCCTTGGTACCCACTACAAGCCAGTCCAGCCTCCTACACCGAATCCTGGCGGTGGCGTATCCGGAGTTGGATGGGCACTTGAGGGCATCACAGCATCCACAAGGGGGTGAGTACAGTCACATTCATCTGACTGCGCGCATTACGAGGTGTCCTCATTGGGGGAGGTGGGCAGTGGGTTCCCCTAGGCCAGGGCGAGCATGGTAGGCAAGGTCCCTTGTGAGTCAGGTTCAGTGGAACCCCAACACCACTAGTGGTTAGTGCCATCTACACCTAGTCAGGCTCCTGAGACTTCCATGTGTGCAGGAATCGGGCTTAGGCCTTGTACCCCACAGGCATGTGAATAATCTAGGAACTATAAGTGCATGGCGTAGTGCAGAGGGCTGGTATGTCTGTAGTGTCCGCCAACGGTAGTGGTGTTGAATGCACTGAACATGTCTTTCTTCTGTCTCCCCCCCCCCTTTTTGTGGTCTCCCTGTTCTTGTGTGCAATTGCATCATCAGGCGGAGGAACAGTGGCACCGGAGCAGGAGAGAACTGCATTCCACTGGGCCCTAGAGGGTGAAACAATGGAGTCTAAAGCCACCAGTGGGATGGAGGGCGAGGGGAGCTCCACGACGGGGACAGGAGGTGACAGCAGTGACACTGACTACTCCTCCGATGGGAGCTCCCTTGCGGTGGCGGGCCCTTCTGTGCCCCCCGCATCAACAGGTACATCTGCCACCCCCCTACCAGCACCGCCCTCCCAGCAGCCCCTCAGCGTGTGTCCCGTGCCCGCTCAACCAGGAGGGTGGGCATCTCCTTCGCCCCCGGCACCTCAGGCCCTGCCCCAGTCAGCCCTGCTGCCCTCAGTGAGGAGGCTATTGACCTTCTGAGATCCCTCACTGTTGGGCAATCTACCATTCTGAATGCCATCCAGGGTGTTGAGAGGCATTTTCAACAAACACATGCATACCTGGAGGGCATTCATTCTGGCCAGGCAGCCCAACAGAGATCATTTCAGGCTCTGGCCTCAGCACTGATGGCAGCCATTGTTCCTGTGTCGAACCTCCCCTCTTCAACTTCCTCCACCCAGACCCAATCCCTTGTAACTAGCCTATCCCAAGTACACCATCAGACCGGCATGCACACACCTCAACACACAAAAGTGGCTCAGGCAAACATATGCAGCACACATCCCACAGGCACTCACACAAGCATCATACCCAGGCAGACATACCAACATCCACTGCCTCGACTGTGTCCCCCTCATCCACGTCTCCCTCCTCCCTCCCAGTCTCGTCTCCACTCACACCTGCATGCACTGCATCTTCAGCCACTACCTCCATCACCAGCACGCCCATCACCACACACCGCTCAAGTGCACTCACCACCCCCACTACCATTCACACATCCCCTGTGTCCTCTCCTATTGTGTCAGTCAGCCCTCCTCCCAAAGTACACAAACGCAGGCACACATGCACCCAACAGCCATCCACCTCACAACAGCCTGCGGCCCATGCACCTTCACCCAAATTTAGCAGACGTACACCTCCTACAACCACTACCTCTTCCTCCACTCCCAAACCCCCTCCATCTACCCATCCCAGTGTGTCTAAAAAATGTTTCCTGGCTAATATTGACCTCTTCCCTACACCCCCGTCCATCCCCTAGGTCCAGGCTTTCCAGGTCCCAACCCAGCACCTCAGCCACCACATCCCCAGCCACAGTGGTGCCAGCAACTGTGGGCTATTGGAGTGCGCCAACCATCAGGGCTGCCAGTGTGCCACGGAGCAAGGGCAAGGACATTCCGCCACCTGCCAAGGTAAAAAAGTTGCCTACATCCCGGAGGGAAAAGCAGAAAACACCTGCCACCAAGGTGTCAGGGAAAATGAAAGGGGATAGTGGCAAGACAGCTGCGCCACCATCAAAGGTGGAGAAGGGACAAAAACTAAAGGGCAGGTCAGGATAGGGCATGGTGGCACCAACTGAGGGACCAGTGTCACACCTTCTTTCCACGTCTATGCCAACCTGTACGGCGGAGAGGACCGCCACCTGCACCGACACCTGCACCACCACAGACCCCGCCGCCAGCACCGCAGTCACAGACCCCGCCGCCAGCACTGCTGTCACAGACCCCGCCACCAGCACCGCTGCCAAAGAGCCCGCCGCCAGCATCACTGTCACAGAGCCCGCCGCCAGCACTGCTGCCACAGAGCCCGCAACCTGCACTGCCGCCATAGAGCCTGCCGCAAGCACCGCCGCGACTGACACTGCTGCAAGCACCACCAGCGGCCCCGCGACATCCTGAGCCAGTGGCACCACAGCAGACATGGCTGCCATCCCCAGTGGTCAGTCGTCCGAGGCTGGTGGTGAGTTCCAGGAGCCTGGGCAGCTTCCATGAAGCATCACTTTCAGTGGAGAAAGACATCCACTACCTCAGCCCATGGCAGGATTAAGCACTCTGGGCACCAAGCCCCCTCCAGAACCAGTGGAGAGATACATCCACTACCTCAGTCCTTGGCAGGATGAAGTACTCTGGGACCAAGCCCCCTCCAGAACCAGTGGAGAAAAGCATCCACTACCTCAGTCCTTGGCAGGATGAAGCACTCTGGGCACCAAGCCCCCTCCAGAACCAGTGGAGAGATACATCCACTAATGCAGTCCTTGGCAGGATGAAGCACTCTGGGCACCAAGCCCCCTCCAGAACCAGTTGAGAAAGGCATCCACTACCTCAGACCTTGGCAGGATGAAGCACTCTGGGCACCAAGCCCCCTCCAGAACCAGTGGAGACTGTTATCCACTTGAGAGACTGTAGCTTTACACTTCCCAGGATAATGCAGTGGGCAAACCACCCACTGGAGAGACTTGAGAGACTGTGGCTTTGCACTTCCCAGGAGAATGCAGTGGGCAAGCCACCCACTGGAGAGACTTGAGAGACTGTGGCTTTGCACTCCCCAGGATAAAGTAGTGGGCAAACCACCCACTGGAGAGACTTGAGAGACTGTGACTTTGCACTCCCCAGGATAAAGCAGTGGGCAAACCACCCACTGGAGAGACTTGAGAGACTGTGGCTTTGTACTCCCCAGGATAAAGCAGTGGGCAAACCACCCACTGGAAAGAATTGAGAGTCTGTGGTTTTGCACTCCCCAGGATAAAGCAGTGGGCAAACCACCCACTGGAGAGACTTGAGAGTCTGTGGCTTTGCACTCCCCAGGATACACCAATGGGCATGGAGCCCCCTCGTGGAGCAGTGGCATCACGCGTTCATCAGGCTGAGGTGCCCCCCCTCCCCCTGAGGTGCCTGTATATTTTCTATGTGATGCCCCTCCAGTGTTCTCTCCGTTTCTAGTGTGGGCCTCGCCCATGCATTTTGGACCCAGTGGTCCACGGACAATGATTGGTGCACCATCCGGACTTGTGTAGTTGGTGTACATAATTGTATATACTGAATTTTGAGTTTTGACTGATGGATTTTTTTTTTATTACAATCGATCAAATCATTTCCTTTTGTCCTTGCATTATTCAAGAGGGATGGGGGGGGCGTATATGCAATGTTGCAGCATGTATTTGTGCGTATGGTGTTGTGGGTGAGGTTTGGGGTGAGGTGTTGCGTGTGTGTGTCACTCTCTTTTCCCTCCCCCTCCCCTGTGTTGTAGGTGCAGTACTCACTGTGGTCGTCGCCGCCATCGTTGGAGCTCCTGATAGAGAAGCAGGAAGACCATCGCCGGCAGAATCTGCAGTTCTGGCTCCATGGCGTCCTGGTTCCTTGTGGGATGTGGAGAGGTGAGTGTTTTCCCTTCTGTGTACTGTTTCTGCTGTGTTTTTAATTGAGTTGGTTCCGCCCCAGAAAAGGTGGCGGATAGCCGTGTTGTGATAGGGTGGGTGGTACATTGTGTTCCACCTGTCTGTTGGCGTTGTCCGCCGCGCTGTTTCTTTGTCCCGCGGTCGGAGTGTTAAAGTTGCTGTCTATGTTGGCGGTTTCCGCCACGGTCGTAATCCCATTTTTTTTTTCGCCGGCCTGTTTGCGGTATTACCGCCGCTTTAACACCGACCGCCAGGGTTGTAATGAGGGCCTTAATGTCTTGGAATGTTAATGGACTACAGGTTAAAGGGAGGGCAAGAAAAATTCTTACTCTCATTAACTAAGGAGGAAAGTACAGCATTGTTCAAAACTCAGAAATGGGAGCAGGACTTTGTTAGCACTGAGCACAACTTTAATACTAAGGGGGTTGTGATTCTGGTTAAACCGCAGGTGAATGCGACTCTGTCTGAGATGATATCAGATAGATTAGGTAGATGGATTATAGCTAAATTGCAGTTGGGGGGTATGAGATTTACATTGGTCGGATATTATGGGCCAAACTGCGATGACATAGAACCCCTTCGAATGGTCTTCTCCCATCTTTTGAACTTTTCAGTTACGGTTATAATGGCTAGGGATTTTAATGTGGTTTTAGATAATAAATTAGATAGGTCAGTATAATGTAGGTCGATTGGCACGCCGAAGTCTCAGCAAAACCTTAAATTAATGATGAAAGATTTTAGATCATGCGATTTGTGGAGGCAGAGAGTAGGGGCGAAGCAGGGATTTTCATTTCATAATAGGAAGTATGGCCATGCCTCTCAAATTGATTATTTCCTAGTTGATCATTCGCTGTGTGATTTAGTTGAAGATATTACGTATTCACCTGCCCACTTATCAGATCATGCAGCAGTGACATTAAGAATGAGTTGCCCTCAGGAGGTAGGTGGGATGAGATGGACTTTAGATCGGACCCTGTTACTGTAGGAGGAGGTCGTTAGTGATCTTTGTAAGGAGTCTGAGGATTTCTTTAGAATTAATCAGGAGTCTGCTCCCAAGACTGTAGTGAGAGATACCTTTAAGGCAGTGATGAGGGGCAGGATATTAAGGGGGTCATTCTGACCCTGGCGGCCGGTGGCCGCCAGGGCCACCGACCACGGGAGCACCGCCAACAGGCTGGCGGTGCTCCCACGAGCATTCTGACCGCGGCGGTTCATCCGCGGTCAGAAGCGGAAAGTCGGCGGTCTCCCGCCGACTTCCCGCTGCTCGGGGGAATCCTCCATGGCGGCGGAGCGCGCTCCGCCGCCATGGGGATTCTGACACCCCCTACCGCCATCCTGTTCCTGGCGGGAGACAGATGGCGGTAGGGGGTGCCGCGGGGCCCCTGGGGGCCCCTGCAGTGCCCATGCCAATGGCATGGGCACTGCAGGGGCCCCCGTAAGAGGGCCCCACTGTGTATTTCAGTGTCTGCAATGCAGACACTGAAATACGCGACGGGTGCAAACTGCACCCGTCGCACCCCTGCAACTACACCGGCTCAATTCTGAGCCGGCGTCCTCGTTGCAGGGGCATTTCCTCTGGGCCGGCGGGCGCTCTTTTGGAGAGCGCCCGCCGGCCCAGAGGAAATGTTTGAATGGCCGCCGCGGTCTTTTGACCGCGGTGCGGTCATTTGGCGGCGGTACCTTGGCGGTACCTAAGTCTTGTTAGTTATAGAAGCAAGAGGTATAGGGAGGAGGTGTAGAGCAGGAACTTTTGGTGTGTAATACTCAATATGTGGAAGGGGAAGATAAGGAGTATTGGAATAATAGGATGAGACTGCTGAAATCACGGATGGAATCTATTTTACAAGCGAGGATTGCAAAACGATGGGAGGCAAGCAAACAAGCCCAGTTTGAATACGGAGAAAATATGAGGAGATTACTAGCTTTGAAGACTAAGAATGATCAGGTACGGAACCGGGTAAAGGAGTTAGCGGATAGTCAATTGGGGTTAGTCTTATGTCCTCAGAGGCTATAGGGGAGGCCTGCCAAAAGTTATTTTCAGCACTTTAGACGGAGGAGAAGGAAGGACGAGATGAGGAGGTTGGAGAGTGGTTGGATATGGATATGCTTCCTCGTCTTGTACAGACCAAACAGATTCACTTGACTAGACCTATTACTGAGGGGAAAATAAGAGCAGTTTTAAATGAGAGTAAGAGAGGGAAGTCAGAGGGACTGGATGGTATTCCTATTTAGTTTTACAAGATTTTGGGTGATTCGATAGTTCCTTTAATTCTTCAATTATTTTCGGAGATTTTTGAGGAAGGAGTCCCATTGCCCGCTTCTTGGTGTGAGGCAAGCATCTCTCTTATTTTAAAACCACGGAAATCTCCATTAAGATGTGAGTCCTACAGACCAATATCATTGTTAAATAGTGATTGTAAGTTGTACGCCAAGATACTGGCAAATAGGTTAAGTGGGGTCATGAGTGATTTGATTCACCTGGATCAGAAAGGTTTTATCCAGAATAGATTTTTGTACGAACAAACGTTTAACCTAATTGGTGCTATTGATTTAGCTACAACTTATTGAGAACCTTTGGCTGTTATAGCTCTTGATACAATGAAAGCCTTTTATAAAGTCAACTGGAAGTATCTAAACATGGTTCTTGAACGTAATAATCTGGGGGGGAAATTTTGCTGTGCAATTCGATTAATCTGTCAGGCACCAGTGGCTAGGGTTCTGGTAAATGGGAAGCTAACTGAGTATCACAAGAGGTACTAGGCAGGGTTGTCCTCTTTCTCCCCTGTTGTTTGACTTGTTTATAGAGCCCTTGGCTAGAAGGATTAGACAGAAGCATAGAAATTCCTCCTTTAACAGTATGGGGTGGATGAAGAAAGTTGCTCTGTTTGCCAACAACCTCTTAGTCAATACTTTAAATTTATCTACAGCTTTACCTATTCTATTGGATAATGCAGAGGAATTTAGAAAGATCTTGCGTTATCATGTTAATCCTGAAAAGACTGAGATAATGATGTGGAACTTGAAGGCCGATAATTGCAGTACTTCCAACTCAATGAGGTATTTAGGACTATCAATTGTCCAGGATGTGAAACGCATACCAGCGGTAAACATAAGGTCTGTTGTAACAGACTGCACTGAGTTAATGTTAGGTTGGTTTTCAACTTCCGTTTACAGTTATCGGGAGGGTCAATTTGATAATTTTGCCCAAGTTGAACTTTCTTTGCAACTCTATTCCATTACAAATGGATACAAATCTCTTGACCATGTTTCAACAGAAAATAATCTCCTTTATTTGGGTGCAAAAGGGCCCCAGGATTGCATGGCAGAAGCTGCGTAGAAGCAAACAGAAGGGGGGTCTCACTCTCCCAGACATACACTATTATACGTGGGAGTTTCATCTTAAACATTTTAGAATGTTATTTTCTTCCGCGGATCATTCAGTAGTCGGAGAAATATTTAGTACTATGGTGGCTACGGAAAAAGGCGCAGTAAAATATTTCTTATATAAGTTTAGTGACCCCAAATTCTTCAAAAAAGTGAGATTGAAGATACTGCAAGACGCAGCTAAGGTTTGGTTCAAGTTGTGGCAAGTGGCAAAAATAAAGTATTATAGTCAATGGGCTCTGGTTTGGGACTCTCCAGGAACCCACAAATGTTTAACGGATGTATTGGCTTTGCCCCTCAAGAATAGAGGGATTGTATTTGGGGGGAGTTAATTAGGGATGGGTCTTTGTTATCTTGGGAAGACCTTACGGAGCGAACAAAAGGGACTTTATCTAGGTTGAAGTAATTTCAACTAAAGAATGGGACACAAAGGGTCACACGCAGTCTGGGATCTGTAAATCAGTTAGAGGATAGTTTAATTAAGAATCATTGGAAATTACAGAAGATTTCAGGTTGGTATTGGGGCATCTTGGATGCCCTGGATGGTGATTTTAAGCTGCCTGTCTCTCTCTGGGGGGATGAGATGCCTTCGGAACAGGTACAAGTATGGTGGAGAGCATCAATGCGTATGCTATTTAAGGCAATTAAACCTGTATCATTGAGGAAGAATCATCTTTTTACTTTGCATAGGGCTTTTTTCTCCCCTGGTAAACTATCTAAGATGAGAGTGGGGGAGGAAGTTAATTGTGCAAATTGTGGCTTACCGAGTGCATCTGATACCCATATGTTTTTGAATGCCCAGTGATATTTGTTTTTTGGGTACCAATATGCAAAACCATCTCAAGCATTCTTAAGCAATGTATTTCTCCGACTCTTCCTTTAGTCATTTTTGGTATACTTGAGGAGGGTGAAGAAAGTAGTAGAGTAATAAGGACAGTGTTGTTCTATGCAATACTTTTGGCCAGGAGGGAAATCTGTCGGAAACGGGTATCCGTTTCTTCCCCTTCCTATATAGATTGGTTCGATGTCTTGGTTGTTACATCTAAATTGGATGTGGAGGTGAGTAAATTAAATAAGGAAGTAAAAATATGGTCACGGATGACGCAGAACAATATACAACTTAGTTGTACTAATATCTTTATGTCCTATGATTAGGGGCCAGATCACTCTCTTACTTTGGATGCAGATTTGTGCCAAGGTTTGAGTGAGAGACCCAGGCTTTCTGGCATCAGTCATCTCCATGTACGAGAGATCCAGTTTGGGTGATATGGAGTTGATTGGAAGTCAGAGGTGTATGAGGACAAAAGTGAAAAAAAAAAAGAACATGGCATTGTAAACCCTAATCTGCCCATCAGGCAACCCACCAGAAGAAACCCATCCCCTATACCTATGATTGTAGGTAAAGAAGAGGTCTGTTGGTCTACTGAGAACCCTCCCACATGGAGGGAGAGAATGCATCAGGTCTCAACAGAAACTGCAAATGCTATGTGCAGCATACCATGGCAACTGGTTGGAATTCCCCTCTATCATGTAGGGGGCAGTGAGGTGTTTTATAATAAAACACCTTGTGTTCTGAGAAGACTGCCCTGACTTTTTGCCTTACGCAGGGTCATCCCCTGTCTTTTTGCCTCCTTCCTCCTGCTGTTTCTGACCTCTCGCTGTTGGCTTTAGGACTCTGAGCACTTTATCACTACTGACCAGTGCTAAAGTGCAGGTGTTCTCCCATCTAAAGTTGGTATGATTGGCTTATACCTAATTGGCACATTTAATTGACCTATAAGTCCCTTGTACAGTGGTATCTCTATACCCAGGGCCTGTAGATTAAATATTACTAGGGGCCTGGAGCGCTGCTTGCGCCACCCACTGAAGTAGACTTTTAAACCTGTCTCACGCCTGCTAGCGCCAGGCCTGTGTGCACAGTTTTCTGCCACAGGGACCTGGCATCTAAACTTACTTGCCAGGCCCAGAACTCCTCTTTTACTACATGTAAGTCACCCCTAAGGTATGCCCTAGCTAGCCTTGTGGGCGGGGTGCCATGTATGTAGAAAGGCAGGACATGTGCCATATTGCGTGACCTGTCCTGGTAGTGACAAACAGCCTAACTTGGTGTGTCACTGCTGTGAGTGCTGCCTTCTGCTAGGATTGCATTAGAAATGCCCTGCCTTAAGTGTAAGGGGTATTGTCTGATTTATGGGGGGTAGCATAGGCGTGTTTGGTATGGTTGTGAGGGTGATAATAAATGCTGCTTACTGGTGTGGGTGTATTTTTTATTACTATCACATAAATGGCACTTCTAGAAAGTGCGCATTTATCTGTGCTTATGACTCTGGTGTTTTGCAGCTTGACTCCAATCCACGTCTGGGCAGAGTGACAGTTGGGGCTTTGTGCATACTTTTCAGACAGCCTGTACACAGGAAGGGTGGAGGTGTCACAGAGGTGCATCTGCATACTGAATAGTCTTCCTGGGCTGAGAGAAGGGAGAGGCGGGGCACACCTAGATTTGTAAAGGTTGTGCCCTGGCCTCACACAATAGGGTTGTTAACCCCCCACTGATGTTTGGAGCCTGTGCTGAAAGGAGAGAGGGGGCACTCCCAGAACCAGTTGTAACTGGCTGGAACCTCCTCTACCTACCATTGTAAAACACTGTAAGAACTGATTATAAGTACAGGGGAATTTTCCCTACAATTGGGAGACTCTTAATCATCTTTGAACTGGACACAGAAATGCCGGAAGAACTCACCAGGAACCGCCATGGACTACTGCTGCTGGACTGACCTGTGACCTGCTTGGTCACTGCAGAGGACTTTCCACTTGCTGCACATTCCTTGAGCTGGCCTGTTGTTGGGCCCTCCACCTGTGGGCCTTTTCTGATAAACTTGGCTCCCCAGGGGCAGGGTGCTATGGCCCCTGACCCCTGCATTTTTACCCTGAAGCACGAGGGGTGCTTTACCTGGTTGGAAAACTAAGCGCTTTGGAAAGCGCTCCTTAGGGGATTTCCCCTTGCTGGTGCATCACACTTGACAAATCGTTTATTTATTTTGCTGCAGAAGGAAATCACTGCTGCAGCCCGGGAGGCTGCATTTCTGGAAGCGCGAGTGCCGCGCACCTTCTAGTGCCCCCAGGGCACTAGAAAAACAGAGCTGAAGAATCTGGAGCAAGCATGCTCCTAGCAGTTCCCCCGGGGTAGGGATAGCTCCGAGGAGTGCCCCCGGGGCACCGGCAGCCCTGGTCTTGGGCCAGAGTGTCATCGGAGCAGGAGGGAGAGGAGGACGCCTCTCCCTTGCATGCTCAAGCCCCGGAGGGCTCTCCTGGAGCGTGCGGGCAGGGCGGCAGCCTCATTGGAGGCTCGCCCACGCCACGGGATCTCTTTTGGGCCCCCCTCGTGGGCCAGTGGCATTGTTTGGGGGTTCCCCCCCTGGTAAGGGTTGGTGGAGGCCCGGGGAGACCCTAGGAGTTCACAGGTCCCTGGAGTGCCCCGTTTTCAATTCAGAGGGGGTGCGTAGCGCCCCCCTCCTCCCTTAAGGATTCCCCCGACCTGGGCCCCCCTCGAGAGGGCCGGTGGAGGCCTAGGGGTGCCCCCAGTTATCACGGTCCCCAGAGGGGCCCGTCTCCCCTACAGGGGAGGTGCATGCCACCCTCCTCTCCCCAAGGGATGCCAGAGGCCCCTGTTTTACGCAGAGGAGCGCCGGGGGCCCCATTGTTCGTCTTTTTGGCACTGGAGGTGCCTTCATCAACTCAGGTACTGTTTTCAGGGACAATATATCTCAGGAGTTCCTTTTAGAGACTTTAGTAGATTGATATATTGCCTACCTGTTTTTTATGTGTGATGATGTTTTTACATATATGGGCAAATGTTCCTCTTATGGGCATAACTTGCTAATATGTTTCCCTAACTTTCCATAGGTTTTCAAATGTTCCTACTATGGCCGTTTCTTATGACAAGTGTTCTAATGTGATAACGTGTTTCCTGACTACTGCTTTTGTTGCAGAATACTAAGTAACCTGCGTGTTATGTGTGACTACTGCTAGTTTGTAGAGTAACTAATGTGTAACGTTCTGACAACTGCTAAGGTAGCAGGATAGTACTGATATGTGATGTTGGGTCTAATAATTGCGTTGTGTACAATACAGTATATTTTCATATAATCTGGTGTTGTCTTTCCTTTGTGGTGGGGATATTGCGTCACGTGTTTTGTGTGTGTTGTACAGACGCTTTACACATTGCCTCCGGGTTAAGCCTGACTGCTCGTGCCAAGCTACCAAGGGGGTGAGCAGGGGTTATCTTGGACGTGTAACTCCCTTGCCCTGACTAGAGTGGGTAAGTTCTGCCTGGCTGAGGTGCATACCCTAGCCAACCAGAAACCCCATTTCTAACAAACACATATATATTTCTGTGAATGAGAGTTGGGGACGTGATGAATGCTTTGTGCCAGCATAACTCATAACTAATCATGTTCAGCCTTGAACGACGCACAGAATGAAAATGTTGCACATAGAAAAGATTAACTGAATTCTGTGTAAAAGGACAAGCTGATAAAATAATAAAAACATCTCTACTAAGATAAAACTCTTGCTAAAATAATGGGAAGAATAGAAATGCATGTCTTGGAGTGAAAGGGCACAGGCTGAAGGCCTTAGCTAAAATAATGTGCCTGTGTAATAGATAAAGTAAGCTCATGGCAAGACATAATCTGAAAACCATATGGTGCAACTCCTATGACACATTTCTGGAAGCTGATATTTGTTGGTATTGTTTTGTGAATTACAAATCAGAAACAACAAAAAATCAATACCATAAGCATTACACATATGCTCCTGCAGGTCTGTTTTGTGCACTTGCACAGCACAGTGACCTACATCTATTAATGTAGATCTCTGTATATAATTAAAACAGCATTTGATATAAAAAAAATGTCAGGCGCCTAGGAGATCAGTACACTGAACACAATGAAAATGAATCTGCAAAGGATAATACTTTTCCCATATTTGCCTTAAACACATATAAGATAATTTTCAAATTGAGCAAATTGTGTTAAACTTCTCCAACTCTATAGAAATAAATAATAAATATACTGGCACAGGTCTCTAGTTGCCTTTCTTTGCACTTGAACACTCAATCAATCAACTTGTGGAGCTTGACTTGTCACACATGAGGGTATCCAGGTGCTGGCAGGTTCCAGGGACTCAGTTGAAGAGACAGGTTTTCAGCATCCAACGGAACCCCTGTAGACAAGAGGAGATCCTGAGGTAGGGGAAGGAGCGTCCTCTTGCTCTGCTTCACTGTATGTGGATGGTATGAGCTAGCGCTAGGGAGGTGGAGCAGAGCTATCTGGATGGTTTGTGGGAACCTAGGAGGTGGTTGATATAGGCAGTTCCTGAGTTGTGCAGGGCATGGAACACGAGGGTCAGGAGCTGCTTGAACTGACATCTCTTCTGAACAAGGAGCCAGTGGAGTTTGGTGGCAGATGATATGGGTACAAAGAGGGCAATCCAGGATCAGTGCTGGTGTAGCATTCTGAATGGTCTGTAGTCTTTAAACTAAATGGTCCTCGATTCCCACATAGAGGTTGTTTCCATAGTCAGGTCGACTGGTGATGAGGGCTTTGGTGATGGTGCGTATGGGCAAGTCACTTGAATATTTTATGTAATGTGAACAGGATGAAGGAGCAGGAGGAAGACAATGGGGGTGATTCTGACCCCGGCGGTCTTAGACCGCCGGGGCCAGGGTCGGCGGGAGCACCGCCGACAGACCGGCGGTGCCCCGCAGGGCATTCTGACCGCGGAGACCGGCAACACTGGCGGGCTCCCGCCAGTGTACCGCTGCCCTGTTGAATCCTCCAAGGCGGCGCAGCTTGCTGCGCCGCCGAGGGGATTCCGACCCCCCCTACCGCCATCCAGTTCCCGGCGGTCCGCCCGCCGGGAACCGGATGGCGGTAGGGGGGGTCGCGGGGCCCCTGGGGGCCCCTGCAGTGCCCATGCCACTGGCATGGGCACTGCAGGGGCCCCCGTAAGAGGGCCCCTACAAGTATTTCACTGTCTGCTTGGCAGACAGTGAAATACGCGACGGGTGCAAATGCACCCGTCGCACCTTCCCACTCCGCCGGCTCGATTACGAGCCGGCATCCTCGTGGGAAGGGAGTTTTTCCCTGGGCTGGCGGGCGGTCTTTTGGAGACCGCCCGCCAGCCCAGGGATAAACTCATAATACCCTCCGCGGTCTTCTGACCGCGGAGCGGTATAATGGGGCGGAATTCTGGCGGGCGGCCTCCGCCGCCCGCCAGAATCAGAATCACCCCCAATGTGTTGACTTGGGACCTCATGGTGAGTTTGCTGTCTAGGGTGTTACTGAGATTCCTGGTGTGCATAGTACTTTCAGTGACCTAGGTATTTTTAGGAAAGCAGGGCAATTTTCACATCCTTTTTTAAGGAAATTACTTTTACTTCTCATTAACTGTACACATTTTAGAATACTGCCTTCTAAAATGTTATATTTTGTGCACAAATGGTGAACTATACATCCTGGCAAATGTAAAAACACATCCATGCGCGCGCACACA
Organism: Pleurodeles waltl; assembly: GCF_031143425.1. Lineage (NCBI taxonomy): Eukaryota > Metazoa > Chordata > Amphibia > Caudata > Salamandridae > Pleurodeles > Pleurodeles waltl. The sequence goes on from NC_090445.1 coordinate 950,901,107, forward strand.
CACACACATATACACATGTATACATACACAGCAATAGAAATACATATCACATCTTCCTGTACATACTGTAGTTCCCATGCCATCTAATTATGATTAAGCACTTTCTTGTCCTGCCAATATCTTCTTAACCTAGATAGAATGAGAAACTACATAGTGCCTTATTTAGAATTCAGTAGGGCGAGACAGCTGCAAAAAGGAAATATGTTTAGAGTGCCACTCATATAAATGCATTCTTAATATGTCAGATAGGACATTAAGCAATTTTCAATGTGCTGCATATGCCTCTAATTAGGGCCCATAACACATAGCAGTGGAGTAGAAATCGTTATTCAAAAGAATGCAGCTACTTATTAAGAATATATGCCAGTGAGTTTACCCTTCAGTAAACAGTAGGTGGAAAGGAGAAGTAACTGCCAACCGAGAAGTATCCTAAGGCGAGTGTTGGCCTTGACACTCTCTGGAGGGTCACTCAAACTTTTCACCTTCACCCCTCCTATTTTTGCTGAATTTGTTTTCTTTGGCTTTAGGACTCTGGGCACTTTAACAATGCTCACCAGTGTTTAAGTGCCTGTACTCACTTCCTAATACATGGTAAAATTGGCTTGCACCTAATTGGTATATTTCATTTGATGATAAGTCGCTAGAAAATGGTATGCCATATACCCAGGGCTAGTATATTAAAAGATACTAGTGGGCCTGCAGCATTTATTGTGCCACCCTCTTAAACAGCCCCTTAAAACGTGCTCCAGATCTGTCATTGCAGCCTGAATGCAGTTTCAAACTGCCAATTTTACTTGACAAAGTAAGAGACTTACCAAGCCTTAAGCTCCCCTTTTATTACATATGTCACCCTGAAGGTAGGCCCTAGGCAACCCGAAGAGCAGAGTGCACTGTAATGAAAAGGTTGGACATGTACTTTTAAGTTCGATATGCCATAGTAGTGAAAAAACCCTAAATATGTTGTTCACTGCCGTGAGGCCCACCTCTCCCGTAGGAGGACATTGGGTTGCCTTATTACATTTAATAGGTGCTAACTTTGAATTGGGAACAAGTAGGGCTTTAGTGTTTAGCATCGGAGAAATTGTGATTTAAAGTCCTCTTTAATGATAAAGCCAGAAAGCCAGATGTTAAGTTAAATTTTTGAAAAAGCCACTTTTGGAAAGGAGGCATTTTTGTGCCCTAACTATTTGTTGTCTGCAGCCTGTTCCTGGGTCACATGACTGAGTGCAGTTGGCGGTTGGACCTTGTTTATTCCTCCCAGACAGTAACACAATAAAGTGCATGGATGGCCATCATCAACAGGATGGGGAGACAGAGCTGGATCCAGCACCCCTTGAAAATCAATAGATTGTTCCCTGCCTTCACACACAGGACTACACGCCATTTCATTATGCCTGCACTCAGGCTGAAGTCAGGGAAGGAAGCAGGGAATTTCAAAGTCTTGAAAGGAAAGTCTTTAGTAACATTTTGTCAAAGAAGACACCAGGTAGACAATAGGACCCTCAAACAAACTCTTTAGTTCAATTTCTGGACGTGCAGAAAGACTCTCGGAGGACAGCGACCTTGTCTGGCCTGCTGTGTACTTCAGAAGACTGTTTTGGTGCACATTGAAGAATGCTATGCTGCCGGAAGATTGTCTTGAATCCTCAGAGCCCTGCTCCACTTTGTGAACCCAGGACAACCAGAATTATTCCAAGGGATAGTTGGCTGACCCCCTGATCAGAGCTTCAGGGATAGAAAAGGCTACAACCACCTTTAGCCTACACTTGGGCCCATCCTGAGTGATCCAAATGGTGTCTCCTCAGTCCTGGGTTCTGTGAAGAGGTGTTCAACATGCTCAGATAGCCAAAATGCACAACTTTAGTCTTAGAAAAGTTTAGCTAAAATCTTCTCTGAGAACCAAGAGGATTCCGGGACCAACCTGATTGTCTATCTGCCCAAGGTGCCTGGCCAGTCAACCTGACTTTGTAGCAACTCCTGCTATGTTGTTCTCTGAGTAGCAAAACCTGTTTCGCTGTCATTTACAGAAGGGGTATCTGCCTCTTTGATCCCTTGCCAGATACAGCCTCCAGTCTTACCCTTCTGGAGGTTTTCAACTTCCAAAAAAGAGACTATGGCCCTGCTATAGACGTTGGTGGATGGAGCACTCCTTCACAGTTGTGATGGCTATCCTGTGAGCCGTTTTGAGATCCCCATAGGATAAAATGTGATTGTAATATGGAGGACAGGCTATCCACCATGTTTGTGATGGAGTATTCCCCTCTGTCAAGTTCTAAATCAGGTCCTAAGTCTGAATGTGGAAATCTTCACCAGGACTTTGTCAAGGGGCCCTCCGATGACACCTCCTTCTCAGAACCCACCTGGAGCCTTGCTCCACTGAACTCCGACTTTCGCAGCCAATTTGTTTTTTAATTTCTTCAAAGCATGAAGGTAAGTGCCGAACAGACCCAAACCATTTCTTGTATCGGTCTTGTGATTCATCGCAGTTGGCCATATTTTTATGAATTTGACCCAGTCTCACGCAGCTAGACATCTGTGGTTGGTGCTTTTAGGTGCTAGTTTTTACTTAAAACTTAAAAAATGTATACTCAAGCTTTACTGACTGGATCTTTGTAGTAGTGGTGTCACATAATTAATTAAAATGTACTCTATTTTTTAAGTTGACCTGGGATTTTTTTGTATTGTGAATTCACTTAATTGCTGTTTGTGTGCTAGATAAATACTTTACACATTGCCTCTAAGTTAAGTTAAGACTCCTTTTGTGCTGAGTTACCAGGGGGTTAAGCACAGCTTAATTTAGTGACTTCTGTTGTTCATTCTGACAGTGATTGTGACTGTTGCTTGAGCAGGGTTAACACTTCACTCAAACAACAACCCAATTTCCTACAGCAAGAATGATCTAGTTCCAAAGGCAAATAATTTTTTCCTATCGCTGATGAGTTCTCCTGTTACCAAATATATTGTGCCCCAAATCAGTTCTACTGTATAAAGGTGTTAAAATGTGTTCATGTGTCTATGTGGCTGTTAGATAGTAGGTTGATGGTTGACTGGGGTGTGAGCCCCGAGAAAGCAAAAGCTAACATCCCTTGCAGGCTGTGTCACAAAAAGTAATTAAATTAACCTGTCCTTAACCCTGGATAGCTTGGCACAAAAAGCAGTGAGGCTTAACTTAGTGGCAATGTGTAAAGTATTTTTGCAGCACACCAACAGTTATAAAGTGAAAACACAACACAAGAAAAATCTCAAACCAATTTAGAAAAATATAGAACATTCTAATAAATTAGCTGACACCAAATCGACAAAACTCCAATCAGAAGAACCATAATTTCAAATTGTTAAACAGTTTGGTGAAACTGACACCAAAAAGCACAAAGCGCAAGCTATGGGCATCTGGTTGTGCTGGACCTGGCCAAAGTCACATGTTCAGGATGACTGTTTACGTTGGCTACAGTCACCAGGTTAGGCCCACTGAAGTTTTACCCTCTCAAATTCATGCCAAGGGTCCTATTCTCTGTGGAGGGAGCCATGGAGAGCGGCAGAGGCTGCTAGAGAAGCAAAAAGAGCAGGCCTGGTATTGTGGACAGCCATTGTTGGAGCTTTGTGTTGGTGGTCCTCATGGGTGGTCCAGGGTGTAGCGCGATGGGTCGGGCTGGCGGAGCTTTACATTTAATCATGGTGAGAGTGTTAAGGTCTTGGTGCCAATGGGTTCTTTCACAGTTGTGAAGAGTCCAAAGCTTACATGCAGCTCTTTGAGCCACACCATTGGTAGAGAATGGCAGGGGGGACTGTTGGGTGTCAGGAACTCACTTCATCTGGGTCCAGGTGCTACTGCAGAATGTTAGTGAGCCTCCTATGCCCCTGAGGCTCAGAATAGGAGGCCAGCAGACTAGCCCTTGAAGTCACTCTGTTGTTCTGATTTCAAAGGGTGAAGATGCAAGTCCAGTTCTCTCCTCACCCAGGCAAGAGTACAGCCGGCAGCTAGTCAGCACAGCATGGCAGCAGTACCTTAAGAGATGCACACCAGCAGAGTGGCAGTCCTTTCAGAAGCACAACAGTCTGTCTTGCTTCCAGAGTTTCCACAGACACAGAAGTGTACTAAAGAGTTGATGTCTGAGGTCCCCTTTTTTATAACCCAGTACTGTCCTTCCGGAACGTCGGAGAAGCTTCTACTTTCTACCTGTCTTTGAGGTTTATGGAATTTCCTGTCTCCCTTGTCCTAGCCCCAAGCATGCTGCAGTGACAATTTGGGGTTGTAAGGTCCTTTGTGTGAAGGAAGAGCGCAGGCTATTCAGTTGCAATTGATGCTGCGCTCAGCTCCAACCCTCCCCCAACCTGCCAGGCACATCTAATCCCTCTATCGTGTGACTGTCTGGGAGGAATTCACAAAGTCTAACTATCAGTTACACCCAGTCATGTGACCCAAGGCAGGTCACAGGCACAAAAGGGCTAAGGGCAGGAAAATGCCAACTTTCTAAAGGAAGCATTTTCAAAATTGCAATAAAAAATCATACTTTACTAAGGAATTAGAGCTTATTAAATGTAATAAGGAATCCCCAATGTTACCCTGTGAGAGGGACAGGCCTCACAGTAGTGGACAACAAATTTGGGGGGTTTTCCCTACCAGGACATGTAAGACTTAAAGGTACATGCCTAACCTTTTAATTACATAGCACCCTGCTCTATTGGCTACCTAGGGCCCGCTGTACAGGTGACAGGTGAAATAAAAATGGAGTTTAAAGCGCGGCAAGGGCTTTATAATGCCAAGAAGACATAGGCCCTCATTACAACATTGGCGGTAAATCCCGCTTACCGCCGTGCAGAAGACCGCCAACACACCGCTCAGTGGCGGAAATACGCTACAGCTATTACGACCCACAGGCCGGAATCCGCCAAAATCCAGACACCCACACATGTCCGCCACACCAAAGGTCAGTGATAAACTGGCGATAACAAAACCAACACTGTCACGGCAACAGGAATACGCCCACACTATCACGACCCACGAATCCACGCAGTGGTCTTTTGAACCGCGGTATTCCATTGGCGGTACACACCGCTGCGCTCAAAATACACACACATTTACAAAACACAACCACATTGGACAATTCGAAATGCACACATCTGATACACATACACACACCACTCCCACACACCCAATTCAATATAAAACACACACCCACATCACCCACAAACCCATACGACAAAAATTGAGAATGAAGCACAGAGAGAGACACCACCACCAACAAACTAGCATCCACAGGCACACAACACCATCACTCACACAACATCCACGCACCTCACACAACACACACAAGCACATCCCCTCACACATCACAACACACACCACCTCACACATCACCCACACCACACCATGGCACCGCAAAGACACCCCAGGTTCTCTGAGGAGGAGCTCAGGGTCATGGTGGAGGAAATCATCCGGGTAGAGCCACATCTATTCAGATCACAGGTGCAGCACACCTCCATTGCTAGGAAGATGGAGCTACGGCGCAGAATCGTACACAGGCTCAACGCAGTGGGACAGCATCCAAGAAATAGGGATGACATCAGGAAGAGGTGGAACGACGTACGAGGAAAGGTGCGTTCCGTGGTCTCAAGACACCAGATTGCAGGTTAGAGGACTGGCGGCGGACCACCACCTCCTCCCCCACAACTAACAACATGGGAGAAGCAGGTCTTGGCTATACTGCATCCTGAGGGCCTCACAGGAGTAGCATGAGGAATGGACTCTGGTAAGTCAAATCGTTACTTTTACATTTCCCACCCTACCTGCATGCTATCACATATCCTACCCTCACCCTCACCCCCATCACTCCAACAGTTCACATATGTCCCACGATCACAACCCACACATCCCAATACAAAGCCCTGCATGCAACACCAAAGCATGGACACCCATCTCAAAAGCATGTCCACTACAGATACCCACACAGATCCCCAAACCAAATATCACACAAGGTCCTAGACAAGAATGTGAGCACTGGGGTACAGGGTCACCCACCCATTGCACACAATGGCACACACAGATGCAATACTTATGCCTTTACACCCCTGCAGGACACCTACCCAACGTCACTGGACAGGAGGTTCCAGACATGTCCACATCCCCCACAGAAGAGGCCCACAGTGATGACAGCAGCTCTGCCCAACTGGATCCAGATGGCCAGCCCGGCCCATCTGGGACCTCGGGACAGTCGGTTCCCCACACACTGGCACATGCCACCACAGAGCCTCCCCCCTCAGGAAACACCAGCACAGCACCCACCCAGCGGGCCCATACCTCTGTCCCCAGGACACATCAAGCAGCAGTGTGTCCACCACTACAGGGAACCCAGGCAAACCTACCAACCCAAGAACATCAGGAACCTGGGGGCAGTGGCAGTGGGCACACGGTTCAGGGGACAGAGGAACAGGGAAACCGGGGAACTAGGAGGACTGCTGTGCAACAGGGGGAGGACAGCCCAGGGAATCCACTCTCCATGAGGCCCTCTCCAACATCATGGGAGCGTACAATCATTCCCAGGAGACGATGGCAACAGTACTGGCCAAGGTTCAGGAGACCGAGCAGCTGCAGGAGGAACAGTATTTGGGGATCAGGGAAGAACCCAAGTCCATCAACACCACCCTGGTAACCATTGGAGGGGTGCTGAAGGACCTTGTGAACACCAGGAGGGACACTGTGGCACAACAAGGGACCACTGACACTAGCCTCGATGATGAACATCCCACCACCTCCACTGGCGCTAGTGGACTGGAGGCCCCGCCACAGGACCTCGACACCAGTACCCCACCCCCTGCAGATGGAGAACCACCCCGCAAATGGTCCCTGAGATCCAGGACAAAGACAGAGAACAATGCCAAGACCCCCGCCAAGAAATGAGACCACCCTGAATGTGATCCTTCTGTCCCACTTCGTCACCCTGTCCATCCATAAACTGCCCTAGCTCCACTTCCTATGCCCCTTTGGACACTGCACCTGTGAGACAAATAACTGGACTCTGCCATGGACATTCCTCCACCATCACCCCAGACCATTTTACAACCCCCTTCACTATTTTGCACTAAATAAACACCCTTGAATCACAAAACAATCTGGAGTCAGTCTGTGCTTTCACAAATGTGTATTTGCATTAACTGAGGAAAATAGCAATGTCCATTGTATTGACAACATACCTATGTCACACAGCTCTAGTCCATGAGGTAATATAGCAGAGGTCACACAGTGGGACCCACATCTGTGAAATGGAAATGCAAAGTGACAAAACAGGGTCCATACACTGGGTGAAAGTGACAGACATATGATAGGTCTAACAATTGTATGAGATGTAGGAGGCAGTGATGTCTTCTTACCTGGGTCTCACTGGAAGTATTGCTGGATAACGTTGTTTCTGTTGTCGATATCCTCTTCTTCTGTCTCCTCTTCTTCACTGTCCACATGCTCCACAGCTGCCACAAGACCTCCTTCTGGACCATCCTCCTGCAGAAAAGGCACCTGTCATCACAAAGCCAGGTTGTGCAGCATACAGTAGGCCATGATGATCTGGCACACCTTCTTTGGTGAGTAGTAGAGAGAACTACCTGTCATATGGCGGCACCGGAACCTAGCATTCAGGAAGCTGAAGGTCCTTTCGATCACTCTCCCATTTCGCCCATGTGCCTCATTGTATCGTTCCTCTGCCCTTGTCCTCAGATTTCTCACTGTGGTCAGTAGCCATGGCAGGATGGGGTAACCAGAGTCACCTGCAAATGTCGAGGGACAACTGTAAGACACACACTAACCTTAGGGATAACCACAGACCCAGACAATCATTCACACGGTATAGGGTCCTTGTCCTCACCTATTAGCCACACACGGTGCCTCTGGAGTTGCCCCATCACATAAGGGATGCTGCTATTCCTCAAAATGTAAGCATCATGCACTGAGCCTGGAAACTTGGCATTCACATGGGAGATCTACTGGTCAGCCAAACACACCATCTGCACAGTCATCGAATGGTAGCTTTTCCTGTTTCTGTACACCTGTTCACTCCTCCGGGGGGGGTACCAATGCCACATGTGTCCCATCAATGGCACCTATGATGTTGGGGATACGTCCCAGGGCATAGAAGTCACCTTTCACTGTGGGCAAATCCTCCACCTGAGGGAAAACGATGTAGCTGCGCATGTGTTTCAGCAGGGCAGACAATACTCTGGAAAACACATTTGAGAACATAGGCTGGGACATTCCTGATGCAATGGCCACTGTTGTTTGAAAATACCCATTTGCCAGGAATTGGAGTACTGACAGGACCTGCACTAGTGGGGGGATCTCTGTGGGATGGCGGATAGCTGAGATTACGTCTGGCTCCAACTGGGCACACAGTTCCTGGATTGTAGCACGATCAAGTCTGTAAGTGATAATGATGTATCTGTCTTCCATTGTCGACAGGTCCACCAGTGGTCTGTACACCAGAGGATGGTGCCATCTCCTCACCTGCCCCAGCAGATGTGCCCTATGGACGAGAACAGCGAGCACAGAGTCAGCCAACACTGAGGTATTAAAAAAATAATTTATTGCACACATTTGTCAATCCGCAATGTGCCTGTCACTGTGTGTATGCAAGGCCTAGATAGGTGTGACGCATTTAAAATTAATGCCATGTGGCCCCCTGAAATGACGGCTGCCTGGCCTGTAATGTGGGACAAGGGGATATGAGGTAACTGCGCTGGCGTTGTACACCGTCGTGGTAGGCGGTCGAAGACCGCGGCGCAATCATGCATTGGGTAACATTGAACCCTATGGGTCCCAGGAGCCAATGATGATGTACGCCGGCGGTGATGGTACGCACCGCCGCGGACGTGACTGCCATTTTCTCTCTGTTCACTCACTTGATACCTGACCTTCGACAGGAGAGGACCTACACTGCAAGTGCTGCTGTGACCTCAGTCTGGAAGTGACGATGGCTCATGTGTCTGGGGAAAGGGCCCCTGCCTTCACTTCGGAGGAGTTGGAGAAGTTAGTGGATGGGGTCCTCCCCCAGTACACGCTACTCTACGGTCCTCCAGACATACAGGTGAGTACACTGTGAGCATGCTGTATGGGCAATGCATGTTTGGAGTGGTCGTGGATGGAAGATACGGGAGGGGGGGACTGAGGCCTGCATGAGCGGATGGTGAGTGTATGTGCGTCAGGGCAAGGGTGGGAACGTGGGTCAATGACTGTGACAGTCCGGACGGTTAAAGATTTTCCTTTTCCCCTGTACTATTCCTCTAGGTCAGCGCCCACCAGAAGAATGATATTTGGCGTGCCATCGCCAAGGACGTCCGGACCCTGGGGGTCGACCACAGACGGAGCACCCACTGCCGGAAAAGATGGAAGGGCATTCGCCGCTGGAGCAAGAAGACGGCGGAGGCCCAGCTGGGGATAGTCTCCCAATGTGGGAGAGGTGCCTGTCGTACCATGACCCCCCTGATGTTCCATATCCTGGCGGTGGCGTATCTGGAGTTGGATGGGCGCTTGAGGGCATCACAGCAGCCACAAGGGGGTGAGTACATTCACATCCATCTGACTCTGCGCGTATTACGAGGTGTCTGGGTGGGGGAGGTGGGCTGTGGGTTCCCCTAAACCAGGGCGAGTTTTGTAGGCAAGGTCCATTCAAGAGGCAGGCTATGTGGCACCCTAACCCCACCAGTAGTAAGAGCCATCTACACCTAGTCAGGCTCCTGTGACTTCCATGTGTGCTGCAATCTGGCATGGACCTCGTACCCCATGTCCCTGTGATTAATTAGGGAACTCTAAGTGCATGGTGTAGTGCAGAGGACTGCTGTCTGTAGTGTCCGCCAATGGTAGCGGTAATACCTGCACTGAACATGTCTTTCTTCTGTCTCCCCCTCCCACTTTTTGTGGTCTCCCTGTTCTTGTGTGCATTAGCATCATCAGGCGGAGGAGCAGTGGCACCTGAGCAGGAGGGGGCTGCATCCCACATGGCCCTGAAGGGTGAGACAACAGAGTCTGAAGCCACCAGTGGGACGGAGGGCGAGGGGAGCTCCACGGCAGGGACATGAGGTGACATCAGTGACAGCGACTACTCCTCTGATGGGAGCTCCCTTGCGGGGGTGGGCCTCTCTGTGCCTCCCGCATCAACAGGTACAGCCACCACCCCCTCACCAGCACCGCCCTCCAAGCAGCCCCTCAGCGTGTGTCCTGTGGCCGCTCAACCAGGAGGGTGGGCATCTCCTTCACCCTAGGCACCTCAGGCCCTGCACCAGTCAGCCCTGCTGCCCTCAGTGAGGAGGCTATTGACCTCCTGAGATCCCTCACTGTTGGGCAGTCTACCATTCCGAATGCCATCCAGGGTGTAGAGAGGCATTTGCAACAAACAAATGCATACCTGGAGGGCATTCATTCTGGCCAGGCAGCCCAACAGTGAGCATTTCAGGCTCTGGCCTCTGCACTGATGGCAGCCATTGTCCCAGTGTCCAGCCTCCCCCCTCCAACTTCCTCCACCCAGACCCAATCCCCTGTACCTCAGCCTATCCCAAGCACACCATCAGACCAGCATGCACACACATCAACATACAAGGGTGGCTCAGGCAAACATAAGCACCACACATCCCACAGGCACTCACACAAGCGTCATACCCATGCATACATACCAACATCCACTGCCTCCACTGTGTCCCCCTCCTCCACGTCTCCCTCATCCCTCCCTGTCTCGTCTCCACTCACACCTGCATGCACTACATCTTCAGAAACTACCTCCATCACCAGCACCTCCATCACCACACACCGCTCACGTGCACTGATCACCCCCACTACCATTCACACATCCCCAGTGTCCTCTACCAGTGTGTCTGTGAGCCCTCCTCCCAAAGTACACAAACGCAGCCACACACCCACCCAACAACCATCCACCTCACAACAGCCTCCAGCCCATGCACCTTCACCCATAGTCAGCAAACATATACCTCCTACATCCACTACCGCTTCCTCCACTCCCAAACCCCCTCCACCTACCTGTCCCAGTGTGTCAGGGCTCAGGAAAAACAAAAGTGGAAAGTGGCAAGAGAGCTGCGCCATCATCCTAGGGCGGGAAGAGCCAGAAAATCAAGGGCAGGTCCATGTCGACGCCAACCTGCACGGTGGACAAGACCGCCACCAGCACCACCACCTGCACTGCCGCCACAGAGACCGCCGCCAGCACCGCAAACACTGAGCCCGCCACCAGCATCGCAGTCACTGAGCCCCCCACCAGCACCACAGTCACTGAGCCCGCCACCAGCACCGTCGCCACAAAGACAGCCACCAGCACCGCCGCCACAAAGACCGCCACCAGCACCGATTCCACAGAGGCCACTGCCAGCAAAGATTCCACATAGGCCACCGCCAGCACCAATGCCATAGAGTCCGCCGCCAGCACCGATGCCACAGAGTCTGCCGCAAGCACCGCCTCTACTGACAATGCCGCCAGCACCGATGCCACTGAGGCAGCCGCAAGCACCGCCGCGACTGACACCGCCGCCAGCACTGCCAGCTCCCCCACAACATCCTGAGCCAGTGGCACCACCACAGACATGGCTGCCATCCCCAGTGGTCAGTCTTCCGAGGCTGGTGGTCAGTTCCAGGATCCTGGGAAGCTTGCATGTTGCACCACCATCAGTGGAGTGTCACATCCACTACCTCAGTCCTTGGCAGGATGAAGCACTCTGGGCACCGAGCCCCCTCCAGAACCAGTGGAGAATCACATCCACTACCTTGGTCCTTGGCAGTATAAAGCACTCTGGGCACCAAGCCCCCTACAGAACTAGTGGAGAATCACATCCACTACCTCAGTCCTTGGCAGGACGAAGCACTCTGGGCACAAAGCCCCCTTCAGAACCAGTGGAGAATCACATCCACTACCACAGTCCTTGGCAGGACGAAGCACTCTGGTCACAAAGCCCCCTCCAGAATCAGTTGAGACTGTTATCCACTTGAGAGACTGTGGCTTTGCACTCCCCAGGATAAAGCAGTGGGCAACCCACCCACTGGAGAGACTTGAGAGACTGTGGCTTTGCACTCCCCAGGATAAAGCAGTGGGCAACCCACCCACTGGAGAGACTTGAGGGACTGTGGCTTTGCACTCCCCAGGATACATCAATGGGCATGGAGCCCCCTCGTGGAGCTGGTGTCGTGCACTCATCCCCCTGAGATGCCCCCCTTCTCTTCCCCTTTAGGTGCCTGTTTAATTTCGATCTGATGCCCCAGCAGTGTTCTCTCCGTTTGGAGTCTGGTATTGAGTGTGGGCCTCGCCCATGCATTTTGGGCCCAGTGGTCCATGGACTATGAATGGTGCACTATCCAGACTTGTTTAGTTGGTGAACATAATTGTTTAAACACACACAAAAAAGGGAGCAGACTGCCTCACACTCCAGCATAAAATAGACCCAATGCATCATGGTAAATGCAGTAATTTGGTTTAAAAATAGAGAAACTATTCAAAAAGTCTTTCACCTTAAGTAGGTGCAGCAAGTGCCGTATCTCTGGACACGTGTTTCTGGCAGATACGGCATTCGCCGCACCAACTTATGGTGAAAAACTTTCTACAACGTTACAGCACTTGTGGCACCCATTTATGGTGAAAGACGTTTTGAAATATTATTCAAATTAATTCTAATGACTGCATTTATCATGAAGCTTTGGGGCTATTCAAGCTGAAATGTAAGACAGGGTTCTCCCTTTTTGGATTGTGTATTTAACGGCTCCTGTGAGCCTTTGAGCTGACGAGCTCTGGTGAAGCACCTGTGCGCCTTCTGAGTGGTACAAAAACCTGAGAATACGTTTACGCAGCATTTCAAGCAACCTGGTCTGCCACACTTTGCTCTCCGCTGATGACGCCCGAAAGCCAGAAACACGTGTCCGGAGATACGACATTCGCCGCACCAACTTATGGTGAAAAACTTTCTACAACGTTACAGCACTTGCTGCACCCATTTATTGTGAAAGACTTTTTGAAATATTATTCAAATTCATTCCAATGACTGCATTTATCATGATACTTTGGGGCTATTCAAGCTGAAATGTAAGACAGGGTGCTCCCTTTTTGGATTTTGGATTCAACGGCTCCCGTGAGCCTTTGAGCTGACGAGTTCTGGTGAAGCACCTGTGTGCCTACTGAGTGGTACAAAAACCTGAGAATACGTTTAGGCAGCATTTCAAGCCACCCTGTCTGCCACACTTTGCTCTCCGCTGATGACGGCCGAAAGCCAGAAACATGTGTCCGGAGATACGGCATTCGCCGCACCAACTTATGGTGAAAAACTTTCTACAACGTTACAGCACTTGCTGCACCCATTTATGGTGAAAGACTTTTTGAAATATTATTCAAATTCATTCTAATGACTGCATTTATCATGATGCTTTGGGGCTATTCAAGCTGAAATGTAAGACAGGGTGCTCCCTTTTTGGATTGTGTATTTAACGGCTGCTGTGAGCCTTTGAGCTGAAGAGCTCTGGTGAAGCACCTGTGCGCCTACTGAGAGGTACAAAAACCTGAGAATACGTTTAGGCAGCATTTCAAGCAACCCGGTCTGCCACACTTTGCTCTCCGCTGATGACGCCCGAAAGCCAGAAACACGTGTCCGGAGATCCGACATTCGCCGCATCAACTTATGGTGAAAAACTTTCTACAACGTTACAGCACTTGCTGCACCCATTTATTGTGAAAGACTTTTTGAAATATTATTCAAATTCATTCCAATGACTGCATTTATCATGATGCTTTGGGGCTATTCAAGCTGAAAAGTAAGACAGGGTGCTCCCTTTTTGGATTGTGTATTTAACGGCTCCCGTGAGCATTTGAGCTGACGAGCTCTGGTAAAGCACCTGTGAGCCTACTGAGTGGTACAAAAACCTGAGAATACGTTTAGGCAGCATTTCAAGCAACCCTGTCTGCCACACTTTGCTCTCCGCTGATGATGGCCGAAAGCCAGAAACGCGTGTCCAGAGATACGGCATTCGTCGCACCAACTTATGGTGAAAAACTTTCTACAACGTTACAGCACTTGCTGCACCCATTTATGGTGAAAGACTTTTTGAAATATTATTCAAATTCATTCTAATGACTGCATTTATCATGATGCTTTGGGGCTATTCAAGCTGAAATGTAAGACTGGGTGCTCCCTTTTTGGATTGTGTATATAATTGTTTATACTGTATTTCATGTTTTGACTAATGGATTTTTATTGATTACAATCGTTCAACTCATTTCCTTTAGACATTGCCTTCTTCCCCGGGGGGGGCTGGGGGGGTGTAAATGTAATGTTGCAGCATGTATTAGTGTGTATGTTGTTGTGGGTGAGGGTGGGTGTTGCGTGTTGCATGTGTGTGTGTCACTCTCTTTTCCCTCCCCCTCCCCTGTGTTGTAGGTGCAGTACGCACCGTGGTTGTCGCCGCCATCGTTCGTGCTCCTGGTAGAGGAGCAGGAATACTATCGCAGGGAGGATTTGGAGTTCTGGCTCCATGGTGTCCTGGTTCCTCGCGGGTTGTGTAGAGGTGAGTGTTTACCCCTCCAAGTCCTGTTTCTGACGTGTTTTTGTACGCGTTGGTTCTGCCCCAGAAAAGGTGGCGGATTGGTCTCTCATAATAGTGTGGGCGGTACATTGTCTTCCTCCTGTCTGTTGGCGGTGACCGCCATGCTGTTTGTTTGTACCGCCGAGGCAGTCGGAGTTCTAAAGTAGCTGTCCATGTTGGTGGTTTCCGCCATGGTCGAGATTCCATTTTTTTTACCGCCGGCCTAATGGCGGTCTAACCGCCGCTTTAACACCGACCGCCAGGGTTGTAATGAGGGCCATAGTTGTTTCAAACTGCATTCAGGTTACAGTGGAAGGCCTGGGACTTGTTTAAGGTTCTATTTAAGTGTTTGTCACAAAAAGTGCTGCCCGCTCCCTGCAGCATTTAATTTCCAGGGCCTGGATATAAGGTATACTACTCTATAAGGGATTTACAAGTAAATTAAGTATGCCAGGTGGGTATAAGCCAATTTAACCATGTTTGGGGGAGGTAGCAAAAGCACTTTAGCACTGGTTAGCAGTGGTAAAGTGCGCAGTCCTAAGGCCAACAAAAACAATTTCAGCAGAAAAGTCTGGGATGACCCAGAAGACAGGGCCAGGTCCAACAGTTGCTTTTGGTTTTGGTTGGGAGTTGAGGACTTAAGTCTATTGACAACCTAAAAGTCTTGCATCCTAAAAAATATTACGTATGTTGAGGGTAAATGTGAGAATTCAGGGCTGTTTGCAGAGGCCCCCTAACTTTTTGCCCCCATTTTCCACTTTTTGCTGGTGTTTTCCTGACTCTGATGGTGCCCTGGGTACTGCTAACCAGTCCCAGGGCCTGTGCTCTGTGTAAAATCAATATGCAAATTAGGCTAATTATAATTGGCTACGTCAACCTACCTATAAGTCCCTAGTATATGGTAGGGCATGTAGGTTTAGGGACCACAGCATAGGTAGTGCACCCATAGGTGCACTGCTGAGGTGCCCAGTGTCATTTTAAAGGCAGGCCTGCCTTGCTAGCTGCTTTTAAATTAAAGTTATATTGAAATTCGACTTTGGAATTAAAAGTAGTTCCAAAGTCTTAAACTACTTTATTTGTACATATAAGTCACCCCTAAGGTGTGCCCCATGTGCCCCTAGGACTGGGTGCCATGCAACTATAAGCAGGGACCTTATAAAAATAGTTTTATAAGCCCTGGTGAGGTAAAAACAGCCACATTTGTTTTTCCCTCATTGTAATGAATGGCCTTCATAGGCTAGAACGGGGAGACTTTATTTTAATTTTTAAATTCCCCTTAAATGATGGATACCAAGAGTTTGGTATCAAATTAATTGTTAAAATAAACCCCACAACTTCCAGTTGTTGGATTTAATATAACTTGTTCAGGTAAAGAGTTTTAAACTTTACCTGAAAAGTTGCCAATTTCAGCCCTGTATTGTTTTTGCTGCTGTGCTCTGATTGGCCAGCCTCTAGCAGCCTGGATAGGCTGCATTGATGAGGTGTGAAGTGGCCTGGCTTCACACAAAGGAATGTGCCTGTGGGAGGGAATTTCCCCTCAGCAGATGTGAGGCAGGAAGGGGGAGGGCTGCCAAACTGGTCTTCAAAGGCAGAGAAGGACACTTGGAGCAACTAGCAACACCCCCACATCCTGCAACCCCAGACAACTAGGTGCCCCTTTGATTAGATTAGGAGAGGGCAGGAGAGAGGTGTGTTTATGATTTGTAGCCACACCAGTGGGTGGGCTCAGCCAGATGTAACCTCCAAAAATCAGATTCAGCCATGATGGATTTTTGAAGAATGTTGCCTCCTGGGATTGATTTTTGCCACACTTCCCAGGAAGTGGTCATCACAGGGGGAAGGACCCTGCACCTAATTGGAGAACCAGGGCCCCCCTGCTTTTCACCCAGGAGCAAGGATAAAACTGGCAGACCTGCACCCACACCTCAGACCCCCATCAGATTCCAACAAGGAAGAACCAAAGGAGAAGAAGGAATGCCCTGCTGGACCCCTGGCCTGCACCTGGAACCTGCACTCAGAAGGACTGCGCCAGCTGCACACTTGGGCTTCACCACAAGAAGGTGGTTCAAGGAGGGACTCCTTGCAACAGGTGAAAAATTGCTAACCAGAGTCCCCTGCACCAACTCCTGAGGAAATCAACCAGCTGGGTTGGGCAGTGCAGGGGCCCCCTAACAGGGCCCCATAATGATTTTCAGTGTCTGCTTAGCAGACACTGAAAATCGCGATGGGTGCCACTGCACCCGTCGCACCCCAGCAACTCTGCCGGCTCCATTCGGAGCCGGCTTCATCGTTGCTGGGTCTTTCCCGCTGGGCGGGCGGGCGGCCTTTTGGCGGTCGCCCGCCCGCCCAGCGGGAAAGTCAGAATGACCGCCGCGGTCATTTGACCGCGGTGCGGTCTTCTGCCGGGGGAACTTTGGCGGGCGGCCTCCGCCGCCAGCCGAAGTTGGAATAACCCCCTAAGTCCGAAGGTAAAAAGTTTACCGGGACCTCCCAGCCAGCGTGTCCGAGGAGGGCTCCAGGGACATTGGATCAAGATCCAGGTTTACCCCGGTCGAAGGATTTTCACCTCGAGAAATCCACTTTTATTCGTTTTTGTGTCATTTTAAAGATGAAAATATAATCTATTTTTGTAAATTGGTTTTGGATTTTTAAACTGTTTCCAATGTTTTATTTAAATACTGTTTTGTGATATTTGAATGCTTTACACCCTTTCTCCTAAGTTAAGCCTTGATGCTCGTTGCCAAGCTACCGAGGGTTGAGCTGGGTTTAATTTACTGAGACCTAACTGGACCTTAGTGGAGGTTAGTGGCCTTTTGCTAAGTGTAGGTGCCTACCTGCCCTTACCAATAACCCATTTTCCAACAGTAAAAATGAGTGTCCATCTTCTATATTGGAATGTTCCTGTGATAGAGCAGCAGAAAGGAAGTGCTATCTTTTTAGAAACTTCATGGTTAAATGTAGCATTTTATGATTTTCCCTGGCCAGTCAGTCAAAGAAACAGAGGTGTATTGCCCAGTCACTTAGCAATGCTCTACATTGTGCAGAATCTGAAAATAAAATATCAGCTTTTGGCAAGTTTAGTTTTACTTCTACCAGTAACTCATACAAAAATGCATTGTTACTGAAACTGGTTGCTTCAACAAATTCTCATCTAGGTTGTGCCGCTTTCTCAGTGGAAGTCAGGGGACTACATGCAACCCAGGAAAATGCATTCATATCAGTCCCTATTTCACCACATGAGTGTAGTGAGTAAACTCAACCGTCTTCAGACGTACTCAAGGGACAAATTATGTATGTGTCTGCAAGAAAATTAAGTGCATTCCATCAGCCCCTAAAATACGTTGTCTTGTACTCAGCTTGTCAAATGCATTGCAAGAAGGCAGAAACGTACATTTTTAGCACTATTATTTTTTTAAACTGACTTCCAGTCTCACCAAAACAACTAGGTAACCACTCAATACTCAGTTATGCATGGTGGAAGTCCTAGCTGTAATGGACAAGATTGTCATTATTTTCGTCAGTTGAATTGAGTCACTGTAGAGATAGCTGTCTCATCAGCCACATGTAGCCAAACAAATGATAAATATAAAAAAATGATACATAAATATACTTGAAGGGATATTGGGCCAGCCTTCTCTATACATTAGTCTTCAACTGTCATTCACACGTTGTTTCCGCCCACCAATGTATACAGCATGGGCCAATGGGTCAGTCCACTTCAGCCATTGACTCTCTTGAACTGTGATTGACAGCATTTCTCCTCATCACATGCAGATTTCTCAAAAAGGTGTGCACTTAATTACCATAGCTATAACAATACTTTTTTTGCCATTCTTTATACTTATTTGTTTTGTAATCCTGATCTAATTTACACAAAGAAATATGGGGGCGTTATAGTAGTCTGTGCCCGCTTTGTGCATCCCAAGGCACTTTGATATTACAGAAGTGGCAGCATGCACTTGTGTAGTCACTTCTGTAATACTGATAGGACTGGTACACATGTAGTGCTCAAGCTATCTCAAGCGGGCACTATCTCATTTGCATGGGTCATGGCCTCATGCAAATGAAGAAATATATTTGCCTCTGTGTCATGCCGTATTGTGGACATGAGTGCAAGGGAAAAGAAGTTGTCAGCAGGCACACTTAAAGTGTGCCAAAAAAAAAGTTGCAAGACCTCTGGAGGATGGAAAGAGGGTCCGGTGGATTCTCCAGACATCCCCTTTGCCGGTGGGTGTAGCCACTCACTTCACCCACCTACAAGGGGACTCTCTCCCCTCTTGAAAGTACTGGTGGGTTGCTGCCTGCAGTACGAAACATGGAGCTGATTTTTAAACATCTCCATATTTCACTGTCGTGGTGCCAATAGGAAAAGTGTGCCATCTGAGTAATGCAGCCCCTGGTGCATCAATTACCATCTTCAGACAATAGTGCCTTTTCCAATAAAGAATAATAGCTCCTTGTGATGTGCATAAAACAAAAAAGGGTTTGAATGGCTGTTTGGATAAATGTGTCTGCTAGGTAGTGCACACACACTGTTACAATCAGTTCTATTGACATTAGAAGCAATTAAAACTGTTTTTATTTACTCATTTTATTGGCGGTATATTGCCCCCTTCTTTAGGCGGTAGCATGTTTTCTTTTTGTGCCATAGGTACATAATAAAAAAAACGAAATAACCATTGTACCAGCTTGCTAAGCCCAGATCCTTTCTACTTTACAATGCTTTTTTATGTTTAGGCCTCTGCTTTTATCTTTGTGTTTACAAACACTGCAGCAGGTGGACAATAAAAAATGGATGTTTTTTCATTTTCACGACTCTGTAGTATCTAACTCTAGGAACGGTGTTTTTAGAGAAATTAAGACTGATTTAAGAAAATAGTGGCTTTGGTTTTGCTTTCCCCACTGATACTAAACATATATGTTTGCTAGTGTCCTATGCTTGTGCCTTCACATTTCCTTTTTAAGGTCTCATGTTTCTTCAAAATCATTGTTGATACTTACTAACTTGCTAAGTATTATTATTATTTTTTTAATCAACACTGTGGGTGTTGATAACATACTTGTATTCTAAAAAAACTCTTAATCCTTAAAAACATACAACAACGAGAGAATTCCAAACTATTTGCAATAGGCAAAGTAAATTATTTCTTAGATAGAAAGCATCATTCAAACATAAGATTTACCAAGGGCTATAAAATATGAATACCATAAATGTAAACTGTGCTGCTCTCCTAAATTTAGAGTGAAGCCCTTAGACTAGATAACCAGTGAACCATATTTGAAAAAACACAATGGATAATTCAATATGTACAGGTCATACAGCTGGGTTAACAGCTGCATGGTTTATGCCTCATTGACCACCATATGCTGTTTTTCTGAAAGGAATAGACAAGCGTATACTTTAAAGTGAGGGCTTATAATAAGACTCCTTAGTAACAACTATTAACCTGGTACTTATCAAAATGCTTTTATAATCCCATAATTATAGTGTCTATTATACAAAGAAGAATTAAATCCTACATTTATTTGTCATAATATATGAATTCGCTAATCCCAGCATTTACTATGTTTTTTTAAGTGTCCGGGTGTGTTTTTTTGTTCTGTTTTGTATACTTTGTGTTTACTGGGGCACCAATTGCAAAACAGCAACACCAGAACATAACAGCACAAACGTGCTATCTTGCATTTGAGTGACAGTGTGCTATGTTCAAAATTTTATTTTGGATTTAGGAACCTGGCCCTCCTTGCAGGATTACCCCCAGATTCTTGTCTTCTGTTGCTGATCATCGCTGTTGGCATTAGGATTTGTTCCCTTCTAACCAGTGATAACGTGCTTGTGCTCTTGCCCTACAACATGGTACAACTGGCCTACACCTAATTGGCATATTTGATTAACATATAAGTCCCTAGCAAATGGTACTACATGTACCCAGAACCTACAACTGAAATGCTGCTAGTGGGCAGCAGGCCTCCTTGTCCCACCTGCTAAAGTAGCATTTTGAACCATGCCTCAAGCCTGCCACTAAAACTAGAAATGCTTTTTTAAACTACCACTTCCACTCTGCAAAATGAACCTTTTGCTGAACCTAACCATTCTCTTTTAATATTTATAGGTTTCCCCTAAGCAAGGCCCCAAAGGCATATAGAACAGTGTGTATTTAGAAATTATGACATGTGAACTTCACTTTTACACATCCTGGCAGTGAAAAACCTCTAAGGTTATTTTTCACTGTTTACTTTCTATACCTACCATTGACTGACACTAGAGTAACTTATTATATTTATTAAAAATACTAGGGAGGCCTGCTCTTCGCTCTGACAACAACTGTCCATGTTGACCTGCAATGAAAGACCTGCACTTCACACTACAGCACTGACCACCAACGTGAACCTCCAGCAGGGATCGTACATGACACTCTGCCAGCTCTTCACACTGGAGCAAGAGCAGTTCATGATGCCTGCCCTGCTCTTCATGCTACAGTGATGACTACCTCAGTGCTTAGCATCTTCCTCACGGCCTCCTCTAAAGAGAATTGAGTACTTGGCGCTAGACTCAGAAGGTAACTTTTCAGCTAGCCTAACCTGGTCTTTTAGACCTGACTGGGGGATGGTGGTTCCCCAACTTTTATGACTTTTATAAGAGGCTTTGCTGATCCTTTTTGAGTGCCCTTAAGTACTGTGTGAAAGTGTATGTGTGCCTTCCCTACATTAGTTAGGAAGTGGCACCTACCACCATGTGCCCACTTGCACATTGGTGACTTCATGTATATACTGAGCCTGGCCTGGTTTGCCTATTTGTGCACATTTGCACATTGGTGTTTTCATGCATATTCTGAACCTGGCATGGCTTACCTTTATGTGCACACTTACACATTGATGTTTTCCAAGTATATTCTGAGCCTGACAAGGCTTATCGATAGGTACAAACTTGCACATTAGTGTTTTCATTTATATACTGAGCATGGCATGGCTTACCTATAAGTACACACTTGCAGATTGGCGCTTTCTATGTATATACTGAGCCTGACCTGGCCTATAAATGCACATTTGCACATTGGTGTTTTCATATGTGTACTGAGCCTGGCACACTTGCCAGTATGTGCACACTCGTAGAGAAGAATGCCCATGTGTGTTTTCATTTTCGTTGAGAGCTTCTCTGTCCATAGGTTTATATGGAGGAAAGTGTATAATCCTAGCTGCATTAGTGGATTGCAATGGAGCAGCCTCATAATGTTTACTATCATTAGATTCCTAAATACACTCCCTTTTCAATGGTAAAGGTGGTTTTGTGAGTAATACATTGGAAATGACTCTTCTGAAATCCCTTTTGCGTGCCTTTTTTAATTCAAGCTTCATTACACTGTGGGCTGGGAGAAACCACATATGTGCATTCCCCAGCAACAGCTATAAAACCTGGGCAAATGGAACAACAGACCTCTGTCAATTGAGGGCCTAGCTGGATATACTGGAGAGAGAGGTTTTGAGACTTGACCTTCTGAGTCAGATCATGGCACGACTAAAGATTAAGATTTACAATCTAGGGGAAACATCTGAGGTTCAAAGAGGAACCCTTAGAAGCACCCCAACTTGAAAGGCACATGACTATAACTAGGGATACCAAACTTCAGCAATTGAGAGGTACACTTGCAAGAAAACAGGACGGAGTCCCCGAACTTCATGGTGCACACTGCTAGAGGAATCTGTTGTGCACAGGAGTATTTACTGTCCTAGGAAGGGATTGTTCACCCTTCCTGCATCATGGCTGTCCTGGGCTCACTGCTTGATGCACTGTGACACTCTGAAGTATGCTCTCTCAAAGGGCTTGTGAGTTTCCCCCCTGTTCTGTGTGGAGGCCTCAGGGCCATCAAAGACCTCCTTTGAGGGACCTACACCTTCTACCATGTCATCTGAAGAGTGGTGCCCTCCAGCGCATCTACGTTGTCTGCTGAATCCCACTGGATAGCAACGGTGTAAGCATAGAACTAAGAATTGTGCTTGGAGACTGAATTTGCCTGGTGTAGAGCCTGAATAGTACTGCCTGCATTCAAGGACTGTGGTCCTTCACTGTGGGGCCACATCACACATAAGTGTATGATTGGTAGTGAACGGATTATTGGTTGCGGGACCCCACGTGACCTGCTGTTGAGTGTGCTGCATTTCTCTCATGCGACACCTGACTGCATGCTCATTACATGCGGTGTCCTTGTCACTCGTTGCAAACCGAAGAGCAGTGCCTCATTCTACCTCATATGGTACCATTGAAGTGGCACACCTGTGTGTGGGACCGGATTGGTCTGGTGCCGCTCAAGTCATTGCAAACCAAACGTTGTGCCTCATTCGAGGGAGGTACTGAATGGGAACTGATTATATGGTTAGAAGAGCCTGATGCAACTTAAGTCATGGCGCAACAGGCATGGCATCTCATTGCTGGGAAGTGCTGCAGTGGTAATCTTTCGTGTGCAAGCAGGATTATCTGGTGTGACTCAAATTATCGCTCATCAGACATTGTGACTCATTCCAGGGAGACACAGCAATGGACCTCTTTGTATGCAAACTGGATTGTGTGGTTTGACTCAATTCATTATGCACCAGACATTGTGCCTCATACCAGGGAGGGACTGCATAAGTAACTTTTTGTGTGCAAGCGGGGGATCTTGTGCCACTCAAGCCATTGCACAGCCAGATGTTGGGCCTCCTTCAAGGGAGGCATAGCATTGGTAACTTGTCATGTGGAAGCAGGATTTTCTCGTGCGACTCAAGCCATTGTGCACCAGACATTGTACCTCATTCCATGGAGATACAGCAATGGAACTTTTTGTGTGCAAACTGGATTGTCTGGTTTGACTCAATTCATTATGGACCAGACATTGTGCCTTCGACCAGGGAGGCACTGCATAGGTAACTTTTTGTGTGCAAGCGGGGGGTCTGGTGCCACTCAAGCCATTGCACTGGCAGATGCAGGGCCTCATTCAAGGGAGGCATAGAATTGGTAACTTGTCATGTAGAAGCAGGATTGTCTGGTGCGACTCAAGCCATTATGCACCAGACATTGTGCCTCATACCAGTGAGGCACTACATAGGTAACTTTTTGTGTGCAAGCGGGGGATCTGGTGCCACTCAAGCCATTGCACAGCCTGATGTTGGACCTCATTAAAGGGAGGCACAGCATTGGTAACTTGTCATGTGGAAGCAGGATTGTCTCGTGCAAATCAAGTCATTGTGCACCAGACATTGTACATTATTCCATGGAGACACAGCAATGGAACTTTTTGTATGCAAACTGGATTGTCTGGTTTGACTCAATTCATTGTGGACCAGACATTGTACCTCATACCAGGGGGCACTGCATAGGCAATTTTTTGCGTGCAAGTGGGGGGTCTGGTACCACTCAAGCTATTGCACAGCCAGATGTTGGGCCTCATTTAAGGGAGGCATAGCATTCGTAACTTGTCATGTGGAAGCAGGATTGTCTCGTGCGACTCAAGCCATTATGCACCAGACATTGTTCCTCATACCAGGGAGGCACTGCATAGGTAACTTTTTGTGTGCAAGCGGGGTATCTGGTGCCACTCAAGCCATTGAACAGCCAGGTGTTGGGCCTCAGTCAGGGGAGGCATAGCATTGGTAACTTGTCATGTGGAAGCAGGATTGTCTTGTGCGACTCAAGGCATTGTGCAGCAGACATTGTACCTCATTCCATGGAGACACAGCAATGGAACTTTTTGTATGCAAACTGGATTGTCTGGTTTGACTCAATTCATTGGGGACCACACGTTGTTCCTCATACCAGTGAGGCACTGCATAGGTAACTTTTTGTCTGCAAGCGGGGGGTCTGGTGCCACTCAAGCCATTGCACAGCCAGATGTTGGGCCTCATTCAAGGAAGGCATAGCATTGGTAACTTGTCATGTGGAAGCAGGATTGTCTGGTGCGACTCAAGCCATTGTGCACCAGACATTGTACCTCATTCCATGGTGGCTCTGCATTGGTGACCTTTCATGTATGAGCAGAGTTGTCTGCGGCAATTCAAGTCATTGCACTATAGACATTGAGCCTCATTTTGGGGAGACCCAGCATTGAGCATTTTGCATGTGCATACAGAAGTGCCTGGTGCGACTCAGGTCATCATGCACCTGACCTTGTACCCATACCAGGAGGGAATGGAATTTGGTAAACTCTTTGTGGGAAACCGCAACACATGGGGTGGTTCATGTCATGGTGCCACAGACATTGTGCCTCCTGTCTTATGGGGTGCTGGATTGGTAACTATCTGTGAAATGGAGGGTCTGGCTTGGTTGAGCACCACTGTGAACAGCGTGTCCCAAGGAAACACTCCTCCTGTGCTTTGCAGACCAGGGCCCACACCAGAAGGCCAGTGTGGAGACCCCTGAGTGAACCTCCCGAGTGGGGATCAAACCTCCATTTGCCGATTGTTGCCTGATCAGCAATTCTCTCTTTCTTCCCCTGTGCTTTTGTCCCCGGATCCTTACTAAGTTTAACCACTGGCCGTGAGTGGCCTTATATCTGGGGAAAGGTTGCTACATCTCTAACTCTGAGGGACCAGGAATTGTAGGAGGATGGAGGAAGGTTTGGGTCCAAGAGAGGTTTGCAAACTCATTTTCACCTCACCTGCCTGCTCTCAGAGCACCACATTAGGGGTCTGGAAGCAAGTGTGTGTGGGTGCATTTATGCTAGCGTGACTGATATCCATGGCATCACGTAGTGGTGCAGTGTGAGAGTGTGGGAGCGAGTATCTGGGCTTAATTTCACCACACGGTAGCACTGCCATGCACACTGTTTACAATAACTGTTGGCATTGAAGTTTACTGGTGCAGCCTAGGCCTCAGAGCTATTTCAAAAGTCCTATAGTTCTCTGTATACATTGCTGTTATTGTTGGGAGCCGGGATGCATACTATGACTATTTTATATTGAACTGGGGTGATCGCTGGGGTGGGTCTCGTGCTGCCAACGCAGTCGTACAACATGTGGGTACGGGAAAAGAAAGTATTGTTTTTCTCATGTGTACATACTGCTGATGTTGTATTAACGCTGTTGGGCCCTGCACTACTAATAATCTTTCTGAATGTGATTAATGCCCAGATTTACCAGATGTTCATGTGGTATTAATTCATGGGTGTGTTGAGTACAAGCTTTACCTGCATACACCTTGTGTGAAGTCTCGATGGTGATGCTCACTGTTCGTATTGTGTGGATGTGCTCTGCCAATGCTTTACACATTGCCTCTGTGATAAGCATGACTGTTCTGGTCCAAACTACCCAAGGATGAGTGCAGATTATTCAGTGAGTGTAATCACCCACCCCTGAGATGAGTGGTAGGTTCTGCCTGACTAGAGACCCGCCTCTGCCAACCAGATTATGCCGCCTCCAACAGGTCGCTCTATCCGACTCGTGCTTCATTGAGGTCGGCCTGAATTTGTGTCATCACCTGTTCCAGCACGCCTAAATGACTGCAAGTGGCCCTATGTGCTTTTAGGCACTATTTTCACTAAAAGCTTTAAAATGTAATTCCTAGTTCCACTGGCTGGATTATTGTTGTTCAGTGTTCATCTTTTCTTTTGTTGTGTTTTCACTTTATTACTATTTGTGTGCTGCATAAATACTTTACATATTGCCTCTAAGTTATGTCTGACTGCTTATTTTGTCAAACTACCAGGTTAATTTAGTGACATTTGTGGTTCACCCTGAAAAAGCTTGTGGTTGCTGCAGAGTGGGGGTTATACCCCTCTCTACCAGTAACCCAATTTCTTACAAATATCATATAGCTTCTGATTTAATGAGTGATGTATTCATCTGGGGCTTGTCTACATTTCTATTACTTTTATAACATGACGTTTATTAGGGGTGTGCAGTATTAAAGTTTTACTGGCAAATCTGTGTCACTTTTACAATGTTTGCACTCTATGAAGTTGCAAACTTTCCTGCAGGAGATTTTTACCTGAAAAAAAACATTTTGACTGGTTATTTTTTCCGCTGTATGTGGATTTCTTCATCATTATTCTACTTTAACCTTTCGGTGAATGTTTGTACCAACCTTTACTTAATTTCAACACATTTATGATGTTTGATATGTTTACTAATAAAGTCCAGAAGGTTCTATAACAAACTCAATAAGTGATTACACTTTAATTTGAATAAAAATCCAGAGAGAGCAAGTGTCTCTAGCCCCTTCTGTAATGCCAAACTGCCCCAGTGTTGACAGGCAACCCTCATTGTCATGATTATGATTCTCTCTTTCAATGTCATCTGCCAACTTGTTGTGACCTTTGAATTTACCTTTTCAGGAAATAATTCCGGTAGAATCTAACAAAATCTCACTTGGATGGCAGTGCTCTCTTTGAGATAATCCTTTCTATGGTCTGGGTCTTCTATATAGCTGAAATATGTCTCTGTATTGAATTGTGTGCTTTTGTCAATTATTTTCATATCTTCTCAGGTGTTGTTGCACTGGAATTAGCAGTGGGAATATTGTCTGGATAGGGCATTGGCACCTAATAATATCTTTCAGATAATTTTAAAACATGCCCTTCTTCTTTCCATTTGCACCTGCTAATTAATATGTACTTAAACCGTTTCATTTAGCTCATGTATGAACTTTACCCATTGTGACAAGTTTGATGATGTTTTTCTAGCTAAACCTCATTTAAAACAAAGACAAAGTAAGATTCTGACAAAGTAAGCTGACACATCTAGCTAAATGAAGAACAACTGGCTCAAGCTAAATGATGAAAAGACTATGGCCCTCATTATGACATTGGCGGTAAATCCCGCTTACTGCGACTGCTGCCAATATATCACCGCCGTGGCTGATAACCGCCAAGCATATTATGACCCACACATACCAATCCATCACTATACAGCCACAAACACAAGTCCGCCAGCCCAAAGGTCGGTGATAAACTGGTGGTAGCAAAACCCACACCATTATGCCAAGAGAACTAAGCCCACAGCATTATGACCCACGAACCACCGTGGTGGACATTCAATGGCGGTAAACTATTGGCGGTACATACCGCTGTGCTCAAAATACACACACTCAAACAAAACTACACCACATTTGACAATTCAAACTACACACACCTGACACCCATACACACACCACACCCACACACCCACAGTACCCACAACCCTTTACAGCTACAAACCATTGCCAACAGAGAGAGATATATCGAGCACCCACACAAACATAAAATCATCACCTATACACCATCCAGGCACCTTACATCACACACCCCAACACATCACCCCACACACCCTCACCCACACCACTCACACTACACCAAGGGCACCACAACGACACCCCAGATTCTCTGAGGAGGAGCTAAGGGTCATGTTGGAGGAAATCATCTGGGTAGAGCCACCGCTATTTGGATCACCGGTGCAGCAGACATCCATTGCTAGAAAGATGGAGGATCGTGGACAGGGTCAACGCCTTGGGACAGCACCCCAGAACATGGGACGACATCAGGAAGAGGTGGAACGACCTACGGGGGAAGGTGTGTTCCACAGCAGCAAGACACCAACTAGCTGTACAGAGGACTGGCGGTGGACCCCGACCTCCTCCCCCACAACTAACAACATGGGAGGAGCAAGTCTTGGCAATCATGCATCCTGAGGGCCTGGCAGGAGTAGGAGGAGGACTGGACTCTGGTGAGTCAAATCTCTATTACTATCACCCCACCCTACCTGAATGCCATCACAAACCCCCACCCTCACTCGCATCACTTCACCACCTCCCACATACCCCACCATCACAACCCACTCATCCTGAAACCAAGCCCTGCATGTAACACCAATGCAGGAAAATCCCTCACAGACCTGCATGGACACCTATCAGCAATGCATGCACACTGGAGAGGATCACTTAGCCCACCAAATAGCAACTCACACAAAGGCAAATCTGCCAGGGCAACAACAACCATAGAGGGCAACACACCCATTCACATGATGTCACATGCAGAAACAATAAGAATGTATTTACATCCCCACAGGTCCCCCACCCAATGTCACCGGAGAAGAGGTGCCAGCAAAATCTAGTCCACTCCAGAAGATGCCCACAGTGATGACAGCAGCTCTGGTCTCCTGGATGTGGATGACCAACCTGGCCCATCAGGGCTCTCCGGACAGTCGGATACCCAGGCACACTCTCACACCACCACAAAGCCTCCCCCTCAGAAAACACCACCACAGCACCCACCCTGTGGGCCCATACCTCTGTCCCCAGGACAAAACAATCAGCAGTGTGTCCACCACTACAGGGACCCCAGGCCACCCCACAAACACAGGACAATCAGGGACCTGGGGTCAGTGGCAGTGGACACACGGTTCAGGGGACAGAGGCACAGGACAACAGGGAAGCTGGGAGGACTGCTGTGCGACAGGGGGAGTACAGGCCCAGGGAACTGACTCTTCAGGAGGCACTCACAGAGATCCTGGGAGCATACAAACATTCCCAGGATACTCTGGGCCAGATACTGGATAAGTTGCAGGAGAACATGCGGCTGCAGTAGGGACAGTACCTGGGGATCAGGGAGGACCTGAAGGATATCAAAACCACCCTGGTCTCCATGACAGGGTGCTGGGAGACATGGCCAACACTATGAGGGAGGCAGTGGCACGCCACCAGGCCCCTGACACTAGCCAAACCGATGAACAGCCCTCCACCTCCGCTGCTGCTAGTGGACAGGAGGCCCGCCACAGGACCAACAGGCCACCAGCACCCTTCCCCCTGCAGAAGGATAACCACCCCACAAATGTTCCCTGCGATCCAGGCAGAAGACAGAGACTATTGCCAAGACTCCCGCCAGGAAATAAGACTCTCCTGATTGTCACCCTTGTGCCCACTCTGTCACCCTGGCCACCTTGAACTGCCATTGCTCCCCTTCCTATGCCCTCTTGGACACTGCACCTATGCTACAAATAAACTGGACTCTACCCTGGACTTTCCTCCACCATCACCCCAGCCCACTGCACATCCCCCTCTACTTTTTAGCACTTAAATAAACACCCTTTGAAAAAATACAAGTATGGTGTGTGTCAAATGATTTAAGTATGTATTTGTTTAACAAGGTTTAAACATTGAAAATCAACTGTACAGTAATATATAAATAGGAATGACCTGTAGTTGGCTGCAGCCAATACACCAGGAGCTATAGTGGGGCACACATATCTGCAAATAGAGATGCCAAAGGGAACAGTGAGCGGGCATAGAAGTGAGAAAATCAGCCTGCCAGTGACAATGTCAAACACAAAACAGTCATTTAAATGGAAGTTATGCTGTCTTACCTATGTGTCATTGGATGTATTGTCGAATTATTGCACTTCTGTTGTCCTCATCCTCATCCTCTGCCTCCTCATCTTCACTGTCCACCGGCTCCACTGCTGCCACACGGCCATCTCCAGCCTCATCCTCCTGCAGAAAAGGCACCTGGCGACGTAAGGCAAGGTTGTGCAACATACAGCATGCCACGACGATCTGGCAGACCTTCTTGGGTGAGTAGTACAGGGATCCACCTGTTAGATGGAGGCAACAAAACCTGGCCTTCAGGAGGCCAAAGGTCCTCTCTACGATTCTTCTAGTTCACCCATGTGCCTCATTGTAACATTCCTCTGCCCTTGTCCTGGGATTCCTCACAGGGGTCAGTAGCCATGAGAGGTTGGAGTAACCAGAGTCACCTGCAAATATCGAGGGACAACTGTTAGCCACACACCAACCCTTAGGGCCCACACCATACCCATATACCAGCATATACTTGGTTGGAACCAGGACTCACCTATTAGCCACACCCTGTGCCTCTGGAGTTGAGCCATCACATACGGGATGTTGCTATTCCTCAAGATAAAGGCATCATGCACAGATGCATTGACGTGGGGGATGTACTGGTCCGTCAGTCACACCATCTACATATTCATGAAGTGAAAGCTCTTTCAATTTCTGAACATCTGTTTATTTCGCTGGGGGGGACAAAAGCAATATGTGTACCATCAAATGCCCCAATAATATTGGGGATATGTCCCATTGCTTAGAAATTAGCTTTCACTGTGGCCAAATCCTCCAGGTGGGAGAAAACGATGTAGCTGCGCATGTGTTTAATCGTGGCAGACAACACTCTGGTCAGCACTACTGAGAAAATTGGCTGAGACATTCATGCTGCCAAGCCCACTGTCACATGGAAGGAGCCAGTTGCCAGGAAATAGAGCACTGATAGCACTTGCACAAGAGAGGGAATCCCGGTGCGGTGACGTATAGCAGAGATTAGATCAGGCTCCAATTGGGCACACAGCTCTGTGATTGTGGCCCTGTCCAGTCTATAGGTGAGGATATTGTTCCTGTCCTCCATTGCTGCCAAGTCCACCAGGGGTCTGTACACGGGGTATGTCTCCATCTCCTATTCATCCGCAGCAGTTGCAATCTATGGGGCAAAATGGTGAGCAGCTTATCATTATCTCTTATTTCCAACCACTACAATTCAATGCATGTTGTGATTGTAACAGTATTTTGTTGGAGAAGTCCAAATGGTCCATATGTGTACAGTGACACAGTTAGGAGCCATGCCATGACCTGCACCCCCCTGAAATAATGTCTGCCTGTCCTATTTGGGGGGACAGTTTGGAATGAGGTAATTCCACTGACAATGTGAGCCGTTGCAGGAGGCGGTCGGAAATCGCTGTGCAACTCCTCATTGGTTAACAATGGGCACTATGGGGTGTAGTGGTGAATGGTAATGTATGCTGATGCATCCCGTCACCGTCAGCATACATTACCATTCACACTGGCTTGGCGGCCCAACATAGATCAATCCAGGCTCTGACCTCCTCTCTGATGGGAGCCATTGTCACTGTTTCTAGCCTCCCCCCTCCAACTTCCTCTACCCAATCCCGTTCCCCTCAACCCCAACCTTTCCCAAGCACACAGGCAAACGAGCATGAACCCAGGACAACACACAAGAGTGAACATGGCAAACACAAGCACCACACTTCATCACACAGGCACTCACACAAACACCATCCAGATGCAGACTCACCAACATCCACTGCCTCCACTGTGGCCCCCTCCTCTTCGCCCTCCACCACCCTCCCAGTTGCATCTATACTCACACCTGCATGCACTACATCCTCATCCACTACCCCCATCACCAGCACACCAAACAGCACACACCCCTCTCTGGCAGTCAACACCCCCACTTCCATGCACACATCCCCTGTGTCCTCTCCCACTGTGTCTGTCCCCCCAAGGTACACAAACGCAAGCATTCAGACACCCAACAGCCATCCACCTCACAACAGCATCCAGCCCATGCACCTGCACCCAAACACAGCAGACTGACACCTCCTACAACCACTCCCTCGTCCTTCACTCTCAAACCATCTCCCTCTTCCCACCCCAATCTCCCTTTTCCTCACCAACATTGACCTTTTCCTTAGCTCTCTCCCCTGTCCCTCACGTCAGGCCAGGGTGGTCAAAACCCAGGCAAGCACGTCAGCCATCCAGTCCAGGGGCACAGTATTGTCCTCAGCTACACCAGGTGGGAGAGGATCCGGGGCACCAGGCAGCCACACTGATAAGGTGCCTGAAACAAGTGCTACAAGGAAGGGCAAGGAGGCACCCTTTGCTGCTGCAGGGAAGGGCAAGGAGGCACCCCTAGCTGTTGCAGGGAAGAGCAATGAGGCACCCCCTGCTGCAAAAAGGAAGGGCAAGGAGGCACCCCCAGCTGCTGAGAGGAAGGGCGAGGAGCAGTCCCCAGCTGCTGCCAAAAGGAGCAAGAAGTCATCCCCAGCTGCTGGCAGGATGGGCAAGGGGCCTGCACCATCAGGCAAAAAGGACAAGAGGCCTGGTGTTGGGACTCAGTCATAGCCCCCACCACCAACCATGGTGGTTCAGCCGTCCGAGGCTGAAGGGGAAGGGCTGGAGCCTCCCCTGCCACCAGCACCACCAGCCCCACTGCCAGCAGAAGCAGCCCCAGTGGGCAGCAGTCTGAGGCTGCAGGTGATGGGCTGGAGTGTCCCCCCACCGCCACCAGCACCACTTCCAGCAGCAGCAGCTCTGGTGGGCAGCCTTCCGAGGCTGCAGGGGAATGGCTGGAGCCTCCCCCCACCACTGCCAGCACCGCCACCAGCACCACCACTGCCACCACTGAACAGCCGTCACCGCCAGCGGACAGTGTGTGGTCCTGCGTCCATGGGCTGTAGTGCGGCCTGGCCCCAGCAAATCCTGTAGGTCTGACACCCAGGTGAGAGACTGTGACCTTGCACTCCCCAATATCTGCATCACAGGGCAGGTTGCCCCCTCCAAAACCAGTGGAGATGCCATCCACTCACCCCATCCTTCCCAGGATGAAGCTCACTGGGCACAGTGCCCCCTCCAGAACTGGTGGACGAAGCCATCCACTCACCCTATCCTTCCCAGGATGAAGCTCACTGGGCACAATGCCCCCTCCAGAACCAGTGGGCAAATCACCTACTTGAGAGACTGTGGCCTTGCACTCCCCAGGACCAAGCAAAGGGCATGTTGCCTCTCCAGAGCCAGTGGGCATGTCACCTACGTGAGAGACTGTGGCTTTGCACTCCCCAAGACCACACACAGGGCATGTTGCCCCCTCCAGAGCCAGTGGGCAAATCACCCACTTGAGAGACTGTTGCCTTGCACTCCCCAGGACCAAGCAGTGGCCAAATCACCCACTTGAGAGACTGTGGCCTTGCACTTCCCAGGACCAAACACAGGGCATGTTCCCCTCTCCAGGACCAGTGGCATTGTACCATCTTCTGGCTGAGGTGCCGCGCATTCTCTGTCCCCCTAAGGTGCCTGTCTATTTTCAACCTGATGCCCCTCCAGTGTTCTCTCTGTGTTGTTGCAGGAGTGAGGTTGGGCCTTGGACTTTGTGATGTGGCCCTGTGGCCCACGGACATTGAGGACTGGGCAGTGTCCCTTGCATTGTAAATATGTATATATTTTTTTATTTGGATGCACGTATTTCACCTATATTTATCTTATTACAGCCTTTTTACACTATAGCAGTTGTTCTTGCATTATTCCTGAGGGGTACGGGGTGTATATGTTATGTTACTGCATCTGGTTGTGTGTGTGGTGTTGGGGGTGTGGGTGTTTTGTGTTTGTGTCACTCTATTTTTCCTCCCCCTCCCCTGTGTGCTAGGCAGCAGTACTCACCGTGGTTGTCTTCACCAGCGTTGGTGTTCGTAATGGAGCAGAAGGTAGAAGTGCTTGGGAAGACATGCATCTCGGGCTCCATGGCGGCATGGTTCTTCTTGGGTGTCCAGAGGTGAGTCGTTTCCCATCTGTGTTCTGTTTCCGCCAGGCTTTTGATTTCATTGGTACTGCCCTGGAAAAGGTGGTGGATAGGTGTGTCATATTACTGTGGGCGGTACATTGTCTTCCGCCTGGCTGTTGGCGGTTACCGTTGTGATGATTTTTAATTTCGCCCTGGCAGTCGGTGTGTTAAAATGGCTGTCTGTCTGATCTGTTTCCGCCGTGGTCATAATTCAATATTTATTACTGCCGGCCTGTTGGCGGTATTACCAACGCTTTATCACCGACGGCCAGGGTTGTAATGAGGGCCTATGTATGTAGGTGGATGCTATTTCTATAGCACAAACATAGCCAAAAGGCAGCAGAGTACTTGAACAAAGCAACCTTAACATTAGAGAGTAATAGGACATGAAGTTGAGATGTAGGTGGTTAATAAATTGTGATGTACTGCTCTTTAAGGAGGTGAGACTTGCCCCTTTCCTTAATTGCAGCACCATAATTGGACTACATTAGACACAAACTGGCTCATTATCAGTTACACAATTTTTGCAGATGCAAAAAAAAATCAAGGAAAAGTCTTTTCTGAGCAATGGTTCTTGTATTCCACACTATTTGTATGTCACATTCCTAGTTTTGAAGATTGAATGGGGAGACTGTGGTACTTACTTCAAGTTTGGTGGATGTAATACACCACACACATTGTGGATGTCTTGTGCACTGTGTTACGGATACATTACCACCAGGTCCTTCCTTGCCTCATCCCATTCATTATTAATGGAGATAACTGGTATCTCCATTACATAAAAAAACAAAAGAAATGCTGGAGACCCCTGCCTCATCCCTGTCCCCCTACCAGGAGAAAAACGCATACTTACCCAAAATTCATTCTGAACTACCAAGGCTCCAGAAATGAAGTCTGGCCATTCAGGAGGGAGAGTTCGGCAGGTTGGGCATAATAAATTAGATGAAGACAACAGGACCAGGAGTAATGAAGATGTTAAGTAATCAGACATTATAGCATATAGAGCTTGTAATAGGACAGACAGGGCATCTTTGACAAACTAACCCAGCTGCCAAACTCTAAACGGGGCTTGATTTGTTTGTGTGTATGTTTAATCTTTAATGCATGTTTATATAAAAGAAAATCCTAATCTCTGACCTGTTTTCTCCTAGCAATTCACTGCAGATGGTACTGCATCAATGCACGAGTGTTCCATGGCATAGAAACGGTAATAGGAGGCAAACACCGTTTGTGCCCAGATTTGGCATACTCAGACTCAGAATGATTATGAGCGATAACATTTTGAGTATTGGGTTTCAATATATATATAACATATCGGTAGCTTCATGTATTCACGTCTGAGGGATGTTAAAACTACATGGGCCAAACTCAATAAGCATTTTCTGTATCTACATTTAACTACACTTGAAAACATTATAGCCATCAGATGCAATAACTAAATAAGACTGACAAAGTGAAAAGTGTGGAAATCCTCCACGTAGAAGTCTCCCCTATAGAAATGCATCGCATGGAAAGCTTAGCTAACTTCATCAGTCCTATTTTACCCATGCATGTGTAGATGTAGATGTTTCCAGGGGAGTTTTAGAAGACGAGTAATAAAAATGCAGTGCAAATGCAGTGAACAACTACACTGCCTTAACAATGTGGGAATTCATATATATATGTATCCCACTCATGTCTGCACTAAACTACAACTGAATGATCCAGATCTAAGTGGGTTCAAGATCAACCAATTGCTCACAAAGAATGCATTTAAATAAAAAAGGAAATAAAACATATTAGTGTTTCACTGATTTCCTAATCCTATGCTTGTATTATTGCTGCCAAGTCTAGAATCCAAAATTACAGGTAGGACGCCCTGTTCCACTTCAGCCCAGGTTGCACCTTTGAGAGTCAAATGCAGACAGGGACAGTGTGCCCTATCACATCAAATGTGCTCTTCACATTAAAGGTACAGTCTCGAGCCTTGAGTGGAAGGCAAACCATCAGACTGCCTTTTACTTCATGCAGTGACCGGTTTCAATTTTAAATGGGACAGGGATCTCTCTTCATCGGGTGCAGTAAATGCCTGCACCCAGATGCAGGAGGATGCCTAGGTGGTGCCAGGGGAACCATAGCAGGCGCAATCAGTGTACTGCACGTCTATGTGCCACAAAGTCAGTGCACCAGCTGAAGACCTCTTTGCCTCTGCATCTGCAGTTTTTTTATCTGACTTGGCTGCAATGGCAAAAGTTTCCCTCAAAAACTCCATTTAGATCGAGCAGGCTCACATTTGGCATCAGGTTGTGTGTGTTAAGGAAGGGGAGAGCAAGTGCATGTGATCCCTTCTATACCGCCAAAATGCACCAGGGGTGCGCAACGTGGGCATGCATAACTGCTGCATCTCTTGGGCACTTTCTACAGTACAGCCCAAGGAATGTAAGAGAATTTCATAGACCTAGATAAATACCTTTTCTAAATACTGTATATATTTCTTGAAATAATGTGGGATTTGCGTAAATCTGTTAACAATACATAAACCTACGCGAAAAACGCAGTTTGCGAGGTGCAAAAGGCTGAACGCGATGCAGAATCACATTTTGCGAGTCGGTACCGACTCGCAAAATGTGATTCCGACTCGCAAATAGGAAGGGGTGTTCGCTTCCTATTTGCGACCGCATCGCGATGTAGAGTTGCTTTGTGACCGCGAAAGCGGTCGCAAACCAACTCGCAGTTACCATCCACTTGAAGTGGATGGTAACTCATTCGCAAAAGGGAAGGGGTCCCCATGGGACCCCTTCCCCTTTGTGAATGCCCACAAAAATATTTTTTCAGAGCAGGCAGTGGTCCTATGGACCACTGCCTACTCTGAAAAAACCGAAACCAAATGGTTTCTGAATTTTTTCTTTTTGCAGCTCGTTTTCCTTTAAGGAAAACGAGCTGCAAAAAGAAAAAAAAACTGCTTTATTAAAAAAGCAGTCACGGACATGGTGGTCTGGTGTCTCCAGCAGGCCACCATCCCCGTGAGTGCCTAGACTCGCTATGGGGTCGCAAACTGCGACCCACCTCATGAATATTCATGAGGTGGATCTTTGCGACCCCATAGCGAGTTGCAGAAGGTGTCTGAGACACCTTTCTGCATCTCGGATTGCGAGTTGAAATTTGCGAGTCGCTATGACTCGCAAATTGCAAGTCGCAATCGGATACCTACCTACATCTGGCCCATAGTTCCTAATAACTATTTTGACCTTTGAACAAACCTCAGATATTACTCTTCTTTGGTTCTTATCAAGCCATGTACATGTTGTTATTAATAGCTAATGAAAACGACATCCAGTTCTTGTTTTAGCTTGTAGATTGCAGCACGTGTGCATATTTGAAGGACCTAATAAGAGTGATATTACATGTCATGAACATAAACCCTCCTAAAGTTCAGAGAAAAAGACACTATGAAACATAAAGTGGAAATGTTTCATATAATTCTATAGTTCTGAAACATAAAGGAGATAGGTTCACTTTTAGGAATAAAAATAGCTATCAGTAGTGACTGCTGCAGAGCAGAGAGACGGGTGGGGAACCAATAATTAAAAATATATATATACCTACCGCCTTAGTGTCCATCTTGATTCTTCTTGTCTTCTTCCTCCCCTCCCTGCCCAATACAGATGTTCCTCTCATGCTGTTAGCAGCATAAGAGAAGTGGCTGGATTGTACACAATCCAAGGCACTCATGTCAAGTAAATATGATCATTTTCTGTATCTCTTAGTTCAGCAGATTCAATGATTATTTATTTGATGTGTTCTTCAATTCCAACCAGTCCAGCCAACACATGTTTCGTCATGCGAACAATACTCGCTTTGACTTCATCAAGGCTTTTGAGACATCATTAGGAATCATTATTCCCATACTATTGAAAAACGTCTTCATAATCTTCCGATAGAGAATTGTATTCTTATGTCAAGTTATTTCGAGCGTTCCTCGAATTTAGTTGCCATCTTTCAACTCGTTCTGTAATCAGTATATCAATAGAGTATTATAACGGTCGGCGTCCCAAAAGGCATGTACAAGTATGGTCAGCAAGATGGCAACTCACTCAGAGGAAGAACACATGGCTGGACTGGTGGAAATTGAAGATCACATCAAATAAATAATAATTGAATCTGCTGAACTAAGAGATATGGACAATGATAATATATACTTGACATGAGTGCCTTGGATTGTGTATTGCCGTTTCTCTTTTGAGATTCTGTGGGGGAGTGGGGTGGGTCCTCCTTCCAAGAGCACCGTGCAGACGGTTTTGATTTTTTAAAATTTGGGGTGGGATAGTTGTGAGCACCATTTCTATCAACACACCCTGTCAAATTTTTGAAGTGGCTGGATTGGCCTCAGCAGGCAGAAATGCTGGTCATTGAGGCAGTGGGAGTCTGAGATTGGTCTTCACCCGGCGGTGCAACACAGTCAGGTGGAGAGTTCTAAGTGCGCATGTCAATGTGGCCGGCCTGGACGTTTGGCCACATTGGCATGCACACTTAGACATGCACATACCACTCCTCCTCCCTTGTGATGGGGGTGGCTGTACCGCCCTATCCCACCCTCGCTAAACAGAAAAATAGAGTGATGATAAAATCCTTTTATTATCAATTTATTTTTCTGCTTGCAGCAGCAGGGCGAAGCTCCCCTGCCAAAGCGGAGGGACCGCCCCTGATAGCTATTGTTTTTAAAGCAGCCACAAACATGCATTAAGGGATGCCTGGGAATTCCTAACTTTGGTCCCATTTATCAAAGACATTCAGACCATCGCTATACTAAACCTAAGAGAATGTAAATGGATGCAGCTCTTAAATAATGTTCACAATGGTCTTCATGAATTCGAGGAGCTCAATCAACAAGTGGTTACTTTCAATAAAGGCTAAGCATGTTTTCTATATGTTAGATTGTTGCCTAATATTGTAGGAATATTTTTTTAAATGTATCCCATACTTATTTAATTTTGTTTAATATGATTTATATTCCATTATTGTTTGTCTTTTATTTTTATTATGTTAATTTGTAATTCATTATTGTTGTTGGCAATGTTTTTATGGCATACATTGGTAGCCAAGTTTGGTTCACCTCATTGTTGTATTATGACCCTATTTGTGAATATCAATTACCTAAGCTTTTTCTGGCACAGTGGACACATATTTTTAACCATCCCCTTTGAGGTCCCGACATCACAAGACATTACTTTTGGGTAGCCTTCCTTTCCTGGCCTAGAACTCTTACTCACATTGGCCATTATGAAAGTAAGTCTTTTACTCCTGTGTCTCCAAATGCACGTCTACATGGAGATGGAACTCTCATTTCTCTGTAAGCAGGCCACTGGCGCGTGTTTCCAAATGCCAAAGATAGTTTAGAGAAACCGCCTGCTCCTTGCAAGTATTAAACAAGGAATTTCCTCGTAACTTCATACTACTATTGTTTAGCATCATTGATGGCCCACTGCCATTCTTTTTATCATACATATGTGTCTCCTTGGTTCTCACTCAGGTGAGACTTCAATGTGAAACTGCTAAATCATTTGCGCATCTCCAGTGTCAGTGCACTTTCTTTACCCTATGCACACTATTTAGATTAACCATGGGTGTTAGAATTGGGGTCTTTGGTTGACAGTCAGGTTACTCCCTGTTCAAGCAAGGACCCTCACTCTAGTCTAACCCCTGCTTACCCCCTTGGTAGCTGGGCCGAGCAGTAGGCTTAACTTCAGAGTGCTAGGCATAAAGTATTTGTACCAACACACACAGTAACTTAATGAAAACACTACAAAATGACACAACACAGGTTTAGAAAAATAGAGAATATTTATCTAAGCAAAACAAGACCAAAATGACAAACATCCACAATACACAAGTCAAGTTATCAATTTAAAAATAAAAAAAAGTCTTTAAGTAGTTTTAAACACACATTAACACTATTAGCATGAAAGTGTACCTTGGGTGCGTCATAAATAGCCCTGCATCAAAAAGGGCTTGTGATGCGTCGATTTCACTCACGAGCGAGACCTTGCGTCGTTTCTCCTTTTGCCGGGTCGGGCGGGTCGTTTCTTCTCTCCGCAGGAGAGCGATGCGACGATCTGGTCAGCACTCTCGGGTCTGGGCAGGCCTTGCGTTGTTTTTACATGCTAAGTGGTGTTTGCGCTGGAAATCAAGCCACATGATGATCCAAAAACCACGCAGTGCGGGTTGCGATCTCCCAGCCTCCATCAGCGATGCTGCGCGTCATTTCTCCAGCTCCGTCTGCTGATTCTTCGGTCGCGTTTCCGGCGACTGTCGATTTTCAGCCACAGATCGGAGTTCCGTCAATTTCTTCCCCGCACGGCGCTCTGTGCGTGAATTACCTCCTCTTAGGCTGCCAGCTTCTCCTTTCAGGATGCCAGGAACTGGATGAACACCACAGGGCAGAGTAGGAGTCTCTCCAGAGACTCCAGGTGCTGGCAGAGAGAAGTCTTTGCTGTCCCTGGGACTTCAAACAACAAGAGGCAAGCTCTAAATCAAACCCTTGGATATTTCTTCTCAAGACTGAAGGCACACAAAGTCCAGTCTTTGCACTCTTACTCTGGCAGAAGCAGCAACTGCAGGATAGCTCCACAAAGCACAGTCACAGGCAGGGCAGCTCTTGTTCCTCAGCTCTTCAGCTTTTCTCCAGGCAGAGGTTCCTCTTGGTTTCCAGAAGTGTTCTAACGTATGTGGTTTTGGGTGCCCTTCTTATACCCAATTTCTCATTTGAAGTAGGCCTACTTCAAAGCAAAGTCTCCCTTGAATGTGAAATCCTGCCTTGCCCAGGCCAGGCCCCAGACACGCACCAGGGGGTTGGAGACTGCTTTGTGTGAGGGCAGGCACAGCCCTTTCAGGTGTGAGTGACCACTCCTCTCCTCCCTCCTAGCACAGATGGCTCATTAGGATACGCAGGCTACACTCCAGCTCCCTTTGTCTCACTGTCTAGTGTGAGGTGCAACAAACCCAACTGTCAAACTGACCCAGACAGGGAATCCACAGACAGGCAGAGTCACAGAAATGGTATAAGCAAGAAAATGCTCACTTTCTAAAAGTGGCATTTTCAAACATGCACTCTTAAAATCAACTTTGCAAAAAGATGTATTTTTAAATTGTGAGCTCAGAGACCCCAAACTCCACTTGTCCATCCGCTCCCAAAGGGAATCTACACTTTAATCAGATTTAAAGGTAGCCCCATGTTAACCTCTGAGATGGACAGGCCTTGCAACAGTGAAAAACTAATTTAGCAATATTTCACTGTCAGGACATATAAAACACATTACTATGTGTCCTACCTTAACCATACACTGCACCCTGCCCTTGGGTCTACCTAGGGCCTACGTTAGGGGTGCCTTACATGTAAGAAAAGGGAAGGTTTAGGCCTGGCAAGTGGGTACACGTGCCAAATAGAATTTACAGTTAAAAACTGCACACACAGACACTGCCGTGGCAGGTCTGAGACATGATTACAGAGCTACTTATGTGGATGGCACAACCAGTGCTGCAGGCCCACTAGTAGCATTTGATTTATAGGCCCTGGTACCTCTAGTGCACTTTACCAGGGACTTTCTAGTAAATCAAATATGCCAATCATGGATAAAACCAATTACATACAATTCACACAGAGAGCATATGCACTTTAGAACTGGTTAGCAGTGGTAAAGTGCTCAGAGTTCAAAAGCCAACAGCAACAGGTCAGAAAAAATAGGAGGCAGGAGGCAAAAAGATTGGGGATGACCCTGCATAAGCGAAAAAGTCCACCAATGGGAGGATTGTATTTAGTTTACTTTTTCTTTTTCCTTTTATGAGATTGTTTGGATGCTGTTGACGTTGGGTACAAGTGAAATAATTTTCCCATTCAGTGGTGCTAGGATCACATAAAGGCAAGCTGGTGATTCACTTTTTCAGATACTATTGATTGTAATGTACTATTCCCACAAACAGCAGAGGGTGAAACATGTCTTATCAATATGCAGGGTGTTCACATTGTTTTACCTGATGAAGACCACTTTCTGATGCACTACTGACACTTTAATCTGGTCAGTCGAAACATTGATGAAATCCTTCTGTACTCCTAGATCTAAAAGACATTGTCCCAGATTTAAGAAGGCCGAGCGCCTCTTTGTGCCACATTAGCATACTTTTTTATGATGGTAATGCGGCTCATCGAGGCCGAATTCGCCATGCAGGATTTACAAAGTGGTGCAATGAATGCATTGCGCCACTTTATAACCCCTTGCACCACATTATGCCCTCGTAGGTATAATGTATGCAATGGGGGCGATCTCTCGTTGGAGGGACTGCAAAAATGGCACAGTAAAATCTATGTGATTCCACTGTGCCATTTTTAGCACCTATTTTTTTATGTCAGCACAGAGCAGGTGTTAAAAGGGGGCACACCATTATTTTTAATGGACCCCTATGTACCTTGCAGGATTAGCACCAACATTTTTGGCGCTAATCCTCCAATGTACTACAATAGCATAAAAAATTATGACTCTGTAATCCCTAACCTGCATCATGGTGCGCCATATTTTTTATACGGTGCACACATGGCGGCACAGGGAGCGCTAAAGGGTG
The DNA here is from genome assembly GCF_031143425.1 of Pleurodeles waltl. Taxonomy (NCBI): domain Eukaryota; kingdom Metazoa; phylum Chordata; class Amphibia; order Caudata; family Salamandridae; genus Pleurodeles; species Pleurodeles waltl. Next base: position 950,943,551 of record NC_090445.1, read on the forward strand.
CAAGAAAAGATGTGCTTTATATAATGCAGTGCCACTTTTCTCATATTTGGGCCATTATGTTGGAACAACAAATTTGGTGAATCCAGTACCCTGTCCCAATTCCATCGATGTTAATAAACTTTCTTCTTGACCAGGCTATTTTGCAAAACAATTGTTTACGCATTTGTGTAAAAGTTTTTTTTTTAATGTGCAAAAGTTTGCTCATTACGCAAGTACGTTTGCACTGACCACAGAGCACCCTTTTCAATAATTTCGATATAAATGTGAACAGTTTCTTTGAATCTAATTTTTACACAAATTGTTCTTTTTTATCTTATCTCTCTTGTGTGTTTGTGCAAGTAAAATATTCAGCTATTAAAATGTTTCCTTCATATATACAAAGTGAGACAGAAGCATTTATTGTATGATATCATTCCTGCAAATCAGCAGCAGTATTGGAACGGGTTATCTTTAGTAGAACATCTATTTCAAGACTGCTGACACTGTGTGCACTTCTGGGTGCATGTACGTGTGCAATTGACAAAAACGCATAGTCAAAGCCAATAGTTCAGGCTACATAGCCTATGCTTGTTTAATAATTAAAGTAAATTGATCTAGGGCTCGCAACAACTTCTGACAGACCTGTTGGAGGTCGTTCTGGACAGAGGCTGACAAAGGCCATTTCTATTCCTCATTCTAAATCAGGGTAGAAACAAGTGAAAACATTTTCCATTTGGTCTGAGGCAGCATCTACTGAATTCTCAACATTTATATTAATTTTCTAACCAGCTGTGTGCTATTTTGAGCCGACGGCCCTCCTGAAAAATATCGTCACTCCACCCTCATATTTGACGGTTTCACGACTCTCTCTCCTCTGAGCACAAGTACCTTCAAGGTAGGCTGCCTGTCCTTAAGAAGATTCCTGTAATACCAAGGTGTGCTGTGATTCCGATTAAAGCTGCCAGCCTGTTAGGCAATGCTGTGCTTGCCAAGCAATGTTGCATGGCGCCAGTCTAATCTGTAAAAGCTATTTTCCTCTGCCAATTATGCTCACTTCGGCTGCTCCATGTTTTGTTAGCATTTTGTGCACCCCTTAAGAATGCGATGCTCTGCATTTTGATGACAGTTCTTCAAATCAATAAAGCATTACACTTCTGTCTGGATTACAGCAATTTAATCCACACTTAAATCGTTGGGTCTCATTTCCCAAGGTATTATGGTTTACTACTTTTCAAAAATGTTTTAAGCTTAGAGAGGCAAATATATTGCAAATCCAGCAGTGAGCGAAATATTTGGCTTAACAATACAATGATCTAATTTGGAAAGGCTGGAGGCACCCTTGCAATGCAAAAATGTTTTTGCAAGTTGCAATGTTCACATTGTGAGTCGTTCTAAGTATGATCGCGAGGTAACGGTAAATCAGATGTCAAATCTCCTCCTGAGTCAAAGGAAAACTAACACGGAATTATTGTTGTTCAATTGTTTGGGCACCATTTATAGTTACCGAGAGCTGAAGGAAAGAGGTAATCATTTACGGAGTCGAAGCTGTCCTCAACAGACATCTATCAATGTGAGTATGATAGATGCCCAGGTTGCAGGGAACAAACCCTCTGGACCTCTGCTTGACACTGCCTTGATGCTTTGACAAATCCTCTATGACTGTGGATTTGAGATCACTGACCTTGGAGTAGATACAGGTTAAAATATTAGCGCTGTCCAAACATGAAAGCAGCCCTGAGGTCTGCTTTTACTTGCAGGTCTACACTCCTGCATGTATGTGCAGTGCATGTGCATATATTTTCACTGAAAACTGAAAAAACAGGTTACAGGGTTGCAGGGACATTACTGTATAGTTAGGTAACAGAATTAAAAAGTTACAGGGACTTTATAGTTAAGTTCAGATTTAATACGGACAAAACCACAGAAATTCAACAGTTATAGTCATACTTCTCCTCTCAAGAAAGTATAACTCCCTCTTTTTCTTGTCCCCCACTTGACAAATCACCCTGAATGTATTCAGACAGCACCTGTATTGACCAGTACACTAGTTTTGAAAATTTCGTGATGATCCCTCAAAAGGTGTCAAATGTATAGCCTAGCAAAAAATGCTTTTCCTAAGGCAGCTAGGCGGTAACTACAACTACCTACTAACAACTGCACCCACTGTGCAAAGTTTTTTTCTTCAATAATTTAACTTCTGTTTCATTGATATTTTTATTGACGTTATAAAAGTTGTCATGAGTGCTGTAATATCTGGGGTAATTAGCAGTGAAAGTCGAGGACACGAGTTATAGTTACCTTCGACAGCGAGTTGTAGTTACTTGATATAATTGAATTTCAATGGTATTGTACATTTAAAATGTGAGCTTAACTATAACGCCCCTGTAACCTTTGGTTTTTTAATTGAATTTCTCTGTTTTTTTAACTATAAATTCCCTGTAATTATTGTTTTTTTCAGTGAACTTCCTTGGATTTTTTAACGTAAAGTAATTTTCATTACTATCTGTGAATCCAACCTCCAGCATGCATGTCCTTCAGCTGTGCATGGTGGCATCTGGCCTCAGGGACTGGCCTGGGGCCAGGTCCTGCAGCCAACCCCTATAACCACCCAACCCAAGGCCGTGCGCAGCAGGGGTTGGCCACAGGGCCTGCCCTACAGCCAGTCCCTGCAGCCAGTACCCCTAACCAACCAACCACACCCTGCACACAGCCTTTGGCCATGCACAGCAGTAGTTGGCCACAGGTCTGCATGCCCCCTCCCCTAGCTGAACTACATCCCCCAGGGCCCAGCCTTATAATTTTTCTCTTTTTTTGGGTAGGGGAGCCACATAGCCCCCCTCCCCAGGCCCCTCTTGCTTCCGGGGACCCCATCCCCAGGGCTTGGCATAATTATTTTTTTGAGGAGAGGGCTGTATGCACCCCTCCCCAGGCTGATCTCGGCCCCAGGGACCCCATCCCCCAGGATGCATCCACAATATTTTTTGGGGGGGGGAGGAGGGAGGCTACGGGACCCCCTCCCAAAGCCAATATCAGCCCCAGGGACCCCATCCTTAGGGACCAGGCCTAAATATTTAATTTTCTTTTGGGGAGGGGTGCTGCACAGACCAATTATGGCCCTGACGACCCCATCCTCCATCTTAAATAATTATTTTTTCCCACAGCCTCGCTACCTAGGGCAATCTCAGCCCCAGGGAACAAATCCTCAGGGGTTTGGACTAATGTTTTTTTTTTTTTTTGGTGGGGGGCCCGCAGCCACCCTCCTCTGCCCAATTGCAGTCCCAGGGACCCAACCCCTGGGGCCGGCCATCAACCCTGGGTGCCCTCGAGGGCACCCAGTGTGCGGTGTGGGCCGCAGAGGGAGCCTCAGGGCCCCTGTAGTCCAGCCGGCTTTGCACACAGGGCGCTGGAAAACATGCAGCTCCTTGTCTGCAAAGGCAATCGTTTCCTCTGTTTCCCTCCCTGCCCTCACAAAAATAAATAATTGTGCCCCGAGAAGGTAGTGATCCCCAAGCGACCCTGTCCGCACATATTTTGTCTATTGGCCCAGAGAAGAGGTGGGCCTCCCCCACACAAATAAAGCATTCAGCCCCAGGGAGGTAGTGGTCCCAAGGGCTTATTTAAGCCCAAAGAGGGGCAACCTGTATGCCCTCCCTCCTTTCTGAATGCCTTTGAGAACTCCCTTTTCTTTTTTTTAAAGTCCAGAGCCGAGGCATCAGGGTGTCTGTATACTGGCCCCTTTTCTTTTTTTTACTTTTGTTTCTGGGACTCGGCTGAAGATGGCAGCCAACACTTTTCTGCTTGAAGTGTTGGCAGACAATCAGATATCAGCAAAGGGACAGTCGGATCCACAGAGGATCCACGTCCCTAGATATCTATATTTTTTTAACTCTAATATCTCAGAAGCTACTTGACAGATTAACATCAAATTACATAAAGCACACTTTCTAGACCAAGAGCTAGCTTTCTGCCAAATTTAGTCTAATTCCGTTCTGCATTCGGGCTGTAGTTGCGTTAAAAAATCTGAAAAATCACATTGAATTGAAATGGGGAAAAAGTGTTTTGGGAACCCCCTTTTTCTCACCTGCCATTTGACTGATCACACCAAAACTTTACAGAGAGCAGATGAACTGACCAAAGTATACGTTTTGAAAATTTAGTGAAGATTTGTCAAGCGGCACCAAAGGAATTGGCAAAAAATAAATTGCTCCGTCTATGGAAAAAAAAGCCCTAGATAACGACCTAGTGGCGACCACTATTATGTGTTAAATATATATATATATATATATATATATATATATATATATAAATGTATTCACTTAAAAAAACAAAGGTTACAGGGACTTTATAATTACAATCACTTTTTAAATGTACCAAATGTATCAAACCATAGAAATTCAACAGTTACAGTTAGAGTTATCTCAAGTAACTTTAATTTAGGCCATGCGCAGCTGGTGTTGGCCTCAGGGCCTCCCCCGCAGCCAGGCCCTATGGCCAAATCCTATAACCACCCAGTTCTGGGCTGTGCACAGCTTTCACCTGTGTGTAGTGGGGGTTGGCCGCAGAGCCTGGACTGTTGTCAGTCCCTGTGGCCAGCCCCTATATCATCTCAACCCTGCAGGACCTCTTCCTCTGGCCAATATTGGCATCAGACATAGCATAAATATATATATTTGTTTGGAGGGGGCTGAGTGGCCTCCCCTCCTCAGGCTGATATAGGCCACGGGGACCCCATCCCTTCAGGCCCATCGTAAATATTTATTTTTGGGGGGGGCTGCATGCCCCCACCTCTAGGCTGATCTTAGTCCCTGGGATCCCATCCATCGGGCCTAGCCTAAACATCTACATTTTCTGGGAGAGAGGGCCATGCAGCTCTCCTCCCCAGGCCTATCTTGGCCACAGACACTTCCTGAAGGAGCCAGCATTGCTGTCAAAGAGAGGAAGCTGCTTAACGTTCAGCTCCCTCTCTGTGAGAGCAGTTTCCTCCGTCTGCCTGCCTGCCTCTCCGTGGGCAGGCACACAGAGGAAACCTCTGCTCCGATGAATGGAGTGCATTTTTACAGCTCTCCCATCATTGGAGCAGATTATTTGCTGTGACTTGGCGGCAGCTGCCAAAGCTGACCCCAAGCCACAGCAAACAGCTATGTCCCAGGGGTGGACGCCCAAGGACAGAGCAGGAGCCAGCACTGAGGAATGGCAGTCCCCAAGGCCATCAGTTGCTCCATGAGGGGTCCGCATTGCCCCCCTTTCTGTTTGTATCATATTCCCCAGGGAGGTAGTGGTTCCTGGAGCTGCAGAGGGGCTGCATGGCTGCCCCACACATAATTAAAGAAATGCCTCAGGAGGTGGTGGTCCCGAGGGGCTGTGGTTAACTTTGATTAATGCCATTGGGAGGTGGTGGTCCCTGGGGCTCCAGGGAGGCCACAAGCCACACCTGCACTCAATGTGATCAATGCCCCAGCAAGGTAGTAGTGTTCAGAGCTGTGGGGGGGCATGTGGCCCCCTGCACACAATTATAGAAATGCCCTGAGGAGCTAGTGGTCCCTGGGGCTGCGGGGAGAGGCAATCCTCCTGCATTAACTTTGATCAATGCCCTGAGGAGGTAGCAGTCCCAAGGTCTACAAGGTGGCCCCCCATAACTAATAATAAAAGCTACGGTGTGTGGCAGTCCCCAGGGATGCTCTCCTCACTTAAATAAACAATGGCCTGGGGACTTGGCCCACCATGGGGCTTCAAAATGACAAACGTTATTCGTTATTTAAAACTTTTTGTCTGATCTACAGATCCGCTGTGAATCACAGCACACATTATTAAAAATTGCTGTTTGCTCTGGAAAGCTAAAGCCAAGCCCCAAAGACCATAGAACAGAGACCAGCCAACCTTTGAGTATACAGAAAGGCAATTTATTTACGTGCACAGAGACTGTGGCTTGAGAGGTCAAGTCCAAGCAGTCCAAATTAAGGAAGTCATACATGATCTTTTATTTCTACAAACCACAAGGCGTGTTCATGCATCTCATTAATTCTCAACATTAGCATGTGATCATTTCTCGAACATTGCAAGAGGTATTACTGCTGATCCTATATATCGCACCAAATAAGGTAAGGTACATTACAGCAAGGAAGTTACAGAATATAGCCTACGTGTCGCACATTGCAAGGTGGAACTTTCTATCTAACAGAGATGACACGTACACAGCATAGTACATTTCTTCATACATATTGTTTAGCTAGTGTGTAATGATATTTCATGAGGGCTGTCTTGATAGCAAGTCTTGCATCATGATGCGTTCCAAGCAAACAGAAAAGATCAGTAAACAAAGTTCATCTAGCTCATAAGCTGTTCAACAAACAGGCCTTGTTATCACTGGGTATCATAGGGCCTAGCAGGCCCAAAATGGAGTCAAGGTTAAGTGCAATTCCACATTCCACCCTCTGATACTCAATGACAACCTACACTTTCCTCTGTAGTAGTGTTGTCTTAGGAGTGACCTTTTCCTCTGGGGCACCTTATTCATGTGGAGCTAGTAATATGAAACAGGCTTGTTACAGCCTCTGTCTAGCACTACCCTTATGCAGGTGAGACACACCATTATTAGAAAACACATTGCTATAAGTGCCACCATTCCTATTACCAGTGCCTCTATGAACCATGACCCCCAATTGCTGAACCATGGTCCTAATTCTTCTCAAATTCCACCAGGTTATGTCGAAACAGACTTCCCTTGTCTCCCTTTCTATTTTCCTTATACTCCCTATTGCCTTTTTTATGCTACCACTACTATCTGGTATGAACATGCAGCACTCCAGATGGATCAAGTGACATACGTCACCATCCCTTGGTAGAATGTCTAAACCAATTCTGTTCTGAATTCCAACAGCTCTCAGGTCAGTGAGCTTCTCAGTAATATTTCCCAGAGCTGTCGTTGTGGAGTCCGCTAATGTCTCCACTAGTTTTTCCAGTTTGTGTATTTTATATTCTGAATGCTTAACCCCAAGTGGAGGCACTATCATTCCCATAATTGCCATGGCGTGATCTATTCATGAAGGGACCCTCTTTCTGAGCATTTTCTGGTGTGCTAGAGCTGCTAACTGAGACAAACTTGTCACATGCGTTATGCCTGGCAACCCTAACGCTGGATAGCAACATCCTCGTCATCTAGCTAGTAATCTGAAGTTTGTGTGCGTAATTACCACATACAAAGAAAAAAACCCTGGGCCCTGACAGACCCACAGACAACTTATTGGGCCCAACCCTTATTTTATCTAAGATGGCATGACTGAGGCAATCCCTGATGCCCACATTTATGTTAAAATAACATCAGCGAAACCCTCCTCACAATTGGGCATGAGGTGGTCATCAGCAGGACGGAGAAACTTCATTATGGGGCATAGGTCCTCATTGATCTCTTTTCTAACCGGTGCACTACTCTTGGTGTTCTTTATGCACCGTGGGGCTTTCTTCTGTCCATCAATTCTTATGAACGGGATGCCCATACTCTCCGCCGTCCGGTCACCGGGTTCCTGCCCTTCCCCTTGTACCATTTTGATATCTTTGACCAATTGACTTTGTCCCTGAAGTTGGGCCAGAATCAGCTGATTCTCTGTCTGAGGGGTCAGTCCCCTACATACCTTCTCATTTCGAGGCCTGTCCCTTCAATATGTTCCCCTGCTCTTCTTAATAGGAAACTACTGCTGTATAAGATTGTTCACTATATCATATACTCTCTGGCTGTACCTAACAGGTGCCTTGAGCTGCTGCTCTATAAGACTGTTCACCACGTTACATCCCACATACTTGCTGAGTGTGATAGCTGTGTAGTTCATGGTGTTTTGGAAGTGCGTGGGCAAGTGGATGCATACATAACAGTCTGATAGTTTTGCAGCCTCTACATGCAGTTTAACTGTTTGTACAAATGAGTTGTCAGCATATATTTCCCTAATCTCGCTTCATGGTACCTTCCCCTTATTTTCCCCGCCTCTTAATACCCCGTTTCCCTTTCCCCTAATGTATTGGCTTACAATCCTTCACTCTTATTGCTATAATTATGCTCATCCAGAAATGGTAGGTATATTTTGTCTGCAAACAGTATTAACCCTATAGGGGCGGGCGTCGGCCACTGGCTGACGGCCGCACACCCTTCCTGGTACAGATCACAACTAGTCGCTGACACCAGGGAGGGGTTTGAAAAATCCTCTGGTGCGCTGCTTCAGAGGATTTTTTATTTACTTATAACACACTCAGGAGGCATGGAAGAGCTTCTGTGTTTCCCCCCGACTCTCTCGCTGACATTGCATTTCTTTTTCCCCACTGGAGCAGGAAGCAGCAGGTAAGGCCTCTTTCTGTTCTGGTGGGAAAAACGAGCCTGCTGCGATCCAGGGCCAGGAAACCCCACTAGACACCAAGTATTTCGCTTGGGGGGGTTGGCCCCTCTAAAGTTTACCTCTTGCGATTGAGATCACACCACCCCGAGAGTTCAAAATTGGTAAAAAAATATATATAGATTTTTTTTTAAATGAAATTGACATGGGGCCGACCGTGAGCAGGGCTACCCCCGTGGGGGCAATTTTTTAAAATAGCTGTACGGTTTCCCTGGGGGCCACAATGCCCCCCCCCCGGGAAAACATACAGCTATTAAAAATATATATATAGATCTGTATATATATATATATATATATATATAGATAGATCTATATATAGATCCATCTATATATCTATATTTAGATATATATATCTATATATAGATATATCTATCTACAGATCTGTATATCTAACTATATATATATGGGATCACTTTTGTTAGTGCGTGTGTGGTGTCCCTAGTGGCTGCGATTGGCCTCCAGGGAAAGGGAAACCACACCCACATATAGAAGCGATCTCTTTATATATATATATATATATATATATGTGCCATCAGTTCTCTTGCAGCTTGCAGCTTGCAGCTTGCATCTTCAAAACAATGCACATACTTCAACTGACGTGTCTCAACCGTAGCTTTTAGGCAGCAATAAAAAAGTCAAGTAACTCTTGTGATTATATTTCTGCTAGAAAGGGATCTGACTTTTGTCTAGTGAGAGTTTTAATGCCATAAAGTAGCGCAGAAGGTTTATTTGCCTACTACAAAGATCAAATCTGTATTTTAGGTGAATGCCTGAGTGGATTAGCAAAGCCAGCCATTACCTGCACTACAATACAACTGAAATGTAAGTTGGAGGGGGGCTATGGAGAAATGAAAGGTACTTTTTCTGGGTGGTAGTGAGGGAATCCGAGGAGGAGGTCATGGTAGTGGGAGCACCAATAATGTTTATTGGACGGGGCGCCAGAGGCTTTAAAGACTATGATGTTTGGTATGTGACAAGGTGAAGGAATAGTGTGTCTTTTTGTTTTTTTTTAGTGTCTTGAGAGAGCGTGCTGATTGAAGGAAGAAGGTAAGGTGACCTTTACTGTTGCACGCATCACACACACACCCACCAGCAATGTTGTGACTGTCTACGTAGGCTAGTGTTTTAGAGCAACAGTTTAGCCAGTAGCAAAGATGGCGTCTCATTGAATGACTGCTGCTCAAGCCCTAACTCGGGTTATAGAGGACAGCTCTGATGTAGGATCAGAGACTGAGACAGCAGATACTGAGATAGCATCTGAGGGATAGGATAATGGCGCAGACTCTGAGAGTGATTTTTCAGCCGGGGGAGTGCCATCCGAAAACTCCTCTTCCAGTGATTCTGAGGGAGGTGATGAGGACAGTCCTGCTGTCCCTTTGCAAGCACAGTCTGTGCAGTGGTACAATAGTGGGTTAGCCCAACCCAGAGAGCAGGTGCATGTGGTGGCAAGCACAAAGAGAGTGTTCTCTTGGGAGTTCCCCCAATTTAGTTCAGCCCCAAATTCGACCGCCCAAATCGTGGAGACATTAAAATTATCTATCACAAAACAACCTGGTTTTATAAAGTGGGCAGCTGCGTTTTTGGTCCTGGGCTTGGCAGCCATGTAGGGAAACCCACCAAACCCAGACATTTGTGGAAACTAGAGAGCCGGGGGTAGTCCTCAGAGGTGTGGCTTGTGTGGATTGCCTAATGTTTTCTTTTCCAGAATACCCTTCAAAGGAGAAATGTTGAATGACAGCTAATTGTTTCTTGCATTTCTGTCACACAAACTACAGGAATAAGCTGGGATCCACAAAATTGCTACAACCCATTGTTTCCCCACCTGTGCTTATAAAAACGTCACCCCACTTGGGTGCCTGTACCTAGTGCCTGTATCAGGAATGGATCGCACCAGGGTCAACAGTTGCCCTTCTGTGAGGATTAACATTGACCGTTGTGTGATCTATTCCTGACATGGGCACTAGGCCTACCCACACCAGTGAGGTACCATTTTTATCAGGAGACTTGGAAGAATGCTGAGTGGAAGGAAATTTATGGCTCCCCTCAGATTCCAGGAACTTTGCAGCACCGAAATGTGAGGAAAAAGTGTTTTTTTGCCACAATTTGAGGTTTGCAAAGCATTGTGGGTAACAGAACCTGGTGAGAGCGCCACAAGTTACCCCATCCTGTGTTCCCCTAGGTGTCTAGTTTTAAAAAATGCACAGGTTTGGTAGGTTTTCCTAGGTGTTGGATGAGCTAGAGGCCAAAATCCGCAGCTATGCACTTAGCAAAAAAAGGTCAGTTTTCATAAGAAAAATGTGATATGTCGATGTAGTGTTTTGGGGCATTTCCTGTCACGGGCATTAGGCCTACCCATACAAGTGAGGTACCATTTTTATCGGGAGACTTGGGGGAGTGCTGGGTAGAAGGAAATTTGTGGCTCCTCTTAGATTACAGAACTTTCTATCACCGAAATTTGAGGAAAAATTATTTTTTGGGACACATTTTGAGGTTTCAAAAGGATTCTGGGTAACAAAACCTAGTGTGAGTGCCACATGTTACCCCATCCTGGGTTTCCCTCAGTGTCTAGTTTTAAAACATGCACAAGTTTGGTAGGTTTCTCCAGGTGCCAGCTCAGATATAGACCAAAATCCACAGCTAGGCACTTTCCAAAAAACAGGTCAGTTTTCAATGTAAACATTTGATGTGTCCATGTTGCATTTTGGGGCGTTTCCTGTCGTGGGCACTAGGCCTACCAACACAAGTGAGGTACCATTTTTATCTGGAGACTAGGGGGAGAGCTGGGTGGAAGGACATTTTAGGCTCCTCTCTTATTCCAGAACTCTCCAGCACCGTAATATGAGGAGAATTGTTTTTTTGCAAAATTTTGAGGTTTGCAAAGCATTCGGGATAACAGAACCGGTGAGAGCCCCACAAGTCACCCCATTCTAAATTCCCCTAGGTATCTAGTTTTAAAACAAATGCACAGGTTTGGTAGGTTTCCCTAGGTGCCGGCTGAGCTAGAGGCCAAAATACACAGCTAGACTGTAGCCGGCTGACGGATGTTCCGGCTACGATAACTACAGAATCTGGAACGGAGTCCCGATTCTCCTCCCCTGACGACGCCCCGCCCGGACGTCCGAGCAACGGCAGCGCCGTCAGCCTCACAGGGAACCTGGATATCCGGGTTCCCGAAACAGATGATCTTGAAGACGGACTACGCGCGAAGGGGGAGAACAGAGGAAAAGACGGCAACAGAGACGCAAGAATGCGGAACAAAAGACAGGAGGACACAGAAGGAAGACCAAACGCCGAAAAGCCCTGAAGGCAAGCGCCCAAGGCCAGGTTACGACCGAGAGGGAAACAGAAGGGTGAGAATTCCGCCACGTCTCAGGAGGGACGTGGCTTGACCAGGTACGGGCCTATATAAAGGACAACTTCTGGTTAAAGGGGAGAGGGACGCCAAGAGAGGGGAGGGGAGGTATACTACAGGGAGAGGGGAGGGGTAATTTGGAGGGGGAGGGGTAATTTGGAGGGAGAGGAGGAGGAGAGGAACGCTAGAAAGGTGGAGGAAGGGCATGAAGGAACAGGAGCCCTATTGGGGGAAAAGAATAGAAGACTGGAATACTAAGAGCACTCCAAAGAAAGAATTAAAAGCACTAAAATTAAGAGCACCCAGAAATAGAAACCTATCACTACGAAGACACTACTAGCTGACTTTTTCTGTACATTCTAATTTCCACGTTCATCACAGTTTCCCAGGGGACGTCTCTCTCTCTCTCTCCCTTTTTCTTCTTGTAGTGTTAATACTAACCGCACATCCACAAACCCCAGACTCACCCATATCACTGTTCCTCTTACTTCCGGTACACCTGGGAGTCCCAAGAAGAACATCTTCGCCGGTCAAGAGGAAACCTGGGGAAAGAGAAGAGACAATTTATTACGGAGAACCCAGAAACCGTATAACACTGAAGACTTTCTCATATCTTTAAAGAACTTTAAATAAAGTCACCATTTCCAACCCACTTGAGCATCCTAGTCCTTATTATCGCCACACCCACTGCCACAGTGGTGTCAGAAGTGGGATTCAACCATGTGCGATAAAAGGGCAGATTAAAGGTGGAAATGGGGGACAAACCCACTTTGGAGGACATGATACAACAGCTAGCTGAAGGACAGTGTCACCTTCAGTTAGTATGGGAGGCCCATCAGAGGGAGGCTAAGGAAGACAGAAAGGCATTGCAGAGTGCATTAATTAGCCAAGCCACCATCATGTCCAATAATCAATTAGTACATGAGACGGCCCTCCAAAAGCTCACTGACACAATTGCAGCTAGCAAGGTCCACCCCAATGTGCCAAGCTCAGTTCTCCAGAAGTACCAGGATGGAGAGGATCCCGACGCTTTCTTTACCAACTTTGAAAGGGTGGCCTCCTCTGCCCAATGGCCGGAAAAACGTTGGGGTCAATATATAGCGCCATTACTGACAGGTACCTCCAAACGGCCTATCAGGCCGCTAATTCAGATGGTACCACCCCCTACAAAGACATTAAAAAGAGCATCTTGGAAAGACTAGGTCACGATTCGGAGTACTACCGCCTGCGATTCCGGAAGATCAAGTGGGGGCCTGCGGAAGACCCCCAGACATTTTATTATAAAGTCAAGGACCTGGGGTTGAAATGGCTGGGACCTATAGGAACAGAGAGGGAAGACATTATAAAGGCGGTGATCTTGGAGCAATATTTAGAATCCCTCCCTCCATCCACTCGGAGTTGGATACGCCAAACACCCTAATGTCAATACCGCCATGGCCATAGACTTAGCCTGCGCTTACCACCGATCGACCGACTTCAAGAGCTTAAACCCCAAGATACCTACTAGACCCACAGCCTTACCTCTAAGAAGATTTCCCAGGAAACCCTTAGAAGAAGCGGGACTTCCCAAACTCTGGGATAATCCGCCTATGCAACAGCCACAGTGCTATAGCTGTGGCGAGTGGGGGCATATAGCCCGACTATGCCCCCGGAAAGGTGAAAAACCTGAACCTATGGAGATTGGGGTCACAAGGGGAAGAGACTTATGTACAGGAGGGGGTGATCCCAGATACAGACAAGAAGTTAAAGTAAACGGAAAAGTGATCCTAGCCCTGATAGACTCGGGATGTAGCCAATCCGTGGTAAGAGCTGATGTGATAAAACTATCAGGGCAACCCACCCACCAATGGGTATCGATCTGCTGCATACATGGGGACAAAGACAATTACCCCCATCCCTTGTGAGAATAGAGTGGGAAGGAAACCATGACCTACTACCAGTAGGGGTTATGGATCGCTTGGTGGAGGATTGTATATTAGGAACTGACTATATACGGTTCCCGAGCTGTTAAAAAGGGTAAGATGTCGAATTGCGTCAGATTCCTGGTGGGCGGAGGTCCCATTTTACGGTAGCTATATAGAAGACAAACCATGTCGTCCTAAACCCACCAGACGAGAGAAAAGACAAATAAAACAACAGTATTGGAATACTGAAAAAGGAAAGAACAGGGAGAAGGTAGTGGCCAACATTACAGTTCCTCCTCCTTCCTTCAGAGTCAGCCAGCGAGAAGATCCCTCTCTACGTAATGCTTGGAAAGTGGCCAAATCAGAGCCTACTAATGAGGTGGGTCCCTACTTCATAGTCCAAAAAAATCTTCTCTACCGAGTCGTTAAACGTGACAACATCGAGAAACTACAGTTAGTAGTACCCGAGCCCTATCGCTTACAGGTGCTCTTTTTGGCCCACAATCAGCCGGGAGGGGGACACTATGGTAGGGAAAAGACTGAAGAATATTTGCTAAGGAGATTTTATTGGCCCGGAGTATACGCACAACTTCGACAGTACTGTGCCCAGTGTCCCCGATGCCAACTTATAGATCCGGGACCCCAAAGGAAAGCACCCCTCCAACCCTTACCTATCATTGAAGTTCCTTTCTCCCGGATTGGCATGGATTTAGTAGGTCCACTTCTCCCCTCCACCAAAGGGCACACATATATTCTAGTTTTAGTGGACTATGATACCCGGTACCCTGAGGCTATACCCCTTTCTAGTATGACCTCTAAAAATATAGCACAAGCTAGGATCATTTTCTTTGCTAGAGTCAGGTTTCCCAATGAAATCCTGACTGATCAGGGAACACCTTTTATGTCTTCATTAATGAGTAATATTTGTAAGACCCTTGGGATCAAACAAATCAAGACCTCAGTTTATCACCCCCAGATGGATGGCTTGGTTGAGTGGTCCAACCACACTATAAAGACATTATTAAGGAAAACGGTCTCCGAATCTGGATGAGATTGGGACCGGAAGCTTCCCTTAGTCCTGTATGCCATAAGGACACATGAACAGGCCTCTACAGGACACAGCCCCTTCGAACTTGTCTTCGGGCGACAACCCCGTAGTCTGCTAGACATGGCAGCGGAAATATGGGAAGAAGAGGGGGAGGAAGAAAAGCCTCTATTAGAGTACATATACAACCTTAAAAACCACCTACACACAGTATGGGAAGACGTGCGTAAACATCTAGAAAAATCTCAAAATACCCAAAAGAAATATTATGACAAAGGAACAAAACCACAATACTTACAACCTAATGATAAGGTCATTATATTAAGACCTTGCTCCGACAATAAGCTCCTGGCCAAATGGCAGGGCCCGTATAACATATTAAAAGCAATTTCCCCTGTTACTTACCTGGTAGAAATATCCAAACATCCCAATAGAACTCAGATTTACCATATTAACCTGTTAAAAAAGTGGGAAGAACCCATGCCAAATCAGTCAGCTACCGGATTCCTAATAACCCCTGTGGAACCCCTAGACATTGAGTTGTGTCCTAAGAACACCAATGTAAATGTAGAGACACCCCACATTAATGCCAACATCACAGGAGATCAGATGAATCAACTAAAGAACCTTTTAAAACGACATAGCCGGTTTTTCGCGGGAATCCCGGGAAAAACTCATCTGATCCAACATCACATCAGAACCCCTGAGGGGAAAGTAATAAGGCTACGCCCTTATCGTATCCCCGAAGCCTGCCGACATTTAATTGAAGAAGAGGTACAAGCTATGTTCAAATTGATGGTAATAGAACCATCTACAAGTCCTTGGTGTTCTCCCGTTGTCATCGTCCCAAAACCGGACGGTTCGATAAGATTCTGTATTGACTTCCGCCGACTAAATGAAATTTCCCTATTCGATACGTACCCAATTCCCAGAGTGGATGACCTACTCGAACGACTGGGAAAAGCCCGATATATGTCAACACTTGATTTAGCGAAAGGGTACTGGCAAATACCCCTAGCACCAGCTGATAGGGAGAAAACTGCTTTCTCCACTCATTCAGGACTCTACCATTTTACGGTACTTCCATTTGGACTCCACGGGGCTCCAGCCACATTCCAAAGACTAATGGACCACCTTTTGAGACCGTTTCAAAAATATGCTGCTGCCTATTTAGACGATATTGTGGTTTTCAGCGACACCTGGGAAGACCATCTTGTCCATCTCCATGACATATTTCAGGCATTACACACAGCCGGTCTCACAGCCAATCCAAAAAAATGCCATCTGGGTTATGACCACATTGCTTATCTGGGGTATTTTATAGGAAAGGGCCAGCTCAAACCTCAAAAGAGCAAGATAGAGGCCATCCAGCAAGTCCCTACCCCCACAACTAAACGGGAACTTCGCTCATTCTTGGGGTTGATTGGTTATTATCGACGTTTTATACCTCTGTATTCTACCTTGGCCGCCCCCCTCACAGACCTCCTTAAGAAAAACCTTCCATCGAAGATAACATCCCTATCTGAAAAACAACTGACTAGTTTTAATCAACTGAAATGCTACCTCACTACAGAGCCAGTCCTAAGGTGTCCTGATTTTGCTAAGGTTTTCCATCTATATACGGACGCCTCGGATGTGGGGTTAGGGGCAGTACTTTCCCAGCCTGACGACGATGGGCATGACCACCCCATTGTCTTCATTAGTAGGAAACTGTTACCCAGGGAATGTCACTATCGGAATATTGAACGCGAGTGTCTTGCTATCAAATGGGCTGTTGAGAACCTGAGGTACTATCTCCTGGGACATCCTTTCGTACTGTTTACTGACCATGCTCCCCTGACTTGGTTGGCTTCCCATAAGGACTCCAACTCCTGAATACTTAGATGGTTTATAGAACTTCAACCCTTCTCTTTTCAGGTCTGTCATATTCCGGGTACTCTCCAAGGACCTGCTGACTACTTGTCTCGATTTCCTGGTTCTTCGGGACTGTATCAGTCCCGATCTTGGGATGGGGTGTGTAGCCGGCTGACGGATGTTCCGGTTATGATAACTACAGAATCGGGAACGGAGTCCCAATCCTCCTCCCCTGACGACGCCCCACCCGGGCGTCCTAGCAACAGCAGTGCCGTCAGCCTCACAGGGAACCCGGATATCCGGGTTCCCGAAACAGATGATATTGAAGTCGGACTACGCACGAAGGGGGAGAACAGAGGAAAAGACAGCGACAGAGACGCAAGAACGTGGAATGAAAGACCGGAGGACACAGAAGGGAGACTGAATGCCCAAGAAGCCCTGAAGGCAAGCGCCCAAGGCCGGATTACGACCGAGAGGGAAACAGAAGGGCGAGAATTCCACCACGTCCCAGGAGGGACATGGCTTAACCAGGTACGGTCCTATATAAAGGACAACTTCTGGTTAAAGGGGAGAGGGACGCCAAGAGAGGGGAGGGGAGGGATACTACAGGGAGAGGGGAGGGGGAATTTGGAGGGAGAGGAGGAGGAGAGGAACGCTAGAAAGGTGGAGGAAGGGCATGAAGGAACAGGAGCCCTATAGGGGGAAAAGAATAGAAGACTGGAATACTAAGAGCACTCCAAAGAAAGAATTAAGAGCACTAAAATTAAGAGCACCCAGAAATAGAAACCTATCACTACGAAGACATTACTAGCTGACTTTTTCTGTACATTCTAATTTCCACGTTTGTCACAGTTTCCTAGGGGACGTCTCTCTCTCTCTCTCTCTCTCTCTCTCTCTCTCTCCCTTTTTCTTCTTGAAGTGTTAATACTAACCGTACATCCACAAACCCCAGACTCACCCATATCACTGTTCCTCTTATTTCCGGTACACCTGGGAGTCCCAAGAAGAACATCTTCGCCGGTCAAGAGGAAACTTGGGGAAAGAGAAGAGACAATTTATTACGGAGAACCCACAAACAGTATAACACTGAAGACTTTCTCATATCTTTAAAGAACTTTAAATAAAGTCACCATTTCCAACCCACCCGAGCATCCTAGTCCTTTTTATCGCCACACCCACTGCCACATAGACATTTTCCAAAAAACACCTCAGATTTCAATGTAAAAATGTGATGTGCCATGTTCCGCTTCCTGTCACGGGCACTAGGCCTACCCACACAAGTGAGGTACCATTTTTATCAGAGGACTTGAGGGAACACAGAATAAAAGAATAAGTTTTATTTCCCCTTGTCTTTCTCTACATGTTTTCCTTCCAAATGGAAGACAGTGTGTAAAAAAGAAGTCTATTTGAGAAATGCCCTGTAATTCACATGCTAGTATGGGGATCCTGGGATTCAGGGATGTGCAAGTAACCACTGCTTCTCAATACCTTATCTTGTCCCCATTTTGGAAATATAAAGGTTTCCTTGATACCTAATTTTCACTATATATTTCACCAAATGAATTGCTGAATACCTGGTATACAATGAAAACCCATTGCAAGATTCAGCTTATTTATTGGCTCTGGGTACCTAGGTTCTATATCCCCACAACCAGAAGAGTCCAACAGATGTAACAGTATATTGCTTTAAAAAAGATGCCATAGTTGGAAAAAGTTATAGAAGAAAACTAGGACAGAAATGGTTGTTTTTTATCTCAATTTCAATATTGTTTTTATTTTAGCTATTACTTTCTGTTGAAAAACCTTGAAGGATCTCCACAAATGACCCCTTGCTGAATTCAGAATATTGTCTACTTTTCAGAAATGTTTAGCTGTTCAGGATCTAGCATTGGTTTCATCCCCATTTCTGTCACTAACTGGAAGGGGGCTGAAAGCACAGAAAATAGTAAAAAATGGGGTATGTCCCAGTAAAATGCCATAATTGTGTTGAAAATGTGTTTTTCTGATTCAAGTCTGCCTCTTCCTGAATTTGATTTGAGAAGATGGTGATTTTAGCACTGCAAACCCTTTGTTGATGCAATTTTCATGCTTTCTTCTGCAGCCCTTTTTTCAAATTTTTCTGAAAAAACTAAATTGTAGCTGTATTTTGGTGAATTTCCTGGTCTCCTCCAGAAGAACCCATAAACTCTGGTTACCTGTAGAATCCCTAGGATGTTGGAAAAAAGGACACAAACTTGGCATGGATAGCTTATGTGGACAAACAGTTGTGAAGACCTAAGCGCAAACTACCCCAAATAGCCAAAAAAGGGCTCAGCACTGGGGGAGGCTCAGCAGCTAAAGGGTTAATATAATTGTCAATATTATTATTCTTGGAATGGGGATGCAGATGGCAGTCAGCACTGCAGGCCATTTCCTCTCATTTTTCTTGTCTTTAATGCATTGTCCGTGCCACTGGTAGTGCGATGTCAGAGACCGAAAATGTTTCCCTTGCAAATATTGTAGTCAATTGTTCCCAATCATTTCAAATCAGTAGGTGGTGGTCTATTACTTTCCCAATGGTGGTACTCTAGAATGTAGCATCAGAGGTTATCTACTACATAATTCCTGTTCAGGTACATCTGTAGATAAATCCAGACAGGACCTGTTTGCGCCCTGTGTTTCAAAGGTGTGCAGCAAAGCAGTCCTATGAAGAGTTACCACAGGACTCACTTGCACCCCTTGACCTATGCGAGGGTGCAGCACGAGAAGTCCTGTCAGTGTTCCCTTGTCTTGTTCGTGGATCGAAGGTTGGTGGCAGAACCATTGTAGGCGCCACAGGTGGTAGTTGCAGATCCATTGATCCCGCTGCCTTTTTTTTGATGTGGGAGTTGTGGGTCAAGGAAGTTAGCCCCTCTCATTTGACCACTGCAGCTGTTGTCAGACGGACCATGTATGGTCCCTTCCACCAGGGCTGTAGACAATGTCATCTTGTGTGACCTTTGACCCACCCCCAATCACTAGGCTGCAGTCTGTGTTCTTGTGGTGTCTCTTCTTCCGGTAAGGCCTGCAGAAACTGGCGGTCGAGATAATGTAGTGTCTGTTATTTTCTTGCAGTACTGTAACGATAGATCATCTGTTACTGCTAATGGTGCCACAGACATGTGACCAGGAATGTGCATGGGGCGGCCAAACAGTATCTCATGGGGGCTTAGCTTTGTCACTCTGTCAGGGGTGTTTGTCATGGCAAACAATGCCAGTGACAGTACATCAACCCAGGAGAGTTCAGTGGATGCACAGATCTTCCTTATCTTGTTCTGAAGTACCCCATTCTTCCTTTCAACAGCTCCTGCTGCAGGTGGGTGCCATGCACAGTGCAATTTCTGGGTGACCCCTGGTCCTTTGCAAAACCCTTGTACTCCTTGAGAAATGAACCCTGGTCTGTTGTTGGAGCTCAGGAGTGTTGGGACCCCAAACCGTGGGATAAGTTCCTTCAACAGGCACTTAGCAACCATCTGTGCATCACAGTTCTTGGTGGGATAAGCTTCTGTCCATTTGGTGAACATGCACACAATGACCAAAATATATCTGAACTTGTGGGTGGGGACATTTCGAATAAGTCCATTTGTAAGCTTATAAAGGGTCTGTGTGATGGTGGGAAATGGCCTGATGCAGTGGGTGTACCCTTGCCTGTGTTATACTGAGCACAAATAGTCCACGGCATACACAAATGTTCTGCATATTGATGAAATTTCGAACTAAACCAAAACTGGGAAAACAGACGGATCATTCCATATCGAGGGGCCGTGGAAGAGGCAGGCCATGGAGGGTAGCAACATTGATGGCAGGTATATTTTACCATTTGGGGCTACCCAAACCCCCTCCCAGTTTGGTGTACTACCTCCCCTCTTCCATTCCTTTAACTCCTGTTCCCCAGCCTGTTGTTGAACACATTTAGGATCAAAATATGTACATTTTTCTTTAGCCAGTAGGGCGG
This sequence comes from Pleurodeles waltl, assembly GCF_031143425.1. Lineage (NCBI taxonomy): Eukaryota > Metazoa > Chordata > Amphibia > Caudata > Salamandridae > Pleurodeles > Pleurodeles waltl. The sequence continues at coordinate 950,964,036 of NC_090445.1, forward strand.
ATGTCACCTGCACTATTTCATACTCGCACCCACTTGATGCTATTCTCCTAGCTTCCCTATCAGTGTACGCATTGCCTGTGGAAACATAGACCCTCATTATGACATTGGCGGTCTTTCCCAAAAAGCAAAAAGACTGCAGTGTTTGTGGTAACCCATCCACCCAATTGTGACACACAAACACAAAATCGCCACAACACAGCTACAAAATTTACACCGTCAGGCCGAACAACGGCAGCAGAGATGCGGTCCCATCACCCACACTGCCACAGCAGAAAAAGACTGTGCTCCCAATATGACCCTCAAATCAGCACAGCGGTCATAGCACAGCAGTAATCCATTGGCGGTCGAGACTGTGGCAACCAAAATGGAACCTCCACTGCAACACAACACCACATAGGCCAATTTGAATACACATACACACAACACACCTCCCCCCAAAAAAACACACACACACACAAACACACACACAACCCACAAAACTGTCATACATTGCACGACCATGCTGAAGACCGCACTGCACACAGTCATCACAGACACCTGCACAACTCTTACGCATCACACTTCACTTAAAATATTTTACACTCACACACACATCACACTCACCATGTCCCGACAAAAGCACCCTCATTTCACTGATGATGAATTAAGGACCATGGTGGACAAAATTATCAGGGTCGAGCCACAGCTGTTCAGGGCATGAGTCCAGCAAACGTCAATGGCAAAGAAGATGGAGTTAAGGCAGAGGATCATTGACAAGGTAAACTCAGCGTGAAGCCACCCACGCTCAAAGGGCGACATACGCAAGAACGACCGGAGAGGGAAGGTCCCGTCCATGGTGTCCAGACACCAAATCACACTCATGAAGACTGGGGTGGGCCCCACCTCCTCCCCGGGAGCTCACATCATGGGAGGACAAGGTCTTGGCGATCCTTCACCCAGAGGGTCTCAGTGGAATCCCTGGAGGACTTTAGCCACCTAGTAATGCACATTCCCCTCGCATAACTACACCTCAGTCCTGAAGCATGACACATAGCACTCACCTCGCAGCCCCTGTAAAGTACAGGCAGATGTGAATACCAATGCCTGTCATTCACAGGTGCCACTGAGAATGTCGTCAGACAACCAGTGCCACGTAGAGCCAGTCCCCCACCAGATGAAGGCCCCAGTGATAACAGCGAAACAGGATGTCTGGAACTAGAAGACCTACCTGACCCATCCGGGCACTCTGGGCAGTCCACCTCAACCAGCCTCACTGAGGACACAATGGAGCCCTGCACAACCTCTGCCACCACAACACCTGTCATCCAACACTCCCACACCAATGTCTCAAGGCCACGTCAATCAATAGTGGGCTCACCAGAACATGGACCTGAGTCAGCACCCACCACACTAGACAATGAAGGTCCTGGTTTAAGTGGGAGTGGGCTGGCTACACAGGTACAGGGGGCTAGGGCCAGTGGGAGTGCACCTAGGATTCACAGGGCTAGGCAACTGAGAGAGCCACCTGCTCATCAGGCTATAGCACAAGTCCTAGGAGTATACAACCTATCCCAGGACAAGATGGGCCAGTTATTAGACCTGTTGGGGGAAAACATGAGCCAGTAGAGGGCGTACCACCAGGAGGCCATGCAGGAGTGGCATGCTCTTAATGCCACCATGACCTCCATGAAAGGCTTGATGCAGGAGCTCGTCACAGTCCTGAGTGAGTCCTCCACCCACCACCAGTCCCCTTTGACTAGCAAACCAACTGATCAGCCCTCTTCATCTGCTGCAGCTAGTGGGATAGTATTCATGCCTGAAGACTCACAAGCCACCACTGAGCCACCCCCTATTGCTGAGGACCCCCACGCAAACATGGTCACAGACCCAGACATCCTGCAGGGGCAGAAGCCAAGACCAACCTCACTGCCAGGAAAAGCGCCTCTCAAGAAATATCTCCTTGTGTGCTACTGAGACACCTTGTTCACTTCCCAATGCCATAGGCCCATTTCCAAATGCCACATGGATACTGGACCGGTGCTACCAACTGCTGGTCCTTACAGACTGATGAAATCAGTGACCATGGTCCCACTGCTTTGCACCCTAGCCACCCTTTGGTATACACAATAAATGCACTTACACACAAGTTTTGGTGTTACGTGTTTACTCATTGTAATAGTGCAACAAATGTTTGAGATGCCAAAGAAATTGAGTCATAAAACACAGTGAGGATGTATATGTATCATGCTGTCATCCGGTTTCCTGCAGCAAAGTCAGTGTTCACATATCCCTGGGTCTTCTGGTAGCAGACTGGGAAGAGTGGTGAAACATCATCCATAGTGCATCTGAAAATGATAGCACAGAATGTACAAAACATAATATTTTCACTGTTGCCAACAGTATGTACCTGCACATCATGATGGTTAAACGATTTGCACTGTAGGTTTACACATTGATATACAATTCACTGCTATTGTACATATGACCACAACCCTGATCAGGCACTATGAGACAAGATAATCATTGCATATAACAGTAATGACCTGAGTAATAGACACTCACTGTAGGTGTACTACTCAGCTCACACCCGTGGATGCCAAGTATTAACAGCACTTGAAGTGGCAAGAAGCAGCAAACAATGCCAATGAACATGTGATACCAGAGTGGAGAAGTCACAAATGCAAATGTGTGAAGAAGTAGATAGGATGTCTGAACAATATGCAACACAGACAGATGGACTAGCTAATATCAAAGCGGCACTGTTGACCTACTTGTCAGACCGCTCCTGTATTCACTCATCTCAAACCCAAATGGGGTCAACAGCTACTCATAACAGGAATGGATAATGAAGTACAGAACGGATGATGAAGTACATCCAATCTGTACCCCAACATGTGACATGTTAAACAAAGAGAAGAACCCAGCAGGAGCTTAGCTGGAGTGCTGCTGGATGAGATCTGTCCCTGTGCCTACATCATCCTCATCCATATCTTCATCACTCATATTTCCTCCCTCTTTTGTCACCGGATTGTCTCTTACCCGTACCTCCTCCAGCAATGGGATATTCCTCCTTAGTGCCAGAATGGGGAGCATGCAGCAGGCCAACACAATCTGGCACACCGTCTGTGGTGAGTACTGCAGTTAACCACCACAGATGTGCAGACATTTGAACCTTGCTTTCAAGAGACCGAATGTCCTTTCGATCACTCTTCTTGTCCTCCCATGAGCCTCATTGTACTGTTCTGCAGCCCTGGTCCTTCGATTCCTCACCAGTGTCAGTAGCCAAGAGAGACTGGGATAACCTGAATCACCGTTGGATAGAGTAAACTAACATTTACATTCCACTGTTTCACATACAGACTGAGTAGTAAGGCCGGGGTAAAAGTGATTACATATACTCTCATCATGCTCACTAAGGAGGTAGGCCATGACTCTTTGTAGAGGTGCCATCAACCGTGGGACACTGCTATTCCTGAGCATGTACAAATCATGGACACACCCTGGAAACCTTGCAGTTGCCTGGGAGATGTACTGGTTAGCAAAGCACACCATGTGCACATTAATGGAGTGAAAGCCCTTACAGTTCCTGTACACTTGCTCATCAGCCCAGGGTTGTATTAATGCAATGTGGGTGCCATCTACGGCCCCATTCACATGAGGGATATGACCCATTGCATAGAAATCATCCTTCACAGTGGCCAAATCTACAGGATTGGGAAATTGTATGTATCTGTCCATATGTTTGACTAAGACAGACAAGACATTCCTCAAAACAGTGCTGAACTTAGGTTGAGACATGCCTGTTGCCATTCACACTACCCGTGGAATGAGCCAGTGGCCAAGAAATGGAAGACAGATACCACCTGCATAGTTGGAGGAATGGCTGTAGGTTGTTGAATGGCTGGCAGCAGATCAGACTACAACTGGGTACACAGCTCCCTGATTGTAGCATGGATCAGTTGATAGTGGGAGATGATGTGCCAGTTTTCCATTGTTGCCAAGTCAACCAAGGGTGGTACACAGGTGCATGCCTCACCCTCCACAGTGGTCAGCATCTACACATGGCATACAACACAAGTATGTCAATGATTACTATTCATGCATCCCACTGCAGGGTCACAAATGGAGAATCACCGTCACATATGCTGCTACTTGTTGCATGCAAAGCAGACTTTAATGTGGCAAGCCGTTGTAATTTCCATGTTAGTTGCACATATATCTAGGATATACAGTGGATGACATCAGTGAGATGCTTGTCTGTCACTGCTAGTGTACAGACACCATCAATATGTAAGTTTATTCCCACACTGTCATGATGTAATTTCCTGAATCTGTGCACACTCTAAGTTCGTATTGCCTGATTGTTATTTACACCGTCCCAGGGCGTAACTCATCACATGTCAATGATGGAAATGAGTAGTGACGCTATGAAGTTATGTTAGTGTAACACTTGTAGTACAAAATGGCTGCTGCCTGTCCTGCATACAGGGGACAGATGTCAGTGAGCTCATTCCGCCGGTGTATGTTGTCATGGCGGTAGACGTTAGGAACCGCCGTACAACTCCTCACTGGTTAACATTGACATCTATGGCATTCAGGGACCAATGACAACTACCACCGGCGGTAACAGTGCAGACCACTGTGCCGTGACCGCCATTCTCTACAGTGTATCTCACGTGACTCCTGATTCTCCAGCAATCAAGACCTTCACTGAGTGTGCTGCTGTGTTGTGTTCCTTGAAGCCATAATGGCATGTGTTACCTTCACATCAGAAGAATTGGAGAAACTTGTGGATGGGGTCCTACCCCTGTTCACAAAGCTGTATGAGGCCCCATAACAGCAGGTAGGTCGCATTATGGTCATTTTTGGTGCTACATGGTTATGTAAATGTGTTATAGTACGTGTATGCAGGATGTTTCCTTGGAGGGTGTACCTACCGATATGACTGCTAGGAATGTTGTGGAAATGTGAAGTCTTGTATGGTGCTGATATGTGTACTGTTAGTAGGCATATGAATGTTATAGATTCTTGGGTCTACATTATTGTGCTTTTCCTTCTGTGTCTCCCATGCGGGTCAGCGCCTATCAAAAAGAAAGGGATGTGGAAAGCCATCGCCAAGGAAGTGCGGACCCTGGGGGTCCATATCTGGTGAAGTACCCACTGCACATCAGAGTGTATGCACAGTGGGTGTAGGGAAATGTCTATTGTTGTTCTAGAAAGTGCATTCAGGAATGTTCATAGAGTCATGTTGTTGAAATGTACCAATGTACAATGGGGATTTGTATTGACCCTATGCTCCCATCTTTTTCACCACTCCCCTCCTATCCTTGTGTGCATTAGCATCAGCAGGCAAAGGAGTAGGGGCACTGGTGAGTGGGTAGGCTGCAGCCCACAGGACCCAGGAGGCAGAGACCACCGAAGTCTAGGGACCAGGGGGTTGGAGGGCGAGCGGAGCACCACAGAGGAGACTGCAGCAGATACCACTGATACAGATTCCTCCTCTGATGAAAGCTCCCTGGCTGTGGGGGCACCTTCTGGGATCATCCAGGCATCATCCTAATCCGCCACCCCCCTTACTAGCATGGCCCTCCCAGTAGCGGCCCCAACCAGTTGCCCTTGCCCCCTCACTCAGGAAGGTGGGTGTCTCCTTCACCACAGGCACCTCTGCCCCTGCCCCAGTCAGCACTGCTGCCCTCAATGCTGAGGCTATTGACCTCCTGAGGTCCATCTCTGTAGGGATGTCAATCATCTTTAATGCTATCCAGGGCCTGGCATCCCAGATGCAGCAGACTAATGCCTACCTGGAGGGCATTCACAGTGCCTTGACTGGCCTACAGAGATCATTTCAGGCTTTGACGTCTTCATTGATGGCAGCCTGTGTCTCTAGTACTTCCGTCCTTGCTCCTGCTACCTCTGGCCCATCCCAAAGTCCTCTCCCCTCTCCCAGCCAAGTCACACATACAGATGAGCACTCACCCAAAGAAACAGACAAGGTTCACAAAGACAAACACAGGCACCAAAATCACATCACAAGCATGCACGCACTCAACACACAAAAGCAGACACAACATCAGACACTACTTCCCCTGTCTCCCACAGCACCTCTTCCCTTGCTGTCACATGACTACTCACACCTGCCAGCACTGCATTGTCACTCCCAGTTTCAGTCACCACTTTGCCCTCAGTCACCACAACAGCAGGCACTCTTACATGCACCCCATGCACCACATCTGCATTCACCACAACCACCATCGCTCACACATGCAGCAGACCCACCTTGCATGCAGACACCACCCCAGCATTCATCCACATGACCTGTCTGTCTACTCCCAGCCTCTCTCCCCCTCCCAAGACACATAAACGCCTGCATTCAGACACCCAACATTCCTCCACTGCACACATATATACTCTGCATACATCTGCACCTGTATCCAGCACACCTAAACATCCTACAATCACTCCTTTTATGTCCACTCCCAAATCTGTTTCCCAGTCCATCCCCCTTGTTCCTAAGAAGCTTTTCCCTGCCCGCCTTGACCTGTTCCCCGAGCCTGTCCCACCCTGTGTTGCCCCTCACCCTCATGGTTCTGTCCCCAAGCCAAGTCCCTCCACCTCCAAGTCCCCCTCTACCTCTGCTGCCCCTCCACCCGCAAAGCCTTCCCCTGTACCGTGAAAAAACCTGCCACAAAACATGGATCCAAATCCCCTGCCACTCCATCCAGAGCAAAGCTGAAACTCCCACTCCCTCCCAGACCAAACCAAAGAGGGATCCTCCCAAGGCAAAGCCCAAGGATCCCTCTCCTAAACCCAAACCCCCACCCCCAGACCCTTGAAGTGCCTGCCTTCCCCATTGATGCCTCTACCTTGTGGAGGCCATTAGGCTGTCAGGAGTCAAGTTGGGGCCTTTGACAGGCACAGTTTTGCCAATCAGACATTGGACTGACCTACAGGCCTTGGTGCTTTATGTTCACATTTCATTGCATTTGTTATTAATATATACTTACAAAACAGGATTCCTGTTGGTTTCCTTAACATACAGTTGTTGAGTCTTTTTGTTTTCTGGTGAGTTTCCATCTATCTATCATGTACAGTATAATGTGCATTTCCTGGCATTTTTTTGTTCTGATTCACTGTTCTTTCTTGTATTTTGGCATTGTATGTAGTGTTGTGTCTTGGAATTGATTTGTGTGTCGCTGCTTGTTGGTGCTACTGGTGTGGTTATGATCCAGGGTGTGTGTATGTGACATGTGTGTTTGCCGTGGCTGTGTTTTGTGTGTATGTGTGTCTCAGTACGGGTGTTTTGCTGCGTGTGTGAGCATGTCTGTGCATGTTTGTTGTGTGTTGGTGTGTCACTCTCACCTTCCCCCATTGTGTGCTCTGCAGGTGTACTCACCAATGGCGTCGGAGTTGACGGTCACAGAGGAGGAAAAGTACTGGGAAAATTTCAAGGTGGCATTGCATGACTTCTGTGCAGTCGTCTGTGTCCCTGGAGGTAAGTGGGTCCTTTTCTGCTTTCTTTTTTCTGCCTGGGTGGTGGGTGTCCTGTCCCGGAAATGAGTCGGTCTGCAGTGTCGTAATAGGGTGGGTGGTGCAGTGGCTATGGCCAGCTTGGGAATGGCAACCGCCGTCTGTGGCGGTCTGGCCGCACTGGCGGTACTGTCGGCAAACTGGCTTGGTTTCAGTGGGTTGACTGCCATGGTCGTAATATGGCGGTCTGCACCGCTGGCTTGGCGGCAGTCCAACCACCATCGCCTGCTTGGTGGGGCTGTTACCGCTAATGTCATAATGGGAGCCAAAGTCTTTGGCAGAGGTATGAGCTGCACACTTTACAATAACAATCCTTTTTGGTAAAAGCAATGTTGCAACAGTTCAACAATCAATTATGCGTGCTGTACTCCAAAAGTGTATTGACTATCTCTGTAGATATTTACTGACCTTCCTCCTGCCAGCTTCCAGGCCCTCGTTAGAGCCACTAGTTCAGCTACCAGGGCACTTTTGACTGTAGCTAGCCTTCCCCCTTCCAGCAACCTCTTGGCTGTACCCACAGCATATGCAGCCTGCAGTGTCCCATTTTGTGCCTGATGCATGACCCATCGACAAACAAGCCCCCCTTTGCATCTGGAAGTGAGGTTTCTCTGAGATCTGGTCTTACTTTTGTGTGTCTATCAACAACCAGGATGCAGTTGTGGAAGAAGTTGTCTATGGAAGGGTCATTATTATCACGTTCTGTCGGAAGAAGACAGGAGGGATTCAGTGTGGTGCATCTTTTAATAATGATATGTGGTGCCAACAATGTTAGCTCATAATCAGGCGAGACAAACATTTGAGAGGTGTTGTGTTTTGTGGTAGTCAATAATGTGCCCACAGCATGTGCAAGATGCAAAATCAATGTGTGTGTCAGCACAACATTTTCAGATTGTTCTACCGCCTTGGCAGTGGATGCCACTCCCCTCAGACATGGTGGAAGTGCTGCTGCAACAGGGTCTAGGGTGGCAGAGTAGTAGGCCACTGAGCAGTAAAAGGAGCCTTGGTTCTGGGCCAACTCTCCTAAGGAGCAGCCTCCTTTCTCATGGTAGAATAAGTGAAAGTCCTTGGTATAATCTGGGAGGTCTAATGTTGGTGCTGCACATACCTCAGTTTGGAAAGCTTTCTTGCAGTCTGGGGACCAGGGTACTTTGTCTGGCACTTCCTTGTGTGTGAGGTTCTGGAGGGGGGGGGGGTGCTATTAGTGAAAAATTCAGGATCCACTGTCTGCAGTAGCCTGCTGCTTCCAGAAAGGCCCTCACCTCCCTCTGCGTGTGTGGTCTGGGATATTGTATTATGACTGCTATCCTGTCTGGTAATAGTTTCTGTGTCCCCTGAGAGAGTTTGTGGCCTAAGTACCATGCTTCTTGCTGGCAGAAATGCAATTTCTTGGGAGACACTGTGTGGCCCTCCCTTGCCAGGTGACATAGGAGTGCTACAGTGTCTTCAAAACAGGCCATCCTAGACGGTGAGGCCAGCAGTAGGTCATCAATGTACTATACTAGGGTGGAACCTCCAAGTGGCTGTAGGGATGCTAAATCTGTTCATAGGGCATTAAGAAATATGGAAGGGGAATCACAGATGCCCTGAGGGGCTCTTTCCCATGTTAACTTTCTACCACGGAATTGGCAAAGAAAAGATACTGGAAATCCCTATGGAGTGGCATGGAGAAGAATGCATTGAAGTGGGATGCTGGACAAGATGGTGGCTGGATTTGGGGCCACTGGGAATGACGGAACAACCACCTTGTTCAGTTCACAGAGGCCTTGTGTAAATCTGTACACTAGGGCCCCATCCGTCTCCTTAGCTGCCTTCTTCACCAGGAGGAATAGTGTGTTACAGAGGCTGTCCCGTATCTCCATTAGTACCTCTTGCTTCAGTAGATCCTGTATCACTGGAGCTATACACTCCTCCCCCGCATTTGAGCTCTTGTATTGTGGCACTTGTGGTAATGGTGCCCCAGGGCTTAATGTTACCCATACCGGGAGGTAATCCAGTACCCACCCCACATCATTTGCTCCTTGTGCCCAGACCTCGCTATGGAAGGGGTCCTGCAGCTCTGGTGGAATGCCTTGTGCTTTCCCTGGTGGGACACATCTCATTAAGGCTTGAAACATTATTCTATTCATCTTACTTTCTAGGAATACACCTTCAGGTGAGCACCTAATGGTTCACTGTAACTTGCATAGGAGATCCCTTCCCAACAAATTAACAGAGCAGTATCGGCTGAAGACAAATTGGTGGTTTACGGAAATTGGGCCAACCACAAACTTCAGAGGCTCTGTTAAGTATTCATTAACTGATTACCCTGTCAAGCCCACGGATGTGATTTCTGATCCTGACAGTGGTGCATCTGGTATGTCTGATGCCATTAGCATTGACCTTGTCAGCCCTGTGTCCATCAGAAAGGAGACCGTCTTACTCAACATAGTCCTGTCCACATATGGGCCGTCTTGATCCACTGGTATTACGGGGGACCATAAAGTATGTTTCTGGGGGTGGAGGAAGCCATTCTGCTCCCTAGCCCAGTGTCTGCCACCACCCTGTGGTGGCAGCGGAGGCTGGGGGATCTGTGATCAATCCTGACAGGGCTGTGTAGTATTAGTAGTAGAATTAAATACATTATCAGCATAAGGTGGGGGTGGTGTACTTTGTTGCTGCCTCTGCTGGCTCCTACCTCTAGGTCCCCTACCTGGGAGGGGACAATCTGCTTTCCCGTGTCCTTGCTGGTTGCAGTGGAAGCATGTTGTGCCTTGGGGGGTGGTTGAGAGGATGCTCTCTCATTTTGTTCCCTTCCCCATCCTTTACCCCTACCTCTGCCCTGTTCACCAATAAAGAACTTCTCCTGCACCATCATCAACTTAACTTTTTCCACTTTTGTATTTTCTTCCTCTGCCTTCAATAGATGTGTTTGGTAGTCTGTGCAGTATCTGGGTGCGGCCAGTACCTTATTTATGGACTCCTGCAGCCAACATACAAAATATGTTTATAGATGTGCCTGGATGGGATACTGTAGCCCATATACAAATGTGTTAACAAGCGATGGCATCTCCTCACCCAGTGGGTTTTTCATGCCACTGCTCTGTTGGTAAACTTGTAAAAGATGGTCATAGTAGCTAGTCACACTTTCAATTTTGTCCTGCTTTCTATGTGTTATTTTTGACCAGTCTCCCTTATCTTTCGGCACCTTTCCATTTATGTACTCCTTAACCTTTTTTCTTGCCTTCTCTACCCCTTCTCCTCGTACTCCCCCTGTGCCCCTGAATGGCTTGTCTGTTGGCCAATTCAGCACTTTTTTCCAGTCCTCCCACAGGTCCCTTGGCACTATTATATTGAACAAAGTGTTGAAGTCTCGCCATAGTAACCCTCCTATTACTACTATTCTGCTCAATTCTGTGTACCACTTGTGAGGTTCCTCCCTCAGCTTTGGAAAGTCTTTCGTGAATGACATTAAAATGGAGCAAGTCTAAGGTACATGAACATAAGATGGTGTGATGGAGCAATCACCCCTTGATGACACCCTTGGTATGTCTCTCAGGAGCATGGCCAGTGCTACATTTGTCAAAACCAGGTGGGTGCTGGCCCCTATATCATTAATGACCTTCACTGCTGTTATGCTCTCCACTAATTCTTTCTATTTTTGTAACTTCTGTATGGCATACTACAATGTTCCCATTAACTTAGCAGTTTGCTATCTGTGAAGTTGAGCTGGGAGGTTTCCCAGGCATATGTTTGTGGTAGAGAGGCTGTACTCTTAGTATGCTGCGTGTAGCTGCAGTGCACTTCGGGACATTGGGCCGTTAGGACAGGACACACTAATGTTAGTATTTCCTCTCCATGTGGTCTATTATAATTCACTGTTATATCTGTCAGCGTCGCCCTTTTGTCAACCAGGTCTGTCAATATGGTGCAACACTTGGCACTGTCTGCCCTGAGGATCATTTTCTTTTGTGTCACAGGAAGCTGTGAGGTGTGGTATGGGGGGGGGGCTTTTTAGACTGCGAGTGTGATATGCTTTCTCTCCTATTCCCTGGCACAGTGGTAGTACCCTGTAAGAACTCTGTCAACGTATCTATATTGTGTTGTGTTTAATGTGTGTAAATACATATTTCCCAGATCAGTTGTCTCATTCCCTCAGCCTCCATAGAGTGATACCCAGAGTCATCTTGGAACCTTTGTGTCCAGTTAGTTTTGACCAAGAGGGGCTGTTTTACCCCCTTTTCTTCTCATTCTTTATGTAACCAAGCAATAATATTGCTGAGGTTCCCTGTAGCGTGAGCAACTGCCTCTTTTATTTCTTTCAGCGACAGTGCATCTGCAACGGTAATGAGCTCTGTTCTTTGTGCTTCTTCCTCCACCAGGCATTGTGCCAATTTACTGGCAGCTGCCTTCTCTGCTGAGGACAGCTGAGGAGGTTGCATCCCTGTCGCCAAGAGCTCTGGAGTGTCTTTCTTGACAGGGCAGCTCTGTTATTTCTGTTTCCCTTTCTCCCCAGTACTATGTCTTCTATCAGTTGGTCTCCTCCCTCACCCCCTTCTGCACCTTGTTTTTGTGATTGTACACCTACCACAGGAAGAGTTTGAAATGTCCCAACTGTTTCTAATGTAAAGTCTCTCCAACATTCAGTTCTCTCCTTTCCTTTTTTCTCAGTCCAGCATCCCTTTTTCAGTTCCAACAATCCTCATTTACCTTTTCCTTCACATCACTGGTGGCACACAAGTCATGCAACACTGCATCCCACATCCAGAATGCTTCCCATTTAAGAGGCCTAATTTTCTTCTCATTAAAGATTAAAATCTGCCTAATAAAACAACTTCGTCGTGACATAGGTGTCAGTCTGTGGGATTGCAAGTCTGGCCTTTTGGCCATCAACTTGTGCCACTTATCAAGATATAATAATGCACTGAGACCTTGTCTAGTTGCAACCTGGTGTACCGGAGAATATCTTGATTGTGCCGGCTGACTGGTATCCAGATACCTTTTGCTAAAAGGGTTACCCATGGTGGGGGAAATAACTTTCCCTAATTGCTCTGTGCAAACAATTCAGCTATTCTTAGCATGGAGAAACAAAAGGGTGCTGACAGGCTGTCCTTATCACTCATTCCCTGTGTAACATGGGGGTGCAGATGGTGGATACTACAAGCAGTCAGGCACTCATCCGCCAACAGTATATATTGTTAATGAAATTGAAGATGACATTTTCAATCTGACGACATTTTACTTGGTACCGGTTCACCATGCGCATTCACTAGTCGGAAATAGGTAGAGGAAAAAGGTGCTGTTTAGCTGCGTCTTTACATGACCAGGAAGGGAGATGACAAAAAAGTAGGGAAAGAAAATAGAAATTTCCATAACCTTGCATTCTCATTCTGGGCGGGGTGCGGCTGTATGAAATTGAAGCCCACCTAACCAAGGCTGGCAGAACACAGGTGAGGCGACAGGTGGTGAACCCTTCAAACACTTGCATTCATACAGGTACAATACAAAAACCGGGGAACTGTCCATGAACTATGCCAGTGCTCCCTACCCTTTGCACTGGGTGTTCCTAGCATCCCATAGGCTAAATAGTAGCGATAGTATGAGCACAGTGATAAAGCAGTTGGTGCATACAATGGCAATATTAAAAAACATATTAATTTCTGATGGTGTGTCGTCAGGAGGCATTGGCAGTCTATGTGTGTGTCAAAACAATAGCAATATAAGGAAAACAATGTCCTGGTAAGGATAGCTGCCTCGGACCGTCAGTTTGCTCATAATGTCAAGATACCTCGAAAGTCAACAATGGTGTCCTTACGCGAAACTTACAAATATCCACTCTACAGGCATGCGGTCTCAGCAGACATTCATTGTCATACAAAATCCAATATTTCAGACACTCCACAGTTACACACAATCCACCAGTGGTACTCAAAGAAACTTGAAATGTAATACAAAAAACAATAGTCAAAGGATCATGAAATTTTCTCCTGCCCCCTCACTCCTTGTTTCTGGGGCCCAGGCGGGTCCTCGGGAACAAACCAGAGGGTCCCCAGGGTGTAGGCATCTGGAAGACAAGAACTGAAATGACCCGGTCTGAGGTGGTGGTGGGCAAAGCAGCAGAGCACCACCTGCCTGCTGAGTTAGGGCAGACCTCTACCACCTCTCTGGCCAGATCTCTCTCTCCAGCCCCCCGGCTGAAACCCTGGACAACCCCACCAGCTGTGCACCAAGACTGCTGTCCTAGCCCCACCGGCTGAGGACAGCACTGGCACAGCCCCTCCACATCCAAAACATAGACCGGCTAGCTGCAAATATACCCCAAAGAGCACCGCTCCCTCATGAAATAAACATAGAGAAACACCGCTGTTAACCCAGGAAGAAAGATGATAGTAAACAATATGTGAAGAGGAAGAGCAGCAAATTAGCACAGAATCCCAGAATTCAACGTGTGTCGGACAGCCCCTAATGCAAAATCAGGAGCAGCCATCTGAATGGGGGTGGCACGTGAGCATGCCACTGAAGACAGAGGAGGAAAAGAACCAGAAAGAAAATGTAATCCATGTGAAGGGAGATGGTGAATGGTGAAGATCAGAATAAAAACAGAATCCATGTACCCAATTTCACCCCCACCACTCCACATCCCTCTTATCTAGACATAGCCAAAACATAAAAGGAAAACGAGAGGTGAACAGGAGTTGACAGATATTCACCACATCACTGGCTCCCCTTCCAGGGAGGGCCACTCTGAGCACGGTGGGGAAAGCCACAGGAGCTGGGTGCCCTCCCCAAACAGCTGGGTGCCAGGCAGCAGAGGCCATCAATCAAGCAGCACTACATTCTGTTGAAGCCTCCGTCAGATCAGGAACAAAGATCAAAGACCAGAGACCAGCCAGCCTTCGAGTATAGAGAAAGACAATTTATTTACATGTACATAGACTGTGGCTTGGGGGGCGAAGTCCAAGCAGTCTAAATTAAGGACGTCATACATGATCTTTTATTTCTACAAACCACAAGGTGTGTTCATGCATCCTATTAATTCTCAACATTAGCATGTGATGATCATTTATCGAACATTACAGAAGGTATTACTATTAATCCTTTATATCGCACCAAATGAGGTAAGGTACAGTACAGCAAGAAAGTTACAGAATATAGCCTACATGTCTTGCATTTCAAGGTGGAACTTTAACAGAGGCAGCATGTACACAGGATATTACATTTCTTTATTCATATTGCTTCAGCTAGTGTGCATTGATATTTCATGAGGGCTGTCTTGATAGCAAGCTTTGTATCATGATGCGTTCCGAGCATACAAAAAAGAACAGTAAACAGAGTTCATCTAGGTCATGAGCTGTTCAACAAACAGACCTTGTTATCATTGAGTATCACAGGGCGTAGCAGGCCCAAAATGGAGTCAAGGTAAAATGCAATTCCACACCGACATGGCTGCAAACACTTCCTTGTTCAAGTGTTAGCAGCCACTCAGATCTCAGCACGAGATCGGAAGGGGAAGCGAATCCTTAGCGTCCCTATATATACAAATTTGATTTACATTAATTTCTCTGAAATTATTGAAAATGTTTACACCAAATAACAACAAGCATTTGCAATGCATTAGAGCTCGCATTTGCTTGAGTTAGATCGATTGGTGTTGTAAATTAATAACTGGACATTTCTTGCCACATAATTTGGTCAACCCTTCCTCATAAAGTGGGCTTTTTCTGCCCCATAATTCCAGTGACCCTATATATAACTAAGGCACTTCTATTTACCTTCGTCTTGTATCTGCTGTAAAACATGAAAATGCTGCCATTTTGCATCCTAATTTAAATCTGCCATGCTTATCCAAATAGAATACCACTTTCACCACCCCACCATCAGAGTGGCTGGCTGGCTAACACAATTACCCCCAGAAAAAGACACAAAACACCCACTGAGGAGTAACAAGAAAAGTAAACTAAAAGGGTCGCCTAAACATATCAAGAGTGTTCCAACAGTCAGAGTGTGATAAGGATGTTAACTTGGCCTCAACCATGGTCATAATTGCAGCAAGGAGAGAATAATAAAACCTTTACAATGATCATATAAACCCAATAAAAACCTTTTTAGAAATAAACCTTTGGCATGAGACTGCAATTATAAATTAAGCATTGCAAGCGAAAGGGGTTAAAAGTGAGTGTACATATATTAAAATGCCTGAGATGGCTTTAGAATAATAGTGCCAAAGTATTTACATTGAACTGCAACAGCTTCATGTTGAAAAGGAAAGCTTTAGGCACCTGCACGTGGTTATTTACAAATTAATCTCTGAGTGAGCAAAAGGTGTTAAAAGTGGCTGTACATATATAAAAAAAATACCTGAGATGGTTTTAGAATAATGGTGCTTTAGTATCCACAATGAACTGCAATAGACGTGCATTGCAAAGGAAATCGTCATCCACCGGCATGTGATTATTTACAAATTAAGCACAGCAAGAGTGAGCTAAAGGGGTTAAAAGTGGCTTTACATATATTAAAAATGGCTGAGATGGCTTTAGAATGATGGTGCCTCACTTTTCACATTGAACTGCAACAGCTGTGCATTGGAAAGGAAAGCTTCAGGCGCCGCCACTTGATTAGTTACAAATTAAGCACTGCTTTAAAGGGGTTAAAAGTAGTTATGCACATATTAAAAATGCCTGAGATGGCTTTAGAATAACCCTGCCTCAGTATTCACATTGAACTGCAGCTGCTGTGAGTTGCAAAGGAAAGGTTTAGGCACCAGCACGTGATTGTTTACGAATTAAGCACTGCGAGCTAAAGGGGTTAAAAGTGGCTGTACATACACGAAAATTTCAAAGATGGCTTTAGAATAATGGTGCCTCAGTAGTCACAATGAACTGCAAAAGTCACACATTGTAAAGGGATGGAAAGGTTTAGGCACCGGCAAGTGATTATTTACAAATTAGGCTCTACTGTCACATATTATGGAGTAAGATAAAAAAAAAAGCAAAGCCAGAACTTTTAACTTTATTCAATGACATTCCTGCCCTAAATGAAGCTTTAAAACCATATAACACAGAAATCTTTCTTTCATGCACTGATGACTAATACTGGGCCTATTGGCTGGATGGCCCTTTGGAAGTCGAGGGCACATAGTAAAGTAGATGAATATTACAAATTTAACAAACATGGAGAAAAGATACTGAGCTGTGCAACAACTTTCTTTTGCAAAAGATGAAAAAACAATGAAATACAAAAAAAATAACTAGGTCCTTAAACTCCAGGCCACCCACCATGATGAAATTTAAAAATGAAATAAAAGTACAGAGAAATACAGGTGCATGCCCTATCATACAAACAACAACCTTATACAATAGTATTTGAACTTACCTGTATGATATAAACAAAAACCAAAGCCCTTGAGTCCAAAGTTATATATGCAGAAGACGATGAGAGTGATCCTTGCCTCTCAACTCCAAGAAAAAAGTGACCAGGAGATGGACAAATAACTGGGAGGAGCCTACTGGACCGGCACAGTGAAGCTGGAGTCTCTGATGCACTTCCTTCCTGTTGGAATAAAAGTTTTAAAAAAAGACTTGCACTAAAAAAACAACTTGGACGTTCTGTTGGTGAATAAAATCCACTTGAAAATCTATTTTGAGTAGATTGAGTAGATGTAGCTTCTTCTTGAGTAGAAAATCTCCATGAGGTGTATTCACACACGCCAATGGCACTATATTGGTGCCATCGCAGACGGAAGCCACCCACGCAGGTACGAAATCTCACCAAGTCTTGTGAACAAAAAACAACTTTGCTTTGGAATTTGGGAACTCCTCAATACTCTGCGTAGTGCAAAGTGACTGAGGTCCCAAAACTCTGAAAGCAGAGCAGAGTTTTACCCAGGTCTAGAATAAATACAAATAAAGGAGGAGAGTGCATGGGGCGCTCTCCAGTGGGACCTGGGGACCACCACCTCCCTGGGACGTTATCCTTCTAAATTCTTATAAAGGACGGGGTACGATGCGGACTCCCACCACTGGTATTTTTTGGGCCCAGGGACCACCACCTCATTGAGGCTTTTTTTATAAAAAGGAAGTGGGCTGTATAGACCCCCTTCATGGGCTTTACTATCCCCCAGGGACCAACCTCCAGGGCTAAATTAGAAAAAATGTAGGAAGCCTGGGGACAAATTCATGGGAAGGGAGGCTGCATGGACCCCTTGGGCCCTGAAGGCCCCCACCTCCCAAGGGCCAAATTCAAAATTAAAACAGGGAGAGGACACACAGCCCCCCTCCCGGACCATATACAGCCCCAGGGACCACCACCTCCCCAGGGACTGGCCAAATCAAACGTGGTGCCCTGGCCAAACCCAGGGCACCAAGTGTGTAACTATAGAAACTGAAGGGGGAGCCTCAAGGCCCCTGCACTCTCAGTCAGCTTCCCATCCTACATGAGCTGGTATTGCTCTAGCATGCAGGGAGCTGCTAAATATGCAGCTTCCTGCATGTGGGAGCAAGTTTTTATTTGTTACCCTGCCCCCATGGCAGAAGGCAGGGAAACTGATAAAAAGTCTGCTCCCAGTTAGCGGGAGCAGTTTGACAGCTCCCACTTGCTTGAATCACAGAGTTAGTGTTTGCCCTTGCTTGGTGGGAGCAGTCAGCTATTTCCCAAGGGTGGGCACCTCGGGAAATAGCAGAAGCCGCCCTGGGGGGGTGGAGGTCCCTAGGGGCATGAATGAGTCCAGAAGGGCGGTCACATGGTCCCCTTCTTTCTTTTGTATGGGCCGTACTTGGGGAGGTGGTGGTACCTGGGTCCATATGTGGCCCAGGAGGAGAGGCGCCCAGCCCTTCTTCCACTTTAAATTATGGTTATTGCCCAAGGAGGTGGTGGTCCCGGGGAGCTGAGGGCTCTGAGTGCCCTGCATCAAAAAGTTAGCACTTGGGAGGTGGTGGTCCTCAGGGCATATTTAAGCCCCAGGCGGGGTTTCCGCATTGGCTCCCCTCCTTTTATTTATTAAGGCCAAGCAGAGGTGGTGATCCTTGGGGCTCAAGGAGCCCAATGGAGGGAGGTCCTTGTGGCCTCCCTCTATTAATAACAGTAAAGCTCCAGGGAATTGGTGATCCCTGGGGCTCATAAGAGCCTCACAAGGGGGCCCGTGCACCCCCCTTTTTTGTTTTTTTAACAATATATTGGCATGCCCCAAGGACCTTGTCCACCCAGGGGTTTTGTTGAAAACAAGCGGGGAGCCCGCATTTGGTTTTTTAAAACAAATTGTTGTGAATTTGCATCGTATTTACAGCAAACATTAAAAATAAAATACTTTTTTGCCTTGGTGGAGCCACGGGGGACCCTTGCATCAAGACTAGTGGATCAGGGTATTTTTGCTCTGCCCCTTTCCCTTTATTTTTTATGTTTTTGTTAAGAACTCAGCTAAATCTGAAGCAAAAATGGCTGCCAACACTTCCTAGTTGAAGTGTTGGCAGCCAATCAGATCTCTGCATGAGACTGGGAGATTTTCTGAATTATTTGCACCCCTAGATATAAAAATTTCAATTTCCTTTAATTTTCTGGAAACTACTAAATGGATTTATGTCAAATAACAAGAAGCATGCACTCTGGACCAAGAACTACCTTTATGCCAAATTTGCTGTAAGTCCTTCCAGCATTTTGGGCTGTAGTCATGTTCAAAACCCCAATGGGACTTAATATGGGAAACATACTTTTTTTGACCCCTATCACTAGACTTTTACATTTTTTCCTTTAATATCTCTAAAACGTCTGAAGAGATATACCCCAAATCACAAAAAAAGACCTTTCTGGACCAAAATATATCTTTCTGCCCAATTTTTCAGTTTCACACAGGTAGAGCCTGATTTAGAGTTTGACAGAGAGGTTACTCCGGTACAACGGTGATGGATATCCCGTCCATCGAAATATAATTCCCATTTGTTAAACCTTTTATCCTTGGCGTGGTCTCCCCTAAATTTTTGCCTCTTTTTCCCAGGTTGATGATGTGGCCTAGACTCTGTTTTTGCTGTTTTTGTTACTCTGGGCACTTTACCACTACTATCCAGTGCTAAAGTGCAAATGCTCCTGTATGAAATATGTATGCAATTGGCTTTCCATGATTGGCATAGTTGATTTACTGGTAAGTCCCTAGTACAGTGCACTAAAGGTGCCCAGGGCCTGTAAATCAAATGCTACTAGTGGGCCTGCAGCACTGGTTGTGCCACTCACATTAGTTGCCCTGTAAACATGGCCCAGACCTGCCACTGCAGTGTCTGTGTGTGCAGTTTTAAACTGCCAATGCGACTTGGCAAGTGTACCCACTTGCCAGGCCTAAACCTTCCCTTTTCTTACATGTAAGACTCCCCTAAGGTATGCCCTAGGTAGCCCTAAGGGCAGGGTGCAGTGTATGTTTAAGGTAGGACATATACTAATGTGTTTTATATGTCCTTGAAGTAAAATACTCCCAGATTCGTTTTTCACTGTTGCAAGGTCTATCACTCTCATAGGTTAAAATGGGGGCTACCTTTAAAAATGATTAAAGCGTAGACTCCCTTTGGGAGCAGATAGACATGTGGAGTTAGGGGTACCTGAGCTAACAAATTAAAAATTCATCTTTTAGGAAAGTTGGTTTTGAGATTGTGCGTTTGAAAATGCAACTTTTAGAAAGTAGGGACTCTCTTGCTTAAACCATTCTGTGACTCTGCCTGTTTGTGGATTCCCTGTCTGGGTCAGTTTGACAGTTGCCCTCACTCTAGACAGTGACACAAAGGGAGCTGGGGTGTAGCGTGCATATCTGATGAGCCATCTGTGCTAGGAGGGAGGGAATGAGTGGACACTCACACCTGAAAGGGATGTGCCTGACCTCACACAATGCAGTCTCCAACCCCCTGCTGTGTGTGTCTGGGGCCTGCCTGGGCAAGGCTGGATTTTACAAACAAGAAAGACTTTCCTTTGAAGAAGGCCGACTTCAAAGGTCGAACTGGGTATTAGAAGGGCACACAAAACCACAGACTTTAGATCACTTCTGGAAATCAAGAGGAACCTCTGCCTGGAGAAGAGCTGAGGAAAAGTGCTGCCCTGCCTGAGACTGTGCTTTGTGGAGCTATCCTGCAGTTGCTGCTTCTGCCTGTGCAAGAGGTCAAAGACTGGACTTTGTGGGGCATATTTATACTCCGTTTGCGCCGAATTTGCGTCATTTTTTTCGACGCAAATTCGACGCAAAACTAACTCCATATTTATACTTTGGCGTTAGACGCGTCTAGCGCCAAAGTTCATGGAGTTAGCGTAATTTTTTTGCGTGAACACCTTCCTTGCGTTAATGATATGCAAGGTAGGCGTTCCCGTCTTAAAAAATGACTCCGATGCATATGCGTCGTATTTATACTTCCGGGCAAAAATGACGCCCGGGAGTGGGCGGGCCTAAAAAACCCGCATTAACGCCGGATTTTTGCGCCTGGGTCAGGGCAGGCGTTAAGGGACCTGTGGGCTCAGAATGAGCCCAGAGGTGCCCTCCCCTGCCCCCAGGGACACCCCCTGCCACCCTTGCCCACCCCAGGAGGACACCCAAGGATGGAGGGACCCACCCCAGGGACATTAAGGTAAGTTCAGGTAAGTATTTTTTTATTTATTTTTTTGTGGCATAGGGGGGCCTGATTTGTGCCCCCCTACATGCCACTATGCCCAATGACCATGTCCAGGGGACAGAAGTCCCCTGGGCATGGCCATTGGGCAAGGGGGCATGACTCCTGTCTTTGCTAAGACAGGAGTCATTTCAATGGGGGTTGGGCGTCGTAAAAAAATGGCACAAATCGGGTTGAGGCGATTTTTTTGCCTCAGCCTGACTTGCACCATTTGTGGACGCCCATACGCCATTTTCCCCCTACGCCGGCGCTGCCTGGTGTACGTTGTTTTTTTAACGCACACCAGACAGCGCCGGCGGCTAACGCCGGCTAACGTCATTGAATAAATACGGCGCCCGCATGGTGCTTCAGAATGGCATTAGCTGGCGCTAAATTTTTTGGCGCAAAACTGCGTTAGCGCAGTTTTGCGTCAAAAAGTATAAATATGGCCCTGTGTGTCTTCCTGCTTGTGAAGAAATCTCCAAGGGCTTGTCCTGAGCTTGCCTCCTGTTGTTGAACTCTCAGGGCCATCAAAGACTTCTCCTGTCAGCACCTTGACTCTCTGCTGAGACTCCTGCCAAGTGGTACCCTATCCAGTTCCTGAGGCCTTGGAAGGTGAATTTGGCAGACCAAGACTTAAAATCCATGCACCGACCACTGTGCGGGGAAAATATCGATGCACCTTCTGAGACACGGCTGAAAAACGATGTGCCGCAGGCTTCAAGACAGGAAATTGATGCTCCAGTGGCATCGCGGCTGGAAAATTGATGCATGTAGGTGGAAGAACAACGCTCAAGACACACTGACGAAGGTCACATTGCGCGGTTTTGTTGATACCGTTCGACAGGATTTTTGACGCAATACTTGCTGGGTGCAGAAAAACAACGCAACCCCAACCCGGATCCGAGTGCTGCCTGGATCGGCGCATTGCTTCCCTGCGGGGAGGAAAAATGACGCACGTCGACCCGAACGGAGAAGGAGAAATGACGCACGGTCTCACTTGCGGGTGAGAAATCAACGCACTGCTTACCTTTTTCGACGCACACTCGCCCGTGCATGTTACTTTGACGCTACCCAGGTACTTTTCATTGCTAACAGGGTTTTACCTGTGTTCTCAAGGATTTAAGACTCTTTTTGCTTTTTAATTAATAACCTGACTTGTGTATGTTGTGTTTTTGTCATTTTAGTCTTGTTTTATTCAGAAATATTTCCTATTTTTTTAAACCTGTGTTGTATCATTTTGTAGTGTTTTCACTGAGTTACTGTGTGTGTTGGTACAAATACTTTACACCCAGATCTCTGAAGTTAAGCCTGCCTGCTTGTGCCAAGCTACCAAGGGGGTGAGTGGGGGTTAACTGAGGGTAATTCTCCTTTACCCTGACTAGAGTGAGGGTCCTTGCTTGGACAGGGGGTAAACTGACTGCCAACCAAAGACCCCATTTCCAACACCATTGTATCCTATGGGATTTATATTTGGGTGGATGGGCTAGCCTTCACCAATGTAACATAGTAACCCATCTGTAAAACTCAAAATCATGCCCTTAATCTTCATCCAGTGGGTGTCATCAGTCATGAAGGTATTACAATGGGTGTCTTATCCATGAGAAATATAAAAAGTTGTTTGTTATCGCCATAGGAGAGGACACTGATGTTGCTATGTTATGTTATATCATGTTAATTTTTTTTATAGACTGCTCAAATGTCAAAATAGGCATCTTGGCTCTAGCTGAAAGCCGTGAGTAAAGTCCTAGTAGCTTGAGTCCTGGTGAACATCCCAACAGCCTAATGTCTGGTAAAAAGAAATGTTTTCAATGTCTTCCTGAAAAGCATAATCGAAGGCATTGTTTTTATTGCAAAAGGAAGGTCATTCCAAGCCTTTGCCACATTAAGTACGAAGCCTTTACCACCTCAACTGGATCACCAAAAGCTAGAGACAATAATTTTTTTCAGAGCTAGATCTCAACAGTCTAGTGGGTACATACCAAGCAAATTTTTCCTTAAAAAAGGCAGGACCCTGGCCATGCAGCGCATTATAGGTGATACAAACAGCCTTAAAAAAATAAATGCTTCTTAACTGAGAGCCAATGCAAGTTCTGAATGGCAGAAGAAGCAGAATGATATTTTGGAATCTTGATCAGAGTTCTTGCTGCCACATTCTGCAATATTTGAAGTTTGTTCAAAAAGTGTTGATGAGCGTTTAAGTAGAGTGCATTTGCATAATCGATTTTAGATACAAATAGGGCAGTAACAACAATTTTTCGAGAATTGATTGGAAGGAATGGCAACATTTTCTTAATCAATCTCAGAATGAAGTAAGCAGCTGACGTAACTGCATTGACTTGGTCGTGAAAGGAAAGTTTGTCGCTTATGATGACTCCTGTATTCCTGGCAGTTCTGACAGGTGCAGGATGTGCGCCTAGATCAGAGGGCCACGAAATGGAGGACTAGAAAGATGCTTTAAGGGCCAAAAAGCAGGACTTCTGTCTTAGCAGAGTTCAACTTCAGGCAGTTGCCTGCCATCCAGGAACTGATTGCCCCAATACAGTTCCAGAAATTAGAACTGAATGTAGCATCATCCGAATTCACAGAGACCACAATCTGGCTGTCATTTGCATATGATATGAGTGAAACCCCAAAAGATTTAATCAGTTCAGCAAATGGTGTGACGTGGATGTTAAAGAATGTTGGACTGAGTGACGACCCCTGAGGGACCCCACACAGCACACTGTAATTGTTAGATGAGAACTCACCCATTCGTGTTGACTAAACCCGGTTGTTCAAAAAGGAGCACAGTAGTCTCCAGGCAGTTTCTGTCACACCAATCCGGTCAAGTCACTCCATCAGCAGCCCATGACCAACTGTGTCAAGGGCTACTGATAGGTCAAGTAGAATGAGCCCTGCTCTGCTGCCCTGATTGAGGGAAGATCTTATTTCCTCAGTAGCCTTAATGAGGGCTTTCTCAGTAATATGCTCAGCTAGAAAGGCAAACCAGGGTTTTTCTAAAAAGCTATTGGCATGTACATGAGACATCAGTTGTTTATTCATTGCTTTCTCTGACTTTGGCTGGCTGGGTAGACAGAATATTGGACAGTAGCTGCTGGGATCAAGCCGATCCAGGGAGAGTTTCTTATTAAAAGTCAGGACAGACGCCTTCTTCCAAACAGATGGAAATGTGCCTGAACTACACATAGTGTGAAAAATATCCGTAAGGGCAGGGGTAAGCTACTCCGCCATCCTGGATACCAGTATAGGTGGACAGGAATCATTAGGTGAACCAGATTTTGCCGTTCTAAGTGCCAAGAAAACCTCATCCATGGAGGGAGTAACTCACCAATTCAAGGTACTGATGAACCTATTGTGAACAACATTGTTATCTGTTAGTTGAGTAGTAGGAGGCGTGATGGCAAGCTTGGAGTAAGCATCTTTTACCTTATGGCGGAAAGCATCCACTACTGTCTTACACTATGTTACAGGAGGACTGACTAAAGTTGGTGGTGGTGTTAGAGATATCTGAAGCCAGTTTTTTTACCATAATAAATACCTCTTGATGAGTTAGCAGTGGCATTTATTTTATCAGTAAAATAGGCAGATTTTTGGGAAAAATCAAGGACTTAAAATTAGCTGAGCATTTTTGATAATGATCTTTTACCAAGGGGGAGTAATCTACTCTCCATCTCCTTTCCTGTCTTCTGCAATTCTGTTTGGCCCTTCTGTGCTCGTCAGAAAATCAGGATGCAGAACATTCTATGCATTTTGATTCTAACACTCTTTACTGGAATTAGCTTTAATGTAGCTTCGTCAAGCCAGGTAGTAAACTGTTGAGCAGCAATGTTTGAGTCCTTAGCAAAGGTAGGATGAGAGTCAGCTAAAGGTGAGATGAATTCCTCGATCTGAATGTTATGCCTAGTGCGTGAGGAAATTAGAGCTGGGTGAGCTAAAAGTTCAGTGTTGGGTGACAACAGTTTCAGTTTAAAAATACAGCACTGTGATCACTCTACACTAAAAGAAGAGTTCTGACATCAGATAATGAAGAGTTATTTGAAAAAATGACATCCAATCTGTGTCTAGCTGTATGGGTAGGACACACAACTAATTGAGAGGGCCCCAGATCAGCCAAAGTTTGCAGCAGAGTTGCTGAGTCCATGTCAGAAATAAGATCTAAATGAAAACTGAGACCCCCTAAAATAGTGAAATACTGAAGTCTTTTAATTGTGACAGCAGATGATGTTGGCTAGAGGAATAATATATGCATTGGAGAGGGTCGGGCTCAGGGAGGATTCTTGTGAAGCTCCACAGATGATGTTGTGGACATCCGGGGTGTGCGGTGCCAGGCTAACATATTGGATCCTTCTAGTCAGGAAGGAGCAAGTGAATTTGAGTGCTGGTGCCCTTGGATTCTTTTGTCACGTAGGCGTTGGATGAGGATAGGGTGGGAGATTATCAAATACTGCAAAGAAGTCCAGGAGGATGAGGGCCCCCGTATCTCCTGTCTAGAGTCATGTGGATGTCATCTGTAGTGCTGATACGGGCAGTTTCTGTGCTTTGATTGGGTCTGAAACTAGACTGATTGGTGTTGAGGAGTTGGTGGTTGTTTAGGTATTGGGTGAGGAGCCTATTGATGATTATCTCTAAGACCTTGGCAGGTAAATGGTTGCAGGGAGATTGGTCTGTAGTTGTGCGTTAAAGAGTCTGCATAGAGTTCCTTCAGCAAGAGGGCAGTTGCATGCTTCCAAGCATCTAGGAAGGTTACAGAAGAGGTGAAGGCATTTAGAATGGTTGCAATCATGGCGCTGATCGGTTTCAGTCCTCTAGAGTAAGCGTGGTGGGGGCAGGAGTCTGATGAATGAATGGACTTCATGGTGAGGTGGTTTATTTTGGGGTGATGATGGGATGTATGGCTAGCATTGATTCTTTAGATAAGATCAGGAGGAGTTTGGTGAGATCTGTTGGGTCCAATTGAGAGTTGAAGTTGCTGGAAATGGTGGTGATTTGTTGCTAAAGAATTGAGCAAGACTGTTGCTGAGGTCCAGTGAGGGGGTGATCAAGTTGGAGGTGGCCCACAGTGAGGTTAAATCTTCCACAATGGAGACTTTTTTTGCTTCTGATGGTCCTGGCATTGTTGTGTTCTGCTAGAGGGTTGCATTCACTGATCTGGATCATTTGGTGGTAGCATTTTAGGGTAGATTTTAATGTTTCTGTCTGCTTTCTATAGCCATTTGTGCTCTAGTTGTTTGCAATGGTGTTTCATGAGTCTGAGTTCCTCCACATACCATCTGGCCTGGAGTCTGGATCTTGTTGTGTTGCTGTGTTTGAGGGGGGCCAGAGAGACGAAGCAGGAGGTGATCCAATTGGTGAAATTCGTGATGGCTTTGGGTAGCCAGTTGCTGTGTTTGGTTTGGTGGATGTTGAGAGTGCCATTCCAGTGTTTGTCAGTGATGCTGCTCTAGTTTCAGTGGGCTGGTCTTGTGGTGGCACCTATGCTTTGGCCCCGGATGGAGATGCTGGACTTGACAGAGGTGAGGTGTGTCTAGGTGACTGGTGTGGGCTCATCTACTCAGACGTTTTCAAAGGTGGTGAAAATACGGTCTTTGCGGTGTCCGATGATGTGGATAAGTCCCTTTAATTGTTAAATTATGGAACATTTTTCTTACGTGAATACCCTACATATCAGTAATGCAGTTTACCAGTAAGTATTCTGGGTATTGCAATGTCATATTTCTTCTTTATCACAATTCTAGCCCTTGAGTATGTACCAAGCTGTATGAACACTATGGCCCTCATTACAACCCTGGCGGTAAATGCCGCTTACCGCCGTGCAGAAGACCGCCAACAAACCGATGCAGCCTCGGAATTCCGCTACAGCTATTATGACCCACAGCTCGGAATCCGCCATAATCCAGACACCCACACAAGTCCGCCACAGCAAAGGTCAGTGATAAAATGGCGATACCAAAACCTCCACTGTCAAGCCAACAGGAATACACCCACACTATCACGACCCATGAATGAACGCGGTGGTCTTTCAACTGCGGTATTCCATTGGCGAATACCTGACACCTGACACACATACACACACCACACCCATACACCCAATCCAATATAAAGCACACACCCACATCACCCACAAACCATTACTACCAGAATTCTGAAATCACACCAGAGAGAGACACCAACAGAAACTACACCAGCATCCACAGACACACAACACCATCACTTACACAACATCCACGCACCTCAAACAACCCACAACACATCCCTTCACACATCACAACACACACCACCTTACACATCACCCACACCACATCATGGCACCTCAACGACACCCCAGGTTCTCTGAGGAGGAGCTCAGGGTCATGGTGGAGGAAATCGTCCGGGAAGAGCCACAGCTATTCGGATCACAGGTGCAGCACACCTCCATTGCAAGGAAGATGGAGCTATGGCGCTGAATTGTCGACAGGGTCAACACAGTGGGACAACATCCAAGAACTAGGGATGACATCAGGAAGAGGTGGAACGACCTACAGGGGAAGGTGCGTTCGTGGTCTCCAGACACCAGATTGCTGTACAGAGGACTGGTGCTGGACCCACACCTCCTCCCCCACAACTAACAACATGGGAGGAGCAAGTCTTGGCAATACTGCATCCTGAGGGCCTCGCAGGAGTAGCAGGAGGACTGGACTCTGGTAAGGGAAATCTTTATTACCTCATCACCCCCACCATACCTGCATGGCATCACATAGTCCCACCCTCACCCTCACCCCCATCACTCCAACACCTCACATATGCCCCACTATCACAACCCACCCATCCCAATATCAAGCCCTGCATGCAACACCAAAGCATGGACACCCATCACCAAAACATGTCCACTACAGAGACCCACACAGACCCCAACACAAATATCACACAAGGACCAAGACAAGAATGCAAGTACTGGAGTACAGGGTCACTCACCCATTGTACATGATGGCACACACAGATGCAATAATCATGCCTTTACACCCCTGCAGGACCCCTACCCAACGTCACCGGACAGGAGGTACCAGACCTATCCAGTCCCCCCGCAGAAGAGACCCACAGTGATGACAGCAGCTCTGCACAACTGGATCAAGATGACCAGCCCGACCCATTGGGGACCTCGGGACACTTGGTTCCCCTGTCCCTGGCACAAGCTACCACAGACCCTGCCCCCTCAGGAAACACCAGCACAGCACCCACCCAGCGGGCCCATCCCTCTGTCCCCAGGACACGTCAATCAGCAGTGTGTCCACCACTACAGGGAACCCAGGCAAACCCACCAACCCAAGCAAATCAGGGACCTGGGGGCAGTGGGCACCCGGTTCAGGGGACAGAGAGGCTCAGGAAAACAGGGAAGCTGGGAGGACTGCTGTGCGGCAGGAGGAGGACAGGCCCAGAGAACCCACTCTCCACGAGGCCCTCTCCAACATCCTGGGAGCGTACCGTAATTCCCAGGAGACTATGGCAACGGTACTGGCCAAGTTTCAGGAGACCCAACGGCTGCAGGAGGAACACTATCTGGGGATCAGGGAGGACCTGAAGTCCACAAACAACACCCTGGTAACCATTGCAGGGGTGCTGCAAGACCTTGTCAACACCAGGAGGGACACAGTGGCACAACAAGGGGCCCTGACACAAGCCTGGACCTCCGCCGGCGCTAGTGGACAGGAGGCACCGCCACAGAAACACAACACCAGCACCCCACCCCCTGCAGATGGAGAACCACCCCGCAAACGGTCCCTGAGATCCAGGAACAAGACAGAGCACATTGCCAAGACCCCCACCAGGAAATTAGACCCCCTGAATGTCACCCTTCTGTCCCACTTTGTCACCCTGTCTATCCATCAACTGCCATTGCTCCACTTCCTATGCCCCTTTGGACAATGCACCTGTGAAACAAATAGACTGGACTCTGCCACGGACATTCCTCCACCATCCCCCCTGCCCATTTTGCAACCCCCTGCACTTATTTGCGCAGAAATAAACACACTTCAATCACAAAACAATCTGGAGTCAGTCTGTGCTTTCACAAACGTGTGGTTGCAATAACCATGGAATATAGCAATGTCAATTTACTTGTGCACATACCGATGTAACACAGCTGTAGGCCTGGAGGAAATATAGCAGAGGGCACAAAGTGGGACCCACATCTGTGAAATGGAAAGGCAAAGTGACAAGTCAGGGTCCATACACTGAGTGAAAATGACAGACCTATGCTAGCTCCAACAATAGTATGAGATGTGGGAGGCAGTGACATCTTCTTACCTGTGTCTCACTGGAAGTACTGCATGATTATGTTGTTTCTCTTGTTGATGTCCTCTTCTTCTGCCTCCTCTTCTTCACTGTTCACAGGCTCCACATCTGCCACAAGACCACCATCTGGCCCATCCTCCTGCAGAAAAGGCACCTGGCGTCTCAAAGGCAGATTGTGCAGCATACAGCAGGCCACGATGATCATACCTTCTTTGGTGAGTAGCAGAGAGAACCACCTGTCATATGGCGGCACCGGAATCTGGCCTTCACGAGGCAGAAGATTCGTTCAATCACCCTCCTAGTTCTCCCATGTGCCTCATTGTAGCATTCCTCTGCCTTGTTCTGGGATTTCTCACTGGTGTCAGTGGCCATGACAGGTTGGGGTAACCAGAGTCACCTGCAAATATTGAGGGACAGCTGTTAGACACACACTAACCCGTAGGGACAACCCCATACCCAGACACCTATTCACACTGTATAGGGTCCTTGTCCTCACCTATTAGCCACACATGGTGCTTCTGGAGTTGCCCCATCACATAAGGGATGCTGCTATTCCTCAAAATGTAAGTGTCATGCACTGAGCCAGGAAATTTGGCATTCACATGGGAGATGTACTGGCCTGCCAAACACACCATTTGCACATTCATAGAATGGTAGCTCTTCCGGTTTCTGTACACCTGTTCACTCCTGCAGGGGGGTACCAAGGCCACATGTGTCCCATCAATGGCACCAATGATGTTGGGGATTTGTCTCAGGGTATAGAAGTCACCTTTCACTGTGGACAAATCCTCCACCTGAGGGAACACGATGTAGCTGCGCATGTGTTTCAGCAGGGCAGACAACACTCTGGACAACACGTTAGAGAACATTGGCTGGGACATCCCTGATGCAATGGCCACTGTTGTTTGAAAGGAACCATTTAGGGGGCATATCTGGTACAGAACCCTCCCCACCTCCCTCAAGGAGATCCCCTGAGTCAGAATGGGAACCTTCTATTAACCTCTCATTTGATGTGCCTGCTTGGGACTCATCATTCACAATAAGCATGTTAAATAGAAACTCTTTTTGTAGGGTTCTTTCCTATCACTAAACCTCTATCTAAGCAGAGACTCCTTAGGCTCTTGTAATTCAAATTGTCGTAAGTAGTATTGATCATTTTAAGAGTAGAGTCTTCTACAGACATGATAGTAAAAGGTTTAGAAATAGTGAGAAGGAAGTAAAAGTTTCAGAACTTTTTCAAGAACAGAGAAAAAAAAACTTTTTCAAACTTTAAGAAGTTTTAGAATACTTTTCAGCACTTTCTAAAAAGTTTAAGAGGAGAAAAGCAAAACTTTTTGGTTAGGTGTACATACACTGAACTGTTTTGTATATTATTCTCTTATGAAAAGTACACAATGACAAAGTGGTAAGTAGTTACATGTACTTATCCCCCTGCTGCATAACCAATGTAGGAGGCTGGCCTGGCTTGTAGTGGGTACCAGAGGTACTTACACCTTGTGCCAGGTCCAGTTATCCCTTATTAGTGTAGAAGAGGTGTTTCTAGCAGCTTAGGCTGATAGAAGGTAGCTATGGCAAAGCAGCTTAGGCTGAACTAGGAGACATGTAAGGCTCCTACTATACCACTGGTGTCATATGCACAATATCATAAGAAAACACAATACACAGAAGTACTAAAAATAAAGGTACTTTATTTTTATGACAATAGGCCAAAAGTATCTCAGTGAGTACTCTCAGTATGAGGATAAGTTATATACACAAGATATATGTACACAAACCAAAATTATGCAGGTAATAGCAAGAAAAGTAATGCAAGCAGTGTAAAATTACAGTAGATTGTAATAGAAGCACATAGGTAGAGGGGCAACACAAACCATATACTCCAAAAGTGGAATTCGAACCACGAATGGACCCCAAACCTATGTGAGCTTGTAGAGGGTCACTGGGACTGTAAGAAAACAGTGAGGGTTAGAAAAATAGCCCACTCCAAGACCCTGAAAGGTAGGTGTAAAGTGCACCTACTACCCCCAGAGAGCACAGAAGTCGTGATAGGGGGATTCTGCAGGAAGAACAAACACCAGTAATGCAACAACAGTGGATTTCCGGACCTGTGTACCTGTAAGACAAGGGGACCAAGTCCAATAGTCTCGACAGTGTCGAGAGTGGGCAGGAGCCCAGGAAATGCCAGCTGAGGGTGCAAGGAAGCTGCCACCGGTTGGAAGAAGCTTGGAGTTCTGCAAGAAGAGAGCTAGGGACTTCTCCTTTCGAAGACGGATGTCTGACGTCGCGATGAAGATTGCAGAGGTGTTCCCATGCAGAAAGACCACAAACAAGCCTTGCTAGCTGCAAGGGTAGCGATAGAGGTTTTTGGGTGCTGCTGTGGCCCAGGAGGGCCCAGGATGTCTCCACTTGGAGGAGGAGATGGGGAGCGCCCAGCAACTCAGGGAGCCCTCACAGAAGCAGGCAGAACCCGCAGAAGTACCTGAACAGGCACTTGGAAGGAAAGTGAACCGGAGTCCACCCGAAGTCACAAAAGGGAGTCCCACGACGCCGGAGGACAACTCAGAAGGTTGTGCACTGCAGGAAGGAGTGTCGGAGACCCAGGCTTGGCTGTGCACGAAGGAAATCCCAGAAGAGTGCACAGGAGCCGGAGCAGCTGCAAATCACGCGGTTCCCAGCAATGTAGTCTAGCGTGGGGAGGCAAGGATTTACCTTCACCAAACTTGGACTGAAGAGTCACTGGACTGTGGGAGTCACTTGGACAGAGTTGCTGAGTTCCAGGGACCCCGCTCGTCGTGCTGCGAGGGGACCCAGAGGACCAGTGATACAGTCTTTTGGTGCCTGAGGTTGCAGGGGGAAGAGTCTGTCGACCCATGGGAGATTTCTTCAGAGCTCCTGGTGCAGGGAGGAGGCAGGCTACCCCCAGAGCATGCACCACCTGGAAACAGTTGAGAAAGCCGGAAGGATGAGGCGATACAAGGTTGCTAGTAGTCGTCTTGCTACTTTGTTGCAGTTTTGCAGGCGTCCTGAGCAGTCAGCGGTCGATTCTTTGGTAGAAGGTGAAGAGGGAGATTCCGAGAAACTCTCATGAGCTCTTGCATTCGTTATCTGAAGAATTCCCCAAAGCAGAGACCCTAAATAGCCAGAAAAGGAGGTTTTGCTACCAAGGAGCGAGGTTTGGCTACCAAGAGAGGTAAGAGCCTATCAGAAGGAGCCTCTGACGTCACCTGCTGGAACTGGCCACTCAGAGCAGTCCAGTGTGCCACAAACACCTCTGTTTCCAAGATGGCAGAGGTCTGGTACACACTGGAGGAGCTCTGGGCACCTCCCCTGGGAGGTGCAGGTCAGGGGAGTGGTCACTCCCCTTTCCTTTGTCCAGTTTTGCACCAGAGCAGGGCTGGGGGATCCCTAAACCGGTGTAGACTGGCTTATGCAGAGATGGGCACCATCTGTGCCCATCAAAGCATTTCCAGAGGCTGGGGGAGGCTACTCCTCCCCAGCCCTGACACCTATTTCCAAAGGGAGAGGGTGTTACACCCTCTCTCAGAGGAAATCCTTTGTTCTGCCTTCATGGGCCAGGGCTGCCTGGACCCCAGGAGGGCAGAAACCTGTCTGAGGGCTTGGCCGCAGCAGCAGCTGCAGTGGAGACCCCGGAAAGGCAGTTTGGCAGTACCCGGGTTCTGTGCTAGAGACCCGGGGGATCATGGAATGATGGGTGACAATTCCATGATCTTATACATGTTACATGGCCATGTTCGGAGTTACCATTGTGATGCTGTACATAGGTAGTGACCTATGTACAGTGCACACGTGAAATGGTGTCCCCGCACTCACAGACTCCGGGGAATTTGCCCTGAACGATGTGGGGGCACCTTGGCTAGTGCCAGGGTGCCCACACACTAAGTAACTTTGCACTCAACCTTCACCAGGTGAAGATTAGACATATAGGTGACTTATAAGTTACTTAAGTGCAGTGGTAAATGGCTGTGAAATAACATGGACGTTATTTCACGCAGGCTGCAGTCGGAGGTCTGTGTAAGAATTGTCAGAGCTCCCTATGGGTGGCAAAAGAAATGCTGAAGCCCATAGGGATCTCCTGGAACCCCAATACCCTGGGTACCTCAGTAGCATATACTAGGGAATTATATGCGTGTACCAGTATGCCAATGTGAATTGGTAAATTTAGTCACTAGCCTGTTAGTGACAAAGCAGAGAGAGCATAACCACTGAGGTTCTGGTTAGGAGAGCCTCAGTGAGACAGTTAGGCATCACACAGGGAACACATACAGGGCATATACTAATGAGCACTGGGGCCCTGTCTGGCAGGGTCCCAGTGACACATAGACTAAAACAACATATATACAGTTAAATATGGGGGTAACATGCCAGGCAAGATGGTACTTTCCTACACATGTGGCCCCCTGAAATGGCGGCTGCCTGACCTGTAAGGTGGGATAAGGGGATATGAGGTATCTGTGCTGGCGTTCTGCACCGTTGCGGTGGGCGGTCGAAGACCGCGGCGCAATCCAGCATTGGTTAACATTGGACCCTATGGGTCCGAGGAGCCAATGATGATGTACGCCGGCGGTGACGGTACGCACTGCCGCCGACGTGACTGTCATTTTCTGTCTGTTCACTCTCTTGCTACCTGACCTTCAACAGGAGAGGACCTACACTGCAAGTGCTGCTGTGACCTGTGTCTGGATGCAACACTGGCTCATGTGTCTGGGGAAAGGACCCCTGCCTTCACTTCGGAGGAGTTGGAGAAACTAGTGGATGGGGTCCTCCCCCAGTACACGCAACTGTACGGTCCTCCAGACAAACAGGTGAGTACACTGGTAGCATGCTGCATGGGCAATGCCTGTTTGGAGTGGTGTGGATGGAATATAAATGGGGGGGGGCTGAGGCCCACATATGCGGACGGTGAGTGAATGTGCGTCAGGGCAAGGGTGGGAACGTGGGCCAATAAGTATGATGGTCCGGACGGGTAAAGAATTTCCTTTCCCCCTGTACTATTCCTCTAGGTCAGCGCCCACTAGAAGAAGGATATTTGGCGTGCCATCGACAAGGATGTCCGGACCCTGGGGGTCCACCACAGACGGAGCAGCCACTGCCGTAAAAGATGGGAGGACCTGTGCCGCTGGAGTAAGAAGACGGCGGAGGCCCAGCTGGGGATGGCCTCCCAACTTGGGAGGGGTGCCCGTCGCACCATGACCCCCCTGATGTTCTGGATCCTGGCGGTGGCGTGTCTGGAGTTGGATGGGTGCTTGAGGGCATCACAGCAGCCACAAGGGGGTGTGTACACTCTCATTCAGCTGACTCTGCGCGCATTCCGAGGTGTCTGGGTGGGGAAGGTAGGCAGTGGGTTCCCCTAGGCCAGGGCGATCTTGGTAGGCAAGGTCCCGTGTGAGGCAGGCTCTGTGACACCCCAACCCCACTAGTGGTTGGTGCCATCTACACCTAGTCAGGCTCCTGTGACTTCCAGGTGTGCAGCAATCGGGCTTAGGCCTCGTACCCCATGGGCATGTGATTAATCTAGGAACTATTAGTGCATGGCGTAGTGCAGAGGGCTGCTATGTCTGTAGTGTCCTCAAACGGTAGTGGTGTTGCATGCACTGAGCATGTCTTTCTCCTGTCTCCCCCCCTTTTTTGTGGTCTCCCTGTTCTTGTCTGTAATAGCATCATCAGGCGGAGGAGCATTGGCACCGGAGCAGGAGGGAGCTGCATCCTACTTGGCCCTGGAGGGTGAAACAACGGACCCTGAAGCCACCAGTGGGACTGAAGGCGAGGGGAGCTCCTCGGCGGGAACAGGAGCAGAGACCAGTGACTCCTCCTCTGATGGGAGCTCCCTTGCAGTGGCAGGCCCCTCTGTGCCCCCACGTCAACAGGTACAGCCACCACCCCACCTACCAGCACTGCCCTCACAGCAGCCCCTCAGCGTGTGTCCTGTGCCCGCTAACCCAGGAGGGTGTGCATCTCCTTCGCCCCAGGCACCTGAGGCCTTGCCCCAGTCAGCCCTGCTGCCCTCAGTGAGGAGGCTATTGACCTCCTGAGATCGCTCACTATTGGGCAGTCTACCATTCTGAATGCCATCCAGGGTGTTGAGAGGCATTTGCACAAACAAATGCATACCTGGAGGGCATTCATTCTGGCCAGGCAGCCCAACAGACAGCATTTCAGGCTCTGGCCTCAGCACTGATGGCAGGCATTGTCCTTGTGTCCAGCCTCCCCCATCCACCTCCTCCACCCAGACCCAATCCCTTGTACCTCAACCTATCCCAAGCACACCATCAGACCAGCATGCACACACATCAACACACAAGAGTGGCTCAGGCAAACATAAGCACCACACATCCCACAGGCACTCACACAAGCATCATACCCATGCACACATACCAACATCCACTGTCTCCACTGTGTCCCCCTCCTTCACGTCTCCCTCCTCCCTCCCAGTCTCGTCTCCACTCACGCCTGCATGCACTACATCCTCAGCCACTACCTCCATCACCAGCACGCCCATCACCACACACCGCTCACATGCACTCACCACCCCTACTACCATTCACACATCCCCAGTGTCCTCTACCAGTGTGTCTGTGAGCCCTCCTCCCAAAGTACACAAATGCAGGCATACACCCACCCAACAGCCATCCACCTCACAACAGCCTCCAGCCCATGCACCTTCAACCAAATTCAGCAGACGTACACCTCCTACAACCACTACCTCTTCCTCCACTCCCAAACCCCCTCCATCTACCCATCCCAGTGTGTCTAAAAACCTTTTCCTGGCTAACATTGACCTATTCCCTACACCTCCCCCCCCTGTCCTTCCCCTGGGCCAGGCTATCCAGGTCCCAGCCCAGCACCTCAGCCACCACATCCCGGGGTACAGTGGTGCCAGCAACTGCGGGGTCATGGAGTGTGCCAACCATCAGGGCTGCCAGTGTGCCACGGAGCGAGGACAAGAACATTCCGCCACCTGCCAAGGTGAAAAAGGTGTCCACATCCCGGAGGGAGAAGCCGAAAACACCTGCCACCAAGGGGTCAGGGAAAACGAAAGGGGATAGTGGCAAGACAGCTGCGCCACCATCAAAAGTGGGGAAGGACAAAAACTGAAGGGCAGGTCAGGATAGGGCCTGGTAGCACCTACTGAGGGACCAGTGTCACACCATCTGTCCACGTCCACGCCAACCTGTACGGTGGAGAACACCGCCACCTGCACCTCCACAGAACCCGCCGCCAGCACCACAGCCACAGACCCAGCCGCTAGAACCGCCGCCACAGACCTTGCAGCCAGCACTGCCAGCACTGCCACCACAGACCCTGCAGCAAGCACCACCGCCACAGACCCCGCAGCCAGCACCACCGTGACTGACACCGCGGCAAGCACCGTCGCGACTAACACTGCCACAAGCACCACCAGCGGCCCCGCGATGTCCTCAGACAGTGGCACCACCGCAGACATGGCTACCATCCCCAGTGGTCAGTCGTCCGAGGCTGGTGGTGAATTCCAGGACCCTGGGCAGCTTCCATGAAGCATCACTGTCATCACAGTTGTCAACTGCATATGGAATGCGAAACCACAGCAATGTGGGGTATGTCTCTACCTCCATGGCGTATCATGCTATTTGTACCTCGGCAATCTTGTGGCGTACACACCCAGGCGAGTGTATTGTTCCGGCCACACTGCATGCGGAACACTCAAAGCACCAAACCCTCTCCAGAACCAGTGGAGTATCAAATCCACTACCTCAGTCCTTGGCAGGATGAAGCACTCTGGGCACCAAGCTCCCTCCAGAACCAGTGGAGTATCATATCCACTACCTCAGTCCTTGGCAGGATGAAGCACTCTGGGCATCAAGCCCCCTCCAGAACCAGTGGTGTATCACCTCCACTACCTCAGTCCGTGGCAGGATGAAGCACTCTGAATCCACTTGAGAGACTGCGGCTTTGCACTCCCCAGGATATGGCAGTGGGCAAACCAACCACTGGAGAGACTTGAGAGACTGTGGCTTTGCACTCCCCAGGATAAAGCAGTGGGCAAACCACCCACTGGAGAGACTTGAGAGACTGTGGCTTTGCACTCCCCAGGATAAAGCAGTGGGCAAACCACCCACTGAAAAGACTTGAGAGACTGTGGCTTTGCACTCCCCAGGACCAAACTGTGGGCGTGGAGCCCCCTCGTGGAGCAGTGGCGTTGTACGTTCATCAGGCTGAGGTGCCCCCCCTCCCGCTGAGGTGCCTGTATATTTTCTATCTGATGCCCCTCCAGTGTTCTCTCCGTTTGGAGTCAGGTATCATGTGTGGGCCTCGCCCATGCATTTTTGGCCCAGTGGTCCACGGACAATGATTGGTGCACTATCTGGACTTGTGTAGTTGATGTACATAATTGTATATGCTGGATTTTGAATTTTGATAATGATATTTCACATGATTACATTCATTCAAATCATTTCCTTTTGTCCTTGCGTTATTCCAGGGGGTGGTGGGGTGTATATGTAATGTTGCAGCATGTATTTATCTGTATTGTGTTGTGGGTGAGGGTGGGGGTGGGGGTGTGGCGTGTGTGTGTCACTCTCTTTTCCCTCCCCCATCCCCTGTGTTTTAGGTGCAGTACTCACCGTGGTCATCACCGCCATCGTTGGAGCTCCTGATAGAGGAGCAGGAAGACCATTGCCGGCAGTATCTGCAATTTGGGGTCCATGGCGTCCTGGTTCCCCGTTGGGTGTGGAGAAGTGAGTCTTTTCCCTTCTGTGTACTGTGTCTGCCGTGTTTTTATTCGCATTGGTTCCACCCCGGAAAAGGTGGCAGATAGGCCTGTTGTGATAGGGTTGGCGGTACATTGTCTCGCGCCTGTCTGTTGGCGGTTTCGGCTGCGCTGTTTGTTTCTACCGCCGTGGCAGTCGGAGTGTTAAAGTGGCTGTCATTGTTGGCGGTTTCCGCCACAGTCATAATCCCATTTTTTTTCCACCGGCCTGTTGGCGGTATTACCGCCGCTTTAACACCGACCACCAGGGTTGTAATGAGGGCCTATAACAAAAAACAAACGGAAGGAAGAACAGTTGCAGCACTGTGAGAATTTGATCCAAAGACAGATCAAACGTGCACAGCAGCCAAAAGAACTTTGTGTACAGAAGGAACCATAGTAAGCCTTGTCTTTGAAGGAGACGGAATACAAATAGGAAGTGCTAAGGCTATGAGAGGAAGTAGTAGCCAGATGGGGGGGTGGGGGCAAATTCCCATTTTGTAATTAAATAGGGCAAGAGAAATGCCTGTTTGGAGAGGGAAATTCAACTCACAGGTTAGGACTGATACAAGCCAGGCCAGGTTGTAATGAATACGTGCTGCCTCATTGAAATAAGAGACAGTGTTTGTTTTCAGGATGCCGCATGGATTTGCTTTGCAGACTTTGTGCCGCGTTTTTTTATGATGTGTATTTTGGCGGCTGCACTGCTGCTGAATATTGGGAAATAGCAGTGGGAAGGATGGAATGATAAGCAAGGACAAAGACAGTACCCCCTGCGAGAAAAAAACGAAACTCAATCACTGCGGGGCAAACAGTGGCATCAAGAGTGTGTTAGTGTTTGACCTGAACTGAACTGTCTGCACATTCATATATTTGAGAATTGTGTTCACCACACTTTTCCTAGTGTCTCCTGTAAGTACTTTATGCATGGTAAAAGTGAAGCCATGGTGGTTTCAGCCCACATTCCTACTTGAAGATCGACTTTAAAGTAGACTTAGGGCCTCATTACGACCCTGGCGGTCCAAAGACCTCCAGGACCGCGGTGGCGGATGGCCAAATTACGAGTTTGATGGTTTGGCCGAAGCCTAACAGCTGATACTCCGCCCACCCTGCCGCTTTTCTCCAGTCTGCCGGGCCGGAGGGAAGCACCTCCAGCACAGCAGACTCCGTGAGATTGCTAGCAGTATTACAATGTGAGAGACTGCCAGCATTTCTTCTGGCAGTCACCCTGCCAGATAAAGCTGGCCGTCTTGCATTCTGGCATCAGGAATAAGCATTCCTGTAGCCAGGATACACTTCCACATAAAGCACGCATGCACTAACACACTTCTACACACAAACACACCCCCACTCAGATGTGACATACACACCCATTCACCTTGATATACATACACAAACACTGCTGACACGCACGCATACACTCCCCCTTCCTCCTCCCCCTCCAGTGCATACCCACATTCATGCCCCCTCACCCCTCATCAGCATTCATACATTCACACCCCCTCTCCTTCCTCCACACTGTATAGACCCATTCACTCCCCCCACTTTGGCACCGCACACACGCACTCACCCCATCCATCCAAATTTACCAACATACATGCACCCACCTCCCTCTGCATTCACGACACTCATACACGCACTCACACACACACACACCCTCCCCCCATTCCCCTGTTGGACGATCACTTACCTCGTCCGTCGAGGAGGTAGTCCAGGAGGGGACAGGCCCTAGAGCATCCACCACCAGCAAAAACCCGTCAGCAGGACATCGCCATGCTGTGTTACGGGTCGTAATAAGTCATGCACTGTCCTTTTGCCGTGGTGGTGCTGGGGGTGGAACTGCCTATACCCTGCTGACCGCCAACACAACTGCTGTCGGAT
Source organism: Pleurodeles waltl (assembly GCF_031143425.1). NCBI lineage: Eukaryota > Metazoa > Chordata > Amphibia > Caudata > Salamandridae > Pleurodeles > Pleurodeles waltl. The sequence goes on from NC_090445.1 coordinate 951,004,023, forward strand.
TTCGGCATGATTACAGGCAGAAATCTGGCGGCAGTCATATTGTGGTGGTCTTTTGGGGCCCACAGCTTTGGGGGTCTTGTAAAAAGACCGCCAAAGTCATAATGAGGGTCTTAGTAGTAATTAATCTCAGGAATGAGCATCAGATAATATTGATGTGGATGTGCTTTCGCCAGCTGCAGGTCAGCATGATTGTCACCACACTTTCTCGACATCTGAGCCACTCAGAGCACCCAGTGCTTTCAGTCCTCAATGACATCATCTCCTGCAATCCCTCATTGTTAGGTATACTGGCAACCCACGCATACAACACTCACCATCATACACCCCAATTTCATACTCAGATGCTCATGTTCCTGGACTACAGTCACTGAATTACAGACATTCAGTGCAATCAGGTGAAGAATGCCCTCAAAGGTATTCTTCACCTGATTGCACTGAATGTCTCCCTCAAGAGTAGTAACTCAGTGCCACACTCAGGTATGCCTCTCAGTCCCATCTTTACCTGCAGGACCTTAATAGCATGTTCATCTGCAGGCTCTCAATGCCACCTGTAGCTATGCATGTATAAAGCAGAAGGCACCTGTTATTACAGGCTGCTTTACCAGATAGATGAGAGCCAAAAGCCTGCCTTACGAGATGTACTTCATTTTGATGGGGAAGTTTGCAACAGCTAACAGCCCCAATTGAAACATATGATTCGGGGGAACACCGCAGATATATGTTGTTTCACAAACATATTTCGGCAGCTAAAAGGCCAAAATCTCCAATTGAAGCACAGGGTGAACAACTTGGAATTACTGATGTAATCAATCTCATTATTAACAAGGCTACGGTAACTCCTCATTTCCCAGGGAAACATTAGAGGTCTACCTATCATCCTGAGTAATTTCACATCCAAAGACCAGAACCGGTATTCTCCGAAGAGGGCTATACTTTCATGCAGGTGGTGAGGCTGAAGGCCATTACACAGCACTCATGTTGATGACCGTGAATACTCTAACAGTGGAGATACCCCTGGTAGTCATTCACCTTTGTTATTGCTCTTTGTCCAAACACAATAATCCACTGTGGATGCTAATATAGCGCGTTATCATTTGCATGCTCTGATATAATCTAATTATTTTAAACATAGAAGGACTGAGTGCGTTCATCCCTTGGGTGACAGAACAGCTTTATTTTCCTTTGTAGATTAGTAAATATGCAATTTAGGTGCTTGTACTGGATAAGTCTTCACATTCGTTTTGCAGTGCATTCTTGTATAATATATAGTACCTGGAATCATCATCTGTACAGATTTCTTATCCATCGGATGGTTAGAAATGGTTTACTTAATATTGTTATGTTCCTTGTCGATACGTGTTGTAGATTCTGTTTGCTATTATGGCACTTGGAAATAAATACACGCTTACTCAAGGCTATGGTCATTTGGAGCACGTGGTCATTTTGGCCCGTTCTCGAAGACACCTCCGGTGCTTCGTACGGGATGTGGTTCCATCTACGCACCGTAGCGTCTGCCCACCAGACCACGCCCTCGGTTTATTTATACAATCGCTTGTTAACCCGAGAGCAAACCATTTCCACACAAACAAGAGGTGGAGCACATCTCATTACATCCGGGGCCCACCAACTCATTTGAGTTGGAGTCACCCGTTCTTGGGCTGACCGGTGTCACGTGGGCGGTGGTTACACAGCCCGCAACACCACAAATATTACTGTAGAGATAAAGTAAGTTTTTACATAGATTTCTTAATTCCTAAATCAATATGTGGAGTTTTTTTTAGCTGTTTGAATATGTGCAATCCAATTCTTGCTCCTCCTGTATTGGCTAAATTGTATAACTTAAAAGAGAATGAAGCCTCACTATATCAAACCGGAGATGAGCTTACTTAGGTGAACCCGTACCTTTTCCTTCATAGGAGTCTACAGGATATTTTACCAGAAATAAGCTGATTTTAAGAGTGACGCCCGAATATTTGCATGGTGTGAGCAGTATCTCTCTTAGCAAAGTTATGTAAACTGCGATTTCAATTAAGATGGATGTACTGTTCCACCAACACACAAAGTGATGCAACGTGGCTCAAAGGCCTCATAAATATGGACCTTAGTCTACCTTAGATAATTTTAATAGTTTATGTCCTAGTGCAGCATCACGTTAAATACTGGAAGGTCAGTGTACGAAAATAAAACATGCTTACCTACCTAACCTTTGGATAGGTGTGGAGCCCTGAGCAAGAGTTTCACCTGTAAGGGTTTCATATGCCAATGGAGCCCACCCTAAGCAAATACTGCTACTTTCAGGTTGATGATGAATCATGCCACCTTGCTTGGCTGAGGGCTCAGTGTCCTTTTTTCTGAAATGCTTTTGAGTAATTCCAGTACGACAGTTGGGAATAGGGATTTCTTGAGTTCAAGTGTGACGTCTTCCAAGGTACACACTGCCTCTGTTTCTGCGATCTTGTTTCATTGTCTAGATGTAGACAGAGCCAACTGCACTGTATTGCTGAGCAATGGTTGGTTAAACAAGTCCTATCAAATATGTTGTAGCACTGAAACAAGGCTATACCATGCTATACCTGATTGATGAGCACTAAAAAGAGGCAAAACTGGCCCTGGGTTGCTTGTGTTCTAGTTCAAGTAGGTCCTGGCTGGCAGTTTTGGCAGGGCTGTTCCTACTGGAGCAGGGTCCAGACTGATATTCATTTGGCTGTATCCTAGCTGAGGTGGCATGCAGTGGTGTAACAAAATCTATGGACCCCCCTGCAAAGTACCTGGAGGGGGCCCCCCCTGCCCCTTGGACCCAACGGCCTGCTGCTGGTGCACAATGTACTGAGCTGAGGGGGGCCCCAGGAGCTTGAGTCCCCTCCGCACCATGGGGGCTTCAGGGGCCTTTGTTATGCCACTGGTGGCATGGCATGCAAAATAACTATCGGCTGGTATGCTGCCCCAAGTAATTACCGGTGGCTGAGATGAATTAAAGCACTCCATCCATCACATTTGTGTGTACTAATCATCAAATACATACACAGGCATTCTTTTCATTATGTTTAACGTTGTGCAATCCTATTCTTGTCCCTCCAATTGTTCATTATGTTTCATTTTGTCATTACATATAGGCTAACTGGTATTGCTTAAAAGACAATGGAGTTTCTCTTTTTGAACCACATAATATTTAACTATATTCCTAAAGGACTTTCTCATGAAGCACTTCAATACATTTAGCATATTGTTAATAAAATCACAGGTGGGACCACTTAGAGTAAGTCAGTCAGTCGCCATAACCAACAGGATGCCAATCGTCATTGCCTCTGCCTTCCCAGCAGAAGACTGCCCACTAAGCTTGAAGATGAACATCAACAGGGCATGGATGGTTTTGCAGAACGCCTTCAATTGCTATAGCAGAAGCACTTTCAGCAAAGGCATGCTGTCACCAACCCCCCCACCTCCCCACAGCCTCCATGGATGACAATGGTTGGCATTTTTTTGTTTTTGCACCATTGTGTCACTAGATACTTCCTATATTGTATTTGAAGCTTCTGTGAAATCCGCTTGTTGGATATTGTGGTCTTTCCATTATTATGTGAATGATAATAAAAAAACACCTTGGAGTATCTTCTTATGTCAAAGTCTTCCAGCAGACGTATTGCTTGTCATTGATTTTGGCATCAGTGATAGTAATTTTCTGAAATGTAATACATGAAGTACCTGCTAATTTTATTCTTTAACCTAGTGCTCTACTTCAGTCTTGATTGAGCAGGCTTGCCTAAGTTGGTATTGTGCATACTCTGGTTGGATTTGACCAAACCTTTGGGTTTTCTTTTAGATAATTGAGGCAAATTCAGCACAGCAATGAAACTCTTAAGATAGAATCATCAAACCAGGCAATGTCACCTTGCGCAACTTTCCCTGGGAGGATAAATCTAGAGTACCGCAAATTGGTGCGCCCACTCCTTAGATCTTGATGCATTCCCAGATTCACCATTACTGGTAGACCTGGCAATGCATCAAAGACCTACAGATCCCAAAGTGAGGGGTAACAAGGCGAAATATCTTTATTGCCTTGTTACTTCCTGCAGTCTGCAGCACACATTGAAAGAGCAGCAAACATAGAAAGAGGAATATGCCTAAGGGGATTGTTTTTGTGTAGAAAGGTGGCCCTTCCTGCACAAAAATAATCCTGCTTACAGCGCAGGCATCCTTGTGCCATGGTGCAAGAGTGCCTGCATTGGACCGAGGCAGCACATTGCGCACCGATGGTGGGAAAAGACAGGTATGTGTGGTACACTGTTAAGTATGGCACATTCCTGCCCTTTCTTTATCACGCAGCACAGCACAGGTGGCTTGCTGTGCTACACTGAATGATTTAATGATATATATGTCCCAATTAGTTTTCACTTCATTAACCTATGGAACAAGTAAAGCCAATGTAATATCAGCTGCCCTCATTATTTATTTATTTATTATATTTCATGAAGCTCTACGTTACCAGAAAATTAGGTTTTAGTGGAATTGAAAGAAAAACAGTTGGTTGACGATATCAATTCACCATCTAGGTTCAAGATGGAGTCCAAAGGAGATGGAAAAACAAGCAGGGGAAAATGTGAGGACAGGCACAGCCCTTTCAGGTGCAGGTGTCAGCTCCTCCCACCCCACTCCAGGATATGCAGGTCACACCTCAGCTCCCTTTGTGTCACTGTCTAGAGGGAATTCACAAAAGCCCAGCTGTCAGCCTGACCAAGATGTGGATTCCACAGGCAGGCAGAGTCACAGAATGGTTAAGCAAGAAAATGCCAGCTTTCTAAATGTGGCATTTTCAAACAGACAATCTAAAAAACAACTCTACCAAAAGATGTATTTTTAAATTGTGAGTTCAGAGACCCCAAACTCCACATCTCCATCTGCTCCCAATGGGAAACTCACTTAAAAGATATTTAAAAGCATTCCCTATGTTAACCTATGGGAGAGATATGCCTTGCAATAGTGAAAACTGAGCTTGGCAGTATTTTGCTCTCAGGATATGTAAAACACACCAGTACATATCTTAAATACAATGCACCCTGCTACCTAGGGCCTACCTTAGGGGTGACTTACACGTAGGAAAAGGGAAGGTTTATGCCTAACAAGTGGGTACACTTGCCAGGTCGAATTGGCAGTGTAGGACTGCACACACAGATACTGCAGTGGCAGGTCTGAGACAAGTTTACAGGGCTGCTCATGTGGGTGGCACAATCAGTGATGTAGACCTACTAGTAGCTTTTAATTTACAGGCCCTGGGCACCTCTAGTACACTTTACTGAGGACTTACTAGTAAATATGCTAATCAGACGTAACCAATCATAATCATAATTTATACTTACAATTCATACAGGGAACATTTGCACTTTAGCACTGGTCAGCAGTGGTAAAGTGCCCAGAGTACCAAAACCCAGCAAAAACAAAGTCCAGCACACAATCAGAAAATAAAGGTAGCAGAGGCAAAAAGACAGGGAAAACTATGTCAAGGATGCCAGGGTCCAACAGGGTAAATAATTGTTCCCACCAGGTATGACCCTGAACATGGTTTCAGAATGGGAGCAGGAGCATAAATTACCAGCAGCCCTCTCCCATGCCATTCCTGCAAATGACATGATACTGGCTGCATTCCACTTGCTTGTCACAGGATCATTACTGATGGTCAGCGGACCATGTCAGGAATCTCACAAGCAAATCAATTCCAGTATGTGCACCAGCAGTAAGGATGCACATGAATAGTCAAATGCAGCATTACATAGCTTTCAGCAGTCACTCTAGGAAACATTGTGGATTTCATTGTACTTTGTACTTTTATGCCATTATCCATGACCCTAAGTGCTGGAGTATTGATTGCACTCATGTGAAACTTTTGTCACTCCGGAACACAGACCAATATTATTGTAAACAACATTGATGGTCTTGCACCCACCTGCAAGCTGCCTGTGGTGGCAGGGGTGAAGCTCAGGGACACTAACCTGTCATCTTGGTATCCTGTGGGTGCGAGTTGGGGTCACAAACTTTTGGTCCCAGTTCCAATCTAGACCTCTTTCACCACTGTCTCTGGAATAAAATGGTAGTTGCAAAGTGCCCAGTAGGGGAAAAGGGACTGAAATTAGACAGAGAGAGAAGAGGGAAAATTTTCAAGTTCCAGCTTCTACTGTGGATCACTTCCCAAACTGAATGATGCATGCCTTCCTTGTGACTGCTAGTGCTTCCTTCAGCCAAAGCACAATTTAAGAGAACAATTTAACTTGAGTCGAGGTCTGCCCTGTCACTTAAGTTTGACCTCACACAATATATCATGTTATACCTTTATCTTAAATTCTCTCTTTCTCCACTTTAAAAAAAATGTTTTTCACAATGAATAGTTACATTTGTTGATGGGTCTTGTGCGTTGACATGCACAATCACAATTACTGTTTTTGTTCATTTCTTCCCTATTAAAACTAGAACATAACTCCTTCCCAGCATTCGTGTTCACATTCCTAGCTTTACTTTAATGAATGTCTTATACACAGATGAAAAACAAGGTTGAAGAAATATGTATGAGAACCACCGTACACCCAATATTCTCAGGTTTCAGTGTGTTCCTTACATTTTGAAGTGCTCCACCTAAAAGATTGGCCTTAGTTTAAGCTGCACCCTAATGACTCTGCTCTCTTTTCAGTAAAGATCTCCAGGCTCTTTCACAATTCAGGCAAGGCTTTTTCTTGCCTAAGCACAAGTGTGTTACTCCTCTGATATAAACGATCTGCAATGTCTTCTCTTTCTGCTTCTGTTCTTTCCTTTTAGGTGAACACTGAGGCCCTCATTACAACATTGGCGGTAAATCCCACTTACCGCCGTGCAGAAGACCGCCAAAACACCACAGCGGCGGTAGTATTCCACTACAGCTATTACGACCCACATCACGGAATCTGCCAAAATCTAGACACCCACACAAGTCCGCCATACCAAAGGTCAGTAATAAACTGGCGATAACAAAACCTCCACCGTCACGCCAACAGGAATATGCCCACACTATCACGACCCACGAATCCACGTGGTGGTATTTCAACCGCGGTATTCCATTGGCGGTACACACCGGCGCGCTCAAAATACACACACATTTACAAAACACAACCACATTGGACAATTCCAAATACACACACCTGATACACATATACCCATCACTCCCACACAACCAATACAATATAAAACACCCACCCACATCACCCACAAACCCCTACGACCAGAATTGTGATAGAAGGCCAGAGAGAGACACCACCGTCAACAAACTAGCATCCACAGGCACACAACATCCTCACTCACACAACATCCACGCACCTCACCCAACACACACAAACACATCCCCTCACACATCACAACACACACCACCTCACACATCACCCACACCACCCCATGGCACTGCAAAGACACCCCAGGTTCTCTGAGGAGGAGCTCAGGGTCATGGTGGAGGAAATCATCCGGGTAGAGCCACAGCTATTTAGATCACAGGTGCAGCACACGTCCATTGCTAAGAAGATGGAGCTATGGCGCAGAATCATGGATAGGGTCAACGCAGTGGGACAGCATCCAAGAACACGGGATGACATCAGAAAGAGGTGGAACGACCTATGGGGGAAGGTGCGTTCCGTGGTCTCAAGACACCAGATTGCAGTTCAGAGGACTGGCGGCGGACCCCCACCACCTCCCCCACAACTAACAACATGAGAGGAGCAGGTCTTGGCTATACTGCATCCTGAGGGGCTCACAGGAGTAGCAGGAGGAATGGACTCTGGTAAGTCAAATCTTTACTACCATATCCCCCACCCTACCTGCATGCTATCACATACCCCCACCCTCGCCCCCATCACTCCAACATCTCACATATGTCCCACTATCACAAACTACCCATCCCAACACAAAGCCCTGCATGCAACAACAAAGCATGGACACCCATCACCAAATCATGTCCACTATAGATACCCACACAGACCCCAAAACAATTATCACACAGGGTCCTACACAAGAACGTAAGCACTGGGGTACAGGGTCACCCACCCATTACACACGATAGCACATTCCAATGCAATAATCATGCCTTTACACCCCTGCAGGACCCCTACCCAATGTCACCGGACAGGAGGTTCCAGACATGTCCACTCCCCCCACAGAAGAGGCCCACAGTGATGACAGCAGCTCTGTCCAACTGGATCTAGATGACCAGCCCGGCCCATCTTGGACCTCGGGACAGTCGGTTACCCACACACTGGCACATGCCACGACAGAGCCTGTCCCCTCAGGAAACACCAGCACAGCACACACCCAGCGGGCCCATACCTCTGTCCCCAGGACACATCAATCAGCAGTGTGTCCACCACTACAGGGAACACAGGCAAGGCCACAAACACAAGAACAGCAGGGACCTGGGGGCAGTGGCAGTGGGCACACGGTTCAGGGGACAGAGGAACAGGAAAACAGTGGAACTGGGAGGACTGCTGTGAGGCAGGGGGAGGCCAGGCCCAGGGAACCCACTCTCCACGAAGCCCTCTCCAACATCATGGGAGCGTACCATCATTCCCATGAGACGATGGAAGCGGTACTGGCCAAGTTTCAGGAGACCCAACGGCTGCAGGAGGAACAGTATTTGGGGATCAGGGAGGAACTCAAGTCCATCAACACCACCCTGGTCACCATTGTAAGGGTGCTGAAGGACCTTGTGAACACCAGGACGGACACTGTGGCACAACAAGGGGCACCTGACACCAGCCTGGACGATGAACTGTCCACCACCTCCGCCGGCGCTAGTGGACAGGAGGTACCGCCACAGGACCACAACACCAGCACCCCACCCCCTGCAGATGGAGAACCACCCCGCAAACGGTCCCTGAGATCCAGGACAAAGACAGAGAACAATGCCAAGAGCCCCACCAAGAAATGAGACCACCCTTAATGTCATCCTTCTGTCCCACTTCGTCACACCATCCATCCTTAAACTGCCCTAGCTCCACTTCCTATGCCCCTTTTGACAATGCACCTGTGAGATTAGTAACTGGACTCTGCCATGGACATTCTTCCACCATCACCCCTGACCATTTTACAACCCCTTCCACTAATTTGCACTTAAATAAACACCCTTGAATCACAAAACAATCTGGAGTCAGTCTGTGCTTTCACAAATGTGTATTTGCATTAACTGAGGAAAATAGCAATGTCCATTGTATTGTCAACATACCTATGTCACACAGCTCTAGTCCATGAGGTAATATAGCAGAGGTCACACAGTGGGACCCACATCTGTGAAATGGAATGGCAAAGTGACAGGTCAGGGTCCATACACTGGGTGAAAGTGACAGACATGTGATAGGTCTAACAATTGTATGAGATGTAGGAGGCAGTGATGTCTTCTTACCTGTGTCTCACTGGAAGTATTGCTGGATCACGTTGTTTCTGTTGTCGATATCCTCTTCTTCTGCCTCCTCTTCTTCACTGTCCACAGGATCCACAGCTGCCAAAAGACCTCCTTCTGGACCATCCTCCTTCAGAAAAGGCACCTGTTGTCGCAAAGCCAAATTGTGCAGCATACAGCTGGCCACGATGATCTGGCACACCTGTTGAGTAGTACAGAGAACCACCTGTCATATGGAGGCACCGGAACCTGGCCTTCAGGAGGCCGAAGGTTCTTTCTATAATCCTCCTAGTTCGCCCATGTGCCTCATTGTAGCGTTCCTCTGCCCTTGTCCTGGGATTTCTCACTGGGGTCAGTAGCCATGACAGGTTGGGGTACTCAGGGTCACCTGCAAATGTCGAGGGACAACTGTTAGACACACACTAACCCTTAGGGACAACCCCAGACAACTATTCACAGGGTATAGGATCCTTGTCCTCACCTATTAGCCACACACAGTGCCTCTGGAGTTGCCCCATCACATAAGGGATGCTACTATTACTCAGAATGTAAACGTCATGCACTGAGCCAGGAAATTTGGCATTCACATGGGAGATGTACTGGTCGGCCAAACACACCATCTGCACATTCATTGAATTATAGCTCTTCCGGTTTTTGTACACCTGTTCACTCCTGCGGGGGGTACCAAGGCCACATGTGTCCCATCAATGGCACCTATGATGTTGGGGATATGTCCCAGGGCATAGAAGTCACCTTTCACTGTAGGCAAATCCTCCACCTGAGGGAAAACGAAGTAGCTGCGCATGTGTTTAAGCAGGGCAGACAACACCCTGGACAACACGTTTGAGAACATAGGCTGGGACATCCCTGATGCTATGGCCTCTGTAGTTTGAAAAGACCCACTTGCCAGGAAATGGAGTACTGACAGGACCTGCACTAGAGGGGGATTCCTGTGGGATGGCGGATAGCTGAAATCAGGTCTGGCTCCAACTGGGCACACAGGTCCTGGATTGTGGCACAATCAAGTCTGTAGGTGACTATTACATGTCTCTCTTCCATTGTCGACAGGTGCACAAGCGGTCTGTACACCGGAGAATGCCGCCATCTCCTCACCTGCCCCAGTGGACGTGCCCTACGGACGAGAACAGCGAGCACAGAGTCAGCCAACACTGAGGTAGTAAAAAAAGAATTTATTGCACATATTTGTCAATCCACTACGTGCCTGTCTCTGTGTGTATGCAAGGCCTAGATATGTGTGACGCATTAAAAAATAATGCCATGTGGCCCCCTGAAATGGTGGCTGCCTGACCTGTAATGTGGGACAAGGGGATGTGAGGTAACTGCGCTGGTGTTTTACACCGTTGTGGTAGGTGGTCGAAGACCGCAGTACAATCCTGCATTGGTTAACTTTGGGCCCTATGGGTCCCAGGAGCCAATGACGATGTATGCCGGCGGTGACGGTACGCACCACCGCGGATGTGACCGCCATTTTCACTCTGTTCTCTCACTTGATACCTGACCTTCGACAGGAGAGGACCTACACTGCAAGTGCTGCTGTGACCTCAGTCTGCAAGCGACGATGGCTCATGTGTCTGGGGAAAGGGCCCCTGCCTTCACTTCGCAGGAGTTGGAGAAGTTAGTGGATGGGGTCCTCCCCCAGTACACACCACTCTACGGTCCTCCAGAGAAACAGGTGAGTACACTGTGAGTATGCTGTATGGGCAATGACCGTTTGGGGTGGTGTGGATGGAAGATACGGGGGGGAACTGAGGCCTGCATGAGCGGACAGTGAGTGTATGTGCCTCAGGGCAAGGGTGGGAACATGGGCCAAAGACTGTGATGGTCCAGACGGTTAACGTTTTTCCTTTTCCACTGTATAATTCCTCTAGGTCAGCGTACACCAGAAGAAGGATATTTGGCGTGCCATCGCCAAGGACGTCGGGACACTGGGGGTCCATCACAGATGGAGCACCCACTGCCGTTAAAGATGGGAGGACAACCGCCGCTGGAGCAAGAAGACGGTGGAGGCCCAGCTAGGGATGGCCTCCCAACATGTGAGGGGTGCCCGTCGCACCATGACCCCCTGATGTTCCGGATCCTGGCGGTGGCGTCTCCAGAGTTGGATGGGCGCTTGAGGGCATCACAGCAGCCACAAGGGGGTGAGTACACTCTCATTCAGCTGACCCTGCGCGCATTAGGAGGTGTCTGGTTGGGGGAGGTCGGCAGTGGGTTCCTCTAGGCCAGGGCGAGCTTTGTAGGCAAGGACCCTTTGTGAGGCAGGCTATGTGGCACCCCAACCCCACCAGTGGTAAGAGCCATCTATACCTATTCAGGCTCCTGTGACCTCCATGTCTGCAGCAATTGGGCATAGGCCTTGTTCCCCATGTCCCTGTGATTAATTTTGGAACTCTAAGTGCATGGCGTAGTGCAGAGGGCTGCTGTTCTTGTGTGCATTAGCATCATCAGGTGGAGGAGCAGTGCCACCGGAGAAGGAGGGAGCTGCAACCCACATGGCCCTGGAGGGCGAGACAATGGAGTCTGAAGTCACCAGTGAGACGGAGGGTGAGGGGAGCTCCACGGCGGGGACAGGAGCAGAGACCAGCTACACCTATTCCTTCTCTGATGGGAGCTCCCTTGTGGTGGCGGGCCCTTCTGTGCCCACCGCATCTACAGGTACAGCTGCCACCCCCCCACCAGCACCGCCCTCCCAGCAGCCCCTCAGCGTGTGTCCTGTGGCCGCTCACCCAGGAGGGTGGGCATCTCCTTTGCCCCAGGCACCTCAGGCCCTGCCCCAGTCAGCCCTGCTGCCCTCAGTGAGGAGGCCATTAACCTCCTGAAATCCCTCACAGTTGGGCAGTCTACCATTCTGAATGCCATCCAGGGTGTAGAGAGGCAATTGAAGCAAGCAAATGCATACCTGGAGGGCATTCATCCTGGCCAGGTAGCCCAACAGAGAGCATTTCAGGCTCTGGCCTCAGCACTGATGGCAGCCATTGTCCCTGTGTCCAGCCTCCCCCCTCCAACTTCCTCCACCCAGACCCAATCCCTTGTACATCAACCTATCCCAAGTACACCATCAGACCATCATGCACCCACCTCAACACACAAGGGTGCCTCAGGCAAACATAAGCACCACACATCCCACAGGCACTCACACAAGCATCATACCCATGCAGACATACCAACATCCACTGCCTCCACTATGTCCACCTCCTCCACGTCTCCCTCCTCCCTCCTAGTCTCATCTCCACTCACACCTGCATGCACCACATCCTCAGCCACTATCTCCATCACCAGCACGCCCATTACCACACACCGCTCACATGCAATCACCACCCCCACTACCATTCACACATCCCCTGTGTCCTCTACCAGTGTGTCTGTGAGCCCTCCTCCCAAAGTACACAAACGCAGTCACACACCCACCCAACAGCCATCCACCTCACAACAGCCTACAGCCCATGCACCTTCACCCAAAGTCACCAAACGAACACCTCCTACAACCACTACCTCTTCCTCCACTCCCGTACCCCCTACATCTACCCGTCCCAGTGTGTCTAAAAAACTTTTCCTATTAAATGTTGACCTCTTCCCTACACCTCCCCCCCGTCCGTCCCCTAGGGCCCACCTTTCCAGGTCCTAACCCAGCACCTCAGCCACCACATCACCGGGCACAGTGGTGCCAGCAATAACGGGATTTTGGAGTGTGCCAAGCAACAGGGCTACCAGTGACCCAAGGAGCTAGGGCAAGGACATTCCGCCACCTCCAAAACAGAAAAAGTTGCCCACATCCCAGAGGGGGAGGGCCAAAACCACTGCTACCAAGGGCTCAGTCAAGACAAAAATTGAAAGTGGCAAGACAGCTGCGCCACCATCCATGTTGGGGAAGGGCCTGAAAATCAAAGGCAGGTCCACGTCAACGCCAACCTGCACGGCGGACGAGACCGCCACAGGCACCACCACCTGCACTGCCGCCGCAGACACTGCCCACAGCACCCCAGACACTGAGCCCTTCACCAGCATCGCAGTCAGTGAGCCCACCACCAGAACTGCCGCTACTGACACAGCCGCCAGCACCCCAGACACTGAGCCCTTCACCAGCACCGCCATCAGTGAGCCCGCCACCAGCACCGCTGCTACTGACACTGCCGCCAGCACCGCAGCCAGTGAGCCAGCCACCAGCACCGTTTCTACTGAAACCGCTGCCAGCACCGCAGTCAGCGAGCCCGCCACCAGCACCGCCGCTACTGACACTGCCGCCAGCACCCCAGACACTGAGTCCTTCACCAGCACCGCCGTCAGTGAGCCCGCCACCAGCACCGCCGCTACTGACACCACTGACAGCACCGCCAGCGGCCCGCAACATCCTGAGCCAGTTGCACCACCGCAAACATGGCTGCCATCCCCAGTGGTCAGTCGTACGAGGCTGGTGGTCAGTTTCAGGAGCATGGGCACCTTGCATGTTGCACCACCGTCAGTGGAGTGTCACATCCACTACCTGAGTCCTTGGCAGGATAAAGTACTTTGGGCACAAAGCCCCCTCCAGAACCAGTAGAAAAAGGCATCCACTACCTCAGTCCTTGGCAGGATGAAGCACTCTGGGCACAAATCCCCCTCCAGAACCAGTGGAGAATCACATCCACTACCTCAGTCCTTGGCAGGATGAAGCACTCTGGGACAAAGCCCTCTCCAGAACCAGTGGAGAAAGGCATCCACTTGAGAGACTGTGGCTTTGCATTCCCCAGGATAAAGCAGTGGGCAACCCATCCACTGAAAAGACTTGAGAGACTGTGGCTTAGCACTCCCCAGGATAAAGCAGTGGGCAACCCACCCACTGAAAAGACTTGAGAGACTGTGGCTTTGCACTCCCCAGGATAAAGCAGTGGGCAACCCACCCACTGAAAAGACTTGAGAGTCTGTGGCCTTGCACTCCCCAGGATAAAGCAGTGGGCAACCCACCCACTGGAAAGACTTGAGAGACTGTGGCTTTGCACTCCCCAGGATAAAGCAGTGGGCAACCCACCCACTGGAGAGACTTGAGATACTGTGGCTTTGCACTCCCCAGGATAAAGCAGTGGGCAAACCACCCACTGAAAAGACTTGAGAGACCGCTGCTGTGTTTGTTTGTACCGACGTGGCGGTCGGAGTGTTAAAGTGGCTCTCTATGTTGGCGGTTTCCGCCATGGTCCTGATTCCATTTTTTTTACCGCCGGCCTGTTGGCAGTTTTACCGCCGCTTTAACACCGACCACCAGGGTTGTAATCAGGGCCTGAGTGCCTGATTCCCTAGGTAATTTATGAGTACTATCTTTTGGTCCATACTCATGACAGAGATCCACCCTGAGGGCCCGAATCACGAAGGTAAACTTAGACATTTGGTCTAAACTTAAACCAAAAATATAAGTATATGACTTTGGGAAGTCCTGAAGGGCATTTTCGAGTGCTATCGGCTGCAAAGAACAGAACAATATTTTAAGTGGATAGCTGAGTGGATCAGTAAAGCAAGCTTTTACAAGAGCTCTAAAACAAATTAATTTATGTGAAAAGGGGGTTATGGAGTGAAGAGGGGCACATTTGCAGGGTATCAGGGGCAGAATCAGAGGAGGTAGTTATGGGGTGTTTGAGGGGGCACTAAAAAAGACTGTCTCATAGGGCGCCACCAGCGCTAAAGCCAGCCCTTTGTGTATACATACAAATACATGCATTAAAAGTCTGACTTAAATATGCTAAGCAAGCAATAGTCATGTTGGACACCCTTTACTCCATTCAATCAGTTATTTCTGCCCTTTGCTAGATTATACTCAATGAATGTATAAGCAGGGGGTTAGATTAATCAACATACCGTGCAGGCCCGGGAAATCAAAACTGTGCATTTTGAACCATCCACTCACATCCAGACTGCATCCAACTTTATTCTGCTGCTATTTCACCTTACTGAAAAATAGCAGAGGAACAAGAGAGGGGACTAACGTAATGAAGGAAGAAATTAGCATCTTTGGGGAGAGGTGCCTCTAATGTTCTTCATCATCTATACGGGGCAGTTGACCTGGACACTCTGGTGTGAGAACAGCAGGATGTGCACTGCCATGGGGATTGCAAAAAAAAATATCAGTGATGTCTACAAGCACTGGGAGGGCCATTACTTGTGGCCAACAGGTCCCCACAGGCTCCCACAAACAGCAGTCTTGGCTTACCTCTATTGCAGAGTGAGATCTTGAAAAATGCCTCAATTAATTTCAATAACCAGTTGGATGCTCATGAGCAGCAGAATGTCGGTGAGTACTATTCCTTCCGTCTGCATGCCTTGTAGTGACATGTGATGTCCAGTAACCTGTGTAATGCCAGTGTCAGTGAGGCAGACTTACCACACTCGTCAAAGCATACATAACCAACTTAGAGCTAGGCAAACAGTTAAATACTGAAAACATGGTTATGTCATTGACAAATGTTAGGACTATGGGAAGCCATTAAAATTATAACCATTGAGTGTCTTAGCACAGTTAGCTATGATGATAGTTAACAACGCATTAGGGTGACACTTGCACAGTGTAGGCTACTTGATCTTTACACCCACTGACTCCTGCGACAATGGCACATGTGTAACACCTAGCATCGGAAATGTGGCTATAATGTACATGATAGCTGCAATAACTATCACATCCATTGTCATATTGTCAAATTTAGTACATGACAGGGTTTACACATGCACAAATGACTCTTTCTGTGTCTGTCATTTTCTATACAGCAGGAAAAAGCAACAAATGTGTCACAGAAGAGACCTCAAGTAGAAAGGAAAGACCTCACCTGCTGAGTGAACACTTAGCACAATCACTACCGTGACAGAGGACATGTCCTCTGAATAATATATGATATTTAACCAGATATACACCTGTACATCCATAAATAATTTATGGGATAAAGGCACTAAGGATTGTGATCTTGGACATTACCACTAGCCAGGTGGACAAGAAAGGGGCACTCCTTGCCAGGAACAATTATTGTTGTTCAGAGATAAAGCTTCCCCTCCTTTAGAGCCTGAGCCAATCTCTCCCATCCCTACCCATCCTCCTATAGTTAGTGCTTGCCCATCTGTTGCTGAACATTTTTGTGTTCATTTGTATTTTTGTGCATCATTAACTACATGCAGAATGTATGTTCAAACTTGATTACACCTGTACACACTGATATAACACTGTAGTTATTTAAACACATTCTTTAGGATGTGTAGAAGTGGGCTTTCCTGATTCTTGTTAACTAGGGCTCAAGTAGGGCCTAATCATATTTTTTTTCAACATGGATATCACCTTTGTCACTCCCATCCCCCTCCACACATCTCAATGCCTGTCATTTGTGGAGCAAGTATCCATATAAATTATTATTTGTTTATTTCCATTATCATTGTTCTTGATGTCTTCAATGAACTTTCTCTGGCTTTGTCACAAAACTGAAAATATTTCTTAAAGGTCTTTCTGCTAGATCATTGTGCCCTATTAATTTATATAAAACCCTGTTGTTTAGGTATATAGCTGGTTCTAGCACCTCTGGATGACATTTCTCATAGAGGAGCAGAATAATTTTCCATGTAGTGGAACAGGTGATAATACACTAAGACATTGTATCATTCTGTGCTCTGGTTTGCTGAATGAAATACTACTTTTGCTCACACTACAGTAATTATGTCAGTCTGTTAATTTCTAGGGATGCTGTCTGTTTCTCTCCCACTTATGCTACCCACTTGGGATTACAGTCTACTTTTTGATTTTGCATTTCTCTGTATTGCCCTAGTCCCAGACCATTATGGCATTGATTCTGTATCACCCTACTTTTGAATTTTGCCACTAAACGCTTAAACTAGTCCACTGATTCAGAACTCAGTTATATAGTAATTGACTGCATTTCTGATATTTTGATTGCCTCATGAAACTTGAATTTTATCAACATCTCTGATTCATCAAATGGTGAGCATGCTGTTTTAGGTAGATTTTGGGGTGTCTGAACTTGTGGGATCCCCACGCCCACATTCTCCATCAGCAACCTCAGTTACATGTTTCCTCAGGCATCCTTTGGCCCTCACTTTTTTTCCCTTCCCAGCTCAACATATCCCAGAGCCTGCCCAGGAAGTTATGATCCAGTTGGTGGACAGGAAGAGTGACATCCAATACTTCCTCTCCTGTTGATGTTGTTAGTCCCACTTGTCCTTTGATCATTCACCCAGCACCCCCATCTGCTCCCACTGAGGAGGTGCCTGTTCCTAGCATCCTTGTGAAACTGCAGGCATTCTGTAGTCAGACAGTCATTTGGATAGCTAGGAGCACTTTCCTCTAATTGAGGACAGCATGGACCAAATCATTGAGAGATTAACTTTTTTTCCTTGTGGGTTTGTGTTAAGATTCTATTTCTGCATGGACATTTTTGTATGGCCATTTCTGACTGGGCATTTGATTAGGGAATTTCCATTTGGACATTGTTTTGTGGCCATTTTTGTTTCTAATTGGCTAATTTATTTGAATTTCTGACTCTCTTCCAAAGTGATGATCCCTCTCTGGATTTAGTCAGTATTTTTCTTTGTTTTAATAAATATGTGTTTTGTACTTTTTGAACTTTTCATGTATCTGCACATCGCACCTAAGCTGATTCCTTATAATTATTAGAAACCTCTTTTCCTACACTAAACATGCAATTATGTCCTAGCTGAGACTCATTTGACAGCAGTACGAATGAGGATCCTAGATTTTCAGTGTGATCTCCACTATAAGCTTGCCCCTCACACAAATGTGCACTCAGGTGGCTTTCTTTTTATGCTGTTCATGCTTCCATACATATAAAATAATATAAATTATTATACCTTATTTCAGATGCACATCCAATTACAATAATAATTCAATGTTTGGTCAACAAAGATTTCCCATTTCATCAAATGTATAAAATTAGGAATCCAGTAACATCTACCAAATATGAGGCCTGATTTAGGAGGGGCATCCATCAAAATGTATATATACCTCCTAGTAAAGACTCATTTAATAACTGCAAGAATGTGGGACCAAGATTTTATCTTTGCTCTCTACTGTAAGACTAGACAACTGGTGGGGACCGGCTGCCCAATTTAACTTTGCCAGCCTGCCATAGTCTTTGATGACACCCCTTCAATGCTAGACTACTAAGTGAACCGTGTGGTCTTGCACAGATCTGCAAACACATATCCATGATCTGGTGATATACAACCACCATGTTGTCAGGTAAATTTGTTATGTGGACACTAGAAATGTATCCCCAAATTTTAGCTACAGAGTCTTTGCCCAGATGAGACCGCTGCCATGGTTCCAAAAGCCACCTCTGTTGAAAAACTCTCACCCTATATAAATCATGTGGGACGTCCTTCAGTGGTGTATTGCAGGCTTTTCCTTCAGCAAAAGGACAGCAGGAGCAGTCAGTCCACAATCTGTACATTTGAAACTAAGGGCCTGAATGACACCCTGACAGGTGGCTACCATCCATAAGAGTGGCATATGTTATCTCCTACACCCCACCAGGACTACCACCCTCCAAACTATAAGATTACTGCTGGCCCTGTGCTGATCTCTCACCCTTTAAAGGAACCACGACCACAGTGGTTTCACTGATTGCACTAAAATATTGGTGCATGCCCACAATCTTTCATGCGGCCGCCCACCAAGTGATTTTGTTTGTTAAAAACAAGCTCCCAAAGCAGGAGTTTGTTTTGGAAAAACATAAACTAATGTCCCTCTCAACCTGAGAGTTTCTCCTAGGGTGTGATGGTAATTCGGTTTTCTATCCATGACCGTTGGGTTTTACCTCACAGTGATGGACAGAAAAAAGTACATCAGGACAGTGGGTTGGGTGGTCTGGTACCCTGAATGCCACAACTAAATTTGGTAGTTGAAGTCGTTTTTCATTCCATAAAACTCATTAAGATAAGGGGGGCTAAGAGTTTGATGACAACAATGTGAATACCCTTTCAGCCAATCTCTAGGCCCTAGGTTATCAAGCAGTGAAAAGAGTAAGCAATCAAAACAGTAATTTATTATAAGGGTGTGAGAAAATGTATATTTATGTGCATTCTCAAGTAATATATTAATCCAGGTATTGCATGTCCATCTGCTCTCTGCATTTGCTTAGAATCATATTGTAACGTTTGCTTCATTCATTTTAGGGAGTTAAGCACTTATGGAGTCACACTTGAAAATGAGTCTATATTGTCATTTGAAGTTTGCGAAAAATAGATTCCATTTGGAAATGCAAATTTACTTTCTAAATGTGTTAAATTGTTAATCATCCTCTATAATTGATGTGTGTAATAAGCCAATTTATGCCTTCTGTTATTTCTGGCAGTGACATATTTTCATGGTTTGAAATTGTTTGTTTAAAGTTGTTTGGAACTCGACTGGAACACAAAAGGATCATTTCATTTATTGTTCTATCTGTAACTGGGTGTTGCATACAGATTACTTCTCAGGGCTAGACTTCAGGCTTTTTGAAGCATTATACTCAAAAACACATATAATGCAAACCAGCTGTTAAGACGTTTATTAGACCATTAGAATGTTGAAAGCTCCAATGAAGACAATAAAGAGGCTTGTGGTTAATGTTTGGTATAGGCCTTCTGCTCTAACATTTCAATGTTTGTCTTTCTGTTTCTCCCTTTTTAACTTAGAACATTCTACCCTCAGTGGGTGGAATGTTTAAATAGTCTTATAGCTTTTATAACTCGACCTACAGCAGTTGTTAAAGGCCTTCTCCCTTTAACAACCGGATTAGCCCTCAAAGTGGGATATAAAGATATAGTAGTAGTATAGTAATAGTCACTCACCAACACAAAAGATGAGCACCGCCGTGTACTAGCATGCACCAAGTTACTAGCAGGCACCATTGTATTTGTCATTCATACTGTTAAAAGATTCTGTAATCTCTGAGACTTGATCTCATTGTTTTGTACATTTGTGAAATGTCCATAAATGAGGGGGTTGCCTCTATTACTGTGATCATGTTTGTTAACAGTCAAATCAGGATTATTTATTGGTTTAGAATCAGAGCCTTAAAGGTTTAACTCATTTTTCCCCGGGGTGTCTCAAGCATCGAGGACTTTTACCTGATCTATAGTAATACATCTCTGGTACTAGGAAATTCTAGATTTATCTTTAAATGGTGCACATTTAGCTTTTTTAGGTCAATTGCATTCCCTTAACTCCATATGGATTACTCCATATGGATGTATGTCTGTTGATTATCGTTCTGTTGGGGGAAATCTGTTTTTTAATGTGTGTTTGCTTTATATTTTCAAACTTCCTGCTTGCTTTATATTTTAAAACTTACCTCAACACTTGAGCCTTACTTTTCTAATGGCTTGCTCAGCACGCCCAGAACTCTGTGTTTGTAGTGTTCGTACCACTAAACTTCCACTTTGGGCCATTTCGGGCAGCTATCTTTGGTAGTTAGAGGCCTAGTGGCTGCAGGGGGGATTTCCTGTAGGGCCATAAGAGGGGCTGGTGCATGGTGTGCAAGCCTGTCTGCCCCCGTCAGAGCTCAGCCCACGCTCAGCACGAGCCATGCTGTTCAAATTCCAACAGGGTCAAGACTGATTTGCATATGGATGGGTCTGAACTGCGGTGGCATGGTGAGCAAAGGAACGATCGATTAAATCCAGATCTGTGACTGGGGGTGAGTGTTTGCATTGTTCATCACTCCGTCCATCATCCTTTTGTGTTGCCAAATTTGCCCAAAGTGGGAAGGGTATGCCCAGACATGGGTCCCTTGCTCACTGTGCCACTGGATTCAAGCTAGCCTGGCTGATGAAGGATGATACCCTGAAACCGGTCCCAGTATGCTTGATTCTGGTCCAGGGAGGACCTGGCCTGGCAGTTTGGGCTGGACTGTTCCCATGAGCAACAGGGTCAAGGCTGATTTGCATATGGCTGCGTCTGAACAGGGGTGGATTGGCGAGCAAAAGAATGATGGATTAAACCCAGATCTGTGACTGGGGGTGAGGGTTTGCATTGTTCAGCACTCCGTCCATCATCCTTTTGTGTTCAAATTCCATCTCAGCAGGCCCCCTGCAGAAGGTACTCCCCTACAGAGGTTCATGCTCTGAACCCACATATTTTATTTCCATTACTGTTTGACTTGTCTGCCTCAGCCCTACCACCTATTTGCCCTCTGTGTTACTTTTAACTGTATGGCTCTGTGTCATCTGCTAATGCCTCCCAGGTTAATTGTTCCTTGAAGGCTAGTAACCATCAGGCCAGCATGCTAAGGATCCAGGCAGCATTAATAAACGTTTG
Source organism: Pleurodeles waltl (assembly GCF_031143425.1). Taxonomy (NCBI): domain Eukaryota; kingdom Metazoa; phylum Chordata; class Amphibia; order Caudata; family Salamandridae; genus Pleurodeles; species Pleurodeles waltl. The sequence continues at coordinate 951,025,718 of NC_090445.1, forward strand.
ATCTTTCCACAAACATGCGTTGAACATTTTTGAGCTTCTCAGGGACGAATACTTGGATATCCTCTTTCCCACAGATACTTGGAGGAACAACAGCTCAGCGCTGGATATTGCATTTGCTGTTCCCACAAGTTAGTTGATTGTTCACCTCGATAGAGTGGGTAAGAGTGCTGGGGCATCGTTATAATTTCAAAACGATCCCAGAAATTATGTTCTTTTGAGATCCCTGAACTCCTTGAGGCTGAAACTTTGGGTTTCTGCTTCTCTCCTTCTGCAAATAAACCTGTGTCTCGGGTGCTCATCTATTGTCCTTCTGGTCAAGCTACCAATTATTTGTCCTCATTAGATGACTGTCTGTCCAACTTTGTGCAAAAGTACTCCAATTTTTCAGCATTGGGAGAACTTTTATTTGTACAAGACTGATGATTATCATGCCTCCCTTTTTCTGGACAGGATGTCTTCTTGGAACCTGAAGCAATTTGTGGACAAACCCACCCATTTGGCTGGCCATATCCTGGAGCCAATTTTTTTCTAACGGTTGTATCAAAGTGGTAGTGGTGCTGCGTAACACCTTATCAAATCACTCTACAGTGTACTTTTGCTGGGCACTGCAGCAAGGGCCCAAATATAGAAGACTTAATTCTTCATGACTACACAGTAACTGGGCAAAGACTAAGACAGAGGAGATTACAGCTATCCTTAATAATACCATCCCTATGTTTTCTGGAAATATTGAAGTAGATACACTGGCAATTATTGCCTGGCTAAATAACTTGGCTGATCAGGTAGCACCCTTTAGATCAGATTAAGGAAGTCTGAGATGCCCATCAACTCCCTGGTTCAATGAGGAACCTAGGTCTGTGAGATAGCACTGTAAAAAGCTTGAAAGGTCCTCCCATAAATTGTATTTGGCAAGCGCAGTACTTTGCCAATTAAATTACTAGGTCCATTAATCAACTTAAAGATTATTATTATTTTTTTAATTACCAAGAATTTTATCAATCCATTTGCTATTTCTCAGCCACTGGAAGCTTCTCAGAAACTCTATTCTCAACTTTCTGATTTTTTTAGAACAAGGTTTTGGGCATTGTTGTGACCTTAAAAACAGAGGGATCAAACAATATCACAGACTCTTATGGGTAAGAGGGCCAACCTGTATCTATAGTTATCATCATCAATGAGCTCCACTGGTCTGTTGATCAGCTCTTGACAGTTCCTATTTCACATGCCTACACCTAGATGGAGTTTTTCACTATTTCATTGAAAGAGTCTGAGCAAACCCTTAGAGCTTGTAAGTCTGGCTCTCAAGATTATCTCTGCCTGCCCCAGATGTTGGTTGCTAATGCCGAGGCCATTAATCCTTCTGTGAATTTGCTGTGAAACAACTCATTGCACCATGCTATTGTTCTCAGTTGCTGGACGAGTGCTAGGTTAATCCCACTGCTGAAAAAACTTCAACAGATAAGACTATTTGGGCCAATTACAGGCCTATCTCTTTGCTGCTAGATTTCTCAGAGATTCTTGAAAAATTAGTTAACGTCCAGCTCTCCAGATATCTTGATACTAATCAGTTGCTATGTCCCTCAGAGTCGGGTTTTCATCTGAGATTCAGCACTGAATCTTCTCTGGTGGAGGTCCCATATGCTATCAAACTGGCTGTGGGTGACAAGAAGTAAGTGGCCCTGATGATGCTTGATCCCTTGGCCGATTTGACATGGTTTCCCATCCTATCCTGATACAACACTTGCATGACATAAGGATAGGTAGGAAAGCGCTGGCTTAGCTCAGCTCTTTTTCAACAAGCAGGTGTCAGTTTATGTGGATGTTTGGGGTTCCCCAGGGTTCCACTCTGTATTCAACATTGTTTAATGTCTACAAGTCCCCTTTGGCAACCCTGGTGGTGTTCTTTGGAGTACAGATCATCTCTTATGTGGATGACTTGCAGATCATGCTAACTTGGGACGGGAACATCTCTAGTGCCCAAGACCGATTAAAAGCATGATTGTCAGCAGTGTTTCAGTGGATGTGCCGGAGTAATCTCCAGTGCAATACGAGTAAGACAAAGATATTGGTTGTTGGTTCCCCCTCCCTCTATGGGGTGGTGAGGTCTAGCTTAGTTTTGCCCCTTCTCTGCTGACCCCTACCACAGTGGTTAACAATCTCAGAGTTAAATCTGTCCTTTAAGTCACATGTGGAGAGTGTAGTTGGGACCTGTTTTGGACTCCATCGGTTTCTGAGGATGTTCCTGCTCCTGGCCTCCTGCCAGACGACGGTAGTCCATGCCCTTATAACATCTTGACTGGATTATGCCAATGCATTATACTAGGGTCTCCCTGGGTGTCAATTAAAAAGTTTACAATTGGTGCAGAGCAAAGCAGTCTGGCTCTGCTCAACATTCTGAGGACATTTCTGTTCAGATTCATCTTAAGGAACTGCATTGGCTACCCATTAGGGCAAGAGTGAAGGTCAAGGGATTGGTGCTAGCCCATGGAGCTTTCTACGGACTAGGCCCTAAATATCTAAATAAGAGACTCTCATATTATTATCCCTCCAGAGCCTTACGCTCTGCTGACACATTGCTGGTAGTAAATAAGACCCTTGGTGTGCATTTTATTGCATTGATCTGCATACAATGAATGTGGACAGTACTGGCTGGAAGTGGGTGTAGGTGGCATGTGAAATAATGCTTCTTATCCTCAAAGGTATGCCCTTGAATTTTTGCTCCCAAAGGGTAAGGAGAAATTGCTGTGCTATTAGCACATTAACTACATGAAATGATATGGAGTCTCTCCTTACATGGAAGATTCTGATTTAGAATCAGCTACTGTTGCTATGCTGGTTCCCTTTTAAAACCCTTTCCTGACACCTAGCATTTCAGAAGCAGATTGAAATCATAGAAGAACAAAAAAGGGGAAGACGTGCTCATGGCCTGCAGGGCAACTTAATGCTACTGGCATAGAACACATTAGAAGTTTCTGGCCTTATTTAAAGGGGGTTATTCCGTCAGAAACATGATGGATATCCTGTCCACCATATCACAGTTCCTTTATAGCCTCTTGTAACTCCTCCGTCAAATTCTAAATCAGGCCCTTTGTTCCTCCTCCTACCGTTAATGTCTGCGAGCAGGAAATTGTTCCTTAACTTGGTAAGTTAATTTCTTGACCTGCTCAAAAGAGATATTTTGACCTGTGTGCTTTGTGAATACTGCCTGCTAGAATTAACCTACTTTAGAGATGTGTGTGCTGTGAATTAGAAATAATATTTATCCACAGTGATACACTTTCTTCAGGAGTCCTGTTCTAAATGAGCTGAAAGCTGAAAATATAGGCTCATATGCAACGCAGCACAGCGAGTAAAGTTAGTTCTCTGCATTGCTGAAATGGGAGAGAGCAGAACAGTGCGATACCTACTTTGATGTGGCTCTCTTCTAATCTTTTCCTGTGCTGGTGTTCTTTAGGCAGGCATGCACCAACGCAGACACCCTGGCACAATTTTACAAAGGTGTCTGGATTGTGTGAAGCATAGGTTTTTAACTGGAGGGGTCCCTACCAGTGCAAAACCTAAGCTTTAAGGCCTTTCTCCTTTTGCATGTGTGCTGTACTATTCAGCACCCTTGCAATGTGGGAAAATCAGGGAGAAATAAGAACAATGCTCCTCCTTGCACCTGCGTGGATAGAGGCATGGGATTTTAGTTCAAATCCCTGTCTACAATTCTTTGCAGGCAGGGATTTGCATCAAAACCAATGGGTGGTTGCATAGGAATGCCCATTCACCACCCATGGAACACCCTCTTGACACAAAGTCAGCCCCACCTGAACACTTTGAGATAGATTTGCATTAGAACATTAAAGCAAAACCAATGTAGAGCTACAGCAACATTGGTATTGTAGCCACTACTAAGAGGTGATTGTGTGTCCTAATCACTGCACTCACCTTCTTCGGAGAAAACATTGTGTGTCCCTTCTTTTAAGTCTGAGAATCTCTATTCATATTCATGGGCACCGACATAAGATCTCACTTCTGGCTGTGGGTCATGGTATTCATTAACAGCCTACACTAAAATGACAATAGATTTTAGAAAAGTCATGTTTAAAATGTGACATGTAAAACTTGAAGACTGAAGTTCTGAACTATACTTGAAGCAATATGTTAATAGATTCATTTCATTTTAAATGTACAGCAACATGAACACTGACAAGGCTTATTAATTTTGTATTCATATTTCAAATGTTATATGTGCTTTATTTGATATAAATGAGTGTGCCATGTTAATTTCAGTTGCTTTAGTTCAGCCATATTGATTTGCTAGGCATCTGATGTTTAAATAAATTATATGTTAGCAAGAGAAAAACAGCTTTGTCATTTCGATCCGATTTCACTCCCATGAAATGCTAGCTTGATAATAGATGTCCAATTGTTTTTAAACACAGGGGGTCATTCCGACCCTGGCGGTCCATTACCGCCAGGGCCTGGGACCGCGGAAGCACCGCCAACATGCTGGCGGTGCTTCCGGGGCCCTTCTGACCGCGGTGGTAAAGCCGCGGTCAGAAAAGGGCAACCGGCGGTTTCCCGCCGGTTTACCCCTGGCCCAAGGAATCCGCCATGGCGGCGCTGCTTGCAGCACCGCCATGGGGATTCCGACCCCCTTCCCGCCATCCTGGTCCTGGCGGTAAAGGATGGCGGGAACAGGGTGTCGTGGGGCCCCCCTTACAGGGCCCTATAATGATTTTCAATGTCTGCAAAGCAGACACTGAAAATCGCGACGGGTGGCACTGCACCCGTCGCACCCCTTCAGCTCCGCCGGCTCCATTCGGAACCGGCTTCATTGTTGAAGGGGCTTTCCCGCTGGGTCGGCAGGCGGCCTTCTGGCGGTCGCCCGCCAGCCCAGCGGGAAAGTCAGAATGACCGCCGCGGTCATTTGACCGCAGTACAGTCTTTTGGCGGTTCCCGCCAGGCGGGCGGCTTCCGCCGCCCGCCGGGGTCAGAATGACCCCCATAGTGAGCTTGAGAAATGTGTCTTGGTCTCGAGGCAAGTACATTTAGGAATTGTGGAAGTAAAATGCCCACATTTGTTTCAACCTATACAGGCGATATAAGATGGATTCCTTTCTCATGTCAGTAGTGAGAGTCTTCACTGATGTTGCAGTTCAACAGTGCACGATTGACTTTCATTGGACAATTACACCTTTTGCATCATGTGGAGTGATGGATGAGCGAATTATCTTGCACTTTGGACTTTAATATACCCTTCCATAACTGGACTTTGGTCTTTGACTTTGGTCAGTCTGTTCCATCTAACCCTTCTTTCTGGACCCCTTGGACTCTGAGAGGTACATACTTCTCTACACTTACCATTTATTCCAATGCTTTGCTGAAACTTGGAATTTGTTTCCTGACCTATGGAGAAGACTCTTGATTGAGCTTCTGACATGCTGACACCTTCCTTTTTACCTACTTTTTGACAACTTTGGATACTCAGTTTTTGCCCCAGATGTTGTTTCTCCAAATTTCTTTTGTCCTTTTTTTTTTTACCCTTTTATCCATGTGTCCAGTCGAGCACATGTTAACTTTTGATTTGCTAATCCGTAGGGTTTTCCCTTGCCATAGCTAGCTAAGCTTAGATGATTTTAAATTGCCTTAATGCTTTAAAGAACTGAACAGTGCTTGTTTTCTAGTCACCCGGTTATTTGGTCGCTGTTTTGTATTCTATTTGTTGCATGTTTAGTTCTTTCGATGTTAGTTTGTTCGAATCTTTTTAATCATCTTGGCCAAACAATGGTGAGTCTGTGTCTTTGTAACTTTGTTTTGAGAATTGTCTACATGACTGAGTCTGAGCTTGTAATAAAGCCCCTTAACCTTATTTCAGACTGGAGTTTTCCATGTGCAGCCACATAGTCAATACTGTCAATTTAAATTGTGTTGCCAGAAAGATTCTGATTGCAACTACTTCTCCACCACTTTAGGCTGGGTGAAAAGATTTTTTTGACCTTGTTGTAAAGCATAACTGTAAGAAAAATATGCTTTAACAACACCAGAGTTAACTTACTTTTTCTTCAAGTCTGAGGTAAAGATGTCAGAGGGTCATATGTACAAAAATCCACTTTTGCACTTCTTAAACAGCGACTTCATAGAAATTGCCATTTAAGAAATGCTAAATGCTCTGTACAGAGTTACTGATTTCCTAATAGCGATTCCTACAAAGTAGGTATCGCTATTAGGAAATCGTTATTATGAAATCCAATTGCATTTTAGTCAATGGGCCGGATTTGCATTTCATAAATAGCGATTTCTTATTAGGGGCATGTGTGTGCTCTAGTGTAATTAAGAAAAAGCACCTTGGGGTGTTTTTTTTAAATTGCACCTAGTTACCACCAACTTCAAGTCGGTGGTAATTGCATCTCCTAAAAGCCCAAGTTGCATTTAGGAAATGCTTTGTACATCAGAATAGGAATCGCAAATAAGAATTCCCAATTTGCGATTCCCTATTCTGGGAATTGTAATTGCAATTTCTACATGGTAGAAATCGCAATTTGTGATTTCTTAAAGGCCTTTGTACTTAAGAAAAGGATGTTTTGCATTTCCTAATGCCCAAAATACCGATTTGGACTATTAAGAAACTCATGTGGCTCAGAATTTGTTTTAGTATGGCTGCTGGAATGTTGTCTTAAGGAAGGTGCATTATGCACTTTTTCTAGAACTTGGCCATCCTGGTAGACATAGACTGTGGAGTCAACCAAAGTAGTCACTGTTCTACAACCGTCTTTCTTATCTATGTACAATTGCTGGCTATGAGCAAGAGAAAGAATATTCTGAGATTTTAGGTGTATGTAGATGATAACCCGATAGTCGTGTGGGTGGAAAAGTGTTCTGACAATATAATTGCTGAGTACTAGATTGATATTCAGATATGGATATATGAGCACATTGAGATATAGTGGTTTACAAAACAAGGAAGGTATTGCTAACAGGAGCAGGAACACTGCAGAGTGTTTTCATTCAACTGGATGACTGCTTAGTATGCAGCTGCTCAAGCTCTGGCCAGGCTTAGATAGCAAAGGTCTTAATACGATCATGACCTTTAGTGGGACAATGAAAGTATAGAGGTAGATAAAATCTATACTTTTCATTTACAAGTCTGTAAACCTTGGTGTAGAAAACTCAATCTATTCACATTGTGTCCTTGATGTTTTACTTTGATGACCATTGTAACTGGTATTGATTACTGTTGAGTACTGAGGGGGTGCATCCGGCATTTCACTGTAAGGATTGTTCCCAGAAAATGGTAACTGTTTTGAAAAACTTGTGCTGCTTTATTTTTCAGTAAGTATTTTTAAGTGTACACAAACTTAGCAGGTGGCATAGGTGCATATGTATGTGTCGACAGCAAGGCTTTTATTACCCACATGTGTTATATGTACTATTCTCTGAGGAGGAGCTTGGTGTTGTGCTAATTGGCCAATACTAAACTTAGGGCCTCAGTACAAGTTTGGCGGTCGGAATGTGAGACCACCATGTTGGCAGTCCTGAAAAGACCACCATGATGGTGCTCTTTCATACCACCCTATTATGAGTTACACAGGCAGGACAGCTGACTGCCAACTGCGGAGGCCAGGAAATATGCGGGCCAACCTCCAGCACCCACCAGCAGCACAGCGACTAACCACTGACCGAATTATAAGCACAACGTCGCCATGGTGGACCCTCATGGTGGTCAGCCATTGGCGGTCCTGAAACACAGTAGTCCATGGTCAGCAAAGTAATACACAACTGCACACTGGATACATTTGAAAACACCACTGTTGGCACACACTGCCACACTGGATGCACCTGCAAAGGACACTGTAAAACACACCCCTTCACACACCACAACCCAAGCCAGAGCACCTTATTTTATAGGATACATAGATAAAGCACCCCTTTTTTTTACCATCCCATTCAAGACCCTGCACACACTTTTATTCAGTGACACTCTTTTGCACTTCCCCTCTTTAGTAAATCACCCATTTTTTTCCACCATGGCACATCTAAAAAATCGATACTTCTTAGAAGATGAGTTAAGAGTCACGGTGGAAGAAATCATAAGAATAGAGGCACAATTGTTTGGAGCACAAGTCCAACATACTCCTCTCAGCAGGAAGATGGAAATGTGGGACAGGCTAGTCAACATAGTGAATGCTGTATTCACCATCCTGTGCACAAGGGAGGACAAAAGGAGGGGGTGAAACGACCTCAGGGGCGAGGTCTATTCCCTGTTCTTCAGGCACCCGCTGCAGGCCAAGAAGACTGGTGGTGGCCCTCCCAGTGCCCCATTACATCTCTTTACATGACAGGAGAAGGTCTTGGCCATCCTGCATGCGGACAGTTTGACAGGAATACCTTCGAAAGTGGAGTTTGGTAATTCACAACATTAAAAATATAATGAAAATGCTATGTCATGCATGCCCACAGCTCACCTTTTGCAACTTTTACTGTCACTCCACTCAACAGTCCAGTGTCCACCAGTCCAAAGACCACTATTTGGCAACTCATATGTGAAGTGTACTCACTTGGGGAGATGGCATTTGCATAGTGTGTGTAGTACTGGGACTAATATGACTACAACTCCCAGCAAGCACTAGTAATTACAAACATTAGCACAGTGGACACATTCTACAATACATCTCTTAGTGAACTCTCAATTGAGGTGTAGTCACCGGGGGTGAGAACATTGGTCAAGTGTGTGTACTAGGGAGAGTAACCTGACTGCAATACCCAGCAGGACCTTGCCCTCTCCCCTGTTCCCCCCACCACCATCTCAAACCGAAGAGGCTCTGACCCACCTCCCAAACCCTCCCTTCCATCTCCAAGTCCTCCCCTGTCACACCTGCCCCCTGCAAGCACCCATACCCCTTCCCCCAAGAAGAAGCCCACCCCTCCCAAGAAGCAGTCCACCCCACCTGAACACATCCCTCTCAAATATGACCTCCCCTCCAAGGATGATCCCTGAAGTGCCTGCTCACCCACTTGATGCCCCTTACTGTGGAGGTTCCCTTGCAGGAAGGAATCAAGTGACAACACATTGATGTGCCTGTGCATGGCAAAATGGACTGCCCAATGACTGTGGACTTTTCGAATTTCTAAATAAATAAACCCAAACAGTTGTTTTTTGGGGGTACGCATGTGTCCTTACCTTTATGTTGTTCCTGAATGACTTGTGACTTCTTCCTACAGCCTTGTGTGTCTCTGCCTGCTGCTGATCCATTTGCTGTTGTCTGCAGTAGCTGACTATGTGGGCAGTGCTGATATCCCCTAAGACAAGGGTATATATTGACTGTATGGGTATGTGAGTGTAAATGCAATGGTGATGTCATGGCATTGTGTGCTGTTTGGTATGGTAAGTATTTCATATTGTGTGGTCCAATGTGAGCATGTATGGTGTTAGACGTGTCCCCCTGATGTACGTTATAGATTAATCTAATGTGTGGCAGCTTGAGTTTTGTTTGGGCAGACATGGAGTGTTTTGAATTGTGATACCTTTGTTTGCAGTTGATTGTGCATATGCCCATTTTGTTGTGTGTACCTTGCAGCTACTTCATGTAGAGGTGTATCCCATGCAGTTGGAGCTGTATGTGCTTTGTTGACTTGCACTTCCACATTGTGCAGCTAGGCATGTCATTTTGGTCTGGTGTTCCCAGAGATAGCTGAAGGGCCAGTTCATCTACAAATTTTGTTTTATGGGCATGTGCAAAGTGATATGTGTCTCAGTGCCGCCTCCTTACCCGAGTGTTCCTGATACCCCCATCCCTACTGTGCAGGTATTGTTTGCATAGTGATCTTTGTATATTTGTCTCTCCATGTATTGTACATCCCATTGCCCTTCCATTGCGTTGCAATGCGAGGGATGTGTGTGTCCATTACAGGGCTGTTTACTGAGAGTTTTGTTTGTGTTCAATACAACATCCATACATATGTGTGTTGAATGTGAGGGCAGTCAATGGCATGTGAGGTATGTGAGTGTGTGAGTTGTATTTGTAGAGGTGATGTTGGTGTGTTGTTGGTGTTGTGTGAGATGTTGTGTATACTTCACTGTCCCTGTGCCTGAGGTGAGCAGATGAGTGTTTTTGTGTAGTGTTGCAGTGTGAGTGACCTGCCAAAAGGGGGCATTTTGTGACTGTGAATGTGTCTTTCTTTGTGTCTGTTTCCGACTGTGAACACAATGAGATGTTTACTTGTTGCCTGTACTGTGATCCCCATATGATGTGGCTGACAGCGCAACAATCTATTGTTGAGCTGCATGACACAGGTATGTGTGTCTACTTACAGGCGGTTACGTCCACAGCAGCATGGATTTTCAAGGATCATCAGCAGTGACAGAACCGGTGTGATGGGCTCCATGGCAGCACCAGACATGTAAGGCTGCCTGCAGCAGAGTATCTCCCTTTATAGTCCCCGTTTCCACCTGCTGAGATGTAGTGGTTGGACTGCCATGGTCACACTGGCAGGGTGCTACTTCATCATGTGTCAGGTGGAAACATTGTCTCTGACGGCCTGTTTTTGCTGCCTCATGACTGTGGTGCTCTGTGCTGCCTAGCGGAGCCAGCGGGACCACGGCAGTCTTGCTCCATAGGCCCGCATGACTCGTAATACGGCAGTCCTACCACCAAGCCGATGGCGGACAGACCACCAATCCCGTCATGGCAGTCCACAGACTGCCAAACTCATAATGAGGCCCTTAGGCTTTCTCCCTGAAACTTTAATTTACTTCTAGCTTTGGAGGCTACTCTGGGTATATATCCAGCACTATGCATAGATATTCAATTATATTTATATACTATTTTACAGAGATAAAAAAATGTAATATGTACAAAATTAGAAAATACACAGTACTACACTATATTTACCCTTAAAACCCAGAACGCTGACTAAGTGTGGTCTAAACAATATTTTGCCCTTACAAAATTAAAAGAAAGCCATATTGTTTAGACAGCACATAGGGCCAGATTCACAAAGGTTTAGCATCAGGTCAGTGTTACATTTTTTTGCTAAAGCAACTCTAAACCTTTTTGGGGATTATGAAACCAACGCAAATTGGTATGTACATTTGTTTGTATGGAAAATTAATGCTGCTTTGCATTAGTTTGCATCAATGGGGGGGTACCTGGGTGGCAAATGGGCATTCCCATGCAACCGCCCATGGCTTTTGATGCAAAACCCTATTCACTAACATTAGTAGATAGAGTTTAGTGCCAAAAATGAATGCAGCTGAAAATGTTTTCATTTCTCCATTCTTTTCCAAATTTGATGTGTATTGCACTGTACATCACACATACAAAGTAGGAAATAATTTTTCACTTGTCTAGGCATACTATTTTGTACGGTAAGGATACATTACTGTACAAAATCTATGCTAGACTGACGCACATACCCTATCACTATGGAGAGAAGAAGTTGCAGAACACTAATGTATAGGGGGTGGAGCCAAAAGGTGGTGATTCTAGCCCATTTTAAATGCTTGTGGTATTTAAACAGGAGAACATGATCTCTGGCCTCAGCAGCAGATGACAAGAAAGCACCCACTCATCATAGTCACTACATGAGATATTGCGTTTGAAAAAACCAAGAATACAAACACCTCCATCAAGGTATACAAATAACTTTTCAAGGTGGAAATGCAGAAAAAATCACTTGCCTTGCCTTCACCATGTGCAAGAAGTTAGGATGATTAGTACTTTACAGAAGTGGAGCTTCAACTTGGGGACTTGCTTTGTTTATATCTGTAAATGCTTCCCGTTGAGGTTTAGGTTCTGTGAAATGAGCATCATGCCAGAAGGAATCCTGCTCTCCATATTTATCCAAGAAGAGGCCAGCGTTTTGTGCAGAATGTCTACCTAACTGGAGTACTTTCGACTGTCTAATTAGTAAGTGCTACCTCATTGGGTTAATGTATAGTGCTTCTCCTACACTACAGCTAGGTAAAGGATGCTGAGGTAATGTCTCCAATGCTTTGTCTGTCTGTAACTTTACCAATGTAATTGTACCTTGAGCGTCTTCATCAGAAAATGTTTCAAGGTGGAACTGCAGTGAAAACTCACTTTGATAATCTTTACTTTGCAAAAGTAAACGCTTCCTTGTTGGTGGAGATGCAATCACATTCCTGTGCATCAGGAGTGCATCTCCATAATCGGTAAAGCAGGAGAGCCTCAAGGCCCCCGCTGTCCCAGCCAGGTCACCACCTGCGGCGGGAGCTAGCAGTACTCCTACATGCAGGGAGCTGCTGGAAACACAACTCCCTGCGTGCAAGAGCAATACCTTCATTTCTTTCCCTGCCTTCATGTCTGGGGGTGGGAAAAGAGATGAAAACTCAATCTATCTTTTTCCCTCAGTACTTTCTAGGCAGTACCACAGTACACCATAAACATTTTCAAAATATATAAGACTACTTTTCCATACTTTACTTTTACAGACTTAGCTAAGATGACTCATGCCTTCCTGTGCACTTCTAAGGTTCTAGTCCACTATATTTCTCCTTAAAACCAAGAATGCCGACTAAGTGTGGTCAAAACAATGTGCTGCCTTTTAATTTTTGCGAAGGCATTTCATTACCCAATCACACACTTTTTTGTAATTGCAATGTACTGTAGTAAACTATGAAATTACAGCTATATACCATGGCACAATCTATCACTAAGGCCCTGATTCTAGTCGGCGGGAGCACCGCCGACAGGCCGGCGGTGCCCCGCAGGGCATTCTGACCGCAGCGCTTTGGCCGCGGTCAGATTTGGAAAACCGGCGGTCTCCCGCCGGTTTTCCGCGGCCCTTGAGAATCCTCCATGGCGGCGGAGCATGGGGATTCTGACACCCCCTACCGCCATCCTGTTCCTGGCGGGTCTCCCGCCAGGAACAGGATGGCGGTAGGGGGTGCCGCGGGGCCCCTGGGGGCCCCTGCAGTGCCCATGCCAATGGCATGGGCACTGCAGGGGCCCCCGTAAGAGGGCCCCACTCTGTATTTCAGTGTCTGCTTTGCAGACACTGAAATACGCGACGGGTGCCACTGCACCCGTCGCACCTTCCCACTCCGCCGGCTCAATTCTGAGCCGGCGTCCTCGTGGGAAGGTTGATTTGCCCTGGGCTGGCGGGCGGCCTTTTGGCAGTCGCCCGCCAGCCCAGGGCAAATCCCAAAATACCCTCAGCGGTCTTTCGACCGCGGAGCGGTATTTTGGTGGGGGAAGTCTGGCGGGCGGCCTCCGCCGCCCGCCAGACTTAGAATGACCTCCTAAGTGTTTGTGCCTTATAACTTAAAAAATTCTGAACCTATTTAGATCTACTACCAAAATGGATCCTTTACACACTATCATTTTTATTCCTGTCACGTTTTACTAAAATCTTTTCAGCCATTTCTGCACTAAGGCCCTCATTACGAGTTTGGCGATCTTTTTAAAAGACTGCTAAAGCCGCTGTTGCCAGCATATCTCCAGTGCTGGGTTATTCTGCCCGCCCTATTAGGAGTTCTCCGCTGGCCCAGTGGGCGAAAACAGCAGTTCCGCCTGCTGGCCCCAGTGGAAAACTCACAACACTGATGCCGGCGTTTAATAGAGCCGGTGGAAATGTTGTCTTGTGTCGGTGTGACAGCACCTTTTGCGCATTTCACTGCCATAATACGGGCAGTGAAATGCGCAATGAGGCTGTCCATGGGGCCCCTGCACTGCCTATGCCAATACGGGCAGTGAAATGCACGACAGGATTGTCCATGGGGGCCCCGGCACTGTGCATGCCAAGTGCGTGGGCAGTGCAGGGGCCCACATGGGACCCCAATGCCCCCTTTTAGCCAGCCTTTACATGTTGGTGAGACCGCCATGCAAACGCTGGCGGAAAGGGGACTCTTAATCCCCAAGGCAGCGCTGCTTGCAGTGCTGCCTATGCGGATTGCGACCTCTGAGACTGCCAGGCTGTCGACAAGCAGCAACCTGGGGGTGCCGTCGGTCGGACCATAACCCATCTGCCACGGTCATAATAGGGCCGTCTGACTGACAATGTGATTGTGGCGGTCTTGAGACCATCACACTTATATTGAGGGCCTAAATCTGAGTAAAAAGTCTATAACAAAAATGCATTGGTGGCAAAATGAGTTTTGGGACCTCCCCTTTTTCATTGCACCTTCTTAACTAATCGCCACAAAACTTTGCATCATCAGCCAATGTAGGAAAAGAAATAGGTCTGGAAAGTTTAGAGATCTGTCAAATGGTGGCAAAGTTATTAGCAAGCAAAAATCAGAAGAAGTCCTACCTCTGGCAATCCTAACTAAAGCCATATAGTGGCTACCACGACACACACACAGACACACACACATATGTGTGCGGCCAAGCAGCTATAACTACCCAACCCCATGCACAACAGGGATTGGCTGCAGGGTTTGTCCTCCAGCCACTCCCTGTGGTCAGCCCCCCCTATAACCACCCAACCCGACACTGCGCACAGTCTTTGTCCTTTCCAGAAGTGGAGCTGAAACTGGGGAACCTGCTACATTTATATTTGGGAGTGCTTCCTGCCGAGGTTTAATTTCTGTGAAATAAGCATGTAGGCCAGAATAGCCTAACCTTTTAATAATTTGTGTTTTTGAGGGGAGGGGAAGATGCATGGCCCCCCAACCCTGGCCAGTTTCGGCCCCAGGGACTACCCCCCAGGGCCTGGCCTTTTATAATTATTTAAGTTTTGGAGGGGGGGTCTGCGCAGGGCCCCTCCCTTGGAACATCATTTTCCAGGGCCCAGCCTCACCATCTACTTTTTTGGTCCCGGGTAACCCATCCCCCAGGGTCCTCCTTTTATATTTTTTAGGGGGAGGGGAGCATGCAGACCCCACTCCCTGGCCAATTTTGGCCCCAGGGACTCTATCCCCTGGGGCCCTAGCCAATAATCCTGGGTGGCCTGCAGGGCTCCCAGTGTGCTTTTGGGGACCACAGAGGGAGTCTAAAGGCCCTCGCGGTCCCAGCCTGCTCCCCGGCTCCTGTGGGAGCTGGCATTGCTTTTGCACACAAGGAACTGCTAAAAATGCAGCTACCTGTCTGCAAAAGCATTTGTCTCCTTTGTTTCCCTGCCTCTGTTTGTTTGACAGCTCTCACTTGCTCCGGCGCAACGGACCCCCTATATTATTTAAGTCCAGCCCATGGGTGGTGGTGATCCGTGGGGCTGTGGGGTGGCCAGGCGCCCCCCGTTATTTAATACTACCTTTTGTCCCAGGGAGTTGACAGTCCTCATGGTTTGGTTCACTGCTTTTTCTTCCAAGATGGCTGCCAACACTTCCTGGTTGAAATGTTGACAGCAAATCAGAGCTGTGCATTCCCTGTACAAGTTTGCCATTGTTCACAAAGAGTTTGCAACCTCAGATAGACAAATTTATTTTCCCGTTAATATCTCAAAAACTAATGAACTGATTTTCACCAAATAACCAAAAGCACAATCTGAAGAGCAAAAGCTAGCTTTCTGCCAAATCTGGTGTAATTCTGTTCAGCGGTTCGGGCTGGAGTCGTGTTCAAAACTCCAATGGGAATTAAAATGGGAAATGCATGCTTTTTGACCCCCACTTTTTTTTCGGCCAACGGTTGACAGATCACCTGGAAACTTTCTGTGTACCACAAGAATCACCAGGGCACATGTTTTTTGGAAGATTTCATGCAGATTTGTCAAACTGTGCCAAAGATATAGACAATTCAAAAAACCCTTTTTTATGAAAATATGGCCCTAACTGTAATTACCTACTGGCGATCACCAGCAGGTGATATGTATGTATGTATGTGTGTTTATAGATATAGGGGGTCATTCCGACTTTCCCGCTGGGCGGGCGGGCGACCGCCAAAAGGCCGCCCGCCCGCCCAGCGGAAAAGCCCCAGCAACGATGAAGCCGGCTCCGAATGGAGCCGGCGGAGTTGCTGGTGTGCGACGGGTGCAGTGGCACCCGTCGCGATTTTCAGTGTCTGCTAGGCAGACACTGAAAATCATTATGGGGCCCTGTTAGGGGGCCCCTGCACTGCCCATGCACTGCCCATTCCCCCAGTGGCCCCACGACACCCGTAGCCGCCATCCTGTTCCTGGCGTTTTTTACCGCCAGGACCAGGATGGCGGGAAGGGGGTCGGAATCCCCATGGCGGTGCTGTGAGCAGCGCCGCCATGGAGGATTCTTTGGGGCAGGGGGAAACCGGCGGGAAACCGCTGGTTGCCCTTTTCTGACCGCGGCTTTACTGCCGCGGTCAGAATTGCCCATGAAGCACCGCCAGCCTGTTGGCAGTGCTTCCGCGGCAGGTCAGAATGACCGCCATCGTTTTTTCAATGAGAAAACAAAAGGTTAAACTGTAGTTATAGTTATTTATTCTTTCTATACAAACCAAACTCAAACTACACAAACATTAAACACTCTAAAGTAATAGTTATACCTTACATTCATAATTCATGTACCACTTTACATTACTATATATTTTTTCTTCCTTATAAAGAAACCAAACAAACTACACAAAATGTATACTTATTCCTTTCATTTATAATGAAAGCAATACCTCCAATTAATTATAACTTGCTCTCCTCCATACAAAATGTATTGAACTTGGTAGCCATGCCATATTAACTATTACTCACACCTTCTCTATGCATTGCTTATACCGTTTCATATTATATCATTTATACCATCTAAAATCCTAGCATATGCAGCAACACTTATGGCATCTGAAATCACATCATTGTGGCATAGTGTAGAGTGGAGTAAAGTGTCAGTGTAGAGTTGCATGTTGTATAGTACAGTAACTTGAACTGTAGTAGATTGGAGAGGCGTAAGTTAGAGTTAAATAAACTGTCATATTACCATAAATTAGAGAGGCCTTTTGTACAGTACAGTGGAGTACTGTGTCATATAGTGCTGCAAACGTTTGTACAATGGAGTAGAGTGTTGTGCATTGGAGAATAGTGCATAGAGTGGAGTAGAGGGCTGGACAGTGTAGGGTAGGGGCATAGAGTGTAGTACAGTGTGATATAGTGGCACAGAGTGTAGTAGAGTCTTATAGAGTGGCGGTGTATAGAGTGTGTTAGACTGGATCAGTGTAGAGTGTCATATATTGACATAGAGTAGGGTAAAGTGTTGTGCAGTGCAGTAGAGTGGAGTGGAGTCCAGTAGAGTAGAGTAGTATGTTATAGAGTGTCTTAGGGTGGAGTGGAGATGAGTAGAATGCAGTGGAGTAAAACATTATAGAGTGGAGTAGTGTGTCATACATTGGAGTGGATGAGCATGTTGAACAGTGTTGGAGAGAGTCGTACAGTGGAGTGGAGATTAGTATCACAGACTTAGATTACAGTGTTGTACAGTGGAGTGGCAGAGAGTACAGTAGAGTGTGGGACATTATGGTAGAGTGGAGTGTCACAGACTGTTGTAGAGTTCAATTGCATGGAGCAGCATACAGTGGAGTGGTGTACAGTGCAGCCCTGGAGTACAGTCGAGTAGAGTGCAGTAATATCCCATAGAGTATAGTATAATAAAATGGGTGGGATCCGCATAGAGGGAGTTGCGTAGAATGTCATAGAGTGGAGTAGAATGTCATAGAATGGCATAGGGTAAAGTAGGCAGCTGTAGACTTGCAATGAAAAGAGTACATTGTTGTAAAGTGGAGTGCTATAGGGTAGAGTATAGTGTAGTAGAGTGGAGGGGCATAGACTGCCGTTGATAGAGTACAATGTTGTTGAGTGGAGTACAGAGGAGTGGTGTGGAGTGTAGTTGGGTAGAGTACAGGGGTGTTCACTAGAATAGCATAGAGTGGAGTGGCATAGATTTGAGTAATGTAGAGTGGAGTGGCGTAAAATGGAAAAGTGTAAAGTGTGGTGGAATACCGTGAAGCGGCATTGAGCAAAGTGGGATAGAGTGGATTAGCATAGAGTGAAGTTACATAAGGTGGATTAGCATAGAGTAGAGAGACATACAATGAAATGGCATACAATGAAGTAGTGTTCACTGGAGTGGCATAGAGTGGAGTGCCAGAAAGTGGAATAGCATGCAGTGGAGTGGTGCAGCATAGAGTGGTGTGTTATAAAGTGGAGTGGCATACACTGGAATAGCGTACAGTATATTGGCATACAGTAGAGTGGCATGCAGTGGAATAGTGTACAGTAGAGTGGTGGACAGTGAAATAAAATAGGGGGGAGTAGCACAGATGGAAGTGGCATATGTTGGATTGGTGCAGACTGGAGTGGTGTAGAGTGGCGCGGCATAGAATATAATGACATACAGAGAAATATCAGAGTAGGGTTGCATAGAGTGGAGTGGCATTCACTGGAGTGGCATATAGTGGAGTGGAGGACAGTGGAATAACGTACAGTGGAGTGGTGTAGAGAGGTGTGTGGCAGAATGGAGAGGCACACACTGGCATAGCATACAGGGTATTAGTAGAACGTGGAGTGTCTTGCAGTGGAATAGCGTAAGGTAGAGTGTTGGACAGTGAAACAGCATAGAGTGGAGTGGAGTACAGTGGATTGAGGTGGACTGGAGAGGTGTAGATTGGAATGGCATAGAGTGGAATATCATACAATGGATTCAGGTAGAGTGAGTGACGTACACTGGAGTGGTGCAGAATGGAATGCCATACCATGAAGCGGTGTATACTGGAATAGCACAGAGTGGGGTGGCATAGAATGGAGTGGTGTAGAGTGGAGAGCCATACGGTAGAATAGCGTAGAATGGAGTGGTGTAGATTGGAGTTGAGTACAGTGGAATAGTGAATAGTGGAGTGGTGCACAGTGGGGTGAGCTAGAGTGGAGTAGAACAGAGTGGAGTGGGACAGAGTGGAGTTGTATGCATTGGTTTAACGTATAGTGGAATGGCAAACAGTGGACTAGGATACAGTGGAGTCAAGTAGACCTGAGCGGCATGCAGTGCAGTGGAGTAATATAGAGTAAAATAAAGCACATTGGAATGGAATAGACTGGAGTGAAATAGAGTGGAGTGGCTTTGAATAGCAGAGTGTGTAGTGGCATAGAGTGGAGTTGCATACAATAGAATAGCGTAGACTGGAGTGGTGTACAGTAGAGTGGCATATACTGGAGTGTCGCAGAATGGAGTAGCGTAGTGGAATAGCATATATTGGGATGCTGTGGAGTGGATGAGCATAGAGTAGAGTGGCTAATAGTGAAATTGACATCAGGGAGTGCAGAATTATTAGGCAAGTTGTATTTTTGAGGATTAATTTTATTATTGAACAACAACCATGTTCTCAATGAACCCAAAAAACTCATTAATATCAAAACTGAATATTTTTGGAAGTAGTTTTTAGTTTGTTTTTAGTTTTAGCTATGTTAGGGGGATATCTGTGTGTGCAGGTGACTATCACTGTGCATAATTATTAGGCAACTTAACAAAAAAAAATATATACCCATTTCAATTATTTATCATTACCAGTGAAACCAATATAACATCTCAACATTCACAAATATACATTTCTGACATTCAAAAACAAAACAAAAACAAATCAGTGACCAATATAGCCACCTTTCTTTGCAAGGACACTCAAAAGCCTGCCATCCATGGATTCTGTCAGTGTTTTGATCTGTTCACCATCAACATTGCATGCAGCAGCAACCACAGCCTCCCAGACACTGTTCAGAGAGGTGTACTGTTTTCCCTCCTTGTAAATCTCACATTTGATGATGGACCACAGGTTCTCAATGGGGTTCCGATCAGGTGAACAAGGAGGCCATGTCATTAGATTTCCTTCTTTTATACCCTTTCTTGCCAGCCACGCTGTGGAGTACTTGGACGCGTGTGATGGAGCATTGTCCTGCATGAAAATCATGTTTTTCTTGAAGGATGCAGACTTCTTCCTGTACCACTGCTTGAAGAAGGTGTCTTCCAGGAACTGGCAGTAGGACTGGGAGTTGAGCTTGACTCCATCCTCAACCCGAAAAGGCCCCACAAGCTCATCTTTGATGATACCAGCCCAAACCAGTACTCCACCTCCACCTTGCTGGCGTCTGAGTCGGACTGGAGCTCTCTGCCCTTTACCAATCCAGCCACGGGCCCATCCATCTGGCCCATCAAGACTCACTCTCATTTCATCAGTCCATAAAACCTTAGAAAAATCAGTCTTGAGATATTTCTTGGCCCAGTCTTGACGTTTCAGCTTGTGTGTCTTGTTCAGTGGTGGTCGTCTTTCAGCCTTTCTTACCTTGGCCATGTCTCTGAGTATTGCACACCTTGTGCTTTTGGGCACTCCAGTGATGTTGCAGCTCTGAAATATGGCCAAACTGGTGGCAAGTGGCATCGTGGCAGCTGCACGCTTGACTTTTCTCAGTTCATGGGCAGTTATTTTGCGCCTTGGTTTTTCCACACGCTTCTTGCGACCCTGTTGACTATTTGGAATGAAACGCTTGATTGTTCGATGATCACGCTTCAGAAGCTTTGCAATTTTAAGAGTGCTGCATCCCTCTGCAAGATATCTCACTATTTTTGACTTTTCTGAGCCTGTCAAGTCCTTCTTTTGACCCATTTTGCCAAAGGAAAGGAAGTTGCCTAATAATTATGCACACCTGATATAGGGTGTTGATGTCATTAGACCACACCCCTTCTCATTACAGAGATGCACATCACCTAATATGCTTAATTGGTAGTAGGCTTTCGAGCCTATACAGCTTGGAGTAAGACAACATGCATAAAGAGGATGATGTGGTCAAAATACTCATTTGCCTAATAATTCTGCACTCCCTGTAGAGTAGAGTGGCATAGAATGGAATAATGTACAGTGGAGTGGCGCAGAATGGAGTGGCATAGAGTATAGTAGTGTAGAATGTAGTGTTGCAGTTTAAACAGACAGTGGGAAAGTGCGTGAACCAATTTATATGTAATGCAGCAAGAATATAGATTACAGAGCATTATGGTAATTTTTGGTAGTAGGTGTAGTTTAATTAGTGTAAAAGTTATAAGTATGAAAATACTTAGTTATATATTGTTCTGCCATATATAATGGTACCTTTGCGGTATACCGCAATGACAAGGCAGTATATGATTGGCTAAAGGCTGTCTTTACAAAATGTAAAAGGCAGCAATGTCGTTTTTAGCAC
Source organism: Pleurodeles waltl (assembly GCF_031143425.1). Taxonomy (NCBI): domain Eukaryota; kingdom Metazoa; phylum Chordata; class Amphibia; order Caudata; family Salamandridae; genus Pleurodeles; species Pleurodeles waltl. Next base: position 951,046,775 of record NC_090445.1, read on the forward strand.
ACTTTGGCTGCATTTTGGTTTTGTGACTTAGATATTGGTAAGTAGTAGGTTTTACTGTTGTTCTTTACATATTACCACTTTATTAAAATGGTAACAGGTAGTGAAGTTTATTTAAATTTCTCTATATATTTATAAAACAGTTTCTGGAGAACCGTGCTAGTACCTACAAAATACCACAATAGATACAAGAAAAAAATATAGTAAAATTAAAAATGCACTGTAGTACACCTTATCAGGGATATATTGTACTACGGTGTATTGAGAAATTTGGAACAAATGCAACATTTCCAACATTTTCTGACTAGCTTGGTAATTTGTTCGTATTATTGCAATATTCCACAGACTTTTTTTCAAAGAATTAAATATGTGACAAGATTGTAAATGCACTGTATCTGAGAAGTATTATGTGTACTGTGTATTTTTAATGCATTTTACATATTTAATTCTTTATTTTTGTTAAATGCATCAGTACTTCCTAGGAAGTGATAAGGTACTTTATGAAAACTGTTTAAAATATATAGAAGCTTATACATAATTTTCCCAAAGTATGACTATGTTAATAAAGTGGTAATAGGTAGGGAAAAAATATAAAACCTAGCACCTACATCTAAGACCCTAACCCAGAACACAGCGACAGTGTACTTAAGACAACATGGCTGCCATTACATTTTGTAAAGGCAGTCATTAGCCAATCACATAATGCCTTGTTATTGTTATGTACTGTGGTACTTTAGCAAAATTGGGCAAAACTACCACGGCCAGAGATATCACTAAGTTAAAATGCCTCATAACTTAAAAAATACTCATCCAAATTACCTGTAGTGCCAGAAAAGATCATCTGCACATCATAATCTACAATCCTGCCAACTTTCATGGAAATCTGTTCAGCTGTTTTATGCTATGTCCAATACAAATGTATAAGGAAAATGCCTTTGATGGAAAAACAAGTTTAGGGACCCCCCTTTTTTCCTTGCACTGATTTAATGAATGACCACACAACTTTACATTCTCTGCCAATGTGAAAATGCTATAGGTATGGACATTTTCATGGAGATTTATCAAATTGGAGCAAAGTTATGAGTGAGCAGAAATCAGAGGAATTCCTAGATTTGGGAATCCTAATTATAACTACAGAGTGGCTATATATTTGTATGTGTGTGTGTGTGTGTGTGTGTATGTGTATATATATATATATATATATATATATATATATATATATATATATACACACACCCACACATGTGTATATGTGTGTGTGTGTGTGTGCAAGTGCATATAATGCGCTATCATCCTCACCTAGGGATCCCACTGAGGTTTCTGCCTCTTGCTTGCTGTAGAAAATAGTCTTGACAAAAAGTAAAGGTGACATTTGGAATTGTAACTTGGAACATTTGAGAAGCTCTGCTTGGTTGACAAACCTACAGTTGGCATAGGGTAATGGCAATCAAAGAACACAGAAGCCCAGCATTGAGGTTAAGCAGCCATATTATAGGAGAACAATGGGTTTCTCACTTTAAGTGTAGTTATGGTCCTACTGCTTCAAGCAATCTGCCTATTGATTTTTCAAATTATTTTACTAAAAGCTCAAAGTTTATTTTTACTTTGGATGAAATTACCTCAGATTTCCAAGAATGCATATTTGGTAAAGCATCAGGACTGGATGGGGTGCCTATTGACCTTTTGAAATGCAACATTGATTTATGGGTTTTGCTTTTAGTTTATGTGTTTTCTGTGAGATGACATTTCCTACCTTTCCTGGTTGACCTCAGTCAAGGTCCCTACATTCAAGAAAGGCAGTTTGTTAGAACCCGAGTGTTATAGACCTATCTCACTCAAAGATTTCACAGTCAAGATTAGGAGTGAAGTTCTATTTAAAAGAATATAAGAGTGGACTCAAGAGTTCAGTATTTTGTGACCTTGCCAATATAGTTGCATTGCACAGCTGAGCACAATAAGCCAGTGCCTAAATTTGCATCTGGTAATCTACCAGAGCCAGGCACTGACCATTTTAATAAGCCTCGCTTGACTTATTTTGTGCTTTTGATAAAGTGAATACCAAAAAAACTATGTTTTCTTTTGCTTGAACTGAGGGTGGACGTAACTCTGGTGCATTTTTTATCAGTTCTGCACCAAGATTTATCAGCCAGGGTTAGACTTGGCTTTAATGGGGAGCTTTCTGAAAACTTTCAACTGCAGTACTGGGTTCGACAAGACTACATCCTTGCTCCGCTCTTAATTGTTTTATATATTAACAAACGTAACCAATACATGGTTTCTGTTGCACAAGATGTACCTCTGGTCAATTCTGTTCTCTTGTGTGCTGACAATGCCACTTTACTGGCCTGAACCACTAATTCTCTAAGGTGCCTAATCAGTGCTTATTTTTCTGGTTTATGTCTAATTTTGACTTAGCCACCAACTCTGCTAAATTCCACATCATGCCTTGTGGTCCCAAATGTATCAACATATGTACTTGCAACGTAGACAATAACAGAATAGAAAGAGTTTCTGGGTTTCCTTATCTTGGGGTGGTATTTTACTACATTGGGGCCTTGGCTAGTGACATCTCAAGCTGATGTATAGACTTTAGTCAAGCTATAGGTGCTATTTTCAATCTAGCATGAACCCTGGGTGGTAACCCTATCATACTTTTGTTGGACATATGTAAAACACAATGTGAACCCACTGCCACATATGGCGCATGCATATGGGCTTATGGCTGACAGATCTGCCCTACAGGTAGAAGAAATTGATTCTGCAGACAGCTCCTCTATCTCCCGCACTCCACATCACACATTATTTGTCATGAAGATCTTGGTTTATCATACATTAAAAGGTATATTGAGCTTGGCCCTTTATTTGTGTGACTTTGAATTTGGAATAATCCTCGTAGATTACTAACTCAGGATACAATCAAGGATTGCAAACTGTATGATAAAGGGATGCAAGTGTCGTGGCTCATCAAATTTAGAAGGGATGAGGCAGCTTTCCCCTTTTCGAGAAACCGCTCTCAATATGTAAAGGGGATAAGTAAAGAATTAATCAAATGTTTTTGGAAAGAAGACAGCAAGGGAGTGTGTTGAGCTGACATACCAACCATGAGGGTGTGTGCCACTCTGAAATCGCGTAACGGCTTGGAACCATCTTTGACAATAGTGCACGGAAGTTGGGGAAAGACTTTGTCATTGAGATTGAGAGGAGGCACGATTTGTGAGCTCTCTTGTGTTTCTCATTGGGCCAGTATAGCAGTTCTACTCTTTCAATTTTTTAATTTCAGTTCTACTCCTTGCGAGTGCCCATAGGATGGCGTCTCCAAATCAACACTATGGCCCTCATTCTGACCTTGGCGGGCGGCGGAGGCCGCCCGCCAAAGTCCCGCCGTAAGGTTACCGTTCCGCGGTCGAAAGACCGCGGCGGTAATTCTGACTTTCCCGCTGGGCTGGCGGGCGGCCGCCTTCAGGCCGCCCGCCAGCCCAGTGGGAAAGAGGCTTCCACGATGAAGCCGGCTCGGAATCGAGCCGGCGGAGTGGAAGCTGTGCGACGGGTGCAGTTGCACCCGTCGCGTATTTCACTGTCTGCGCAGCAGACAGTGAAATACATTTAGGGGCCCTCTTACGGGGGCCCCTGCAGTGCCCATGCCAGTGGCATGGGCACTGCAGGGGCCCCCAGGGGCCCCGCGACCCCCCCTACCGCCATCCGGTTCCCGGCGGGCGGACCGTCGGGAACTGGATGGCGGTAGGGGGGGTCGGAATCCCCTTGGAGGATTCCAATGGGCGGCGGTACACTGGCGGGAGACCGCCAGTGTTGCCGGTCCGACCGCGGCTTTACCGCCGCGGTCGGAATGCCCATTGGAGCACCGCCGGCCTGTCGGCGGTGCTCCCGCGGTCCTCCAACCCGGCGGTCATGGACCGCCAGGGTTGGAATGACCACCTATGTACTTTATTTTCTTCTGCAAATATTGGAAAGTTTTTGCAGAACAATTTGTACTGCTTATCTTAAGGAGAAAAAAAAAACAAATTCACACAGTGCAGAGTGACACTTCAGTTTCTACAAATGTTAAGTAATTAGTTGTTTAATTGAGTAAACCAAAGTTACTTGCTACTCTGAAATCGTGTAACGGCTTGGAACATGTAGTACACAGAAATTGGGGAAGGGCTTTGCTATTGAGGTTCAGATTAGGTACGATTTGGCATCTCTTATGTTTCTGACTCGGTCACTTCTACTGTTTGTGCATGCCTGTGCGTTGGCGTCTCACACCAAGGGGCATATTTATACTCTGTTTGCGCCGGAATTGCGTCGTTTTTTTTACGCAAATCCGACTCAAAGCTAACTCCATATTTAGACCTGTCTAACGCCAAAGATCTTGGAGATTGCGTCATTTTTTAGCGTGGACACCTACCTTGCGTTAATGATATGCAGGTAGGCGTTCCCGTCTAAAAAATGACTCCAAGGCATATGCGACTTATTTAAACTCCCGTGCAAAAATGGCGCACGGGAGTGGGCGGGTCAAAAAAAATGACGTCCAGCCGCTTTTGCGTCATTTCTTAACGCCTGGTCAGGGCAGGCGTTAAGGGACCTGTGGGCTCGGAAGGAGCCCAGAGGTGCCCTCCCATGCCCCCAGGGACACCCCCTGCCACCCTTGCCCACCCCAGGAGGACGCCCAAGGATGGAGGGAGCCCTCCCAGGGAATTTAAGGTAAGTTCAGGTAAGTATATTTTTTTAAATTTTATTGTGGCATAGGGGGGCCTGATTTGTGCCCCCCTACATGCCACAATGCCCAATGACCATGCCCAGGGGACAGAAGTCCCCTGGGCATGGCCACTGGGCAAGGGGGCATGACTCCTGTCTTTGCTAAGACAGGAGTCATGTCAATGGAGGGTGGGAGTAAAAAAAAATGGCGCTAATCGGGTTGAGGCAGATTTTTTGCCTCAGACCGACTTGCCCCATTTTTTGACGCCCAAGCTCCATTTTCCCCTATGCCGGCACTGCCTGGTGTGGGTCATTTTTTTTTGACGCACACCAGTCAGCTCCGCCGGCTAACGTCATTCCATAAATAAGGCGCCCACATGGCGCTTTGGAATGGCATTAGCTGGCGTTAACATTTTTGACGCACAACTGCGTTGGCGCAGTTGTGCGTCAAAAAGTATAAATATGGCCCCAAGTCTTCTACACTTTATTGTCCTTTGCAAATATTATGAGGTTTTTACGAAACTATTTGTATTGCCTGTTTTAATGAAAAAAAAAATTCTAAGTGCTGAGTGGGTCTTTTGTTTTTACAAATGTTAAGTAATAAGGATGTATGTCACGGAATGAAAGGCTTTCTTTGTTTTTTTTTATCAACTATTTATTTCTCCTGATTGTATACCTTTTCTCATTTCTAAAATGTCTGTATTCATTTTGTGAGTTGATGACTTGACATTCAAATAAAGGATACTAATTGTTCGTTATATATACATATGCGTGTGTGTGAATATTACATACGCATATACATGCATGTCTATATAAAGGTTTTATTTACCTTAAATATACTTAATACACTTGCCATGCATGGTTAAAGAATGCGCAGTAAAGACATCTGAGTGAAAAAGGCATGTGTGGTAAAAGCGTTCATCGTAACATCATACAACCCTACACAAATTGCCACTTAATGCCTGATATGCCAATTCAAAATCAACCTTTTTTGTAGGAATGAATTTAACCTATAAATATCAAAGAATTTCACTGCCAATTGGGGTAATAATACTTCAGCAAATCCGGAGTAGTTTAGGATTCCTACTCCTGCGAATACCCTAGGGTGGAGTACTAGGGCCCATATATATACTTTTTGACGCAAACCAGCGCCAGCGCTGGTTTGCATCAAAAAATGTACCGCCGGCTAACGCCATTCCAACATATTAGGTGGGTGCCTTATTTATGGATTGACATTAGCCGGTGATGCGGGCTGGTTAGAGTAAAAAAAAAATGACTCTAACCGGGCAGCGCAGGCATAGGGAAGAATGGGGGTTGTGCGTCAAAAAATGTTGCAAGTCAGGTGAGAGTCAAAAATCATGGCTCTAAGCGGACTTGCGCAATTTTTTGACACACAACCCCATTGAAATTACTCCTGTCTTAGAAAAGACAGGAGTCATGTCCCCCTGCCCAATGGCCATGCCCAGGGGACTTCTGTCCCCTGAGCATGGTCATTGGGCACAGTGGCATATAGGGGGACCCAAGTTAGGCCCCCATACCACTTTAAAAAAATAAAAAAATATACTTACCTCTACTTACATGTACTTACCTGGGATGGATCCCCCCATCCATGAGTGTCCTCCAGGGGTGGGCGAGGGTGGCAGGGGGTGTCCCTTGGTGCAAGGAAGGGCACCTGTGGACTTCTTTCATGGTCAGATACCATGGAAATGAGCCCACAGGTCTCTTAACGCCTGCCTTCACCCAGACGTTAAAAAACGGCACAAATCAGGCTGGGTGCCATTTTTTAAGGCCCACCCACTCCTGTGCGTCAAAATGATGCGGGAGTATAAATAAGGCGCATAGGCCTTAAAGTAATTTTTTGAACGGGAACACCTACCTTGCATGTCATTAATGCAAGGCGGTTTCCCGCATCCAGAAAATGACGCACACTGCTGACTTTTGACGTTTGCGAGGTCGGGCGTCACAGATTAAATATGGCGTTAGGTTTGCGCCAAATTTGAGTCAAAAATGTTGACGCAAATTTGTCGCAAACAGAGTATAAATATGTCCCTAGGTCTGGTTTTACCAGGTGCAGGTCTCTACTGACTAAAACCACATTGTAGGGGTTAGAGGCTGTGCGCACAAGAGCAGACTGGCCCCTAACTAACTTTCTGCAGCGGCAGGGGTGGACATGACTGGAGTACACTATGTTTCACCCAGTGAGACCATCATCTGCCATAGCACCGGAAGTAGTCAGCACTCATCCCTGACCCGCACGCCTAACCCAGACCAACCGCTCCATGCTTAGATGAGGTGGTAAATATTAACGGAACAGTTCCAGGAATAAGGGGAAACATGCAGATGTTTACTCCTTCTTCCTGGGTAAAGAAAGTTATTCTCCATTCTGGGCACTATAACTCGTAATAGGTGGATTTAGGTGTAGGGCCCCCAACGCCCCCAACTCCCCCACCCCCCAAACCACCCCATCACCACCATCTATATTCTTTGCACCTAAATTCAGCCCCCGGTAGTGCGTGCTTTAGTGTCTAATCTGGTATGCTTCTAGACAGAACTTTTATATTGTTTCATTCTAGTTCATTACATCCGCCCCATCTGCACACAATTTGCAAATTTTGAAGAAGCACGTTTTAATCTTTATGTTTTTTTTCCTAACCAATAAAGCCCTTTGCTTCTTTCCCTCTGCGCGTGTGCAGAAAGAAAGGACCAATTCTTATTTTTCCGGCTGGGCTATTAATGACACACTAAGTAATTGTAGTTACTCAATCTGTAGAAAAGTTAATAGTCAGACAATGCATCTCAATTTAGGGTTAACAACCGCAACATCAAATTATTGAGATAAATGTTACTTGCAAGGGCATGTCTATTGATCAAGAAATGAGAGCTGTTTAATTATGCTGAGCCATTGGCAGCAATTAATTCCGAATGGCTGGAAATAAAGCCTACACGGAACACTAGTTCAAACAATGAATATGATAATGGGTATTATCTCTTAAAATGATACTCGTGGAATAACGTTTAACAAATCACACACAGCTGCAAACAGTCGTGCATAAATGCAAATATAGTTACCCCCGCACCTATCACTACGATCTTTAAGCGGTTATCATTGAGCTATTTTTACCTGTTCCCATTCTCCCCTTTTCCCCTCTGCTATCTATTTTCCAGACGAATGATTAATGTATGGCAACATTTCTAGTTGCTTGGTGCCCCGGCTGATTTTCCCAGCATACCATTATTTCAATTAGGTATTCTGTTCTGAAGAGATGTCTTGTTAGGCCTGCTGATGATGTAATCATTGCTGCAGACAAAGATACACATCCATTTGCTACACCTCAACTATTTTGCATAAAGGAGGTCGCTGCTATTTGATGAACTCTATTGCTTAGTCAAACCCAATCTTCGCTTTTCAGTAGACATGCATTAAAATACATGAGTTTGAAGCCGACAAACGATATGCAGCTCAAAAGAATCCAAACGTTCTTTAACAAATCCCAGTTGCAGTCGACTCCTCCGTATTATCATGCAACATTAGTATGGTAATGATATGAGGGGCAATTTAATATGTAGATTGGCAATTCACACACAGAAAATATCTCTGAGTGCCCAGAGGTGACCCCGGGCCGGGGCAAGTTAGAATAGAAAACCTGAGTATTCGAATGGTTTATCAGTCACTCAATATTTTGCATTCTTGAATCAGTATAAGCACAACGGGATTTCATTAAATCGGAGCGTGTCAGAGGGAAATCTGAACATCCCAAAACGTGCATATATTTTGCAATTACAATTTGTTCGTTGTGCTTTAGTGTTCAAATGGGATGTATTTCACATAAAGTATTATCCAGCTACTTTTACACCATTAAATGTTCAATAAGTATTTCATTATTTTTTGAGTATGAAACGTTCTGATGTTGGTTCTGTGTGCTTCGCCAATCACTGTGTAAAATGACACTATTTAGTCACAATCAGTGAATGCTATGTGGATATTTTGATGGTGCGCAATGCGCACATTTGATTAGTTCATTGGTCCACTGAGACTACCTCATTAGGCATAATGCGATTTGACTGAGATTGTCTCGAAAAATACATTCCGCCCAAAAAAGCAACATCCTTGAATTTATTCACGTTAAATCCATTGCAGACCTTGCCAAGGCATCTTTGTCCACAACAGCAGAGGCCCCATCATCAACATGCATTATATTATGTTATTATTACTGACTGGTAATCTTCATTACTCTTTCCTTGTCCCATGACTCACAATATGAGGTTGTTTCCTACGTCCCAGGCATCATGTGACCCAGCTTTAAATTATTCCTTAACCTCTTTCCACTCCCCCCCTTCCGTGCATGCTGACTCTCTAGCTCCACCTCTTACCTGGAGCCTTAAAGGAGGGAAGGGCCTTCCTCACATTTGAGCCTCAAAGGGTGGAAGGGCCTTGAGGTTACGAATGCAGGTGCTATGTGAGCACGGGCACAAGGAAGGACAACTGGAGCGATAAAGATTACTACTTAATAGTTGCCCATTTGGCAGTGAGAATAGAAACTGTGAGACTCATGTCAATGCATCTGCAAGAAACTGTGAAACCTATCTTGGCTCACAATTACAGGGTCCCAAAGAGCGAGCCAAGAACCAGGAAGAGAAGAAAGTCCAATATCTTTGAAGAGTGTCAAGTAGACCATCAATGAAATTCATGTACTCAAGCTGACACATGTTGTAAAAGACCTAACGGGTTGTGATCCCCCTTTTTCAGCCAGTCGAATAGATGAAAACTTGATAAGAGGCCTGGTAAAGCAGGGGACTCAGAGAGGACAAGCACGCTCAGGAAGTATCCTCTCCGGAACAAGAGTCAACATTTTCAGAAAGGTAAACTACCTCATGCGAGTTCAAAATGGAACCACTAGAATGTGCTTCGTCTGCCTTTTTCAAAGATTGACCAGAAGCCTGGCAATCGGTGGCGTTAGAGAGGAACCACACAGCACTAATGGAGGCAATGAGAGGATTGAGCAGTGATCTGGATAAAAACAAGGAAGAATGACATTGCTGGAATACACTAACAGATCCACTTGCAGAGCAAAGCTTTTGCAAATCTCCAACATTCTATTATGTGACGAAGGAAATAACAGTGTTAACTGATCTGCTTTGATAGTCTCTGCTAACTAGATATAGGAGGCTTAAAGGGCTTAAAGGGCTATTGAAGTTTCCCCCAACTTCCAGTCTGTAATGCTAAGAATGGCAAGAGTACAATCACCCATCCCTAACAGTTTGGTGATGAAGGCCTTTGTGACTGTATTGTTTTGTGAAAACTAATTCTGGTTTATCCTGTAACTGAAGTGTGAACCAAAGAGGAGCTTAATAACATGTGATCAACTCTCTACATTTGAAAGAACTGAGGATCTGTGAATGATGTCCGTGCCATTGCGTTGAACAATTTGCTAGTACTGCTCACCATCCCAGCCTAATCAATAGAACTGGAGGTGGGGCAATGGTGGAAGCTATCATTCGAAATTCTGTACATGCAAAAACCACTGATTACACTCTCATTGTCGATAGACATCGGCACTGAATGATTGAAATTCTAGGAAGAAGGAGACCAATACTGGAGGAGATTTTAGACCAGAGGTCAAGATGAAGATGTGCCAATGGCGAGTGCTCCTAAAACGGGACATGGTGGAGTCAGCTATGAAACGCACAGACTGAGACTCACCATCTAATGTTGAGAAGGGAGCAAAAGACTGCTGGCAGTTTGCTTAGACAGCAGGCTGAATAAATTGAATTAAAATGTGGATGCTTTCAGGACAGGAATCTAAACTTTCTCCAAATAAGTTTGGAACTAGTCTTCAATTAACTCTATATCCTAGTGATGAACCAACCTGGACCTCTTTAAATTTATTACAAATCTGTGTTTACTTAGAACAAAGGGATTTTCTATGGTTTGTTGAGGTGAGGAGGAAAGCACAAGACAGTTTTACAGGCATGTATTCACCATAATTCCTTGCTCACAGAAAAGTGCTATTAAAGAAGCTAACAGTTTTGGTATGATTATTGGAGCTGAGAGTAGGCTAAGGGAAACATTCTGAACTGTCAATGGAGGTTTCTTAGAAAGCTTAGAAAACATTGATGCGATCAGAGAGGCGGAAGGAGAGAAATAAGGAGAGAGAAAATATGTTTAGAAAGACAGATATAGCACGAGGAGATGAAAACAGCTGGGCTGGTTTGAATATTTTTTGACAGGGCTGCTCTTGTTTTCCTAGTCTGGTTGTGCATTGATGTACTAGAAAAACATGGAGCAACGAACATGAAGACGGGAGTCATGAAGTCTATAGCAGTTAACCACTCTCCTGGAGAAGTCAATGGAATGATTAATTGTGGAGTGTCCATTTCGAAGTTATTTTTCCGACTGAACAGATTTGGACCTTTTAGATTCATCAGATACTCTCCTGATGGTTTTAATAAAAAAAATACTGGAGAATCGACTGCTAGACCTATCTCTGAGGGAATGACTAATCTGTAACCCTCTGATAGGATCATCAGGCTAGGCTGTTAAATCATTCTGGAATTTGTAGCGATTGATTAGAAATCTAACGGGTTATCCTTGCCACAGCATCATGGAAAATGGTGATATAAGCCTGCTGAAGTCTCCTGGAAACTGGAAAATGCAAAAAGAACAGTTAGTGGACGGAATGTAGAAAGAATCAAACATTCACCCCCAGTCACAGATCTGGGTTTAATCCATCATTTTTTTTATTCACCATGTCATTCCAGTTTGGACCTAGCCATATGGAACTCAATATTGACCCTGTTCCTCATGGGAACAGTCCAGCCTGAACTGCTAGATCAGGTCCTCCCTGTACCAGAAACAAGCATTCTGGGACCGGTTTCGGGCAATCACCCATCTTCAGCCCGGCAAGTGCGCTGGGTATGTCAAGACGTGGGTCCCACGCTCACTGTGCCACTGGATTCAAGCTAGCCTGGCTGATGAATGGTGATACCCTGAAACCGGTCCTAGGACGCTTGTTTTCAGTCCAGGGAGGACCTGGCCTGGCAGTTTGGGCTGGACTGTTCCCACGGGGAAGAGGGTCAAGACTGATTTGCATATGGCTGGATCCAAACTGGGGTGCATGGTGAGCCAAATAATTGATGGATTAAACCCAGATCTTTGACTGGGGATGAATGATTGATTGGTTCCGCATTCTGTCCATCATTTGTGTTGTTTGCTTTTGTCACCGTAAGTGTGCTGGGTATGTTCAGACGTGGGTCCCGGGCTCACTGTGCCACTGGATTCAAGCTAGCCAGGCTGATGAAGGGTGATACCCTGGAACCAGTCCTAAGATGCTTGTTTCTGGTCCAGGGAGGACCTCGCCTGGCAGTTTGGTCTGGACTGTCCCCATGAGGAACAGGATCAAAACTGATTTGTATATGGCTGGATCCAAACTGGGGTGGCATAGTGAGCAAAAGAATTGATGGATTAAACCCAGATCTGTGACTGGGGGTGAATGTTAGATTGGTTCCACCTTTCAGCCATCATTTCTTTTTGTTTGATTTTGTCGCCATAAGTGTGCTGGGTATGCCCAGATGTGGGTCCCAGGCTCACTGTGCCACTGGATTCAAGCTAGCCTGGCTGATGAAGAGTGATACCCTGAAACTGGTCCCAGTATGCTTGTATCCAGTCCAGGGAGGACCTCGCCTGTTAGTTCGGGCTGGACTGCTTCTATGAGGAACAGGTTCAAGACTGGTTTGTATATGGCTGGGTCCAAACTGGGGTGGCATGGTGAGCAAAATAATTGATGGATTAAACCCAGATCTGTGACTGGGGGTGAATGTTTGATTGGTTCTGCATTCCATCCATCATTTGTGTTTGTTTGTTTTTGTCGCCATAAGTGCGCTGGGTATGCCCAGACATGGGTCTTATGCTTGCTATGCCACCAGATTCAAGCTAGCCTGGCTGATGAAGAGTGATACCCTGAAACCGGTCCCAGGATGCTTGTTTCTGGTCCAAGGAGAACCGGGCATGGCAGTTCGGGCTGGACTGTTCCCATGGGGAACAGGGTCAAGACTGATTTGCATATGATTGGGTCCAAACTGGAATTGCATGGCGAGCAAAACAACTGATGGATTAAACCCAGATCTGTGACTGGAGGTGAAGGTTTGATTTGCTCTGCATTCCGTCCATCATCTGTTGTTTTTGTATTTGTTGCCTTAAGTGGGAAGGGTATGCCCAGACGTGAGTCCCGTGCTTGCTATGTCACCAGATTCAAACTAGCTTGGCTGATGAAGGGTGATACCCTGAAACCGGTCCCAGGATGCTTGTATCTGGTCCAGGAAGGACCTGGATTGGCAGTTTGGGCTAGAATGTTCCCCTGGGCATCAGGGTCAAGACTGATTTGCATATGGCTTGGCCCAAACTGGGGTGGCATGGTGAGCAAAAGAATTGATGGATTAAACCCCGATCTGTGATTGGAGGTGAATGATTGATTGGTTCCCATTCCGTCCATCATTTGTGTTTGTTTGCTTTCGTTGCCATAAGTGCGCCGGGTATGCCCTGACATGAGTCCCGGGCTCACTGTGCCACTGGGTTCAAGCTAGCCTGGCTGATGAAGAGTGATACCCTGAGACCGGTCCCAGTATGCTTGTATCAGGTCCAGGTAGGACCTCGCCTGTTAGTTCAGGCTGGACTGCTCCCATGGGGAACAGGGTCAAGACTGATTTGTATATGGCTGGGTCCAAACTGGGTGACATGGTGAGCAAAAGAATTGATGTATTAAACCCAGATCTGTGACTGGGGGGCGAATGTTTGATCGGTTCCACATTCCGTCCATCATTTGTGTTTGTTTGGTCCTGGAAAGTGGCGGCATAGTCAGAACCATAGCTTAGGTTTGCAGAAGAGGCTGAAGAAAAGGCTCCTTTCTCCATAAGAAAGAAGACTGGAGATCACCTTGCCATGCTAGAGCCTGGAACTGTCTGTGGCAGTCCATATGAAAAAGCTGACTAACCTGCTTAGTCATATTTAGGAGAAACCTCAACATCTGGGTATATGCCTCATTCCTTAAAGCATGGAATAGGAGACCCTCTAACTAGTTTACAAAATGCACTAAGCCAGCTTTGTTGCCTCCATCAGTTTTCAAGAGTCTCAGGTAGAATGTCTTCATCAGAGATGTTAGGCATAGCTGCCATGTCTAAAACCTGGAAAATATCAAGTGTGACAACAGAGACTAACTCTACTTGTATATCCATGTTTGCAGGTAACTCAGGATAGTCCCAACCAGGTTAAATAAAGGGAAACATTTTCTGGAAATCCTTAATATTCACTGGAATAAATAGTCTGTCCAAACACCAGTTCCCTAACATAAAAATCCAGTTCCCCTTAGCCAAGTAGTAAAGACAAGAAAATAATATGGACTGTTCCATTTTCTTAGGTCCCTAACAATAACAAATTAAAAACAATCTCTAATATATTCAACTGGTAGCAACAAAAGGTGTAGGGTGAGCTTGGAGCTACTGAAGCATAACAGAACTAGTAATTGGTATGTCCTACGCAGGAAACTGGAGAATCTCCACCCTAGGCCCGATAATAAACTGATCAGTACTTGGGTAACAGTAAAATAGTTTTGCAGTAATTTCTTTGAGTGTGATCATACTGAATTACCTGGGAATTCCCAAGATTATGCTTAATTGTACAAGAAGAGAAGTCATGGTGTTTAGTAAATAGAAAATCGGATGCAAAAATATTATAGGACAAGATATTGTGTCAAGAATACTGAGGAGAATAATATTGTAGAGGTAACTTTCTATAGATATGTAAAGCTTTATGTTGGACCTGGCCCTTTTTGCAGGGTCATCCCCAATCTTCCACGTATTTTTTCTGACCTGTTTTTATTGGCTTTTGGACACTGGGCACTTTACCACTGCTAACCAGAGCTAAGGTGCATGTGCTCTCTGTGTAAATTGTATTGGTGATTGGTTTATCCCTGCTTGGCATATTTGATTTACTAATAAGTCCCTAGTAAAGGTGTATAGGACCTGTAAATTAAATGCGACTTGTGGGCCTGCAGCACTGATTGTGTCACCCACATGAGTAGCCCTGCAAACATGTCTCAGACCTGTCATTGAAGTGTCTGTGTGCGCATTCTTGCACTGCCAATTCAACCTGGCAAGGGTACCCACTTACCAGGCCCAAACCTTCCCTTTTTACACATGTAAGGCACCCCTGAGGTAGGCCCTAGGGAGCAGTTTATGCTAAAGGTGGGACATGTACTGATGTGTTTTACATGTCCCATCAGTGAAACACAGCCAAATTATTTTTTCACTGTTGCAAGGCCTATCTCTCTCATAGATTAACATGGGGGCTGCCTTTAAATATCCTTAAAGTGCTGATTCCCTTTGAGAGCAGATAGAGATTTGGAGTTTGGGGTCTCTGAACTCACAATTTAATAATACATCTTTTATTGAAGGTGGTCTTTAGATTGTTAGTTTGAAAATGCCACTTTTAGAAAGTTGGCATTGTCTTCCTTAAACCATTCTGTGACTCTGCCTGTTTGTGGATTCCCTGTCAGGGTCAGACTGACAGTTGGACTGTTTGTGAATCTCCTCTAGACAATTACACAAAGGGAGCCTGCATATCCTGATGGGCCTTTTGAGCTAGAGTGGAAGAAGGAGTGGTCATTTACACCTGAGTGGACTGTGTCTCCCCTCACACAATGCAGTCTCCAACCCACTGGTGCGTGTCCGGGGCCAGGCCTGGGCAAGGCAGTATCCTGTAAACAACAGAGACTTTCCTTTTAAGTTTTCCAACTTCAAAGGCAGAAAGGGGTATAAGTAGTGGACCCAAGACCCTAGACTTTGGATTTCTTCAAGATTACTTCTTGAACGAAGAGGAACCTTTGCCAAGGGGAAAAGCTGAGGAGAAGTCCTGCACCTGCCTGTGACTGTGCCTTGTTGGGCTATCCTGCAGTTGCAGCTTCTGCCTGTGAAAGGGGACAAAGAGTGGTCTTTGTTGTGCATTCCTGCTTGAGAAGAATCTCTAAAGGCTTGAGCTGAGCTTGCCTTCTGTTCTGAAGTCTCTGGGTCATCAAAAACGTCCTCTGCCAGCACCTGGACTCTATGCTGAGACCCCTGCCATGCCAAGTGGTTCCCTATCCAGTTCCTGGGCCCTTGAAAGATGAGTTGGCAGAACAAGGACTGAAATACAGGCACAGAATGCTGTGTGGGGAAGTTTTCAACGCACCACCTGCAATGTGGCTGATAAACAACGCGCCACCTGCTTCATGGCTGAAATCAACGCTCCACCTGCATCGTTCCTTCAGATCCTTCAGATTGACACATCATGGCTGGAGAAATGACGCAAAACCCGCTTGTGGCTGCTGATAAGTACGCAAACCCCATGCAGCGCGGTTTTCTAACACCGTGCGACCGGATTTCTCAAGCATTGTCACTGGGCGTCAAAGTCATTGTGAACCTGCGCGGATCTGAGGTGCCCCATCTAGAAATCGATGCAATGCTCTCTTTTGAGGGATAAAAAAATTACGCATCGCGGACCCGCCCGGAGAAGAAAATGATGCACGGCCTCACTTGCGAGTAACGTGAGACGCATCGCTGACTTGTTCGATGCATGCTTGCCCGTGCGGCTTTATGTTTGCTGCAAACCAGGTGCTTTGTGTAAAATCAAGATTCCCATTCTTTTCTATGGAGTAAGGCTCTTATTCTTTTGAAAATTCATGTCTTGACTTATCTATGTTGGATTTTTGTTGTTTTGGTCTTCTGTGATTTGGAGAAATATTGCCTATTTGTCTAAACTGGTGCAGTGTCCATTTTGTAGTGTTTTCACCGTATTACGGTGTGTGTTGGTACAAATACTTTATACATTGCTTCTGGAAAAGCTTTCCTGCTTGTGCAAAGCTACCAAGGGGGTGAGTAAAACATTTTCTAGCTTACGCGTCAAGAATTTTCAATTCTATTAAGGACACGGAGGCGAGGATTATGCTTTCTCTTTCTTTACTGACTTAAAACAGCAGCCAATCACAAACAAGTTCAACAAAAAACCAAACATGCCATGATGCTCTACTCAATGTCACATGGTCCAGTCACCTATCGCGACCTCTGTCCATATAACACTTGACCCTCGATGTCACTTCCTCTTTCTTTGCTGCTTTGCAGGAGATAAGTGCATTTTATATTTCCACTCTGAATTGTGTGTTTTACTGTGCATTGTACTTGCTTGTCAAATTTAGCGTCGCAATTTAGCGCGCCTCTCTGTATGTACAAGCGCAACTCCACGCTATTGTTTTTGGCCTTGTTTTGCCGATTTTACGGCCCAAACTGGTGGAGTGGGAGCGGGAGCGATCTGCGTGTGCTCCACGCAGTCTTTCTTCCCGTTTTATGCCTTGTGCGCGCGCGCAGCTCGCTCTTGAGCCGATCCTTCATTCCTTTAGAACGATCGGCTCGTCGAGTTGGGACGCGCGTGTACTAGAGGTTATTTATCCAAATAAACCCCAGATCTACAGTGTAGATCTCAGTGCTCCCTGACGCCCCGTTCTTAGATTCAGAACGAGGGTTGTAAAATTTATATTAGGCTTCTGTCTAGAGTGCCTGCAGGCAGCTCCCTCCACGTTCTATAGTGGGCACATCCAGTTATTTGCCTGATTTGGTTTTTTTTGCACTCCCCCTGATATCTGAAAGATTTTAATTGAACTCCGCTCAATTTGGGTGCATTCAAACAGATATTTTACACTTTGGCCAAATACTTTCCAATTTCAAATGGCTCAGTGGAATGATCAGGACAGTGAATACTATACAAACGGTGCTAAATGCAACAGGATACAAATACCAGGAGCAAGCAGCCACTCACTAAACATGCATCTGGGGAAGAATTACTCCTCAACTTTCTCCCAGCATTTAGCACTACTTAAGTAGTACAAAATGCACATTTGTGTCCAAAATGGATGCAAGGATGCATTTTGGGTTAAGAAATACTGCTAAATACTGCTAAATGCAGTAGAACATGAATAGCGGGCACTTCTCAATAAATGTGATCTTGCTGTAGGCCCTCCCTAAATTACTCATGAAGTTCTTTTGGTCTCTCCTTGTGAAGTAGTGTTTTAACTGTGAGGTTTTAATTTCAGTTATGATTTTTGTTTCAGGTCAGTATGGAATATGTGCAAGGAATATCACCCACTTGGGATTTTAGATTTTTAATGAAAATGTTTCAAAATTTTGGACATGAGTTATAGACAGAAATTTGATTGTTTGGAATTGAAGGATGGTACAATGTACACTGAAACCCTGTGGGAGTGGATACTTTGAAGTTATGCTGACAATACTATATTGTATTCAAGTTTAATGATGGTATCATGAATATTACCCTGCTATGTGGTGTTAATATGTACATTGAATGTATGACATAATTTGGTGGAAAATAGTAAAATGGGATTGCCTTACTAATATGTAATATGCTAAAATACATTATGCCTCTTTAGATGATTGTGAAATTAGAGTTGTTAAAATTTGATTGAATGAATAACGTTTCAGTAGTTGAAACAATAAGTCGGATGGGATAATATAAGCATAGAGAAATTTTAAGATGGTGGGTTATTTGCAAATTATATTTTGGCCATTTCTTTATGTCAAATCACTTTCTAGTTGGAGTATTTTTCACAATGTGGAGTGGAGTATATTTATCGCAATATAACCTACTCATCGTAGTTATGGTTAGGACCATATTTACCATAGACAGAACTTTTTTTGTTTTGCCAATAACTTTGGTGCTGTTTGATGAATCTTCATAGCTTATACTTTGTTAGGTTTAGCTGCTATGTTGAATGGTTCAGGGTTATCCTTCAAGCGGGGGCTGAGAAAGAGAGGGGGTCCCAAAGCACTGTTTCCCCATTTTACATCAAGGGCATTTCTCAAATTTTTTAACACAACAGCCAGAACCGCTGAACGGAATTACACTACATTGAGCAGAAAGCTAACTCTTGGTCCAGAAAGGGTGCTTTTTGTGATTTAGTTTAAATCCCTTCAGTAGTTTTGGGGAAATTAGAGTAATTAAAAAATCTAGATGTATAGGGATGTGGATCCTCTGTGGAGCCAACTGTCCCCATGCCAATATTTGATTGGATGCCAATACTTCAACCAGTAAGTATTAGCAGAACCTTCTTGGAACTCGGCCCCCTGCACAGTTTTAAAATGCAGCTCTAGGGAGGTGGTGGCCCCCAGGGCTTTTGAAAGTCATATAAGAGGGGCCCTGTGCACCCCCTCCTTAATTATGAAAATAATTATTCATCCAGTATCTGGCCCACCTGGGGCAAAAATGAAAGCAAGTGAGGGAGACAACGCTTGCTTTTTAAAACAAAATTCACAGCAAAATTAGCAAATATTTACAAATTGTGCCATGAATTTAAATATAATTTTTTTTGGCCCTGGCATGGTTCCAGGTAGACCCCTGGACCAAGCGTAGGGGATTAAGGTGTTCCTACTTTACCCCATTTTCTTTATCTTTTGCACTTTCTTTGGGACTTGGCTGAAGCCAAAATGGCTGCCAACACTTT
The DNA here is from genome assembly GCF_031143425.1 of Pleurodeles waltl. NCBI lineage: Eukaryota > Metazoa > Chordata > Amphibia > Caudata > Salamandridae > Pleurodeles > Pleurodeles waltl. Next base: position 951,066,001 of record NC_090445.1, read on the forward strand.
CTGGTTGAAGTGATGTCAGCCAAGAAAATCTCAGCATGCGATCAGGACTACTCATGAAGTATTCACCCTTCTAGATATACAACGTTGGATTTCCCTCGATATCTGAAAAACTACTGAAAAGATTTACACCAAATAACACAAAGCATGATCCCCAGACCAAAAGCTACCTTTATGCCAAATTTGGTGTAATTCTGTCCAGCGGTTTGGGCTGTTAGCATGTCTAATGATTCAATGGGAATTAACATGGGAAATGCACTTTTTTGAACCCCCTTTACTCGGCCCCCACTTGACGGATCACACCTACCTGACCTGCCTGGGCTTGCTGGTTGGCAAGTTGAGGGTGGGCCCACCAGGGAGGGATTCTGCAAAGCACAGAGAGAGTGTCTTACGCTAGAGCACTTGCGGCAACAGCCAATGCAATAGATGAAGCCTTTGGGGATCACCTAATCTACTATCTCCTATATAGCAAGCCTAAAGTTCTGTGTACTGGGGTAGCACATGTGCTGGTGGTCCCCCAGTGTTACCAGGCCTTCCTACAGGTTGTGGCTCATGACATTTCCCTGGCAGGACAATTAGGGCAGGGCAAGACCTTCACCAGGCTTGCCGCCACTTTTTTTGGCTCGGAACAAAGGCGGCCTCAGATACTTTCTGCAGGTCATGTCCCACCTGCTAGGTCAGTGGGAAGTTAGGGAAAAAACAAAAAGCTTTGCTGATCCAACTTCCCATCACTGGCACCCCCTTTGAAAGGGTGGGCATTGATGTCATTGTTTCATTGGACCCCAAGGCAGGCCTATGCAACAGATTCATCCTGGTCTTCGTGGACCATCCCACATGCTACACAGAGGCAATCTCTCTGAGGTTAGTTACTGTACTTGTGGTGACCAGACCTGATGGCGATCTCTACCTTTGTGGGATCCCCAAAGAGACAGTGTCTGACAGAGGCACTAACTTCATGTCTATGTACATGAAGTCCATGTGGGATGCATGTGATATAATTTATAAGTTCACCACACCCTACCAACCCCAATTTAATGGTCTAGTTGAAAGATTCAACAAGACACTGAAGGGCATGACTGCAGGCCTACCTTAGGCCATGATGAATAAGTGGGGTGTCCTATTGCCATGCCTTCACTTTGCCTACAGGGATGTGCCACAGAAAGGAGTAAGGTTCAGTCCCTTCAAGCTTCTCTATGGCCACCCTGTCAGGGGACCTCTGAGCATTGTCAAGGGGGGTAGGAGAAAACTTTCAGGAACTCCCCTTAGGATGTAGTCAGCTACATGTTGGCCCTCCAGAACCAGATGCACCGCTTCTGGAAAAAGGCCACAAGCAACCTTGAGGCAAGCCAGAAGGTAATGAAACACTGGTATGACCAGAAGGCAACTCTGGTGGAGTATCAGCCTGGTGACAAAGTATGGGTCATGAAGCCAGTAAAGCCCAGTGCTCTCCAAGACTGCTGGACTGGCGCACATGAGATCAAGGAGCATTAGAGAGAGGCAACTTATTTAGTGGATCTCCAGACCCCTAGCAACCCCTTAAGGGTGCTCCATGTCAATAGACTCAAACCTCACTTTGAGAGGTCAGAAGTGAGTATGCTCCTTGTGGCAGTTGAGGGTGTGGAGAAGGAGAGTGAACCTCTCCCTGACCTACTCTATGCACACGAAAATGATGGGTTAGTAGAGGGTGTCAACCTGTCTGCCACCCTGCCCCCATAGCAGCAAAGTGACTGTTACCAGTTGCTGGGACAGTTCGCCTCCCTTTTATCACTCACCCCTGGACTCACACATCTGTGCATCCATGATATTGACAACGGAGACAGTCCCCCTGTAAACAACAAAATGTACAGGTTGTCAGACAGGGTGAGAGTCAGCATCTAGGAGGAAGACTCCAAGATGCTAGCTCTGGGGGTGATATAACCCTCTAGCAGCCCCTGGTCCAGTCCCATGGAGTTGGTACCAAAGGCAACCCCACCGGGCACCATACCAGAACTTTGATTCTGCAGGAAATACAGAGGATTCAAATCCATCACCAAGACTGACGAGCACCCCATTCCCAGAGCAGATGAGCTCATTGACAGGCTAGGTGATGTCAAATTCCTCAGTACTTTTGATTTAACATCAGGGTACTTGCAGATCAACTTGATGGAGGGAGTAAAAGAGAGGTCAGCATTCTGAATTCCTGAATGCCATTAGCAATTCTGAATGATACCCTTTGGTATAAAGAATGCCCCTGCTACCTTCCAATAGTTGGTTAACAGTGTTCTGGCTGGCAAGGAGGCTTTCTGTGCAGCCTACATAGACAACATAGCCGTCTACACTGCCAGCTGGGAGGAACACCTGTATCACCTCCAAAAGGTGCTTCCGGCCCTGCAACAGGCCGCCTGACAATCAAGGCCAGCAAGTGCCAGATTGTGTAGGGTTTCATGGTGCATTTGAGACATCTGGTAGGTGGTGGCAAGGTGCATCCCCTCCAGACCAAGATTGAAACCACCATGGCCTGGCAACATCCAACAACCCAAATGGGAGTGAGAGCCTTCCTCCACCATTACTGGCTATTGCAGAAGATTTGTTAAGGGATATGACACCATTGCTGCCCCCTTAACTGAGCTGACTTCTAAGAATCAGCCCAGGGTGGTCATCTGAACTGTGCTAAGTCAGAAAGCCTTTGATTCTCTCAAGGGAGCCTTATGCATAGCACCTGTGCTCAGGGCCACTGATTATTCCAGTAAGTTAAATCATGCAGAGGGACGCTTCAGAGCATGGCATAGGGGCAGTCCTACCAAAGCTGAATGAAGATGGCCTAGAACAACCTGCTCATTATCTGGAGGTTACTTCTACAGCAGAAGTGGAGTGCCATAGAAAGAGAAGCATTTGCTGTGGTCTGGGCACTGAAGAAGCTGCTTGGAATGCACTTCTGAGTTCAGACAAACCACAGACCCCTCAGATGGCTCATGCAAATGAAGGGTGAAAATCCTAAACTCTTGTGGTGGCTCAATTCATTACAGGGAATGGACTTTAAGGTGGTGCATCACCCGGGGACTGACCACGCCAATGCTGATGGTCTCTCCAGATTGGTTTGCCTTAGTGAAGAGAGCTCCGAAGGGGTTGGGTAGCTCTCCCCACTTCAGCTGGAGGGGACACATGCTAGACCCGACAGCCTTAGAGTGGTCTTCCCCTGAAATTTAGCCTGCCTCCCTCCATTTTTCTGATTTCATTTTTACTGGTTTTAGGACTCTGCACACTTTACCACTGCTAACCAGTGCTAAAGTGCTTGTGCTCTCCCCCCTAAACATGGTAACATTGGCTCATACCCAATTGGCATAATTAATTTTCCTATGTGTCTAGTAAATTGCACTAGATGTGCCCAGGGGCTGTACACTAAATGCTACTAGTGGGCCTTCAGCACTGATTGTGCAACCCACATAAGTAGCCCCTTAACCATGTCTGAGGCCTGCAACTGTAAGATCTGTGTGTGCTGTTTTACTGACATTTTGACTTGGCATGCAAAACTACTTGCCAAGCCTTAAATTCCCCATTTATTACATATACATCACCCTTAAGGTAGGCCCTGTGTAGCCCACAGAGCAGGGTGCTAGGTACATAAAAAGCAGGACATATACCTATACGTTTTAAATGTCTTGGTAGTGAAAAACTCTGACCTAAGAGGAGTAGCCTTGTCATGTTTGGTACGGTTGGTATGGTAGTGAGAACTCCTACTTAGTGGTAAAGTTAGGTTTCACTTTACTATTTTAGAAATGCCACTTTTAGAAAGTAGGCATTTCTTTACACTTAATGCTCCCTGTGCCTTTCAGCCTGTGTCCAATCCACATCTGGTCTCTGCTTGTTGACAGCTCCCCTTGTGGATTCCACCCAGGCAGCCATAAACACAGGGCACTCAGCTGCATTTGCATTCATCTGTATACAGATGGGTCTTCCTGGGCAGGAAGGGTCGAGTGGCTCTCACTAACACTTCAAAGGCCAGTGGCCTGCACTCACACAAAGGACCTCACGGCCACTGAGTGTCAAAAGATCCCTGCATTGCACTGAGGAACCAAGGCTGCGATCCTCGAAGATGATGCATCACCTTGCAGCATGGAAAGAAATGACGCATCACCTTTGCAACACCACAAAAACTGGCACTTTACTTTACTTTCCAAAGCATCTCCTCCTCTGCGTCTGTCTGCTTCATAATTTTTTATGCATACCAGGTACTGTGTGTTAAAAGGATACGGGCGTGGCTTCGGGCGTCAAGATGGCGGTCGCACTCTGAGAGTGCTCTGGACCCCTCCGTCATCCGCCCCATGAAGCTGCCGTTGTCCAGGCGTTTGGCGCTGCCCTGGGGGCGCCTGTGGGCTCCTGGACCCCAGGGATCGCCTTGAAAATCGAGCATCGGGAATATCCGAGCTGTAGACGCCAGCCGTGAGCGGATCCGAAAACTAAGATGGCGGCTGGGGCTGCAGCGCCCTGCCGGACCCGAAGTGAGGGGCTGGTCCGCTGATGCGGCTGCTCTGAATGCTGTGAGCAGAGCCGGGGGTGCCGGTGCTGCGCCCCGAGACCTGGACCCTTGCGGGATTGTGGTGTGGACGGTGAAAGAAAGACCCGTGGCGGCCCGGACCCCGCTGTGCAGGCGCGCGGAGGTCCGGGAAGAGGAGGAGACAGATTGGGACGGGAGGAGGACTACCCCGCCGGGCTTGGCCGGATCAGGATGGCGGCCGTGGCTGCGGCTTTTTGCCGGGACCAGAGTGAGAGGCTCGCCCACTGACGTGGCCGCTCTGGGTGCTGCACCTCGGGACCCGGACCCCTGAGGGCCGAGACGAGGCTGTAGAGCGGACGGTGAAGGAGAGGCTCCCGAAGACCCGGGCCCCGCTGTGCAGGTACGCGGAGGTCCGGGAGGAGGAGAGACGGACTGGGGTGGGGAGAGGACCCCTCCGCCCGAGGTGAGCTGAGGAGCGCCGTGCGGGCCGTTCGCGTTCCCGGCCATTGTCTCCGTGCGCTTGGGGCGAGGCGGGGGGCCCCCGGCGGTCCACTGGTCTCCGGGGATCGGCCCTGGGAGGCGAAGTGACACCGGGATCGAGGGGTTGGGGCCTCCCTTCCCCCCTCGGAAGAAAGACAGAGCTCCAACCCAACTTTAAGAGGAGATAAGACTCAAGCAAAATAACAGGCCGGGCAGCTGGACAGCCCAAGCTTCCCCTGTTGAATATCAATGCAGCTGATCACATAGAAGAATCGATCTACAATCCTGACTGGTGCGGGGGGACCTCTCCGTACCCCCGGCCGCACTTCAGGGACGCAGCACATGCGGTGCACACCAGCTGACCCCAGCTGGGGAGGCCTCCTGGGGGTGAACTGGGACACCGGGGAAACAAAAACCCTGAGATCTCCTGGTGACCTAGGAGAGCAGGGCGAGAACTGAAACGGGTCCGAGCGGTCATCCGACGGCGTGATCTGACGGAGTGAATTGAACCGGTGACTACCGGACCGTAGGGAGGGGACTGGAGTGGTGCTCGCCCGCATGCACTGTTGAGACCCTTCTGGTAGACCTCCTCCGAGACGGCCCCCTGTTGGGGCGGTTCGGGTGCTGGAAACTAGGCGAGGTGGCTCTGAGAGTCAACATAAGCCACGCCCAACTTCCTGAGACAAAATGGGGAAGGACAGGGCGAACAAGCATCCCCCGGCCTCCCAACAAAAGATCGACCAGTTCACGATGCCGGCGGGCCCCAGGAGAGAAGGGGAAACCGCTAGCGGAGGCCCACCGCTAGACGAAGTGGGTGCCATCCTCCAAGCAATCCAATCATCGCAATCAGCCGTGGAGACCAGAATCGGGGAAGTGCAAGAGGATATGGGCCTTATCAGACAAGACCTCAGAAATGCAGTGAGCCGAATTACTGAAGTGCAAGGTCGGGTCTCCCAAACTGAAGACGAACTAGCTGATCTTAAGACAAAAGTGGCCCAGTTACAGACTCGAACGAGCGAACTGCACCGTCGTGCAGAAGATGCAGAAAATCGGTCGAGACGCAACAACCTACGCTTTGTCGGATTCCCAGAGGGTGCAGAGGAAGACAAAGCTGCAGAATTCTTGGAGCGCTGGATCAAGACCTGGATACCAGACCAGGCTCTTTCACTCTGGTTTTCAGTTGAACGCGCCCACAGAGCCCTTGCACCGCGCCCCACCCGGGTGGCCCGAAGCGCCCGATGATTGCACGCTTCTTCAACTTCAAAGATCGGGACAATATCCTTAGAGAGGCGAGGCGCTCTGAAGATCTTCAATGGGAGAACCACAAGATCTTAATATTCCCAGATTACACCCGAGAGGTCCAGGCCCGCTGCTGGTCGTACGAGCAAGTCAAACAGAAACTTAGAGCAATGCAACTCTCGTACATGCTCCTCTTCCCTGCGCGGCTTAAAGTCATCATGGCTGGTATGGCGCATTTCTTTGAATCTCCGGAGGAGGCTTGGGACTGGCTGACCGAGGAGGGCATTGGAGCCCGAAGGGGACCCCTAAAACAGGGGGAGAGGCCCCCGGGACGGTCCCCTCCCTGTGGAGGGACCGCAGAGGAGCCGGAGACGCACCAGATCTTAGAAAGGGAGGCGAGGGGACCTAGCCGTTCCCATGGGCGGGGAGGCGGCTGGAGACCCTAGCTCCCAGATGGAGGGGGCTGCCGTTGAGTCCCTGGAGGTGCAGGACCAGGTGCAGACCGAGGATGGCGGCCACCTGAGCCAGTCCCCGGTGCTTGGCTGAAATTTTACATGGAGCTCACGTCATGACGCATGAGGTCACCCTGAGGGGCATTCCGGGGTGCTTCTTTTGGTGGCCCGTCGGCTCCCTCGGGTTCGACGGGTATGACTTGATGATGACTTCTTATTGACAATTGCAAATGATCCTACTGAATGGAGGGGTCCACCACTCCACTCCTATGGCAGTCTCACTGGCTGCTATGTTTTGTTTGGGTACTTGGGCGACAGATGCTTCCGGGGTGGGAGTATGGGGAGGGGGGCGGTTGGGGAGTGGGAAGTTCGAGTTGGGGCTAGATAGCAACATTTTGACAGCCATTTTCTACGGCTTTAATATTTCACTGTTATGTTTTAAACGGTCATCCCTGTGTCCACTGACAGACACCCGACAAGATACAGCACCCACGCAACCCACGTCTGGTCCTCACTGACACAAATCATCTCCTGGAATGTGAACGGGCTGTTAGATAAGATCAAGAGATCCGCAGTATTCAATACCCTCCGTAGATACTCCCCCTCGGTGGTCTTACTGCAGGAAACCCACCTCCTGGGAACTAAGGCCCTCATTCTAACCCCGGCGGTCTCAGACCGCCAGGGCCAGGGTCGGCGGGAGCACCGCCGACAGACCGGCGGTGCCCCGCAGGGCATTCTGACCGCAGCGGTTTGGCCGCGGTCAGAAAGGGTAAACCGGCGGTCTCCCGCCGGTTTACCGCTGCCCTTAGAATCCCCCATGGCGGCGCAGCTTGCTGCGCCGCCATGGGGGATTCTGACACCCCCTACCGCCATCCTGTTCCTGGCGGTTCGCCCGCCAGGAACAGGATGGCGGTAGGGGGTGCCGCGGGGCCCCTGGGGGCCCCTGCCGTGCCCATGCCATTGGCATGGGCACGGCAGGGGCCCCCGTAAGAGGGCCCCACAAAGTATTTCAGTGTCTGCCTAGCAGACACTGAAATACGCGACGGGTGCAACTGCACCCGTCGCACCTTCCCACTCCGCCGGCTCAATTCTGAGCCGGCATCTTAGTAGGAAGGTTGATTTGCCCTGGGCTGGCGGGCGGCCTTTTGGCGGCCGCCCGCCAGCCCAGGGCAAATCCCAAAATACCCTCAGCGGTCTTTCGACCGCGGAGCGGTATTTTGGTGGGGGAACTTCAGCGGGCGGCCTCCGCCGCCCGCCGAAGTTAGAATCACCCCCTAAGTGCCCTATGCTTACACGAGGAGGATTCGATAGGGTTTACCACGCGGGCTTCTCCAGGGGCTCCAGAGGAGTGGCCATCCTACTCAATTGCTCACTACCTATGGTGATTACATCTACGCTGTCTGACCGATAGGGCAGGTTCGTGGTTGCCTCGGGGGTGCTTCACGGTTCACCGCTGAACCTTGTATGTGCATACGTCCCCAGGGAACCACGTTGATAGGGGGGGACTTCAATGCTGTTCTGGACCCTAGACTGGATGTATCCGGTGACATTACCACTGGCAGGTCCTCTCGGGCCACGAGTCTTAACGGATGGGCCGAGAGTCTCGGCCTATGTGAGGTATGGAGAACATGGCACGCCAATGAACGTCAGTACACACATACATCAGCCGCCCACTGGACACATTCCAGAATTGATTTAGTCTTTATGCCCGCTCTAGACATCACTGGTGTCACGGGGGCGGAGATACTGCCTCGGGGGGTCTCAGGTCTGTGCGAGTCCAGCTGGGTGGGACAGACCCCGTCAGACGCCCGATGTGGCGTCTGAATTCATGGTTCTTACAAGATAATGAATATACCCTTGAAATTAGAGACCACCTTGCTCAATATTTTGAGCTGAACTTGGGAACGGTTCGGTCCCCAGGTATAATATGGGCCGCTTGCAAAGCCACACTAAGAGGACATGCCAGGTATCTCCTTCGTTCACGCAAACGTGCTCGAGACTCTCGAGTATCTGAGCTGGAAGCTGAAGCACTAAACCTGGAGCGCCAAGAAACGAATTAAGCCTCGGCCTTTACTTTGAGGCAACTCACTAGGGTCCGAGAGGAAATTAGGCACTTAGTGCTAGAATCAGCAAAACACCTATGGAGAGCATCAGCCGCCCGTATATATGGCTGGGGAGACAAGAATGGGAAACTCTTGCATTGGCTGGCCACTCGCCCCTTGGCTAATAGATTTATACCTGAGATTAGGGATGACTCGGGCGCTCTTGCTACAACACCTGTTGAGATTGCACAGAGCTTCGCCTCTTATTATACACGCCTGTACGCAGAACACCCTCGGCCCAGTGTTGAAAGGGAATCCCCCCTCCTGAACGACTTAACTCTTTCTAGAATATCCCAGACAGCCAGGAGTGGGATGGATGAGGCAATTAGCCTCACAGAAACAACAAGCGCGATCACTAGCCTGGCATCAGGCAAGACCCCAGGGCCTGATGGTTTCCCGGCAGAGGTATACAGGAAGTGCAGTGATTTTTTGGCTCCACACCTGCTCAATATGTATGAAGAAGCTGAACGGAAGGGCCACTTCCCTCCTGAGATCGATCTCGCTACAATAGTAGTGATCCCCAAGACCCAACCTCCGTCGCAATACTGCTCGGCATACCGAGCCATTTCACTCCTGAACACCGAAGTCAAAGTGCTAGCCTCAATCCTTGCCTCAAGGCTAAGAGACGTAATGCCCACATTGGTACACCCTGACCAATGTGGCTTCATGCCTGCCCGTATCACTAGGCACTGCATTAGGCGGTTACACCTAGCCTTGGCGCACCACTGGACCCTGTCTCACACCCCCTGGCTTTGCTTTTACTCGATTTCAAGAAAGCCTTTGACACAGTAGACTGGTCCTACCTCGAACACGTCCTACAAAGAAACGGACTTGGACCCAGATTCCGGGGCCTGGTGAGGCTACTTTACTCTAACCCGAAAGCCCATGTCCAAGTGAATGGGGTAGTCTCCGACCCATTCCCCATTGGCCGTGGCACCCGACAGGGGTGCCCATTATCCCCCCTGCTTTTTGCACTAATAATAGAGCCTCTGGCGAAGTTGCTTCGGGAAGACCCGTTGATAGAGAGTTGGCCCTGGCCTGTTTGTCCAGAGGACTGGGTAGCATTATACGAGGAGGATGTCCTGCTGTACATCTCTAATCCGGCCAAAAGTGGCCCCCGCATTTTACAAATCCTAGGTCTCTTCTCGGAAGCCCCTGGACTGATCCTAAATCCTAGTAAATCCTTACTGGTTCCCCTCCACCAGTCTCGAGACTGTGTGGACTGGCAGCAAAACATTCCAGTACGGAGAAATAGCTTTAAATACTTGGGTGTGCATGTCTCCATGCTCCCTGAGCTAACATGGGAACTTAACATCACACCATTAACCAAGAAAATTAAAAATGATCTCCAGCGATGGAGGGACCTCCCCCTTAATCTACTTGGGAGAATCGCACTTTATAAGATGATGGTTCTCCCCAGACTCATCTATCTCCTCCAGAATTTCCCTCATCCAATTCCCATGAGATGGTTCAGAGAGATGGACTCACAGGCACGCCAATTCTTATGGAATGGCACCCGTCCCCGGTTGGCGCTTAAAACCTGCCAGAGAGACGTTTATGAAGGGGGACTAGGAATGTCCAACATCCATTATTATCATCTAGCAATGCAACTACTCGTGATTAATGATTGGATGGGGGGTGGATGGACAGACCCGGCGTACCGGCTAGAACTCCAGACAATGAGTATAATCTTTAATGCCCTATATGGTGGACCGATCTCGCGCGGGACCCCGGAAGTCACTTCCGGGGTGGTATTGCAGGGTTGGCGGACGGCTCAAAAGGTGACGGGGTGGTGGAGGCGCCTCACCCAGCAGACCCCACTATGGCAGGGGATGCACTTAAGGGAAGTGGCGGGCCTGGAGGGATTCCAGAAATGGGACAGCATAGGAATCTCTACAGTAGGTGACGTATGGGAGGGCTCACACATGCGTTCCTTTGAAGACCTCCAGAAAAGCTTTTCATTAAACAAAACGCAATTCCATAAATACCTCCAGATCCGTCACGCCCTATTGACAGAAGTGCAAACAGGAGACAATATACCTGAATATAGCCCTATGGAGGCGAGAGCACTGATGGGGAACCTGGGTAGGGGAGGCGTCTCCCAGATATATCGTACATTAATTACTATCACTGCCTGTTTCCAGGGGGGGGCTGCGTCAGAAATGGGAGGAATGGGTGGGTCCTATGGAAGAGGTGGACTGGAACGAAGCATTGGCAGCTAATACAAACCTACTATCTCCATGCGACCTACCTTACACCCGCCAAACTGCATAGGGCATGTCTCCGACCGGCAGCTGACTGCCCCCGCTGTATGAGCCCAGATGCAGATTTTTTCAACATGGTATGGACCTGCCCAATTATTAAAGCCTACTGGGGGGCGGTCACAAGGGAGATCTCAATGGCCTTACAGATAGACGTGGGGTTGACACCACTGCCACACCTGCTGGGGATCATGGGTGATACAAGACTGAGGAGAGCGGAACAAACCTTTCTAGGGGTGGCATGCCTGGTGGCCAAAAGAGACATAATGGCAGACTGGAAAACCAAATGCGCACTGGCTTTGACTAAGTGGAGACGAGGAGTGGATTGGTGTGCACAGCGTGAAAAACTCGTATACGAGGCTAGAGGATGCCCGCATAAATATAATAAGGTGTGGGGGAAGTGGGAGGCCTCAACAATTAACCTTTCTGCATGATTGACTGGCTCAACACTGGAGAGAGCCGGAACAAACCCCTCTCCTCCCCTCTCCTGATGGGTTAAATCATTCATGAAACGCTCCAACAGAGAGGTACACAATCTACTCGTTCAATGTGTTGTCTAGGACTTGGGATTGACCAATGTCCGGTGCCCGTTGGCGCCTAGTTACATGTATGTATCACTGTTTATTTTTTATTTTTTGCAAAACCAATAAAAATGTCTTCATTAAAAAAAAAAAGAAAAGGATACAAGCACCAATTCATAAGGATTGAGACTCATATAAACATTTAAAAAGTGATATCTTGACTTGTGCATATTAGATTGTTGTCATTTTGGTCTTATTTTATTCAGACAAATATTATCTCCTGGTGTGGAATGCTTTTTGTGGTTTTTTCACTGTGTTACTGCATGAGGTATTGCACAAATACTTTACACATTGCATTCTGAGTTAACCCTGCCTACTCTGCGCTAAGTTACTAGGGTGTGAGTACAGGATAATTTAGGTTCTGTTGTGACTTACTCTGACTAGGATTGTGGTCCCTACTCGGACAGGGTGCATACCTCTGCCAACTAGACACCCAATTTCTAAAATTTCTAACACAGTCCTCCTTTTTGACCTGATCACCCCCAAACTGGCCCATACTGGTGGATAGTGACTGGTACTACTAATCCGCCCCAGAGCCAGTGTTCTGTGTAAAGTGGATATGCAAATTATGCTAATTATTGTTTGCAGGATCAACCTAATTATCAGTCCTTAGTAAATGGTAGGGGTTAGAAATGGGGTCTTTTGTTGGCAGTCAGGTTATCCCCTGTCCAAACAAGGACCCTCACTCTAGTCAGGGTAAAAGAGAATCACCCTCAGCTAAAACCTGCTCACTCCCTTGGTAGCTTGGCACGAGCAATAGGCTTAACTTCAGAGTGCTAGGTGTAAAGTATTTGTACCAACACACACAGTACCTTAATGAAAACACTACAAAATGACACAACACTGGTTTATAAAAATAGAAAATATTTTATCTAAACAAAACAAGACCAAAACAATAAAATTCCACAGGTCAAGTCAAGTCAAGTTATCACTAAAAATGCAAAGAGTCTTCATGTAATTTTAAACACAACAGTAACGCTGTTAGCATGAAAATGTACCTTAGGTGTGTCAAAAATAACCCCGCATGGGAGAGTGTGCATAAAAAAGGGCTTGCGATGCGTCTATTTCACTCACGAGCTAGACCATACTTTGTTTCTTCTTTAGTTGGGTCGGCATGTGTTGTTGCGTCATTCCGATCAGCACTCTTGGGTCCGGGCAGGCCTTGCATTGTTTTTACACACCCAGCGGTGCTTGTGTCAGAAATCCAGCCGAACGATGATCCACGCAGTGCGGGTTGCGATCTCACCAGCCTCTGTCAGCGATGCTGTGCGTCGTTTCTCCAGCCCCAGGCATCGATCTTCGGGTCGCGTTGCAGGTGAGCGTCGATTTACAGGCACGAAGCCGGCTGCGCGTCATTTTTGTTCTCCCGCATGGCAGTCTGTGCGTGGATTTCTCTCTCCTGAGCTTCTCCTTTCAGGGACCCAGGAACTGGATGGGCACCACTTGGCAGGGTAGGGGTCTCTCCAGAGACTCCAGGTGCTGGCAGAGAGAAGTCTTTGCTTTCCCTGAGACTTCAAACAACAGGAGGCAAGCTCTAAATCAAGCCCTTGGAGAGCTTCACAAGAAGGAAGGCAACACAAAGTCCAGTCTTTGTCCTCTAGCACAGGCGGAAGCAGCAACTGCAAGATAGCTCCACAAAGCACAATCACAGGGAGGACAGCTCTTCTTCCTCAGCTCTTTAGCTCTTCTCCAGGCAGAGGTTCCTCATGGTTTCCAGAAGTGTTCTAAAGTATGTGGCTTTGGGTGCCCTTCTTATACCCATTTTGCCCTATGAAGTAGGCCTACTTCAAAGCAAAGTCTCTCTTGATTGTGAAATTCTGCCTTGCCCAGGCCAGGCCCCAGACACACACCAGGGGGTTGGAGACTGCATTGTGTGAGGGCAGGTACAGCCCTTTCAGGTGTGAGCGACCACTCCTCACCTCCCTCCTGGCATACATGGCTCATCAGGATATGCAGACTACACTGCAGCTCCCTTTGTGTCACTGTCTAGTGAGAGGTGCAACCAGCCCAACTGTCAAGCTGACCCAGTAAGGGAATTCACAAACAGGCAGAGTCACAGAAATGGTTTAAGCAAGGAAATTCTCACTTTCTAAAAGTGGCATTTTCTAACACAATGTTAAAATCAACTTTACTAAAAGATGCATTTTTTCAGTTGTGAGCTCAGAGACCCCAAACTCCACATGTCTATCAGCTCCCAAAGGGAATCCACACTTTGATCCTATTTAAAGGCAGCCCACATGTTAACCTATGAGAGGGACAGGCCTTGCAACAGTGAAAAACAAATTTAGCAATAATTTACTGTTAGGACATATAGAACACATTACTATATGTCCTACCTTAACCACACACTGCACCCTGCCCATGGGGCTAACTAGGGCCTACCTTAGGGGTGCCTTACATATAAGAAAAGGGAAGATTTAGGCCTGGCAAGTGGGTACACTTTCCAAGTTGAATTTACAGTTAAAAACGGCACACACAGACAGTGCAGTGCCAGGTCTGAGACATGATTACAGAGCTACTTATGTGGGTGGCACAACCAGTGCTGCAGGCCCACTAGCAGCATTTGGTTTACAGGCCCTGGGCACCGCTAGTGCACTTTACTAGGGACTCAATAGTAAATCAAATATGCCAATCATGGATAAACCAATTACATACACATTTTTTGTAGGTTAGCAGTGATAAAGTACCCAGAGTAACAAAAACAGCACACATCAACAACCTGGGAAACAGAGGCAAAAAGTTGAGGGAGACCACGCCAAGGATGAAAAGTCTAACAGTAGGGGCATGTAGGTTTAGGCAGATCAAATACTGAAACAGGCTAGTCATTCATGTTTACTGGCCCCTATGTCAGAAAGCGTCAAGGAGATTTGCAGCTTCTGTGTCACCTATCAGGCCAGTAGCAAGAAAGGGGACAAGCCATAGGCTCCCTTAATACTACTCCCAGTGGTTGGGATTCCCTTTAAGAGGGTGGAGATTGACATTGTTGGTCCCCTAGACCCACTAACTGCCTCAGATAACAGATACATTTTGGCGATAGTGGACTATGCCACCAGGTATCCAGAGGCAATACCCCTCAGAACAGTCTCAGTTCCCACAGTGGCTAGGGCCCTACTTTGTGTGTTCACCAGATAGGGGCAAAAACTGTATACCTGGCTATCTGAAAGCAATGTTGGATGAGTGTGGTGTTACCTATATGTTGACCACCCCCATCATCCCCAGTCTGATGGTCAGGTGGAGAGAATGAACAAGACCCTGAAGGGCATGATAATGGGTTTGTCTGACAAACTCAGGAGGGGATGGGATGTTCTCCTCCCATGCCTGAAGTTTGCATACAGGGAGGTACCACAAAAAGGAGTTGGATTCAGCCCCTTTCAGTTACTGTTTGGGCATCCTGTAAGAGGCCCAGTGTGTTTGGTAAGAGTGTCTTGGTAGAAGCCTCTCAAAGAGTCCAAGCAGCTGGGCCTGTGTTCACACATGGCTGAGTACATGAAAAAGGCAAGCAGCAACCTGGAGTCCAGCCAAGAGCTTGTGAATCTCTGGCATGACCAGAAGGCTACCATGCCTAAGTATCACCCAAGCCAGCTGTTGTGGGCTTTAGAGCCTTTGGCTCCTAGGGCACTTCAGGCCAAATGGACTGGGCCCTATCCATTTTTGTAAAAGAAGGGTGAGGTCACCTACCTGGTGGACCTTGGCACCTCCAGGAATCCTCACAGGATCTTGCATGTGAACAAACTAAAACTCCACCAGGACAGGGCAGACATGACCATGCTTCTGGTCAAAGATGAGGGAAAGGAGGAGGAGAGTGAACCTCTGGCAGACCTCCTATCCAACAGTGCACGAGATGGGTCAGTGGAGGGAGCAGTACTCTCTCCCAAATTGACAACCCAGCAGCGGAAAGACTGCAGACAAGTTTTGGAGCAGTTTGCTGAACTGTTCTCTTTGACCCTGCACCAATTGGTGTGTCCATGATATTGACAATGGTGACAGCTTACCTGTCAAAAATTAGTTGTACAGGTTGTCAGATCAGGTCAAGGCCAACATCAAATCTGAGGTAGCTAAGATGTTGGAGTTAAAGCTAATTGAGCCCTCTGTTAGTCCTTCAGCCAGTCCAGCAGTACTGGCACCCAAACCTAATCCACAAGGTGAAAAAGAAGAGCTAAGATTCTGTGTAGACTACATAGGTCTAAATGCAGTCATTAAGACTGACACTCACCCCATACCTAGCGCTGATGAGCTCATTGATAGTTTGGGAGCTGCTAAGTTCCTGACTACATTTGATCTGACATCAGGATACTGGCAGATTGCCTTAAGCCCAGGAGCTAAGGAGAGGTCAGCATGTTCTACCCCAGAGGGACACATTCAGTTCAAGGGGACACCCTTTGGGTTGAGAAATGCCCCTGCCACCTTCCAAAAGTTGGTGAACAGAGACTTCTCTGGGTTGGAATCTTTTAGTGCAGCTTATCTGGATAATATAGCTGGGAGGATCATCTACTCCACCTGAAGGAAGTGCTTCAGACCCTGCTCTAGGCAGGCCTGAAAATAAAGGCAAGCAAGTGTCAGAGATGGCAGAGTTCTGTGGTGTGCCTGGAGGCCATGTACAGCATCTCCACCCAAAGATCCATACTATGCTGGATTGGGAGGCATCTACAACCCAGGCTCAGGTTAGGGCCTACCTTGGCCTGACTGAGCATTCCCAGAGAAATAAAATGAAGTGCCATTGAGAGGGAGGCTTTTGCTGTGGTCTGGTCCCTGAAGAAGATGAGGCCATACCTGTTTGACACTCACTTCCATGTTCAAACTGACCAGAGACCTCTCAGACGGCTCATGCAAATGAGGGGGGAGAATCCAAAACTGATTAAGGTGGTCCATGTCCCTACGGGGCATGGACTTCACAGTGGAACATAGACCTGAGAGTGTCCATGTCAATGCAGATGGCATTTCCAGGGTTTTCCACTTAGCTGATGAGGTCTACCAGGGTGTAGGTTAGTACCCACCACCTTTCATCTGGGGGAAGGTCAGTGTAGGAAAGTTCTCCTTGCCCTGGTCACCCCAAAATCTTTGGACAGATACTTGTGGTTACTGATTCTTGGCTGTGCCCTGGGTACAGTCTAACCAGTCCCAGGGCCAGTGCTCTGTGAGAAGTGAATATGCAAATTAGGCTAATTATAATTGGCAGTATCATCCTTCCTGTAAGTCCCTAGTAGATGGTAAGGCATGTAGGTTTAGGGACCCCAGCATAGGTAGTGCACTGCTGATGTCCGCTGTGTTACTTTAAAGGCAGGACTGCGTTGCTGTCTGCTTTTAAGTTAAGGTTACCTTCAAATTATATTTTTGAATTAAATGTACTTCCAAAGTCTTAAACTACCTTATTTTCATATATATAAGTCACCCCTAAACTGTGTCCCAGGTGCCCCCAGGTTTGGGTACAGTGTAACTATAAGCAGGGACCTTATAAAAGATGTTTTATAAGCCCTGGTGAGGATAAATAGACAAATTTGTTTTTTCACTTATTGTAGTGTATGTCCTCCATTGGCTAAAATGGAGAGACTTTATTTTAAATTAATAAAGTCCCAAAAGGAGCTACATATTTCAGGTTTGGTATCAAACTGATTGTTATAGTAAATCCAACAACTGCCCATTGTTGAATTTAATATAACTAGTTCAGGCAAAGAGTTTTAGAACTCCATCTGAAAGTTGCCAACATCACCTCTGTAGTGCCCTTCTCTGATTGGCCAGCCTCTGGCAGCCTGGCCAGGCTGCTTAGATGAAGTGTGAAGTGGCCTGGGCTGAAGACAAACTAAGTGCCTGCGGGGAGGAGATCTGCCTCAGCAGATTGTGAAACAGGGTGGGTTAGAGCAGCCAAGCTGCTCTTCAAAGAAGGGAAGGACATTTGAAGTAGCTCAGGAACTCCCCCATTTCCTGCAAAGCCAGACAACCAGGTGCCCCTTTATTAGATTAGGAGAGGCCAGGAAAGGGATGTGATAAGGAATTGTAGCCACACCAGTGGGTGGACTCAGCCAGACCTAACCTCCAAAAGTCAGAAACTGCTGTTTTGGACTGCTAAAGAATGTTGCTCCCTGGGATTGATTTTTGCCACACTTTTCAGGAAGTGGTCATCTAAGAGGGTGGTGGCCTGCCTGTGATTGAACAGTTGTCCCCACTCTCCTATTTTTCACCCCTGGAGCACGGATAAATATGGCAGAGTTGCACCCACTCATCAGATCCCTCCAAGGAACAAGAGAAGAAGAAGAAGGGCTGCCCTGCTGGACCCCTAACCTGTACCTGGACACTGTACTCTGAAGGACTGCAACAGCTGTGCACTTGAGCTTCACAACATGAAGGACTTTACCTGGCTTTAACTGGTTCAAGAAAGCACTCCCTGCTTGTTACACGTGAACAGTAGCTAATCAGAGTCCCCTGCATCATATCCTGAAGACACTGACCAGCTGACCAGTATCCAGTTGTCATTTTTGAGTTTGAGCCAGGTGCATTCTGGGAGTTGGAGTCCTAACCTTCAAGGAGCAACTCAAACCATCTGGAACCTTAGGGAGAGCTGTGTACTCCTAAAGGACCTTCAAAGACCTTCTGGAAGAAGATGCAAAAGTTTAGAGAAGATTGAAGAACTTTTGGAAGAAAGCTTCATAAAGGGACTGACCCGACGTTGTGGGTCAAGCGGGCTTACATCAACTGCGACTTGGCCTGACTTGAAGGTTTGTCGTGCTGAAAAGTTCTGGGGCCCCAGAATTCCAGGATTTAACAGGGGGCTCCTGGAAAGGCACTCCGACGACGTCAACTCAAAATCAGCTTGCTGTGGAGGGTCGTCTTACATCACAGAGGAAAAGCTCCAATAAGGTGACAAAGTGGCTCACAAAAAGTTGATTGTGACTTCCCGCACAGCATATCTGAGGAGGGCTCCATGTTCGTCGGATCCAATGTCAACTTTTGCCCTTATTTAGAGTTGGTGGGCTGTCTTTCTGACATTGGGAGCTGTCAGCTCCCACCAAGCAAAAGCAAACAGCTACGTCCTGGGGGTGGGCACCCCCGGGACATAGCAGGAGCCAGTCCTGAGGGTGGCGGTCCCCAGGGTAATCTTTGGCTCCTCAAGTGGGGGCGAGTGCCCCCTCTCCAAAGTTACACATCCCCAAGAAGGTGGTGGTCCCTAGGGCTTGGAGGTACGAAACGGACCCCCTTTATTCTTTTTTTTGTAAGCCCTGGGAAGGTGGTGGTCCCCAGGGCTGAAGAGGGCCTGCAAGGCCCCCCACATCACATCACATTATAGTCCCGAGGAGGTGGTGGTCACTGGGGCTGCATGGGGGGGCCCAAACACATAACGTTTTTAGTCCCGGAAAGGCGGTGGTCCCAGAGGCTACTCCTGCAAGTAAAATTAACGATGCCCTCGGGACTTGGCCCACTCGGGGCTACAGAATAACGAAGTGCGGGAGCCTGCACTTCGTTTTTTAAAAATGATTTCCCCAGATATGCAAATCCACTGTGAATCACAGAAAAACATTTAAAAAAATGCTTTTTAGCTCTGGGGTGTCCCTATGGGACCCCAGCACCAAGACTAAGGGGACAGGGTATCCATACCCTGGCCCCTTTTGTTTTGTTTGCACTTTTGTCTGCTGCTCCGCTGAACTGAACTATCAATGTGGCGGCTAACACTTCCTTGTTGAAGTGTTGATAGCCAATCAAGCATGACAATAGAAGGGGTCGTGAATCCTTCAAATCCTACCTTTATTTACACATTTTTATTTTCATTCTTTTTCTAAAACTACTGCACAGATTTACACCAAAAAGCAAAAAGCCTCTTTCTGGACCAAGAGCTACCCTTCTGCCAAATTTGGTGCAATTTCGTCCACTGGTATTGGCGCTATCGCAGTTCAAAAACCCTATGGAAAAATGAATGGGGAAAAAGCGTTTTGAAACCCCCATTTTTCTCAACCCACACTTGACGATCACCCTGAAACTTTCCAGACAGCAGCTGACGAGAGTGTAAACGTTTTTGGGAAGATCTTGCGAAGATTCATGAACCAGCGCCACAGATATTGGCAAATCAAAAAATGCCTTTTCTATAGAAACTAGGTCCTAACTATAACTACCTAGTGGTGACCGCTACTAGGTAATCTATCTATCTATCTATCTATCTATCTATCTATCTATCTATCTATCTATCTATCTATCTATCTATCTATCTATCTATCTATCCATCAACACCCTAACTTTAGTATGACATATATAATTTTTGTCACTGAATAAAACATAGGTTACAGGGACGTTATAGTTACATTCTGAATTTACTCACACAAAACAAAAAAAATTCACTAGTTATAGTTACAATTATTTCCTGTAACTATAACTCATGCCCTAAGGATACTATATTTTGCTCCATGTACAGATTTGTTACAGTGATACAATCAATGATGTTATAAAAGATATAGGGGGTCATTACAACATTGGCGGGCGGCCAATGCGAACGCATTACAGCGGTGCCCATTACAACATCCCGCTGGGCTGGCGGGCGCAAACCTAGTTTACGCCCGCCGGCCCAGCGGGGATGAGGCCGCAACATAGGAGCCGGCTCCTAATGGAGCCGGAGGTGTTGCGGCCGTGCGACGGGTGCAGTTGCACCCGTCGCGCTTTTCACTGTCTGCTATGCAGACAGTGAAAAGCTGCACGGGGCCCTGTTAGGGGGCCCCTGCACTGCCCATGCAAGTGGCATGGGCAGTGCAGGGGCCCCTAGGGGCCCCAGGACTCCCCTTACCGCCAGCCTCTTCCTGGCGGTGCAAACCACCAGAAACAGGATGGCGGTAGGGGGGGTCATAATCCCCAGGGCAGCGCTGCCCTGGCGGATTATCACCGCCGGGGCTAAAACGGCAGGAAACCGCCGGCCCCGGCGGTGTGACCGCTGCACTACCGCCGCGGTCGTAATACGGGTCTCCGTACCGCCAGCCAGTTGGCGGTACGGACGCCACATTACCCCTGGCGGTCGTCGTAATAACCCCCATAATGAGTGCTGTAATAACTGGGGTAATTAGCAGTACATGGCAAGGGCGTGTGTTAGAGTTACTTTAAGGCACTGGAGGGTGGTGGTCACCAGGGCCCTTAATGGCTCCTTGAGGAGGGCCACAGGCAGGTGGTGGTCTCCAGGGCTGGGGGTCAAAGACAGACCCCTTCTATTCTTGAAATTCAGCCCCAGGAAGGAGCTAGTACCTGGGTCTGTGGGAGCCTGTGCCCCCCCTTAATATAAGTAAATTGTCCCAGGCAGGTGGCAGTCCCCAGGGCTGCAGGGCGGGCTGCATGGTCCCGCACACAAATTTCTTATTTAAACCGGGGAAGGTAGCAGTACCTGGGGCTCTGGGGGAGGCCATAGGCCCTCTGTAATTTTTAAAATGTTATTTTGCCCCGGGGAGGTGGTGGTCCCTGGGACTGTAGGGGGGCCCATGGCCCTACGCATGATTAGCCCTATGAAGGTGGCGGCCGGAGGGCTCTGGGAGAAGCCATATGGTGTCCCCCATATCAAAACATTATTTTGCCCTGGGGTGGTGATGATCCACAGGGCATTGGGGGCTGCACCCCCCACATTTTTCAGTTTGATTGCCCCAGGAAAGTGGCAGTCCCGGGGGCTAACAGAAGCCCTAAAGGGAGGCCTCATGTGCTTCCCTCATTTATTAAAGCCCCCAATGGCCCCGGGACTTGGCCCACCAAGGGGCTAATTAAAAGAAACATGTAGAAAACAGCCTATTTTTTTAAACATTGGAAAATCTGTTGATTTTACTGACATTTTAAAAAAAAACTTTTTAGCCTTGGCAGGGTCCCTAGGGGACCCCAGCACCAGAGCTAAGGGGTCAGGATGTCACTATCCAGGCCCCTTTTCTTTATTTTTAAGTTTTTGGGGGGGATTAGATCACTGTCAACACTTCCTGGTTGAAGTGTTGGCAGTTAACTAGATATCAGCACGGGAACAGTTAGATCCGCGGAGGATCTGCACCCCTAAATACCAATTTTTTTAAACTCTAATTACTCCAAAACTACTGAAGGGATTTACACCAAATCACAAAACGCATGCTTTCTGGTGCATTCAAATAGGGAGCTGACTAAGGATGAGATCTCGTTCCTGGAGCTAGGACTTTCTTTTTGCCCTACAATGAATTGCAAATATGCAGAGACCAGAATCGATTTATATTTGTTTATTAGAAAAATGAAACTCTTGAAATTGCATAAGCTCTTGAAAAGCAACATCCCACAGGGTCAGTCTATCTGAATGATCTTATGGGGATATATAAGTTTTAGTGACATTTGAATCCCTGCAAAGAGAAGGAAGCGGGGAAGATCCAAATGTAGATCTCAATCTGTGCTGGATACTCTAGGTGTGGATACTAGTAAACCAAGGCCCATATTTATACTTTTTGACGCACAACTGCGCCAACGCAGTTGTGCGTCAAAAATTTTACCGCCGGCTAATGCCATTCCAACGCGCCATGCGGGCGCCTTATTTATGGAATGACGTTAGCCGGCGCTGCGGACTGGTGTGCGTAAAAAAAAATGACTCACACTTGACTTGTGCATCAAAAAATGGGGCAAGTCAGGTCTGAGGCAAAATTCAGGCCTCAAACCGGATTTGCACCATTTTTTTTTACGCCCAACCTCCACTGACATGACTCCTGACTTAGCAAAGACAGGAGTAATGCCCCCTTGCCCAATGGCCCTGCCCAGGGGACTTATGTCCCCTGGGCAGGGTCATTGGGCATAGTGGCATGTAGGGGGGCCCAAATCAGGCCCCCCTATGCCACAAAAAAAATCTGAAAAAAAATACTTACCCGAACTTACCTTTACTTCCCTGGGATGGGTCCCTCCATCCTTCGGTGTCCTCCTGGGATGGGCAAGGGTGGCAGGGGGTGTCCCTGGGGGCAGGGGAGGGCACCTCTGGGCTCCTTCCGAGCCCACAGATCCCTTAACGCCTGCCCTGACCCAGGCGTTTAAAAACAGCGCCCATCAGGCTGTGCCTCGTTTTTTAAGGCCCACCCCCTCCTGTGCGTCAAAATGACATCAGAGTATAAATATGGGGCACAGGCCTTAAAGTCATTTTTTGGAAAGGAACATCTACCTTGCATATAATTAACGCAAGGCTGGTTCCCCCTTCCAAAAAATGACGCACATGGTGGAGTATAAATATGCCCCCAAGGGGTAGTCGGTTTAAACCCAAATCCCCTATGATAATATTGATGTTTTTCATGACACCTTCTTTAAAGAATTGGTAGCATTGAGGATTAAAGTGCGGAGGCATATTTATAATCTGTCAGCTGCACAAATTGAAGCCCTCAGGGCATTGCAATCAAATGCCGCAATGGTCATCAAACCCTCTGATAAGGAAGGTAAGGTGGTTGTTATGGATGTGACCATGTATGAGATAGAGGTTGTGAGACAACTAAGTCAGATGAAATGCTATCAAGTCATCAGTTTTGATAGATATAAACAAGGGATTTCAACATACCAGAATCTTTGAATGGATTTGAGAGATCAGGGTATGCTCCATGATGAAGAGTATGCCTTTATTAGAAAGGATCACCCCAGAATTCCAGCGTTTTACATGCTACCAAAAGTTCACAAGAATATGTCTAATCCTCCGGGGCAACAAATCGTCTCCTCTAAAGAAGTCATCCAAGAGAATAAGATTATGTATATTGACAATTTTTTAGCCCTACTTGTGCCCTCATATTGCAGCGATAGTGGTGATTTTCTGAGTAAGATTAACAATCTTAATTGGGACAAAATGTTTTTGATGATAACTATGGATGTGGTGTCATTGTATACTTGTACTGACCATGAATTTGGGCTACATGCCTGTGAGCATTTTCACTAACTAGATCTATGAGTTTTCTGGAACATAATTGTGTACTCCTAGAGATGATACATTTTTTTTCCTTAGGGAAAATATTTTCATATACAATGGAACTCTATACCTCCAGAAGGTTGAGACCACGACGGTTACCTGCTTCGCCCCCTGCTTTGTGAATCTTGTGATGGGCTGGTGGCAGGAGTAGGTGGCCTGGGCAGAGGTCAATGCAGAGTACATTGCAACATCTTTTTATTTGGACCAGGTATATTGATGATTTTATCTTATTATGGAATGGTCCATTGCAGAAAGAAGAGTCGCTCATGCAGAAATTGAATAATAACCCCTATAACCTGAGATTCACTACCATGATCCGTGACAGAGAGACTCATTTCTTGGATGTGAGCTACTGGGTGGATAACGGGAAAGTACAGACTACTGTCCATTGCAAATTCACTGCGTGTAATTGCATCTTGCACTATGACTGCCACCATCTCCAGGCCTTAAAGAATAGCATATCCTATGGGGAGACATTACAGTTTAAAAGAGTGTGTAGCACTAAGGAGGTCTTAAGTAATCAGTTGGTGCAAATGAGAAGTAGGCTTCCAGATAGAGGGTATAGACAATAGATTCAGGATGTGGCTGAAAAGAAAGCGGGCCCTTTAAGGGAATAATTGCTCTAATCTAATAGAAGATGTAGGCAGAGGTACACAGGAATCTGTTTTATCTTAACATGTGTATCTTCAAAGAAAATCAGGAACTAGTTAGGTAGACATTGGGATATTCTGAAGAAGGACTTGGTCATTGGTCCAGAATTACCTGGACATCCAGCAATCACTCATAGGAAAGGGAGGACTTTGGGGAATTCCCTTACACATGGCTACCACATGGGAGCATGTGCCACATGTGGCTATCAAGGCATAATGGAGTTTTCAGGTGTACCGACTGTAAGGAATGCAAACATATAACTAATACTACTGAGTTCCAAACACTTGAATAACATTAACACAGTAAAATTACCCAAAGTCTAACATGTTCCTCTGAATATTGTTTATTTGTAATACATTGACCCTGTTTTCTCCTGTGTGTAAGGAGCACTATCTTTCCATGGCAAAAGTGCATCTTGGAACATCAACGGGCCATCCAAAATTCAGACTTTACTTAACCAGTGGCAAGATACTTTTCTCAAAGATATGATAAAAATATTTTGCTTTGTGTTTTTTTGCTATTGACCGTGCTATTAAAAGTATACAGGGTGTCGGCAGAGTGAAGCAATTGAAGAGTCTGGAGTCTAGATTTATTCTTAACTTAAATAAAATATTTCCATATGGATTAAATAAGAATGAGGAGATGTAAGTGCAGGTAGGTTTATGAATTTCCATTGACCATGCAGAGTTATAGTTAACTGTTTCTCCCTCATTGTTGTGATATTTGCACTCTGGGAAATGAGTCTAGTAATCCACACATATTTTATCCTATTATATATCTTTTTTGACATAACGTAGGTATATGGAATGTCAATTGTTATTGCATTTTATCCTGTCAAGCTACCCCACTTTGGTCATTATATGCTGTTTATCAATTTGTATATGATTTTTTTCTAATATTTATCTGTTAATTAATGAAGTTGTGCAATGTTTTGCTTTGATCATTATTTTTATCTAGGGTGTGACATGAAGCCATCAGATTAAAGGCACTGACCCAAAAATGTGAAATGTATCTTTCCAACCAATCTTTCATTATGTTTCCCTAATAATAGTATGGGAATGATGATGTAGACATATACACATTCCTTGATGTATTGATTGACATTTCTTTTTTCTTCATGTGTAGGAACTGACCTATATTTGAATTTTGATTATCGATGTGATGATGATGATTTTTGGACTCAAATGAATTGAGTCGCATGGAGCACTGCAGTCTGTTTAGAGTGGTTATTACTGTATTGTATTTATTTTTTAAGGGAAATGGGGCACATTCACCTTTAAAAAGGTTGTAGCAATTTGAAATGCGTTGGAGCAGCTGAGTCCATGTCCTTGAATAAAAATTGCTTCACTACTCTTGGAGTGCCCTCATTATCTCTACTTTGCAAGTAGTTTGCAAAAAAACAAAAACAAACAGCCCTGGACCAAAAATATGTGTATAATATATATATATATATATATACACACATATATATATATATATATATATATATATATATATATATATATTACTTCCAAAAACAAAGCGCAGCACTCCAAAAGACTTTGGGCCTCATTCCGAGGCCGGCGGGCGGCGGTTGCTGCCCGCCTGGCGGGAACCGCCATATGGCCGCTCCGCGGTCGAAAGACCGCGGAGGCCATTCTGGCTTTCCCGCTGGGCTGGCGGGCGACCGCCAGAAGGCCACCCGCCAGCCCAGCGGGAAACCCCTGCCCACGAGGAAGCCGGCTCCGAATGGAGCCGGCGGAGTGGGAAGTGTGCGACGGGTGCAGTAGCACCTGTCGCGAATTTCAGTGTCTGCTAAGCATACACTGAAATTCAAAGTGGGGCCCTCTTACGGGGGCCCCTGCAGTGCCCATACCAATGGCATGGGCACTGCAGGGGCCCCCAGGGGCCCCACGACACCCCTCACCGCCATCCTGTTCCTGGCGGTCGGAACCGCCAGCAACAGGATGGCGGTGAGGGGGTCGGAATCCCCCTGCTGCGCCGCCATGGGGGATTCCTTAGGGCAGCGGAAAACCGGCGGGACACCGCCGGTTTTCCTGTTCTGACCGCGGCCATACCGCCGCGGTCAGAATGCCCTGCGGAGCACCGCCAGCCTGTTGGCGGTGCTCCCGCCGACCCCGGCCCCGGCGGTCCTTGACCGCCGGGGTCGGAATGACCCCCTTTGTCTAATTCTTTAATGTCTTCCAAAACAGGCCATTATCACCACCAACTCATTTCGACTATCGCAGTCTTGATCACGGTAAGTAAGTGCATCTTTTTTTTTGCCTATATATATGCTCCCACCACATTGTAAACTAAAAATACATATAACGAACTACCAACAAAATGTCTAGTACATTTTCACAGACTTTACTGATCACTTTCTCTATTCTACTACTTATACATTATTTTTACATATGCAAAGCTGTGTATTTCAGAGACATGTCTATGTCATCTCTCCCCATGAATGTAGCTATTCTTTCAAACTCCTACACATGATCTATCGACCACTGGTGATATCGTTTTCTTCTATATTAGATATTGCTCAGATCTATAATAATAAGGGATATAGTATCCCTGACCTACCCCTTGTAGGCATCATTACAGCATAGTCTGGTCCTAAGTCCTCTGGAGAACTATCCATTAATCTGATCTCCCCTAGGAATATCTCCAGTGTCCCAATCTTACCACCTATCCACTTCCGGGTCCCTTTGCAAGACCTATGGACATTGTACACCTTAGGGAATCATGCACCTTTCCTATTTTGACATGACATTCGTACCTACTATCCAAATACCAATGCATTTTGTTACATCTCCCATAGCAAATCTATGAATCACCATCATGGTTCTGTCTGCTGATCTTAACATAAGTATCTCTGTGCTTAGATATTGCACAGTTACATCCTATCTCTAGTCATAAAACTAGTGGCAGTGCCTATTTGTACATTTTCTATAGATGACTGTGCATTTCCTTATCTTCCTTCAATCAATACAGTATCTTGGTCTTGAGTCTAGTAATCATTTTTTACTCCAAACGTCTTAGCTTCAGTGTCCTGTCACCTCTTGTTTCATGTTTCTTTACCCATGCTATGCCATAGTAGCGCATGTGTAGCCAATCTGCTCCATCATGACATTGTAGGTGCTTGGGAAGGTATAATTCATATCTCCATTTTGTACTGCCCTTATATGTTCCAATATCTGTTTTTTCAGGGGTCAGATCATACATCCCACATATCTTAGCCCACATAGGCTCTCTAAGGCATATACAACAAATGAGGTGTCACATGTTATTTTATCCTCTATGGGTATATTTCTTCCTTTATAGTCCATATACTCCTTTTTATTAATACCAGTCTGGCACGCCTTGCCCTTATTGCATCACACAAATGCTTTTTTCTTTTGTTGTAACCAATTCACTGGTGTCGTCATCTCAAAGTGGCTTTTTACTAGATGGTCTTTCAAAAAGGGTGCTCTCCTACAGGTCACATCTGGTCACAACCCTAAAACTGTGCCAATATTTGGATCCTTATTTATCACAGTCCAATATTTATTTAATATATATTCTCTTTACTATAAATCAAAATTAATCTGATAGTAGAATCATCCACCTCTTTGGATGAATTTGGATTGTTCATAAGTAACTGTGTACGTGTGAGGGATCTTGCTCTCTCCTCTCCTTGTCTCACATCCTGATATTTGCATCCTCTTTTGAGGAATCTCTGTTTTGTTTCTCTGAATTTGCTTCCCATTTCACTATCATTAGAACAGTTTCTCTTCATCCTAATGAACTCACCATAGGGGATACTTTTCTTTAATGATGTTGGAAGAAAGCTAGAACAGTGTAACTCACTGTTAGTTGCAGTGGACTTATGGTGTAAAGTTGTCTGTATTGTGTTCTCCTAAACATACCCTGTCACATCCAAAAATTCTATCAATGTCCTGCCCATTTTATATGTAAACTGTAGGCCCTCATTGTTCACCTTCAATATGTCTATAAACTCCTTGCATTGGTCTTCTGGGCCATTCCAAATATAGAAAAGGTCATCTATGTACTGGAGCCACATGACGATTTTTTCCGTGTATACATCATTCTCCTCTCTCCAAGCCACATGCTTCTCCCACCAGCCCATAGTAAGGTTTGCGTAGCTTGGAGAGAAGGAAACTCCCATGGCAGTTCCACAGATTTGAGAGTACATTTGATGATTAAAGATGAAGATGTTATTCCTTAGGCATAATTCAACCATCTCTGAGTGTTTCAGCTCATGAATGCACCTTTGTTGATAAATGCAGGTCAAAACGATGAAAGATGAAATAAGCAAATGTAGGGAGGGATATCACTGAAAGTGATATCAAGGGGGTCATTCCAACCCTGGCGGTCATCGACCGCCAGGGTGGATGACCACGGAAGCACCGCCAACAGGCTGGCGGTGCTTCCCTGCCCATTCTGACCGCGGCGGTAAAGCCGCGGTCAGAAAAGGGGATCCGGCGGATTCCCGCCGGATTTCCCCTGTCTGGGCTGAATCTCCATGGTGGCGCTGCAAGCAGCGCCGCCATGGAGATTCCGACCCCCTTCCCGCCACCCTGTTTCTGGCGGTTTTTACTGCCAGGAACAGGATGGCGGGAACGGGTGTCGTGGGGCCCCTGGGGGCCCCTGCACTGTCCATGCCACTTGCATGGGCAGTGCAGCAGCATGATTTTCACTGTCTGCATAGCAGACAGTGAAAATCGCGACGGGTGCAACTGCACCCGTGGCACCCCTGCAACACCGCCGGCTCATTTCGGAGCCGGCTTCTATGTTGCAGGGCCTTTCCCGGTGGGCCGGCGGGCGCTCCTTTGACCGCCCAAGTGTCTTAAAGTTAAGATATTACTATAAAAACACTAAAAAAGTGTCTTAAGTTCTCCTAGAAATAACAAGGGTCTCTTGTAGTGCAAAGTACCTGGTTTGCATTGAAAAATCCTTGCAAGGGACCGGAGAGGAGGAGATGCGTGGAAAACGGTGAGTGTACGTTGGTTTCGCCCATTCGCACACAGACTTGCGTAGTTATTTTCCACGCGGGGAAGATGCTGCGTCGATTTCCCGGCACGCGGACTTCGATCCTCTTTGGGTTGCAGGGTTTTCAGACGCCGCATGGATGGTGCGTGGAATCTTGGGCTTGCGGAGCGAAGTCACAGGGGCTGCGTTGATTCCGGTAGGCGATGCGTGAAATTTTCTTCCACATGGCAGGCGCTGCGTCGATTCCTCTCAGGAAGTCAGACGGGGTAGTTCTGAGTCAGCTTGCATCGGCTTGCATCGATCCAGTAGGGTTGTGCGTTGAAGTTCCAGTCGTGTCGCTGGTGCTGTGTCGATCTTCTGTCGCCAAGTCGGGCTGTGTCATTCCGGACTCGGCGAGCAGTGAATTTTTCACTGCGAGCAGGCTGTGGATCGTTCTTGGCAGGTGGTGCGTCAAATTTTCGCCGCACAGGGATTTTAGCTGCAGGAGAGAAGTCTTTTTGGTCCTGAGACTTCAGGGAACAGGAGGCAAGCTCTATCCAAGTCCTTGGAGAGCACTTCTGCAGCAAAGCAAGAGAGCACCAAGACAGCAGAGCAACAGCATGGCAACAGTCCTCTTCAGCAAACAGTCAGGTGAGTCCTTTAGGCAGCCAGGCAGTTCTTATAGTCAGAGTGCAGGGTCTGGTTCAGGTTTCTTCTTCAGGAAGTGTCTGAGGTGACAGGGCAGAGGCCCTGTTTTTATACCCAAATGTGCCTTTGAAATGTGGGAGACTTCAAAGAGTGGCTTAGAAGTGCACCAGGTCCCCTTTCAGTTCAATCCTGTCTGCCAGGGTCCCAGTAGGGGGTATGGCAGTCCTTTGTGTGAGAGCAGGCCCTCCACCCTACCAGCCAAGGAAGACCCATTCAAAATGCAGATGTATGCAAGTGAGGCTGAGTATCCTGTGTTTGGGGTGTGTCTGAGTGAATGCACAAGGAGCTGACAACTAAACCCAGCCAGACGTGAATTGTAAGGCACAGAAAGATTTAAGTGCAGATAAATGCTCACTTTCTAAAAGTGGCATTTCTAAAACAGTAATATTAAATCCAACTTCACCAGTCTGCAGGATTTTGTATTATCATTCCGGCCATACTAAATATGACCTTCTTACTCCTTTCAGATCAGCAGCTACCACTCAAACAATGTATGAGGGCAGCCACAATGTTAGCTTATGAAGGGAGCAGGCCTCACAGTAGTGTAAAAACGAATTTAGGAGTTTTACACTACCATGACATGTAAACTACACAGGTACATGTCCTGTCTCTTACCTACACAGCACCCTGTTCTAGGGGTTACCTAGGGCACACCTCAGGAGTGTCTTATGTGTA
This sequence comes from Pleurodeles waltl, assembly GCF_031143425.1. Taxonomy (NCBI): domain Eukaryota; kingdom Metazoa; phylum Chordata; class Amphibia; order Caudata; family Salamandridae; genus Pleurodeles; species Pleurodeles waltl. Next base: position 951,096,464 of record NC_090445.1, read on the forward strand.
GGAAAAGGGGAGTTTTAGACTTGGCAAGTACTTTTAAATGTCAAGTCGAATTGGCAGTGAAACTGCCCACACAGGCCTTGCAATGACAGGCCTGAGACAAGGTTACGGGGTGACTGAAGTGGGTGGCACAATCAAGGCTGCAGGCCCACTAGTAGCTTTTAATCTACAGGCCCTGGGCACATATAGTGCACTCTACTAGGGACTTATAAGTAAATTAAGTAGCCCAATCGGGTGTGATCCAATGTTACCATGTTTAGAGGTAGAGAGCATATGCACTTTAGGACTGGTTAGCAGTGGTAAAGTGCGCAGAGTCTAAAAAACTGCAAAAACAGTATCTCAAAAGTGGAGGGAGGCAGGCAAAAAGTTAGGGGTGACCACCCTAAGGCTATCAAGTCTAACACCCATGATGGATAGATCATGTATAGGAGTTTGAAAGATTAGCTGCACTCATGGGGAGAGATGACATAGACACGTCTCTGAAATACACAGCTTTGCATATGTAAAAATAATGTATAAGTAGTAGAAATAGAGAAAGGGATCAGTAGTGTCTGTGAAAATGTACTAGACATTTTGTAGGTAGTTCATCATATGTATTTTTAATTTACACTGTGATTATGGTTGTTTTGCAATACATCTCCCAGAATGCTACATAATGGCAGAGGGTAGAAGCATATATATAGGCAAAACAAAAGATGCACTTACTTACTGTGATCAAGAATACGATAGTTGAAACGTATTGGTGGTGATAATGGTCTGTTTTGGAACACATTTAAGAATTAGACAAAGGTGGTCATTACAACATTGGCGGTAAAAGCTGCTTACTGCCGTGCAAAAGACCGCCAACACACCACCGCGGAAATCTGCCACAGCTATTATGACCCACATCTCGGAATCTACCAAAACACCCACACAAGTATGCCACATCAAAGGTCAGTGATAAACTGGCGAAAACAAATCCTCCACCAACAGAAATACGCCCACACTATCATGACACACGAATCCACGCAGCAGTCTTTCATCCGCGGTATTCCATTGGCGGTACACACTGCCACGCTCAAAATACACACACTCTTACAAAACACTACCACATTGGACAATCCAAAATACACATACCTGAGACACATACACACACCACTCCCACACACCCATTACAATATAAAACACACACCCACATCACCCACAAACCCTTACTACCAAAAATTCAGAAAGAAGGCCAGAGAGAGACACCACCAGCAAAAACAACAGCATCCACAGGCACACAACACCATCACCCACACAACTTCCACGCACCTCACACAACACACTACTACATATCACCACACTTATCACACACACTCCACCCCACACATCACCTACACCACCCCATGGCACGGCAATGACACCCCAGGTTCTCGGAGGAGGAGCTCAGGGTCATGGTGGAGGAAATCGTCTGGGTAGAGCCACAGCTATTCGGAGCACAGGTGCAGCACACCTCAATTGCAAGGAAGATGGAGCTATGGCGAAGAATAGTGGACAGGGTCAACACAGTGGGACAACACCCAAGAAATCGGGAGGACATCAGGAAAAGGTGGAACGACCTACGGGGGAAGGTGCGTTCCGTGGTCTCAAGACACCACATGGCGGACTGGCAGCGGACCCCCATCTCCTCCCCCACAACTAACAACATGGGAAGAGCAGGTCTTGGCGATTCTGCATCCTGAGGGCCTCGCAGGAGTAGGTGGAGGAATGGACTCTGGTAAGTCAAATCTTAACTATTACATCCCCTACCCTACCTGCATGCCAGCACATACCCCCACCCTCACCCTCACCCCATCACTCTAACTCCTCACAAATGTCCCAACATCACAAACCACACATCCTAACACCAAGCCTTGCATGCAACAACAAAGCATGGACACCCAATACTAAAGCATGCCCACTGCACATACCCATACACCCCCCTAAACCACCATCACACAAGCTCCCACACAGGAATGCTAGCACTGGGGTACACGCTCACCCACCCATTGCACACCATTACACACACAGATTTAACATACATTCTTTTATACCCCTGCAGGACCCCTACCCAACGTCACCGGACAGGAGGGTCCACACATTTCCACACCACCAACAGAAGAGGCCCACAGTGATGACATCACCTCTGTCCAACTGGATCTAGATGACCAGTCCGGACCATCAGGGACCTCTGGACAGTCGGTTCCCCTCACACAGGCACAGGCCACCACAGACCTTCCCCCCTCTGGAAACATCAGCAAAGCAACCCCCCAGCGGGCCCATACCTCCGTCCCCAGGACACGTCAATCAGCTGTGTGTCCACCACTACAGGGAACCCAGGATAACCCACCACCCCAACAACAACAGGGACCTGGTGGCAGTGGCAGTGGGCACACGGTCCAGGAGACGGAGGCACGGGAACACAGGGGAACTGGGAGGGCTGCCGCGCGACAGAGGGCGGACAGGCCAAGGGAACCCACTCTCCACGAGGCCCTCTCCTCCATCATGGGAGCATACCACCTCTCCCAGGAGACGATGGCAACGGTACTGGCCAAGTTTCAGGAGACCCAGCGCATGCAGGAGGAACAGTATATGGGCTTCAGGGAGGAACTCAGAACCATCAGCTCCACCCTGGGCACCATCGTAGGGGTGCTGAAGGAAGAACTCAACACCAGGAGGGACAATGTGGCACTACAAGGGGCCCCTGACACTAGCATGGACGATGAACTGCCCACCACCTCTGCCAGCGCTAGTGGACAGGACGCCCGCCACAGGACCACCACACCAGCACCCCACCCCCTGCCGAGGGAGAACAACCCCGCAAACGGTCCCCGAGATCCAGGAACAAGCCAGAGAACGATGCCAAGACCCCCGCCAAGAAATGAGACCACCCTGATTGTCATCCTACTGTCCCACTTTGTCACCCTGTCCATAATTAAACTGCCCCAGCTCCACTTCCTATGCCCATATGGGCAATGCACCTATGAGACTAATAGACTGGATTCTGCCATGGACACTCCTCCGCCATCACCCCTCACGATTTCACTACCCCCTCCAATATTTTGCATTTAAATAAACACACATAAAGCACAAAATGATCTGGAGTCTGTCTGTGATTTCGAAATAGTGTATTTGCAATTACAGTGACAAAATGTTTTTTAAATAGCAATGTCAACATACCTATGTCGCACAGCTCTAGTCCATGAGGAATCTAAGCAGATGTCACACAGTGGGACCCACATCTGTGAAACCGTAAGGAAAAGTGACAACTCAGTGACCATACACTGGGTGAAAACGACAGACAGGAGAGAGGTAGTAGTGTAAAAGTACATGTAGTAGGCAGTATTGTATTCTTACCTGTGTTTCACTGGAAATATTGCTGGATCACTGAGTCCCTGTTCTGCATGTCTACTTCCTCTGCTTCCTCCTCATCACTGTCCACAGGCTCCGCAGCTGCCACAACACCGCCATCTGGACCGTCCTCCTGCAGAAAAGGCACCTGGCGTCGCAAAGCCAAGTTGTGAAGCATACAGCAGGCCACGATGATCTGGCACACCTTCTTTGGTGAGTAGAATAGGGATCCACCTGTCATATGGAGGCACCTGAACCTGGCCTTCAGGAGGCCTAAGGTCCGCTCGATCACCTACCTAGTTCGCACATAGGCCTCATTGTAGCGTTCCTCTGCCCTGGTCCTGGGATTCCTCACTGGGGTCAGTAGCCATGACAGGTTGGGGTAACCAGAGTCACCTGCAAATGGTGAGGGGCAACTGTTAGACACACACTAAGCTGGAGGGATAACCCCAGACAACCATTCCCACTGACTTGCTTCCAGGTGCTCACCTAATAGCCACACACAGTGCCTCTGGAGTTGACCCATCACATAAGGGATGCTGCTATTCCGCAGGATGTAGGCGTCATGCACTGAGCCAGGGAACATGGCATTCACATGGGAGATGTACTGGTCTGCCAAACATACCATCTGTACATTCATAGAATGATAACTCTTCCGGTTTCTGTACACCTGTTCACTCCTGTGGGGGGGACCAAACCCACATGGGTCCCATCAATGGCACCTATGATGTTGGGGATATGTCCCTGGGAATAGAAATCACCTTTCACTGTAGGCAAATCCTCCACCTGAGGGAAAACGATGTATCTCTGAATGTGTTTCAGAAGGGCAGACAACACTCTGGACAATACGTTGTAAAACATGGGCTGGGACATCCCTGATGCCATGGCCACAGTTGTTTGAAAAGAGCCACTTGCAAGGAAATGGAGCACTGACAGCACCTGCACTTGAGGGGGGATTCCTGTGGGATGGCGGATTGCTGACATCAGGTCTGGCTCCAACTGGGTACACAGTTCCTGGATTGTGGCACGGTCAAGCCTGTAGGTGATAATCAAATGTCGCTCCTCCATTGTCAACAGGTCCACCAACGGTCGGTACACCGGAGGATGCCGCCATCTCCTCACATGTCCCAGCGGACGGTGCCTATGAAGGACAACAGCAAGCACAGAGTCAAACAACTCAGAGGTACGTACCAACAGTTTACCCAGAACACCAATCATACACAAAAGGTGGCCTGTATGTGTGTTGAGACTAGGCCTCGGTATGTGTGACGCAGTTGAAAATGAAGCCATGTGGGCCCCTGAAATGGCGGCTGCCTGACCTGTAAAGTGGACAATGGGATGTGAGGTAACTGCGCTGGCGTTGTACACCGTTGCGGTAGGCGGTCGAAGACCACGGCGCAATGCTGCATTGGTTAACATTGGACCCTATTGGTCCCAGGAGCCAATGACGATGTACGCCGGCGGTGACGGTACGCACCGCCGCGGACGTGACCCGCCATTTTCTATCTGTTCAATCACTCGATACCTGATCTTCGACAGGAGAGGACCTACACTGCAAGTGCTGCTGTGACCTCGGTCTGGAAGAGACAATGGCTCGAGTGTCTGGGGAAAGGGCCTCTGCCTTCACATCGGAGGAGTTGGAGAAGCTCGTGGATGGGGTCCTCCCCCAGTACCCGCTACTCTACGGTCCTCCAGACAAACAGGTAAGTACACAGGGAGCATGTTGTATGGGCTATGCCTGTGTGGAGAGGGCTGGATGTAAGAAGGAAGGGGGCAGAGTGCTGTGTGCATGAAAGACGGTGAATGCATGTGCCACATGCCAAGGGTAGAGATGGGGGCCAATCACTTTGACGGTGCAGTTGGTAAAGACTTCTCTTCTTCCCCTGTACATTTCATGTAGGTCAGCGCCCACCAGAAGAAAGATATTTGGCGTGCCCTCGCCAAGGACGTCCGGACCCTGGGGGTCTTCCACAGACGGAGCACTCACTGCCAGAAAAGATGGGAGGACATTCGCCGCTGGAGCAAGAAGACGGCGGAGGCTCAGCTGGGGATGGCCTCCCAACATGGGAGGGGTGCCCGTCGCACCATGACCCCCTTGATGTTCAGGATCCTGGTGGTGGCCTACCCGGAGTTGGATGGGCGCTTGAGGGCATCAGAGCAGACACAAGGGGTGAGTACACTCTCATTCTGCTGACTTTGCGTGCAGTGGAGTTGTCTGGGTGGGGGAGGAGGGCTGTGGGTTTCCCTAGGCCAGGGCGAGTTCCGTAGGCAAGGCCCCTCCATAAGGCAGGCCATGTGGCACCCCAGCCCACCTCTGTAGAGTGCCAAGTACAGCTATTCATGCCCCTGTGTCATATATGTGTGCAGATGTCGTCCATAGCCTTGTAGGCCATTTCCCAGGAATTGAACAGTGGAGCCCAAGAGCGCAGCGTAGTGCAGGGGGCTTCTGTGTCTGTCTTGTCCGCCAACTGTAGCAGTAATCCATGCAATAAACATGTCTTTCTTCTTTTGCCCCCCCCTTTTTGTGGTCTCCCTGTTCTTGTGTGCATTAGCATCATCAGGCGGAGGAGCAGTGGCAACGGAGCAAGAGGGAGCTGCATCCCACATGGCCCTGGAGGGCGAGACTACGGACTCAGAATTCACCAGTGGGACGGAGGGCGAGGGGAGCTTCACCGTGGGGACAGGATCAGACACCAGCGACACGGACACGTCCTCTGATGGGAGCTCCCTTGTGATGGCGCCCTCCCAGCAGCCCCTCTGCCTTCGCCCCGTGCCCGCTCACCCAGGAGGGTGGGCATCACCTTCGCCCCAGGCACCTCAGGCCCTGCCCCAGTCACCCCTGCTGCCTTCAGTGAGGAGGCCATTGACCTCCTCAGGTCCCTCACTATTGGGCAGTCTACCATTTTGAATGCCATCCAGGGTGTAGAAAGGCAGTTGCAACAAACTAATGCATTTCTGAATGGCATTCATTCTGGTCAGGCGGCCCTTCACTGAGCTTTTGAAACTCTGGCCTCAGCACTGATGGCAGCCATTGTCCCCGTCTCTAGCCTCCCCCCTCCAACTTCCTCCACCCAGACCCAATCCCCTGTACTTCTGCCTATCCCAAGCACACCTACAGACCAGCATGCACACATGTCAACACACAAGGGAGGCAAACATAAGCACCACACATCCCACAGGCACTCACGCAAGAAACACACACATGCAGACACACCAACATCCACTGCCTCCACTGTGTCCCCCTCCTCGTCGTCTCCCTCCTCCCTCCCAGTCTCGTCTACACTCACACCTGCATGCACTACCTCTACAGCCACTACGTCCCTCACCAGCACACCCACCAGCACACCCCGCTCACGTGCACTCACCATCCCCACTACCATTCACACATCCCCTGTGTCCTCTCCCAGTGTGTCTGTGACGCCCCCTCCCAAGATACACAAACGCAGCCACACACCCACCCAACAATCATCCACCTCAGGACAGCCTCCAGCGCATGCACCTTCACCCAAAGTCACCAAACGTACACCTCCTACTACCACCACCTCTTACTCCACTCCCAAACCCCCTCCAGCTACCCGTCCCAGTGTGTCCCAAAAATATTTCATGTCCAGCCTTGACCTTTTTCAAACACCTCCTCCACCCCGTCCATCTCATAGGTCCCGAACTAGCACCTCAGCCACAACATCTCCGGGACCAGTGGTGCCTGTAGTCACGGGTATGTGGAGTGCACCAGCCACCAGGACAGCCAGTGTGGCACGGAGCCACAGCACAGCCAGTCCCCCACCTGTGAAGCATCAGAAGTTGGCCAGTGCCTGGCGGGAGAGGGGGAAGACTCCAGCCACCAAAGCCGCTCCCACGGGTCCCAGCTGTGACACCTCCCAAGGTGGGGAAGGGCCACAAGAAACCCGGCAAGTCTGGGAAGAGCTGCACGGCGGAGAAGACCACCATCATCCCCGCTGTCCAGGAGGGCCCTGCCAGCCCCATCCCAGCTGCCCAGGACGGCCCCGCCAGCCCCAGCCCAGCTGCCCAGGAGGGCCCCACCAGCCCCAGCCCAGCTGCCCAGGAGGGCCTGCCAGCCCCATTCCCGCTGATCCATGAAGGACCGCCAGCACAAGCCCCGCTGGGCCATGAAGGACCGCAAGCACAAGCCCCGCTGGGCCATGGAGGACCGCCAGCACAAGCCCCGCTGGACCATGAAGGACCGCCAACTCAAGCACCGCTGAACAGGGCACCACCAACTCAAGCACCACTGAACAGGGCACCGCCAACTCAAGCACCGCTGAACATTGCACCGCCAACTCAAGCACCGCTGAACAGGGCACCGTCAACTCAAGCACCGCTAGCCCATGAGCGGCAGGGGCACTGACGTGACGGGGTGAGTGATGCACTCTGGGCACCAGTCCCCCTCCAGAACCAGTGGAGAGATCCATCCACTACCTCTGTCCTTCACAGGATGAAGCACTCTGGGCACCAGTCCCCCTCCAGAACCAGTGGAGACATTCATCCACTACCTCTGTCCTTCACAGGATGAAGCACTCTGGGCACCAGTCCCCCTCCAGAACCAGTGGAGAGATCCATCCACTACCTCTGCCCTTCACAGGCCACTACCTCTGTCCTTCACAGGATGAAGCACCCTAGGCACCAGTCTCCCTCAAGAACCAGTGGAGAGATCCATCCACTACCTCTGTCCTTCACAGGATGAAGCACTCTGGGCACCAGTCCCCCTCCAGAAACAGTGGAGACTGTTATCCACTTGAGAGACTGTGGCTTTGCACTCACCAGGATGTTACAGTGTGCAACCCACCCACTGTAGAGACTTGAGAGACTGTGGCTTTGCACTCCCCAGGATTGAACAGTGGGCAAGCCACCCACTGTAGAGACTTGAGAGACTGTGGCTTTGCACTCCCCAGGATGTTACAGTGGGCAAGCCACCCACTGTAGAGACTTGAGAGACTGTGGCTTTGCACTCCCCAGGATTGAACAGTGGGCAACCCACCCACTGTAGAGACTTGAGAGACTGTGGCTTTGCACTCCCCAGGATTGAACAGTGGGCAAGCCACCCACTGTTGAGACTTGAGAGACTGTGGCTTTGCACTCCCCAGGATTGAACAGTGGGCATTGAGCCCCTTCGTGGATCTGGCGTCGTGCACTCATCCGGCTGAGGTGCCCCCCCTTCCCTTCCCCCTGAGGTGCCTGTTGTATTTCTATCTGATGCCCCTGCACTGTTCTCTCTGTTTTGATCGGGTATCGAGTGTGGGCCTCGCCCATGCATTTTGGGCCTAGTGGTCCACGGACTATAAATGATGCAATACCTGGACTTGTATTATTGGTGTATATATTTGTTTATAGTGTATATATATTTTGGAGTACTGGATTTTAATGGATTACAATCGTTACAATCATTTCCTTTTGTCTTTGCATTCTTCCGGGGGGCTTGGGGGGTGTAACTGTAATGTATCAACATGTATTAGTGTGTGTGTTGTAGTGGGTGAGGGTGGGGGTTGTGTGTGTGTGTATCACTCTTTTTTCCCTCCCCCCTCCCCTGTGTCGTAGGTGCAGTACTCACCGTGGTCTTCGCCGCCGGCATTCGTGCTCCTGGTAGAGGAGCAGGAAGACTATTGCAGGTAGAATTTGGAGTTCCAGTTCCATGGTGTCCTCGTTCCTCGTGGGGTTTGTAGAGGTGAGCGTTTTCCCTTCGAAATTCCTGTTTCCGCCGTGTTTTTATCCGCGGTGAATCCGCCCCGGAAAAGGTGGCGGATTGGCCTGTCATAATAGTGTGGGCGGTACATTGTCTCCCGCCTGTCTGTTGGCGGTGACCGCCGCGCTGTTTGTTTGTACCGCCGTGGCGGTCGGAATGTTAAAGTGGCTGTCTTTGTTGGCGGTTTCCACCATGGTCGGAATTCCAATTTTTTTACCGCCGGCCTGTTGGCGGTCTTACCGCCGCTTTAACACCATCCGCCAGGGTTGTAATGACCACCAAAGTCTTTTGGAGTGCTGCACTTTGTTTTTGGAAGTAAATTAAATGCAGGGAAATGGTCCATTCCTGGCGCAAGCACCAGCTGTGGAGCGCGCCGTGAGAGGACTGTTTTGTTTGAATATATATATATAAATATATATATATATATATATATATATATATAAAAGAAAGAAGTTGTCCTAAATGGCGTGCTGCGGCATGCTTTTATTCTTCGGTGGTGCCGGTTTTCCGGTAGGACGACTGTATCTTGTTAAATTTAATCTCTTTGTGTTTAAAAAGAGAGAACCGCACTCCGTCGTTGTGCCTTATTTGTTTCCTTTATTCCAATAGTGAAATATATATATATATATATATATATATATATATATATATATATATATATATATATGCATATATATATATATATATATATATATTTTCTAGTGGTAGTTGCCAATAGATAGTTATATTTAGGACCATGATTCCATAGAAAAAGCATTGTTTGACTTTTTCACATGCCTACATCTTTGCCACCCTTTGATGTACCTTCACGAAATTTCCCCAAAAAGTGCTCTGCCGATTTTTGTTGTGCATGGAAGGTTTCAGGGTGATCCATCAAGCGGGGGCTGAGAAATAGGAGTCGGTCAATAAAGTTACGTTTCGCATGTTAATTCCCAGAGGACCTTTGAACACGACTACAGTCCCACCACTGCACAGAAGTAAACAAAATTTGGCAGAAAGCTAGAGAGCGGTACGTAAATTCCATTTTCAATTGTTTGGTGCAAATCCACTCAGTAGTTTTGGCGCTATTAAAGGGAGAAAAATATTGTATCTCTAGGGCCATGGATTATTTGCGATGATTTGGGAAAAAAGACAAGCTTGTGCAGGGAAATGCACAACTCTGGTTGGCTGCCAACACTTCAAACCAGGAAGTATTTGCAGCCATCTTGGGACTCAGCTTCAGCCAAGTCCAGAAAAAAAGCTAAAAAAGGAAAAGTGGCCGGGGTAGATACACCCTGACCCCTTCGCTCTGGTAGGGGGGTGCCAGAGAGACCCCCCAGGGCTAAAAAGCATTTGTTTCAATATTTAGCCACACATTTGTGATATTCATAATTTGTGGGAAAACATTTTTAAAAAAGGAGTGCAGGCTACTGCGCTTGTTTTTCAATAAGCTCCTGGGTGGACTAGGTCCCGGGGGCATTGTTATTTTAAATGGGAGGGCTCCTGCCCCCCGTAACCCCATCAACTGCCACTTCCCTAGGGCTTATTACAAATAAAATGGGGGGGGTGTCTGGTCCCCTGCAGCCCCTGGGACCAGGACCACCACCTCCTCAGGGCTAAAAAGATAATGTGTGTGGGGTAGCCACCTAGCCCCCTGCAGCCCCAGTAACTGACACCTCCGCTGGGCATATTTTGTAAATAAAAGTGGGGGGACCAGGCCCTCTGCAGCTCTAAGGACTGCTGTTGGAAAGTGGATTATTAGTAAGGGCAGGTAAGTACCTACTCTTAGCAAAAGGCAACTAACCTCCACTTAGATCCAGTTAGGTCTCAATAAATTAAACCCAGCTCAGCCCTTGGTAGCTTGGGAACGAGCGACAAGGGTTCACTCAGGAGATAAGTATGTAAACCTTTTACAAATTACAAAACAGTTAATAAGTACAAAACTAATTTATAAAGGTTTTTATATTTTTATCTTTAAAATGACACCAGGATGATTAAAATTGGATAGGGGGAACTGGAGATATGAATTTTTAAAGAATTATTGTTTTCTAGTGCATAAAAGCAACTAGCTCTGAAAGGATTAAAAAAGGTCACACTGGAAAGGGACGTAGTCCAGAATTCAGGTCACCCATGAGGTGACACTGTCACCATTACTTTAAGAAATGTTTCTTGATTTAGGAAAGTGGTCCACAGCACCAGCCAAGGGTTCAGAGGCTCTGATTTGCCTCTTGGGGTCTGGGACTACAACTCTCACAATGCACCTCCTCAACTTATGGAGTTGCTCCAAACATCTCCAAACTTCTGGATCTTCTTCCAGAGGTTCTTTTTGGGTCCCTGAAGTGTCCACAACTTGATTCAAGGTTCCAGAAGCTCTGAGTTGCTCCTTGGGAGTTGGACTACAATTCCCAGAATGCACCTGGTCAGAATCCTCAAATGTCCAATGGATGCTGGTCAGCTGGGCTCTGCTTGCACGATGTGAAGCAGGGGACTCTGTTCAGCTTCCTTGTACCTGTAGCAAATAGAGAGTCCATTCTTGAACCAATAGAAGACTGGCAAAGTCCTTTTAGTGGTGAAGCCCAAGTGTGCAGATGGTGCAATCCTTCAGAGTGCAGTGTCCAAGTGCAGGTCAGGAGTCCAGCAGGGCAGTCCTTCATCTTCTTTGTCTTGCTCCTTGTAGGAATCTCAGGTGTGGGTGCAACTCTGCCATATTTATCCTTGCTCCTGGTTGGAAAGCAGGGGGCACTGGTTATCCAATCACAGGCAGGCTTCTTCCCTCTGTGATGACTACTTCCTGGGAAGTGTGGCAAAAATCAATCCAAGGGAGCAACATATATCAAAAATCCAACATGGCTGAATGTGATTTTTGGAGGCTAGATCTGGCTGAGCCTACCCACTGGTGTGGCTAAACATCTTAAACACACCCTTCCAATCTAATCAAGAGGTCACCTAATTGTCTGAGGCTGCAGGATGTGAGGGAGGTCGTGAGCTGCTCCAAATGTCCTCCCTTGCCTTTGAAGAACAGTTTGGCCACTCTCCCCATCCTGTTTCACCATTGGCTGAGGCAGATTTCTCCCCTCCCCCCGGCACATCCTTTGTGTTCAGCCCAGGCCACTGCATACCTCATCAAGACAGCCTGGCCAGGCTGCCAGAGGGTGGCCAATCACAGAAGGTCACTACAGAACTGAAATTGGCAACTTTCAGGGAGAGTTTTAGAACTCTTTACCTAGTTATATTAAATCCAACAATTGCAAGTTGTGGGATTGATTATACCAATTCATTGGATACCAAGTTCAAGGCATCTAGGTATTAAGGGGACTGTGTTAATTAAAATAAAATCTCCCCATTTTAGCCTATGGAGGCCATTCACTACAGTGAGGGAAAATCGCATTTGGCTATTTTAACTCGCCAGGTCCCAGCTTACAGTTACATGGTACCCCACCCTAGTGGCACATAGGACACACCTTAGGGGTGACTTATAAGTAAAAATAAGGTTGTTTAAGACTTTGGAAGTAATTTTAATTCCAAAGTCAACTTTGCATATAACTTTAATTTAAAAGCAGCCAGCCTGTCTGCCTTTAAAATGACACTGGGCACCTCAACAGTACACCTATGGGTGCACTACCTATGCTGGCATCCCTAAACCTATATGCCCTACAATATACTAGGGACTTATAGGTAGGTTGACATAGCCAATTATAATTAGCCTAATTTGCATACTCATATTATACAGAGCACATGCTCTGGGACTGGTTAGTAGTACCCAGGGCACCATCAGAGTCGGGAAAATACCAGCAAAAAGTGAAAAATTGAGGCAAAACGTTGGGGGGCCTCTGCAGTCAGCCGTATTTTCTCACAACTGCCACCTCCTCGGGCTCATTACAAATGAATTGCGGGTGTGCCCACCCCATGCAGCCCTGGACACCAGCAGCTCCCCAGTGCTAATGTTAGAATTAATGTTGCCCCACCCACAGCCCCAGGGATTGCCATGTCCCCAGGGCAATTTCCAATACTGAATGGGGGGACCACCACCTCCCCGGGGCTACAATCAAATAGTAAGGGGGTCCGTTGAGGACACTCTGGCCCTGGGGACCACCACCTCCCAAGAGCAATGCTTGAAGGAGGGGGGCCCAGGGGCACCCTTGCAGCGCCACTGATGACCCTGGGGACTGCCAACCCCCAGGGCCAGCTCATGATATGTCCTGTGATGCCCACCCCTGGAACATAGTTGTTTGCTTTTGCTTGGTGGGAGCTGACCACTCCTACCAAGTAAAAGCAAGTGAAGCTTTCTGACAGCGGCATCGGTCAAACATGTCCCGCTACCAGAAAGCGCAAATATGCGTGCAGGGAAGCCAGAGGACAACATTGCTCCCCACGCAGGGAACTTCTATTAAAAGTAGCACCATGTCTGTGGGCGCAAGACTGGCTCCTGCAGGAGACGGGAGACGGTGGGACCACGGGGCTCTTGAGGACCCCCCCCCCGAGTTCCCAAAAAACAATTAAAAAAATAATTAAATTTAAAAAAGCATAGTCACAAACAGAGACAAGAAACAGACAGGCACAAATAGAGGGCAAGGAACGAGCACAGAGACAGAAACAAAGGAAAAAAATTGTGCAGAAAGGCACAAACACAGAGATGAAACAAGCAGAAAGGTACAGACAGAGGGCAAAAACAAGCAGAAAACTGGTAGAGAGGTAGAAACATAGGATAGGAAATGGGTAGAGAGGCACAAACAGGGCTAGAAATTAGCAGAGAGGCAGAAACAGAGGGCAAGAAACATACAGAGAGGCACATACAGAGGGAAAGAAATTAGCATAAAAAGGGCAGAGCGGCACAAATAGTTGACAAGAAATAGGCAGGGAGGTACAAACAGAGGGCAAAAAACAAGAAGAAAACTCACAGAGAGGTACAAGCAGAGGGCATGAAATCAGTAGAAGGGCAGAAACAGAAGGCAAGAAACAATTCAGTGTTGGGTGAGTATAGGCCCTCCTGCTTTCCTAACTGTAACGACCCTGTAACCATTGTTTTTTTCAATTAATATATATATATTTATATATATAGCAAGAGAGAGAGAGACAGAGACAGAGAGAGGGGGACAGAGATAAACTGAAGTGACATTATAGTAAAATTGTGTTCTAAGTCATTTCTTTATGTACTTATCTTAAAGAAATCCTAGATATTTACTGAAAAATCAATGGCTACACTGACCTTATAATGAGGTGTTGGAGTCACACACAAGTTAATGTTAAAAACACACTGAACACATTAACTATGACTTGGTCCCCCATCATGCAATGCTTATTATGTTACATATTACATCACTAATGACAATGTAAATGACAACATTAATGACATCACTCATGGCATCTCTGTCATATCCTTCATCCAATTTGCATTAGGACTGTGACTCAGTGCCTTCACAATCATCAAACCGCCACTGAACAAAATGTACAGCTATATGTAGGACAAGATTGACGCAAGGATTAGCCTGTTGCCAGGGTTTGCACCCACCCTTCCACAAGCTGCCAGCATGCACTTACCAAATATTTTGGATATCCACAGTGTAGGTTGTCTTCAAGGAAGTACCAGACCCTGTATTCAACATACCATAAGGTTTGAATGGTGGGATTTTCCTATGTCTAGGCCCTGCACCCATCCCTCCATGACCACCTAACACCCTACTTCCTATGCATTCAGCCCTTCACAGAAAAAGCTGACCAAAGGGTCTATTGATCAATGCTGCTCAGCATCCAACTTTTTGCCTCTTTGCAAGTGACCTACCTCTATTGCACTCGTTCTTTGGGTGCACACAAGTAGAACTACAATGACATCCATCAAAAGTAGTTCACTTGTGAAATATCGGTTTTAATTCATCTTTTGAAAGATTACTGACAAACGTATGAGCCTACCCACAGATTTAGATTGCTGTATTATTTCTCATTCACAAAGTCTTTAGCACATTGCCAGAATCATTGGTTGATCTCATTGGTAAATTCAATCATCTTATTATTTAATTATAATCAGTAATGCTATTAATGATGTCATTTAATATGTCATTAGTGATTGAATATGTGAGGTCATAAGCAGTGTAATACGGGGGCACAAGATACGGCTAGTTTACTAACGATAGCTAGCATAGTTCCATGAGTTTTATACGTTAGTTTGTGTCTCATTTGAATACCTAATTATAATGTCACTTTAACCATTATTTTGTTCGGTAAACATACACCCCCCACACACACACACACACACATACAGTCATCGCTAAACTCCAGTGAGATATCAATGTCAAAATATGCATGCAGTTCTATCTTATTATACTGTAGAATTGCCATTTGATACAATTGTTTACTGTTACCTGCCATTTGTGAAACCAATTTGGAGCATGCAAAAAAACACCTACTCAGAGTCTACCTAGGAGTAATTCTTGTGTTCTTCTCAAATTAAAATTATAATTTGTCTCACATTGCAAATACTCTAACTTCTTACTTGTAAAGTGCTTTACTACCCATATGGCTAGGTCCACACCATATAAAAGAATTGAGAAACAACAACATATAGAATTATAGATGGGTAACAGTGAATTATAGGGATGTTTTATCACAGAGGGTTTCTGAGAGACATCAAATAGGCATTGAGAGTGAAGCTTGAGTTGTCTATGATGTCACTCAGAACTTGGGGTGGGCAGCACTTGTGGATTTTGACACCACGGAATCCTGGGGAGTTACAAAACAAATCTATTATATTCTGTGACATTCCATCAATGGGTAAACATAGGCCTGTTATACTGCTCACACTGTGATTTAGAGCTGGAAGCACATTATACACTGAAAAATCAGTGCTAATGGCACCACGCTGTGTCAGAGAATGCAGCTACTCAAGTTGATTTTGCTGCCACTCAAGAAGATTTTGTATTTGAGAAGCAGCCCGAACAAATGTTTGTAATCATCTGTGACTGAATGCATTGGATTAATCTCCCTGGATTGCTACCCAACAACGGAAAATTGTGCTAGGGGATGCCAAATGTCGCTCATACTCACCAACTTACTGTTTTGGCCTGCGCAAGAGAAAACATTTGGTCACAAGGCGATTAGAAGAATTTGGCTTGAACTCTGCGTTGAGGTGTAACAGTATATTTCACCCACTCCTACTCAGAACCCCAAGATGAAAAATATCCCATCTATAATTTTAAAATATGTACGGACCTCAAAATTATCTGCCTCTGCTTGCAGGGGCAGAGGAGTAATGAGCGAGCATGGGCTCATCTCCCACGGTCACATGTGAAAAGAAGTGAAAAAATACCTTACCTGCCATCCGTGACCAATGCCCATCACCTCTCCCTTGTTTACCCCTCCTGTAGCAGGCCCTTCTGCTTTCAGTCAATGCAGACAAGGAGCACTGTGCTGATAGGCTCTCAGAGGCCCATGTCATCCTGGCCTTAAAGGATTTTATGACATAGGAACAGTGGTTAAGGAGTTTTTTTATCAACTGTTGCTACATCATAGCAATAAATGACCAGATTTAGGGGCATATTTATACTCCGTTTGCGCCGAATTAGCGTCGTTTTTTTCGACGCAAATTCGGCGCAAAACTAACGCCATATTTATACTTTGGCGCTAGACGCGTCTAGCGCCAAAGTATGAGTAAAGAGCGTCATTTTTTTGCGTGAACGCCTTCCTTGCGTTAATGAGATGCAAGGTAGGCGTTCCCGTCCAAAAAAATGACTGCGACGCAAATGCGTCGTATTTATACTCCCGGGCAAAAATCACGCCCGGGAGTTGGCGGGGCAGAAAACCCCGCATTTGCGCCACTTTTTAACGCCTGGGTCAGGGCAGGCGTTAAGGGACCTGTGGGCTCAAAATGAGCCCACAGCTGCCCTCCCATGCCCCCAGGGACCCCCCCTGCCACCCTTGCCCACCCCAGGAGGACACCCAAGGATGGAGGGACCCACCCCAGGGACATTCAGGTAAGTTCAGGTAAGTATAAATATTTTTTTTTTTTTTTTTTTTTGTGGCATAGGGGGGCCTGATTTGTGCCCCCCTACATGCCTCAATGCCCAATGACCATGCCCAGGGGACATAAGTCCCCTGGGCATGGCCATTGGGCAAGGGGGCATGACTCCTGTCTTTACTAAGACAGGAGTCATGTAAATGGCGTCTGGGCGTCGTTTAAAATGGCGCAAATCGGGTTAAGACGATTTTTTAGCGTCAACCTGACTTGCGCCATTTTTAAGACGCCCTAACGCCATTTTTCCCTACGCCGGCGCTGCCTGGTGTACGTGGTTTTTTTCCACGCACACCAGGCAGCGCCGGTCTGCTTGCGCCAGCTAACGCCATTCAATAAATACGGCGCCCGCATGGCGCTTCAGAATGGCGTTAGCCAGCGCAAAAATTTTTGACGCTAAACTGCGTTAGCGCAGTTTAGCGTCAAAAAGTATAAATACGGGCCTTAGAATCTGATTTTGACTGTAGTGTCTTCCTATTTTATTTTATCTAATCAGAGTGTTAACAGTGGTTAATGATCTTTGCATAGGGCCCGAACTGCTTTTAATTGTTGGCTCTGAAAATATGGGCTTGAGGCAGAGGTGACCATGAAGGGAAGATCACTTAACAGCTGCCAATAACTGATAGTATATGCCTATTAGCACCTGGACATCAATACCACCCATTTAAAGCAGACAAATAGGCCAACAGGCCTTGCCTTGTCTGTGTTTCCGCTTCACATTTTTACTGAAGATAATTAGCACGGAAGTCATACTTAACAGTTGATTTAGAAACAACAATGTTGTCCATCTAAAATTGTGTTAGATTTTCTGTGGAAACTGCCACTACACGGTCTGTGCTGAATAATGTTACCAACATCACTCTTTAATCCCAAGAGCCTAGTGTTCAATTATCTTATTAAAATGGGTAGAAAGCACCCGCACGTACTGACAGCTGGCAGGACTGAAACCCACAAGGCAGTCTTTTCCACTGTGTGGAAGAGGTATGTGCTATTACGAAGGACCTTTCGCTGATAACTTGATTGAGCAAAGCAAGGCCCAATTAAGTTCCTCATCTCAACAGTGCAAACTTAATTAGGTGGAATCATAGTTACATTACCTCCAATGGTGGGTATAATTGGAGTGAGCCGAAGGAGATTCCATTGGTTCGACCTTGAGTCTGGACTGGGAGCAGTTCAAGTGTTATTCATATATCATCCACCCTTAATCAATCTACAAAAAAAGCGAAGCACGCACACAAAAAGGGTTTCTGGCATTCGGGTTTTGATGGCAGGAACACAATCGACACAGAGGCAAAACATTCTACCGACCCCTCCAAGCTCAGAGCCTGGGTCGCCTTCTACGGCCAACTTCAGGGACCCGCTTCAATGGTAAACATTCATAAATTAAAATATTCCAAATGTTCATGTGCAAATTTTGGAAGTTTGTTTAGTAACGTTCAGTAACACATTCGGGGGCATATTTATACTCCGTTTGCGCCGAATTTGCGTCGTTTTTTTCGACGCAAATTCGACGCAAAACTAACTCCATATTTATACTTTGGCGTTAGACGCGTCTAGCGCCAAAGTTCATGGAGTTAGCGTCATTGTTTTGCGTGAACACCTTCCTTGCGTTAATGATATGCAAGGTAGGCGTTCCCGTCTAAAAAAATGACTCCGATGCTATTGCATCGGATTTATACTCCCGGGCAAAAATGACGCCCGGGAGTGGGCGGGACTAAAAAACCCGCATTTGCGCCGGATTTTAGCGCCTGGGTCAGGGCAGGCGTTAAGGGACCTGTGGGCTCAGAATGAGCCCAGAGGTGCCCTCCCAAGCCCCGAGGGACACCCCCTGCCACCCTTGCCCACCCCAGGAGGACACCCAAGGATGGAGGGACCCACCCCAGGGAAGAAAAGGTAAGTTGTGGTAAGTATTTTTATTTTTTTATTTTTGGCATAGGGGGCCTGATTTGTGCCCCCCTACATGCCACTATGCCCAATGACCATGCCCAGGGGACATAAGTCCCCTGGGCATGGCCATTGGGCAAGGGGGCATGACTCTTGTCTTTGCTAAGACAGGAGTCATGTTAATGGCGTCTGGGTGCCCCAAAAAAATGGCGCAAATCGGGTTAAGACGTTTTTTTTGCCTCAGCCTGACTTGCCCCATTTTTGGACGCCCAAACGCCATTTTTCCATACGCCGGCGCTGCCTGGTGTACGTGGTTTTTTTTCACGCACACCAGGCAGCGCCGGTCGGCTAACGCCGGCTAACGCCATTCAATAAATACGGCACCCGCATGGCGCTTCAGAATGGCGTTAGCCGGCGCTAATTTTTTTGGCGCTAAACTGCATTAGCGCAGTTTTGCGTCAAAAAGTATAAATATGGGCCTCGATTTCTCAAGCTGATCCAAATGTAATTGTTCAAATGTAAAGTGGAACATTATGATACAGAAGCAATTTAAACCCCAAGTACCCTAGATAACGATTCCTTTTACACTTGAAACCCCTGTAGTAGGAACACAGATTTAGCACGCAAGATGGAAGCACTGCACTAAAAAAACCAAAGATGGTTATTTGTCAGAGGAGTGTTCCCTATACACAAACTCATCTTCGCTTACAATGTAGGAGCTGGGCAGCTTCGATACAACATGGCAGCAAAGTCTGAGCAGTCACACATCCGCTCCTAGAAACATAAAAACACAAATATCCCAAGACAGAC
This sequence comes from Pleurodeles waltl, assembly GCF_031143425.1. Classification (NCBI taxonomy): domain Eukaryota; kingdom Metazoa; phylum Chordata; class Amphibia; order Caudata; family Salamandridae; genus Pleurodeles; species Pleurodeles waltl. Next base: position 951,116,185 of record NC_090445.1, read on the forward strand.
ATAAATTACCAAATAAAAAAAAACAGTTTCCAATGAAAATTAATCCTTGAAAAGACTCACATGTTGGCAGTCGTGTGATATTTTGCAAACATATGCAACATAAACGAAATACAAGCAACATTAAAGTAAATTTTCTGCTAAATTAGATAGTAGGTAGTTATAGTTAGGACCTAGTTTCCATAGAATTTTTTTTTTAACTTGCCTGTATCTTTGGCACTGTTTAAAGATTCTTCACAAAAGTTTCCCACAAAAGTGTGTCCAAATATCTTGTTGTGCCTGGAAAGTTTCAGGATGATCTGTCAAGCGGTGCGAGAAAAAAGGAGAGGTCATAAAAGTGCATTACCATGTTAATTCCATAGACTCTTTAGAGACATCTGCAGCATGAACCGCAAAACGGAATTACACCAAATTTGGCAAAAAGTTTGTACCACAAATCATCCTTATTTTATTTGGTGTAAACCCTTGGGTAGTCTTTGAAACATTAAAGGAAAAATACATTTGTACATCTATGGACTGGGATCCAAAGAGATCTGTTGAGATCTGATTGGCTGCCAATACTTCAAACAAGAAGTATTGGAAGCCATTTTGGAACTCGGCTGAAGCCGAGTCCCAAGAAAAAAGCTAAAAAAGAAAAGGAGGCAGGGTATGTTTGCACTATCCTCCTAGCCTTGGCCCAGGGGTCCCCCTTGTAACTACCCCCCAGGATAAAAATCATTCTTTTTAAATAACAGAAAAATCCATGGCTGGCTCCATGAATTTCTCTGTGACTGAAAAAAAGTGGTCTCCTGTGTTACTTAGGCCCATATTTATACTTTTGTAGTGCCACATGTGTGTAATTTTTTTACGCAAAACCGGCACAACCTTGCAAAATATAACTGTATTTTGTAAGTTTGCACAGTTTTTGCATCAAAAAGCAGAGCAAATGCGGTGCTAAAAAAGTATAAATATGGGCATAAATGCTTTGGCCCCTGGGTAGGCAAGGTCCCAAGGGTATTGTGGGGTCATATTAGGAGGGGGCATATAGGGATCCCCCTCCTAGGGCGTTTAGTAGCCATGAGGATCACCACCACCCCAGGGCAATATGGCATAATACTAAAATATCAGTGCAATGTCTTCAATTATGCAAGAAAAGCGTGCGCTCGCCCCTGGGACCACCTCCTCCCCAGGGCAATATCTTCATCAAGTATGAAGGGGGCTGCGCCCCCATCCCCGGGGACCAACAACTCCCTGGGGCAAATAGAATATAAGAAGGGGGGGCTGCTCTGCCTGTCTCCTGACGCCATACATGGCCATGTGGACCACCAACCCCATGGCCAGCTCCTGCTACCTCTGAGGTACCCACCCTCAAGAGGTAACTGCTGGTTTTGCTTGGTGGAACCTGACTGGTCTGCTTGCTGAAAGTGGAGTTTTCATCTCTTTCCCTGCCCGCTAACAGGCAGGAAGGTAAAAAGATTAAAACATTGCTTCCACATGCAGGAAGCTACTATTGAAAGCAGCACCTTATGTGCCAAATAAATGTCAGCTCATGCAGGAGACAGTGGGACCATGGAGGCCTTGAGGCTCCCCGAGGTCCCCATAATTTTTAATAGGTGCCCTGGGCACCCTTGAGTATATGGCCGGGCCCGGGGATGGAGTCCGCTGGGCCAAAGTCGGGGACCCCTCCATTTTGCAAAATTTGATTTGGGTCCAGTGAGGTGGTGGTCCCAGGGGTACAGGTGGCCCCATAAATATTTTTACATAGCCCTGGGGAGGTGGTGGTCCCCAGAGCCCAAAGGTCAATGCGCCCCCCCTATATTTTATGTTGTCCCTGGGAGGTGGGGACGCAAATATCCCACCTGAATATATATTTTTAATATTGCCCCCTTTAAGCTCCAAACCTCTTTGGCCGTGCATGGCACTGGGTTTGGAGCTTTAAGGAGTTGACTAGAGGGCCTGGCCACAGGCAGGCCCTGCAGACAACTTCTGCCCGTATGGCCAAAGTGAGTGCATGGCGCACAGATGGGGTGGTTATAATGGGGTTGGCGGCGGACCTGGCCTGTTTCCAGGCCGTTTGGCCAACCCCTGTCACACACAGCCAAAGGCTTTGCTTGGCATGGGGCGTGGTGTTTTTTTAGGGGGGTTAGACTGCAGGGCCCAGCTGCTGGCCAGGCACTGCGACCAACCTCTGCCACACACAGTCAATGGACATGCATGGATGTGGTTGGATTAAAATATAGGCCCTCATTTCAACCTTGGCGGTCACCCGCCAAGGTTGAACCGCCAAACGGTCGCCTATGCGGCCGCAAAACCACCGGCGGCATTTCAACATCCCGCTGGACCGCAGGGCGGAAACAGAGTTTTTGGCCCGCCGGCCCAGCTGGGATGTGTGCCGTAACATTGCAGCCGGCTCCCAATGGAGCCGGCGGCAATGTGGAGGTGCGGTAGGTGCAGCAGCACCCGTCGCACTTTCCGCTGTCTGCCAAGCAGACAGTGGAAATCTCGATGGGGCTGTGCCTGGGGGTCCATGCACTGCCTATGCCAAGTGCATGGGCAGTGCTGCGAGTCCACTTACCACCAGCCTTTCCATGGCGTTGTCTACGCCCATGGACATGCTGGTGGTAAGGGGAGTAAAAATCCCCAGGGCAGGGCTGCCCTGGCAGATTGCGACTGCCGGGACCGCCATGGCGGTATACCACCGGCCCCGGTGGTGTGACCGCGGTGGTAACGCTGCGGTCAAAATGTGGCATTTCGTACTGCCAGCCTGTTGGCGGTACGAATGCCACTTTAACCCTGGCAGTCGGTGACCGCCAGGTTTAAAATGAGGCCCATAGTAATTGTTAGACTTTTCATCCTTGGCGTGGTCTCCCTTAACTTTTTGCCTGTGTTCCCCAAGTTGTTGATGTGTGCTGGACTCTGATTTTACTGTTTTTGTTACTCTGGGTACTTTACCACTGCTATCCCGTGCTAAAGTGCAAGTGCTGCACTGGTTGTGCCACCCACATAAGTATCTCTGTAATCATGTCTCAGACCTACCTCTGCAGTGTCTGTGTGTGCAATTTCAACTGTAAATTCGACTTGGCAAGTGTACCCACTTGCCAGGCCTAAACCTTCTCTTTTCTTACATGTCAGACACCCCTAAGATAGGCCCTAGGTAGCCCCAAAGGCAGGGTGCAGTGTATGGTTAAGGTAGGACATAAAGTAATGTGTTTTATATGTCCTGACAGTGAAATATTGCTAAATTCGTTTTTCACTGTTGCAAGGCCTGTCCCTCTCATAGGTTAACATGGGGGGCTACCTTAAAATCTGATTAATGTGTAGATTCCCTTTGAGAGTGGATGGACATGTGGAGTTTGGGGTCTCTGAGCTAACAACTTAAAAATACATCTTTTAGGAAAGTTGATTTTAAGATTGTGTGTTTGAAAATGCCACTTTTAGAAAGTGAGCATTTTCTTGCCTATACCATTTCCGTGACTCTGCCTGTTTGTGGATTCCCTGTCTGGGTCAGTTTGAAAGTTGGGCTGGTTGCACCTCACAATAGACAATGACACAAAGGGAGCTGGGGTGTAGTCTCCATTCCCTGATGAGCCATCTGTGCTAAGAGGGAGGGGAGGAGTGGTCACTCACACCTGAAAGGGCTGTGCCTGCCTTCACACAATGCAGACTCCAACTCCCTGGTGAGTGTCTGGGGCCTGGCCTGTGCAAGGCAGGATTTCACATTCACGAGAGACTTTACTTTGAAGTAGGCCTAATTCAAAGGAGAAATTGGGTATAAGAAGGGCACCCAAAACCACAGACTTCAGAAACCGTTCTGGAAACAAGAGGAACCTCTGACTGGAGAAGAGCTGAAGAGCTGAAGAAGAATAGCTGCCCTGCCTGTGACTGTACTTTGTGGAGCTATCTTGCAGTTGCTGCTTCTGCCAGAGTAAGAGGGCAAAGACTGGACTTTGTGTGCCTTCCATCTTGAGAAGAAATCTCCAAAAGCTCGATTTAGAGCTTGCCTCCTGTTGTTTGAAGTCTCAGGGACAGCAAAGACTTCTCTCTGCCAGCACCTGGAGTCTCCTGAGAGACTCCTACTCTTCCCTGTGGTGCCCATCCAGTTCCTGGGACCCTGAAAGGAGAAGCTGGCAGCCTAAGAGGAAGAAGTCCACGTACAGAGTGCCATGCAGGCAAAAGATCGACGCGACTCCGATCTGTGGCTGAAGAAACGACACGCGCTCGGCTCCACAGCTGAGAAACGCCGCTCGCAGGAAATGCGACCGAAGAATTGATGCATGGAGCAGGAGAAATGACGCGCAGCATCGCTGATGGAGGCTGGGAGATCACAACCTGCGCTGCGAGGTTATCGGATCCTCGTGCAGCTGGATTTCCGACTAAAGTACCACTGTGCGTGGAAAAACAATGCAAGGCCTGCCCGGACCCGAGAGTGCTGAACGGATCGACACATCGCTCTCCTGTGGAGAGAAGAAGCAACGCCTCGCAAGTCCTTTTTGATGAGCACTCGCACGTGCTGGGTTATTTTTGACACGCCCAAGGTACTTTTTCACGCTGACATCGTTAGTTTGTGTTGAAAACTACTTAACTACTCTTTTTGATTTTTATTGATAACTTGACTTGTGGATTTTTGTCGTTTTGGTCTTGTTTTGTTTAGATACATATTTCCTATTTTTCTAAACTGGTGTTGTGTCATTTTGTAGTGTTTTCATTAAGTTACTGTGTGTGTTGGTACAAATACTTTACACCTAGCACTCTGAAGTTAAGCCTTCTTCTCTGCCAAGCTACCAAGGGGGTTAGCAGGGGTTAGCTGAGGGTGATTCTCTTTTACCCTGACTAGAGTGAGGGTCCTGCTTGAACAGGGGGTAACCTGACGGTCAACCAAAAACCCCATTTCTAACAGTAATTAAAATTACAATACGTTAAAAAACCATAGACATTTTATGGAAAAAAACAAAGGTCATAGGGACATCATAGTTAGGAAATAGAATTAAAAAAACATAGAAATTCACTTAAAAAAACAAAGTTTACGTTGAAGTTATAGTTAGTTTCTGAATTTACTCGCAAAACAACAGAGAAATTCAGCAGTTTTAGTTGGAGTTATTTTAAGTAACTATTACAGTACTCATGACAACCTTCATAACATCAATAAAAATATCAATGAAACATTAGCAGTTAAATTATTGAGAATAAACCTGTGAATGGTGGGGGCACGAGTAACTATAACAGCTGAATGTTTATGGTTGTTGTAGATTTAAAATGTTAGCCTAACTATAAAGTCCCTGTAAACTTTGTTTTTTTAAAGTAATTTTCTATGTTTTAAAAAAATATATATTTCCTAACCATAACATCCCTGTAACCTATGTTTTTTCTAGTGAATGTCTATGGATTTTTAGCATAAAGTAATTTTAATTACTCCTGTTAATTCAACCTTCACCTTGCAGGCCTTCGATCATGTACAGCAGTGGCTGGCTGCAGGGGCTGGCCAACCCCTTATATTCACCCAACTCTGCACCATGGTGGGGGGTTGGCTGCAGGGCCATGCCTTGCGGCCAACCCCCTATAACCACACAGGAGGTTTTCTAGACTTTGATAAATGATATCCTCAGAATGAGATATTTTTGGACAAATTGAAAAGATAAACATATTTGTCAAGTAAAACGAGTACAATCACATTTTGATATGTACATTAAATATTTAAATATGAAAAGTAATTAAAGAAGGAATGTGACACACCTAGATTGGAACCGTCAACCTTTAGGGTGAAGTTGTGAGACCATAAGGTTTAGGACACATATGACTTTTTGATATGCCGCTTCCAGACATAGAGATGACATTCAACCCAAAGATTTTCCATGTCCAATCACTAGAAATGTTTAACAGTCAAAACACTAGCAACTAAGCAGACACACTGCCATGTGATACCAGGAGTTGCACCTTCAACCTACTGAGTAACAGTTCAAGAGCTTTACCAGTATACAGAAGTGAGTCTGGTCTGCTGTGCAACAGTACCTAGATATAACATTTGAACCAAACATCTTGCTTGTGTGCCTCTTTGAAGTCATTCTACGGAGAGGCTACTGTTATAGCATTGGTCTCTCGATGAAATGACTTCAAAGCTCACACAAGCAAGATGCTTGGTGCCAGGAGAGGACTACAGGGGGAGCCTGAAGGCACCCAGTCCTAGCTGGCTTACCTTGTCCTTTGTTAGCCAGCATTGCTCCTGTTAGCAGGGATCTGCTTTAGATAGCAGCCCCTTGCTTGCTGGAGCAATGTTTTCATCTCTTTCTCTGTATGCATATTTGCATGCAGAGAAACAGCTGAAACCTCGGCTTTCTGCAAGCAGGAGCTGTTTGAATGCTCCCGCTTGCAGACAGTGGATTTATGCTTGCTTTTGCTCCATGAGGGAGGCTGCCAGCCCCCCCTCCATTTTTTTATTTAGCCCATCCAATGTGGTAGTCCCAGGAGTCCACGCAGAACCCATTCTCATATGTTATTATAATCCCGGGGAGGTGGCTGTCACTAGGGCCCCGGGGTTCCATAGGACCCACCTATTTGTTTTTTTTCTGATATTGCCGCGGTGAGGTGGTGGTCCTCTGGGTGCAGGGGGACTGCACAGCCCCCTGCATATTTATAGTTCATTGCCCCGGAGAGGTGGCGGTCGCTAGGGCCAGAGGCTCCCTCTATTAAATTTCTATGTTGTCTGGGGAAAGTGGTGGTCCGAAGGATGGGGGGCGCGCAGGACCCCTGGTTTTAATAAAGTATATTTACCCCAGGGAGGTGCTGGTCCTTGGGGCTATGGGGTGGGATGCACGCCCCCTGCATTTATTTCAGATCATTTGCCCTGGGGAGGTGACGGTCACAGTGGCTACGAGGGGCTATGCGGGTTCCCCCACATTAATTTACAAACCTTTTTCCCGAGGAGGTGGCAGTCCCCAAGGCTTTCAAAAGCTCTAGGAGTATGGCCCTATGCACCCCCTCCTATTTTCTTTGCTATGCCCTATGGGGGCAAAGTAAAAAGCAAGCATGTCTGACCATGCTTTTTAAAAAAAAATACAGCAAAATGTGTTGATTTGCTGTGATTTTTGCCTTGATTGAAAAAAATATATTTTAAGCTAGAAGGGGGGGGTCAATGGGGGACTCCTGCATCAAGGCTAGTGGGTCAGGTAACTGTACCCTGGACATTTTCTTTTGTTCTTTTTTTTCAATAATCGAGTCTCAAAATGGCTGCCAACACTTCCTGCATGAAGTGTTGGCAGCCAATCAGAGCTCTGCACAAGATCAGGAGTATTTGTGAAGCCTCCCCATCTCCACATATACAAATTTGGTTTTCTTTTAATATTTCAAAAATACCAAATGGATTTACACAAAAAAAAAAAAAAAGTACTCTTTCTGGACCAAGAGTTACCTTTTTGCAAAATTTGGTGTGAATCCATCCAGAACATCGGAGTGTAGTTGTGCCGAAAATCCCTATCGGAATTAAAATGAGGAATATACTTTTTTTGGACCACTCTTTTTTTCAGCCTCCACTTGACGGATCCCCGTCGTAATTCCTTATGCATAACAAGATTCTCTGGCACTTTCAAAAAATAATTTCATGAAGAAGCATCAAACAATGCCAAATATATAGGCAAGTCAAAAATGATTTTTCAATGGAAACTAGTTCCTAAATATAACTACCTACTGACAACCAAATTTCCATAGGAACATTGTTTTTTGTTTTGCCAATAACTTTGGTGCTGTTTCATGAATCTTCACAACATTTTCAAAACTAATATGATAGTTGGTTCAGCTGCTTCTTGAAAGTTTCAGGGTGATCCGGGCAGATGCCAAGTGCAATTTCCCCATGCAGTTTTCGATTGGTATTTTGAGCACGAATACAGCCCAGACCGCTGGACGAGGTTTCACCAAATTTGGAAGAAAGCTATCAGTTGGTCCAGAAAGAGAGATTTTTGTGACTTGATGTAAATCTGTTTTGTAGTTTTAGTGATATTAAAATGGAAATATAAACAGAAATATAGATATATTGGAACACAGAGGATCTGTGGATCGTGGAGATCTGATTGGCAGCCAACACTTCAACCAGGAAGTGTTGGCAGCAATTTTGGGACTCAGCTTCAGGTAGGAATACCCTGACCCTGTAGCCTTGGTGCTGAGGACCCCTTGGAACTCCCCCAGTGCAAAAAAGCATCTGTTTAATAAAATATTTGGCAAAATTCATGGAGGACCCATGAATTCTTCGAAGATTTAAAAAATATTTAAAAAAACACATGGCCTCATTTACAAAGTCCTAGTGGCACAATGTACCACTGGAGCGTAATTTCTTTATGGTCCGGTGGCACATTGCTGCAGTCAATGTTTACAAGGCCACGCAAAGCCACCATTGTGCCCCAGCGCAGGGGGAAACACCAGAAATGTGCTGTATCTTGTGGCACAGCAAGGCATTTAGTATAAATGAGGCCCCAAATGCGGTGTCCCGCGCTTGTTCTCAATGTAGCCCCCAGGTGGGCCAGGTCCCGGTGGCATGTGCATGTAAGACAACAAGGAGGGGGCACATGGGGCCGCACTTTTAAGGTTCACTTTAGCCCCAGGGAACACCACCTTCTCAGGGCTTTGTTTAGATATGACAGGGGGCCATGCAGACCCCCCTCTATGGGGCTCATTAAACCCTGGGGACCACCACCTCCCAGAGGCTTTAGTTAATGCGAAGGGGGTGTGTGTGACCACCAAATTCCTGGAGCTAAACAAACAAAGATGGGGGGACTTGTGGACCCCCCAGGTCCCCGGGACCATGACCTCCCTGGGGCCAAACGCATATTAAAGAATGGGAAGGGGGCTTGCAGCCCCCTCCCCGGGCCACATACACCATGAGGACCACTACTTTCCCGGGGTCCGTTGAAATATTTAAAGAGGGAGGGGGCTGCGTGGCCCCCCTTCCCAGCCATAAATACGGCCCAGGGACCACCACTTCCCCAGGGTCAGCCTGTGCAAAAAGGAGAAGTGGGAATGGGTGGCCACCCTCATGAAGCAATTACTTGCACTAGGGACTGCCACCACCCAGGGCCGGCTCCTGCTATCTCCTGAGATGTCCACACTCTGGATATAGCTGTCTGCTTTGGCTTGGTGGGAGCTGTGATAGCTCCTGCCAAGCTAGAGCAAACACTAACTCCACTCCCAGAGAGGGGGAGCTGTCAAACTGCTCCTGCTCACTGGGAGCAGAGTTTCCATATGTTTGCGTGCTTGCTGTTATGCGGGCAGAGAAACAAATAAACGATTGCACCTGCATGCAGGGAGCTGCATATATTGCTGTTCTCTGCATGCAGGAGCAATGCTGACTCCCATAGGAGCAGGGGAGCCTGCTGGGGCTCTGGGGACCATGAGCCTCACCCCACAGTCGCCATCATTGTAAACTAGGTGCTGTGCATATGGTCAGGTCACCCAGGTGGACATGGACAGATTCCATGGGATGGAGTTCCTTGTGCTGAAATCAGCCCAGAGGGGGGGCCACATGGCCTAACTCCCAGTTTAAAATATATATTTGGCCTGGGAAGGTGGTGGTCCCCAGGGCCCCCGGAATCCAAGCAGTCCCTCACATTGTTATGCATTTAGATCCCAGTGGGGTGGCCATCCCCAGAGCATATTAACTACCCCGGATGGGCCTCTGCACAGCCCCCCTCCTTTTAAATAAAAAAAAGAGCCCTGGGGAGGTGGTGGTCCCTGGGGCTCTCTGAGCTTAATGGAGGGGGGTTCACATTCCCCCTCCCATTTTTAAAAAAGTTTGGGGAGGTGGTGGTCCACAGGGCTAAAAAGAGCCTGCAGAGGGGGGTCCTGTGCACCACCCTCCTTCATTTTTTAGAATTACCCTCCTGCCCCCAGGATCAGGCCCACCTTGGGGGCATTTCTGTATAAAATCACAGTCTGCAGTTGGTTTTAAAAAAACGTTTGGTGCAGATTCACAAATCTGCCGCAATTTTTCAGCAAAAAAAAAATTAAAGAGCTTTTTTGCCCTGTTGGGGTCGCAGGGAAACACCAGCACTAAGGCTTGGTGGTTAAGGTTTTCCTCACCTTTTTAGTCCTAAAGCCTTGTCTACCACTTGGCTGGCTGCCTAATAAGATTTTGGCTGCAGGGCCTGTCCACAGACCAGGTACAGCTGCCAAACCGCGCCACGCATGGCCGAAGGCTATGCATGGGACGGGGTTAGGTGCTTAGAGCTAGAAGGCAGCAGGGGCTAGCCACAGGCCCTGCAGCCAATCTCCACTGAGCACCATCAAAGGATGTGTGTTTCATTGGGTTGGGTATCTGGGTAATTAGCAGTTCATGGCTTTACCTTAAGGCACAATATAGTTACTTGAAATAACTCTATAACAGATGAATGTATATGGTTTTGTGAGTATAAAATCTGAACCTAACTATAAAGTCCCTGGAACCTTTGTTATTTTCATGGCTTTCCAAGATATGTTTTTAAAATCTGTTTCCTAATTATAACGTCTCTGTAACCAGTCTCTGTTTTCAGTAAATTTCTAAGGTTTTTGTTAACGTTAAATAGGATGCCCACTGCAATGCCTGATGGAGGGAGTTGGATGCAGGGCCTGGTCTGGCATTGTGCTGCCCTCATCCAAAATTGATGCTCCTACCCCTCTCCTCCTAGCCATCCATTGTCCAAGTCCATGCCCCTGCTTCCTCATTATAGCCCTGCCAACTCCTCCTGCCCTCTGTTACCCATTTCTATGCCCCATCATTGCCTTCCTGCTTAACCTCTTTGCTTAGCTTGCTGCCCCTACCCTCATTTTCCTTGCCCTCCAATGTCTGTGTGCATGCCCCTGCTCCTTCCTTTTTGCCCACCATATTCCTTTGACTTGCCACTTCCTCTCCTATCTACTTGGAGTATTCTGTTGAACTGTCACAGCCCCTCCTACCTGCCTAGCATGGTCAGATGGCTGCTACTTGTCCCCGCCACCTCCACCCTGCCTATATGAGTTACCTGATCCTATCCCCTGCCTCATGTGCTCCTTGGACCACTTTGCTGCTACTCTCTTCTGCCCTCCATGCTCTACCGTGCTACATCTGCTCCTCGTGCCTGCCCTGCGTGGCCTGTTGTGAAGCCCCTTCCCAACCTTTCTGTCCTCCATGGTTCTTTGTGCATGCTCCTGCCCCCCCCCCCCCCACCCACCATGGCCATTGTGCTGCCACTAACCATCCTATTTGCCATGCATGGTTTTCTGTGCTGCCACAGCCCCTTCCACTTGACCTATTTGGTCAGTTTGCTGCCCCTGCCCCACTCCCAATTTCTCTCTGTTATCTGTGTGTACACCATTATATGCCCTTTGTGGTGTGTTGTTCTTCCAGTACCCATCCCACCCACCCTCCATGGTCAGCTTACTGCTCCAGCCCTGCCCCCTGCCCTCTGCCTCGGTTTTCCCTGTGTAGGTCCCTAACCCCTCCCTCCTGCCTTATCTGGTCTGTTATGCTACAACTGTCCCTCCTGTCTGTCCAGTATGATCAACGTGCTGCCCTTTCCTTTTCCCCTCTGCTCTCTGTTATCCATGTGCATGGCCCCATCACCTCCCTATTGATTTCCATGGCACGTTGTGCTGCACTGCCATCCCGCTCATCCTGTGTGTTATATTGTGCTGCTGCAACCTGTGGTGCTTGCCCTGTAAGGTTAGTTTGGTGCCCCTGTCCATCTCTCTCTTACCCTTTGTTATCTGAATCTACGTCCCTACCCCCTTTCTCCTGCCCTCAGTGGTCCAATGTACAATACTTGCCAACATTTTGAACCTAGTAAGAGTGAGATTTTGAAACAAAACCTGGGGAATTGATTTTCCCCATTGACTTAAATCGAAAAGAGGAGATATTAGTCAGGGGACAGAGAAAATAAGCCCTTTTTGGCTCAAAAATATTTGGAGTCTCCTGCCTGAATCGGTTCTATTGGCATGGATGGTTGTACTGCCACTGCCTCTTCCTTCTGCCCTCAGTGGTCTGCTATATTGCTACAGCCTCTCTTGCCTGTTCTGCAAGGTTGGGTTGTTGGTCTGTACCCCTTTCCCCTGCCCCATGTTTTAATATGCTGCCACTACCTCACCCGCCCAGCTTGGTCAGCTTGTTGCCTCTACACCACCCTCCCTGCTCTCATTTCTCCTTGACCCACAGTATTCTAATGAACAACTAGATTTATTAACACACGCCTGACGTCATCTTGATGTAATCAAAACTACAATACATAAAGCATTTTCTTAGAAATTATTTAAATGAGAGGGTCTTATTCCAATAAAAATTATGGTTAGTGCTCTAAAAAGTAAAATGAGGGCATATTGTTTGAGTTCTTAAATAGCGACAAAGCACTTTTAAATTATTTGCTATTTTGATATTGTTCTATCCAGTTGATGAAGGGATTATATGTTACACATAGGGAGACACTGTAGCATTATGGCTAAAGCTTCAGACTTTGCAACTGAGAAACCAGATTTTCGGTGTCAGCTCCACATCCTGAAGTCCTGGACACATCACTTAATTGCCCCGTACATAAAGTAAAAAAAGAATGTGTTACGTAACTGATGATCATGTGAAGCACTCCAATACCTTCATGTCAAGTCTGTACTATTTGGACTTAAAAAAAACTTCGGCCCTCATTATGACATTGGCGGTAAATGCGGAGCTAAGGGTTATGGTGGAAGAAATCATCTGGGTAGAGCCACAGCTATTTGGATCACAGGTGTAGCAGACATCCATTGCTAGGAAGCCAGAGCTATGGCAGAGAATCGTGGACAGGGTCAACGGCGTGGGACAGCACCCAAGAACAAGGGATTACATCAGGAAGAGGTGGAATGACCTACAGGGGAAGGTGCTTTCCACTGCAGCAAGACACCAACTAGCTGTACAGAGGACTGGCGGTGGACCCCCACCTCCTCCCCCACAACTAACAACATGGGAGGAGCAAGTCTTGGCAATCATTCATCCTGAGGGCCTGGCAGGAGTGGGAGGAGGACTGGACTCTGGTAATTCAAATCTCTATTACTATCACCCCCCTACCTGCATGCATTCACAAACCCCTACCCTTACCCTCACTCCCATTACTTAATCACCTCCCACATACCCCACCATCACAACCCACTCATCCCATTACCAAGCCCTGCATGTAACACCAATGCATGGACACCCGTCACAGACCTGCATGGACACTTATCACCACTGCATGCCCACTGGAGAGAATCACCTAGCCCACCAAATAGAAACTCACACAAAGGCAAATCTGCCAGGGCAACAACAACCATAGAGGGCAACACACCCATGCACTTGTTGTCACGCGCAGAAACAATAACACTGCATTTACATCCCCACAGGTCCCAAGCCAATGTCACTGGACAAGAGGTGCCAGCAACACCAGTCCCCCCAGAAGAGGCCCACAGTGATGACAGCAGCTCTGCTCACCTGGATCTGGATGACCAACCTGGCCCATCAGGGAACTCCGGACAGTCGGTTACCCAGGCACACTCTCACATCACCACAGAGTCTCTCTCCTCAGGAAACACCACCACAGCACCCACCCAGTGGGCCCATACCTCTGTCCCAAGGACACGTCAATCAGCAGTGTATTCACCACTACCTGGACCCCAGGCCACCCCACTAACACAGGACAAGCAGGGACCTGGGGTCAGTAGCAGTGGGCACACGGTTCAGGGGACAGAGGAACAGGACAACAGGGAAGCTGGGAGGACCGCTGTGTGCCAGGGGGAGGACAGGCCCAGGGAATCAACTCTCCAGGAGGCACTCACCGCGATCCTGGAAGCATACCAACATTCCCAGGATACGCTGGGCCAGATACTGGACAAGTTGCAGGAGAAAATGTGGTGCAGGAGGGACAGTACCTGGGGATCAGGGAGGACTTGAAGGACATCAACACCACCCTGGTCTCCATTGCAGGGGTGCTGGCAGACATGGCCAACACTATAAGGGAGGCAGTGGCACCCCATCGGGCCTCTGCCACTAGCCAAACCAATAAACAGCCCTCCACCTCTGCTGCCGCTATTGGACAGAAGGCCCCGCTACAGGACCAACAGGCCACAAGCACCCCTCCCTCTGCAGAAGGAGAACCACCCTGCAAACGTTCCCTGTGATCCAGGCAGAAGTTAGAGACTATTGCCAAGACCCCGGCCAGGAAATAAGGCTCTCCAGGTTGTCCCCCTTGTGTCCCACTCTGTCACCCTGTCCAACTTGAACTGCCATTGCTCCCCTTCCTATGCCCCCTTGGAAAATGCACCTGTGATACAAATAGACTGGACTGTAACCTGGACTTTTCTCCACCATCACCCCAGCCCATTGCACATCCCTCCCTACTTCTTAGCACTTAAATAAACACCCTTTGAAAAAATACAAGTATGGAGTATGTCAAATGACTTAAGTATGTATTCGTTTAACAAGGTTTAAACTTTGAAAATCAACTGTACATTAATGTATAAATAGTAATGACCTGTAGTTGGCTGCAGTCAACACACCAGGAGTGATAGTGGGGCATAAATATCTGCAAATAGAGATGCTAAAGGGTACAGTGAGTGGCCATAGAAGTGGGAAAATCAGCCTGCCAGTGACAATGTTAAACACAAAACAGTCATTTAAACGTGAACCTACACTGTCTTACCTGTGTGTCATTGGAAGTATTGTTGAATTATTGCACTTCTGTTCTCCTCATCCTCAACCTCTGCCTCCTCATCTTCACTGTCCACAGGGTCCACTGCTGCCACACGGCCATCTCCAGCCTCATCCTCCTGCAGAAAAGGCACCTAGCGACATAAGGCAAAGTTGTGCAACATACGGCATGCCACAATGATCTGGCAGACCTTCTTGGGTGAGTAGTACAGGGATCCACCTGGTAGATGGAGGCAACAAAACCGGGCCTTCAGGAGGCCAAATGTCTTCTATATAATTCTTCTTGTTCTCCCATGTGCCTCAGTGTAACGTTCCTCTGCCCTTTTCCTGGGATTCCTCACAGGGGTCAGTAGCCATGAGACGTTGGAGTAACCGGAGTCACCTGCAAATATCAAGAGACAACTGATAGCAACACACCAACCCTCAGGGCCCACACCATACCATAAACCAACATATACTGGGTGGGAACCAGGGCTCACCTATTAGCCACACCCTGTGCCTCTGGAGTTGAGCCATCACATATTGGATGCTTCTATTCCTCAGGATAAAAGCATCATGCAAAGACCCAGGATATTTAGCATTGACGTGGCAGATGTACTGGTCCGCCAGGTACACCATCTGCACATTCATGAACTGAAAGCTCTTTTGATTTCTGAACACCTGTTCATTTCACCGGGGGGGGAACAAAAGTAATATGTGTACCATCAATTGCCCCAATATTGTTGGGGATATGTCCCATTGCATAGAAATCAGCTTTCACTGTGGCCAAATCCTCCACCTGGGGGAAAACGATGTAGCTGTGCATGTGTTTAATCAGGGAAGACAACACTTTGGTCAGCACTACTGAGAACATTGGCTGAAACTTTCCTGCTGCCAAGCCCACTGTCACTTGGATGGAGCCAGTTGCCAGGAAATGGAGCACTGATAGCACTTGCACAAGAGAGGGAATACCAGTGGGGTGATGGACAGATGAGATTAGGTCAGGCTCTAATTGGGCACACAGCTCTGTGATTGTGGCCCTGTCCAGACTATAGGTGGGGATAATGTGCCTGTCCTCCATTGTTGCCAAGTCCACCAGTGGTCTGTACACGGGGGTATGTCTCCATCTCTTATTCATCCACAGCTGTTGCAATCTATAGGGCAAAATGGTGAGCAACTGGTCAGTATCTCTTATTTCCAGCAACTACACTTCAATACATGTTGTGATTGTAACAGTATTTTGTTGGAGAGGTCCAAATGGTGCATATGTGTACTGTGACGCAGTTAGGAGCCATGGCCTGCACCCCCCAAAATGTCATCTGCCTGTCCTGCTTGGAGAGACAGGTGGAAATGAGGTAATTCCGCTGACTTTGTGCGCCATTTCGGGAGGCGGTCAAAAACCACAGTGCAACTCCTCATTGGTTAACATTGTGCCCTATGGGGTACAGAGGCCAATGGTGATGTACGCCGGAGGTGATGGTATGCACTGCTGCGGACGTCACTGACATTTTCTATCTGTTCACTCACATGCTACCTGACCTTCAACAGGAGAGGACCTACACTGCTTGTGCTGCTGTGATCTGTGTCTGGAACTTACCATGGCTCATGTCGCTGGGGAAAGGGCCCCTGTCTTCACCTCGGCGGAGTTGGAGGGACTGGTGGATGGGGTCCTACCCCTGTACCGAATGCTGTATGGGCCACCGGACCAGCAGGTGAGTACACCGTGAGTACGATGCATGGGGTGTGAATACATAGAGTGCTGTGTGTGGAGGCCTCATGTAGGGGGGGTGTGGTGGATGGGCCCTGGGCAGCGTGCAGCATGCATGGTGGGCCATATCTGTGCTAATGGGGATAGGATGGGTCATGGTGGGCCATGAGTGTAACAGGCAGGACAGTCAGACTAATATCTTTCCCTGTGTCCATTTCCCTGCAGGTCAGCGCCCATCAGAAAAAGGGTATATGATGTGCCATCGTCAAGGATGTGCGAACCCTGGCGGTCTACGGCAAGCTGAGCACCCACTGTCGCAGACGGTGGGAGAACCTGAGATGCTGGGCATGGAAGACGGCAGAGGCCTAGCTGGGGATGGCCTCCCAATGAGGAAGGAGTGCCTGCATACTGGTGGTGGCCTATCCGGAGCTGGATGGGCTCTTGGGGGCATCACAGCAGCCACAAGGGTGTGTGTACAGTGCCCCAATATACAACTTGCTCCTGGTGGGGTGGTATCTGGGTTGGGGATGTGGGCCTGTGGGTGCCCCTAGGCCAGGCCTGACATTGCAGAATAGGTCCCATGTTGGGCAGGGTTCTGATGTAATATATCTTCAACCAAGCTAGTAGGCTTCCACTATTGGGCAGGGGTCTGTGGGTCTCAGGTATGCTGCAATTGGTGTTAGGTGTCCCTATCCATGGCCTGGTGACTAGCATTGTGACTGGTAGTGCATTGCCTAGTGCGTAGGACTGTTCCCTGTGTGTGTGTGTGTTGTGTACACCAACAGTGGTGTTGTTGCCGCCATTGACCAAGTGTATCCTTTATGGACATATATATATATATACATATATATATATATATATATATATATATATATATATATATATATATATATATATATACATTTATACACACACACATATATTTATATATATATATATATATATATATATATATATATATATTCCAAAACTGTGCCGTACCCTGAATTACGGACACCAAGGAACTCACACTCCATGGCTAGTTTGTTTACAGAAATAGTTTACTCAATGGTGATGCATTTTGATCTCAAAGAGATCTTCTTCTCAGCCAAGAATTGCTGATCGAGATAGAAACGCGTCGCCATTTAATAAACTATTTCTGCAAACAAACTAGCTGTGGAGCGCGAGTTCCTTGCTGTCCGTAATTCAGGGTATGGCACCGATCTTTAATATTTATGGCGGATTTCGGTGTCAGCAACTCGCACTGACCCTGTTACCCTAAACGGAGGAAGTGACCGGGTATGCCAGATTTACACACACATATATATATATATATATATATATATATATGTATATATATATATATATATATATTTTTTTTTTTTAGAAAGAAAGACGTTCGGCAAGGCACTCCAACAAGTACTTTATATCAATTATTTAATTTAATATAAATTTTATGAGGAGTTAAAAATACTGGATTATGAGTCATTTCATATATGAGAATATGCATATTGTGCAAAGCATATGTGAGAAGGATGGTTGAATGATGATTTGAAGAAAAGACAATTGATTGATGTACATATTAGGGGTAGGATATATGCACATTATAGGATTTGCTTTAATTGCACAAGGGAGATGTTAATATGCATAAATAAATTTAAGTATACATGAATTCCAGGAACTTGACATACACCTGTAACGTGGATCTAAATAATCAGAGATATGTTTGGAGCTGTTAAAAAATGTCAAAAAATATTGAATTATAAATCATTCCATATATAAGAATATGCAAATCATGCTAAGAATATATGAGGAAAGTGGTTAATGATAGTTTGAAGAATATGATAAATGATTAATGTATATGCTAGGGGGAATGATAAAAATACACGATATGATTGAATTAATTGCATGAGAGGGGGATGTCAATATGTATACATTCTTGTATATATTAATTCAGATGAATCTGATTGATATATTTTGAAATTTTACGTTACGAATAATATTTGAAAAATATTTTAAATTAATTTTGATTTAATTGCTTGCCTTAATGCACATATTAATAATATTTTTTTTGGGGGGGAACACATAGGAAATTATTACTGTTAGCACTGATGGGTGGCAATGAGTTCTGTGAATATGATTTGTTGTTAATTTAATTGAACCACCAGTCCCAACATGCATTATGTTTGTTAAAAGGTCATTAGCTTTAAATAGATCAGAATGGATCACAGGACTTTTAGAACTCAAAAAAGACTGTGTCGGTCGAAACGCATTGTTCGTTTGCTCACAGTCCTTAAATAAATAATTGATATAAAGTCCTTGTTGGAGTGCCTTGCCAAACGTCTTTCTTTCTAAAAATATTGATTTGAGGGTACGGCTTGCCCTCGGCAGGAGCACCGGTAGTTGCAACGCGCGCCAAGCAAATGAGCCGCTTTGTTGTTATATATATATATATATATATATATGTGTGTGTGTGTGTATATATATATATATATGTATATATAGGTATATATATATATATATGTATATATATATATATATCTATCTTTATTTAAGATACTTATTTGCCTGTTCTTTTGCAAAAAACACAATTGATGCAGGCACTCTGATGCAAAAACCACCTTTATTTATGTGAATCATCACAATGCTGTGATTTTTTAAAAAGGGGACTCCAACCTACATTTTATACATCCTGCCTACAAACATACATTGGATGTGAGAGTAACGTGGCTTATGATGTTGTAGTGATTATTGAGTATGTTTCAGTTGCCATCCCCAGATGCAGATTTGGCCCTGTGTGAAGTGTTGTTACTTTCCAATGTGCCATGTCATCAAAATCCGCTGCAGAAAAATGACATGCAAGTGGCGACTTCAGTAAACTGTAGCTGTGATAACTGCTTTCAAGAATGGCAGCATACACATCAGTAAAGCAGCCCCTGACTTTGCAGGCAGCTTGCACCCTGTTGGAGTGAGAGCTGAGTCTGTTGCAGAAAAGGTGTGCTCTTAGGCGAGGTGCTTTAAGTGCCATGTGGGTACAGTCAATGGGACCTAGCACAAGAGAAGTGGCAAAAAACATAACATTACCTTGCCAAGTATTTGCCTTTCCGTCATTGACTTTGGCATGGTGATAAACTGGTGCAGTACCCTTTTGATGCATCTGAGCACCTGTTGCAGCATCAAGACTGGCTTGCCTGTGCGAAGTCAACATTGTCTGTTGTCACCCTCCGGAAAGGGCCAGTGTTCTTGAAATGGAGTGAAGGTAGTATTTTGACATGAATATAGTCTGGGAGGGGTTTTACCTTGCATCTGACATTACTAGCCTTTGACTTGCATGGCATGTGCCTTCTCCAGCTGTATAATACTCTAAAAATGTAACTCTTCAAAGGATAATGAAAGATCAACCAAAACTTTCCTTATGGAAAGATCCTCCTATGCCCTGTACCACATACCCTATGCCACATACCAAGTAAATGTTCACATTGCAAGATATTTGGAAGTTTGTATTGTTTTTTATATTCAATGTTTATCACCCATAACTAAAAGTAAAACTAGTTGATTTTATTCATTAAATATTTGTCATGTCCTACGCACCACACAGCATCTCTTTGTGAAGCATTTCTCTAAAAAGTGTTAAGATATTGTTTGCCAGATCCACCAATAAATAAAGAAATATCTTATCTGTCAACATGTTACAAGGCCTTCCAGGTAAAATATCGTTCAGATCTTTTGATTCCATTATCAATTACTTATAGATGGAATTAATTCAATGGTATTGCGGGAAATGATTTGTAGGCAACATAAACTGTAAGTGGACATGTATGTTTTTTCTTTATGAATGGAGATGAACATAATTCAGTTGTTAGTAAGCACAATCTGACCTCTGGCAAAGTTTTCAAACATCTGATCCAATCTATCCCAAACGTATCCTAAGAGTCTGTCAGATCTAGTCCACTATTCAGTATCTCTCTTAAAATCTTTTGTTTCCTTTCCAGACACTGCAGAGTTTCTGACCTAAACGATCTGCCAAGATATTAAAAGTTGAGCGGGCACTCACATGATCCCATACAATTTACCAATGCGCATGTAGGCCTTTCATTTTGCCTGCAAAGTTCCATCGTTTTTGTGGCATTGCGGTTTGTGATTGAACGTGTAAAACTTTATAAATAAAGGCCTTAGTTTCAGTACTAAATCTGCAGCCGAGTTGATGTATCCATACATATGGCCTCACTATGAACATGGTGCTCCAGACGGCATTACCGCCACCGGCATGGCAGTCTGGACCGCCATATTACAAACAAGGGAAGACCGTCACAGGTGAGCCACCGCAAGGCTTCCGCTGAGAGGCAGCCTGACGATGGCAGATTTCTCTATCCGAGAGGGCGGCGCTGCAAGCGGTGCCACCCTCTGGGTAGACAACCATTGTTCCTCCAGCCTTTCCCTGGCAGTGCAGAAGATGTGCTCATGGGCCCCCGTGCAGAGCCCCGTCACGCAGGTCACTGCCCGATTTACGGGCAGTGATATGTGCGACGGGTGCTGCTGAATCCGCCACACTGCGGCATTGACAACGGCTCCATGTGGAGCCGTCGGCAATGTCCTGGCCCAGCATTCCACTGGGCTGGCGGGCAGAAACACTGTTTCCGCCTGTCGGCCCAGTGGCCTGTCTATTATAGGGCCGGAGGGGTCTTCTAAGGGTTGGCGGTCTATGTTTAGACTGCCAACATGAACACGGTGGGGAATCCTGCAGTGCTCATAATGAGCCCCATAATGCCAGTTTTGCAATACTAAATAGGCAAAGTAGGTACCAACCTATGGCTCCACTCTTTTTAGGGGCCCTGCTACTTTTGTGCCCAGTACACTTCTGAGAACATTGGTGCAGGCATATATAACTAGTCATCTAGACTATAGTAATACTCACTTTTTGGGCCCTCCTGCCTACCTGCTACATCACCCTCAATCGATTCAGAACACAGCAGCTAGGCTCGTCCTGTGGTTACAAAGATCTTCCAGAATGACTCAGTATTTTACAGAGCTACACTGGCTCCCTGTGGCCAAACGCATCCTTAAGGCCCTTTGTTACTGCCATAAAGGAGTGTATAAAAAGGCATTGCAAACTATTTTACAGAACCATTCACTAAATATTCTTAGACTAGGCATCTCTATTCATTTAAGGTCCTGATGTTAATGATCTGAAATTCTGAAGATAACGGGCAAGAGATCGTGCAGTCATTTTGTCACGGTCCAACACTGGAACTTCCTTCTGTTTTCTCTCTGTGCAGAGCCACACCACCTACATTTCTGCAGGGTATTAGAAGTACATTTATTTGAGTCCTAACCGCCTTTTCTATTTCTACTTTTATCCTGCTTCTAGTTTATTACCAGGACACATTTGGTAATCACGTGCTTCAGGAGATTAAAACTAAACTGAATGACGTGCAACATAAATGCATAGATGATATTCTCATCATGGTAGTGAGTTATGTTGGGGCAAGTCTCAGTATATGCAAACTTATAGGTGTCCCATTCATATATTTAATATTTGCTATAAACTCAAAATTGTCATTGATTTAAGTGCAGCCATACCATGCCAAAACAGGACTTGATTAAAAGATTGAATCCATACATTCAAAAGCCACAGCTGAAGACTGACTTCATAGTTTTTGAAAACCCAGAGGCATATTTACCAGCCCCCAAACACCAGAGAAGCATCACTTGTTTGATGCTCCTGTTGTGCACACTGCAGAGCTATATCTGCCAGACCATGTAAAGCCACCTTGTAGCATTTGACACATTCCCAGATATACAATATTTTGTAAATTTGAGAATGTGTCAAAAACCTATGCCTCACCAGGGTAGGCACGAGGGAGGCGCAAAGAGGAAAAATATCATTTTTTCTCCTCGGTTTTTCCTCTTTCAATGTGTGCTGTATTCTGCAGCACACATAGTAAGAGGAAATCATCTCCAGTGATTGTTTTTGTGCAGGATGTCGTCCCTTTCTGCACAAAAAAATTCATTCCTAACGCAGACAGTTTCGCACCATGGTGCAAGGGTGCCTGCGTTAGCGCAGGGCAGCCTATTGTGCACCAGCACAGGTGGGAAAGAGACATATGCACCATATCTCATAAATACAGTGCATTCTTGCCCTTTTCTTTTGATGCAGGGTAGTGCAGCAAGAATCCTTGTGGTGCTGAACTGAACCAAAACCTTGTAAATGAGGCCTCTGATTGTTATCATGGCATTCTTTTGGCCGGGAGGGTGGTGATGGTGCTATTAATTGATAATGTTTTCTTCCTGCTTGGATTTCTTGTTGCTACGATGAGGTTTCTTTATACACACTTCTATGGCTGTCAAGTTTTGTTTTCACAAGGGTATGGCTTTTGTTCTTTCAGTTTTATATAGCTTGAGTGGGTGTTAATTATGTAATGTGATTTGCAGTACGAAGAGCTATACTTGGAAAACAATGAAATAGAGATTACAGATGTAGTTCACATATCGGCCTACATCTCTTTTGTCTTCATATTTAGGTTCTCGCCCAACCCAGTGGGAGGAAAGCCACCCTGAAATGGTTTTGAATGACCACAAGGGAGGGTTTACCCATTTTCATAGTTTTACACCTGGAAGCACTTGGTGGGGTTTCACTGTACTTTCTGCCTTTCATCTCCTGTTTTTGGATCCTGTGATGTAATTCGATTTTGCTGGTTTTGATACACTTGGCACATTACCACTGCTAACCAGGGCTAGAGAGGAAGTGCTCTCTGTGTAAATGATATTGGTAATTGGTTTACACATGATTAGTCTATTTGCTTTACTAGTAATTCACTGTATAATGCACTAGTGGTGCCCAGGGCCTGCACATCAAATGCTACTTGTGGGCCTGCAGCATCGATTGTGCCACCATCATGAGTAGCCCGGTAAACATGTCTCAGACATGCGCCTGCAGTGTCTGTGTGGGCAGCTTTTAACTGCCAGTACGACCTGGCAAGTGCACACACCTGCCAGGTCCAAACCTTCCCTTTTACTACATGTAAGGCACCTCTAAGTAGGCCCAAGATAGCCCCATGGGCAGGGTGCAGTGTATTTAAAAGGTAGGACATGTACTGGTGTGTCCTACATTTACTAATAGTGAAATTCTGCTAAATATGTTTTCACTACTACAAGGCCTATCTCTCCCATAGGTTAACATGGGGGTTGCCTAGAAATACCTCTGAGTGTAATTTCCTACTGGGAGCAGATAGAGATTTGGAGTTTGGGGTCTCTGACCTCACAAATTAAAAATATACCTTTTAGTGAAGTTGTTTTTTAGATTGTAAGTTTGAAAATGCCACTTTTAGAAGTGGGCATGTTCTTGCTTAACCTTTCTGTACTTCTGCTTGGCTACTGACTACACACCAGGTTTAGATTAACAGTTGGGCTGTTTGTGAATTCCCTCTAGATAGTGCCACAAAGTGAGCCGAGGTGTATCCTGCATTTTCTGATGGGTCTTTCTGGACTGGAATGGGAGGGAGGAGCTGACATCTGCACTTGAAAGGGCTGTGCTGTCCTCTTACAATACAGTCTCCAACCCCCTAGTGTGTGTCTGGGACAGAGAAAGGAAGAGATAGGGTCTTGTGCACTATAAAGACGTTCCTTCGAGGTTTGCCTACTTCAAAGGCAGAAGGGGTGCAAGTATTGGACCCAAAACACCAGACTTTTAGATTACTTCTGGATCAAGCGGAATTTCCGCAAAGAAGAAGAGCTTGATATTTGAGGAGGACCTACCACTCATCCTGTTGCTTTGCTCTACTGCCCTGCTGCTGCTGCTTCTGCCTTGGGAGTGAAAGGACTGGACTTTGCTTTCTGAAATCCTGCTTGTGAATTTTCTCCATGGGCATGGACTGAGCTTTCCCCCATATTTGTAATCTCAGGGCCATGAAAGACTTCATCTACCAGCACTAGGGCTCTTTTTGGTGAGACCTCTCATCTGCCAAATGGTGCCACATCCAGTCCCTTGGCCCTTGAAATGAGAAGTTGGTGAACCCAAGGTAGACTGGAGCCAAGCAGCAGAAACCTGACACAGCACCTGCACTGCAGCTGTAAAATCGATGCAGCACCCATATCGCAGCTGAAAAAGCGATGCAACACCTGCCTCCTGGCTGCAGAAAGTGATGCATTGCCTGCTCAGCATGGATTCATTGTTGCTGTGCATCTGGATTTTCCATGCATAATCACTGGGCACCAAAATCTACAGCATCACCGCACAGATCTGAGGCTGGGGGCCTGTAAATGGATGCGTCGCTGTCCTGCTGGAAAAAGATCGATGCATCACCTAACCGCCAGGGAAAGAATCAATGGTCAGCCTCACTTGTAAGTAAGGAATCAAAGCATCACTTGCTTGTCTGATGCATCACCTTATCTGCGGCTTTATTATTTATGCTCACAAGGTACTTTGAGTTAAAACAACGCATCCATTGATTTCTATGGATTAAGACTATTTTTACTTTAAAAATTGATATCTCTTTTTATGGATATTTGAGTTTTGTCATTTTTGTCGTGTTTGATTTAGATAAATATTGGCTCCTTTTTCTAAACGGGTGTGGTGTCCTTCTGTGGTATTTTCACTGTGTTGTTGTGTGTGCTGATACAAATACTTTACATATTGCCTCTGATAGAAGCCTGAATGCTTGTGCAAAGCTGTCAAGGGGGATGAGCAAGGGTTATCTTAGGTGTGTGACTCTGTTACCCTTACTTGAATGAGGGGCCCTACTTAGACAGGGTGTACTCCGACTGCCAACTAGAGACCCCATTTCTATCACTTGGCTACACTTCTGAGTTGGCACAGGGATATCTCCATAGCGGAAGAAAAGCTCTGCCATGTTGATTTTGGAGAAAGATGAGTACTGTGGAATAATTTACAGTAAAACCTACAGAAGGTGCTGCAAAAATGGGTAAGCCCATCTCTGGGAACGTTTGCCCAATTGGTTAAGAAGTGACTAGGAGTGTCCCCCACCTACAATTTGGCACTAAGCATAAATGTGGCACTTCCAGTACCCCATTCAGAACACTGCTGGACCACAGAAAGACATCGGAAGGTCTGCACCTGATGTTGTGACTTGTGAGGAAAATCCTAAGGCCTGGACCTGCTCCACTTCTCACCAGGACAAAGAAGTAGATTCCAAGGCTCAGTTGGCCAAGCTCCTATTAAGGTACAGGGAAACAAGCGCAGCAAGAAGCCCAGCCAGCCAGTTCCAACAGGACCTGTACTGGACTCTGCTGAGGGTTTCTGTTGGAGTACATCCAAACAGGGATCGGTATCAAGCCAAAACCATTGACAGAAAATCGCTCATTGGACTCAACTTGCTGGTTTGGCTCACAGAAGAAGATCTGACTTGCAGAAAAGTTTCTAAGCCCAATCATAGAGAGGTTCACCCAATATGACTTAGAGTTGAACGCAATCAACATCAAGACATCCCTGGGCACGGAACCTAGACATCGCCTGCTCAGAGCTTTTCCACCTTAGCTGATGACTGCACTCAGACCTTGCTCTTTAGAAGTTCATCACTGGGAACCCTGACTCAAATCCAGATTGCACTGCTGACCGATGTTTGCCAGTTTGCTCGTTTTGGTGCTATTTTTACTAAGAAAACAAAAATTCATGTCTCTGGTTCCCCTTAACACATTTTTGTCATTTTAGTTTCTTTTTTCATCAGAATACTCTCTATTTTTATAAATTATAGCAGTATTTTTAATTGGGTTGTCTTTTCATACTGCTCTTACCTTTAACCAAGACCAAGAAGTGGACACCAAGGGCGATTTGGCTGACCTCATGTTAAACTACAGGGACACAAGAGCTGCAAGGAGCCCACTTTGCTTAAGAGCTCAGCTAATCAGTTCCAAATAGTCCTGCTGGTTTTTGTTTAAGTTGATCCAGACCACCAAGTGCTATTCCTGAGGTCCTAGAATTCATGGATGGTGTTATAATGACCTCTTCCTGCCCAAACCGCTAAAGCTGGAACTTAGAAACTTTTTGCCAGTTTTTTCTCTGAAGAGTCAGTGGTAGACTGTGATCGCCATCAAGCCTAAGCTGTTGAGATTGAGTCGCTGGTCTGATTCAATTTGCTTCTCTACCCCATTGAAGGTGGTCTGACTTCCAGAAAAGTTTCTAAGCCCTATTGGAGATTTTCACCAAGAACACTGCTCAGCTGAAGCCGATTGATGATGGGACCCTCCTAGGAATGGACTCCAGTCTTTGCCTGCTCAGAGCTTTCCCACCTTCATCAGTGACTGGGCTGAGACACTGCCATTCAGCATTCCACTACTGTCAAAGTCTGTCTCCAATCAAGTTTGCAGATCGCCCACTGACTTGCAGTTGCCAGTTTGTACTCTTAGGTGCTATTTTTATTACTGGATTTTTGTCGTTTTGGTCTCTTTGTGTTCTCTAAAATATTCTCTATTTTTATAAATCAGAGTTGGATTTTTAATGTGTTTTGTGTTGTGTTTTCAACTTTTTAACTGTTTTGATACTTCTAAATGCTTGACACATTTTCTTAATTCAAACCATCTTGTCTGTGTCATAGCTACCATGGGTCAAGCTCAGGTTTAAATTACTGAAACCTTTACTGGACCTAACAAGAATAGTGACAATATTGATTTTGGTGGACTACCATCCACCCCAATTCATAATCCACTTTCTCACAGTGGAGACCTCCCTTTCACTCAAAATATTTTTAGATTCTTAGCAAATAGCTTCCTGAAACATGCTTTTCAAGCAGGCAGTTTTCCAAAAATTCTGTGAGCCAGGTCATACTACTGATTCTGGAATTCAGCCCTAGAGGAAAAGAGTCATGACAGAGGGAGGAAAATATTCTTCCATTATCCATCTGTCAAAAAGTTCATGTGCACCCTCTGGCTAAGAAAGATACCACTTTACACAAGTGTATAGACAACATGCAACTTTATCTATAGATATTTGTGTTAAATCAAATCAAATCAAATCATTAACATTTATAAAGCGCGCTACTCACCCGTGCGGGTCTCAAGGCGCTAGGGGAAAAAGGGGGGGGTTATCGCTGTTCGAACAGCCAGGTCTTTAGGAGTCCCCGGAAAGCGGAGTGGTCCTGGGTGGTCCTGAGGCTGGTGGGGAGGGAGTTCCAGGTCTTGGCCGCCAGGAAGGAGAAAGATCTCCCACCCGCCGTGGAGCGGCGGATGCGAGGGACAGCAGCGAGTGCGAGGCCAGAGGAGCGGAGGAGGCGGGTGGGGACGTAGAAGCTGAGGCGTCTGTTGAGGTATTCCGGTCCCTTGTCGTAGAGGGCTTTGTGTGCGTGGGTGAGAAGTCGGAAGGTGATCCTTTTGCTGACTGGGAGCCAATGCAGGTGTCTCAGGTGTGCGGAGATGTGGCTGCTGCGGGGTATGTCGAGGATGAGGCGGGCCGAGGCGTTTTGAATGCGTTGCAGGTGATTTTGGAGTTTGGCTGTGGTCCCGGCGTAGAGGGTGTTGCCGTAGTCCAGGCGGCTTGTGACGAGGGCGTGGGTCACGGTTTTTCTGGTGTCGGCGGGGATCCAGCGGAAGATCTTGCGGAGCATGCGGAGGGTGAGGAAGCAGGCGGAGGACACGGCGTTGACTTGCTTGGTCATGGTGAGAAGAGGGTCCAAGATGAAGCCGAGGTTGCGGGCGTGGTCTGTGGGGGTCGGTGCGGTGCCGAGGGCCGTGGGCCACCAGGAGTCGTCCCAGGCGGACGGGGTGTTGCCGAGGATGAGGACTTCCGTTTTTTCAGAGTTCAGCTTTAGGCGGCTGAGCCTCATCCAATCTGCGACGTCCTTCATACCCTCTTGTAGGTTGGTCTTGGCGCTGGCGGGGTCCTTGGTGAGGGAGAGTATAAGTTGGGTGTCGTCGGCGTAGGAGGTGATGATGATGTCGTGCTTGCGTACGATGTTGGCGAGGGGGCTCATGTAGACATTGAAGAGTGTCGGGCTGAGTGATGAGCCTTGGGGTACGCCGCAGATGATCTCTGTGGGTTCTGAGCGAAACGGAGGGAGGTAAACTCTTTGGGAACGGTTTGAGAGGAAGGAGGCGATCCAGTCCAGGGCCTGGCCTTGGATCCCGGTGGAGCGGAGGCGGGTGATTAGGGTGCGGTGACAGACGGTGTCAAAGGCAGCCGAGAGGTCGAGCAGAATGAGGGCGACTGTTTCACCGTTGTCCATCAGGGTTCTGATGTCGTCAGTGACTGAGATGAGGGCGGTTTCAGTGCTGTGGTTGGTTCGGAATCCGGTTTGTGAGGGGTCGAGCAGGTTGTTGTCTTCCAGGAAGGTGGTCAGCTGTTTGTTGACGGTCTTCTCTATTACTTTGGCTGGGAAAGGCAGAAGAGAGATGGGGCGGAAGTTTTTTAGGTCGCTCGGGTCAGCCGTAGGTTTCTTTAGTAGGGCGTTGACTTCGGCGCGTTTCCAGCATTCGGGGAAGGTAGCAGAAGAAAAAGAAGAGTTGATGACGGTCTGGAGGTGAGCGGCGATGATGTCGTCGGCTTTGTTAAAGATGAAGTGTGGGCAGGGGTCCGAAGGGGCGCCGGAGTGGATAGAGTTCATGATGGATTTGGTTTCTTCCGTGTTGATGTGGGACCAGTTGTTGAGTGTGATGGCCGTGGATGCCGGTTCGGTGGTGTATGGTTGAGTCTGGTGTCCGAAGCTGTCGTGGAGGTCGCTAATCTTGCGATGGAAGAAAGTGGCGAGGAATTCGCACAGATCCTGTGAGGGCGTGACGGCGTTGGCGTTGGCGCTGGGGTTGGAGAACTCCTTGACGATGCTGAAGAGTTCTCTGCTGTTGTGTCTGTTTTTGTCCAGTCTGTCAGTGAAAAAGTTCCTTTTGGCAGCGCGGATCAGGTGGTGGTGTTTGCGGGTAGCGTTCTTGAGGGCGGTCATGTTGTCAGCGGTGCGGCCCTTGCGCCAGGCTTTCTCAAGGGCGCGACAAGTTTTCTTTGATTCTTTGAGGGTGTCAGAGAACCAGAGAGGTTTTTTGGTGTTGGTCTGTCGAGGCGTGCGTTTGAGGGGAGCAAGGATGTCTGCGCAGTTGGAGATCCAGTTTGTGAGGTTGAGGGCTGCGTCGTTGGGGTCGGTGGTGAGGGTGGGTTGGTTGGCGGCGAGTGTGGAGAGAGTTGCTCTTCGGGGATCTTGTTCCACTGTCGACGAGGGATGGGTTGGGTGCGGAGGTGGCGGGTCTCGCGTCGGAATGTGAAGTGGACGCAGCTGTGGTCGGTCCAGTGCCTTTGGAAGCAGCAGATGTGTTCACTTAGTGCTGATGATCAACAGTGTTGAACGCTTCCGAGAGATAAAGTGAAGCAGAAGGCAGAAGTCATCCTTGTTTATAATATTTAGCTTCTAATTGTTGGCCTGCACCATTACAGTGTTTCCATCCTCTCCTCAAGCAACCGGATCACCATCAAGACCATCTCCACCACAGACTGGTCTGACAACGCTTACAAACACTTCACAATCACCGCACCCAGCAGCAGCACACGCACCTCCAGGACCCTCCACAGGAAATGGAACAAAATCACCAATGAGCAGCACACCACATCACTCACCAAATCCCTTCCTCCCCCCTCTGACGACACCAACACAGAAGCGTGCAATCTCAACGCATGGATCACCGAATGCGCTGACACCCTAGCCCTTCTCTGGCTGACATCAGCCAAACCGGTACCTAAGAAAGAAAGCTGGTTCACCACCAAACTCCAAGAATCAAAGCGTACCTACAGAAGTTTAGAGAAAAAATGGAGGAACAGCCAATCCAGTGAAGACCTCACCTCATTCAGAGCCGCAACCGCTGCCCACCAACGAAAAATCAAGAATGCAAGGAAGGACGCACTCCAGGAGTGCATCAACTCCTCCACACACAACTCAAAGGAACTCTTCTCAGTCATCAATGAGTGCACACAGATCCCCCCTCTGAAGCCACCAGCATCCCCCATCACAGGACCTCTGTGACAAACTCACCTCCTTTTTCCACCACAAGATCCAGGACATCCACATCAGCTTCCTCCTGGAAAATCCTGGCACCGGAACCTGAGGACTTGAAACACGCTGAAAAACGCCCTCTCCTGAAGAAACATTCAGCTGACCCATCAGAACTAAGAATTTCTGACCCATCTCGCTGCTATCCTACCCCACCAAAGTAATAGAGAAAGCAATCAATGCACAACTACGGAATTTCACAAAGCCAACTACTCCCTGGACAGCTTCCAGTACGGCTTGCGCAGTAATCACAGCACAGAGACAGCACTCCTGGCAGCCACCGACGACGTCCAATTACTCCCAGACCGTGGCCAAACCACAGCACTCCTCGACCTCTCAGCAGCTTTCAACACGATATCCCACAACACTCTGTGCACCAGATTCCACGACATAGGAATCCTTGGAAGGGCCCTGGAATGGATCCAATCCTTCCACTCCAGGAGGATGCAGAGAGTCGGACTCCCGCCTTACACTTCCAGAGCCAGAAGAGTCAACTGCAGAGTTCCCCAAGGATCTTCACTGAGTCCCACACTGTTCAACGTATACATGGCCCCTCTTGCTGCCATCATCAGAAGCCATGGTATGAACATCCTGTCATATGCCGATGACAGACAACTTATCATTTCCCTCACTGAAGGCCCGGACATAGCCAAAAGGAACTTTCACTCAGGAATGGAAGCCGTTGCCTCCTGGATTAAAGAAAGCTGCCTCAAGCTCAACTCCGACAAGACGAAGCTCATCATCTTCAGAAATGCCACCTCAGCTTGGGACTACTGCTGGTGGCCTACTTCCCTCAGTGCCCCCTCTGCACCGACTGAGCACATCCTCAACTCGTTCCTATCCATGATCCGCCAGGTTAAGTCTGTTGCCTTCTCCTGTTGGCACACACTTCAGATGGATCCCAGCAGACTGCCGCAGAACAGACGCCCATGCCTTATTCACAAACAAGCTCGACTACGGCAATGCCCTCTATGCCAGCATCTCAACTAGGAACATCAAAAAACGTCAACTCATCCACAATGCTGCTGCCAGACTCATTCTGGACCTCCCCCACCTAGAACACATCTCCCAACACCTGAGGACCCTCCACTGGCTATCAGTCGAGAAGCAAATTACCATCAAGCTTCTCACCCACACGTACAAGGCCATACACAATGCAGAACCAGCCTCCCTGAACCACCACGTCTCCTTTCACACCCCACCCAGATCTCTCCGCTCCTCCCAGATGGCTCTCGCCCATCCGGAAAACCACCCCTGGAGGACGATCTTTCACCTACACTGCAGCAAAAAGCTGGAACAACCTCCCCCTGCATCTCAGACAAAGCACGTCGCTCACCATCTTCAGGAAGAACCTCATGGCGACGCACTTCGGATGAGGCCCCTCCCCCCAGCGCCTTGAGACCCTTACGGGTGAGAAGGCACACTTTATAAATATTGATTGATTGATTGAATGAGTGTATATTCTGCTGTGGAACACAGCACTAGGACTGCAAAATATTGGAAGTGTTAAGTTTGGCTTTGATTTTTCAGGACAATTATGATAGTGTCTTATTGAGGAAGGCAGTAGGGGTGCTTTGACAAGTAGATTTGTTTTAATTTTTTCTCTATGATAGGAATAGGTTAGATGTTATTCATGTGCAAGTACAAAATGTGTTGTTAATGATTTCCAAATATCATGTGGAAGCAGTCAGACACAGACTTGATGAAATTAGTTTTATGTTATCATTAAGTTAGAGAATCATACTTTTTCATTGGAGAGAGGGTCTGCAATGTAGGACAGAGGTGTTGGTATATGGCAGAGCACAGGTTTGATTATGGGAATAATAAAAGTAAATGGTGTAGCAAACATGTTAATTCAGGGGAATATTTACTTAATGCTCATCAATGTTTTGATATAGTGTATGATGTTAGGTTGTTGGAGGGGACTTGCACAATGTTTGTCTTAATTGTACGCCTAGCAAAATACCTGCAACACTGTCTTTCTTGTTGTCAGGAGAATAATTAGTCTTGATACAGCAGTTGAATATGTCGTTATTGATGGAGATCTTGTATTTTGAGAACACAGTGGTTTTTGGGAGAGAGAGAGGAGAGCTATTCTTAATTTTGTAACAGTTTTCTATTGGTATTGAAGTCAAACTTATGCCACGCGTTGCGTGGTTACGCTTTGGCCTTCTTGGTTTGGATAGGTGTCTGAGTGTAGGCAACTGCCTACATTAAGACAGACTTTGCTGTATTGGGTAGGTGTTGTAAAAGGCTTTAACAGAGAAGATCTTATATGAACTTAATACTGTGCTCATTGAGCATTTGGGAAGTAATTTTTGTACATTTTATTTGTAGAACAATTGAAAGGGTAAAACTAAGGGGCAGATTAAATTGAAGAAAAGTGGTGCTTTAACATACTTTCTAAAATAAATAAATATTACAACACACCTGTAAACGTAGAGCAAACAACCTAATTAACACTTTTACATTTTTGACATGTACACAATAGTTCTTGCTTCATCTCAACCTTATGTATGTAGCTTTTCCCCAACCAAGATGGCTGTTGTAAAATGTGAAGGTCAAAAAATTTTTTTATACCATACAAATTAAATATACTTCTTGTCAGAATATAACCCACATAAAAAAATACATTCCAAAACATAGTTTACTTTGAATTATCAAATATCCCAAAAACACTTATGAAATCATTCATCCATTATTCTGTGTTCAGTGGTACACTGACTTCTATCATGACGATACACACCATTGAGAGCAGAAGAGCCACAGCCAGTTAAAACACTGCCATCTATCAAGACAAATAAGTATAAATGTAACGATTTACATTCTTTTTACAGTAGTAACAATATCTTCCAAATAAATATTTATTCAGAAATGTTTTAAATTTTACAGACTTTGAGAAAAATTTCTACAGTCGACTTTTCAAGCTCAGTTACTAATCAAACACCACTTTAAGGTAAATGAAAAGAACTTGGGGCCTGATTACGAGTTTGGCGACCACAACGCCATGCCTCTGTGGCAGCGCTCCCAAGACAACTGCTGTGCTGGTAGTCTCCCACCCACGGTATTATGATGTATGCAGCCTCAACTGCCAATCATGTCAATGGAGTGGTGACCACCAGAATCACAGTGGTCTGCAATGTTGGGGTGTATACTCCGTCGCCATCAGGCTGCAACTAACCACTGAGTCGATTACAAAAATACAGTACAGTTGAACTTGTGGTCTCCTTGTGGCAGTTTCCTGATGGCGGTAAGCCGTCGTGGTACTCTCTCAGCAAAGCACTAGAACAGTGTCCATTGGATGTATTAAAAAATAACACAGCTGACATCCATTGGCCAAGTAGACACACCTTCAAATCACACTATAAAACTATGAAACAAACCTCATCCCAGACCATGCTCGTTTGCCTCTCCATTGTAGCACAGCAAGACAGAGACCACAAATCATTGTTTTATTTTTGTGAGAAAAGGCAGCCCTTTTTTCCCATCCTAGTTAACACTTTCCACATTCTTTATGTTTTCCTTTTTGTTTTTTTGGTCATTGTTACCCACTTTAATTTACAGTCATGTCAAGTTAAAAAAATCCACATTTTTCTGAGGGTGAGTTGACAGTCATAATAGATGAAATCATAAGAGTAGAGCCACAATTGTTTGGAGTCCAAATCCAACATACCTCCTTCAGCAGGAAAATGGAAATGTGGCAAAGGAAAGTTGACAGAGAGAATGTTGTAGGCACCACCTTGTGCCCAAAGGAGGAAAGTAGGAAGAGGTGGAATCACCTGAGGGGAAAGGTGTGTTCCCTGGCATCCAAGCAGCACTCCAAGGCAAAGAGGACTGGTGGTGGTCCTCCCAGCATCCCATTACAACTATTACCCTGGGAGAAAAAGGGCTTGGTCACCTGAAATAGCTGGGGGAGCAGAGTCTGGTAAATTCCACCCCAATAACTGTCACAACACTTCCATGTACTGTAGGCTCTAATCTCAGTTTTTGTCATTGTGTTGTCTATCTACTTTCCTAACACGCAATATCCAAAGTATAAGATACACTTGATTGTCAATGGATATTGTTGTATATAAGATCACAGGTATCTATCTCTATTACATGCCATATGTTGGAATGGGGTCTGTAATTATGTTACTAGTAAAATATCTTCCCAGGAGCCATGGTATATTTCAAAATGTAAATGTATGGTCCAGCCCAACTGCAGTTTCGCACAGGTATGAAAGATTAACCCTTTGTCAAGTGTTGGGAAGTAGAGAGTGACATGACTATAACTACCATGAGGCCCTGTTTATCTAACTCAAAACAAGAGGTCATTGTGCTCATGCCCATTTTCACTTGTTTGCCATGTCACAGCTGATGTTCACTTATCATTGAATTTACCATTTGTCTAGTGTTGGGTGTTAGAAAGCAACATGACTACAACTACCATGAAGGCATGTTTCTGTAACTAAAAAACAACAGTCTATTGTGCTCTGGCCCGTTTCACTTATTTGCCATGTCAAAATTGATGTTCACTTCTCATGGGCTGAGCAACCTACATATACTACTATACTCAGAGACACATCTGCCTACTTAGCTTGATATTGTCCTGGTCTTCTCAACTAAAAGTATTGATGGCATGAGTGACGCCTTACCAAGTGTGTACATCAATTATCCGTAAGATATTAGGCTGGTACAGCTGGTTGGAAGTGGCAGGAAACCCATTGACTCTGCACTGCTCACCTGATGACTAATGCTACACATACGGTTGTGTGATTGCTTGTATCGTACACATCTAGTTCTTGGAATGGTCAAACACACGTTACTTATCCACAGTATTGGCATAAATGTTTGTTAGATGTCATTTTTATTCTCTATTCTAAAATGCAACTTATCAGCACACTTAGGCCCTCATTACAACCCTGGCGGTCAAAGACCGCCAGGGCTGTTTTGGAGTTTGTACCGCCAACAGGCTGGCGGTACAAATTTGGGCATTATGACCATGGTGGAAGCTCTGCAGTCGCACCACCGGGACCGGCGTTTTCCCACCACTTTTGTCCCGGCAGTTGTAATCTCCAAGGGCAGTGCTGCTTGCAGCGCTGCCCAGGGGAGTACGAGTCCCCCTCCCGCCAGCCTTTTCATGGCGGTATGAACCGCAATGAAATGGCTGTCGGAAAGGGGAGTCGCAGGGGCCCCCTGCCACAACCCCATGGAGCTTTTCACTGTCTGCATAGCAGACAGTGAAAAGCGCGACGGGTTCAATTGCACCCGTCGCACAGCCGCAACATTGCCGGCTCCATTTGGAGCCGGCTCCCGTGTTGCGGCCGAGATCCCCGGGATCTCAAACTAGACCCCGCGGGAGTGCGGCCGCATTGGCGGCCGCCTTGCGGTTTCAACTTGGCGGGCGGCAGTTGAAATGAGGGCCTTAATGTGCTGCTGAATTCTAATACATGTTATCATCCTCTTTAAATGTCTTGTTAACAAATTAAATACCATGGAAATATATCACAATCAGAAACCCTACCTACTAAGATTTTCCTATATCTCTACTTACTGTGACAGAAAGCATTTCGATGAAGATTCCACACTTCCACCAATAACAATGTTCTCTATTGTACACCAGGTCAATCTTGCACAGCACTTGGGCAGAGACTGTCCACCGAACAGACTTCCACTCCACCCCCAGATGAAGCCCTCAGTGATGACAATATCAGTACAACTTCAAGCCAGTGAACAAGTAAATTGAAACAGGAAGCACTTCCATTCTACCAACGTGCATGTTGCCTGCTTGCCAGATTTAGATATTTTAAACGCCTGTTCTCGGTTCCTAGGGTCAGCCAATGATTCCGTTATACTCTGGTACAGCACCATACCCCAGCTGATGTCACAACTACAACTGGAGAGGGCCTGGCTTGTTGGTAAGTAAGATTTGTCCTAACTTTGTGTATGCAATATCATGTACTAGAAAGTGTGTGACTCATTGCTGCACGTATGTCTTATTACAAAACAGTAGACTCAGCATATTTCAAACATCCTTAGTTATTAACACTGCTGAGGAATCCAACTAGGCCAAGAGAAGTTTGCTTCAATGAGGCCCATGGAAGAACATGGCAGCCAGTTGATTGGGCTTTGTGACTCCTGAAGGCCAGGTTTCACTGTCTGAACAAGACTGGGGGTGCCCTCCTCTACTTACCCGGAAAGGTGTGTCAAATCATTGTGGCCTGCCTCATGCTTCATAACATTGCCCTGTGATGGAATATCCCTGAAATTGAAGAGGATGGAGAACATGTAGGGCCACAGGGTGAGGATCCTGAAATGGCAAATGATGCTGGTAGTGTTGAAGAGGAAGGAGCTGACTTGCATCTAGATCTCATTGAGAGCTTCTTCTCATGAATGTAAGTATTTTATGAAATGTCATGCCTTGGACTATTCAATCAACTCTTGTTTTGATGGTGTGAGGACTATGGGAAATTCTGTCAAAGGGTGTATAGTAAGGAAGCTTTTGGGGCATGCTAATTTTATGGCTCAGATTTTTGTCATGGACTGCGTTCTCCATGAGTTTGCTATGTGAGTTGTGCCATATGAATAGTTTCATAGCTAATCTCTTTGTTTTGGTGTTTTTGGGAAACTTCACCATGACACATTTATTCGGAAATTTCAGAGTTGTGACACTAGCAGGTATATGATATTGTTGGCACATACAAAAGTGGGCATGGATTATTTCTGGAAATGTATGTTACAAACTTTGGGTATACAAAACCTGTACCAAGACAGCTTGCACAGTGATAGGATGGGAGTTAAGGAGACTCTATTGGACTTGTTCCTTGTCATGTGGTGGACATAATGCATTATGTGTGTCATCATGTGCTCAGACAACATGTAGTTGTAGACCCAAATCTTGTAGTTTCCCTTCACATTGGCTAACTACACATTTTGGATGAACTGTATGTAATTGTTGATGTGTTTCATCATTGCAGGCCAATGTGATTGTGGTACATCACTGACATTTGTTGTGACATCCCTCCAGATGCAAAAGCACTGGATTGCAATGACCCTGTGATCAGAAATGGTTGTACTGCAATCTGTCTGAGTCTTTCTTTAAATGATATAGGATTCCTGTTGTGAGGTAGGTGATATGGCTCCAGCTGATTGACTGAAACATGGATAACAAATAAGGGTTGTATCTGCATCGATTGTCATCCTCTTGTGAGAAATAGTTCGCACAAATAAAAATGGCTTGTGAAATGAGATCACATATACATTTCATTTTTACCCATTCTACAGGACAATGTCTGATATATCCACTCCTTCCATGTTCTTGAGGTATATACCTGAAAATGTGATCACTTATACAGTAGAATTGTGTAATTTATGATTTGCTATGTTTCTGACATCTTGCCAGCCTATGATTGGAACAATGTTATAAAAATGTTATAAGACAACACCTGTATGTATGTGTTGGCATGACACAGTTGTGATCCTGAGCTAAACATTGTGTATATGCAACACATCCATGCTCACCCAAGTAGCCTGTTTTATCATTGTATAGTTCACATGGTAGTACATAACTACATTAGTAAATATGACATTTACTGCAGCAGACCATGAGTTTGTGACTTGTGAATTTATTAAAGCAATAAAGGTGAAGACATACTCTATGCAAAAACAAACATAAAAGAAAAGTGACATAGGGGCTCATTCTGACCCCGGCCGGCGGCAGTAGCCGCCGGCCTGGCTGGGACCGCCAGAAGACCGTACCACTGTCAAAAGACCGCGGCGGTCATTCTGGGTGTCCCACTGGGCTGGCGGGCGACCGCCAAAAGGCCGCCCGCCAGCCCAGCGGGAAACACCCTTCCACGATGAAGCCGGCTCCGAATGGAGCCGGCGGAGTGGAAGGTGTGCGACGGGTGCAGTAGCACCCGTCACGAATTTCAGTGTCTGCTAAGCAGACACTGAAATTCAAAGTGGGGCCCTCTTATGGGGGCCCCTGCAGTGCCCATGCCATTGGCATGGGCACTGCAGGGGCCCCCAGGGGTCCCAAGACACCCCTCACCACCATCCTGGATGGCGGTGAGGGGGTCGGAATCCCCATGGCGGATTCCCATGGGCAGCGGAAAGTCGGTGGTACACCGCCGACTTTCCGTTTCTGGCCGCGGCTGTACCGCCGCGGTCAGAATGCCCGGCGGAGCACTGCCAGCCTGTGGCGGTGCTCCCGCCGACCCCGTCCTTGACCGCCGGGGTCGGAATGACCCCCATAGTCAGTCTTGGTGAATGAAACAATGGGTGTGGAGGCCAAATTATCTGAATTCCAAAGTCCAGATTACTCCTCCGATCAGAAATGGAATAGTGTCCATAATTAGTTTACAGAGTAAATGTGTGACAAACAATGGAGGAAATTAAGATTGAGGTTTCTTGCTGGCAGTGGTGAATGTCTTGCTGTCTGCACCTCCAGGATTTTTACATGGACGTCCCTTGCTATTACGGGGGAGGGGTTCCGCTGCTTCAGAGGCAAGAGTATCTGAAGGTGTTTCTTCTTCATGCAGGGCCTCCATTCCTGTGGCTGCCACAGATGTAGATGGGCTTGATGTAGTTGTATTACAGGAGGGAGATGGTGGTAGAAAAGCTCTGCTCAGGGTTGTATGGATGTCCATCATCATCCCTGTTAGTGAGCTTATGTTGGAGTTATGGACCTCCAGCTGTTGTTACATGTCCCTCTGCAGCTGCTTCATTTCCCAAAGTTTGGTAAATTCCTGGCCCATCACATCTTGGGATTCCTGCTACACACCCAGAACGTGGCTGATAGTGTCCTAGTTGTGAGTATCCCCAGTAGCCTCACTCTCCCTGCCCACAGTATCCCTCCCACCGACCCTATCCCCATGAGCCTGTGCCCTTGGCCCAGGGTGCCCTCTCCAACTGGGTCCTGGTCCCTCTGTGTCAGGGCTGGGGATATGCACTTCAGATTACAGGACTCTGTGGCACAAGATTGGCCTAACTGTGCCAGGGACACCATAGATTGGGGGGACTGGTTTTGACTGATATGTTGTTGCAGCTTGGGTGCGAGGTGTTGGTGAGCATTGGTCACAGTGTCAGGGGTAACATATAAAAAGGACAAGTCGAAAGTAATGTGACAAAACAAACACTGGCTCAAAAAAGCATTACACATACTTCACATAGCAATTGTCTTCTATCCAAAATCCACCTATGATTCCCATTATGGCCTACTCATGTGTCTACAACACATCTGTGCACATTATACACCTAAATGTTTGTCATGAGCACCTTAATATTGTGAAGATTTTTGTTTTCCCAAAATACAGTCATTGGAGGTGTGCAGTGCACCATGGTTATATGGCCTTTATGCCCAGTATTGCACTGCACTGACTAATGTGTAAAATACATCATATGGAGTGATACTTTTGTAGGCATGTTACAGCACATTTGTAATGGTGGTGATGCATTGAACAGTCACCTATACTGTAGTTTCAACCACTAAAATGGAGAATGTCTGACCTTTTATATTGGACTTTTGGAAGCTGTCGGTGGCGTCAGAAGTCAACCTTGTGGTGCACGGTTTCATCCATGACAGACACAGCCACAGACTAGTGTTGTTGACTGGGACAGTTGCAGGCGAATGACTGAGCCCGTCTAATTTGATGACCAGGTACATGGTGTACAGGTATGTTGTCATTTTAAAAATAGCTCTCTTGTCTCACACTTCTGCCATCAACACCTCCTCCGCTTTAGCTGCTGCCTGCCCCCTCTTGGAGCAATCATGTCAGTCCAAGCAGGTGAGAGGGCCCCTGTCTTCTCTCCAAAGGAGCTCGAGAAACTGGTTGAAGAGGTCCTTCACCTTATGGTCATTTCTATGGCTCAAAACCAAAATCAGCCAAAGCAGGTATGCAAAAAAACCTGATTCCTCTGTTCCTGTCAGAATCTTTTACTCTTGTAAAATGACCCTTTACCCACTGACCCAGCTGGCGACGTGCTTCACCACTGGGGTCCTACGCCGGGTGCCTAGTGCCTCCAGGGTGTGCTTCTATGTCTCATTACAGCAGAGCAGCTTAAGATGGTTTTTAAAGTGTCAGTGCACCTAGATTCTGAGATGTGCAAAAATGTGAGAAAATAAGTAGTATTAAAATTATCTAGAGGGCAGCATGGGACCAACATACTTACTTTATTATTGGTGCTCTCTGACAATATTAAAAATAATTGTGATGTGTCTGGAGTTATTATGTACCCATATGGTCTAATAAAGTAGGTTAATTGGTACATGGGCACTCTCTAGACAATTTTAATGATGCGTACCTCAGGCAGTTCCCTCTCACTGGCTCAGTTAAGGAAGGACCTCAATACCTGGCTCTTTGACTGACCCGCGTCTCCCCATCAACGCATTGAGACCCCCCCAGGTGAGAAGTCATGCTTTACAAGTCAATGCCAACCAATCAATCAAGTAAGTATTTACAAATACTTGATTGATTGGTTGATTGATTGGTTGGTTGGTTGATTTTAATCATGCCTTGCCAAACTGTTGTCTGAGAGCTAGCTAAACATCACAGACCTCTTCAGAGTGACACACGACCTTGAGCTCACATATTGGAGGGCCATATCATGCACCTTTATGTATTGAAGTGATGGGAATTTGACGTTCGTTTGGGTTCATTATGTTCAGCCTGCAGGGAGCAAGGCCTGACAAAGAGCTTTGCCCATTATGGGCCATGGCCCAGGCTGGAGAAGAATTACTGTTTCAATACAACTGATGCACAGGATAACCTCCCTGCAGACCTACAGATCCTTGGATGTTTCCAAAATGAATCTTCTGAACCAATAGTAGCCCTGAATGCTTTTACATAGACTACATTTGGAATGGTGACTGAGGTAACCCCCTGACCTGGTACATTTTTCAATTGACCCACATTGCCAATGGTTACTAATGACAGCCTCCTTACTCTCACAGGTCTGGTGTCACTTTTCATAAGTCATGTTAGCACTGTACAGGCCTATTGCACAAGTGACAAACTTACAGTGCAGATAGGTGGTTAATTCTGAAGAGATCATTATATGTGAATCACTAGCTTTGTTACCTGCAACCAGTCAAACAAAACATACCATGGTATGTTGAATTTCATCTCCGTAACATGCCACATATGGTAAAAGGTGTGTCCTGTGATGCCAGTACATACCACGCAAACTCTATCATAGTATGATATTCCATTAAGTAGTGCACATGTCTATATATCCCAAGTGATGAAGCTCTCAGTGACACACATGCCAGCCCTTTCATTGTGACCTAAGTCTTAGGATTTAGTCTGTACTATGGTACTAGCCTGCATGGACTATGGACTGTATGCAACAAGTCAATGAGCCTGGCTGTAACGGTGTCTGCACAGTCATGCACAAGTACTTTACCTATCAGAAGGTCACAATGGTATGTTGTATCTTATAGTAGCTCACATCACAGTACATGTTGGTTGGCTCTAGGCTATGATGTTAGTGGGCTGGCTTAGTCTGTGTAGGCCATGACCAGGGTTGAGGATACTCAGCAGATGACTACAAAATTACTCTAGACCCTGGCGGCTGGCGGTAAGCTGATGGTAACACTGCCAACAGTCTGGTGCTGTTCCGCCAGCTATTATGACCGTTGCATAATAGCCACGGCCATAATGCTGGCCCCTCCAACATACCGCCAGCCTGGCCACGGCGGTAAACACCGCCAAGGAAAGGCTGGCAGTAAGGGGGACTCGGGTGCCCCTGGGGCCCCCTGCACTGGCCATGCACTTGGCAGGGGCAGACCAGGGGCCCCCAGGCACAGCCCCATCGCGCATTTCACTTCCTGAATTTAGGGCAATGAAATGCGCGACAGCTGCTACTGCACCCGCTGCACATCAGTATTGCCGCCGGCTCTATTACGAGCTGGCTGCAATGTTGAAATGACTTTTCCGCTGGGCAGGTGGACGGTAACAGTGTTACGGTCCGCTGGCCCAGTGGAAAAGTCAGAATAGGGAGCCAGATATACCGCCAGAACTGGCGGTTTACTGGCGCCTGCAGCTTTGGCGGTCTTTGACTAAGACCGCCAAAGTTGTAATGAGGGCCTAAGAGTCTTAAACCCTTTAGGAAACAGTGAGAACACTGTTAGCGTGCAATAGTACCTGGGTAGTGTCAAAATAACACCGCACGGGTGAGTGTGTGTCGGAAAAGGCCAGCGATGCATTGATTTCTCACTCGAAGCAAGACCATGCATAGTTCCTCCTCCAATCGGATCAACGTGCGTCATTTTTCCTTTCCCGCAAGAAAGCGATGCGTTGATCCTGACAGGCACCTCGGGTCTGGGCAGGCTTTGGGTTGTTTTTCCATGTCCAGCGATGTTGTGTTCAAAACATCCAGTCACACGGCATCACAAAACGGCACTGTGTGGAGGTTGTGTCATTATCAGCCTCCGTTAGCGGGTGTTGCGCGTCATTTCTCTAGCCGCGTTGCATCAATCTTCCAGCTGCGATGCAGTTGGAGTGTTGATTTCAGCCGCAAAGGTGGCAGCGCATCGTTTCTCAGCTGCTTCACGGAAGGTGCATAGAAAATTTCCCCTCATGGTAGTCTGTGCATGGATTTTCAGTGTTAGTCTG
The DNA here is from genome assembly GCF_031143425.1 of Pleurodeles waltl. Classification (NCBI taxonomy): domain Eukaryota; kingdom Metazoa; phylum Chordata; class Amphibia; order Caudata; family Salamandridae; genus Pleurodeles; species Pleurodeles waltl. The sequence continues at coordinate 951,159,040 of NC_090445.1, forward strand.
CCAGCTTCACCTTTCAAGGACCCAGGAACTGGATAGGGCACCACTTGGCAAGGCAGGAGTCTCAGCAGAGACTCCACGTGCTGGCAGGGGAAGTCTTTGATGATCCTGGGACTTCAACAATAGGAGGCAAGCTCAGTTCAAGCACTTGGAGATCTTCACAAGCAGGAATGCACAACAAAGTCCAGTCTTTGTCCCCTTTCACAGGCAGAAGCAGCAACTGCAGGATAGCTCCACAAAGCACAGTCACCGGCAGGGCAGCACTTTTCTTCAGCTCTTCTCCTTGGCAGAGGTTCCTCTTGATTCCAGAAGTGATCTAATATTCAGGGGTTTTGGGTGCTCTTCATGTACACTTTTCTGCCTTTGAAAGTCTCTCTTGTTTGTGAGATCCTACCTTACCCAGGCCAGGCCCCAGACACACAATAGTGGGTTGGAGACTGCACTGTGTGAGGGCAACCACAGCCCTTTCAGGTGTGAATGACCACTCCTCCCCTCCATCCTAGCACGGATGGCTCATCAGGCTATGCAGGCTACACCCCAGCTCCCTTTGTGTCACTGTCTAGAGAGAGGTGCAAACAGCGCAACTGTCAAACTAACCCAGACAGGGAAACCACAAACAGGCAGAGTCACAGAATGGTTTAAACAAGAACATGCCTACTTTCTAAAAGTGGCATTTTCAAACAAACAGTCTCAAAACCAACTTTACTAAAATATGTATTTTTAAATTTTGAGTTTAGAGACCCCAAACTCCAGTTGTCTATCTGCACCAAAGGGAATCCATGCTTTAATCATATTTAAAGGCAGCCCCCATGTTAATCTATGAGAGAGATAGGCCTTGCAACAGTGAAAACCAAATTTGGCAGTATTTCACTGTCAGGACATATAAAACACATAAGTAGATGTCCTATCTTGAGCACACACTGCACCCTGCCCATTAGGCTACCTAGGGCCTATCTTAGGGGTGTCTTACATGTAAGAAAAGGGAAGGTTTAGGCCTGGCAAGTGGGTGCACCTGCCAAGTCGAATTGGCAGTTTAAAACGGCAAACACAAACACTGCAGTGGCAGGTCTGAGACAAGATTACAGGGCTATTCATGTGGGTGGCACAACCAGCGCTGCAGGCCCACTAGTAGCATTTGATTTACAGGTCCTGGGCACCTCTAGTACACTGTACTAGGGACTTACGAGAATATCAAATATGCCAATCATGGAAATCCAATTACATATACATTTTACATAGGAGCACTTGCACTTTAGCACTGGATAGCAGTGGTAAAGTGCCCAGAGTAACAAAAACAGCAAAAACAGAGTCCAGCACACATCAACAACCTGGGAAACAGAGGCAAAAAGTTAGGGGAGACCACGCCAAGGATGCCAAGTCTAACAATACCCCAGACAACACACTCACAGACCCATTTACCATCTCCAACATACCACCAGACACCACACCCACAGATTCATCTACCACCCCCATCATTCCCAGATACTATACTCACACTGACCCCTTTCACCTCCCCAGCACACCCAGCGGGTCCACATCACACACTACAAAAAATGCAAATGCTTATACTCACCAACACAATAGATACCTGCAAAACACAAACATGATACTTCAGACACACAGACAGCAGCACCAAAAACCCACCCACCCACACCTGACACTTCCACTCCCTCATTCTTCCCAAGCCTCAAGGACATCCTACCCGTTTTTCCAAGGAAAGCTTGTTATTTGCCATTGTCCTTACTCTTGTCAAAATCACCCCAACCCAAGTCACAAGGACCTCTTCCACACCCCAACACATCCCTTCAATATCCAAAACTTCCCCTGTGAAACCTGACCCCCTTTAACTCAGCCATACCCTTTGTGCAAAGTGAATTGTGCCCACAGCATTAGCATTCCTGGGGTCTCCCTGGTAGAGACAAATCTAATCTGCAGAGAGTCTTTACATTGTAACCTTTGAATGTTTATCACACTGATCATTCTGATCCTTGTAACTAACATTGTCTTGGAATGTGGGTGATTTTTTAATTTAATAGAGAAGGTGTGTTTCAGTTTCATGACACATCCATACAGATGTATGTTAGATATCACAACCGGACTAAGCATATGAGCAATGTGAGGGTGTCCTTTAGATTAATAGGTGTGATATTGATGAGGAGGTGCTTTTGTGTGACACACTTTAATGCACACATCACTGTCTCTGGGTATGAGATGTGCACACATATCAACTTGGGTAGAGTGTGCCTGTGCAGTGTCAGTGACCATGCATCAGAGAGCTGTGTAGGAAGTGGATTATTGGTAAGGGCAGATAAGTACCTACACTTAGCAATTGGCCACTAACCCCCACTTGGTTCAGTTAGCTCTCAATAAATTAACCCCAGCTCAACCCTTGGTAGCTTGGCAACGAGTGACAAAGCTTTACTTAAGAGACAAAGGGGGTCATTACGACCCCGGCAGTCGGCGGTAATATGGAAGAAAATACTGCTGCCGGTACTTTCCTCTATATTATGACATTAACGGTTTGGCAGAAGCCAACCTGCCAATGTACCACACCAACCACCACAACGGTAACTGCCGCCGGGCTGGAGACATCATTCTCCAGACTGGAGGCCATCACTTGACCACCTACGGGATTATGATCCCGCCTACTGCCATTGTTTTCGTGGCTTCCTTACCGGCACGAAAACCATGGTGGTAGGCACTATCAGAGACAGGGAATCCCTTCTCTGTTACCGATAGGGGTCTTACCCATCCCCCTCCCCCTCCACAGGTTCCTCTCCCACCCCCTCTTCCTCTCCAGACCCCCCTTCATACATGCCCCTCCCTTCACACATGCACATACGCATACACACACTCATTCCAACATTCATCCACACATGCATACATCCATTCACACACACATCCACACACACTTACATACATACACGCAGACACGCATTCACACAACTCAACATAAACACACTCACACCCCTAAACATGCACACACATACAACATGCAACACACCCTCATACACGCATGCACAGACATACACACACACCCCAACACCCCCACACCCCCTCCCTTGTTGGAGAACCCACTTACCTTTGTGTAGAGGGTCCTCTGGCAGGAGACGGGATGGGGCACTGCTGCCAGCAGCAGCGTCCACCAGCAGAACACCGCCAGGCCATATTCATTCTCATGATACAGCTGGCGGCGGCCTACTGGCGTAGTGCTACTGCTGGCAGCAGTGCCACCTTACCGCCGTCCTCCGGCATGGCCAAAGACAGATTTCTGCCATCCTTCTGGCAGAAATCCAGCTGTAGTCATATTATGGCAGATGGCTGGTAGCCGCGGCAATGGTCTTTTGGCAGCCGTCACCGCTACAGTAGGCAGTTTCTACCACCAATGTCATAATGAAGGCCAAAGTGTAAAGCATTCAAGTATCAGAAAACAGTAATTAAATAAAACACAGGAAACAGTTTAAAAATCCAAAAACAATTTATAAAAAAAGAAAATATTTTATCTTTAAAATGGCACCAAAACGAATAAAATCAGATACGGGGATCTGGAGATATGAGTTTTTAAAGAATTATTGTTTTTAGCTCCTAGAAACGAATAGCGTCAATCTGGTCATCTGGTCGCACCTTGTCCGGGGCAAAGTCAAAGTTTAAGGCCGACTACGATGGGGCCCTGCTCAGCTACAGCAAGTGGGAGGCCTCGGTCAAAAGTTTACCTTCAGACTTAGTCGTTTTCTTGAAGATTTTCTTCAGCAGAACGAAGTCGCCAGTACGATCAGACCTCCTTGGAGCCCTTCCTCGGATATGCGTCACAGGAGCCTTCACTAAAGATTTCTACATTCGGACTTAGATGATTTTTCGAGTTGAAAATCCTTCGACTGGGCCAAACCTGAATCTTAATCCGACTTCCTTGGAGCCCTCTTCTGATACACGGTTCGGAAGGTCCAGGTCAACTTTCTACGTTTGCACTTAGTCACTTGTTAATAGATTTTCTTCGGCGGGAAGTCAGGCTGGGTCATGGTTGAGGCAAGCCAGCTAGAGTTGTCATGGCGGGTTGATCCCTCTATGGAGCTTTTTCCCAAAAGTTCTCCGATCTTCTCCAAACTTCTGGATCTTCTTCCAGAAGGACTTTTAAGCTCTTTTAAAAGTCCACAACACACACCACGGTTCAAGAAGCTTTGAGTTGCTCCTTGAGGGGTGTGGACTCACAGAATGCACCTGGCTCAGACCCCAAATGTGCCAATGGGCAGAGGTCAGCTGGTCAGTTTTCTCAGGATTTGATGCAGGGGACTCTGGTTAGCAAATTTTTCACCTGTAGCAAACAGTGAGTCCCTCCTTGATCCACTTGAAGCCAGGCAAAGTCCTTCTTGTGGTGAAGCCCAAGTGTGCAGCTGGTGCAGTCCTTCAGAGTACAGTGTTGAGGTGCAGGTCAGGGGTCCTGCAGGGCAGTCCTTCTTCTCCTGTAGTTCTTCCTGGTATGGATCTGGTAGGGATCTGAGGTGTGGGTACAGGTCTGCCAGTTTTATCCTTGCTCCTGGGTGAAAAACAGGGGGATTCTGGTTCTCCAGTCAGATGCAGGGACCTTCCCTCTGTGATGACCACTTCCTGGGAAGTGTGGCAAAAATCAATCTCAAGGAGCAACATTCCTCAAAAATCCATCATGGTTACATCTGGCTGAACCGACCAACTGGTGTTTCTAAACATCCTAAACACACCCCCTCCTGCCCTCTCCTAATCTTATCAAGAGGGCGTCTAATTGTCTTGGGTTTCAGGATGTAAGGGAGGTGCTGGGTTGCTCAAATGTCCTTCCCTGCCTTTGAAGACCAATTTGGTAGCCCCCCCCTTCCTGCTTCCCCATCTGCTGAGGTAGTTCTCCTCCCTCCCTGTTCAGCGCAGGCCACTTCACACCTCATCAAGGCAGCCTGGCCAGGCTGCCAAAGGGTGGCCAGTCAGAGAAGGGCACTAGAAAACTGAAGTTGGCAACGTTTTATGTAGAATTTAAAAATCTAAACTAATTATATTAAATCCAACAATTGTAATTTGTGGGATTTATTATAACAATTAATTTAATGCCAAATTTGATGTATCCGATACTTAAGGGGATTTTGTTAATTAAAATAAAGCCTCCCATTTTAACCTATGGAAGCCATTCACTACAGTGAGGAAAAAATGAATTTGTCTATTTTATGTCACCAGGGCTTATAAAAACAATGTTTATAAGGTTCCTGCTTGTAACTACATTGCACCCAATCCTAGGGGCACATAGGTCACACCCTAGGTGTGACTTATATGTAAAAATAATGTAGTTTAAGACTTTGAAAGTACTTTTAATTCCAAAGTTGATTTGCATATAACGTTAGTTTAAAAGCAGCCAGCAAGCAGGCCTGCCTTTAAAATGACCCTGGGCACCTCAGCAGTGCACCTATGGGTGCACTACCTATGCTGGGGTCCCTAAACCTACATGCCTTACCATATACTAGGGACTTATAGGTTGGTTAATACTGTCAATTATAATTAGCCTAATTTGCATATCCACTTTACACAGAGCACTGGCCCTGGGACTGGTAAGTAGTACCCAGGGCGAAGCCAAAAGTCAGTAACCTCCAGTATCTGTCCAAAACGTTTGGGTGTGACCAGGGCAAAAAGGAGGACTTTCCTACAAGCTGTGATGGGGTCATACATTGAGAACAATTCCAGACAAGGTCACACAAAATAGTTTGGGCCCAGGGACCACAAACACCTTTTCAGGTCCATGGCAGGGCATCTATTTGGTGTGGAGTTGATGGAAATGGGTAAGTGTTTAGCTTACCGTCAGTTGTGTCCATGGTGGTGTCAGTTTCGGGGGTTATCAGGCAGCCAAAGCAGCAGCAGTATGTGCACAATCAGTTCCATGGCAGCATAGGATGTAAGAAGCCGAGTACACGTGAGATTCTGCCTTGTAGCCTTCCCTTTCTGCCAGCTCAGATGTGGTAATTGGACACCATAGTCACGGCGGGGGAAGACACTTCATAATTGGTCAGGCAGTATAACCTTTGGTCTGCCCTCTCACAAACGCATTGGCTTATCCTGCCGCCGCAGTTGAGATTTGTGGGTGGTAGTGGTGAGGCTGCAGCAGTCTTTTGTCTTTGTAACTGCATGCATCGTAACACAGTGGCCAGACTGCCAACACTTTGATGGTGAATCTGTTGACGAAACTGCAGTACTAAGAATGTCAAACTCATAATCAGGCCCTTAGTTTAAAGAAAATTATGAATATAGAATTTATTTAAAAAAATCATCTACTCAGATTTGGCGCTAGACAGTGACTGTGGGCAGTTACCTCAGGGAAGGTACTGGGCAGTAACTGGAGGTCACAATTCATATTCTAACTCCACCAGGTACTTACCTCAGGGAACGTGCTGGACAGTGACTGGGGGGCAATATTACCATTCTAATTCTGCTGGGTACTTACCTCAGGGAAGATGCTGGACAGTGACTGAGGGGCAGAATTACTACTCTAAATCCACTAAGTACTTACCTCAGGGAAGGTGATGACAGTGACTGGGGGTCAGAATTACTATTCTTAGTCTACCAAATATTTACTGCCTGCTCTTTTTCACAGACCTTACCAGAAAAAAAAAAAAAAAAACATGGAAAGTACAAAAAAAAAAAATGTGAAAATTCAACTTCCAACTTTTCAAAATAAACGTCTACAATACACAGGTCACTTTACCTATAAATAACACAATATGTGAAAAAAAAATAACAAAAAAATTAGTAATTTCCCATTTTTCCTTCTGAATTAAAATAGAAAACCAACAAAGCAAGGATCCAGCCACACCACAAACGTAAAGAAATCTCATCAGACCTTGGAAGAAAAAGAAAACAAACTCACCAGATACATATTTTGCCAAAATATATCAATAACTAAGACTAACAACTTTCATCCTACAGTATGCAACAATTAACGCTTACACTTCTCACATTTTTAACAGGAATAATAAAGTTTTTTCTCCTACACCACAGTGTATCAAGTAATCATGCAAAGTTTTTCCCTTAGCAGGTGCATTGTTCTCAAACAAAATAAAGCACAGTTTTAGACCTTAGCAAACACAAAACCTTTCTTATATGTCTACAGATAACTGAACCATGGCAAGCAGAAATCAGGCTACCTATTTACATTCTCTGAGAGGAAATAGGCTACTCAAACATTGGTGGCTTTCCTTATTGTAAGGAGAGCTTAACTGAGCACAGGAGTCTTTGGAGGTGTGTGCAGTATTATTCATCCCATTGCAAAGACAGAAGGGTTACTCTAGGTGACACTGTTGAAAGGACCACAGAGCATAACCACTCTGCCTCTGCAATGGAGATTGAAGTGACAGAAAATATTGAGCCGATACAAATGCTAGCATTCACCTCTAATGAACACTGTGGCTCGGTTTTGAAGGAGGTAGCCCAATACATCCACATGCATGTAGCTAGTAGTATGTCCACAATTTGAGGAGAATGATTCAGAGGCAATACACCCAAAAATGTAATGTCACAATCCTATTATGAAATTACCATCTCCCCTGATACTCTTAAACTAGTGAAACTTTCCTCCTCTTTGACAACAAACAAAAGAATACTAATATTTAGCACAACCCATAACTTATTAACCCTCGATGATAGTGACATTTGCCTGATGGATGGGAATTTTAAATCAACACCCCATCCATTCACCCAGGTTTACACTATTCATGCTAAAATAAACCACACAATTGTCACATTTGTTTTATAGCGTATTACCTGACAGCCTGTCCTCAACATACACTGAATTTGAATCAATCATAAAAGCCAAAACTATGAATGAAAGTCCTAAGAAAATTATAATTGACTTCAAGTTTCAAATGATTAATATTATTGCTAAAATATACACTGGAACCCAAATTTTAAGATTTTTTTCACGATTCCCAGGCATATTGGTGAAAAAAAATCAAAAAACGTCTTTAGTGGAGGATTGCATGTCAAACACTAAACTACAATATGAGTTGACAAAAACTAACAACTTTGGGGGTCATTATGACCCCGGTGGTCGGTGTTAATGTGGCTGTAGTACCGCCAACAGGCTGATGGTACCTACTGCCATCAGCCAACCTGCCAATGTACCACTCCGACCACCATGGCGGTAGCAGCCGCCGGGCTGGAGATACCAGCTCCAGCTCAGCGGCTGCTATTGTGGCCCGCCGGCGGTATTACGACCCTGCATACCGCCATGGTTTCCGTAGCGTTCGTAATGCCACGAAAACCATGGAACGGTAGGCCATATCAGTGACAGGGAATTCCTTCCATGTCACTGATAGGAGGCCCCCACAACCTCCCTACACTCCCCAGACACCCTCCAGCTCCCCAGATCCATGCCCCCCCACACACGCATACACACACTCATCCACAAATACATACACGCACACATACAGACATCCACGGACACATCTGCACACTTATCGAAACATACACGCAGATACGCATTCACATTTTCATACATACTCGCACTCACACAGTTTCATTCACGCACTCACACTGCTACTTAAACGCACGCACACAACACTAACCACATACCCCCATTCATGCACGCACTCACACATCCCTGCACACTCACCCCCACAACACCTCCCACCCTCGTCCCCTGTCAGGAACCCGACTTACCTAGATCCATGGGGTCTTCCAGCAGGGGACGGGACAGGGCGCTGCTACCCCCAGCAGAACACTGCCAGGCCATATTATTTTTCATAATACGGCTGGTGGCGGTCTACTGGCGTGGCACTGCTGGTGGTAGCAGGTCCACCTTACCACCATCCGCCAGTATGGCCACAGCCGGATTTCCACCCTTCTTGTGGCGGAAATCCGGCTGTTGTCATAATGTGGCGGACGGCTGGTAGCTGCAGCAACGGTCTTTCGGCAGCCGTCACCGCTGCAGTAGGTAGTTTTTACCGCCATGATTTTAGTGAGGGCCTTTGTGTTTTGTACCTCTTGAGTGTGTGGATGTGTTCTACACATCAATTACAGGATCTGAATGTTTTATCCAAAATGAGGAAATATTGGCCCCACTCCTAAATTACTTTGAGGACATTTGGATTAGCCATTCTAAAGAGGTCGGGTCACTGAAGGAAGCAAGTTTCCTTTTGACTGGTGGAACTATTACTCGACATGCTTAGAGGGGGGTGCAAAAACAAACAATGCCATAGAGGGATGGCACAATTCATTTAACAAATCAATTGGAAGATCTCACCCTATCTTTTATCATTTCTTGGAAGTTTTGAAGAAAGAGCAATGGCCCTGATTACCACTTAAGCGGTCTTGGGACTGCCATGGCAGCAGCAATCATCGCCCCACTGCGGTGTTGGCAATCCAACCACCATATTACGCTGCATGTAGGTACATAGACAATAGGCTACAGTGGTCCCGCCGACACTGCCAGTAAATGTAGACCACTGGGTTGGTGAGATAGGGCAATGCGTTTGTCGGAGCGGGGACCACGAGTGCAACTGCCAGACCAATCATGAGGTGGTGTTCTGTTGACATGACTTTGGCAATCCAACCACCACATCTGAGTTGGCGGCAAGGGATGCATATAAGGTTAAAATTCACCTGTACTCCGCTTCATACATCATGCACTGCCATGGAGCCGATCATACATGCACTACCACTGCTTGTGCTGCTAGATGACACCCAAAACAGATGTTGTCATGGATGCAACCCAAGGTAAGCCAATCATTTACCCATTACCAACAACTCTACAGTGAATCGATTCCCTGCCATGGACCTGGCATGGGGTACATGGTCCCTGGGCCAAACATATTTTGTGAGCTCCTGTTCAGAGTTGTACTTATTGTATGATCCAATCACAGCCCTACGATGCACTCTTTAGCCATGTCACTGACTATGCACTGGCACACTCTACAACATTTTAAATGTGTGCACAATCAGTATTCAGGGAAAGTGATGTGTCCATAATATTGCGTCATACAACAGCAACTTATCATCAATATCCCACCTACAAATCTAAGTGACACCCTCACATTGTTCACATTCCAAAGCCTGTTGCGATATAAAAGATACATTTGTATGAATGTGTCATAAAACTGAACCACTCCTTCTCTGCTAAACCTCTGGTATGGACTTCCACATATCACCCAGATTTCAAGATAACTCAAGGTAAATGGGATGCAAAATAATCAGTGTGACAAACATTCATAGGTCACAATGTAAAGAATTCGGGAAGAATAGGTATGCCCAAACCAGTGTGTCCTCTGGAAGACTGGTGCCCTGGGCCACATACCACTTTGAACATCTTTCAAAACCACTACCTACACAGGAAATGTGGTTTGATGTATATCAGGGGCAACCAATAGTATAACCAAGTTCTATGCATATGTGAGAAATGTGTAAGTGCAAGTCATGTAAGCTAATATAGCAGTAACAGCATGGATCACACATTTAGTTAAAGTAGGTGTAAGGCACACACATGAAAATTGACACATGCCTATTAAAATGTATGCAAAGATATGACAATTAAACACTGTACATGTGTAGACAAGCTTGTACGCATTCAAGAAATGTCTCACCTACATCATAGCGAGAAAGGGAACCCAACTGATGCTGGCATTTGCCAAGCCAAGATGAAATACTTACCATATGAAACTCCACCCATTGTAATGTCAGCTCCAAGAAGTCTACATCCGACATATCCATCTATTGAACATTTCCCCTCATCCTGGGTGACTCCAGCACTGCTTCCAAGGTCATATCATACCAACCACATCACATGGATCATTAATCAGGGTGAAACAAGCACAACTGTAGTCATACATCTCAAAGTATCCATGAACAACAAAATTATAAAAAAGTAGTGACAGGACTAATGTATTTGAAAACGAGCAACTTTTTCTTTATTTGAAAAAAAATAAACCAATGTAGTAAAGGCCAATGGGCAGTCCAATAGGTGATACAGCATACTGCTGTGCCAGGAAACTTGCCTCTCAGAATACTGCATGGGAACCTCAGCAGAAAAGGGATATTCCAAGCACCTCAATGATGTCTTTTGGAAGGGTGGGGGAGGTTTTGGGATGGGTAGGTTTGATTTTGGGATGGGTGGGCCTGACTTTGGGACGGGTGTCCTTTTTGGGGGTTTCTTTGGGGTATGTCTGGGTTCAGCGGGGGGTATCAAGTGTCACAGTGGAGGATCTGGATGTGGAAAGAATGGTTTGGGGTATGGCTGTGGTCCCTTTGGCTTTGGGAGGAAGGTGAGTTTTACAGGGTTAGGGGCAAGGGCAATCATCAAACTTTCTTTAGGGCATGGGTATGGTATCCAGGAGGGATTAGGGGATCGGAGGTTGAGGAAGTGGAAGTCTCAGCTGTGGCTGCGTGCTTTGTTAGTGCTGTTGTTTGTGTGTCTGAAGTATGATGTCTGTATTTTGTAGGTGTCTGTTGTATAGGTGAGTGTGGGAGTCGGTATCTCTTTGTGGTGGGTTTGCTGGGAGTAGGGGATGTGTCTCTTGGTGTAGGTATAATGTCTGGGGGTATGGTGGATGTGTCTGTTGGTGTGGGTGTGGTGTCCAGGGATATGGTGGGAGCGGTGGATGTGTCTGTTTGTGTGGGTGTGGAACGAGTGGTGGACGTGTCTGTCCTGTGGGTTCGGTGTCTGGGGGTATGGTGGAATGGTAGTTGTGTTTGTTGCTGTGAGTGTGGTATCTGGGGGTGTGGTGGGGTAGTGGGTAGGTCTGTGGGGTTGCTGTGGTACCTGGGGGGATGGTGGGGTAATGGTGGGTGTGAGTGGGGTGAGTGGTTGCATGCTTGTGTTTTTTGTGGTATATTTGTTTAGGTATGCTGTTTGGGGTCATTAAGGTGTGTGTGTGTGCTTATGGGTGAGTGTGCTTCAGATAGTTATGGGAATAGAGAAATTGGATGGGGAAGAAACAGGAGGTGGGGTAGAAGTATGGGATGGGTGGAAGGCTGCCATTAGCGAGGAGGTCAGAGCATGAAAAGATCTCTGTAGGCCAGATGTAGCACGGTGGATGCCTTCCAGATAGGCCACCATCTGTTGCAGATGGGTGCTATGTACTTGGATAGCATTCAGTAGTTCCGTCTGACCCTCAGAGAGGATTCTCAGGAGGTCAATGTCCTGCCCACTCATGGCAGCAGGGGGAACAGAAACAGGTGGTGAGGTGCCTGGAGTGAAGGAGACAGCTCCCTTCTTGGATATGCAGGCCCAGCCAACTGGGTGGGGAACAACTGGGAGACTGGAGACGGAATAGTCCTGTATGTCCCGTCACCACCAGGGAGTGTCTACTGGAGCTGGACTCGAACAGCAATGATGTAGAGTCGGTGTCCTACAGAGCGACATACTTAATCCTCGTCAGGCATGAGGGGGTTGGTACCCATGCTGTCCACCCATCACGATGACATCTACAGTCCCTTCGATATCCTTGTCCCTCTGCCGCCCAATCCCTGATGGTATTCAGGGCCAGCCGAGTAACACCTACAGCCACACACTACTGAAAAAGTATTTGGGAGTGGTACTACCTCTCTCCCCAGCAACTGCAACACCTTCCATTTTCAGAAATACACCAGTTTTCACAGCGAGGTAGGGCATTCTCCCCCACTACTGTGGGACTGTTGATACCACACTGCGTAGGACAGACCAACATCAGGAATACCTCGGGCACACGGATCCAATAAACAGCTGTGCCCCCAGGCTGAACCCCTGTGCGCCACATTAGGGGCACAGTCACGTAGGTTCAATGAGATCTTTTCTGCAGTCCAGGATTTCAAAACCATCCTAGAACCCAACATCAATGCTCTGCGGATAGTGATGGGCCGCATGTGGGAAAACCACAAGAAGCTGAAAGATCGAGTCGAAGCCACAGAATCCACATTTGCATCCCTCAGGCCATGGGTTTCAGATGCCACCGCACATATCAGGGCACTGCAGATCGAGGTGGCGCAACTTCATCAGCGAGCAGATGACCATGGGGGCAGATCCCATCACAGTAATGTGTCCATAGTGGGTCTTCCGGAACAAGTTGAAGACCCGAGAATGGAACTATATTGCGAAGAATACCTCTCAGAAACAGTCCTCCTGGGAAAGCACTCAACCTTCTTCTCAATTGAATGTGCACAGAGGGTGCACTCCGGGGGCTCTACCTCGGCTGGTGGTGGCCCTCCTACTCAATTTTCGAGATAGAGGATCACATCCTCCAGGTTTCCCATGCAAGGGATCCAAGGAGAGTGAAGGACTCTCAGGTAAACATTTATCCTAATTATACCATTGAGGTACAATGCAAACGGTCCTCCTTTTTGCTGGTGAAGCGGATCCGCAGAGACCACAACTTCAAATATGCATTGCAGTTTCCCACTATGCTCCGTATCATGCATGGGGATGCTGACAATTTCTACAGTACTCCAGAGGAGGCATGGAACTGGCTAGAACAGAGAAGAATAGCCATCACACCGACTGGAACTCCGGAGCAATCACCGGGATGGACGAGGTGGAGATGCTGGGGAACACATTGCCGTCACCCATAGGCTGTACCATTTAGGGAGCAGGCAGCTAGGGTGAGGGCCCTGTGGTTGTGGAACAGGAATTGGTGGCCCCATCCCCGTCTCCCTCCGACCAGGAGCACATGGACAATGACACCTTGAGGGCTGGTGGATATGCTGCTAGGCAGTGGCCCCCGGGTGACTCCTCAGACAGCTGGTATTCCACCAACTTATGTGGGAGCTTAAAGGTGGAGGTTACGTTTGCATCACAAGGGCTGGGTTTTGACTTTCACTGTTTATTGGGTCCTTTTTTAGCCTTCCAGCCACGTCCACCTGACACGTAAGGCATGACCAAAGTAGAACAGTTGATAATCGTGTCACATGAGTGCATCACATTGCCACTGGCTGGTCACCCATTGGCACTACAGCCTGGGATGGGGGGGTTCCATGTTGTAGCTAGGGCATGGCATTTGCGTTGTTTCTGTTACAAAAAGCAGTCATGGTTCACACTTAAATGGGCAAGGCGGCATGCGCGTGCACATGAAGGGAAGGGAGGGAAGGGGAGACATCTGCTTCATCCGCTCTGCTCCGTCTCCTCATGGCTGCAGGCACAGGCTCCCAGCCTGCCTTGGGGCCAATCCTGACGCTGCTCAGAACAGTGTCATGATTGGCTGGGAGCATCCAGCCAGGGCGCTCCCAGGCAGACTGGGAGCCTGTGCAGGCTCTCTCCAGCCCAGCAACAGTAAGAGCCATGTGAGCATGAGTGTTTGGCCGGCCTGAGACGGCCTGCCAAACACATATGCGTTCTGAGGGGAAGTGCTGTGCACTCCCATTCAGGGCATGTCCCCCCTGTGGCCCGCCCCTTTTCCCAAAACACGATCATAAACACAGCTGGCGGGGGAGGGAGCCGCCCCTGACAAAAAGTATTTGTAGTTTTATGTACTTGTTGAGGTGTGTGACCACTGGGCAACAGGGAGGAGATGGGCAGTGGGCAACGGGATATGAGGAGGTGCCAGATATACAGAGTTACTCCATGGTAATTACATTTGAACTGTTCATATATGAAAATTACTCAATACTCCTTTTTGTCCTGGAATGTTAGGCGGTTGGTGGGATTTGTCAAACGATATCGGACACATCAATTCTTACGTAGATGTAAAATACATGTTGGATTACTCCAGGAAACCCATCTTACTACAACAGACCTGGAGAGGGTGTGCAGTCGTTGGTGGTGCTACATATTCCAGAGTTGCTAGGGGGTTCTCATATGGGTGACTCCAGAGGTGCCACTGGAAATAAAACATACTGTTAGACTTTGCATCCTTGGCTTGGTCTCCCCTAACTTTTTGCCTCTGTGTCCCAGGTTGTTGATGTGTGTTGGACTGTTTTTGCTGTTTTTGGTACTCTGGGCACTTTACCATTGCTTTCCGGTGCTAAAGTGCAACTGCTCCTATGTAAAATGTATGTGTAATTGGTTTATTCCTGATTGGCATATTTGATTTACTAGTAAGTCCCTAGTACAGTTCACTAGAGGTGCCCAGGGCCTGTAAATCAAATGCTGCTAGTCTGCCTGCAGCACTGGTTGTGCCACCCACATGAGTAGCCCTGTAAACATGGCTCAGACCTGCAACTGCAGTGTCTTGTGTGTGCAGTTTTAAACTGCCAGTTCAACTTGGCAAGTATACCCACTTGCCAGGCCTAAACCTTCCCTTTTCTTACATGTAAAGCACCCCTAAGGTAGGCCGTACATAGCCCAATGGGCAGGGTGCAGTGTATGTTTAAGGTAGGACATATACTAAGGTGTGTTGTATGTCCTGACAGTGAAATACTGCCAAATTCAGTTTTCACTGTGGAAGGCCTATCTCATAGGTTAACATTGGGGCTGTCTTTAGATACTATTAAAATGCAAATTCCCTTTGGAAGCAGATAGAAATATAGAGTTTATGGTGTACTTTTAGAAAGTGGGCATTTTCTTGCTTAAACCATTCTGTGACTGCCTGTTTGTGGACTCCCTTTCTGGGTCAGTTTGACATTTGGGCTGTTTGCACCTCTCTCTAGATAGTGGCATAAAAGGAGGTGGGGTGTAGCCTGCATATCCAGATGAGCCATCTGTGCTGGGAGGGAGGGGAGAAGTGGTCACTCGCACCTGAAAGGGTTGTGCCTGCCCTCACACAATCCAGTCGCCAACCCCCTGGTGTGTGCCTACGGCCTTGCCTGGGCAAGGCAGGATCTTACAAACAAGAGAGACTTTCCTTTGATGTTTTCCTACTTCAAAGGCAGAAAGGAGTATAAGTAGTGGACCCAAAATCCCTGAAGATTAGATCACTTCTGGAATCAAAAGGAACCTCTGCCAAGGCGAAGGGCTGAAGAGAAGTGCTGCCCTTGCCTGTGCTTTGTTGGGCTATCCTGCAGTTGCTGCTTCTCCTTGTGAAAGGGGACTAAGGCTGGACTTTGTTGTGCATTCCTGCTTGAGAAAAATCCCCAAGGGCTTGAACTGAGCTTGCCTCCTGTTGTTGAAGTCTCAGGGCCATCAAAGACTTTCCCTGCCAGCACCTGGACTCTCTGCTGAGACTCCTGCCCTGCCAAGTGGTGCCCTATCTAGTCCCTGGGCCTTTCAAAGGTGAAGCTGACAGCTAAGAACTGAAAATCCATTCACAGAATGCCCTGCAGGGAAATTTACGCACAATGCCGCTGATAAACTTTGCACTGCCGGATTTGTGGCTGAAATCGATGCTCCACCTGCATCGCGGGTGGGAGAGTGACGCAACGCGGCTGGAAAAACGACACACAACACCTGACTACGAGGCTGATAATAACGCAAACCCCATGCAGAGCGGTTTTCTTATACCATGTGACTGGATTTTCCACGCATCATATCTGGGAATGCAAGTCAACCCGACTCTGCGCGGATCCGATGTGCCCCATCTGGAAATCTACACATCACTCTCTTGTGAGGGAGAAAAATTATGCAACTCCGACCTGACTGGGAAAGGAAAAGACACACGGCCTCACTTGCGAGTAAGGAATCAACAAATCCCTGACTTTTCCGACACACGCTCCCCCGTGCAGCTTTATTTTTTACGCTAACCAGGTACTTTGTGTAACAACAGCATTCTCACTGTTTTCTAAGGATTAAAACTCTTATTCTTTTGAAAATTCATATCTTGACTTGTGTATGTTGGATTTTTGTTGTTTTGGTCTTGTTGTGTTTAGATAAATATGACCTATTTACCTAAACCTGTGTTGTGTCATTTTGTAGTTTTCTCACTGAGTTACTATGTGTGTTGGTACAAATACTTTACACATTTCTTCTGAAGTTAAGCCTGCCTGCTTGTGCCAAGCTACCAAGGGGGTGAACAGGGGTTTACTGAGGGTGATTCGCCTTTACCCTGGCTAGAGTGAGGGTCCTTGCTTGGACAGTGGGTAACCTGACTGCTAACCAAGGACCCCATTTCTAACACATACCTAGATAGACCTGAAGGTCTAGAGGGAAACCTGGATGGTTCACCAATTTCAATTGTCTCCCTATATGCTCTCAGCTCAAACGAGGCCACTTTTTTGCAAACCCTTACACCGGCACTCCTGCACAATATATTAGCACCTTGCTACTGGGGCGGGGGGACTTCAATTGTGTCTCTGATTCAGACAAAGATCGCTCATGCCTTCCGGTTGCCGGGACTCAATCCTTGACCCTCACATACCCACATAACATCTATGGCAATGGGCAACCCATATTCAGGTCTCGGATGCTTGGCGAGGCCTGCACACCAACATCCAAGACTATTCTTATTATTCTGGTCTACATTCTAGGATAGTCCTCTTCTATTGTAAATTAGAGGCCCTAACAAAGGTCGGTAGCACAGAATACCTCAGTTGCACACTATCTGACTACTGCCCCTAGTGGATTTTGTTGACATGGGGTCGCAGGCGCCCAAGTATACCCAAGTGGAGACTCCCTGCACCAGTCCTACTAGATCAGGTATTCTTAGACTTCATACTAGCCCTTATCAACACATATTTCAAGACCAATGTGAGTCTAACACAGGCATTGAATGGGATGCATTCAAGATAGTCCATGCGATTAAGACAGATTATAGCACCAGGCTGACATTACACTGGGAGCTGAAGTCCAAAATGAGATGACATGAGCAGTTTTTACCAACAGACAAGGTGGCGGCCACCACCATTATCATAAGTCTGTATCAATTATAAAGCGATATTGGACAGGCTTGATTAATTAGAATGGTGATATAAAATCCTGCTGACTGGTGCAGTTGGATTTAATATTACTATTTGAGATATGCCACTTTTAGAAAGTGAGCATTTCTCTGCACTTAAATCTTTCTGTGCCTTACAATCCACGTCTGGCTGGGTTTAGCTGATAGCTCCTTGTGAATTCACTCAGACACAACCGAAACACAGGATACTCAGCCTCACTTGCACACATCTGCATTTTGAATGGGTCTTCCTGTGCTGGGAGGGTGGAGGGCCTGCCTTCACACAATGGACTGCCACCCCCCCTTCTGGGACCCTGGCAGACAGGATTGAACTGGAAGGGGACCTGGTGCACTTCTAAGCCACTCTTTGAAGTTTCCCTCACTTCAAAGGCACATTTGGATATATAAACAGGACCTCTGCCCCTACCAACTCAGACACTTCCTAAAGAAGAAACCTGTAACCAGAACCTGCATCCTGCCAAGAAGAACTGCCTGGCTGCCCAAAGGACTCACCTGACTGCTTTCTGTGAAGGACTGCTGCCTTGCTGTTGCCCTGCTGCCTTGCTGCTCTCTGGCTGAGGTGAAGAAGTGTTCTCCAAGGGCTTGGATAGAGCTTGCCTCCTGTTCCCTGAAGTCTCAGGGCCAGAAAGAATCTCTTCAAGAAGGACTCCTTGTGCGGCGAAATTCGACACACAGCCTGCCAGAAACGCCACACAGCCTGCCCCGCGGTGAAAATGTCACCGAACCCCAAACCCGAAGAGGACCCACAACTGAGTGCCGGAAATCAACGCACAGCCGTCCCTGCATGAAAACTAAATGACGCATCACCGTGTGCAGCATGAGAAATCGACGCACACCCCCTTGTTTCCACACATCTTCTCCTCTGCAGTTCTTTGAAGAGATTTTTCACGCAAACCTTTGTGCTTGAAAGAGCCTTTGTTTGCTTTTAAAAGACTTAAGACACTTTGGGGGTTATTCTAACTTTGGAGGAGGTGTTAATCTGTCCCAAAAGTGACGGAAAAGTGACGGATTTACCACCATCCGTATTACGAGTCCATTATATCCTATGGAACTCGTAATACGGCTGGTGGTATATCCGTCACTTTACCGTCACTTTTGGGACGGATTAACACTCCTCCAAAGTTAGAATAACCCCCTTTATATCACTTTTCAGTGATATCTCAACATATACTTATTGCATTTAAATTGTTTTGACCTGCATCTTATCAGATAAATATCATTTTTTTTACCAAACAGTGTGTGGTGTATTTTTGTGGTGCTATATGGTGTTATTGTATGATTTATTGCACAAATACTTTACACGTTGCCTTCTAAGTTAAGCCTGACTGTTCAGTTCCAAGCTCCCAGAGGGTGGGCACAGGATAATTTGAATTGTGTGTGACTTACCTTGACTAGAATGAGGGTCCTTGCTTGGACAGGGGGGGTAACCTGACTGCCAACCAAAGACCCCATTTGTATCAATGATCATGTAGAAACATTCTTGGATAACATCCCCACACCACGCTTGCAATCACCCACGCAAGCTGATCTGGAGGCACCTCTACAGTCCTCAGAAATAGAAGTTGCAATTAAGCAAATGGCATGTGGTAATATGCCCAGAATGGATGGCTAGCCAAGTGAATTTTATGCCACGTACCAAATGCAACTTGTACCCCATTTGCTGAAAGTATATAACTACTTACACTAAGGATATCCTACCTGCCTATAAAAGTATAATTCATCCCGACCAAAATGGGTTTATTCCAGGCATTAACACTTTTATAAATCTCAGATGCCTATTCATGCTCATGAGCTGGGAGAGAACCACGGAGGACACCCCTTGGGTCACTTCGCTAGATATAGAAAAGGCATTTGATACCTTGGGGTGAGAATACCTGCCGATGACACTGAAACAAAATTGACATTGGCCCCGCTTCCTTAAATGGATCGCTCTTCTCTAGAGCACTCCCTTAGCCCGAGTGAAAGCAGGCACCATGATATCAGTCTCCTTTGATATAGGACGTGGGACCCACCAGGGGTGCCCCTCTTCGCCACTGATATTTAAACTGTTAATGGAGCCTCTGGCTTGTGCACCTGAGTCGAGTATCTACATTGGGGATAGATGCCATATTGTATCTTTATATGCCGATCATGCCTTAATATACCTGCTCAACAAGGTGACAGTACTAAGCCACCTCATGGCTCTCCTATATCAATTTGGTAGGGCACCTGGGCTAAGGGTGAATTGGGAGAAATCCTGCTTGTTTCTCATCACACCACTTTCGGAGGAACAAGGAGAGCAGCTCCCGACCGTTCCTCTGACATAGGCCCTCAACACCATTAAGTACTAGGGCTTCAGAATCTATCACTCAGAGAAGGACCTAATAGGTGCAAATATTGACAATGCACTAATGGGAATTTGGTCTTCCCTCTAGTTTTGGACCTCTCATCCTTTCCCCGATGGGCAGAGTCGATATCTCCAAAATGCTACTACTTACTAGGTTGCTATACTTATTCTCAGCTATTCCAGCCCTGCTATTACGTAATATGTTTGCTGACATGGGGAGGGTGTATACGATGGGTGGCCCTGGACAAACTATATGCTCTAATGTAGAGGGGGTACTGAGTGCTCCAAACTGTGAATATCATTACGTGGCCATCAAACTTCAATGGCTTATGCACTGATTGGCCTCCCATAATCAGAACAAACTAGACGATGGACTCTGGGACATACATCTAACCAGGTGTTAAAGTGGCTGTTGAGAACTGGCTCAGAGTCTCCGTGGGAGGACATTTACATCTTAATGATGGTTGCCAAGAAAAGCTGGCACACCTACACGCACACCGAACACTCTTGCCCCTCCATATGCACCAGAGTCATCCTTGTGGGCATTGCTGGGTTCCTCAGACTTGCACACTCACCTGGATGCTGCTTCATGGGAGAGGGTGAGCCTCACGGAATGTGGGGACCTCTTTACAGATCAGGTACTGACAACATCTGTGCACCTTCTTGACATACACTACACTTATGCGCTATCTAAAACAGTACTGGGACAAAACATATGATGAGCCATATGATGCTATTGACAAAAGGAGACACATGTTGAGCTGTCACTAACATCAACAGCTTTTATGCCCAGACAGAGAGCAACCCCTTCACACACTCTGAGCTTACTTGGACTCTGTCCTCCACATAACACTTACTGATAAACAATGGGCTTAGTGCCTTTCAGTCCAGAAGATCATCCCCACTAAAGCCAGACTCAAATATGCACAGTTCAACTACCTGCACCATACCTACCTCACTCCTAAGCGATTGCGAGTATATATCCGGGGGAAGTAGACATATGCCCGAGATGCCAGTCACACCAATCTGATTTCATACATATGGTCTGGACATGCTCTCACATAATCTCTGTAGGAAAATGGCTCATTGTTGCAGTTAACCCCCAATTTTTGCCTGATATTGATGCTGACTTGACTGAGAAGTGTGCTATGATCCTGATAACCTGTAAGCATAAGTAATACTCTATTGATGTGTAATTTCCAGTACACAATCATCAGTGTAGTCTGTTTCTGGTCATCAGTGCCATATAACTGTGTTGCACTGGAGTCTATAATTTTAGGAGGAAAGTACATACTTTTCTACATCAAGGTGCACGAGGACCATATATGTGTATAGTGTGCACATATTAGATGGAGACACTTGTGTAGACAACAATGAGAATTATAGCTGGTTCCTGGGGAGTAGACAATTGAAATGTGAAATGTGTGTAATGGTTTGTCAGCCAGTAATATTGTGTGACATTACCTTTGCTTTACTCATCATATCTGTTGCTGTGGACACTGTGACTAATGCACCTATTTGTTTGA
Organism: Pleurodeles waltl; assembly: GCF_031143425.1. NCBI lineage: Eukaryota > Metazoa > Chordata > Amphibia > Caudata > Salamandridae > Pleurodeles > Pleurodeles waltl. The sequence continues at coordinate 951,180,621 of NC_090445.1, forward strand.
TTCCACACATAGGTACCGTGGGAGAGGGAGGAGATGATACCTTCTAGTGTTTGTCTATTTCCAGACCTTCAGACCATGGAGGAAAGGGATGTAATAAAGCAGTTTTGTCTGAATAGTCAAACTATACAAGATCTATGTCATCAGCTGGAGCCAGATCCAAAGCCTCAAATCACTAATCCAACATGTATACCACCCGTTGGAAGACTCATGGCATTATTACACTTTCTGGCCACAAGGTCCTTTTAATAGACAGTGGCTATAGCTGGTGGAATGTCACAACCTATTTTTAATGGTGTTTTGAAAGCTGTGCGATCAGCAATGATAAAAAACATTGACAGCTAGACCAGGTTTCCCAGGCATGAGAATTCAGCCAATGTGAAGGTTGGCCTATATGGATTTGGTCACCTCCCACATGTGGAGGGAGCCATTGATGGCACCCATATTGCATTAGTGCCATGGTATGCCAGTGAGCAAGTCTATTGAAACAGGAAACATTTCCATTCTATCAAAGTGTAAGTTGTCTGCTTACAGGATTTGTACATTTTAAACAGCTGTGCCCTGTTCCCAGGTTAATCCTATGAATCCTTTGTAATGCAGAAGAGCACCATACCCCATCTGGTGTCACAACTGCAACTGGAGGTGGCCTGGCTTGTAGGTAAGTAACATCTATCCTAGTTTTGTGTGTGCAATGTCAGGTGCTATAATCAGGAAGTGTGTGACTCATTTTATCTCTTGTGTCTCATTACAAAATAGGTGTGCCCACTCCCTGTGAAGGAACATACCGTACATCGCAGAGAAGGGAGAGCCTGAAGTGCAGAGGAGGGAGAGCCTGAGGTGCCACTTGGTGAGGATCCTGAAATGCCAAAAATTATGTCAGTGGTGAAGAGGAAGGAGCTGACTTGGACAAGATCTCATTGACAGCTTCTTCTCACAAGTGTGCGTATGTCATGAGATTTCATGACTTTGACTGTTCAATGAACTCTCGTGATGATGTGAGGAGTATAATTTTTTTTAAGTGTTAGGGGGCTGAAGCTCTGGAAAAATATGGTGAAGGGTGTTTGGTGATGAAGCTTTTGACACATTCACATTTAGTAAATGTTGCTTTGTTTATGTCAGATTTTTGTCATTGACTGCCTTCTCCAGACGTTTGCTACATGGAGTTTGTCATATGTATAGTTTCATGAATATACTCTTTGTTTTTGTTTTTGTTTGGGTACCTTCACCTTGGCATCTTCATTTGGACATTCCAGAGTTGTGATATATGCAGGTATATGATGCTGTTGGGATGTACGAAGTGGACATGGATTGTCCCTGGGAATGTATGTCACAAACATTGGGTGTACAAGACCTGTTCCAAGACAGCTTGCATAGTGATAGGAAGAACGTTAAGGAGACTCCATTGGACTTTTCCCTTGTTGTGTGGTGGTATGATGCTTTATGTGTGTCATCAGGTTGTCAGGGATATGTAGTTGTATGCAAAATCCATGTTAGTTATACTTCACAATGGATAAAAACTATTTTTGTACAAACTTTATGTAGCTGTTGATGTGTTTCATCATTGTAGGTCAAAGTGCCTGTGGCACATCACTGACATTTGTTTGTGTCCTACCACCAGATGCAGAAGCACTGGATTGTAGTGACCCTGTGTTCAGGAACTGTTGTACTGCCATCTGATTGAATCTTGCATCATGTCATGCTGGATTCCTTTGTGAGGTAAGCGATATGGCTCCAGCTAATGACATCAGTCAAATTCATTTTTGCTTATTCTGCATGACAATGTCTGGTATATCCCTTTCCTACAAAGACAAACATAAACAACAAGTGAGGGAGTCAGGTATGGTGATTGAAACCATAGATGAGTATGCCAAATCATCTGAATTCCAATGTCCAGATTACTCCTCCCATCAGGAATGGAAAAAATGTCCAGAATTAGTCCACGGAGTGAATGTGTGATACCTAAAGGAGGATATTAAGGATGAGGTTTCTTTCTGGCAGTGATGGATGTTTCGCCATCTGTACCTTTGGATATTTGCATGGCCATCCCAGTTGTGAGGTTAGGGGGGTTCAGCTGCTGCAGAGGTGTCTGACAGTGTTTTTTCCTCTGGCAGGGCCTCCCTTCTTGTGTTTTCCACAAATGTATATGGCCTTAATGTACTTGCACTACAGGAAGGGGTAGATGGTGGTGGAAAAGCCCTACTCAGGGTTGTATGGATGTCCATCAGCACCCCTGTTAGGGTGCCCATGTTGAAGTTATGTTTGTTTTTGTGTACATATACCTCTGCAGCTGGTTGATTTCCTGGAGTTTGGTTAGTCCCTGACCCATCACACCTTGGGACTCCTGATAGACCTCCAAGACGTGGCTGATGATATCCTGGCCATGAGTGGCATCAGTAATCTCATTCTGCTGGCCCACAGTATCCCTCCCATGGATCCTACACCCACAAGCCTGTGCCCTTGGCCCAAGGCGCCCTCTCCAACTGAGTCCTTGTCTCTCTGTATCAGGGGTGGTGATTTGCAATTCAGGACCCAGGACTGGGGGTACAAGATTGTACTAACTGTGCTAGGTACACAGGTTAGGGGGTATGTTGCTGGGTGAGATGTTGCAGCAGCTGGGGTGGGAGGTGTTGATGTGGGCACTGATGCCGGCTGACCAGGTGTGCCAGTTTCGTTATCCACGCCCACATGTCCAGGAGTGTTGTCATCCCTAAGGGCTTTATGCAGGGGTGGGTTGGGAGTCTATTTAGTGGACAATGCCTGTCCAGGTACAGTGCCAGTTTGACCTGTTGAGAAATTGTTACATTGGTATTGGTGGAAGTGTTGAATCTACATCCAAATGTTTAGTGTCACAGTAAGTAGGGACCAAGGAAAATGTTAATAGGTAGGGTTTCCTATTGAGATATGTTTCCATGGTTTTGAAGTTGTAGATAAGACATTTATGGAGGTTGAAAATACTATTAGGATTGAGCAGCTCATTAGAAATGTTGATAACTTGCAAACAGTTAAGTCAACACAATGGAGAAGTAACGTGTACTTGGCCCTTCCAATGTCTAATTGTATAAGATAAAGACATATAATAAACTTTTGTGATCAGTGCAGAGTCAATCGGTTACCTGCTACTTCCAAATGGCTGAAGCAGCTTAATGCCTTACAACTACTTGATTTACGCACTTGACAAGGTGTCATTCATGGCATCAATAATGTCATTTGTGGTTACCAGAACAGCATCAAGCTAGGTAGGCATATACGTCTCTGAGTTTAGCACAATATGTAGATTGCTCAGCCCATGATGAGTGAACATCAGTTGTGACATGGTTAACGAGTGTCTTTCTGGAAGTGCTCAATGGCCTCTTGCTTTGAGTGACAGAAAGAAGACCTCATGGTAGTTACAGTCGTGTCACTCTCTCTAATTCCCAGCACTTGACAAATGTTTAGTCTGGCAAACCTGTTGCCACATTGCAGTTAGATTGGATCATACATTTACATGTTGACACATACTATGGATCCTAGGATGAACTTTTGACATTAAAACACTTACAGACCCCATTCTGTTACATGACATGTAATGGAAACTGATACATGTGATGTTATGTATGAGAATACACTCTGTCAATCTACCGTCTCTGATACTTTGCGTATTTGCATGTTCATAAAGTAGATGAACAACACAATGGTAAAAACTGAGATGTGAGCATACAGTATATTTAAGTTTTGTGACAGTTTTTGTGGTGTGACTACCAGACTCCACTCTCCCAGCTGTTCCTGTCAAGCCCTCAGATTGCAAGATGGCCAAGACCTTTTCCTTCCAGGGAAAAAGTTGTAATGGGACACTGGGAGGATCACCACGAGTCTTCAGAGACTACAGGTGTTGCCTGAAGGCCAGGGAATGCACATTCCTCCTCATAGCGTTCCACCTCTTTAATAGCCTCCTTTGGGCACAACGTGGTGCCTACAGTATTCACTCTGTTGACTATCCTTTGCCACATTTCCATTTCCTTCTGAGAGGCGTATACGTGAGTTGGGCTCCAAACAATTGTGTCTCTACTGTTATGATGTCATCCACCATGACTTTCAACTCATCCTCTGAAAAATGTGGATTTATGAGCAGTGATATGACTTAAAATTAAAGTGGATGACAGTGACTAACTAAACAAGACAAGTGATAGTGGGGAAAAATAGAAGAAGTGTGTGAAAGGTGTAAAATTGGATGGGAAAAATAGGTTACCTTATTTAACAAAAATGTAACAAAAATGAAAAAAAGAAGTGTGGGTTCTGTCTTGCTGTGCTGTTGCGGAGAGGCAAAGGATCACGGTCTGGGATGGGGTATGTTTTATAGCGTGATTTGCAGGTGTATCCACTTGGCCAATGGATGTTAGCTGTGTTGTTTTTTATTCCCTCCAATGGGCATTCTTCTGGTGCTTTGCTGTGAGCATAATGCGATGGCCGACAGCCAGCAGCTAACCATATCAAGGGGGCCTCTATGTCAGCTGTGCAATAGGCTCAGGAGTTGGCCGCAGACATGACAGCGATGGAGTATGCATCACCAACATTGCAGTACACCCGCCGCTGGCAGGCAGCAAGATGGCGACACACTAGGCGGTTCAACCTGCATTCCATGTAATAGGGTGGCCAGGAGGCCACTGGCGCAGTGGTCTTCTAAGATTTATTTGCCTGTTTTATCAACACTTACTAATTCGAAAGGCTTTTTTTGAATTTTTTTAAACATATTTCAAAAAGATGTGTTGTTCCTCCCTGTAGCTATCTTCTTTCTCCAGGTCTTGGTGATATTTCATTCCACCTGTCACCAAGAGTCTTGAGTACTCCTGTAATTCAAAGAATGAAACCAACAGTAAAGGCAAACTCCTGAAATTATTAAAAATAAAACATGTCCTACGCTCTAATAATTAGCAATCAACAAAAAAGTTTAAAAAGTAATTCTGGAATAAAGGTGGCTTTAAAAAATTCCAGAAAAAATATCCAATATCTAAAATTTAATTTCCAGAAAATGACCAGTAATAATCCATCCATGAATGCGGAGTGTCTCCAGCAATGATGTGGTCCAAGTCTTGTAAAGGTACAAAAGAGTGAAAAGAACTCGACATGAAGAGAATGAAAATGTTGCTTTTACTTCAAATTGTTTTAAACATTAATAATCATTTATTCAAACTGTTTTAAAACCTAATTTGAAAAAAAATATTTTCACAGTATAAGCATATGAACACAACCTGAATGGAGATGTCAAAATGGTTAAAGCAACAGTACAACTCAATTGTATGCTATACTACAGCTACCTACTTCCCCTATCTCTCCTTAGGTGTCCGTGTGTCTATATTTTTATGTGTGAGTAAAAGTGAGAGTGTCAGTGAAGGAGTGAGTCAAAGTGAACACAATGAGTGATAGGAAGAGTGAGTACAAGTGAGAATGCATGAGGGGGAGAGTGGCGGATTGTAACTGAATGTTACTGTCTGTGAGAATGAGTGAGTCAAGTCTAAATGAGTCTTAGTGAGTCAGAGAATGAGTGAGATAGTAAGCCAGTGTGAGAGTGAGTGAGAATGATTGTGTCTGAGTGAGTTTGAATCAGAATGAGTGTGAATAAGTGAATCTGAGTCAGTCAAAGTCAATCAGAATTAGTATGACTGAGCGAATCAGTTAGAATGAGTGAGATTGAGTGAGAATGACTGAGGCGCACTGCGAGTGAGTAAGACTGAGTCACAGTGAGACTTAGGGCCCGATTACAATGTTAGCTATCTCACTGCCATGCCGCCACAGCAACAGGACTGACTACTCTGCTGGGCTGTAGTCCCTACAACCCCATCATACTATGAGGTTTGTGATGGGCTGCTGATCTCTTTGCGGCAGAGTTACAATGGTGTGACGTAAGACAGCAGAAAATGTGTCCAATTACACTGTGACTCCATAGCACAGGGAGCGCTACACACTCCATCTCCTCTATGGTTGCTGCATGCAGTGACAGTGTGGCTCCATGAAAAAGGCAACAATGCACGCCCTGTCTCCTGGAATAGACACTGCACACAAGTTAGAGACACTCAGGGCCAGAATTCGGTGAGTTATCCCCCCATTTACTGCATTTCCGCTGACTTGCACATGGCAGTGTCCCACCATGAAAAGCTCAGCAGAAAGGCAGATCATAATTTGCATGGCGGGATGCTGGGTGGCGACTCCGTCCATGAGCCACTTCTGAGAGGAGTATCGGTGGAGGTGGCAGGACTGCAGTGGCCTTCTCGCCGTGCTGCTGCTCTGTTCGTAATCGGGTGGTCGGTCAGCCAAGGAAGTGGGTTGGGGGACCGCCGTTGCCGGCGGCCCAAATGCTGCTAACGTTGTAATTGGGCCCTAAGTAAGTCAGGATGAGTGAGACTGAATGGGATTGCGTGTGAATGAGTGAGAGACTGATTGCGTATGAGTGAGTCACAGTGAGATTCAATCAGAATGAGTAGGACTTTGTGAATTAGGGAGGACTAGTGAGTTAAGGGGAAACTCATGAAAACTAGGTGAGAATGAGTAAGACTGAATAGGAATGAGTCAGTCAGAGGCAAACTGGGTGAGTCTCAGTGAGTGGACAGAGTGAGAATGAGTGAGATTGACTGAGTGTGAGTGAGTCACAGTGACATTGAGTGAATCAGAATGAGTGGGACTGAGTGAATCAGGAACAATGAGTGAGTCAAAGGGAGACTCTGGGACAGTAGGTAAGAGTGAGTGAGTCAGAGTGAGACTGAGTGAAACTAAATAAGACTAAGAAGGTCATTATGGTAAAGGGCAAAGGTGGCGGTTTCACAAGCTGGCGGTGAAGACTGCCACATTATGAGTGTGGCGGGTAGGCCTCTGCTAACCTGCCACATCTTTGATCATCCCTCCAGGGCGCTCAAACCCACTGGGCCAGAGATGAGCATCTCCGATCCAGCGGTCCACAGCAGACCCCAGCAGTATTAGGAGCTCGCTTTCCTCCAGGGTTTCCGGGGCAGTAGCACCGCCACGAAAACCCTGGCAGAAAGGCTGCTGCCGACAGGGAATTTCTTCCCTGTCACCAGTAGATGACTCCCCCACCCCCTCAGCAAACACAATACCCACTACTCCCCTTCCTCCCTCCAGGTACAGGGCCCCCCACCACCACCACCCCTCCAGGTATAGCACCCGCTCTCACCTTCCCCCACCCACCCTCCAGGTACAGCACAACCCTCCCACATGACAGACACCCACACGTGCCACCATACGCTTATTCACCTACACTTACATACACACATTCACTCACATTAATCCATACTTGTGTTCACCTCAGCACTTATACACACATTCAACCATGCATGCACACCCATCCAAACACACATACACATCCATGCATACATGCATACACACACGCAAACACACATACACACATGCAGACAAACACCCACTTACACACGCAGACAAAAACCCACTCACGCACGCACACACAACACCCCCACCCTCTCACCCCCTCCCCTGTCGGACGATCAACTTACCTGGTCAGGGGAGGAGGTCATCCAGCACGGAACGGGTGCTTCCACCTCTGTCAGCGCCCCGCCATCAGGACACCGCCAGGCTGTATTATTGCACATAATACGGCAGGTGGTGTCATTCTGGCAGGGCGGGGTCAATGGTGGACATCCCATGCACCCTCCGCCGGCCAGCACGACTACTGCTGGATTTCCACCCAAAGTGTGGCGGGAATCCAGCAGTATCCATAATATGGTGGGTGAAAGACCACCAGCATTGGCAGTCTTCTGGCGCCTGCAGCTTTGGCGGTCTTTAAGGAAGACCGCCAAAGTCAAAATGAGGCCTAAGTGAGTTGGAGTCAGATTGAGTCAATCAGAATTACTTAGAATGAGTGGGAATGAGTGAGACTCAGTTAGTCAGAGTGAGAATGAATCAGACTGCATGAGTCTGGATGGATCCAGCCCTTATGACCCACTGTTGAGCAATCAAGATGTGCCTCAACCCCTGTATGTAGCTTTGTCAGACGGGGAAATTACACTTCCGTGTCAGAATGCTGGTGAATGTCGGCATGATGTCTGCAAACCGTGATAGCTAAGCGTAGCAACTGGAAAGAGAGATAGATAATTTTTCACCTGCCACTTCCTTCTGCAATCGTTTGTTTGGCACCTGGACTGGTGGTAGACAGGGGCGAGGCTGGACATTGCTGGATCTGCGGTTGTATCGTGGATGAGAGGTGTGATCTTGACAGGTGTCTCACTAAGATAAGGGGGCATATTGTGCTAAGAAGTTGAGCAGATGTTCTATCTTTGCCAATGTATTCTCCCTGTGCAGGATCCACACCTTCAGGCTTCTTCTGACCCCATCTTGCATTGCAAACTGTCATGTTCTTCTCCCACATGCTGAATTGACTAAAGTGCCAGTAAGAGAGACTACTGTTTTTGGGGAGATAAGGCATGCAGCAGCCACATCAAGAGGTACAGCGCCCCTGTCACAAACATAACATCCAGTAGTCAAAAAGTAAGAGGCGCGCAGCACAGGCACAACTCATGTCCACAAGAAGAGAGAAAGCCTCGCTCTCCAGTGGGCAAATGCTACAAACCACTGTAAATGCCATGGAGCTAGTTTTGCCAGAATCAGTTACGGCATCAGCTACCGCAATAGACATCTCTAACAGTAGGACATCAACTGTAACCACCAATGGTAGTGAAAGTACTGTGCCAAGAATGGAGAAAACACTAATTCCCTGCTCCAGGGAGTTGACAAGAGCAACGAGTGAAATAGCCAGCAGCTTTTGGGTAATAATGGTGAAAATGAAGCAGTCAATGTAGTGTACACCCTTCAAAGAGCTAAAGACTACCCCCTCTTTTCAAAGGGCCACAAGACAGGAATAGAGAGTATAGACACTGGGGTTGAGATGCTGTCCCCAGTGGTCACACCATTGCTAACTTGTGACTGTCTTATAACTGAACCTACTCCAGGAACAAACAATGTGAAGCCTCTCTTGGGAGGACTGCCTGGGGCCACTGGTTCACCCCACAAATCAATTCTGAAATCGATGTCTAACCAGTCTAATCAGGTACAGTGTATTCAACATGACACAATACATCCTGCCAAAAGCACTATTAACTCATTTGATGAAGGTTTTTTGCTGGATAGGGCCATGGTTGATTCAAACCAGCCACTAGTATTCCAGTTTTAGCACCTGCTGGAAATGATCATCACTGAAGTTTGTGAATATAAGAATTCTCAAACACAAGAGATAGCATCGATTCACCATAGACTTGATAAAAAATAATACTGCTAATTCCAGAGAGAATTATGGAAATTGAGAGTGTCTGGTTTGGAAGACCGGTCTCCCCTTTAGGATAAGAATGTAGACGTTCTACAGAAAAAAACAATGCCCTCCAAAGTTGAAATGGACCACGTGGAAAACTACACCCGGATATTGAGCTTACATTTCATGTGAATTCCAGAGGGGGTGGAATGTATTGAAGGACGTGATAATCCACTACAGTGTAGAGAAACTTTGATCAAGGGTCATCTATTGGAGAAAGCTCCTGAAAACCTTAATATAATGTATGCCCATCGGGTTCCCTCCATGGAGATATCGAATGTCAAAAACCCACAGACTATGATTGGTTACTTTTCTGACTACTGCATTAAGGAGGTGATTTTGTTTAGGACTATCCAAAGAAAATCCTTTTTACTTTTGAACGGTTCCCAGATTAGAGTGTTTTCTGATATGTCGGCTGCTGGGTCAATTTGAAAGTATCGGGACACAGGTCTCAGTCGTCCAACAATCCAGGCTTAAGATGTTGCCAATTCTATCTTTGTGTCACTCTGGAAGAAGCCCAGGAGCTGCTGCAGAAGAACATGAAATAAAAATGAATTAATGTGATGTAATGGAAAGAAAAAGGGGTGTGAATAAGTTGGGAAACAAGTGGTACGATATAATGCTAGCCAAGTCTTTCTGAGATTTAGGTTGGATGCATTTGAATATGACTCATGTACTTTATACTCATTTTATTTTGACTTATATTGTTGTGATCTCAGGTGGTAGATATTACGACATTCTCTTTCACATAAAGATTAAGGGGGAGGCTAAATAGGGTGACTAGGTGCTATGCCAGGGCACCTTGGATCACAGAGAGGGCTGAGAGATAGGGTTGAGGGCATTCCTCTATCTCTCAAAAGGAAATGGGGTGGGAGGACTGGTGGGCTGGTGGTGGAGAGCATCTTGGGGGATCATCAAGAGATGGGGTTGCACCAGCAGAGGAAAACTAAAAAAAAGAGCAGCTATATTCGGAAGGGGTGGAAGAGCATTACAATTGGCCGGGACATGCACAAACAGGACTACATAGAAAGCTAGGGGGTCACTCTCCGCATTGTGGAGGGCTTGTATTTGAGATTCCATAATCCAAAATATGATTATAATTTCTTGCAACGTTAATTGGCTTCTAAATAGACCGAAAGGTTGTGCAATGTTAAGTTGGCTAACAATGTTTAAGCAGGAAGTCATTTTTCTGCAAGAGACTCATTTTAAGGTTAACTGTCCCAAATTGTATATCACTAAAAATACTCCTATGCTGTCTATGCTTCAGCAGGGGCTGCTGTATGTGGGGTTGCTACTCTCCTGGTCTGAATGGTCGATTGGCAAATGCGTGAGGTTATTCGAAATGTTAAGGTCATTGGCTGTGGAGTAAAAGACTATTGAAGGAAATATAATGCATTTGCTTAATATTACAGCACTATTCCTGACAATATTGAGCCTCTAACTCAAATGTATAAATTAGCAATGGCGCAATCATCTGAGGTGATTTAAATTTTATCCAGAATCTTGCATTAGACACCTCAAATAGTTTGAAGAAACAACTCAATCCATTTACTCTTCATTTAATTCAGGATTTAAAACAGGAATTTGGTTTCAGAGAACTATGGCGTTCGGTCTATCCTTTAGTAAAGGCATATTCATGTCATTCATGCCAGTTTTCTTCCGCTTGTCTTATTGACTTTCTTTTGGTTACAAGGTCAGTGCAGCATCTAATTTCTAGAATTAAAGCAAATCCATACTCTGACCACTCTGTCATCTCATTTCAAGTACAAGTTAGTGCTAATAAAAAAGGAGCAAACCAGATGGCAATTCGATTTGGTATTACTGGCAGACTCACTCTGACTCGAGCAAAGTAGTATTTTTTTTTAGGAGTTCTTTAGAATCAACTCTGGTGCTGCAGATGATATCATAGTCTGGGAGACATTTAAAGTCACCTTTCATGGCCATGTAATCACCTATCAGGCCCATAAGAATTAAGAATCATATGCATGAATACAAGCACTGCAGAGTGCCCGTGACAAAGCTGTGACTATACCAGGAATCTCAGTTAGCAGAAAAAAAGGGTATGCAAGAGTTAAGCAAGCCTTGGCTGTTTTTTTTCTTATTGAAGAGGTACGTATTCATTTGGATTTTCAGCGGAAGACATACGAAGACAGCTAGCATGTCTGAAAGTTCCTAGAATGGTGTACAAAGGTTCGAAAAAATAAACAGATGATCAAGAAGGCTCTGAACACAGAGTCACTGCTCATAGTAGAAAGAGGAGATTGAAGGCATCTTTCTGCAGCATTATGGCAAGATTTATAAGACAAGGTCAGAAGTTCTTCGGTCTAAGCTAGAATACTTTTTCGACTCTGTTGTTTTGCCACAGGTAACAGGAGAGCAGAGAGATGCTATTATAGCCTTAGAACCCGCCGTAGCGGGCTCTACCGGCTATTAAAGGCCCGCTCCCCGCATTAAATGCCCGAGCCGAAGGCGAGTGCATTTAACAAGGGAGGGGGACTTTAATAGCCGGAAGAGCCCGCTGCGGCGGGTTCTAAGGCTATTAGAACATTCTGCCACACAGGGCAGAATGTTCTATTACAAAAAAAATTTTCACGGAGCCCAAGGGGATTAAAATCCCCTTGGGCTCCGTGAGGCTTTGTTCATAGCTGTTGCTGTGAACAAAGCGAACATTGGAATGTTGGTGCTGCGGGCTTGTACCGGCCAGTAAAAGCCTGCAGCACTCCATTGTTTTCAATGGATCCCCCAGCATTCCAATGTTCTAATACAGCAGAGATTCGGGAGCCTGAGGTCTTGCTTGCCTTACAAGTTACATTAAAGGATCAGGCGTTTGATAGTGATGGTATGCTTATGGAAATATTTAAGACCTTTGCTAAACAGTTGGCACCATTACTCATTAAACTAACTACTTCAAAACTGAAAAATCTGCATCAACCATATTTAAGGAATCCATTATTGTCAGCTTTCTCAAAAAAGATAAAAATGTTGGAAATGTCAACTCCTGTAGGCCTATAAATTTGTTCAATTTTGACTTAGAGTTATTTACCAAAATACTAGCTGTTCATTCTATAACATTTGTAAACCAATTAATCCATGGAAATCAATCTGGATTTTCACCTGGCAGACAGATCTCAGCAAATACCACCTCCCTGATTCAAGCAATGGACTATTTTCTAAAACCAAAACTAAGGCGGCTATCTGCATGATGGATGCCAAAATGTCCTTTGACCTAGTAAATTGGGATGCATTCATTTTTATACTAACAAAATTTGGTTTCCCACCACAATTTATAGAGACTTTACACAATTTATATCACGGGGCTACAGTGAAAGTAATATTAAATGCAATGACAGTTGGGCAGCTTAAAATATTTGTGGTACCTGTGAGGGATATCCCCTGTCCCCAGTGTTGTTTACACTATTTATTGAACCCTTAGCTTTTAGAATTCGAAGTGACACCTCAGTGCAGGATAGCCCACCAAAGCACAGTCAGGGGCAACACTTCTCCTCAGCTCTTTAGCTCTTCTCCTTGGCAGAGGTTCCTCTTGGTTCCAGAAGTGATCTAATTTTCTGGGTTTTTGGTCCAATACTTAAACCCCTTTCAGCCTTTGAAGTAGGTATACTTCAAAGCAAAATCTCTGTTCTACACAAGATCCCGTCTTGCCCAGGCAAGGCCCCAGACACACACCAGGAGGCTGGAGACTGCATTGTGAGATAGCAGGCACAGCCTATTCAGGTGTAAATGACCACTCCTCCCTCCACTCTAGCACAGATAGCTCATCTGGATATGCAGGCTACACCCAAGCTCCCTTTGCTCACTGCCTAGAGGGGGTTCAAAAGCAGTTCAACTGTCAAACTGAACCAGGCCAGGAATCCACAAACAGGCAGAGTCACAGAATGGTTTAGGCAAGAAAATGCCAACTTTCTAAAAGTGGCATTTTCAAACTAACAATCTAAAATCCCACTTCACTAAAAGATGTAATTTTAAATTGTGAATTCAGAGACCCCAAACTCCAAATTTCTAGCTGCTCTCAAATAGAATCTGGCCTTTAAAGTTACTTAAAGACAGCCACCATGCTAACCTATGAGAGAGATAGGCCTTGCAACAGTGAAGACTGAATTTAGCAGTATTTAAATGTTAGGACATGTAACACACATTGGTACATGTCCCACCTTTAACATACACTGCACCCTACCCATGGGCTACATAGGGCCTACCTTAGGGGTGCCTTACATGTATGAAAAGGGAAGGTTTAGGCCTGGCAAGTGGGTACACTTCCCAAGTCGAATGGGTGGCTTCAAACTGCACACACAGACACTGCAGTGGCAGGTCTGAGCCATGTTTACAGGACAATTTATGTGAGTGGTGCCACCAGTGCTGCAGGCCCACTAGTAGCATTTGATTTACAGGCCCTGGGCACCTCTAGTGCACTTTACCAGGGACTTACTAGTAAATCAAATAGGTCGATCATGGATCAGCCAATTACACATACATTTTACATAGGAGCACTTGTACTTTATCACTGGTTAGCAGTGAAAAAGTGCCCAGAGTATGAAAAACAGCAAAAACAGAGTCCAGCACACATCAACAACTAGGGAAGCAGAGGCAAAATGTTAGGGTAGACCCCGCTAAGGACCCTAAGTCTAACAGAGGGTTTGAGCTACCTCACTGTCAAACCAACTATTATGCCGTATTGTTAAATTATTTCGCCCAAATTATGGCAAACACGGTTGCAATAGTTATTTTTTTGTTTTCTCTTCCATTGCACTGTTTCCTGTTCTGAAACTACGCAAACTACGGAAGCGCAAAGGGTACAAGTTTTTACATGAACTGGGGTATAGTATAAAGGAGATGTTTCGGATTTGGGGTATTCCAAACTGTCATGCCTTCATTTCATTAGACGACTGTTTTGCCTTTGGTATAAATATCCCTAGAGTGATATTAGACTGTTGGAAGTGGAAACTCTTCTTTACACTTGGGTTTAACTTAGCATGAAATAAATCAACGTCTAGATGAGTATGTAGGGAGCCTGAGTTTTAGTGGCCAACAGATATTAAGCCTCCTTACTTCAACATACACAGTATCTGTCCCCAAAAAGCATGCATTGTTGTGCCTGCTTTATCCAACTTTTTTTTAACTGGCAGGGTTATGGGGCTATACAGACTAACATTCCTAGTACCTTGGTGGAGGAGCAACTGATTAAAATTAAATGGAATCACTGGATGTCTCATCGTCAAAGGTGACTGGAAACACATTTCAGAACTGGGATACAATTGTTGAATGCTGTCAATTTCAGCATCGTCAAAGAGTTCTCCAACCCCAGCGCCAGCGCCAACGCCGTCACGCCCTCACAGGATTTGTGCGAATCCCTCGCCACTTTCTTCCATCGCAAGATCAGCGACCTCCACGACAGCTTCGGACACCAGACCCAACCATACACCACTGAACCCGCTTCCCCGGACATCACCCTCAACAACTGGACCCACATCAACACGGAAGAAACCAAATCCATCATGAACTCTATCCACTCCGGCGCCCCTTCGGACCCCTGCCCGCACTTCATCTTTAACAAAGCCGACGACATCATCGCCCCGCACCTCCAGACCGTCATCAACTCTTCTTTTTCTTCTGCTACCTTCCCCGAATGCTGGAAGCACGCTGAAGTCAACGCCCTACTAAAGAAACCTACGGCTGACCCAAGCGACCTGAAAAACTTCCGCCCCATCTCTCTTCTACCTTTCCCAGCCAAGGTAATAGAAAAGACCGTCAACAAACAGCTGACCACCTTCCTGGAAGACAACAACCTGCTCGACCCTTCACAAACCGGATTCCGAACCAACCACAGCACGGAAACCGCCCTCATCTCAGTCACAGACGACATCAGAACCCTGATGGACAACGGTGAAACAGTCGCCCTCATTCTCCTCGACCTCTCGGCTGCCTTTGACACCGTCTGTCACCGCACCCTAATCACCCGCCTACGCTCCACCGGGATCCAAGGCCAGGCCCTGGACTGGATCGCCTCCTTCCTCGCTAACCGCTCCCAAAGAGTTTACCTCCCTCCGTTTCGCTCAGAACCCACCAAGATCATCTGCGGCGTACCTCAAGGCTCATCGCTCAGCCCGACACTCTTCAATGTCTACATGAGCCCCCTCGCCGACATCGTACGCAAGCACGACATCATCATCACCTCCTACGCCGACGACACCCAACTTGTACTCTCCCTCACCAAGGACCCCGCCAGCGCCAAGACCAACCTACAAGAGGGTATGAAGGACGTCGCAGATTGGATGAGGCTCAGCCGCCTAAAGCTGAACTCTGAAAAAACGGAAGTCCTCATCCTCGGCAACACCCCGTCCGCTTGGGACGACTCCTGGTGGCCCACGGCCCTCGGCACCGCACCGACCCCCGCAGACCACGCCCGCAACCTCGGCTTCATCTTGGACCCTCTTCTCACCATGACCAAGCAAGTCAACGCCGTGTCCTCCGCCTGCTTCCTCACTCTCCGCATGCTCCGCAAGATCTTCCGCTGGATCCCCGCCGACACCAGAAAAACCGTGACCCACGCCCTTGTCACGAGTCGCCTGGACTACGGCAACACCCTCTACGCCGGGACCACCGCCAAACTCCAAAACCGCCTTCAACGCATCCAAAACGCCTCGGCCCGCCTCATCCTCGACGTACCCCGCAACAGCCACATCTCCGCACACCTGAGACACCTGCATTGGCTCCCAGTCAGCAAAAGGATCACCTTCCGTCTTCTCACCCACGCACACAAAGCCCTCCACAACAAGGGACCGGAATACCTCAACAGACGCCTCAGCTTCTACGTCCCCACCCGCCCCCTCCGCTCCGCTGGCCTCGCACTTGCTGCCGTCCCTCGCACCCGCCGCTCCACGGCGGGTGGGAGATCTTTCTCCTTCCTGGCGGCCAAGACATGGAACTCCCTCCCCACCAGCCTCAGGACCACCCAGGACCACTCTGCTTTCCGGAGACTCCTAAAGACTTGGCTGTTCGAGCAGCGATAACCCCCCCTTTCCCCCCTAGCGCCTTGAGACCCGCACGGGTGAGTAGCGCGCTTTATAAATGTTAATGATTTGATTTGATTTGAATTTCAAAATAATGGGATTTTCGTCAAGATGGATGGGTTACTACACATCCCATGAATTATATAGAATGAATGTAACAGTCCCCGATGGGTGCTTTCATTGCAAACTAGATGAGACTGGGACTAGTTGCATACTTTCTTTACATGCCCCTGTATCCAAGTAGTTTGGAAAAATGTTTTTCAAAAGTTTTGGACTCAACCCAGATATGTTTACCCCTGGTGCCCATGCTTGCACTGTTCTGCTTTTCAAATACTACTCGGAAGGCAGGTAAAAGTGTACTATCCTGACTCTGTATCGGTATTGCCATATCACATAGTTTAATTCTGCAGAGAGGACGAACGGAAGAGGCTCCCTCGTTGGTGCATTGGTCGGCTACAATGTTAAGAATTAAAAGCTTAGAAGAGGCCTAGCCAAATGAGTGGGAAGGCCATCCAAATTCTAGAAGGGACAGAGGCTAGCAGACAATGATTTAGCTAATCCAATCAATTAGTCAAGCGACACAAGTTGTGTAATAAAACAAACCACATTCTCAAGACCAATTTATAGCAATTTTTTTTAGATTGACCCAAAATATGCCCCAATGCATAAATAGATCATTCTTGAAGTATTCTTTCCCTATATCTTTTTGTGACAAGCCAATTATTGTACACACTTTTAATCACACATAGAACTTTTGGGTTCACAACTTTTATAGTTACTATAATGTTTTAGCAATATTTACACATACTTGTATGAATTTGTAGGCAATGTAAACATTGAAGCACTTGATTATACTTGATATGGGAAATGTGCTTTAAGCATATCTGTGAATCTGTATCGACCGACTTTATTGATTGCTGTTCTGTCCATTCTGTTGAAATATTTAATGCTGCTCAACAAGAAAAAAAGACTTCTTGGGTCAGTGAAACTGAGTCAGAGTAAGTAAAAGTGATTGCAAGTGTGAATGAGAGTAAATAGCTAAGACCGAGTGAGAATATGTGATAGAATGAGACTGACTGCAAGCGAGTGTGAGTGAAACACCCCCCCACTCAAACATGATGGATAGCTCGCCCTTCAAACTGGAGGCACCTGCGTTATACCGCAATCACATAGGGTGGGATAGAGATTCCCCCTATCATGTGATACCAAATAAATCCCAACCTCAACCACGATATCCAATAACGTATGAAACTAAGGCACTTTTGAAGGAAATCCTCAAGCAATTAGAATACCAGGGTGTTATTGAACCCTGTGTTTCACCAATGAACAATCCATTGTTTCCTGTCACTAAACCCGTCCATTCATATAGAATAGTTTAAGACTACAGACATTTAAATACTCACACATGCACATTTGTGATACAAAGTGCACACAGCACAGCACTTATGAACAATATAGTGCACAAAAAATACAAAATCAC
Organism: Pleurodeles waltl; assembly: GCF_031143425.1. Classification (NCBI taxonomy): domain Eukaryota; kingdom Metazoa; phylum Chordata; class Amphibia; order Caudata; family Salamandridae; genus Pleurodeles; species Pleurodeles waltl. The sequence continues at coordinate 951,198,427 of NC_090445.1, forward strand.
CCTGGAAATTTCCAATGTGTTTTTCTGCCAAAACATAGCGCCTGAAAGTAGGGGCTTAACAAGTTTCAGCGTTTTAGGCTCTCAGAAAAAAATGTGCTGACTCCCACAAGAGTACAAAAACAGTCCCATACTGTTCTCAGCTCGAGTTCATCTATTTTACAAGATATTGACCCTATGGTGTTGTCATAAGTGGAAGGCATCTATCTCATGGACGACAACCTCATGAAACATATATGAGAGATAGCCTGCATTGTTGTAGGATTTGCTGAATTTGGCTGCAAATTCAATTAAAAAAAAAGAAAAATAGCTTTCCTTAGAGTCCTGTTTTTGGGATACGAACTATTGGATGAAAGAAAGTGAGTGTGAGACTGTTCCAATTGCATACAAATCACATTTGTATTGTAGAGCTGAACAACGCTTTGCTCTCACTGAGAAAATTCTCACTGCTGTTCAGATGGCTGGCATTAAAGAGAGACCGCTGGCTAAGGGGAAACATATCATTGTCGTATCCCCCTATCCAGCACTTGAGGCTGTTGCCAAAGCTAGCGTTCCTATCGCTAAAGTATTACATCCACGTTGGATTCAATGGGCAACCTCTCTGACGGCCACTGATGTTGGTTATATTTTTGACTCAAAATAACAAACCCAAGACTTTTTTCAATATGAACATGAATATTTAGTTCCAGCAAACACATTGCCTATTGAGCAATATCAGACAATTTTGTACGCGATGGTACAACCAGCTATAGGCACCAAACATCAATATTCTGGTGCTTGTGCAGTCGTGAGTGGATACATGAAGGATGGCAAGTTCCAGCCACAACATACTTACATGCAGACCCTAGGGGACTGCACTGCACAACTTGCAGAGCTCAAGGCTCTGGTGACGCAATGGACCATACGGATTCTGACCCGATGACTCCTATTGTCTGTGATTTGTATTATTGTGTCCAGTCCTTCAATGATTATGTGCATTACTGGCACCAGAATGGGTTCACAGATTCAAAAGGACACACCATTAAACACAGATGTCTGTGGGGGAAAGTAGCGGATCTGAAGGAAATGCTACCCAACGGACTTGTTGTACATACACTATGGCATCAGCGTTTGGGAATACACGTTGCAGGCAACACCTTGGCTGATGAAGCAGCCAAATCAGCAGTAGCTACGGCTTCTGTTGCTGCAGTAACTCATTCTAGAATGAAATTGGATGATGAAAGACTGGCAGCTGTGAAAGCTTCTGCTTATGGCACGCCCTTATCAAAAGCATATCCTGCTAAATATCCTACCACACATCATGCCTCAATACAGCCCTAGTAGTAATACCAGGGGTGGCAAATCATGTGATTCCTAATAAAGACCAAAGACCAGAATTGATTAAAGCAGTGCATGAGGGAGTTGCTTCTGCCCATGGTGGAGTGGCGGCTAAAATCTCATTGTTACAAGCACGTTACTGGTGGCCAGGTCTCTATAATCAGTCAAAGCAGTATGTCCTACACCCACCAAAGACATTCCCTCCGAATATCAAACAGACCATTACAATGTGTGTACTTGGACAATTGTCATCCCCTGACACCAGATAGTGCATACAAACACATCTCAGTTGCTGTTGGTTCATGCTCCAGATTTCTATGGGTTTGGCTTCAACACTTGGCCGATGCTCAAACTGTTTTTAAAGATTGGCAAGTCTTTATTGGCACATATGCTGTTGCAGCTTTCTACTAGGACCAGAGCCCTACTTTTGCCTCAAGGGCTTTCAGGTACACCATGGCTTCGTTAGCAGTCCAGCTGCATTACTTGTCTCCATTTCATCCCGATGTAAATAGTGTCATGGGGGGAGGAAACCGAGATTTAAAGTAATCCTTAACAGCCAGAGTATTAGGCACGGGTCGAGGTTGGCTTCAACACCTGTATGGAGTCAAGAGAGCACTTAACAATCTGCCTAGAAGGTCCCTAGGTGGGCATACCTCATACAAATGCCTGTTCAAAACACAAATGTACGTTCCAGATCTTGATGGTCCTGCCATGGAGGCGGCAGATACATCTTTTGATATAAATGAACATGTCACTGTCTTGCAGGACTTACAACAGTTCCTTGATGACAATGCATCTGCCAGTGCTGCCTCCTTGGGAATAAGGGATGGTCCAGTAACATGACCGTCTGGATTCCAAAACTTGGGGATCTAATGAGTGAAAAGATTGCTGTGAAAAAGGAGTTTGGTTCTTCTTATCCTGCACTGGTTCCAGTCCTCGGAATACACGATACCAGAACTGTCATTTTACTGCCACTGCCTGGATCTAAAGAAAATCTCTTCGTCTCCATCGACAATGTCAAGCTATGCCATGTGGCTGATTCTGCACAGAAGACCTAGAGGACTACAGGGTAGTACCCTAATCCCTCTAACATTGGACCAGGATGTTCCTCTACAGGTTTTCAGCAGCAACACTGACACCTCTCCGCACGTGGGGGTGAGTGGAAAATTAACTTTCATTGGCTCCACTAACTTCTACTACGACGAAAAACAGTAATAATACTGCTCAATTTTATTAAAATTCTATACAAACGGATGGCATAGTTTACTATGAACCACCTAGGGAGTCTTTTGCAAGTTCTCCACTTCAAAACATGGCTCCAGTTTTTGCATGAGCTGTTTCTGGATATTTTGCTGACATCAATGACATGTTCACTGACTCATCTGCCTCTACTGCAACAGAACTGTCAAGAGCACGAAAGCTGATAATTTGGCTAAAAATTAATTATTTTATTCTTCCAAGGAGCTACCTATGGTTCTTACTAACTGCACTTACCTTTGTTCTTTGCATTGGGTTTGTCATTGTTTTCTTTTTACTCATACATGGTCATTACCTTCCTGAACGCTCTACAGTTGAACTGGTGGATAATGTCCTAAAACCACATTTTTCATCACACAAAGTCTGCAGAGACTTGTCCCTAGGGAACATTTCTGCCCTACCAATTCCTGATGAGATTGTTTGGGATAAAGTATTATTTGATATATATGGCCCAATGGAGGTTGTTCAAATTCCATGTGTGTTCAGACTTTCTATAAACAATGTGATTACAACCGGAGCAGTTTCTGATGATTGAAAAGTGAAAACTGTTGATTTCATCCATGATGTCTGATTTACAATATTATGTAATATTTGAAAATGAAGATACACATCAATCCAAAGAAAATTGTGGTGATATGTTCTGTTATAATTATTATGGACATAATTTCATTCACAGAGCCAGCACCCCAAAGACTATTTTCAATTATACTATTTTCTTGGCACAATGTTAGAAATGCTGAGTCGTATTATTTCAAATTGCCTGTGATGGAAAGTCAACATATCTTATTGACAGATAGAAAATTATTTATTCTGATTCCTTTGTTTCAAGACTGGCTATAGAAGCCTATGAGTACTGGTTAAAGTAGATAGACTTGAAAAGTGTATGGGTAACTAAAAATTGGCAAATAAGGGGAAGGGAAGCTTCATTTAGAGCATGCCTGATCCCTGTTCAAATTATATTTTAAATTAAACTGTACAGCAAACTAGTTGATTAGGCTTAGCAAAAGTTAAGGAATTGAAAGTTAAGGAATTTGCCCCTGCAAAATTTTACAAATGGCAAAAACATATAAATGCTTCTGAACGACAACTCGATGAATGGGTCCAGAATGGAACATTTCACACATCACTTTCACACCCAGGCGGATGGTTATTGTGGCCAGTAGTCACCAATTGGAGCCATACACAATTTGTAAACTCCACAGGGGATTTTAGAACAAACAGGCCAGACCCTTGCTATGTGTCCTCAGAACATAAGGGTATAGTGACAACATCTATTGAAGAGAAACTGTGCCAGCAATGGTTGAAAAGTTCCTCACTACATACCTAAGTCTTCTGTCCAAATAAATAGATTTACAGGATTTCCTGTTTGGCCACAGAAAACAGCACAGGAAAAGTTTCTTATATGCAGTATATAATGAGATTTGGAAGATTTTCCAACAAGAAGCAGCTGCCCGGTTGAGGCAAAGTGACCAGGAAAACTTACAGAAAGCATTAGCCTTTGTGGATCATGGGATGAACACCTTGTCCGATCAGATATACACTTTAATAATATTGTATCCTCTACAATAGATATTGTTCAGAGTGACATGTCATCCTTACACCATGGACAAAGTCAACTAAAGTCCATTATGGAGTACGTTGGACTCTACAAACTGAAAGTAGGTTGCATTCTCTACCAACACGTTAGAGCAAGGGGTATTTTTTCAACATATAAGTCAACATGACAACAACAAATAATGGCTAAGAAGGAAGCAACAGACGTCATGCGCTAACATTGAGAAACTAGAAAAGTTGTTTTTGACTGTGGCTGAAATACCTTCTGCTGAATGGCTAATACACGGTATTATAAATCTGCCTCTTTCAACACTCAAATTCACATCCTGTTTGCAACAGATTCCAGTAGGCAGATATGAATGGCTGGGAGATAGTTAAATACAAGAGGTATGGGAGCTTTCCCTTTTTGAACAAATGTTTAAATGGCATGAACAAGGTCTCTCTTAGCGGTAGAGAATGCAAAGCTTCTATGAGCCATTCAATGGTTTGTAAACAGCGGTCCTTGCACAGGGCATGTAATGCCTCAGTGGCAAATTTAGATTGTTATCTGAAGGGAATTCCTGTCCCCTTGATTAGACCTGTGTTCCCTGTGCTCTCCAACGGTAGCTATGTGCTCCTTAACAATGAGAGCTGTTGTGGAATGCGAGCTAGAATAGCTTATGTCGTTTTAGTCACCCAAATTGTTATGTTTTGCTGGAATGTCCTTTTACCCCCTACGCAACAAAAAGTAGTAGCAGACATTTGGCCTCATATTGCTACTTCTGATGTGAATTTTGACAAGTTGAGCAGACTCAAGGCTTTAAAAACATGTGGCACTTACATCTTCATGACAGACCTATACACTTCAGGTTGTGAGGTCATCGAGAGAGTTTCAGGCCCTGATTTATACTTTTTGACTCTAAACTGCGCTAACGCAGTTTAGATTAAAAAAGTAAACCACCAGCTAGCGCCATCCCAAGACGCCACCGAGTGTCATACCTATGGTATTACAGTAGCCGGTGGTAAGGCCCGGCTAGCGTCATAAAAAAGGATGATAGCCAGGTGAGGGAGGCGTAGGGGGAACAGGGATTTAGCATCAAAGGATGATGCTAGTATGGACAGAGGCATAAAATTGCTTCTAACCAGACTAGAGTAATTTTCTGACATTAAAACCCCATGGACATGACTCCTGTCTTAGTAAAGACAGGAGTCATGCCCACCACCCCAATGACCATGCCAAGGGAACATATGTCTCCTGGGGATGTCCATTAGACTCAGTGCCATGTAGAGGGCCGAAGTTAGGCCATCCCATGGCACTACAGAAAATAAAAAATAATACTTACCTCTACTTACCTATACTTACCTGGGATGGGGTCCCCTTGCTCCTCCGCCAGATGACGCTAACGCACACAAGGACAGGGTGACAAAACAAGAAAGGGGGGGAGACAGAGGATACACTTGGTCTATGTCAGCAACAACACTTCCGTTGGCGTACACAACACACAGGGATCAGCCCTATGCACTAGGCCATGCACTACCAGCTACAAAGCTAGTCACCAGCCCATGGGGTACATTGCCCAACGCCATTGGCTGCACACCTGAAACCAACCTATACCCTGCCCAGTAGTAGATGCCCACTAACACTATTGGGGTTGGAGTGCTTCAGAGCCTGCCCAACAAGGGACCTAACCCTGCCAGTTCGCCCTGGCCTACGGGCACCCACAGGTCACATCTCCCACCCAGGTGCACCCTTAACGCGCTCAAAGTAATGAATCTGAATCTGTACTCACCCCCTTGTAGCTGCTGTGATGCCCTCAAGCGCCCATCCAACTCCAGATAGGCCACCTCCAGGATGCGTAAAATCAGGGGGGGTCAGGGTATGAAGGGCACTCCTTCCTCGTTTGGAGTCCAGCCCCAGCTGGGCCTCCGCCATCTTCTTTGGCCAGCAGTGCCAGTCCTCTCACCGTTTGAGGCAGTGGGTGCTCGGCCTGTCAAAGACCCCCAGGGTCCACAGCTCGTTGGCGATGGCACACCAAATACCCTTTTTCTGATGAGCGCTGACCTGCAGGAAAATATGCATTGAAAAAAGGGATTAGTCATACCGTCCGGACTGTTACACTCATGTCCCACAATATCCCTCCCATCCCCTTGCACACAGACATTGCCCATCAGACATGCAGCACTCTGCCCAGGACCTCCCAGCCCCCCCTACACAAGGCTTACTCACACATCAATCCATACATTCATGGCCTACGCATCATGCTTACAGTGTACTCACCTGTTTGTCTGGAGGACCATAGAGTAAAGTATACTGGGGTAGGATCCCATCCACCAGTCTCTCCAACTCCTCTGAAGTGAAGGCAGGGGCCCTTTCTCCAGACACTCGATCCATTGTCGCTTCCAGACACAGGTCACAGCAGCCCTTGCAGTGTAGATCCTCTCCTGTTGAAGGTCAGGTAGCAAGTGATTGAACAGATAGAAAATGGCGGTCACGTCTGTGGCGGTGCTTACCGTCACCGGCGGCATACATCGCCATTGGCTCCTGGAACCCATAGGGCCCAATGATAACCAATGCGAAGTTGCGAGGCGGTCTTTGACCGCAACGGCGCATAACGCCAGTGTAATTACTTCATTTCCACTTGTCTCTCCTCACAGGTCAGCCAGCAACCATTTCAGGGGGTCACAGGCCATGGCACCTAACTGCGTCACAGCAGACAATGGCACATCAACTGACTTTTCGTATTCACATACTGTTTCTGTAAAGGAAGAAATGCATTTTTATTTTCACATATGTGTGAATATGACCCTCTGCTCACCGTTTTCCACCCTAGAGTTCAACCGCTGAGGATGAATAGGAGATGGCAACATCCCCCGTGTACAGACCCCTGGTGGACCTGGTGACCATGGAGGACAGGCACATTATCCTTACCTACAGACTTGATAGGGCCACAATCCAACAACTGTGTGCCCAATTGGAGCCAGACCTGATTTCAGCTATCCGCCAGCCCACAGGTATCCCCCCTCTAGTGCAGGTCCTGTCAGTGCTCCATTTCCTGGCAAGTGGTTCCTTCCAAACAACAGTGGCCATGGCATCAGGGATGTCTCAGCCAATGTTCTCCAACATGTTGACCAGATGGTTGTCTACCATGCTGAAACACATGCGCAGCTACATCGTATTCCCCCAGGTGGATGATTTGACCATAGTGAAGCCTAATTTTTATGCCCTGGGACACATCCCCAGCATCATTGGTGCCATGGATGGTACACATGTAGCATTTGTCGCCCCCGGAGAAATGAACAAATGTTCAGGAATAGAAAAAGCTTTCACTCTCTGAATGTGCAAATGGTGTGTTTGGCGGACCAGTACATCCTCCATGTGAATGCCAAGTATCCTGGCTCTGTGCATGATGCCTTTATCTTGAGGAATAGCAGCATCCCGTATGTGATGACACAACTCCAGAGGCATCGGGTGTGGCTAATAGGTGATCCCATGGTCCCCACCCAGTATATGTTGGTGTATGGGTATGGAGATGGCCCTAAGGGTGAGTGTGTGGCTAGCAGATATCCCTCGATATTTGCAGGTGACTCTGGTTACCCCAACCTCTGATGGCTACTGATCCCAGTGAGGAATGCCAGGACAAGGGCAGAGGAACGTTACAATGAGTTACATGGGCAAACAAGGAGGATAACTGAAAGAACCTTTGGCCTCTTGAAGGCCAGGTTCAGGTGCCTCCATCTGACAGGTGGATCCCTGTACTACTCACCCAAAAAGGTTTGCCAGATCATTGTTGCATGTTGCATGCTGCACAACCTGGCCTTGAGACGCCAGGTGCCTTTTCTGCAGGAGGATGAGCCTGAAGATGGTCTTGTGGCAGCGGTGGAGCCTGTGGGCAATGACGAAGAGGAGGCAGAGGATGAAGATGTGGACAACAGAAGTTCTCTCATTCAACAGTACTTCCAGTGAAACACAGGTAAGAAACAGTAACTTCACTTTCCATTGCAGTTTTGTGTTAGACATTGGACATGGCAACCTGATTTCCCTATGTCTATGGCCACTTACTGTACCCTTTGGCATCTCTATTTTCAGATCTCTGTGGCCCACTCTGGCTCCTGGTGTGTTTACTGCTGCCCACGCCAGGTCATACCTATGTAGATATAACTGTACATATGAATTGAAATGTTTACAGCTTGTTAAACTAATACATATTTCAATCAATTGACAGTCTCCATACTTGTATTTGTTCCAAGGGTGTTTATTTAAGTGCTAAGAGGTGGAGGTGGATGTGCAATGGGCTGGGGTGATAGTGGAGGAATGTCCAGATAGTGTCCAGTCTCTTTGTATCACAGGTGCATTGTCCAAGGGGGCATAGGAAGGGGAGCAATGGCAGTTCAAGGTGGACAGGGTGACAGAGTGGGACAGAAGGGTGACAATCAGGAGAGTCTTATTTCCTGGCGGGGGTCTTGGCAATGTTCTCAATGTTTGCGGGGTGGTTCTCCTTCTGCAGGGGTGGAGTGGTGGTGGCCTGTTGGTCCTGTGGCGGGGCCTCCTGTCCACTAGCGCCGGCGGAGGTGGAGGGCTGATCTTCGGTGTGGCTAGTGTCTGGGTCCCGTTGGTATGCCACTGCCTCCCTCATGGTGTTGGCCATGTCAGCCATCACCTCTGCAATGGTGACCAGGATGGTGTGGATGTGTTTGAGGTCCTCCCTGATCCCCAGGTACTGTCCCTCCTGCAGCCGCTGGCTCTCCTGCAACTTGGCCAGTATCTGGCCCAAGGTCTCCTGGGGATGGTGGTATGCTCCCAGGATCCCTGCAAGTGCCTCGTGGAGAGTGGGATCCCTGGGCCTGTCCTCCCCATGTCGCACAGCAGACCTCCCAGCTTCCCTGTTGTCCTATGCCTCTGTCCCCTGAACCGTGTGCCCACTGCCACTGACCCCAGGACCCTGATCGTCCTGTGTTTGTGGGGTTGTCTGGGGTCCCTGTAGTGGTGGACACACTGCTGATTGACGTGTCCTGGGGACAGTGGTATGGGCCCGCTGGGTGTGTGCTGTGCTGTTGTTTCCTGGGGGGGAGGCTCTGTGGTGGTATGGGGCTGTGGCAGGGTAACCGACTGTCCATAGGTCCCTGATGGGCCAGGTTGGTCATCCATATCCAGGCGTGCAGAGCTGCTGTCATCACTGTGGGCCTCTTCTGGGGGTGGACTGGATGTTGGTGGCACCTCCTCTCCGGTGACGTTGAGTGGGGGTCCTGTGGGGATGTAAATGCAGTGTTATTGTATCTGCATGTGCCATCTTGGGCATGGGTGTGTTTCCGTGTCTGGATGTGATTGCCCTGTTAGCTTTGCCTTGTGTGAGTGGTGATTTTGTGAGCTAGGTGATTCTCTCTAATGTGCATATTTTAGTAATGGGTGTCGATGCAGGTCTGTGATGGGTATCCATGCATTAGTGTTGCATGCAGGGCTTGGTATTGGGATGGGTGGGTTGTGATAGTGGGGTATATGTGAGGTGGTGGAGTGATGGGGTGAGAGTAGGGGTAGGAGTTTGTGTTGGCATGCAGGTAGGGTGGGGGATATAGTAGTAAAGATTTGACTTACCAGAGTCCAGTCCTCCTAATACTCCTGCGAGGCCATCAGGATGCATGATTGCCAAGACTTGCTCCTCCAATGTTGTTAGTTGTGGGGGAGGAGGTGGGGGTCCATCCGCCAGTCCTCTCTATGGCTACCTGGTGTCTTGCAACCACAGAATGCACATTCCCCGTAGGTCGTTCCACCTCTTCATGATGTAATTCCTTGTTCTTGCGTGCTGTCCCATCGCGTTGACCCTGTCCACGACTCTCCACCATAGCTCCATCTTCCTTGCAATGGAGGTCTGCTGTACCTGTAATCCGAACAGCTGTGGCTCTACCCGGATGATTTCATCCACCATGACCCTTAGCTCCTCCACTGAGAAACTGGGGTGTCTTTGTGGTGCCATGGGTGTAGTGTGAGTGGTATGTGTGAGGGTGTGTGGGGTGATGTGTTGGGGTGTGTGCTGTGAGGTGCATGGATGGTGTATGGGTGATGGTGTTATGTGGCTCAGATTCAGTGGGTGCTCCTGGCTTGTCTCTCTCTCAGTTGGCTATATTTCTTTTCGTTATAAGGGGTTGTGGGCAATGTGGGTGGGTGTTTTATATTGGATTGGGTGTGTCGGTGTGGTGTTTGTATGTGTGCCAGGTGTGTGTATTTTGAATTGTCCAATGTGGTGTAGTTTTGTTAGTGTGTGTGTATTTGAGCGTTGCAGAGTGTACCGCCAATGGTTTACCGCGATTGAATGTCCGCCACAGTGATTCATGGGTCATGATGCTGTGGGCGTATTTTTGTTGGCGTAACGGTGTGGGTTTGGGTACTGCCAGTTTATCACTGACCTTTAGTCTGGCTTACTTGTGAGGGTGTCTGTATAGTGGCGGATTTCTCTGTGTGGGTCATAATGCCCGTAACAGTATACCGCCGGTCACGGTATGTTGGCGGCCGTCAGCATGGCGGTCGGGGCATTTACCAGCAGGGTTGTAATGAGGGCCTATATTTTAATCCAAGTCACACACAGACTTTGGCTGCACCAGGTGAGGTTGGCCACAGCAGGGTCTGGTCTGTGGCTGGTCCCTGCAGCCAACCCCCTATCACCACCCAACCCTGCACTATACACACAGCCTCCGGCTCTGCAAGTTGGGAGTTGGCTGCAGGGCCAGACCCTCCAGCCAACCTCCTATAACCACCCAATAGCCGACCACTAATTGCCTTAGGCCATATGTAGTGGGGGTTGGACACAAACATGCACCCAACCCTGCATCACACATGGCCTTCAGTCATGAATTGCAGAGGCTGGTCACAGGACCTGGCCTTTGGCCATGCACAGCAGCCGACCCACTATAACCACCCTACCCCACGCCTGTGATACCCTGAGACCAGTCCCAGAATGCTTGTTTTTGTTTCAAGGATGACCTCAGCCGGCAGTTCGGGCTGGACTGTTCCATGGAGAGCAGGGTCAAGGCTGATTTGCATATATTTGGGTCGAAACTGGGCTGGCATGGTGGGCAAAAAGCATGATGTATTAAACCCAGATCTCTGTAACTGGTGGTGAGTGTTTAAATTTATCCACATTCCTTCCATCATCTGTTCTTTTTGTTTTTATCACCCTAAGTGGGAAGAGTATGCCTAAATGTGGGTTCTGTGTAGGGGGGGGGGGTTTAGCTAAAAACTCTGTTGATTTCCTCTGAGTTTAATGTGCGGTGGAGTGCTGCCTGCCCTACCACCCTGTCCTGAATGCGCCCGATCTCAGAAGCCCAAAGCAATGTCAGGTGGCCCAACCTTGCTTAACGCTTCGAAATTCTGGCACATTCAGGCCCATGGTATGCAGTAGGCAGTGCAAGCTGCTGTTTCTGGCCTCTTGTGCTGACACAGCCCAGTGCTCTTCAGCCTGCTGCTCTCTCACCCGCACCTTTCCTTTCATCAACTGCCCTCCTTCACAATCTTGCTATGGAGAGGCAAGCATACCCCTGTCTTGCACCAGCCTTGCAATTTATTCATCTGCCCTTATACACAGCCTTAGACTGCCCTTTCTTTAGGACTCTGCATTAGCAGCAGCAAACTAGCTCACCACCAGCTGCCTGGTATTTTCACAAAGTGCCTAGCCTTGCTTGCAGCTGGCCTCTAAAGTACTCTCTCAGTCTTAGGACACACACATCTCTATCTGGTGGGGGCTGCCATGCTACCACTCAGCAGTTGATGCTCCCCTGGTCTTCAGATCTCCCGGATGGCCTCAGCACTGTGCACCATAACACCACTTCCTTTCCCAGGGACTCTGGAGAGACAGAGGGGCATATTTATACTCCGTTTGCACCGAATGTGCGGCAAAAATTTTGACGCACTTTCAGCGCAAACGTTGCCCCATATTTAAACCCTGACGCCCGAGCCGGCGCACAAGGAAACTGGCGCTATGTGCGCCAGTTTTTGGAAGCGGCACCCCGCCCTGCGTTAATGACATGCAGGGTAGGCGTTCCCGTCCAAAAACAGACGCACACAGCGTTGCGTCGTATTTATGCTTCAGGGCAAAAATCACTCCCGCGCGGCAGGCGGCGCAAAAAAATGGCGCAAAGCACGAATATCGTGAAATTTTAACGCCTGGGTCAGGGCAGGCGTTAAAATGGGGCAAACACACCTGTACTTAATCAGAACACACAGAACAAACAACAGAGCAGCAGAGCAGCAGAGCAGCAGAGCAGCAACAGGGAGACATGGAGGTGCTTTTTCTTCAGCGTGCACGTAGAGGCAGAGCCCTGCAGCAACAACAGCAGCTACAACAACAACAGCAGGGACCCCAAAGACAGCGCAGAAGGCAGGAGAGGATATTCCGCCCAAGAACAACCCTGCATGGCCTCAGGGAACGGGACATCATCCAGAGGTACCGGTTGAACTGGCAGGCCATTCAGCAGCTGCTGACAACTATTGAACAGCAATTGGCCCCCACTTTAGTGACTCCATGCACTATCCCAACCGAAACAAAGCTGCTTGCCGTACTTCACCTGCTGGCAAGTGGCTCCTTTCAGACAACTGGTGCCCTGGTTGGTGGAATATCACAACCCTCATTCTCCGCCTTTTTACCCAAAGTACTGGATGCCATCATTCGCCTGACACCCGCCACATCTGCTTCCCTAACACAGTGCAGAAGCAGCAGGAAACTAAACAGGGGTTCTACGCCATCAGTGGCTTTCCGCACGTCCTTGGTGCAATCGACTGCACACACGTACGCCTTGTGCCACCTGCTGCGAGTGAACACCTCTACCGCAACAGGAAGCACACACATTCAATCAATGTGCAGGCCATAGTCGATCACCAAGGACTGATCACCAACATTGTGGCTAAATATCCTGGGAGTGTACATGACGCATTCATCTTCCGTCACTCCACCATCAACCAACACTTCCAGGATGGACGGTATGGCAATGGACTACTTGTTGGTAAGGACAAAAAACAAACTCATATACACACTGCCCAGAAACCCTCTAGGATAAACAACACATACACCACAATAGCAACACCTAGACAGGAACACACTAAGGTACTCACATCACTAGCCATGTTTCACAAGTCACCATTGAACCTCTCACACATTGGAATTTACTCTACAGCTTAGTGTGAAGACATTAATGACTGTGGTTGCCTAAATGTCACCTTGCAAATTTGAAGGCTCACAATAACCTGTACACTAATACAATGCATAAGTTTAAAGGGATGGGATGGCCTGGGTATGTTCATATGAACGTTTCTAATACACTTTCATGTTTCAACTCTGCATGGAACTATCATCACACCCCCAGTGAGGACACACGGACACCTGTATCACAAGTCACAATGCAAGGGAGGGCACACTGTACTGGAGAAACCAATACATCCTGCTGACAAACAGTTAGCCAACAAACACTTGCTCAGCCAAGGGAAAAAAACACTTGCTCTGCCAAAGTTTTCACCAACAACCATAGGTTGTCACATTAGTACACAAAATAGTCACAGACAACACAACACAACTACTGCCATCAAAGATACATACAACAGTGCCTCCTACATCTAATTGATACCATTCTGTGTTTCTCTTTCAGCTGATCAGGGGTATGGCATCCAGCCTTGGATAATGACACCATATGGGAACCCAAATACTGCTGCTGAGCGGGCATACAATGACGCCCACAAGAGGACACGCAGCATTGTGGAGCGGACCTTTGGGATCCTAAAGTCAAGGTTCCGCTGCCTTGACATCACTGAAATGCTCTACTCTATTCCCCAGAGATGGTCTGTAAGATCATACTCACTTGTGCCATATTACACAATATTTGTGTAAAAAGGAACATTCCCCTCCTTGAACCGGACCCAGACATGCCTGAGGATGACGAAGAGGAGGATGCTGGCCTGCAACAGGAGGGGGAACAACCTAACACGGCAGCAGGAGTGCGTAGGCGCCAACAGATTGTCAATAATTTTTTTTCATAATTTATTATAATCACTTGTATTCCACACTTGTAAATAAACACAGATAAGAGACACCACATCATGCTTTGGCCTATTCATTTCTGACCACCTTTATTTTGAAATTGCTGAAGATGAATGTCGTCTCATTGAGCAAGAATGCTATAACATTCATCACACCAAAAAAAAACATCACAAATGTATGCACAGAGGGTAGGATGTGACATGATACATTACCATACACAGAGCACAACAGGAGTACAAATGTGGCAATTACACATGCCGGATCCAAACAACTGAAACAGTCTCTCATCCAGCCCAAAATTGGAGATCATTTGAAAGTCACATCACACGTGTTCAGAGACAGGGTGGGACCATCCATGTGTACGTGACCATGTCATCAATGGCTTCTCTCAAGTGTGGGATATGAGCAATACCCAATTGGTACAACATCAGCTGCCACTAACTCAGGAGGAGACCTTGAAGTCACAGTGACAACATATACCAAGACAGGTGATAGTGGATCCACACTCCCACACACATGTACACATATGTCATACAATCAACCTAATAATTGAAAGTAGACCATCACAGTTGTGTCCCAGTTTGAACCTAGCAGGAAGATTGTAACATGCCACTAAACCAGTTTATGCAGAAAGGGACACAGACAACAACAAAATTATTCTCATTATCACATCTGGAACGCTGAGAGTCTTGCAAACATAGTCATTTGAAAATGGTATGCAAGTTTGCTCCAATTCATCATTACTGCAAACGTCAAATGGGCTAATGAGATGAATGAATGGTCAACAGTCATTCATACCATATGGCCTTACATTAGCCTGCTGCTGCAGGTTTGCCATGATATAATAAATATACTCCATGGATACAGTAGCTATTCTGGATGGTCAAATCCTAGGGTGCTGGGGGCCTAAGTTCACCTCTACCGCCCCCAAAACATACAAGAATCACGTACTTGTGGACTAAACACATGCATAAGGCACATGTGTGGCCTACATGTCATAAGTCCAACACAAATCTGAAACACAAAATCATAATGGGACATGGTTAGCCCCATAAAAACTGTAAGTGACTCTTCCACTCCCTGTTAGGACTACAGATAAAAGCATCACCATCCTAATTGTGGACACATTTTGGAGAAGGAATACATCATGGTATCCCATCCATCATTTCAAAATAGCCATCAGCAATTAACCCAAATATGTTGACAAATATGGTCAATACATTAGTTAACGTCTCCAAAACATTACAGTGTGAATGCCTTCTATACATAAAACAACGGAAATGTGTCATATCCAAACACAAATGTGTATCACATCGCACCGTTTGACCATGACAAATCACCTTTCCAAAGGTAAAAACATGAAGACATAAGGAAAAATTTGCTCCATATTCTACGCATACAGCATGGGCGTCATAATTTGTTCACGTACATGAGTGCACACAATGCAGAGTCAAATACGAATGTATCCAAAAGTGTCTTAATATTTCGCCTTCAAAGTATAATTTACATCATCAATTTTTTGGACTCTGCATCATGTGCACTACTGTACGTGGAAACAAAATGACGCCCATGATGTATGCGTGGTAAAATTGACGCTACATGGACAATATGTTGGTCATCTCATGTACATTAAAAAATATTAATATTCATATCATATTTTTTGACTCCGCATCATGTGCACTACTGTACGTGGAAAAAAAAGGACGCCCATTATGTATGCGTGGTAAAATTGACGCTACATGGACAATATGTTGGTCATCTCATGTACATTAAAAAATATTAATATTCATATCATATTTTTTGACTCCGCATCATGTGCACTACTGTACGTGGAAAAAAAATGACGCCCATGATGTATGCGTGGTAAAATTGACGCTACATGGACAATATGTTGGTCATCTCATGTACAATAAAAAAATATTACAATTCATATCATATTTTTTGACTCCGCATCATGTGCACTACTGTACGTGGAAAAAGAAATGACGCCCATGATGTATGCGTGGTAAAATTGACGCTACATGGACAATATGTTGGTCATCTCATGTACAATAAAAAATATTCATATTAATATCATATTTTTTGACTCCGCATCATGTGCAATGTAATGCGTCCCAAAAAAATGATGCACAATTGTGTATGCGTGAAAATATGACGCATAATGGGAAAATAAAAACGGCAGCCATTTTATGCAGGAAGTGATGTAATAGGATATCCTGTTTACCAAATCTGTACTGGGAGTTAACTTTCACTTTCACTTTGCAGTCTCAGATTTATCTAGACTGTGTGGTTGTGTGAAAGGTGTTGTCCTGTGTTTTACTGCTTTTGTGTCCTGTGTCCCTTGTATTTTGTCTTTTTGTCAATCTATTCTTGTTGTATAACATTGTCTCTGTCTGTTTAGTCTTGTTTTGTCTATTCCTGTGATAGTTTGTATTGTCTGTGGGAGTCTGTTGTGGGTAGCATAGTTTGGGGGGTTAGTTGGGCTATTTTTCTACTTTTTCTTTTTCTTTCACACCTCTACCTTTCCCCATTTCCCACTTTTACTTTCATATTTCATTTGTCCATTTTTCGAGCTCTAAATATGTCAGGTAGGCCTCGCCTGTCCAGGATGGGTGAAGATGAATTGGGGGGATTCATATGGCTAGTTAGCCATTTCCTCCCACTGATGCTGGAGGCTGGGGGCCGTGTGATATGGGGTATCACACGGAGGCTAGGAAAATCCGGTGGGAGAAGGTGCGCCATCACCTGGTCCGGGTCTACGTGAGCATGCGAAATGTCCATCAACTCAAGCACCGCTGGGCAGATCTGATCACCAGGGAACAGGACCTGCTGGACCACCTGGGACTCCGGATTGGTGGCCATGTTGGTGAGTACTAATCAATTACATGGGAAAATTAGAAATCTGTGTGGGAACATGTGATGATTGTTACCCAATCTGCTAAATAAGTAGCAGACTGTGTGTAATGCTAGGTAAACCTAGGCCCATGGTTATACACATATATCCCCATTTTTGAAAAACATTTTTACGCAAGAACAGCAGAAAATTGCAACTTCTAACTGTATTTTGCTAAGTAGCCCCCTCTCTGCGTAACTAAATGATGCAAATGATGCGCTACAAAGGTATACATATGTGCCCTAATGTGTATTTGTTGCAGAATGTGTATGAAGACCAATGCTACCAGTCCGATGGCTCAATTTTGCAACACATACCAGATGCCTGTAGCTGTATGTAATGTAGTGTTGCATTTGTGTCAGAAAAGCAACACATGAACGGCTCTATTTGTACTCTACTGGTCATAATGGCCAGTGAGTAAGTCATGTTGAAACAACATACCTACATATGTAGACGCCATAGCTAGACAGAAAATTAGATACCCATGATGATGCTATACATGTGTGTTGGCTTCACGTCACCTGAAGTTAGTTATGTTGTCCACACATATGTCACATGTGTGTGTGGTTGCTGTGTGTTGAACATGTCCACCTAGCCTGTTTGATTGTGAGGGGTCATGCAGTCCTCAAGGAACCAGTTTTGGAATGTCTCTCTGGGATGCACATGCTGAGATGTATGGATAACATTATTGGTGGGGCATACTAATGGAGGATTAACTTGGCCAACACATGACTGTCCTGGCCACTGCATGTGTGTAGTAGGGTGTGTCACTGTAGCAGGAGACTCATCCAATGATAATGTTGAATACAAAGTCATCCATGCAGTATGAGCATGTCTGAAAGTCTATCATTACCATGTCATATTCACACAGTGTCATTGTAACTTAAATTAATTGTCAGTTCACCCAGTCTGAGTATATTCTTCCTTTCATGCTTTACAGGTGGACCAGCCCCGTACACCGTGGGAGAGGTGGCACATTTTGACGAACCCGATACCTACAGTGAGTGTCGCCTGAGTGCCATTTTCATTGTTTGGTAAAGAAGCATGATGGATTACTGTGTGTTCAAGAGAATTCATGATTTGATGCGCTCGCTGTTCATTGGCATTGTTGTTTTAGTGTGATATCAAATAGGACTTCTGTTTCTGTAAAGCAATACCTAGCCATCTCTCAGTTTGAGGGGCTGTAGGTCATTCCAGTTGTGCGGCAATGGGGAATGGTATGACTCATTTGGAATACACTGGTCAATGTTAGACTTGGTCAAGGACTTGCCATGAACTGAGTCTGCATTTCAGACTGACAGTCTCCCAGATAGCTTAGGCACATGGCTTTGATGACAAGTGCTTCTTCCTAGTTGAGGATGGACTGTGTACACTGTAGGTCGGATCTTCCGGGGGCATGTACTTCCACAAGGTGAACTAGAAGTGTGTGTGACTTGAGTGCAATGGCCTAGGTGTTCTGTGGAATCATCAGAATGGGTGTTCTACCTCCTCTGTGTGTGTTGTAAAACATGCCTCACTAATAGTATGTCATGTTGGCCTAAGTCATATCATTTTGACATGTGTGGACCTGGGATGTGACAATGTTTGGCTGACTACAACGTGTTGCTAGCCCTTCATAGGTGTTGTGTGTGAAGGCAAATACTTGTGGAACTTTCAAAACACTCCTGGGTGTGCATTGAACATGGGATTGTTGGTTGTTCTTCCCACACCACCCACAAAGACTGGGATGTTACTGTGAAACAGGGTACCTAGGACTGTAGCAACCAGTATGTTACACGTACTTGACACCTTTTGTGACTTGAGTGAGTACCTAGGGCCACATGTAGCAAAATGTCTACACGTTGCAAATGGCATAAATTTCTGTTTGTGAGTTGCAAACGTCTGTTTCCGATTCCAAATTGTTATTGGTGGTCATGAACATATTAGCAAAATGCTTCTCAAATTGCTAAATATTAAGGGGTTTACCAGACCTACTTGCAACTCACAGTGGTAGGCAATCCCATTTGCAAGCGAGTACGTGGTTGCAAAGTGAGTCGCTGTTATCATCCACTTGAAGTGGATGGTAACCCACTTGCTAACTGGAAGGGGTCCCCATTGTAACCCTTCACCTTTGTGAGTGGACCAAAATAATCCTGCACAAAACAGCCAGTGGTCTAAGGGACCACTAATTACCGTGAAATGATCCAAGATTGAATTTGTTGTGATTTTTAACTAATTGCAGCTCATTTTCCTTTCAGGTAAACGGCCTACACTTGGGGAAAAATAACCTGCTTTATTTAAAAGCAGTCACGTCCATGGAGGTCTGCTGTTCCCAGCAGGCCTCCATCCCCGTGAGTGCCCATAGTCGCTAAGGTGGCGCAACTTGGAACGCACATCATTGATGTTCATGAGGTGGGTCTTAGGGACCCCATAGCGACTCACAGACTGTGTCAGAGACACCGTTCTGCATTGCAAATTGCTAGTTGCATTTTCCAAATTCCTACATCTGGCCCCTAGTGTGGACATATGATTCTGGGCCAGGGGTTCAATCTTAGCACACAACTAATTCCAAATGCTATTGAGTGAGGAGTGTGATTGTTATCACATAGAATGACATATGTAGTAAAGTCAGTATGCGGAAGAGGTGGTGCCATAATGTCAAATGCCTTAGGTATGATTTGGATGAGTAGTTTAGGGTGATGTCATACATCATTAAGAGACATGGATATGCTAGGTGTGATATGCCCTTATGTATGATTGCTTCACATGTACTTCCTCTGAGCCTTTCCGTGAACTATGTTGTAACAATTGCTGCAACCAATACATTTCTAGTAATGGACAAATGACCCATTGTGGTATTCCACCCACTGGAAATCCAAAGCTAAATATTTGCCTTTTCTCTTCACAGCTGCAAACCTGAGTGCCGCTGATCGCAACCATTTTGAGCGCCGTGCGATGAGATACAGGCACATCCTGCAGGTGCAGTGTGGGTATCGGAGGATGGCCCGCAAGTACCATTCAGATCGGGCCTCCGGGGCGTGGTGGGCCACACCACAGGCTCCCCCAACGGTGCCACCAACAACCACCGACACCACATCCACCAGGTCTGCCCAAGTGGACCCAGCAACGGACCAAGCATCTTCCTCCAGACCTGGACCCAGCCGTGTGGTGGGAGCAGGACTGTCCCGTGGCCACACAACTCCTGCCACAACATCCACCTCCACCGGCACGCAAACCAGCACTGACCCTCCTATCGACCCAGCGGCCTTCCAGGCATTGTCCCGGAAATTGGACAAGTAGATTAGAAAGGTGGACAACCTGACGGAGGACATGAATGAGGTCAAAAAGAAGGTGCGCTCCATCAGGCGCACACTACAGAGGGCAAAGCTGTAGTACGTTTGCCCTCCTGAACTTTTACCCCTCCCCTCTGACCTCTTTCCTATTTTATACTGTTAGTTGGGTTTGGGGGGGTTAGTTATAGGATAAGTGTAGGTAATTAGCTTAGTTAGTGTTAGGTAAGAGGGTGGGGGGTCCTTATTCTTTCTATCTTCTATTTTTGTGTGGGTGGGTGGGTGGGTGGCAATGTTGGGATTCCTGTTTAAATAAAAACAACCAAAAACAAAACAAAAAAAACATTTAAAAAAACCCAAAAAATATATGTTTGTATAGGATAGTATAGTATGTGTGTAGGTTAGTAAGTGTTGTCCTGCATGTATCTTGTCTCATAATGGTGGGTGGGGGGTTGATGTTTAGATCGTTTCATTACATGTGTAGAGTAAGTTTAGCTTAGGTTAGTTAGGGACAGTTGTGGGTTAGTAGTAGTCAGGTTAGATTAGTGTAGGTTTACCTTTCCCTTAGTTGCCTCTTTTATTACTTCTTTGAAATAAAAATTTAGTTAACCCTTTACATGATGTGTTAGGTGCTACATTATCCTGGCCTTGACATCAGTGTAGCAGGATGTTTTAGTATGACATTTGTGTCCTATGCTCGCTATCCCCAGGCTATTGAGGTTTAACATGCCAGCTACCCGTGTGCTAACTTGGTAAGTATCCACCATGTGGGAGACCCACCATTGGTAGTGTGCATTGATCATCAAGGTTTTGGGTTGGCATGTATCCTACTTCACAAAGAGTGCTTCCAGACTTGTTATTGTAGGTAACTAGATAGGTCGGACAGCAGTGTGAAGTTCAGGGAGATCTTTGTAGATGAGGATTTGTTCACACTCTTGTCTTGTTGCTGTCATTGCTGACCTACATCATGTGTGTACTGATTCAGCATGAATTTCCTTCATGGAAGTATACGCCGTAAGGGTGATTGATGCAGTGTAATTTGTTTATGATTCCTTACATTTTACAGCATTAATTCTAATTTTAGTATTGCATGGTGCCTACATTTCTCAGCCACCATTAGTTGTCTAGAATAGCTATAGATGGTGCATCATTCTGTCCAACACAGCATGATTGTGTGTGCTTAGTCCCTTCATCAGTTATTTTCCTCAGTATAGTAAGGCTATGATGCAATCCTGGCCGATGCACAGATGTTTCAGTATACATGAAATCAGGACAGTAGTATAGAGAATCTACATGGTTGCCACACAGCCACTTTGGAGTTATGTACTGCACATTTGAAGTGTGAAATAACACAGAGACACAATAGGTGTGCAAGTGATATTTATTTATAGGTGGTGTAGTGCAAAATGTCCATTCACAATGTTAGCTGAGTCTGTTCTGGTGCATTCTTACATGGTGATCCTACAGACGGGGTGTGGATGATGCTCCTGACATGCTGGGGTAATGTCACAGACGGTGCAGAGGAACAGGAATTGCCAAATAGTAGGAGAGAGACATTCACTGGCAATTGGGACAAGTCATACAGTGGATTGCCGAACAGTCATTGAGTGTAGTTGTAGTGAGACTGGCATGTGTCAAAACGTAGGACCTTGATCAGAGTAGGCCATGGTGCAGGGACTAGGGCTTCCTTGTACTCTTGCGTGTGAATGTAATCTGTTCCATGTCTTCTTCTTCTGATGTGTGTGTTGCCTGGTGTGTCCTTGTGGTTGTTGGTTGTGAAGGGGCAACACACACCTCAGTGTTAGAAGACATGGAGGCAGACATCCCGGGGGCTGCTCCCTGTCGAGTAATGAAGGGCAGTACTGCAGCAAGGAGGGCCTGCTGGTTTTTCAGAATGGCAGCCACATCACGATGGTAGGCAGCCAGGTCGGCCCTGAGGGGTTCTAAGTTGCATTCGTGCACACGTTGACTGGCTTGCAGTTGGAGTTGTTGTGTCAACTGGATGACAGCTGTGCAGATTTCCTTCTGTGTTTTTAAAAGTTCCTCCAAGAGCGATGTTCGTGCTTGCATTGCAGCTGCCTGATCTGCAGTTGACAACATGCACGAACGCACCCCCTCAAGGCTGGCTGCCATAGTTTGCATCCCCACCCGCACCTCCTTGGCCAGCTCCCGCTGGACCCCAACGACTGTTCTTTCAAAGCTGGTGCCAGTGTCGTCAGAGTCCTCAGCCTTGTTGGAGCTGGCAGGTCTTACAATTGGGGTGGCGGGTGGTTCTCCTGTGGTGGCTGCTTCTTCTGTGCTCCTCCTTGTGACTGAAGGTGGGGTTTGGAGGCTTTCAAGGACCATTTGAATGGTCTCTGGTGGGAGGTTGATGGTCTCGTCATCCATGTCATCAGGGAACTCATGGACAGGCAGATCGGCAGGAGATCCGTGTTTCTCTGCAATGAAACAGGGTACAATTAGTGTGTCTGTGTTGTGACAATTTTGCACTAAGATACAAGCCTTTGGATGCCTTAACTTTGTACTCTGTGTTTGTCTTGGTATCTGCTGTCCGTCATAGGGCATTGTTGTAGGCCTATGGCCCACCTGTGTGTCACATGTATGATATAGAGCTATCAGACATGTCTGCCAGGTCGCCTCTAGGTGTTGCTTTGTAATAATTTAGGAATAGGCTTTTTTTTGTCCTACTCCTCCCTCGGTGTTTAACTATTGTTATGGAGGGACATTTTGTTGGGTGTGCTCTCATTATCCTACATGTGATTCTTGGCTTTCTAAGCAGCAGGATAGCTAATGGTGTGGGGGACTAAGTCTGACCCACTTGTAAATAACTCTGTCACCCAGATATTTCATTTTGCTCAGACTAACTAGCAGTGCCTCTGGTCTCCCACATCAAAGGAATGTTTAGACATCCGAGCGCATGACATCTTTAGAACTTCTCAGGGAAGTCGTGGTCACTCAGATCCTACACAAGTATGTCTTTTCCGGTATGTTCCCATACACAAAGGACAAAGACAGTATTTGTTTAATATGAAGTTTCATTGTACAACTGACTTGTAGAAATTTAGGTGTGAGCCCCAATAACCCAAACAATACACACTGTTAGAATTGAAATAGTCCGCAGGAGAGTAATACATTAGTACACAGCTATCATGGTGCCTAACAGTTTCTACTCTCCCTCTGCTTGTTCTATGTATAGCACAGCATGTTAAGTTTGGAGCTTGCCTGTCTGAATCACAGGGGAGACATCATCCCTCATATCAGAGGAATGGGCTGTGATCTGGTTGTGCATCAGCAGCAAGGCAGGCAGCATCTAGTTGTGATTTTCTGTTTGGAAACTCCCTCTTGCGTGTCTTGGGACAAGGAAGTGATTTTAAAAGTCATATGTCATGGTGATGACAAAGTTTCCGTACGCAGGAATGCCAAACCTTAACCCCTACCACATCTATCAGCACAGAGTGAATATGTTCTGGCAAACTCCAGTGCAGAAGTAGGCAAAACAGTGTGATTTGACTAATTGACCACACCTTAAGACTGGCTATTTGCTACGTTAACTGATAGGAAGGGCAATGAGAATCATTTAGTGCAAAGTGCTCTGAGGCTCTTAGATGTGAGCAAATGAGTATAAGTACATTCAGGGTAAGATGCACAAAGGCCTAAAGCCTGAAGCTAATGCGCAATGTATACGTTTCACTTGCCACAATACACTTTGACTGACTGTGGGTGTTGTGACTGCCCTGCCAGCACACTTGCCTCTCAGGCCCTGCCCCATACACTTTTTATTCACATTGCATGAACTGTACATGTTACGTGGCATTACCTATGCATGTCAATGTTAGGATGTGGTATGGATGTAAACATTGCTGATGTTTGAAGATGATGTTGGGTCATGTGTGTCTTACTGGATTTGCCTGTTTATCGTATGAATGTCCTATTTGTTTGTCAGACTGTGCAGGTGTGTTTCAGTGACCAGTTGCCTGTGTCCCCTCCTCAATGTTGTTGTCTGAGCAGTATGACATTAGTGATGTAGCCTTGTTAGCCAGGCACGTGAGGGACCCTGACGTATACAGCATGTGTGTGTCGTTAGTGCTGTGTGGCTCCTATTGCTGGTTACTTAGGCTTATGTATGTGTCAGGTATGGACATTCGGCATTTGAGTGTACTGGTACCTTTGTCTTATTTCTAGGAGTAGTTGCGGATGTCATCCTCACCCCCTAATTTAGGTATGTATGTTCCAGGGGGGGGTTCCTGCCATTTGGTACTATAGCTGCACAGAGATGAGAGGTGCTATTGTCAACTGTTGTGGCAGTTACATTGCAGTTGTTGTTTTTGCTACTGCATTACAGATAGGGACCTAGTTGATGTAGATTAGATTTTGCACTACAAGTGCCTGGAGGTGGATTTGAGGTAGTGGCCTTCCCACCTGTCACTGCTTTCCCTTGGCTCTCTTGTTGTAATTACAGGATGTCCCCATGGGACTGTTGTTGTAGCTGTATTTTGTCGTGCCCCAGCTTCGGTCAGTACTGGGCATGCCCCCCTGCCGTGCCCCTTTACCCATGCCACTTCATATATGTGCTAAGTTACATGCATTGTGTAGTAGGTATCCCCCCCCTGCTTACAGTCCCCATTATTGCATTTGAATTCCCCATGCGACTTACCCTACATGTGCGTTGTGTCGTGGTAGTCTGCGCTGTCCAGTCCTTGAATCCCTGTGACGATCTCCTCCGGGATGACGGCTGCGACCATCTCCTCCATGTGGTCCAGGGCCTCCTGTTGTGCTGGACTCCCCCCTCCAGTCTGCATTGCTGCCTTCCTGTTCCTGGCCATTTTCTCTTTTGTCCTACGTTTGCAGTCATGCCAGCGTTTCTTACACTCAGTGACTGTGCGGCGTTCTTCAGCCACTCTGTTAATCTTGTCCACTATTTGTTTCCAGATGGCCTCTCTCCTACTGAGTGGCAATTTTGAGGAGATGAAAAGTTGGTGCTGGTGTTCCGTCACCTCTTTCACCAGGATGTCCTGCTCCTCTTCACTGAAGCGACACTTTCTTTTTTTTTTTTTAAATGTCCTGGTTCCTGTATGGATCCTCCTGGCTGGTTCCTGGTCTGCTCTCATCCTCCTCGGGTCTGTTGGGGCATCTGGGATCCATTTTGGCTCTCCTCTGCTGAAAGGGCAGTTTTCGCGCAAAAATGTAACGCAATAGCGTGAAAAAAACCAGCGTTTTCACAATTGCGCTGTCGTAAATCGACCCACAGTGATGTGCGTCGCATTTACGTTGGTTTCCTTTACGACAGACGGACGCTGTGTGCGTCACGAAATAATGACTCCCACCTGTTGGTTGCGCCGCCGTACGTCAAAGTATAAATTTGACGCCCGCATGGCGCTTCAAAATGCCGTTAGACGCCGCAAATGTTTTTGACGCAAAACTGCGTTATCGCAGTTTTGCGTCAAAAAGTATAAATATGGGCCAGGATCTTTTCAAGTGAAGCTCTGACTGCATGTTTCCAATTTTCCAAGCACAGACCCCCCTCATATGCAAATACTGTCCATGCCCAAAGCAGCCGCTGTGTGCACATAAAAGAGAAAGCAAAACAAGGGTTTTACCTGAGTCCAGGACTCCAGTGTCCCAGTGGCCTGGCTCTTTGCCTCCCTCTGCCTCCTGCTCCCGGGCAGAGGATGACAGTAAAAGGAGGCAGGCCTGGATCCAGATCTGGCACAATTGCAGCCCCTCAGCAGCTATTTGCAGCAGCTCCATGCTGAGTTTTTTAAGAAGTGCACCTTGCAGCCCAGTTATGTGCCACATAGCACAAGCACAGACTATCTGCGCTCGCGCTGTGTGGCCCATAACTGGGCTGCAGTACACCCCCACGAGCTCTGCTCCGCTGCAGGGGGTAGAGGTATTTTTGGCCAAACTCAGCACTCCAATCGGAGCACAGAGTGCCAAAAACTCTGTTAACTCCGCCAGCAGAGCGGAGCTCAGAGCCCACTACTAGTCCTGTGCTCACTGTGCCCCTGGCTTCAAGCTAGCCTGGCTGATGAGAGGTGATACCCCGAAACCGGTCCTAGGATGCTTGTTTCCAGTCCAGGGAGGAACAGGCCTGGCAGTTCTGGCTGGACTGTTCCGATAGGGAGCAGGGTCAAGACTCATTTGAAAATGGCTGGGTACAAACTGGTCTGATGTGGTGGGCAAAATTTATGGCTGAAACCCAGATCTCTGTGACTAGGGGTGAATGTTTACATTGTTCAGCATTCCATCCATCATCTGTTCTTTTTGCTTTTGTTGCAAAAGTTACTGACAAAACAAAAAATGCTTTTTCTACGGAAAGTAGGTACTATCTATAACTACCTACTGGCGAATGCCTGTAGGTAATGGAAACATGTACAACTATATCTCTTTATTCAGTCTTCATGGTGCTATGATCATAGGACCTAATATATTTACTGGAAACTGGAAGCTGTTCTCTTCAGGTTCAGAGATTACTGAAGTTGTTAAGGAGTCAGCAGCAGTGATTGAATTTTCAAAGGCAGTCTTTATTTCACCATTAATTTCAAGTCAAAGACTGATGAAACACAAGCCTAAAGTGAGAACAGTCTCTTGTAGCAGGCTTCTCAGGTCGCTGGGTAGTCACAACGTGTCCCTTGGTAGACCTCACTTAGAAAGGTTCACCATCGTAGGGAGCATCAGATTGTCTTTTGCACAGATGTCCAGCAAACACAAAATTTATTTTTCTAAACGTGGGGTCCATTACATGTCACCTCTTGTCTGCATAAGATTTCATTTTCTGCTTGTTAACCAACTCCATTGTAAGACTCATGTTTTCACTTTTGTTTCTTTTGGTGGTCCATTGAGGTAACTTAGTTGTCATTGATCTCCCAAACATCAAACTCGCAGGACTTTCATCTGTCGTCAAGTTGGATGTTTAACGATAAGCTCATGGAGTAGAATTCAAAACTATTTTCGACTTGAGCTTCTCAAGAGTTGTACGCTGTGCTCATAAAATGCTCACTAAGTCCATTTGCCTGCAGCCACAAAGGTGTACTCTTTTGAGGCTTCATGTGCAGATGCTTCAAGAACTCTTTGAGTTCTTTACTATTAAAGGGCAGGCCATTATCAGGCCTGCTGGGATTCTCCACGTCATGACTATGCCAACTACTTTTTCAATAACATATCCGTGAGTTGTGGATGAGAGACCATCAACCAAAGGAAAACATGAATATTCATCTATATTCACCATTAGATGATCACCATTATCAAGTGGACCAAAGTAGACGATGGCTATTCACTCACATGTAAGTCTAGGGAGTTCTGACATGTTTGGAGAATGTTGAGTAACACTGGTTGACAGGCAATTGCATATGTGATAGGGCTTGAGTTCCTTTTCAATTCTTTCATCTAAGTATGGAAACCAAACTCCATTTTGGAGAGCTCTATGTGTGGCAATGATTCCACATTGTCCTTTATGAGCCACTTCAATCACTTTCTGTTGCATACTCTCCAGAATCAGGATTCTTGATCCTCACAGTATAACTCCTTCCTGAGGTATGAACAATTAATCTTTGACATTTTTGATATTCACCGTCATTATTGAGAGGTCAAATTTGTTCATTCCATGACTGATATGTGAATATATCTTTTAACTTTAGCAAGTCACTTGTCGTAGTTGGATTCTTGCTCTAGGCAAGACTGCTGGTTTAAGGATGACAGTACTTATGTTTGTAGGTGACTATGCCAGTCCTACAATGAGTCGCAACTGTCGTCCCATCCTTCCCGTCTCGCAAGCAGCACCTCATCAAGAACCCAAACAGTAAAAGGTGATTTGTGGCAGCCTTTACACATGGACTCAAGATTGTGACATCTGAAGGAGTGTTGTGGTTAAACGGAGATTACCCCTTGCTCTCATTAACAACATGTCTCAATCAAACACAGACAAGGAAGAAGATGCAGTAAAGTTTCAATAGGTTTTATTTGAGCAAAACTGCAATGTGTGATAAGTTGCATGAGCTGCAATGATTAGGATAATGAACAATGCAAGAAACAGAATGGTAAAACAAGAGTCATTAATACAAAGACCCTCACCATCTTGCAATAACATAGAAAGACAAAGTATGGGATATGTGCTAATACCTTAAGGTCATGTACCTAATATCTAACTTAGAAGAGAGCTAGACATGTTAAACCTAATCTGTCAATCCCATGTCCATGAGAAGAGCCCCCAACCCTTGTTACCTTGGAATGAGGTCTCTAGATCAGACTCTGTAGGGACACGAAGACTGGTTCAGCGTCAAGGTGACATGCAGCATCGATAGAAGCGATGGCATCTGGTCGGAATCTCTCTGACTATCTGTTTAAGTGAGGAGTATTTATACAGATCTGCCTGGACTGCTGACGTAGGTTTGCTCCCAAACAATAGATAACAAGACATGCTTGGGACGGTAATTTATATAAACAATTCCCTCAAAAGAGTGAAGAGGGAAAGTACCTAACGTGAACACCTACAGTTTGTTTATCTTTGTCGCTTGATTTTGACGCCTTAGCGTGGTGGCACTGATAAGGCAAATTAAAACATGGGCCTAACTAAAAACAAGGCAGCCACCTTAAAAGATTTAATCAAATAAATGAGCTAAAACAGAGCAAGCTAAGTAGGGTAAAAGTCACTAGGTGACAGGGGCACAAGTCTTCAAGCCAAAGGCTCCGCTAATTCCTGTATCCCATTACAACAAGCTAGGATTCTCCACACACTTTTATGCCTCATGACAGTGACAATCTGGGCCAACGACATAGTAGCTGGTGTACTTGACTTGACAATGAAATTAACATAGGCGTCAGTCGTTTTGGATGGAGTACCGTGACCTTGTATAGGTACTCTCAAAAAGTAGTCAGCAGAAATCTGATCCTTTCCTGGATGATGCATAGTTGCATAATCGTACTCTTGTAAAAGTAGTCCCCATCGCTCAATGTGAGGAGGCATCTTGGCTCTTGGATTGCCAAGGATGGTCAGCAAAGCTTGATCATAAAAGCAGCATAAAAGGCTTTTCCTACAGAAGTACATAGGATATTCACAAGCCCAATACCACTTCCAAACTATCTTTAGCAGGTTGTGAGGAAGCTTGTTCTGTTTGAGACAGACTTTTAATTTTGTAGGCCACAATATGCCATAGAGCATTTGGTTGTCCACTACGCTGTGCAAGGAAAGCACCTAACCCGACTGGGCTAGCATCGAATATAACCTCTGGATGAAGCTTTGGATTGAAGTATGTCATTTCAGTAGCATTTTCAATGGCATATATAATTCTCTTGAAAGGTTTCTCACATTGTTGTGACCATTGAAATGAAACATTTTTCTTTGTCAGTTCTCATGGTGGAGCACAAACAGTAGTAGTCTTGTGTGTATCTCGAACAGTAACTGGCCAAGCAAAGAAAAGAATGTCCCATTGAAGCATCTTGTGGGGGATCAGCATTTGAAAGAGCTTGTGCTTTTGTAGGATAAGGCATCATACCCACATCAGAAAAGACATGGCTGACAAACTTCAATTTAGTCTTGATAAACTCACACTTGTCTGCATTCAAGTCACACCTGCATCATTGAGTAATTGGCATACTTGTGTGAGAGCTTTATTTTGCTCCTTCTGTGTAGCTCTAATGATTACTATGTCATTGCTACAGTTGAATGCATTGATAACAGGCTGTATGATGCATCATAAAAGTTCTGCAGACAATGACACACCAAAACTAAGGGCCAGGTGTAGCAAAGGTTTTTTCCCATTCTGTGTCTATGGGAAAAAGTCTCTTGTATCTAAACAAACCAACATGTGTAGAAAAGGATGAAATGTGCCTACAGTTTTCTTCATGTTCCAACTGATGATAACCTTTATTTAAGGGAAATTGAAAAAATACCTTGAAACCATTCAGTTGTATTATCATGTCAGCACTGTGTGGCCCTGGAAGTCTTTCTCGTTCAATTACTTTATTTGCCTGACACATGTCAATGGATACGAGCACAGCTCCTTCACTGTCCTTTTTAGGCACTAGTACAATGGGAGAATCCCATGGTGTTGGACCAGTGGAGTGCTCAATAATGTCATGCTTAAGTAACAAATAAAGGTTATTTAAATAGCTTCTTGTAGGCGAAAAGCAACTCATCTATGTTTCTGATCAACAGGATGGACATTCATTTTTAATGTGCAGTTTTAATTTCATAGTCTTTTGCTTTTCTAAGCCATGAAACAACGAACAGAATTGACTTACCATTTTGTGATGAGCTTTCATGCTGTAATTCATAGAAATCGGTCCCATATCAACAGCTTACATGAAACTGAGTAAATAGGCACTTGATGATGCATCTTGAAGCACATGGATCAGTGCATGTACCTTCATTTTCTCATGTTTCACAGTCGCTACAAATGAACTTCGACACTTTACAGGCTTCGATGCAGCCCAAATATACACTTTGGTCTTCAAGTCCATAAGCCTCAGCAGTGGAGACAGGTCATTGTATTTCTCTCTGTCATTTTTCTTCACATGCGACCAATCCAACATGTGCACGCTTCTCTGAAGTAAACATCGGCATGGCACAATCACTTCCTTCTCTTTCACTTAATACTGAGGTGGAAGTACTTTTTTATTTAGATAATGATCAATTTAATTTAGCATCTATTTGCCTCAAAGTGATGTCACGCTTGTCCTTGAGGGCATGTATCGAATGCTGCTTCTGGAACATTTTGGAGGCCATTTTGTCTTTGCACAGTGACACACTTGCTTTTTACTTTACACACTATCACAAAATGGTTCTCTTTCCCACAGCTTTTACATATCTGTCCAATGGCAGGACATTTTCATTTTTGTGGAAACATAAATCCACATCTAAAACACAACTTATATTTATGTATAGATATCACTTTGTGTCCTTCAGTCTTTTGCTTTGGATCCCTTTTCACACTCATGACTGACTCGCTCTGGGCACCTCCAGCCTCCATATCTGCAGCTGGTCTCTCAGCTCTGGTAGCCATCAGCACTCACTCCCGACTAGGAGTTTCTCTCAGCATTCCTCATCTGAATGAATTGGACAAGCATTCATCAACAACTCCGAGGTGCTTGGCTTCTTCATCATTAAATTAATTGAACTTACAGTGTTTGATGACTGCATCAAATCTTTCCACAAATTCATTGATTGTTTCACCAGCTCTTTGATGTTCTTTATTGTAAACGTATTGTTCATAAACAGCATTCATAACTGAATTGAATTTGAGGTTTATCACATCTGTAATCTGATGCTACATGACTTCTTGGGCAGCTCTCTGCATTTTCTTTATGACTTCTTTCACACCATCACCAGAAAGATTTTTGAGATATTTGATAATCATCCTGTTATGAGTTTCTTCAAGTGCATCAATAACATTTTCTAATGTATCTGCTTTTTGGTGGTATTGAACGTTGGTGGTGGTGGTATCTGGAAAGTGGCAGCATTGTAAACCAATGTGGAACTTACTTTACATTGAGAGTAGCGTGCTCCCTGATCCTGTGACTGGAGCTCTTTCTGGCTCCCCTTGCCTGAACCCAGGATCAGTTTCTGCCCTGGCCATGTGATGGGCTAGCCTTAGGATCATCCTTAATGGGCTCAATTGGCACAGTAGTCTTCTGCCAACTTTCTGCAGGTATGGACAAGCCTGTAGGCATAACCCCAGACAGTTCTCCGGGAGCCATCCTTGGCCGTAGGATGATGACTCTGTTTAATTAGTTCAGGAAATCAGATGACCATTTTATGTACTTGATAGATGTTGTTTTCATTCTCTTATTTTACACCTGGTTGATATCTGCCTTTCAGCACTTGGTAAACCTGGTTGTATCTGCTTTTAGCATTAATGCTCAGCAGAATGTAAAACTTTATTTTGCATGGCAGGGTGGTACCTTTTAACATGGTCTTAGCTGTAGCTTCTTGACCAACGATGTGTATATTTCTTAGTAAACCTTTATTTCCATTCAAATGCTTCTCACTGGCTGGAGTTGCTCTTTGACTTCAAATACGTCAACTGTCAACTTGGCATTTCGACAAAGGCATACATGGGAGACACAAGCATTTTTTCGCTTTAACCACGACAAACTCTCCAAGAGAGCTATTTGTTCTTTGGGTTTCTTATCCCCTATCTCTTCACCAGTTGTAGAGTCCTCCCAGGCCTGGGTACCCACCAATGACTACAAACACACAGTGCTGTAAATGACACATAGTTATTCTTCTGCGTGTACCTGTGAAGTCCAACAAACTGAACCAAGCTTTCATTCTATTCCATTCCAGTGGTTCTGTCACCCTAATATGGAGTCGGTTAGGAGGCAGAAAAGTTCCATCCAAAGAAATGCAAGACACTACATGGTGGTGTACTGCAATGTCAGCCCCTGGTACCTGCTTTAGTGGTAATAGCGCAATATGGACCATGCTGTTTTACAGTACAGCTCTACCTCACAGTCACAAAATGGCAGCAGTCAAGTATTATTCCATAGACAGTGTCCATGACCAGATTGGCACTACAGTCTTCTGCCAACTTAACCAGATAATGATCTCAGGGCAAAGGAGAGAGGTAGGTAATTTGTGTAACACCAGCTGGAAACTGAACATTGTGACTTACAGATCAGAGAGACTGCAGACAGGGGTGCAAAACTGTTGTTTTGAAACTGCTGTATTTGAGTGAGAGTTGCTAGTCATGCATGGTTGCTGTTATCATAGTTTCATTGAGATGTATAATATATTTGCTGTCTCACCTACCCTGCAATTTAAGGGCTAAGCTTCAGGAACAAAAGCATTAACACACCCAAAACATTTAACAGTTGTCTGAGGAGCTTCCCCTTACTCCTCAGATGCCAACCACATGGAAAAGTGTGATGTAGAAGATCCACACTGACAATCCGCGATTAAGATGGGGCTGGTCAAAATGGCACATATAGCACCCTCATCAAACCAGGTGGAGGAAGCTGGACAACCTATAACTTTGGACATATGAAGAGATAAAACTGTTGATTTTTGAAGCAAATATCACCTGGGGGGCCCCTCTGCTATGGCGGAGGAGTGTCTCCCCGCTGCTGAAAGGCAACAGTAAAATAAAATGATAATACAACTATTGTAATATCTTTTTATTTTTTGCTTCCTCCTTGTAGGGTAGGGTGGGGCGGGCGATCCTCGTCAGCAGAGGGAGGAGGAGTATAGTTTACTGTAAGTGCACATGTCTGTTTTGCCAGCCATCTAGAGCTGGCCAAACCGACATGCACACTTAGAACACTCCTCCTGGGCTGGGTTGCACAGCCCAGGTGAAGAACCAGTGTAGGTTCCCAGTCCTCAGCTGAGCGGCATTTCAGGTTGCGCAGACCAATCCAGGCACTTCTCTCATGCTGGTTAACAGCATGAAAGAAGTGTCTGGATTGGATGGGGAGAGAAGAAGCACCGAGGTGGCATGCAGCAGATAAGTGGGTTTTTAATATTTTTTTTATTACTCCCCCATGTGACCCCCCACACACAAACTACCCCCACCCCAACAAACGTTATTACAAGCAGTTGCTGATGAATATCACATATTTGGACAGTTTGATTCGCTTGCTGCCACAGTCACTCTCTTAAGAATTTATGGATGTAGAAGATAGTGTACCAAGGCAGTCACACAGTAATGGAAATGAGCACCACTCCTGTGGAGACACAAGGAAAAGCTAGCAAACATGAAGAACTGCTCAAAAAGTAACAATGTGCATCTCCTATGATTGCCTCAAGTTACAACATTCTACCCAATAGAGACATATTTGGAGAAGTTGATCTATTCCCTGTTTGCCAAGGAGGACTGTCTCAATTTCAAAATGAACAGAGTGCATCACACCTGAACGAATAAGCAATCACTGAGTATCCCACCTTATATAATCAGACTAGTCCTGCTGAAGTACAAGGACAATGAATGTCTCCTGATTACTGCAATCAAGCAAGTGGACCCAAAATCTAATGGCAATCACACATGCGTCTAAGTGGACTACACTGTAGAGAATGAAAAAAAAGGTGCTCTTTTAATTAGATGAAGAACTGAACATTCTTACGCGCTCTTGGCTCCCCAAGCAGCTCCGCTTTGATGAAAGAAAGTTCTACTTTATGTTAAGACTCTGAACCCGCCATATATTTGACACATATGCTTTGTCCCATTTACACCTACTCCGTTAACTAGATAACTGGGCAAACAGAACTCTAGTAATTAGTAAGTTTGCATCAAAGAATGTGGGTTATGCATGATTATTGGTAATACATTCTTCATACAGTGAATTATTACTGATCTTTTTGTTTTCTCTCCTTTTTAGAAAACATTACAACTGTGGAATCGAGTGATAGGGAATCTGCAGTGAGTTTTTGAAATGCTCACTTCTTCATTTTGTCTGGGCCCTAAGTTAGTCCTCCATTGTAGACCAAAGGAGCGATGATGGAGTGGAAGACCCTCAGCCTATTTGGTTTGTTTATCAGGTTTGTAGAGCTTAATTTCTGAGATTTGGAAAGTGGATGGCAACAATGTTCTAGCACCCATTAAAGTTGAAGATATCATACAAGTGGATGGTGTTCTTTTCTTTAGGGGGGAAAGGCATGGATGAAGGAGGTAGAGAGAGAAGCACATGAACATGGAAATCATGTGCCGTGACATGAAGAATTAGATATGCCAATAGCTGATTTGTTTGTAGGTTAATCAGGAATGTGAAAGGTATAAACAATGTGATCAAAAGATAGCATATATGATATTATGTTAAGAGAATTAAGGACACTCTGGTTATGCTACAAGAAACACATTTCACTGCTGAGAAACAAGGGGCATTAGCAATGAGATGTTGGGGTCAAATGTGGCACTCCTTAGACTCATGTTATGTGGTGGTTCTGTACATGGCACCTAGTATCTCCTTTCAGAAGCTAAATTTCCTGAATGATGACAGGGGTAGGTAGGTGGGTATGATAGAATAACTATATGGATGTTATTGATAATACTGAGCACTTATGTCCCAAATATAGATAACAAGGAGCTTTTTAGGTCAAGAGCATAGAACTACCAATGAAACCCTAACTCTTTTTGTAGTGGATATGGATGTAAAGGCCCACTGTCTAATCATTTCACAACTTCTAGGGAGATGGGAGGAGAGCCACCTGCTGAACCTCAAAGTATTGTACTTTATGTAACAGCCTCATTGGTTCAGTTAAGCATTATGACCCTTAGCGAGAAGATTGCGCAATACATGCGTTTTGATTTGATGACCAAGCTTTAAGCCTCATTGGTTCAGTTAAGCATTATGACCCTTAGCAATATTGTTTTCTAAACTTATTTTGAAAGGGAGGCACTTGTGGATCATTGTGCCCTGTTACAGATTCACTCCATGATAGTAATTTCTGCAGTGAATAAAAAAATCACTGTGCTATTTTTTCAAACACCGTAGTGCAAAACACAGTGGCATAGCTCTACAAATTGGGAACACATGTATCAGATCTTTATGAAACTGGTCTAAAACAAAGTTGTAGTCTTTTTAAAGAAATATGCCTGTTGTTTGACAATTCCTTGATTCAAATTTATTTAACAGAGATCTGGCCATCCCTCTAATTTACCTATTTTCTAATTAATTTATATTTTTACTATGAGTACTACCTACTGGGAATCTTCTGTAAGGGTACAATAGTTTCCTTTGACAGTTCTGTGTCTTTGATAACAATAGTTGGTTCTTGGTGCCAGCCAATTAGGGATTGATTACTTTAGTTTCTGCCACACTAATGCATTGAGTGATCTTTAGTGTTACAAAGCAGCATTCAGTTTTTGTGTGGAATCTCTGTGACATTGCTACCTCTGGGCCAAATCTTTTAGGCATTCTTTGGGGAGACACCTGTGATGGTACTCTAAGATTTCATAATGAACAATATTACCCTTATGGCTCATCTCTAATGTCACGGAACCAATCTCTGTTTTGGATGCCAAGTGCATTGAATTCTTCACAAACTTGCTTCATAGTTACAGTGACCATCACACTGACCAGATCTTTATCTGAAAGGGTGTGAGAATTTTCTAGTCAAAACAGAATGACAATAGTGTTCCAAGCTGCCTTCAATTGCTTATCCAACACAGAAGGAAAGCCAAGATGAAAATCACTGTTTTGGGTATTAAACAGAGACTGAGTTGACTTTGTGAACTGGCAGCATTTCCCAAAGAAATATTATAATTCCTTCTGAAAGCATTGCCGAACCTATTCAAATATATATACAGAGTTAGACCTGACAGCCTCAGAGTCGTCTTCCTCCCAACTTTGAGCCTAACTCCTTCACTTTTCTGAGCTTGTTTTTGTTGGCTTTAGGACGCTGGGCACTTTACTACTGCTAATCAGTGCCAAAGTGCTTGTGCTCTCTCCCCTAACTCAAAGTAACATTGGTTTAACCCCAATTGGCATATTTAATTTACCTATAGGTCCCTAGTAAAGTACACTATAGGAGCCCAAGGCATGCACATTCAATGCTACTTGGAGGCCTGCACCACTTATTGTGCCAGCCACCTAAGTAGCCCTCTAGCCACGTCTAAGGCCTGCTATTGAAGAGCTGTTGTGCAGTTTTACACTGCAATGTTGACCTGGCAAAATAACCCTTTTGCCAGGCTCAAATTTCCGTTTTTATACATATGTCACCCCTTAGGTAGGCCGTGGACAATCCAGAGGGCATGTTGCAATGTATTTAAAATGCAGTACATGCATGTTTAAGTTTTACATGT
Organism: Pleurodeles waltl; assembly: GCF_031143425.1. Classification (NCBI taxonomy): domain Eukaryota; kingdom Metazoa; phylum Chordata; class Amphibia; order Caudata; family Salamandridae; genus Pleurodeles; species Pleurodeles waltl. Next base: position 951,235,442 of record NC_090445.1, read on the forward strand.
CCTGGTAGTGAAAAACTTCCAAAATTGTTTCTCTCTACAGCAAGGCTTATCTCTCCGATAGGATACCTTTGGGATTACCTTATTAAAACATTTTAGTGCAATTCACAATCTGGAAGAGGTAAGATTGTGAGTTTGGTGTCTCTGGCCTCACAATTTCAAATCACAATTCATGGTGAAGTCAGATTTTAAATTGCAGTTCTGAAAATGCCACTTTTAGAAAGTTGGAATGTTCTTACTACAGCCATTTGGTGGCTACTACTTGTCTTCAATACATGCCTGGAATGTCACAACAGCTGGGTTTGTGCATTCCCTCTAGACAGCCACACATAAAGAGAGCTTGCGTGTGACTGATGGGTCATCCACAGCCTGATGGGCCATCTTAGGAAGGATGGGAGGGAGGGGTTGGCACCTGAATTGGGAGTGTCCTGTCCCCACACAAAGGGCTGCATACCCCTTGTGAGTCTGGAGCCAAGGAAGGGAGGACCTCTATACATTTCAAAGACCTTTCATTGAAGTCTTCTTCACTTCAAAGGTACACCTGGGTATAAGTACTGAACCTCTGACACTACCAACTCAGTGCACTTGTAGACCTGTGGCTACTCTGCCACGAAGGACTGCTGTGCTGCTACAAGGTCTTCCACTCTATTGATCTGCTACTCTGCTGGACTCCTGCTTTGCTGTGCTGACCTGCTGCCCTCTTGCCTGGGAGTTAGAAGGACTAGACCTGCAACTGTACAACCCAGAACCCAGAGTAACTCCAAGGGCCATCTGACTGATCTTTTGCTTTAGCACCTGGACTTTGTTTGCTGCGATTCTTGCCCTGCCGAGTGGTTCCAACACAGTCCTGGGCCCTTGGAAGTGAGTATAAAGTGCTGCTTCAACCAGAACCCATGCATTTTCATCAGAACCAGTGCCTCTTTGCCTTTGTGTAGGTCGGGACCAGCACATCCTCACCTTTGCAGAGAGTGGAATCACTGCATCGCCTTAGGAACTAGTGCATCACCTTTGGAATCGACGTTTCATCCAATTGCATGAGCAACAGTCATGCATCGCATTTGGAACCAGTGCTTCACACTGGAACCAACACATTGCGGCATTTGCATGGAGAAAATCAATGCATCTTCTCCACCGTGTGACTCAACACAGACATATCACTTTCGCTGCACCTTGCACCTTTGTTGACAACAATCCATCCTTGATCAAGGTACTTTGGTTCACTGGGCCCAAGTGGGTCTCTGTATCCAGCCCAGCCTCTATCCTGGTCGGACGGAACGTCTGATTTTGCCCCGGTCCGGCACAAACAGATATCCCATTTAGACACATTGCTTCTGAGCACTATTTTACATTTATTCTTTAAAAATTAATATCTCAACTTGTACTTATTGAATTGTTGTCATTTTAGTCTTTTTTTATTTATTAGCTAAGCTCTATTTTTCTAACCTGATATGGATTATTTTGTGTGGTGTTTTCACTGTTTTATTTTTTTACTGTGTTTCACAAATACTTTACATATTGCCCCTTATGTTAAGCCTGACTCCTCTGTGTCAATCTACCAGAGGGTGAGCACAGGTTCACCCAGGTTGGGTGTGACTTATCCTAACTAGGATTGTGGTTCCTGTTCGGAAAGTGTAAATGCCTTTCCCAACCAGAAACCCAATTTCTAACATTCAGGAATCATTTTAATAAGTTGATGGCTTGCTCATGTTTGAAATAGAGCTTTCTTTGAAAATCATCTTCTACTGTGTTGCCCATCGGGTGCTCATCATGCCTATTCAACAATAAATTGCAGTTTATGCAACCTGTGAACAAACATATCTCTAAAACTATCCTTGATAGAACACTGATATAGGTATAGAGTACCTTTCTTCTTTCTTCAGCCACTGGCATCAGATTCCTCTCTGAACTTGTTCTAAGCAGGTGGAAGCAGTGTCTGGGCCTTTGAACCAGAATTTTGTCAAGTTTATTGGTTTTGTACATCTTTTCGTACAGGATAAAAAACTAAATAGAAGGTCCACAGATTTTTTCTTTCCTTTATCTTTGATTAAGTGCTATGAAATACCTCAAGGTCTTCCTCAGTTGAGTTGGATTACAAGTGGATGGTGACCTCAGTAAAACCAGTAAAGCAAATGTTATTAGATAGGCCTACCATGGTGTGGTTCTTTCCCATCGTTCAAAACATTCCTGATTCCTCCTTTTCATTTCTCCCCTATTTTTATTCCACCTACTTTGTCTGGCTTTTTTATCCTTCTCTTGCTTTATCTTGAGCAATATTGTTTTCTTGCTATGCCTCTCACTATTTGCCTTTTCTTTCTCTCTTCTCTCTTTGATTTATCTTCTTACAGTCATAGTCTTTCTGAAATTATTTTCATATGGCCACTCTCTTGATTCCTTTTCATCATCTCATGTACATTTAGGACCTCATTTACGGGGAAATGAAGCAGTGTGGTGCTGCAAGCCACCTTGGTGCACCATACGGAGTCATTTTGAAAGTGCAGGGATGCATTGTATTCATAGAAATATGATGCAGCTCTGTACTCACCTCAATGCTGGTGCACAAACATCTGACTAGCACCAACGTAGGCACCCTTGCACTATGGTTCAAGGATGCATGTGTTGCAGGGATGATTGTTTAAGTGCATGAAGGCACACCTTCCTGCACATAAACAATCATTAATGGCATTTTCCTCTTTCTTTGTGTGCTGCAGAAAGCGGCACACATAGAAAGAGGATGAAACAGGGAGAAGTAATGTTATTTACCCCTGTTGCACCACTTTAACGCTACCCCTAGGTGGCATAGGAATCTGACACATTCCCAGCCTCGTAATTTAGAAATGTGTCAGATTCTCTCAGGTTCCATGGATATTATGTGGGGACACCCACAGCAACACACATCAAACATCCCTTTCATGCAAAATTTAGCGTGAAAGGGTGCCATATTTACAAGGCTGTGAAAGACCACTCAAAGTGGCTTTGCATGATCTTGTAAATATAGGCTGACACAATGCACCACTGGAGCATAAAAAAAAAATATGCTCTGGTGGCACAGTGTGCCACTATGGCCTTGTAAATGAGGCCCTTGGGGCCTCATTTACAGGGAAAGGACACAAGGGGGTGCTGCAAACCAGCTTGCTGTGCATGGACGCGTCATTTTGAAAGTGCAGGGGGGTACGGTATTTACAGAAATACAAGTCATCCCTGTACTTTCCTCAATGCTGGCGCACAATCTGATGCCTATCACCAACGCAGGCAACCTTCCACCATGTTGCAGGGGTGCATGCATTGCAGAGATTGTTGCTCCACATAAACAATAATTATTGGTGTTTCTTTTTTGTATGTGTGCTGCAGAATGCAGCAAAAATAGAAAGAGGAAAAACAGTGAGCAATAATGTTATTTATCCCTGTTGCACAGCATTACCGCAAGTCCTGAGGTGGCATAGGAATCTGACGATCTGGGAATGTATCAGATTCTGTTAGGTTCATTGGTGTTGAGTGGGAACACCCACAGCAACACCGATGGAACGTCCCTTTAGTGCAGCGTTATGTTTGAAAGGGGGCCATATTTAAAAGGCCATTAAAAGCCACACAAGGTGGCTTTGCATGGCCTTGTAAATTTGGGCTGGCGCACTGCGCGACTGAAGTAACAAAAAATGAAGCTACAGTGGTGCAGTGTGCCGCTTTGGCCTTGTAAATGAGGCCCTGAGGGCCTCATTATAAGGAAATGATGCAACATGGTGCTGCCAGCCAGCTTGCTGCGCCGTGTTGCGTCATTTTGAAAGTGCAGGTATGTGTCCTATTGACAGAATATCGCGCATCCCTGTACTTTCCTCAATGCTGGTGTACAAACAGCTGACTAGTGCCAATATAGGCAACCTTGCACCATGTTGCAGGTGTGCATGCATTGCAGGGTTGATTGCTTATGTGCAGGAAGGGACACCTGTGTGCACATAAACAATCATTAATGTTGGTTTCCTCTTTTGTTATCAACAGCACACCTAGACAGAGGAATCACGGTGAGAAATAATGCTATTTATCCCCATTACACCACTTTCATGCCACCCCTGAGGTGGCATAGGAATCTGACACATTCCCAGCCTTGTAAGGAATTCCATTGGGTTCAGGAACACCCATAGCAACACCCATGGAACGCCCCTTTCACCCAGAGTTATGGGTGAAAGGGAGTCATATTTACAAGGCCATGAAAATCCATGCAAGGTGGCTTTGAGTGGCCTTGTAAACATGGGCCAGCACACTGCACCACCGGAGTGTAAAAAAAAAAAATGACACTACAGTGGCGCAGTGTGTGGCTAGGGCCTTGTAAATGAGGCTTTGCATGTTTATGTAAGGCTGCCTTAAACTCTAAGAATGAATATATGAAAGAAGAATGCCCTCAACCCTAAAATATCATTCCCATCTATTGACTTATACTCTGTCTCTCGCTTTATCTCTTTGGTACTTTTGACCATAACTCTTCAAGTAACAAATACTTCATATTAATATGTATAAATGTATCTGTCTTCCTGATCTTAAATTGTACTCTACCAGCTTTTCTCGTGCCTTCACCTAGTGTACTGTTGTTTAAAAGTGTTCCACTTTTGACCTAAGGCACTTTCCTAGCCTCAGTTCAAGTTATGATCATGGAAAGTACTGGATTGAATCCTTCTGGTAGGAACCAGCCTGAGGAAACTACCACTCCACTATGCTTCCTGGGTCATCATCAGGTATCCCGCGGTCTTTCAACCTCTTGGGTATCTTAGCTACTGCGCTTGGGACTGCATTACATAGAGGGTTATTATGAGTTTGGCGGTCCGAGGACCGCCATGTAAGCGATGGCAGTCTGACCTTCAACAGGCTAGGGGAGAAGACTGCCAAATTATGACTTTGGCAGTGATGCATACAGAATCCCGCCAAAGAACTGCCAGCACCACCATACGGTCAGACCTCCGCAGATGATTGGAACCATCACCAGTCAAGCAGAGACCATGTTTCCGTCAGACTCATTAGAAGATTTCCACTGCGGTCAGACCACAATGAAACACCAGGCAGAAACGAACAGTATAAAAGGAGACACTCACCTCCAGGAATCCATACTTGTCTGAAGGCACCATGGAACCACAACTAGACGTCATACCACTGGTCCTGTTCACAGAAAGACAACTAAATCATCGTTGATGAGGACAACAACAGCCGTAAGTACAAACACTCATCTGTTACATTTGTAAAATGTATACATTTGAACTGTTACATAACATACCATAGGGAGGGAGGTACGAGGGCTATACCAACACGTAACAGTACAGTGACACACACACTCACATAAAGCAACAAATACACCCACACATACACGGCAGGCACACTGGAGCCAGCATACATATCACATGTCAATAACACAGTTACCCACGGCAACACAGCACAGGTCAAGCCTCACAAATTGACATACAACATACAAAAACATAAAAACATCACCACAACTACACAAACATAAACACATGTCAAACACTCACAAGCAACACTGGCCGGGGACTCCATACACACACATACAACACAATATACAACCATCTGTGAAGGAACACAAACAATTACAGCATCATACAACTTAGCAATCGACACACACATCACACACACACACACAGTACACTGAACGTATTATTCCATACGCAACACACGCAGACTCAAACAGTCTAAACACACAAAGCCACACAGCACTACAACAAACACATAACAACACAAACAAACAAAAACACAATGACAACAACATTTCAGCTACGTGCACATATCCATCAGATAAAACACGCCCTATCCCTGGGGGATAAAAGCACTGCACACAACCTCACAGACTGATCAGAAACTACTGGAAGCATCAAGCAGCACACACACACAAATACAAGCACATAATCAATGTCATCCAGGAACAACTCAAACCTTAGAAAGTAATTGCAGGACAAAGATGTAACCAAAATACCAACATCTGGCTGGTTTAATTGTTGGAAAAATATGGAATTGAATAAGATTTTCCAAGGCCATAGGCCAGTCCATTGTCCTCAAAAACAGCACCAAAGGCACTAAATGGTGTACGTAATTGCCTCCTAACTGCCATGTAACCTTCACAGAGAGGGGGGCATCAAGGGTGCAGGCAGACATCTTAGTGATTCTCCAGGGGTTGTGGGGAGTGGGGGTTGGGCTCAAGTTTGGGAGGGGGGTAGGAATTGGCTTGGGAGGGGATTGGATCTTTTTGGGAGGGGTGGACTTCTTTTTTGTATGGGAGGGTTAGGGGTGCTGGTGGGGGATAGAGGAGGCCTTGGAGGTGGAAGGGATGGTCTTGGGGAGGGTCAAAGAACGTTTAGGGGTGTTACAGGGGAAGAATAGGGAAAAGGGCAAGTTCACAAAGGAAAAATATCTTTGACACGGGGACGGTCAGCAGAAGGGGGTTTGGGTGTGGAGGGTGAGGGAGTGGTTGTTTGACATTTTGATGTGGATGTCTTGGGTGCGTGTTTGTGGGAGGTATGCTTGTGGGTGGTGGGTGTCTGTTGGGTGGGTGAGTGAGGGCATTTATGTGTCTTGAGCTTCGGGGGATGGAGGTGTTGGGGGGTGCTGTGGTGGGTGGGTGAGTCTCTTTTCGGGTTGTGACTACAGGTATGGTGGATGTGCTGGATGTAGGCATGTCAGTGGTTGTTGTGTTTGCAGGTGTGGTGACTGGGGTAGATGTCTGAGGGTCTGCTGGGGTGCTGTCTGTGGACAAGATAGAAGTAATGGCTGGATCAGTGAATGTTGGTGTGGTATCTTTAGGTGTGTCAGGTGTTGTGTCTGTGATGCTGGGGTGTCAGGGTAGGTCATGACTGTTCTGTGTCTGCAGGTGGATATTGTCTGTGTGCGCGCTGGTGGTTTGTCTTGTAATGTTTATGTTTGTCTGCACTACCCTTGCATGTTGAGGTGGATGCATGCCTGCCTGTTTGTGTGCTTTGGCTGGGTCGGGAAAAGGCAGATTCGGACTGGGAAGAAGAAGGTGGAGGAGGGACGGTAGACAAGGGGTGACTGGCTGCTGTCAGTGCGAAGGTCAGAGCCTGATAAGATATCTGTAGACCAGCCAGTGCACTGTGAATGCCCTCCAGAAATGCATTGCTCTGTTGGATTTGAGGTGCCAGTCCCTGGATGGCATTCATGATGGTCGACTGACCCACAGAGATTGACCTTAGCAGGTCAATAGCCTCCTCACTGAGGGCCGCAGGGCTAACAGGGGCTAGGGCAGAGGTGCCTGTGGCAAAGGAGGTTCCCACCCTCTTGGATGGGGGCACGAACATCTGGGTGGGTAGCTACAGGGAGAGTGATGATAGAATGGGGGTGGCGGACAGAAATGGTACTGGGGTGATCCCAGATAGGTCCTCCACCACTAGGGAGTGGCCACTGGAGGAGGATTCCTAAGAAGATGTAGTGGATCCGGTCTCCCCCATGGTACTCTCTTCGCCTTCCCAGCCACCGGGTCACTCACTGTTGGTGTTCTCATGCAAAGTACCCGGGTTCAGTTCATGATGCCTTCATCTTGCGAAACACCAGTATCCCACTGCTGATGACACCACAGTACACAGAGAGGGCCTTGCTGGTTGGTAAGTCATAGATGTGATGTGTGTCAGTATCTTATGTCTGCTGCCAAATGTAAGGATGTCCAAGATTTATTCTGTACAGGGGATCCTGGCTACCTAAACCTTCCCTGTTTGTTGGCACCAGTGAGGTAACCAACCATGCCAGGGAAGTTTGCTTCAATGAGGCCCATGGAAGGACAAGGCGTGTCGTGGAACTGACTTTTGGACTCCTAAAGGATAGATTTAATTGCATTGATAAGTCTGTTGGAGCCCTCCTATACTCACCCGCCATAGTGTGTCAAACCATTATTTCCTGCTGCATGCTCCACAACCTCGCCCTGGAACATCAGATCCCATATATACCAGATGAGGAGGAGCCGACAGTTCCAGCAGATGAGAATGCTGGAATGCCAAGTAAGGATGACTGTGATGAGGATGAAGGTGGAGACATCCGGGCAGATCTCATGCATCAGTACTTCAACTGACTGTAGGTATGTGTTGTTCTGTAAAATACTTGATTCAGGGGGTTATTAGGGGGCTTAGAGATGTTTGGGAAGGGTCTTTGAATGACCACCAGACAGCTCAATATTTGCTTAGCAGTACGTAAATCAGGTGTGCATGCAAAAGTGTACATGGAGTTGTGACTCAACGTTACTATTGTATTTAGGACATGTTACAGTGTTTAGGGGAAAGACACATGCACTTTAGCACTTGTTAGCAGTGGTAAAGTGTTCAGAGTGCTAGGGTCAAGAAAAAGATACAACAACCAAAAAGGAGGTAAAATGTAAAAGTCTGGGATAAGAGCCCCATAAGGATGCTGTGTCTAATACCTGGACTGCATAGATCTGAATCTATCCTGTTGCATCAAGTCATTGTTGATTATTAGAACATTATTAGCCAATTCCTGATTGCAGACCTGGGTGCTGTAGTCCATCATAGCAAGCATGCACTGAACACCTTTAATCTAATGGTGTGGTTTGCTACCTTCCTCCTTTACATGATCTTTATCTTCTGTGGTTAACTTCACATGTGCCTCCTCTCAAGCAATTTTTGTAGCAACATGATTGCTTCCAGCTGGACCCAGGCCCTTCAGGGTGATATTAAGAGATTATTTTGGTAACAGCTTTTTTGAATTTGCTATAATTCTAAATGATGTAGAGGGCTGCCATATACTATGAACACTTGTGGTATTTTAGGCTTGTGTTTCGTCATGTGCTCTACATACAGTGGTCTGCAGTATGTGCTTTAACTGCATGTAACATACTTGATGTTGCCTCTAGGGATGGAACTGTTTCTTCAAGGAACCTCAATATAATAAAACTACATAAGCTATACCTGGATATGATCTCCTCCTCTGGATTGCCCTTGATCTCCTTCTCAAGTTTGCCTTAAATTGTGACATTCATGTTGTTACCACACTACATTCTTCAGAGGGTCATTCCAGACAACTCACAGCAGCCACAGTCTAAGCTGTCATATTACAAACATCTTTGTGATTTTTCTAGTTTTCATTAACAGTTGCTGCAGGTGCTGTATGTGCCAGTGCTATATTACACTGCAGTGTATGAATTTTGTTACTATGGCTTTCTGCAATTAACTGGATGGGACATTGAATTGTACACTCATTGTTATGCCTATTTTGCATGCAACATCGAGGATGGAGCTCAATTCAGAATGTCATTTTGTGCAGCTCGAAGGGTGAATTTTCAGATAAGTCTCCAATTGTGCCCAAGAGTTTTTTTTTACAATAAACTTTAAGTGGGAGATTTATCAGCATTTTCTGCCTCCATAAAATCATGAAGTATTGACTGCATATTCACTTTCCAGCACAAAACTTAATTTCCCTTGGAATGTAGCCCAAAGTAATGTAAAGTGTGCATCAAGAGGGTGTCCCATAGTGATAAATGGGGTTTCCTACACTACAGCCCATAGTTTGTGACACAAAACCCTCTCTACAAACAGTGGTTGACATGGCTTTGTGTCAAAAATAATGGCTCCTTGAGGCTGATGCTAAAGACCAGAAATATTTTAAACTTTCACGATTATATTTGTACTGCATAGCGCACATATAATGTTGGAACATGGACCTATGTATAAGCATAGTATTATGTACTGGAGGTGAGCTTTCCATTGGTATACCCATACTAGACATCACAAACAGCCCTTTGAACTGTGGTGCAAATGGGTGTGCACTGCATAGGGCATTGTGAAACAGCACTATAGCAAAGAAAGTGAGAACCACATCTTATTAAAAATTGTTCGGGATTCTCTCTTACCCATATACAATGCAGTGCAGCAAGTTTGCTTGTTGTGCTCCTTGGTGAAACATTTACTAAATCATCTACTGCGTGTCTTGTACATGTGCTAAAACTATTAAATAATTAATCTGGGTCTGACTGGTTGCCGGATAGGACAGTCCGGTCTTGCTTTACATACACTACTGTAACACATCTTTTTTTTTTTTTTTTTTTAACAAAATGTTATTATGTTTCCCAACAAAACATGGTACAGTTTTCAGGAATCACACATGCATTTCAAGTGTCAAATACTGGCAATAAGCACAGCAAAAAATATTAGTACAGGGCACAGCATGTATACATTATTGCAGACCTGTCCATTCAAAGCCAGAACTCCCCCCATCCTTGTGCCCCTTAAATGCATACTCCCACCCATACTTGTGACCCCCCCATGCTTAACATGTCTCTTGTGCCCTACAATAGTGTGGAATCCTTATCCACAGAGTACTCTGTGCTTTCTACAACTAATAAGGGTAAGAAGGATTAGTTGTGTTCCACTGTTGGTTCATTTGCAGGTGGAGAGGAGTATTTGAAGGTGTCTTTCAGGCAGTCTAATAGGTGATCCTATGCTTTAGCATCATCTATTGACCTTCTCCCCCTCCTCGCCTCTTGGAATAGCACTTTTCAAGCCTTCCCATCTGAGGAGGCCTTCCTTCCATTTAGTCAGATGTGGGCCTCTTGGGGCTTTCAACTTCATGGTAATTTCATGCTTCACCAGGACCATGTTGAGAACCACAAATTTGTTAGTGGTCTTACTGTTGTACGGATGCAGAAATCCCCCCAACAGACATGCCATTGTACCTTGTGGTGACTTTGTTGATGCATGTGACCACTTCTTCATACAAATCAGTCAGTTCAGGGCAAGACCACACCATGTGAAGCATTTTGGCTTCGAGCTCTTCGCATCTGTGACAAGCCGCCATGGCTGTTTGTAACAGAAGAATGACTTTACCAGGGGTGAGGTATGTCCTGTGCAAGAAATAGAACTTAATTAATTTAAAACTAGCGTTCCTTGACACTGTGTATAGGTTGGTCAATATTGTAGTCCATTCTGTTTCGGTAATTAGCAGTGCAATATGTTCCTCCTATATCTCCTGCAAATTCCTCAAGGGTGTAACAATTCAGACCATAGCGATTGATACAAACAAGTCACTGCTTTGAAGCTGCCTGTAGAAGTGCACAGGACTTGACAACTCCTGTGGTGTGTGGGGGTGAGTCAGCTAAACCTGCTCACCAGTGACAGATGACCTGCAAAGACATAGGCCCATATTTATACTTTTTTAGTGCCGCATTTGTGCCATTTTTTGAGGCAAAATTGTTGCAAACTTACAAAATACAATAATATTTTGTACATTTGCACCGCTTTTGCATAAAAAAATACACAAATGCAGAGCTAAAAAAGTAAAAATAAGGGCCATAGTACTGTCACAAAGCAGGCATTTAAGGTTTAGGAGGATCTGGAATAGTATAGAGGAGCTCGAGACTGCTACATCAATGTCCCCATTTGGGCTCAGTCGGGAAGCATCCCACTGGTTAAACCACTGGAGCTGTGCTGCAAAATAATATACCTCAAAGTCTGGCACAGCAATCTCCATTTGTCATTAGGCTTTGCAATTTAGCCAGAGCCACACTACGTCTGCCTGATCCCCATATAAGTTTAATCAGTAATTAAGTTAGGTCTTTAAGTATGCTGGGGGATGACAATGGGCAGAATGATGAAGAAGTACTACAGCCTGGGAAGTGGCACCATTTTTGCCACCGTTATTTGTCCAGCGACAGACAGTGGCAGGGTTTTTCAGAAATCCACAATGGGGGAAGCCCATGAAGAGCTGCATCTATATTTTCCTCCAGGATCTTTACGGGGTCATGGTAGATCGTGACCCCCAAATACTTCAGTCATGACTCCTCCCAGGCATGGTAGTGAAGGTCCAGAGACTTGGGCATGTTCCAACATAGCGGAAAGAGGTGAGATTTTTGCCAGTTAATACAGAGGCTGGAGACCCTTCCAAATTGTTTCAGGAGTGTTAATGCTCCAGGAAAGTCCTTGCCCATGTTTCACGAGAACAGAAGCATGTTGTCATTGTAGAGGGTAGTGTGGTACATCCTGCTCCCAAAGTCCGATGCTCTGAATGAGGCACCAGATCACGTCCTGCCAGCCAAAGGTTCTACAGCTATGGCAAACAATAATGGGGAAAGTGGGTATCCCTGTCTAGTGCCCAATTCAATAATATAAGAACTGAAAATACATTTACCAGTTCAGAATCGGGTGGTGGGTCCTAGGTACAACCATTTGGTTCACTGTACAAACCCCTGCCCAATGCCCATCTTCAGCATTGTCTGGTAAAAGTAGTCCTACCTATGGCTATCAAAAGCTTTTTAGATGTGCATTGCCATGTTTACTGCCTTGGACCTGTCAGGGAATGCTACCACAAGGACTGAAAGGAGCCTGTGTAGTGCCCCCTTGTGTGTCTCAATTTACCCCACCAATGTGTGCCTCACTCCCAAAGTTTCAGCCATACATCTCCCCCAATGAACACTTTTCTTTTTAAATGCATCCCACTCAATGAGAGGTGGCGTAGTGGTGCATGTGTTGTCTGTAAAATAATTTCAGCTATAGTTTTTAGGAATACTTGGGGCCTGATTCCAACTTTGGAGGACGGTGTTAAACCGTCCCAAAAGTGACGGATATACCACCTACCGTATTACGAGTTCCATAGGATATAATGGACTCGTAATACGGTAGGTGGTATATCCGCCACTTTTGGGGCGGTTTAACACCGTCCTCCAAAGTTGGAATCAGGCCCTTGGTCCGCTAGGGTCTCTACTTGTAGTCATCAATAAGGTGTCTGAGAATGCTCCCTATACCAATACAAGGAGACTAATACTGGTTTGTGATCAGAGACCACTGAACAAGTTTTGAGGTTCACATGTAATTTGTACATATTTGAGTAAAACAAATGATCCCTGATCTCAGGATGTAGACTCCCCTAGGAGTGCAGTAACCCCCGTCCCTGTTGCCAGGTTGAGAAGGCTCATGTTAGTCTATGGACTGGAGAGACTCCTAGTGGTGGGTGAAACCTGTCAAGGATGGGGTCAGTGACAAAACGTCTTCCATCAAAAATCAAGAATTGCCCTCTCAGAGCTGTTAGAACAGTCAACCTTAGGCTTCTGACTGCCCCTAGAACTCTCCTGCCATGGAAAGGAAAACAAAGAATCACTGTAGTAAATCAGTATAACTAGAATGCCCTTACCCAGGAGGATCAATTGACACAGTGTATTTGTTCTCCAATGAATTATTGACCAACAATCTTGAAAATATTTGAGTACTTCCGAAGAAGTGTCAGCAATTATTTTTGCTTGGCGAAACACATGTTGGCTGGAATGGTGGCTGGAATTGTGAATAATTGGAACTGTGAATATATGATCAGAAATGTCAGAAGAGAGCCCTGTAAACATGAAATAAAGTAAAATGGAACTGGAGAATATACAAAAGGATGATACTGACTTCAATTTATTTTGAATGTGTGCCTTGGACTTTTGTTTCAAGGGTCAGTGGCACAGTTGAAGTCCTCTTTCAGCAGTATTTTTTGCAATGCATGTAGAACCAGAACTCCAGTCAAGTCTGTAAGGAATCCTCCTTGGTTTGAGTTAGGGGCATAGATTTCCATTATTGTTTAGTCCCGGACCCACTAGGCAGCCTTCTATTATTACATATGTCTTCGGGTCAATCAATTCACAGGACATTTGGAATAGTACCCTCGGTCGGACCCATAATAGGACACGTTTTAACAATGGCCAAGTAGTAGATTACATATAGTTGGCCTCGCCACCTCTTAAATATTGCCTCTTTCCCAATGGCAGTTAGATGGGTCTTTTGTAGAAGGACTCTGTATACCCCCTCCTATTTAGTATGTGTGCGAGTTATACCTCCTGGCCATGCTAGTTAGACCTCTGATGTTCCAGCTTATGAAGTTATATGTCAGGACGGATGAAATGAGGGGATATCACAACTAAAAAGTAATCCGTTAGGGATGAGCATTGATTCTACAGTATTAGTAGGGGCCCATGGCCACCCTAAGGAATAGCCAGTTGGGTAAGCAGAGGCATTACAACATAGAAATTCCAACATTTGTAACACATCTATCCAACTCCCCAGTCCCACAACAAGAAGGAGACAATGCCCCAGCCAAACATCCGAACCAACATTCAACTGGCATGCAAGCATCTCTTGCATACATTGATATAGGGGGGTTGTGCCAGCTATTATGCCTCCCAGCTTTACATCACACCATCTAGGTGACAGACAGGGTAGCTATGCCCATGTTTGGCCCAGCAATAAGGCAATAATAAGACAGACATAAACTACAAGCAATCTAGGTCTCACTCCTGAGTTTGTACTCCAGCAATAACATAAAAGTAATCAAATTATCTCATCTGAGGTGAGAGGGGTAACCTGCAGCAATGAGTCTCTGGAATTATGTGTGGATACTGCTGCATGATCAGAGTGTCTCTCAGATCATCTTGTCCCATCACGGAGGGGGGATTGGAGCCAGTACCACTGAGGGTCCCCTCCTCCACTGCTTTTTGCTGTTCATGTAGTGACTGAGAACAGGATGGAACAGTCCTGGCACCACTCTTTGCCTTCTTCCTGTAGGGTCCTCAAGATGCTCCTCACCCCTTATTTTGTGATCCTCCCCCTGCGTGTGGAAGACTGTACAACCAGTCCCAGAGTAGTTAAGGAGAAGCGAAAAAAGCGTGTATTACTCATAATCTTACTGGAAACAGCATGGCAGATGATACTTCCAAAATTCGAAGGCATTTCTTGGCCTCCATGAATGACGCTCACTGTTTTTGGACATCTCTGGTGAAGTCCAGGAAGAGCTCAGTAGCTATTACCCTTTCAACCCACAGTCAATAGCCATTTCTCAGAAGACCAATGTCGGTGGCCACTATTTTCAGTTCAAGTGCTTTCCTGGAGGCAGCTATGGCTTGTAGCATAGTGACCTTCGGCTGGAGGTTCTGCACCCAAAACTATTTCTTTCAAGGTAGCCAGTTTTGTGTTTTGAGAGGAGCTAGAGTCAGGCATTTCTTCTTCAAGTATTTGCCCATTCTTATTTTACAACACAGGCCCAAGGGTGTGGTGGCAGGGGGAGTGAAAAGCAGGTTCAAGTCAGTTAGGAGGTGCAGGTGTTCCAGGTGTCAGGATCCCCAACAGGGGTGTGGTTCACTCCCAGGGATAGCTTACATCCCCAATACCATCTGCAGTCACACATGGTAGCACCACTCTTTGTAGGGCCCAGTGTGTAGTCCTATGTCATCAGGGGAAGAAGAAGCTCAAAAGGGCAATAGGTTCTTGTAGGTCATAGGAGCGATCAGTTCTGGGATAGCTACCTGCATGGTTGTAATGTGCAGGTTTGCTGGCTATAGACAGGTGAGGGCATGTAGCTCCAGCGCACTCATCAGGGGATTGTGTTTGTTGTCTGGCACTGTGTATGAGAAGCTCATCCTGTTACACTTTCAGCCCCATAAACCCATGCCCTACCCTATTGTGTTTCTGTGGCTATGGACCTAGAAGTGTCACAGGTGGGCAGAGGACCAGCCAGGCTCCTGCAGTGTCAGTGAGAAAAGCAGAGGGGGTCTCGTCCCAGTTCTAGATGACTGCTGGTAGCCGTTGGGATCTCCATGTCAAGCTCACTACTTATCACATTGTGTTGTGGATCACGCTGTCGACCCGTGTGGGAGGAAAAGCTGGTGGGGATGCAAGGGGGGTTCCCAATCTCCTGCAGTGCCCTGGCAGGGCAGTTGCAGGATGCAGGTTGCAGCACTGGGATAAGTGGATGGCCTCTGATCAAGGACTGGAGGGAGCAGTCATTAACAGTTATGTCTGCAAATGCTACTTAGTGTGCCCCTCCACTGTGAAAGTCCTCAAGGGAGTGGACCGTGAGTTGTGTTGCTGGGCTCTTCTACAGTTCTTGTCAGATGGCCCAGTCATCCCAGTATCACCAGTCTATCTTCACTCCCTCTGTGCCTCTGCCCTACCTCAGCCTCCATCCGGTAGGTCGCAGCTGGCCAGCAAGCCCCTTCTCAGTGGTTGCTGACCACAGAGCTCATTACAGTCAAATTAAGAGTTTGCAGGGACAGGCAGCGGCCTTTGATCGACTTCTCACTGCCTTTCACGTGGCCCTGCCAGAGCGCCTCACCCCTGATCGGCTTGGGCGGCCCCATCTGGCGCCTGATGCCACCTCTTTATCATGGCACCCAGACCACAAACACGGCATCAGCCACAGGGGGCCCGCAACAGTCAGACCACTGATTAGGTCTCTCATTTATCGGTCTAGAATGTCCTGTGATTAGTGCAGGCCTCCCAGGCTCAGGTGATGCAATCTGGCCAGTTCCAGTTGCTACCCTCGGGCTATGCCTCCATCTTGGGATTCGGCCACATGGTTTCTTCTTTCAATTTGGGCTAAATGCCCCTGGCTGCATACCCATAAAACTAGTATGGGGCCATTGTTGAGGCAGACACCGTGCCATCAGAATACTAGGGCGAATATGGGCAATTTTAGTGTTGGACGGCCTCGAATGGTGGAGATCGGCCAGGAGCGATGCAGCTTATTACCTACTCCATCAGCTCCTAGACTCCCCCACTATGGCAACACATCTACTATATTTTGAAATCATCAGTGCTCAAATCATGATATGCAGCTCCTTGTCCTTTCTTCCGATTCAGTGTAGCTAACGAACTTGGGGCCATATGTATGAAAGCTTTTTCCCATAGACACAGAAAGGGTAAAATCCTTTGGTACATCTGGCCCTTAAAGTTTCTAAGTGAAGCAAAAACATTTTATGACAACTATAAATACATTTTCATTATCTGGTCTACCTGTCGTTGCGTTAGAGATGTGGGTACCTTATATTATGTGAGCATAACCTCTAGAATGCGTATTTGCAGATTTACTTGTGGTTGGCAGTTATTCCATTAAGCTGTGCGTCTGAATTTGGGTGTTTTTTTTTTTTTTTTGCACAGCCGTGTTTGTCTGTCCTACTCTGGCAAACGTAGTTGTTGATGGATAATGCAGTAATATTTACATTACGCTTGCAACTGTTTTTCCACCACATTTTGAATTTCGATTGTCCATTGTATACTTTTTGTTGCAAACAGTCTAAAGCCAAACTTCGTGCAAAAGCCAAAAAGGTCACAAACTAGAGATTTTTTAAGAGCATAATATTTACAGAAGCATGCATTATACTCCGTTCTCTTGACAACTTAGTGTACTCAGTTTAAATAAAACGACTCTGGCCTTGACTCATTTTTTACAGAAATTAATTTGAAAAAATGTTGTGATTCCGAAAAAAAAGTCTCTCCTCCTGTGATCATAGTAGCATCATAATTGTGTATGATTAATATACAACACAGTTTAACTCAAATCATAAACTGTCCAAGGAAGAAAGGCTAAGCTGACTTTACCAGGTCCTAAACTTTGACAAACATGTTGCGCTCTCTAGCTCTGGTACTTGCTTAGTTCAATAAGGTTTCATAAGGGCTTTCTTTGTAATTTATTTTTGCAATTCTTCTCGCCCCTAATAGCATGTAATACTTTTTTGTTAATCATTTCCCCGAGTCTTGTGATTTCACGAAAAATTATAAAATATGGTATTGTATTATAGATTGCTTAACATATTCTATACGATATTCTGATAGGACACGACTATTTAATCTGTGTGTACGATTTCTTAAACGCTTTTCCAGCTTTAATACAAATATGTTTATAAATGCCTATAAATGTCTATAAACTACCTTTTTAGCAGCCAAAATGAATAGAAGTTAACTACTATACATAATAAAAGGGTTAACACGAGGTTCCTCTGCCAGACCGCTCCCTCTCCGCGATAAAATATTCTAAAGTGGCCCTGGTCCATTTTAGCCAACATTTCAAGCAGTCATACTTTAAGGCCACAAATTACTGGGTGCCTTTGGGAATAATGTTTTGTTTTATATTATCGAAATCTATCTGACAAAGTTGTCCTTGAAGCAACGGTTTCAAAGCTTTTTCCACCCTTTGTTTTTCCTTCTGGTTACTGAGATGTCAAAACAACCAGCGTTTCAGAGCTTAGACCTTTGGTTAAAAATACTTTTCGAGAACACTGCAATGTTGTAGGATGGCAGAGCCTGTGCGCATTGCCTAGACTCCATCTGCGCATTTGTGGTATGAAATCTCAAATCTCTTCCATGTCTTGTACTTTCTTTTGTCCTCAAACGACCTAAAGTATCACTTCGGGAGGACAGTGAGAAGGAAAAGCATAGAGATAATGGATGAAAAAGTGAACTTAATGAAAGACGGGGAAATTGGCGAAAAAAAACAGAGGTCATGCCCTCTATTGGCTCAACTGGAGACTTGGAACCAAGTGACCTGGTCTTAATTTCCAACTTTGGCGCTTGACCCCAAACGTTGTTAGGGGAAATCTGTTAAACTCCCTAGAGTAAAACTGCAGAACCCAAACGTTGTTAGGGGAAATCTGTAAAGCTCCCTAGGGTAAAACTGCGGAAGTGTAAAAAAGTAAAATGCAACAGAAGCCGTTTCTTTATAATGGCAGGGGAGCGCTAAATGTGAAAAATAAAATGCAATGAAATAATTTCATTGGCATTATATTTTTCACCACGGTGTGCCACAGCCACCAGCCTGGTAGAAATGCGGGAGGGTCCTCAGCTGTCAATTGGCAGCATAGAGGACTGGAGTAATGGCTGAATGGAGGTTTCAAATTGCGCATGTCAGTTTCGCTGGCTGGCTTAAGACAGCTAGTCTGACATGCCCACTTTGCAGCTCTCCAACTCAGCGGTCTTAAACAGCTGAGTGAAGAACAAGCACAGGCCTCTAGAGCCTGAAGGAGCATCCATCCAACTCACTCCATCCAGTCATGGCGATCTCTCACACTGCTTAACAAAAGTAGAGCAGCATATGGATTGGTTAGGGGAGCTCTTCATGGATCAGAGTGCAGAAGAACACCGAGGAGCACTCGCTGCCTGTGGGTAAGTACCATTTTATTTCATTTTATTTATTAGAAATGTTTCATGCATGTAAGTGTGGTGGTCAGGTTTTAATTTGTAGTTAGCTGGTGGCTATGATTTTATTTTGGCTTTTAAAGGGAAAGGGAGTTTTATTTTTGAGGTTTTGGAGAAATGTGGTGTTTTTCCTTTTTTTTTAAAAGTGGTGGGGCACTTTGCTCGCCCTACCACTTTCCAAGGCTACCAGTCACCCCTGAAAGCCGAATATATTCACACATTTAAAATATCACAAAAACTATGTTACATTGTTTCTGCATGTTCAATTGACGTTAGGTATTCTGTTGTACCGGATGGCTTCCAACTATTTAAATATATCTTCATTATATGTATATTGCATAATTACATTCCCTAATAAATAATTTAATGCAAACTACATAACAAAGCTTAGTGATAACGTGTTCTTATAGCAATATTATCTGTGCAATACTAAATATAGAAAGTTGAATTTATCTTTCATTATAATACAATTGTCATATTTCAGAACTTTATTAAGACATCATTCATACAACAC
The DNA here is from genome assembly GCF_031143425.1 of Pleurodeles waltl. NCBI lineage: Eukaryota > Metazoa > Chordata > Amphibia > Caudata > Salamandridae > Pleurodeles > Pleurodeles waltl. The sequence continues at coordinate 951,254,885 of NC_090445.1, forward strand.
ATGTACATGGAGCAAGTAATCTGATGCCGTGTTATGTTAAACGTCGCATGTATCTTACCGATTCATGTAAACTTAATTTACACTGTTTACTGGTGGCAAGGTTCATCTAGGCTCTTTCTCTAGTGTAATGTCACAAAAAGAAATGCAAAGTGGCATTCATTCTTGAAATGGGATTTACTTTCCTGGACAAATCTTATTTTGTGCTGGAAAGTAGCCCTACAGTAATGCAAAGTGGTGCTTTGCGCTACTGGGCCTTATTGACAAAGATAAACTTACACTTTTGTGTAAGTTTACAATTGTTTGCTTTTCACAAAGGTATTTTACTAGTAGTATCTTTATGACTGTAGAGTCTCCACACATAAAAAGATAGGACAGTCCTATTCTACTCATAAAATCCCTGGTGAATAGCAAGCAATCGTAAACTTACATAAAAGGTGTGCTTACCTTCGTGAATCAAGCCCTCTGTGCACTACTTTGCATCAAGTGGGCGTCTCTTGGCAGGTACATGGGTGTTCCCTCTATTTACTAAAAAAGGTAGAAAGGGTTTTTCACCAAAAATGTATGTCTACCCAGCAGGTGTAAAGTTAGAGAAAAGTATTGTTTTCTCAAACCCTTTCCATGAGTGCTGTATTGTACATCACACATCTTATCATAGTATTTTGTATTAGAAGGGCCCCTTTCCAGTGCAAATCTTAGGCTTGACAGCATGCAATTACACTATGGAGCAAGGGTGTTTGCATGGAGCATACCAGTTGATGAGGGTTGAAAAGGACAGCACCATATCATAGCATCTATTGTGCGATCCTGCTTTCTCCCTTTCCACATTGATTGCTGAACTATGTTCTGTGATTTGTAAGTGAATCTGGCCTGCTGTACACCTAGTGGGTGAAATCACACAAGCACCTGGAGGGGACGGTGGAAATAGGGAAGAAAGGGGAACAGGAAGGATGGAGAGGTAAGAATAAAGGCACTTTTTATAGGGTTTTGGTGTAAGGCAGCACCGCAAGTCATCTTGCCATGCTGCCCTACACCAAACTAAAAATTAACCGTATTTATGAAATACAGTGAATTTCTGTACTTTCTCATGTGGTGGCGTTGTTTTAGCAGCTTAGAGCCAATGCAGGCACTCTTGCACCATTGTGCAAGAGTGCCTGCGTTACATGCAGGATTTATTTTGCGCAAGAAGTGGCACCTTCATGCACCAAACAACCCATGGAGACATTTCCTCTTTTTATGTGTGCTGCAGAAAAAACATGGAGAAGTAAAAAAATTTCTCCTCATTACACCTCACCTCCAGAGGCGTAAGGTTTTGTCATTCACCCAGGTTTACATGATTGAGTAAATCTGGGGCAGCATCAAAATCCAAGGGTGTTGCATTGGAAAACCCACTGCAACGCCCATGGAACACCTCCCTGACGCAGAGTAAGTCAATGCAGTGACTTGGATTGCTTTGCCCTACCCCATTTCTGAGGCCATTCAAAGCCATTCAAAGCCACATAAAGTGACTTTTGCGTGGTCTCATAGATATGACTCAGGGGTTTGTTTTCAATATTTGGGAGCTTATTTATGTGAGGTTTGTGCTGCTGGTGCATCACTTTTTGTTACACTGTCACTTTTTGTGACGCTCCGGTGGCACAAGCCTTTCATAACTAAGCCCCTAAATATGCAAAACAAACAGATACATGAGAAGGATGAATGACTAGGTGAAGTGCAGAGGATGATAAAGAAAAGAACATAGGGAACTAAAGGGAACATCAAATTGGCATTCTAATATTTATAGAGGTCACAATTACTTGTGCTTCATATTATTATTTGGAAGATGGTATTTGTCATTTGTGACCAAAATGAAATGCTAGGTATTGGTGCATTGGCATGTCCAGTTTCTTTGAGTATTTACTTGAGGCTGATTAAGATATGATATCCGTAACATTTCCTGGGGACATTAAATAACATAAGTGTCACAAAATGTCTCAAAGTCATCAAGACTTAAAGGGCTATTTATGAGAGGTTTGAACTGCCAGAGCATCACTTTTTTAAGATGCTCCAGCGGTTCAAGCCTCTCAACCATATCTATGAGGGCCACACAGCCACCTAGTGTCACTTGCATGGTCTCATAAATATGGAGTAAGATAAAGCAGCGCAAGTCACTGTGTTGCCTTATTCCATGGCAGGGAGGCATTCGATGGGCATTGCCATGGGTTTTCCATTGGCATCGCCCATGGATTTTGACACTGTCCCAGATTTACTTATTTACGTAAACCTGTGCTGCATTGTGCAGAACACATAAAAAGAGAAAAACGTCTCTCTGAATTGTTTTTGTGCAGGAAGTTGTCACTTCCTGCACCGAACAATCCTGTGTGCAATGCTGGCACCTTTGCACCATGGTGCAAAGGTGCCTGCATTGGTGCTAGGCAGCCAATAATTAAGGTGCATTCCTGCTCTTTCACATTGGAATAGGGCAGCACAGCAAGAAGATGTGTGGTGCTGCCTTATGCCAATTCTCCATAAATAAGGGCCTAAGTGTCAATAAAAAGGCCTACGACATAGTGCAAAGCTGTGCCCAGCCAGGTGATCACTTTACGACCCACAGTATATGTATGCCCTGATTTCTATACATGTTTTCTCTCTTTCTCTCTCTCTTTCTTTTTCTCTTTTTCTCTTTCAGTCTCTCATAAATACCTCTGCCTTTTGCCCTTTCGTCTCACAGACGGTCAGAGCCCTCTAAAGATGACTATAACAAATTACCAAGTTATTGGTTTAATCCTTTACGTATGGGAATTTCATTCTTCTATTTGTCACTCATATACAGACTCACCACCACTTCCACTATGATTTCAAACGCTGATTTGCTTGTCATCATTTTCTCCTTTTCTAACATTCATACCTCTCTTCCCTATTATAATTCCATCTCAGTTCCACATACCCATACATTTAGATTTCACTCAGATATTTGCAAAAGGGGGTGAATTTGTTGTTAGGATTATGCAGAATCCTGTACTCTGTGTGCATTTCCGTTACGATTACCCCCTTAGATACTGACTTGCAACTTACAGCTATGCCATAGTGTGACAACGTATTAAATGTTTTCACTCTGGTTTTCACCTACTCAAAGCCTGCACTGTGCAATATGTCAGTTTAAAAAAATGAAAAAGTAAAACAATTTGCAGTGAATTCTCAACAATTTTCATTTATGTAATATATGTGATTGCTCCACTATAGACAACAGCTGAGTGACTCAAACGAGTATGGACTATTGACTATAAGATAGTAGTGACCACAAGAATACCACATGTTGTGTCTGTGACTGATATTTGAAGGGCACTATTCACTTGGATGTTTATAACCTATTTACATTTATTCTAGGTTTACTAAAGAAAAATAACAATGCATATGCATGGAATGTACAAGCCACATATACATTTATTATAATGCAGATAAGAAGGCAAAAGTAGGAGAAATATATTAAACAATTTAAAATATAACAATAGTACCCTAATCTCAATATCTCTCAAAAGGAGGAGAAATATGCAGTCAGTAAACTTTGTTCTTCACTGTATTTAATACATGTTCAATACATTATGTATTGTTTTCTCCTCTTTAAAAGCAGAATAAAACATATATGCTCAATTAGGCTCCTATTGCTTCGCCTCAACCATCAAGCCCTTCTCAAATTAGGAAACAACCTTATTCATGGAGGAAGAAAACTGTGTACAATTCTTCCTGTTTTCTAAATTAGATAGGATATTATAGGAAATTATTGATAATCTGTCAATTCTAGTATTTCATACAACCTAGCTTTCCAATTACTGGATGACTTAGTCTGTCTCCTCTCATAAATAGCACCACAGCCTTCAATTGAAAGTTTGTACCTCCTGTGAGCATGGACATGTAGCTGGGCACCATTAGCCAATATTAAAGACAGTGTGCACAGTTTAAACTGCAAATAAATCCTTCCTATACCTTTGTGCAAGCACAACCTCAGATATGTCCCAATTTCAATGTGATTGAAACCTTGGTGTCTCTCACATAAAATGGTTTACTTGCAGGGACAACAGCTCTGCTCCACAAAACAAACTGACAATTAAGAATATATTGCATTATCAAATTGTGACTCGGCTAAATCTTTAATAAGAAATACTTCCTTCATAGCCAGATCATTGAAATGTTCTACTGATTAAGAAAACAACCATTATATTTTTGACTTCCTTTCACTTTCTTCTAGCTTATAAAAGAAAACTCCCTGAGCAATACAGTGATGCCAGTTTATAAAGCCTTGAATGAAGCACTCACTGCAGATTTCAAGGTGCATTCTAGAAAAATTGCCTCACATGAGAAGCTATTATTCAACTTCCATACATGCATCCACACAAATCCCTCAAATGTATCTTGTAGTAATCAATGCCAAAGAGCCACAGGGCTTCAAAATAAATTAGGACCGGACAACCTTTACAGTATACAACTTTTAATAGATTGAAAAGGCCAAAATCCATTTAAGAGCATATTACCTCATAGATTTGGCCAAACCAGAAGACAAATGGATGGTGCCACATCTGTTGGAGGCAACAAAGGGTCCAAGTAAATTTTTAGTCAGTCAGGACAAGTAAGCAATTTTAACTGAATGTTATTTTCAATTTAGACGATCTATTGTGCCAGACAGGAGAAGGCTTTTCCACCACAACATTAATAGAAAGTTTTGGCATTATTGAAATTGCCTGGCAGGCCATTCTATCAAGCAAAGCCTTTCAGAGCTGTACACTTTCCTTCAACCTTACCAGTGTAGCATCAAACAGCAACAGATTATCAGTGAAAATCTGATCTCAAACCACTTAACTTGCCACACATGGGAACAACCGCATTAGCCCTTTTCCATCACTGAAGTAGATTTTTAATAGGAGTGGCTACTTTATTGGGGCCCATGTACTGTAGCACAATGTGCTCACCAAGTGGACCAGCAAATGCGAATCACACCATCTAAGTAGTTTATTCCCCAAACAGGCCATTAAGGGCAAGTGAAGCTGTGTTGTGCCCGCTGCAGCAGGTAAGCTTTCCAATATCTTTGTGAAAACCTTAGAGGAAAGGAACATGATACAATAATGAAAAGATCTGTCCAATTTGCCCCTTACTGATTGGCATCAATACTGACCCATTTCAGAATGCTATACTCATAGTAATCTGTGAAATCATATGCAACATGGATAGACATTGCAAGTCACCAAACAATATGATTTTTGAAGCCTGACTTTGGCCACTGGTTAGAGCTCAGTGCCTTAGAATTCTTACCGCTGAGCACTATATTGTCAACAAAAGTAGGATGAATTTTCATCATCGAGATAGTATAGGCAACTGGATCAGATTGCTGGAAAGGCAAATAGTCCTTGAAAGCTGACTAACCTAAGAATCCGATGTATCTCGATGAATAGTCGTTTTTCTACATTGTATCTCAAGAGCTATCAAAGCCCCTTGCACCATAAATTGCCATCTGAAAGCCATTAATCTCTTCTTTTTAAAATGATTCAAGACCTTTAACTGTTGATTTTGAATGTTGACTAGCTAGGCTTCTTTAGTGCTGTCTTGATGAGCTGATCCCATTTATCAACTTCATATATGAGATGCATGCCCTCTTTCCATCTGTGCTTGACCTAAATGTCAAACCACTCTGGATTTGGATTCATCTTTTTGTAATTGACTGCTATCTGGAGGAACTATTTATCTAAATACTGTGCTACAAGAGATTTTGATAACACATCTGTGCATGTTTCAATTCAATTCAATTCAATTGTTTATTCGGCCTAAATTTAGGCCATTTAAAAATTAGAAATGACCATGCATACAAAAAAGTAAGAATCGTAAACAATCACATAAAAAGGAAGCATTAGCAATTAGCACACTGTTTATCCAAACGGGCCAGATGTTGAATGGGAATTCCACAGTTTATACTAAAAAATAAAAATAAAAAATAAAAGCCATTTACCAGAACAGTTGCAGGGAGAAACCAATGATATGCCAAATCCTTTCAAAGTGTGCTTAAGGAGAACTGTTCTAGAGCAGATTATACTAAAAAAAATGGTTCATAATGCTTCATGGAAGATTTCATAAATAATTAAAACAAGACAATTAAAATGGTATCTGGATCTTACCAATTGCAAAGTGCTATATGCTAAGATAATACAAATCAATTTAAGATAAAAAGTAGTATACCAAATCTTTGCTGATAATACATATAAAACTATTCTAAAACAAATTAATACATAAAATAAGTCATAAAACTTCGTAGAATAGTTCCTATTTACAAAAGTTAAAAGCCAGACAATGGAAGAGGGTTCCCTAGGGTTGGCCTCTTCACTTAAGTGAATTGATCAAAAGAATCAGGTCTTGCCATTTGCGAAATGATATATACTAGGAAACTGTGAATCACTTAGGTTGGGGTAACCCACTGGAAAACATACACAGAGATACAATCTGATATCATCAATAGATCAGCACTAGTAATAATATTTAAGATCCCTTTCTATTATAACAGTCCACGTCCACTAACTACTGGACCGATCTTCAGCCAGTGGATTGAGATCTGCAATAATCCTACTACGGATTGTCCATGCTGCTGACAAATATTTAGAAACAGAACTTACTATCAGCATGGAAGTGTCGTATTTACATAATCTGTATACACTGGTTCGGTTTTGTGGTAGCACAGAGGAATAATCCACTTTCCTCTGGGGCGTCTATACAGGGGACAGAAAAATAGGACATGCTCAGGAGTTTCCTTGCATAGGTGACAGTTTGTACATTTGTCAGACATAGGGCTATTTGACGGCCAACGAGCCGTGAAGCTGTTGACCGCCAGTGTTCCATATCTGAACTGAAGTAGTAAAGTACGGGCACGGGCTGGTATAGGGAGATCCAAGAAGCTTTCAGGCAAAGGTTCGTGCTTGACCAGCAGAAACTCTGTTGTCAGCCGACCTGACCCATTTGAGCCGAGGAATTCCTCATAGATTTTCCCCCAATAACGATCTTTGATCAGCAGTCTAGCGTTAGCAGGAATCATCTCAGGATTATCCCAATAATGGGATAAGCCCAATTTGGCCCAAGCTACTTTCATCTCCCTTAACCAGCGAACCTTTTCCCATCCATGGCAAGGTGATATTAGATCTTTAACTGCTGTCCTAAAGGGTTCGAGTTCTTCCGTTTTCCATAGTCGAACCCAGTATAGAAGTGGCCTTAAGTATGCTGTATCTTTGATGCTGTTTAGACCCAAGTCTAGTCTTAGGGGGAGCATCGGCGTGCCCTTCTCTAGTCTAGATATGTGTCTAAGGAAATTATTTTCTTTGGTTTGAAGGGTGTCCAGTTGTCTATGTAAACCCCAGAGTTCCGCTCCATATAGGGCAGCGGCACGGATTTGGACTTTGTAAATTTCAGAGATAAGAGTCAAAGGGGGGCTTACTGCAGTACTAGCCTTCCGTTCTAGCACTCCACATCTTTGGCTGATGATAAGTGCCCCTTTCCTTATAGCTGCATCCCAGCTTCCCTTATCAGATAATCTAATGCCCAGATAATCGTATTCCGTTACCCTCTCCAAATGGGCTGAATCCATCTTTATATTTGCTCTAAGCTTCTTGTTCGGGGCGCTATATATCATGAGTTTAGTTTTCTTAGCATTGATATCTAACCCATAATCTCTGCAGAATGCACAGAACTGGTTGAGAGAGGAGTAGGGGCCAGGACACAGCCCTGTCTGACTCCTCTCTCAATAGCCACTGGATCAGTTAAGTCACCATCCTTACCGCTCTTAATTTGTGCGTAAGTATTCTTATGTAATCAGGCAATATGTTTCAAAAGACCATATGGGATGCCCATGTTGGCTAATGTCAACCATAACTGGTTTCTAGGGACCAGATCAAATGCGGCTCTGAGATCAATAAAAACTACAAAAAGGTTACCCCCTCCTACTTCCACAGTCTTCCATTTTATTGTTAGAAATCTTAAAACTTGATCTATGGTACTGACTGCTGGCCTAAACCCTGCTTGCAGGTCGGAAATAGCATTAGTTTCCAAAATCCATTCTTCTAGGCGGGACAAGATTTGCTTTGGAAAAAGTTTTTGGAAGTTATCAAGCAAGGAGATTGGGCGGTAATTGGCAGGGTCGGAGGGGCTGCCTTTCTTGAAGATGGGACTATCTCTGCTCCCATTCAGGAGCTCGGGGCAGGCGCTCCTGCAGCTACTGTATTGGAAATCAGGTTCAGGTATGGGGCCCATATATCTGGGCTTGCCTTGTACAAATCGCCTGGAATTTTATCAAGGCCAGGGGCCTTTCCCCATTTCAGTGAAACAATCGCAGCCTTCGTTTCTGCCAGGGTAAATTCAATTGGGGGGGGTCTCAAAAGTCATAATATGGTTCAGTTCCCTGGTAGTAACACCTGAGGTCCCAGAATATAATCGGGAAAAGTGATCTGTCCACTCTACGGGGAGTATTGAAGCACCAGGCGAGCGGTTGGGTTCTTCACTGGCATCAACCACCAGTTTCCAAAATTTCGAGGTGCCATTTATTTTGGCAGACTCCAGGAGGGAGACCCATCTAAATTCGTCCCATCTCCTACGGGCTCTACTTAGTTCCTGTTTGTAGTCTTTCCTAGCTTTCCTTATATGATCTGACTGGTCCCCTCTTAAAGCTCTCAATAGTTTATGTTGTGCCTCCCTGCATGCAGCATTGAACCACCTTGTGTTACACTTCTTCTTGGCTTTTTTGGCAATCTCTTTAGTAAAAAGATGTTTTAGAGAATTAAATAATTGTGTGTGGGCTGCTATAAGTCCTTCACTATCTTCTAAAAGCTGAGGTATGCGTTCCATATGATCAGCCAACTGTCTGTACACAGATGCCAATATGGCTGTGTCAGTACTCACAGATTCCCATTTAACGTTTCGTCTGTTATTGGTCAGTGCGAGCTGTTGCTCATATATCTTGGGGCAGGGGGCTTCAAGTAGGGGTAATAGCCTCCTGAGAGATAAAATCAATGGCTCGTGGTCACTTTCCTCATGTTCTACAATATTCATGTCAACCATATGACCCCACAGCCGGATATCAAGCAAAATATAGTCTATCTGGCTCTTCTGTGTTCCACACCTAAATGCAGGGTGAAGATCAGGGTCCGAGCGAGAGCGACCATTGCAGGCCCGAAGGCCATGTGCCAGTGTAATATCTACAACCTGATGTGTTAGTCTATTCATTTTCGGTCTTTTGCTTGACACAGTTGAGGAATTCCCCAGTAGGCGTCCTCATCTTTATATTGTTCCTGAGCCAGCAGGTAGGGTTCAAAAGTGACATTAAAATTCCCTGTAATAAGAATAAAATGGGAAGATGATTTACAAGAGAGGAAGCTATCCAAAATAGTCAATGCGTTCGACTCGTATTTACTACCCAAGCTCCTATTATAGATGTTGATTATTAGAAGCGGTTTCTCACTAAGGGATGGTATCGATAAACCCATCAGATCGGGACAGCCCAAGTCAATTGTTTCAATCCGGCATTTAAGGGAGCAACTAAGCCATATAAGCAGCCCACCTGAGGGTCTCCCTGAGTTTACCTTACTTGCTGGGACCCAGTAACTTTTGTAACCAATTCTGTATTTGGGCTCCAGTGCCCACGTTTCTTGAAAGAGACATATTTTATGTTCATCTATAAATTTGCCCCATTCAGGAATGCTCATTTTGTTCTCCAGCCCTGCAATATTCCAGCTTAGAACAGTGTCTAGACCATCTATTTTGTCTTTGAGAACTCCAACCGTAAAGTTCCCTCTTGCAAATGAAGTGCTGTGGGGAGATTTTGTACCCTTTTCAATCGTAACTATACCGGCCTCATTTTGGTTTCCTACAGTGTCACCCAAGAAATTACTTGCCCCGTCTAGATCAGGGCATAGCATGGTCAATTCGGATGCCTGGAATGATGGAGAATACCCATAATCACTGGGGCCTGTTAAATCCTGGGCTAAATTGGTCTCATTCGCCTTACCCTCCTTGCTTGCTCCCCAGATGCAAATTTCCAAACTCTGGTCACAGACGGGAAGAGGAATGCTGATTTCCATCTTAAAACGATCAGGCTGGGCAGATGCGGGGGTTAACGGGGGATCTCTGTTGTCTGCAGTAGGAGTCTGGTCAGCCTCAGGATTACCTAACCCTATTTCATATATTTCAATATTTTCAGATATAGGGTACTTCGTATCCCAGTTTTTGGAACCTAGGGGCTGGAGTGAGCTGTGTACAGAGCTAGTTTTTAGTCAATCGATTTCAGAAAGTGCGAGGGAGCTACATCTCAACTGGGGGTCAGGCTGCATCTGAAAACTAGTGGCACCTCTGAGTGACATTGTCGCCCCCTTAGTAGCTGGTACAACTTTGTGAGGGTAGAAAGCCTGTAATCTGCCCAGAGAAATTTCCCCCCCTAGAGGGTTAGATTGGCACACATTCAAAGAGAGTTGCTGAACAAGGGAGGGTGCATCAAAGTTGATAACAATACAATCTCCCGTACCGGGGTTCTTGAGTGGACCCACCCAACCCACCCTCCTCACCATTAATATTGAGGGTACCATATGAAAAGCAAATCTAGCATATCTGTGTAGCCAGTGAATGACCTTATTTTTCAGTTCTATAAATATTTCAGAGGTGTTGGTTTTAAGTTTGGGAACACTTGTGATAACAAGCACATAAGGACAAGCTTCCGGTGGTAGGTGTAAAGTTCTCATATTAGTTCCTTGATCCCTATGCATCCGATCTGCTGGAAGGTGGATCTGATCAGGAGTATCTTTGTAGGGATTTGTAACCCATATTATTGGGAGAAGCAGTTTCGTCATTCCCCCTTGCAAAAAGGGGAGCAGTCTTAGGACACTAGACTTTTGAGGCATTGTCCAGTCTAACTGTTGCAGCCTTCACTGGTTGATATGAAGAATCAGGGCAGATCGTTCGGGGGTTATGGTCCATACTCAGTAATAAGGGGAGGCTACTGGCACTGTTGCCTGGAGGGCTCGGGGGAAGATTTTGGCGAGGATACTGTAAATCTGGTGAGGGAGAGATGGTCATCTGATTGAGCTTGATGAGACCGTCAAGTTTCTCCTCGATGGCTGATAGACGAGTTGTTATAGGGTGGAGCTTTTTGGAGAGCTCGTCTTTTATGTATTCAATTATGTGGGCAATTTCTAAACTGTCATTACTAAGAGCTTGGGCTGGTGTGTAATCCTTGGTCCGGGTAGGCACGGCATGAATGGGGGAGTTCAAAACACGGGCCCGTTTATTCTTTAGGTTTGCCTCCCCTCGTTTTCTTTTGCCCTTTGAGCTGTGCTCTGTGGTGGATACAGGCCTATCTGGAAGAAGCTGTGGATTCTGGAGGCTGTAAAACGTTTTCCAGGGTCTCTGCAGCAGACACTTGGGTGGTTGAAGGTGGGATTGCCGGGACAGGCTTAGAAGCGGGTGGGTGGAGGAATTGTGCTGCAGTTTTCGGTGGAGCCTCCATCAATGGGGGGGCAGTTAGACGGCGCTCCACCAATTCAATTTGTGCATGTTGAAGCAGGCCTTCCAGGTAAACAACACTCCTCCTTTTGACAGTCAAAACACTCATGTCTATAATGGAAGTAAGGTGCTGCCAGTGCAAATTGCACTACCTCTTCCAGGATGCATGCCAAAATATCACAAAAAAACAATTGTGGGACCAGAATATCATTATTAAAATATCAAAAATATGACATGTACATACATATACAATAAAGTAGTCCAAAACATCGACATCATAAGTATAAGTATATGTATTTAATTGCAATTAACAATATTGAGATTTATATAAAACATAAATTATTTTTAAAACAACAAGTATAATTAAAAAGTATAGAACGTAAAACACATACCAACATAAATTTAATGAATTATGAATTACAATAGTATATTAACTATATAACACAATATAAATATAATTTAAAATTATTTATAAAAAGTATATTCACATGCTTTAAAAATAAATAAAGATCTAGACCTATTTGTAAGAATACGTAATGCAATTAATATATCTTAAATGCTAAAAAAATAAAAAGAGACAATATTTAAAACAACAAAAAACAAAAAAGTAATGGAAAGAAATAACGTATTTCAAAATATATTCATATTTTTAAACTAAATATGCTCAAAACAACTTAAAAAAAATCCAGGGTGAAGTGACTATGAGTAACCTAACTCTAATCCAAATTCAATAAAATGGAAATAAAAAGCCATTCAAATACACATTTCCAATCCTAGAAACACTGGAAAATTGCATACATGGCCATAGGTGGATGTGGGGATCTATTATACTAACTCCAGTCAAACAAACACTGGAAAAGATGCATTGATGAGGGGGCAGTTTTACTATTGTAACTTCTGTCTAACAAACATTGGGGAAAATGCATATATTGAGTGGGATCAGAATTCCTATTTTAAATCCAGTCTGGAAAATAGTGCGAAAAGCAAACACATTGGTAGGAGGGTCTTATTCATTATTCTAACTCTAAGCTCATTGGTCCAGTTGCATACACTGGTAAGGGTCAAATTTAATATACTATCTCCAGTTCCACAAATGTTGAGGCAAGTGGATATATTGGGGTAGGGGGCGGATTTAGTTGAGTGGTATGCACATATTTAGGGACTGGAAAATGTACTTTGTAACACCATTCTGACAAGTTTTGGGGACAGTGTATACATTGAAGGGTCAGATGTACTATTTTAACTCACGTCTAATAAACATTGTAGAACATGTATGTGAGGTGGAGCAGATCTACTGTTCCGCCTCCTCTCTAACAAACATTGAGGATAGTGCAGACATTGATCTGTGTCAGATTCACTGCTTTATCACCACCTTAACAGTCTATTTTAGGGTAAATGCATAATTTCGGGGTCAGATTTACTACTCTATTTCCTGTCAAACAATCATTCGGATAGTGCAAAAAATGAGAGAAGTTAGATTTACTTTTTCAATTCCTGTATATAACAAACACTAGAGAAAGTGCATGCATGAAAGGGTTCTGGTTTACTATTCTAATTCAAACGCTGTGGAAAGTGCATACGTGGGAGAGTGTGGTTCATGTTTACTATTCTAACACCTATCTGACAAAAATTGTGAAAGTGCTTATATTGTGGGGGGCAGATAATTCATTAGTGTATCCACAGTCCAATATTAGGGAAAGTGCCTACATTGGGGGAGGGGAGGGTTCAGATTTACTGTTCAAACGTCAGTATAATAAATATTGGGTTAAGTGTATTATTGATTTGGGGGCAAATTTACTATTCTAAGTCCAGTACGTCAAAGACTATGAAAGTGCATATGTGTGGGTTAGGGACAGGTTTACTATTCTATCTCCAGCGCCCAAAAAATGGGAAAAGTTCATACATGAAAGTGGATTTGATCTTTGCTCTTTTAACTCCAGAGAAATAACCATTGAGTATATGTATATTTTGGGAGGGATTTAATATTCTAGCTCCAGCTTGAAAAACATTGGAGTAAGGGTATATTTTTGTGGGGGGTATTTAAGTGAGTATCGTGGAAAATGCATCCAGGAGATGGACCTCAATTGCTGATCTAAATCCAGTTCAACAAGCACAGTTGAAATTTGATATGTGGGGTAGGGAGTCTCTACACTTAAATATTATAAGAATGTATTAAATATGAATTCCGAATTTATTTTTTTGAATCAATTCAAATCAATACATCAAAATTGTAAAACACAATAAAATACTGTTGAAAAGAATGTATGTTTTTATCAAACTATTAATTGAATACCTTTAAATGAACACAATATCCCTCAACTTTCCAGTAAAACTAAAAAGGTAATACAACCTTACAAATGTTTTCACAATTTAAAGCAAATTAGTAAATAGCATTTGTATAATTTATTTTCCATTTATTTAAAATGTAATGTGTTAAAACACTGCCTACGCTATCCCCAATATACCCCATAACCAACACTAGAAATGTAAAATTCTTTATGTAAGGAAACATATAATCTAATAAATCAATAACTTAAAAAAATAATCATAAAACACAAAAATGAGTTTAACATTTTACCCAAAAAAAAGATTTGTCACCAGATAAACATTAATACCTATGTTCATTAAAAGACTACCCACCCAGTTACGCATTAAGCCACATAGTAAAAATAAAAATCTAAAAATAAATAAATAGTTGTAAAGTTACAAAACATATAAAAAATAAATAACAATGTCAGCTTTTACAAATTTGAAATATTAAACAATTGATAACAATTAATATATATTTTAAAAGTCTCACTATCCACTCAAACCCCAATAAACACAAATCCATAAAACTATTAATAAAATAATTAAAATAAATATCAGTTTGTTCTATAATTTATTGTTAATTAAACAATATATGCCCCAAATGGCAAATCAATTTGTATTACCTTCTAGAAAATAACTAAAGATGAACAAACACATAACTATTAAAAAAAAAAATACTTATCATTTTATCAATTATTAAATATATACTACATTTCCAAACTTTTCATGAAATAAAACATAATACAATACAATAGCACAACATGATAAAAAAATAACAAGTTATATACTTGATTTGGAGTTAATATTTAAGTGAACTAACCTTCATCGATCAATTTTCTCATAGAAGTCTTTTAGTTCTGCAACCATTTAGAAGAATGAACAGTCTGTCTCAAAGCTTTTAGCCAGGTGATCACGTGTTAGCCCTAAGCATTATTTAAAAGATTTGGAAAAATGAAAAGTCACTCCAGGGAAAAGAAACTATGCCCTTAATTGACAGCAAAAAAACTTGAATCCTGCTGTTTCTTCCTGAAATAAAACACATTGATCTCCCTTTAAGGAAATAAAACAATCAAGTGGCAAAAATCATTGCATATTTAACTCTTAAATCCTTGCTAGAATTCAGAAAGAAGGGACATAGCATGTTCAAGTTAGCTTTGAACATCAGCATATCCTACTCCTCATCAATAACTATTGTGCATGTTGCACCACTGTTACCATTATAATGACACATTAAACACAACTTCTTTTCTCCAATATTTTACAGAGATCTCTCTTGATCTCTTGTGCATCTTTATCCTTCTTTGAAGAAAAATAACAATTGACCACTGGAAAGACAATGGTGATAGGTCTTAATATCCATGTGAAAATGTTAGTTAACAAAGAATCTGAAAAGTAAGTGGTGAAATGTATGAGTATCTCCACCTCCCCTGCACCTTTCATTGTCAATCTAAATCTCTTTGTAAGTCATTGAAGGGAGTGGCCAAATTCACAAAGAGAACATACAAGACTGATTGGCATGTTATGCTATGTCATGTTATGTCTTGTTATATTATCTAATGTTCTGTCAAGTTATAGAGTATATTAATCACCCGTGAGGGTATCCAGGACTTTCTGCCAGTATGAGATGTTCCATAGGATAGCCATGCTGTTTATCAGATCTAACTTCTCCTCATAGAGGAAATATATTTGAAAGGTATTTTCAACTCCAAGTAAAGTGTTCTCTTTCTTTGCAATCCTGCTCTCTCTATTTTTCTCACATAGATTTATTCACTCTTTGAACATACTATCTATACAGTCTGCGCCCGAGTCATTAATATGTCAACAAAGATTCTGAGCTTCCATCTGGGAGGTATCAATTTCAAGCCACACTATTTGATAGTAAAGCACAAATGATGCCTAACTCACCCCATTAAATCCAGGATTCCACCCACAAGAAATGGATCATGCCACTGGAATGGCTGCCTGTTGTTGAATGTACTATAGAGAGTGTGCAATTCTAGTCTCCATAGCTGTTCAGAACAAGCCTTCCGAGAGAACAGACTACCTTCCCAGTTCTTCAAGCATGACCTACTAACTTGCAACAGGTTTTGCCCTTACCCTTCGAAGCACTGAGAAAGATGCTTAAACCCACATGTCACTTTGTTTACTTGTCCATTTATTTTATAAAAGGTTTTGAACTATGTTTGCAGCTCTGAATCAGCCTATCTGAATATTACTTTCTAGTGTTTATACTTCTTTAAGTGCTGTCCATTTCTTCTTGCCATTTTTGCTCTTCTTCCCATTGAGCACTTTTCTTCTTTTCTTCTATTCCTGACCTTCTTATTCTCAGCACTATGTAAGCTTATTTTTCTGTATCACAACCTAAATTGTCTTCTATGCTACATCTACTCCAAATCTTTCACAATTAACTTTTTATCTTTCACCTCACATTTAAACTTACTGAATCAGGGCAGTCTATTTGTGGTGTTTACAGACATTTCATACCAAAAGTGTACAATGCTAGGGCATTACAGTCCTTAAAGCTCACTGAGGTGTCTGCATGACTAACTTACAACTGCAGTATCAATCATGCACTATAGGCTCATGGTCTGATCTGTTCCAGGGTTACATAAGCTTCAGTCTGACTCCACTGCCCAGTCACTTATAAAGAGCATAGCATGGTCCCGAACCATAACCATTTACAGAGGTGTTTATCCCACTCAGGAATTTTTCAACTTCTCTCCATCAACACAACATCCAGAACAGGCCCAATCAACACAACATCCATAATAACCCATAACTCTAGCTATCCATTTAGCAGGTTTCAATATGATACAGACACTTGAACATTCAGTGACTTACCAAGATCATGCATATTTAGCCACTGACCAATTAGGCCTGCACACCTTATTCAACAATGTGCTCAAAAGCCACAGAAAATGAATGTAAAGAAAAAGGAAATTATGATAGGGAATGGACAAAGAAAAAGTGCATAAATTGATTGATAAACACAAATAAGGAAGGAGGATGTGTGAACATTATATGTGTTTGTGGAATACTTGTATGGGTATAATGAATGATTGACCTAAATATTAATTTTCAATCATTAGTGGGCATTCAGTCCAAATAGCTGAGTGAGTTTATTTTTACCATGTTCTGCAGCTGAAGAATGTATATTGTAACATAACGTGCTTAGCTGCATGCTCCCCTCTGCAAATTATTTGATTCAGCCACAGGGAACGTAATCCTTGGGCCCGAAGATGCTCGGGGAGGGAGACTACAAGCACCTCCTGTTAAATGAGTATCAGCTCCTTGGGATGAGGTTTAAAATCCATTCAAAACCCATTTTGACACCCCCTGGTTGCTGGCCCACCCCAGGGTTTATTTTTTAAAGCATACATTTCTGTCAAAAACTTTAAATAAATATATTTTTGGCCCCAGGGAGTTCCACCTGTGACCTACGCCACAAGCCTAGTAGGGCAGGATATCTCTACCCTGAAATTTTATATTGTTTTAACCATGTTTTTAAGGACTGGGGACTCAGTCCCTGAGCTCTAAGATGGCCGTTGCCACATCGTGGTGGCAGTCAATCAAGACTCATCTTGAGATCTGTTGGCTCTGTGAATCCTCCACGGCATACAACATACAAAATATGTGATACAGGGGGCCAGGGAGATGGTGGTACAGTTGTGCAGAATTCTACTGTCACTGCAGTGGTACCAAGTGCGTTGGCAGAGACAGTGATGACTGCCATGCCGAGCACAAGTGGAGATAAACAATTGGGTGTAAAGATTCAAACTTCTGCATCTGTAAGAATAGTTGAAGAAGCGCCTAGAGAAATTAACATTGATATTGTAAAATTTTATTTTGGTGGAATGTGGCAGGGAAACAACATAAATAGGTTACTGCACATACATGCAGACACACATAGCCTGCACACACACATACATACACACACGCACACCCATTCGGCACACACACACGCACACACCACAATCATGCACCTAACACCCCCCCTTTCTGACAATCAACTTACCTTTTCCAGTGAGGTGATCATCTGGGTGTGGATGGGTCCTGGCATTTTCCGCCACCAGCAACGCACCACAGACAGGACTGCGCAACGCCATATTATGTATCTTCAACACAGTCAGCCAGGCTGATGGAGTCAGATTTCTACCCGTAAATGGGCAGAAGTCCCTTCAGGTCACCTAGTATGGTGGTCAGCTGACCACCAGCACTGGCGGTCTATTGACTGCAGCGGCTTCGGCAGTCTTTGAAAAAGACCACCAAAGTTGTAATGAGGGCCTGAATTTGGAACAGAAGAAGAACCACCTTGAACTGAATAGGGAGAAGATTGAGAAGATTAGTTTGGATTTTGTTTTGATTATTGTTTTAATAAAATAATAATAATAATAAAAATATTATTGTTTTAAAGAAATTAAAGTATTGATTTTTATATATGTTCAATAGGTTTTTGTCTTAATTTGAAGCTAGAGTGCAGCAAATGCTGTAAAATCTTAGGGTTACTGTGAATAATATTCTAAAGTGATTGCGGAGCAAATGTATACAATGAAAGTTAGTAAATGTTTTGTGGGTGCTGACCTTCCTAGAGGGTTCATGCGCAAGAGTGAGGAGGCGAGTTATGTATTGTAAGGCATGATTCTTCCTTGGGTTAAGATATAATTTTCATGAAAAGTTGGTGTGATAGAACTTATGAAGTTAGTGACGACTGTTTTCTAGGTAGAGAACCTATTTTGAGGGGAATTTATTATGTCTGTGGAAAAACTCCTTATTTAATTTGCTGATAACTTGGGTTGGTTCATGGAACTCTGGCCCATATATAAAAGAAAGTGACGGAGTGTGACCCTGCTCCAAAAGTAGCAGCACGGCACTCTGTCAATTTCAAAATGAAGGGATGCGCCATACATGATTGAATGCAGCGAACCCTTGTGTTGTCCCCTGCACTGGCACTAAATTAAGCTTCGGAGAAACAACAAAGGAGGGGCAGAGAAGTGGGATATTCAGAGTGGAACTCCTGGTCCCGTGTGTAAGGTTCCCCATAGACAGTAAATCAAAAAAGATTACACACGGTTCCACATAATACTGTGAGTTTCTTTCAAGTAATGGTTCAATCAGTTGATGAAAACCGAAGTTTTTTGAAGCAAGAGCCCTCACTCACCATCCGGTGACATGCTTCATCATAGGGCCAGCTCCTCGTCAGGCCGGCGCTGCAATGCCTGACGGGCCCCGCACTGGGGCTCTTTGCCGGAGATCTTATTGAGAATCGAATTTAGCCGGTCAAAAATAATGAAGTGAAGGATTGGTATATAGAAAAAAATAAAAATGACTAGAGGTAATGATTAATAATTTTAATTCTCATGCTAATACCTCTGACATGATTAAAAACCAATAAACGGGGAGTTGGTGGGATAATGTCCACAAACCCCATAGAAATATAGGTAGGTATAGTTGTTATGTCTCTAAGAAGGGATTGATGTATAAGAGACAGTGCACACAGGGTCCCCTGTGTCACTCTATGTAGTTGGTCAACATGTTTCTCGCTTGTTACAGAAGAATTACCTTATGCGATTCGCCAGGACCTAATTACATACCTAATCCTTTAAATCGTGGAAATTTCCACAACTATGAAAATCAAAAACCCTCCAAAAACTAATGGTAGGGCCACATCGGGGTAGTCCAGGCTCTAAAAAATCCACTCTGATTTTAGTCAGGGACGGTCACTGCCGGTTAACCTACGCCGGTTCCAACTCCCCGGTATGAGCTAGAGTGGAGGGAGAAGTGGTCACTTACACCTGAATGGGTTGTGGCTGCCCTCACACAATGCAGCCTCCAACCCCCTGGTGTGTGTCTGTGGCCAGGCCTGGGCAAGGCAGGATCTTGTGAACAACAGAGACTCTCCTTTGAAGATTGCCTTCTTCAAAGGCCGAAAGGGGTTTAAGTAGTAGACCCCAAACCACAGATTTTTATATTTGCTTCTAGAACCAAGAGGAGCCTCTGCTAAGGAGAGGAGCTAAAGAGCTGAGGAGAAGTGCTGCCCCTGTGTGTGACTGTGCTTTTTTGGGCTATCCTGTATTTTCTGCTTCTGCCTGAGGAAGGGGTCAAAGACTGGGCTTTGTAGTATATTCCTGCTTGAGAAGAATCTCCAAGGGTTGGATTGAGCCAAAGACTTCCTCTGCCAGCACCTGGACTCTCTGCTGAGACTCCTGCCCTGCCAAGTGGTGCCCCATTAGGTCCCTGGGCCCATGAAAGGTAAAGTTGGTAGAAAAAGGATGGAAGTCCACCGACTGGAAGATGTGCTTTAGATGCACCACCTGCAATGCAGCTGAATAAATATGCTCCACCTGCTTCACTGCTGAAATCAACACCCCACCTATATCGCGTAAGCGGGATTGGTGCTTCACAGCAGGAGAAACGCTGCAACACTCATTTGCAGCTGCTGATAATGATGCAAACCCCATGCAGCATGGTTTTCCAGCACCGTTTGATCGGATTTCTCTCGCTTCATCGCTGGGCATCAAAGTCATTGTGAAACTGCACGGATCCGAGGTGCTCTGTCTGGAAATCGACCCATCACTCTCTTGCGGGGGAGAAAAACTACGCATCACCTACCTGACCGGAGATGAAATGATGCACAGCCTCACCTGTAACTAAGGAATCGACACATCACAGATTTTTCTGACGAACTGCTTTATTTTTGACGCAAACCAGGTACTTTGTACAAAATCAACATTTCAATTGTTTTCTATGGAGTAATGCTCTTTTTACTTGGAAAATTCATATCTTGTGTATGTTGGATTTTTGTTGGTTTGGGCTTGTTTAATTTGTGTGTGTGTTGGTACAAATACTTTACACATTACCTTTGTGATAAGCCTGGCTGCTTGTGCTAAGCTACCAAGGGGGTAAGCAGGGGTTATCTACATTGCCCTGACTAGAGTGAGGGTCCCTGCTTGGACAGAGTGCAAAATGATTGCCAACCAGAGACCCCATTTATAATACTTAGAAACTGTGACAGGTGGTAAGTTCCAACTTTGGTAGGAGTTTCACTTTGCTCCTTAATTTCTATTTCCTCTTTTTCACAGATGGAAGTCAGCTGTCATTCACAGACTCACTCCCTTAGATGGCCTAGTAAAAATAGACCCCATATTTCTCCATCCTTGGGCTCCTTTGCTCTGATAGTGTGAGCTATCAGCACCACACAGGGTTTAACAAAAAACGTACAGGCCCCGCCTTGTAAGTTGATACTTCAGTTAGCTCTTGCACATACGAAAAAAACAGCGTCACTATGCCAATCATCACATCATTATGCCCTGGTAATGAATAATAACTATTTAGTGCAAAATCCCTTTCCCGTTTCGTCCAGGTATGGTTGGTCTCCACACACTCCTTGGGTCATAACAACACGGCTGACATGTAACTATGCTATTGAAAATAACTAAATTGCATATCGGTGGAGATTCCTTAGGTCGGTGGTGCATATTTGAAACGTGTAAATGTATATATGTCAGACGTGTATGATTCCTAGAAAGGCAGTTCCCAGGAAACACATTATAATTGTTTTTAACTATCTTTTGGTTAAAAAAAAAAAAAGTTTGTATTTGCAATGCATGAGACTGATTCGAGCCTTCACAGCAGATATTAAAAGAAGAAAGATCGTTTAAGTAAATTCCATGGCCAGGAAAAACACGAGAGAGAGACAGAGAGTGCGCCTGTGTTTGTTTGTGTGATTGTGTCTGAGACGGCTACCACACCAGTGGACAAGTTAAAATGCCCCTCTGAAAATTCTGTTATGAAATGTAGTTTGCATTTAGTCTAACTGCCACATTGATGTTAAGTAAAGTAAAGCACCTCGTTAAATAACACCGAATGAGTCGCATTCTCTGATATTGATCTTGATACACCATCCATCTATCTTCAGCACATCTCATTCAAGTAGATTCCGCTGCTGTGTGTTTATTTTTTTCATAACTGTTGCAAGAAATATAAGCATAGGGAAGAAAATGTGTTTCACATGTAGAACATCCCCTGCAGCTTTTCTTTTAAGGGTACTATATATTTTATGGATTAAAATCGCGAAAACGGCAATCTTCTGGCTGTCTCCAGACATCAAAATGGAGAAGAGAAGAGCTCGGAGCTAAATCGCATAATAACTGCTACACTGCTTGCTGTATGGATAGATAAACGCATGCAACCGCCAGCGGAGACTTGGATACCATGAAGGTAGACTTAGTTTTATCAGTAGGTCTCTCCAGATTATCTACATGTGATAGTTAAATGTTTAAATGCCAACTTCAAAGACGTACATGCTGCAGTTCCGCACTGATCAAAAACGAACAAAAAACAAACAAATTAATATGAACATGACCCCTTGTGAGAAGTGATGAAATGTCCTCAGAAAGATGTTAACTGCTTGTTTGATTTGATAAACATTTCATGCATTTTATAGATATGATTACAATAAAACAAAAGATAACTTGCACAGTGACTAGATATAAAAAAATAAATAGGGAAGGGTGGTACTTGCGCAAAAACTCCACGAAATTCAGGAGTTCTGTGAACATGTGAAGTTAGGAACGATTAACATCTTTCACTGATATTTGGTGCCGGGAGCTCCTTCCGTAGTGCAAAATCAGCTCAAACAGCACCACATGGCTCACCACAGGTGGCTGCTTCTTGAGTTGATTTTGCTACCCCTCGAATAGATTTTCTACTCAACCGGCAGTTTTCTCACGTGAACAGTCGCTACGTCTCACGACCGCCCATGAGCGGCCCTCATCCTCCTGGACCTCTCCGCAGCGTTCCACACTGTCTGCCACCGCACCCTAGTGCAGCGCCTCAGCAACATCGGAATCCAAGAGAAGACACTAGAGTGGATCATCTCGTTCCTCGCCGGAAGAACCCAGAGAGTCCGCCTCCCCCCGTTCAGATCCAAGGCAACCGAAGTCATCTGCGGCGTACCACAAGGATCATCACTCAGCCCCACGCTCTTCAACGTCTACATGAGCCCCCTCGCAGCCATCGCACGCCAACACAACCTCAACATCATCTTCTACGCCGACGACACCCAGCTGATCCTCTCCCTCACCAACGACCCAGCCACTTCCAGAACCAACCTGCACGAAGGGATGAAAGATGTAGCTGAGTGGATGATGAACAGCCGCCTGAAACTGAACTCAGACAAGACGGAAATCCTCATCCTTGGATCAACACCCTCGGCCTGGGACGACTCCTGGTGGCCCCCTGCCCTAGGCAGCGCACCCAAACCAAAGGACCACGCACGCAACCTAGGCTTCATCCTGAACTCCTCCCTCTCGATGACCAGACAAGTCAACGCCGTCTCATCATCATGCTTCAACATCCTACGCATGCTCCGAAAGATCTTCCGATGGATCCCCACCGAAACCAGGAAGACGGTCACCCAGGCACTCGTCACCAGCCGACTGGACTACGGTAACACCCTTTACACCGGAACCATGGCCAAACTACAGAAAAGACTCCAACGCATCCAGAATGCCTCCACACGCCTCATCCTTGACATCCCCGGACACAGCCACATCTCCGGACACCTGAGAGACCTGCACTGGCTCCCCGTCAGCAAGAGAATCACGTTCCGTCTCCTCACCCACGCACACAAGGCCCTCCACGGCCTGGGCCCCAGGTACCTCAACAACCGCCTGACCTTCTACACTCCCACCCGCCAGCTACGATCGACCAGCCACGCCCTCGCCGCCGTGCCATGCATTAGAAAAGCCACCATGGGAGGAAGATCCTTCTCCTACCTGGCAGCCAAGACTTGGAACTCCCTCCCCATCCACCTCCGTCTGACCCAAGACCACCTCTCCTTCAGGAAGCAACTCAAGACCTGGCTGTTCGAGCAGTAGCGGTCCCCCCTCCCCTAGCGCCTTGAGACCCTCCGGGTGAGTAGCGCGCTTTACAAATTTCTTGATTGATTGATTGATTGATGTTGGAGAAATCTCACCAGGTGCCTTGCTAGTGAGCAAAAATCATTCTAAGTGATCTCAAATCTTGCAATTTAAAGTTGGCAAGCAGCATGCAAGAAAATACTCTGCTACACATCGGTTGGTGGAATTTGACTGGAACTCTGTGTTGCACGCTTCACTAGGAGTGGCCAAAATTCTGCCAAATCCGCAGGCAGAGCAGAATTTATCACCGAACCCTAAATAAAAGAATGTAAATGGTCACAGGTCCTAACAGATCATGTCATACCATACACTCTGTTGGAAAGTAAGGAACTGTTGAAGCAGTGTTGTCTGTACATACTGACTTTGATTATGGTATTTGTATTTCAGAGGCCCATCCTCCATTTTCAAATATCCAGGGTCTGGATCTTCCTTAGAGTCATGTTACATACCAATCTAAGGCCCTGATTTATACTTTTTGATGCAATCATGTGTTAGCCCTGACCCAGGCATTAAATAATGGTGCTAAGCAGGCTTAGCAACATTATTTAAAGGCCCTCCTCTCCTGTGTGTGATTTTTGCATGGGAGGATAAATAAGGCGCTAGGGCCTTTGAGTCATTTTTTTCCTGGGAACGCCTACCTTGCATCTCATTGACGCAAGGTAGTTTTCCGCAGACAAAAAATGACTCCAATATTTTGCCACTAGACATGTCCAGCATCAAAATATAAATATAGAGTTAAGTTTGCGCTGGATTTGAGTAAAAACAATTGATGCAAATCCAGCACAAACTGAGTATAAATATGCCCCTAAGGGTGCATGACAATCGCTTTTTCTATCCTGAGACAGCCATATCTTGTGTCATCTTGGCAAAGAGTGGGAAAGCCAATGTCAACAATGCCACAGTTAGTCCAATACTCTATGCCCTCTCTGCTCTACCCTTCCTTCCTCCAAAGGCCTTATTTATCACATCATAGATTGGGATGCACAGATGGGAAACATTACAATAGAGATGTCAGCTAATTAGGACATTTTTGTGCATTCTGTATTGATCTGTGCCCTTCTTCCTTTTTTGTCTCTCCAAGGGCAGAACATGCCATCCAGTAATGAGATCTACATGCCTAGGTGTTGCTGGTAGCCTCATGCCTAGGATTTTTGCTGATTTTATGATGAGAATTTTGCTCTTGCCCTAGTTAACATCTCCTCTTTTCCCGGAATGTCCTGATAAAGGGAGGTATGGTAAACTTGACTCTCTGAAGACTTTTATGTTTGGGCATGCAAGGCCATGGCAAGGTTCAGAGTACCTCCCTCTCTCCCCGGTATTCTACACCTGAAAAGCCATCTTTCAGGGTGATGCATTTCCAGGGATCCTCTCCCACCAGTCCCATAGTCACTGCGATCTCTAGTGTTTTTGACAAAGCTGCATCTTCCAAAGGGACTGTACTACTGTCACTCATGGGTAGATAACACACACTCTTACTTTCTGGTGTTTTTAAGAAGCTGGTTTATGCTCCCTGTTACATAATGCTACTCCTTGATGGACTTTATACATACTTACTGTCTGCCGATTTAGAAATCTGTTATTTTATATCTCAGCCAATAATTGTTGGAGTCCAAAGAACACTGACATTTTTTAAAACTGCACCTTTCACTACACTGTACCTACACATATTTTATGTGGCCACTATAGTCCTGGTTATCTCTGTTGGTTTTTATGTATTTGCATCTCACTAAGATTGCAGCCCAAACCTCACCATTGTATCCCATACACGCTCTGATTGGTTGAGCTTTTGAGGAAGCTCGCCTTCCACTTTGGTTGTACTTCCACTGATTCTGAGTAGACTATAGACCCTAAATTGACAGAGTTTGTTGAGAAGTTGCATCTTTCTCCCCGATGCACCTTTACAGCTCCCGAATGGTGCTTACAGACTCATAAAGATGCTTAAATGTATGTTGTTCCTGGAAAGATGATTCTTCCTGAGAGATATATCCCAACAATCCTAGCTGCCTCTGCTACCGGGGTGCCATTTTGTCACTCCTGTTTGTATAGTATAAATCTCAAACATGTTTGTTTCTAGGAATCTATGTTTATGAAACTCCTGAGCACCACTGTTGCAGGAATTTGTGCAGGACAATGATGCTGCACCTTATATTTATCAAACTCAGCTACTTCTATTGAAGGCCACAGATAGGGTTATTTTCTATTATCTTGTCCCACAATGTCACTTAGCAAAGAAAAGCAAATGAATGTTCCTGTGTGCACCCATACTTCCCTGAGATTACTTACCTTCCAATTTAATTTCCACCTCATACTTTTTTCTTCGCCCTTCTATTCTTTCACTCGGCCATCCTTTTTTAACTTACCAATGCTTGTTGCATTCCACCTAATATTTTCTTCACTATCCCACATTTAACATACTCTCCATCTCAACCCTGCCTGCTCCATTGCCCTAGCAAAACTACTGCTTCTTGTTTTCCCTCCCTTCCTCCGGGTCTCACCTTTACTGCACGTTCTGTTCTTGGGCAACCTCGAGACCTGATTGACAAATCCAAGCTATCTCAAATCAAATCCTTCAAACACAACCTGATGCTTTGAACCACAGTTGACTGATTGCCAGCCTCACACATTCAGCCGGATACAATCTCAGTCCAATCTTGGCTTCTCCAATGTCCATTAAAACACCTTTTTTACCTGGAGTCAGTATGCCAACCATCTCAAAGACCAAAATCATTGGCAGACTTTGCAAGAGTCTGTACTTCAGTGTTTTTCAGCTGCTTATGTCCTACTCACTGCCAGTTACAGCTATGACAAAAGTCAGCCATGCTTGGACATATGAGAGAAGTAAGGGGGGGAGCAGCTAGACAGGACAGAAATGTCTTAATACCATCCTGGGGATTGAACTGTTCCTTCTGAGAAAGGGTTCTCTTGTATTTCCAGTATCATGTAAAGGCCCCTCAAAGCTAGCCATGTACATAAAGGTGATGTGATCTTCTTCTTATTGGGCAGACATTCCATCACTAGCAATTCAGCTTAATCCAGTTGTGTTGTGGTGACCTGACCTCCTCTCTAAGGATGTCACATATTTTAGACAAGGCAAATCAGATAGGGATCATACATACCACTGAGAGTTCTTTCCGAGTGATGTCTGCCCTGACCCCACGCTGATTATCTGATGGTAAGGCTCCCAAAACACATCAGCTAATGTAAACGAACACTGGATGATGACAGGTCTAGCAGCAGGTATGTAACTGGGCCGTTGGTGGTGAGGGGGCCACATCCTCTCCTTCTCTAAATTATTCCACAGAGCCACCTCCTCAGTGCCACCTTCTCCTCTGTGATAAGTGGGATTTCCCATCACTATATGTGGCTCAACTCTTTCCTGCCTACAAATTTCTAGTCCAAAAGAAAGTACAACAGGAAGTTTGTTCACTCTACTTAGCAGTTTACATCTATTGAGGCTTTATTAATACTTCCTTACCTTTTTCAGGGGGACTCCCTCCTCTTCAAATAATCTATTTAAGGCTAGGATATAAGGGTTCAAACATAGGACTCCTTTTTCATGTAAAGTCTTATGTTTAATTCATTAACTACATTCATTAAATTCAAGACCTACAATTCACATTATCAAATTGAAAAGATGGTAACATAAAATATGCAGCGATGATTCACTGCTGTGACCTATGTATTCACATACTTACATTTTTGTGTGCATACATGGCTTCTTAAATAATTCAAGTTGTTCTCACACTTTGATTCCTAACTAGACGTGGCTCTGATGGTGGTGATTGCATGTCTGCCCCTGGAAGGTGTGATGGTGGCAGTGGCAGCTCTTCAACTCTGCTGTTTGCTGCTGTGGTGGTGCTGGTGGGGGCTAGCCTGCTGCTGGCAGCTCTTGTTGTCCAGGTGGCAGCTGTGCTAATGTAAACTCTGCTGTTGATAGCTGTGTTGAGACACTTTGTGGTATTCAGAGTGGTTGAATGTGTAGCACAGCTGAAAGTTTCCTCATCTATATCCCCATCCGTTTTCTTATAAAGGGAGCCATCGTCAAGGATATATGGTGATTAATATGCCACATATGTCCACACATTAACCTCACCCTGAATTCCACCAACATTCTGATCTGCTAAAACTCAAGCCATGTAAACCTCATCATGTTCTTCTTACCCACGGTGCTGTTAATATGTCAGACGTTTACCCATGAGATTGTGGGATATAGTGAGTTTTTAAATTAAAGAAAGGTGAAGTTACCTGACTCCCATTTATTTAAATGTTTACAAATCAGACTCCCCTGCAACATGTAACTCTAGGCGTACACACGTGGAAGAAGCACTAATATGCAGGAACATGGTTATATATGTGAGCAGAAAGAATGATTGTGGAAAATGTGGCTGTGAGTGCTCTCCCCAGAACATGACCATCATGGTATGAAATGTACATAACAAAACAATGTTGAAAAATGATTTTGGATCTACCTGGCAACTGAGGTTTTACCACTACCTTTGCCTTGTGCTGATACGGTCCATCCCTGAGAGTCCAAAGACAGATTGAAACTTCTCCTTTTCTGGGTAAAAAGTTCATTTAGGATCGGGTGAACCACTTGAGACCATGCATGGCTTGGCAGCAATGTCTTGAGACAATGTCCTTCATGCGGTCTTTCTACAGTTGGGTTCCTAAATCTAAACACTATTTATTTATTTATTTATTTATGTATTTCTTTATGTGTGTATATATATATATATATATATGTCACATTTGTTAGAAATGCTTCTCAAATTTAAAGGGGTGAGTGCACTGTACGTCAGAATCACTCATTCGCTTTATTCTATTTTGATAATCTTGGTGTCCTTTGCGCTTTGAAGTGTTTTCTATTGTTCTATATTTGTTTGGGAGTTGGGTTGTTTATTTTGAAATTGCTGATACCGTTTGAACATAACAGCACTTATCTTGAGATTGTCTTCTGCTTTGCAATAGCTATCAGGGGTTGAGCAGAAACTCTCTCAGAAGTGTTTCTTGACCTACGGTGTTTGGGGCCACCCCTCCCAAATTCAGATATGCTTTTCTGAAGCTTAAGTTGGATGCACACTTCAGTTTCTTTCCGTTTTCCTTTCTAGTCTGTGCCGAGGCACTGATAGCTCTTACAAACCCCAGAGAAATGACTTGAAGGAGATGTAATATGTTTTGAACTCGGCACTCCATAGACATATCTGAAAGATATCATCCATCCTGGGTGATTTCTTTAAGCCAGCCGTAAAAGAGGAGAATGTTTGATGCCTTTGTGAAGATTTTTTAAGGAGTGAAGTCCTGGGTGATGAAATTTACATCTTAGTCATTACTGAAATCTAGAATTAGGCATTCTAGGTACAGATAGAATTATAAAGTGTGGAAAGAACATACTTGTTCTAACGATGACATCAAATGTGCAGTGATGCAATTCTGATTCATCAACGCCTCCCTGTGACCAGGATGTTGTTGTATTTCTTGATCACTTGCCACCTGTTTCCAATTAAATAAGTAAATGGGGCAAGATCCCCAATGACCCTGTGACTTTGTTGATACAGGACATCTGGAACAACACACTTGGGGCCAGATGTAGCAACAATAGGATTTGCGACTCGGAAATTGCGACTCCGAGCGACTCGCAATTTCCGAGTCGCAAAACCTAATGCAGAAAGGTGTCTCAGACACCTTCTGCGAGTCGCTATGGGGTCGCAAAGACCCACCTCATTAATATTAATGAGGTGGGTCGCAAATTGCGGCCCCATAGCGACTATGGGCACTCACTGACATGGAGGCCTGCTGTAGACAGCAGACCTCCATGTCCGTGACTGCTTGTTAATAAAGCAGTTTTTTTTTTTTCAAGTGTAGCCCGTTTTCCTTAAAGGAAAACGAGCTGCACTTAAAAAAAAATCCGAAACCTTTTGTTTCGGAATTTTTTCAGGGCAGGTAGTGGTCCATTGGAACACTACCTGCCCTGAAAAAATATTTTGGGGTCCATTCACAAAGGGGAAGGGGTCCCATGGGACCCCTTCCAATTTGCGAGTGGGTTACCATCCACTTCAAGTGGATGCTAACTGCGACTCCATTTGCGACCGCTTACGCAGTCGCAAATGGAATTGCATACCACTGCGAGTCGCAAATAGGAAGGGAACACCCCTTCCTATTTGCGAGTCGGAAATGTATTTTGCGAGTCGTCCCGACTCGCAAAATGCATTTCTGCATAGCAAACTCCAGTTTGCGACTCGCAAACGGCAATTTTTGCCGTTTGCGAGTTGCAAACTGGTTGCTACATCTGGCCCATGGTGCCTTATTTACAAGAACTGACGCATTGCTGAGTTACAGCAGTGATGAGACAAAAATACTTGCATTTCCGTATGGCAGAATTGCATTTCGGTACGGCAGAATCCTAAGCCATGGAAGCGCTGTATTTGCAATACAGCGCACTATGGCGAAAGAATTTTGCATATGTAAAAAAAATGACCCATCCCTGTGCATCTTGTCGCAAGGAAATCTGACACACGTGCTGAAAAGGGGACACAGGGCTGACTTGTGGCATATAGGGTGACACCAACTGGCCCTGCATTACTTGTAAGTAATGGAATGCCTCAAATAAAATCCAAAAAACTACACATCAATGGGAAAAAATGCACACTTTACAGAAGGCAGCCAAGGAGCAGGCAGCAGACACAAGGACAACAACCCCACCACCAGCCATGATGTCCAGACAGACTCCCAGGGGACGACAAAGTGCAACTTCAGTGAGGTGGAGAATGACATCTTGATCACTGAGATGACAGAGCACCAATATCAGCTCTTTGTCACCTCAAAATTGCCACTAAGGAGGAAATAGATTTCCTTTCAGTCCATCGTGGAGAAGATGAACAGTGTTAAACAAGCAAAGAGGACTGTCACTGACGGCAAGAAGCAGTGGCATTATTATAAGCAACGGACAAATGAGAAACTGGAAAACAACCTGAAGGAAGCAATGCAAACTGGATGAGGAAGCTCAGTGACCAGGAGGAGCTGAATGCCTTGGAGGAGCGGATGACAGCTATCATTCCACACGCATTGGTGGCTGGAATCCTAGGACACAACAGTGCAGCACACAAGGAACAACCACGGACACAGGGAAAACATCAACAAGGGGCAAGAGGGGCAAAAAAGTCATGTTGTGCAGTGCAGCTAGCCATACATAGTGTTCCACTGTGCTGTCTGCAGGGCAAAGGGCAGGAATCTGGATCATGTCCCTTGAAGTGCCACTGAAACATTATTCACACTGCTCAGTAATATGTCGGAGAGCTCACTTAGGGTCCGTCACATGTATCCATTACATGTGTGAACTGCAGCCCGACCTCGGAATACTGGCATGTATAGTGCAATGCACAACATGAGTCACCAAAACTATAAGTCACACAACACAAAGTCAAAAACGTGGCGGCCCAATCACAAGCTAAGTGGTGCAGGGCAGCAATGCAAGTCACCTTGGTGTCTGCCCTGTTCCACATAGATAGGGGAGGAATGGTCTGTAACAACTAGACAACATGCATTCCTGTCCTCTGCCTCTACGCTGAGGCACACTGGACAGGACGGTGCCAAATTTTCGGCACCCTTGCACCATGTTGCAAGGATGCATGGTCGCAGAAAGGATTGTCCCTGTGCAGAAAAGTACACCCTCATGCACAAAAACAATAATTTCTGGCTTTGTTGTCTTCCTATATGTGATGCAGAATGCAGCACATATAGACAAAGGAAAAACAAGGAGAATAAAAGACAACACTCCTCGCTACAGCTTCCCTGGGGAAGTGTAGAAAGTTGTCACATACTTCAGTTAACAGAACTTGGAAATCAGGGAATGCAACGAAACCCATGGGTTTGGCATTTGAAATCCAGTGTCATGGCCATTGTATGCCTCCCTGATGCAGAGTAAGACCATACAGCTACTTGCCCAGCTTTGCCTCATTACACATCTACAATGCCAGGAAAAGCCATGCAAAGCTGCCTTTTCTGGCCTTGTAGAAATGGGCCTGCATCGTGCTCCACCAGTGTGTCACAAAAAGTGATGTACCTGAGGTGGAAGCTGCATGAGCATATGCCACATGGATTGCAACAACACATCATGCCTTGACGCCTGAACCCTATACAACCTGACAGAAACAATGCAGGCCACCTTGCACCATGAGTCCACTGTGTCTTACATAGGCCCATAAACATAAATATGCACTCTAATGGAAACCAAGGGTATGTGCCTATCAATGGAGAAACAGCTCACCGAGAGGGACGTTAGATGTGTAATATGTTAAGTATCAACACACAGAAATATGCCAAGAGCAGTGTGAATATGAAGTGGCATGACAATACATAGCACGCATCTGCCCTGACGTATGTGGTGAGTGCAGAGATGTAAATTGCCATGGTAGGGACCACCAGAACTCATGCCATGTACTAAATCTGATTGTGTCAGGGTTGATGCTAGTGATGCACATCAGACGACTATGCGTGTTGAAACCAAAGCTGGTGTGTTGCCCTGGTGGTCCCATGGGTGTGTAGTGCATTGTAAGTTCTGACTCAGTAGGTTGACCTGCCTCTGTGTCTTAATGGGGAGACCCTGCCTAGCAAGGAGATCAGAATGGATATGGGTACTGCAAAGTAGACAAACCAGTACACATGCTTTCCTATGTCTTACAGTGTCACACTTGTGTTGCAGCTGGGAAGCGATGACAGAGAAAAGACCATTGGGTTACAAAATACTACATGTGATGTGTTCCTGGGTGAAGATGTAGCATGTGGCAGGAGGGAGTCTGAACGGAAAATGTCTCACCATGTCACATGTGTCAGTTGGAAGATGAGAAATAGGGATCTTTTAAAGGATGTGAAAAACGAGTGTGCCGCTACAAAGAGCAGTAGTCATCAATGGTTGGAGACAGAGGTGATTTTCCCAGTCATGTAGCAAACCTGGGTAGATACATGCCACCGATTCTAGCACTACTACCATGTGGGATACATCTTGATGCACAGACCTCAATAGCAGCAAGGCATGTCAGTACTTTGGACATGGTCACACATATTGTTGGTGTAGTAGGCAGATGAGAGTCAATGTATGATCTGGGTGACATCATTGTGTGGCAGTAAGTTGAGTCCCTGGCCCTAACTAAGGAGTGGCAGAGGAGGCATGTAAATGTACAACTGAGTGGCCCTGAGTCAAAGGATGTATCACCCTATGCAGACTCTACAATCCGGCTATAATCAACTGAGTTGAGTGTCAGTGGTAGAAACTTACCTAGTGTGACATTGACCATAGCCTTATATTTTGTTCACAGTGCCTATTGTCCACCATGTTGGAGCCAAAAGTGTATCCAATTATTTCAAATGAGGAGACAGATATAGGAAATAGATGGTAAGTACATGCCCTCACACATTTCTGCAGTCTATCAAGGTTTATTTGGTGTGTAGAGTTGTGCAGGATAAGTGCTACAAAATCAAGCTTCGCCCACAAGAATGCACAATATGCATGCAGGACAGCACAACAAGGCAGAGTGTCAGTGTAAAGTGTGAAACCCAGATGGCAGGACAAATTTAGAACCAATGTCACATCACCTGCACAGGAGCAGTGGATTGAATAATGGCCGGAATGCTGGTACCCTGGTGACTAGGTGCAATCTTCAGAGTAGTGATGTCAGCATGTGAAAACACAATCACCATAGGCATCGTGAAAAATAATGCAAACCATCTTGGCAGATGTGGACTGATCTCTTCTCATAAGTGCAGGAATGGTAGGCCTTCTGACCTGTGTAACAGTGTTGCAATTTGTGTATTGACATAAAAGGCTGCCTTGTCAGTCACACAGTGGTTGTATTAAGAATGAGTATATATTACCATCTGAAAGGCAACTACAGTGCAAATTGGATTCTATACCTCAGAGTAACAGACATCCTATGCATCAATGTTGTATTGAAAGTCAAACATTAGCAAGTATAAATGACAATCAGATTACTCATGTCAACATCTAACCTAGGACACCATTAGCATTGCTCTCTCTCATTGCAGAGGATGTACCTACACCTCCTGAGCAGCTGACTGTATGGGATGACGATCTGGTTGAGGATGACAGCCTGCCTACCCTTCATCAAGACACCTTCTGGGAAATCCTGGCCTCCTTCAAAGCACCATCGCTGGGTGCTGGAAGGGCAAAAAGTGTTGTGGGGTCTCCAAAGGATCCACCTAGCACAAAGTACAAGCACCACATGCCACACGAACCCAAGCCCTGGACTTCGAGGACCATAAGTACAATTTCAACATTGTGCGGTAGGAGTCCAGTGAGAAATGTTAGGTGTGGTGTGGGTGGGGATGAGACCAAGGCGGGCACCCTAGAGGCAGTCCATAGGTGCCTCAATCCAAATAAGGACACCTCACCTGCTGTACAAGGCATCTACCTTCCTCTCTGTGGACTCCAACAGTCCCTGACTGATATCACTGGTGTCATAAGGTAGAAGCACGATCAACTGCCCTGCCAAAGTGGCACCACTGAGGTTGCCAAACAGCTGGGGGAAATACACACCAACCTGGAGTCCATGCAGTGGAAGTAAGATACATGAATCACCACAATGGATGCCTAGCACCACCGCTCAGGTGCTGTACTTGCAAACAAACAGGACCTTCTCAGTGCAGTGATTTCTCACTTTTTGAAACAGAGAAATGTTGTTGCAGACAGGGGTCCACATCTTCAGCCCATGTTGTGTGTATACTTCCGTTGCCTCAAGCTACTACAACCCCGCTCTCATGGGAAGCACCACACACATTAGAGGAGGATGATGTGGACTCACCCCTTTCAAACATAAAACTTCCAGGTAGCATTTCTCTGGGCCAAATTGCCTGTTTCTCCTTTGCCCGTAGCTGATCCATGCCAGCGTACTTAGCAACTGGTACTATCCTCAATTTGCCGTCCCACTTGTTGATCTCAAGCATTTGTGGACTGTCAATGTGGCTTAACTATTGTCAATTTGCTTATCCGCTTCCTCACTGAAACACCCCTCTCCTGCACATATGCAATGCAATGTATTCCCCATGGACTCTGCCTGGTCATTCTATAGCTCTGATACAATGTGGGGGTTGTTGGACCGAGGACTTCCACTTGCAACTTGCTCCTATGTTCACATGTAAATAAAATCACTTTCCTCATAGAGCTTGTTATATGTCTGTTAATGATCAGAAGGAGTAGATCATGCTGGATGTGCTGGCCCAATAGACCCAACATATTCTCTAAATGGAATTGTGTTCAGTAGATCCGTGACATAATTAGAACAGCGCAAGTGCAAAAGTATATGTGAACTCTTTCAGCTTCTGAACTTACAAGTAGTTACCCAAGGTTACATGCATGCAGTTCTGCAATTAACAATAACAGTTGTCAGACCAAATGAAGTGGCTGCCCAGGTAGAGGACATATTCATGGATACTAGCCTACAATTAACCCTAATGTGACAATAATTTGATGCAAGGGAGAGTATGTAAGTGTCTTTCAGAAGTGTGTGATCCAACACATTCTTGATTACTCCCAATCACATTGCTTATTTGTCCTTACAAGACATGTAGTTGCATTTACACACACAGTAAAACAGCTGGTGAATACCTGTATGTGGCTAGTTGTCCATTCACAGCATGAAAGTCACTTTCTGTGCACCGCCACGTTGAAGTTATTCCACTGCAAACGTATCAGTATATACTCCTTTTTGTGCATTGCCTAGTTAATCATGCATAGAAGCATTGTCATGGAAACACACATTGTGGGCTAAATCAAGCAAAAGCACACATGACAACTGCCACATAGTTAATAAGAGAGCAGCTTTGAAAGTAATTAACCGTTTTGTATTAATAACACTTGTTAGAAATGGGGTCTCTAGTTGGCAGAGGTATACACCCTTGTCCAAGTAGGGACCACAATCCTAGTCAGGGTAAGTCACACACAATACAAATTATCCTGTGCCCATCCTCTGGTAGCTTGGCACTGAGCAGTAAAGCTTAACTTAGAAGGTAATGTGTAAAGTATTTGTGCAATAAATCATAAAGTAACACAGTGAAAACACCACAAAAATACACCACACAGGTTTAGAAAAATAGATAATATCTATCTGAATAAAATATGGTCAAAACAATAGATTCAACAAGCACAAGTTGAAATATCACGTTTGAAAGGTTTAAAAGAGTCTTAATCCTCAGAGAAAAACAATTGTCTCTTTGTTTCAAATGGTACCTGGTATGCGTCAAAAACAACGATGCGCAGGAATCGCAGAGGAGGCAATGCATGGAAAACGAAGGTGTGCGTCAGATTTTCCAGCGCAACAGAGACAATGTGACGTTTCTTTTCATGCTGCAAGGGGCTTGCGTCGTTTTTCGGCGCAGAGTCTTGGTCCCTCACTACGATGCAGGGATATTTTGACACTCAGGGACGATGAGTGGAAAATCCTTGATGCACTGGAAGAAGGCACGGGTGTTGCGTCAATCCGGTAGACTGGGGATGAGCAACTTGGGCAACATAGATTTCTGTAATTTATCTTCTGCATCATGCTTGCCACCTGCAGTTCATGGCCTGCCAGCCTCCTCTTAATCTCTGCAGTATTTATCTGGCCTGCTGATCCACATTGGAGCTATCTCCTGGCATTGTGTGGACTCTCCATTGTGCAAATCCTGGCTGTTCTGTTGATGGTCCAGGTGCAATCCCAAGATCTCCAGCAACTGTACTGTCTCCCCCTTCACTTGTGCATGCCTTGTCTGCCACTTTATGTCCCCAAAGTGGTGAAAGGGAGGTCCCTACAGCCTTGTATTCTTCAAACTTCCTTTCCATTGTCCTGAAGGCCTTGCTCACATTCCGAATATGGTGGTATCTGTCCCTCCTGAGCCAGTAGGCTTTCTTCTGCTCTTGGATCATTGTATGTTGGAGATGAAAGACATACGTGTCAAACCAAGATGAAGTTGTTATCAATTACATGCATGAACACATATTAGCAGCACAAGTGGCATATCCAAGGCAAAAATAGATTCCTGTGTAACAATTCATGTCCAACCATCACAAGAAGCATGCCATTCTCCTAAATTTAAAATGCCAAAGTGATAATGTCTTGCCCCTGTAAGTATATTAAATGACTGCATCTGGCCCAATAAATTTATGTAAAAAAAAACAAGTGATGGACGGAATGCTGAACAATGTCAAACATTCACCCCCAGTACAGAGATCTGCGCCTAAATCCATCGTTTTTTTGCCACCCATGCCATTCCAGTTTGGACCCAGCCATATGCAAATCAGTCTTGCCCCTGTTCCCCATGGGAACAGTCCAGCCCGAAATGCCAAGCCAGGTCCTCCCTGGATTGGAAACAGGCATCCTGGGACCAGTTTCAGGGTATCACCCTTCATCAGCCAGACTAGCTTGACTCCAGTGGCTTGAGGAGCAAGAGACCCAGGTCTGGGCATACCCTTCCCACTAGGGGCAGCAAATGCAAAAAGAACAAGTGATGGACGGAATGCTGAACAATGTCAAACATTCACTCCAAGTACAGAGATCTGGGCCTAAATCCATTGTTTTTTGCCACCCATGCCATTCCAGTTTGGACCCACCCATATGCAAATCAGTCTTGACCCTGTTCCCCATGGGAACAGTCCAGCCCGAACTGCCAAGCCAGGTCCTCCCTGGACTGGAAACAAGCATCCTGGGACCGGTTTCAGGGTATCACCCTTCATCAGCCAGGCTAGCTTGACTCCACATGGCTGGGTCCAAACTGGGGTGGCATGGTGAGCAAAAGAACGATGGTGATGTGAACAGGCCAATTTGACTGACCACACTCTGCACAGCATGATGATGCCTTCTCAAGTCAATATGAGAACTTCACAGTGATGCACAAAGAAGACAGTATCCATGCTTATTAGGTTTGTTCACTTAAATCTTTACATGTAAACAGTGCACTGTAAATGAGAAATGTTCATTCAAGCCCTGTACAGAGTCATGAAGAAATCATAACCACTTCTCGCAATAAACATATATGAAATTTTGGGGGTGAGCCAAACACCCTGTCCAACCTGTGGCATGATTTTAATGCCACTGTGAACAGGCCCCTGTGGCATGTTATGTTTATTTATCAGAGTTTCAGAATATCATGGCATCCTAACAAAAATAAATATCTGAGCCTTTCAGTAAATCATTTAGGAACTAATTTACAAGCCCCAGTGTGCGACCGGAAAGTCATTTTTAATGACAGTCAGGTGGAGCACACTGTAGAGCCATATCTACAATGCCTCAAATAGCCAACATGTGTGGCTTTTGATGGTATCATAGAAATTAAGGGAGGCAATGCAGCGCAAGTCCCTGTATTGCCTCAATCTGAGATAGGTAGCCATGCCATGGGCATTATGATGGGTATTCCCACGTAACACCCATGTCATTTGAGACACTCCCTGATTTGCAACATGCTGTAAACCTGGGAATGCGTCAAAAGTCTACACCTCCCCAGAGGAGGCGTAAGGAAGGTGCAATGAGGAGAAATAACATATATCTCCCTGTTTTTCCTATTTCAATGTGTTGACACAGATATGCTAATTAGAAATTATTAATAAATGCTTATATGTTACGACTTACAAAAGTTCATAGAGAAACAAATCATAGATAAAATTAAATGTGCATGTTTGAAAATGTGCCCACGGGGTATGTCAGCCACTTATGAGAACTTGTACTTAAAGAGCTAAAAATGTGTGAAATAATGAAAATGTATAAGAATAATGTAGTAATATGTCATCTTGAGATATATAACCTGTGTTTGGCATTAATTTGTAGAATTAACTTATCCGAAGTTGTGGCCTAGTCTTTCCAGACCTCATACAGAAGCTGAATTTCTGGCGCACTGCAGAGAAGCTGGTGCATTAAACTGTCGCTGAACTACATACGTTAATAAAATCTGCTTAGCTAGAATTTTCTGCAATGTACCGAAAAACAGGAGATGAGGGACTAGGAAATGTAACAAGTTTGATGAAAGACAGCCTCGATGTACTTTCCCAGGACCCAAACAATAGAAGCATTAGCTTGAGAAGAAGATGCAACATTTTCGATACCTGACGAGCCAGATGATGAGGGCATCGTACAGCAAACCAATCAACTAATTGGAGATGGAGAAATATTAGAACTCGTAGATTTGTAAAATTAATATTATCGGTTAAAGTCGTATCTGCTGATTGACTGACCATTTAGGAATTAGGGGGATGGACTGAAAAACTCTAATAAAAAGTCATGACAAGGAACTAAAATTTCAGATGCAAGGGGAGAATTGATAACGTCAAGAGACGCGGTTCGAGATTCTGTCATTGGGCTCATGCTCTTGAGAGCCTGATGTATTGCTGATCGATTGATGACCTGAGAACAAAGACTGACTTTGTTGCTGATCCATTTTGTGGATAGGTAGCTAAAACAATGTGACTGATTAACTTTTATGCCTTTCTTTCTAGGTACCAACTGCGCTGTTTTATAGTTTTTTCTCTTAGCTAGATGTTTTTCAAATTCACGTTTTCTAAATTGTTTTTGCATGAAGTCCCACATGCTAAATGCTAATCTGGGTTAGGTAAGGGTCCTTTGGGTGACGGTGATAGTGACAAATGATTGATGGACTGATTGCTGAACTCTGCTATTAATGCCGTTATATTCATCTTTATTGGCTTATGCTGAAGCATTTGAGCATATGTTTTCTCAAGTTCTGATTAGATTATGTTATTGGTGGTCAATAATGAACTAATTCTGAGTTGATTGAATAAAGTTTGATCTAACCTGATGACTTAGTATTGTAACTAACAGGGAAATAAAATTGATAAAACATATAATTGAGTTGTGGTTATTCATTAAATGTTGATTTATTGTCTCTTGCTTAATGATTCTCCTAGTGGTTGTTGATTGATTACATTGCTAATTGATGTTCATCGATTACTACATAGCTGGGATACTCCATGCGATCCAAAAGGTTCATCGGCCTATACGCGTCCCCTTGTAAGTTTACTTACTAAGGACCAGGCGCACTAGCAAATGTATGCAGCATTCAGCAACACACATATTGATTGCACAATCATATCTACCATGTAAACACCCTTGCACCATGGTGCAAGGGTGCATGCATTAGCACATGGCAGCCAATTGAACACCAGGGCTGTGCAAGAGGACAGGAATGCGTCATATCTTATAGAGAAGGCACATTCCTAGCCTTTACTTTTGAAGCAGGGTAGCATGACTGCTTGTGGCACTGCCCTGCACCAAAAATGTCTATATGGCCCTTATTTTCTAACATTTGTGAAAAAAGACACACATCTACAAGTCCAGGCTATTTAGGGACATAATGGGTGATTAATGAGATCCCCCTCTCAGCTGACAACATCTGCCCAACGGTGTTTGAATTGGTGGTCACTCCGCTAGACATTGAAAATATGCGTCATCTGGTACTGCACCATGGCTCAATGATAAGGCCTCTCCTTTGTTGGGTAGCCTTTGCTCACCCTTCCTCCAGTGCCAATCAAGTTTGGCAGATAGCGGACCATCAACCACAGCAGACCCCTGAACTCCTCATCCGACATGTTTCTTGCTTTTGCCCTTCCCAACATATCAATGTTGAAAATTCTAATTGATGTTCATTGATTACTACATATCTAGAATACTCCATGCGATCCAAAAGGTTCATCAGCCTATATGTGTCCCCTTGTAAGTTTACTTACTGAGGACCAGGCTCGCTAGCAGTTTTTTGGTAGCAGCTTGATGGTTTGTTTCCTGGAGAACTAGTTATGTGGTGACCCATGGTTATGGTGGTAGTTTAAGTTAGGGTTAGTTGTTCATTTTTATGAGGTTTGAATTTTGTTTTTCTGAAATGGCAATTGTAGCAAAGATGATGTCCCCTTAAGCCCAGAAATGACTTTCCCAGATCCTGGATCCCGCTAGTAAAGATAGGTGTGTTTTCGGCATCTTTGTAATAGTGTAATAGTAATAGTGTGAAAGTGGTAGGTTGCGCTTGCTAAAGCTTATGCAAATCGCAGGTGAATTGTGATGTATGACAGGTAAAGTAGGGAGTTTGTGTACTCCAGTTGAGGTTTAGTAGGAGTGTGAGTACTCCGCAGCATGTGAGTGGGGAAGTTGTCGAACTTCATATGTGTGTGGCGCTTTGTGCTCAAAAATTGTCCACGTGGTTGTTTGTGATGGACGGACCCTGCATGGTCTAAGACTCCAGAGTATATTGACAAAGTGTAGGAGACACTTGGTTATATGTTGTAATCTGTCTGGTTTAGTAGGTTGATCGGGCGTGGTCAACAAGTTGGTGTGTAAGTTAAGCGAGTAAAAGAACATTTTTCCGACTGAGATTTGGCGATTCCTATGTGCACCAGGACAGACCCATTGATCAGTTGAGAGTGAAATTCGCGGGTTGAATTTTGCTTGCGAATGTGGGAGACTGAGAAAGAGGAATAGCTATGTGAGCGAAAAGGGCCATTAGTGAAAATCTGTAAGGTCTCTGAAGCGATTGTTTACCTTCCTGTAGTAAACCAGCAGGTGTGTTTTGGTTATTGGTTTTTGGTTAGTGCTTGCAATAATTTTGCATTAGTTCCGTGTGAGTTGAAGATTAGGAGGACAAGCTGCAAGACTTTGTCAGTCGCAGTGTGTGAGTGTGACGCCAGAGTGAGCCGCGCTGGGATAGGTTGGTTAG
Organism: Pleurodeles waltl; assembly: GCF_031143425.1. Classification (NCBI taxonomy): domain Eukaryota; kingdom Metazoa; phylum Chordata; class Amphibia; order Caudata; family Salamandridae; genus Pleurodeles; species Pleurodeles waltl. The sequence continues at coordinate 951,296,302 of NC_090445.1, forward strand.
TGAGAAGAGTCGCAAGCGGATTGGCAGCCATCAATAAGAGACAATTGGTTGAGTAAGCGGGTGAAAGGAATTTTGGGAGTAAAAGTTATTTCCTTATTGAATCGCACACAAATGATAGAGAAGATTACGTTTTTCAAAGCGTTTAGGAGTGCCATCAAGGGTGATTCTTGCATTAAGGCGACAGTTGGGAAGCTAACCCCACCGGAAAATTCTCCAGCATTTATTGTGATGGAGGAGCGTGGTGTCGCACCATGTCTTTGGTTAAAGCAGTGGTGCAAATTGACAGAGAAACAGGGAGCTTTAGCGTTTCCAGAGCATGGAACGTTTAATTTGAGAATTTTGGATCTGTTGCGAATTACATTATATGAGACAAAGCCACTTCCAAGACCAGCACAGTTTGAGGCTTTAGCAGTTTGGGAACTCGTAGCTAGACATTAGCAAGAGATGAAGATCCAGAGGAGAGTAAGGAAGGTAGAAAAGCCCTTGACAGAAGCAAGGTGGGATTGAGAACAGAGGAAGTGGAGAATGACAACGTTACAGCGTGTTAGGTTGTTTCCTGCTATTGCAGAGGAAGATGAGTCAGATGAAAAAGAGGATGATGACAAGAGTGAAAAGAGATTCAGAGATAAGAAGAAGAAAAAAGACTTATGTAGACGAAGAAGACTCAGATGTTGAGAATCCTATTACACAGATATTGAGGGATCGACCTCTGCCATATTCAGTGCAAGAAGGGGGTCCAAGTACTAGTTCTGTTCCGACTGCTCCAGCACAAGTGACAGGAACAGTGGGACCAGTGGAGACAGATAATGGACAGATACAAGAGGTAGTGCAGAGTACTCTTAATGCAGTGACTACTTAGGTGGTCCAAGCGCAAATACATCCACCATTGATACAGAGAATTTATCCAGATGTACCAGTTCTTGAGACAACTTCAAACTCAGTGGTGCCGTCGGAGCAAGTGGTTCCTAGGCCAATGCTAGTCCAGCCTGAGCTGGCTCCAATGTTGCTGCCTCATGCACAGACAAAGGGTTTGCCAAAGTTCACACCAATGAGAGGGACACAGTCAGATGTGACACCAGTGATGACTCAGACTATGGGAGTAGCCCTTCCACAAAATGCGAGTGTCAGAGCAGCACCAGATGCAATGTCACTGCCGATTACTGTTGGTCCAGCGGTACTATTGTTTGTGCAAAAGAAAACAAATTGCAGGAGAAGAGGGTGAAATGTCACAGAGCCTCATGAGGAGGGGAGTGAGTGATCATGTGCAGGTGATATTGTCTATGGGTCAGACCTTTGAAGGATCTAGACCATTAATGGATCTTAGTCCACTTGTTGCGCTTACAGATGCGGTAAATTGCCCTAGTGCAAGTCAGAGCCTGAAGCTTTTGAGTGCGAGTAACATCTCATTACAGGGATTAACAGCACAGCAATTGAATGAGTGGTTGGATAGTGTGAATACTCCTCGAAACACTTCTAAGGGTGAAGAGCAGATAAACCGTGTAATGCTGGCTACACAAATAAATGAGCTAATTGAAGGGACGATGGGATTGAATAGGTTAGAATCCTATACAGAAGATGAGCTGAGGTATTTGTGTCTGAGGATTACGAGAGAAGTGGGCAAGATACATCAGAAATTGGCAGATCTAGCACATAAGCATGACAAAGAAATTGAGAAAACAAAGCACTTGAAACAAAGCTATAGATTAGATCTCGAGGCAAAGGATTTTGAGCAAATAAGGTCAGCAGGAATGAAGGCGCACCTTAAAGAATTATTGCAGAGTGTTCAGACTTGGGGAGCATTAGAAAAGTGGGAAGGAAGATGGGCTAAGAAGAAGGATAAACGGAAATGAGATTCACAAGAAGGGTCTGAAGGTGCTCAGAAAGAAAAGGATTACCGATGAGGGAAATTCCAGGCGGGCAGTTTGTTCATGTTCCCTGGCACAGGAGTGATATTCTGTCATTCACAAATGATTATCCAAAACTGAGAGGGAAACCGGTTGAGTGGTACCAGCAGACAGATGGATTTATAAAGCTTTCTAAATGTTTGTGGGAAGACCTGAATACCTTGTTGGAAATAGTGGTTCCAGTGGATTTGTAGGTTGAGTGCAAGGGAGCAGTGGATTGGCCTACGAGTGAACTGGAAAAGGATAGAGTTACAGGTGCACCATCACCTGAAGTGATGAAAACATTACTATAAGGTGATTGAGTTCCTGAAGATGAGAATCTCGCCTAAGAATATTGACTGGCAGAGGATTGATAGGACAGTGCAGGAGGTGAAAGAGTCAATACATACCTATTATGAGAGATTGTTGAAAGAGTTCAAGGAGTACAGTGGTAAAGAGACAATTGAACCAAAAGATATATTGCACTTTGTGTTCAGGTTCGTCGAAGGATTGAGACCAGAAATAGGGCAAATGATTAAAAGTAATTTGATTTGCTGGCAAGCAAAGCCGATTGATGAGGTGTTGCAGTAGGCAAAATACTATAGTGATGAGATTGAGTTGAAGCAGAAAAAGCTGAAGGAGAAGGTGATGGTGATGCAAATTAAGACAGCTCAGACAGGAATGCAGGGAGCTTTAGTGCAACAGATACTGCAGCAGCAGGGAACTGTTAAGTTCCAACCCCAGATGAGAGGTAGGGGTCGTGGAGTCAACGTGAATCATGGTCCGCATTTGAGTACTGTAGTGGTTCAAAATGATGTACAAGGGATGAAAAAGATATTACCATGTCATCTGTGCAGAAACGTGGGACACTGGAAGCGGGAGTGTCGGTTGATGGTGCAGGATGGTGTTGTTCAGCAAGGTGACGATGTCAATACATTTTAAACTGTAAAAGTCCCTAGAATGAGAGGACTTAATTCGAACTTGCAGAACCAAGTGCAGAATTTTCAACCCATACAGCAGGTGTAAATGCCGCATGCTCAAGTTACACAGTTGCAACAAATACAGCAGCAGGTTCCTATGCTACCTAGACAGCAAATGCAGATACCTCAAGCCCCGATGAAACAGCAACAGATGATGCTTATCCGCAGGTCACAGGTCAGAGACAAGATAGAAGTAATGACACAGTACATCAATTCTGTTTACATAGTGAGAATGAAATAAACAATGAATGGATGAGTATTAGTTTGGATGAAGAGCCATGTATGCTTGCAGCATCCTTAGAAGTAGATCAGAGAGGACCTTTTGTGAAGGGAAAGGTGATGGTTCACCGGGTCTCATTCTTAGTGGACACAGGAGCTACATGCTCCACAGTGAGAAGTACAGAAGTTCGGAACTTACCTCTTTCAGGTAGAACAGATCAGGTTGTGGGAGTAGCAAACAGACAGTAGAAAAATCCGATCACAGATCCAGTACAGGTTGAGATTGGCAACTTCCAGGGACTGCATAAATTTGTAGTCTGTGATTCAAGTCCGGTATCTCTACTGGGAAGGGATTTGTTGTGCAGGACCAGATGTTCAATTAGTTGTTCAACTGCAGGAATAGAGGTTCAGACAAATAGCAATGATGAGGAAGAACAGGCACCTGAAACGAAGACTGAAAGCATTAACGAAGAGTACCCATTGGTTGAGTTTTTCCTGATGTTTAGTGTGAAAGAATTGCATGTAGACTTGCAGGGAACAGTACAGGAAAATGTGTGGGATCTGACAGGTAAAGAAGTGGGTTTAATCAAGGGAGTGGAACCGATTAAGATTACTTTGAAGCCGAATGTAGTGTTTCCGCAGCTTCCACATTATAACATGGCACAGGATGTTCTGATGAATGTGGCACAAATAATTGGAGATTTTCTAAAACAAGGGGTTTTTAAAGAAGCGTTGAGCAGTCCATGTAATTCATCAATAATGGTCTTAAAGAAGCCTTGTGGGAAAGTATGAATTGTGCAGGACTTGCAAAAAGTAAACAATATGGTGGTCAAGTGTTGTCCTGTAGTGCCAAACCCAGCAGTGATACTGTTTCAGATTCCTTGCGATGCAGAGTGGTTCACAGTGGTTGATTTGTCACAAGCTTTCTTTTCTGTGCCTCTTCATTAGGATAGTCAGTTTCTTTTTAGTTTCAAATTCCTAGACAGAGTCTACAGCTGGTGCAGGCTTCCACAAGGGTATACAGCAGCATCGTCTCTGTTCAATCAGATCCTGAAAAAGAATTTGGAGTTGTTAGAGTTACTGTACCAATTGACTCTAGTGCAGCACGTTGATGATTTGTTGATCGCATCCAAGACAAGGGACGAGTGTAAGTATGACTCGATTGCCCTGCTGAATCATTTGGGAAAATTTGGACACAAGGTGTCACCATTGAATTTACAGTACTGTCAGAAGTCAGTGAAATACTTAGGACACCAGATTGAGAAGGGGTCAAGGAGAATCTCCAGAGAGAGGATTACAATGATACTGCAGAGAAGTCCTCTAACTTCATAGAGAGATGTCAGAATGTTTCTAGGAATGGTAGGTTATTGTCGTCAGTGGATTCCAAATTTTGCTGAGATTGTCAAACCATTGCAGCAGCTGACACCCAAGGATGTTACAGATCCCATAACTTTAGTTGAGGATCAGATGAAAGCGTTCACTGAGTTGAGAGGGAGTTTGTGCACAGCTCCAGCATTGGGAATGCCTGATTACACAAAGCCATTCACATTGTTTTGTCATGAACGTGATGCCTGTTCTTTGTCTGTTTTGACACAGGTCCATGGAGGTGCTTATCGCCCAATAGCCTATTTTTCAGCTACCTTGGACCCAGTCACAGCAGCTTTGCCAGGCTGTTTGCGGGCAGTTGCTACAGTTGGTCAAAGCCTTTCTCAATGTGACGGAGTAGTGATGGGATACCCTTTGACGGTAATGGTTTCTCATTCTGTGGAAATTTTTGTGACAAGGACGAAAACACAGTACTTGACTGGTGCAAGATTGAGAAGGTATGAGACGAGCATACTAGGTGCTCCAAATGTAACATTGAAAAGGTGTACAGTGTTGAACCCGGCAACATTAATTCCAAGTGATACTGTTGAAATTGAAAAGGAGGAAGTCATCGAGCATGATTGTCTTGAGGTAACTGAACTGTGTACAAAACCAAGGCCTGATATCAGAGATACTCGATTGGAAGCAAATTATCAAATTGTCTTTGTTGATGGCTCATGTCTCAGAGATGGTCCAGGGACATTGAGAGTAGGATATTCTGTATGCACAATCACAGGTACATTAGAAGCTTCCTGGCTTTGAAGTGTATATTCTGCACAAGTAGCAGAATTGGTAGCTCTTACTAGAGCATGCCATGTTTCTGAAAGACTGAGAGTCACAATCTATACTGACAGCCAATATGGATTTGGAATTGTTCATGATTTTGTTCAATTGTGGTCACAAAGAGGTTTCCTGACCTTTACGTGTACACCAGTAAGAAATGGCGACAAGATAAAGGAGTTGTTGTATGCGATACAGTTAACTGAAGAAATTGCTGTTGTAAAATGCAGTGCACATCAAAAGGCACAGGATTACATCTCACTGGGAAATGGATATGTAGATCAAGTCGCAAGGTTTTGCGCATGGAACTATATATCGTTCAAAGACAAGTGGGAACTGATGCCAGAACATGTACAAGTTTTGCACTGAAAGTGGTCGATACTCTGGAAGAGTTAAAAACATTGCAAAGTAATGTTGACAAGGAAGAAAAACGTCTTTGGGCTCAATTGAAAAGTGTTCAACGAGCTGATGAGATTTGGGTTTCTGAGGAGGGTCAGATGGTCTTGCCAAATAGTGTATTGTCCCAAATGGCCAGATATTACCATGGCAGGCACATATTGGGAGAGATGCCATGGTTAGATTGTTCAAGATCGATTGGTTTAACCCCAAGATCAGGCAGGCAGCAGAGGCAGAGTGTCATTGCTGTATAATTTGTCAGCAGCTAAATGTGGGAAAAGTGACAGTGGTGAATTTGAGCCACATTGGAAGAGTAGGAGATCCATGCAGCAGAATGCGATTGGATTTCATTGAAATGCCTGCGTGTGGAGGTTTGAAATATGTGTTGGTGATTGTGTGTGTTTTTAGTCACTGGATGGAAGCATACCGTACAAGAAGAAATGAAAGTCTCACAGTAGCAAAGTTGGTGCTTAGGGAGTTGATACCACGTTTTGGGTTTCCAATCTCTTTAGAATCAGATAGGGGACCTAATTTAAATAACAAGGTGATTAAACTCTTATGTGCAGCACTAAACATCGAGCTAAAGTTGCATTGTAGTTACCACCCTGAAGCATCAGATGAATGGTACCTTGAAATCAAGATGCTATGCAGACAGTGAAAAGCTGCACGGGCCCTGTCAAGAGGCCCCTGCACTGCCCATGCCACTGGCATGGGCAGTGCAGGGGCCCCCAGGGGCCCGCTACTCTCCGTACCGCCAGCATTTTCCTGGCTGTTCAAACCACCAGGGAAAGGCTGACAGTAGGGGACTCGTAATCCCCTGGGCAGCGCTGCTAGCAGCCCTGCCCTGGCGGATTACTACCGCCGGGGCCATTGTGGCGGGAAACCACTCTCCGCGGTCGTAATGACCTGGGAAGCACCGCCAGCCTGTTGGCGGTGCTTCCGTCATTACAGCCCTGGCGGTCTTGTTAATTCACCTTCACTCAATTCTTCTTTTCTTGTAGTATCCACTTCTTCCTCTATTGTTTCATTGATGACCAGTTCCTTTTGCTTTCCTATCTGCGATTTAGGCCAATTATCTCCTTTTCTCAATCCTTCTGTTAATATTCTTCTCAGGATTGGAATCTTCTCCTTCTCTTTCTCAATGGTGTTTTCCCTTCATGGACCTGCAACAAGCTCAGGAGGAGTCGGATCACTTTGAATTTGATCCGTCTCAACTCTTTCCCCCTCTTGGTCTGGCACTTGATCTGTCTGCTTTTCAGCACCGTCTGCTCCTGGGAGAACCTCTGCTGAGCTAGGTTCTCCTTCTGTATCTGTCGAGATTGACTCTTACGCACCCTCCTGTAATTCTTCACTTTCGTCTCTTACATGGGTTATAGAACCATATTCCCCGAGCTCTGGTTCAACTTCAGGCTCTATTGGCTCCTTTTCTGGCTCAGGTGTGGCGACTTGTTTCACGATTGTTGGTGCTTTCAACAACGCTTCTTTATGATCTGGTGGACATACCACTCTCTTTGTATGGCTCGCGTGTATCCAGTTTGGAAGTCCTGCACACTTCACAGCTATCATAGTTGTTAACACCACCTGATAAGGACCCCTCCAATGTGGTTCCAAACAGGTCTTGTGAACATGCTTTCTGACAACGACCCAGTCACCGGCTCTCAGGTTGTGCCCTGGATCGCGGATGGGTCGCAGTGTGGTGGCCTGCACCTGCTGTTAGAGAAAGAGTGAACCACATCAGCCAGACCTTTGCAGTAGTCCAACACCATATCATCTGTAATATTTACGAGTGCGTTGGCTGGAACTACTGGTAACCTCATTGCTCCGCCCATGAGGATCTCATGGGGCGATAGCCCTGTCTTCCCGTGAGGTGTGTTTCTCATTGACATCAACACCAAAGGTAATGCATCTGGCCATTTCAGATTTGTAGCTGCACACATCTTTGCAATTCTTGATTTTCCCACCAAGGTCGTAATGAGGGCCTAAGTGGTGATCGAAGGTTGAAAAGAAAGAGAATAGCAAGTTGATGTTACGCAGGTCCTGAAAGGGCGTATGCAACTACCAATAAATGGCAACACGAGTTTATGTCTTTTTGTTTTGATAGAGAAGTTCTGAGTCAGTACTTTGATGTAACCTGGAGGGAAACAAGAAGCTGAATCGTTGAGCTAATCTGAAAAACCTAAAGAGACTGTTGAAAATAAACTGGAAGAGACATTGATAATCTGATTTGACATAAAACCGGATGTGACAAGCTGCTAATCGATTTTGACCAAAGAAAAGGGTTCCTGCGTGTGAAACTGAACTGTGAGAGAAGAATTTTTTATTTTTTATTTTTACTGCACTTTATATAAGAGTTACTTCTGCTTCCTGATACTTAAGAGATCATGGCTAAGTGAAATACTCAAGATAGAATTGCTAGGCGCTGTAGATACATGAGTGTTGGATTGGCAGTTATGTGTGGAATCTTGTTTATAATAATGATTGTGGGAATGTCTGTTCATGATATGCAAAGACCTACTTTTACTTGAAACTACTACACTAACAGCTTTAGAGACGTTTAAGCTAGATGAGAAATACTTGCATGATTATACTAATGCACAAGGAGGGCTTTCTTCTAACGTTTTCTATCACTTGTTGAGTGAGTATGTTGAGACAATGGATGCAAGGAATTGTCTTGTGTGTACACAAATTCCTTCGTCAGTAGAGGAAGGAGTTACGTACCATAGTTTACCATTAACCTACAGAATAAGCTGTAGCTTGCTACTAACCAGATTTTATAACCAAGAGTATATACAGTATTTTTATTCCAACTATGACATGGTGTTTTTGTTTATTCCTATTATTAGATATCTGAGTAGAGTAGCTAAAGAGCATGATATAGAACTAGTTAGAGGATTCTTTGAGCCAATACTAACATTTGGGACCGCATATGTGCATCGTAATAAATTTACATGCTTGCTTATACCTTTAGAAATGAGCTCCATAGAGCATACTGATGATAGGAGAACAGCATTAAAAGAAAAATTAGAAAAAGCTTTAGAGAAAAGGTTATTATAAAAATGATTATGCTTACACTGCAATTAAAATGCAAGGGAAATTAGCATTAGATGTATTACATGTAGGGAAGCTTTGTATATACAGGCCACGATCACGCACAGTGACACTTTATTTGTGGGAACGAGTGAATGTAGGCATGTGTTTTTGTTTCACAGTAAGTGGACTTTTATGCTGAATGGTCAGGACCCTGCTATTCCTGGGATCTATTATAGTTGTGGACTTAATGCTTATTATCGTCTTCCAAGAGGATGGTATGGGACATGTTATTTGGGGATAGTTTTCCCTGAAATTTACCAGATAGCTGACTTAAAGAAGTTTCCAAAATTGACTGAATTACATCAGAAGTGACAGAGGAGGGAAACCTCTTCTGCAATTGTGGGAGATATCTTTGGTGCAGTGATTCCTTCAGTGGGAGTCATTCTGAATTTGATCAAGATACGAAAGTTGTCTACTATTGTGGATAACATGCTGACAAATTTTACAGGGGCAATACTCCTGATAGATACTGAATTAGCCGCGGATAGAGCTATGACGCTTCAAAATAGGCTTGCTTTAGACATTCTTTAAGCAAAAGACGGTGGAGTCTGTAAGATGATTCACTGACTGGAGAAGAAGATGCAACATTTTCGATACCTGGTGAGCCGGATGATGAGGGCACCGTACAGCGAACCAATCAACTAATTGGAGATTCAACTCATAGATTTGTAAAATGAATATTACCGGTTAGAGTCATATCTGCCGATTGACTGACCATTTAGGAATTAGGGGGATGGACTGAAAAACTCTAATAAAAAGTCATGACAAGGGGCTAAAATTTCAGATGCGAGGGGAAAATTGATGACGTAAAGAAACGCGATTCGAGATTCTGTCATTGGGCTCATGCTCTTGAGAGCCTGATGTGTTGCTGATCGATTGATGACCTGAGGACAAAGACATTACTTTGTTGCTGATCCATTTCGTGGATAGCTAGCTATGACAATGGGACTGATTAACTTTTATGCCTTTCTTTCTAGGTACCAACTGCGCTGTTTTATAGTTTTTTCTCTTAGCTAGATATTTTCCAAATTCACGTTTTCTAAATTGTTTTTGCATGAAGTCCCACATGCTAAATGCTCATCTGAGTTAGGTAAGGCTCCTTTGGGTGACGTTGACAGTGACAAATGATTGACGGACTGATTGCTGAACTCTGCTATTAATGCTGTTATATTAATCTTTGTTGGCTTATGCTGAAGCATTTGAGCACGTTTTCTCAAGTTCTGATTAGATTATGTTATTGGTGGTCATTAATGAACTAATTCTGAGTTGATTGAATAAAGTTTGATTTAACCTGATGACTTAGTATTGTAACTAATAGGGAAATAAAATTGATAAAACGTATAATTGAGTTGTGGTTACTCATGAAATGTTGATTTATTGTCTCATGCTTAATCATTCTCTTAGTGGTTGTTGATTGATTACATTGCTAATTGATGTTCATCGATTACTACACAGCTAGGATACTCCATGCGATCCAAAAGGTTAATCGGCCTATACGCGTCCCCTTGTAAGTTTACTTACTAAGGACCAGGCGCACTAGCAAATGTATGCAGCATTCAGCAACACACATATTGATTGCACAATCATACCTACAATGTAAACACCCTTGCACCACGGTGCAAGGGTGCATGCATTAGCACATGGCAGCCAATTGAACACCAGCGCTGTGCAAGAGGACAGGAATGCGTCATATCTTATAGAGAAGGCACATTCCTAGCCTTTACTTTTGAAGCAGGGTAGCATGACTGCTTGTGGCACTGCCCTGCACCAAAAATGTCTATATGGCCCTTATTTTCTAACATTTGTGCAAAAGACACACAAGTCCAGGCTATTTAGGGACATAATGGGTGATTAATGAGATCCCCCTCTCAGCTGACAACATCTGCCCAACGGTGTTTGAATTGGTGGTAACTCTGCTAGACATTGAAAATATGCGTCATCTGGTACTGCGCCATGGCTCAATGATAAGGCCTCTCCTTTGTTGGGTAGCCTTTGTTCACCCTTCCTCCAGTGCCAATCAAGTTGGGCAGATAGCGGACCATCAACCACAGCAGACCCCTGAACTCCTCATCCGACATGTTTCTTGCTTTTGCCCTTCCCAACATATCAATGTTGAAAATTCCCATCCTAAACCAACAATGAACAACATACTAAACCTTCCCCTTAACTCCAAAAACTACAAAACCCCAAATGGACAGACACCTGACATTACAATGGACAATACTGGACAAAATGCACTTACAATACATAATTGACAGTTAATATACACAAAAAAGGACAGCACCAGGACCAGAAAAACACCACTACTACAGAGCACACACCAAACACTTTCACCAGCCAGCACAGACTCAAAGACTCTACATGAAAGTGGAAGGAACTTCACACTTCCTGGTCTGCAGCATGGCTGAGCCATTACATCTTTTCCAGGGTGGATGTGTCATGTTTTCTACCAAAACGTCACTCTTCCTTCTGAAGCGTCATTTTCTGCACAAAAGTGTCACTTTTCATACTGAAATGACACGCTTTAGACAAAAGCATCACTTTTGAAACGCAAGCATCCAAAGCATCACGTTTTATCATAAAGCTTCAAATTTCTGACTCAAGAATCAAAAGTGTCCTGTTACATTATAAAGCGTCCCTTTTCCTATTCAATTGTTTTTTCTGACACATTGCTTGAAAAATAGCCTATATGTTAGTTACACTTTTCTTTGTTTTGCTCAATATCTCTTTACATACAACGAGCTGTGTTGTATGTGTATGTTGACATTGCACATATGTGTGATTCCTTGCGTTCATAGTGTAGGCACTAGGACAGGCAATATATGTGGCATATACTGATATGTTATCTTCTTTGAATATCTTACCAATATATTTGATCTTTTCTGTATCTTTTCTGGCAGATTTGTTGTCTTCTTTGAATATCTTACCAATATATTTGATATTTTCTATATGTATTATGCTGGCCTTGATGTAGGTATCTGCATAGTATGCATTTTTGATTCACATATATTGACCTCCTATGCAAATGGCATCCTTATTGTGATACCTCAATGTGGCCATATTAGAAGATCTTATTATCTGTCTGTGATGTGTTATGTGTACAATACACACTCATAAAATGACATATGGGGCCTCATTCACAAAATTTTGGTGCAGGGCAGCGCCGCAAGCCTTCCTGCTGTGCTGCCCTGTGTAAAAAAAAAAGGTGAGGAATGCGCCATATCTATAAGATCCAGTGCCTTCCTGTCCTCCTCCACAAAGCAGGTGCACATTTAGCTGTCAAGCGCCAGTGCAGGCACCCTTGCACCAGATAATTGTTTTTGTGCAGGAAGGAATACCTTCCTGCACAAAAAGAATCAATGCATTTTTTTTTCCTCCTCATTGCACCTCCCTTACACCTCTCCTGGGGATGCGTAGGCTTTGATGCATTCCCATGCCATGGGTGCTAGGTGGGAACACCAACGGTAACGCCCATGGCACGCCTTCCTATCACAGGGTGAGGCAATGCAGTGACTTGCGCTTCTTTGCCTCTCTTAATATCTACAAAGGTGGCTTTACGTGGTCTTGTAGATATGGCTCTGCAGTTTGTGCCACCGGACATTTCAGTGGTGCACAAGGACTTGTAAATAAGCCCCTCAGTCTTTGTACACTGTTCCCATTTATACTTCCTTTGGATTGTGATAGGGTGTCTGACAGTGATAGTATTTACCAATTTACAGACTATGGCCCTCATTACACCCCTGGCGGTTGGTGATAAAGTGGCAGAAATACCTCGAACTGGCTGGCGGTAAGTACTGCCAAATTATGACCATGGCGGTGATATCTCTGATAGACAGCCAGTGTACCACACCGACTGCCAGGGCGGAAACAACAGGCACCACAGAGGTAGCCAACAACAGCCATGCGGAAGACAAAGTTCCGCGCACCATCTTATGACATGGCAAACCACCACTTTTTCCGGGGCGGTACTAATGCCATCTAAAGCCTGGCGGAAACAGTGCTCAGAAGTCAAAGGACTCACCACTGGAGACACAGGGAAGAACCACGCTGCCATGGAACCATAACTGCAAGTATTTCTGATGACCTTCTACGTAATTTTCCACCATGAACACCAATGACAGCGAAGATGATGACGGTTAATACAGCCGCCTAGCACACAAGGGGGACGACGACAGTGACACACACACACACACGCACAACACACACACGCCATACACACAACCAGCTGCACAAGAAAAAATGTATCCCTGAAAATTGGTTGAATAATGCAAGGATAACAGCAATTGACTAAAGTGATTGTAATAAGATCAACACCAAAAATAATGAGTCGATGTGGCAATGCAACAGATAGGTACAAATGTACAAAAACGGGACACTGCCCAGTTCACAGTTCACAGATCTACATGGCCACAGGGCAACGTCCAAGGCCCCACTAGATCCCTGCACCAATACGGAGAGAACACTGCATCATTTGGCAAATAGGCAGCCACCTCAGGGGAAGGGGTACCTCAGCCGGATGCGGAAACAAGACCACTGGTGCTGGAGGGGGCAACATGCGCTGTGCTTGGTCTTGGGGAGTGCAAGGCCACAGTCTCTCAGGTGGGTGACTTGCCCACTGGTTCTGGAGGGGGCAACATGTTCTGTGCATGGTCCTGGGGAGTGCAAGGCCACAGTCACTGGAGTGGGTGTCTGTCCCACTGGTTCTGGAGGGGGCAACATGCCCATATCACTGTCCTGGGGAGTGAAAGGCCACAGTCTCTCAGGCGGGTGACTTGCCCACTGGTTCTGGAGGGAGCAACATGCTCTGTGCTTGGTTCTGGTGAGTGCAAGGCCACAGTCTCACAGTTGGGTGACTTGCCCACTGGATCTGGAGGGGGATCATGCCCTGTGCTTGGTTCTGGGGAGTGCAAGGCCACAGTCTCTCAAGTGGGTGTCTTTCACACTGGTTCTGGTGGTGGCAGGCTGCACAGCAGACCATGGAGGCTGTATCATATGGCGTCCGCCGGCGGTGACAGCTGCACTGTGGTAGTGGTTGTGGGAGGCTCCTGCTTAGCCCCTGCACCCTTCGATGGTTGCACTGTGGTGGTTATGAGAGGCTCCTGCTCAGCCCCTCCACCCTCAGATGGCTGCACTGTGGTGGTGGTGGTTGTGGGAGGCTCCTGCTCAGCCCCTGTACCCTCCGATGGCTGCACTGTGGTGGTGGTTGTGGGAGGCTCCTGCTGAGCCCCTGCACTCACGGATGGCTGCACAACCACAGCTGGCGGTGGGGGCTCTATGACAGCTGCTGGTGCAGGCTCCTTCCCCTTCTTGCTGGCTGGTGCAGGCTCTTTCCCCTTCTTGCTGGCTGGTAAAGGCTCCTTCCCCTTTAGTATTTGTGGCCTGTAACCCTTTCCACCACAAGTAGGTGCTGATAAAACTGGGCCCGTGGACTGTTTGGCTGAGGTGCTTGGCTGGGTCCCTGATACCCTGGCCATACGTGAAGGACGGGGGGAGAGGGGTAGGGGAGAGGTCAATCTGGGAAAGGAAAAGCTTCTAAGGGGCAATGGGGCAGGAAGAGGAAGAAGTAATGGGAGTGGAGGATGAGGGAGTGGTTGTCGGAGGTGTATGTCTGCTCGATTTGGGAGCAGATGCCTGGGTTGTATGCTGTTGTGAGGTGGATGGCTGTTGGGTGTTTGAGTGCTTACGTTTGTGTACTTCAGGAGGGGAGGCAGACTGGGTGGGAGGTGACACAGGGGACATTTGCATGGAAGTTGTGGAGTTGTCTGCCATTAAGGTGTTACGCTTGGTGTGGTGATGATGCTGGTAGTGGATGTAGATGTAGTGCATGCAGGTGTGAGTGTGGACGTAACTGGGTGGGAGGTGGAGGAGGAGGAGAGGGAGACAGTTGAAATAGTGGATGTTGATGTATCAGCAACTGATTGGTGTTTGTGTGAGTGCCTGTGGGATGAAGTGTGGTGCTTGTGTTTGCCTGTGACACTCTCGGTGTTATCTTGTGTGCATGCTTGTCTAGCTGTGTGCTTTGGATGGGTTGGGGTTGAGGAGAATGGGACTGGGAAGTGGAAGTTGGAGGGGGTACGGTTGAAATAGGGACAATGCCTGCCATCAGAGAGGAGGCTCTCTGATGGCAGGCATTGTCGATCTCTGTTGGGCATGCCAATCCAGTGTGAATGCCCTTCAGGAATGCATTAGATTGCTGCATCTGGGCTGCCAGCCCCGGGACACAATGGTTGACTGCCCTACAGAGATGGATCTCAGGAGGTAAATAGCCTCCTCACTCAGGGCAGCAGGGCTGACTGGGGCAGGACCTGAGGTGCCGGGGACAAAGTAGATGCCCACCCTCCTGGGTGAGCGGGCACGGGCAACTTGCTGAGGGGATGCTGGAAGGGTGTTGCTGGTAGGTGGAGTGGCGGCTGTACCTGTAGCTGGGGTGGTCACAGAGGTGTCCCCCACCACCAGGGAGCTCCCGTCGGAGGAGGTATCTGAGTCTATATTTTCCCCTCCAGTCTCTGCCATGGTGCTCCCCTCGCCCTCCATCCCACTGGTGCCCTCAGCGTTGGTGGACTCTGCCTCCTGGGTCCTGTAGGATACAGCTCCCTCTGTCGCCGGTGCCTCTGGTCCTCTGCTAGATGATGCTAATGCACATAAGGACAGGATGACAAAACAAGAAAGGGGGGGAGACAAAGGATACACTGGGTCAATGACTGCACTAACACCATAGTTAGCGTACACAGCACCCTCACACACAGGGGACAGGCCTAAGCACTATGCATTGCACTACCAGTGATATTGCTAGCCACCAAGGCATGAGGAGGAGCACACGCTGCCAACTGCAGCACACCCGGGACCAACGCAGCCCTGACCAGCAGTGGCTGCTAACAAGCTAGGTAGGCAGTATTGCCCCTTCAGAGCTTTAGCCATCAGAAGACCTATGCTGCTATTTCTGGCCTGGCCTTTGGGCACCCACTGACACACACCCACCACCCAGATACCACCCCTCCAGCCGTTTCCTTCAATGATGGGCACTGTACTCACCCCCTTGTGGCTGCTGTGATGCCCTTAAGCACCCATTCAGTTCTGGATAGGCCACCACCAGTATGCGGGCCATCAGGGAGGTCAGGGTTAGACGGGCACCACTTCCTCATTGGGAGGCCATCCCCAGCTGTGCCTCCGCGGTCTTCCATGCCCACCGTCTCAGGTCCTCTCACCGTTTGTGTCAGTGGGTGCTCAGCCTGCCATAGACCCCCAGGGCCCGCACCTCCTTGGCGATGGCATGCCATATACCCTTCTTTTGATGGGCGCTGACTTCCAGAGGCAATACAGACAGGAGAACTCCATTAGACAAACAGTCCAGCCTGTAACACGAATGATACACCATACCAGTTTCCATCACTATTGGCACACACATAGCCCAGCACTCAACGTGTACCCAGCCAAGAGGACATCCCTCCCCCTTACACAATGCCTTCACACACACCTCCATACATTCATGCCACATGCATCGTGCCCACAGTGTACTCACCTGTTGGTCTGAAGGCCCATACTCCAGTCTGTACTGGGTAGGACCCCATCCACCAGTCTTCCTCTGAAGTGAAGGCTGGGACCCTTTGCCGGTCACACGGGTCATGGTAGGTTCCAGACACAGGTCTCAGCAGCACATGCAGTGTAGTTCCTCTCCTATGATATGTCAGGAAACAATTGAGGAATCAGATAGAAAATGGCGGTCACGTCCACGGCGGTGCATTCCGTCACCGCAGGCGTAGATCACCATTGGCCACTGTACCCCATAGGGCCCAATATTAACTAATGAGGAATTGCACAGCGGTTCCCGAACGCGTCTCGCCACGACGCACAACGTCAGTGGCATTACCTCACTTCCACCTGTCTCTCCATACAGGACAGGCAGACGCCATTTCAGGGAAGGGGCAGGCCTATGGAGTACTGCTGTGTCAAAGGGGAAATAGGCACACACTTGACAAATCACACTGTCCCATAACATGTTTACAGGTTGCGGACTACTGTTGTTGCTCCATTGTTTAGTTTGTGACAGCTTCCTCACTCTTTTGTCCCTTAGATACCTACTGTTGTGGATGAATAGGAGATGGAGACATACCCTGTGTACAGACCCCTGGTGGACTTGGCTACACTGGAGGATAGGCACATTATCCTCACCTATAGACTGGATAGATCCACAATCACAGAGCTGTGTGCCCAATTGGAGCCTGACCTGATATCTGCTATCCGTCAGCCCACTGGGATCCCCCCTCTTGTGCAAGTGCTATCAGTTCTCCATTTCCTGGCAACTGGTTCTTCACAAGTGACAGTGGGCTTGGCAGCAGGAATGTCACAGCCAATGTTCCCAATAGTGCTGACAAGAGTGTTGTCTGCCCTGATAAAACACATGTGCAGCTACATTGCATTCCCCAGGTTGAGGATTTGGTCACTGTGAAGGCCGGGTTTTATGCAATGGGACATATCCCCAATATAATAGGGGCGAATGACGGAACATATATTGCATTCCCCCCCCCCCAAGAATGAACAGGTGTTCAGGAATGGTAAGAGTTTCCACTCTATGAATGTGCAGATGATAAGCTTGGTGGACCAATATATCTCCCACGTCAATGCTAAGTATCCAGGGTCGGTGCATGATGCCTTTGTCCTGAGGAATAGCAGCATCCCAAATGTGATGGCCCAGCTACAGAGGCACAGGGTGTGGCTGATAGGTGAGCCCTGGTTCCCACCCAGTATATGTTGGTGTATGCCTTTGGTGTTGCTCATATGGGATAGTGTGTGGCTAAATGTTGTCGCTCAATATTTGCAAGTGACTGGTTATCCAAACATATCTTGGCTGCTGACCCCTGAAGGAATGCCAGGACAAGGGCAGAAGAATGTTATAATGAGGCACATGGACGAACCAGAAGGATAATTGAAAGCACCTCTGGCCTCCTGAAGGCCAGGTTCCGTGCCTCCATCTGACAGGTGGATCCCTGTGCTACTCACCAAAGAAGGTCTGCCAGATAGTGGTGGCATTCTGCATGTTGCACATCCTGGCCCTCAGGTGGCCTGTCCCTTTTCTGCAGGAGGAGGAGACTGGAGATGCCCCTGTGGCAGCAGTGGACCCTAGGGACAGTGAGGATGAGGAGGCAGAGGATGAGGATGTGGACAACAGAACAACGGTAATCCATTAGTACTTCCAATGACACACAGGTGAGGCAGTGCAACTTTACATTTCATTGACTTTGCTTGTATTCTGTGTGGCATTGGTATGCTGGTATTTCTCACTTCTATGCCCACTTACTGTTACCTCTGGCTATTAATTTTGCAGATGTTGGTGATTTGACAAATACCCCTGGTGTGATCACAACAGCCAGCTACAGATCATTGATTCTATGTTCATTCTATGTACAGTTCATTTGCAAAGGTTGTACCTGTTTCTATCCATACATATTTGAAATACATGACATACTTGAAATCGATTTTTATCCAAGGGTGTTTATTGTAGTGCTAATATATAGAGGGGGAAGTGCAATGGGATGGGGTGATGATGGAGGAAAGTCCAGGGTAATTGTTCCAGTCCATTTGTAGCACAGGTGCATTGTCCAAGGGGATATGGGAAGGGGAGAAATGGCAGTTCAAAGTGGACAGGGTGACTGAGTGGGACACAAGGGGGACAATCAGGAGAGTCTCATTTCCTGGTGGGGTCCTGGCAAGTGTCTCTGGCTTATGTCTGGATCGCAGGGAACGTTTGCGGGGTGGTTCATGTTCTGCAGGGAGAGGGGTGTTGGTGGCCTGTGAGTCCTGTGGCATGGCCTCCTGGCCACTAGTGGCAGCGAAAGTGGAAGGCTGTTCAGATGACTGGCTAGGGGCAGGGGCCCCCTGGTGTGACACTGCCTCCCTCATGATGTTGGCCCTTTCTGCCAGCACCCGTGCTATGGAGATCAGGGTATTGTTGATGGCCTGCAAGTCCTCCCTGATCCTCTGATCTGGCCCATCATGTCCTGGGAATGTTGATAGGCTCCCAGGATCTCAGAGAGTGCCTCCTGGAGAGTCAGTTCCCTGCTCCTGTCCTCCTCCTGGTGCATAGCATTCCTCCCAGTGTCCCTGTTGCCTGTGCCTCTGTCCCCTGAACGGTGTGCCTACTGCCACTGACCCAGGTCCCTGATTGTCTTGTGTGCGAAATGTGGCCTGGGGTCCCTGTACAGGTGGCAACACTGATGATTGACATGTCCTGGGGAGAGAGGTGTGGGTAGGCTGGGTTTGTGCTGTGGTGTTGTTTGCTGATGGGGGAGGCTCTGTGGTGATCTGTGACTGGACTTGGGTAACCAGCTGTCCAGTGGTCCCTGATGGGCCAGGTAGATCGTCCAGATCCTGAAGACCAGAGTTACTGTCATCACTGTGGGCCTCTTCAGTTGGGGGACTGGATAATGCTGGCACCTCCTCTCCAGTGACATTGGCTGGGGTACCTGTGGAGATGTAAATTATGTGTTATGGTTAATGTGTATGGCATATTGCACATCCCTGGCTTCCCCTCTGTGGTTGGTGTTGCCCTGCCAGCTTTTACTTGTGCATGTTGGTGTATGGTGGAATTGTTAGTTCTCTATGCTGTGCATGCTTTAGTGATGAGTGTCCATGCAGGGCTGTGAGGGGTGTCCATGCATTGTTACAGCATGCAGGGCTTGGCACTGGGATTGAAGGGATGTGATGGTGGAGTGTGTGAGATGGAGTGGAGTGATGGGAGTGAGGGTGAGGGTATGTGATGGCATGCAGGTAGGGGGGTGATAATAGTAGAAATTTGACTTACCAGATTCCAGTCCTCCACTGACTCTGGGCAGGCCCTCAGGATGCAGTAATGCCAAGACCTGCTCCTCCCATGCTGTGTTTTGTGGGGGAGGCAGTTGGGGTCCACTGCCAGTCCTCTGGATAGCAAGCTGGTGTCTTGCTGCTATGGAACATACCTTCCCCCGTAGGTCATTCCACCTCTTCCTGATGTCGTCCCTTGTTCAGGGGTGCTGTCCCATGGAGTTGACCCTGTCCATGATTCTCCACCATAGCTCCATCTTCCTGGCTATTGATATTTGCTGCACCTGTGCTCCAAAGAGCTGTGGCTCTACCCTGATGATTTCCTCCACCATGACCCTTAACTCCTCCTCAGTGAACCGCGGGTGCCTTTGTGGTGCTGTGGGTGTCATGTGATGTGTGTTGGTGAGGGTGTGTTGGGTAATGTATTGGGGTGTGTGAAGTGGGGTGCGTGAGGGATGTATGGATGTATGTGGTGTGTGCATGTAGTTGTGTCAGTGGTCTTGGTGTCAGTCTCATGCAAGTATGATGTACACCCCCTTACATGTGCACTGTGTGAGTTACCACACACAGATATGTCCATTGGGTCATTCCTAATTTTCTGTTGTTGGGTCAGTCCTGTACTTCATATGTACTTACCAAACAGTAGACCATTCCCATATTGGCCATTCTGGAATCTCTCGATGATCGATTGGTTGAAAAGAAGTGTGCCATACACATTCCCAGGACATTTTGGCCAGAACGTTGCTAAACAGGTCATGATGATCTACAATAGAATGTACATTCATGGAGTGCATGTGTTTCCGGTTCCGATATAATTGTGATATGAAAAAATAATTGCACATATGTGCAGTCCATGGCACCCAGTAGATGTGGGAATCCAGAGACAGCATAGAATCCTTGTTTGATCTCCAGCTGCTGTTGTTGGATGTTGGGCAGAGGAGGTGCTGAGATATAAGGCATATGATGGGATTCAGAACAGTGTTGTGGAAAGCTGAGAAGGATGGCTAGGAGACACCAGCCACTCTGGTTTCGTGATCTGCAAAGACTCCGACACCAACATGTGGAGTACAGCCATGATCTTCAACTGTGGTGGGATGTTGGTGTACCACCCAGGTGGGGTTTGGAACCTTGGTGCTACCTGATGCAGCAACTGGATAGTTGATTGCCTCCGTAGCCAGTAGTGGGTCATGACCTAATTTTTCCTTTTGTCATGGAGGCCAACCTGCTGCTGATATACGTGCTTCCTTCTCCTGTGCTGCCTTTGGGGGAGGGTGGGTGGAGGTGCGTGTGTTTGGGGTGGTGGGGCTTGTGGTCTATTGCATGCCACTCCCAGCTGCAAAATGATGAGTTCCATGTTGTAGATGAGCATACCAGACTGTTCTGTCTGACTTCTCTTTATATTACAATGCCAATGTATCATTTAATATGCCTGGGATACTGATGCACAGGAATTTTGAAGCATTTGTAAAATTGAAGTAAACTTCTATTTAATGCGTCACATTTCAATTTCCTTATAAATATTAATGCGTAATTTTTGTGGCGAAACTTATGCAGGAATGCCTATCTTGCATACATTAATTTTAATGTGATGCAGCCAGATCAAGCTCAAAAACATTTTGACACAGAACAACTAAAAGTGACGCATCAGCTTAGATGTGTCACCTTGTAAATATGGAGTACTGAATGCGCTGCCAATGTGTCAACCTTTTTGACACATTGGCGGTGCAAGCTCTTTGTTAATAAGCCTTATTCTTTCTTGAAAGCACTTACCAGCACTAAAGGTCCTCCACTTTTCTATAACATACTGCAATCCGTGTACTTTATTTCAAGAGTGGAGGCTGGATTTTGACAGACTTTATTTACTTTGTGGCACAGTAGCAATAACGAGGTAAACCAGTAAGGCCTTTTTTATTTGCTTTAGGGACTTGGCCTAGCTTCAGGCATTCTCCCACCAGTCTGCATGCAGATGCCTCTAGAAATATCCCTGCTTGCACTATCATACCCTGTTCTTTGCTGTTATTAAAGTGATGAACATGTCCATTCAGTTCACTCAATGGCCACATAGAGGCAGTGTGAAGTCGGGAAAACATCTTGCAACTTAGGTATCAATATTTAAACAAAAAAACGGAATGGAATTGAAAATAATACTGCAGTTCTTCTAGGCCAGAAGAATCAATCGCTAGGGAAGTGGGACTTCTGGCACAGGGTATCACCAGAATGGAGCTGCTAGAGTGGGGCTGCTGAGCAACTGTTGGACTGTCATTCAGGGCTAAGGATAGTTCAAAGTGATACCAGGCAAAATTATACTTTACAGTTAAGAGGCCTGTTAATGGTTTTCATTGTGTTGGACCTGTGGTACCTATAGTGGGCCTGCAGCACTTATTGAGCTACCCACTTATGTAGCCTTTCAAAAACATACACTGCAGCCTGTGTGTGCAGTTTTAAGCTGCCATTTTGACCTAGCAAAATAACCCTTTTGCCAGGCCAAAACACTCCTTTTTAATACATATACACAGTTGTATGATGGAACACCACACGTGCAAACCACGTATGCCTGAACAACGCAATCAGAACAATGTCCACATTGTTACCATGCATGCCTTTATGACGCGTGCCTTTGAAACAATTTTTCATTGTAAAACCATGCCTAGTAAAGGCATGTGTGGGAACGCCATGTGTGGTTCTAGCATTCCAACCCCCAACCGCCCTAAAAACATAACTGCCCTGACCCCCACCCGCCCTTAAAACATAACTGCCCAGACCCCTCCGCCCACCCTAAAACATAACTACCCTGCCCCCACCTGCCCTAAAAACCAAGTACACCAACCCATCCCCACCCACCCTAAAAACATAGCTACCCTGACCCCCCAGCCCCCATAAAAACATAACTACCCCAACCCCCACCACCCACCCTAAAAACATAACTACCCCAACCTCCCACCACCCACCCTAAAAACGTAACTACCCAACCCCCCACCCTCCCTAAAAACATAACTACTCTGACCCCCCCACCCATCCTAAAAAAATAACTACCCTGACCCCCACCACTACCCTAAAACCATAACTACCCTGATCCCCCACCTGCCCTAAAAAACCTAGCTACCCTGACCCCCCACCAACCGCCCCAAAAACATAACTACCCCGACCCCCACCTTTTACAAAAAATAACCACCTCCCCTACTCACCCCTAAAAACTACCCTCAAACCCTGCCCTAGCCCCACTTACCTGACCACATCCTCTCCCGATGCACTCACCCTTTTTCTCTGCCTTAACCACACACATGGGTGGTTAAGGCAGAGAAAAAGGGAGTCGTTCCGGACGTTTCCCCATATACACCATCCCTAGGGTAAGCTCTAAACAGCCCGTAGGGCATGTTGTGTATTCAAAAAAGTAATGCCTGCTATCTGTTCCCTGGGTCACATGACTAGGAGTAGTTGGCCTTTGTGTAATCCTCCCAGACAGCCACACATTAGAGGGTCTGGGTGTTGGTAGGATTGGACATCCAGAATTGAGGGGGGGGGGGGGCAGAAGTATCACCTGTCACACTTGCACTTCAAAAAACCTGCCTCAACTCACACACACACAGGACTCCACACTAGCCTAATATGCCTTCAGACAGACTGGGACCAGTCAGGGAGGCAGGATACTTCTGTAGGGAGGGAGACTCCAGAAGCTCAAGGTTTAAAAAGGGACTCTCAGACCCATTGTTCAGTACATTGCTACACTTGTGGGTGCTACAGAAGAACTTCTCAGCTGCCCTGTTGCACTGGACCTACCTAGACCTGTAAATGAACCTGCCTGAGGCCTTCCCTGCTGTATGAGAAGGAAGACTTGGCCTTCACCCTTAATCCCAGGCCGAAGTGACTCCAAGGGTCATCTAAATTACCTCCTGTTCTGAGCTACAGGGACACAAAACGCTCCAGAGTCCTCGCTGCAACTGCCCAGCTGAGCTCACTCCACTGGACATGCCTAGACCTGCACCTAGGCCTGCCTGAGCCCTGCTGGCATCTGTGGCAGTGAGTTCCTGATCCCTAAGCGGTGCCTCCCAGGTCCTGGAGCCTTGGTGTGACACCATTTGAGCTCCTCCTTGAAGAAAATGAGAAATCCTGACATTTTTGGCTCTTCATTACCATGAACAGGCCTGTTAATGCCAAGATCTTGCTGCCCACACCAATGGCCGACACAAAGCTCTGGTGAACTCGACTCTTCATTCTACAGCTACCGCCAGTATAGACTGGCAACACGAGATCTGCACTTCGTGCTACAGCAACCACCACCGACGACTGGCAATGCAACACCTACAGCAGTGGCAGCTTGGGATGAACACTAATACAAATTTCCAACACAGGCTGTCCATGACTCCTATGAGGGTGTTTGCCCTACAGAGACAATTATCAGTGATGCCCATCCTGTTCTTCGCACAGCAGCAATGACCATTGTCAACACTTTCCCTGCACCTCAAGGCTTCCTCCCGAGTGAACAGAACTCTTCACACTGGGCTTTAAAAGGTAACTTTATAAGTGGGCATTACCTGATCCCTGTACCTGGCACATGTTCCATCATAGTTGGCCTGAACTTGGGACTTTCACCTGGTCTCGTATGAGCAGATATCTGTGAGTGGCGCTTTGTGCTTTTGGGTGCTATACTTATCTCACATTCTGAAATTGCATGTGTCTGGTTCTACTGATTGGATTTTTGATGTTTGGGTGTCAAATAATGTATTACATTTTCTAAATTGGTGTAGGATTTTTTGTGCTGTGTTTTAACTTTTTTACTATTTCTGTGCTACATAAATACTTTACACTTTGTCTCTTAGTGATGTCTGACTGTATTTGTGCCAAGCAACCAGAGGGTTAACCACAGGTTCATTTAGTGACTTTTTGTGGTTCACCCTAGTAAAGATTATTGCTGTTGCTTAAGTAGGGTTTCACCCTGTCATCCAACAATCAATTTCTCACATAGTGCATATGCTATGTGAAAGATTTAATTTGTCTATGTAGTATTTTAAATTTTTCTTATTAAAATTAGCTATTGGACAATTTACAACATGAAAATTCACACAATAGGGGATGTAAGTAATGCTTGTCATTTGTCTAACAACTGGCAATCACTATGGGTAACTCTTCAACTCACCATTTTTCGCCCACCATGCCCATTTAGTATGGTCTTGAGTTATAGTTCAGTGAGAGCCCAACTCAGCAGTTTGACTGGACTATTCCTATTAAAGCATAACCATGACTAATATGCACATGGTTGGGTCTGAACTGGGGTGGCATGGTGGGCAAAATAATTATGGTTTGCAATGCTACCCAAAGCAAGTGCCAATGGTTAGGCTTGTTGCAAGCATTACTCCTGTAGCCTTTTGTGAGTTTTGATGTAACACCCTAAGTAGCCAATAGTATATCCAGATGTGGGACCCTTGCTCACTGTACCACTAGAACCAAGCTGCACCCAACTGAAGCACTGAAATCATGGAGAAACTGCACTTGAGTTGCTTGTATTGAGGTTTGGAGAGGGCCTGGCTTGGCAGTTTGGGCTGACTGTTCTTTTTGGAGTAGGTCAAAGATTTGCATGTGGCAGGGTTTAATCTGAGATGGCATGGTTGGAAAAAGAATGATGGGTTGGACTGGTACCCGAGTGATTGCCAGTGGTTAGACATATTGCAAGCAGTCCTTTTGTGAGGTTGAAAATAGGAGTATGCCAGGCTGTGCTCATTTTATTTCTCCTGTTGTAATGATGGAGCTGAGTGACTTATGTTACTTTTCTCTGCTTAAGCCGGCTTAACCTTTATAGCTTTCACTTATGGGCTTCTCACCTCTTAACTCTTCACTTCTGCTGTGGCACTTTAAAAGAGTCAACCCTTTCTTAAATAGATCTCTATTTATGTCAAATATTGCAACCTTAGAAACGGCACAATAAAACTTTACAGAGGTTCGTTTAATACACGTTTCACAAGGCATGCACAATGTTAAGATCACTACCTCAATAAAGACCCTAGAGCTCTTTCAAGGAAACACAAGACATGTTTAAGTGAAGAAATCCTGTAGTTTAGTGGCTGAGTGGCACATATGCCCATCTGCTCCTAGAGTGGGTTATTGTAGAAAGCTAAAATTGGGAGAAAATGGGAACAATCCTCTGCAATTAATGGTAGAACATACAAGATCCAAATTGTATGTCATGAGTTTGTTAGGGTGGAAGCCCATGCACAGTTTCTGTCAGTGAAAAATGGTAACTTTGAACCCCTGAGTGCTCCTGTGTGTGTGCTCCTACTGAATAGAATGTGATCCTTAGATGTCTTTTGTTGTCAGCTACTCATATATTAGTCATCAGTTAGTATTGTTGCTGCTGAAATGGGGTTGGTTTATCAGAAGGTTCTAGGTATATTCCTTAGTGATACAGAGTGCTGATGTGAGTCCAAAGATATATCAACAACTCTTCTTTTATTAAAAACATGTGAAACATGTATTCATTCAGGATAAATGTGAAACTTCTGGACCACAACCAGGCCCTATGTACAACCCTCTGTAGTATATAAAAGTACTCTACATATATTCCTAGAATGAGCAGACTGGCTTACACCATTATGATAATGCTCAGAATCATACTAAGGCTTGAAACATTTGTGAATCACCCATAAGTTATTCATAATGCAGCAACTAAAATGTTTCAGAATTTTCCCTGAGCATATGAAAATGAATATTTTGAGAAAGTAGATTATGAATTGGAGTGATGGTAGTTCACCACAAGTAACAATGTCACTATTCTTCGTAAGTCCTGTAAAGGTTTCAGTAATTTAAATTTAAGCTCAACCTCTTGTAGCTATGGCATAGAGCAGACAGGCTTGATTTACAAAAAAATTGTAAATACTTTAGAAGTACCAAAACTATTAAAAAGTATAAAACACAAACAAATGAACAACATTTGTTCCAATTTATAAAAATAGAGAATATTTTAAAGACACCACCATGACAAAATTCCAAAAAGGTATGATTTCTTTAGTGTTTTCAATAAAATTGAAACCAAAAAGGTCAAAGTATCAGCAAAGACAACTCGTTCCATGGTAAGGTTTAAGGCCGGCTGTGATGGAGCACAGATCAGATAGACAGGTTGGTTTTATCCGGCTTGGAAATTACATTCACACTTAGAACATTGTATAGCAGGTGATGTCTCCAGGGGGGCAAGGCAGCAAGCTAGATCTGAAGATGGGCTTGTTGACAACGGGTTGATGAAGGAAGAAGTCTCAGTAAAGCCAAAGCAAAGGTGGGAAAAGCTCAGAGCAGGAGAAGTTGGCACCCAGACAGCCACTGATGTTGATCGGATACTCTAAGCATTGGGGCTGTGAGGATTTCTAACTCTGGACTTATGTTCTTTTCTGGAAGTCAGATTTCCTCAGTGGATCAAGGCTTCAGGCTGTTGCTAAAGAGAAATCAACCTTGTCAGATGCTAGTTGGCATCAGGCCAGCTAAATCAGACTTGCTTCTGCAGAGAAGCACATAGCAGGAGCTAAGGCAAAATCGGGCCCACTGGCAATGGACCCTCGGAGGATCCACTGGCAGGTTGGTTCCTGTCCTTCAACTGCTCTGCAGGCAAAACAAGTTGGAAGAAAGTTTTTAAGTCCCATATATCTAAGTTTAGACAGGAGGGCACCGACCACGTGTTCCAGGACCTCAGGAATAGCATTTACTGGTCAAGCCAGGACTCATTCCAACAAAAGCAGACAGCAGGGTCCTGGGGCAGGTCCAGTTGAAAAAGTTCAGCTGGGTTCTTTCAGGATAGTGGACTTCTTGCTGCTTTTGTGTCGCTGTAGCCTGACAGTAGGACAGCCAACTGATCCTTGAAGCCCACTTCTTTGTCCTAGGGACATGTGGGAGCAGGTTCAGCCTCTAGTGTCCCCCTCACAGGTCTCAACAGCAGGTGAAGTCCTTCTACTGTCTCCCACAGGTCCATTTGTGTTCTGGAGAGGGTTCCAAGGGTTGCCGCCTTTATGCCTGGCACTAGCCTGTGGGTGAGGTTGACCCATAGTTTCTCCCTAGCCAATAGGACAAATGTTCCTGGGGTAACCCTAACCACTCTTGCACTCGGTCCTGTGTGCCCTACTGTAAGCAATACACAGTCCCCCTCACTACCTAAACCCAGATGTTCAGTCTATATGTGCCCAGCCCAGAGCCTTGGCCAGGGGAATGACCAACCTCTCATCTGAGGTCAAGTCAAACCAGTTGTGGGGCAGCTCCCTCCCTGAGGATTAAAGCCTGCCTGATGGTGAGAATAAAAAATGAAGCCTGCCCAAGTGTCAGTATCTTGGGCCTGAGTATCTTTTGCCTGTAACAGGGGAAGCCTCTTTGAGGTTACTCAAGTACCTGGGCACTGCTCAGATGGTCATCCTACACTACCACCTCTCCACATCCAGGCAATATTGTCTACACTGGAAGATGTTTTCACACTTTATTTAGGACTCGGAAAATTAGAGGACTGCAGCTGGACCCCAAAATTCAATTAGTGGAACCACAGATATGATTTTGTTTATTTTTTTAAGAGAAAATAGTGCCAAGAAGTAAGAAGTGCCAATGATAGTCAACAGTTGCAGTAGACCAGGAACCACGTAGAATTTGAGGCAAACCATTTAGGTCCCAATGTACTGAACGCTGGTAGTAAAAAACTGATCACAATATGCGACCAGTATTTCTATGACTAGTAAATACTTTTATGAATCTATCAGTGTAGTAATAGGTTGATTGATCACAAATTGTGACTCACTCTGGTTGGTGACTATCACAGTTATAGTGGCCTACTGGGGTCAGCAGACCACTATGTTTCGAATTGCCTTTTAATAAAGTAAACTTATTTTAATGCAGTCCATTTTCCTAGAAACAGTCCAAGAAAAAGTGCTGCATTTAACATAAAAATTTCCTTTTGTGAACAGCCTGTTTAATATTTTGAAATGGTCCCCTGGACCTCTGTCTGTTTTAAACAACATTTATTTCATAATCACATGAAGAAAGTGGCACCAACAGATCTTATCACACTAACTAGAGATTTGGTACTTTTTCAATGTTTTGAGACCACATTCCGATCACAAAACATTGATATATCCCAGAGCGAATTGCAAGTTGACAGGGACACCTACAATGATGTGCATCTATCAGTAATGTAGTAAGGTAGTAAGGAGTTGAAAACCAAGGGCCAGATGTAGCAAGCAGTTTTGCCCACTCTGTGTCTATGGGAAAATGTGTTCGTACATATGGCCCCAAGACCCATATTTACACTTTTTTTACGCCACACTTGCGTCATTTTCTGACGCAAAAGCGGAGCAAACTTACAAAATATAATTGTATTTTGTAAGTTTGCACCCCCTTTGCTCCAAAAATGATGCAAATGCATTGCAAAAAAGTATAAATACGGGTCCAAATGTAGAAGTCAGTAAAAATTTACCTACTCCTAAACTGCCATCAATCCATGGAAAAAAAAGTTTTGGAGGTCACGAACGATAATTCAGACTGTTTGCAACTGTAAAAACATTTGGTGCATCTCCCCCTCCATTCTTTAAGAATACGGAGCAGTTGTTAATCAATAGTGTTTCATGTCTGATTGCGAGCTGCATTAATACCTATTCTCTTGGCTCATGATGATTTGAGTAGCACGTGTTTTTTCACGATTTGCTTTGATCATACCATCTTTTGGCAAAGAGAAGCTGGAGAGCTGAAAGGCCATAAAGCAGAAGCGAGCTCGGAAATGTATGCTGGCAAAGAAAATCCCTTAGTCACAAATGCTCTTTGACAATCTTGGCAAAAAGCAAGAATATTCTAGTCATAAATAGGCAAGAAGAAGGAGTAGAGGAAATACCCTTTGAAAACATATATGCTAATAAATGCGTGATTATAGACCGTCCAATGCAAATGTATGAGGCCGCTGGATTAATCATTTTACGGAATTCCATTAATATGAGATAAAGCAGAAAAAGAGACCACACAAAGACATCAAGATGTTGCCTCTTAATTGGATTAAATTAGCATTCACCATTTCATGCCCTGTGCCATGAACTTCATATTTTTTAATGTTCTTTTTTCAGAGGTGTTTTGTCGACTGGTAGCTCAGGAATTTCTTTTAAATGATTGAGTTTAGGAAAGATGAAGAATGCTTGGGCAGAGGAAGTAACATGTCAAGCAAAACCTAACACACAGTGCATCATTTGTATAAAAACAAAGTGCACTAGGCCAACAGTTTTTTTAGAAGACAGCTGCTGGCGCCCCAGAATGTTGACTTTGGTTTCTTTTGTTCATTCTGCCTCATGCTTCTTTCTTCCACCCCTCCTGCTTGCTCCCATTGCAATTTTGTTCTCTCTTTCTTTACTCCCTTTTAATCCAGTTTTTGTGAATACGATGATCCAAAAATAATAGTGTTCTCCACTTGTTACCATTAGCACAAATCAACCCATGATCACAAATCAATAACTGCCTCACGTTTATTGGTAATTGCCTGATTTGATTCATTAGTGATATACCACTTTCTCCTATGATGTGCAGGACCTTGCCTATGTTGCTTACCTGTGCCCAGTCGTCTGATCAGACCCACCCTTTTTGATCCTGCTTCATTTTGTTAGATCGAGGCCCCCATTTGCCTCTTTGCTGCCTCTGGCTTTCCATGTCTTTCTCTGGTGTCTCATTTTCACTCTTTCTAAAGTTTTTCTTTGCTTCTCACTATCTGACTTTTCACCCCGCTCTACTCACTTCATTTTTGCTTCTTTTTGAGGCTTTCCACTGTGTCTATCTTTGCCACTCTTTCTGAGTTTATTTTTGTTTAGCCTGTTTCCACTCTATCACTCTTCAGCCTCACTTCAAGCTGCCTCTTTTTTGCCTTATCTTTGTCTTTTGTGCCTCCTTTATCCTTTTTTTCTACTTCTTTCACTCCCATTGTATGCCTTACAGTTACCTTGTGCTCACACATTGTATTGCCTGCCACTCACTCCTGCTCTGACCTTCTTGCACCACCATCACCCACAATCCTAGTATCTCATTATCCATTAGAAAGTGCTGCCTTGCATAGCCTGATCACCTTACCTGTGCCTAGTCATCCAACCAGACCTGGCCCTTTCTGACCGCCCTGAGTTGGGTCACAACAAGGCCCCCAGCCTCCCTCCCGTGGTTTGCCTCTTTTCTGCCTCTAGTTTCTCTGCATCTGTCTCTCACTTGTCACTTTGTTCCTCCTCTCACTTTTTGCCAGTTTCTCACTCTTGGTCTCACTCTCCCACTTCACTCACTTCACTTTTGCCTCTTTCTGCCCGCTTTCCACTCTATCAGTGTGTCACTCTTTCTCACTTTAATCCCATTTTGAGCTTCTCACTGCCTCTTCTTTGCCTTCTTTTGCCCCTTTTGGCCTCCTTTATGATTCTTTTTGCCACCTTCTGATTCTGTGCTGTGTTTCCCATCCCTTGCTCCTGCTCCACCTGCTTATCCCACACCACCTCCCCAGATCTCCTTCCCTCATCCCACAGCACAGACATACTGCTGGTGGGCTGAAGGTGCATCCATCTGTGTCAATCTCAACCATAGCCAGTGCCAGGACCCCTGGTCCACCGTCAACCAGCCACAGGCCAGGACTCTACTCAGCCAAAGCCCTCTGCAACATGAATCCGAGGGGGACATCCTTGCTCCTGCACTGCACCCTTGCCTCCCTCACCTGAACTAAAGGTGAATTCTCCTTGACCTCCTACTGCTTTTCTTATGTATCTCCCACCATACACCCTCAAACCTCCTCCAGTTCCCTGCAGCCCACATCTCCTGATCTCCACCAGCTCCAGGCACTACACGCCACCATACCTCTCAAAACACCATTACATACACAACACAACCCATCCTCACTTGCCTTCTCAACACCTTCTTGTTTGACAAACATGACTTAGACGTATGGAACCTCCTGCATGTCCTCTCTCTGGACCTACTGTTCCTTATCAAAAACGGGCATAACCCAGCATCTACCAGGACATGACACTAACCCCCCACTAAAATATCACAATCCAGGCAGAACTAGCACACCTAGGGGAGGTCTGGCCATCATAAACAAAAGAAAACTGAAATGCTCCATTATTTCAGCAAACACCAGTGACCACCTAGAACACATGGGCGGTCATTACAACATTGGCGGTAAAAGCCACTTACCACCGTGCAGAACACTGCCAACACACCGCTGCGCCTGTGGAAATCCGCCACAGCTATTATGACCCACTGCACGGAATCCGCCAAAATACAGACACCCACACAAGTCCGCCACACCAAAGGTCAGTGATAAACTGGTGAAAACAAAACCTCCACCGTCACGCCAACAGAAATACGCCCACACTATCACGGCCCACGAATCCACGCAGCGGTCCTTCAACCGCGGTATTCCATTGGCGGTACACACCGCTGCGCTCAAAATACACACACATTTACAAAACACAGCCACATTGGACAAATCGA
The DNA here is from genome assembly GCF_031143425.1 of Pleurodeles waltl. Lineage (NCBI taxonomy): Eukaryota > Metazoa > Chordata > Amphibia > Caudata > Salamandridae > Pleurodeles > Pleurodeles waltl. Next base: position 951,328,265 of record NC_090445.1, read on the forward strand.
AATACACACACCTGATACACATACAAACACCACTCCCACACACCCAATACTATATAAAACACACACCCACATCACCCACATACCCCTACGACCAGAATCAACAAGAGAAGGCCAGAGAGAGACACCACCATCAACAAACTAGCATCCACAGGCACACAACACCGTCACCCACATAACTTCCACGCACCTCACACTGCACACCACTACATATCAGCACACTTATCACCCCACACACACCACCCCACACATCACCCACACCACCCCATGGCACGGCAAAGACACCCTAGGTTATCGGAGGACGAGCTCAGGGTCATGGTGGAGGAAATCATCCGGGTAGAGCCACAGCTATTCGGATCAGAGGTGCAGCACACCTCCATTGCTAGGAAGATGGAGCTATGGCGAAGAATAGTGGACAGGGTCAACGCAGTGGGACAGCACCCAAGAAATAGGCATGACATCAGGAAGAGGTGGAACGACCTACGGGGGAAGGTGCATTCCGTGGTCTCAAGACACCACCTTGCGGTTCAGCGGACTGGCGGCGGACCCCCAACTCCTCCCCCACAACTAACAACATGGGAGGAGCAGGTCTTGGCGATTCTGCATCCTGAGGGCCTCGCAGGAGCACCTGGAGGTATGGGCTCTGGTAAGTCAAATCTCTCACTATTTCATCCCCCACCCAACCTGCATGCCATCACATACCCCCACCCTCACCCTCACCCCCATCACTCCAACTCCTCACAAATGTCCCAATATCACAAACCACACATCCCAACACCAAGCCCTGCATGCAACAACAAAGCATGGACAACCAACACCAAAGCATGCCATACACCCCCCTAAACCATCCTCACACAAGGTCCCACACAGGAATGCAAGCACTGGGATACACGGTCAACCACCCATTGCACACCATGGCACACACAGATGCAATAGTCATGCTTTTACACCCCTGCAGGACTCCTACCCAACGTCACCGCACAAGAGGGTCCAGACATATCCACACAACCAACAGAAGAGGCCGACAGTGATGACAGCAGCTCTGTCCAACTGGATCTAGATGACCAGCCCGGCCCATCGGGGACCTCAGGACAGTCGGTTCCTATCACACAGTCACAGGCCACTACAGAGCTTCCCCCCTCTGGAAACACCAGCACAGCACCCACCCAGCGGGCCCATATCTCTGTCCCCAGGACACGTCAATCAGCAATGTGTCCACCACTACAGGGAACCCAGGCTAACCCACCACCCCAACAACAACAGGGACCTGGGGGCAGTGGTAGTGGGCACCCGGTCCAGGGAACGGAGGCCCAGGAACACAGGGGAACTGGGAGGGCTGCTGTGCGACAGGGGGAGGACAGGCCAAGGGAACTCACTATCCACGAGGCCCTCTCCAACATCATGGGAGCCTACCACCACTCCCAGGAGACGATGGCAACGGTACTGGCCAAGTTTCAGGAGACCCAGCGCCTGCAGGAGGAACAGTATTTGGGGTTCAGGGAGGAACTCAGAGCCATCAATTCCACCCTGGGCACCATCATAGGGGTGCTAAAGGAAGTACTCAAGACCAGGAGGGACACTGTGGCACAACAAGGGGCCCCTGACACTAGCATGGACGATTAACTGCCCACCACCTCTGCCGGCGCTAGTGGACAAGAGGCACCGCCACAGGACCACCACACCAGCACCCCACCCCCTGCAGAGGGAGAACCACCCCGCAAACGGTCCCTGAGATCCAGGACAAAGACAGAGAACAATGCCAAGACCCCGCCAAGAAATGAGACCACCCTGAATGTCATCTTTTTGTCCCACTTTGTCACCCTGTCCATCCTCAAACTGCCCCAGCTCCACTTCCTATGCCCATTTGGGCAATGCACCTGTGAAACCAATAGACTGGACTCTGCCATGGCCATACCTCCACCATCACCCCTTCCAATTTTGCAACCCCCTCCAATATTGAGCACTTGAAGCACAAAACAATCTGGAGTCAGTCTGTGATTTCGAATTAGTGTATTATCAATTACTGTGGCAAAAAGCTCTTACATTTGTAAATTCAGCATACCTATGTCACACAGCTCTAGTCCATGAGGAATCAAAGCAGATGTCACAGAGTGGGACCCACATTTGTGAAATCGTAAGGGAAAGTGACAACTCAGTGACCATACACTGGGTGAAAACGACAGACAGCAGAGAGGTAGTAATGTTAAAGTACATGTAGTAGGAAGGTTTGCATTCTTACCTGTGTCTCACTGGAAATATTGCAGGATCACCGAGTCCTTGTTGTCGATGTCCTCTTCTTTTGCTTCCTCGTCTTCACTGTCCACAGGCTCCACAGCTGCAACAACACCGCCATCTGGACCATCCTCCCGCAGAAAAGGCACCTGTCGTCACAAAGCTAAGTTGTGAAGCATACAGCAGGCCACGATGATCTGGCACACCTTCTTTGGTGAGTAGAATACGGATCCACCTGTCATATGGAGGCACCAGAACCTGGCCTTCAGGAGGCCGAAGGTCCGCTCGTTTATCCGCCGTGTTCGCCCATGGGCCTCATTGTAGCGTTCTCCTGCCCTTGTCCTGGTATTCCACACTGGGGTCAGTAGCCATGACAGGTTGGGGTAACCAGAGTCACCTGCAAATGGCGAGGGACAACTGTTAGACACACACTAACCTGTAGGGATATCCCCAGACCCAGACAACCATTCCCACTGACTTGCTTCCAGGTGCTCACCTAATAGCCACACAAGGTGCCTCTGGAGTTGACCCATCACATAAGGGATGCTGCTATTCCGCAGGATGTAGGTGTCATGCACTGAGCCAGGGAACTTGACATTAACATGGGAGATGTACTGGTCGGCCAAACATACCATCTGCACATTCATCGAATGATATCTCTTCCGGTTTCTGTACACCTGTTCACTCCTGCGGGGGGGGACCTAAAGCCACATGTGTCCCATCAATGGCACCTATGATGTTGGGGATATGTCCCAGGGCATAGAAATCACCTTTCACTGTAGGCAAATCCTCCATCTGAGGGAAAACGATGTAGCTCCGCATGTGTTTCAGCAGGGCAGACAACACTCTGGACAACACGTTGGAAAACATAGGCTGGGACATCCCTGATGCAATGGCCACAGTTGTTTGAAATGACCCACTTGCAAGGAAATGGAGCACTGACAGCACCTGCACTTGAGGGGGGATTCCTGTGGGATGGCGGATAGCTGACATCAGGTCTGGCTCCAGCTGGGTACACAGTTCATGGATTGTGACACGGTCAAGCCTGTATGTGATGATCACATGTCTTTCCTCCATTGTCGATAGATCCACCAGCGGTCTGTACACCGGAGGATGCCGCCATCTCCTCACATGTCCCAGCGGATGGTGCCTATGAAGGACAACAGCGAGCACAGAGTCAAGCAATTCAGAGGTATGTACCCACAGCTTACATAGAACACGATTCATAATCCGAAAAGTGGCCTGTATGTGTGTAGAGTCTAGGCCTGAGTATGTGTGACGCAGTTATAAATAAAGCCATGTGGCCCCTGAAATGTCGGCTGCTTAACCTCTAAAGTGTTACAATGGGATGTGAGGTAACTGCGCTGGCGTTGTACACCGTTGCAGTAGACGGTCGAAGACCACAGCGCAATGCTGCATTGGTTAACATTGGACCCTATGGGTCCCAGGAGCTAATGACGATGTACGCCGGCTGTGACGGTACGCACCGCCGCGAACGTGACCGCCATTTTCTATCTGTTCAATCACTCGATACCTCATCTTCGACAGGAGAGGACCTACACTGCAAGTGCTGCTGTGACCTCGGTCTGGAAGAGACAATGGCTCGAGTGTCTGGGGAAAGGGCCCCTGCCTTCACATCGGAGGAGTTGGAGAGGCTCGTGGATGGGGTTCTCCCCCAGCACACGCTACTCTACGGTCCTCCAGACAAACAGTTAAGTACACTGGGAGCATGCTGTATGGGCTATGCCTGTGTGGAGAGGAGTGGATGTAAGAATGAAGAGGGGAGAGTGCCGCGTGCATGAAACGACGGTGAGTGCATGTGCCATATGCCAAGGGTAGGGATGGGGGCCAATGACTGTGACGGTGCAGTTGGTAATAAGTTTCTCTTCCCCCTGTACAAATCATATAGGCCAGCGCCCACCAGAAAAAATATATTTGGTGTGCCATCGCCAAGGACGTCCGGACCCTGGGGGTCTACCAGACGGAGAACCCACTGCCGGAAAAGATGGGAGGACATTCGCCGCTGGAGCAAGAAGACGGTGGAGGCTCAGCTGGGGATGGCCTCCCAATGTGGGAGGGGTGCCCGTCGAACCATGACCCCCTGATGTTCAGGATCCTGGCGGTGGCATATCACCTTCGCCCCAGGCACCTCAGGCCCTGCCCCAGTCACCCCTGCTGCCCTCAGTGAGGAGGCCATTGACCTCCTCAGGTCCCTCACTGTTGGGCAGTCTACCATTTTGAATGCCATCCAGGGTGTAGAAAGGCAGTTGCAACAAACAAATGCATTCCTGGAGGGCATTCATTCTGGGCAGGCGGCCCTTCAGCGAGCTTTTCAGACTCTGGCCTCAGCACTGATGGCAGCTATTGTCCCCGTCTCTAGCCTCCCCCTCCAACTTCCTCCACCCAGACCCAATCCCCTGTACCCCAGCCTACCCAAGCACACCTTCAGACCAGCATGCACACACCTCAACACACAAGGGAAGCTCAGGCAGACATAAGCACCACACATCCCACAGGCACTCACGCAAGCATCACACACATGCAGACACACCAACATCCACTGCCTCCACTGTGTCCCCTCCTCCTCGTCTCCCTCCTTCCTCCCAGTCTCGTCTACACTCACACCTGCATGCACTACATCTACAGCCACTACTGCCATCACCAGCACACACACCACCACACCCCGCTCACATGCAGTCACCACCCCCTCTACCATTCACACGTCCCCTGTGTCCTCTCCCAGTGTGTCTGTGAGGCCACCTCCCAAGATACACAAACGCAGGCACACACCCACCCAACAGCCATCCACCTCACGACAGCCTCCAGCGCATGCACCTTCACCCAAAGTCACCAAATGAACACCTCCTACAACCACAACCTCTTCCTCCACTCCCAAATCCCCTCCAGCTACCCGTCCCAGTGTCTCCCAAAAACTTTTCCTGTCCAACCTTGACCTCACCCACCCCGTCCGTGTCCTAGGTCCCGACTCTCCAGGTCCCAACCTAGCACCTCAGCCACAACATCTCCAGGACCAGTGGTGCCTGTAGTCACCGGAATCTGGAGTGCACCGGTCACCAGGGCAGTTAGTGTGGCACGGAGCCACAGCACGGACAGTCCTCCACCTGTCAAGCATCAGAAGTTGGCCAGTGCCCGGCGGGAGAGGGGGAGAACTCCAGCCGCCAAAGCCACTCCCAGGGGTTCCGGTGGGAGTGTGGAGTCAGCTGCGACACCTTCAAAGGTGGGGAAGGACCACAAGAAACCCGGCAAGTCTGGGAAGAGCAGCACGGCGGAGGAGACCGCCATCATCCCGCTGCCCAGAAGGCCACCGCCATCATCCCCGCTGCCCAGGAGGCCACCACCATCATCCCCGCTGCCCAGGAGGCCACCGCCATCATCCCCACTGGGACAGAGAGGACCGCCAGCACAAGCCCCGCTGGGCTAGAGAGGACCGCCAGCCCAAGCCCCGCTGGGCCAGAGAGGACTGCCAGCACAAGCCCCGCTGGGACAGAGGGGACCACCAGCATAAGCTCCGCTGGGCCAGAGAGGACCGCCAGACAAGCCCCGCTGGGACAGAGAGGACCGCCAGCACTAACCCCGCTGGGCTAGAGAGGACCGCCAGCACAAGCCCCGCTGGGCCAGAGAGGACCACCAACACAAGCCCTGCTGGGACAGAGAGGACCACCAGCACAAGCCCCGCTGGGCTAGAGAGGACCGCCAGCACAAGCCCCGCTGGGCCAGAGAGGACCACCAGCACAAGCCCCACTGGGCCAGAGAGGACTGCCAGCACAAGCCCCGCTGGGACAGAGAGGACCGCCAGCACAAGCCCCGCTGGGACAGAGAGGTGGCCCACCAGCACAAGCCCCGCTGGGCCAGAGAGGACCGCCAGCACAAGCCCCGCTGGGACAGAGAGGACCACCAGCAGCTGAGTCGCTGCAAAGGAGCCCGCCACCTCAAGCACCGCTGAACAGGGCACCGCCGCCTCAAGCACCGCTGAAAAGGGCACTGCCGCCTCAAGCACCGCTGAACAGGGCACCGCTGCCTCAAGCACCGCTGAACAGGGCACCGCCGCCTCAAGCACCACTGAACAGGGCACCGCCGCCACAAGCACCGCTGGGCCATGAGCGCCAAGGGCACGGACGCTACTGAGTCAGTCATGAGCAGGATGAAGCACTCTGGGCACCAGGCCCCCTCCAGAACCAGTGGAGAATCACATCCACTACCTCTGTCCTTAGCAGGATGAAGCACTTTGTGCACCAGGCCCCCTCCAGAAGCAGTGGAGTATCACATCCACTACCTCTGTCCTTAGCAGGATGAGGCACTCTGGGCACCAGGCCCCCTCCAGAACCAGTGGAGACTGTTATTCACTTGAGAGACTGTGGCTGTGCACTCCCCAGGATGCAGCAGTGGGCAACCCTCCCACTGTAGAGACTTGAGAGACTGTGGCTTTCCACTCCCCAGGATGCAGCAGTGGGCAACCCTCCCACTGTAGAGACTTGAGAGACTGTGGCTTTGCACTCCCCAGGATGGAACAGTGGGCAAGCCACCCACTGTAGAGACTTGAGAGACTGTGGCTTTGCACTCCCCAGGATGCAGCAGTGGGCAAGCCACCCACTGTAGAGACTTGAGAGACTGTGGCTTTGCACTCCCCAGGATGGAACAGTGGGCAAGCCACCCACTGTAGATACTTGAGAGACTGTGCCTTTGCACTCCCCAGGATGGAGCAGTGGGCATGTGGCTCCCTCTTGGATTTGGCATCGTGCACTCAACCGGCTGAGGTGCCCCCCTTTCCCTCCCCCTGAGGTGCCTGTTTTCTTGCTCTCTGATGCCCCTGCAGTGTTCTCTCCATCATGGTCGGGCCTCGCCCATACCGTGTGGGCCCAGTGTTCCACGGACTTCATTGGAGCACTACCTGGACTACTAAGCTTGGTGTATATTTTGTTTATGGTGTATATATATATTTTTGCATGCTTGATTTTAATATATTACAATGGTTACACTCATTTCCTTTTGTCTTTGCATTCTTCCCGGGGTTGGGGGGCTGTAACTATAATGTAGAAATATGTATTAGTGTGTGTGTTGTGGTGGGTGAGGGTGGGGGTGGGGGTGTTGCGTGTGTGTGCCCCTGTTTTTTCCCTCCTCCCTCCCCTGTGTCGTAGGTGCAGTACTCACTGTTGTCTTCACCGCTGGCGTTCGTGCTCCTGGTATAGGAGCAAGAAGATGAGGGCTGGAAAAATGTGCAGCTCTGGTTCCATGGCGTCCAGATTCCTCGTGGGGTGTGTATAGGTGAGCGTTTTCCCTTCGAAGTCCTGTTTCCGCCGTGTTTTTGTCTGCGGTGAATCCACCCCGGAAAAGGTGGCGGATTGGTAGGTTGTGACACTGTGGGCGGTACATTGACTTCCGCCTGTCTGCTGGCAGTGACCGCCAAGCTGTTTGTCTGTACCGCCGTGGCGGTCGGAGTGTTAAAGTGGCTGTCTTTGTTGGCGGTTTCCGCCACGGTCGTAATTCCAATTTTTTTACCGCCGCTTTAACACCGTCCACCAGGGTTATAATGACCAACATGGTCTTCAAACTGAGCTCATTGAGCACTACCACTCTGGGGGCGACATTCCCTACCAGCTGCCTTGACCAAGAACCAATCTTGAGGACCTCATCACCCTCCAACACACTGACGCTTTTCTCCAACCCCTTTGTTTTACCCGACAACCTCAATGTTCATCTAGAGCAATGGTTCTTACCCATTTGACTACTAAGTTCCCCCACTTCGCCATTGCTGGGTAACCGGGGGCCCCCCACTGAATTAATATTGGAATTGGGGTCTCACACTGAGTTATTACTGGAAGCCGAGTAACCTAGCCTACAAATTCTCAATGATTTGAATGGCTAAAAGATACACAAACAATACAGAAAGAAGCATTCATCAAACAAATATGTAAATGACAAAATAATTTATTTAATCCACAATCAAATATTACAAAACTCTAAATTGTAATCTAAATAGGAAAGTTCAAGTGTTTCTAAATTCCACTGAGGCCAATCATCATCCATACTCTAATGCATTTGATGCACTTGCCCTGCTCTTACAAATCAATCTGAGGATCCTATCCTTATTTTTAGTCTCCAATTTAAAATTTCCTTGCATTTATAGAACATTTTAAACTTTGAATATGTATATTTAGCTTCATTATGTATATGCACTTTATTAATCAGTGAATATTATTTATTTTCCATGTAATAGTGGACCCCTTGAGTAGGCATCGTGGACCCCCACAGGTCCATGAAACACAGGTTGGGAATCACTGATCTAGAGGATCATCCCACCCCCAACACCACAAACTACAGGAATACCAGAGTATATCAGAACTTACCTGTTAGACCTGACAGCCTTAGGGTGGTCACCCCTAACTTTTTGCCTGCCTCCCTCCACTTTTTAGATACTGTATTTGCTGTTTTTTAGACTCTGCGCACTTTACCCCTGCTAACCAATGATAAAGTGCATATGTTCTCTCCCTTTAAACATGGTAACATTGGATCTCACCCAATTGGACTATTTAATTTACTTATAAGTCAGTAGCACACTATGGGCCTCATTCCAAACGGGAACCGCCACTTGGCCGCTTGACCACGGAGGCCCTTCTGGCTTTCCCGCTGGGCCGGCGGGCGCCCGCCAAAGGAGCGCCCGCCGGCCCAGCGGGAGAGGCCCTGCAACAATGAAGTCGGCTCCGAATGGAGGCGGCGGAGTTGCAGGGGTGCGACGGGTGCAGTTGCACCCGTCACGATTTTCACTGTCTGCAATGCAGACAGTGAAAATCTTTCTGGGGCCCTGTTAGGGGGCCCCTGCACTGCCCATGCCAGTGACATGGGCAGTACAGGGGCCCCCAGGGGCCCCACGATACCCGTTCCCGCCATCCTGGTTCTGGCGGTGAAAACCGCCAGAAACAGGCTGGCGGGAAGGGGGTCGGAATCCCCATGGCAGCGCTGCAAGCAGCGCCGCCATGGAGGATTCTCCCAGCCGGGGGTAATCCAGCGGGAAACCGCCGGACCCGGCTGGGCGACCGTGGCTTCACAGCCGCGGTCGGAATACAAAAGGAAGCACAGCCAGCCTGTTGGCGATGCTTCCGTGGTCGTCGACCCTGGCGGTCGATGACCGCCAGGGTCAGAATGACCCCCTATGTGTGCCCAGGGTCTGTAGATTAAATGCTACTAGTGGGCCTGCAGCACTGATTGTGCCTCCCACTTAAGTAGCCCCTTAACCTTGATTCAGGCCTGCCAGTGCAAGGCCTGTGTGTGCAGTTTCACTGTCAATTCGACTTGGCATTTAAAAGTACTTGCCAAGCCTAAAACTCCCCTTTTTCTACATATGAGACACCCCTAAGGTATGCCCTAGGCAACCCATAAGGGAGGGGGCTGTGTAGGCAAAAGTCAGGACATGTACCTATGTAGTTTACATGTCCTGGTAGTGTAAAACTCCTAAATTTATTTTAAAAACTGCTGTGAGGCCTGCTCCCTTCATAGGCTAACATTGGGGCTGCCCTCAGACATTATATGAGTGGTAGCTGCTGATCTGAAAGGAGTAGGAAGGTCATATCTAGTATGGCCAGAATGGTGATATGAAATCCTGCTGACTGGTGAAGTTGGATTTAATATTACTATTTTAGAAATGCTACTTTTAGAAAGTGAGCATTTCCCTGCACTTAAATCTTTCTGTGCCCTACAATCCACGTCTGGCTGGGTTTAGTTGACAGCTCCTTGTGCATTCACTCAGACACACCCCAACCACAGGATACTTAGCCTTGCTTGCATGCATCTGCATATTGAATGGGTCTTACTTGGCATGAGGGTGGAGGGCCTGCTCTCACACAAAGGACTGCCACACCCCCTACTGGGACCCTGGCACACAGGATTGAACTGAAAGGAGACCTGGTGCACTTCTAAGCCACTCTTTGAAGTCTCCCCCACTTCAAAGGCACATTTGGGTATATAAACAGGGCCTCTGCCCCTTCCAACTCAGACACTTCCTGGAAAAGAAACCTGTAACCAGAACCTGCCTCCTGCCTCCTGCCAAGGAGAACTGCCTGGCTGCCCAAAGGACTCACCTGACTGCTTTCTGTGAAGGACTGCTGCCTTGCTATTGCCCTGCTGCCTTGCTGCTCTCTGGCTGTGGTGAAGAAGTGCTCTCCAAGGGCTTGGATAGAGCTTGCCTCCTGTTCCCTGAAATCTCAGGACCAAACAGACTTCATCTCTTCAAGAAGGACTCCTTGTGCGGTGAAATTCAATGCACAACCTGCCAGAAATGACGCACAGCCTGCCCCGCAGTGAAAATTTCACCGCACGCCGAACCGGAACGATGCAGCCCGACTTCGCGATGAGAAGATTGATGCAGCGCCAGCGTAGCAACCAGAAATTTGACGCACGGCCCACTGGATTGAGGCACAGCACACCCAGAACGATGCAGCCCGAGTTCCAGAGAGGAATCGACACAGCACCTGCCATGCGGGAGAAAATTCAACGGAACACCCACTGGATCGAAGAACCTCCTGTGACTTCATCCTGCCAGCGCAGGAAATCCACGCATCATCCCCGGGGCATCTGAAAACCGTGCAACCCGAAGAGGATCCATGACCGAGCGCCAGAAATTGAAGCACAGCCGTCCCTGTGTGAAAACTAAACGACGCATCGCCGTGTGCGGCCAGAGAAATCGATGCACACCCCTTTGTTTCCACGCATCTCCTCCTCTGAGGTTCTTTGCAGAGATTTTTCACGCAAACCAGGTACTTTGTACTTGAAAGAGACTTTGGGGGTCATTCTAAGTCTGGCGGGCGGCGGAGGCCGCCCGCCAGACTTCCCCCTCCAAAATACCGCTCCGCGGTCGAAAGACCGCTGAGGGTATTTTGGGATTTGCCCTGGGCTGGCGGGCGACCGCCAAAAGGCCGCCCGCCAGCCCAGGGCAAATCATCCTTCCCACGAGGACGCCGGCTCAGAATTGAGCCGGCGGAGTGGGAAGGTGCGACGGGTGCAGTGGCACCCGTCGCGTATTTCAGTGTCTGCAAAGCAGACACTGAAATACAAAGTGGGGCCCCCAGGGGCCCCGCGGCACCCCATACCGCCATCCTGTTCATGGCGGTATGGGGTGTCAGAATCCCCATGGCGGCGGGGCGCGCTCCGCCGCCATGGAGGATTCACATGGGCAGCTGAAAACCGGCGGGAGACCGCCGGTTTTCCGCATCTGACCGCGGCCGAACCGCCGCGGTCAGAATGCCCTGAGGGGCACCGCCGGCCTGTCGGCGGTGCTCCCGCCGACCCTGGTCCCGGCGGTCTCAGACCGCCGGGGTCAGAATGACCCCCTTTGTTTGCTTTTAAAAGACTTAAGACACTTTTAATCACTTTCCAGTGATACCTCAACATATACTTATTGCTTTTTAATCGTTTTGACCTGCATTTAACAAGATAAATATTATATATTTTTCTAAACACTGTGTGATGAATGCTTGTGGTGTTATATTGTGTTATTGTATGATTTATTGCACAAATACTTTACACATTGCCTTCTAAGTTAAGCCTGACTGCTCAGTGGCAAGCTACCAGAGGGTGGGCACAGGATAATTTGGATTGTGTGTGACTTACCCTGACTAGAGTGAGGGTCCTTGCTTGGACAGAGAGTAACCTGACTGCCAACCAACGACCCCATTCTTAACATTACCCAATGAGTAAATTACCTCACTCACATAACTGGACAGACACTCAACCCTGTATTCACTAACTTCTTTAACATCACAGTGGACAAGCCTATCCCTTTACCTGCACCAACTACTCTCTTTCCTGATTCAGGTTCCATTTGCTCAACCAATAGAGAACCAAACAAATCAAGACAGTCTGGCGCAACTGAAGCAAGTTCCCGGAAGAAATCTGGACCACAGAGCTTCAATAACGAGGAGTGCCTCACTGTGGTGGCCTATCATGTGCCATCATAAACCTCAAACCATGGACCACCTTCTGTGAAGACTCCATGGTGCTGCTAAAAACCACCTCCTCATCTCAGTTGAATTAATGTCCCCTGCCTTCAGATCCACAACCATCCCTTCCCAGAGATTCTATATTGAACTCTCCCACTACTTGGCCAATAAAATCAACAAAAGCTATACCATCTTCACACCTCAACCGCACTGCTGCACCCAAGCTATCCTCCATTCAAGTGACAGAAGAATCTCAGAAGCTAACTAACTTGCTGGCCAGCCGTCACCCCTCTGCATACCACCAACTCCATGCTCTCTAACCACTTGGGAGCCCCTTCAGATCCCTGTCCTCACCTTATTTTCACCACAGGACTCGCCCCATAAGCACAGCCTTCACACCTATTCATAATGGCTCTCTCACTGTGATCACCTTCCCAGATCCCTGGAATCTCACCACAATCTTACCAATCCTGACAAAATAATTTGTGGAACTGAAGATACAGGCTAACTACAGACTTGTCTTCCTCCTCGCCTACCCAGTCAAAGTATTAGCAAAGCTTACTGTCAACTGACTGCCCACCACCTCAATGCCAACCACCACTGATGACATCAGTCTAATCATGGCTGCCTTTGACACCATTTCCCGTCTCATCTTCTCTCAATGCCTCCATAGGACCGGATTTCACAGACCATTCCTCCAATGGATTGGCCTCTTCCTCTCAGGATGTTCCCAAACAGTCAGCTTAAACCTGTGCTCACCCATTGCCTCCAACCTGGTGTTCAGCATCCTTCGAGGCTCCTTGACAAGTCTTACACTGTGCAACATCTATATGACCCCTCTTGCCAAAATCATCAGTGTTCATGGACTCCGCTTCATCTCTTAGGACAATGGCATCCAGGTAATCCTCTCCACCTCTGACGACAGCTTGAGCACTCATCAACTGCATCATCAAGATTGCCAAACTGGTTGAAAGCCAACCACCTGAAACTCAACTCCAGGAAGATAGAAGTGGCCCAATTTGAAAAGGCTTCTCTCTCTGGTCCTTGGCCAGGTGTTCTTCAGAGCTAAGACTACCACCAAGCTCATCCAGCTTGGGCAGGAACCTAGTAATCGGAATAGCACAATCACATCCTTCTGCTTCCACACACTCACGCTCCCCAAGAAAGTGTACAGGTGGCACCTGCTGGACACCCAGAGATCAATTCCACAAGCCCTAATCTACTAACTGTGACAACACCCTTAATGGCAGCATCACCCCTCAACTCACAAAGAGATTCCAATTCATACAAAACACAGTAGCCAGTTCACTCTCAAGCTCCCACTCTGTTATCACATATCAAACACCTCAAGATCCTCCATTGGCTCCCACTTCACAGAACGTGCCCTCTTCAAAGTCCTCACACACACCTACAAGGCACTATCCAAGCAAGGCCTAGCATACCGCAACAGCTGTATCCAGTTCCACAAACCAACTAGGTACCTCCATTTGTCTAACCTTCTCCTTGCCCATATCCCTGACATCTGCTGAGCCTCAGTTGTGGCTACATCTTTTCCTATCTGGTCCCCAAGCCGATAAGAACCTCCACTTCCCCATCAGAGCTACCCGCTCCATCACAGACTTAGGCTAGAAACTGAAAACACGGCTCTCCCAACAGACTCCAGTTAGGGCAGCTCCATCCTTATTAGGCTGAAGGATACCATGGCAGGTGATATGCATGCCATAAAATAGGCATAATATGCCATAACATAAATTCATACCTTGACGGTTTAATTAATTGAATATAATTTTATTATACAATGCTAACAACAGTTATTTGTAGTGCTAAAGACAATGAAATGTGGTATAAAGCCCTAGATAAAAAAAGTTATTGTAAAGTCAGAACCCCTATCCCACTTACCATCCTGGAAAGGAAGGCCCTACAGTTTATTTAATCCTTTCATCTTGAATGGTGAGTGTGGATGGGCAGCCAGTAAGTGTATAGAAAGATAAAGCTTGAAGAGAATACACCATGTTCACCTTCCTGTCGCTGTGCAGATAAGCAGATATCTGCATATATGTTTGTTGGATGATTATATACATTAGTTTATGAAGGTTATGTTTGAGGTCAAATACTATTGAGCTAGCAATTAATTTACTTAGGAGAATAGGGAAGTAAGTATTGGAACTGATTGTACTCTTTTAAGTGACATCAAACACAGTTTCATGTTCTACATTTTAACTTCAATTGTTACTATTTTAGTATTTTTAGAAGCATAGAATTTCCAAACAAAAATAAGTGGACCACAGCTTCACCATGGCTACCTTTTAAACATTTTGTTATCAAGTTTGTCCTATACATGTTTGAATGTATTTACTGAATTTGGACCAACACAATCCAGTGAGGCTTGCACTCACTACCCTTTTCACACACACTCACCTAGCACACGTGCATGCTTGTTGTTCACAGACACTGACACATACATGTGCAAATGGACAGTTGAGTCTCCTTTCATGGCTAGAGAGGTACAGTAAAATTATTAAAAGCTTCTTATATTTTGTATGCATTTTAGATTCATGATAAAGCTATATACATTGATGGAGAGATATTTTAGTTTGAAAAGACCTGTGTTCGAAACTAAAAGTGAGAAATATGAAAAACTTTATTTAAAAAAATGATAGTTTTGATGTAACCATGTTAAAAAATAATTGGAAAACAAAAATTCTTTCTTTGCATCACTTTACTTTTCAATGATTTTGGAATTGTGTTACATTCTGGAATGCAGGTCTTTCTGCAAACTGGTTTCAAACCCACTAGCCGCAGTCTTTCACAATTAAACGGGTGATTCCCTCCATAGCCTCCTTCCATTCCTCTTTTCTGATCTCCCCACATTAGCCCTCTCTTTCTTCTTTTAAGGTTTCCCTTAATGGCGTGCCGCTCCTGGCAAATTATTGTACATAACAAACAGCAGAGTTTTCTGGGGTTGAGTAGGATAAAATGGTTTGCGATTGGTGAAGAGAGAGATGTGTACACATACTGACTCAATCACCGATTTTATCACATGATTTTATTTATCATCTTCATTTGTTTTTTTCTATCATTTTTCCAAGGGCATTAGTAAAACCACTTGCTTTTGGAGAGAGGGCATTTTGAGGCAGGGATTTGTTGCAACACATCTATGTGTGACTATCTGAAGGTAACGTCCTTTGGGGCATATTTCTACTCTGTTTGCGCCAAATTTGTGTCACAATTGTTGACGCAAATTCAGCGCAAACCTAACACCAGATTTATACTTTGACGCCCGACCCTGCGAACGTCAAATTTCAGCAGTGTGCGTCATTTTCTGGATGTGGGAAACCGCCTTGCGTTAATGACATGCAAGGTAGGTGTTCTCGTCCAAAAAATGACTTCAAGGCATGTGTGCCTTATTTATACTCCTGCGTCATTTTGACTCACAGTAGGGGGTGAGCCTTAAAAAATGTTTAACAGCCTGATTTGCGCTGTTTTTTAACGCCTGGGTGAGGGCAGGCGTTAAGGGACCTGTGGGCTAATTTCCATGGTCTCTAACAATGGAAGCAGTCCACAGGTGCCCTTCCCTGCCTCCAGGGACACCCCCTGTCACCCTTGCCCACCCCTGGTGACACCCATGGATGGGGGGACCCAACCCAGGTAAGACAGGTAAGTTGAGGTAAGTAATTTTTGATTTTTTTTTTTAAGTGACATACGGGGGCCTAACTTGGGCCCCCCTACATGCCACTGTGCCCAATGACCATTCCCAGGGAACAGAAGTCCCCTGTGCATGGCCATTGAGCAGGGGGGCATGACTCCTGTCTTTCCTTAGACAGGAGTCATTTCAATGGGGGTTGTGCGTCACAAAATGGCGCAAGTCCGGTTAGAGCCATGATTTTTTACTCTAACCTGACTTGCACCATTTTTTGATGCACAACCCCCATTCTTCCCTGTGCCTGCGCTGCCCAGTTAGAGTCATTTTTTTTTCTCACTTTAACCAGCCCGCAGCGCCGGGTAACGTCAATCCATAAATAAGGCGCCCGCCTGGCGCATTGGAATGGCGTTTGCCAGCGGTAAATCTTTTGACGCAAACCAGTGCCAGCGCTGGTTTGTGTCAAAAAGTATAAATATGGGCCTTAGTTTCTAAGAAGGGCTCCATGTTATAACCTAGAAGTTATTGCAAGGCCAGGAAGCATTTGTGAGCAAGAATAATTAACAGATACAGATTGCTAAGTATAGTTAATTTTTTTTAAATACATTGCATGGCAGTGAGTACTTTTGATGTTAAATGGCAAAAACATCTAACTCTTTCCTTGGCCAGAACATAAAAATAGAATAATATAACCTCCAAATGTTTGTTAAACACTTAAATGAACTCTAATTAATCTGAGTAGCATTATTTTGCATTTTCGCAACGCTATAAAATACTAAAATACTTTAAATTTGTTCACAAGCATGAATCACAGAATAAGCAAATATTTCAGGGTAGATTTCTTCACGGAGGGCACAATGTTTGTAGTCCTGAGCTTTCTTTTAATTTCATGTAAACTAAAGTCCTGGACCATATTTACAGTAGCTGATTCACAAAGCTATTTCTTCTGTTAATACTAATGTCTTGATTTATAAGTGCAAATTATGTTTATAACTCTCCTAAACTAGAAATTAGTTTTTCTTACACACAGGGCCTCATTTACAAGAATCTGATGCATCAGCTACCAAGCGTCAGATTTCTTGCACTGCCCTATGACTCCCTAATGATGCCATGGATGCAGTGTATGTACAATACAGAGCTTCACGGCTTGCATTTTCACAGTTGCATGAGAAATTCTGACACATCTGTGGCACTAAACGCACACATTGCAGGACTAACATCAAAATTAACGCTGTTCCAGCAATGCCAGAGACCCCCATTGAAAAACACCCTGCATTAGTTTTACGCCTAGTCTGAGCATGCAGTAAAACTCTTGCACATTGAAGTTGCAGAACTGACACAGTGAACTTTACACCATTTCACTGTGTCAGTTCTGCATGGCTTTTCCAGTGGGAACACCTAAATTGCATACATTATACCTGGCACAGATATAATGTGACACAAGGCTTTACAAGCTGACGCATTGGACCCACTGTGGAGCAGTGTAGAGCACTGCCTGCACCACACAAAGGCCTTGTCCATGAGGCCCATAGTATTATTCCTGTGTATTGTTATATAATCTACAAGTATTCTCCCAGTGGCAGAAGCTGAGATTTTCAGGGCAAGGATCCAGAATTACTTGTACACAGTCACAAGTTAACAAGTTTGTGGGCATTCACAAACTACTCCACAACTCATACACACCCAGCAAATAGTCTGAGACTCACCCTTATTGAAGGTGGTAGTAAATTTGTTTCCAGGGTGGACTTGGACAAGAAAGTAAGGTTGTAAGAGAACTAAAAAAGTGCAATTAAAGTTATGTGCAGTTGTAGGTCGTGGCTTCACTGGAAAATAAAAGGAAAGACCCCAATTGTTATAGTAGGAGCCTTGGACAGTTGTGACTCTCACATCTTTCCAAATTTAGGGCCAGATGTACACAATCTTTTAGTAGTCTTAAACACTGCGATGTGCTAATGTTGGGGGTTTGTAAAAGCTAAACTGTTTTATGCTATGTACTAAACCCATTTTAGAAGTTGGTAAATATTTACAGACTGGATACAAAATCGTAATTTGGAAGGTGTATTCTGAACTGCGATTCAATATCAGATGTATCAATGGTTTCTGAACTGAGTTACAGTCACAAACCATTGACATGTAACTGACTCCTCAAACAATGTGGTAGCTGAATCACAAAGTGGAAGGGGTTCTTACCAACTCTCTGAAACATTAAAAAACGATTTTCTTTTGTGAAAACCAGACATTTCCTTTAAGAAAAATTACCTGCCTAAATGTTTTTATTCAAACACAATTACGGACATGATAGTCTGCTTGCAGACCTCCATCCTTGTGATTTTGGCATGTCACAATATGTTGTCTGTGTTTCTCCCTCTATGTGTTGGTTTATTCTTAGGGGTAAGCTTGCACCGATATCTCCATTAGACCCCAGTAGCTTACACTGTTCCGGGGGTATCTCAATTAGACCCAAATATCTTACATTGTTGCCCCATCGATTTAGCATTTCTATAAACCTTTTTATATACTGCTACATCCTGGCCAGAAGGACGCCTTAGACAGACTACCATCTACTGCTGATTCAGATTATGGGAAGATTTTTCCAATCAGAAGGCTATTTCTTCATTCTCTCTTTTGTTCCATTTTTTTACTCACCAGTTACATCTAGCACTTTGAAATTGCCATACAGCAGAATGGAATAAAACATGCAACCTACCTACCATAAGACGTCTATCAATATGCATGTATGGTTGATTGCATGCTAGTCAGTGTATTCTAAGGGCCAAGCAGTTCTGTATATTTTGGTCCCTGTTTGGGTGTCCAATTGGCTTTGAAAATGCTTGTTTTCTATAGTCACCTATTTATATGGGAGGACTTTTGACTCACCTTCATCAATAGCCTCTGCTCCTCTAAGAACCTCATTACAAGTGGCACATGGTTTCGATGGGTGAATAACAGAATTATACATTTTGTGGGAACTCCACAGTTTGGTGGTGTTTCACTTAGAGATGTCACCTACAGCAAGCAGAAAGGAATAATATACCAGGGACAAAGTGCTGAAATCAGAACAGAAAGTCTGACGTCTGCCTATTATTCTCCAAAACTGGGATTACAGGGTAACTCTGGATTGGAAAATAACAAGAAAAATCACAGGCCAATCAAAATCAGAGATTAAGGGTCTCATTTATAGTTTGATGTATCGAGAATGTTCCATTAGGTTGGTGGAGGATATTAGGTCCACCATCTCAACGGTATTCACTCCATTAAATTTAGAGACAGGCCCAGCAATCATATCTGGACCAGAAACAAACACAAAAGGAGGGAGTTTGTTTCTGAAAAACAAAATGTATCACTCCAACAGCCTGGGAGTTTTCTCCCTGAGAGTGTGGGGTAATTGGTGTTTTTGCTGTCTCTCACTGCCAGACTTTTCCTGGCAGTGATGGACAGGAAAAAATAAAAAATACAACATCAGTTTTAAATTAAGTGGGTGGTGTGATGACTTTACTCCGAGAAGGCCTAAATCCTTTGGATCCTTGGAGTAAGGTTTTCATTGATGGAGCCAATGGGGGCTCCACCTTCAGAAAGCTAATATTCTGCCTGCCTTTAAATGTGGCAGGCGGTTTGAGAGTTTGGTAGACAGGGTACTCCGTCAGGTTTGTGATGTAGTTCCCTGTCTGCCAAACTCCAATCCAGGCCATAAGTATCTTTTTTATAACATAGACATCCCATTTCTTAATGGTAGAATGAGCACAATGGAGTGCATATGGTTCAAGCTTTGCTTTATATTTCAAATTGTTTTAGTTTTTTTAGAATTTTTTTTAACGCTTTTTGTATTACCTTTCATTGTTAAAAAAATATATGTTTCATAAAAGTAGTTCCAAACTCATTTAGGGATACATTGCTTTTTTAATTGTGTGTTTTAAAATATGCTGCCCAGTTATCAAAACTGTTTGTACGTGCAATTTAGAATTATAATCACAAACAGACTGTGTGTGTGCATGTATGAGCCATTTTTATTGAGCTCTGCTTGTCAAAAAGGCGGTGGAGCGTTGCATAGGGTCACAGAGTTAAGGTATTCGATTTCAACAAAGTTACAAAGTGATGGACTTTGTTTCGAATCAAGCGCCTGGCAGAAGTATTTTATGCAAAATACTGTTTTCCAAAGTCGGTTTGCTAGGTTTGTCTTCAGCGAAATAAGTGAAATACATAAAAATGTCATTTCTACACAGCTTTTCTTCCTTTTTGAAATTCACTAACTTCACCATACCTGTGTTGTTTATCTCATTCATTTCTCTTAGTTTATGAAAATAAATCCTAGTGCTTGCTGTGGGCTAAAGTAATTAAACAGTGCCTGCAAATAAAGTGGAAAGGGAAAGTTTTGTATGTTGGTGAGTTGCTGTTTTACCAGCAGGCTGTATCGTTTTGACATGGGTCCTTTTGTTGATCTGGTCCCCCTTGTCTCTTTCAGAGGGTGTTTAATTAATTTTCTATTACTATTTTTGCCTTTCCGACTGTCATTTCCAGGAGGGATGCACGATGTCTCTCTCTAAATGGACTATTCTCTGCTTTTCACGAAAATGAATATTCGACAGCCTCATGTAAATGTTCCCTTTACAAGATTCCAATTTTCTTCCACTCAACAATCCTTAGCAGCGTAATAAATTGATGGCCATTGCTATTGTTCCCAAGAGTATGCTGTTACTTGACAGTTCGTTCAGGCCCAACAAATGGTCTCGGGCATACATGTGCCATGTATTGAACCAACATTCTGCTTCATTTTTTTTCAATTTCAGTTGTGACCCTGGGTTTGTTTCTTCTCTATAATAAATCCCTTGTGATCTTATTTGTGCCTGTGAACTGTATATTGTTCTAAATGCAGCATTTCAAATCCCCCTCGAGCTGTCATCCTCAAGAAATGATATCAGTCAGTTAAATGGAGAATAATGCTCTTTCATTATTTGTATGGGTCACACAAGACGGAACCAGGCTGCTGTCCCAAATGATACAATGCCTCAATGATGTAGTTTGAACGAGTTTTAGCCGACATGTTGACTATCATTATTATTGTGATCATTTAAGCATCACTTAAAAAGGGACAGGTACTACTACAAATGTAAAAAAAGCTTCCCTTTTTGTAAAACCAGAGTAGGTCCTAGGACACGTGGCCTTTTTCCATCCAATTGCCATTATATCAATTGTCTGTAAATTATTCAAAAAAGCGGTATTGAGATGTCTATCAGTCTTGATTCTCAGGTTCTCCTACTTTCCGGAAGTTGGAATTCCTGTGTGAGCAAGGAATTAACACCAAATATACAGTTCTGAGCCTGAAAGATGACCGAAGTCAGATCCACACCCGCCAGAAAAGTGATGAAACCTTTGTGAAACTGCTGAAAGTTGTATTTTGACACAAACTATTTGCCTGTGTGACACATCAAAGCAAATAATATATCTGCTGTGTGTTAATACTTGTAGGGGCAGATTTAAGAGCCCCTTGCGCCATATATCACCACATTAGCCAAATTTTTATTCACACTAATGTGGCGATATTATGGCAAAACCGCTGTGCCATATTTACAAAGCGGCGCAACTTTGTATCCCCTTGAGCCACATTATGGCTGCACCAGGCATAATGTATGCAAGGGGGCGTTCTCCCAATAGGGGGACAGAAAAATGGTGCAAAGAAATCTGAAAGATTTTTAACGCCTGCTCAGAGCGGGTGCTAAAAGGAGGCTCACCATTGGTCTATGTACTGCTCATGGTTAGCGCCAAAATTGTGGTGCAAACCCAGAACAGAACATCAACAGCGTAAAAAAGTATGACGCTATTGCCCCCTACCCTGCGCCATATTAGCAATAGGGGGGGTGCTAAGGGGCACAAAGGAAGTGACACTGCACTTGGTGCAGCACCACTTTTCTTAACTCTGCCCTGTAGTTTGTATGATCAAAACTTTAAAAGTGATCATGTGAAGTAGGTCTGTACAGCAGGGTACATCAGTGTATATACAACGTTCAAGAATGGTGACACATTTACAATAACGTCCTTTCAATTGGCATTTTTTTAAAGACAACACTCATGCCTCTCCAACAATTAAAACACTGACTGAATTATGTAAAACCTGCAATTTGTAGGTTGTCCTGAAGGTTTGATATGTACACTGTCTGTGGTGGAGAACTCTATCAGATGCAGGGGATTTGAGACACTGACTAAAGCACATGTACATCCACCGAATATACATATCAGGCACCACTACTCTCAAAATCTCCTCTGTCAACCCATTATCAATATTGTAGACTATTTTCAGTGTACTGTTGTGACCATGTTAGTTCAAAACCAGTAACAAAGAACTTGGTACCTAGATGGACAGATGAGACCTGTGGACCTTGAATAGGCACAAAGACAGAGAAAATAACTAACAATGGTATGCAAACCTCTGTGTAATGTGGTAAGGGTGCATTCTTCTTTTTTATCTACATGACCCCCCCATACTCACACTGAGTTGCTGCCCAACTCTTTGCAGTAACAAATGCCGTTGAGCTCAGTCAAGTCCGGCACAAAGATTTAAGTTATCAAAGATAAGGGGATGTTATGCGATGTTATGCGATCCTGCCCTACTCAGATCTTATCTTTAGAATTGATATGCTCTTTCTGACTCTAATTAACAACAAAGGAGAAAACGTCTGTCAGTCTGACCCAACTCCAGTGTAGAGGGGTAATATGCAGTACATGCTGACTTAGATTCCATACTTTAAATTACTATGACCTGGCCATGTCAACGTTGCATACAGTTGCATATAATTTCCTATTAGATTTCATGATTTTGTGGGCACACCGTGGCCCTATAAAATAGAGCATCTCAAAAGAACACCCAGGAGTTGGTTGGGTGGATCGGGATGATGTTAACCTTAATTTCATGAGAGAATGTGTCCCAGAGCCAAAGTTCGAAACAGTATTTAAAAATACAGTCAATAAAAAAGAGGACAGACTCAAAAAAGTGAGTTGTAGATTGGAATTTAGAAAATCCATTAAGTTTTATTACAAAATTCAAAAGATACAATATAAAAATGCAACAAAAGGCTAAGTTCAATGTTTAAAGTCATTGCCAAGAAGGCTTCCAGTGTTAGGAACACATGCAGAATAATAGGCAAAACCAGAACTAGACTAAGGGCCTGATTTAGATCTTGGCAGGACTAAAACTGTTGCTCCACGAAGACGGCCCTAAGTACTCCATCACGCTGACGGAGTTCTGACCCCCGGATTTATATCTATGGCAGTTCAACCTCCATTCGCATTGATGGAGTGTACTCCTTCAAGCGAGCAGTATCCGCAGCCATCATGGCTGGCTCCAATGCTAGAGTATAGAACGCGATCACCATTGGGACAGCAGTGTTTTTCTAACCATATTTAGACAAAACAATTGTGCTGGCGATGTATCAGTGACTGTCCCCTGACAGTGGGAGTCCGTGGCAGGACCTGTTCAGCATTGTACTATGGCTGTAGTTATTGGATGGATGCTAGTCAACTGTGGACACTGAAAAACCACACTATAAAACACACCCCATTTCAGTCCATGGTCCTTTGCCATTCCACTGCAGAACACCAATTTGCTGCTGAATTTGCCACACAGAAGTCAGGTTTTTTCTCAGTATTTTGTTTCCTCTGTTTATTTTTATCCCATCAACGTTTGGGGCACTAGATCATTTTTTTAGTTACTCACTATAGCAGGGAGGAGGAATCTATGTTTTACAGAGGAAGAATCGTAAGTCAAGGTGGATGAAATTATTAGAGTAAAGCCACATCTGTTTGGAGTCCAAGTACAAAATACAACCATATCTCAGAAAAGGTACATGTAGACCAGAATAGTTGCAGTGTGAATGCTGTAGCAAACAATCTGCACACACAGGAGGAAATTAGGAAGAGGTGGAACAACCGTCTCAGGAGAGTGTATTTACTAGCCTCCAAGCACCACCTGGAGGCCCAGAGAACTGGTGTTGGTTCTCCCAGCTCCCCATTACAACTCTTGCCCTGCAAGGAGAAGGTCTTTCAGATCCTACATCCTGAAGGCTTGACAGGAATCCCTGGTGGAGTGGAAACTGGTAAATTGAGTTTAGCAATGTCTCACTGATCACAAATGTAGTTTGTACCCTTAAATTAGCTGTTCTGAATGTTTTAAGACCTTTATCAAAACATATATATCTAAACTTGATTCACCAAAATATCTTGTTTCATCCAAATTGCTGGCATCATAGTTGTACCACCCTTTTTTTTTTACCAATGATCAATATGTTTTGCTCAATTTGTGTTGTTCTCTATTGATCATCCCTTGCTTTTGCCTAGGTCCTTGCTTTATTTCAAAGTATACTTAAAGAAACAGGTTATGTACTCCACCTATTTTCCCATGAAGGAATAGTGCTTGTAAGTGATTGTTTTATTCAGTTTTACTGTATATATTTAAATAGGTATGTTTAACTCACATTTTAACAAGTATTGACAATGGTGTTTGCAAATGTCTACAACTACCATGATCCCCTGTATTGGCTCTGGAAAATAATAGTGTAATGTGATGTTGCTCAACCTCTCTTTACTTACATGTATGCACATATGTCAAAGTGTTATTGTTGGAATTTGCCCTTTTCCAGGGTCGCCCCCAATCTTTTTGCATCCTGCCTACTATTTTTTCTGACCTGTTGCTGTTGGCTTTTAAACTCTGAGCACTTTTACCACTGCTAACCAGTGCTAAAGTGCATATGTTCTCTGTGTAAATTGTATGGTTGATTGATTTATCCATGATTGGCATATTTGATTTACTAAGTAAGTCCCTAGAACAGTGCACTAGAGGGGCCCAGGGCCTGTAAATCAAATGCTGCTAGTGGGCCTGCAGCACTGGTTGTGTCACCCACATAAGTAGCACTGTAATCATGTCTCAGACCTGCCACTGCAGTGTCTGTGTGTGCAGTTCTAACTGTAAATTCAACTTGGCAAATGTACCCACTTACTAGGCCTAAACCTCCCTTTTCTTACATGTAAGACACCACTAAGGTAGGCCATAGGTAACCCCAAGGGCAGGGTGCAGTGTATGGTTAAGGTAGGACATATAGTAATGTGTTTTATATGTCCTGACAGTGAAATATTGCTAAATTCGTTTTTCACTGTTGCAAGGCCTGTCCCTCTCATAGGTTAACACTGGGGCTAACTTTAAATCTGATTAAAGTGTAGGTTCCCTTTTGGAGCTGATGGTCATGTGGAGTTTGGGGGTCTCTGAGCTCACAATTTAAAAATACATCTTTTAGTAAAGTTGATTTTAAGATTGTGTGTTTGAAAATCCACTTTTAAAAAGTGAGCATTTTCTTGCTTATACCATTTCTGTGACTCTGCCTGTTTGTGGATTCCCTGTCTGGGTCAGTTTGACAGTTGGGCTGGTTGCACCTCACACTAGACAGTGACACAAAGGGAGCTGGGGTGTAGTCTGCATTTCCTGATGAGCCATCTGTGTTAGGAGGGAGGGGAGGAGTGGTCACTTACACCTGAAAGGGCTGTGCCTGCCTTCACACAATGCAGTCTTCAACCCCCTAGTGTTTGTATAGGGCCTGGCCTGGGAAAGGCAGGATTTCACAATCAAGAGAGACTTTGCTTTAAAGTAGGCCTACTTCAAAGGAGAAAATGGGTATAAGAAGGGCACCCAAAACCACAGACTTTAGAACACTTCTGGAAACCAAGAGGAACCTCTGCCTGGAGAAGGGCTGAAGAGCTGAGGAAGAGGAGCTGCCCTGTCTGTGACTGTGCTTTGTGGAGCTATCCTGCAGTTGCTGCTTCTGCCAGAGTAAGAGGGAAAAGAATGGACTTTGCGTACCTTCCATCTTGTGAAGATCTCCAAGGGCTTGATTTAGAGTTTGCCTCCTGTTGTTTGAAGTCTCAGGGACAGCAAAGACTTCTCCCTGCCAGTACCTGGAGTCTCTGGAGAGACATCTACTCTGCCAAATGGTGCCCATCCAGTTCCTGGGACCCTGAAAGGAGAAGCTGGCAGCCCAAGAGTGAGAAATCCATGCACAGAACGCTGTGCGGGGAAAAGATCGACACAACTCTGATCTGCGGCTGAAAAATCGACACCCCGTCAGTTTCGCAGCTGAAAATTGATGCTCGCCTGCAACCCGACCCGAAGAACAACGTCTGGGGCTGGTGAAACGATGCACAGCATCGCTGATGGAGGTTGGTGAGATCGCAACCCGCGCTGTGTGGTTATCAGATCATCGTGTAAAAACAACGCAAGGCCTGCCCGGACCTGAGAGTGCTGACCGGGCAAGGTCTCACTTGTGAGTGAAATTGACGCATTGCAAGACCCTTTTTGACACACACTTACCCGTGTGGGGTTATTTTTGATGCACCTAAGGTACATTTTCACGCTAACAGCGTTAGCATTGTGTTTAAAATTACATGAAGACTCTTTGTGCATTTTTTTTGTGTTGTAATTTTTTCCTTTTTCAGAGTGAACAATATTGTGCATATAGCATATAACAGATCTGTATGATTCGATTACATCCTTCACCATATGTTCCGGCAGATCATTGCAGAAAATATCGAGCATATTAGGGAAGAAAGACACACTGGTATATTATAAAATCAACAAGAACCTGGGCACCCTCTATATTTGGCTAAGCATGCAAAGTCAACTGAAATAAAAGGAATAGATTGATCATAACACTGTAGAACAATAGCACAATAGTACAATACGGCGATGCAAGAAAACAATAATACAATAACACAACAAAACAACGATACCATACTACAATACAGTACAATATAATATAATATAATACTCCTCCTTCGTTCCCCTGGACCCCTCACTGCAAAGTATAGATAGGTTCTAGAAGAACGTACCATCTCTAGCCATCTCTCCTCCAAGCGTCTCAGAGCGCCACTACCCAACGACTAAATTGAGTACGATAGTATGTGGAGCACGAGGATGTCTCGTGGGGATGGTTAATTACAGATAGGCGATAACCCTGAAGGCCCTCCAGACATAGAATACAAGTTAATGGTGGAAAAAGGTGACCAGAGCGGTCTGTGGTGATGGGTGAAACCCATGCCATAGGAAGGGGACGGAAGAGCTCAAAAGGAAGCATAGCGGGGAATGAACGGAGGAGGAATGACGGGGTTATTAATAAAAGTAGTGGGAACAGAAGTGATATGGGGAAGGAAGAGAGACAATGTAAGTAAAAGGAAAGGAAAAAGTGAAAAAAAAAGTCAGAGTGAGAGTATAGACAGGAGTAGTATAGCTGGAGATGATAATATTAATGGTAGTGATAGTGATAGAGAAAGTGAAAGTGATTGTGACCGAGGGGCGGACTGAGTAGGACAGATGAGAGGAGGGAAGGACAAGGGGCACATTCTAAGAGGGTTGGCGGGAGTAATGTCAGTGAGGAGAGTAGAATAGAATAGAATAGAATAATGGAGTGGTTGAAGAGGTGTAGGGAGAAAGGGAAAAAAATGGGGGCAGGTGGCCAGTGGACTCTTAAAAGGGCCGAGTGGAGATCAGAGAACAAGTGAAGGCGTGTACATGTATACAACATGCACGCAACTGCAGCCAGTACGGCATGTAAGGGAGCAATATCGTCCTGATGTGTGGTATGAGAGTGTACGGACAACCTTGGCCCCACTTGATCACTTGCATTGTGACCTCCGCGGTGGAGAGTCAGCTCACTGGCTCTAAAAGAAAGGATGACCACGTTTGTAGGAACACATCTGTTTTATCTTGGAAGTCGTATATGAGTCGTTCATGGGAGGCAGCCTGATACATCACAGTGATCCATTCCCCGTAGGAGGGGGCAATTGCAGCGCGCCAGTGCCTGAGGATACATACCTTTGCTGTGGCTTATGCGATATGTAGTAAACGAAGTTGAGGTCAGGAGATATCGTACTAGCCTCTGGTATCATGCAGAGGTAAAAAGGGAAGGGGTGAGGGAAGATGGTAAGGGTAACACATCTCTGAGGGTATCTCCCACTGATCGCCAAAAGGGCTGAATGACAGGGCAGTCGTGTAGAATATGTAGCAAATCGCAGCAGGCATGAGGCCATCACCAGCAGGAGGCATGAGACAGTAAGCTAGCGGTACGCAATTTCTGAGGGGTCCATTACTACTCATGTAATGTCTTAAAAAGACTGAATTTCAATCGAGCCTCCCATGCTCCGCAGTCTCTGGCCTCGATTAAGTCTGCCCAATCCTCCAATTCGTATTTGACCTGCAGACGCACCCACCACTTACTTTTGAGGGAGATGAGGAGGGGGAGAGAGAAAAGGCGTCGATTCATCAATGCTTGCAGTCCTGATATGGCGCCCCTCAAGCGACCCCAGATATCCAGATATTGAATTATCAGGGATTGGGGTAGTCGCCATGGGGAGTTCCCCATGCGTCTCTCCAAACAATTCCTAACCTGTATAAAGCGCCACAAGTGATGTACCGGAAGATCAAATTCCTCCCTGAGTTCCGCAAATGACTTCAATCTGTCCCCTGTTATAAGCTGATCCACCCTCAGGAGACCTTTTGAGCGCAACTCCTCCCAGAAAATAGTCTTTCCCCCAATCAGAAAACCTTTATTGCCCCATATTGGTGCCCTGTCATGTATTTGGGGATCCACTTTCATTAAGCGGTGTGCTTGGCGCCAAGAATTTCGCGCAACTCTGATCATAGGATTGGTGGTATAATGGGGTGTTGTTCCTGCATTAAAGAGTACCTGGAGTCCATATGTGGAACAGGAAAGTGTCCGTTCCACTTCCGCCCAGAGCGGAGGGTCCCGCACTCCCGGGAGTAGAAAGACCATCAGCAAGAGATGTACTGCTAGGGTGTAGAGTTCTACTGAGGGAAGACCTGGCCTCCCAAACTCACTTCTTATGAGTAAAGCGACTGTAGGTAACCGTGGGTGCATGGTCCCCCAGACAAAGGCCCGTATACGACGATCTATCTCACGGAGGAGAGACAAAGATATTCGCAGAGGTAGCATGCCCAGGACCTATAAAAAACACGGTAAGGTCACCATTTGTACCGCCTGCACCCTGCCCCACAAAGAGAGGCCCAGGTGTGTCCAGTTATCAAAATCTCGTTTCATACTGCCTAGCAGTGGATCTAGATTGTCAGCCACCATTTTGTTTAGATCTCTCTTAATATCCATGCCCAGATAGTGAAGACGTGACTGTTTCCATTTGACTGAGAATCCCCGAACTGACACGATTACTGTTACTGGGGATAGTGGTAACGCCTCACTTTTATCCCAGTTGATCCAATAGCCCGAGAGAAGCTCAAACTCTGATAGGATAACTCTGAGAGCTGGTAGTGAAGTAGGTAGGTCGGTGAGGGTAAGTAGAATATCATCAGCTTATAAGTAAATGGTGGAGCAGCCACCAGGGATTGATATTCCGGAAATAAGATTAGAACCGCAAATTGTTGCCACTAAGGGTTCAACGGCTAGTAGGAATAATAGCGGAGATAGAAGGCAGCCCTGACGAGTCCCTCTGTTGACAGAGAAGGTGTCTGACAGGATCCCGCCGCAGTTAACCTTGGCTGTCGGGGAGTCATGTAGCAAACACACTCTATTAATGAAGCTCGTCCCTAGACCGAAACGTTTTAATGTTTCAAATAGGTACCACCACTCTATCTGATCAAATGCCTTTTCAGCATCCAGTAAGAGGGCAAGGGATTCCTCTTGCAAATATCGAGTCATCCAGATGGCATGGAGTAGGGTACGGAGGTGGTTCCCCGATGTGTGCCCAGGTACAAAACCAATTTGGGTGTGAAGAACCAGAGAGGGAATGACCTTGTTGAGGCGGGATGCCAAGATCCCTGCCAGGATCTTGATATCTCCATTAAGGAGGGATATGGGATGGTAACTACTGCATGGAAGAGGATCTTTTCCCGGCTTGGGTAGAACAGTGATGGAGGCTTTGTTGGAGAGAGGATGTGAAGAGCCCATCTGATCAGCCCCACAAAAGGCCTCATATGAGGCATCTACGGTATCTGTCCCCGTCCATTTATAAAATTCTGTCATATACCCATCCTCGCCAGGCACCTTATGGTATGGGAGGTTGGCTATTGCCTGCTGTATCTCCTCTTTGCTAATGTCACCCTCAAGGAGCGCTCTGCCCTCGTCAGAGAGGCATGGTATATTCGCCCTCTCGAGGAAGGCATCCAAACAACTAGTGTCTTCAGTTATCTCTGGAGTGTATAGGGTTTGGTAAAAATGACCAAACTCATCTGCGATTGCCTGAGGGTGTGTAATTAGCATGCCATTGGCACTGTGCAAGGCCAGTATAGCTAATGCTACCTCCCTCTGGCGGAGCTGAGCAGCTAACAGACTTCCTGCATTCTCCCCATGCTCGTAGTGGCAACCTCTCAATCGCTGTAAGGCATATTCCGTCTGTGACGTGTAGAGGGAGTTGAGCTCCATTTTGGCTAGTTCCAGGCAGTGACGGGTGTGCAGAGAGGGGGTTAGTGTGTACACACGGGTGGTCTGGACAATGCGATCTTCTCGTTTTCTCTGTTGATCGTGCCTTTGGGCATTGAAAATGGCCGCGTCCCTCATGAGCTGGCCTCTAATCGTTGCCTTTGCCACCGCCCAGAGCAGCTGAGGTGAAGAGACCGAACCTTTACTGTTCTGAAGGTAGGTGGTAATGTGGGATCTGAGTTGTTCCTTTCCCTTCCGCGTCCCTCATGAGCTGGCCTCTAATAGTTGCCTTTGCCGCCACCCAGAGCAGCTGAGGTGAAGAGACAGAACCTTTACTGTTCTGAAGGTAGGTGGTAATGTGGGATCTGAGTTATTCCTTTCCCTTCAGCGTTCGATATCTGGAGGTTTGGAGATACCAGGGATTACGATCAGGAGAAGCCAGTCCCAACTCCAGGGCCAATAACACCAGGGAGTGATCAGACAATGCGGCCGGTAGGATTTCAGATGATCGAATCATCTGTAATAACCGGTGAGTAGCAAGAAAGTAGTCTAAACGGGATTGAGTCCCATAGGCCGTGGAAATAAAGGTGTATTCTTGGTCAGATGGGAAAGGCGCCAATGGTCCAACAGACCATGCTCTGAAAAAACCTCACCTAGAATGGCCCGATCAGCATTATTGCCCGTGTCAAGACCACTTGATCGATCTAGAATGGCATCCTGTACCAGATTCCAGTCTCCCCAGCAGGTATTGGGAGGCACCAATCTCTGTCAATAGTCGATTAAGAGAAAGGAAAAAAGAACGTTTGGAGCCCTTGGCAGCATAAATAGTACCAACACAAATTGTGGAAGAGCACATGGTGAGCTTGGCAAGGAAGTAACGCCCCTCCGGATTGCACCACATCTTAAGAAGCCTGAGCTGTAAGGATTGACGAATGAGTATCGCCACCCCGCACTTCTACCCCGAACCCTGCGCCTCACCATGCACGGACGGTGCTCCGCTGAAAAGCACCTTGCCCACCCAGTCTCTGCAGAGTTTTTACGATTCTGATGGGTAAAGGTGCATATCTTGCAATAAGGCAATATCAGTTCTTTTAGAGCGCAGATAAGATAGGACTTTCTGTCGCTTGACGTAATTTGTCATACCATGTACATTCCAGGAGAGGACCGGGAGCGGGGTCACCGACCCCATTATGAAGTGTAGATGAGTCCTATTCGGAGGAGGCGGGAGGTGCCATGTGCGCTGGTTTAATTAATGGAAGGATAGGTTGGGGGCAGCAAAGCTCAGAGCACTTGTGTTCTGGAAGGGAACATACGGGTAGGGAGGGAAGTATAGGGGAAACTCTTGGTCAGGAAACAGAAAAGAATCAGACAGGCAAAAGAAAAAAAAAGAAAAGAAAGGGAGAAATACGAAAGAGATAGAGGTCACGAAGGGAGAGGGAAGAAGTGTGAAGGTGCAAAAGAAAGAGAAGGTGTGTGGGATACGAAAGAAGAGTGGAATGAAATGAATATAAGAGAAGAAAAAAGAAACAAAAACTCCAGTGAGCGAGGCAATATCTCGCCACTGAAAGCCCTGTTAAGCTGCAGGCCGGAACCTGTAAGATCCGGGCGCCGGAGCCGGACGCGCACTGGGGAAGGCGAGAGGGGGAAGAGAAAGCATGTATTCGGCCCAATTGGACCACCAAGAAGCACCCACTGATATATGAAGCTAAATGCTACTTAGGTGAATGGAGAACAGAGAGCTTGTAAGGGTAAAATGCGACGTGGGGCATTACCAGGATAGGAAGGGGGACTACAACATGGCCTGCGGCCAAGACAGGTGATCGAAGGTCAGCGCCCTCCAAAGCAAAGAGGTAGGGTAAGTACCGTGCTGTACCACATCCAGGCAGGCACCACATCCAAAATATATCTCGGGGTTCATGACAGGCATGTCGGTGGTCGCCAGTATCGTGAATACTAAGGGGGACACGACAGAGCCCCCATAAATGTGAATGGAAGAATACAAAAAACAACTCGGTACATGGTGTCCCTTTGAGGGATAGAGTGATCGAAGGAAAACGCAGATTGGGTACTAAGACCTCATGGTTTGTGCCAACTGAGCAGCACCCCTGTATGACGTGCGAACAGTGAGTGGCATGGGGGGAGAAACACAAACCTCTCAGGATTCAAAGGTGTATAGTAGGACAGGGTTCCCTTGAGGCTATGTTTCGTGGAGGCTCACTCCGGCTGCAGACCTACAGAGTAGATGAAAAAGGAGGCATAGAGGGATGGAGCGCAAAAGAAGGAATTGGTGACACCTGGAGGTGCAATCATATCCCATATCCAGAGGCAGGTTGAAAGGTATGCGTAGTGTGTATTGTACAGTACAAAAAGTGATAGCGATGAGCAAACAAATCTGAATATACTGTAACTTGAAACATATGTGAGAATACTCAAACAAATCGCTGGGGCCTACTGCTGCTCAGCGTTACCAACCATAAATTGACCCCCAAAGCATTAGAGGGCTTATATTGAAGCTGTCCATGCAACTTGTCCAGAGGTAGGAGCGGGTGATATCAGCAACAACACAATCGCGGGGACATAACACTGGGCCTGAGCCCCCATCCCCTCTAACCAAGAAGAAAGACAATGAGAAAGATAGTCTAATATGACACTTAGCTGTCCGATGAGGAAGCGCCTGTTGCCAGTTGTAGTGGGAGAGGGCCACTGAGCGTAATGAAGCCCAACATTTCCTGGTCCTGGGTGTGGTCAATCACCGCTTGAAGAACATGGTCCCGGCCCCCCTGTGATTTGAGCGAGCGGTCAGAAACTCTACCCCTCTTCGCCGGGGCTGAACAATGAAGCTGTGGCGGGGAAGGAGAAACAAATACAGAGGAAGGATCTCCAGGGGTTAAGACGTCGGGCTCCGGATGTGCTGTGGCGAAATCCATGGGGTGTTGAGCGAGGCGGTCCAGGAAGGAGCTGACGTCCGCAGGTTCAGTAAAGTCCCTAGATTTGCCATTATATATGATCCACATATGAACAGGTTCAAAAAGACCAAATTTAACATCCTGGTTCCTGAGTTGTGGACGGAGGGCCAAGAACGCCTTCCTCTTTTCATTTGTTATCCTGGAGAAATCTGCTGCCATCCCAATCTTATGATACTCCAGGGAATACGGCCCTTGGGATTTAGCAGCCAAGAGGATTTGTCGGGCTTGTTCGAGATGTCGAAAACATGCAATAATGGGACGGGGTTTGCCGGAGGTCGCTTTCTGTAGAGGGCCAATCCTGTGGGCACTTTGGAACTCCAAGGGCGGTGAGAAGTCCAGGCCAGTGAGCTCAAGCAGAAGATGCTTAAGAAAGGTTTTGATGACAGCACCCTCTTTGTGTTCCGGAATGCCAAAAACGCGGACATTATCTCTGCGACTCCTGTCCTCCAAGTCTATGACCTTTGCACATAGAGACCGTAACTCTGCCTCTTGATTGGGCAATGTCACGACATGATCTTCCACAGTCATGAGGTGTCGATCCAGGTCAGTTACTGTCTCCCCAAAGCCGGCAATGTCAGCCCGTATGGAGGCAGAGGCCACGGCCAGGTCCGATATCTTTGAGTCCATTGCCTCCAGGCGTCGCCCCACTGCGGTGATCTCCTGCAGGATACGGTCCGTTGCTTCCATTGTGTGGGGGTCAGCTGGCGGGGTCATGGGCCAGAAGGGGCCATCTGTGCTGCCATTGGTTTCGATTGTGCCATGGCCTTGGGAAACAATAGTTGACAGGAGTGTTTGCCGGAAGACTTCCCGTTTGGCATTGCCCTGGGGGGGGGAAGGTCCTGAGAAATAATTTCAAGTGTAGACATGGCCCCAAGGTCTTGTTCCTACTGCAAGAGCAATGATGTCTGTATTGCTGCCACTGAGACTTCTGACACTGTAGCCTCTGTGGGGGATCAACAAAGCGAACTGGATCCAGAGAAAGATGTCACACGTGGCGTTAGAGGCATGTAGCTGCTAGCATATTCCTAAGCAAGAGGTTCAGCTCTCCTCTTTATCTTCCGACGATTTGATAGGTGGTGGGCCCCTCACACAAATATTGCAGGGAAGCCCGTGCTAGCCCTGAGCCGAGTTTGAATTACCAAGCTTGAACGGGTTGGTGATAGGGTAGAGGGCGGCCGGGTGGTGCCGTCACTGTTGAGCCTCGGGGGGGTTATGGCTGCCTGGGATCCAAATCGCTGCTCCACAGTAGTCAGGCAGACGGGCCCTACCCTTCACAAAACTCCACCAGGGGTATTAGTCACTTCTGGGGGTGGTTTCCCTCCTGTAGGGCCCCTCGGAACCGGCACCTGTCTCTGGCCGGGACACTCCGAACAGCAGGGTGGCGCTTCTTCGCACCTTCCAGGGACCAGGTAAGATCTCTGCAGCCAGGCCACCAGGGTCCTGCAAACTCGAGTGAGCCCCTAGACACTCATGGGGCTGTCATCCGGTCTGCAACGCTCTTCTGCGCAGTATGCCGGTAACTCTCCTGCTGCTCAGAAGGGAAGTGCATCCCTCGCCTCCCCTTTCAAATATGTTCAGGTCCTGATTGTGGGAGCCAGTCTCAGGCCGTCTCTCCACGTGGTCGGTGGGAGGCACCCCCAGCTGCCCAGTCCACTGCTGGGGCTCTCTGCCCAAAGTGTAAATCGAGGCCGTGGCTCAGCACGCCACATTAGGCCTCATCCGGCTGCGTCGACCCAGCGGCCACTACCCCCATTGTGCACTGAATGGCTCCGAGAGTTGTGAGCTGATCGGTCCTGCAGAGGCCCTCAGGGGGCTTGTGGCGATAAACTGCACCCCTACCGAGGTCCCCGATCTGACCCCGCGCACGGAGCTCTCTGCTCAGGCGGCCATTTGGATCACCGGCCAGACCACGCCCCCCTCTTTTTGCATTTTTTGTGATAACTTGACTTGTGTATTGTGGATTTTTGTCGTTTTGGTCTTGTTTTGTTTTGATAAATATTTTCTATTTTTCTAAACCTCTTTTGTGTCATTTTGTAGTGTTTTCATTAGGTTACTGTGTGTGTTGGTACAAATACTTTACACCTAGCACTCTGAAGTTAAGCCTACTGCTTGTGCCAAGCTACCAAGGGGGTAAGCAGGGGTTAGCTGAGGGTGATTCTCTTTTACCCTGTCTAGAGTGAGGGTCCTTGCTTGGACAGGGGGTAACCTGACTGCCAATTAAATACCCCATTTCTAACAGTTATGCATTTTTCACTCACCAGTTCATGTTTTTTATGAAAATGTCACATGTTGTGTTAATCTAGTAGCTTGTAACCTTCTCTTTACTCCATCGAATTGATGTATTTGCTTTCATAATTCATAGTGTTGTTGAATCAAAGATTTCCAAATATGTTCTGTGCCATGCTGAATATAGGAAGTATTAATGCACAATTTACCTTGCAGTGTTCATATGATGACCAATGCCATTAATTCTAATAAGTTGTATTATAGTCTGCTATGCCTTGGAATGGCTTTTCTTCTCATTTCTCCTCTCTACTGTGTTGGGTTGAAAGTCTGGTACATGTAACATACACTTTCTAAACAACATTTTTCATTTTAGGACAACTCTTCAACAGTTTTACTGCAGTTTGAATCTGTGTAAATTAACCTGCATGTGTAAATTATTAAAAACAAACAAAGGCCTAATAATTCCAATAATAGTAATTTTTACTTTTAGATTGCTTCATATGTCGCATGAAGATACATTTAAGGTATAGCCTAGACCTATCATTTCATATTGTTTGTAACTAATTTTTGGTCCAACACCCAGGGCCAGTGGACCACTGTCTGTAACTGAAGACTCATCAAAAAACAACAACAGGAGGGGCGAAATGTGGGATATTTGGAGGACAGACTCCTGGTCCCGTGTGTGGAGCTCCCAATACTGTATAAACCAAAAAATTACACACATGGTTCCAAAAAACGAGGGATTTTTTCTACAGGTTCTCCATATCAGGGAAAACCAAAAGGTTCCAAGCACGAGCCCTCAATCACCTTTCGGTGACATGCTTCATCATAGGGCTGTGCTCCTCGTCAGGCCGGCGCTGCAATGCCTGACGGGCCCCACACGGGGGCTCTTTGCCGGAGATCTTTTTGAGCAAAATGCACACCGGTCGAAAGTAGGGATCGAGGATTGGTATAGAAAAGGTAAAAATGTCTAGAGGTAAAAACCGTTCATATCTTTAATTAAATGTTAATACCTCTGGCAAGATTAAAAACAATACATAGGAATATAGTAAAATAATGTCTACACACCCCGTAAAACAAAGAATTGGTATTTATAGTCACCAACTCTCATACTGGAGAGTAGTGTGAATGAAAAGCGGTGAACACAGGATCCCCTGTGTTACTCTACATCATAGGTCAACATGTTTCTCGCTATGCGATTCGTCAGGACCTCAAAGACGTACCTAATCCTTTAAACACTTGGGCTTCCCATACTAGTTGGTGACTATAAATAGCAATAGCAATAGTATCGATGTTAAACAAAGTAATGGTTTGAATGTTAATGTGTCAAATTTTGAAAAAACTGGGTTGTATGCATCTTGCATTGGTAATATAATTAGCTACGATTTTGAGTGGTGGTGACGCTCACCAAATTAAAAAATACACTGCTTCACATCCTAAAATGGCAGACACCTAAACTTGATGTCAGGACATTGGGTATCCAATGGCTGTCAGCTGAAGTTGACTGCGTAGTAGATGCAACACTCCATGATGGACAGAGCCATAGGCTAACTTGTGTGACTGCTATGCCCAAAAATCAATGGCTGTGTCCATTTCTGTCGTGGATTGCATACTCCCTGTAATTGTAAGTGGCATCTCAAAAAAGCTTGCTTGCCTCCTAACACTGCAGCCAACAGGCCCTCCTCTACTTTTGCTGCTGTTACTGACCTTTAGCTGACAGAATGCCGGGCAAAGCAGGCGACAGGGCTCCTAACTTCTTCCCTGAGGAGTTGGAACTATAAGTGACACAGACTCTCTATCACCCATACAAATATGTCCCATTACTACACACAGTTGTTCATACTGTACATCACTAGAAGCCATGCTCTTTCTGACATACATGGTAGCCTTTCCATATTGTTCTTAGCCATTGTATGTGTTTCAAACCATAGTGTCTGCCTCTAAACATATAAAGAATGTAGCTGTGCATGAGTGTGTTTGCTCAAATTGTACAATTTTAGCCTTTAGTAGCTCACAATGATTTGTTATGCTCAGAAGTGGCTCTCACTACAGGAAAGGTTTCAGACCCCTGCCTAGATGACGTTTGTGGCCTGAATTAGTAACATGAGGACAGTGAAAATGTTGAGGGTAGTCAACAGGTCACTACAAATGAGTATTTCCTAGGAAAAAAAAATGCTGGTAGCTAATCTGTAATGACTATTTAGAAATGCTTGTGAGAGATGTTACACAATTGTGTCACAGCAATACAGGCAAACAAAACCTCAAAACATGTTTT
Organism: Pleurodeles waltl; assembly: GCF_031143425.1. Lineage (NCBI taxonomy): Eukaryota > Metazoa > Chordata > Amphibia > Caudata > Salamandridae > Pleurodeles > Pleurodeles waltl. The sequence continues at coordinate 951,365,971 of NC_090445.1, forward strand.
TTTCTTTCTTTTTCCTTATCCATACAGGTCAGCTCTCATCAGCAGAAGGTGATATGAAAGGCCGCTTCCAAGAAGATGCAAACCCTGGGGTCTATAAGTGGTGCAGCATCCATTACCATAAGAGGTGGGAGGACCTACAACGCGAGTCATCCAAAATCCATCTAGGCCAGTCCTCCCAAAGTGTGAAAAACAGATGCTGCACTTGACCCTCCTAATGGCCCACATACTTGTGGTGGGTTCTTTGGACCTTGATGGGCAGTTGAGAGCCCAACAGCAGCATGAAGGGAGTAATTTGGAGTGTGATTTCAACATGTAAAATGAATTTTGTACAGCAACTAATTTTGCCATCAACATTAGGGCTGCCATATGTCCAACGCAGAAGAAGTGTTCTTGAAGTTATAATTTTTGCACAAGGTGTTTAATAATGTGTTTTGTAGATTTCATTTTGGGAAAAGATACCACCTGATTCATGTTCACTACCAAAAAGCTGGTTTGAGCAGACACATGCCGGCCTAAACAACAAATATACATCAGGTAGTTTGATGTAATAAGGGACAGTAGTACCAAACAGGCCACTGGTCTTTAAAGTGTCAAGTGTGCTTCTCCTTCACTGTTGTGAATGGTGTTACTTTAGCCCTATTACAGATGACATTGCAAGCACTGCTTTTATTATACAGTGGATGTTCCAGATGTCGCATTAGTAAGTGTTTTGTATACACAAACAAGAATATCATTTTTGGTGACATAAGTTTATTATTCTTAACTACAAAGCCCATCCATTCAGAGGTGATAAACAATTCCTGCAGAGAAATTAAAATGGATATGAGAGTCAAGGTCATACATCATATGGGAGCTATCATGTGGAACCACAAAACTGTGAACAAATGGTTTCTGAAAATGTTCTCTACAAGCATGATATAATAATAAAGAACCAAAGTTTGAGATCCTTGAAGCAGGTCAAATATAAAAAGTTGGAAAACATTTTTTGATCAAAGTTCATGATCAGTTATATTTGCATAGATACAATAAACATGTTGTATCTGTCATTTCAGCATTAACAGAGCAGACAAAGGAGACATTGGCCACATAGGCATGGAAGCAGCTGGCCACTGTAGTTTGGATGCAGAGACCACCGACACCGAGGGATCCAGTGGCACAGAGGGTGAGGGGACTGGCATGGAGGCCACGAGGTGCACATCATCATCTTTGGAGGCTTCCACAGAAGACCAGTCCCTAGCGTGGTGTACTATCTGTACCCTTCCTCTTGTTCCCTATCTAGTTGGCTGAACCCACCCCCCCTTAAAAGCGGTGGCCTCTCTTTTGCTGCAGGCACCACTCCCTGCTACTTGTTTGGGGCAGCTGGGGAGGAACCGACGACCAGCATCTATGCTGATGTCTCTGCTCATCCGAGTAAGTCCTATTATTTCATGTTATTATTACTTCCCTAACCTTTACCTCTATCCACTTTTGTACTATTTTTAATTTTGCCTTGTTTACTTTTTTTATACTGTTCTCCTTTTTTCCAACTCCCCTATCCGAGTTTTGTTTAATTCCTACTATTCATGCATGATCTTTTTTTCTGTCGTTTATTGACCATTTTCTATTTCACCCCTTTGTTGCTCTTCAATTACTTTAAGTCACTGTCAGTCAAAGGGTATAGCTTTGCCCCTCTACTATGAAAAGCTTTTGGTTGGCTTGACTATCTGGCTTTTCTAACATTTAAACAAAATGCCCAGAGTGATATTTTTGACAGAAGACTGCTAACCATACTATAACAATTGTGGTTCCCTTTTTTTATTTGAAAATTAAGAATGTGACCTGGTACCTCAAAACTGTATACTGTTTTTCTATAGCCACACCAATGAGTGGAGCCGGTTCAAGTTCGACCATTGCATTAGCAGATGGAGCGGGGGAGACGCAGCAGCAGGTATGGGTGCTGGTAAGTCACTTTGCTTGCTTATTGACAATTACTCTTACTCACTAGCTACAAGGGCTTTGTTGTGATCAGATTTATGAACCCCATGCATTACAGCCACATCAGTGGTTGGGTTACTTATGGCCTCTTCTATTTGCTGCTCAGCAAAAGCACACATAACGTATACTAAAAATGATGCCTTGATGGGAATGTGATAAAATAGAAGGTTATAAGAAAGTATGGGTGAAAAAAGTGAAAGGAAAGGAAGCGTGGGTGGATGAAAAAGGAAGTGTGGGTGAGTATTGGTATAGGGTAAATGTGTGGATTGATGAAAAGGTGATTGAAAGAAAGGATGGATAGTGTGGGTACTGAATGGATGGATTAAGGATTGTGAATTTGGTTGAAAGACTTGATGAGAGCAAGCAAAGCTTAATTAATGGTGACTATGGGTGTAATGAAGGAATGAATGAATAATTGCTTGGATGAATAAAGAAAAGAGCTCTTCTTCTGTAGAGAGATCAGTGACACCCCTCTATTCTTCTACAGCAAAAGCTCTACCTACCTGTCTAATCCATCTGCCTTTCTCTGCAGTAGGGTAAGTCAAGTTTCTTCACTTTCCTTTTGCCCAGCAAATCATTTTGCTGGAAAGAATTTGTGATGGTGGGCAAGACTAGTGAGAAAAGTGGGACTAGTAAGTGCCTGATTTGATTTCAAGTTTGGCGTAGGGGATACTTTGTGACAAACGTGCCAAATACAATCTGTGTAGCCCATTCCTTTCCCTGTAGTGCAGTGCATCGTTTCCCCCTCCTCTACTTATGGCAGACCAGATAAAATATATCCACATTTTATGCATGACGTGTGATGTATCTTATTTATTCATCTGCCTCTTTGGAGTCAGTGTGGAAACTAAACTAATTGAAAGGCATGTGAGGAACAGCAGGGCCATTGGAAGTAAATATAGATAATTGTCAACTACAGCTGCTCGAGCTGCAAACAGTAGCAACGTACTTGACGCACTGGCTAGCATGCCTTCAATTATTTGGCACAACAACTTCTACTCCATCGTCTTAATGCCTTACTCATCATTATGAGAAGTAATCCATTTTTTAGTTACTAAAAAAGCCTTAAAAAATGAAATCACTGTTTTTTTATTCTGGTCTTATTTTTCCTTAATCCTTTTCGACTAGACAGTTAATGCTTCTTATGTGAGGCATGTGTAGGTAAGCAAATGAAATATTGCCCTGTGACTCCTCTAATAATAGATAATCACATCAAATTGCAACTTCACTATGGGACCAGCAATGTAGTGCTACTGTGCCACCCACTATCTATCATTTGATGAAGTGTTTTTTTCAGATCATAGTTTCAATTAGTTTTTTGTTATTCTTCTTTTTCTCGATTTAGCTACTCCGGCCTGACTACCACCACTATAATAAGCCAGGAGATAGTAGCCAGTCTGGGCAGCAGAAGCAGGGGAACGTTTATGCAGAATACCAGCTCTTGGTCATGCTGGAGGAGGAAGAGGCTAAAAATAGCTGCCTCGGACCCAGGACCCAGAAAAGCAGCACGCCAGCCCCCAGCCTCCCAGCCAGTACATCATAAGAACTGCTGCCAGCTGTCATAAAACCTAAGTGCACCTGTTTCTGCACCCTCCTGCTCCACTAGGCATTGCTCCAATGCATCTTAAAGCAGATTGACTGGATGGAGAGCCGAGATGTCAGCACTGAGCAGAGCCTCGACCAGCCCCAGACCCATATTGAGAGTGCCCTCTTTTAAGACGTTTTTTCATTTTTTTGTTTTAGTGGGTGGGACTTGTGGTTGGAGAGGGTGGGGAGGGATTTGGGTTGGACTTTAGACTTTTTGAGGACAGGGTTATTTGTTCAGAGAGAGGTGTAGGGCTGTTTTGGGTGGAGAGAGAGTGTTTCTGTATGTAAAAAATAAAGGGGATTTTTTCACTTCATTTGCATCTCAAATTTTTATTTTGATGTTTTGGACTTTTAGTTTGCAATGCTGTCTTGTAGTGTAGTCTGTTATTTTTAATCTGCTAAAAAAGTGGAATGTCATTTACGTAGACCCTTGCTCTATTGCCCTCTACAATTATTACTGACCACTAGGGGATGATTGCCATTGCATATTTTGCCTCCAAAAAAAACAGTACACACAGACAACATCTTCTTCAGTAGGAGTTTAATACTAACTAAACAAATTCACTTCAATCCGCAGTTCTTCTCTTACCTAAATAGATGAAGCGAGTGAGTCTTCTTACTAGAAGTTTTTTCCCAAGATGGCATCTTAAGGGGGTTAGTAGTAGTAGCAGGCTAACATGCTAGTAGGAAAGACTGAACTTCATAGAAGGTGCCACTCCCCCCTATCATTACTAATCTACAGTATTAATCAAAGATTTATCCATCACTGTCAACTGGATTGAACGAAAACAGAGAGTTAGTGGGTCATCATCATATTATCATAACTTTAGGAAGACTGAGACCAGACTACCACAATTACTGTATTTTACACACTGCAAAAATCACTTCATATGACAATAACATCTAGCTATATCAATTTCTTCTGAGAAATGGTGGGACCAATAGTATAAATCTAAACTTAGGAAATTAAATAATAGGGTCAGGAGAAGATGGCTCAGACTCAAGAATCTTGGGACCAGGTTAAGCGTTTATGGAACACACACACACAAGGCATGAAAGAAGATGTTGATGGGGCTGGTGTGGAATATTGCTCAGGTAAAAAAAGGTAGAAGGTCATGCAGTGAGTTGGTGTTTTCACCACATCTGCTCTAGCAAGTGTGTAATTCACTTACAGTGTAAAATTAGGTCACACCTCAATAAATCATGCAGCCTGGGGGAAGCTGGTTAAGGGCTCAATGAATGGATGGGAAAGGGGATTTGAGGAAAGGTATGACAAAGACAAACACTACACAAAAGAAACCACACCAATATTCATTGGGGCACTGAGCAGCACACCATTAACAATCTGTTGTGGAAGGAAATGAAGGGATAAGTACGTATGACACAGTTCAGTAAATACATTGGAAACAGTCCTTCTGCCCCAGAGAGACCCCAGATAGTGAATCCTAAGTGTAATGTCATCTAGTTTTGAAATTTGGGAGATTCGATGTAACCCACCCAGTTCTAAAAATTATGATTGTTAAAAGGAAAATTATACTGTATTGCCAAACTCTTCTTGGAATGTCTGCCACTCTAGTGCCTGTCTGAACCGGTCTGGTAGGCAAGCTGGAGCCACCAGCTATCCAAGTTTTGTTCGTGCAGGAGAGGACTAGAAGAAGGCCTGTGTATTAGAAAAAACAATAACTGTATTATAGAGTAAAGGAAAAGGACAATAGAAAGCAAGGTAAACTTCATAAGGAGTTAGGAGTGTACCAGGAAGTCTCGGAGGCAGCACAAGAATATAAAAGGAGTTTCAATGTAGCAAACACATACGCAGCAGTATTTCCAAATCAACACGCCTCTCTCCAGTTCACAGAGCTGGGTGAGTACTAGGCCTCAGAGTCTTCGCTTCATCATGGGTTCTCTTTGAAGTAAAAAATTTTCTCCTTTCTAGCTGCTGTTGTAGTTCCACCCAGAGTCCTTCCATCTTCCTCCTCTAGGTTCAGAGTAACTCCGTCCCAGACCCAAACTGAGCAAGGTAAACCTGTGAAGTGCAGTGCTGCTGAAGAACAAATAGAGAAACAGAACTGAAGTATTTTTTGTGAAGATTTACGTTTGCTAACTAATGTGGTTAGTTTCTTCTGAGGGACCATGAAAAACAAGTAGACACTGCAAGTACATTTCACTACTTTTGAAAGGCCAATCACTTTCAGGACAAAATGACCACGCATCAGCCACCAAACATCGCAAGCATTGGAAAAAAGTTTACAAATTTGTTGAGCTCCCTCCCTCACTGTCAGCCACCACATACATCAGTCATCACTCACAAATTCACAATCACAATCAATCAATATATCAACACTCATTGGTACAATAGTTACTTAGTTACCTCTGTTGGTCCAAGCATAGTGGTTGAACAAAATACCTCTTCATTCATGGTATCCACAAAAAGGCAAGACATGAAGTTATGCGTTTTACATGTGCTGGTAGTAAAAAACTCACAAATTCATTTTCCACTACTGTGTGGCACGATCCTCTCATAGGTCAGCATTAGCACTGCCCTTATATGCTTTCAAGTGGTAGATTCTGATCTGAAAGGAGTAGCCCTGTCATGTTTAGTATGGCCAGAATGGTAATAGAAAATCCTGCTGGTAAAGTTGGATCTAATATTACTATTTTAGAAATGGCACTTTTAGAAAGTTGGTATTTCCCTGCACATACTGCCATCTGTGCCCTACAGAATATCTCCAACCCACGTATGGTCTGTGCTGGTTGACAGCTCCCCTTGTGCATTCCACCCAAACAGCCATAAATACGGCACACTCAGCCACATCTGCATTCATCTCCATACTCAATGGGTCTCCCTGGGCAGGAAGGGTGGAGGTGCTCTCTGTTACACTTCGAAGGCCAGTTGCATGCCCCCACACAAAGGACAGATAACCCTCAGCAGGGATCCTGGCAGACAGGACTGGGCTGAAAGGGAAACGTGTCCTTTAAAACCACTCTTTGAAGTTTTCCCCACTTTAAAGACATATTTGGATATATATACTAGGTCTCTGATGCCACCAAACCAGACACTTTTGGACCTGCAACTGGACTCTGTCAGAGGGACTGCCTGGCTGCCTGACTGCCCAAAGAACTCATCTAGACTGCCTTGCTGAGAAGGAGTGCTGCCCTACTTGTTGCCCCGCAACCTTCTGACCCCAACTCTGCTAGAAGGAGTCTGCCTTTCCCACAAGTGCTCTCCATGGGCTTGGATTGAGCTTGCCTCTTGCTCTGAAGTCTCAGTGCCACAAAGACTTCAGTAAAGAGAAAAAAATCCCTGCACGGTGGAAAATCAATGCACTGCTTGTTAGAATCAACACAGCTCCTGCATTGCGGCTGAAAAATCACCAGATCTCCCAGTGGATCGATGCAGCACCTACTCCTTCCTACCAGCGCATCACAGTTTTTCAGCGCATCATCCCTGGATGTCAAAATATCCCTGCATCACAGTGAGCAACCAAGGCTGTGTTCCTGAAAATTGACACATCAACTTACAGAGTGGAAAGAAACAACACATCGTCTGTGCCGCACCGGAAAATCTGATGCAGTGCCTTATTTTTCAATAGATCTCCTTCTCTGTGGCCCCCGTTCGCTGTCATTTTTTACACATTCCAGGTACTGTGTATTAAATGGATACAACAACTGATTCTTAAGGATTGAGACTCATTTAAAATTTTAAAAAGTGATATCTTGACTTGTGCATATAGGATTTTTGTTATTTTTTTATCTTATTTTATTCAGGTAAATAATATCTATGTTCCTAAACTGGTGTAGAGTACCTTTTGTGGTGTTTTCACTGTGTTACTGTATGAGTTATTACTCAAATGCTTTATACATTGCCTTCCAAGTTAAGCCTGTCTGCTATGTGCCAAGCTCCAGAGGACTAGCATAGTATAAGTTGTATTGTGTTGTGACTCACCCTAACTAGGATTGGGGTCCCTACTTGGACAAGGGTATATATCTCTGCCAACTAGAGACCACATTTCTAACAGTCAGAGTCGCCATGATTGCAGTAGCTGCCGCATTGACAGGCATGGTCTTGGGTTGAGGTGGTGCTATTGATGCGAGAGTGCTGCTCCCAGAGGCAGTTGTGGCAGGCACAAGTCCCCAAAAAGGTTGCAGTTGGCTCGCCACTGGCAGAAAGCTGCTTGTTATCACTGACCACTTTCTTGGGAGTAACTTTCTTTTCGGGCATTTTAAGCTCTAGGTTGGCAGTGGCACTAAGATGCACAAGCGAAAGAGTTTGGTGCCTGTGGACCGAAGTAACTGTAAGGCTTTCTCTTTGGCTTACTGTGAGTGATGGGGGTCTTTTCTCTTGTGCACATAAGAACAAACAAGCATGAAAAACAAGTAGTTAGTGAAACATGGTATTGTTGCAGGTTGAAAATAGTAAAGATAAATGGAATCTTAGTGTGGATGGTTACTTATGTAATATACCTATTTAATCAAACATTATAAAGGCAAACCACGCCACCACACCAACAAAAGTGCAGTTCAAATCTGACAGCACAACAGGCAGATCTAGCTCTTTGCTTTATCTCCATCTGTTTTAAAGGAGACATCTGGTGTGGTCAGAGAGCGGTGAATGGGTAAATGGAATAATCCTTTAAATAACCTATGGCGACAAGGTGGCCCAGGAGGAATGGACTAATTGACAAAAAAAAGATGCTGTTGATTTGTCTGCCGTGCTCCGCAGCCATGGTGTCCTGGAGGAAATGGAATTACACCTAAGAAACTGAAAGCTGTAATGCAGATGTGTGTCTTTGGTGGATGAATGGATGGAGGAATAGAATGGATCAGATGGATGTGGATGGATGGAGCAAGGCAAAATGCAGAATTAAATAAAAAAAAATATATATTTTAAAAAGTACATGAAAATTAAAATTCAGAAGAAATTAAAAATCAAAATAAATGAAATAAAAAAGTAAAAGAAATAGAAAATATACAAAATTCAAGCTAAAATATAAAAAATAAAAGAAAAAAGAAATTGAAAAAATGAAATAAGAAATAGTGTAAAAATGAAAACTAAAACGTAAAAATTTAAATTGAGAAAACATAAACACAATCTTTAAAAAATGCTCAATAATTATGATGTTTGTATGTAAGCCTTTGTCAACGACACTCTGGCTGACCACACAAAATGGCTGACATTTCCTTGTTGTGTTACAATTTCATTTATTTTCAATGCCTTTGTCCTGGCATTTGTCCTGGCATTTATTTTAGATTATTAGCAATTGATGGCTGATAATGTTATTTATTCAAATGTGAAATGCACTTATTCTCATTTCTGACAGTGAAAAGCACAAGTTTTATTTCTGACATATTTATATAGTGCATACATTAGAGTTGGATATTTGTGATTGACGTGTTAATTTTTGTGCAAGCATTCATCAAGATACACCAAAATTATACCTGTACATATTTTTATAACTTGAGAATGCAGATGTGTTTATTTTAACATAATGGCCCTCATTTCAACCTTGGTGGGCGGCAACCGCCACCCGTCAAGTTGAAACCGCTGGGCGCCGTCAGTTTTGTGCATATACACCTTCCCCATTCCGCCAGCTCAGGCACTGAGGTTTAGCTGCTGCAGTTACATCAGCAGGAAGGCAAATCATGATTGAGCTGGCAGTAAAACTGGCTAGAGTCCTGCCACAAGCCTCTTTTGCCTATGGCACTGTAGACTTGGGTGTAAAATCCTGATGGTGAAGGCGGTTCGTCAACGGACAATAATCTTTGGAACCGCCACCATCTAAATACAGCTGGCTGACCGCCAAAGCGGCGGGTGGGAAATCCAATGTAAAATTGATGGCTGGACCGAATAAACCAATATATAAATCAGGCACTAAGTCGCAAATATACAGCAGAATCAGCAGGAAATCAGGCAGCATCCATAGTAGAAACCTAAAATGACCTGGTTCATCCACAAATTCAGGGGTTTATACACCCATTGTCTTCACAGACAAACATTAGAACTGCAAAGTCACCATGGTGTAGGAAAATAATTACATTCTCAACAAATCAAATTACAGATTTCTAAAAATGTCACATAACCCTTAGAACTAACCCACTAAATGAATATTGATCCAACCCTTCTCATTTAATGTCATTTGTAGGTGAACTATTTTGAATGAATGTAACACTGTGTGCAAGGGGAAGGTCATTGAAAAAGGGTTACAGTAGGATAGAGCAACTTCGTCGAGAAATAAACACATCTTGCTTTACTATGTGCATCAAAAAATAAATGGAGATTAAACACGATGCTGTGACATCCATTTTAGGCAAGATGGCATTGAGGCCAAACTGAAGCCTTCTTAGCATAAGACAGGAAAATACATTTTAACATGCTGTAGCAAATTTGTTTCAACTACATTATGTCCATGTACACATATGAATTCAAGAGTGTATTAATAATGGACATTTTGATTTACATGCATAAACACATCATCAACTTCCCCTAATGATTTTAACAACACTAACCCCAAACTATATTTCAGTCTGTATTGCTTTCTGTCTCTTGTATCTCAATTATTCCAACATTATAGGCAGATTTTAGATGCAGACCCTAGCAACTACCGCCATCTTCATCTTACACCTTTTCCTCTTAGATGTCAATCCTTTTTTACACCCAAAATTGAGATCCAATTCATTGATGATTAAATCAGAGAATGTGAACAACAGAAATAGAATGATTGCACAAATTAACGCAATAATTCTAAATGTTAGTAGAACCCTTAGCATGCCCCCTCGTCAACTATCAAACCACTCACCGACCTTTGTAAAGCCCTTCTTGATCACACCATACTAGAAACCTAGGGGCATATTTATGAAACGTGGCACTGCACCTAGTTCAGCGGCACCTTTCTAGTGCCTCTTAGCAACTCCCAATGCCACCATGTGTGCGCCAAGTTTAATATAAGGTGACCATTGCAATACTTAGGGAACTAATGGGAGGCTCCATTTAACACCTGCTCACAGTAGGTGTTAAAAGTGCAGTAAAAAATGACGCAAAGAAATCTACATTTTTCCGTCCCCCCTAACGGGGGAGTGCCCCTTTGCATACATCATGCCTGGCGCAAGCATAATGTAGTGCAAAGGGTTACAAAGTGGCGCAATGCATGCATTGTGCCACTTGGTAAATATGGTGCAATGTTTTTAGCATTTTAACACCACATTAGCTTAAACAAAATGATGCTAATGTGTCATTAAAATGCTGCTATGCCCTGTTAAATCTTGGCCCTAGTGATTACCACAAGCCAGGCTCTTCAAAAGCTCTATCTTCATGAGAAACATTAGTGTTTTTAGTTGCATATGCGCTAATTATTTTACAGTTATCACCTTCAAAACTCTACAGACTCTGCCCTTCTTCACATGAATGCTGCCTAGCATAAGGGAGTTTTGCATAATCATTGTGTGAATAGCAATTAATTAATTATTTATCTAATTTAATTGTATTAGAAGAAAGGTGATCTAGAAGCATAAGCAATCTTCTTATCACATCATTTATGTCACTCCAATCCATGGAATCATAGCTCCTCACACATAAAGCCCAATTTGGTCAAATCCTCGTTTAATTATCTTTAAGCAAACAGAATGACTCAGTTCATTCACATGATAAGCTCTTGGGAATATTAAAGTAATGTAGCAAAAATCCACCAAAATAAAACACAGGCTATGTTAGACATTCTTACAGCATACATAATAAATTCCTCTGAGAATTGGCCCCTCACCAACAAGAAACTCACCACTGACAACATAACTCCATTAACATTCACTCCACAAACTAAACTGTCCTAGCTCGTGTGGGTTTATAACTCAGCATGAGCAATTCACCCTTTCTCTCATGCTCCATTCTCAACATCAAATACAAATTTGAATTTCTATATTTCTCTATAACCTCAATCTATTCCCTATTCTTGCTCTCATCCTTTCAATTTCTCAAAATGTTCACCCTCCTCTCAATTTTGCTACACATTCACATGCCTCTGTTCTCAGACTGTGAAAATCTCCTCTTTTAGTAATTGTATTGTTCAAGTTGGATTGCAGAGATATATTTAAATACTTAGAATAGATAATGGGAATCTTTGGAAATAGGATGTTCTTCAAGCAAAGTGTTAGTTCAAAAGATATGACACCAGAAACTTTTGTCTATTAAATATACAAATACATATATTTCAGACTAGACTACATGATAATGGCAGTTAGTATCAGGCTGGTTCTTCATCTGCAGAAGAAGGAAGAAAGGTACACACAATCATAATTCTGTCTTCTCATCAAATAAATTAGGCAAATAAATTAGCACCAATATTTTCCCCATAACTATTCACTAATCTGTCCCTATGAGTTAATGTCATGTTTCTACTTTGCTATGTACTATGGTTAATTACAGAAAAATGAAATTAGTCAAATTAGACCAATTAACACTATTATCACTATCTGTGAAACCATACTATACATTTTAAGCATCTGCTGCATGCCATCTTCTACAGAGAACAAAATAAGAACTAAAACTGTCTAAAAGTCTAGAATAAAAAATAAGGCTTTTTTTTCCAAATAATAATCAATCTTTTTCAAACAATAATCAAAAAACAAAAAAAAGGCTTGTAAGATATTTCTTCTGTATTTCTTTTTCTCAGTTTTTTTATTTGGACTTAAAAACAAAATCAGCATATTTCTTTCAAAGCTATACCTCTTAGTTTCAAAGTCATCAGGACTTTAGCAAAAATTCAAGGAAGTTTGTCTTCTTCTTTGTTTCATCTTCAACGATGAATGGGCAACCGTTTATTGGATTGTAGATCTTCACATCTGACTCCTTCTAACACAGATGCCACTCAGGTGATGCATATTTTCAATTCAGGTTTCTTCATGTTGTTGGTCTGTTGGCAACAGGAGATTCACAGTCACACTCAGGCCCTCATTACGAGTCTGGCGGTCTTTTTGGAAGACCGCCGTGGTGGCGGTCGCCAAATAATGCCAGTGATGGCGGTATCCCAATTGCCATTTTACGAGTCCCATATTGAAGACCGCCCAAAAACACCTCAAAGCCGACATCCCCAGGCCGACCGAGGGCGGAGTGAGGCTGTCCCACCACCAGCCCCGCCACACCGACAACATCCTGCCCTCCATATTGCGACCCACAAATCTGCACAGCGGTCAGTGCACGGCAGAAAACCATTGACAGTAAGAACCGCAGTGGTCAACATATCACCTCTAGCAGAACCCAAACACATCGGACAGTTTGAATACCCCACACCAGACACACACACCCACACTACACACACTCACCACTATAAAACACCCCCCCACACAACCAACAATCCTTTGCAACTACAACCACCAACAGACAGCGAGGACCCACAAACCCATCACTGACCAATGATACACTATAAGCATACATACACTTCACATGCAGCACACACCACACAACTGCACCAGCAACACAATACACATATCACAACTGCACACAAACATCACAACAGACCAGCACACCAAACTAAGCACCCCCCACAACCCATTAAGCCCCAAACACCCCACCCTTCCGCACAACACCACCCCCAAACGACTTCACTATCACCATGTCCCCTCAAAAGCACTCATGATTCGCAGATGAATAGTTGAGGGTCATTGTCGATGAAATCATCAGGATAGAGCCACAACTGTTGGGAGCACACATTCAGCAAACATCCATAGCTAGGAAAATTGAATTATGGCAGAAGATAGTTACAGGGTCAACTCAGTGGGCACACATCTATGCACAAGGGAGGAATTCAGGAAAAGGTGGAATGACCTACGGGGGAGGGTGCATTCCATGGCTTAATGGCACCAAATTTCCATCAACAAGACTGCCGGTAGACCACCACCTCCTCCCCCATAGCTCATAATATGGGACGAAAAGGTTTTGGACATCATGCATCCAGAGGGCTTGACTGGAACAACCAGAGGACCTGACTCTGGTAAGTCAACAACACTCCCCGTCACCAATGACTCCTGTACAGTATGCGTGCACACTACCCTATCACTCCCCACTTCAACCTGATGCCCCTCCCCTGCATGCCATAACACCTGACTCCTACTATCCCCACACAGTCCCTCCCCAGTGCACGGATAGCACTCACAAAGGCAAGCACCATAATTCCCACAATGCATACTCCCTACACATGAAAAGATGCCATTCCCACCTTGCAGTGGAATATTTGCACGTAAAACCATCACACAAGCTACACATACTGGATGTTTTGACTGTGTACTAGTACATGGGAATGACAGCAATGCAATCCACTATCCACTACCCTCAATGCAACATGGACAAATTGTCACAATCCATCTCCCACAAACAATTTCTGCAGTTCTGCATCTAGCATTGCTATCATTGGGAGGCAAGTCAAGCCACTGTATGAATCACACTATCAAACTAACAAGTACACCTCCACCATGTAACTCTCTCTCTTTCTATCTACAGGTACCACTGCCACTGCCACCCTGCAGAGGATGCCAGAGACAGCCAGCCCTCCCCAGGATGAAGGCCCCAGTGGATGTCTGAATATTGATGACTTACCTGGCCCTTCTGGGACAACTAGTCAGTCCACCACCACCAGCCCCACCCTGCCCACATCTGAGTCTGCCATCCCAGTGGCAACAACAGCCCAGCCACCCCTTGCCCCCAAACCTGTGTTGTAAGGACTGTACAATCAGCAGTGTGCCCCACAGAACAGGGATCAGAGTCAACCCCTCACATCCAAGACGATAGAGGTCCTGGTGAAACTGGGAGTGGGCACACTGTGCCAGGAGCACAGGAACAGGGGGCCAGGGGCAGTGGGAGGGCACCTACAGGCCAGAGAATGGGGCCCCCAAGGAAAACGACTGGCCAGGAGGCCATCTCCCAAGTCCTAGGAGCATGCCAGCAATCCCAGGACATGGTGGGCCAGATCCTCTCAACCTTGCAGGAGAACCAGGAGCTGCAGAGGGAAAACCACCAGGAGGCCTTACAGCAGTGACAGGCTCACAGTGCCACCATGGCCTCCATTGCAGGGGTGCTGAAGGAACTTACTACCATCTTTGGTGCATCCTCCACCCACCAGCAGTCCCCTTCCACTAGCCACATACCACATGAGCCATCCATTTCTGCCACAGTTAGTGGAATGGAGGACCTTTCAAAGGACTTGCAAACTACCATCACCCCTCCCTCTGTAGCTGAGGAACCCCCACGCAAACGAGGTTCTCCATCCAGGCTTCCTGCAGGACCTAATGCCAAGACCAAAACCACTGCCAGGAAGTGACCATTCTCTCTTGTGTGCCACTGAGAACCCTGCTGACTGTCCATTGTCATGTCTACATTTTACATTGGCCCCTTGGATACTGGACCTGTAGTACCTACAGCTAGTCCAACTACTCTGATGGTTTCATCCACCGTGACACCACTCATCACCCACTGCACTTGTGAATCACAATAAACACCATTGAGCACAGCTACTGCTTACCTTTCTTTATTGTAACAAGTAAGAAATCTTGTTTCAAAGGAGCCAACAGTCAAGCCAGGAACTAGAGCTGCACCACCCAACAGACCTGCAAATAGACCAAAACAGTGTCAACCATCACGATTGGAGTCAATGTTGCTACTCAACACACATGCAGTACATTGTCGACTTCCCTAGTGCGGATTGGCAGGTGGAATGTTAACACGTATTACCATGGCAGACTCACATATTCCAGAGATGCATTTCCAATGGTCCATCCCTCATAGCTGACGTAACTCCACTAAAGGCAAGTTCCACTGTCAGTAAAAGATGTGTTCCATAATAGTCCATTGTGTAAACGGAGGATATGTAGCAATACTGATAACACTAATTTGTTTGGTAGTCCTATTGCAGTTGACATAGCAGTACAGGGAACATACAGCATGTTCACGTCTTTGCTGATGTGATGCTAGACAACAGCACAGTAAAAATAGCTCTGACATTAGAACAGTAACACCTCCCCTGATAGCCAATATGTTTTCCCCCAAGCCCACAAAAAGGCATAGCTGCATTTAACACCTCGACTGATGGCACACGCCAGGAGGATCAATGTCACAAGGCAGACAGCAGTACAGTTCACATAAAACACACTTAACACATACTTGTATTTAATTGGAAGTATTGTTGGATCAACTCTGTTCTAGAGTCAGCTGCATCCTTATCATCTGCCTCTCATCACTATCTGTGTCTCCATCATCAGCCACTGGTCCAGCTCCTACCTCTTCAACATCCAGTAATGGGATGTGATGTCTCAGGGTTAGATTGTGTAGCATGCTGCAGGCAACAATGATCTGGCAGACTTTTAGTGGTCTGTAGAGGTGGGCACCTCCTGAGACATATAGACACCGAAATCTGTCCTTCAGTAGCCCAAAGGTTCTCTCGATGACATGCCTCGTCCTGCTGTGGGCCTCATTGAAACGGTGTTCCCCATCTGTGGTTGGGTATCTCACTGGTGTCAGCAGCCATGGTAAATTAGGATAGCCAGAGTCAACTCTGTGCACAGAGGTTTGACCCATCACAATACCAGTAGAGACACATGGCAGATTGGTGAGATAACAGATGCACACATACTATTGAATATATACTAATGAGCCAGGCCCTCTCTCTCTGTAGTTGTGCCATTATGTGTGGGACATTGCTGTTCCTCAGAATGTAGGAGTCATACACAGAACCAGGAAACTTGGCTGTCACCTGGAAAATATACTGGTCAGCGGGACACACAATCTGGACATTGATGGACTAAACGCTTTTTCTGTTCCTGTACACTTGTTCATTGGCCCTGGGAGGAATCAAAGTAATGTGTGTGCCAACTATGGCCCCCATCAGATGAGGGACATGTGCCATATCATAGATGTCAGCTTTAACAGTCAGCAAATCCGCATGTTGGTGGAACCTGGTGTAGCTGTCCAGCTGTTTGAGTGAAGTACACAGTACATCCTTCAACACATGACTGAACATGGAGTGTGACATCCCTGCTGCCAAACCCACTGTAATTTGGAACAGGCCTGAGGCAAGGAAGTGTAGCAGACACAACACCTGTACTGTTGGAGGAATGGCATAGGGATTGCGTATGGCAGCCAAGAGATACGGCTACAACTGGGTACACAGCTCCATGATGGTCTGATGGTTCTGAAGATAGGTCTGGATGATGTGTCTCTCTTCCAGAGTAGGAAGGCCGACTAGGGTCCGAGACATCGGTGCATGTCTCATTCTCACCATTGCACGGTATCTAGGAAAAGGAGAGAGGAATAATGTGAGAAGGTCTTTCAACCCTGAAGGCTGGGTGCAAAGTAACTGTGTGTGAGGGCACCCCTGCACTAACAGAGGTGTCCCCACATCGTCCAGGCCCATTTTCCCACACTTTGTGAGTGCAGGGATGCCATTTTAAGTGTGCATTGTACATAGGTCAATACCTATGCACAGGTTCACAATAGTAACTCCAAATATGGCCAAGTAAGGTGTCTAACAACTGGGAATTGTACCCCAATACTGATTCCAGTATTGGTTGCACAATCCCATGCACTCTGGGGGCTCCACAGTGGACCATCAGTACTGCCATACCAACCTTCTGAGGTTTCCACTGCAGCCCCAGCTTCTGCCACCTCACAGACAGGGTTCTGCCTTCCTGGATCTTGAGCAGCTCAATCCCAGGGAGGTAGAACAATGCATTTCCTTTAGGAGAGGGGTGTTACACCCTCTCCCTTTGGAAATAGGTGTTACAGACATGGGAGGGTTAGCCTCCCCCAGCTTCTGGAAATGCTTTGAAGGGCACAGATGGTGCCCTCCTTGCATAATCCAGTCTATACCAGTTCAGGGACCACCAGTCCCTGCTCTGGCATGAAACTGGACAAAGGAAAGGATAATGACCACTCTAATGACCACTCTCCTGTCATCACCACCCCAGGGGTGGTGCCCAGAGCTCCTCCAGAGTGTCCCTGGGTTTTGCCAACTTGGATTCCAAAGTGGTGGGGCACTTTGGGATCGTCTGAGTGGCCAGTGCCAGCAGGTGACATCAGAGACCCCTCCTGATTGGTGCTTACCTGGTTAGGTGACCAATCCCCCTCTCAGGGCAATTTAGGGTCACTACTCTGGGTGTTTCATCAGATTCGGATTGCAAGACTCCAGCAGGAATCCTCTGCATCCTGTACTTTATCTTATACCGGGAACTCTACAAAACTGCCACAAAGAAGCTAAGACGACTTCTGCAACAATGTATCTTCAGCTCCTGCCAGCAACTGCAACAGTTTCCAGGCCGTGCATCCTCTGTGGACTGCCTGCACCAGAAGAACCGAAGGAATCTCCCATGGAGTGATGCAGTCACTTCCCTGCTTCAGCAGGCACCTTTCTGCAGCAATGACTGGTGGCTTGTGTCCCCTCTCCAGACAACAGGCATGGATCCAGAAACACAGGTGGTGGACTAAAGTGACTCTGGCAGTCACAGCGTCCAGCTGTCTAACTTTAGTGCCTCCCTACGCAAGACAGTACCCCCTTGCACCTTGTGACTTGCAGTTGCCGATGCTTGTGTGCAACCTTCCAAGAATTTCTTTGTGCACAGCTTAGGCCCCCAGCACTCCATCATGCGATGCACAGCTTCCTAAGTGGTTCTCCGGCGGCGTGGGAATCCTTTGTGTCGTGCTGCGTGGGCCTCCATTTGCACCTCCTTTGTCCCTGTGCTTTGGGACTCCTGTGCATGCTGCCTGGTCTTCTGAGGGCTCTCTGAGTTGCTGAGAGCCCCCTCTGCCTCCCCTCCTGGGCAGAGAGCACAAGGTCCCTCCTTGTTCCGGGCAGTGCCAATTTCCACTAACTGCAAGCTTTGCGTGTGCCAAGGCTTGTTGGCAGAATCCAGCGACACAAACCAGACTGCATTCATCCAGCTGGTGTGGGACATCTTCTGCACCAACCAGGAACCCGCATTTGTCTTCTTTGGTGAAATACAGACTTTGGCCCTCATTACAACCCTGGCGGTCGGTGATAAAGTGGCGATAATACCGCCAACAAGCCGGTGGTAAAAAAATTGAATTAGGACCACGTACAGAAACCGCCCACACAGATACCCACTTTAACACACCAACTGCCACGGCAGTAGCAACAAGCACAGCAGCGGTAACAGCCAACAGCCAGGCGGAAGACAATGTACCACCCACAGTATCACAAGAGGCCTAACAGCCACCTTTTCTGGGGCGGTACCAACGACATCAAAAGCACGGCGGAAACAGATCTCAGAAGTCAAAGGACTCAGGGAAGAACCACGCCGCCATGGAGCCCAAACTGCAGGTGTTCCCCATGCTGGTCTACCTCCTCCTACACCAGGAATACCAGCGCTGGCAACGACCACCACGGTAAGTACTGCCACCGAGCACACAGGGGAAGCGGGGGAGGAAAAAGAGAGTGACACACACACACAACACCCGCAACAGCTTACACACAAACAGATGTAACAACATTACACATCCACCCCGTACCTTTCAGGAATAATGCAAGGACAAAAGGAAGTGATTGACCTGAGTGTAATAAGATAAAATACTCAAAATATGTCCTCAAAAATCAAATCAGTATTTACATATTTACAAATGGAGGGACACTGCCCAGGCCATAATGTCCGTGGGCCACAGAGCCACATCACATAGGCCAAAGCCCCATCTTACTCCTGCATCAACATGGAGAGAACACTGCAGTGGCATCAGGTAGAAAATACACAGGCATCCCAGTGGGATGGGGAGTGGGGGCACCTCAGCCGGAAGATGGTACAACACCACTTGTCCTTGAGGGGGCAACATGCCCTGTGCTCGGTCCTGGGGAGTGCAAACCCACAGTCTCTCTAGTGGGTGGTTTGCCCACTGCTTTGTCCTGGGGAGTGCAAAGCCATGGTCTCTCCAGTGGGTAGTTTGCCCACTGCTTGGTCCTGGGGAGTGCAAAGCCACAGTCCCTCAAGTAGGTGGTTTGCCCACTGCTTGGTCCTGGGGAGTGCAAAGCCACAGTCTCTTTAGTGGGTGGTTTGCCCACTGCTTAGTCCTAGGGAGTGCAAAGCCACAGTCTGTATAGTGGGTGGTTTGCCCACTGCTTGGTCCTGGGGAGTGCAAGGCCACAGTCTCTCAAGCAGATGGTTTCTCCACTGGTTCTGGAGGGGGCTTTGTGCCAAGTGTGCTTCATCCTGGCAAGGAGGGGGTAAGTCGATGCCTTCTTCCACTGGTTCTGGAGGAGGCTTTGTGCCCTGTGATGCAGCACTTGGAGAGTACAAGGTCACAGTCACTCACCTGCGTGTCAGACCCACACGATTTGCAGTAGTCAGGATGCACTACAGTCTATGGAGGCAAGACTACACACTGCCCGCCAGTGGCGACGGCTGCTCAGTGGTGGCAGTGCTGGTGTCGGTGCTGCCAGTGGTGTGGGGAGGCTCCAGCCCTTCCCCTGCAGCCTTGAACGGCTGCCCACTGGGGCTGCTGCTGCTGGCAGTGGTGCTGGCAGTAGTACTGGTTGCATTGCAGGTGGCGGTGCAGGTGGCGGTGCTGGTGTCGGTGCTGTCAGTAGTGGGGAGGCTCGAGCCCTTCCCCTGCAGCCTCAGACAGCTGCCCAATGGCGCTGCTGCTGCTGGCAGTGTTGCTGGTGGCGGTGCAGGCAGTGGTGGGGGAGGCTTCAGCCCTTCCCACGCAGCCTCGGACGGCTGCCCCACTGGGACTGCTGCTGCTGGCAGTGGTGCTGGTGGCAGTGCAGGCAGTGGTGGGGGGAGGCTCCAGCCCTTCCCCTGCAGCCTCAAGTGGCTGAAGTGCCATATTTGGTGTTGGGGGCTCAGATTCAGTCCCTGCACCAGGCCTTTTGTCTTTCCTGCCTGCAGGGGAAGGCCCTTTGTCCTGGTGGAGCCTCCTTGCCATCTGGTGGTGCCTCCTTACCCTTGCCCTTGCCATCTGGTGGTGCCTTCTTGCCCTTGACCTTGCCAGCTGGTGGTGCCTCCTTGCCCTTCGCCTTGTAAGCTGGTGGTGCCTCCTTGCCAGCTGGTGGCACATCCTTGCCCTTCCCCTTGGCAGCTGGTGGTACATCCTTGCTCTTCCCCTTGGCAGGTGGTGTTACATCCATGCCCTTTCCCTTGGTAGCTGGTGCAGGCACACTGCCAGTGCTGATGGGTGTTTCCTTGGAGCCTCTCACACCTGCAGTAGCTGCCGAAACTACTGTGGCCGTGGATTGGGTGGCTGAGGAGCTAGCCTGGGTTATGCCCACCCTGGCCCGATGTGAAGGACGGAGGGGAGGGGTGAGGAAGAGGTCAACAGCAGAGATGAAAAGCTTCCTAGGGACACTGGGGTGGGAAGATGGTGAAGGTTTGGGCGTGGAGATAGAGGGAGTGGTTGTTGGAGGTGTCTGTCTACTGTGTTTGGGTGCAGGTACATGGGATGGATGCTGTTGTGAGGTGGATGGCTGTTGGATGTCTGAGTGCTTGCGTTTGTGTACTTTGGGAGGAGGGGGTACAGACACAGTGGGAGAGGACACAGGGGACGTGTGCATGGATGTGGGGGTGGTGACTCCAATTGAGGGACATGAAGTGATAGGTGTGATGGAGACAGTGGATGTGTGTTCGAAAATGGGTTATTGGTAAGGGCAGGTAGGTACCTACACTGTTCAATAGGCCACTAACCTCCACTAAGGTCCAGTTATGTCTCAGTAAATTAAACCCAGCTCAACCCTTGGCAGCTTGGCAATGAGCGTCAAGGCTTAACTTAGGAGACAGAGTGGAAAGCATTCAAATATCACAAAACAGTAATTAAATAAAACACAGTAAACAGTTTAAAAATCCAAAACTAATTTATTAAAATAGATTATAATTTTATCTTTAAAATGATATGAAAACGAATAAAATCAGATAAGGGGAACAGGAGATATGAATTTGTAAAGAATTATTGTGTTTTAGCGCCTAGAAACAAAAAGCGCCAATCGGGTCATCTGGTTGCACCTCGACCGGGGCAAAGTCAAAGTTTAAGGCCGACCGCGATGGAGCCCTGCTCGGCTACAGCTCGCGGGAGGCCTCTGTCAAAAGTTTACCTTCGGACTTAGGGGGTCATTCGGACCCTGGCGGTCCAAGACCGCCAGGGCCACGAATGACGGAAGCACCGCCAACAGGCTGGCGGTGCTTCCAAGCCCATTCTGACCGCGATGGTAAAGCCGCGTTCAGAAAACTGGGGCCGGCGGTTTCCCGCCGTTTTTGCCCCGGCTGGGCGAATCCGCCAGGGCAGTGCTGCCCTGGGGATTCTGACCCCCTTACCGCCAGCCTGTTTCTGGCGGTTTTCACCGCCAGGAAGAGGCTGGCGGTAAGGGGTGTCTTGGGGCCCCTGGGGGCCCCTGCACTGCCCATGCCACTGGCATGGGCAGTGCAGGGGCCCCCTAACAGGGCCCCATGAAGCTTTTCACTGTCTGCCTAGCAGACAGTGAAAAGCGGGACAGGTGCAATTCGGAGCCGGCTCCTGTGTTGCGGCCCCCATTTCCGCTGGGTCGGCCGGCGCTAACTTGGTTAGCGCCCGCCGGCCCAGCGGGAATGTCAGAATGTGGGAAGCGGTTTTTTGGCCGCATGGCGGGCAAAAGCCGGCTACCGCCGCCCGCCAGAGTCGGAATGAGGGCCTTAGTCTCTTTTCTGAAGATTTTCTTCAGCGGGACGAACCTGCCAGTCCAATCTGACCTCCTGGAGCCCTTCTCTGGATCCGCGTCGCGGGAATTCTCGGTGGAGATTTTTACCTTCGGACTTAGTAGTTTTTTCCGAGGTGAAAATCCTTTGAAAGGAGAAAACCTGTATCTTGATCCGACGTCCTTGCAGCCCTCCTCGGATACGCTGGCTGGGGGGTCCCGGTCAACTTTTTACCTTCAGACTTAGGGCCTGATTCTAACTTTGGAGGACGGTGTTAAACCGTCCCAAAAGTGGCGGATATACCACCTACCGTATTACGAGTCCATTATATCCTATGGAACTCGTAATACGGTAGGTGGTATATCCGCCACTTTTGGGACGGTTTAACACCGTCCTCCAAAGTTATAATCAGGCCCTTAGTCTCTTTTTCAGAGATTTTCTTCAGCGGGATGAACCTGCAAATCAGACCGGGTCGCAGTTGAGGCAAGCCAGCTAGAGTTGCAGCGGCGGGTCGGTCCCTCTGTGGAGCTTTTGTTCAAAAGTTCTCCGAACTTCTCCAAACTTCTGGATCTTCTCCCAGATGTTCCTTTAAGGTTCTTTTGGGGTCCACAGCTCACCCCAAGGGTCCAGAAGCTCTGAGATGATCCTTGGTGGTGCGGATTACAACTCCCAGAATGCACCTGGCGCAAACTCCTTTTTGGCCACTGGGCAGTGGTCGGTTTCTTCAGGAGTTGGTGCAGGGGACTCTGGTTAGCAATTTTTCACCTGTAGCAATCATGGAGTCCCTCCTTGAACCAGTTGAAGCCAGGCAAAGTCCTTCTTGTGGTGAAGCCCAAGTGTGCAGCTGGTGCAGTCCTTTTGAGTGCAGGTTCCAGGTGCAGGCCAGGGGTCCAGCAGGGCAGTCCTTCTTCTCCTTTGGTTCTTCCTTGTTGGATGTGGTAGGGAACTGAGGTGTGGGTGCAGGTCTGCCAGTTTTATCCTTGCTCCTGGGTGAAAAATAGGGGGGTCTTGATTCTCCAATCAGGTGCAGGGTCCTTCCCCCTGTGATGACCACTTCCTTTGAAATGTGGCAAAAATCAATCCCAGGAGGCAACATTCTTCAAAAATCCATCATGGCTGAATCTGATTTTTGGAGGTTACATCTGGGTGAGCCCACCCACTGGTGTGGCTAAAAATCATAAACACACCCCAATCCTGCCCTCTCCTAATCTAATCAAGGGGGCACCTGGTTGTCTGGGGTTGCAGGATGTGTGGGTGTTGCTGGGGTGCTCCAAATGTCTTTCTCTGCCTTTGAAGACCAGTTTGGTAGCCCTCCCCCTTCCTGCCTCACCATCTGCTGAGGGGAGATTCCCTCCCACAGGCACATCTCTTTGTGTGAAGCCAGGCCACTTCACACCTCATCAAGGCAGCCTGGCCAGGCTGCAAGAGGCTGGCCAATCAGAGCACAGCAGCAAAAACAATGCAGGGCTGAAATTGGCAACTTTTCAAGTAAAGTTGAAAACTCTTTACCTGAACAAGTTATATTAAATACAACAACTGGAAGTTGTGGGATTTATTAAAACAATTAACTTGATACCAAACTCTTGGTATCCATTACTTAAGGGGACTTTAAAAATTAAAATAAAGTCTCCCCATTCTAGCCTATGAAGGCCATTCACTACAATGAGGGAAAAATGAATTTGGCTGTTTTTACCTCGCCAGGGCTAATAAAACTACTTTTATAAGGTCCCTGCTTATTGTTACATAGCACCCAGCCCTAGGGGCACATAGGGCACACCTTAGGGGTGACTTATATGTAAAAATAAGGTAGTTTAAGACTTTGGAACTACTTTTAATTCCAAAGTCGAATTTGCATATAACTTTAATTTAAAAGCAGCCAGCAAGGCAGGCCTGCCTTTAAAATTACACTGGGCACCTCAGCAGTGCACCTATGGGTGCACTACCTGTGCTGTGGTCCCTAAACCTACATGCCCTACCATATACTAGGGACTTATAGGTAGGTTAACTTAGCCAATTATAGTTAGCCTAATTTGCATATTGATTTTACACAGAGCACAGGCCCTGGGACTGGTTAGCAGTACCCAGGGCACCATCAGAGTCAGGAAAACACCAGCAAAAAGTGGAAAATGGGGGCGAAAAGTTAGGGGCCTCTGCAACCAGCCCTGTTTTCTCACACAAGCCCTCCCCCCCCCATCCCACATGCCCAGGAAACTCAGCCCAACCCTGGGAGAGGCTTCCTGGCTTGTCAGGTAAGGAAGACAATGAAGAGAACAGGCTGTCCCTTTGCAGGGCCTACTCTGCCTTACATCCTCCAGCCATGGTCACTCCCTCTGGGTAGTGAATCCAACCCAACAGTGAAAGGACCCATCTCAAACTGAAACTTCCCTCTAGGGGGTCTTACTCCTCTATCTCTCTGCCAACTTAGGTAGTGAGGTGCCCACCTCCCCTACTCTTAACTTTGCTAGGGCAACCACTAGCTTACCCAAAGAGGTCACCCAACACTTGAGCAACCCCGCCATGACCAACAGGGTCAGGGGGCCTACTTTGCTTTTGGCCTTGGGGTCTGCCTCCCAGGCCAAGTGCAGTGCTGCCAGGAAGGCTAGCACCCAGCAGAGGCTACTGACAGCTGTCAGTACCCAGATCCACACCCTAAGCTCTCCACTGACAGGTGGCCGAGCTGCTTTAGGGGCAACTGTGGGGTCCTGGCACCCCTCTTGCTGTCTAGAGTGGGGGAGGCTACCACCTCCTGTGGCAGACACCCTCCTTCCACTCTCTCTTCTGTCAGTGCAAGGGCAACACCCTGCATCTTGACAGCTGCCTGACTACTCAGGACTTCCTTGGGGTCAGTTGAGGGCTGACTAGTGCCAACTCTGGGCTCCCCCCCTACTGGGGCAGAAGGCTTTTGGCTCCCTGGAACTCTCTTTAAGAGTGGCCCACCCATCCTTTTCTTCTTTCCTTTTCTTGGTGACCCCTGTCTCCTAACTGTGGGGACTGACTCCCCAGGACTTTGGGTTAAGGGGGTGCCTGGGCGACCGCCCCATCTGGGACCAGATTCACCTCTGGGAGGTCATTGCCCAGGATACAATCTAGGGGGAGGTCAGCACTGGCTAACACCCTAAACCAGTGAAGGATACTCTCCCTCCCTAGGGGCACTATGGCTACAGGTTTGGAGGTGACCTCCCCTGTGGCTATCATGACTTTTCCGGTCTCTCCTGGGTCTCTCCTGGGACATACATGTCTGGGGTCACTAACCGGTCACTCACTATAGTGTGACTGGCACAGGTGTCTCTCAGGCCAGTGGTAGGGATCCCATTCACCTGAATGGAGTGGAAATGCCTACTCCCACCCTCAGGGATCACCAGCTTACCATCTGGTCCTGCCTCCCAGCTCAATGCTAGGAGGACTTCATCATCTGAGGAGTCCTCCTCCATGGCTACACTGGACAGCCCAGTGCTAACCACCTTCTTTGGACAGGCTGCATCTCCTCTGAAATGACCTGTCTGCTGACAGTCAAAGCAAGCCTTACTGTCCAAGAGCTTTTTTAACCCTGGGTAGGATTTACTCTCCTCCTTCTTACGGTTCTGGGGTACAGAGGGAGTCTCTGTGGTGGGCTTACCACCTCCCTTCTTAGGTTTTTGGGGACCTGACCCCCCCTTCTTGGAGTCTCCCCCCTGGGACTTGACAACCACCCTGGTTCTCAACCACTCATCAGCAGCCTCCACTAGTTCTCTAGGGTTGGTCAGCTTAGAGTCCACTAGATGCTGGCGTAACCTTTCTTGGGTACAATTGGTCAAGATGTGCTCTCTCATGATCAGATTGTATAACCCCTCATAAGTATTTACTTTGTTACCATGAATCCAGCCTTCTAGTGCCTTAAGTGAGGTG
Organism: Pleurodeles waltl; assembly: GCF_031143425.1. Taxonomy (NCBI): domain Eukaryota; kingdom Metazoa; phylum Chordata; class Amphibia; order Caudata; family Salamandridae; genus Pleurodeles; species Pleurodeles waltl. The sequence goes on from NC_090445.1 coordinate 951,392,059, forward strand.
TCCACAAAGTCAAACCAAGACTGGGTACTCACCTTCAGGGTGTCCCTGAACTTCATCCTATACTGCTCTGGGGTCAGACCAAACTTCTTGGTTAAGCACCTCTTCATACTAGGGTATGAATATGCCTCCTCCCCACTTAAGGTCAGAAGCCTATCCCTCCAGTAGTTGGGGACCAACTCCCATAAACGTGAACCCCAGTATTGAGGCCTAACCCTCCTCATTTGGAGTGCCCTCTTAAAGGCCTCCAACCACTTGTCTATGTCATCCTCCTCTACATAAACAGGAACCACCCTCTTGGGTAATCTGGGGCAAAACCCTCCACCCATGGACACCTCAGCTTCTCTGTCGCTGCCACCATCTCTTTTCTCTTTCTTTGCCCACTTTTTCTCTTCTAGGGCCAGCTTCTGTGCCTCCAAAGCTATAAATGCTAGCTGGGCCTCCAGCTCTCTTTCCCTGAGGGACAGGTTCTCTCCTCCTGAAGGGACCCCCTTCCCCCAACTAGATTGGGTCTGTCCCTAGTGACTGTATGTAATGAGGACTGGTCTTCCTCATCCTCACTTAGGCTCAGATGCCCTCCCTCCCCTGAGTGCTTGGAGCTAGCATCCTCCCCTACTTCTCCCTCCTCTTGAGCTTCGTTTGGGTCTACCTCTTGGGCTTCAGCCCAAGCTGTCAGGGATTTGATCAGGACATGCTTCCTGAGGTCAGTGGTTGCAGGCAACCCTCTTTCAGTACACAACCCCCTAAGCTGGACTACTGTCAGTGTGGGTAGGCTAGCCAGATCAAGCTCCATGGTTCCCTAGTTTTGTGTCAACAAAAACGTTTTGCAAAAATTGGAAACAAGAATTTCGAAAAATCTGAAAAATAAAAAAATTGAAATGAATCCAAATTAAAAAGTAAAAATCTATTTTTGCACTAGGACAATTTAAAGGATTTTTAATTTGTTTTACTTAAAACTGTAACGTGATACTGAACACAAGTACAGGATCCCAGCACTGTGCACCAAAAATGTTGGAAAATGGGTTATTGGTAAGGGCAGGTAGGTACCTACACTTTGCAATAGGCCACTAACCTCCACTTAGGTCCAGTTAGGTCTCAGTAAATTAAACCCAGCTCAACCCTTGGTAGCTTGGCAACGAGCATCAAGGCTTAACTTAGGAGACAGAGGTGGTCATTACAACACTGGCGGTCGGTGTTAAAGCGGCGGTAAAACCGCCAACAGGCCGGCGGTAAAAAAAATGGAATTAGGACCATGGCAGAAACCGCTAACATAGACAGCCACTTTAACACTCCGACCGCCAAGGCGGTACAAACAAACACCGCAGCGGTAACCGCCAACAGACAGGCAGAGGACAATGTACTGCCCACTGTATTACAACAGGCCAATCTGCCACCTTTACCGGGGCCGATTCACCGCAAACAAAAACACGGTGGAAACAGGACTTGGAAGGGGAAACGCTCACCTCTACACATCCCATGAGGAACCCGGACGCCATGGAACCGGAACTTCAGATTCTTACAGCCTTTATCTTCCTGCTCCTCTACCAGGAGCACGAACGCCGGCGGCGAACACAACGGTGAGTACTGCATATACGACACAGGGGAGGGGGGAGGGAAAAAACAGTGACACACACACGGAATACGCAACACCCCCACCCCCACCCTCACCCATGACAACACACACACTAATACATCATGATACATTACAGTTACACACCCATCCCCCCTGGAAGAATGCAAGGACAAAAGGAAATGAGTCGAATGATTGTAATATATTCAAATACAGTAATCAAAAATATATACATATATAAATATATTCACACTATAAACAAATATATACACCAAGAATACAAGTCCAAGGTATTCCACTATCATAGTCCGTGGACCACTGGGCCCAAAAGGCATGGGCGAGGCCCACACTCAATACCCGAACAAGACAGAGAGAACACTGCTGGGGCATCAGATAGAAATAAAACAGGCACCTCAGGGGGAAGGAAAGGGGGGGCACCTCAGCCGGATGATTGCACGATGCCAGATCCACGAGGGGGCTCCATGCCCATTGATGTATCCTGGGGAGTGCAAAGCCACAGTCTCTCAAGTCTCTACAGTGGGTGGTTTTCCCACTGTTCAATCCTGGGGAGTGCAAAGCCAGAGTCTCTCAAGTGGATAACAGTCTCCACTAGTTTCTGGAGGGGCCTTTGTGCCCAGAGTGCTTCATCCTGCCAAGGACAGAGGTAGTGGATGTGATACTCCACTGGTTCTGGAGGGGGCTTTGTGCCCTGAGTGCTTCATCCTGCCAAGGTCAGAGGTAGTGGATGTATCTCTCCACTGGTTCTGGAGGGGGCTTGGTGCCCAGAGTGCTTCATCCTGCCAAGGACAGAGGTAGTGGATGCCTTTCTCCACTGGTTCTGGAGGGGGCTCTATGCCCAGAGTGCATCATCCTGCCCGTGGCGGCCTCAGTAGCATCAGAATCATTGGCGCTCACTGGCCTGCGGTGCTGCTGGCGGCGGTGTCCTGGCAAGCGGTTCTGCTGACGGCGGTGTCCTGGGCAGCGGTTTTGCTGGTGGCGGTGTCCTGGGCAGCAGTGCTGCTGGCAGCGGTGCCCTGGGCAGCGGTTCTGCTGGCGGCAGTGTCCTGGGCAGCGGGGCTGGTGGCAGCGGTGTCCTGGCTGGTGGCGGTCTTGTCCGCCGTGCAGATCTTCCCAGACTTGCCGGTTTTACTGTGCTCCTTCCCCACCTTGGATGGTGGCGCAGCTGTCTCCACACTCCCAACTGTACCCATGGGAGCGGCTTTGGTGGCTGATTTCTTTCCCCTCTCCCGCCGGGCACTGGCCAACTTTTTATGCTTTACAGGTGGGGGACTGTCCGTGCTCTGGCTCCTTGCCACACTGTCTGCCCTGCTGCCTGGTGCACTCCAGAAGCCGGTGACTACTGGCACCACTGGTCCCGCCGATGTTGTGGCTGAGGTGCTGGGTTGGGACCTGGAGAGTCGGGCCCTAGGAGACTGAAGGGGTGGGGGAGGTGAGGGAAAGAGGTCAAGGTTGGACAGGAAAAGTTTCTTAGGAACACTGGGACGGGTAGCTGGAGGGGGTTTGGGAGTGGAGGAAGAGGTAGTGGTTGTAGGAAGTGCACGTTTGGTGACTTTGGTTGAAGGTGCATGGGCTGGAGGCTGTTGTGAGGTGGATGGCTGTTGGGTGGGTGTGTGGCTGCGTTTGTGTACCTTGGGAGGTGGCCTTACATACACACTGGGAGAGGACACAGGGGACGTGTGAATGGTAGTGGGGGTGGTGACTGCACGTGAGCGGGGTGTGCTGGTGGGTGTGCTGGTGATGGACGTAGTGGCTGAGGGTGTAGTGCAGGCAGGTGTGAGTGGAGAAGAGACAGAGAGGGAGGAGGGAGACGAGGAGGAGGGGGACACAGTGGAGGCAGTGGATGTTGGTGTGTCTGCATGTGTCTGATGCTTGCATGAGTGCCTGTGGGATGTGTGTTTGCCAGAGCTTACCTTGTGTGTTGAGGTGTGTGCATGCTGGTCTGATGGTGTGCTTGGGATAGGCTGAGGTACAGGGGTTTGGGTTTGGGTTTGGGTGGAGGAAGTTGGACGGGGGAGGCTAGAGACAGGGACAATGGCTGCCATCAATGCTGAGGCCAGAGTCTGAAAAGCTTGCTGATGGGCTGCCTGACCAGAGTGAATGCCCTCCAGGTATGCATTGGTTTGTTTCAACTGCCTCTCCATACCCTGGATGGCATTCAAAATGGTAGACTGCCCAACAGTGAGGGACCTGAGGAGGTCAATGGCCTCCTCACTGAGGGCAGCAGGGGCAACAGGGGGTGAGGTGCCTGGGGGGAAGGAGATGCCCACCCTCCTGGGTGAGCGGGCACGGGACACACGCTGAGGGGCTGCTGAGAGGGCGGTGCTGGTAGGAGGGGTGGCCGCTGTACCTGTAGATGCGGGGGGCACAGATGGGCCCACCACCGCAAGGGAGCCCCCATCAGAGGAGGAGTCCATATTGCTGGTGTCAGCTCCTGTGCCCACCGTGGAGCTCCCCTCGCCCTCCGCCCCACTGGTGAATTCAGACTCCGTAGTGTCATCCTCCAGGGCCATGTGGGATGCAGCTCCCTCCTGCTCCGGTGCCACTGCTCCTCCGCCTGATGATGCTAATGCGCACAAGAACAGGGACACTGCAAAAGGGGGGGAAGACAGAAGAAAGACATGTTCAGTGCATGCAATTCTGCTACGGTTGGCGGACACTACAGACACAGAAGCCCCCTGCACCACGTTGCGCACTTGGAGTTCCCTATTCAATCCCAGGGACATGGGTTACAAGGCTGTGCCCGATTTCTGCACACATGGATGTCACAGGAGCCTGACTAGGTGTATTTGGGACAGTACACAGGTGTGGTGGGGTGCCACAGGGCCTGCCTTAAGAAGGGTCCTTGCCTACTAAACTCGCCCACGCCTAGGGGAACCCACAGCCCACCTCCCCCACCCAGACATCTACAATGCCCGCTGAATCAGCAGAATGAGAGTGTACTCACCCCCTTGTGGCTGCTGTGATGCCCTCAAGCGCCCATCCAACTCCAGGTACGCCACCGCCAGAATCCTGAACATCAGGGGGGTCATGGTGCGACAGGCACCCCTCCCACGTTGGGAGGCTATCCCCAGCTGGGCCTCCGCCGTCTTCTTGCTCCAACGGCAAATGTCCTCCCATCTTTTCCGGCAGTGGGTGCTCTGTCTGTGGTAAACCCCCAGGGTCCAGACTTCCTTGGCGATGGCACGCCAAATGTCCTTCTTCTGGTGGGCGCTGACCTACAGGAATAGTACAGGGGAAAAAGAGAAGTTATCACAGTCATCGGCCCGCATCCCTACCCTTGCCATGACGCACATGCACTCACCGTCGTTTCATGCACGCCTCATTCTCACCCACCCCTCTCTTTCATCCACACCACTCCACACAGGCATTGCCCATACAGCATGCTCACAGTGTACTTACCTGTTTGTCTGGAGGACCATAGAGTAGCGTGTACTGTGAGAGGACCCCATCCACAAGTTTCTCCAACTCCTCCGTTCTGAAGGCAGGGGGCCTTTCCCCAGACACACGAGCCATTGTCTCTTCCAAAATGAGGTCACAGCAGCACTTGCAGTGTAGGTCCTCTCCTGTCGAAGATCAGGTATCAAGTGATTGAACAGAGAGAAAATGCTGGTCAAGTCCGCGGCAGTGCGTACCGTCACCGCTGGCATACATCGTCATTGGCTCCTGGGACCCATAGGGTCCAATTTTAACCAATGCAGGTTTGCGCTGCGGTCTTCGACTGCCTACTGCGACGGTGTACAACGCCAGCGCAGTTACCTCATAACCCCTTGTCCCACATTACAGGTCAGGCAGCTGCCATTTCATGGGCCCACATGGCATTATTTTGGACTGCGTCACACATATCTAGTCCTTGCCTAAACACTCATACAGGCATATGTCGAGTAAGCTGTGTTTATGTACCTCAGAGTTGGTTGACTCTCTGCTCGCTGTTCTCCTCCATAGGCACCATCCGCTGGGGCATGTGAGGAGATGGCGGCATCCTCCAGTGTACAGACTGCTGGTGGACCTGTTGACAATGGAGGCGCGACATATGATCATCACCTACAGACTTGATCGTGCCACAATCCAGGAACTGTGTGTCCAGTTGGAGCCAGACCTGATGTCAGCTATCCGCCAACCCACAGGAATCCCCCCTCAAGTGCAGGTGCTGTCAGTACTCCATTTCCTAACAACTGGGTCTTTTCAAACTACAGTGGCCATGGCATCAGGGATGTCCCAGCCTATGTTTTCCAACGTTTTGTCCAGAGTGTTGTCTGCCCTGCTGAAACACATGCAGAGCTACATCGTTTTCCCTCAGGTGGAGGATTTGCCTACAGTGAAAGGTGATTTATATGCCCTGGGACATATCCCCAACATCATACGTGTCATTGACGGGACACATGTGGCCTTGGTCCCCCCCGCAGGAGTGAACAGGTGTACAGAAACCTGAAGAGTTACCATTCGATGAATGTGCAGGTGGTGTGTTTGGCTGACCCGTACATCTCCCATGTGAATGCAAAATTCCCTGGCTCAGTGCATGACGCTTACATTCTGAGGAATAGCAGCATCCTTTATGTAATAGGGCAACTCCAGAGGCACCGTGTGTGGCTATTAGGTGAGGACATGGACCCAATACAGTGTGAATAGTTGTCTGAGTCTGGGGATGTCCCTATGAGTTAGTGTGTGTCTAACAGTTGTCCCTCGCCATTTGCAGGTGACTCTGGTTACCGCAACCTGGCATGGCTACTGACCCCAGTGAGGAATCCCAGGACCAGGGCAGAGAAACGCTACAATGAGGCCCATGGGCGAACTAGGAGGATTGTAGAGCGGACCTTCGGCCTCCTGAAGGCCAGGTTCCGGTGCCTCCAGATGACAGGTGGTATGGCAGATCATTGTGGCCTGCTGTATGCTTCACAACTTGGCTTTGCAATGACAGGTGCCTTTTCTGCAGGAGGATGGTCCAGATGGAGGTATTGTGGCAGCTGTGGAGCCTGTGGACAGTGAAGACGAGGAAGCAGAAGAAGAGGACAGCGACAACAGGAACACTGTGTTCCTGCAATACTTCCAGTGAGACACAGGTAAGAAGACAACACTGCCTGCTACATCTGATTTAATTCTACTACCTCTCATCTGTCTGTCATTTTCACCCTGTGTATGCTCACTGAGTTGTCACTTTCCCTTACGATTTCACAGATGTGGGTCCCACTGTGTGACATCTGCTTTGTTTCCTCATGGACTAGAGCTGTGTGACAGAGGTATGTTGACATTACATTTGATATAGCACTGTATTTGCTAATACACAATTTCGAAATCACAGACAGACACCAGATTGTTTTGTGATTTAAGGGTGTTTATTTAAGTGCTCAATATTGAAGGGTGTTGTAAAATGGCCAGGGGTGATGGTGGATGAATTTCCGTGGCAGAGTCTAGTCTAATGGTCTCACAGGTGCATTGTCCAAAGGGGCATAGGAAGTGGAGCTGGGGCAGTTTAAGGATGGACAGGGTGACATAGTGGGACAAAAGGATGACAATCAGGGTGGTCTAATTTCTTGGCGGGGTTTTGGCATTGTTCTCTGTCTTTGTCCTGGATCTCAGGGACCGTTTGCGGGGTGGTTCTCCATCTTCAGGGGGTGGGGTGCTGGTGTGGTGGTCCTGTGGCGGTGCCTCCTGTCCACTAGCGCAGGCGGAGGTGGTGGGCAGTTCATCATCCAGGCTAGTGTCAGGGGCCCCTTGTTGTGCCACAGTGTCCTTCCTGGTGTTCACGAGTGCCTTCAGCATCCCTACTATGGTGCCCAGGGTGGAATTGATGGATTTGAGTTCCTCCCTGAACCCCAAATACTATTGCTCCTGCAGCCGCTGGGTCTCCTGAAACTTGGCCAGTACCGTTGCCATCGTCTCCTGGGAATGGTGGTAGGCTCCCATGATGTTGGAGAGGGCCTCGTGGAGAGTGGGTTCCCTGGGCCTATCCTCCCCCTGTCGCACAGCAGCCCTCCCAGTTCCGCTGTGTTCCTATGAACCATGTGCCCATTACCACTGCCCCCAGGTCCCTGGTGTTGTTGGGTTGTTGGGTTAGCCTGGGTTCCCTGTAGTGGTGGACACACTGCTGCTTGACGTGTCCTGGGGACAGAGGTATGGGCCCGCTGGGTGAGTGCTGTGCTGGTGTTTCCAGAGGGGGGAAGCTCTGTAGTGGCTTGTGCCAGTGTGAGGGGAACCAACTGTCCCGAGGTCCCAGATGGGCCGGGCTGGTCATCTAGATCCAGTTGGACACACCTGCTGTCATCACTGTGGGCCTCGTCTGTGGGTTAAGTGGACATATCTGGACCCTCCTGTCCGGTGACGTTGGGTAGGGGTCCTGCAGGGGTGTAAAAGCATGATTATTGCATCCGTGTGTTCCATGGTGTGCAATCGGTGGGTGACCATGTACCCCAGTGCTTGCATTCCTGTGTAGGACCTTGTGTGATGATGGTTTGGGGGGTGTATGGGTATGTGCAGTAGCCATGCTTTGGTGATGGGGGTCCATGCTTTGGTGTTACATGCAGGGCTTGGGTTTGGGATGTGTGGTTTGTGATATTGGGACATGTGTGAGGAGTTGGAGTGATGGGGGTGAGGGCGAGGGTGGGGGTATGTGATGGCATGCAGGTAGGGTGGGGGATGAAATAGTGAAAGATTTGACTTACCAGAGTCCATTCCTCCAGCTACTCCTGCGAGGCCCTCAGGATGCAGTATAGCCAAGACCTGCTCCTCCCATGTTGTTAGTTGTGGGGGAGGAGGAGGGGGTCAACCGCCAGTCCTCTGAACCGCGATGTTGTGTCTTGAGACCACGGAACCCACCTTCCCCCATAGGTCATTCCACCTCTTCCTGATGTCATCCCTAGTTCTTGGGTGCTGTCCCACTGCGTTGACCCTGTCCACGATTCTGCGCCATAGCTCCATCTTCCTAGCTATGGTGGTGTGCTGCACCTGTGATCCGAATAGCTGTGGCTCTACCCGGATCATTTCCTCCACCATGACCCTGAGCTCCTCCTCAGAGAACCTGGGCTGTCTTTGCGGTGCCATAGGGTGGTGTGGGTGATGTGCGGGGTGGTGTGTGTTGTGATGTGTGGGGTGATATTTAGAGGTGTGTTGTGTGAGGTGTGTGGATGTTGTGTGATTGATGGTGTTGAGTGTCTGTGAATGCTATTGTTCTTTCTGGTGGTGTCTCTCTCTGTCCTTCAGTCGCAATAGTGAGTGGGTGATGTGGGTGTGTGTTTTATATTGTATTGGGTGTGTGTATGTGTATCAGGTGTGTGCATTTCGATTTGTCCAATGTGGTAGTGTTTTTTAAATGTGTGTGTATTTTGAGCACGGCGGTGTGTACCGCCAATGGAATACCACTGTTGAAAGACCGCCGCGTGGATTCGTGGGTCATGATAGTGTGGGCGTATTCCTGTTGGTTTGACGGTGGAGGTTTTATTATTGCCAGTTTATCAATGACCTTGTGTGGCGAACTCGTGTGGGTGTCTGGATTTTGGCGGATTCCGAGCTGTGGGTCATAATGACCGTGGTGGAATTCCACGGCCGCTGCGGTGTGTTGGCGGTCTTTTGCATGGCAGTAAGTGGCTTTTACCGCCAATGTTGTAATGACCCCCAGAGTGTAAAGCATTCAAATATCACAAATCAGGCCGGGTCGCAGTTGAGGCAAGCCGGCTAGAGTTGCCGGGGCGGGTCGGTCCCTCTATGGAGCTTTTTTTCAAAAGTTCTCCAAACTTCTCCAAACTTCTGGATCTTCTCCCAGATGTTCCTTTAAGGTTCTTTTGGGGTCCACAGCTCACCCCAAGAGTCCAGAAGCTCTGAGATGATCCTTGGGGGGGTGCGGACTACAACTCCCAGAATACACTTGGCACAACTCCTTTTTGGGCACTGGGCAGTGGTCAGATGGTCGGTTTCTTCAGGAGTTGGTGCAGGGGACTCTGGTTAGCATTTTTTCACCTGTAGCAAACAGGGAGTCCCTCCTTGAACCAGTTGAAGACAGGCAAAGTCCTTCTTGTGGTGAAGCCCAAGTGTGCAGCTGGTGCAGTCCTTCTGGGTGCAGGTTTCAGGTGCAGGCCAGGGGTCCAGGAGGGCAGTCCTTCTTCTCCTTTGGTTCTTCCTTGTTGGATGTGGTAGGGAACTGAGTTGTGGGTGCAGGTCTGCCAGATTTATCCTTGCTCCTGGGTGAAAAACTTCTTACATCTGGCTGAGCCCACCCACTGGTGTGGCTAAAAATCATAAACACACCCCTCTCCTGCCCTCTCCTAACCTAATCAAGGGGGCACCCAGTTGTCTGGGGTTGCAAGATGTGGGGGTGTTGCTGGGGTGCTCCAAATGTCCTTCTCTGCCTTTGAAGACCAGTTTAGCAGCCCTCCCCCTTCCTGCCCCACCATCTGCTGAGGGGAGATTCCCTCCCACAGGCACATCTCTTTCTGTGAAGCCAGGCCACTTCACACCTCGTCAATGCAGCCTGGCCAGGCTGCCAGAGGCTGGCCAATCAGAGCACAGCAGCAAAAACAATGCAGAGCTGAAATTGGCAACTTTTCAGGTAAAGTTTAAAACTCTATACCTGAACAAGTTATATTAAATCCCACAACTGGAAGTTGTGGGATTTAATATAACAATTAATTTGATACCAAACTCTTGGTATCCATTACTTAAGGGGACTTTAAAAATTAAAATAAAGTCTCCCCATTCTAGCCTATGAAGGCCATTCACTACAATGAGGGAAAAACAAATTTGGCTGTTTTTACCTCACCAGGGCTTATAAAACTACTTTAATAAGGTCCCTGCTTATAGTTACATAGCACACAGCCCTAGGGGCACATAGGGCACACCTTAGGGGTGACTTATATGTAAAAATAAGGTAGTTTAAGACTTTGTAACTACTTTTCATTCCAAAGTCGAATTTGCATATAACTTTAATTTAAAAACAGCCAGCAAGGCAGGCCTGCCTTTAAAATGACACTGGGTGCCTCAGCAGTGCACCTATGGGTGCACTACCTATGCTGTGGTCCCTAAACCTACATGCCCTACCATATACTAGGGACTTATAGGTAGGTTAACTTAGCCAATTATAATTAGCCTAATTTGCATATTGATTTTAAACAGAGCACAGGCCCTAGTACTGGTTAGCAGTACCCAGGGCACCATCAGAGTCAGGAAAACACCATCAAAAAGTGGAAAATGGGGGCAAAAAGTTAGGGGGCTCTGCAATCAGCCCTGTTTTCCCACAGTGTGGATGTAGTGCGTGCAGGTGTGAGTGGAGATGCTACTGGGAGTGAGGTGGATGAGAAGGAGGAGGGGGACACAGTGGAGGCATTGGATGTTGGTGTGTCTCCATCTGGATGATGTTTGTGTGAGTGCCTGTGGGATGATGTGTGGTGCTTGTGTTTGCCTGAGCCACTCCTGTGTGTTGTCTTGGGTGCATGCTGGTCTGAATGTGTGCTTGGGATAGGTTGTGGTTCAGGGGAATGGGACTGGGCAGAGGAGGTTGGAGGGGGGAAGCTAGAGACAGGAACAATGGCTGCCATCAGGGAGGAGGCCAGAGCCTGGAATGATCTCTGTTGGGCCACCATGCCAGAGTGAATGCCCATCAGGAATGCATTTGTTTGTTGCAAATGCCCTGCCAGCCACTGGATGGCATTCACTATGGTTGACTGCCGAACAGAGATGGATCTCAGGAGGTCAATAGCCTCCTCACTCAGGGCAGCAGAGCTAACTGGGACAGGGCCTTAGGTGCCTGGGGCGAAGGAGATGCCCAACCTCCTGGGTGAGCAGGCACGGGAAACTTGCTGAGGGGCTGCTGGGAGGGCAGGGCTGGCATGCGGGTGGTGGCTGTACCTGCAGTTGGGTTGGGCACAGAGCTGTCCGCCACCATTAGGAAGCTTCCAATGGAGGAGGTATCACTTTCAGAACTGTCCCCACCTGTCTCTGCCATGGTGCTCTCCTTGCCCTCCGTCCCACTGGTGCCTTCGGCCTGTGGGATGCAGCTCCCTCCGTCGCCGGTGCCTCTGCTCCTCCGCCAGATAATGCACATAAGGATAGGATGACAAAACAAAAAGGGGGGAAGAGACAGAGGAGACACTTTGTCATTGGCAGCAACAACACCACCGTTGGTGTACAAAAAACACAGGGAACAGCCCTACGCACTAGGCAATGCACTACCAGTCACAATGCTAGTCAACATGCCATGGACAGTAATACCTAACGCCAATTGCAGCATACCTGAGACCCACAGAGCCCTGCTGGGTAGTGGATGCCTACTAGCTTGGTTGGAGGTGGAGTTCATCAGCCCCTGCCCAACAAGGAACCTACCCTGCAATGTCCAGCCTGGCCTAGGGGCACCAACAGGCCCACATCCCCCACCAGGAGACCACCCCACCACGCGCAAGTAGTTTATTGGGAAACTGTACTCACACCCTTGTGGCTGCTGCAATGGCCTCAAGCGCCCATCCAGCTCCAGATGGGCTACCACCAGTATGCGGAACATCAGGGGGGTCAGGGTTCGACGGGCACCCCTTCTTCGTTGGGAGGCCATCCCCAGCTGGGCCTCCGCCGTCTTCCGTGCCAGCCATCTCACGTCCTCCCACTGTTTGCAACAGTGGGTGCTCTGCCTGCCGTAGACCCCAGGCTCCGCACATCCTTGGCGATGGCACGTCATATACCCTTTTTCTGATGGGCGCTGACCTGCAGAGGAAATACACATAGAAAAAGGGCATCAGTCATACCGTCTGGTCTGTTACAATAATGGCCCACCATAATCCTCCCATCCCCTTACGCACATAGATTGCCCACCATACATGCAGCACGCTGCCCAGGACCCTTCAACCTACCCTCCTTACACGAGACCATCACATACAGCACTCCATGCATTTATGACCCATGCATCATGCTCACAGCGTACTCACCTGTTGGTCTGGAGGCCCATACAGCAGTCTCTACAACTCCACAGCGGTGAAGGCAGGGGACCTTTCCCCAGTGACACAAGCCATGGTCGGTTCCAGACACAGGTCACCGCAGCACATGCAGTGTAGCTCCTCTCCTGTTGAAGGTCAGGTAGCAAGTGAGAGAACAGATAGAAAATGACGGTCACGTCCGCGGGGGTTCGTACCGTCACCGCCGGCGTATATCGCCATTGGCTACTGTAACCCATAGGGCTCAATGACAACCAATGAGGAGTTGCACAGCGGTACTCGACTGCCTCCTGCAACGCCCACAATGTCAGCGACATTACCTCATTTCCACCTGTCCATCCACACAGGACAGGCGGACGCCATTTCAGGGGGGGAGGAGCAGGCCATGGCCCCTAACTGCGTCACAGCACACATAGGCACCATTTGGGCCTATACAACAACATACAGTTTCTGTCACAACATGCAATGCACTGTACATTTTGGAAATGTTGAATATTGACCAGATGCTCATCGTTTTGCCCCCAGATTACATCCGCTGAGGATGAAGAGGAGATGGAGACATCCCCCCTGTACAGACCCCTGGTGGACAGGCACATTATCCTCACCTACAGACTTGACAAGGCCACAATCCAAGGACTGTGTGCCCAATTGGAGCCAGACCTGGGGCCAGATGTAGCAAAACAAAAATTTGCGACTCGCATTTTGCGAGTTGATGCGACTCGCAAAATGCGAGTCGCAAATTGGAATGCAGGGAAAAAAAACGTGCCGAAATAGCGACTCGCACCCGGACTCGCAACGCAGTGTGCGAGTCCGCAGATTGCGAGGTCGCTTTTTGCGAGTGTGCAAAAAACGAACTCGCAATTAGCGAGTAGATGTCGCAAATTGCGATTACCTTGAAAATTGATTACAGGTGCAGCAGAACACTCCAGAAACCACTCCAGAGCACTCTGGAAACACTTCCTGGCACATGATGATGACATCACAGCCAGGAAGTTTACTAATACACCTGGGAGGAGGCAGGACCACACCCTTTTATAACTGCCGAATTTCACACAGGACAAACAGCAGCTGCCATGGAGGGAACACCAAGGAAGAGGAAGCTGAAATTCTCTGACAGGGAGCTGGAGGTGCTGACAGAGGAAGGCTGTCAGCACTATGATGACTTGTTTGGGAGATCAGCCCTCAATGTTCCTGAAGCCACCAAGAAACAGCTGTGGCAGGACATACAGGACAAGATTAATTCCCTGGGGGTGAGCCATAGGACCATAGACGACATAAAGAAAAGGTGGTATGACCTCCGCTCCCGGACCAAGGAGAGGGTGGCTGAAAGGCTCCGGGAGATGAGAGGCACAGGAGGGGGACCATCGTCTGTGCCACCACCCACACCCCTGGAAGAAAGGGTGGAGGAAACATTGGAGCAGGAGGCAGTGTCTGGATTTGGGGACCTGGACACCTCAGAGCCCAGCACATCAACCGGTGAGTACCATGTGATATGCCTGTACCCCTATCAATGCCATACCCCCACCCACCATGTACACAGGGGCATGCACAACCAAGATAGCTCCATTTCAGGGTAGCAAATGCCAGAATGATGCATTATGGGAAATGTAGTCAAGTAGGCAGTTCATAGGCAAATGTTTATTATGAAGTGTGCAATAGAGAGTAGACACTGACAGTCTGTTCCCCATGTCCCACAGGTCTCCAACAAGACACCACCAACACTCCAAGCAGCCAGGCCCATGAGGACACCTCAGGACCCACCAGCACCCCCACCTGCACGGTCAGCAGCATCCCTGCAGTAGCCACACCTGCTGCAACAATTCCACAAGAGGCTGCCCCAGCAACAGGCAGGGATGAGACAGGTGGAAGCACAGGGCAGCCACCGCTGCGCAGGCGTCGCAGGTCCATACCATCAGGGCTGCAGTCTGCATCCGGGCTACTTCCTCCCAGCACCAGTGAGGCACATCTGCTGCGTGGTCAGCGCCTACAAAATAGAATTTTGGGGAGGATTAGTGGTGTGCTGCACCGCTTCGTGCGCAATAACCATGCCAGCATGCAGAACCTCAACACAAGGATGGACATGATTTGCAATAACACTGGGGACCTTGCCCTTGCCATGAGGGAACTGGCGGGAGGACTACTGGCCCAGGCCGAGGGTGGGCGGCGCAGAGATCGTCAGCTCATGCACAGACTGGACAGGATGGCCACATCCATCGGCAGGCTCGCCATGAACACCACAGGCCTGTGGAGGAGGACAGTTGGGCTGCAAGTGGAGATGGGCCATTTCGCTGGGGATGTGGCTAGGGGCCTGGGACGTCTGACCCACATTATAGAAATGATGGAGACACGGGAAATGTCGAGGGGCACAGGGGAAACACCCCAGGACAGTGAGGAGGGCTCGACAGTGAGCAATGTCTCTGTCACTGACAGCAGGGTGCTCAGGAGTGGCAGGCAGAGCACCATGGAAGCACCAGGGACCAGCCAGGCTGGCAGGAGGGGCAGAAGGTCTTAGAGATCACCCTGGACCATAAAATGTGGCACATGACGTGAATGTGCCACATGCCTGGTTAGCATTTTCATGCCCATGGACAATCAGTACTTGTGAATAGTTTCATTAATGCACTAATAAAACAGTTATTTTTGTTTCACTTAACAAATGGAGTTTTTGGTCAATAGGTGAGTATGGTGGGAGTTGACACGTACCGTCCAAAATATTGTGTTGCAATGTGTTCCCGTCTCAGTCTGCCTTGATTAGCTATACTCCTATCCCCATGATGGCGATGTGGTTGTTCCTGCTTTTCATCATCAGGATCTGGGTCTGCAGGGGTGAGAGGTAGCCCACGTCGGGTGGCTATGTTGTGGAGGATGGCGCATGCGACCACAATTCTGAATGCGGTAATGGGGGTGTATTGGAGGGCACCTCCACTGCGGTGGAGGCATCTGAATCTTGCCTTCAGGAGTCCGAAGGTGCGCTCGATGAGGTTCCTGGTCCTCTTATGTGCACTGTTGTATTGCCTCTCTGAATGATTGTTGGGTGTTAAAAACGGAGTCATGATCCAAGGCCTAAGAGCATATGCACTGTCACCTGTTGTGCACAAAAAGTACACTGTTAGGAAGTCTAGATTGTCGTGCACAGTGACCTGTGTGTATGTCTGCAAGTGTCTGTGGCTCTACCTAGGAGGTAACCGTCTCTGAATTCCCCACGTTCCAGGCGTTGATGTATCCCACTATGCCTAAAAATGTATGAGTCATGGGTACTGCCTGGAAACTTAGCTAAAATGTCCGTGATGACATAATGGGCGTCACAAACAACCTGAATATTGAGTGAGTGGGTACACTTTCTGTTGCGGAAAAGGTGTTCTAGATTAGCAGGGGGGCATATTTGAATGTGTGTCCCATCTACACACCCTATGACATGGGGAAAGTGGGCAATGCGGTAAAAGTCCAGCTTGGTGCTGTTAATTTCTGCCTCATTCCTTGGTAAGTATATGAAGTGGGACATGTGCGTGACTAAGGCATCTAGGAAGGCCCTGAGGAACCTTGACACTGCACTTTGGGATACCCCACCTGCCACAGCAATGACCCCCTGATAGCTCCCTGAGGCCAAGAGGTGCAGTGAGCATAGCACTTGCACATGCTTAGGGATGGCGCAGCCACGCAGAGTCTGGTGTTCTAGCTGTGGTTTGAGTAAATCTATTAAATCTAGTATGGCTGCGCTGCTAAGGCGCCATTTGTCATAGATATCTTCCTCAGTTTGCTGAAAAAGAGTCTGCCTTGTTCTATATATCTTCTCCTGTCTGTGGCCCCTCCTCCTCCTCTGCTGGGCTGCGTGGACTCTCCTTCTAACTGCTATCAGGTATATCTCCGCCATCTCGTGTAACCCAGATGCCTTCTGGGTCTCCTTTTATACTTTGGTAATGGTTACCACCTGCTCTGAGTTAGTGGTAAATGGGACATGCAAACTGGGCTTTTTGCAACTAGTCGCAATTTGCGAGTTGCAATTGCATACGGTTTGCGACTCGCAAATTGCGCCTTGGTATTTGCGGGTCGCAAAATGGGGTCGCAACGGATGCGAGTCGCAAACGGGTCCCATCGCTTTTTGCAAGTCGGAAATGGGCTTTTTGCATCCCATTTCCGATTTTGCACTGTCGCAAATAGCGATTCGGCCCGTTTGCGACTCGCAAAACTTTGCTACATCTGGCCCCTGATCTCTGCTATCCGTCACCCCACTAGGATCTCCCCTCTTGTGCAAGTCCTATCTGTTCTCCATTTCTTGGCAACTGGCTCCTTCCAAGTGACAATGGGCTTGGCAGCAGGAATGTCCCAGCCAATGGTACAAATATTGCAGTTGCCCCCCCCATGGAGAAATGAACATGTGTTCAGAAATCGAAAGAGCTTTCACTCAATGCATTTGTAGATAGTGTGCCTGGTGGACCAATATATTTCCCATGTCAATGCAAAGTATCCTGGGTCTGTGCATGATGCCTTTCTCCTGAGGAATAACAGCATCCTATATGTGATGGCTCAACTTCAGAGGCACAGGGTGTAGCTAATAGGTGAGCCCATGGTCCCCACCCAGTATATGTTGGTGTATGGGGTTGGCCCTAAGTGTTAGTGTCTGGTTAACAGGTATCCGTCGGTATTTGCAGGTGACTGTGGTTTCCCCAACCTCTCATGGCTATTGACCCCAGTGAGGAATCCCAGGACAAGGGCAGAGGAACGTTACAATGAGGCACATGGGCAAATAAGAAGAATTATGGAGTGAACCTTTGGCCTCCTGAAGGCCAGGTTTTGGTGCCTCCATCTAACAAGTGGTTCCCTCTACTACTCACCCAATAAGGTGTGCCAGATCATCGTGGCATGTTGCATTTTGCACAACCTTGCCTTATGTCGCCAGGTGCCTTTTCTGCAGGAGGATGAGGCTGCAGATGGGCGTGTGGCAGCGGTGGAGCCTGTTGACAGTGATGAAGATGAGGCTGAGGATGAGGATGTGGACAATAGATTATCAATCATACAACAGTACTTCCAGTGACACACAGGTAAGACACTGTAACTTCACCTTCCATTGCAGTTTTGTATTGTAAATTTTCACTGGCAGGCTGATATTCCCACTACTATGGCCACTTACTGTACCCTTTGACATGTCTATTTACAGATAGCTGTGCCCCACTTTGGCTCCTGGTGTATTGACTGCAACACAATTGCAATGTCTACAGATTGTTAAACAAATACATAGTTCAATCACTTGACAAACTCAACACTTGTATTTTTTACAAGGATGTGTATTTATGTGCTAATAAGTGGATGGGGTATTGCTGTAGGCTGGGAGGGTGGTGGAGGAGAGTCCAGGTAAGAGTTCCAGTCTATCTGTATCGCAGGTGCATTGTTCAAGGGGACATAGGAAGTGAAGCAATGGCAGTTGAAGGTTGACAGGGTGACAGAGTGGGACACAAGGGTGACAATCAGGAGAGTCTTATTTCCTGGCGGGGGCCTTGGTAATGTTCTCTGGCTTCTGCCTGGATCACCAGGACCGTTTGTGGGGTGGTTCTCCTTCTGCAGGGGTTGGGGTGCTGGTGGCCTGTTGTTCCTGTCCACTAGCGTCAGCGGAGGTGGAGGGCTGTTCATCGGTGTGGCTAGTGTCAGGGGCCTGTTGGTGTGCCACTGCCTCCCTCATGGTGTTGGCCATGTCAGCCAGCACCCCTGCAATGGTGACCAGGGAGGTGTGGATGTTCCTCAGGTCCTCCCTGATCCCCAGATACTGTCCCTCCTGCAGCCGCTGGGTCTCCCGCAACTTGGCCAGTATCTGGCCCATCGTCTCCTGGGAATGGTGGTATGTTCCCAGGATGTTGGTGAGTGCCACGTGGAGAGTCGGTTCCCTGGGCCTGTCCTCCCCCTGTCGCACAGCAGTCCTCCCAGCTTCCCTGTTGTCTTGTGCCTCTGTCCCCTGAACCGTGTGCCCACTGCTACTGACCCCAGGTCCCTGATCGTCCTGTGTTTGTGGTGTGGCCTGGGGTCCCTGTAGTGGTGGACACACTGCTGATTGATGTGTCCTGAGGACAGGGTATGGGTCCACTGGATAGGTACTGTGGTGGTGTTTCCTGAAGAGGGAGGCTCTTTGGTGGTATGGGACTGTGCCTGGGTAACTGACTGTCCGGAGGTCCCTGATGGGCCAGTTCCAAATATGACACTGTGTGATCAATCCCCCTCACTAAACCCTCACCATGAGTCTCTAATCCAGTACTTACAATAGCTACTGCTACAGTCTCTAGTAGCTGGGGATTAATATTCACGCCCAGGGGGCCAGGCTTACCTTTCTTCACACCTACCAAGTCTTTAACTTCTGCCCGTGCACCCCGGGGCCAAGCTTAATTGGCGACATACACCGTGAGGCTCCGACACCGTCGCGTTCTCCTCTTACCAAACTTCCATTTAAATTTCTCCTAGTTGAAAACCCCGGAGTCTCTGGTAGGCCCCACAAAGACACCCCAGTTTCTCAGAGGAGGAGCTATGAGTCATGGTGGAGGAAATCATCCAGGTAGAGCCACAGCTATTTGGATCACAGGTGCAGCAGACATCCATTGCTAGGAAGATGGAGCTATGGCGTAGAATCGTGGACAGGGTCAATGCCGTGAGACAGCACCCCAGAACAAGAGATGACATCAGGAAGAAGTAGAATGATCTATGGGGGAAGGTGCGTTCCACAGCAGAAAGACACCAAATAGCAGTACAGAGGACTGTCAGTCATCCCCCACCTCCTCCCCCACAACTAACAATATGGGACGAGCAAGTCTTGCCAATACTGCATCCTGAGGGCCTGGCAGGAGTAGCAGGAGGAATGGACTCTGGTGAGTCAAATCTCTATTACTATCACCCCCCTACCTGCATGACATCACATACCCCCACCCTCACCCTCACTCCCATCACTCCACCACCTCACATACACCCCACCATCACAATCCACCCCTCCCACTACCAAGCCCTCCATGCAACACCAATGCATGGACACCCATCACAGACCTTCATGGACACCCATCACCAAAGCATGCACACTTGAGACAATCACCTATCCAACCAAATCACTACTCACACAAGCCTACGCCAACAACGGCAATCACAACCATACAGGAACCCTCCCTAGAGGAAGTCCGAATTGAGCCTCTGGGAAAGAGTGAGTCTTTGATCACAAGGTATTTCCGGACCACAACTCTTCCACCGCAAGTTATGGCAAATGCTCAACCGGTTTTAGGTGATTTGGGGGCATCAAAACAAGCTGTAAGCTCTGTCCAAAATATGTCAGATCAAATAGTTAAGGAGCTAAAAGGGCAGAGGGAGGACTCTTCCATTACATTAACCTTGCCAGAAGCAGAGGGTAACCCTTCTGGTGGATCAGTGACTTACAGTATGGATGTGCAGGTTTTGTTAATCTCCCTTATTAAAGAGATTAGAGAGAAATTCGAGATTTCAGAAAATAATCAAGCCAGGATTCGGGAAGCCTGTGAAGTTTTGGAAAGCAAAATTAATTTGTTAACAGATCGGTTGGGTAAGCTGGAGGCTGTGGTGGAGGCTCAGGAGGAGTGGGTGTTAGCACAATCTAAGGATATTTTACAGTTAAAACGTGGAGAAAAGATGTTACAGGATAAGCTAGAGTCATTGGAAAACAACATGAGGAGAAACAATATTAGGCTTTTGGGAGTCCCCGAGGGAATGGAAGGGAAAGATATTAAAGGCTATGTGATTGCTCTAATCAAGGTGGCTATCCTGAACATAGCAGTGCTTAATTTAGAGGAGGATATTCAAAGAGTCCATCGGGATCCGTTCAAGAAGAACCCCGGAAGGAAAAACCCCAGGAGGATTTTGATAAACTTCAGTACATATTCTATTAAGGAGAGAATTTTGTCTGAAGCCCTTAAAGTTGGTGCTTTCTCCAAGGGAGATTGGTCCTTCAGGATAAGATCAGATGTGTCCAAAGCAACATTAGATAGGCAGTGGGAATTGGGAAATTTTATGCGGGAGATCCGCTCTCTTGGGGCTACGGTTCAATTAAGGTTCCCGGCTGCTCTACGTATTATGTGGAAGAATAAAATGTATAACATGAGAGATCCGGGGGAGGTTAGTGCATTTATAGAACAGATTAAGGCATCTCAGTGAAGATCTGGGAAAAAGTCCCGTCTGACGGTGAGTTCGAATTAAGGAAAACAGGATGGCTATCCTAGTAGAAATAGGGAGGGTTCCCTTGTGGGGGGGTTTGGGTTTGGGTGTGGGTGTGTGTTGGTGTTGGTGCTGGTGGAGGTTGAGGGAGGCATTGGGTGTAGGGGTTGGGTTTGGGTTAGGTGGGTAGAAAATGATAAAAATAGGAAAGTCCTTATAACTTGCTTAAATAGGAGGGGGGAGGTTTGTGTTCATGCTTTTTCCTTTTTCTTCTCCTTTTTTCAGGAATGACTAAGTATGTTAATTTAAGATAAAAATTTCTTTCTTGGAATGTTAACGGCCTAAGGGTGTTATACAGGAGGAGGAAGATTTTTGAATATTTAAGATTGGCTGAGGAGGAGATCATTATATTGCAGGAAACTCATCTTCAACAAGATGAGTGGAAGAGTTGGCTTAAGTGGTTAAATTGGGTTTCATTCAGTGTATGTTCTTCCCAAACTAGCGCGATTAAAGGTGTGGCAGTCCTGATTAAAAAGTCCATAAGGCTTAAGGTAGGAGAGGTGCAAGTAGACTCTAGGGGGAGATGGGTAGTGGTAAAAGTGTGTTTATGTGGTTACTGGGTCACAGTGGCGGGTTACTACGGGCCAAATCTAGATGACCCGACGCCATTTCAAGAATTATTTAACATTTTACTTCTAGCTAGGTACCCAGTGGTGCTAGGTGGGGATTTTAATATATTGTTAGATCCTGCTCATGATAAGTCGACCCCCTGGGGTACGGTTAATTCACCTAAAACTAGGGTACAGGTGAAGCAAGCCATGCGGGATTTAGGATTGATAGATATATGGCACTGGAAAGGGGGTGAAGGAGATAGATACACATTCTACAATAAAAAAATATGGGCATAGATCTAGAATAGATTTTTTCTTAATACATAAAAGTCTATGTTCAGAGGTGATAAAGGTAGCCCATAACCCAGCACACCTTTCGGACCACTCAGCTGTAAAAGTACACTTGGATATCAGGGTCGTAAATAAGGGTATTAGGAGTATAATTAATCGCTCTTTACTCTTAGATGACTCAATAGTAGAGGTGTTAAAAAAAGATACAAGAGATTTTTTCTATTTAAATCGAGGAACAGCAAGCTTATGGTGTGTTTGGGACGCGTATAAGGCTTATATTAGAGGGAGGCTTGTGAGCCTGGCAATATATAAGCGTTGTGAAGAAAGGGAAAAGTTGGGGGATATGGAATCATCCTTAAAAACTTTTCAAGTTTTAATTCATAATGCACGATTAGAAGGGAAGGAAGAACTAATAGAGGAGCTGATACGCCAAGAGGAAAAGGTTCGGATCAATTTAGATGCTTTTTTGGAGAAGCACAATAGGTTAAATTTTGAAAGTAGTCGATATGCACACTATGAATATGGAGAAGGTTGTAGTAAACTGTTAGCTTGGAAGGTTAAGTCAGACCTCTCTAAAAGGCATATTTTATCGGTTAAATCAGACCTTACGAATCAGATCTGTACGGAGCAAGAAGAGATTGAGGGAGAATTTGTATCTTTTTTTCAAGAAATGTATTCAGAAAGTTTGGTAAATTCAGAGGAGTCGATCAGAGCATTCTTGGAAAAAGCGCATCTCCCAGTCTTAGAGGAATCAGCAAAGCTGTCATTGAATTGTAAGATAAGTGGGGCTGAGCTTGTTGAAGGCATAAAAGCCTTAAAAAAAGGGAAGGCAGTTGGCCCAGACAATTTACCTAATGAGTTATATAAGGTTTTGGGGGAATAACTTATTCCATTTCTATTGGAATTATTTAATTCTATGCTGGTAGAAGGGGCACAGGTACCTAAATCCTGGAGAGAAGCTATAATGTGTTTATTGCTAAAGCCAGGTAAGTACTCAGGGCCTCATTCTGACTTTGGCGGGCGGCGGAGGCCGCCTGCCAAAGTACCGCCATCAGAATACCGCTGCGCTGTCAAAAGACCGCCGCAGTAATTCTGAGTTTCCCGCTGGGCTGGCGGGCGACCGCCAGAAGGCCGCCCGCCAGCCCAGAGGGAAACCCCCTTCCACGAGGATGCCGGCTCCGAATGGAGCCGGCGGAGTGGAAAGGGTGCGACGCAGACACTGAAAATCTTGGTGGGGCCCTGTTAGGGGGCCCCACGACACCCGTTACCGCCAACCAGGTTCTGGCGGTCAAAACCACCAGAACCAGGCTGGCGGTAAGGGGTCGGAATCCCCATGACTGTGCTGCCTGCAGCGCCGCCATGGAGGATTCCTCAGGCAAGGGGAAAACCGGCGGGAAACCGCTGGTTTCCCTTTTCTGACCGCGGCTTTACCACAGCGGTCAGAATAGGCCTGGATGCACCGCCAGCCTGTTGGCGGTGCATCCGCGGTCCCCTGACCTGGCGGTCCATGACCGCCAGGGTCGTAATGACCCCCTCAATGTCTTGTTCATCCAATAGACCCATTTCCTTGTTGAATTCGGATTACAAATTGTACACAGGGATTTTATCTAGGAGATTGGGGAAAGCTATAGGTAACCTGATTCACTTGGATCAAAAGGGATTTATGAAGGGCAGGCAACTCCATGAGGTAACTCACGAGTTATTTGCTGCAGTAGACCTGGCGGAACAAGAAAAGGCTCCATTAGCGATTCTGACTTTTGATGCAGCAAAAGCCTTTGATCGTGTTAATTGGTCTTTCTTGGGGGTCGTGTTGGAAAAAGGGGGCTTGGGAATTCCTTTTATTAGGGCTGTTAGGGAACTGTATAGATGTCCTTCTGCGAGAATCTTGGTTAATGGCCAACTATCACAGGAATTCAGGATCTGGCGGGGCACGCAACAGGGGTGTCCTTTATCTCCCTTGCTTTTCAATTTATATATTGAACCTTTGGCAATTTTACTACGGGCCTGTAAGGACATTCCCCCGTTTCGGATTGGGGGCTGGGAAAAGAAAGTAGCGTTATACACGGATGAACTTATGCTATATACTAGCGATGTGATGACTACTTTACCTATGGTCAATACATTGATGGAGCAATTTGGTAGATTTTCTGGTTATAGTATAAATACAGAAAAGACGGAAATTATGTGTTGGAACTTGGCTTATGTTTCTCCCTTAGTTAATCAAGAGATCAAATATTTGGGAATCCGATTAACAACTGATCTTAATGATGTAGCTAAGTAAAATTTTGACATAACTTATAGGGAAACTCAAAAACTGCTAAAGGCGTGGGCTGCTCTTCCACTCTCTATAATCGGAAGATCTAATATCTTGAAAATGTGTATTCTTCCAAAATGTACCTTTTTATTTAATACAATCCCATTAGAGTTTAAGGGGAGCTGGTTCAAAAAATTACAGGGAGATTTATCCTCGTTTGTATGGGCCTCCAAGGGAGTAAGGATTTCTTGGAAAAAGATGAGTAGAAAGAAAGGGGGGGTATTGCGTCTCCAGATTTTTTTAGGTACTATCTGGCTTTTCAACTAAAAAATACCAGAATGTTATTGAATAAGAAGTCAGAGTATGAACTTGTCTGGAGAGCTCTGACGGCACATCTTAAGGAAGGAGCAGATCATTTCTTATATAAATTTGGACACCCAAAATACTTCAAGAAGGTGCGTTTGAAGCTCCCCAGACAGGCTTGTAATGTTTGGATTTATTTTCAGAAGGTGCTAGGGATACCTTATTATTGTAGTTCTGCTCCTATCTGGGATTCACCCGGTACCACTGAATGTCTTATCGACAAGCTATCAATTCCTCTGAGAACAAGTGGGATGGTAAGATAGGGTCAGATTATAGAAGGATCTGAATTGTTAAGCTGGTCTGCATTTCAGGAGGGTACTAGAGGGACAGTCTCTAAATTCAAGTATTTTCAGTTATCTAGTTGGGTGAAATCTCAACGAGCAGGAGAAATAGGGAGGAGCTCATGGGAAGAGAAATTAAACCAGATAGCCATTAAAAAAGAGGTTGCTTTGTGGTATCATGCTTTGTTGGAAACAGTAGAGGAAGGTGCATCCCTTCCCTTTTTGAAGTGGGGGGGGGGGTTTCCAACCCTAGAAGTTACAGCATTGTGGCAAAAGTCTTGTTCAGAACTGTGGTTTACTATTAAACCTGCAGGGTTGAAGAAAAAACATTTGTTTACACTACACAGGGTTTATTGGACACCTGCTAGATTAACAGCTATTGGGAAAGCTAAGAAAAACTGTCCGCGGTGTGGGGAAGACAAAGCAGATGATGTTCATATGTTTTGGCAATGTTCAAGGTTGATTAAATATTGGGAGGAGATAGGAAGCATTCTAAAGGTAATTTTTAATGTAAACTTAAGAATAAATCTTCTTATGGTGGTGTTTGGGGTTTGTGAACAGGGTATAAATTATCAGAAAATGTCAGTACATCAGGAGCACTTGTTGTTTGTATTAATGCTTTTAGCCAGACGAGAAATATGTTGTAAATGGGTGGACCCTCTGCCACCCTTGTTCAGGATTGGCAAACATCTGTAAATCGACTGTGCAAAATGGAACAATGAGGTTCTTTCACTAGAAGAGACAACTTTTGGGTGGATTGGGAAAATGTTTATCAGCAGTTTATCAAATTTATGTTTTGTAGCTCCTTTGTTTGGTCTCCTCTTCTTGAAACTTAAGTCCAATGATTAGAACTCCCCTCTCCCTATTGGGTGCTGCTTTGGTTACGATCAGGTCTTGAAGAAAATAATAAGACTTGGTCGATGGCAGTCGATTGGGAAAAGTGCAATAAGTAGAACAGGTGGGGTGGCCCAATAGTGGTGTGGACCGCACATCTGGAGCCATACTATTAATTGCCTTGGCCATTGCCTTTTTCCTCTTAACCAAAGCGTGGGTGGCGAAATGAGGACAAAAAAAAAAAAAAAAAAATCC
Source organism: Pleurodeles waltl (assembly GCF_031143425.1). Classification (NCBI taxonomy): domain Eukaryota; kingdom Metazoa; phylum Chordata; class Amphibia; order Caudata; family Salamandridae; genus Pleurodeles; species Pleurodeles waltl. Next base: position 951,417,588 of record NC_090445.1, read on the forward strand.
TGTGGGCATAGTTCTGTTGGCGTAACGTTGTGGGTTTGGATACCACCAGTTTGTCACTGACCTTTGGGCTGGCGGACTTGTGTGTGTGTCTGTATAGTGACGGAATGTTATATGTGTGTCATGACATGGGTAGCGGTATGTTGGCGGTAGTCAGCATGGCGGTAAGCGGGACTTACAGCCAATGTCATTATGAGAGCCCATGTCTTCTCACTGGAGGTTCTTCTTTTGCACCTTCATCTGGATTAGCAGGAGCTCCTGTTTTCCCTGGACTCTTCAGTGGTTCTTGGACTTGGTCCCCTTCTTCCACAGGTCTTCAGGTTCAGGAATCCATTGTTGGTGTCTTGCAGTCTCTTCTGGTTCTTGCATTATCTTCTTTTATGATTTCTAGTGTGTTTTAGGAAACTTGCTGTGTTTTACTCCTGCTTTCCTGGGCTCTGGGGTGGGGTACATTAATTAAATTATTTTTGTGTATTTTTACACTCCCAGCGCCCCTCTCCACACTACACTTGCCTAGGTGTGAAACCGATGTTCACATTCCACTATTTTAGTAAATGGTTTGTGTTCCCTAGGCCCATTGCAACCTATTGTAATTTTCACTATTTGCACTATTTTCCTTCTGTGTACTTTACCTGTTTTTGGTTACTAGTATATACATTATGTAATTTACTTACCTCCTAAGGGAGTATAGTCTCCAAAGTATTTTTTCATTGTGTGACTAAAACAAAGTTATTTTTGTAACACTGAGTATTGTTTTTCATGTGTGTGAGTACTGTGTGACTACAGTGATTTTGCAAGACCTTTGCATGTCTCCTAGTTTAGCCTAGGGTGCTCTGCCTACAGCTACCTCTAGGCAGCCTGGCTTCTAGACACTGACTACATTTCACTAATAACGGATAACTGGACCTGGTATAAGATGTAAGTACTTTTGGTACCCATTATAAACCAGACCAGCGTCCTACAGCAACCCAATAGGGGCAACCCCCTACCTGTTTTTTTTTTAAATCTAGGCATTTTCACCTTCCTAAGAGAGGCAGACCTCATCTGTCTACTGGGAATATAGTGGAAGACCATTCGCAGGGTCAATGGCCCTTGGCAACACTGGGCAGTGTGAACCAGACAGAAGGCTTTGAAAGTCACATGCTTCCTGACCAGCAGCCAATGCAGGGACTGAATGCCCTCTCTGATGACAGACATTTTGGAAGGTCCAGTATTAATTGAGCAGCCACATTCTGAATAGTCAGAAGTCTATTTGGGATAGCATTATTAAAGTTTAAGTGCAGAGCACTGCATTAGTCAAGGTGCGATGTAACTGGAACAATGAGCACTGCAACTCTGAGATCGGCTGGTATGAGTGGGAAAATCTTTATTAAAGTTTTGATAATGGAGAAAAATTAGCTCATTGGACCAGATGTAACAAAGTGCAATTTTGCATTTCTTAAATAGCGATTTCATAAAAATTATATTTAAGAAAGGCAAACTGCAATGTACTAAAATACTGATTTCCTAATAGCGATTCCTACAAAGTAGGAATCCCAATTAGGAAATGTCTATTAGGAAATCTCATTGCATTTAAGTCAATAGGCCGGCTTTACATTTCCTAAATAGTGACTTCTTTTTAGGAAATCACTATTTAGGAAATGCAAAACCAAGGATGTCAATGGGAAAAAGCTTTCCCTTGATGTATCTCAAAAATAGGGGTGCACCTGTAGAACACACATATGCCTAAGGGGCATGTGTGCTCTATTACAATTAATAAAAAGCACTTTTGGGTGCTTATTTGAAATTGCACCTGGTTACCATCAAATTTAAGTCAATGGTAGTTGTATCTCCTAATTGACCAAGTTGCCTTTAGGAAATGCATGGTACATCAGAATAGGAATCACAAATAGGAAGTTCCTATTTGTGATTTCCTACTCTAGGAATCGTAATTCTGATTTCTACAGGATAGAAATCACAATTTGCAGTTCCTTAAAGGGCTTTGTACATAAGGGAAGCCCAGTTTGCATTTCTTAATGCCCAAAATAGCGATTCAGACCATTAAGAAATGTAAATAGGGTTTGTACATCTGGCCCATAGTCCTCTTGGTCTGAATAGCACAGGAAAGGGAGGTGTCAAAAGCACCCCTACATTTTTTGCCTCAGTGACCCGCACTGAGTTAGTGGGCCTCAAAACTCTGATCACCACAGTTCAGTCCATGCCTTACTCATTAATGAGAGGTATTTTTTCTTTTTACAACCAAAGTGTTGTTTAGTTTTTGCTATGAAATCCTGTAAATGGAAAAAATCACTTTTATTCTGGTGGCATTCTGGCTTAATTCCTTGCAGTTAGTGCTTTATGTTACGCATGTTTGGGGAAAACCTAGCCCTTTTTCTAATCACATCAAAAATATCAATGGCCCTATGGGACCAGTAATGTTCTGGTAGTCTGTCACTAGATAAACAAGCATTTGCACTGAGCATTATTTTCAATTTATGTTTTTAAAAGTTTCTTTCTTTCTTGATATAGCTACTCCTGCTGGTCCACCATCAAGCCAAAAGATAGCCACCCAGCTGCGATGCGACTGCATGGAGGCCAACCAGGCCACATTTCACTGACTTATGGCCTTCGAGGAGGAGGTAGAGGTTCATGCCACTGCCACCAGTCCTTCTGTCCAGCTGCAAGCACCTTCATTTTGGGCACAATGTCGCAGGCACCATTGTCAGCTGGGATCCACCACTCCCACGACACCTCCACATCATCATCCACCACAGACCACTTTCCCTGCTGCATCCTACAGTAGTTGGTACTGCTTTGCCAAGAGGTGGCACACCTTTATACCCTATAAGTGCATTTTTTAAATATATTTATTAGGTGTGAGGGTCTTTTGTTGTGGGTGGAGAGGGTAGAAATTGAGAAAGGAAGTTAGGGCAAGGACTTTTGGACAATTTTGTTACTTTGGACACTGGGGAAACTTATTTATTTGGTTGTGGAGAGGGTTGGGTCTGTTTTGGGTGTGTTGCTTAGGCTCACATTATTCTAATGAGACTACTGGATTTGGGTGGAAGAATCACTTGCACTGTGGGAGACTGAGTCTGAACCCACTATGGGTGACACCTGTCGGCTTAATCCGCGTTTTGCTCCGGCTAACTAGCAGTGCCTCATCTCCACCCAAGAGCAGGGATGATTGGGAAGCCGAGCACATGACACAATTTATTCCTTAGGGAAATCGTGGTCACCTCAGATCGCATCTGTTTCTCTCAGTTACATTAGTCTCACATATATAAGGACAATCAAAGGCAGAATAAAATTCAATAAGATTTTATTGAAATAACTGCATCTTGGATAATAAAACACGTACTGCAATAACTAGGACAATGAAGCATTACAGGATTAAAATTGTGACAAGGAGAGCAAAGCATAAAAATAACGCTACCATATTGTCACTAGAATCGTTAAAATAATTCCTACCTAGGATATGTTAGAGCACAGCATGTTAAGCTTTAGTTCTGCCCTTCAGGTTCTTGGCAGACATCATCCCTCATACCTGAGCAAGAGGCCTGTAGGCTACTTAAGCAGCTGAAGCAAAGCACTCAGCAATCAGCAATCAGCAAACATTCATGGTCATCTGGCTGGAATCTCCCTCTAACGTACATGGGTCAAAGTACTGTTTTCATGATAAAACAGCTGATGTTCCAAGAAAGGATCCCTATGTAAGAGTGTGTATGTTTCTATGAACACTAAAGACAAGACGTTACCATGTTTGCCAGGAACCTATCTTACTGCAGCCTTGTGAAAAGCACAGAGTGAAAGAAATGTCTTCTTTAAGAAGGCAGTGCTGGCTTAGGCAAAGAACAGCCAGACAGAGAGAAATAAAACAAGACTGCAAATGTGGCAATTGTTAAAATAATAAACAAAGCTGAATAAAATATATCTAGGTAAAAGTGCACAGCGGCAGGCCTAGTACGCTAAAATAACGTGTATGAAGCTATAAATAAAATGGCTACACAGCACCCTCCCCTTGCCGGTTCAAAGGTGGTTTAAAACCTAACTATGTATAAAAGCTACTAAAACTCAACCTAAGATATATATTTAAGAATGTCAGTAATGACAAGTTAAAAAGACGCATGTGTAAAAAGGACAATTTAAAAATGTTAACTGTGGCGTAAAAAAGGCAGAATTTCAAGAGTCAGAGTAATTTTAGAAGTTGGCTATCGAATCTGGTATAATTGAAGACAGGACATCTTCCACTTCGACAGGTGATAAAGTAGGAAATTAATTGCCGAGGAAAACCAAGGAGCATTCGTGTTTCAAAGCCTGAGTTTCAGCCAGGACAGCAGCATTCCGTGGTATGCCCAACAATGAGTTTAGAGCTGCATCCTGCACAAAGGGCAACTCATAAGCAGCTACCCATAACAAACGCACCCTCAACGTGCATGTCTGGTAATGAGCCCTCAGTGAGAACATCAACAGATCAGCGTCCAATGAAGCAAGGGCTGCGTAGAAAGACAAACTTTCAGTGCATGTTCAAACGAGCACGAGAAGCACTGAAACACAGGCTGCACACAATGCAAGACTGGTCTGAATGACAGAGACCAGTCACACTCCAATTGCTCCAAAGTACTGCATCATGCATTCACGACACAGCTGCGCTGGTGGGAGTGCTTAAAGTACTGCTTGTTGCGGTGGGTCAGCCATTGAGTAGAAAAAATAGCAATAGCAAGATGCCACCTCTTATAGCCAAAGTTATCGGAAATCCCCCCAAAATACTGGAGATGGCTGATGGTACTAAAAATGGTACTCAAAATATTGAGTGGATGGCTGATGGTACTAAACCAAATATAGGGGAGAAGGTGTGAACAAAACCAGAACCAAAAACCTCAAAGAAATATGCGATTCCAGTAGTACTGGGTGCATTAAATATTCGTCCCATGAGCTCACCAAAGAGTCTCGGAAAGTTAACAATCTTAGAGGCTCAAATAACATAGACTATTCCGGCTCATATTCCACAATAGTTTTCACTATTGAGGAGGACATAGGTGCCATTGGAGAGCACCTGGAATGCAGGTCAAATCAAGGGGACTGGAACTCACTTCAGATAACAAGCAAAGTTTGCTGCCAAAGCATTACACGCCCGTGCAAGGATAGCTGTTTACAAACCATTGAATGGCTGACAGAAGTCTTGCATTCACTAGCGCTAAGAAAGACCTCCTTCATGCCACTGAGACATTTGCAGCTCCCACACCTCATGGATGTAACTGTCTCCTAGCCTTTCAAATCTGCCTACTGGAAAATGTTTTAACCAGGACATGAATTGAAGTGTTGAAATAGGCAGATTAATGACCCTGTATATTAACTACTCAGCAGATGGTATTTCAGCCACAGTAAAAGACAACTTTTCTAACTTTTCACATTTAACATGACGTAAGTCGCTTCTTTCTTGCCCATTAGTTGTTGTTGTCACGTTAAATTAAATGTGACAAATATATCTATCCCTTGCACTAGCGTATTGCCAGGGAGCTCGACCTGCCTTCAATGTTTGTAGTGTCCAACCCAACTGCATAATGGACCTTAGTTGACTCTGTCCATGGTTTAAAGAAGACATGTCACTTTGTATTATGTCTATTGCAGAAGAAACAATGTTTTTTAATGTGTATATCCGGTGAGAAAGGGTATTAATCCCATTATCTACAATAGTTAATGCCTTCTGTAAGTTTTCCTGATCTATTTGCGTTAGTCGGGCAGCAGCTTCTTGTTGAGAAAGCTTCCAAATTTCATTATAAACTGCTAATAAGAAATGCTTTCTGCGTTGTTTTCTGAGGTCTAACAGAAAATCCTGTAAGTCAGTGGTATTAGACAGGAGACTGAGGTATTCTCTAATAGCATCTAGTGAGGAACTCTTCAACCATTGCTGGCATAATTTCCCTACACCCTATGTTGTTATTATACCCACATGTTCGGATAACACATAGCGAGGGTCTGGCCTACTTGTTAGAAAACTCCCGTGGAGTTTACAAAACGTTTATGACACCCATTGGTATCTATTGGCCACAACAATAGGGGTTTATTGAAAATTAGGAGGGGTGTCTGAGGTGGGTATTTGACGGTGGAACCCTTAATTTGTTGGCAGATGTCACAACAAACAAAATAGTGTCAAAGTTTGGACTCTTGCTCTAGGCAAGACCGCTGGTTTAAGGATGACAGTACTTATGTTTGTAGGTGACTATGCATATCCTACAACACGTCGCAACTGTCATCCCAATCTTACCAGCTCACTAGCAGCACCTCACCAAAACCCAAACAGTAAAAAGGTGATTTGTGGCAGCCTTTACGCATGGGCTCAAAAGTATGACATCTCAGGGAGTGTTGTGGTTAAACGGAGATTACCCTTTTCTCACAGTTATATCATGTCTCATACAAACACAGGCAATAACAAAGATGCAGTAAAGTTTAAATGGTTTTTATTTAACACAACTGCAATTTGTGATAAGTTGCATGGGCTGCAATGATTAGGATAATGAACAATGCAAGAAACAGAATTGTAAAGACAAGAGTCATTATTACAAAGACCCCTTGCAATGACATGAAAAGACATGAGGTGTATAATATGTCCTAATGCCCTATCATGATAGGCCTAACCTCCTACCTAAAGGAGAGCTTGGTATGTTAAACCTAATCTGCCAATGCCATGTCCATGAGAGGAGCCCCCAACCCTTGTTACTTTGAAATGAGGTCTCTATCTCAGACTCTGTAGGGACACGAAGATTGGGTCAGCATCAAGATGTTGTGCAGCATCGATATCAGCGATGCCCTCTGGTCGGAATCCCCCTGATTATCTGTCTAAAGGAGAGGTCTTCAAACTGGGGGGCTGGCCCCCATAGGGGGGCAAGTGATCCCAGGGGGGGGCGCCAGACACTGACAAAAAAAAGCATTATGCAGATAACATGCCTATGTTTTAAGCAGAAGCTTGTTATTGCATTTTTAAAAAAGTAACAGTACTTAACTGCAATGTTTAAATAGGTTTAGACATATTTAAACATTGCAATTTTTATAAAACAATTGTAAAAAATTCTGAGGGGGGGCCCAATGATTATTATTTTCCAACTGGGGGGGCGTGGCATTAAAAAGTTTGGAGAACACTGGTCTAAAGTGTGATGTATTTATACATATCTACTTGGATCCCTGACGTAGGTGTGTTCCCAATCAATAGATAACAGGCATGCTTGGGGCGACAATTAATATAAACAATTCCCTCGAAAGCATGGAGAGGGAAAGTCCCTAAGCGTGAACACCTACTGTTTGTTTGTCTTTGTCACTTGATCTTGATGCCTTAACGCGGTGGCACTGATAATGCAAAAAAGTGGCCTAACTATAAACCTGGCAGCCATCTTAGAAGAATGAAATAATTAAATGGGCTAAGACAGAGCAAGCTAACTAGGTTAAAAGTCACTAGGTGATGGGGGCACGAGTCTGCAAGCCAAAGGCTAAGCTAACTCCTGTTATCCCATTAAAACAAACTAGGACTCACTACACCCTCCCCATTGCCGTAACAAGTATGACGCCATACCTGGACGCCACCGAAGGTGGATGAATCCAAACACTAAAATTGCTCTCGACTAAAAAGCTAAAAGCATAAAAACTAGCTAAAAAACGTTAAATTTTTTATTAAAAAGTAGTAAAAACATTAGTTAAAAAATACATACAGAGAAAGTTAATGTCAACCATGACAAGCACAGCAGGCTAAAGTAAAAGCAATTTGAATGTATACTTTCAATTGGGAATGGCAAGCCAATTCATAAAATTATTTGCTATAGTCATGATCTCTAAGAGTGTCATCGAAGTCACCAACCAAGGATCTCAAAATGAATCCACATCGTCAGATGTTAGATCGATCACCAGGCGGGCATACGGATCCACAGAGCAGAAGTGTGTGCCAGTCTCATGTGCAGGTCCACCAGCAGCAGTGCCATTGTCCATAGTAGATCTTAAAACTGAAGGCTCATAAGTGGCCTCGCTGAGCAGTCTAAGTCTCAAGGGGTACGACCGTGAATGAACCGTCATCGGGGACACCAGCAGTTCTTGGTCCACAGGAGATGTCAGTGCAGCAGCAAGACTCACCATAGGCAGGTGTTCGAATAGGCACCACACGCAGTGGAAAACTGGTTGTACGCACCAGAGAAGTGGCCAAAATGACAACTACCAATCACACTCCAATTCCACCAGCAAGGAAGCATCGAAGATCCAAACCCTGAATTCACGGCAAAGATGAGATGGTGAGAGTGGCTCCATCGCTCTGCGTAGCTGGAAAGAAACAACCACTGCCAATCTGGAGAAATAGCAGTAGTAGTCTGTCAATTAATGACAAAATAATCGGAAAACCGTCAAACACGCTTGAAAAGAGTGAATGGATGGCTGATGGGATGACTCCGAAAACAGTCTGGAAGATGGACACACAACCAGACCCGACAGCTTTAAAGAAATAAGCAATCCCAGCAGTGCTTGAAGCATTGAATATTCTGGATACCAGTTCTCCAAAGTGCTTGGGGAAGTTGGTATTTAATAGGGATTGTATCTCGACTGATGATCTCGCTATCTGGAGAGAATACGTCTCTCTAGCAAACATACCAGATACTTTTATCTCTCGTGTTGTGGGGAATAAAACATGTCTGCAACACGTAACAACCTTTGAGACCGAGATTGCGTAGGCAATTCCTGGTCGCATGCCGCAACAACTTTGATCACTCAGAACCACATAACTTCCATTTGAAAGTACATGAAACACCAGTCGAATCAAAGGGACAGGAGTACCCTCTAGAAAACAGGCCAAGTTTGTGACTCCCGCATTGCAAAGGCCGTGAAGGGACACCTGCTTGTATATCATTGAATGCCTAACAGAAGTCTCACATTCGCTTAGAAAAACCTCTGTTTCGCCATTCCAACATTTATACTCAAAGGGCAGCTCCCACTCTTCCTTAATATAGCTATCGCCTAACTGCTCGAACCTGCCCACTGCAAGATGTTTCAAGCAATTCGAGAAACGAAAGGTCGAGATGGGCAATTTAATTATGCCATGTAAGAGCCAAATTGTTGAAGGACTCTCTGCTACTGTGAAGGGCAACTTATCTAACTTTTCAATGTGAAGCATGGTGAAACTACCTTCCCTTTTAGCTATTGTCTGCTGTTCCCTGGAAAGATTAAAAGCAGTGAACAATTCACTACTGTTAATATACTTCCATGGGATGCGGCCATTTTTTTGTGTCTGTAATGTCCAACCTAGCTGCATGATGGAACACAGTTGTGTTTGTCCATGATATAAACGGGACAAGTCTGTCTGAATGATATCAATATCAGACGACACAATGTTTGATAGTGAATAAATCCTGTTGGACAGAGTGGTCATGCCGTTGTCCACAAATGCTAAAGCTTTTTGACAAGTTTTCCTTATCTGATTGCCTTAAATGTGCAGCAGCTTCTATCTGTGAAAGTTTCCATATTTCATTAAACATAGCATACAGGACCCTTTTAGAGCGCTGTTTCTTAGGACCTAGCAGGAAATCCTGCAAGTCTATATCTTCAGAAAGAGGGTTAAGATGTTTTTTTAACTGCGGCTAACATGTTAGTCTGTACCCATTGTTGGCACAGTTTACCCACACTGTATGTTGTAACTATACCTGTATGTTGACCCGATACAAAGCGAGGGTCTAGCCTGTTAATTGTAAAACCCCCTGAAGAGTTAAAAAAACGTGCTTGACACCTATTGGTGTCAGTTGGCCAATTTAACCAGCCGCCGGGACTGGAAAGTGAAGAATTATAGGTACCAGCCGTAACCATTGCATCTAGCCCTTCCTCTGTGATATTAAGGAAATATTGCCAATCATTAAACTTCACCGGTGTGGATCTACTGGGCGTGTTCATGTCTTTAATTTTTGCTAACCCCAGACAGGATGTCTGTTGAATGGTGTCATTTAAAAAGATCATTTGCACAGGAATTAAGCAAGCTCTAAACAAAGCTTCCCTACCCTGTATTTGCCAATCTTGTGTTCCCCATACACTTTTTAAGTCAACAGTGCTCTTCCAGTATTCGTAACCTTCAACTACGAGCCGGGAAACAAAGGAATCCGAATAAATCAATTTTGTGTTAGTTAGCAAAATTTCTGTAATTTGTGAAGGAGGCAGTTTGAAGTAATATGACTCAGCATTCTTCGTGTCATGCCCAGTGAAATATGTAAATTTATCTGTATAGTGTTTTGGGCTCCCCACCGGTAGTGTTGAACAGTGTTCTCACTGTGTATAGTTCAATAATGGCCTGTGTCTAGTGGCACAGTGTAGGTAGTAATGTCCCCAATTGTTATAAAAGAACATTTCCCCATAATTCATTGTATGTCCATATACATCATCACTTTCAAATAGGGAATAGTCCTTCATTTCAGTTAGCATGGAATCAACTGTTTGGACATCCCAATCATCAGATGCAACATCAGGTGTAATCACATATATCATAGATATTTTGAATACATATGGAATTTGAATAATCTCAGTAGGCCCATATATATCAAAGGGAACGTTGTCCCATACAATCCCATCAGAAATCGGTATTGCTGTAATGTTCAAAGGGGACAAGTCTCTTCGGACCTTGTGTGAGGAATGATATGGAGTTAAGACTTCATCCACAGGCTCAACAGAGGAGTGTTCAGGACTGTAATGGCTATTTATGAGCAAAAAGAAAACAGTCACAAAACCAACCCAAAAAAATAATGCAGAAAATGTCAAACAGAACCATAAAGAGTTTCATGCGTAGATTAAATAGTTCTTTTTAAGCCATTGATACAGGTTACGTGTTTTTGATACATTTCCAATCACAATAGTGGATGAGTCTGAGGAAAAATCGTCAATGTCTACGAAATAGCCAGAGACAGTCTCCGCAAATACTGGAGCGGGTGCATTACTTGTACTTTGGTCCAATTCACGTGGAGGCTCATGGTAGACGGTGTCATCAGTCTGTGTAGTGTAGAAAACAGCCAAATTTTGACAGGTGTTGTTATTGAAGTGGTAACTGGAACTAGCAAGAGTATGTTTTCCGCCCTCCCCATGGTCGAGAAGGTATCTGTAACAGCTCTGGACATAGTTGCATAGTCCGTAGAAGTGTTGTTCATTCTACTATGTAGAAGTATGTCCTGTAGGGTAGTGAGAGGGGATCGGGAACCCCAAGGGACCTCTTGGTCTACTGTGAAGGATCAGCCACAGGGTGTAGTTTGATGTCATCAATGGAAATTAATCTGTTCGTTCTGGAACCAGGCAGTGGTGGTAAGATAACAGTTCTGGTACCTTGAATGCCCAAGACCAGGACAGTTGCTCTGTATGATGGACCTAATTCCTTCTTCACGGCGATCTTCTTACAAGCCAAATCCCCAACTTTAGGAATCCAGCCAGTTGACATTTTCGCTAAATCTCTTATTCCTAATGTGGCAGCACCAGTAGATGATTTATCATCACAAAATTGCTGAAGCTCCTGTAAGACAGTGAGACGTTCATTTATGTCAAATGGTGTTTCTGCTGCCACTAAACCAGAGGCATCAAGATCTGGGACATACATAGGTATCCCAAAGAGAACCTCATAAGGAGCGCGTCCCCCCACGGACCGTCTTGGCAGATTATTCAGTGCTCTCTGGACCCCATATAGGTGATGAAGCCAACTGAGGCCTGAACCTAATACTCGAGCTATTAAGGACTGCTTTAGATCACGATTCCGCATCTCCACTACCAAATTTCCCTCGGATGGTATGGTGAGGAGTAATGGAGTTCAACACCCATTGTCCCCATGGTGTCCCTGAATGCCTTAGAGGCAAATGCAGGGCCCTGGTCCGAATAGAATGCTGCAACCACATATGTACCAATAAAGATCAGCAAGTCTTTTATAACAGTTCGAGCGTCAGCCAACCACTGCGGCCATATCCACAGGAATCTAGAACAAGAATCTACAGTGACTAAGTTGTATTTGTATGTACCATCTGGTTGGAGTGGACCACAGTGGTCTAGGTACACACATTGTAGTGGCCTGCTGGACACTAAGAGGGATGTCTGTGGTGGGCGTTTGCTATTGGAGCCCTTTATTTGCTGGCAAATGTCACAACAAAGGAAATATTGCTTTGTCTGTCTGCATAGACCAGGCCACCAGAAGCGTTTCTGTAAGAGTGTTATTGTGGCCGAGATACCAGCATGTGCAGAAGCTACACCCTCGTGCGCTACTTTTACTAGATCTAATCTCTGGTCTTTGTTGGGGATCACTCAATCTCCAACCCCAGGAATTTTTGCATAGGCAACATTCTGTGCACTGATATGGTATGAATAATTTTTAGGGATCCTTTTGGAAGGGACTTGCCTGCAGCCGAAGCTTTCATGGCAGTCAGTATTTCATTATCCAATCTCGTTTGTGAACGAGTCACTGCAGCCACAGAAGCCGTAGCTACTGCAGATTTGGCTGCTTCATCAGCCAAAGCATTGCTGGTAACGTGTACTCCTACACGTTGGTGGCCCAGTGTATGTACTAAATGGACAAACAGTAGCTTATCCTTAAGATCAGCCACCCTCCCCCACAATGTGTTGTGTTTAATGGTGTTCCCTTTAGAATCTCTAAACCTGTTCAGCTTCCAATGATTAAGATAATCATTGTATGACTGAACACAGTAGTATGAGTCACAGACTATTAAAGTCAGGCTTTCGGGCTCTGTGTGTTCTAGCGCTAGTATAAGAGCTTTAAGTTCAGCCAACTGAGCTGTGAAGTCCCCTAGGGTCTGCGTGTAGGTATTGTGAGGGTGGAAAACTCCATCCTCCATCACTCTGCTCATGGCTGCGCAAGCGGCTGAGTATTGATGTTTAGTACCTACAGCTGGTTGTGCTGAACCATCAGTATAGATGACAGTGTGGTATCTGTTAAGTGCCAAGATATTTAGAGGAGCGGGGTACTCCTGTTCATACTGGAGAAACTCTTGTGTCTGAAGTTTTGGATCAGAGATGTAATCAACATCAGTGGCGGTCAGAGACATTGGCCATTGAATCCAATGTGGATGTAATGCTTTAGCGTTGGGAACGCTTGTGTCGCGTGGGCTCTCATTATCCTAAATGAGACTACTGGATTTCTAGGCAGCAGGATCGATAACGGTGTGGGGGACTCAGTCTGACCCACGCGTAAGGAACTCTGTCACCCTAAATCCGGTTGTTGCTCCGGCTAACTAGCAGTGCCTCATTTCTCCCACGGGGAAGAGATTATTGGGCAGCCGAGCGCATGACATCTATGGAACTTCTCAGGGAAGTCGTGGTCACTCAGATCCAAACCAACTCTCTCATTCACAATATGGTCTCATATACAAATGACAAAGACAGTATAAGTTTTATATAATGTTTTAATAAAACGACTGTATTTTAGATATTAAGGCGTGAGCCGCAATAACCAGAACAATACAACATAGTAGGATTGATATAGTAACCAGGAGAGTAAAACATAAGAATAACGCTATCATAATTCCTAACCGTTTCTACTCTCCCTCTGCTTGTTCTATTTAGAGCACAGCATGTTAAGCTTCTAGCTTGCCTTTCTGTATCACTAGGGAGATGGACACACTCATACCTGAGCAAAGGCCTGTGATCTGGTTCAGCATCTGCAACGAGGCAGTCAGCGTCTAGTTGTGGTTCCCTGGTCGGAATCTCCCTCTTGCATGTATTGGGACAAGGAAGTGATTTTATAACTAACATGTCATCGTGATCACAAAATGGTCCTACGCAGGAATGGCAAGTCTAGACTCCTACTACGTCTATCGGCAATGTACCAGACTGTATCCTTGACTAAAGCACAGAGTGAATATGTTATGAAGAACTCCAGTGCTGAAGTAGGCAAAACAGTGTGATATGAATAAAAAACAACACCGTAGAACTGGCTATTCTGTAAAATAACAGTACGAAGCCTAATAGAAAGCATTTACTGTAGAGTAAAGTGCACAGAGGCTCTAAGCTGTTAGCAAATTAATAAAATATATTTAGGGCAAAGTGCACAGAGGCCTAAGGCCTGAAGCTAATGCGCAAAATATACGTAAAACTGACCACACTACACTTGCTTTGGTGACAGCCTCTAAGGCCGGCACCAGGGAAACGACAATGATGCGTTTCCCTTGGGCAAGTGGCCTCTCCTTTATGACGGCCATTTGAACTGCAGTCAGAATCTTTTCTGTAGGTGCAAAACGTTGTTCTGCATTTGAATATAAATGTGATTTATATGCTATGGGTACCGTGTCACCTTCATTGAAGGTGACATAAGTAAATCCAATGGCACCAGAAATTATTCTGATGACCAAATTAGTTTTATTGTCAGGTGTGTGCAAGTGTTTAGCTTCTAGCATGTCCTGTTGCAATTCCCTAAGGATGTGTGTATGTTCAACTGTTCATTGTCTGCTAGAAAAGTTTGGCTGTACCAAGTCATAAAGTGGCTTGATATGCTGTGCATAGTCTGGAATATATGTTCTGCCAAAGTTGAAGAAACATAGTAAAGACTGTAGTTTCTTGAGAGTGTTAGGGGGGTGCAGTTGAGCACATTTCTCTAGAAAGTGCGGGCCAGGCTCTTCCCCTCGTTTGATAGCTCGTATCCCAGGAACAATACACTGAGAAAGGCAATTTTACTTTTCTTAAGGTTGAATTTGTAACCAAGGTCGGCAAATCCCAAAGTGATCCGATCGACCCTAACAAGATGAATGTTGATGTTGTCGCCCATGAGATATATGTCATCCATGTAGGATAACGCCTCAGGATCAATATCATGTAATATTGATGTTACACAGGCTGAAAATAGCCCTGTGCTGTTTTTATAGCCTTGGGGTAAACTACAAAAGCATTTCTGTGAGCCAAATGAGAATGCACTCAGGTCCCGACTTTCATGTGCTAAATTCTGGCAGAAAAATCCATTAGATATATCTTACGTTGTTTTATATTTTCTACGCACTATATTGTTTATTAGTGCTGTGCTATGTGAGTTTTGTATAGCAAATGTACGTGTTTGACTATTTAAATGTCTGTAATCAATGACTATTCTGTAGGAATGGTCTGGCTTTGCAACGGGGAATAACAAGTTATTCATTGCGGATGTACAGGGCTCAATTACTCCCTGATACTCGAGCTGAGTGAAGATCTCCCTCACTGGAGCTTTCGCTTCATGTATAACAGGATATTGTCCCAACCTACATGATTGCGGTACAACGCAGGTGCCTGCGCAAAAGCCCATTCAACAGCATAGGCTTGTTTAACCTCTTCAGGAACAAGATCAGAGAAAGAAGGCAAAATGAAATCTTCCCCATGTGGGAGCTTACGGACGTGCTTAGGTGGCCAGTCTCTTTCGGCCAATCGGATATCACTATTAAATTCATCCCAAAATATCACACCAATGGTGCGCTCCACGTCTTCCTCTATTTCAATTTTTAAATCATAAACCCTGTTGGGTGGAAGTACGCGGCCGCCCGTAGCCTCAACTGCAATGAAATCGCTAGTTGCTTTCGCATCCAGATGATCTTTCAGACTCTGGCGACATATCGTGACTTCTGCTGGGCTGTCTAACAGGGTCAATGACCACATCTTGTTCCTCAACAGTGTTCTCAAGTGTCCTGGCATTTTTAGCTGACAGTGCTGCCACCTTTTTCTTTTTAAACTGTGGCAGGACATCGATCAGGCCGGCCCCCTCTCTTGCTACGTCTATCCGGTGCGTCCTGAAAGGAACGAGAGGGACGGTAATCAGTACATCTGTCAGGAGTTTTTATATTTTCCCTATTTCTGAGATTGTATCTCCTTTCGGATTTCTTCGGTTTGGAGAATCAGCTCTCTTATTTCGTCTATCTTTAAATTCTTTTTGTTTTTCCCAGCGCTTTTTAGAGCCCTCATGTGTCTGCTTGGTACCTTCCTTAAGGGTGGTACTTTGTAATTCCAATTTCTTTGGCTTGGCTCCCAAACTATCCCGCCCTATACTAGTATAGGTGTCGGAAATTATTTTCGGTTGCTGTCTTTCCTGTTCCAATTGTGGAGTTTCCCAGGGACGCTGGCGTATAGCCAGTGCTACTGTTTCCCCTTTAATATTACTGAGTATTATTGAGGAAACTTCATCAAAGTTACGCATTAATTTCATCCCCAAATCTAAGGCTGGTGCAGCCCTGTGCTCATTTTGTATTTGTTTCAACACTTCTGGTAAATTGGCAAGTGTCGGGATACCATGCCTGGTAGTATATATAGCAGCAAAGACTGTACCCCATGTGGCGCAGTCATCCACTGAGGGAACTATCCCAAAGGGCAAGCACATTGTTAGTAGTCTATGTTTTTCCTGTGGTCCTGTATGGGGAAACACAGCTTCCAGCTGGTTTGTTTTCTGGGCAATCCAGAACGGTATTTTCTCTCATTCTGTAGGTACTTTACCCATGATAGTATGCACTGTTTGTGGATTAATCCCAGTAGCCAATTGGTACCCACCAGGTGCAGGTGGAGCTGGTCGCGCTGGTGTTGTGTTCAAAGTTCGCATTACGAACTGAACTAGTCGTCTATATAATGTCACTAATTAATTATATATATTTCGCAGATCTGCTACAGGCATATTTGGTATGGCTGGTTGAGGTGTGTATGTGGCAAACATAGGCCACGTTGGTCCATCGTTACTTAAAGGACCTAACCTCACCCTTTGTAATACATGTGGTAAGGTGCCTTCAAACCAGTTCTGATGCTCTTGGTATGTGACCGATATTTCCTGATACTGGTATGCTTGGTACCGTAGAGGTATGTTTGCAATTTCATATGTGTGGAATGTATGTGTTCTTTGGTCGAGCTCGGGAAAGGTGAGCCAACAATAAAATGTTTCTGTTTGGTATGCTTCATTAGCTTCTATTATGAGTGTAAAATCCCCACCATCTTCTGTAAGGCCATGCGCTATTAAGTGTTGTGTTAATGCATGTCTAGCATTCGCAGGAATTTCTATGGCGTTAGCCATATTTGTTTAGAGAAATGGAACACCAAATGGGGAGTAAAGTCCTTTTATGAGTTCGAGCTCGAACAACCTACAGCCTAATTAGGTGTTACCTGTTCAGCTGAGGAGGATCTTCCCTAAAGACCACAGTCGTCTCCGTATAATGGTACTTAGGGTACTTGTTGTCTGTGAGACAGTGATAGTCAGGGTATTCGTAAATTAGTGCCTAAGCACCATCGTTGGTGGCACCATGTCGTAGTTTGGACTCTTGCTCTAGGAAAGACTGCTGGTTGAAGGATGACAGTACTTATGTTTGTAGGCAACTATGCCTATCCTACAACACGTCACAACTGTCGTCCCAACCTTACCGGCTCACTAGCAGCACCTCACCAACAACCCAAACAGTAAAAGGTGATTTGTGGCAGCCTTTAAGCATGGACTCAAAAGTATGACATCTCTGGGAGTGTCGTGGTTAAACGGAGATTACCCTTTTCTCACAGATATATCATGTCTCATACAAACACAGGCAATAACAAAGATGCAGTAAAGTTTAAATGGTTTTTATTTAACATAACTGCAATTTGCGATCGGTGTCATGGGCTGCAATGATTAGGATAATGAACAATGCAAGAAACAGAATTGTAAAGACAAGAGTCATTATTACAAAGACCTCCACCATCTTGCAATGACATGAAAAGACATGAGGTGTATAATATGTCCTAATACCCTATCATGATATGCCTAACCTCCTACCTAAAGGAGAGCTTGGTATATTAACCCTAATCTGCCAATGCCATGTCCAGGAGAGGAGCCCCCAACCCTTGTTTCCATGGAATTAGGTCTCTATCTCAGACTCCGTAGGGACACGAAGACTGGGTCAAGCGTCAAGACGACGTACAGCATCGATATCAACGATGGTGGCAATGCCCACTGGTCGGAATCGCTCTGATTGTCTGTCTAAAGTGTGATGTATTCATACAGATCTACTTGGACCCCTGACGTAGGTATGTTCCCAAACAATAGATAACAGGCATGCTTGGGGCGGCAAATAATATAAACAATTCCCTCAAAAGCATAGAGAGGGAAAGTCCCTAAGTGTGAACAACTACTATTTGTTTGTTTTTGTCACTTGATCTTGACGCCTTAACGCGGTGGCACTGGTAATGCAAATCATAACAAGTGGCCTAACTATAAACAAGGCAACCATCTTAGAACAATTAAATAATTAAATGGACTAAGACAGAGCACGCTAACTAGGTTAAAAGTCACCAGGTGACGGGGGCACGAGTCTGCAAGCCAAAGGCTAAGCTAACCCCTGTTATCCCATTAAAACAAACTAGGATTCACTACAGTACTGCTTGGTTTGTTTGTATAGAGCTGGCCACCAATAGCGTGCTTGCAATAGTGGTATTGTAGCCGCCACACCACCATGGGCAAATGCAACCCCCCCCCTCATGCGCTGCTTTAATTAACTCTGGTCTTTTGTCTTTGTTGGGAATTACTCGATCTCCCAAGCCTGATATTTTTACTTCTATGTCAAGGAAGCCTCCTATTCGGTAGGAATATTTAGTAGGAAATGCTTTTCTACAGAGCGTGCCTTCAGCCGTAGCTTTCACGGCAGCCCATATGTCATCATCTGGTTTCGTCCAGAACGAGCTACTGCAGCAACAGAAGCCATAGCTACTGCTGATTTGGCTGCTTCATCAGCCAGTGTAGTTCCAGCAACGTGTATTTCAATGCACTGGTGTCCAAGTGTATGTACAACATGGACATTTGGTAGCGTTCCCTTCAGATCTGCCACTTTCCCCAACAGAAGTCTGTGTTTAATGGTGTTGGCTTTAAAATCTCTGAACCCATTCTGTAATGTAGATATTCGTTGAACGACTGGAGGCAGTAATACGAATCACAGATGATCAGTGTAAGCTGTGCAGGGCCCGTGTGCTCCAATGCCATCACCAGAGCCTTTAGCTCTGCTAGTTGTGCTGTGCAATCCCCTAGGGTTTGCCTGAATGTATGCTGGGGACAAAATGTACAATCCTCCATGTAGCCACTTACAACTGCGCAAGCAGCGGAGTATTGATGCATTGTGCCCACTGCAGGGTGTGCTGAACCATCGGTGTACATGACTCTTTGATACTGATCAATATGTAATGTATTTGCCGGAACTGGGTATTCTAGTTCATATTGCAAAAAATTCTTGAGTTTGTAGTTTTGAGTAAAAAATATAGTCAACATCAGTGGCTGTCATAAACGCTGCCCATTGGATCTAACATGGATGTAATGCTTTAGCGTTTGTAACGCTGGTTTTGGTAACAGCTTCAAGGGCTGGGTTTGGAGATACAACAATAATGTGTTTTCCCGGGCTAGTGGTCTTTCTTTCATGACAGCCATCTGAACAGCAGTGAGAATTGTCTCAGTGGGAACAAAGCGCTGTTCTGCTGCTGAATACAAATGTGATTTGTATGCTATCAGGACCTCACCCTCTTTGAAAATTACACAGGTGAAAGAAATGGCACCAGCAATTACTCTGATGACCATATGTTTTTTATTGTCCCCTGTGTGTAAGTGTTGTTCTGCAAGCATGCCTGTTTGCAAAGCTCTGAGAATGTGTGCGTGTTCGACTGTCCAGTATTTATTGGAAAAGTCAGGACGTATTAAGTCATATAAAGGTTTTATGCGTGATGTGTAATCTGGAATGTAAATTCTGCCAAATTTTAGAAAACCCAATGGGGACTGGAGTTTTTTAATGGTATTTGGATGTTGTAACTGTGCGCATTTTCCAAGCACTGTGGCGCTAGGCTCTTTATTTCGCTTCATAGCTCATATCCCAAAAACAGGAAGCTAAGGAAGGCTATTTTTGTTTTCTTGAAATTTAATTTATAGCCAAATTCGGCAAATCCTACAACAGTGCGGGCTACCCATCTTAGATGTTGCAGTAATTCATCATCCATGAGATAGATACCATCTACATAGGACAATTCTTCAGGGTCAATGTTGTGTGCTTATGAAGTCACACAAGGCGCGAACAGTCCTGGACTGTTCTTGTACCCCTTGGGTAAAAAGGAATTATTTCTGGGAGCCTAGTGCGCTGAAACTTGTTAGCTCTCTAGTCTCAGGTGCTATATTTTGGCAGAAGAAACCATTGGAAATGTCCAGTGTTATTTTGTATTTTTTGCACACTATGTTGTTCATGAGTGCAGTGCTATGTGAGTTTTGTATAGCGTATGTGCGCGTATGACTGTTTAAATGTCTGTAGTCTAAGACTATTCTGTATGAATGGTCCGGTGCAGCTACTGGGAATACAGAATTATCCATTGGTGAGACACAGGGTTCAATTACGCCCTGGTACTCCAGTTGTGTGAGGATTTCCCTCACGGTTGCTTTAGCATTATGTTTTATTGGATACTCGAGTTGAGGTCGAGGTTGATTTTTAATTAGAATTACATGATGGGGCAATCTTTATCCCACCCTACGTGGTTGAGATATAACATGGGTGCCTAGGCCAATGCCAAATCAATGGCGTAGGATTCTGCTAGTTCATCAGGAACAAGGGGTGAGAAAAAAAAAGTTTGATAACATCTATATGGGCAAGTATGGACAAATTCAGGTGGCCAATCTCTTTCGGCCAATAGAATAACATATATATTTACGACACGGTCCCAAAATATTGCGTTGATTGTGCGTTCAATTTCTCCTTCTAACTGTAATGTTACTTTGTACACGTTATAAGGCATGGAGACACGCATGTCCGCAGTTTCAATTTGCAGGAAGTCAACAGTTGCTTTCACCTCCAGATGCTCTTTAAGATTCCGGCAAACTATTGTGACCTCTGCCGCGCTGTCTAATAGCGCTAATGCCCACTTCTTGTTCTTCAATAGAGCCCTCTTCTTGAGTGGCATGACAAACTGCAACTGCAGCCACTTTTTTCTTTTTAAACTAGGGTTTTTGTTGTGGAAGTTTCTCTTCTTTTTTTAACAGAAACTTCTGTTAAGCGTTGTGATTCCTGTCTCGGTTTCATGTACTCAGTTCTTCGCTCTGACTGCCCACCTCTCTCACTGCGTTTTTCCAGTGAGTCCTGAAAGGAACGAGTTTGGTGTGTATCAGTATATTGATATCTGCCAGGCGTTTTTATATTATCGCTATTTCGGAGATTATATCTATTCTGTGGGGGTCTCCGTATGTGGAGATGATCCCCTTTCTTTTTTAGGTGTTTGTTGTTTTTTATCCCAGCGTTTCCTATTACCCTGAAGAGTTTGCTTGGTAGAATCTTTATTAGATTTACCCTGAAATGGTGGTTTTGGAGGTCTGGCCCCCAGACTATCTCAACCAATACTAGAGTAGGTCTCTGCGATAATCTTTGTCAGCTCACGTTCTTGTACCTGTGGAGGAAAATCCCAGAGCTGCATGCGCACTGCTAGTGCAACTGCTTCCCCTTTAAGGTTACTTAATATAATTGAAGATACTGTGGCAAAATTGCCCATTAGTTCCACCCCAAGTCCAGGGCAGGGGTAGCCCCGTATTCATCTTGAATTTGTTTCAACACTTCCGCCATATTGGCAAGTGTTGGTGTACCATGTTTGGTAGTATAGAGCAAGGCAAATACCGTATCACAGGTATTGCAGTTGTCTATTTTGGGAACCATCCCAAATGGCAAGCACATAGTTAATATTTTATGCTTATCCTGTGGTCCTGTGTGGGGAAATACTACTTCCAGTGCATTTATTTTTTGAGCTAACCACAATGGATTCTCTTCTCATTTGGCGGGAACTTTACCCATGATCAAATGTAGAGTTGCAGGATTAATGCCTGGCATTACTGCATGTGGTTGCGCCGGAGCAGCACGTGATAGGTTTGTGTTAAATTTTTGCATTAACAACTGAACTAATCGTCTGTATATTGCTCAGCATAATAGTAATGGACTTCAGCTACCTTAAGGTTCGCTGTAGCAGGGTGAGGCGAGTATGTGACCAATAGAGGCCAGGTAGGACCATAATTACTCAGAGGACACAACCTAAAATGTAGAATTGTATGGGGTAGGACACCATCAAGCCAATTATTATGTTCTTGATATGATAGAGGTATTTCGAGATATTCATATGTTCTGTATTGTGCAGGTGCATTTGCAGGTGTATAGTGATGAAAAGTATTTGTGTTCCCATCAGCTGCTCGAAATGTGATAGAAGAATAAAAAACTTGTGTTCTATAGTCTGGATCGGCCTCAACAACAAATGTAACTGGACCCCCCGGGCCACTAGGCCATGTGGCTATAAATCACATATAACCTGCATTTGCTACCTGTTGTGGGTTCGCAATAATGAATGGTGAGTTTTGTTCAGAGATGAGCACACCAAATAGGGATTATCCTTTGAGAGTTCAAGCTTGAACAACCTACTGCATTAGTTAGGTACTCCCTACTTGGCTGAGGAGGAAAATCCTCAATTCCACGGACATCTCCGTATATAGTACCAAGGTGTCTTTGTATGTAATGAGACAGAGATACTCTGGAGGACCCAAAAATTAAAGCCTGACCAAACATTGGTGGTGCCATGTCGAGTAGGCTTTTGTCAGAGTCACCAGATCTTCGGGGTCTGTGCACGTTCCCAACACTTCCACCACAAGACAGCTCCAATACTCTGATTATATTTATCACAGAGTCTAAGAGAGTCCAAGGGGGGAAAAGGGGATTAGGACGGGAACCGCTGGGAAGGAGACCTGTAGGAAGCAAAAGGTTAAAAAACAACATCAAAATTAAATCTCATGAAATCAGTACCATGCTACAACTCTAAGCTTCGTCTTTTCCAAAAAAAACATGAACAACTCTAAAATAGTCCTAAAACTGACTAGGCTTTAGATGACCGAATGCCTGAGGAGGAAACAGGAAAAGTTAAATAGGACTTTCAGATTCGAGTACTTTCTTTAGCATGAGAATCAGGAAACACTCTGAGCAATTTCTAAACAACCATATGAATCTCCTTTTAAGAATATATATCAGGAACACACAGCATTACATCTAGAACTCTGGTATTGTTGTGTTCATCTCAGAAAAAAACATTGGGAAGTGAATTGCGCACATTGCAGATTTTTATATGAGTATTAAACACCATAAAGGATTGTGCACCATGAAATCACACAGCGTAGATTCAAGGAATAAATCACGCAACGTGTCAACTTGAAATGCTACCAAGAAAATGTCTTAGAATAGTAGCGCACAGTAATTTACATTATTTATACACGAGGAAAGAATTGCGCGTCTTGCCGATTCAAATGCCACCATACAAATGCCAAGAAATGGTAGCGCACAATGAACAACATGAAAAGCACTCAGGGAAAGAGTCACGCGTCTTGTCGATTCAAATGCCACCATGCAAATGCCAAGAAATGGTAGCGCACAATGAATAACATGAAAAAACACTCAAGGAAAGAATCGCGCGTGTTGCCGATTCGGATGCCACCATGTAAATGCCAGAAAATGGTAGCGCACAATGAACAGCATGAATTACACACGAGAAGTGAAGCGCGCGTTTCGCCGATTCGAATGCCACCATGTAAATGTCAAGAAAAGGTAGCGTGCAATGAACAACAAAGTTAAATGCTCATGAAACGAGTTGCACGTCTTGCCAACTCGTAAAACATCATGTAAATGTCAAGAAATATCAGCGCGCAATGAACAACAATGTAATAACGAAGTCAAATCTTTATGGAATAAATTGCGCATCCTCCCTATTTGCAAACCACCATACAAATGTCAAAAAATGGCAGCACACAAGTAATCTGTTATTCATTTAAGAATTAAAATCAAGAATATGAAAATTCTCAATTACGGTGTTGGGAAATGTCCAAACACCGTCTTACCACCTGGAAACAGTGATCACCAATGAGAGATGAGTGCAGAAGACTGGAAAATCCAAATAGGCCGCCGGGACAGGAGCTCAGGAAGAAGCTGCTGCTCTGCACCGGGACCTCTGAATAGTGAGCACTGGAAGTTGGGCTGACTCTCTTTTATAGAGTCTTGGCCCAGCCTAGAACCACGCCCAGGCATGTTGCAGGGAAAGTCTCTAGAAGGCCCTGGAAAGGGACCACACCCTAACACACTCTGAATGTCTGCAGCAATACATTGCAAATGTACAGTATTTATAAGCACCTACCTTAAAAATGAATCTTTTGGATGGAATTCTGCAATGCAAAAGGTTCAACAATAACATATCATCACAATGCATAAATTACATTATCTTGCGAGTGTTGGGTTTTTGCATTCTAGATGCCCGTAGAGCGCGCACTGTCCTGGTGTTGACAGTACTCCCCTCTCCCAGGCGCGCTCTAGGGCCTGGTTTATCTGGATTGAGACGATGAAAGCGTCTCACAAGTACTGGAGCATGAACATCAGATGCGGAACCCCATGAATTACTTTCAGGGCCATAACCTTTCCATGAGATTAAGTACCATAGGTTACGCCCTCTCAGTATAGAGTCCAACACTTTCTTGACTTCATATTCTTCTTCCCCCTGTACTAGAACAGGAGCTGGATGAGGGTGGACCTTTTGGAATGCCTTTTTTAAGAGGGAAGAATGGAACACTGGATGAATCCGTAATGATTTCGGCAATTGTAGTTTATAGGTCACAGGATTGATTTGCTGAAGAACAGTGTAAGGACCTATAAATTTGGGGTTGAACATGTGCTTCTTCTTGAAGTCTATGGGGGTCATTCCAACCCTGGCGGTCGGTGTTAAAGCGGCGGCCAACCCGCCAACAGGCAGGCGGTAAAAAAAATGGAATTCTGACCCTGGCGGAAACCACCAACAGAGACCGCCACTTTAACACTCCGACCGCCTCGGCGGGACAAACAAACAGCGCGGCAGTCACCGCCAACAGACAGACGGGAGACAATGTACCGCCCACCCTATCACAACCCACCAATCCGCCACCTTTTCCGGGGCTGTTGTGACGGTGGTTTGGGGGGGATGGGTATGTGCAGTGGGCATGCTTAGGTGATGGGTGTCCATGGTTTGTGGTCGCATGCAGGGCTTGGTGTTGGGATGGGTGGGTTGTGATGGTGAGATATTAGCAAGGAGGATGTGTGATGGGGGTGGGGGGGAGGGTGGGGGTATGATTTGGCATGCAGTAGTTGAGATTAGACTTACCAGAGTCCATTCCTCCGCCTATTCCTGAGAGGCCCTCAGGATGCAGGATCACCAAGACCTGTTCCTCCCATGTTGTAAATTCTGGGGGTTGAGGTGGGGGTCCGCCGCCAGTCTTCTGCACCGCGATGTTGTGTCTGGATACCATGGAACGCACCTTCCCCCGTAGGTCGTTCCACCGCTTCCTGATGTCGTCCCGATTTCGTGGATGCTGACCCACAGCGTTGACCCTGTCCACTATTCTTTGCCATAGCTCCATCTTCCTGGCAATGGTGGTGTTCTGCACCTGTGTCCCGAAGAGCTGGGATCTACCCAAACTATTTCCTCCACCATGACCTTGAGTTCAGCGTCTGAAAACCTGGGGTGTCTTTGGGGTGCCATGGGGTGGTGTGGATGAGGTGTGGGGTGGTGTTTGTGGTGATGAGTGTGGTGAGTGTGGTGGTGTGTGGTGTTTTGTGCGTGGATGTTGTGTGAGTGATGGTGTTATGTGCCTGTGAATGCTCTGTACTAGCTGGTGGTGTCTATCTCTGGCCTTAGTCAATAAATGGTGGTCATAGGGGTTTGTGGGTGATGTGGGTGTGTGTTTTATATTGTGTTGGGTGTGTGGGAGTGGTGTTTGTATGTGTATCAGGTGTGTGTATTTCAAAATGTCCAATGTGGCAGTGTTTTGGAGCTGTGTGTGTATTTTGACCGCGGCGGTGTGTACCGCCAATGGAACACCGCGGTTGAAAGACCGCCGCATGGATTCGTGGGTCGGAATGGAATGGGCGTATTTCTGTTGGCGTGACGGTGGAGGGTTGGTCATCGCCAGTTTTTCGCTGGCCGTTGGTGTGGCAGACTTTTGTGGATGTCGTGTTTTTAGCGGTTTGCCTGTTGCGGGTCAGAATGACCGTGGCAGTTTCCCGTGCCCGCGGCGGTGTTATGGCGGTCTTCTGACCGGCGGTAAGTGCCTTTTACCGCGGAGGTCAGAATTACCCCCTATATGTTTTGTGGAAAGCCACACTTTGTCACCAGGTTGATACTGCGGTCCCTCACAATGTTTCTTGTCATAATACTTTTTGTATTTTTTTGTGGCTTTTTCTAAATGTTGTTGAATCGATTTCTGAGTTTGATGCAAATGTTGAATGATTTCTGACACAGCTGGAGTGAGAGAACTTTCTTGAGGAATTGTAATGGGCAAGGTGTCAGGGTGATAGCCAAACAAACCAAAGAAGGGTGTAACGCCAGTCAACGTCTGGAAGGAGTTGTTGTAGGCTAACTCAGCTAACCAGAGCATTGATGTCCATGAATTAAGTGCTTTTTCACGTAGGTATTGCTTCAAAGTCTGATTTAGTCTCTCAGTTTGACCATCTGTTTGAGGATGGTGGCTAGTAGATAGGGTAGAT
Source organism: Pleurodeles waltl (assembly GCF_031143425.1). Classification (NCBI taxonomy): domain Eukaryota; kingdom Metazoa; phylum Chordata; class Amphibia; order Caudata; family Salamandridae; genus Pleurodeles; species Pleurodeles waltl. The sequence goes on from NC_090445.1 coordinate 951,444,065, forward strand.
GTCACTTGGAGTGTTTTACACCATGTCTTCCAGAAGTTGGAGGCAAATTGTGATCCCCGATCGGAGAGGATCACTTTTGGCAGTCCATGATAACGAACCACTCTATTCAGTAAGATAGTTGCCAGTTCACTAGAGGTGGGTAATTTCTTACAGGCAATGAAATGTCCATATTTCGTGAGACTATCTACTACCACCAGAATTACTGAATGCTGTTGAACCACTGGCAGACCTGTAATAAAGTCTAAAGAGATGTGTTCCCACGGACGACTTGGGGTTGGGAGTGGGTGTAACAACCCTTTCGGTTTTGAATGACTTGTTTTAGTGCGAGCACAGACTTCGCAGTTGTTTACCATTGTTTTTACATCCTTTGTTAAGGTAGGCCACCAAAAATAGCGTTGGATTAATTCAAGAGTTTTAGGAGTACCAGGGTGACCTGCTGTAGGTTTAACATGCAACCAATGAAACACTATCTTGAGAAGTTTGGTAGTGGGCACGAACAAACGAGCATCGTGAAAGGGTAATCCTTGCTTGATTGATCTTTTCGGATCTGCTTGGGCCCACGCCTGCCATTTTTCAAGAGTGAATGAATTGCGGATGTCTTCAAAGAAATCTTCTGTTTTTATGATACATAGGACCTTGTCAGGAGCAATGATAGCTCTGGAGGTTTGAACTGCAGGCAATGTGGTAGACTCTTGGCGGGACAAGGCGTCAGCTTTGCGATTATCTTTACCAGGCCAGAAGGTTACCACAAAATCAAACTCGGCAAAAAACAGCATCCAGCGTAATTGCTGAGGAGTCAAAAGTCTGGCAGAACTCATTAATTGAAGATTGCGATGATCAGTATATACTGTGACAGTATATTTAGCTCCCAACAAATGATGTCTCCATTCTTTAAAGGCGTCACGAATCGCCAGAAGCTCTTTTTCAGCAATGACATAGTTCTGTTCGGCTTCGTTCAACTTGCGAGACATGTAAGCTACAGGATGAAGCTGACCAGTGTCTTTGTTTCGTTGTGACAAGACTGCTCCTATCGCCACATCTGAAGCATCAGCTTCCACTATGAAAGGTCGATCCGCATCTGGATGAGTCAAGACTGGGGCAGTGGAGAAAGCTTCTTTCAAAGTTGAAAAGGCTTGGTCTGCTTCTGGGGACCATACACATTTTTCTTTCTTTCTTAATAACTTAGTAATTGGAGCCACTGTCTAGGAGAAATGATTGGTGAACCTCAGGTAAAAATTTGTAAAGCTCAGGAAACATTGTACATCATGAACAGTCTTTGGGATGGGCCATTCAGATACGGCTTTTACTTTCCTTTCTGCCATCACCATACCTTGAGGGGTAAGGATAACCCCTAAAAACTCAACTGTGGTAACATGAAACTCACACTTGGTTAGCTTGCAATATAAATGGTGTTTACGAAGGGCTGCCAAAATTTTCTTGACATGTTGAACATGTTCATTCTCATTGTCTGAGTAGATCAAAATGTCATCAATGTAAACTATGGCAAAGATATCGAGGTACTCTCTAAGAACGTCATTTAAGAAAAATTGAAATGCTGCTGGAGCATTGCACAGACCAAAAGGCATGACGGTGTATTCAAAAAGGCCATATCTTTTTTTGAATGTCGTTTTCCATTCGTCACCCTCGCTCATTCTGACCAAATGGTAAGCACCTCGAAGATCAAGCTTCGTGTAGATTTTTGCTTTCTTTACTTTTTCCAGTAAGACCGGAATTAGAGGCAAAGGATATTTGTTCTTGATGGTGATTTTATTCAAGCCCCTATAGTCGATAGAAGTTCGAAGCTCTCCATTCGCTTTTGAAACAAAAAATAAAGGAGAAGCTGTGGGAGAGTTATAGGGGCGGATGAAACCATTCTCTAAGAATTGATCCAAGTATTTTCGTAAATGTTGATTTTCATGTTCTGACAGGGCATACACACGACAGTTGGGAAGTATCCCCCCTGGGACTAGATCAATTTGACAGTCATAAGATCTATGAGGAGGTAAGTTCTCTGCTTCCTTCTCATCAAATACATCTTCATAAGACGAATACTGTTTGGGCAACTGAACTTCTTTCTCTGCGGCGGTAGCTATGTAAGAATGGCGAACTTCCGATTCTTGAGTCCTTTGGAGACAATGGGGGTGATTCTAACCTCGGCGGGCGGCCTCCGCCGCCCGCCGAAGTTCCCCCACCAAAATACCGTTCCGCGGTCGAAAGACAGCTGAGGGTATTTTGGGATTTGCCCTGGGCTGGCGGGCGGCCGCCAAAAGGCCGCCCGCCAGCCCAGGGCAAATCAACCTTCCCACGAGGACGCCGGCTCAGAATTGAGCCGGCGTAGTGGGAAGGTGCGACGGGTGCAGTGACCTCTTACGGGGGCCCCTGCAGTGCCCATGCCATGGGCATGGGCACTGCTGGGGCCCCCAGGGGCCCCGCGGCACCCCCTACCGCCATCCTGTTCCTGGCGGGAGACCCGCCAGGAACAGGATGGCGGTAGGGGGTGTCAGAATCCCCATGGCGGCGGAGCGCGCTCCGCCGCCATGGAGGATTCTGCAGGGCAGCGGGAAACTGGCGGGAGACCGCCGGTTTCCCGCATCTGACCGCGGCCGAACTGCCACGGTCAGAATGCCCTGCGGGGCACTGCCGGTCTGTCGGCGGTGCTCCCGCCGACCCTGGCCGCCGGGGTCAGAATGACCCCCAATGTTCTTTACATAGCACTGATGAGAACACGATCTTTCGTTCTGCCCAATTAATCTCTAGATTGTGATGAGTTAACCATGGCAAGCCAAGGATGATCCCATACTGGGGAACATGGATCACGTCAAGGATGAGTTCCTCTTTATTTTTCTTTCTTTGATTTTTACCTTCACAAATTATTGTCAAGGGACAGTCTGAAGAGTTATCGGACCTCCAGTCAAGAGTTTCCCATCAACTGCCTGGATGGTTTCTGGGGTCTTCTTTTCAATAGATGGGATCCCCCATGCACGAACCAATTGGGCGTCAACAAAGTTTCCGGTAGCCCCAGAGTCGACTAGAGCCTTCTTGAAATAGGTCTTTTTCTTGACCTGAACTCTTATTCACAATTTTAGATGTTTGGATTGTGAAGGATCCACGGTGACACCCAAGAGCAACCCTTCTCTGCAACTTGGGTGCTTTAGATTTTCTGACTCGACTGATGCATTGGATGCAACTTTCTGAACTGGGCCTCGCTTGCTCTTTGTTTTGATTGGACAATCTTTGGCGAAATGACCTTTCCGCCCACAATAGAGACATTGCCCATTTTTTCTGCGTAGGTCCTTTTCATCTTTGGTCAAAGGTCTCCTGATGGTTCCAATTTCCATCAGTTCCGGTGTTCTTTCTCTCCAAGTTCTTGAGTCTTTGTTATCATGAGCATGCCAAGAATGTTTTTCAGTCTTTTTACGCGTTCCTTTTCGTTCATTTAAACGATGATCAAGCCTCAAGACAAGGTTTATTAAATCTTGACAGTTTGCAGGTTGTGGGTCGATTTGCGCTAAGATGTCTTTTAGCTCCTCTTTGAGTCCTCTGTAAAACAAGGCCGCTTGTTTTTCTTCAGGCCAGGATGTCTCAGCGACCAGCCGATTAAAGTTGGCTAAATATGACACTAAGGCCCTCATTCTGACCTTGTGGGTCAGTGTTAAAGCGGCGGCCAACCCGCCAACAGGCTGGCGGCATAAACATATGAATTCTGACCCTGGCGGGAACCGCCAACACAGGCCGTCGCTTTAACACTCCGACCGCCACGGCGGTACAAACAAACAGCGCGGCGGTCACCACCAACAGGCAGGCGGCAGACAATGTACCGCCCACCCTATCACGACCCACCAATCCGCCACCTTTTCCGGGGCGGGAGCCCCGCCGATAAAAACTCAGCGGAAACAGACATCTCCAATGGAAAACGCTTACCTCGACACACTCCACGCGGAATCGGAACAGCATGGAACCCGAACTCCACATCCTCCCAGCCATTGAATTCCTGCTCTTCTTCCAGGATCACGAACCTCGCCGCAGACGACAACGGTGAGTACTGCACCTACGACACAGGGGAGGGGGGAGGAGGAAAGGTTACGGGCACACACATACGCCACACACCCACCCCCACCCTCACCCCCACCGAAATACCTACACACCTATGCAGATAAAAAAGTCAGAGTGACAACCCCAACCCCCCCCAAAAACAAATACAAAAGGCAATGAATGTAAAAGTAGAACCATATTATTGCAACAATAAAGTATAGCGACTTTAGCAATATATGAAGAATGAATACACATCTAGAACTCTATCCATACAAGTAGCAAAAGTCCGGCCCAGTCATTCAAAGTCCAAATGTCCGTGGGCCAATGTGCAGCAACACATGGGCAAAGCCCACACACGAGATCGAGTCCATTGGAGAGAACACTGCTGGGGCATCACTAAAATAAAAAGACAGGCACCTCAGGGGGAAGGGAAGGGGGGGCACCTCAGCCACATGAGTCCACGACGCCAGATCCACGAAGGGCCTCCATGCCCACTGTGCCATCCTGGGGAGTGCAAAGCCACAGTCTCACAAGTCTCTACAGTGGGTGGGTTGCCCACTGTGCCATCCTGGGGAGTGCAAAGCCACAGTCTCACAAGTCTCTACAGTGGGTGGGTTGCCCACTGTGCCATCCTGGGGAGTGCAAAGCCACAGTCTCACAAGTCTCTACAGTGGGTGGGTTGCCCACTGTGGCATCCTGGGGAGTGCAAAGCCACAGTCTCACAAGTCTCTACAGTGGGTGGGTTCCCCACTGTGCCATCCTGAGGAGTGCAAAGCCACAGTCTCACAAGTCTCTACAGTGGGTGGGTTGCCCACTGTGCCATCCTGGGGAGTGCAAAGCCACAGTCTCACAAGTCTCTACAGTGGGTGGATTGCCCACTGTTACATCCTGGGGAGTGCAAAGCCACAGTCCATCAGGTGGATTACAGAGAACACTGGTCATGGAGGAGGCATGGTGGGCAGAGTGCGTCGTGAAGGCCTGTCCGACACAGAACCGGGACTGCCAATGGGCCAGCGGTGCTTGACAGGAAGGGCCCAGCGGAGCGGTGCTTGAGATGAAGGGCCCAGCGGAGCGGTGCTTGAGATGAAGGGCCCAGCGGAGCGGTGCTTGAGATGAAGGGCCCAGCGGAGCGGTGCTTGACAGGAAGGGCCCAGCGGAGCGGTGCTTGACAGGAAGTGCCCAGCGGAGCGGTACTTGAGATGAAGGGCCCAGCGGAGCGGTGCTTGACAGGAAGGGCCCAGCGGAGCGGTGCTTGACAGGAAGGGCCCAGCGGAGCGGTGCTTGAGATGAAGGGCCCAGCGGAGCGGTGCTTGAGATGAAGGGCCCAGCGGAGCGGTGATTGAGATGAAGGGCCCAGCGGAGCGGTGCTTGACAGGAAGGGCCCAGCGGAGCGGTGCTTGAGATGAAGGGCCCAGCGGAGCGGTGCTTGACAGGAAGGGCCCAGCGGAGCGGTGCTTGAAATGAAGGGCCCAGCGGAGCGGTGCTTGACAGGAAGGGCCCTGTTCAGCGGTGCTCCTCACGGCGGGGCCCTGTTCAGCGGTGCTTCTCACGGCGGGGCCCTGTTCAGCGGTGCTCCTCACGGCGGGGACCTGTTCAGCAGTGCTTCTCACGGCGGGGCCCTGTTCAGCGGTGCTCCTCACGGCGGGGCCCTGTTCAGCGGTTCTGGTCACGGCGGGGCCCTGTTCAGCGGTTCTGGTCACAGCGGGGCCCTGTTCAGCGGTGCTTCTCACGGCGGGGCCCTGTTTAGCGGTGCTCCTCACGGCGGGGCCCTGTTCAGCGGTTCTGGTCACGGCGGGGCCCTGTTCAGCGGTTCTGGTCACGGCGGGCCCTGTTCAGCGGTTCTGGTCACGGCGGGGCCCTGTTCAGCGGTGCTCCTCACGGCGGGGCCCTGTTCAGCGGTTCTGGTCACGGCGGGGCCCTGTTCAGCAGGGCTTCTCACGGCGGGCCCTGTTCAGCGGTGCTCCTCACGGCGGGGCCCTGTTCAGCGGTTCTGGTCACGGCGGGGCCCTGTTCAGCGGTTCTGGTCACGGCAGGCCCTGTTCAGCGGTTCTGGTCACGGCGGGCCCTGTTCAGCGGTGCTTCTCACGGCGGGGCCCTGTTCAGCGGTTCTGGTCACGGCGGGGCCCTGTTCAGCGGTGCTCCTCACGGCGGGGCCCTGTTCAGCGGTGCTCCTCACGGCGGGGCCCTGTTCAGCGGTGCCTGTCTTGTGTTTCCAGTGAACCACACCTGGCCAATACTTGCCGCTCAGTCTGCATCGAACCTTTCCGTTGCGGGGCTCTCCTGTGATGGAGTCCTGGGGCCCTGGCTCTCCTTCGATACCCCGGAATGGGGCTGGTGGGGCCCTCATGGCCAGGTCGGCTGCTCCCTGCCTTTTGCTCCTTGCTGCCCTTGCCCTCCTTGGCAGACTGTCCGTGGCCCTTGGCTCCCTTACCCGATGTGGCAGGTGACGGTGCAAGGCTACCCTCCTTGGGGGCAGGCGTATCAGGCCTGTCGCGCCTGCCCTTCAGTTTTTTGGTCCTCTTCCCGGGGGGGGGCTGGCTGTGCCTTTGCTGCTGGACGATGTCCCAGCCCAAGGAAAGGGCGGACTCCAAAAACCAGGCACGACGTTCTTTGGAGTTACTGGGCTGGTGGTGGCTGAGGTGTTTGTGGAACTCTTACGGGATGGAGGGGGTGGGTCAGGTGAGGAAAAGAGGTCCACTTTAGAGAGGAAAATTTTCTTTGGAGCCATGGGAAGGGTGGCTGGAGTGGGTATGGGAGTGGAGGAAGAGAATGTGGTTGTAGGAGAGTCAAGTGTGCTGTCTTTGGGTGCAGGTGCTTGGGCAGGAGTCTGACGTGAGGTGGATGGCTGTTGTTTGGGTGTCTGCCTGCGTTTGTGTGGTTGGGAAGCGGGGTTGACAGACACACTGGGAGAGGACACAGGGGACGTGTACATGGCAGTGGGGGTGGTGACTGCACGTGTGCGGACTGGTGTGGAGGGTGTGCTGGTGATGGGTGCAATGGCTGATGGTGGTGTGCTTGCAGGTGTGTTGGAGACGTCACAGGGAGGGAGGAGGGAGACGAGGAGGTGGGGGACACAGAGGAGGTAGTGGCTGTTGGCATGTCTGCATCTGGATGTTGCTTGGGTGAATGCTTGTGTGTCCTGTGGTGCTTATGTCTGGATGAGCTGCCCTTGGGTGTAGAGGTGTGTGCAGGCTGGTCTGTAGGTGTGGATGGGATAGGCAGAGGAACAGGGGAGTGGGACTGGGTGGAGGGAGTCAGAAGAGGGAGGCTGGAGACAGGGACAATCGCTGCCGTCAGTGCTGAGGCCAGAGCGTTGAACGATCGTTGATGGGCAGCCTGACCCGAATGAAGGCCCTCCAGGTATGCATTGCTTTGATGCACCTCCCTCTCCACACCCTGAATGGCATTCAAAAGGGTAGACTGCCCAACAATGATGGTCCTCAGGAGGTCAATGACCTCCTCACTCAGGGCAGCAGGGGTGACAGGGGCAGGGCCTGAGGTGCCTGGGGCGAAGGAGATGGCCGGCTTCCTGGCCTTGCGGGCACGGGCCGAAGGCCGAGGGGCTGCTGGGAGGGCGGAGCTGGTGCGCTGGGTGGCAGCTGTACCTGTAGGATCGGTGGGCACGGATGTTGCCGCCACCGCAAGGCAGCTCCCTTCCGAGGACGTGTCGGTGTCGCTGCCGTCTCCACGGGTCCCCGTGGTGGAGCCCCCCTCGCCCTCCGTCTCACTGGTCATGTCGGAGTCCGTTGCATGGCCCTCCGGGGCCATGTGAGATGCAGCTCCCTCTTGCGCCGATGCCACTTCTCCTCCTCCTGATGATGCTAATGCACACATTCATAGAAAAACAAAGAAAATGGGGGGGGTGGAAAACATAAAGACAAGTTGAGTGCATGCATTGGGGACACCGTTGGCGGAGAGGACAGACACAGAAGCCCCCTGCACTATGCTGCGCACTTGGGGTACACTACTCATTCACTGGGACATGCCCTACAAGCCTATGGGCGACAACTGCCCACACAGTATACACTGGTCCATGAATCGCGTTACTAGGCACCCTACAGAGGTGGGGGGCGGGGGCACAGGACCATACTTCACCGACGGGCCTATCCTACAGAATTCACCTTGGCCTAGGGATACCCACAGCCCTCCTCCCCCACCCAGGCACCTCCACTGCGCGCAAAATAGCTGAATGTGCTGGTACTCACCCCCTTGTGTCTGCTGTGATGTCCTCAAGCGCCCATCTAAATCGGGGTAGGCCACCGCCAGGATCCGGGACATCAGGGGGGTCAAGGTACGACTAGCACCCCTCCTAGGTTGGGAGGCCATCCCCAGCAGAGCCTCCGTGGTCTTCCTGCTCCCGCGGCGGATGTCCTCCCACCTCTTGCGGCAGTGGGTGCCCCTTCTGGTGTGGACCCCCAGGGCCCGGACGTCCTTGGCGATGGCACGCCAAATGTCAATCTTCTGATGGGCGCTGACCTATGTGACATGTACAGGGGGGAAGAGAAACGTCATCACTTTTCTCCATGCTGGATGTGAGTGGCCCCCCCTCCCCAACCTTGCCATGTGGCACATGCTCTCATCTGTCGTGCCATGCATTCGTCATTCGCTGCCCTCCCCTCCATCGTACATCCTCCCCACTCAGCCCAGGCATTGGGCACTATGCATTGCCCCCGTGTACTCACCTGTTGGTTTGGAGGCCCGTAGAGTAGTGCATACTGGGGGAGGACCCCGTCCATGAGCTTCTCCAACTCCTCAGAACTGAAGGCGGGGGCCCTTTCCCCAGTCGCAGCAGCCATTGTCACTTCCAGACCGAGGTCACAGCAGCACTTGCAGTATAGGTCCTCTCCTGTGGATGCTCAGGTCTCGTGCGATCAAGCAGAGAGAAAATGGCGGTTACGGCCGCGGCGGTGCGTGCCGCGGCGGTGCGTACCGCGGCGGTGCGTACCGCGACCGCCGGCGCTCACCACCATTGGCTCGTGAAACCCATAGGGTTCAATGTTATCCAATGCGGCTTTGCGCCGCGGACTGCGACCGCCTACCGCCACGGTGTGCCACGCTTGCGCAATGACCTCACTTCACATTGTCACACTTCACAAGTCAGGCAGCCGCCATTTCAAGGGCCCACATGGCTTCATTCCTACTGCGTCACACATGGCTAGGCCTTGCACCGACAATCATACTAGCCCTTCAATCCCGAGAGATTCGTGTACTGGGCATGCTGTGGGCACTTACCTGTGGGTTGCTTGACTCTGTGCTCCATGTTGTCCTTCCTAGGCATCGTCCACTGGGACTTGCGAGGAGACGGAGGAATCTTCCCGTGTACAGACCGCTGGTGGACCTGTCGACAATGGAAGAAAGACACGTCATACTCACCTACAGACTCAACCGTGCCACTATACAGGAACTGTGTGCCCAGCTGGAGCCAGACCTGATGTCACCCATCCGCCAACCCACAGGGATTCCGCCTCTAGTGCAGGTGCTGTCAGTACTGCATTTTTTGGCAAGTGGATCATTTCAAACTACCGTGGCCATTTCATATGGGATGTCTCAGCCTATGTTTTCAAAGGTGTTGTCCAGAGTGTTGTCTGCCCTGATGAAATACATGCGGAGCTACATCATTTTCCCTGAGGTGGGTGACTTGCCTACAGTGAAGGGTGATTTCTATGCCCTTGGACACATTCCCAATATCATTGGTGCCATTGATGGTACCCATGTGGCTTTGGTTCCCCCAAAAGACGATGAGCAGGTGTACAGGAACCGTAAAAATTATCATTCGATGAATGTCCAGGTGGTCTGTTTGGCTGACCAGTACATCTCCAATTTAAATGCCAAGTTCCCAGGGTCAGTGCATGACGCGTACATCATGCGAAATAGCAGCATCCCTTATGTGATGGAACTGCTACAGAGACACCGTGTGTGGCTAATTGGTGACTCTGGTTACCCAAACCTGCCTTGGCTATTGACCCCAGTGAGGAATCCCAGGACCAGGGCAGAGGAACGGTACAATGAGGCCCATGGGCGGACTAGGAGGGTGATTGAGCGGACCTTCGGCCTCCTGAAGGCCAGGTCTAGGTGCCTGCATATGACTGGTGGATCCCTAATGTACTCACCAAGGAAGGTGTGTCATATCATCGTAGCCTGCTGCATGCTTCACAACCTGGCTTTGCGACGCCAGGTGCCTTTCCTGCATAAGGATGGTCCAGATGGTGGTGTTGTGGCCGCTGTGGAGCCTGCGGAGAGTGAAGAGGAGGAAGACGAAGAGGACGACACAGACAACAGGGACAGAGTGATACTGCAGTATTTCCAGTGACACACAGGTAATAATCTACTCCTGCATTGTATTATATCTGTAACTGTAGTGGCTCTCTACTGTCTGACCTTTCACCCCAATGTATGGTAACTTAGTTGTGTATATCACTTCCTATTTCAGTGATCTGATCCCCATGGAGTGCCCTTTGTTTTTTTTCCCCATGGACTACAGCTGTGTGACACTGGTATGTTGTCATCACAATCTAACTAGAAATGTTTTGTTGGTTATATCGCATACAATTGGTTTAAATAAATAGATAGCAGAATCCAGTTGGTTAATGTGCAATAATTGTGTTTATTGAAGTTTTAAAATAGGTGTATAGTTCAAACAGGGTGATGGTGGAGGCATGTCCATGGCAGTGTCCAGACTGTCGTTCCTACAGGTCCATTGTCCATATGCCTGTGGAAGGTGGAGCAGGGGCAGTTCAAGGTTGGACAGGGTAAACAAGTGGGACAGTGGGATGACATCCGGGGGTTTCCGTGCATGGCGGGGGTCTTGACATCCTACTCTGTCTTCTTCCTCGATCTCAGGCCTTTCTTGCGGGGTGGTTCTTGTTCTGCAGGGGGTGGGGTCCGGGAGGGCCGATGCTGTTGTGTCGGGGCCTCCTGACCACTAGCGCCGGCGGAGGTGGTGGGCTGTTCTTCCTCCATGCTAGTGGCAGGGGCCCTTTGGGGGGCCACATGGTCCCGCAATGTGGTGACAATCTGGTTGAGTGCTACCACGATTGTACCCATTGCGGAACTGATGCTGCGCAGTTCTTCCCGGAACCCCATGTACTGGCCCTCCTGCATGGCCTGGATCTCCTGGAACCTGGCCAGGACCGTCGCCATCGTCTCTTGGGAGTGGTGGTACGCTCCCATGATGGTGGTGAGGGCATCTTGGACAGTGGGTTCCCTAGGCCTGTCCTCCCTCTGTCGCACAGCAGCCCTCCCAGTGCCTCTTTGTTCCTGGGCCTCTGTCCCCTGGACGGTGTGCCCACTACCAGTGCCCCCAGGTCCCTGTTGTTGTTGGGGTTGTGGGTTACCCTGGGTGCCCTGTACTGGTAGACACACCGCTGCTTGACCTGTCCTGGAGACAGAAGCATGGGCCCGCTGGGTGGGTGCTGTGCTGGTGTTTCCTGAGGGGGGTAGGTCTGCTGTGGCCTGGGGCTGACTGAGGGTAACCGACTGTCCAGAGGTCCCCGATGGTCCGGGCTGGTCATCAGGTTCTAGGTCGACAGAGCTGCTGTCATCACTGGGGGCCTGTTCTGGGGGTGGGATGGACAAATCTGGACCCTCCTGGCCGGTGTGTTGGCGTTCGGGCCCTGCAGGGGTAAAAGAATATGGTTATTGATTTTGTGTGTGCCGTGGCGTGCGATTTGTGGGTGCCCTTGTCCCCCAGTGCTGGCAGTCCCATGTGGGAGGAGTTGTGAGGGTGGTTTGTGGGGGGGGATGGGTATGTGCAGTGGTCATGCTTTGGTGATGGGTGTCCATGGTTTGTGTTGGCATTCAGGGGTTTGAGTTGGGTTGGGTGGGTTGTGCTGGTGAGACATTAACAGGGAGTATGTGTGCTGGGGGGTTAGGGGTGAGGGTGGGGGTGTGGGTTGGCATGCTGGTGGTTTGGGGGGGTGAAGTAGTTGAGATTAGACTTACCAGAGTCCATTCCTCCGCCTACTCCAGCGAGGCCCTCAGGATGCAGGATGTTCAAGACCTCTTGCTCCCATGCTGTGAATTCGGGTGGAGTGGGTGGGGGTCCGCCGCCAGTCTTCTGCACAGCGATGTTGTATCTTGACACCATCGACCGCACCTTCCCCCGTAGGTCGTTCCAGCGCTTTCGGATGTCTTCCCGATTTCTGGGATGCTGTCCCACAGCGTTGACCCTGTCGACGATCCTTTGCCATAGCTCCGCCTTCCTGGCTATTGTGGTGTGCTGCACCTGTGTGCCGAAGAGCTGGGGCTCTACCCTGATTATTTCCTCCACCATGACCCTGAGTTCTTGGTCCGTGAACCTGGGGGGTCTTTGGGGTGCCATGGACTGGTGTGGATGAGGTGTGGGGTGGTGTTTGTGGTGATGAGTGTGGTGGTGTGTGGTGTTTTGTGCGTAGATGTGGTGTGGGTGATGATGTTGGGTTCCTGTGTGTGTTGTGGTTTGCGTTCCCTGTGCTCTCTCTCTGTGTATTGCGCCTTGTCTCTGAATTTCGATTTGTGGGGGTTTGTGGGTGATGTGGGTGTGTGTTTTATATGGTGATGGATGTGTGGGTGTGGTGTGTGTATGTGTCTCAGGTGTGTGTATTTTGAATTGTCCAATGTGGCTGTGTTTTGTAAAGGTGTGTGTATTTTGAGCGCGGCGGTGTGTACCGCCAATGGAATACCGCGGTTCAAAGACCGCCGCGTGGATTCGTGGTTAGTAATGGCATGGGCGTGTTTGTGTTGGCGTGACGGTGGAGGTTTGGTCATCTCCAGTTTATCGCTGACCGCTGATGAGGCGGGCTTCAGTGGATGTCGGGTTTTTGGCGGTTTGGCAGTTGTGGGTCAGAATGACCGTGGCGGTTTGCCGCGGCGGGATGATGGCGGTCTTCTGACCAGCGGTAAGAGCCTTTTACCGCCAGGGTCAGAATGACCCCCTAAGTCCTGATTCCCTTGGCGTAAGTCTAATAATTCACGATCTGCTGACTGTGTTACGGTTCTACGATCGAAAACTCTCTCAAATTCACGAACAAAATGTTTCCAGTTGTACAACAGGGGACTATTTTTACGCACAAGAGGAATAGCCCAGGTAGCTGCATCTCCAGACAGATATGACAACAAGAAAGCTACTTTAGACTGGGCATCGGGGAAAGTATGTGGTCTGCAGGTGAAGTGAAGTTCCACTTGAACCAGAAAAGATTGCGCTTTCAAGGGATCACCTGAGAAGCGTTCTGGGGGAGCTAAAGGAATGGCTGAAGGAACATTGAGGGAAATGTTAGTCGGATTACCTCCAGAAGTCTGAGAAGAAGTACCTGGCCAAGACACACCTGTGGGACTTTGTTCTTTCTTCTCAACCTTATTCTGTAACTGACTCACCCTCTCAGCTAGACTATTTGTCAAATCCTTTGATGATACCACTTCTGACTGGAGCTGGGTGATAGCTGTAGGAGGCTGGACTGGCTTGTAGTGAGTACCAAGCGGTACTTGCACCTTGCACCAGGCCCAGTTATCCCTTATTAGTGTATAGGGTGTCTAGCAGCTTAGGCTGATAGATAATGGTAGCTTAGCAGAGCAGCTTAGGCTGAACTAGGAGACGTGTGAAGCTACTACAGTACCACTTAGTGTCATATGCACAATATCATAAGAAAACACAATACACAGTTATACTAAAAATAAAGGTACTTTATTTTTATGACAATATGCCAAAGCATCTTAGAGTGTATCCTCAGTGAGAGGATAGGAAATATACACAAGATATATATACACAATAGCAAAAATATGCAGTATAGTCTTAGAAAACAGTGCAAACAATGTATAGTTACAATAGGATGCAATGGGGAAACATAGGGATAGGGGCAACACAAACCATATACTCCAAAAGTGGAATGCGAACCACGAATGGACCCCAAACCTATGTGACCTTGTAGAGGGTCGCTGGGACTATTAGAAAATAGTGAGAGTTAGAAAAATAACCCTCCCCAAGATCCTGAAAAGTGAGTGCAAAGTGCACTAAAGTTCCCCTAAGGACAAAAGAGTTGTGTTAGAGGAATAATGCAGGAAGGACACAAACCAGCAATGCAACAACTGTGGATTTCCAATCTAGGGTACCTGTGGAACAAGGGGACCAAGTCCAAAAGTCACAAGCAAGTCGGAGATGGGCAGATGCCCAGGAAATGCCAGCTGTGGGTGCAAAGAAGCTTCGACTGGACAGAAGAAGCTGAGGTTTCTTCAAGAACGAAAAGGGCTAGAGACTTCCCCTTTGGTGGACGGATCCCTCTCGCCTTGGAGAGTCGTGCAGAAGTGTTTTCCCGCCGGAAGGACGCCAACAAGCCTTGCTACACGCAAATCGTGCGTTTGACGTTTTTGGACGCTGCTGGGGCCCAGGAGAGACCAGGAGGTCGCAAATTGGACCTGCAGGGAGAGGGGACGTCGAGCAAGACAAAGAGCTCTCACTGAAGCAGGTAGCTCCCGGAGAAGTGCCAGAAACAGGCACTACAAGGATGCGTGAAACGGTGCTCGCCGAAGTTGCACAAAGGAGTCCCACGTCGCCGGAGACCAACTTAGAAAGTCGTGCAATGCAGGTTAGAGTGCCGTGGACCCAGGCTTGGCTGTGCACGAAGGATTTCCGCCGGAAGTGCACAGGGGCCGGAGTAGCTTGCAAAGTCGCGGTTCCCAGCAATGCAGCCCAGCGAGGTGAGGCAAGGACTTACCTCCACCAAACTTGGGATGAAGAGTCACTGGACTGTGGGGGTCACTTGGACAGCGTCGCTGGATTCGAGGGACCTCGCTCGTCATGCTGAGAGGAGACCCAAGGGACCGGTAATGCAGCTTTTTGGTGCCTGCGGTTGCAGGGGGAAGATTCCGTTGACCCACGGGAGATTTCTTCGGAGCTTCTGGTGCAGAGAGGAGGCAGGCTACCCCCACAGCATGCACAAGCAGGAAAACAGTCGAGAAGGCGGCAGGATCAGCGTTACAGAGTTGCAGTAGTCGTCTTTGCTACTATGTTGCAGGTTTGCAGGCTTCCAGCGCGGTCAGCGGTCGTTTCCTTATCAGAAGGTGAAGAGAGAGATGCAGAGGAACTCGGCTGAGCTCATGCATTCGTTATCTAAAGTTTCCCCAGAGACAGAGACCCTAAATAGCCAGAAAAGAGGGTTTGGCTACCTAGGAGAGAGGAAAGGCTACTAACACCTGAAGGAGCCTATCAGCAGGAGTCTCTGACGTCACCTGGTGGCACTGGCCACTCAGAGCAGCCCAGTGTGCCAGCAGCACCTCTGTTTCCAAGATGGCAGAGGTCTGGAGCACACTGGAGGAGCTCTGGACACCTCCCAGGGGAGGTGCAGGTCAGGGGAGTGGTCACTCCCCTTTCCTTTGTCCAGTTTCGCGCCAGAGCAGGGGCTAAGGGGTCCCTGAACCGGTGTAGACTGGCTTATGCAGAATTGGGCACATCTGTGCCCAACAAAGCATTTCCAGAGGCTGGGGGAGGCTACTCCTCCCCTGCCTTCACACCATTTTCCAAAGGGAGAGGGTGTCACACCCTCTCTCAGAGGAAGTTCTTTGTTCTGCCATCCTGGGCCAGGCCTGGCTGGACCCCAGGAGGGCAGCTGCCTGTCTGAGGGGTTGGCAGCAGCAGCAGCTGCAGTGAAACCCCAGGAAGGGCAGTCTGGCAGTACCAGGGTCTGTGCTACAGACCACTGGGATCATGGAATTGTACCAACAATGCCAGGATGGCATAGAGGGGGCAATTCCATGATCATAGACATGTTACATGGCCATATTCGGAGTTACCATGGTGAAGCTACATATAGGTAGTGACCTATATGTAGTGCACGCGTGTAATGGTGTCCCCGCACTCACAAAGTTCAGGGAATTGGCTCTGAACAATGTGGGGGCACCTTGGCTAGTGCCAGGGTGCCCTCACACTAAGTAACTTTGCACCTAACCTTTACCAGGTAAAGGTTAGACATATAGGTGACTTATAAGTTACTTAAGTGCAGTGTAAAATGGCTGTGAAATAACGTGGACGTTATTTCACTCAGGCTGCAGTGGCAGGCCTGTGTAAGAATTGTCAGAGCTCCCTATGGGTGGCAAAAGAAATGCTGCAGCCCATAGGGATCTCCTGGAACCCCAATACCCTGGGTACCTCAGTACCATATACTAGGGAATTATAAGGGTGTTCCAGTAAGCCAATGTAAATTGGTAAAAAATGGTCACTAGCCTGTCAGTGACAATTTGGAAAGAAATGAGAGAGCATAACCACTGAGGTTCTGATTAGCAGAGCCTCAGTGAGACAGTTAGTCACTACACAGGTAACACATTCAGGCACACTTATGAGCACTGGGGCCCTGGGTTACCAGGGTCCCAGTGACACATACAACTAAAACAACATATATACAGTGAAAAATGGGGGTAACATGCCAGGCAAGATGGTACTTTCTTACACAACCCCCCCCCAAATGAAGGACAATAAGACTAGCCATGACCTGATGAGTCTTCATTGTCTAAGTGGAAATATCTGGAGAGTCCATCTGCATTGGAGTGGCTACTCACAGGTCTATGTTCCACTGTATAGTCCATTCCCTGTAGGGATATGGACCACCTCAACAATTTAGGATTTTCACCTTTCATTTGTTTTAGCCAAAGTAGAGGTTTGTGGTCTGTCTGAACAATGAAGTGAGTGCCAAACAGGTATGGCCTCAACTTCTTCAGAGCCCAGACCACAGCAAAGGCCTCCCTCTCAATGGCAGACCAACGCTTTTCTCTAGGGGTCAACCTCCTACTAATAAAAGCAACAGGTTGATCCTGGCCCTCAGAATTAAGTTGTGATAGGACTGCCCCTACTCCTAATTCAGATGCATCAGTTTGGACATAGAATTTTTTAGAGTAACAAGGGCTTTTCAGGACAGGTGCAGAGCACATGGCCTGCTTCAGCTCCTCAAAAGCTTTCTGACAGCTTGCTGTCCATAATACCTTTTTAGGCATTTTCTTGGATGTGAGGTCATTAAGAGGGGCTGCAATGGAGCCATAGTTCTTAGTGAACCTCCTGTAATACCCAGTGAGGCCTAGGAAGGCTCTCACCTGAGTCTGAGTGGTAGGGGGAACCCAATCAATAATAGTTTGGATTTTCCCCTGAAGTGGTGCAATCTGTTCCCCACCAACAAGGTGTCCCAGATAAACCACCTTACCCTGCCCTATCTGGCACTTTGAAGCCTTGATAGTGAGGCCTGCCTTTTGCAGGGCCTCCAAAACTTTCCAAAGGTGGACCAGGTGATCATCCCAGCTGGAGCTAAAGACAGCTATATCGTCCAAATATGCTGCACTGAAAGCTTCCAGCCCTTGCAGGACTGTGTTCACCAACCTCTGAAAAGTGGCAGGTGCATTTTTCAAACCAAAAGGCATTACAGTAAACTGGTAATGTCCTCCAATGGTAGAAAATGCAGTCTTAGGTTTAGCATCTTCTGACAATTTGATCTGCCAATACCCTGCAGTCAAATCAAAAGTGCTTAGATACTTGGCAGATGCCAGTGTATCTATAAGCTCATCTGCCCTGGGTATAGGGTGAGCATCGGTTTTGGTTACCAAGTTGAGACCTCTATAGTCTACACAAAACCTCATTTCCTTCTTTCCATCTTTAGAATTGGGTTTTGGTACCAGTACCACAGGAGAAGCCCATGGACTGTCAGAGTGCTCAACCACTCCTAGTTCCAACATTTTCTGAACTTCTTGGTTTATGCAGTCCCTGACATGGTCAGGCTGCCTATAGATCTTACTTTTGACAGGTAAACTGTCTCCAGTATCTATAGTGTGCTCACACCAAGAAGTGGTGCCTGGCACAGTAGAGAAGAGTTCTGAAAATTGTCCTAGGAGATTTATGCAATTGTCTTTCTGCTCAGCAGTAAGACAATCAGCCAAAACTACACCTTCCACCACAGCATCTTGTTCTGTGGAAGAGAAGAGATCAGGTAGAGGATCACTGTCTTCTTCCTGTCCCTCATCTGTTGCCATGAGCAGGGTGAGATCAGCCCTGTCATAGTAGGGTTTCAGGCTGTTGACATGGAGCACCCTAAGGGGACTCCTGGCAGTGCCTAAGTCAACCAAGTAGGTGACTTCACCCTTCTTTTCAACAATTGTGTGGGGTCCACTCCATTTATCTTGGAGTGCTCTTGGGGCCACAGGCTCCAAGACCCACACTTTCTGCCCTGGTTGGTACTGAACCAAAACAGCCTTCTGATCATGCCATTGCTTCTGGAGCTCTTGGCTGGCCTGAAGGTTTTTACTGGCCTTTTTCATGTACTCAGCCATCCTTGATCTGAGGCCAAGTACATAGTCCACAATATCCTGCTTAGGAGCTTTTAAAGGTTGTTCCCAACCCTCCTTTACAAGTGTGAGTGGACCCCTAACAGGGTGTCCAAAAAGAAGTTCAAAGGGGCTGAAGCCCACTCCTTTCTGGGGTACCTCCCTGTAGGCAAAAAGGAGGCATGGTAGAAGGATATCCCATCTCCTGCGGAGTTTTTCAGGGAGTCCCATAATCATGCCTTTGAGAGTTTTATTAAATCTCTCCACCAGTCCATTTGTTTGTGGATGATAGGGTGTTGTGAACTTGTAAGTTACACCACACTCCTTCCACATGGCCTTTAAGTATGCAGACATGAAATTGCTTCCTCTGTCTGATACTACTTCCTTTGGGAAGCCCACCCTGGAAAATATTCCCAGGAGGGCCTTTGCCACTGTAGTGGTCCTTAAAGGAATTGCTTCAGGGTATCTTGTGGCATGGTCCACTACCACCAAGATAAACCTATTGCCTGAAGCAGTAGGAGGGTCAAGGGGGCCAACTATGTCAACCCCTACCCTTTCAAAGGGAACCCCAACCACAGGCAGTGGGATAAGGGGTGCCTTTGGGGTGCCACCTGTCTTGCCATTGGCTTGACAGGTTTCACAGGACTTACAAAATTCCTTTGTGTCCTCAGACATCCTAGGCCAATGAAACAATGGTACCAATCTGTCCCAAGTTTTAATTTGACCCAGGTGCCCAGCTAAGGGAATGTCATGTGCCAGTGTTAGGAGGAACTTTCTGTACTCCTGAGGAATCACTAATCTCCTGGCAGCTCCAGGTTTAGGATCCCTATGCTCAGTGTACAAGAGGTTGTCCTCCCAGTAAACTCTGTGAGAGTCACTGACATCCCCATTAGCCTGTTTGACAGCTTGCTGTCTTAGACCCTCTAATGTGGGACAGGTTTGCTGTGCCACACTCAGCTCCTCCCTGGCAGGTCCCCCTTCACCCAAAAGCTCAGCAGTGTCTGCTTCCAGCTCCTCTGGTGTAGGTTCTGCACAGGGAGGGAATTCTTCTTCCTCAGAATTAGAATCCACTGTAGAGGGAGGGATAGTAGGAAGTGGTTTGCTTCTACTAGCCCTAGCTTTAGGGAGCACTTGGTCCATTGTTCCAGGATCCAAGCTTCCCTGTCCTTTTTGCTTTTTGGCCTGAGCCCTTGTCAAAGCAAAAATATGCCCTGGGATGCCCAGCATTGCTGCATGGGCCTCCAACTCCACATCTGACCAAGCTGATGTCTCCAAATCATTCCCTAATAGACAGTCTACAGGTAAATCTGAAGCTACCACAACTTTCTTTGGACCAGTTACCCCCCCCCCCAGTTGAGATTTACAACAGCCATGGGGTGGCTTTGTGTTATGTTGTGAGCATCGGTTACTTGGTACTGGTGTCCAAGTATGTGTTGTTCAGGGTGCACCAGTTTCTCAATCACCATTGTGACACTGGCACCTGTGTCCCTGTAGGCCTGGACCTCAACACCATTTATTAGGGTTAGTTGCTTGTACTTCTCCAAGTTATGGGGGCAAGCAACCAAAGTGGCTAAATCAATAGCCCCTTCAGAGACTAAAGTAGCCTCTGTGGTCTCCCTAATCAGACCAACCCCAACTAAATTACCAAAAGTGAGCCCAGCTACTCCCTTGGATTGGCTATTAGTAGGTTTGCTCCCACCACCACTGCTATTAGTAGGGACACTAGGTGTAGCAGTAGGGGTTGTAGTGGTAGGAGCTGTGGTGCCTTTCTTTGGACAACTGGGATCTGTTGTCCAATGGCCTTTTATTTTACATAAATAGCACCATGGTTTCTTTTCCTTGTTCTGATTAAAGGAGGATTTGGACCCACCACCCCCACCAGAGTGTTTTTGTGGGCCTGATGAAGACTCATTTTTAGATTTGTCCCCACCCTTGTCTGAAGACTTACCATCCTTCTTTTTGTTGCCATCTTTGTCACCCCCTGTATGAACTTTTCTGTTCACTCTTGTTCTGACCCATTTGTCTGCCTTCTTTCCCAATTCTTGGGGAGAGGTCAGATCAGAGTCCACCAAGTACTGGTGCAACAAATCAGACACACAATTATTAAGAATATGCTCTCTCAGGATTAAGTTATACAGGCTGTCATAATCAGTAACTTTACTGCCATGTAACCACCCCTCCAAGGCCTTCACTGCCTGGTCAATGAAATCAACCCAGTCTTGTGAAGACTCCTTTTTGGTCTCTCTGAACTTTATCCTGTACTGTTCAGTGGTTAAGCCATAGCCATCCAGGAGTGCATTCTTAAGAACTTGGAAATTATTAGCATCATTTTCTTTTACAGTAAGGAGCCTATCCCTATCTTTTCCAGTAAATGATAGCCATAGGATAGCAGCCCACTGCTTTTGAGGGACATCCTGTACAGCACAGGCCCTCTCAAGTGCAGCAAACCACTTGTTAATGTCATCCCCCTCCTTATAAGGGGGAACTATCTTGTGCAGATTCCTGGAATCATGCTCTTTTGCAGGATGACTATGGGGAATACTGCTGCTGCCACCATGGGTATCTAAACCCAACTTCTGTCTTTCCTTCTCTAATTCTAAAGACTGTCTATCCAAATCCAGCTGTTGCTTCTTGAGCTTCAGTCTGGTTTGTTCCACTCTCAATCTATTGAGCTCCCTTTCTAACAATCTGTCATCAGGGTGGGTGGGAGGGACATTTCTAGATACAGAGGTATGATGGGAATGAACAGAAGGAGACCTGTCCCTTACAGAGGGCACCCTAACAGCTTGGCTACCAGTATAATGTGAGAGCACACCATCAGTATGGTGTGATTCAACCTCTGTACCAACTATGCTAGACTGTCTAGTAATGGGCAGGCTGAGAAGTTTCTTTCCTGAACCTTTTCCTGGGGGAGTCCCTGGATCAGATTGAGAACCATTAGCTACTTTTTCCACAGATTGGGCACTTATGCCCTTATCCTGTACTCTAAGCATGTTAATTAACAGTTATAAGGAAGGATTCTTCCCTACACTCAAACCTTTCTCTATGCAGAGACTCCTTGCTCCTTTCCAGCTAAGGTGATCATATGCAAGTTTGGACAGTTCAACATTCTTTCCTGTGCCAGACATTTTTTAGAGAGAGTTGCAAGTGATAGAAAAAGAGAAAAAAGTTTTCAGAACTTTTTGGAAAGACAGAAAAAACTTTTTAAACTTTTAAGAACTTTTTGAAAGTTTTAGAAGTACTTTTCAGCACTTAGAAAAGAGTGAAAAGAGGAAATGCAAAACTTTTTGGCTATGTGTATATACACTGACCTTGTTTTGTATATTTTTCTCTTATGAAAAGTACAATGACAAGAGTGGTAAGTAGTCTCAAGCACTTATCCCACCACTGCACAACCAATGTAGGAGGCTGGACTGGCTTGTAGTGAGTACCAAGGGGTACTTGCACCTTGCACCAGGCCCAGTTATCCCTTATTAGTGTATAGGGTGTCTAGCAGCTTAGGCTGATAGATAATGGTAGCTTAGCAGAGCAGCTTAGGCTGAACTAGGAGACGTGTGAAGCTACTACAGTACCACTTAGTGTCATATGCACAATATCATAAGAAAACACAATACACAGTTATACTAAAAATAAAGGTACTTTATTTTTCTGACAATATGCCAAAGTATCTTAGAGTGTACCCTCAGTGAGAGGATAGGAAATATACACAAGATATATATACACAATAGCAAAAATGTGCAGTATAGTCTTAGAAAACAGAGCAAACAATGTATAGTTACAATAGGATGCAATGGGGAAACATAGGGATAGGGGCAACACAAACCATATACTCCAAAAGTGGAATGCGAACCACGAATGGACCCCAAACCTATGTGACCTTGTAGAGGGTCGCTGGGACTATTAGAAAATAGTGAGAGTTAGAAAAATAACCCTCCCCAAGACCCTGAAAAGTGAGTGCAAAGTGCACTAAAGTTCCCCTAAGGACAAAAGAGTCGTGTTAGAGGAATAATGCAGGAAGGACACAAACCAGCAATGCAACAACTGTGGATTTCCAATCTAGGGTACCTGTGGAACAAGGGGACCAAGTCCAAAAGTCACAAGCAAGTCGGAGATGGGCAGATGCCCAGGAAATGCCAGCTGCGGGTGCAAAGAAGCTTCGACTGGACAGAAGAAGCTGAGGTTTCTGCAGGAACAAAAAGGGCTAGAGACTTCCCCTTTGGTGGACGGATCCCTCTTGCCTTGGAGAGTCGTGCAGAAGTATTTTCCCGCCGGAAGGACGCCAACAAGCCTTGCTACATGCAAATTGTGCATTTGGCGTTTTTGGACGCTGCTGGGGCCCAGGAGGGACCGGGAGGTCGCAAATTGGACCTGCAGAGAGAGAGGACGTCGAGTAAGACAAGGAGCCCTCACTGAAGCAGGTAGCACCCGGAGAAGTGCCAGAAACAGGAACTACGAGGATGTGTGAAACGGTGCTCGCCGAAGTTGCACAAAGGAGTCCCACGTCGCCGGAGACCAACTTAGAAAGTCGTGCAATGCAGGTTAGAGTGCCGTGGACCCAGGCTTGGCTGTGCACGAAGGATTTCCGCCGGAAG
Organism: Pleurodeles waltl; assembly: GCF_031143425.1. Taxonomy (NCBI): domain Eukaryota; kingdom Metazoa; phylum Chordata; class Amphibia; order Caudata; family Salamandridae; genus Pleurodeles; species Pleurodeles waltl. The sequence continues at coordinate 951,466,957 of NC_090445.1, forward strand.
TGCACAGGGGCCGGGGTAGCTTGCAAAGTCGCGGTTCCCAGCAATGCAGCCCAGCGAGGTGAGGCAAGGACTTACCTCCACCAAACTTGGGCTGAAGAGTCACTGGACTGTAGGGGTCACTTGGACAGCGTCGCTGGATTCAAGGGACCTCGCTCGTCGTGCTGAGAGGAGAACCAAGGGACCGGTAATGCAGCTTTTTGGTGCCTGCGGTTGCAGGGGGAAGATTCCTTCGACCCACGGGAGATTTCTTCGGAGCTTCTGGTGCAGAGAGGAGGCAGGCTACCCCCACAGCATGCACAAGCAGGAAAACAGTCGAGAAGGCGGCAGGATCAGCGTTACAGAGTTGCAGTAGTCGTCTTTGCTACTATGTTGCAGGTTTGCAGGCTTCCAGCGCGGTCAGCGGTCGTTTCCTTATCAGAAGGTGAAGAGAGAGATGCAGAGGAACTCGGCTGAGCTCATGCATTCGTTATCTAAAGTTTCCCCAGAGGCAGAGACCCTAAATAGCCAGAAAAGAGGGTTTGGCTACCTAGGAGAGAGGAAAGGCTACTAACACCTGAAGGAGCCTATCAGCAGGAGTCTCTGACGTCACCTGGTGGCACTGGCCACTCAGAGCAGCCCAGTGTGCCAGCAGCACCTCTGTTTCCAAGATGGCAGAGGTCTGGAGCACACTGGAGGAGCTCTGGACACCTCCCAGGGGAGGTGCAGGTCAGGGGAGTGGTCACTCCCCTTTCCTTTGTCCAGTTTCGCGCCAGAGCAGGGGCTAAGGGGTCCCTGAACCGGTGTAGACTGGCTTATGCAGAATTGGGCACATCTGTGCCCAACAAAGCATTTCCAGAGGCTGGGGGAGGCTACTCCTCCCCTGCCTTCACACCATTTTCCAAAGGGAGAGGGTGTCACACCCTCTCTCAGAGGAAGTTCTTTGTTCTGCCATCCTGGGCCAGGCCTGGCTGGACCCCAGGAGGGCAGCTGCCTGTCTGAGGGGTTGGCAGCAGCAGCAGCTGCAGTGAAACCCCAGGAAGGGCAGTCTGGCAGTACCAGGGTCTGTGCTACAGACCACTGGGATCATGGAATTGTACCAACAATGCCAGGATGGCATAGAGGGGGCAATTCCATGATCATAGACATGTTACATGGCCATATTCGGAGTTACCATGGTGAAGCTACATATAGGTAGTGACCTATATGTAGTGCACGCGTGTAATGGTGTCCCCGCACTCACAAAGTTCAGGGAATTGGCTCTGAACAATGTGGGGGCACCTTGGCTAGTGCCAGGGTGCCCTCACACTAAGTAACTTTGCACCTAACCTTTACCAGGTAAAGGTTAGACATATAGGTGACTTATAAGTTACTTAAGTGCAGTGTAAAATGGCTGTGAAATAACGTGGACGTTATTTCACTCAGGCTGCAGTGGCAGGCCTGTGTAAGAATTGTCAGAGCTCCCTATGGGTGGCAAAAGAAATGCTGCAGCCCATAGGGATCTCCTGGAACCCCAATACCCTGGGTACCTCAGTACCATATACTAGGGAATTATAAGGGTGTTCCAGTAAGCCAATGTAAATTGGTAAAAAATGGTCACTAGCCTGTCAGTGACAATTTGGAAAGAAATGAGAGAGCATAACCACTGAGGTTCTGATTAGCAGAGCCTCAGTGAGACAGTTAGTCACTACACAGGTAACACATTCAGGCACACTTATGAGCACTGGGGCCCTGGGTTACCAGGGTCCCAGTGACACATACAACTAAAACAACATATATACAGTGAAAAATGGGGGTAACATGCCAGGCAAGATGGTACTTTCCTACAATAGCCTTGACTAGTTCGTCCAGTGTGGCCATGCTGAGAACATACACAAACCAGGAGGATAATATTTTGTGGGCTCACTATTCTGTCAGAGTCACCAGATCCTCGGGGTCTGTGCACGTTCCCAACACTTCCACCACAAGACAGCTCCAATACTCTGATTAGATTTATCACAGAGTCAAAGAGAGTCCAAGTGGGGAAAAGGGGATTAGGACGGGAACAGCTGGGAAGGAGACCTGTAGGAAGCAAAAGGTTAAAACACAACATCAAAATTATATCTCATGAAATCAGTACCATGTTACAACTCTAAGCTTCGTCTTTTCCCAAAAAAACATGAACAACCCTAAAATAGTCTTAAAACTGACTAGGTTTTAGATAACCGAATGCCTGAGGAGGAAACAGGAAAAGTTAAATAGGACTTTCAGATTTGAGTACTTTCTTTAGCATGAGAATCAGGAAACACTCTGAGCAATTTCTAAACAACCATATGAATCTCCTTTTAAGAATATATATCAGGAACACACAGCATTACATCTAGAACTCTGGTATTGTTGTGTTCATCTCAGAAAAAAACATTGGGAAGTGAATTGCGCACATTGCAGATTTTTATATGAGTATTAAACACCATAAAGGATTGTGCACCATGAAATCACACAACGTAGATTCAAGGAATAAATCACGCAACGTGTCAACCTGAAATGCTACCAAGAAAATGTCTTAGAATAGTAGCGCACAGCAATTTACATTATTTATATACGAGGAAAGAATTGCGCGTCTTGCCGATTCAAATGCCACCATACAAATGCCAAGAAATGGTAGCGCACAATGAACAACATGAAAAGCACTCAGGGAAAGAATTGTGTGTCTTGTCGATTCAAATGCCACCATGCAAATGCCAAGAAATGGTTGCGCACAATGAATAACATGAAAAAACACTCAAGGAAAGAATCGCGTGTGTTGCCGATTCGGATGCCACCATGTAAATGCCAGAAAATGGTAGCGCACAATGAACAGCATGAATTACACACGAGAAGTGAATCGCGCGTTTCGCCGATTCGAATGCCACCATGTAAATGTCAAGAAAAGGTAGCGTGCAATGAACAACAAAGTTAAATGCTCATTAAACGAGTTGCACGTCTTGCCAACTCGTAAAACATCATGTAAATGTCAAGAAATATCAGCGCGCAATGACCAACAATGTAATAACGAAGTCAAATCTTTATGGAATAAATTGCGCGTCCTCCCTATTTGCAAACCACCATACAAATGTCAAAAAATGGCAGCACACAAGTAATCTGTTATTCATTTAAGAATTAAAATCAAGAATATGAAAATTCTCAATTACGGTGTTGGGAAATGTCCAAACACCGTCTTACCGCCTGGAAACAGTGATCACCAATGAGAGATGAGTGCAGAAGACTGGAAAATCCAAATAGGCCGCCGGGACAGGAGCTCAGGAAGAAGCTGCTGCTCTGCACCGGGACCTCTGAATAGTGAGCACTGGAAGTTGGGCTGACTCTCTTTTATAGAGTCTTGGCCCAGCCTAGAACCACGCCCAGGCATGTTGCAGGGAAAGTCTCTAGAAGGCCCTGGAAAGGGACCACACCCTAACACACTCTGAATGTCTGCAGCAATACATTGCAAATGTACAGTATTTATAAGCACCTTAAAAATGAATCTTTTGGATGGAATTCTGCAATGCAAAAGGTTAAACAATAACATATCATCACAATGCATAAATTACATTATCTTGCGAGTGTTGGGTCTTTGCATTCTAGATGCCCGTAAAGCGCGCACTGTCCTGGTGTTGACAGCTCTCATTATTCTAATGAGACTACTGGATTTGGATGGCAGAATCACTTGCACTGTGGGAGACTAAGGGGGTCATTCTGACTCCCGCCGGCCGCGGTAACCGCAGGGCCTGCGGGAGCCGCCAGAATACCGCTGCGCAGTCAGAAGACCGCCGCGGTTATTCTGGGTTTCCCGCTGGGCTGGCGGGCGACCGCCAGAAGGCCGCCCGCCAGCCCAGCGGGAAACACCCTTCCATGAGGATGGCGGCTCCGAATGGAGCCGGCGGAGTGGAAGGGGTGCGACGGGTGCAGTTGCACCCGTCGCGATTTTCAGTGTCTGCATGGCAGACACTGAAAATCTTTGTGGGGCCCTGTTAGGGGGCCCCTGCAGTGCCCATGCCATTGGCATGGGAACTGCAGGGGCCCCCAGGGGCCCCACGACACCCCATACCGCCATCCTGTTCCTGGCGGCCGAAACCGCCAGGAACAGGATGGCGGTATGGGGGTCGGAATCCCCATGGCGGCGCAGCTGTGCCGCCATGCAGGATTCCCCAGGGCAGCGGAAAACCGGCGGTACACCGCCGGTTTTCCGTCACTGACCGCGGCTGTACCGCCGCGGTCAGAATGCCCATGGGAGCACCGCCAGCCTGTTGGCGGTGCTCCCGCGGTCCCCAACCCTGGCGGTCTCGGACCGCCAGGGTTGGCATGACCGCCTAAGTCTTACCCCACTACAGGTGACACTGTTGGCCTAATACGGGTTTTGCTCCAGCTAACGAGCAGTGCCTTATCGCCACCCAAGAGCAGGGATGATTGGGCAGCCGAGCGCATGACACAATTGATTCCTCGGGGAAATCGTGGTCACTCAGATCGCATCCATTTCCCTCACTTACATTAGTCTCACATATACAAGGACAATCAGAGGCAGAATAAAATTCAATAAGATTTTATTGAAATAACTGCATCTTGGATAATAAAGGCTGTACTGTAATAACTAGGATGATGAAGTATGACAGGATTAAAATTGTGACAAGGAGAGTAAAGCATAAAAATAACGCTACCATATTGTCACTGGAATCGTTAAAATAATTTGTACCTAGGCTATGTTAGAGCACAGCATGTTAAGCTCTAGTTCTGCCCTTCAGGTTCCCCTGGGAAGACATCATCCCTTGTACCTGAGCAAGAAGCCTGTAGTCCACATAAGCAGCTGTAGCGAAGCACTCAGCAATCAGCATACAGTAGTGATCATGTGGCTGGAATATCCCTCTAACGTACATGGGTCAAAGTAGTGTTTATATAGTAAGTCAGCTAATGTTCCAAGAAAGGATCCCTACGTGAGTGTGTATGTTTTTATGAGCACTAAAGAGAAAGCGTTACCACATTTCCCGGCAACCTATCTTACAGCAGCCTTGAGAAAAGCACAGAGTGAAAGGAAATGACTTGTTTAACAATGCAGTGCTTGCCTAGGCAAAGAACAGCTAGATAGAGAGAAACAAAACAGAACCACATGAGGCTATTGTTAAAATAATAAACAAAGCTGAATAAAATATATCTAGGTAAAAGTGCACAGCGGCAGGCCTAGTTCACAAAAATAACGTGTATGAACCTATAACTAAAATGGCTACACAAAAGGTGGAGAGGCTGGGCTTTATTTGTAAACATAATAAATGCAGAGTTTGTGTCTTGACATGACGGCGATCTTGTCTTTGTGTTTACATTGCTTATAGCGCAGCCTGTTTTTTTTTATGACAAAAAGCTGCCCTCTAAATAGTCACATACTAAAAATCAATGTTTCCCCAATATTTACTCTAGCTGATTCTAAAGTTCCTTGCCATGTAATTATTTGCTTAGTTACTTACTTTATTGAAACCCAAACAATATCCCACTATCAGAGGGGAAACACACACACTAGGTCTGTCTTATTGCTTGAGGATGTTAACTTTTGCAGCGCCTAGTCACTTATCAAAGTTTATACTAGTTAATTATACCCTTATCCTACTGCCTTCTGTTGACGCTGGGTTAGTGGGTTGTTTCTATTATCACTTATCAAAGATTGAGATCAGACTATCACAATAAAACAAAGACCTGATACTATTACAAAAACTAGCAGTTGTAATTTATGAGCAATGGGGAGCTAGTATTTAATGCAGTTATTGAAAAAATTAAAACAAAACTTACAAAATCCTCAACTCAGGAACAGTGGACTCATGACAGAAGACGGTTAAGCATTTAAGCAACACTAGGCCTGAATGATGGTGTTGATGAATGATGTTATGTGTATCCCTTTTATTCATAGGTGGGCAAGTGGGACTGCTGTGAGCTATTGCTCAGGTAAGGACGATTCCGAAGTGAGTTGGTATCACTTTTACCACATCCACCCCACCAAGTGTGTTATCCATTTATGATGTAATTCAGAAGTCACACCTCAATATATCACTCATTCTGGGGAAAGAAGGTTAGGGGTTTGATGAATGGAAGGGATCGGGACATTGGGAAAAGTTGTGACAACGACAAACACTACAGAGCAACAGTAATCTTCAGGTTGATAAGCAGCATATCATCATCATTATCATCATCAACTCTGTTGTGGAAGGAAAGGAAGAAATGACAGTTCAATTGAATGCATTACAAACAGTCTGCCAGCCCCAGAGATTCAAGTTATTATATATCTAAATGTTTTGACATCTAGGTTTGAAAAATATAAATTATGGAGGAGTGAACTTACCAGTTCTAAAAATTATGATTGTGAAAAGAAAAGAAAAACAATACTGTATATAAACGTCAAATTGGGCGGTGCGTCTGCATTCTTCTTGGAATGTCCATATTAGGTGCCTGGATACACTATCCCGGTAGGGTAAGAAGTGTTATGGAGCTTTTGCCTTTCCTGTAGAAGAAGAGAAGCCCTGTGGATTCTAAAACTAACAATATTGTGGAGTCAAGAAGAAGAACAGAACAGAACAGAAGATAAGCTTCATGAGGAGTAGACCAAGAGGCAGAGCAAGGGCATAGGCTGCTGCAATCATTCATGACATGTGTGACAATCTGAGCAGTGGAAGCAATTAGCTGCATGTACCTGAGTAATAAATCTCACAACTGTCATAACATTTTGCAGAGTGGGACCATCATGTGATGATGTAACATCACATCTTCCTCTAGTTAGTGCCCCCTATGACCACAACCACATAGTAGAGGAGTTTAACATATTTGAACAAACATACTACGCAGCATTCCCAAATCAATACACTTCTCTCTAGTCCATAGGACTAAATAGAACTCTTAGATTCATCATTATGTAGGTTCCCCTTTGGAGTCAATAGCTTCCTTCTTCTTGATGTTGATATAGCCCTGTCCTGAATCCTGACTCTGAGCAATAAATCAGTCTGACTCCCAACCCAAATGAGACTGAAAGAGATAGACTTGTAGTGTACTGATGTTGATAAAAAAGAAGAAGAAAATAAATTGATCATTTTGTGTACATTTGCATTTGTTAACTAAACTGACTAATCTGGTCTCTGAAGAAACAGAAAAAAGTATAGCAGTGGACCATGCAAGTAAATCTAGCTAAGTATGAAAGGGCCAATCACCTTCAGGCAAAAACATCCATCAGTACCCAAATTTTTCTAATTATTGAAATCAAGTTTACAAATTAGTTGAACACCCTCACTGTCTGCCACCGCATGGATCATCATCACTCACACTCACTTAATAATATTATAGTATTCTATCTCCTTTTTTCCCATGGAATCATTAGATTGGCAGTCTTGTGAATTATTGATTTTTACTAGGGCAGCCCAGCTAGGGAATGAAAAAAGAATAGGCATGGGACAGAGACAGGCATTGTCTCCAATGTCATTGAAAGGAATGGGGAGGCTTCATCACTGCACACTGGTCCAACTCCAATCCAGCCATACATGTGAATAAATGGTGGGGCTGCATAGGTCAGACACAAAATATATAATGATCCTCTAGCTATATAGATTTTTTATTTTTTTGGCAAAGCAGTTCAATGCAATAATCTGAAAGTTGTATGATGTCTACTCAGTTAGGAATGTAGAGTTTGTAGAGTTTGCCCTCAAATTCAGATGTTTTTCCTAGAAATTGGTCAGTTAAAGCACTTGAGTCTACCAATTGCTCTCATCCTCCTGTGGCATTTCAGGAACATGTAATTGTGTGGTATGAAATGTTGGTTCAGTTTAATAATGGGCAATCTCTCCGTGTTTTGAAGAGAGAGACTGGTCCATCTAGCTGTGACAACTGCACCAGCTGCACTGATCACACACTCAGCAGACACCCTGGCTACTGGACAAGCCAGTTACTTTATGGCCAGCCGGTGAGCTCTGGCCATTGGCAAATCTTCCCATACCCGTAGACCAATGGGTTTTGGTCCACATAAACCTCTTTTGGGTCATCCAGATAGTCTTGGACCATCCTCTAAATGGTCAATGGTGCTGCTACTTGCTCAACCTCTGTTGCTTTTGCCTCTGCACTCGATTTAAACCCTGCACTTCAAACCAAGCCATTGCAGAGATTGGGTCAGATTCTGCTGTTGCTAGTGTTGTTGTTGGTGCTGTTGCTGATGTTGCTGGTATTGACTGTGGTGAGACAACAGCACAGCCCTCGCTGGAGATTGAAGGCAACACACCAGAACTTAAGCCTCAGTCTCTAACTTCTAGCCATTCCTCTTCTACATCTCTCTGAAAAAGGAATGAAAGTGGGCATTACTTTTTTGTACAGTGGATCAAGTATTGTGTCACAGATGTACTCTTTGGAAGACACAATCTCTCTTGGCTGCCTTGCATTAACAGCCTAGCATAGGATTAAGCTCTCAACCAACTCATGTGTTTCTCTGTTGCAGTTCACACTGGCAAACCATTGTTACACCTTTTTTACTGGTCCTGCAGAAGATGCAGCAATGGGATAGCTTGGCTCATCATACTGTTCTCCTTGCTCACTTCCTATGTGAAAACCTCAAAAGGAAGTAGCATTTGTGTCAGGCATTTGACTCTGGCCCATTTGTCCATCTCCACGGTCATGCTTTTCCCAGTTAAATCTCTTCCTCTTTGAAGTGCATAGTTGGTGATTGGTCTGTAGTGTTAAATGTTTTTGCAGCATGTAGTAGATAGAGTTCCAACATGTTGGCACCTCCTACATGAGGGCTTTAACTGGTACGCTACTAGCACACTGAATGATCTTCAACTGCTTCTGGGCTTTAAAAAAATGGTTGAAAATTTTGTAGGTTTTCAATAAGTTGCTGACTGAGGGGGTCATTCTGACCCTGGCGGTAAATACCGCCAGGGCGGGGGTCGGCGGTAGCACCGCCAACAGGCTGGCGGTGCTCCGCCGGGCATTCTGACCGCGGCGGTACAGCCGCGGCCAGAAGCGGAAAGCCGGCGGTGTACCGCCGACTTTCCGCTGCCCATGGGAATCCGCCATGGGGATTCTGACACCCCATACCGCCATCCTGTTCCTGGCGGGTCGCCCGCCAGGAACAGGATGGCGGTATGGGGTGTCGTGGGGCCCCTGGGGGCACCTGCAGTGCCCATGCCAATGGCATGGGCACTGCAGGGGTCCCCGTAAGAGGGCCCCACAAAGAATTTCAGTGTCTGCTTTGCAGACACTGAAATTCGCGACGGGTGCAACTGCACCCGTCGCACCTTCCCACTCCGCCGGCTCCATTCGGAGCCGGCTTCCTTCTGGGAAGGGTGTTTCCCTCTGGGCTGGCGGGCGGACTTTTGGCGGTTGCCCGCCAGCCCAGTGAGAAACCCAGAATGACCGCTGCGGTCTTTTGACCGCGGAACGGTCTTCTGGCGGTTCCCGCTTGGCGGGCGGCTCCCGCCGCGCGCCAAGCTTAGAATCAGGCCCTAAGTGTTATTTTTTAAGAAATTCCTGTACAATCAGGTGTGTGTAATACGCAAAACACAGGATCCTGAAATATCCTCCATCTGCTGTGACCTTGAGTATATTAATGCCATTGTCTGTGGCAAAACAAATCCAATTCTGAGACCATTGGGTTGCAGCCATTCAGACACTTTGCTAAATGTGTTCAAGATGTTTGCATCTATATGGGATTTCCCTATGGGGAGCATCACTGCTGTTGCATGACATCAAATGCCCTTAAAGGTTTCTTTAGCACTGATACTAGCAGCTAACCCCCACAAAATATATCCATTGTGTAGCAATATTCATGTAATCAGTTGCTTGACAACTGGTCCACATGTCTGTTGTCAGGTGGATAGTGTGAACAGCTGAAAAACTAGTCTAACCAACTGCTGCACATCATGATAGAGTGATGGAACAGCAACTCTGGCAAAATAGGTGTCTTACAACCTCCCATTTCAGGTAGATGGCAGAAACAAATTATAAAACTTCCACTGCAAAATTAAAATGGAGGTGGTCTAGCACAAACATTTTAGCCAGCTTCCCATTGTACCAACATGCGGTTGGATGGTTGTGTTCTTAGGGACCCTGCTGCCTAAGCATGCCTGTATTAATAGATTGGATTTTTCTTCCTTTGTGGTGCACCTACTCAGGTGACTACTGGAGAGAACCAGAAGGTGGTAGACTCAATGTGCATCTTGGGGTAGTTTTCACGGTATGCTGTGGTGTCTCCATCTTAGTCTTGTGACATTTCGAGGTTGCTGATACGGATGATGCAGTTGGTGCACTGCTGAGGAGCGGGCTGCTTTGTGTAACATTGTCACCCTCTTCTTCCTCAGCACGTCCCTCCGTGATCAGAGCTGATTCCCCTCTATCATCACCATTACCACTTGCATCAATTTATGTAGGTACTCTTCCTACCAGATTGCTTGTTTTTTCATATGGGTCGTTTGGCCTTCAGTACATTAGTGTGAACCAGGTTTACCTCCACCAACACCTGAGTGGCAAATGGAGCATGTTGCAATGTTATCCTCCTGCTAGCTAATTATATAAAAATCCCAAACTGGAGAGACCCTTTTAGTGTGCCACTGGTGCCACTGCCACTGCCACAAGAACTGGAGGAAGGCGGGTGTTTCAACGATTGCATCTCTGAAGTGCATAATTCGACTGAGGTAGTGGTTTCAGCGGGGGCCTGCCAAATATTGATGTTGGAGGTGGTGGTAGTGGAACCAGTGCCACACCCCTCTGAGTAGGATGAATTGAAGCAGTAATGTTGGTGCCCTCTGGACCAGCTTCCATGACAATGACTGGCTTGTCCTTTTCCTTCTGTTCCATAATTCTAAGCTGTCAGGAACTTTCCTTTACCCTTGTCTGTTGTGGTGGGTCTCAGATTCAGCTGTGGTCCAATCCTTGTCACAATCATCAGAAGGGGGCTTGGAGAAAATAATACAGTATCCTTTCTTTTTCTTGATGGATATCCGGAAGCCAATGGTTCAAGAAGAGGTACATCTTGCTCAGCAGGAAACTGAACCTCCTGCTCCTGATGCCCACTTTGATCAGTTTCCTACGATTGAGCACTAGTTTGCTGCTGAGAGAACTCCAATTCAGACTCACTGCTCATCGCCATGATTGCAGGGGCTGCCTCACTGAGAGGTCTTTGGCTTAGGATGGAATGGTACCCTCATTGATGCGAGAGTGCTGCTCCCATCTTGCTGCCCGGAGGTCATGCACCCAGTGGCAGGTAGAGGCACCCATTTCAGTGCCCCCAATGACACTTAAAAAAAAAAAATGCTTACCTATACTTCCCAATACTTACCTGGGATGTGGTCCTCCATCCTCCGCTGTCCCTCAGGTGTGGGTGGGGGTGTCCCTGGGGCCTGAGGAAGGCACCTGTGGGCTTATTCCATGGTGTTCCACTATGCAAATAAGCCCACAGGTCCCCTAACGCCTGCCCTGAACCAGGCATCAATTAATGGAACAAAGCAAGCTTTGCGCCATTATTTGACCCCTCTCCCCCTGTGAGTGATTTTAGCACGGGGGCATAAATATGGCACTAATGCCATAGAGTAATTGTTTGCATGGGAACACCTACTTTGCATCTCATTGAAGCAAAGTAGGTTTCCACATCCCAAAAATGACTTTAACTCGATAACTTTGGCGCTAGATGGGTCTAGCGTCAAAGTATAAATATGAAGTTAGTTTTGCACCGAATTTGCGCAAAAACAAATGATGCAAATTCAGCGCAAAACAAGTATAAATATGCCCCTGAGTACAGGCAGGTGCCTATGGCACGTGGTGGGTAAAGGGCAAAATGACATGATCCTTAAAAAAATGTAAGGGCGGCATGACCTATGGCTGAAGTGGGGTGCAGGGGACAATGGAATAGTCCTTAAAATATTTAATGCGGGCATGTCCTTATGGTAGACAGGGATGTAGGGTAAAATGGAATAATACTTACAAAATTGAATGCTGGTGTGTGCCTGTGGAAGGTGAGGGTGCAGGAAGGAAATAGAATAATTCTTAAAAAATTTAATGCTGGTGTGTGCCTATGACAAGCAAGAGGTGCGTAAACAATATAATAATCCTTAAAAAATGAATGCTGGTTTGTGCCTATGCAATGCAGAGGGTGCAGGAGAAAATGACATAGGGCCTCATTATGAGTTGCCTCATTATGACTTTGGCAGGCCGAGCGTCAGCCAGCCAGACCTGTGTAGAGGAGACTGCTCCATATTGGGAGGTTTCTTCTAGTCAGCCCAGTGGAAATAGTGCAATGGCATAGGCCTCGACTCCTCAGGGAGCCAATGCAGTTGTATAAAGAGTGCCCCCAGAACCCTCAGAGTGAGCACTGTCTGCTGTGGCAGACAGTGCGTGTTCCGAGGGTGCTGGGCAGGGAGACCCCTGCATTGTCCATGACATGGACCCCTGCACTGCCTTTCTGCCAGCCTTTTCATAGCAGGAACCCTGGACACGGAGACATGGACAACAAAGAACACATGCAGACCCATGGATACTGACTACGGCATGGAGAGCACAGACAAAATTAAGGCCTAATGCAAACATGCACAGATACACACACTAGCCAGACAATAGAGGCATGGTAATCATTGATAAAAATCCAAAAACAAAAATTAAGACAGCTATGAAAACTTTTGCAACAAAAACACACATTCTCCAAAGGCATATTAGCCCACCAAAATAAAGTGAAATGCATGTTTTTTTTTTTTTTTGTTTAGTCCAGTGCCATCCCAGCCCTAAATCATAGCTATTTCAAACAAAATATAAACCTCAGAAACAGTGGTTTCAAATACCCAATGATTAGAACTGGCTGGGTGGCCCATGAGCAGACTAGGCCACATGGTAACACAAATGAATAGTGCAAATTTAACAAACAGAGAAAATGTACTTAACTTTGCAAACTTTTTCCCTTATAAAAGATAATAAATTAAATGCAAAAAAATGCAAGGCCCCTACTGCACTGCAAGGCCACACCACAACTACAATCATATTTAAAAATTGAATAAAAGTTCAAATAAAAATACTGGTGCATGCCCTCTATCAAAAACACCCGTATCCAAATGGTTTTTAACTTACTTGTTGTGATGTCCCAAAAAAGGTGCATAGTGGCAAGCCACTAGCACCACCTTGTGCTGCCATAGAGTCAATGTTTTTACACTAAGGTGTCGCTAAGGTGGCTTTTCCTTTGTGCTATATTTACAAAGTGCTACAATTCTTGCATTGTGCCACTTTGCAACCTCTTGTGCCAAATTATGCCTGCCTCAGGCATAATGAATGCAATGGGGTTTCTTCCGACACAGGGAGGCCCAAAGAAATGGTGCAGTGAAGTTTAAACCATTTCACTGCAACATTTTTTTACTTAATTTTTAACGCCTGCTCAGAGCAGGCATTACAATGACACACCGATTTTAATCAATGGGCCTCACTGTGCTTTGCTGTACTAGTGTCAAAACCTTTTACACTAGTGCAGTAAAGCGCCACACTAGCGCCAAAAATGTTGACACAATTACCCTAACAACCGCCATGGTGTGCCATATTGAAAAAACAGCGAAACCATGGGCAGGTGTAAAGTAAGAAAAGTGGCGCATCAGGTCAGGTGCACCACTTTCTTGTAAATATGCCCCTTAGTCCTTGAAATCCAATAGTATATATGCAGCAGGAATTGCAGACAAAGAGAGTGACCATTTCACCTTGAAATCCAAATTGAAAAGTGACCAGGAGATGGACAAAGCACTGTGAGGAGCCCTCTGGACAGGGAGCTGAAGGTGGAGTCTTTGGGGCCCTTCCTTCCTGTTGAAATAATCAGTAACATTAAAAAAATTATTTTCACATTAAAAAACTGTCCTTATAAAATATCAATTTGAAAATTGTTTTTGAGTTGCTTTAGCTGCTTCTCAAGTAGAACATCTGTGAAAGCTCACGATCACTGGCATCACAAAATGGAAGACTGCCTGGCAGCCAGAAACCTCACTACCAGGCATCAAATCTCATTCCTGAGAGCACATTTACCAAGCCTCGCAAGCGCAAACAGGAATATAATTCCTCCAATCACCAGATGCGTAACACTGAGCTACCTGAATTCCACCAACTCCACGAGTGGAATTATATTTCAGCCTGGGCCTACTAGGTTGCTATAATTAGGCCTGCTTTTTTATAGAAAGATAATTTTTTGGTTTGCTAATGATTTTGGTCCACTTTTCACATATCTTCACAAAACTTTAAAAAAAAAAAAACATATCCACTACAGTCCTTCCTGGAAACTTTTAAGGTGATGCTTCTAGTAGCTCATGAGACAAATGGGGGGGGGGGGTCTGAAAACATAAAATTTCCACACATTTTTTATAGACTTCTTTAGGTAGGGAAACAGAAAAAACTTGCACCAAATTTGCCAGGAAGCTAGATCTTAATCTGCAGAGTATGCTTTTTGTGTTTTATTGTAAATCTGTTTAGTACATTTCATGAAATTAAGGGTCAAATATAATTGTATATTTATGTAGCTGGTGTTCAGATATGCTCTAGTTGGCCAATTAAAAGGAGACAAACCAACCCGGATTGGTTAGTTTCAACCTGAATAATATGTTTTGGCAGCCATTACAAGACTCAGGGACTTGGTCCCTGTGTCTCGAAAATTAATTAAAAAACCACATAAGGGGAAAGGGTGAGCACCACGAGACCTTAAAGGGCATGTGGGGGGTGGTGTCCCAAAGACCCTTCCTTTATTGGCTGCCCATAACATAAACATCATGCTGCTGAAATGCATTGTAGTGAATGGCTTGTTTTGAGGGTCACAAAAAGGATCACATATAAAGAATGACAACAGATTGTTTTTATAATTTAAACCATTTGTTGAAGGTACCACACTAACCTTAGGAACTGGGGTGTGTTCTAAGGTAATTTTAACCTGTGAAGTATGCTGACTCTCTGTTGGGACTTCGTGAATCATGTTTGAGAGAAAACTATTTTGAATTATGATTTTCTCATAGGGTTTATTGAAAATGCTCAAGAAGATACAATGGGAACATATTTTCTGTGAATCCACATTATCTACCTCAGCCATGTGAGAGTAAAGCCTGACATTATCAGTAAGGTGTACTCCCAACAGAAGCAGCCTGTCAGTTGATTCACCTGTATTCTGTTGCAACCTCCCCAAGTATTCTCATGAACACTAGAGTGCTAATGTCTTACTTATGACAAAGGTCTGGCAAACCTGAATTCATCTTGATTGAATCAAACTGTTAAAACGTAAAACATTATATTTAGAAAGGAACAAAATGAGGGTCATCATCTTGTCATGGAAATTATGGTAAGTCCTGTATTAAAACAAAATTATGACACATTTAATGAGTTTTCAAATATCTTCCTCATGTATTTATTTAAAACTCTCTGACAGGCAGAATGAAAGTTGCACTTCCAACACTAGTAGCACACTGCCATTTAACTCCCTGGTAATGAACTGCAGCTTTACCACAGTACTCTAGTAAGCACTAGAGTGTTAACATTCTGAATTCATGACGAAAGTGGAGCACATCTGAACACCATTTTGCTGGAATCATTGTAATGAAATATTAGTTATTGTGCTAGAACTTTTGCTAAGGTTCCATGTTCTTTAAAGAGTCTGCTGTGAGTAGTGGATTGCAGTAATATTAGCCTCCGGTCTTGCCATAAAATTAGGAAGCTTCATACCAAAAAGTCTCCCAAGAGGGCCACCAGATGGGGGGAAAAGCCCAAACGTAGTCCAAACACCATCCATATGTAGGACAAGTATAGCCCGATGACAGAGGAATGCAAAACATGTGTATTTTTATTTTTTTGTCCTTTTCTACATGTTTGTAACATTTGCAATATTATTTTAATATGTGGCCTAGATTTCAAAAGGGCCATCTAGCAAATAGGCACAGTACTAATAGTCATCAGTGCATGAAATAAACATTTCAGTGGTAAATGTTTTTAAAACGTCATTTAGGGCAGGGATGGCATTGGATTAAATTACAAATGTTATGACTATTGTTTGCATAAAATTGTTTTGCACAAAGTGTATATGTTGTTGTGAAATTTGTATAGCTCAGTCAATTTTCGTGTTTTGCATTCCTGAATTAATGTTAGGCCCATATTTATAATTTTTACAATTGTATTTTGTAAGTTTGCACCGATTGTGCATCAAAAAATGACGCAAATGCAGTGCTAAAAAAGTACAAATATATGGGCCTCAGTGTTTTCTTCAGTGTTTCCACCATACCTCCTTATGGCCAGTGTGTATGTGGGTGTGTGTGTGTTTGTCATTGTCCACCATATGTCTTTCTCCTCCATGCTATTAGGCCAGGGCACATTTTGTGTAGTCTATGTCAATAGGCTTGCATGTGTTCTTTGTTCTCTATGCCTCTTTGTTGTTTTTGTTTGAACATGTGGCTCATGGCCATTTCGTCCATCCAGCCAGTGTCCCTTTGCCATAGACTTGCATGTGCTCTTTGTTTGCCATGCACCCTTGCCTATGAGGCTGACAGGTATTGTGTGCATCCAACCAGTGTGTCTTTGCCATAGGCTTACATACAAACATCATTAATTACTGATCCTTTGCATATTTTAAGTCTGTATTTACATTTATTTTAGTTCATTTTATTTTTGATTATAAGTTTTACATTCTATATTTTAATTTATTTTTTATTTCGTTTTTTATTTTAATTTTATTTTTGTTTTTATTTTAAGTATTCATTTTTCATTTTATTTTTTGATATTTAACTTATATATATTTTTTTTAATTACTGTTTTCATTTTAATTTTCATTGTAGTTTATTACATTTGTTCCAATTTTGTATTTTTTATTTTTTTTATTTTTTATTTAATTGTATTTAATTCTGCATTTTTCCTTGATCCATCCATGCATCCACATTAATTCCTCCATCCGTGACCCACCTAAGGTGCACAGCTGCACTACAACAATCAGTGCCTTCAGCTGTTTAATAATTCCATTTCCTTCTGGACACCCTGGCTGCGGTGCACTGTAGACAAATCAGCAGCATAATCCATTTCCCGTGGACCACTTTGCCGCCAAATGTTTTTAAAGGATAATTTCATTTACCCATGCACCACTCTCTGCCTACCACAGATGTCTCCTTTAAAAAACTATGAGATAAAACAAAAAGCTATATCTGCATGTTGTGCTGTCTGATTTGAAATTAAATGTTATGGTGTGGTTTGACTTTACAATGTTTGATTAAATTGGTATTTGTTACATAAGTAAACAACCACACTGATATTGCATTTGCCTGTACTATTGTATCTTACAACAATGCCATGTTTCACTAACTACATGTTTTTCTTGCTTGGTTGCTTTTAGGTGCACAAGAGAAGAGACGTCACATCACCAGCAGTACTGCCAAAGAGAAGTCCTGTACAGTTAAGTCCTCAAATCTCTTCCACTTGTGCAGCTTAGTGCTACTGCCAACTTTGAGCTCTAAGATGGCCCCAAAGAAAGTTGCTCCTAAGAAAGTGATCAGTAAGAAGAAGAAGCTTTTCACCAGTGGTGGGCAGACCACAACCTTTGTTGGGAGACATATGCTTGCCACACCAGTGTCTGGGGAGGAAACTGGGAGCAGCACTCCCACCTCTATAGCACGACCCCCATCCTGAGCCCAAGGCCATGCCTGTCAGTGAGGCGGCCACTGCAATCATGTCGACAAGCAGTGACATTGAATTGGATTTGTCCGTTTGACAAAGTAGTACCCAATAGTTTCAGGAAACAGAACAAAGTGGACAGCAGCTGCAGCCAGCAATAATACATATCTCCAAAGATGGAGTAGAACAGGAGGTCGAGCTTCCTGCTGGGCAAAAACCTCCTTTTTTTAGAATCAATAGCTCTCAGATCTCCAGCAAGAGAAAGGGAGGGTACTTGTCCACCATCTTTTCGAAGAACCACTTCTGATAATGATGATAGGGACATGGAGTGGATCTCTGCAGAGTCCAGGAGACACCAGGAGAGGCAAGAGAAAAGAAAAGTTCCAGAAAGCCTTAGAATCATGGAAGGGGATGATGGTGAGAAGGATGATGAAGACGAGCCAGTCATTGTGGAAGCTGGCAAAGAGGAGTCCAACATAACTATCCAACTTTCTCCGAGGGATGTGGCACACGCAGCACTGCCAGCTCTCATATTTGTAAGGCCCCAGTAGGGACATGCACCAACCCACACTTTAGTAGAAGTATGCACTGTAGGGAGGCAATAGACACACCCACATACCTCCATTTCTTCTTGAGGCATTGGCAGTGGCCCAGTAAGAAAGTATTCCTCCCCAGTTTGGGGCTTTTTCAATTAACAAACAGGAGGAGAACATTGCATTATGCACCATTTGCCACGCAAGTGTTCATCGAGGTAAGCCTTGTTCACATTATGGTACTGGAAGCCAGATGACCCATATGAGAAAACATAATACAGTCTGGTGGAAGGAGCACTTAAAAATAATGTCTGAATGTGGTTGTGGTGGTAAAGGTGAGGAGAGCGGGGAAACATCAGCTACAACTGGTAAATCAAGGTGGAAGGTGAGGAAGAAGAGGGTGACATCCTCACGCAAAGCAGCACTGTCCCCAGCAGTGCGCCAGAATCACCTGCAACCTCACAATGCCACAGGAAGACTCACTCAGATGGAGACAACACTGCATACAGTGACTGCACCATGATGCACATTGAGTCTACCACCACCTACCTCTCAAAAGTCACCTGCATCAGTGGCCCCACAAAAAAAGAAAATCCAGGCTACTGTTAAGGGCATGTTTAGGCAGGAGGCGCCCTATGATGGCAACCACCCATTGGCATGCTTGTACAATGGGAAGCTGGCACAATGTTAGCACTGGACCGCCTCCCTTTTTCTTTTGTAGAAGAAGTGGGATTCTTGGAGTTTGTGACAGTGATCTACCCAAAATGGAAGGTTCCAAGTAGGACCTATTTTGCCAGAGTTGCTGTACCTGCGCTGCAACATGATGTGCTACAATTGGTTGGACAGTATTTTTCAGAACAAAAGGGCGCCCCAGTAACCCAGGGACCTGGGTTGGACAATTATTACAAACAAAGGTGCTCTCAATGGGGAAAGTGTAGCCTTAGACCTCCATGGCAATAGTGTCACAAAAACTACTTTTTTTTTTTTAGAAATGTAAATGTTGTGTTATGTCGTTGTGAACCATTTCAGCATCACATGAATGGAATCGCTAAAATAAAGGCATTTATCGCATTACAACAACTAACTCAGTAGTTTTTGTGACAATATTGCCATCAAAGTCTAAGGCTACACTTCCCCCATAGAGACCACCTTTGTTGATAATAACAATTGGTTGGACAATTTTTGCACCAAAGTGTTGTCCATACTATTCACCTGATGACAGACATGTGGACCAGTTGCCAGGCTACTGAATACACGTGCATCCCTGCACACTGGATCTCTTTTGTAGGCATAAAGCAACAGCTATTTACAGATCTTGGCCCTGGAGAAAGTTTTAATAGCGTTCAGCGGTATGCAATAGAAGCTGTGTTTGCCATGGAAAAATCAGATACAGCTGCAAACATTTTGGATGAATTTAATAGCAAGGTGTCTGAATCACTATGACCTAGAGGTCTCCAAATTGGATTTGTTGCCACAGACAATGACAGTCACATAGTGAAGGCCACGGCAGACAGTGGCTATTTTGTGGGGCCTGTGTTTAGTGCACTGCATCTACCCAGTTGTGCAAGACTTTCTTAAAATAGAAGACATAGTCAGCAACATATTGACCACCTGCAGATTAATCTGCACTAATTTCAGCCATTCTTTTAAAACCCGAAAGCAGTTGCCAGTTTTTCAGAATGGTAACAGAGTACCAGTTAAAGCCCTGATACAGGAGGTGCCAACACGCTCAAACTCAGCCTACTTATATGTTGCAACACCTGTTTGGGTAGTACAGACAGATCAATGCCTATGTCATTCAAAGAGAAAGGTAAACAATTGGAAAATCTATGATCATGGATGCAGACAAATGGGGCCTAGTCAAATGCCTGACACAGATGCTGTTCCCTTTAGAGGTTTTCATGTGGGAAGTTAGCAAGGAGGACAGTACAAAGGGGTAAGCTATGTTGTTGTTGCATCTGGTACAGGAGCAGCTAAAGATGTCTGAAAGGTTTGCATTCATAGGTGTGAACGAAAACTCAGAAGTGCATGCCTTGGTTGGGAGCCTAAGCTATCGCTTGACTTGTAATGCCAGGCTACAAAATTACATTATCAAGTCCAAAGAGCATATCTGTGCCACCCTACTTGATCCACACTACAAAAAAGTCTTCCCACTTTAATTCCTTTTTCTGAAGGATATGTTTCAAAATACAAAAGGTGGATTATTGAGCAAGCCAGAGAACTGGAACATGAACAGCTGGAACGTAGAGTCCCACTCTGCAGTTCTGGGGTGCCGCCTTCAACTCCAGAGAGGGCAGTTTTGTCTCAAAGCAGCCAACAAAAGCAACAAGAATACCAGCAACAGCATCAGAAGAATCAGACCCAACCTCTGCATTGGCTTGGTTTCAAGTGACAAATCTTAAGTCCAGTGCAGAAGCAAAGGCAAAAGAGGTCGAGCAAGAGGGGCACCACCAATTACACTCCAGAGGATGTTCCAGGAGTATATGTATGACCCAAACAATGTATATGTGGCTCAAAACTCATTGGTGTATTGGTATGAGAAGATGCACCAATGGTCAGAGCTCAGAAGGCTGACAATAAAGTATCTGGTTTGTCCTGTAGCTAGCTTGTCGGTGAACGTGTGTTCGGTGCAGCTGGCACAGTTGTTACATTGAGAAGGAACAGTCTCTCACCTCAAAAAGTCAAGAGATTAACAGTGACCAAAATGTACCAGTATTTTATGGCAACTCATAAAACTGTTCCCAAAACACCACATGAGGAGGAAGAGAATGATTGGTCAGATTCAAGTGTATTTGCTGATCAACTTCTGGGTGAATCACCTGAGTTTGAGGATGAATTCTACTTTCCTGACTGAGTATGCCAGTGCCAACATGTCACTTTTTCATTATTTCTCACTAAACTTCTTTCTTTCTTCACAAAAACAAAATGCTAGTGGAACATTATGTTTGTATCAGATTTATGCTACCCCACCATTTTGTAGTCACATAAATGTCCAGATTGGAGGTGGTCCATGTGCATTTAAGTAGTTCCCACATTCCCTTCAAGACATTGAAGAAAATGCCTGCTTTCCTCTCATGCCATTGCCTATCATTTTTCACATCACCTTCCAGGGCTGCCCCAGAAGATCATTGATTAAAAGACTGCCAGTGCCAACGCCAAATTCCAATGTATTGCTACAATCAAAGAGGAGATAATATTTTGTATTAACCACTGTGCATGGATTTGAAGAGGTAACTAATAATTATTGCACCAATGAGTAGTGATATATAGAGTGATTCTGAATGACGATTGATGATATATGTGGTGACTGACAATGAGGAAGGGAGTTCAACAATTTTGTAAACTTGATTTCGATGACGTGTGGTGTTTGGGGTGTAATGGATGATAATTTTTTCCTGAAAGCGATTGACCTTTCTAACTCAGCAAAATTTATCTGCAGGGTCCAGTCATCTTGTCTGGTTTGTCAGAGACCAAACCAGTCACATTAGTTACCAATCACAAAGCTACACAAAATACCCCAATTCTGTTTCTCTATTTGTTCTTCAGCAGCAGTGTACTACACAAGTCTACCTCGCTTGGTTTGGGACTGGGGCGGAGTTACTCAGAATCAGAAGGCGGGGAAGGAGGAGGAAGATAGAAGGACTCAGGGTGGGACTACGCCAACAGCTACAAGGAGAAATTTATCAACTTCAAAGAGAAACCATGATGGTGGAGAAGAATCTGGCCCTCATTACAACCCTTGCAAAAAGAACAGATGATGGACGGAATGCAGAGCAAACCAAACATTCACCCCAAGTCACAAAGATCTGGGTTTAATCCATCGTTTTTTTGCTCACCACGCCACCCCAGTTTGGACACAGCCATATAGAAATCAGTCTTGAACCTGTTCCTCATGGGAACAGTCCAGCCCGAAATGCCAAGCCAGGACCTCCGTCCATCTTCTGTTGTTGTTGCATTTGTCGCCCCAAGTGGGAAGGGTATGCCCAGATGTGGGTCCCGGCTTGCTATCCCACCAGATTCAAGCTAGCCTGGCTGATGAATGGTGATACCCTGAAACCGGTCCCAGGATGCTTGTTTCTGGTTCAGGGAGGACCTGGCCTGGCAGTTCGGGCTGGCCTGTTCCCATTGGGAACAGAGTCAAGAATGATTTGCATACGGCCCAATGATAACCAATGTGAAGTTGCGCGGCGGTCGTTGACCGCCTACCGTAACAGTGCACAATGCCAATGGAATTACCTCATTTCCACTTGTCCCTCCTCACAGGTCAGGCAGCCGCCATTTCAGGGGGGCACAGGCAATGGCACCTAACTGCGTCACAGCAGACATTGGGACATCAACTGACTCTCGGATTCACATACTGGTTCTGTAAATGAAGAGATGCAACATTATTGCAATAGATGTGTGAATATGACCCTCTGCTAACAGTTTTCCTCCCAAGGCTTCAACCGCTGAGGATGAATATGAGATGCAGACATCATCCAGTGTACAGACCCCTGGTGGACCTTGCGACAATGGCAGACAGACACATTATCCAAATATACAGACTTGATCGGGCCACAATCCAAAAACTGTGTGCCCATTTGGAGCCAGACCTGATGTCAGCTGTCCGCCTTCCCACAGGTATCCCCCCCTCTAGTGCAAGTCCTGTCAGTGATCCATTTCCTGGCAAGTGGTTCCTTCCAAACAACAGTGGCCATGGCATCAGGGATGTTTCAGCCAATGTTCTCAAACGTGTTGACCAGAGTGTTGCCTGCCCTGCTGAAAAACATGCTCAGCTATATTGTATTCCCCCAGGTAGAGGATTTGGCCACAATGAAAGCTGACTTTTATGCCCTGGGACATATGCCTAACATCATTGGTGCCATTGATGGTACACATGTAGCATTTGTCCCCCCCCGAGAAATGAACAGGTGTTCAGGAATAGAGAAAGCTATCACTCTATGACTGTGCAGATGGTGTGTTTGGTTGACCAGTACATCTCCCATGTGAATGCCAAGTATCCTGGCTCTGTGCATGACGTCTTTATCTTGAGGAATTGCAGCATCCCATATGTGATGGAGGATGAGCCTGAAGATGGTCTTGTGGCAGCGGTGGAGCCTGTGGACAGTGAGGAAGAGGAGGCAGAAGAAGAAGATGTAGATAACAGAGGTAATATCATACAGGAGTACTTCCAGTGACACACAGGTAAGACACTGTAACTTCCCTTTACTTTTCAGTTTTCTGTTGGACATTGTACTTGGCAGCATGATTTCCCTATGACTATGGCCATTTACTGTACCCTTTGGCATCTCTATTTTCAGATCGCTGCGCCCCACTCTGGCTCCTGGTGTGTTTACTGCTGCCTACTACAGGTCATACCAATGTATAAATTACTGTACATATGAATTGCAATGTTTTCTGAATGTTGTGCTAATACATATTTCAATCAATTGACAGACTCCAGAATTGTATTTGTTCCAAAGGTGTTTATTTAAGTGCTAATAAGTAGAGGGGGATGTGCAATGGGCTGGGGTGATGGTGGAGGAATGTCCAGTTAGAGTCCAGTCTCTTGGTATTACAGGTTCATTTTCCAATTGGGCATAGGAAGGGGAGCAATGGCAGTTCAAGGTGGACCGGGTGACAGAGTGGGACAGGAGGGTGACAATCAGGAGAGTCTTATTTCCTTGCAGGGGTCTTAGCAATGTTCTTTGGCTTGAGCCTGGATCGCAGGGACCTTTTGCGGGGTGGTTCTCCTTCTGCAGGGGGTGGGGTGCTGGTGGCCTGTTGTTCCAGTGGCGTGGCCTCCTGTCCACTAGCGCCGGCAGAGGTGGAGGGCCGTTCATCAGTATGGCAAGTGTCGGGGCCCGTTGTTGTGCCACTGCCTCCCTCATGGTGTTGGCCATGTCAGCCAGTACCCCTGCAATGGTGACCAGGATGGTGTGGATGTGTTTGAGGTCCTTCCTGATCCCCAGGTACTGTCCCTCCTGCACCCGCTGGGTTTTCCTGCAACTTGGCCAGTATCTGGCCCATTGTCTCCTGGGAATGGTGGTATGTTCCCAGGATCCCTGCAAGTGCCTTGTGGAGAGTGGGATCCCTGGGCCTGTCCTTCCCCTGTTGCACAGCAGTCCTCCCAGCTTCCCTGTTGTCCTGAGCCTCTGTCCCCTGAACCGTGTGCCTACTACCACTGACCCCATGTCCCTGATTTTCTTGGGTTTGTGGGGTTGCCTGGGGTCCTGTAGTGGGGGACACACTGCTGATTGACGTGTCCTGGGGCAGTAGTATGGGCCAGCTGGGTGGGTGCTGTGCTGGTGTTTCCTGAGGGGGGAGGCTTTGTGGTGGTATGGGACTGTGGCAGGGCAACCAACTGTCCAGAGGTCCCTGATTGGCCAGAGTGGTCATCGTGATCCAGGCGTGTAGAGCTGCTGTCATCACTGTGGGCCTCTTCTGTGGGGGATGTTGGTGGCACCTCCTCTCTGGTGACGTTGTGGGGATGAAAATGCAGTGTTATTGTATCTGCATATGCCATCTTGTGCATGGGTGTGTTTCCTTCTATGGTTGTGATTGCCCTGTCAGCTTTGCCTTGTGTGCGTGGTGATTTTGTGGGCTAGGTGATTCTCTCTAATGGGCATGCTGTGGTAATGGGTGTCCATGCAGGTCTGTGATGGAGGTTCATGCATTGGTGTTGCATGCAGGCCTTGGTATTGGGATAGGTGGGTTGAGATAGTGGGGAATATGTGAGGTGGTGGAGTGAGGGGGGTGAGGGTAGGAGTTTGTGATGGCATGCAGGTAGGGTGGGGGATATAGTAGTAAAGATTTGACTTACCAGAGTCCAGTCCTCCTGCTCCTCCTGCGAGGCCCCAGGATGCATGATCGCCAAGACTTGCTCCTCCCATGTTGTTAGTTGTGGGGGAGGAGGTGGGGTCCACCGCCGGTCCTCTGTACGGCTACCTGGTGTCTTGCAACCACAGAACGCACCTTCACCCGTAGGTCATTCCACCTCTTCCTGATGTCATCCTTGTTTCTGGGGTGCTTTCCCATGGCGTTGAACCTGTCCACGACTCTTCGTCATAGCTCCATCTTCCTTGCAATGGACGTCTGCTGCACCTGTGATCTGAATAGCTGTGGCTCTACCCGGATGAGTTCCTCCACCATGACCCTTACCTCCTCGTTCTGAAAACCTGGGATGTATTTGGGGTGCCATGGATGTGGTGTGAGTGGTATGTGTGAGGATGTGTGGGGTGATGTGTGGGGTGATGTGTTGTGGTGTGTGCTGTGAAGTGTGTAGATGGTGTATGGGTGATGGTGTTCTGTGGCTCAGATTGAGTGGGTGCTCCTGGCTTGTCTCTGTTCACAATCTTTTTTTTCGTTGAGAGGGTTATGGGTAATGTGGGTGGGTGTTTTATAGTGGTGTGCGTGTGTGGGTGTGGTGTGTGTTATGTTTGTCAGGTGTGTGTAGTTTGAATTGTCCAATGTGGTGTCATTTTGTTAGTGTGTTTGTATTTTGAGTGCGGCGGTCTGTACCGCAAATGGTTTAGCGCGGTTGAAAGACCGCCGCAGTGATTCGTCGGTCCTGATACTGTGGGTGTATTTCTGTTGGTGTAACGGTGTAGGTTTTGGTACTGCCAGTTTATCACTGACCTTTGGGCTGCCGGACTTGTGTGTGTGTCTATAAAGTGGCAGATTTCTCTGTGTGGGTCATAATACCCGTAGTGGTGTACCGCCGTGGTCACAGTATGTTGGCGGCCATCAGCACGGCGGTAGGCAGCATTTACCGCTAAGGTTCTAATGAGGGCCTCTGAGGCTTAGTACTCACTCAGCTCTGTGGACTGGAGAGGTGTATTGATTCGGGAAATGCTGCTGAGTGTGTGTTTGCTGCATTGCTTTCAAATGTGAAAATCATATTTATGTTCTTGCTCTGCCTTTGAGTCTTCTTGGTATACTTCTGACTCCTCATGAAGCTTACCTTGCTTCCTTTTGTTGTTCTCCTTTACTCTGTAATGCAGCTACTGATTTTCAATATGCAGGGCTTCTCCTAGCCTTTACTTGCACCAACAAAGCTGTGTGAATGCTCAACGCTCCGGCTTATCTTCAGGACAGGTTCAGCCAGGCAACCAAGAGTGATGGACATTCCAAGAAGAATTAGTTGCACTGCCCTATTTGGCAATGCAGTATCATTTTTCTTTTAACAATCATGATTTTTAGGACAGGGTAGGTTAGCTTCAGTCCTCCATAATTTATAATTTTCAGACCTAGAAGACATAACAATTAGAGGTATACTATTTTGGGTCTCTCTTGGGCAGAAATACTGTTTGCAATATATTAAACTGAACTGTATCACTGTTATCCTTTCATCGCTTTCTTCCAAAACAGATTGATGATGCTGTGCTGCTCAGTGCCCCGATATATATTGCTGTGGTTTCTTTTGTGTAGTGTTTGTCTTTGTCACACCTTTTCCTAAATCCCCTTTCTCATCCATTCATCAAACCCCTAACCCTCTTTCCCGAGGCTGTGTAATTTATTGAGATGTGGTTTAATTTGACACCATCAATGGATGACGCACTACTGGGGCGGATGTGGTAAAAGCAACACTAACTCACTGCATGACCTTCTATTACCTGATCAATATTCCACACCAACCCCATCAACATAATCATTAAGGCCTTATGTTGTGTGTTGCATAAATGCCTAATCTTGCCTAACCACTTCTGACTCTGATCCCATGTCTCCTGATTAAAGGATTTCATTTCCTAAGTTTAGTTTTTAAATACTAGCTCCCTGTTGCTCAGAAGAAGTTGATATTGCTAGTTTCCATTAACATATCAGATCGACTTTGTTGTTTGTTAAATACTGTCATTGTGGTAGTCTGGTCTCAGTCTTCCTAAATGTATGATATAATATATGACCCAATAACTCTGTTTTCTTTCAATCTAGTTGACAGTGATGGATAACCTTTGATTAGCCCTGCAGTTGGAGTTCGCATAGGTGGGAGTGGCACCTTGTGTCTTCCCTATTAACATGCTAAACTGCTGCTACTACTACTACTACCACCCCCTTAAGATGCCACCTTGGGGAAAACCCTGCAGTAAGAAGACTGAGGTATTAGCCGTCACTTCATCTAGTCAGGTAAAAAAAGTACAATGACTTGAAGTGAACTTTTTTAGTTAGTGAATAACATCTACTGAAGAAGATGATGTTTGTGTGTATCTAGGTTTTTGTAGGCAAAATAGGCAATGGCAATCATACCCTAGTGGTCAATACAGTTACAGAGGGCAGTAGAGCAAGGGTATAAGTAAATGACATACACTTTTTTAGCAGATTTACAAAAAAATCTAGATTAAAGGCATAAATGAAGTAAAATATCCTGTTTTTATTTTTAACAAATAGAAACCCTTTCCACCCATAACAGGCCCACCCCTCTCCCCAAACATATAGATCCTTCCCCAAAGAGTCTGACAAAAGTCCAAAGTGAAACCCGGTCCCAACTCCTTCCCTAGCCTCTCCACTCACAACAAGTCCCTCCCACCAAAATAAAAAAGGGCTTAGAAGAGGGCATTGTCAATTTGGGTGTGGACCTGATCCGCACTCTGCTCAGTCCTGGTGAGCCAGATCTCCATACTGTCCATCCGCTGCAGGATGCACTGGAGTAATGCCCTGACAGAGTGGGATGGGGTGTCAGCAGGTGCAGTCAGGGCCCCTAATATAATATAATTGCTGGGAGGTTGGAGGTGGGGGCTGGTGTGCTGCTGAACTGGGTCCTGGGCCAGAGCCAACTTTTCCACCTCTTCATCCTCCAGGACCACCAGCTGCTGGTATTTGGCCTGTAGAGTCACCAGCCTCTGCTGCTGCAGATGGGCTGCTCTCTCCTGCCTAGTGGGTGGTGCTGGTCAATCAGCAGAAGTAGCTATATCGAGAAAAACTAAAAGAAAAAAGAAAATTGTAAACAATGCTCTGAGCCAACAATTCTTTCAAGGTAAGTAGTGGTTGACACAGTAGCAGTACATTGCTGGTCCCCTAGGAACATTGGAATTTGATGTGATTATGAATAGGAGAGTCCCAAGGCAAATGTTATTTGTTTACCCACACATGCCTCACATAAAAAGCACTGGCTTTCTGGAAGGAAAGAATTGAGGCAGAATAACATCAGGTTAAAAAACATAGGCCCTCATTATGACCTTGGCGGTAAATACTAAATTCTGCTGCGCTGACTGCGCCAGCATACTGCCACGGACATGGACATCCGTCTGCCACATAATGACACATACTTACAAAACTAACAGAAAACAGCCACAACCACAAATCCGCCAGACCCACTGAACATGATAAACTGTCGGAACTACCACCCATACCGTTATACCACCAACACTACGTCCTCCAAAAATAACCCTCCAATCACCAGAGCGGACATTCAACGACAGTAAACCATTGGCAGTGAACACCGCTGTGGTGGATAAGGCTACCCAAAGACAAAACAAGACAATATTGGCCAGTATAAAAAACCCACATCTGACCCAATTACACACAACCCACACACCCACCAACAGCACTATAAAACACACACCCACATCACCCACAAACCTTTGCTAACACGAAAATACTGCAATAGCTAGCCACGCAAATCACAGAGACAACTACACACACACAACACAAGCACCCATTCAACCGTCACGCACCAAATACCCGACACCCCACCACATTACTCAACACCCTCTGCACAACACACACAACACCCATGTCCCCAAAAAGGAACCTCCGTTTTACTGATGAGGAGTTGCGGATCATGGTTGAGGAAATTGTCAGGGTAGAGCTTCAGCTATTTAGAGCACAGGTCCAGCAGATCTCCATTGCCAGGAAGATGGACCTAATGTCAACACCAGGACAGTGCGCGCTCTACGGGCATCTAGAATGCAAAAACCCAACACTCGCAAGATAATGTAATTTATGCATTGTGATGATATGTTATTGTTTAACCTTTTGCATTGCAGAATTCCATCCAAAAGATAAATTTTTAAGGTGCTTATAAATACTGTACATTTGCAATGTATTGCTGCAGACATTCAGAGTGAGTTAGGGTGTGGCAGGGTGTGGTCCCTTTCCAGGGCCTTTCAGAGACTTTCCCTGCAACATGCCTGGGCGTGGTTCTAGGCGGGGCCAAGACTCTATAAAAGAGAGTCAGCCCAAATCCCAGTGCTCACTATTCAGAGGTCCCGGTGCAGAGCAGCAGCTTCTTCCTGAGCTCCTGTCCCGGCGGCCTATTTGGATTTTCCAGTCTTCTGCACTCATCTCTTATTGGTGATCACTGTTTCCAGGCGGTAAGACGGTGTTTGGACATTTCCCAACACCATAATTGAGAATTTTCATATTCTTGATTTTAATTCTTAAATGAATAACAGATTACTTGTGCGCTACCATTTCTTGGCATTTGCATGGTGGCATTTTAATCGACAAGACCCGCGATTCTTTCCCTGAGTTCTTTTCATGTTGTTCATTGTGCGCTACCATTTCTTGATATTTGTATGGTGGCATTTGAATCGGCAAGACGCGCAATTCTTTCCTCGTGTATAAATAATGTAAATTACTGTGCGCTACTATTCTAAGACATTTTCTTGGTAGCATTTCAAGTTGACACGTTGCGTGATTTATTCCTTGAATCTACGTACAATCCTTTATGGTGTTTAATACTCATATAAAACTCTGCAATGTGCGCAATTCACTTCCCAATGTTTTTTCTGAGATGAACACAACAATACCAGAATTCTAGATGTAATGCTGTGTGTTCCTGATATGTATTCTTAAAAGGAGATTCATATGGTTGTTTAGAAATTGCTCAGAGTGTTTCCTGATTCTCATGCTAAAGAAAGTACTCGAATCTGAAAGTCCTATTTAACGTTTCCTCCTCAGGTATTCGGTCATCTAAAGCCTAGTCAGTTTTAGGACTATTCTAGGTTTGTTCATGTTTTTTGGAAAAGACGACGCTTAGAGTTGTAGCATGGTACTGAATTCATGAGATGTAATTTTGATGTTGTGTTTTAACCTTTTGCTTCCTACAGGTCTCCTTCCCAGCTGTTCCCGTCCTAATCCCCTTTTCCCCACTTGGACTCTCTTAGACTCTGTGATAAATCTAATCAGAGTATTGGAGCTGTCTTGTGGTGGAAGTGTTGGGAACGTGCACAGACCCCGAGGATCTGGTGACTCTGACAGAATAGTGAGCCGACTAATTATTATCCTCCTGGTTTGTGTATGTTCTCAGCATGGCCACACTGGACGAGCTAGTCAAGGCTATCACCCAGCTCCAGTCAGAAGTGGTATCATCAAAGGATTTGACAAATAGTCTAGCTGAGAGGTTGAGTCAGTTACAGAATAAGGTTGAGAAAAAAGAACAAAGTCCCACAGGTGTGTCTTGGCCAGGTACTTCTTCTCAGACTTCTGGAGGTAATCCGACTAACATTTCCCTCAATGTTCCTTCCGCCATTCCTTTAGCTCCCCCAGAACGCTTCTCAGGTGATCCCTTGAAAGCGCAATCTTTTCTGGTTCAAGTGAAACTTCACTTCACCTACAGACCACATACTTTCCCCGATGCCCAGTCTAAAGTAGCTTTCTTGTTGTCATATCTGTCTGGACATGCAGCTACTTGGGCTATTCCTCTTGTGCGTAAAAATAGTCCCCTGTTGTACAACTGGAAAAAATTTGTTCGTGAATTTGAGAGAGTTTTCGATCGTAGAACTGTAACACAGTCAGCAGATCGTGAATTATTAGACTTACGCCAAGGGAATCAGGACTTAGGGGGTCATTCTGACCCTGGCGGTAAAAACCTCCAGGGCCAAAGACCGCGGGAGCACCGCCAACAGGCTGGCGGTGCTCCCATGGGAATTCTGACCGTGGCGGTACAGCCGCGGTCAGAAACGGAAAACCGGCGGTGTACCGCCGGTTTCCCGCTGCCCTGGGGAATCCTCCATGGCGGCGCAGCTTGCTTCGCCGCCATAGGGATTCCGACCCCCATACCGCCATCCTGTTCCTGGCGGTTTCGGCCGCCGGGAATAGAATGGCGGTATGGGGTGTCGTGGGGCCCCTGGGGGCCCCTGCAGTGCCCATGCCAATGGCATGGGTACTGCAGGGGCCCCCGTAACAGGGCCCCACAAACATTTTCAGTGTCTACCATGCAGACACTGAAAATCGCGACGGGTGCAACTGCACCCGTCGCACCCCTTCCACTCCGCCGGCTCCATTCGGAGCCGGCATCCTCGTGGAAGGGTGTTTCCCGCTGGGCTGGCGGGCGGCCTTCTGGCAGGTCGCCCGCCAGCCTAGCGGGAAACCCAGAATACCCGCAGTGGTCTTTTGACCGCGCAGTGGTATTCTGACGGGCCCCGCCAGGCCGGCGGCGGTAGTCGGAATGAGGCCTTTAGTGTCGTATTTAGCCAACTTTAATCGGCTGGTCGCTGAGACATCCTGGCCTGAAGAAAAACAAGCGGCCTTGTTTTACAGGGGACTCAAAGAGGAGCTAAAAGACATCTTAGCGCAAATTGACCCACAACCTGCAAACTGTCAAGATTTAATAAACCTTGTCTTGAGGCTTGATCATCGTTTAAATGAACGAAAAGGAACGCGTAAAAAGACTGAAAAACATTCTTGGCATGTTCATCATAACAAAGACTCAAGAACTCAGAGAGAAAGAACGCCGGAACCGATGGAAATTGGAACCATCAGGAGACCTTTGACCAAAGATGAAAAGGACCTACGCAGAAAAAATGGGCAATGTCTCTATTGTGGGCGGAAAGGTCATTTCGCCAAAGATTGTCCAATCAAAACAAAGAGCAAGCGAGGCCCAGTTCAGAAAGTTGCAACCAATGCATCAGTCGAGTCGGAAAATCTAAAGCACCCAAGTTGCAGAGAAGGGTTGCTCTTGGGTGTCACCGTGGATCCTTCACAATCCAAACATCTAAAATTGGGAATAAGAGTTCAGGTCAAGAAAAAGACCTATTTCAAGAAGGCTCTAGTCGACTCTGGGGCTACCGGAAACTTTGTTGACGCCCACTTGGTTCGTGCATGGGGGATCCCATGTATTGAAAAGAAGACCCCAGAAACCATCCAGGCAGTTGATGGAAAACTCTTGACTGGAGGTCTGATAACTCTTCAGACTGTCCCCTTGACAATAATTTGTGAAGGTAAAAATCAAAGAAAGAAACATAAAGAGGAACTCATCCTTGACGTGATCCATGCTCCCCAGTATGGGATCATCCTTGGCTTGCCATGGTTAACTCATCACAATCCAGAGATTAATTGGGCAGAACGAAAGATCGTGTTCTCATCAGTGCTATGTAAAGAACATTGTCTCCAAAGGACTCAAGAATCGGAAGTTCGCCATTCTTACATAGCTACCGCCGCAGAGAAAGAAGTTCAGTTGCCCAAACAGAATTCGTCTTATGAAGATGTATTTGATGAGAAGGAAGCAGAGAACTTACCTCCTCATAGATCTTATGACTGTCAAATTGATCTAGTCCCAGGGGGGATACTTCCCAACTGTCGTGTGTGTCAGAACATGAAAATCAACATTTATGAAAATACTTGGATCAATTCTTAGAGAATGGTTTCATCCGCCCTTCTAAATCTCCCACAGCTTCTCCTTTGTTTTTTGTTCCAAAAGCGAACGGAGAGCTTTGAACTTGTATCGACTATAGGGGCTTGAATAAAATCACCATCAAGAACAAATATCCTTTGCCTCTAATTCTGGTCTTAATGGAACAAGTAAAGAAAGCAAAAATCTACACGAAGCTTGATCTTCGAGGTGCTTACCATTTGGTCAGAATGAGAGAGGGTGACGAATGGAAAACTGCATTCAAAACAAGATATGGCCTTTTTGAATACACCGTCATGCCTTTTGGTCTGTGCACTGCTCCAGCAGCATTTCAATTTTTCTTAAATGACGTTCTTAGAGAGTACCTCAATATCTTTGCCATAGTTTACATTGATGACATTTTGATCTACTCAGACAATGAGAATGAACATGTTCAACATGTCAAGAACATTTTGGCAGCCCTTCGTAAACACCATTTATATTGCAAGCTAACCAAGTGTGAGTTTCATGTTACCACAGTTGAGTTTTTAGGGGTTATCCTTACCCCTCAAGGTATGGTGATGGCAGAAAGGAAAGTAAAAGCCGTATCTGAATGGCCCATCCCAAAGACTGTTTGTGATGTACAATGTTTCCTGGGCTTTGCAAATTTTTACTGGAGGTTCATCTATCATTTCTCCCAGACAGTGGTTCCAATTACTAAGTTAAAAAGAAAGAAAGAAAAATTTGTATGGTCCCCAGAAGCACACCAAGCCTTTTCAACTTTGAAAGAAGCTTTCTCCACTGCCCCAGTCTTGGCTCATCCAGATGTGGATCGACCATTCATAGTGGAAGATGATGCTTCAGATGTGGCGATAGGAGCAGTCTTGTCACAACGAAACAAAGACACTGGTCAGCTTCATCCTGTAGCTTACATGTCTCGGAAGTTGAACGAAGCCGAACAGAACTATGTCATTGCTGAAAAAGAGCTTCTGGCGATTTGTGACGCCTTTAAAGAATGGAGACATCATTTGTTGGGAGTTAAATATACTGTCACAGTATATACTGGTCATCGCAATCTTCAATTCATGAGTTCTGCCAGACTTTTGACTGCTCAGCAATTACGCTGGATGCTGTTTTTTGCCGAGTTTGATTTTGTGGTAACCTTCCGGCCTGGTAAAGATAATAGCAAAGCTGATGCCTTGTCCCGCCAAGAGTCTACCACATTGCCTGCAGTTCAAACCTCCAGAGCTATCATTGCTCCTGACAAGGTCCTATGTATCATAAAAACAGAAGATTTCTTTGAAGACATCCGCAATTCATTTACTGTTGAAAAATGGCAGGCGTGGGCCCAAGCAGATCCGAAAAGATCAATCAAGCAAGGATTACCCTTTCACGATGCTCGTTTGTTCGTGCCCACTACCAAACTTCGCAAGATAGTGTTTCATTGGTTGCATGTTATACCTACAGCAGGTCACCCTGTTACTCCTAAAACTCTTGAATTAATCCAACGCTATTTTTGGTGGCCTACCTTAACAAAGGATGTAAAAACAATGGTAAACAACTGCGAAGTCTGTGCTCGCACTAAAACAAGTCATTCAAAACCGAAAGGGTTGTTACACCAACTCCCAACCCCAAGACGTCCGTGGGAACACATCTCTTTAGACTTTATTACAGGTCTGCCAGTGGTTCAACAGCATTCATTAATTCTGGTGGTAGTAGATAGTCTCACGAAATATGGACATTTCATTGCCTGTAAGAAATTACCCACCTCTAGTGAACTGGCAACTATCTTACTGAATAGAGTGGTTCGTTATCATGGACTGCCAAAAGTGATCCTCTACGATCGAGGATCGCAATTTGCCTCCAGCTTCTGGAAGACATGGTGTAAAACACTCCAAGTGACATCTACCCTATCTACTAGCCACCATCCTCAAACAGATGGTCAAACGGAGAGACTAAATCAGACTTTGAAGCAATACCTACGTGCTTACGCTGAAAAAGCACTAAATTCATGGACATCAATGCTCTGGTTAGCTGAGTTAGCCTACAACAACTCTTTCCACACTTCTACTGGCGTTACACCCTTCTTTGGTTTGTTTGGCTATCATCCTGACACCTTGCCCATCTCAATTCCTCAAGAAAGTTCTCTCACTCCAGCTGTGTCAGAAATCATTCAACATTTGCATCAAACTCAGAAATCGATTCAACAACATTTAGAAAAAGCCCCAAAAAAATACAAAAAGCATTATGACAAGAAACATTGTGAGGGACTGCAGTATCAATCTGGTGACAAAGTGTGGCTTTCCACAAAACATATAGACTTCAAGAAGAAGCACATGTTCAACCCCAAATTTATAGGTCCTTACACTGTTCTTCAGCAAATCAATCCTGTGACCTATAAACTACAATTGCCAAAATCATTACGGATTCATCCAGTGTTCCATACTTCCCTCTTAAAAAGGGCAGTCCAAAAGGTCCACCCTCGTCCAGCTCCTGTTCTAGTACAGGGGGAAGAAGAATATGAAGTCAAGAAAGTGTTGGACTCTAAACTGAGAGGGCGTAACCTATGGTACTTAATCTCATGGAAAGGTTATGGCCCTGAAAGTAATTCATGGGTTTCCGCATCTGATGTTCATGCTCCAGTACTTGTGAGACGCTTTCACCGTCTCAATCCAGATAAACCAGGCCCTAGAGCACGCCTGGGAGTGGGGAGTACTGTCAACACCAGGACAGTGCGCGCTCTACGGGCATCTAGAATGCAAAAACCCAACACTCGCAAGATAATGTAATTTATGCATTGTGATGATATGTTATTGTTTTACCTTTTGCATTGCAGAATTCCATCCAAAAGATTCATTTTTAAGGTGCTTATAAATACTGTACATTTGCAATGTATTGCTCTAGACATTCAGAGTGAGTTAGGGTGTGGCAGGGTGTGGTCCCTTTCCAGGGCCTTTCAGAGACTTTCCCTGCAACATGCCTGGGCGTGGTTCTAGGCGGGGCCAAGACTCTATAAAAGAGAGTCAGCCCAAATCCCAGTGCTCACTATTCAGAGGTCCTGGTGCAGAGCAGCAGCTTCTTCCTGAGCTCCTGTCCCGGCGGCCTATTTGGATTTTCCAGTCTTCTGCACTCATCTCTCATTGGTGATCACTGTTTCCAGGCGGTAAGACGGTGTTTGGACATTTCCCAACACCGTAATTGAGAATTTTCATATTCTTGATTTTAATTCTTAAATGAATAACAGATTACTTGTGCGCTACCATTTCTTGGCATTTGCATGGTGGCATTTGAATCGACAAGACGCGCGATTCTTTCCCTGAGTGCTTTTCATGTTGTTCATTGTGCGCTACCATTTCTTGATATTTGTATGGTGGCATTTGAATCGGCAAGACGCGCAATTCTTTCCTCGTGTATAAATAATGTAAATTACTGTGCGCTACTATTCTAAGACATTTTCTTGGTAGCATTTCAAGTTGACACGTTGCGTGATTTATTCCTTGAATCTACGTTGTGTGATTTCATGGTGCACAATCCTTTATGGTGTTTAATACTCATATAAAAATCTGCAATGTGCGCAATTCACTTCCCAATGTTTTTTCTGAGATGAACACAACAATACCAGAATTCTAGATGTAATGCTGTGTGTTCCTGATATGTATTCTTAAAAGGAGATTCATATGGTTGTTTAGAAATTGCTCAGAGTGTTTCCTGATTCTCATGCTAAAGAAAGTACTCGAATCTAAAAATCCTATTTAACTTTTCCTGTTTCCTCCTCAGGTATTCGGTCATCTAAAGCCTAGTCAGTTTTAAGACTATTCTAGGGTTGTTCATGTTTTTTGGAAAAGACGACGCTTAGAGTTGTAGCATGGTACTGAATTCATGAGCTGTAATTTTGATGTTGTGTTTTAACCTTTTGCTTCCTACAGGTCTCCTTCCCAGCTGTTCCCGTCCTAATCCCCTTTTCCCCACTTGGACTCTCTTAGACTCTGTGATAAATCTAATCAGAGTATTGGACCTGTCTTGTGGTGGAAGTGTTGGGAACGTGCACAGACCCCGAGGATCTGGTGACTCTGACACTAATGCGGAGGATCGTGGACAGGGTGAATGCCATGGGACAGCATCCATGAACAAGGGACGACATCAGGAAGAAGTGGAATGACCTACGGGGGGAGGAACGTTCCATAGCAGCAAGGCGTCAGCTCACCGTCCGGATGACTGGCGGTGGACCCCCCCCTACTCCCCCACAGCTGACAGCATGGGAGGAGCAAGTCTTGGCAATATCGCATCCTGAGGGACTCACTGGAGTTCCCAGAGGACTGGACACTGGTGAGTCAATTTTACTACCTATCCGCCCATACCTGCATGCCACGACCACCACCCCTCACCCTGATACCCATCACTCCAGTCCATCCCACACAGTGCACCACCACAATTACCTAACCTAAATGCCAAACCCTGCATCACCACCCACCACCAATACATGCACAGCATGGAGAAATAACAATCCCACAATACATCACCATACGCAAACAAAGGTGGCAGGGCTACAGTGATAATATCGGGGAAGCTAGGGATGCAGAATATGTTACAGACATGTACCATAACACCAATTACATCCCCACAGGTGCCCCAGCCAATCTCAGCGGCAAGGAGGTGCCCCGGCTAACCAGTCCCTCACCAGAAGATGCCTGCAGTGATGACAGCAACTCTGGAGTTCTTGATCTGGTTGAACTCCCTGCCCCATCAGGTACCACTGGTTAGTCGGATACCCCAGCCCACACCCTGTCCACCACAGAGCCTCCCCCCTCAGTATCCAACACCACAGCAGCCACCCAACATCCCCAGACTTCTGTCCCCAGGACACGTCAATCAGCAGTGTGCCCACCTTTACAGGGACCCCAGTCCACACGTCACAAGTAAGACAATGAGGGTCCTGGGGTCAGTGACAGTGGGCACACCATTCAGGGGACACAGGCACAGGGGGCTAGTGACACTCGGAGGACAGCTGTGCACCAGGGAGAGGACAGGCCCAGGGAACCGACTATCCAGGAGGCACACACCAATGTCCTGGGGGCTTACCAACAATCCAGGGACAAGATGGGTCAGGTGATAGACATCATGCAGGGGAACCACCAGGAGATCAAGAAAGAATTGCAGGCCCTCAACACCCCCATGGTCTCCATAGTAGGGCTGCTGGTTGATATGGCCATCATCATGAGGGAGTACACATCACACCATCGGGCCCCTTCCACTAGCCAGGCAACTGACCAGCCATCCACCTCCTCTGCAACTAGTGGACAAGAGGCCTTGCAACAGGACCCACAGGCCACCATCACCCCTCCCCCTGCAGAAGGTGAACCACCCCACAAACATTACCTGCTACCCGAACAGAAACCAGAGACACTTGCCACGACCAAGACCACCGCCAGGAAATGAGCCCCTCCTGAATGTCCTCCTTGTGTGCTACTGTGTCACCTTGTCCACTTTAAACTGCCATTGCCTCCCCTACCTATGGCCCCTTGGACATTAGACCTGTGCTACAGACAGACTGGACCACCACCCTGCACTATTCCCAAGCATCACCTCGCTCTATTGCACTCCCATTGTAGAATACATTTTAATAAGCACCCGTGGACACAACTTGTGTAATAGT
Source organism: Pleurodeles waltl (assembly GCF_031143425.1). Classification (NCBI taxonomy): domain Eukaryota; kingdom Metazoa; phylum Chordata; class Amphibia; order Caudata; family Salamandridae; genus Pleurodeles; species Pleurodeles waltl. The sequence continues at coordinate 951,505,262 of NC_090445.1, forward strand.
GCTTTATCTACAGGTAATGCACAATGTATAGAACTGTAATGAACTACATGATCCTGTGTAAATGTCCAGTTACATGTTGACCCATCCAACAAATGTGTCTCAGCAATCACAGCAGTACACTCTTAGGACAACACCAACATCTACAATAAGGGAAGATATAGGTGACAGTCAGGTGGGATGCAAAGGGAATGACTGGCATCATGCTGCAGTTACACAGTACAACAGTAAAATGTCACATTGCTTAGTTCAACAGTCTTTCCTGAGTGTCATTGGAAGTACTGCTGGATCAAATGTGACCTGTTGTCCACATCATCCTCCTCTTCCTCTTCCTTCGCCTCACTGTCATCAATGTTCACTGCTCCCACAGCTGCATTGTCACCCCCAGCTCCTGAGGACAGAGTACATGCCATCTGAGGGCTAAATTGTGCAACATGCAGCGCACAACAATTCTGCAGTCCTTCTCAAGGGAGTAGCATAGGGATCCATCTGTCGAATGGAGGCACCTGAAGCGAGCGTTCAGGAGACTGAAGGTCCTTCCTTCAATCCTCCTGGTACACCCATGTGCATCATTGCACCTATTTTCAGCCTTTGGTCTTGTATTCCTATCAGGGGCCATGAGTCAGGGCAGGTTTGGGTAGCCGGAATCACCTGCAAGAAGTAAGGGACACACATTAGCCCTGCACAATGGCATGGGCCATGACTCCTGAAGGCAACCATTCACAAATATTGGGTGGGGACACAGGCTCACCTATTAGCCACACTCTGTGCCTCTGTAGTTGTACAATTAGCTGTGGGACACTGCTATTCCTCAGGACAAAGGCATCATGCACCGACCCTGGATACTTGGCAGTGACGTGGGAGATGTACTGGTCAGGCAGGCACACCATCTGGACATGGAGTGAATGGAAACTCTTCCGATTCCTGTACACCTGTTCATTGGCCCTGGGGGAGGACTCAAGCAATATGGGTCCAGTCGATGGCCCCAATAACATGATGTATATGTCCTGTTGCATAGAATCCAGCCTTCCAGTGGGTAAATCATCTACCTGGGGGAATGTTATGTTGCTGCACATGTATTCGAGCAAGGCAGACAAAACCCTTGAAAGCACAATAGAGAACATTGGCTGTGACATCCCTGCAGCCAAGCCCACTGTCACCTGGTAAGAGCCTATTGCCAGGAAATGGAGCACTGAGAGTACCTGCACAAGATGGGGATTGCTGTGGTGCTACGAATAGCAGGTAGCAGATCAGGTTCCAATTGTGCACACAGCTCTGTGACTGTGGTCCTGTCCAGACGATAGGTGAGTATGATGTGCAGGTTCTCCTGTGTAGCCAAGTCCACAAGGGGTCTGTACACGGGTGCTTGTCTCCTCCTATTACTCTGCAGTGGCTGGTACCTAAGGGACCCAAATGTGGAAAAGGAGTGGCAACAGGAACCATGAACACACTACAGCACTGTAGACAGAGCATGTTTGTATGCTGGACACTGGAACTGTGTAGGTGAGCACATTCGACTACAATGACGCACTTATTAATCTGTACATGTGCACCAAAATTAGAAAATGACACCTGTCTGACCAATGTTGATCAACGCCGGCAGTGACGGTGTTCACTGTTCAACATGACCACCATTTCCTTTCTAACACTTCACTTGATTCCTGGCTTTCCACATAATGACATCTCCACTGCGTGTGCTGCTGTGACCTGTGTCTGGAACCTGCCAAGACTCGTGCTACAGGGGAAAGGGCCCCAGTCTTCACGTCGGATGAGTTCGAGTGCCTCGTGGATGGGGTCCTACCCCAGTATGGTCAGTTGTATGGGCCACCGGACCAACAGGTGAGTACACCATGGGTATTTTGCATGCCACATGACTACATGGAGATGTGTGTGTATGCTGGCAGTGTGTCAGGTGGGAGGGTATGGCTGGTGGCAACATCAATGCAAGAGTATGGGTCATGTGTGTGCCTGATGAGGGGAAATGCTTTTTTTGGGCCATATGTAACAGGCTGGATTGTCAGGTTCATGGTGTACCGCCCTCTGTGTTTCCTCTGCAGGTCAGCACCCATCAGAAGAAGGGATTGTAGTGTGCCATCGGCAAGGACATGCGGACCCTGGGGGTCTATAGCAGGCAGAGCACCCACTTCAGGAAACGGTGGGAGGACCTGAGATGTTGGGCCCAGACGACCGCTGGGGATGTCCTCCCAACAAGGGAGAGGTGCCTGTCAGCACCTGACCTCCTGATGCCTTACATACTGGCAATGGCTTACCCAGAGCTGGATGGGAAATTGAGGGCATCACAGCAGCCACAAGGGGGTGAGTACAGTGTGTCTACGTCAACCATCTCTGTTGCCTGGCATGGGATTTGGGTGCAGGGTACTGCAGTGGATGCCCCAATATGCCAGTTCAGCAATTACTGCATGGTCCAGCTCAGGATAATAAGGTGTAAAGCATGTACTAGATAGCTAGGTAGGTGGCAACCCATGTCAGGCAGGGCTTAGCTGGTCCCATTTGGTGTGTAGCTGGCAGTATTTGGCTCCTACCTGCTGTGGTACTTAGCCAATGGTATGCCAGTGTGGTCCATGCTGCCCATTCGCAGTCTCAGTGTTTGACAGTGATGTGACTGCCATCAGTGCTGTTCGTGCAGAGATTGACCCTGTGCTCCCTTTCTCTCCCCCCTCCTTCTGTCATCCTGTCCATGTGTGCATTAGCATCATCTGGTGAAGGAGCAAGCGTACCTGTGAGTGAGGGAGTTGCAGCCCACGGGACCCAGGAGGCAGAGTCCACAGACCCCGAGGGGACTGGTGGAACAGAGGGCGAGGGGAGCACCTCGGCGGGGACAGGAGGTGACACCACTGACTCTGATTCGTCCTCCGATGGGGGCGCCCTGGTGGTGGCAGACCCCTCTGGGACCAAACCAGCTACAGGTTCTACTGCCAGCCCCTGTACTAGCACCACCCTCTGAGTAGCCCCCCCATTGATTTGCCCGTGCCCATTCACCCAGGAGGGTGGGCATCTCCTTCGCCCCTGGCACCTCAGGCCCTGCCCCAGTCAGCCCTGCTACCCTCAGTAAGGAGACTATTAAACTTGTGAGATCCATCTCTGTAGGGCAGTCAACCATTGCGAATGCCATCCAGGGGCTGGCATCCGAAATGCAGCAATGCAATGCCTTCCTGGAGGGTATCCACAGTGGGTTGGCGCCCTATAGAAATTGTTTCAGGGACCTCTTCACTGACGGCAGCTAGTGTCCCTGTTTCATCCATCCCCCTCCAACTACCACTACCCAGTCCCAGTCTCCTCATAACAACCCATCCCACGCACACATTCAGACAAGCATGCACCCAAAACAACACACAAGACTTGCACAGACAAACACAAGCAGCACACAAAAACTCACACAGCCAACCGACAGATGCACACACAACATCAACCGCTGCCTCCACTGTCTCCCCCTCCTCGCCACCACCACCTCATGCAGCACACCCACCTCACTTGCAGACACCACCACAACATCCATCTACAGGTCATGTTTGTCCTCCCCACCCTGTCTGCCCCCCTCCAGTAACACACAACCGCTCGCACTCAGACCCCTAACAGCGATCCACCTCACACATGCACGCTGTCTATGCACCTGCACCCAAGTCCAGCACTGCTCCTACAACCACTTCCTCTACCTCCACTACCATCTCTCCTCCCACATCCCACCCCATTGGTCCTCAAAAGCTTTTTCTTGCCCGCCTTGACCTCTTCTCTTCTCCTCTCCCCCTGCCTGTAAGAGGAAGATCACACCACCTCAGGACAGAACCTAAAGCACCCAGTCCGACACAGCTCCACTCCCAAAGTCTCCAGCTGCCACTGACGGGCACATGAGTGAACAGCTGGACACCCGCAACATGGACACTCCTCCCCTGCCAAACAGAGAGCTAAAGTGCCCCCCCTCCAAAACAGACTGGCAAGACCATGGGACCACCTCCAAAACCAAGGGCCAAGGAGACCCCAACAAAGTCCTTGCCCGAGGAGGCCCCCCAGAAAAGGAAAGACCAAAGAGGCCCCCCAAACATCCAAGGCCAAGATGCTCCCCTAGAAATCAAAGGACAAGGAGGCCCCCAAGAAATCAAAGGCTAAGGAGGCCCCCTGAACATCCAACGCAAACGAGGCCCCCCATAACTCCTAGCCCAAGGAGGCACCCCAGACCTCCAAGCCCAAGGGGACCACCAGAAATCCTTGGACAAGGAGGCCCCCCAGAAATCCCTGGACAAGAAGGCCACACAGAAATACCTGGACCAGGAGGCCCACAATATAGTGGCCATTGAGCAGCATCTGGAACCAGAGGCCAAGGGGCAGCATCCAGAACCAGAGGCTAAGAGGCAGCATCAATAACCAGTGGGCAGCCAGCCCCCTCCTCGTCCCGTGGGCAGCCAGCCCCCTCTTCATCCTGTGGGCAGGAAGCCTCATCCAGAAGCGGTGGGCAACCAGCCCCTCATCATCCTGTGGACATGAATCCCCCCCTCATCCTGTGGGCAGAAAGCCCCCTCCATAACCAGGGGGCAGCCAGCCCTCTCCTCATCCTGTGGGCAGCCAGCCCCTCTAGAACCAGTGGGCTAGGAACCCCCTCAAAATGAGTTGCAACCCCCACCCACCCCACCTCCCTGCCCCCGAGGTGCCTGCACATTTCCAACATGATGCCCCTGAACAGTGGAGTCACAAAGTTGTGAGGAGTGAAGTTGGAGCTTGGACTTGGCCCTGTGGGCATTAGTGACTTTGAACTGGCCTTTGGGCCTGCATTTATTTATTTATGCAGTTGTGTATGTTTTTGCATTTTACATATTCATACATAAGGAAAACAGTTGCTGGAACTGTGCATGTGTCCTGCTTTTCTTTACTCCGGGGTTCTGTTACTGTTTATTCCTGTTCATGTGTTTCTGGGTGTGTGGTGTGTGTATGGTGTGTGTATGGTGTGTGTGTATGGTGTGTGTGGTGTGCATGTGTGTGTCACTCTCCCCACCCTCTCTCCCACCTTTATGGGCTAGGTGGCTGTACTCACCGCTGCCGTCTTCGTCGGCGTTGGTGCTCCAGGATAGCCATGGCGTGGTACAGCATCGGGAATTCTTGCAGTTCAGGTTCCATGGCAGCCGCGGACTCCTGTGTATCTCTGGAGGTGAGTGTCTCCTTTTATATGATGTGTTTTCACCAGGCCTCCACCAGGCTTTTGGTGTTGTTGCTACCGCCCCGGAAATCGTGGCGGAGTGCTATGTCATAATATGGTGGGGAGATCCTTGTCTTCCGCCTGCCCATAGGTGGCTACTGCTGTATTTGATGTTTGTACCACGCTGGTGGTTGGTGTGGTACATTGGCTGTCTATGGGAGGGATTACCGCCCGCCTGTTGAGAGTGATACCGCCACGTTAACCCTGGTGGTCAGAAGACTGCCAGGGTCATAATGACCACCATAATGATTTGATTTTCTTTTCTTTTAAAGGCTTTTCTAGTAACTATAGTAACACAAAAGGATTGTGGACACAATGCTGAACAATGCAAACATTCACTCCAGTCACAGATCTGGGTTTAATCCATTGTTCTTTTGCTCACCATGCCACCTCAGTTTGGACCTAGCCATATGCAAATCGGTCTTCAACCTATCCCTCATGGGAACAGTTGAGCCCGAACCGCCAAACCAGGTCCTCCCTGAACTGGAAACAAGCATTCTGGGAGCAGTTTCAGGGTATCACCCTTCATCAGCCAGGCTGGCTTGAATCCAGTGGCACAGTGAGCAAGGCACCCACATCTGAGCATACCCTTTCCACTTAGGGCAACTTTAGCAACACAAAAGGATGATGGACAGACTGCTGAACAATACAAACATTCACCCCCAGTCACAGATCTGGGTTTATTCCATCTTTCTTTTGCTCACCATGCCACCCCAGTTTGGACCCTGCCATATGCAAATCAGTCTTGGCCCTCTTCCTCATGTTCTCTAGAAACTATGCAGACACTTTTAGTGGAAAAATAAAAAATCCATTACCTCTCATTTATGAGTAAGGCATTATGCACCATGGAGCACACGTTATTGTGGCAAATTACTGGAGGCATGCTAGCCAGCTCTTCGGGTACTTTGCTACTATCCGCAGCTGGGGAAGCAGTAGCTGACAATTATCCATTTTTAATTCCAATTGTTCTGCTCTTCTCCAAATGCAGTTCACTTAGATTCTATCCTGTCTCAAAAGAGGCAGGTGAATAATAAATAAGATATGTCACATACTTCACATATAAAATGGGGATATATTATCCTATGAAACAAGAAGACGGTGAGGAAAACAATGCACTGCACTGCAGGAAAAGGAAGGGCTATATAGATTGTATTTGCCATGTTTGTCACAGAGTACCCCTCATGACAATCATGAAATCAAATCAGGCACTTTCTAGTCCCACTTTACTCACTGACCTCACCTACCTCACAAATTATTAACACCAAATTAATTTGCTGGGCAGTAAGGAAAGGAAACTTTACTTTCTCTACTGCAGGGTAAGGCATAGGTGTTAGGTGAGTAGGTAGAACTTTTGCTATAGTATAGAGGCGTGTCACTGATCATCTTCTCATCATTTTCCCAAACTTTGGCTTATTCGATCACTGTATAGACAAATGTCTAAAGGGAAAAATCTGAACAGGGGTAACAAAAAACAGTTATTGGAAACCATAAAATATATTTTGGAAAGACTTCACATGGCTATAAAAATGTGTTTACTTGCTTTGGTAGGCTGGAACCAAAGAACGTTAGAAAACATAAATGAGAGAAGTACTAAGAGGTGAATGAGTGGGTGAAGGTAAACATTCCTTGTGTGTTCAGTTTGCAATGCATTGAAAACTTTGTAAATGCTACATTAACTGAAGCAGATACACATTGCATAGCCAACACTGAGTCACAAATTGAACTACATGCTCTTCTGCGATCATGGGTGGTGAAATGCCTCGGGCAGGGAGGGGCTTGATGAATGATGATGGGTGGGATACATATCTGCCTTGATTAACAAATACAGTGAGTTAAGAGATTAGAACACACAATAAAATATCCCCCACTTTGCACCATAGCTTTAATAAAATAACGTAAGTGGAGTAGGTGAGCAGCATGCCATTCTCCAGAAGAGCTCTGTTGTTTATTTATCCTAGCAATTATTCAATCATTCTTTCATTCTTACTATCAAAGTAACCTATAACCACCATGATTTAAGCTTTACTTTCTTTCATCCAGTCTTTCACCAAAGTTCCAATTCCATTTTCCATCCATTCAGCATCCACCCTTTTTCTCAATCATACTTTCACCCATCAATTCATTTAACCAAGAAATGACTATTCCTACGCATCCTTTCACCCACTCACATATTCTTACCTTACACTCATTTCACCCATCCTTTCTTTCAACTTTCCATTTTTTTCTGTTTCCATTAAGCCATCATTTTTTAGCATACATTATGTGATCTTTTGCGGAGTTTCAGATAGAAGAGGGCATAATCCCAACCACTACTGTAACTGGTAACATAAGGGGGTTCACATTCACAATTATGCCATTGTAGCTAGTAAATATAATAGTCATTTTCAATAAGCAAGCAATGTGACTTACCTCACCCATCTCTGCTGCCGCTTCTCCCCATCCAACTGACTCTCATCTTGCAATAACACTTGAGCCGGGGCCAATGGTTGTCGGTATGGCTAGAAAGAATCATTATAGATTTTTTAGATGCCAGATGCACCTCCCCTTAACTGCACTACGTCGCTACAGTTCATTTAGCAATGCAGCATCTTCCACCAAAAATATCACTGAGAGCATTTTGTTGATTCACAATGTTAGAAAAGGTAGTCAACCAAATCAAAAACTTTTCATAAGGTAAGGGCAGAGCTATAGTCTATGATGATGAGAACTCGGAATCATTGAGGCGTAATAAAAGGGTGTAACAATAATGGTTAATGAAAGACAGAAATAAAGATAATGCACTAATAACAGGAATTAAATAAAAATTCGATACAGGAGCTGGAAAAAAAGGAGACAGTATACAAAAATAAGCAAGGCAGAATTAAAGGTAGCATAATAGTAATCAGAGGTAAAAGTCAGGGCAATAATAATAATAAATAATAGGACTTACTGGGATGAGCAGAGCTCTCGGAAGTGGCACTGGTGGTCGGTGCCTTCTCCTCCCATCTTGGCACTGCCCCTCTTCTTGCCCTTGGGTGCTAAGGTGAGAAATAAAGAAGATAAACAAATATATTGGTGGTACAGTTAATCTCCATAAAATTATCATAACAGGCAAATGCAGTAACATGGTGCTTACCTAAATCATATCGCTTATAGTACTAGTATCTACTATTGCTGAGCTGGTTATACTAATAATAAAATCCCTATTCCAAATTTCCTTAACATATACTACATGTTAGAAATGGGGTCTCTAGTTGGCAGTTGGTTTGTACCCTGTCCAAGTAGGGACCCTCACTCAAGTCAGGATAAGGGAGATACCCTCTCAGATAACCACTGCTCAGCCCCTTGGCAGCCTGGTATGAGCAGTCAGACTTATCTCAGAAGCAATGTGTAAAGCATTTGCACATTACACACAGTAATACAGTGAAAACACTACAAAAGGACACCACACCGGTTTTAGGAAAATAGCCAATATTTATCTATATAAAACAAGACCAAATCACAAAAAATCCAACATACGGCAAATAAGAATCACATTTTACAAAAATTACTTAAAAAGACAGTTCCTTGAAGTCCATAGCTCCACCTGGGGCTATCACAGCTTTGTGATCAACAAAACCAACAGTTCAGGCTGGCCGCTGCATTGTAGACCAGCTACGGTGTCCGAAAGACACGCAAACAGTACTTTTGGAATTGCAGGGTGTTGTGATCCTCGCAATGAGATCAGGAGAGCGGCATAGCTGGCATCATGGTGTCAGTTCCGAAGGTCGGTGAGGGGGTCGTCAGGACCTTCAAGTCACACCTGTTACAGATTGAACTCCAGGCTGATGACGTCAGGAGCGCTGGCATGGATGGAGTGAGGCCACAGTACGAAGTGGGACGATGCAACGTGCAGTGCCCACAGGTCACGGCGCAAGCAGCGGCTCGTTGACGGCATCCAGCGATGTCGGTGAGACCAGGGCTGCGGGGTGAAGCGGGGCAGTGCGATGTGCGGTGTCACCAGGCCATGGTGCAGGCAGTGGTTTTGTTGTTGCTGAAGCGCTGTGGGCAGTAGGCCCAAGTCGGCAGTGCGTCACAGGGCAGACTACGAGCAGCATCCACGAGTTGTGGTGCAGACAGGGACATCTGTTGATGGCACTAGAGTCAATGGGGCTGGCGTCTGTAGGCCAAGGCTGAAGTGTGGGACAGGATGTTCCTCACAAGTGGTGTCCACAGGCCACGGTGAAGGCAGCAGCACTGGCGTCAACAGCAGCCTTGATGTCGAAGAATCCCAAGCTGCGGTGTGAGCAAGGTGATGCTGAAGTGCGGGCCCACAGGTCATGGTGTAAGCAGCGACTCGGTGGCAGCATCAGATGAAGGCATCAGTGAGACAATGGCTGTGGTGCTAAGCAGGGCGGTGAGGCTCAGTGCAGCATCCGCAGGTCACATTGCAGGCCATTGGTGTCATTGGCGGTGTCGCAGTGGTTTACCTTCCTGAACAGCACAAAACACACAGTTCCCAGTGCTGTATGCAGATGAAATTGAAGTCTTTGGTGCCCCTGAGACTTCCAAAAGGAGGCAAGCTCTACTCCAAACCCTTGGAGAACTCTCTCAAGCAGGAGACACAGCAAAGTTCACCCTTTGCTCTCTTTTAAGGCACAAGCAGCAACTGCAGGCCAACCCAGCAAAGCAATACATCAAAGGGGCAGTACTCCTCCTCCAGCTCTTCAGCTCTTCTTCTTGGCAGAGGTTCCATTTGATCCAGAAAGATGCTAAAATTCTGGGGTTTTGGGTCCAATACTGATACCCCTTTCTGCCTTTGAAGTAGACATTCCTAAAAGGAAAGTCTCTGTTGTTCGCAAGATCCTGCCTTGCCCAGGCCTGGCCCCAGACACACTCCAAGGGTGGAGACTGCATTGTGTGAGAGCAGACACAGCCCTTTCAGGTGTAAGTGACCACTTCTCCCTCAACACAAGCAGGCAGAGGCACAGAATGGTTTAAGCAAGAAAACGCCCACTTTCTAAAAGTGACATTTTCAAACAATTTAAAAAACAACTTCACGGAAAGATGTCTATCTGCTCCCAAAGGGAAACTATACTTTAAGGATAATTAAAGGCAGCCCCCATGTTAACTTATGAGAGAGATAGGCCTTGCAACAGTGAAAAACAAATTTGGCAGTATTTCACTGTTAGGACAAGTAAAACCCAACAGTAACATACACTCCACCCTGCCCTTGGGGCTATGTAGGGCCTACCCTAGGGGTACCCTACATGGAAAGTTTGAGCCTGGCAAGTGGGTACTTTTGCCAGGTCGAACTGGCAGTACAAGACTGCCCACACAGACACTGCAGTGGCAGATCTGAGCCATGTTTACAGGGCTACTTATGTGGGTGGCACAATCAGTACTACAGGCTCACTAGGAGCATTTGATTTACAGGCTCAGGCACCTCTAGTGCACTTTACTAGGGACTTACTAGTAAATCAAATATGCCAATCACAGATAAACAATCACCAATACAATTTACATAGGGAGCACTTACACTTTAGCACTGACCAGCAGTAGTAAAGTGAGCAGAGACAATAAACCAGCAAAAACAGAGTCCAGCATACCATAAAAACAGGAGGTCAGAAGGCAAAAAGAAAGGACAAACATGCCAAAAGATGCCAGGTCTAACACTACATTTGGAACTAATGTATTGCAATGGATAATCTTTGATTCTATTCTCATTTCTCAACCCCCTTGATGGACCAACTCAGTCTCTCTTTTCTGCAATGCATAGCTGCACACTAGTACTACACAGTGTAAAACTGCTTGGGACTATACAAGCTACATAGATTAAAGTCACAGAGAACGCTAACTCACTGACATCACTTATTCACTATGGTAACAGGAAGTGAGAGGAGTCTGCATTGCAATGGCTTCTTAAATAATCAGCCAAAGCAAGCGAAAAAAAGTACGAATAGATAGCACCAAGCACCTGCCTGGCTCAAACTGGAACACATAATAGCATTCTTAAAGTAAACTAAACGTAACTTACCTCTGAGGTGTGAGCAGTAAGCTATTCAGAAAAAAATTACCATTGTAGAACATAAACACAACAAATAATAAAATGAATACTCACTGAGCCCTGGAATCTCGATGTCTAGCAGGTCGAGCAGGTCCCGCTTGAGGTCAAGGATATCCACCCAGCGGTGCATCTCCTGCTGCCTGGTGTGCTGGACCTAGCTGGTGTGCTGCACATACCTGTGCACCCTCCCCCAACGCAACTGATGTTCCTGCAAGGGGTACCCACTGCCAGGCCTGCTACCTGCTGTCAACATGGAGGGGAGATGGTGCTACACATAAAAAACAGTGCTGCCACCTTTGCTTCACAAAGGATGGGCCAGGGCTGCACCCCTGGTGGCACCACTGACCAAAATAGTTCCACAGCCATGAACAGACTGAAAAACAAGATGGCTGTGCCCTTGCAAATCATGTAGTGCTGTTTGCTTGTGATTTTGAACACGAGAATGTACTTCACTTTGCATTGGACAGAAAAAGCAACTGAAAAGGGTGCAATGGGAAACTCCGCTTACCTGCTGAATCTTCGTATTGTGCAGAGTTTTTTTACCACTTCACGGATGTCAGCAAAGTGGGACTCGGTGAGCTCCGCCCACCCCTATTTTTTTTTTAGAGCACTAACCGTAAAATTCTATGGGAAAAGACTTCCTCATTTTCATCATTTCTAAATGAAAAGCCTTAGGATTCAATGTTTTGGTTACATCAAGATGAATTTAGGAGTGCCATACTTTTGTGCTTGATACAGAGCGTTAGAGATCTAGTTGTTCATTAGAACACTATGGGGAGGCAGAGGGTAAGGGCATGGACGTAGACAATATAGGGGAGAAAGGAGGGTACAGAGGCAGCAATGCTGAGCAGGCGGTAGAGGCAGTGGTAGCACAATGGGCCATGGAGGGCAGAGTAAATGGGGGCAGAGGTTGCAAATCAAACTAGCAGGACAGGCAAGAGAAACTGTAGTATCACAGTGGATCATTGAGGGCAGAAAGGAGAGACAGTGGCAGTACAACAATACATGCCAACAGACCCAATTCAGGCAGGCGATTCATTATTTGTTTAATTCCAAAAGGCTTTATGTAGCTATCTCCCCACTAAACCTCTTCTTTTTCAATTTATGTCAAGGGGGAAAATTGTTTCCCTGATTTTTTTTTCAGAAGCTCCCTCTTACCAAGTTTGATATGTTGGCCTTTATGGAACAATGGAAAATGGAGGGCAGAATGGAAGGGGTAGGGATATGGGCTCGGACAATAAAGGGAGGTTGCAGGGGCACCATACTGACCTTATAGGGCAAGCACCAGGGGTTGTGGCAGGACAATACATCATACAGGGCAAGCGGGAGGGTAGTGCAGCACAACAGACAATGGAATGAAATAGGGAGAGCACAAGGCCATGCACACAAACAATAGAGGGAAGCTGAATGTATTAGAAAGGCATGGGGTCATTGGAGTACAACAGACCATGGAGGGCAGAAGCAATTGAGCAGGTGCATGCCAAGGGATCATGGAAGGCATGAGGGAGGGAATAGGGGCTCACACATGGGCAACAGAGAGCAGGGGCAAGAGGCTGTTGAGGGAGCAGCAAGCTAACCATGTAGGATAGGCAGTATGAGCAATGGAAGCACAACACAGCACGAAGGACAACAGAGAGCCTATTAGGACATTTATACGGACAACAGAAGGAAGATCGGAGGGGGTCTGGGGTAGTAAACTGACCACACAGGGTTGGTTGCATGACAGCAGGAGTGTTAGTGGCAGCACAATGACATTGTAGGCAACAGGGAGGGGAAAGTCCCATGCACAAAGGACCATGGAGTGCAGAAGCGAGGGTTAATGGCTGGGAACAGACAACGGGTGCAGGGAATGGAGTAGGGGCTTTATAACAGACCATACAGGGTGGGCAGGAGGAGCTGTCATCACACAACAAAGCATGTAGGGCAGAAGTGAGTGGCAGCAAAATGGACCATGAAGGGCAGGGTATGGGGCAGGCAAAGGCAGGAGGCATCTGACCATGCTCGGCAGGCACAAGGGACAGTGAAGCTCAAATGAATACTCAGAGTAGACAGGAGGGGCAGTTGCAGCTGCATGGAACATGGTGGGCAAAAGGAAGGGAGCAATGGCACGCACACTGGAGGAAGGCGGAAGCAGGTTAGGGGCCAGCAAGCTAAGCACAGAGGCTGAGCAGGAGGGCAGTGACATGACCATGGATCTGGACAATGGAGGGCAGAAGGAGTATGCTATGACAGCAAGATATAAGGAAGGCAGTGGCAGCACATCCGACCATGAGACTCTCCTGATTGTCCCCCTTGTGTCCCACTCAGTCACCTTGTCCACCTTGAACTGACATTGCTCCCCTTCCTATGGCCCCTTGGACACTACACATGTGCTACAAACAGACTGGAACAATACCCCAGACTTTCCTCCATCATCAACCCATTCCATTGCACTTTCCCCTCAATTTCTTAGCAGTACAATAAACACCCTTGGAAAAAAACTCGACTACTAGTATTTCATGTATTCAAATTTGTATTGATGGAAACAGCTACATCCATTGCAAATGAACTGTACGTAGTGAGAGCATAGAAATAATGACCTGTAGCTGGCTGTTGTGATCACATCAGGACATTATTGTCATATCACCAACATCTGTCAAATGCTAATCCATAGGTGACAGTAAGCAGATGTAAAAAGTGGGTAATGCCATCATGCCGTAGCCACACAGAATACACCAATAGCCATAGAAATTTGAAGTTGCACTGTCTCACCTGTGTGTCATTGGAAGTACTGACGGATAACTGATGTTCTGTTGTCCACATCCTCATCCTCTGCCTTCTCGTCCTCACTGTCCTCAGGGTCCACTGCTGCCACAGGGGCATCTCCAGTCTCCTCCTCCTGCAGAAAAGGTACATGGCATCTGAGGGCCAGGGTTGTGCAACATGCAGCATGCCACTACTATCTCGCAGACCTTCTCGGGCGAGTAGCACAGGGATCCACCTGTCAGATGGAGGCACCTGAACCTGGCCTTCAGGAGGCCGAAGGCCCTCTCAATGATCCCTCTGGTTTACCCATGTGCCATGTTCAGCCCTTGTCCTGGAATTACTCACAGGGGTCAGCAGCCACGATAGGTTTGGGTGGCCAGAGTCAGCTGCCGGTACTTGAGAGACAACATTTAGCCACACACAATCCTATTAGGTTAACATCAGAGGAATACACTAACATACACCGGATGGGGACCAGGGATCACCTATAAGCCAAACCCTGTACCTCTGTAGTTGGCCCATCACATTTGGGATGCTGCTATTCCTCAGTACAAATGCATCATGCACCGACCCAGGATTTTTAGCATTGACATGGGAGATGTACTGGTCCCCCAGGCACACCATCTGCACATTCATGGAGTGGAAACTTTTACGATTCCAGTACACCTGCCATTCTGGCTGGGTGGACGAAACGTAATATGTCTCCATTCAATCGCGCCAATAATATTGGGGATATGCCCTATTGCACAGAATCCGGCCTTAGCTGTGGCCAAATCTTCCACCTGGGGGAAAGCAATGTAGCTGCACATGTGTTTTACCAGGGTAGACAAGACTCTTGCCACCACGATTGAGAACATTGGCTGTGACATTCCTGCTGCCAAGCCCACTGTCACTTGGAACAAACTAATTGCCAGGAAATGGAGCACTGATAGAGCTTGCACAAGAGAGGGGATCGCAGTGGGATGACGGATAGCTGATAGCAGGTCAGGCACCAACTGGGCCCACAGCTCTTTGATTGTGATCCTGCCCAGTCTATAGGTGAGTATAATGGGCCTGTCTCCTAGTGTAGCTAAGTCCTCCAGGGGTCTGTACATGGGGGTATGTTTCAATCTCCTATTCATATGCAGCAGTAGGTATCTAAGGGGCACAAGAGTGAGTAGGCTGTTACAATTTGAACAACTAAACCACAACAGCAGTCCAGATTGTGCAATTACGTATTGGGACACTGTAAATTTCTACGTATGTGCCTATTTATCCTGTGAGGCAGGAATTATCGATAGGCCTGTTCACCCCCCCTGAAATGACGACCACCTGTCCTGTGTGGAGGGACAGATTGAAGGGAGGTAATTCCGCTGACGTTGGGCATCGTGGCAGTAAGCGGTCGTGAACCGCCGTGCAATTCCTCATTGGATAATATTGGGACCTATGGAGTACAGTGGCCAATGAGGATCTAAGCAGGTGTTGAGGGTGTACACTATCGTGGACGTGAGCACCATTTTCTAAATCATTATTCACTTGTTTCCTGACTTCAACAGGAGAAGACCTACACTGCATGTGCTGTGACATGTGTCTGCAACCAGCCATGGCCCGTGTGACCGGGGAAAGGGCCCCAGCCTTCACTTCAGAGGTGACGGAACGACTGGTGGATGGGGTCCTACTCCAGTACAGACTGTTGTATGGGACTCCAGACTAACAGGTGAGTACACTGTGGGCACAATGCATGTTGCGTGGATGCATGAGATGTGTGTGAAGGCATTGTGTAATGGGGGGATTATCTGTTGGTAGTGTACATGTTGTGTGCTGGGCAATGTGTGTGCCAATGGTGATGGAAATGGGTATGGTGGGCCATGTGTGTGACAGGCTGGACTGTTAGTTTAATGGTGTTCTGCCATTATTACCTCTGCAGGTCAGTGCCCTTCAAAAGAAGGGAATATGGTGTGTCATCGGCAAAGAGGTGTGGACCCTGGGGGTCTATAGCAGGCGGGGCACCCACTGTCGGAACGGTGAGAGGATCTGAGATGCTGCGCACAGAAGACTGTGGAGGCCCAGCTGGGGATGGTCTCCTAACAAGGAAGGGGTGCCTGTTGGACCCAGACCCCCCCGATGGCCCGTATACTGGCAGTGGCATACCTTGAGCTGGATGGGAGCTTGAGGGAATCACAGCAGCCACAAGGGGGTGAGTACAGTGGGTATCATTACATGTTTTGGCTGGTGGGGTGGTATCCGGGTGGTGGTTGTGTGTTAGGGTTTGCCCATAAGGCCAGGCCAGACATTGCAGCATGGGCCCTCTGAAGGGTAATAGTTGCATGGCAAATGCAGGTAACCTAGCTTGTTAGTAGTCACTTTCCGGCAGGGCATCGTGGGTCCCAGGTGTGCTGCAGTTGGCGGTGTGTGCTCCTCATCATGCCTTGGTGACTAGCCATATCACTGGTAGTGCACTGCATATTGCATAGGCCTGTTCCCTGTGTGTGAGGGTGCTGTGTATGACAACGGTGGTGTTGATGCAGTCATTGACCCAGTGTATTCTTTGTCTCTCCCTCCCTTTCTTGTTTTGTCATCCTGTCCTTTTGTGCATTAGTATCATCTGGCGGAGGAGCAGGGGCACCAGCAATAGAAGGAGCTGCATCCCACATGACCCTGGAGGCAGAGTCCACTGACGCCGAGGGAACCAGTGCGACAGAGGGAGAGGGGAGCACCACAGCGGAGACTGGAAGAGACAACACAGATTCTGATACTTCCTCTGATGGGAGCTCCCTGGTGGTGGTGGACACCTCTGTGACCACCCCAGCTGCAGGTACAGCCGCCACCCCGTACCAGCACCGCCCTCCCAGTAGCCCCTCAGCGAGTTGCCAGTGCCCCAGGAGGGTGGGCATCTCCTTCGCCCCAGGCACCTCAGGCCCTGCCCCAGTCAGCCCTGCTGCCCTGAATGAGGAGGCTATTGACCTCCTGAGATCCATCTCTGTAGGGCAGTCAACCATTGTGACTGCCATCCAGGAGCTGGCATCCCAGATGCAGCAATGCAAGGCATTCCTGGAGGGCATTCACAGTGGATCTGCGGCCCAACATATATTGATTCAGTCTCTGGCCTCCTCTCTGATGGCAGCCAATGTCCCTGTTTCTACCTTCCCACTCCAACCACCACTTCCCAGCCCCACTCTCCTCAACCCCAACCCATCCCGGGTACACATACAGATGAGCATGCACACAAGGCAACACATAAGAGTGGCACAGGCAAACACAAGAAGCACACTTCATCCTTCAAGCATTCACGCAAACACCATACAGTTGCAGACACGACAACATCCACTGCCTCCACTGTCTCCCCCTCCTCCTCCTCCACCTCCCTACCTCCCAGTCTCATCCACATTCACACCAGCATGCACTACATCTACATCCACTATCAGCATCACCACACCAAGCAGAACACACACCTCACAGGAAAACACCTCCACAACAACCATGCATGCGTCCCCTGTGTACTCTTCCACCGTGTCTGTCCCGCCCTCTCCTAAGGGACACAAATGCAAGCATTCACACACCCAACAGCCACCCACCTCACATTAGCATACAACCCATGCACCTGTACCCAAGTCCAGCGGACGCACACCTCCAACAACCACTCCCTCATCCTCCACTCCCATTACTGCTCCCTCCTCCTGCCCCAACAACCATAAAAAGCTTTTTTTTTCCCAAACTAACCTCTTCCCTCCCCCCGTCCTGCATGTATGGACAGGGTACCAAGGACACAGCCCATCACCTCAGCCAAACAGTCCACTGGGACAGTGGTAGCACCACATACTCATGGTGGTAAGGATACCAGACATACAACGCAGAAGGGGAAGGAGCCAGCACCACCAGAGAAGAAGGGGAAGGGGCCTGCACCACCAGGAAAGACTGTGAAGAGTCCTGCACTACCAGGTAAGAGTGTGAAGATTCTTGCACCACCAGGGAAGAGTGTGAAGCGGTCTGCACTGCCTGTGAAGAATGGGAAGGGGCCTGCACCAGCTGTGAAGATGGGGAAGGAGCCTGCACCACCAGGCAGAGAGGGGAAGAGCCCATCCACTCCTGCCATGAAGGGTAAGGGATCCATGACCCAGGGACAGGATGAGACGAGGCACTCTACGCCAGCGGACGCTGTCAGGCTAACACCGCCAGCACCACTAGCTATCACGGGGCGCACACCGTCAGCTGTGGAATTGCAGCCATCAGGGAGTGCAGGAACTGCCCAAGAGGCTCCTCCAACCACCACTACAGTGCACCATCTGACAGTGCAGAGGCTGCCCAGGAGGTTCCTTCAACCACCAGCACAGTGCAGCCATTGGACAGTGCAGTGGCTGCCAAGGAGGCTCCTCCAACCACCACCACAGTGCAGTCGTCACTGCCAGTGGACGCCATGTAGGTTACACTCCAGGGGCTGCTGTGTAATTTGGCCCCAACCAGAACCAGTGGGCAAGTCACCCACCTGAGAGACGGTGGCCTTGCACTCCCCAGGACAAAGCAATGGGCATGTTGCCCCCTCCAGAACCAGTAGGCAAGTCACCCACTTGAGAGACTGTGGCTTTGTACTCCACAGGACAAAGCAATGGGCATGTTGACCCCCCCAGAACCAGTGGGCAAGTCACCCACTTAAGAGACTGTGGCCTTGCACTCCCTAGGAAAAAGGAATGGGCATTTTTCCCCCCTCCAGAACCAGTGGGCAAGGGCAAGTCACCCACTTGAGAGACTGTGGCCTTGCACTCCCCAGGACAAAGCAATGGGCATGTTTCCCCATCTAGAACCAGTGGGGACATTCCCGTTTCACCTGAGGTGCCCCTCCTGCCCCCCTGAAGTGCCTTCCTACTTGTAAAATGATGCCCCTGCAGTGTTCTCTCCGGATGTGTCAGGAAACATGTTGGGCCTTGGACTGTACCCTGTGGCCTTGTGTGCCCTCAGGACTTTGGACTGGGCATTGGCCCTTTATGGACATTTGTATATATTTGGTTTGCGTGGTGGATTTTGCTATGCTAATACTTTGTCATTAGTCAGCATTATGGTCTGTGTTTTATTATTCTGTGTGTCATGTGCCATTGGTTTACGTCTGCAGCTGGTTGTGTGTATGGTGTGTGTGTCGGTTGGGTGTAGTGTGTGTGTGTGTCCCTCTTGTTTTACACCCACCCTCCCTTGTGTGCTAGGCGGCTGTACTCACCGTCATCATCTTCTTTGGCATTGGTGTTCCAGGTGGAGCATGACGTAGAAGATCATCAGGAAGACTTGCAGTTCGAGTTCCATGGCGGCATGGTTCTTCCCTTTGTCTCCAATGGTGAGTCCTTTCACTTCTGAGCTCTGTTTCCGCCAGGTTTTTGTTGGCATTGGTATCGCCCTGGAAAAGGTGGTGGTTTTGTGTATCATAATATGGTAGGTGGTACTTTGTCTCCCGCCTGGCTGTTGATGGCAATCACCGTGGTGACTGTTGTTTCCCCAGTGGCGGTTGGTGTGGTACATTGGCTGTCTATGGGAGTTATCACTGCCATGGTCATAATTTGACAGTACTGTTGGCGGTATTACCAAGCTTTATAACTCACCGCCAGGGTCGTAATGAGGGCAGTGAAGCTCAAATGAATACTCAGAGTAGACAGGAGGGGCAGTTGCAGCTGCATGGAACATGGTGGGCAAAAGGGAGGGAGCAATGGCACGCACACTGGAGGAAGGCGGAAGCAGGTTAGGGGCCAGCAAGCTAAGCACAGAGGCTGAGCAGGAGGGCAGTGACATGACCATGGATCTGGACAATGGAGGGCAGAAGGAGTATGCTGTGACAGCAAGATATAAGGAAGGCAGTGGCAGCACATCCGACCATGAGACTCTCCTGATTGTCCCCCTTGTGTCCCACTCAGTCACCTTGTCCACCTTGAACTGACATTGCTCCCCTTCCTATGGCCCCTTGGACACTACACATGTGCTACAAACAGACTGGAACAATACCCCAGACTTTCCTCCATCATCAACCCATTCCATTGCACTTTCCCCTCAATTTCTTAGCAGTACAATAAACACCCTTGGAAAAAAACTCGACTACTAGTATTTCACGTATTCAAATTTGTATTGATGGAAACAGCTACATCCATTGCAAATGAACTGTACGTAGTGAGAGCATAGAAATAATGACCTGTAGCTGGCTGTTGTGATCACATCAGGACATTATTGTCATATCACCAACATCTGTCAAATGCTAATCCATAGGTGACAGTAAGCAGATGTAAAAAGTGGGTAATGCCATCATGCCGTAGCCACACAGAATACACCAATAGCCATAGAAATTTGAAGTTGCACTGTCTCACCTGTGTGTCATTGGAAGTACTGACGGATAACTGATGTTCTGTTGTCCACATCCTCATCCTCTGCCTTCTCGTCCTCACTGTCCTCAGGGTCCACTGCTGCCACAGGGGCATCTCCAGTCTCCTCCTCCTGCAGAAAAGGTACATGGCATCTGAGGGCCAGGGTTGTGCAACATGCAGCATGCCACTACTATCTCGCAGACCTTCTCGGGCGAGTAGCACAGGGATCCACCTGTCAGATGGAGGCACCTGAACCTGGCCTTCAGGAGGCCGAAGGCCCTCTCAATGATCCCTCTGGTTTACCCATGTGCCATGTTCAGCCCTTGTCCTGGAATTACTCACAGGGGTCAGCAGCCACGATAGGTTTGGGTGGCCAGAGTCAGCTGCCGGTACTTGAGAGACAACATTTAGCCACACACAATCCTATTAGGTTAACATCAGAGGAATACACTAACATACACCGGATGGGGACCAGGGATCACCTATAAGCCAAACCCTGTACCTCTGTAGTTGGCCCATCACATTTGGGATGCTGCTATTCCTCAGTACAAATGCATCATGCACCGACCCAGGATTTTTAGCATTGACATGGGAGATGTATTGGTCCCCCAGGCACACCATCTGCACATTCATGGAGTGGAAACTTTTACGATTCCAGTACACCTGCCATTCTGGCTGGGTGGATGAAACGTAATATGTCTCCATTCAATCGCGCCAATAATATTGGGGATATGCCCTATTGCACAGAATCCGGCCTTAGCTGTGGCCATATCTTCCACCTGGGGGAAAGCAATGTAGCTGCACATGTGTTTTACCAGGGTAAACAAGACTCTTGCCACCACGATTGAGAACATTGGCTGTGACATTCCTGCTGCCAAGCCCACTGTCACTTGGAACGAACTAATTGCCAGGAAATGGAGCACTGATAGAGCTTGCACAAGAGAGGGGATCGCAGTGGGATGACGGATAGCTGATAGCAGGTCAGGCACCAACTGGGCCCACAGCTCTTTGATTGTGATCCTGCCCAGTCTATAGGTGAGTATAATGGGCCTGTCTCCTAGTGTAGCTAAGTCCTCCAGGGGTCTGTACATGGGGGTATGTTTCAATCTCCTATTCATATGCAGCAGTAGGTATCTAAGGGGCACAAGAGTGAGTAGGCTGTTACAATTTGAACAACTAAACCACAACAGCAGTCCAGATTGTGCAATTACGTATTGGGACACTGTAAATTTCTACGTATGTGCCTATTTATCCTGTGAGGCAGGAATTATCGATAGGCCTGTTCACCCCCCCTGAAATGACGACCACCTGTCCTGTGTGGAGGGACAGATTGAAGGGAGGTAATTCCGCTGACGTTGGGCATCGTGGCAGTAAGCGGTCGTGAACCGCCGTGCAATTCTTCATGGGATAATATTGGGACCTATGGAGTACAGTGGCCAATGAGGATCTAAGCAGGTGTTGAGGGTGTACACTATCGTGGACGTGAGCACCATTTTCTAAATCATTATTCACTTGTTTCCTGACTTCAACAGGAGAAGACCTACACTGCATGTGCTGTGACATGTGTCTGCAACCAGCCATGGCCCGTGTGACCGGGGAAAGGGCCCCAGCCTTCACTTCAGAGGTGACGGAACGACTGGTGGATGGGGTCCTACTCCAGTACAGACTGTTGTATGGGACTCCAGACTAACAGGTGAGTACACTGTGGGCACAATGCATGTTGCGTGGATGCATGAGATGTGTGTGAAGGCATTGTGTAATGGGGGGATTATCTGTTGGTAGTGTACATGTTGTGTGCTGGGCAATGTGTGTGCCAATGGTGATGGAAATGGGTATGGTGGGCCATGTGTGTGACAGGCTGGACTGTTAGTTTAATGGTGTTCTGCCATTATTACCTCTGCAGGTCAGTGCCCTTCAAAAGAAGGGAATATGGTGTGTCATCGGCAAAGAGGTGTGGACCCTGGGGGTCTATAGCAGGCGGGGCACCCACTGTCGGAACGGTGAGAGGATCTGAGATGCTGCGCACAGAAGACTGTGGAGGCCCAGCTGGGGATGGTCTCCTAACAAGGAAGGGATGCCTGTTGGACCCAGACCCCCCCGATGGCCCGTATACTGGCAGTGGCATACCTTGAGCTGGATGGGAGCTTGAGGGAATCACAGCAGCCACAAGGGGGTGAGTACAGTGGGTATCATTACATGTTTTGGCTGGTGGGGTGGTATCCGGGTGGTGGTTGTGTGTTAGTGTTTGCCCATAAGGCCAGGCCAGACATTGCAGCATGGGCCCTCTGAAGGGTAATAGTTGCATGGCAAATGCAGGTAACCTAGCTTGTTAGTAGTCACTTTCCGGCAGGGCATCGTGGGTCCCAGGTGTGCTGCAGTTGGCGGTGTGTGCTCCTCATTATGCCTTGGTGACTAGCCATATCACTGGTAGTGCACTGCATATTGCATAGGCCTGTTCCCTGTGTGTGAGGGTGCTGTGTATGACAACGGTGGTGTTGATGCAGTCATTGACCCAGTGTATTCTTTGTCTCTCCCTCCCTTTCTTGTTTTGTCATCCTGTCCTTTTGTGCATTAGTATCATCTGGCGGAGGAGCAGGGGCACCAGCAATAGAAGGAGCTGCATCCCACATGACCCTGGAGGCAGAGTCCACTGACGCCGAGGGAACCAGTGCGACAGAGGGAGAGGGGAGCACCACAGCGGAGACTGGAAGAGACAACACAGATTCTGATACTTCCTCTGATGGGAGCTCCCTGGTGGTGGTGGACACCTCTGTGACCACCCCAGCTGCAGGTACAGCCGCCACCCCGTACCAGCACCGCCCTCCCAGTAGCCCCTCAGCGAGTTGCCAGTGCCCCAGGAGGGTGGGCATCTCCTTCGCCCCAGGCACCTCAGGCCCTGCCCCAGTCAGCCCTGCTGCCCTGAATGAGGAGGCTATTGACCTCCTGAGATCCATCTCTGTAGGGCAGTCAACCATTGTGACTGCCATCCAGGAGCTGGCATCCCAGATGCAGCAATGCAAGGCATTCCTGGAGGGCATTCACAGTGGATCTGCGGCCCAACATATATTGATTCAGTCTCTGGCCTCCTCTCTGATGGCAGCCAATGTCCCTGTTTCTACCTTCCCACTCCAACCACCACTTCCCAGCCCCACTCTCCTCAACCCCAACCCATCCCGGGTACACATACAGATGAGCATGCACACAAGGCAACACACAAGAGTGGCACAGGCAAACACAAGAAGCACACTTCATCCTTCAAGCATTCACGCAAACACCATACAGTTGCAGACACGACAACATCCACTGCCTCCACTGTCTCCCCCTCCTCCTCCTCCACCTCCCTACCTCCCAGTCTCATCCATATTCACACCAGCATGCACTACATCTACATCCACTATCAGCATCACCACACCAAGCAGAACACACACCTCACAGGAAAACACCTCCACAACAACCATGCATGCGTCCCCTGTGTACTCTTCCACCGTGTCTGTCCCGCCCTCTCCTAAGGGACACAAATGCAAGCATTCACACACCCAACAGCCACCCACCTCACATTAGCATACAACCCATGCACCTGTACCCAAGTCCAGCGGACGCACACCTCCAACAACCACTCCCTCATCCTCCACTCCCATTACTGCTCCCTCCTCCTGCCCCAACAACCCTAAAAAGCTTTTTTTTTCCCAAACTAACCTCTTCCCTCCCCCCGTCCTGCATGTATGGACAGGGTACCAAGGACACAGCCCATCACCTCAGCCAAACAGTCCACTGGGACAGTGGTAGCACCACATACTCATGGTGGTAAGGATACCAGACATACAACGCAGAAGGGGAAGGAGCCAGCACCACCAGAGAAGAAGGGGAAGGGGCCTGCACCACCAGGAAAGACTGTGAAGAGTCCTGCACTACCAGGTAAGAGTGTGAAGATTCTTGCACCACCAGGGAAGAGTGTGAAGCGGTCTGCACTGCCTGTGAAGAATGGGAAGGGGCCTGCACCAGCTGTGAAGATGGGGAAGGAGCCTGCACCACCAGGCAGAGAGGGGAAGAGCCCATCCACTCCTGCCATGAAGGGTAAGGGATCCATGACCCAGGGACAGGATGAGACGAGGCACTCTACGCCAGCGGACGCTGTCAGGCTAACACCGCCAGCACCACTAGCTATCACGGGGCGCACACCGTCAGCTGTGGAATTGCAGCCATCAGGGAGTGCAGGAACTGCCCAAGAGGCTCCTCCAACCACCACTACAGTGCACCATCTGACAGTGCAGAGGCTGCCCAGGAGGTTCCTTCAACCACCAGCACAGTGCAGCCATTGGACAGTGCAGTGGCTGCCAAGGAGGCTCCTCCAACCACCACCACAGTGCAGTCGTCACTGCCAGTGGACGCCATGTAGGTTACACTCCAGGGGCTGCTGTGTAATTTGGCCCCAACCAGAACCAGTGGGCAAGTCACCCACCTGAGAGACGGTGGCCTTGCACTCCCCAGGACAAAGCAATGGGCATGTTGCCCCCTCCAGAACCAGTGGGCAAGTCACCCACTTGAGAGACTGTGGCTTTGTACTCCACAGGACAAAGCAATGGGCATGTTGACCCCCCCAGAACCAGTGGGCAAGTCACCCACTTAAGAGACTGTGGCCTTGCACTCCCTAGGAAAAAGGAATGGGCATTTTTCCCCCCTCCAGAACTAGTGGGCAAGGGCAAGTCACCCACTTGAGAGACTGTGGCCTTGCACTCCCCAGGACAAAGCAATGGGCATGTTTCCCCATCTAGAACCAGTGGGGACATTCCCGTTTCACCTGAGGTGCCCCTCCTGCCCCCCTGAAGTGCCTTCCTACTTGTAAAATGATGCCCCTGCAGTGTTCTCTCCGGATGTGTCAGGAAACATGTTGGGCCTTGGACTGTACCCTGTGTCCTTGTGTGCCCTCAGGACTTTGGACTGGGCATTGGCCCTTTATGGACATTTGTATATATTTGGTTTGCGTGGTGGATTTTGCTATGCTAATACTTTGTCATTAGTCAGCATTATGGTCTGTGTTTTATTATTCTGTGTGTCATGTGCCATTGGTTTACGTCTGCAGCTGGTTGTGTGTATGGTGTGTGTGTCGGTTGGGTGTAGTGTGTGTGTGTGTCCCTCTTGTTTTACACCCACCCTCCCTTGTGTGCTAGGCGGCTGTACTCACCGTCATCATCTTCTTTGGCATTGGTGTTCCAGGTGGAGCATGACGTAGAAGATCATCAGGAAGACTTGCAGTTCGAGTTCCATGGCGGCATGGTTCTTCCCTTTGTCTCCAATGGTGAGTCCTTTCACTTCTGAGCTCTGTTTCCGCCAGGTTTTTGTTGGCATTGGTATCGCCCTGGAAAAGGTGGTGGTTTTGTGTATCATAATATGGTAGGTGGTACTTTGTCTCCCGCCTGGCTGTTGATGGCAATCACCGTGGTGACTGTTGTTTCCACAGTGGCGGTTGGTGTGGTACATTGGCTGTCTATGGGAGTTATCACTGCCATGGTCATAATTTGACAGTACTGTTGGCGGTATTACCAAGCTTTATAACTCACCGCCAGGGTCGTAATGAGGGCCTATAACTTGGATTTCAAGGTAACTCTAACTGGTGCTCCCACCATGCTCAGTTTTCCCATCAATAATTTTATTACAAATGTTGGAGCTATAGTCTAAATGATGTCTTTGAAGATGTCATTACAGATGTAATATGTAGGTTATGTACCAGTGCATGGCGAGGGAACAAGTTTTAGCTATCTTCTGGCAGGTCCTTGTAACCTTTGTTTTTTCAGTGAAATTCAGAGTTTTTTTTATTGTTAAGTAATATTAAATTACCTTACGCTAAGCCTTCAACGTGCATTCCCATGCGGCCAACACCCCCACCCCATAGCCACCCAACCTTGAGCCATGCACGGCCTTCAGCACTGTGTGGCAGGGGTTGGCCCCGGGGCCTGGGCACCACAGGGCACTTAGACCCTGATTTATACTTTTTGGTGCAAACCTGCATTAACGGATGGTGGGGAAAAAATGACGGGGATGGCGGTACGGAAGAAGGGGGTTTTTCACCAAAAAATGACGATAGGCAGGTCAGAGTTAATAAAATGACTCTAACCTGCCTAGACGGGTATAGCATCAAAGTATAAAAATGGAGTTAGTTCTGCACTGAATTTGCGTTAAAAAAATGACACTAATTCGGAGCAAAACAAGTATAAATATATTCCCCTAAGTGTGCACTTTGTGGGCTCTGAGGAGAAAAAGAATGCATACTCTATTGAGTATTTCAGAGCACTTTTCAACATGGACTTGCATAGAAACCACCCTTGCTGTGCTTTGGATAAGTTCAAGAAGTTGGAAGAATTTTTACTATACAGAATAATAGCATAAACTAGGGCACCTGCTATGTTTATATTTGTAAGTGCTCTCCTTTGAGGTTTAATTTTTGTGAAAGGAACATCAGTGCCAGAATGGATCCTCACCTGCTAATTTATCCAAGAAGAGTACATAGTTTTGTGCAAAGCTTTGGACTTTCATAGACTGCATGCACGGTCCCCTTGCTCCTGAACACAGGGAGCGTCAAGAAATGCTGGGTCCTGCTTGTAGGAGCAATTATTTCACTTGTTTACCTGCCACCTTGACAAAGGGCAGGAAAACAGAGTAAACGTATGTTCCCAGCAGTCGGGGGCAGTCTTCCTGCTCCCGCCCGCTGAATCGGACTTACAGTTTGCTCTTGCATGCCGGGAACTTTCATATCTCCTGCCAAGTGACAGCAAACAACTATGTCCCAAGGATGGGCACCTTGAGACAAAAGGAGTTGGCTCTGGGGTGTGGCGGGCCCGAGGGCCATTTATGGGTCCAGGTGGGGGGTAGTGTGCCCCTCCCTTCTTTCTGTTTGTAGGGCCAGCCCCTGGGATGGGGTGGTCCCTGGGGCTGAAAACAGCCCAGGAGAGGTGGCCTGCTGGCCCCTCTCTCTATTATAATGGTGGCTTAACCCCGGCGAGGCAGTGGTCCCTGGGGCCTTAGAAGGCCAGACGGGGCCGCAAAGCCATCCTAGCATTTTAAAATCATAACATTGGCCCTGGGGAAGTGGCCATAATCGACAAAAGAGGGAGCTATGCATGACCCCCCTCATAGTCCAAGCCCCAAGAAGGCGGCGGCTCCTGGGATCATGAACAATCTTCGGCATGGGGCTGCTCGCCCCCCCAACATTATTTTGTTTGGTCTGCCCTTGGGAGAAGAGAGTCCCTAGGGCCAAGAGCAGCCACTAGGTTGGGGGCCCCGTGCACCCCCTCCTAAAAGTAAATACTATTTTGTGCCCCTGGGACCTGGCCTACTGGGGGACCAACTTTATAGAAGCGTAGGAGGCCGGTTGAGTCCGAATCCCAAAATGGCTGCCAACACTTCCTGGTTGAAGTGTTGGCAGCCAATCAGATCTCACCTTGAAGTTTGTGAGATCCGTGGGGGATCCTTGTTCCTAGATATACATATTTTTTACTATGAATATCTCCAAAAGTACTGAACATATGTAGACAAAATCACAAAAGACATGCTTTCTGGACCAAGAGCTAGCTTTCTGCGGTCACGTCTAAAACACCCCTATTGGAAATTGCATGTGGAAAACACACACATATATATATATATATATTATATATATACACACTTAGGAAAAGGATTGTTGTGTTGCTTATAACATTATAACTAATATCTATATTATGTATCTATAGCTACTTGTAATGTGTAACAGTGGAAGAAAGTCTCATTCCCTTAAACACCATTGATTCACCACAAACACAGTAAACAGACTGTGCAATGCTATTGAGTTCACAGAAAACTGAATACATAATGACCAAATTTTTTGTAAACATTCCAAATTATACATTTACAAAAAATATAATGTGGAAATTAAAAAATATGCTTACGTAATGTTCAATGAAGAGCTCATATTCAATCCAGCAGCATCTGCAGCACATATTTTCCTTTGTGTGCTAAACCCACTTGCTCCATCAGCAAAAGGAAAAAGAAAAAGCTGTTACATTGGCAAAGTTGAAAAGCACATATATTGCTCCCAGTGGCAGAATGGAGCTTATCAAACCGAAATGTTTTACCCCATATTTCCCTCATATCAAAGATATAGGGGGTCATTATGACCCCGACGGTCCGAGATAATGTGGCGGTAGTACCGCCAACAGGCTGGCCGTACTTACAGCCACATTATCAACCCGCTAATGTACCACTCCGACCACCATGTTGGTAGCAGCCAATGGGCTGGAGATAACAATCTCCAGTCCAGCAGCTGCCATTGTGTCGCTGGAGGTATCATGACACTGCCTACCGCCATGGTTTCTGTGGTGTTAGTAACACCATGAAAACCATGGCAGTAGGCCCTATAAGTGACAGAGAATTCCTTCCCTGTCACTGATAGGAGGCCTCCTCCCCTCCCAACACTCCCCAGACACCCCCCAACTCCCCTTTATCCACGCTCCCCCTCCCTTCCAACCTCCCCATACACACACACACACGCAGACACACAGACACACACTCATTCACACAGACATACATGCATACATGCACGCATGCATTCATTCATTTATGCACACATCCGCACACACATTCACACTGACACACAGACATCCATTCACATTTCCATGCATACACGCATTCCCACACATGCATACATGCACGCAAAAAACACTACACACACACTCGCAGTCACGCACACACACATACATGCACACACACTCACACATACACACAACACCCCACGCACCCCTCCCCTGTCAGAATCCCTACTTACCTGAATCCAGGGGGTCTTCCAGCAGGGGTTGGGACGGGGCGCTGCTTTCGCCAGCAGCACCCGCCAGCAGCACCCGCCAGCAGAACACCGCCAGGCCATATTATTTGTCATAATATGGCTGGCAGCAGTCTACTGGCATGGCGCTGCGGGTGGTAGCAGCGCCACCTTACCACCATCCACCAGTATGGCCACAGACAGATTTTCACCCTTCTTGTGGCAGAAATTTGTCTGTGGTCATATTATGGAGGACAGATGGTAGCCACAGTGACGGTCTTTTGGTGCCCGTCACTGCGGCAGTAGGCGGTTTTTATCGCCATTGTCATAATGAGGGCCATAATCATGACAATACCTCAGGGATGTTACTAAAATACTTGCGTTTAGCCTGCCAACACATGTAGCCACGTAAATGCTGACATCACCCACTCATAAATCAAGAGGATGATCCATTATCAAAAACGGTGACACATGCCCATAGCGTCCAGTGGCAAACGTTTGAATCATTAATATAGCAAAGTGACTCCTGGTGTACACATGTTTTGCATGCAAATATACAAATGTTATACAACAAATAGTCAGATCATCCCCTGCACTGTAATATACAAACGATATGTAGAAGTCACACATCCAAGGTATTTCAGCCAAGTGGCGGATATTCAGTTCCCAGTTGGCAAGGAACTGAAGAACAGAGTGGTGCCCATACTAACGAGGGACTAAAACTCAAGTTAAACGAAAATATAAAGAGAAAAAGAGAAAATAAAAGGGTCAAAGAAATACACAAACCCCCATAGTCACCAAGGATACAGGCCTTGCAGCCAACCTCCTATAACTATTCAACCCCACACTAGGCACAACCTTCTGCAGTGGTTGGCAACACGGCCTGCAGCCAACCCCCTATAACCACCCAACCCTGCATGCATAAGTCTCTGAGTGGGTCTGTGAGTGTGTGCATGGGTACCTCTGTGGGCCTGTCAGTGGATGCATGGGTCTCTAAGTGGGTCTGTGAATGGTTGTATGAGTCTTTGGTTGGATGTGTGAGTGGATGCATGGCTCTTTGATTAGATCTGTCAGAGGATGCATGGGTGTCTGAGTTGGTCTGTGAATTGGTGCATGAGGGTCTGAATGGGTCTTTGAGTGGATCTGTGAGTGTCTGAGGGGGTCTGTGAGTGGGTATGTGAGAGTCTGAGTGGGTCTGTGATTGAGAATTTGAGTCTCTGGGTGGGTCTGTGAGTGGGTGCATGAGTGTCTGAGTGAGGGTCTGAGTCCGTCTGTGAGTGGGTGTGTGAGTGTATGTGTGGGTGTGTGAGTACCTGTGTGTCTGACTCAGTCACAAAGGAACCTCACCTTCCCTTTCATCCAACAAGAGTCCACAGTTTTGCACAAAATATCTCCCTAAGTGGAGCTCTTTCCGCCTCCTTGGGGAAATGTCCTTTACATATTCTACATTAGAGCTGCGTAGTCAACCACAAGGAAATGTCTCCAGCAACCTTGTGTGCAGTTGGCAATGTGATTGTGACTCAGCCAATGAGACTACAAAGACGTACATCTCCACCAAACTAGGGTCCTTCCTCTTATCTGTATGATGTAAGTGCTTCTTTGCTTTTTGGAGATGTCCTCATATCCCTTGTCATCAAGAATACCACCAAAATCGGTGGCAAACACACTGGAGGGCCCTTTGGTAAGCTTCCCATCATCCTGGCAAATGGTGGAAAGACCTTTTGTATTATTAACAGATATGAGATATGGGAAAGGGAGGCCACGAGCCCCCACTCCTGGGGCTGTTTTTGGCCCCGGGTAACCCATCCCCCATGGCTAACCACAATTCAGTGGGGGAGTGGGGCTGTGCAGCTCCCTCCCCAAGCCAATTTTGGCTCCCAGCACCCCAGCCTCTGGGACCTGTCCATTTCTCCATGCGTGCCCTGGAGCCTACCCAGTGCACCCGGGTACAATGGGACTGCAGGGGGAGCCTCAAGGCCCAAGCGGTCCCAGCCAGTTCCCTACCTTCTGCGGGAGCTGGCATTGCTATTTCACACAAGGAGCTGCTAAACATGCAGCTCCCTGTCTGCAAGAGCAATTGATTTATCTCTTTCTCTGCCCGCAGAGATGCGGGCAGGGAAAGAGATTAAATCACTGCTTCCAGCAGGCGGAAGCACTTTGATAGCTCTCACCTGCTGGAATGAGAGTTCTTGCTTTCGCTTGATGGGAGTTGTCAAAGTAAAAGCAAACAGCTATGACCCAGGAGTGGGTGCCCTGGGACATTGCAGGAGCCGGCACTGGAGGGTAGTGGTCCACAGGGCCAATTTTGACTCCAGTAGGGGGGCTGTGTAGCCCCCTTCCTTTACTTTTCTGAGCCAGTTCTGAGGAGGTGGTGATTCACTGGGCTATATGTGGATTCATCTTTTGATGGGAGTATAACTCACATGATTGCAATTGTCTCATGAGCATGTTTTTTCAAATTGAATATTTTTTTTATTTGAGTTCTCTATTGATTTTATCCTTCTGCCAAACATCTTGGTGACTGATCTTTCCTTTCACTAAGTCCCAATTCAATTACCTTCAGTCTTTTTCAAGGGTATCCAGGTGTATTCTTGAGACACTATCTCACTCAATCAATCAGTTTTTGTTGAGCGCAACTACTCACTTGTGAGGTTCTCAAGGTGATGGGGGGGTGGGCAGACAAAGCCTCATTCGAAGAGCCACATCTTGAGGTTCTTCCTGAAAATGGTGAGCGATGTGCTTTGTCTGAGGTGCAGGAGTAGGTTGTTGAAGTTTTTTGCTGCAAGGTACGTGAAGGACCTTCCTCCGGCAGTGGTTTTCTGTATACATGACATGGTGGCCAGTGCTTGCTGAGCGGAGCGGAGGGATCTGACAGGGGTGTGGAAGGAGATGCAGTGGTTCAGGTAGGCCAGTCGGACATTGTGTATGGCTTTGTATGTGCGGGTGAGCAGCTTGAAGGTGATTCATTTTTCTATCGGGAGCCAGTGGAGGGTCCTCAGGTGCTGGGAGATGTTTTGTGGCATAGGAGGTTGAGGACAAGTCTGGAGCGGCTTTTTAATGTTTCTCATCATGTGCCAGCATAGAGAGCGTTGCTGTGACTGTCCTGCAACAGTCTGCTGGGATCCATTTGAACATTTTCCAGAGAATGCAAAGGGTGTTCCAGCAGGAGGAGGTGACTGTGTTTACCTAATGGGTCATAGATAGGGAGGTGTTGAAGATGATGCCTAGGTTGTGGGCATGCTCAGTCGGTGAAGGCGGGGTGCTGAAAGATGTGGGCTACCAGGAGTCGTCCCATGCTGAGGTGGCATTTCCAAAGATGATGAGCTCTGTCTTGTCAGAGTTGACCTTGAGGCATCTTTCTATCATCCAAGTGGCGATGGCTTCCATTCCTGAGTGGAAATTTGTTCTGCCCGTGTCCTAGTCTTCGGTGAGGGAAATGATGAGTTGTGGGTCATCGGCATATGGCATGATGTTCATTTCATGGCTTCTGACGATGGCTGCGAGTGGGGTGATGTATATGTTGAAAAGAGTGAAACTTAGAGAGTATCCTTGGGGAACTCCGTAGCTGACTCCTGTGGGTCTAGATGTGTAGGGAGAGAGCCTGATCCTCTGAGTTCTTCCATTTTAGGGCTGTTCCGCGGATGCCTGTGTCGTGGAGTCTGGTACATAGTGTGCTGTGGGAGCCCGTGTCAAAGGCCGCTAAGAGGTCGAAGAGTATGAGTGCTGTGGTTTGGCCGCAGTCTAGAAGTATTCGGATGTCATCGGTGGCTACAAGAAGAGCTGTCTCTGTGCTGTGGTTCCTGCAGAACGTGGACTGGGAGCTGTCCAAAGAGTTGTTTACCTCGATGAAATTTCGTAGTTCTGTGTTGATATCTTTTTCCAGTACTTTGGCCAGGTAGCGTAGCAGCGAAATGGGCCAAAAGTTCTTTAGTTCTGATGGGTCGGCAGAGGGTTTCTTCAGGAGGAGGCGTACTTTGGTGTGTTTCCAGTCCTTGAGGAAGGTGCTCGTATTGATGGATCGGTTTATCGTGTTCTGGAGCTCGGGGTGATGGATGTGCTGGCTCTGACGCAGATGTGGTGCGGGAAAGGGTCCGTGTGGGCTCTGGAGTGGGTGCTGTTCATGATGCTTTCGGTTTCCTACGTGGTGAGCATGGACCAGCTGTGGATAGTCCGGGTGGGTTCTGGGGCGTGGGTCCGTCACAGGTTCTCGTCTTTGTTGTTTGCAAATGTATCTATTTTTCAGAAAGTTTACAGGGGGCCTTTATATTTTCATGTTAACTACTCCGCCCTGAAGATGGTCTCTTGGATTAATTCATTGTCAGAGCTAAACATCAGCGCTTGACCCATATTTCTTTGGAAACTGCTTGGAATCCATTCATGAACTGATGTTATGTCAGTCAGACTGTTTTTTACTGTATTAACTAGAAAGGGGCATTGAATACTTTACCATGTGTCTCTCATACCATGTTAGAGCCGTATATTACTGTACTAGTTTAGACAATATCAATGTACTAGGAAAGACTGATATATAACCCCTAGATTAATATGTTTTATCTCTGCATCTATAATTGTTTCATAATACGTAATTCTCTAAGATATATTTGCCTTAGAGAGTCATTTCTGAGATTCATTTCTATGGATTTTAAAGAAAGTATCTTGACTTTAAAATTGTAGCAGACAAAAGGCAGATGTCAATGTTGGACATCAGCCATTTATCTGAACTTACTGACGTTTTATGAAATAATTACTCTTCTAGGCACTCTTACCTGTTATACTTTTAGAAAGTGGCAATTTCTCTGTTTATAACTCTAGTGCTTTGCAGTCTGACTTCAATCCATGTCTAGAGCTGAGTGACAATTACACTTTGTGCATACTTTCCAGACAGCCAAAACACAGGAGGTGACAAGAGAGGGATCTGTATCTATCTGCAAACTGATAGTCTTCCTGGACTGGGAGAGGGAGAGGTCGTTTCTCACCTAATATGTCAATAGGTTGTGTCCTGCCTTCACACAAAGGGGTGATTTACCCCCTAATGATGACTGGAGCCAGGATTGGATTGAAAAGTGTTGTGTCACACTTTAAATGGTTACTTTGAGGTAATCCCTTGGATTAAACACATTTGTGAGTATAGGTTCAGAGGCACTTTTGTATCCGTAACCTCTGTCAGAAGGAGGGCTGCACAAAGGACTCATCTGGACTGCTCTTCTGTTGTTGCCCAGCTGCCTGCTACTTGCTGGGTGGCCTAAAGGATTCATCGGAATGCATTCCTTTTGTTAACCTGCTACCACTCTGCTCCCTGACTCTGGCCTAACTGGTGTTACAGATTGCAATTTGACAGAAAACTGCTGTGCTACCACCAGGAGGAACCACCATCTAGACTACCTGCTCTTTTTTGCTGGTCGGTGGCCTGCTGATTGTGGGTCTGCAAAAGGGACTGCTACATAGCAACCCTTCTGATGAGCTGTTCTTCAAATAATACAGCGTGTGTTGAGCACTCTTAATCCTCTCCAGGCTGTCAGGTGGGCTGCCCGGGACTCATGGGGGATTGCTCTCTGCATATTTCAACATAGCATGTGAGGGCACTTTTTCTGGCTTCCATAGAGTGTGTGGTGAGTACTCCCCAATCTCTCAGAGAGAGAGGAGTGTATTCTTCCAGTATGCCCCCCTTTTCCCTCCAGTGAGGGGGGCTGTAATGTACTAGAACAGGAGAGACGTGGCCACCTGTTGTACCTTCTCCAACAGCGACATTGCTGATGGTCAGGAAACCCCCTTGCAAGGCCCTCATTGCTGGTGGAGATTCAATGCTGAGGAGAGGACGCCACGTTGGAGGGTTATGGAAGCCACTCTCTCTCCAGTGATAGCCTGTGGGTGACCATTACTGACCCAGAGCTAGCCAGGTATTGGAGGGACCCATGAAGAAGAAACAGCCACCCTGTTCTCCTTTGTGGAGGCCCAACATAGGAGTGGGCTGAGCTGGAAACCACGTGAGGTTTCCCCCTGAAATTCTCAACGTGCATGCCCTCCATACAGTGGGCACACCTTAGGGGCATTCTGAGTCAGTGTGGCTCCCTGGGGGAAACATTGGCAGTCTTGAAAAAAGACTGCTGAAGCCGCGGGCGCCAGTGCTGGTGGTATTAGTGGCACCCTATTTTGACATTTCCGCTGGGCCAGTAAACGGAAACAGCGCTTCCATCCGCTGGCCCAGCGGAAAAGTCACATCAACATAGAAGCCGGCTCATAATAGAGCCGGCAGCAATGTTGATGTGCAGCGGGTGCAGCAGCACCTGTCGTGCATGCACGATGGGGCTGTGCCTGGGGGCCACTGCACTGCCCATGCCAAGTGCATGGGCAGTGCAGGGGCCCCCAGGGTCACCCTGTGTCCCCCTTACCACCAGCCTTTCCATGGTGGTGTTTACCGCCATGGACAGGCTGGCGGTTAGGGACTCATAACTGCCCTGGGGATTATGACCACCTGGCGGAAGCCTGGCGGTATAGTGGAGGGACTGTCGGTATGGCCGTGGCTATTGCGCCACGGTCATAATACACTGACGGAACACAGCCAGCCTGTTGGCGGTGTTACCGCCAGTGTTCCGCCGGCCGCCAGGGTCGTAATGACCCCCATAATATTATGATTCTTGCACTGCCAAGGTAATGAGTATTGATTCAGGGTTTCAATTATGCGCACAGTATATATGCCTAATGACGTTTTGGTCTATGTTATAGACGATATACGATATTTGTAATTTACTTGCCCTAGCTAGAGTGATGAGTTCTGGCTGGCTTAGGTGCGTACCCTAGCCAGCCAGAAACCCTAATAATAGTAATAATAATAATAACAATAATAATAATAATAATAATAATAATAATAATAATAATAATAATAATAATAATGATAATAATAATAATAATGATAAGTAATAATATATTTATTAACCTCTTAGCTGCTGGGCCTTCCCCCCCCCCCAGTGCTGAGCCCTTTTTTGGCTATTTGGGGTAGTTCACGCTATGGCCTTCATAACTTTTTGTCCACATAAGCTATCCACGCCAAATTTGCGTCCTTTTTTTCCAACATCCTAGGGATTCTAATGGTACCCAGAGTTTGTGGTTTCCCCTGGAGGAGACCAAGAAATTAGCCAAAATACAGTGAAAATTTTGTTTTTTTCAAAAAAATGGGAAAAAAGGACTGCCGAAGAAGGCTTGTGGTTTTTTCCCTGAAAATGGTATCAACAAATGGTTTCTGGTGCTAAAATCACCATCTTCCCAACATCAGGAACGGGCAGACTTGAATCAGAAAACCACATTTTTCAACACAATTGTGGCATTTTACTGGGACATACCCCATTTTCACTATTTTTGGTGCTTTCAGCCTCCTTCCAGTTAGTGACAGGAATGGGTATGAAACCAATGCTGGATCCCGGAAAGCTAAACATTTCTGAAAAGTAGACAACATTCTGAATTCAGCAAGAGGTCATTTGTGTAGATCCTACAAGGTTTTCATACAGAAAATAACAGCTGAAATAAAACAATATTGAAAGTGAGCTGAAAAAAACAGCCATTTTTCCCCACGTTTTACTCTGTAACTTTTTCTTGCAATGTCAGATTTAAAGCAATATACCATTACGTGTGCTGGACTCTTCCGGTTGTGAGGATATATAGGGCTTGTAGGTTCATCAACATCCCTAGGTACCCAGAGCCCATAAATGAGGTGCACCTTGCAATGGGTTTTCATTCTATACAGGGTATACAGCAATTCATTTGCTGAAATATAAAGAGTGAAAAATAGGTATCAAGAAAACCTTTGTATTTCCAAAATGGGCATAAGATAAGGTGTTGAGAAGCAGTGGTTATATGCACATCTCTGAATTCCGGGGTGCCCATACTAGCATGTGAATTACAGGCCATTTCTCAAATAGACGTCTTTTTTACACACTGTCTTACATTTGGAAGGAAAAAATATAGAGAAAGACAAGGGGCAATAACACTTGTTTTGCTATTCTGTGTTCCCCCAAGTCTCCCGATAAAAACGGTACCTCACTTGCGTGGGTAGGCCTACTGCTGGCGACAGGAAATGCAACATGGATACATCACATTTTTACATTGAAATTGAAATCTGACGTGTTTTTTGCAAAGTGCCTAGCTGTAGATTTTGGCCTCTAACTTAGCCGGCACCTAGGGAAACCTAGCAAACCTTGGCATTTTTTAAAACTAGACACCTAGTGGAATTCAAGATGGGGTGACTTGTGGGATTCTGACCAGGTTCTGTTACCCAGAATCATTTGCAAACCTCAAAATTTGGCTAAAAAAACACATTTTCCTCACATTTCGGAGACAGAAAGTTCTGGAATCTGAGAGGAGCCACAAATTTCCTTCCACCCAGCTTTCCCCCAAGTCTCCCGATAAAATTGATACCTCACTTGTGTGGGTAGGTCTAGCGCCCGCGACAGGAAATGCCCCAAAACACAACGTGGACACATCCCATTTTTTGACAGAAAACAGAGGTGTTTTTTGCAGAGTGCCTACCTGTAGATTTTGGCCTCTAACTCAGTCGGCACCTAGAGAAACCTACCAAACCTGTGCATTTTTGAAAACTAGAGACCTAGGGGAATCCAAGATGGGGTGACTTGTGGGGCTCTGACCAGGTTCTGTTACCCAGAATCCTTTGCAAACCTCAAAATGTGGCTAAAAAAACACTTTTTCCTCACATTTCGGTGACAGAAAGTTCTGGAATCTGAGAGGAGCCACAAATTTCCTTCCACCCAGTGTTCCCCCAAGTCTCCCGATAAAATTGATACCTCACTTGTGTGGGTAGGCCTAGCGCCCGCAACAGGAAATGCCCCAAAACACAATGTGGACACATCCCATTTTTTGACAGAAAACAGAGGTGTTTTTTGCAAAGTGCCTACCTGTAGATTTTGGCCTCTAGCTCAGCCGGCACCTAGGGAAACCTACCAAACCTGTGCATTTTTGAAAACTAGAGACCTAGGGGAATCCAAGATGGGGTGACTTGTGGGGCTCTGACAGGGTTCTGTTACCCAGAATCTTTTGCAAACCTCAAAATGTGGCTAAAAAAACACTTTTTCCTCACATTTCGGTGACAGAAAGTTCTGGAATCTGAGAGGAGCCACAAATTTCCTTCCACCCAGTGTTCCCCCAAGTCTCCCTATAAAAATGGTACCTCACTTGTGTGGGTAGGCCTGGTGCCCGCGACAGGAATAGATCACACAACGGTCAATGTTGGTCCTTACATGAGGCAGCTGACCCTGGGGTAATCCATTCCTGACGCAGGCACTAGGTGTAGGCACTCAAGTGGGGTAGTGTTTTTATCAGGACAGGTGAGGAATCACTGGGTGGTAGGAATTTTGTGGATCCCAGCATATTCCTGTAGTTTGTGTGACAGAAATGCGAGAAAAATAGAGTTTTCATTCAACATTTCAGCTTTGCAGGGTATTCTGGGTAAGAAAACTTTGGGGAATCCACACATGTCACACCTCTGTGGACTCCCCTGAATGTCTGGTTTCCAGAAATGTTTGGGTTTAGTGTGTTTCTCTATATGGCCGCCGAACCCAGGACCAAAAACACAGGTGCCTGCCTTACAAAA
Organism: Pleurodeles waltl; assembly: GCF_031143425.1. NCBI lineage: Eukaryota > Metazoa > Chordata > Amphibia > Caudata > Salamandridae > Pleurodeles > Pleurodeles waltl. Next base: position 951,543,929 of record NC_090445.1, read on the forward strand.
CCAGTTTGTTTTGTGATAGATAATTTTGATGTCTCCACAATACGATTTGGGCGGTGGTATTTGGGGCTGAACTAAATTGGGGAGCTCCCAAGAGAGCACTCTCTCTCTCTGCTTACCGCCGCATTCACCTGCTCTCTGGGTTGGGCTAACCCACTATTACCCCGTTGCACAGACTGTGCTTGCGAAGGGACAGCAGGACTGACCTCATCACCTCCCTCATAATTTACTGGAAGAGGAGTTATTGAATGGGACTCCTCCGACTGAAAAATCACTTCCAGAGTCTGCGCCATTGTCCTATCCCTCAGATGCTGTCTCAGTATCTGATGTCTCAGTCTCTGATCCTATGTCAGAGCAGTCCTCTATAACCCGAGTGACGGCAGCAGTCATCCATCAAGATGCCATCTCTGCTATTGGCTAAACTGTTGCTCTTAAACACTAGCCTACGTAGACAGTCACAAAATCGATGGTGTGTGTGAGATACGTGCAACAGTAGAGGCCACCTTACCTGCGTTTCTTCCCTCAATCAGTACGTTCTTTCAAGACACTCAAAAAACACCTTGTCACATACATTCATCACAGTCTTTAGCACCTCCTGCGCCCAGTCCAACAATCATTATTGGTGCTCCCACTCCCTCCTCCTCGGATTCCCTTATTACCACCCAGCAAAAGTGCCCTTCATCTCTCCATAGCCGCCCTCCACCCCGCACATACATTTCATTTGTATTATAGCGCAGGTAAAGGCTGACTTTACTAATGTACTCAGCTATTTACATAAAATACAGATTTGCTCTTTGCAGTAGGCATATAAACCTTATGCGCTTCTTTATGGCACTAAAACTGCCACTAGACAAAAGTCTGACCCTTTTGTAGCAGAAACATAATCACAATACTTACTTGACTTTTTTATTGCTGCCTAAAAGCTACAGTTGAAATGCGTCAGTTGAAGTATGTGCATTGCTTTGAAGTCGCACGCTGCAACTGCAAGACATCTGGTGGAAAATATATATATATATATATATATAAATATATATATATATATATAGATCACTTTTACATGTGGGTCTGGTTTTCTTGGGGGCCGATCGCAGCCCCCAGGGAAACCACACATGTATTGACAAAAGTGATTTATATATATATATATATATATATATATATATATATATATATATATATATATATATATATATATATAAATCTATCTATAGATATATCCATGTAGATAGATATATCTACATAGATATATATATATATACATATATATATATATATATAGATCTATATTTTTTTTAGTAGTTGTATGGTTTCCTTAGGGGTCAAAAAGGCCCCCAGGGAAACCCTACAACAACTAAAAAAAATATTGCCCCCACAGGGGGTCGCCCTGCCCACGGGCGACCCCCTGTCCATTTCTTTTTTTTTAATTATTTTACCTTTTTTTTTTTTAACTATGCCCGGGGCGGGGGTGCTGGTACCATTTTCTGAGGGGGCCGACCCTGTCAGGTGTTAGCCACGGCGCCTACATTGCCGATCGGGATAACATAGTCCTTTTGGACTACATATCCCATGACGCCTAGAGGGGAAGAGGTCGCTTAAAAAGCAAGCACATACAGGAAGTAATGTGCGTTATTCGTTTCCTAGAAACCTGTCGGAGGGGCAACGAGGGCTCTTGCTGACGGCGTTTCCGAGGTTGAGTTGTTTGCAAGGAGGTTTAATTCCTCCTTCGGTTTTCCGTGGAGCCTGGGACCTTCCCAATATCAGGGGGAGTGTCGAGTTTATTTTCCCAGAGGAACCTGCCACGAAGGAGAAGTGGTAGCGGTGAGACGATTTGGTGCCGGAATCCCTCGCCTTTCTTTTTCAGTTCGATAAGGACACTGGTAACTTCTGAAGCACGGCGGTCTTTTGTTTGAATTACCAATAAAGCACGATTATCCTTGGGGCCAGAGAACATTATAGTTTTGGCTTCGACAAGGGGTTAATGTTTATTTTTGCGGGAATTGAACTGCCGGGACGATTTTTCTTTTCGATACGTAATGAATTAACACTGGGTTATTCCTACAAATTGCGTGACTATGACCTGGGGCTTAGTGGATTAACTGAGTCATAGAAAGGACTACGAGATATGTTCTTATCATCGTTAATTTTATTCCCTTTCTCTTTGTTCTGTCTCCTCATTATTTCGTGACTATCTTGTATAAATGTGGGTGTTGAGCAACCCCTTGGAGATCATCGGTATTAATTGTTGGCTTGGGGCGTCCATCTATGATTCAGATGGAGCACAGATAGGTGTTGGATTAGTTCTGCCCTCATGAGTTATGGGCAGGTACGGTCGTTGGTACTTTAGCAAGACATTGCGAGAGTAGACAGGCAATGTGATATTAACTCTGTGTATTCCTCTCTTTACAGATATCCCGTCCCTGCTGTTCCTTCCCCTTCCTTCCCTCACCCGATTACTCCAATGCACCGTGGTTTATATAGGTGACTTGGTGGAGTCAGGAGGCGGACCCTTATTTGCATCGCGCCGAGTCTGAGGAGCATCTACAACGTGACAGAATAACGCACCCACGAATAACGCTCCTCCCGCTCGGTGTGATGCAAAGATGGCGTCTATGGATGATGTATTACAGGCGTTAGTAGTAGTGCAACAAGAGTTGGCTAATTCTAGGGTGGAGGCAGCAGCGTTAAAGGAAAAGGTAGAAAGGCTTACTAGGAATCCCTTTGATGCTTCAGCATCCACACCACAGGTAACCGTGAATGTCTCCCCTCCTATCCCTTTGGCCAGCCCGGAACGGTATTCAGGGGACCCCAGGAAAGTTCAGGCCTTTCTAACTCAGTTGTCTCTACAATTCTCTTGTAGACCCGCGTCTTTTCCCTCTAACCTTTCCAGGGTAATGTTCGCTATTTCTTATCTCTCGGGAGACGCAGCCAATTGGGCCGTACCATTAGTCAGGAACGATGACCCCTTGTTATCAGACTGGAATGCCTTTCGGACGGCGTTCGAGAGGGTGTTTGATCATAGAACAACCACTTTTAGTGCTGACAGGGAATTACTGGAGTTGAGACAGGGGAGGTCTGATCTGGTCTCTTATCTCACGACCTTTAATAGATTGGTGGCAGAATCAGGGTGGCCAGAAGAGAAGAGAATGTCTCTCTACTATCAAGGTTTACGAGACGACATGAAGGATATACTCGCTCAAATAGACCCGCAGCCTTCCACTTGTACAGATCTTATGAATCTTACCCATAGACTGAATCACAGATTAGCAGAAAGAAGGGGAGAGCGTAGAGCGGGGGATAGGCGACCAGGCATTCCAGAAAGGGAAGTGCGATCTGTTTCTACTCCCAATGATATAGGTGGGGAGCCTATGGACGTGGGAGCCATTAGGGCACCCTTGTCGAAGTCCGAGAAGGAGAGTAGGAGGGTACAGGGGTTGTGCATGTATTGCGGCAGGAAGGGTCATTATGTAAGAGAGTGTCCCCAGAAACCACGTAAGAGATTCTCCTACTCCCCCACCCAAAAGGCAGCGGTTACGGCAGGAAAAACATCGGAGAAAGAGGAATTGCCCGTTATAGAACCCCAACCGGTGTTACGGTTAACTTCCTTAGCCCTTTTTCCACAGGAGCAAAAGGCGTCCCACCTTTTGTTAGCAGTGGAGCTGGTGTCCAAAGAACAAAATTTTCCAGTATGGGCGATGATAGACCCCGGAGCCACAGGAAATTTCATAGATGCAGGGGTGGTTAGGAGATTGGGACTTCCTAGCATTCCGAGAAAGGACCCCGAAATAGTGTTGGCGTTTGATGGTACACTGCTGAAATCTGGGCCCCTTACAGAACATACTGAGGACGTTGGGTTGATCTTCAAGGGGGTATCTCCGGAACATAAAGAAAGAATTAGACTGGATATAATAGAGGCTCCTCAGTATGAAATTATTTTAGGAATGCCCTGGTTAAGAAAACACAATCCTGTTATAGATTGGCAAACCAAGACGGTTAGTTTTCAGTCCTCGAGGTGTGAGAATAACTGCTTCTTGTATGACGAATCCCCCATGTTAGCATTGGCTCAAGGGTTACAGTTGGCCACAGTGATGGAGAAAACAGTGATATTGCCCTCTGTTTATGCCGAGTTCAAGGATGTGTTCGACGAAGGTCAGGCTGAGACATTGCCACCCCATCGTGTATATGATTGCAAGATAGATCTGATTCTTGGAGCTCTCCTTCCTTCCTGTAGGGTATATGCTCTATCAGACCCAGAAACCAAGCATTTGAGAAAATACTTGGATCACTTCCTGGAGATCGGGTTCATTAGACCATCTTGTTCTCCGGCAGCCTCTCCACTCTTTTTCATAGCTAAAGCTAATAAAGAGTTGAGAACCTGCATCGATTATCGAATGCTGAACAAGAATACAGTGAGGAATAGATACCCTCTTCCTCTCATTCCTGTGTTATTGGAACAGGTGAAAGAGGCGGTAATCTATACAAGGTTGGACCTGAAGGGAGCTTACCATTTGGTCAGAGTCCGCGAAGGGGACGAGTGGAAAACGGCGTTTAAAACCCGTTATGGTCTGTTTGAGTACTTGGTAATGCCGTTCGGGTTGTGTAACGCCCCGGCGGCATTCCAGTATTTTCTGAACGATGTTCTCAAGGAATACTTAGACCGTTTCGTGATCGTTTATATAGATGACATTCTGGTGTATTCCACATCCCTGGAGCGCCACTCTGACCATGTTTCCTTAGTACTCCTAGCATTGCGACAGCATAGTCTTTTTTGCAAACTGAACAAATGCGAGTTCCATGTCCGGAAGGTTGAGTTCTTGGGGGTGGATTTAAGCCCTGAAGGGTTTTGCATGTCGACAAGAAAAATACAGGCTGTTCAGGAGTGGCCAGTACCCACTAGTGTGAGAGACGTGCAATGCTTCCTTGGGTTTTCCAATTACTATAGAAGATTCATCTTTCATTTTTCTCACATTGTGTCACCTATAACAAGGTTACTAAGAAAGGGGGTGTCTTTTGTTTGGTCAGAGGAAGCAGAGGAGGCCTTTTGCTTTTTGAAACAGGCCTTCTGCTCCGCACCTTTACTTCAACATCCCCAGCCGGATGCCCCTTTTATCGTCGAAGCGGATGCCTCGGATATAGCGATAGGGGCCGTGTTATCACAAAGAAACAAAACCTCCGGACAGCTTCATCCTGTTGCGTTTTTATCTAGGAAACTATCGGCTGCGGAACTTAACTATACGGTGGCAGAAAAGGAATTGTTAGCCATCAAAAAGGCATTCCAAGAATGGCGACACTACCTATGGGGAGCTCAACACCCGGTCACGGTATATACGGATCACCGAAATCTGCAGTATATGAAGGAGGCAAGACAACTTACCCAGCGGCAAATGAGGTGGATGCTGTTTTTTTCAGAATACGAGTTTGTGGTGACCTTCCGTCCTGGGGTTGACAATCGCAAGGCAGATTCACTGTCTCGACAAGAGGACGTGAGAACCATCGCTTCAAGACCTGAAGAAGCAATCATCAAACCTGAACGAGTGCTTTGTGCCCTTCATATCTCCCATTTCTTAGAAAAGGTTTCTAAGCATAAGTCTGCTGCTCAGTGGAAGAAATGGGCGGAGTTAAGTCAGGACCGTACCCTTAAGCATGGAATACCGTTGCAAGGTAATCGTTTGTATTTGCCAACACGTGAACTCCGAGTGCAAGCCTTTAATTGGTGTCATGATGCGGTAACGGCTGGTCATCCTGGTTACACCAAAACGGCGCAAATAGTTCGACGACATTTCAGGTGGGAAGGTTGGGCTAAAGACGTTGCGGCCTGGGTGGCTCGGTGTGAGATATGTGCACGGGCCAAGGGAGAAAACGCGAAGAGCCAGGGCAAACTGATACCTTTGCCCACTCCGGATAAACCATGGCAAACCATTAGCGTGGATTTTGTGGTAGGATTACCAATGGATCAGGGGTACAACGCTATCATGGTGGTAATCGATAGCCTTACCAAGATGGGTCATTTTCTCCCTTGTAGAAATCTGCCTACAGCCAGTCAAACCGCCCAACTAATTTTGTCTCAAGTGGTGCGGTTACATGGTCTACCGAGAACCATTATTTCGGACAGAGGCCCCCAGTTTGTTGCTAGGTTTTGGCGTATGTGGTGCAAGCTGCTGCGCATTGAATCCGCACTGTCCACCAGTTTTCACCCACAAACCGATGGCCAGACGGAGCGCCTCAATCAAACCCTGAAAAAATATCTGAGGTGCTATGCAAAGGACGCTCACGAATCCTGGGTTTCGTTGCTATGGCTGGCAGAACTATCATACAACAATGCTTGGCATAGTTCGATACGAGAATCTCCTTTTCGTGCTAACACGGGGTTCCACGCGGAAATGTTGCCCATAAACATACCTAGGGAAGTCACGGATCAACCTACGGTTCATGCCATGATTAAGAATCTGCAATCCGTGCAAAAGAAGATAAGACTCAATCTAGAGAAGGCCAAAGAACAGTATAAAAGGTGGGGTGATGAACATCGGCGTGAGGGGCCGGCATATCAGCCAGGCGATAGAGTGTGGCTTTCCACCAAGTATATACGCTTCAAGATGCGTAGCGTCTTTCATCCTCGTTACATTGGTCCCTATGAGGTGTTACGCCAGATAAACCCTGTGGCTTACCGTCTCAACTTACCTGCTTCCTTAAGGATCCATCCGGTATTTCATTGCAGCCTTTTGAAACCGGCTCTTTCAGCGACCCGGCAGGCGGTGCCTCCGGTGGTCAGAGATGGGCAGCTGGAGTACGAGGTGCGCAGAGTGTTGGATTCCAAACGACGGGGGGGTCAGCTGTGGTACTTGGTTTCATGGAAGGGGTACAATGCTGAGGACGATTCATGGGAGCCGGAAAGCAATGTCCATGCCCCTAGGGCAGTACGGCTGTTTCATGCCCGTCATCCCTCTAAACCTGGTCCTAGGAGGCGCTTTGGAGGCGGGCGTACTGTCAGGTGTTAGCCACGGCGCCTACATTGCCGATCGGGATAACATAGTCCTTTTGGACTACATATCCCATGACGCCTAGAGGGGAAGAGGTCCCTTAAAAGCAAGCACATACAGGAAGTAATGTGCGTTATTCGTTTCCTAGAAACCAGTCGGAGGGGCAACGAGGGCTCTTGCTGACGGCGTTTCCGAGGTTGAGTTGTTTGCAAGGAGGTTTAATTCCTCCTTCGGTTTTCCGTGGAGCCTGGGACCTTCCCAATATCAGGGGGAGTGTCGAGTTTATTTTCCCAGAGGAACCTGCCACGAAGGAGAAGTGGTAGCGGTGAGACGATTTGGTGCCGGAATCCCTCGCCTTTCTTTTTCAGTTCGATAAGGACACTGGTAACTTCTGAAGCACGGCGGTCTTTTGTTTGAGTTACCAATAAAGCACGATTATCCTTGGGGCCAGAGAACATTATAGTTTTGGCTTCGACAAGGGGTTAATGTTTATTTTTGCGGGAATTGAACTGCCGGGACGATTTTTCTTTTCGATACGTAATGAATTAACACTGGGTTATTCCTACAAATTGCGTGACTATGACCTGGGGCTTAGTGGATTAACTGAGTCATAGAAAGGACTACGAGATATGTTCTTATCATCGTTAATTTTATTCCCTTTCTCTTTGTTCTGTCTCCTCATTATTTCGTGACTATCTTGTATAAATGTGGGTGTTGAGCAACCCCTTGGAGATCATCGGTATTAATTGTTGGCTTGGGGCGTCCATCTATGATTCAGATGGAGCACAGATAGGTGTTGGATTAGTTCTGCCCTCATGAGTTATGGGCAGGTACGGTCGTTGGTACTTTAGCGAGACATTGCGAGAGTAGACAGGCAATGTGATATTAACTCTGTGTATTCCTCTCTTTACAGATATCCCGTCCCTGCTGTTCCTTCCCCTTCCTTCCCTCACCTGATTACTCCAATGCACCGTGGTTTATATAGGTGACTTGGTGGAGTCAGGAGGCGGACCCTTATTTGCATCGCGCCGAGTCTGAGGAGCATCTACAACGTGACAGACCCCCCCAAGTGAAATCCCTGGTGTCTAGTGGTGTTTCCTGGCCCATGATTGCAGCGGGGCCAGGAGACACTTTCAGGAAGGCCTTTCTTAGGAGGCCTTCCCGAATGTGAGGAAGGCCGTTTGGGGCCGTTTTCCGATGGGGAAATCAACAAAGTGACATCAGCGCGCCACAAAGTGGTTGTCCATGTGTGGTGTTCGACTTAGTCCAGCACTGAGCTGGAGGACATTTACTATTGTTTTGGGTCATTGTTAGCTATAGTAGCTCTAAGGGTGCAGTTTCTGAATAGGAATGGGCTTATGCTTTGGTGAGTGGGTGCACATTCTTTTCTAAGCCCCTTCCTGGCGTCCATTAACCCTTCCTTACTTCTCTCTTAACCCCTCCTTTATATTGGTAGGTACACACCATTTTCCAGCCCCTCCTTTCTGTCTCTCCCACATTTACAACAAAAAGGTATACTTTTGTGAGACTCCACATTTGGGGCAAAGATCTTGGCACAAAAAAGACAGCAGAGGCTGAACTTCTGTAAGTCGGTTTATAAACAGAATTTTAAAATATGTTTGTAGTTCTATTGTAGTAGCATTAACCATAAAACAAAATGCTGTTTGTAAACAGCAACTAATGAGTTTTGGTATATATTCTAACCTTTATTAACCAACCTAAGGCCCATATTTATACTTTTTGAGGCAAACCTGCTTTAGCCCATGTTTTCGTCAAAAAGTATAGCGCCGGCTAGCGACATTCCAGGACGCCACTGGGGCACCGGGGCACCATTTTTATCAATGCACCATTTTTAAGGAATGGCTCTAATTGGCGCTAAGGCCCGGTTAGCGTCAAAATACATGCTGCTAACCGGGTATGAGAGGCGTAGGGAATGCACAACCCCCTTGGGCATGACTCCTGTCTTAGTAAAGATAGGAGTCATGCCCCCAGGCCAATGGCCATGCCCAGGGTACTTTCGGTGAATTCAACTTATTTTCCATCATTAGACTTTGACACAGTGCAAAGGAGAGAAAGACAGAAAATCCAGAAAGAAGCAGAAACAGAAAGTTAGGGCAAGAGAGACAAAGGGACACAGCAATGGTGAAAAAGAACCTGCGATAGTGAGATAAAGAGACAGTGAGTGCAGAATGATTTGAGAAAGAAGCATGAAGAATAAAGGCAATGCTGTTTTTGTATCTGGTAAGCCCATCATGATGACAGTAGGTTCTTAAGAAACACCTTGGGTTCTTGCAATTTTTTAACAAATTTGCCATTAGTGACATATCAGAGCTTCCAGTGCTTGAGTTCAACTGCGCTTCACACGATTTTAACACAAATCTTAACGTACGTGCCCCACAGAAAGTCGGCCACCCTGTCAGCCAGATTCCTATCTCCTGTATTGTCTAAAGAAAAGCATCCTTTTCCGTTTTTGTAAATATGTTTCTCTGTCCTGTGATTTCGAGGGGGCTTTCACTGCAGCTATTTTGTAAACTCCGTAATCACTGCAGCAATCCATTTTGTTTCCTTCCCTCTATCTGGGATTTTTGTCACTTCAGTTTAGTGCAGCCTTACAGATGGAATGTGTTTCAGTGTATGCTTCGTTTCACATTACCTGTCACAAATAACAAATGCGTCCGAGGCGATCCTCCATTAGCCCTTCTTTACACTGGATACATTTTCCTGCAGCTTCTTTCATGATGTTTTTACCATTTGTTTTTGTTTTTCAAACATTGTCCCTTGGCTAATGATTCAGATAATTAAGACTGGGTAGGACGTACAAGCTAGGAAGCACCACAAATGTTCAAACGCAAGATTTTTACATATATAATTTATTGCCATTAGTGTGTGGGTAGTCTACATTTGCACAACACAGCCATTTGTTGCAGTGGCACATTCTATGTAGCAATATGTCAAGCACGCTAATAGCATTTATGCTAATGTTTGTAAGTAGCAGAATGAAAAAGCCCTCTTGCCGAAGTAGCACATGGCCAGATATCTGATGCAAACGTTTACATGATAAGAACATCAAGGCGTTAAATTGTGTTTGTAGTCTTTTTGCAATAGATACTTTCTGCAAAATTATAATTGTTTTTCCTACAGCATTATAGCTTATGCGATCACTATGGACAATCACTTGGAATCTGGATGGTGCAAGATTTTTAATGTATTGGCTAGGCAACAATTGGCCACCAGTCTAACTTATACATTGCAATATAAGAAATTTGTAAACACGCACAACTGCCTTCAAAGAGGCATCCCAGCACTAGCGGCACATAAGAAAGAAAGCGAGAGGTTAAAGTGAGCGAGTGAGGTGCCTTATAAGCAGGAATCGAACAGCGAGGTTTTAAGGTTTTTTTCTGAAAATAGGTTCTGAAGGGCTACAGCGCAAGTGAAGGGGAAGAACGTTCCACAGCTTGGAGGCAAGGAAGACCAGTGATCTACTGTCTATTCAAGAGATGTGCATGGAGGTAGCTGAAAAAGCTCGATATTCGATTTTAAGGATCTGACTTGACAGTCTGGCATAAACCTCTTCTGCAGATAGATCGGGCCCATTTGCATGAAGACCTGAAAGCAAAAATAAGATCATTAAATTGGATTCTTTTGGTGACTGGGAACTTGTGGAATAGGCGAAGATGTTTAGAAACTGAAGCTGGCAGAGGAATCTTTAGGTATAAGGGCACAGCAAAGTTCTGCATGGTTTGAAGATGCTGTATTAGATATTCAGAGATGCATAAATACAAACTGTTAGCATAATCAAGTTTGGCTGTGAAAAATGCATGGACAATTGTCTTACAAGAGTCCACTGGGATAAGGTGGAGCATCCTTTTAATGCAGGACATGAAGCAGAAATTTCCTTGATTTGGGGTTCAAATGGAAGGTTGTAGTCGAATTTCACTAAAAGGATTCAAGCAGTAGGTACCAGACAAGGGGGAGCACCCAGTTCTATCATCCACCAATTGCTAGTCTCCACTCTCGTTTTTTGCATAGGAAGTTCTCCATCCTTAGTGCCTCCTAAAACAACAGGACAGATAGTTTGGCTCTTTTAGAGGTGGTGGATTTTTTTTCGGGCAAACGTATACAAAGCATTGACCAGCCAGTTATCGAAGCTAACCAAGTCCTGACCTAGGGTTCCCCCCAACTTAAAGGCAGTGGAGTGTAAAGTCGACCTAAACTGAGCATCTGAAATTGTATGCCAAGGCCTGGAAATTTTACTAGACGGACCCGGTGAGCAGCAAGGTTTAAGGGAAATAACATTCAAGGGGATAAGAAAATGGTCTTACTAAGTAAGTTTAAATGCAGATTTGACCAGGACGGAAGTGGATTTCACGAAAATGAAGTCGAGTGTGACCTGCTTTATGTGTGGGATCCTTTACCGTCTGTTCAAGATTGAAGCCTTCCATCGAGGAAAGGAATTGCTGAGCAAGTTTGTTATTTGGGTCATCCACATGTAAATTAAAATCAACTAGTACCCTCAAATTGGGTTGGAGGGGAGACAGCTGACCTAGTACATCAGACAGTAAATGCAGCGAGTTGGCCGAAGCATCCGGGAGCTGGTAAATGAGTATCGCTGAAAGGGCAAGCGAGGGGCCCAGAATAACAGTGAAAGTTAGTCTTTCAGTGTTATTAGTATTCATTAGCCACTCCCCCTCCCCTTTTATCAATCCGATCAATGGGTTTGATTAGTAAATTGGAAGGGATAGCTAGGGTATATCAGAGGCTGGGCACTCTTTGAGCTAGGTTTCAGGGAGGAACAACATGTCCAAATGATTGTCAGCAATTAGGTTAAAAATATCAAGGGCATGTCTATGTAATAAGACAAGACGAAAAGGATTTGCATATGGGGTGAAACCATAGAGGTAATCATGGAAGTGACTCCACAAGGGGAGGGGATTATGTTGCCCTGGTCATGGTCGGTTGCTTCGTAACTCCTACTGATTCAGTGATGGCAAGGCATTAATTAGCACAAGAAGAATCAATGGTAAGACACCATTGCTGTACATTTTACTCACTTCTAAGAGTCAATTTCAAATCGCCCAAGATGGTGGTAAAGCAAAGCCATTACCCTTTGAACCCTATTGATGGAGTATTTGAAGTGAGCCTTGTGGCAAATTCCTAAAAGTTTACAGAATTTCTGAAATATGTTCAAGTAGCGAAAGGACCAGTAGACGGGTTGGAGTTGGACGATAACATAATTCATGCGCCAGACACTATATCACCACAACAAAATGTGAAATTCCTAATAAGAAATATATGGCTGACGTATTAATATTTTGCGAGTTGGTGCAAATAGTTTTGTGACTGCTAAAATATACTTCTGCAATATAAAATAAAAAGGCACCAAAGTTAGAATTCCATAAAAAATTGCACATCGAAAAATTAGTGATTGATACCTGTTTTTGCAATTCCATATTTCTGATTCGTAATTTGCAAATCGCAGTTTTAATGTTACGCATTTGCAATTAATGAATGGTTGCAAAAGAGGGAAATTGCATGCAAACCCATCAACTGGAAACAGGTGGTAACCAAGTGCAAAATATAAAAGGGAGTGAATCTAAAATAGCTGTTGTTCTTAATGGCTTCATTCTATGCTCTGGTAAATTGAATGTGAAACCTACAGTGCAGAAGGGGAAGAAAGAAAATGGTTTTTAGGGTACATGTCACTTTATATGACCAGACAGAGGAGGTCTATGTTAAGTGCAAGGTGAATAGATAGGTAACTAGTGATTAGGTAGATTATTTTATTCCCATTTTAGGAAGGCAAACACGCTGCACCCATACCTCAACACATAAAGTTACTTTGTTCCTTACTCCTCCTAGCTTTGGATAGCCACCAGGGAAAGGTGGCAGGTACAGGGGACGACAAAGCACCCTTTAAAGGATTTTTCACAACTTTATAGATGCAGTGTTCTCCAAAATCAGTTTGCCCATTTGTTTTCAAAGGAGCCCCTCAGAGTTTAGTGATATCACGCTTCATTTTTATGGAATTGCTCAGCTTCAACATCTAATTGCATGTGTGGATGGCACTCACATTCTAATATGCACACCCGTCCGAAAGAGTGTGTATACCAGAATCACAAAGAACATTACACATTGCATGCTCGGGTTGTCTTCAATGATGCTTGCATTACCACAGATATAGAAGAAAATATCCAGGTAGCACATAGGGTATGTTCTGTGTTTTTCATCATTGCCTTTTACAGGAAGCTGCCAATATTTTGGAAATGATTATTTGCTTCTTAGCTTTTACCCCATTGTTTAGTTAAATATAGTAAACATCAATCAAACAATTACTCTGATGAGTACTTGTTTTTAATGTAGGTGACAGTGTGCATACAATCCGCTCAGGGATTGTGACCCCATACTTTAATTTGTGTGCTCCTAGGGAGAGCAAATACAACGCTTCACATAAGCAACCAAGATCTGTAAAAGAGCGTACGCTTAGAATTCTTAAGGGAGGTGTTGTTGCCTACATATCAGTGGAGGAGCAGTGGAGTGCCCACCAGAAATCAGTTGTGCTGTGCTGCACAACATATTAATGAAGAAGCAGAGAGGTAATTTGTATTCTCTAACAAAACCTTCGGTTAAACACAGATGAAGAAATGAGGAAAAGAAAATGGCAAGCTATGATCAAACTGCTATTTGTATACACAATTATTAACTGTGAACACACAAATAACAAAATGAGGATATTTATTTTTTATAATAGGTTTATTTTTCCTTCTTGTGCCAGGTGACTGTTGTGTTTGCCTCTCTTCCATGTCTCCACCGCTGCTCCTTCTTGAGCTTGTGCATGCAGTGTCTGCCACTGGTGAGCTGTTCAGACTAGAGACTCCTCTCTCTCCTGCTCCTTGCTGTGTGTATAGAAGCATTGGAGAAATCTAATTTCTCCAGGACATTTGCTACTTGTGTAAGTCCTCACTTACAGCCTCATCATGAGTTTGGCGGTCCTCGGACAGCCAACTCGTGGGGGAGGTCATACCACCTCATTCATGGCTGTCCAACTGCCAGATTACGATGAGTTGGCAGCAGTCAGCTTGGCACTGCCATGCTGATCAAGACTTTGCTTTCCGCTATGAAAAGGCAGTGCACATTCAGAGGGCATTAGCCTTCGGCTCCCTCAGGTAAATGAACGGTAGAAACATTGTAATACGATGGCCACCTCACCAATGCAATATTGGGATAGTGGTGGTTCAATTCATAATCAGGCTTCTAGTCCCACCAGTTCAATTTGCAAGATGGTTTTATATCAGTACCAAACATGTATTGAGGTGTGAAGGTGACATATACAAGAACCAGGGCCAGCTTTAGCGGGGTGCGACCGGTGCGGCCCATTGGGCACTGACCTGGATTGGAGGCAAGGACCTCAGGGGTGCTGTGTTTAGCAAAAACGTATAGATGCAGTGTTCCTTGTGCATTCAGCTTTCAGGCTGCACCTTGACTGTTGCAGTAGTGAGACTTGTTTTACCTGGAACCAGGTCCCCTAATACAGGGATACTATCTCCTTGAGGAGCTGGGGGGAATCCCTCATGCTGATAGTTTCCTCCAAAGACTGTCGGTGTACACTATCAAAGGCTGAGCTATAGAAGATGAAGGAGCAGAACAGGGGGGTTTCTTCCTCCTTACGGCTTGATGAGATTGATGCACCAGTGCTATGATGTTATCCATCATGGAGCAATCCGGCCTGAAACTAGACTGAAAGTATCGGAGGATTCTTTTCTCTGCGATCCAGGTTTCCAGTTCCTCTAGAAGGATGCAGCCATAGGCTTTTGCTTCCAGATCTAGCAAGGTGATAAGCCGATATTTAGTAGAGTCAGAACGGTAACCCATTTTATGTAAATGGAAGACGATTGACCCCCTCCAGGAAGTTAGTGTTGTGGTGGTAGCAAAGGCATATTTAAAAAGTGGTGCAAGTATTCTGGCCCAAATGTCATGTGCTGATTTGAACACAGACGCTGGGATCCTGTTGGGCCCCATCACTCTTAATTTTTTTCATGATGACCATTACTGCAGCATCTGTGATTGGGGTAACCTGCTTGGGACAAAGCTCTAGGGCAGTGTGAGGTGGAACATAAGTTATATCTGCAGCATGATAGCTTGTATATAGCTGCTTTACATAAATGATCTAGACCATTTCAGCCATACTGTTCTCTTTGTTCTGGGCCGAGTTGCATGTGCAGTTTATGTGTTTCCAGAGACAGGAATGCTTCTTTTCTTTTAGTAGGAAGATTTTAAGCCACTCCACCCCAATATATTCCTTTTTTAGCTGCCATACCTTCTGCTTGTTGGCTGCTCTGAGTGCAGTTAGTGTTTGGCCAGGTTGAAGATTGACTCCTCCTCTTATGGAAGCCAAAGTCCTATCAAGGGTGAGCTTAGTGACAGCAAGCTCCTTTGTAGGGATGGGGAAACTGTTATAGTGGTTGTTCCTGCACAGGGGATTCCGTTGCACGTTCCCCACTTCCTGTTGGAGATCTTTTACAAGTTCATACCAGTGTTTCAGCGGTGTTAATGTACTGGCTGGATCGGACACTCTTTCCCTTTATATTTGTGGTCCATGTAATTCTATAAAGGACCTTGTTATGTTCCTCCCCTGAGTGTACCCTGATCAGTGACAGAGATGGGGAGTCCTTGGAGGCTAGATGCAAGATTGCGTGCAGGGGTCTGGTCACTTTCATCCCTGTCATCCACTTCAAAGTCTTAAAGTTTTGCCACCAACACCTCACTGAAAAAGATGTGGATTTGTTCCTAAATGTGGGATTGTCATGCCAGCGGGGAATACAGAATTCTTTTAAATATTGAACCGACGTTATTATGTGGTGCGATATCGGATGACGAACTGAGAGAGTTGGAAAGCAAGCCCTAGGCCCTGATGTTAAAGTCCCCAACTATGATAGGCTGATGAGAGTCATTTGTTCGTTCAATTTTTTTTTCAGTGAACTAGAATGCCCATAAAATTACATAAAACACATCATCAATAAATTCATTATAAAACACATCAGATAAAACGAAAGGAAAAAAAATCCAAATCCATATTATAATTACTATGTCAGCAATAACAATCATCACATATATCGCTTCCCAGGTATATTGTGCAATGATAAAACAAACCAATCGATTTCCAAGTGCAAAAATATTACTGATAGCTACCTTATAACTCGTGATGTTTTGTGCAATGAAAATGGGTCTTAAAAATCCCCTTCTCAAACCCTAAAAATAAATCACAGAATAAAATGAAGTGCTCTGTGCTCTGTATTTAAACACCATCACAGGGGCTCAGGGTGAAGGCTGATGGTCACTTCTTCCTTTCTGGGAAGGCCATTAAATGGTCTACTGTACCCATTCTTAGTCTGGTTAAGGCTTAGGGATGCTGAAGATTGATCCCCCAGCTCAAGTAAGGTTGGCAACCCTCGTAGTAATCACATTTCACATAAGAGGCTACCATTTGCTTCCTCCCTTTGTTATGAACCATATATTCCTGCCGGTTTCCTAAAAAGGATGTCTTAATGACACTCTTTTCCAAGGTAAAATATTTTAGGGAATCACCCTTAATAGATACATTAATTAATTAATGTCAAAATGCCAGGGGATTCTGTAAGCATGATGCAATGCTAAGCAATCTAAGATAATAGATTTGATAAAGTCAGTTTCTTCTTTTGACTAACTAGACTGTCATAGCAAAAGAGGCTTCATTGCTAGTGTGTCTTCCACATAATCCATTCCAACCTCCTTATGTGCCATAAATGAAGGTGTAGAAGCTGGTGTGCACAATAGCAGCCAGAGGAAAGAGTTTTCCTCTATCTGTGTAGGATTGCACTAAGCATAGTCCCACAAACTCCTGCCAAAGTTAACAGTGGCCAACCCTCTTGCTTTATATATTGCCACCATCACCCTGGCTGGACAGGTGCCTAATTTTTGTAAAATCTGAAAAAACCTTCACAAATTTGACTCTTCCTAAATCAAGTATTGACAACCTGGTTACTCCAGGATCCAGTATTCTTGAATACAATTCCAAGATGACTAAAAGTATAAACATTCATAATCAGTTTATCCTCAATACAAAATGACTTAGACTTCTTCCATTTATTCCCCTGTTGGACCATTGTAAACCATTGAAGACAAATTCTCATATAGTCTTACGAGAAAATTAACTATATCAATTGGGAAACCCAGGCTGTTAATGTTTACCAGAAAAAGTGATGGCCCACTAGAATAAGGGCACTACTTAGGTCTGCAAAGCATAAATAGAGATGCACTTCCTTAGCTATGGTGTACTTCCCTATAAGTAAGTCAAGATTAATACACTGTCTAATCATCACTATGCCTTTCCTGAACCCATATTGCACCTCGGGTATGATGGAATTATTCTCAGCCCACTCCTCCACCCTACGCAAAAGCACCTTGCCTGTTGATTTTGCTGAGGAGTCCAAGAGCCAAATGAGATGATAGCTGTTGGAAAGTGGATTACTGGTGAGAGCAGGTAAGTACCTACACTTAGCAATAGGCCACTAACCTCCACTTAGGTCCAGTTAGGTCTCAATAAATTAAACCCAGCTCAACCCTTGGTAGTTTGGCAACAAGTGACAAGGCTTAGGAGACAAGTGTATAGAGCATTTAAAAATCACACAAAAGTGAATAAGTAAAATACAAAACACAATAAAAATCCAACACCAATGTATGCAACTAGATTGTATTTTTAGCTTTAAAACAACATCAAAATGATTAAAATCGGATAAGGGGAACCGGAGATATGAATTTTTAATTAATTAGTGTTTTTTAGCACATAGAATCGAAGGGGTGTCTTTATAGGCTCCTAGCGCCACAGGATCGTCACTTTTCACTTTGCTCTTGTGGCGTTAAGCACTGCACCATATTTGCAAGGTGGTGTTAAGCCACATTTTGTGGCTTAACTACACCTTGTTAATACAGCCCCTTCCCACGCAGAACTCTGTGTGGAAGGGGCGTGCAATGGGTGTTGCTCTGGGCATGCCACGGCAACACCCATTGCATTTTGACGCTGCCTCAGATTTATGAAATTTCATAGTCGAAGGCAGCAGCAAAATCTAATGCCACCCTCAGGGGTGGTGTTGGCAGGGTGCTCCGAGGAGGAATACTTTTATTCCTCCTCGTTTTTTGCTTTTTGTATGTGTGCCTGATTGTGCAGCACGCAAAGAAAGAACAAAATGCCAGAAATTATTGTTTATGTGTGGGAAGGTGTCCCTTCCTGCACATAAACAATCATTTGAGAACGACACTTTGGCAGTGCTGTGTCTGCTGCATTGTGCAGCACACACAGAAGTGCCAAAGCGCCATTAGTGATTGTTCATGTGCAGGAAGGGACACCTACCCACACATAAACAATCACACCCCTCAACGCAGACATCCTTGCACGATGGTGCAAGGATGCCTGCGTTGGCAGCTAAATTTAGCACCAGCACATGGGCCAACACAGGGGTGCGCCATATTCACTTAAATACAGTGCATCCCTACTTTTCTAAAGTGACGCACTGTGACACTACCAATTTTGGCTCAGCACTGCACTGCGCCACTTTACCATAAATCTGCCCAAAAAGTGCCAATCTGGTCATCTGGTTGCACCTCGACAGGGGCAAAATCAAAGTTTCAGGCTTACCGCAATGGAACCCTGCTCAGCTACAACTAGCAGGAGACCTCGGTCAAAATTTTACCTTCGGTCTCAGTCATTTTCCTGAAGATTTTCTGCAGCTGGAGGAAGTCGGCAGTCTGATCCGACCTCCCTGAGGCCCTTCCATGGAGACGCGTCGCAGGAGGCCTCAGTGACGATTTCTACGTTCAGACTTAGATGATTTTTCGAGATGAAAATTCTTCAACCAGGCCAAACCTGAATCTTGATCCGACGTTCCTGATGCCCTCTTTGGATACACTGCGCTTGAGGTCCTGGTCAACTTTCTACGTTAGGACTTGGTCACTTTTTGGGAGATTTTTTTTAGTGGGACAAATCTGTAAGTCAGGCCAGGTCGTGTTTGAGGCAAGCCGGCTAGACTCACCGCTGTGGGTCAGTTCCTCTCTGGAGTTTTTTCCAAAAAGTTCACCAATCTCCACCAAACTTTGGTATTTTCTTCCAGAAGGTCTTTGAAGGTCCTTTAGGAGTCCACAGCTCACCCCAAGGTTCCAGATGCTCTGAGTTGCTCCTTGAGGATAAGGACTCCAACTCCCAGAATGCACCTGGCTCAAACTCCAAACAGGGAGTCCCACCTTGAACCAGTTGAAGTCGGGCAAAGACCTTCTTGAGGTGAAGCCCAAGTGTGCAGCTGGTGCAGTCCTTCAAACTGCAGTGTCCAGGTGCAGGTCAGAGGTCCAACAGGGATCTGAGGTGTGGGTGCAGCTCTGACATATTTATCTGTGCCCCTGTGTGAAAAATAGTGGGGTCCTGGTGTGTATCCAATCCCAGGCAGGCCCCTTCTCCCTTTGATGACCACTTCCTGGGAAGTGTGGAAAAAAATAAATCCCAGGGAGCAACATTCCTCAAAAATCTAAAATGGCTGCAATTGATTTTTGGAGATTAGACCTGGCTGAGCCCACCCTCTGGTGTGGCTAAAAATCCTAAACACTCTGCTCTCCTGCCCTCTCCTAATTTAATCAAGAGGGCACCTAATTGTCTGGGGTGGCAGGATGTGTGAGAGGTTTTGGGATGCTCCAAATGTCCTTCCCTGCCTTTGAAGGCCAGTTTGGCCACCCTCCCCCTTCCTGCTTCTCCATATGCTGAGGCAGATCTCCTACCCCAGGCACATTCTTTGTGTTCAGCCCAGGCCGCTTCCCACCTCATCAAGGCAGCCTGGCCAGGCTGCCAGAAGCTGGCCAATCAGATACGGGCACTACAGAGCTAAAGTTAGCAACTTTCAGGAAGAGGTTTAAAACTCTTTACCTGAACTAGTTAAATTAAATCCAACAATTGTAAGTTGTGGGATGTATTATAACAAGTAATTTGATACCAAACGCAAGGTATCTGACACTTAAGGGGACTTTGTTCATTAAAATAAAGTCTCCCCATTTTAGCCTATGGAGGCCATTCACTACAGTGAGGGAAAAACAAATGTGACTATTTTACCTCACCAGGGTTTATTTGTATAAGGCCCTGCTTATATGTACATGACACCCAACCCTAGGGGCACACATGGCACACCTTAGGGGTGACATATGTAAAAATAAGGTAGTTTAAAACTTTGGAAGTCCTTTTAATTGTAAAGTTGAACTTGTATATATCCCTAGTTTGAAGGCAGCCACCAAGGCAGGCCTGCCTTTAAAATGACAGTGTTCACTGCAGCAGCGCACCTATGGGGCAAAACATATGCTGGGGTCCCTAAACCTACATGCCCTACCATATAACAGGGACTTATAGGTAGGTTGACTTAGCCAAATATCATTAGCCTAATTTGCATACTCATTTTATACAGAGCACATGCCCTGGAACTGTACAGCAGTACCCAGGGCACCATCAGAGTCAGGAAAACACCATCAAAAAGTTAAAAATGGGGGCAAAACGTTAAGGGGCACTGCAATCAGTCTGTTTTCTCACAACAGCACTTAGGGTCTGCTTTATTACCTTTTTTAAATGTAGGGATTATAATTGAAACAGCCCAAGAATAGGGCCACACAATTCCTTTTGGGTTTTAAATGGAGGGGCCTTCTCACAAGGACTCATATCAATAGCAAGAAGCCTCTCCTCCACTGTAATAAACAGTGGAGACTGATTCCTAGAATAATCTCTCTGGCCATTCACTGAATGAAAAAATATCCAAAAAGTGACTAACCAGTGCCTCACCAGGTACAAATGAATTGAGTTCTGGTATTGAATAATCCTTTATAAAAAGGTGCATTAACAGTGCTCCAGGACAGTATCAAATATTTTGTTTCTGCAGCTTTAATGAGGTTTGACCATGTTTTCTCCTGTAGTTCCTTTTTCCTAGCAAAATTGTCTGTTTATGGTTTTTACATAGGTTTTTAATAATCTGGGGGTCCCTGGGGGAGCAATGCAATGAATCCCTCAAATGTTTAGATGCCTGGGTGCATGCAGAATTAAACCAGCCCGTTTACTACCATTACCATGCTGAGAAGGCTGTGTAAGTAGTCTATTTAATGACCAAACAATTGTTTTAAAAGCATCTAACATTCTGCAGTGGTCTGTTATTCTGCTAAGGCAATAGCTAAACTCAGCACAGTTCATTATCAATAATACCTGTAAAACTCTGTCTGGGTAAATACCGACCAATTTAGTTTTTGTACCACTAGATCTGACCGGGGTAATGTTAATAACACATGCAGCACTCTCAGTCTCATAAACTAGAGGTATCACGGAGAGCACCAAAGTTTTACGGTCACTAACCAATGTCGGCACAGTGAATGGACCTTATCGTGTACCTTGCATAGCTGGAGACCAACGTTTGATAGATAGTAGTATGCGCATCTCTGCCAGTAAATGAGGGGAAACAATTGCCTTTATCTACATCACTACTTCTCAAAAGAATTAGGTCATACTTAAAAATTACCAAATGCAAATTTTTCAATATTTATTATGACATAAATGCCATGTTCCGTTCCCTCTAATGTCAGTTATGCCACATACTCAACTAGCAGGAAAGGTGCACTTCTGGATATTAAAATGTCAAACCTAAAGCAAAATTCACCTGGAGTGGATTAACTTTAAGAACGCCTCTAAACCTGCATCTAGTGTATGGACGATATTGCTACAAGTAGCATCAAAACATTGTTATAGTAGTTGACCACAATCAAATCTGGGCCATGTTTCGGAGTTAGCAAAACATGTACTACCTTCCTTATAACTACCAATAACAGATTTGAGTTTAAAATCTATATGCCCCCTCTGGCCTGTCCTGCAGGAGAAGGAGTTGCACCCAGGAAGAACGTCATAAATCCTTCTACATGATTTTGACAAGTGCACCAAGGCCCATATTTATACTCTGTGCAGGATTTGTTTAATTTTTTTACGCAAATTCGGTGCAAAGCTAACACCATATTTATGCTTTGACACAAGACCCGTCTAACGTCAAAATATCCCAGTGTGCGTCATTTTCTGGGTGCGTAAAATCGCCTTGAATCAATGAGATGCAAGGTAGGTGCTCCTGTCTAAAAAATGACTTGAACACACATGCGCCATATTTATCCAACGGCGCAAAAATGGCACACAGCTAGGAGGCAGAGCCGGAAAATTTCCGCAAATCCCGGTTTGCGCCAAAACGTAACACCTGGGTCAGGGCGGTTGTTAAAATGGGGCAAACACACCAGTACTTAAGGAAAACTCACAGAAGCAACATCAGAGATTAAAAAGGAAGACATGGAGGTGCTATTCATACAGCATGTACGAAGACGCAGAGCACAGGAGCAACAGCAGCAGCTTCCACCACACCGACATGGACCCCAAAGGCAACGCAGAAGGCAGGAAAGGATATTCAGGACCAGGACGACCCTTCTGGGCCTCAGGGAACATGACATTATCCAGAGTTACAGACTAAACTGGCAAGCCATACAGCTGCTGCACCACATTGAGCCACATTTGGCACCCAGATTACAGACACCCCACATCATTCCACCAGAGACCAAGTTGCTAGCTGTGCTGCACATTTTGACAAGTGACTCTTTTCAAACCACTGGTGCCCTGGTTGCCAGAATCTCACAGCCCTCATTCTCTGCCTTCCTTCCCAAGGTACTTGATGCCATCATCTCCCTCACACCTGCCACATCAGCTTCCCCAACACACAGCAGAAGCAGCAGGAAACCAAACAGGGGTTGTATCAAATCAATGTCTTCCCGCACGTGCTTGGTGCCATTGACTGCACATGTGTACGGATTGTGCCACCTGCTGCAATGGAGCATCTATACCGCAACAGGAACAACACACACTCCATCAATGTGCAGGCCATTGTGGATCACTGTGGATTGATCACCAACATCATGGCAAAGTATCCTGGGAGTGTACATGATTCATTCATCTTCTACCAAGGCACCATCAATCAGCACTTCCAGGATGGACGATATGGCAATGGCCTACTTGTTGGTAAGTACAGAAACCTAGTTATACACACACAGCACAGCAACCCTTTGGACACTCAACACATACACCACTACATTGACACGTGGCCAGGAAGGCACTGAGGTTGTGACACTGGTAGTCATGTTTGATATCCTGACCCTGTGGGATACACACCTATGGACACATGACAAATGCAAATAACAAGAGATGCCACTCCAAAGCCACAAGGGACCAATTTAAAACCACACAGTAACAATGTCATGGCCTGAACTGGCAGAACAACTTGGAAGATGAAATTTCCAATATTGCATCAATAACACTCAATCACACACCCTTCCAAGCAACACGTACTGTGTAAAGGGGTGTAATGTGTTTTGCTTCAGGTCAAACACCATGAGACATATAGCATGATGATGCTGACTCTAATGAAGGTGACATGTAATCATTGAGGCAGTACCAACATCTCACATCACTCCTGGGATGACATTGCCCGCGAGCAATAAGGAAGTGGACTGTGCTATGAAAACATGTGGATGTGACACAAATGCAAAGTGCACTCTACTACACATACGGATTGAGGCAATGCCCCATATACATAACAGATGTACAGGCACATTGACTTTCTGACACTAAAACCTTCACCCCCACAACCAAGTTAGCCAGCTTACGTGGAGCAATTCCAGTAGTGTAGGTACATGTTTGCACATGAGGCAACTTGGTGAGGGCACAAAAATAGAATTGCATAGAACTTGTCACACATGGGATAATTGTGCATTGTAAATTGTGAACACTTCAGTGCTGCCAACTTATGGAGATATGTTGTACATTGTCACCTAGCCAAATCATAAGGCCTCACTTTTGCATTTCACATGCAATTACATATATCAATTTGATGGGATGCTCAGCCCATATAGTGCAACCATGTTACCAGCACAGTGGAATCGATTGTGTGTGCGGAAGTATCATGTCACCTCCAGTGAAGGCACATGAACACTTCTTTCACATGACATAATGCATGGGAGACACACACTGAACTGCAAGTTTAGAAATATACCACTGATATCAGGTCAATCACCCATACACCAGTTTTGATAGTTAAACAACCCAATGCAGAAAGAACATCTTAGAAGCCTAGGATCCCACACAATACCACAAACACAGATGAGTCACAGACAACACGAGATAACAACTGCCATGCAAAGTGATAATCAAGGTGCAACAAACAACCAAATATTTACCCTCATTTTCTCTTTCAGCTGACCAGGGTTATGGGATCCAGCCATGGATCATGACCCCATGACCCCATTTGCCAACGTAAGCACAGCAGCAGAGCGTACCTATAATGAGGCCCATCGTAGCACAGGCACCATAGTTGAGAGGACTATTGGCATCCTGAAGTCCAGATTCAGGTGCCTGGACATCACCGGAGGCAGCCTCCTATATTCACCTGAAATGGTCTGCAAGATAATTTTGACCTGTGCCATCCTGCACAACATTTGTGTAAGGAGGAACATTCCCCTCTATGAACCAGACCCACAAATGCCTGAAGAGGAGGAAGAGGAGGATGCTGCCCATGAAAATGAGGGGAACATCCAAACACTGCTGCAGGATTGCGTTGCAGAAAACACATCATACAAAACATTTTCTAACTATAGTCAACATTACCACTTTGTTATCATATGTCATTAAACACCTACCTTCATCACTCAATCATTCTCTGGGTAATATTTTAAGCATCACATGATCCCTAGGAATCATAATCATAGTTTAGCCTCATGGAGCTTTGCAGAACTACAGATTAGGATACTGAAAAAGCCACATCACATTTGATGGGTATGAATGTACAGCCAACATCACACACAGTGTAAATGACATATATCCTGTCTATTTCACATGTGAAGGGCCATATCAGAGGACCACAGCTATGAGACACATCCATGTTGCCAACATGGTCCATTGCAGCACATGACACACTACTAAGACACCATCAATCATAAGGAAAAAAAGGGTTTTCATACATGAGGCAGTGGATGTGCTATTGCATTGGTAACAGGAATGCATGACCAGACCCTTGACAGCAGTAAGTGTGACATCAGCTACCTCTGCAAGGAGCATGTGTGACAAGAAGTCCCTCTAAGTTGAAAATGTATGGCACGAGTGCCCCAAGTATGACAAGAATTGCTCACAAAACATGCCACTGCCATGTTTTCAGTCCCTCCACACACTTCTCTAGGGGGCCCTGTAAATGAAATATCTGTACCCTGAGAATCCTCAGCTACACACACCCAGATTCCCATTGTGACTCCTGTGTGCTTCCCACTTCAGGATGGCATGCCATAGTCATAGTTCATCAGTCTGCATGGACTTCAGGTCAAATAATGCACTTCCTGGTAGTCGGTAAGACCTGTATTCAGCTGTCCACTGCTTCCCATGTGAAAGGTCCACTTGTCCCTTTGAACTTGATTCTCAACTCCACGACTTGTGAGAGACTGAAGCTGCAAATACCTGTGAGCACTACAATGCAGACCAGGCATTTGAACCTGCCCTGCCCTTGCTGCTGCCTGGAACATCTTAGAAGCTGCCATTTTCTGAATCTCCTTGTTGTGCATTGGCGTACAAATCACTTGTGAACCAGAACCCTTGGGGGATTGTGTAACATTGCAGACCACAGCACAAACTGTGTTTTAGGGCCAGATGTAGCAAAGGTTTTTCCCCATTCTGTGTCTATGGGAAAAAGTGTTTGTACATATGGCCCTTAATTCTCACAGTATTGTTCCTGCTTGTCCCAGTCAGAGTCTGCTCAATGTCCATTTGCCTTGTTCATGTTTGTTCCTGACAGAGCCTGCATCCTGTTAGCCAGACTGGTTCCAGTCTTTGCGTTAAACATAGAGGTTACCTGTGGCTACATTTGTCTCATAGTTGACTTCCATGCCCTCTCTTGTCTCATGGGTTATTGTGTGCGGTAGGTCTACAATGAATCCTCAAATAGATAGTATATTTTAATCATGTTACTCATCGTACTCAGTTCTGGGACATGTATTTAAATGTCCTAATCCAGCCCCCATCCCTTGTCTGGTATTGCCTGTAATTATTTTTGATAAACAGTGACAGTGTGCTATGGCTGTATGCATGGATTCAGTACAATTCCTCCAGCACAACAAACAAGGCTTGCCAATGTGTATGTGAGGACAAAGCATATTTGTGCCATGACGGTCCACACACAGAATCACTTCTGCCTCCACCTTTTGATGGTGCTCACGTGGTGACTAGCTGTGAGATTGATTAGCACAGAGGCACTGATGTTCCCTGTTGCAGTGGGAATTTTCAAGACCACCCTGTGTACACATGTTGTGATGAAAGCTGCCTGTTACCTATTACTCATCCATTAAGTTTTGGAGCACACCAAGGTTGCCCTGTCTTCAGCCTCATGAAAGTTCTGCAGTGCCATAGCTGGGCTAACACCATGTGTGTCATTAGTTGATCTTTGACTTTATGTCAAATCTGCTTTGAAGGATACTCTGTTAATTGAGGGAATGGTTCCACAGACTCATGAGTAGACCTGCACGTAACTATGACAACATGGAGGCCAATACTGACACAGGGTACACTTGGCCACACACTTGAACTGGACACCTTTGTGCAATGAACCACTGGAAATATGTGAACACATGCAGCATGGTGTGCTGGTCCTCCACAGCCACTGGAGAAACATAGGTCATTTACATTAGTCAAACTGTGGTGTACCAAAACATGTTTGGGATGGATTTGAGACTCTGTGTCACAAACACTGTACCTACCAAGCATGTTCAAATGTCTGACTCATGGGTATTATACACACAAGTAACCATGCAGTGATATACAACATTTCATTACATCTGATGGGTTAAATGTCTGACATTGCCATTATCAACCGTCCTCTATCTATCCTGTGTATAGTTTGTCATGGTAGATGTTTTGTCCCCAAGGTCAGGGAAGTTCACACAGCATAAGACGCAACAGATATAACAAACACATATCATGGCTGATGTACCTCAATGAATGGCATCTGATGGTTATCCACAATTACAACACATTCATACAAGCACATTATGCAGAACACTTCTTGTGACATTCACACAAAGGCACATCAACAATTGAAATAGCCAATTCACAGACATAAACACACAGGCCATGAGTGCATTTTATTAGCTGCATAGCCTTGATATCCTCTATTGATGCAATACCTGCTCAAACTATGAAATACCAATTTTATTCCAAAAGTTTGTGTTGCTGTTGCGTCAGTTAAGAGAGCTAATCCAGCACAACAACATGAGTATAATGTTCCGCAGTAGTGTGGTCTGCCACATGTGCCCAAACACTAGAACAAACACAGCAGGTCATAACATCCTATCTTTGTATAGTTATAGCCTTCATGTATGTTAAAAAAAGAAAAATGACACAAACACAGTTATAGACAGATTTTTTGATGCAAAAGCATAAAAAAAGACGCATATGCATCAAAGTATGATGCATATGCATTAAAAAATGACGCTCACACCTTTAATAATATCTATTGGTTCCTAGCATTAATTCCAACAACACACCCCACGAAATCGGTTATCCATTAAAAAAGTATTGATCCTTGAATGCGGGAGAAATTTTAAGCAATATTGACGCAAAGCTCGTAAGCGTCATAAAATTTCACACATTATAATAAAAACGCACCGCATTTGAGACAGGAAGTGATGTCATAGGATATCCTGTTTACAGAAATGGCACAGTGGGTGTACTTTCACCTTCACTTTGCAGTCTGCGATTCTTCTAGACTGTGTGGCTGTGTATAGAGTTGTGTCTGCCAATATTGTGCTTTTGTTTCCTGTGTGCTATTTCCATTGTCATCTGTTGTTTTTGTAAGTGTCTGTGTAAATCAGTGAAAGTGTTTTTTGTCATTTTTTGAGATTATATTTGTCTTTGTACTGTTGGGAGTGTGTTAATGGGATTGTTAGTAGGGGTATTGTTGGGCTGTTTGTGGGTTCTCTAAGTTTCCTTTCCATACCTCCTTTCCCTGTATTTCCCACTTTACCCTTTCCTATCCTTATTATGAGATGTTGGGAAGGCCACGTCTGGGGATAATGGGTGAGGAGGAGCTAGGGGCTTTGATATGGCTGGTGTGCCACTTCCTCCCCCTGATATTGGTGGCTGGTGGAAGGGTGATACAGGGGTATCACACCAAGGCTTGGAGGCTCCGGTGGGCAAACGTGCTGTTCCACATAAAAAGACTGTTCAACAGCCAGTGCAATGACCACTAACTGTAACATCGCTGGGCTGATCTGGTTGCCTGAGATCAGGACCTACTGGACCACCTGGGTGTGGTGATTGGTGGCCCTGTTGGTGAGTACAAATTAGACCAATGTGTACAATTAAATGCTCTGTAGTGACAGTAGCAGATTTTGTGACATGCTGCATGCAATGTTTGTGGACATGTGCAATGCAAGTTGAACAAACTGTGGCCTTGATGTATACTGTTTTTGCTACACATTTTGCTTAGCAAAAGCTGCACACACTTACAAAAGGCAACTTTGTCTTGTTAATTAGTGCTGTTTTGATGTCAATAGATGATGGTAATGCGGCACAAACAAAAGTATTATTCAGGGCCTGTGAGTGTACCAGGAATAAGATGTATTTCACAGGCTAATGCAAGTGACCAAAGTAGTTCCCAATTTTCTTTAATACATGTCTGCACAGTATTCATGGCCCTATGTACAAAGATCTTCCTAACCTCAGGTGATATCTTAGGCGGATAGTTCTACTTGGTTTGTGTAGCATGTAAATGAATTATAGATGCCAATGTAATGCACACTTGATAATATATACATTTTTTGTGCTACTTTCCATAGCTGTAGCATAAACAAATGGAGTGACAGTGTCAATGAATGTTTGCAGTAGTATGTCTGTTGGGGTGTCTACATGCCTGATGTGCTGCTACATCAAATAAAATGTCACACACAGTGATTTGCTGATCCAAGTTTTGTACATGGAGCACACATTGAGCACATTTCACCCTTCCATGGTTTACAGGTTGACCCGCCCCATATACAATTGGTGAAGTGGCTTTATTTGCGGACTTAGACGTATCCAGTAAGTGTTGATATGTTTGTCCTGTGTTGTGTTTGCAGCTGTTTTGTGATTGACCCCTGTGTATTGGACTCATTGCAAGGTATGATGAGCTGGCACATGATCTGATATGTGACTTGACTGGACGTTGACATTGTGTTCCATGTTTGAGTTGGAAATTCTGTGGGGGAGAGTCATATATTGGGAGTCGAGTGCTGAGCTATAGGCATGGGCAGGTGAACAGGGTGAATTTTTGCTAACGTGTATGCCAATGATTAATTTGGAGGTGGCCAGTTTCATGATTTAGTCAGCAAGTCATACCTTGATTCACACAGACCAGTGATGCCCAAGTCTTACCCAAAAACATGAGCATCCCTGTTAACTAATGAACATGTAGGACTTATGTCATAGGTGTACATGCAGGGCATGCCCAGATGGGTGCCTGCATCAATGTGCTTGTTTTTGGAAAGATATCAGTGAGATCTAATGATATTGACAATTGTCCACAATTAAAATCATAAATGTGGATGTGATTGTCCATTGCTTGAGTCAATCCTAGTTGGCAGCTCTCCTCACCTGTTGTGACTGTCTAAAATCATGGACACCTGTCCAAAGCTTCCTGGCTGTCTTTGATGTTTGAAAGTATGTGTTGCATGTCCATCCCCCCTGAGGCACAGGCTTAGGGTTAGGAAATATGTGTACCTAGGTGTGAGGCTCACAGTGTAGAAGACAGACATGTAATTCAAACATTAATTTGTTGTGACCTAGGATGCCCCCTCATGATTACCAACTGTATACCGCCCAGGCAATTCTATTTACAAATCACAGGTCTTGTGGGCCTTGATTGTCATTCAGAAGATAGTCATTAGTTGGCCTGACACATGTGGAGTACTTGCAGCATTTGTTACGTGGCTAATAGCAGTACAATGATGCACAGGTCATTTAATTAGGTACACACCTTGTTGTGCATTGCTGTGCTGTTAGATAGTAGATGTGTAGGCTGCGTTGGCCTCTCATTCCTCAGGGCCATTCTATGATCTGTACTGTGATTTGGACTGTATGTGATATTTTTGATGAAGTGTTAGAATATCCTCTGTAGATGTGTCACACAATGATGTCACCAATGTTTGGCTTTGTCTATTTTTACAGCTGCCAACACGAATGCCCATGAGATCAGGGAATTCCAGAGGCGGGCAATGTGTTACTGCCACATACTAGATGTGGAGGCTGGGTTCCTTAATATGGCACGCCGTTATCAGCATGAGAGAGCCACAGGGGTCAGACGGGCATTTGCCTAAGGGGGGCAAGCCTTGCCCACAACAGCCACCACCACTACAGCTCAGACCACAGTTGTCCTAAGGATGACAGCCACTGTTGCAGGTCCATCAACCTCATCTGCTCCAGGCCCACAAGCAGCAGCTCCTGCACCTCCCCCTCCAAGCACGGCACCGTCACCAGCAGTGGCATCAACAAGTGGAACACAAACAACCCCAGCTGCTGTGATAGACAATGTTGAATTTCAGACAATGAGACGTGAAATACAATGGATGTGGAGCAGGATGGACAGGCTGCAGCAGGAGGTGTCCCGCAATAGCAGGAGTCTGCGGGGTATTAAGAAGATCCTGCAAAGGGCCAATTTGTGAATTTTAGATTCTCACCCATTATTCCCTCTCCTCCCTCATCTTTCCTGGTTCTTATCTTTAGTGGGTTTAGGGGGCTTAGTGTTAGGTTAAAGTAGGCTGTTAGTTTAGTTAGTATAAGTGGGTTGTGGGGTGGAAGGGTTTATATTATTACATATTGTTTTGTGGGTGGGTGGGGGATGATGTTGGGGTTTATGTGTATAAAAAACAAAAGAAAATACCAAAAATATATATATCTTTGTTTAGGATAAGTTAGTATGTGTTTAGGTTAGTATATGTTGTCCTACATGTGTCCCGTCATGTAAGGGGGTGGGGGGTTGATGTCTAGAGTGTTTAGTTAAATGTGATAAGTAAGTTTAGCATAGGGTAGTTAGGGCCAGTTGTGGGCAATGTGTAGTTAGGATAGGTTAGGTAAGTTAAGGTAAGTTAAGGTGTTTCCCCTATTTTTAGTTTACTGTGAAATAAAGGTTTAGGTTCTCCTTTACAGTATGTGTCATATGCTTGGGGATCAGGGCTTTGGCATGTGTGTACAGAGTCAATTTAGTATTTTCATTTCTGTTCCATCCTGCATCAGAATCCCATTATTGACATGGTTATTCCCAATTCCTAATGAGCTGTCACATTGCCAGCTACTTATCTATGCATCTGCCATCCATTGCACCTACCACTCAAGATTACTATGATTCCCAATGTGTTGTGAAGGTTGGATGTGTTTTTAAATCTGTCATCGTTTGAGTCCTGAATTGGAATTTTGGGCACTGTGGGACGTCTGCCTGCAGCCTGATGTTCATGTGAACCCTGATAAGCTGAGTGATGTTATAATCTTATGTAGTATTGTATACATAAATCACACCTATCATTTCTTACATTGTACTCCCAGGTTACATATTTGTCCATACACATGTACACATCCATTCCTGCTGTATGGTGTGTGTGTATGATGAAAGGTTATAGTCAGATATCACATACACAAAGATTGTCTTGAAGGGAATGTTGGCCACACTGAGGTTCAGCTTATACATACCTTGAAGCTGACTTTTTCTGTCCTACACAGCATTATACTGTTTCATTTCACTTCAGCAATAAGCCTCAGGAAGCAGAGATGATGATAAAATCCAGACCCCAGTTAATAGTTATCAGCCCGCATTCTTTCTACACTGTTGTATTGACATTCTATGGATATTGACATGTGACATACATCACTAATCTCCTACAGAGGTGATGTGTCACATTACACATAGACAAAGTGGTTGTGTAAGTGCTATTTATTTTAAAGTGCTGTACTGCAATATTTACATAGTCCAGGATTGTCCATTTGTGTGACGCCTTCTATTGTAATGCAAAACAAGTGCAATGTGACATGTCATTGGGCATGCTGGGGTGAAGTGTCATACAGTGCAGAGGAACATGAATTGCCAATGAGGTAGTGAGAGACAATTACAGAGCATAGTGTCAAGGTAAACAGTGTGCTGGAGAGCAGTGCATGTGACCAACTGTAGCAAGAATGGCATGTTAACAAGCACAGGACCTAGGATATCAGTGCCCATGTGGCATGGACTGGTGCTACCGCGTACTCCAACGGTTGAAGGTGATCTGTTCCACATCTTCCTCCTCTCATGTGTGTGTCGTCTCCTCTGCCCTTGGTGGTGGTGAGTTTGAAGGGGCAACACACACTTCAGTCTTTGAAGACGTAGAGTCAGAATTCCCAGTAGCGGCCAACTTTTGGGCTATTAAGGGCATTACTGCAGCAAAGTGGAGCTGCTGGTTCTTGAGTATAGCAGCTACATCACTGTGTTGGGCAGCCAGGTCGGCCCTGAGGGGGTCATGAGCACATTCGTACACGCAATGAAAGATTTAGGATGCCAGGTGTTGTGACAACTCCCTAACTGCTGTGGTGAATTCCTTTACACATTGTTGTAGTCTTTGGAGGAGGGATGGTAGTGCTTGCATGGATGCTGCCTGTTCTGCAGTTGACATCATGCTTGTGTGCATCTCCTCCAGACTGGCTGCCATATTTTGCATCCCCACCCAGACCTCCTTGGCCAGCTCCCGCTGTATTCCCACCACTGTCCTCTCAAAGGTGGTACCATTGTCTTCAGAGTCCTCAGCTGGGTTGGAGCTGGCAGGTCGTGCTATTGTGGTGGGTTGTAGGTCCTCTGTGATGGCTGCTGTATCTGTACTCCTCCTTGCGACTGAAGGTGGGGTCTGAAGGGTTCCAAGGACATCTTGGAGGGTCTGCTGGCTAATGTTTGTCGTCCCTGCCATCAGGGAAGTCCGGGACAGTCATATCCCCAGAAGAGCCATCGTCCTCTGCAATGAGATATTGTACAATTAGTGTGTCTGTGTTGTGGCAGTTGTAATGTGATGTTACTGACTTCCTATTAGTAGAATATTGTAATCTTGCTTCCTGTTCATTTTTCCTGTCATTAATATTAGCATTCTCCCAGGCCTAGGCCGCACCTGCATGTCACATGTGGTGTGGGCAGTTTGGGGATTTGTCTGCGTCATGTCCTCTAGGTGTAGGTTTTGTCCAAATTGTATGTTGCCACCTTATTGTCCTACTCAACCTTCCGTCTACTACCATTAGCATGGTGAGACCTTGCAATGGCTGTGGGTGTTCTGATGCCACTTGCACAACACATAACAACATGGAACTGACCCAGTCTCAGTTATTTCACATACACCTATATGTTGCTGAGATCTAGCATATACTATTTATAGCATTGGCATGGCACGATACAGGTGTCAGCATTGGTAGTTTGTAATGTTGGTGTTGGGGAATGTGTGCTACATTGGATTTCAGGGGTGGTCCTGGCAGTGTTCCATTTCCTCTTATGACGGTGCAGGTGTGTTTAACTAGCTAGACCCATATGTCCTCCCCTTCAATGCTGTTGTCTTAGCAGTACGACAGTTGGCATGTTGCAAGGTGCATTGCAGCTATTGTAACACAGGAACGGGGTAGACCCTGAAATGTGCAGCATGTGTATGACGTTATTGCTGTGTACTTCATAATGTAAATAACAATTCCTGATGTTTATAGCGCCTATAGACATGAGCATTTGACAGGATTTGCACTTTCTTAAGAATTACAGTGAATTGATAACGTCGTCATCCTGAACACTCTATTTTGGGTATGTTTGATCCATGGGCACGTAACAGGCATTAGGTACTTGACCTGCACACACAGCACAGGTGGTAGCAGCAACTGTTGTCAATAGTAAATATCACTTGCGGATATGGCCTGAGACTGGAAATTGAGCCCTTGTACATGTAGCGACAATACCAGCTGTTGTGTGACAGCAGGCCAGCTTTACATTGTGCCCTAGCCTCCTGGACTGGCTTTGCGTTTCTAACATCCTTGGCATGGCAGAGTACCCCCATGCAAAGGTAGTTGGTGTAGTGTTGTGCTGTGCCCCTGATTTGCCCTGCACAGCCCATGCACCTGTGCCGTGCCCCTTTGCCCTTTCCACTACCTGACTTTCATGGCTGACATGCATTGTGTAGTAGGTATGTTCCCCCCCGCTTACAGTTAACATTTAGGCATTTTTGTCCCCATGCAACATACCCTGCATCTGTGTGGTTTCCTGGTAGTCTGCGCTGTCCTGTCCTCGAATCCCTGTGATGATCTCCTCTGGGATGACAACTGCCATTATCTCCTCCATGTGGTCCAGGGCCTCTTGCGGTGCTGGACTCCCACCTCCAGTCGGCAGTGCTGCCTTCCTGTTCCTTGCCATCTTTTCATTGGTCCTGCGCTTGCTGTCATGCCAGCGTTTCTTGCACTCAGTGACTATTCTCCATACTTCTGCCACACTGTTTATCTTGTCAACAATTTGTGGCCAAATTGCCTCTCTCGTCCCAATTGGCAATTTTGAGGTGACAAAAAGTTGATGCTGGTGGTCCGTCACCTCTTTCTCTAGTATTTCCTGCTTCTCTGCACTGAACCGACACTTCCTTTTCTTCTTCTCCCTCTCTTGGGTCTTGTCTAGGTCCTCCTGGGTGGTTCCTGGTCAGTTGGAGTCTTCCTGGAGTCTCTCATGGCTTCTGGGATCCATTTTGCGTCTCCTTTGAACATTTTGCTGTGTTTGCGCCGCTTTTTGACGCTATTGCGGGGAAAAAAGGCGCGTATCTGGTTTGCGATGACGTAAACCAGATTAAAGTCATTTTTGCTGCGTTAACATCATTTTTCTTTACGACTTGGCGCAATGGTTAGAGTAAAAAAAAAATGACTCTAACCCGTGGTTTGCACCACGGAGCGCCAAAGTATAAATTTGACGGCAGGGTGGCGCAAAGAAATTGCGTTAGCTGGCGTTAAACTTTTTGACGCAAAACTGCATTGGCGCAGTTTTGCATCAAAAAGTATAAATATTGCCCTGAGTCTCTTTTATACAAACAATACCAGAATCTGAGATGATATTAAACCATTCTGGAGAGACAAGCTTAGTTCCGAGCCCACATCTGTTCCAGGAAATAAGATTGAATACCCTCTTCCTGCAGCATTCCATTTCCAGGCAGCCCTTAATTTGGGGGAACTCTTCCGGGATAATTTGTGCAGTGTCAAGGGGCCCTAAACCTTCCATATTTCCAAATACCCCTGGGTTACAGCTTTCTGTGTCAGATAGTGGCAAAGGACCATTTCTAAGGGCTCCTCAGGTAACCTTTCCTCCTGCAGCCTAGTAGGGCTTGCACCATTATCAATTAACCTGGGAGTGTCTAGGATCCTAGTGACTGGGAGTCATTCATTTTCCTGCAGGGAGCTCAAGGCATGAAACGTATTTGGCAATGGGATAATGGGGGCAAGTGGAATAAAGTTAATATGTTTTAAAGAAATTTGATCAGGATAATAATGTGAAACACGATTAAGATGCCTATACAAAACCAAGGGAAAAATGCAATGTTCTTGCCAATAGGGTTAGGTGATACCACTCTCGCCAACGACTTTCCCACTTCAGTCGGCTATCTAAAATTAATAATAATAATGCAGTCCCCCTTAAATGTCCTTTCAGTGGGCCAATCCACCCTACTTTCCTTGTCATTAGGATATGGTTGGCTTTTGCAACAGGGTAGAAATGTTATTATGGAGCCAATGCAGAACTTTGTTCCGCAACTGATCTGATGTTCCTGCTGCACCAGGGGCCAAGGGTGAAACATTCACCATTATCACAGCGTAATTGCAGGAAGCTGGGGGTAGATGAATAGTTACATAATTTGGACCCCCACATTCTCTTTATTTCGCTTGTAATCCAGCTACTGTAGGCGAGAAGCAGGATGAATCGTGTCCCGCCTGTTAACTCTACTCCTCTGTGCCGTAGAATATATAGGGGGTCATTCTGACCCCCGTGGGCGGCGGGAGCCGCCATATGGCCGCTCCGCGGTCGAAAGACCGCGGAGGCCATTCTGGCTTTCCCGCTGGGCTGGCGGGCGACCCCCAGAAGGCCGCCCGCCAGCCCAGCGGGAAACCCCTCCCCACGAGGAAGCCGGCTCCGAATGGAGCAGGCGGAGTGGGTATGTGCGACGGGTGCAGTGGCACCCGTCGCGTATTTCAGTGTCTGCAAAGCAGACACTGAAATACAAAGTGGGGCCCTCTTACGGGGGCCCCACGACACCCCTCACCGCCATCCGGTTCCTGGCGGTCGGAGCCGCCAGGAACAGGATGGCGGTGAGGGGGTCGGAATCCCCCATGGCGGCGCAGCAAGCTGCGCCGCCATGGGGGATTCCCAGGGCAGTGGAAAACCAGCGGAAAACCGGCGGGAGACCGCCGGTTTTCCTGGTCTGACCGCGGCCAAACCGCCGCGGTCAGAATGCCCTGCGGGGCACCGCCAGCCTGTTGGCGGTGCTCCCGCATCCCAGGCCCCGGCGGTCCTTGACCGCCGGGGTCGGAATGACCCCCATAATGCCTACCTGTGGTTCCCGTTGCCTGGGACATGTTGATTGCTCAGTAATGGGTTGTAACAAACTTTCCATCACCCCTTCAAACTGTTCAAGAGCCCCCACTGGGATAAGCCCAAATTTACAGCGGTACAAGGATTTAAGTTAGTGACAGCATGAGTGGTCTGTGATTCTAAATTAGGTGTCCCTTTATTTAAACCCAGTGGAGACGAAGAGGGCTTTGGCCGCTTGCAGTGTCTATCAAAGGGATTCAGCGATTCAGATCCCTTAGCTCAATTTGTGCATGTTATTCTAAGTCCTTTGGAGCTGCTTCTTGTCCAAGTTTGGTGCATCCTGTCACTATTGTTACACTTTGTACCACGCAGAACAATATGTGCCCACTTCCTGAGAGGAGAACATCAAGGACATGAGGATATTTCTCTGACTGGAGGGATTTGATGTCTATTCCCATCCTACCAGCTGTGGCGTTTCCCTGAATGCAGCAACTTGATGTTGCAAATGGCGAAATACTTCCAGCGCTGACTGTCCGTGGGTATCCCCTGGGAGACTCTGAAACCGGATCCAGGCTACGTCATCTGACTGAACAAGGGCCAGAGACAGTAGCTGTTTAAATGAACAGAGTATATTGCTCTTGTTTAAGATGGCGAATGGACCTTAGGCAAAGTATCTGGAGGTTAGCACTACCTCAGTAGTTGAAACACCTCCAGTACTTGCAGCCTCTTGCTTATTGCTGCAACACATTGCTTTGTGCGCATGGAGGTCATGCCATCTTTCGGATATTTCTTTTGTCACACCAACTTTATTTATCCTCTGCTATGTACATGTCCAGATTTGTCTTTTGTCAGCCTCTTACACAGTTTGCAAAGTCTTGACAGTTTTTCATTTTGATTACCCACTCATCTGTCACATTTGCATGTTTTAATTCCAACATTCTGGGGTTCTGGCAAGCCATGGTGCAGAATGGAGGGAGGATGGCTGGGGACTCATTCACCAAACTTACACAGAGCTTTTTCCTGTGACCTGCTGCTCTTCTATATCTTAACTTGTACATTTGCTGATGTCATACATATGAGACAGTAAAACATTCACAATCTGCAAATGCTACTGATTCCTTAGCTGCAAATCGATATTCCTAAATAGTGAATTCTTCATTCAAGACTGTGGTCTGATAGCACATAACAGTTTTCTATCCTTAAAAGTGAATTAATATTATTCACTATTGAAGAATTGCAAATATGTACTTTATTTACATCAGACACCTTCTTTATGTTAAAATATGCATTCTCTCTTACTTTTCTACAACAGGATTGGCAGCCTAGCCTAGTCTATAGATCAAAAAGTGTGTGCCAACAACATGGGGAAGCAGAACACATCACAAGGATTATTCACAGCAAGTCCAATTTTGGCACTGGCAGATAAGACAGATTAGGGTTGAGTGTCACTGTTCCCAACTCAAGCGTCATGAAGTAAAACACCTCAATTGTAGTGGAAAGTACCCTGTTTCATAAAGTATGTTCACTATTCCATGAGCACTACCCTGGGTACATGATGCTATCTGTGATTAAATGAACATATATTAATATCATTAATACATTAACATCACAGTACCACATGTCTATAGGTATGTCATTCACTGCAGCTATCCAATGCTCTTGCAGGGATCAATCTCAGAGACATATTTCAAGGATGAGGACAAGGAGAATTTTGACAGAATACATGATATTCCACCTACATTCATGTGTGTAGATAACAGCAACACAACTGGAGTACAAACTGTCATGTCCTTCATCTGGGACATTTTCACGGGTGGAAATACTATGCTATGTAGGCCAAGGTCACAGGTGCTTTTCCAAGTTGTGCATGACTCACCTAATATCTACAACAATACTTCAGGTGCCACAAAGGAGTCTCTGGTACCACACTCTCTCTACAGTGCAACTCTAGTGTTTAGTCATGAACCAAACATTCAGGACTTTACAGGAAAGGAACCATCCAAACCCAAATTTCAACTCCAATTTATAAAAATCGATTATATTTTTATCTTTACAATGACACTAAACAACATAAATTCAATGTGGAGTACCAGAGATACAAATTTTAAAAATATATCTAGCGATGAGAAGCAACTAGCACTCAAAGAATTAAAAGAAAAGGTCACACTGGACAGGGTCAAAGTCCAGAGTTCTGGCCATCCACGAGGTAACACTGCTACACTTACTTTCAGAAGTGTTTCTTGATTCAGAAAAGTATCCACAGCAACAGCCAAAGGGTTCAGAAGCTCTGGTTTGCCTCTTGGGGGACTGGGACTACAACTCTCACAATGCACCTCTTTAAATTATGGAGCTGTTTACAAAAGTTATTCCAAATGTCTCCAAACTTCTGGATCGTCTTCCAGGGGTCCTTTTTGGGTCCTTGGAGTGTCCACAACATGATCTATGGTTCCAGAAACTCTGAGTTGCTCCTTGGGAATACAGTTCCCAGAATGCACATATTCAGAATCCTCAAATGGCCACTGAACGATGGTCATCTGGGTTCTCCTTGCAGGACTTGATGCAGGAGACTCTGGACAGCTCCTTTGTACCTGTAGCTTACATGGAGTCTACTCCTGGAGTTGCAGAAGTAAGGCAAAGTCCTTTTCTTGTTGAAGCCCAAAGTGTGCAACTGGTGCAGTCCTTGTGAGAGCAGTGTCCAGGTGCAGTCCAGGCATCCAGTAGGGCAGTCCTTCTCCAGTACTTTCTCCCAGCAGGGATCTGAGGTGTGGGTGCAGCTCTACCAAATTTAGCCTTACTCCTGGGGTATAAAGCAGGGGGGGCAGCTGCCCAATCACATCCAGGCCACTACCATTTTGGATGACCACTTTCTCGGAAGCGTGGCACAAATCTACCCTGGGGCACCTAGGGCAAACCTTAGGGAGGACATATGTAAAAATAAGGTAGTTTAAGACTTTGGAAGTACTTTTAATTCCAAAGTCAAATGTGCATGTCAATTTAAGTTAAAAGCAGCCAGCAAGGCAGACCTGCCTTTAGAATGATGCTGGGCACCTCAGCGGTTCACCTGTGGGAGCACTACCTATGTTGGGATGCTTAAACGTCCATGTCCTACCACATACTAGGAACTCATAGGTAGGTTTACATAGCCAATTATAATTATCCTAATTTGCATATCCCTTTTACACAGAGCACAGGCCCTGCAATCAGCCCAGTTTCCTCACACACACCCTTCCTCTTGTACGTGCAAGTCATACAACTTGTTTAGAATTCAGTTTGTGTGGACTCATTAAATCTAAAAGTACTCACAAAGTCAAACCAATTCCACAATGATGAAAAAGAAGAAAACTGCATTCATTATTATTAGATATAGTAGATTAATTCTAAGCCAAAAACCTTTCATAATTGTAAAGTACACTCATTCTATCAACTCCTTGGGTGCCCAGGATGAGCTGGTCTCGCCCTCGGCTACGGTTGCCCGGTGGGAGGGTGAGACCAGCTCGTCCTGCTATGTGCCCTCAGAGGGGGCTCTAGTGCTCCCCACAAGAGCCAAGCACCCCCTCATCTGGGCAGGGAT
The DNA here is from genome assembly GCF_031143425.1 of Pleurodeles waltl. NCBI lineage: Eukaryota > Metazoa > Chordata > Amphibia > Caudata > Salamandridae > Pleurodeles > Pleurodeles waltl. The sequence continues at coordinate 951,584,143 of NC_090445.1, forward strand.
GGAAGAGGAATAGCTTCCCCTTGCACCCGTTTCCTACTCAGCCCCCCGGTGGCATCTGATGACATCAGTAAACGATTGTGCGCTGATGTCATCAGAGGCCTACCCCTCTGCACTGAAAGTTCAGCTTCCAGCGTAGATTGGAAGAAAAATGAAAAAGCATTTCTCCTCCAATCAAATGGAGGGGACGAGAGAGGCATGAAAGAAGAGGAAAGGCCTTTCCTCTCCTTTCCTCTCCTATCATGTCTCTCTCTGCATCATGTTAGGGGGAGCGACCCCTAAGGCAAATTTGTTTTAGGCCATTTTAGATCGGCCTATTTTAATTAGGCCAATCTGCCCCCCGGGGGGAAGAAACCTCTAGGCACCAGGATTTTTTTTTTTAGGGGAATGTTGGGTGGTAGGACATTTGTCCCAGTGTGGTGATTCCACGTAGAAATGTGGGAAATCTTTTATTTTTTAGCTAAATTTGAGGTTTGCTGTGGAGCCTGGGTAAGAAAACACTGGGTGGTCCACGCAGGTCACACCTCCCTGGATTCCCTTAGGTGTCTAGTTTAAAAAAATGTTTGGGTTAGGTAGGTTTCCCTATCTGGCTGCTGAGCCCCGGACCAAAAACACAGGTGCTCCCATGCAAAAACTGGTCGTTTAGTATTTGATAATTTTGATGTGTCCACATAGTGTTTTGGGGCATTTCCTTTCACGGGCACTAGGCCTACTCACACAAATGAGGTACCAGTTTTATCGAGAGACTTGAGGGAACGCTGGGCTGAAGGTAATATGTGGCTCCTCTTGGATTCCATAACTTTCTGTCACCGAAATGTGAGGAAAAAGTGTTCTTTTGGCCAAATTTTTATGTTTGCAAAGGAATCTGGGTAACAGAACCTGGTGAGGGCCCCACAAGTCACCCCATCCTGGATTCCCCTAGGTATATAGTTTTCAAAAATGCACAGGTTTGGTAGTTTGCCCTAGGAGCCAGCTGAGCTAGAGGCCAAAATCCACAGCTAGACACTTTGCAAAAACAGCTCTGTTTTCTTTGGGAAAATGTGATGTGTGCACATTGTATTTTGGGGAATTTCCTGCTGCAGGCACTAGGTCTACCCACACAAGTGAGGTACCAGAACTTTCTGTCACCAAAATGTGAGGAAAAGGTGTTTTTTTGGCCAGATTTTGAGGTTTGCAAAGGATTCTGGGTAACAAAACCTGGTGAGAGTCCCACAATCCTGGAATCCCCTAGGAGCCTAGTTTTAAAAAATGCACAGTTTTGGTAGGTTTCCCTAGGTACCGGCTGAGCTAGAGGCCAAAATCCACAGCTAGGCACCTTGCAAAAGTCTTTGGGAAAATGTGATGTGTGCAAGTTGTATTTTGGGGAATTTCCTGCTCTGGGCACTAGGTCTACCCACACAAGTGAGGTACCATTTTTATGGGGAGACATGGGGAAACGCTGAGTTGAAGGAAATGTGTGGCTCCTCTCAGATTTCCGAAGTTTGCAGCACCAAAATCTGAGGAAAAGTGTTTTCTTTCCAGGTTTTGAGGTTTGCAAAGACTTCTGGGTAACAGAACCTGGTGAGAACCCCACCTGGATTCCTCTGGGTGTCTAGTTTAAAAAAATGCATAGGTTTGGTAGGTTTCCTTAGGTGCTGGGTGCGCTAGAGGCCAAAATCCACAGCTAGGCACTTTCTAAAAAACACGTCCGTTTACAATGTAAAATGTGATGTGTCCATGTTGCATTTCATTTCGCAGGCATTAGGCCTACCCATGCAAATGAGGTACCACTTTTATCGGGAGACTTGGTGAATCATAGAATATCAGAATAATTGTTATTGCCCCTTGTCTTTCTCTACATTTTTTCCTTCCCAATGGAAGACAGTGTGTAAAAAAGACAACTATTTGAGAAATTCCCTGTAATTCACATGCTATTATGGGGACCCCGGTATTCAGAGATGTGCAATTAACCACTGCTTCTCAACACCTTATTATGTGCTGATTTTGGAAATACAAAGGTTTCCTTGATACCTATATTTCACACTTTATATTTCAGCAAATGAATTGCTGTATACCCGGTATACAATGAAAGCCAATTACAAGGTGCAGCTCATTTATTGGCTCTGGGTACCTAGAGTTATTGATGAACCTACAACCCCTATATATCCCAACAAGCAGAAGAGTCCAGCAGGCGTAATGGTATGTTGCTTTAAAAAATCTGACATCGCAGGAAAAGGTTACAGAGTAAAACAGGGAGAAAAATTGCTGTTTTTTTCACCTCAATTTCAATATTTTTTATTTCAGCTGTTATTTTCTGTAGGAAAACCTTGTAGGAGCTACACAAATGACCCCATGCTAAATTCAGAATGTTGTCTACTTTTCAGAAATATTTTGTTTTCCGGAATCCAGCATTGGTTTCACACCCATTTCTGTCACTAACCTGAAGGAGGCTAAAAGCACAGCCCAGTAAAATGCCAAAATTGTGTTGAAAATTGAATAATGTGGTTTTCTGGTTCAAGTGTACCTGTTCCTGAAAGCTTGGAAGATGGTGAGTTTAGCACCACAAACACTTTGTTGATGTCATTTTCAGGGAAAAACCGCAAGCCTTCTTCTGCAGCCCTTTTTCCCATTTTTTTTTTTTTTCAAAAACAACATTTTTGCTGTATTTTGGCTACTTTCTTGGTCTCCTTTAGGGGAACCCACAACCTTGGGGTACCTCTAGAATCCCTAAGATGTTGGAAAAAAAGGACGCAAATTTGGCGTGGGTAGCTTATGTAGAAAAAAAGTTATGAGGGCCTAAGCGCGAACTGCCCAAATAACCAAAAAAAGCCCTGGCACCTGAGGGGGAAAAGGCCTATCAGTGAAGGGGTTAAAATACAGGCCCATATTTATACTCTGTTTGTGCCAGATTTGCATCATTTATTTGACACAACTCCAGCGCAAACTCAACTCCATATTTATATTTTGATGCTAGACCCATCTAGCGTCAAAAATATGGAGTTTGCATAATTTTAAGGATGCGTGAAACTGCCTTGCATCAATGAGATGCAAGGTAGGCGTTCCCGTTCAAAAAATGACTCAAACATCTTAGCGCCATATTTATCCAACAGGGCAAAAATGACGCACAGGGGAGGCGGACTGGAAAAATGACGATATGCCTGATTTGCGTCAAATTTTAACACCTGGATCAGGGCAGGCGTTAAAATGAGGCAAACACACCAATACTTAAGGAAAACACACACAAGCAACATCATTGCTGAATAAGGACAACATGGATGTGCTACTGATGCAGCCTGCTAGACGACGTAGAGCACACTACCAACACCACCAGCCACCACACCCCAATGGGGCCCCCAAAGGCAACACAGAAGGCAGGAAAAGGTCTTCAGGACCTGGACAACCCTCCAGGGCCTCAGAGAACAGGACATCATGCAAAGGTATAGACTCAACTGGCAAGCCATCCAGCAGCCGCTGCACCAAATTGAGCCACATATAACAGCCAGCCTGCAGACACCACACAATATACCACTGGTGACCAAGCTGCTAGCTGCCCTGCACATGTTGGCAAGTGGCTCCTTTCAAACAATGGGTGCCCTGGTCGCTGGGGTATCACAGTCCACATTCTTCGCCTCACTTCCCAAGGTCCTAGATGCCATCATCTCTCTCACACCCGCCACATCATCTTCCCCAACACACAGCAGAAGCAGCAGGAGATCAAACAGGGTTTTTATCAAATACATAGCTTCCCGTGTGTGTTTGGTATCATTGACTGCACCCATGTTCTGATTGTTCCACCTGCAGCAACAGAGCATCTATACCGGAACAGAAAGCACACCCACTCCATAAATGTACAGGCCATAGTTGACCACCAGGGATTGTTTACCAACATCTTGGCCAAGTATCCTGGGAATGTACATGATTCCTTCATCTTTCGCCACAGCACCATCAGTCAGCACTTCCAGGATGGATGATATGGCAATGGCCTTATTGTTGGTAAGTCCATAAACATAGCAATATACACACGGCACAGCAACCCTGTAGGACACACAAAAACATACACCACTACATTGACATGTGGGCAGGAAGACGTTGAGGTGTGATGCAGCTAGGTATGTTGTACACCCTGACACAATGGGATACACACCTATGGACAAATGACAGCTGCCAATAACATTAGCTGCCACTCTAGAGCTACAAGGGACCAATGTCAAAGCACACAGTGACAATGACATGGCCTGCACTGGAAGTACAACTTGGAAGATTAACCATTTACTATTACATTAGGCCACATTGTCAATCTGACACCCTCCCAAGCAATATGCACTGTGGAAGGAGTGTGCAATGTGTGTTGTTATAGGTTTAACACCATGAGACACATAGCATGATGATGCAGACTCACATGTAGGTGACACGGAAATACTGAGGCAGTTCCAACATCACTCCTGGGGTGACTTTGCAGGTAGAAATAAGGAAGTGGACTGTGCTATGAACACATATTGATGTGCCACTAATGCAAACTGCACACTGTTGCACACACTGAAAGAGCCAATTGTCCATCAAAATAGCATATGTACAGGGAGATGGCGCTTCCTGCACAGATACATCCACCTCCACAAGGCAGTTAGCCAAGGTTACCTGAAGCGGGTTTGGTAGTATAGGTGCACAGTTGCACAGGAGCCACTGGCAGAGGGAACTATAAAGGTTTGCATAGAACCAAGTCACACATGGGATAATTGTGCATTGTCAATACTGAACACCTCAGTGCTGCCAAAGTATGGAGACATGTGGTGCATTGTCACCAAGCCTAATCAAAGGGCCCCACTGTTGCATTTCATCTGCAATGACATATGTCTAACTGGATGGGATGTCCAGACCATGTAGTGCAACCATGTTACCACCACATCACAATCTATTGTGTGTGTGGAAGTATCTAGTCCCCTCCAGTGAAACACTAAAACATGTTTCTCACTACACAACGCATGGTCGAAAACAAAATCATAGAGAACAGGTAAATGAGCCAAACACAAGTTGTCAAGTCAAACAACCCACTGCAGAAAAAATCTCACAGAAGCCCAGAATCTCACACAATACCACAAACACATATGAGTCACAGACAACACAAGATAACAACTGCCATGCTACATGACATTCCTGGTGCGAGCACTAACAAAATACTTCCTCCTTTTTTTATTTTTCAGCTGATCAGGGTTACGGGATCCAGCCATAGATCATGACCCCATTCCCCAGCCCAAGCACAGCAGCAGAGCATGCCTATAATGAGGCACATCGGAGGACACACACCATTGTAGAAAGGACCTTTGGCATCCTGAAGTCCAGATTCAGGTGCTTGGACATCACAGGAGGCAGCTTCCTATATGCCCCAGAAATGGTCTGCAAGATCATATTGACTTGTGCCACCCTGCACAGCATTTGTGTGATGAGGAACATCCTCCTATATGAGCCTGAGCAAGAACTATCTGAGGAGGAGGATAGTGCCAGGGAAAATGAGGGGGAACATCAAAACACAGCTGCAGGAATGTGCCGCAGACAATAGATTGTTCAAAACTTTTTTCACCAATAGTCACTCTAAACACCTTGTTAGGATATGTAATTAAACACCTTACTTTATCACATAGTCCTGCTCTGGTTACTTATTTCTCCATCACATGTTCTTTAGGAATGTGAGTATTACCTCAGGGAGCATGTCACAAAGACAAACATGACTACTTCTGATGCAACATCACATGTGATGAGTTTGATTGCACAGCAAACATCACACACACATAACAAATACTCATATTTTGAATTTCACATATGAAGGACAAAATCATAGGACCACAGCATATGACACACATCCACGTTGCCAACATGGTCTACTGTAGCACATGACACACAACTATGACATCTCCGATCATAAAGTAAATAAGCGCACCATATATGAAGCAGTGGATGTGATAACAGGAATGTATGAACAGACCCCTGACATTAGTAAGTGTGACATTAGCTATCTCTGCAAGGAGCTTGTGTGACAAGAGGTGCATCATTTCTGAAAATAGATAGCATGAGTGTCCCAGGTATGATCCCTGGAAATAGGTCCTGCCACTGCCATGTGTTAAGTCTCTGCCCTCCCATCTTTAGTAGGCGTTATAAATCGAATATCTGTACCCTGGGTATCATCATTAACAGTGACCCAGACTCCCGTTCTGTTTCCTGTTTGCTTCCCTTTTCCATATGGCATGCTATAGAAGAACTACATTAGCCTGCATGGACTTCAGGTCCCATAATGCACTGCCTGGTAGTCGGTAAGACCTGTAATCTCCTGTCCATTGCTTCCTCTGGGAAAAGTCCTGTTGTCCCTTTATACTGGATTCTCTCCTTCAGGACTTGTGAGAGACTGAAGCTGCACACTCCTGTGACCTCTCTTGTGCAGCCCAGCCATGTGACTCTGCCCTGGGCTTGCTGCTGCCTGGAAATGCTTAGAAGCTGCCATTCCATGAAGGTCCTCATCGTGCATTGGAGTACGATTCATTTGTGTTCCAGACCCCTTGTTGGATTGTTTTAAGGTCCTGATTCAGCCTGAACCTGCTCTCTTTACCCAGTGCTGTTCCTGCTTGTTCCAGTCAGACTCTGCTCCATGTTTCTCGGCCTTGTTCATGTTTGTTTATGCCAGAGCCTGCTTTCTGTTATCCAGACCTGTTCTAGCTTTTGTGTCAACCAGAGCCTGTTCCCTGTGCCTGGCTTTGCCTCCTAGTTGGTTCCCTTGCTTTCTGTTTCCTCTTGGGGTATTGTGTCCGGTGGGTGTACTGTCAGTCCTCACCTGTCTAGAAGTGTTCTATTTTGTATTTGGTCTGGCACCTGGTTTCCGGGAGGCTAATCCAACCACCATCCTTTGTCTAGTGTTGCATGTAGTCATTAGTGCCTAACAGTGACAGTGTGCTATGGCTGTATTCCAGGAATTGTTACTGTGTCTCCAGCCTGACCAACAAGGGCTAGTCTCATGTATGTAAGTACAATCCTTGTTTGTGCCCTAAGGGTCCAGACACAGATTCACTTCTGCTGCTACATTTCTATGGGGCTTGCATGGTGACTAGCTGTGAGATTAATCTTCACAGAGGCACTGATGTTTCCTGTTGCTGTGGGAAGTCATGAGCCCAACCCTGTGTACAATCTTAGTGATAAGCCCTGCTTGTTTGTCCATTACTGACCCATTCTATATTTGTCCACACTATGGTTGCTCTGTATTAACTTTTCTGTTTTATATGCCTTACCATAGCTGTCCTATCACATTGTATGCCTTCAGCTGCTCTTCTGCATTGGTACACATCTTCCTTGCAAGATACTCTGTGAACTCAAGGGGTGCCCCTAACAGGCTCCTGATTAGACCCACATGAAACCATAACACCATGGAGGCTAATCCTGACACGGGGTACACATGCCCACACACTTGAACTTGACACTTCTGTGGAATGTACATCTGAAAATATGTCACCACATGCAGCCAGGGCAGCAGGTCCACCACAGCAACATGAGTAACATAGGTACTTTTCATGAATCAAACTGATGTGTACATAACATTTTTATGGGTGGAATTAAGGCACAGTGTCTCAAACACTGTACGTACCAAACATGCACACGTGGCCGACATATGGGTAGTTCACACACAAGTCACCATGAAGTCGTAGCGAACAATTAATGACATATGAGGGGTAACATATCCGACCTTGCACTCATCAGCCATCCTCAATAACCCCAGAGTTTTGTTTGTCGTGTGAAATGTAATGTCCCCAAAGTAAAACAACTACACACATCTAATGAGTCAACACATATTACAAACATATATCATGACTGTTGTACATCACTGATTGCCATCTGATGTAGATACCCATTTGTAACACATTTATACATGAGCATTATGTCAAATGTATTGCATGCCGTCCCTTCAGAAGCACACATATTGTTGTTACAGATCATTCACAGACAAAACACACAGGCCAGGATTCAAACAAATGTTTTTTCTAACGTTGCGCTACTTCTGCGTCGGAAAATGAAGGAAATGCGGCACAAATAAAGTATTGTTCTGAGCCACAGTTGAATGCTCTACCACATGTGTCCAACCACTATACCACACACTGCAGGCCATACGATCCTATCTCCATCTTTATATAGTGTGCATGCATGTTAAATAATTGAAAATCACGCAAACACAGTTTGATTCAAAAAAATTTATGCAAATGCATCGAAAAACAATGGAAACTGTAACTAAACATACATGGGCCCTTAGCGTTAATTCCACCAGTGCACCACACGCATGCGGATATCCATTAAAATAGAAGTGTTCCGGTAATGCGTGGTATTTTGCGGTACATGTTGGTTATGCATTGAAAATATTCACGCAAACATCGTATGCGTCAAAAACATTACACGCAAGATGGAAAACAGGCCGCAAAGGGGACAGGAAGTGGTGTAATAGGAAATCCTGTTTACAGACATGGTACTGTGGATGTACCTTCACTTTCACTTTACAGTCTGTGCTTTTTCTTGACTGTGTGGATGTGTCTTGGTGTTGCTCGTGTCTAGATCGTGTTTCTTGTATCTTGTGGTGTCTCTCTTGTGTCTCTTTGTGTATTCTATTTGCATATTGAACCTGTTTAAGTGTTTTTGTGTAGTTTAGTGTGTTTTTTGGATTGTATTTATACTGTCGGGTGTCTGTTTGGGGGTTACTTTAGTTGGGTTAGTTGGGGGTTTGTAGTTTGGGTTGTAAGTTTCCTTTTTTCACATTTATTTTCCTTCCTTTTTCCCTTTTTCTGTTTAAATTATTGTGCACGGACATGTCGGGAAGGGCGTGGCTGACCTGCATGGGTGAGGAGCAGCTTGGAGCCTTTGTGTGGCTGGTGTGCCACTTTCTGCTGTTGATCCTGGAGATGGGTGGGTGTGTGATACAGGGGTATCACACAGAGGCAAGGCGGCTCCGGTGGGGCAAGGTACTCTACTATCTCAAACGTGTAATAAACACAACAAGGAATGAGCACCAGCTGAAGCATTGCTGGGCTGACCTGGTGGGCCGAGAACAGGACCTGCTGGACCACCTGGTTGTGGTGATCGGTGGCCCTGTTTGTGAGTATCACATTGACAAACATGTACAGTTGAATGCTCCTGAGTGACAGTAGCAGATATCTTGACTGCATGCTGCATGCAATGTTTGTGGCCATGTTGAATGCAAGTTGAACAAACTGTTAGTGTCCCAGTACTGAGATGTGTTCTACATGTCTATACATGTTAACAATGCAGTCCAGAGCTTTGTTGAGTCATGTCCGACTATTCCTTAGGGCCACATGTTCCAAACTATTTTTAATTCTCACGAACGGCCTAGTTTTCAGATTTATTGTGTTTACGTCAGGAAAAATGTTCATTCGAATGCACACCCCCAATTTTGCCATTCTGCTATCACATTGCCCAATCACAAAACAGGGTTTGCTAATGGCATTTAGGAAGGGGCGTTCCTTTCCTATTAGCTACTCACAGTTCGCTGATTGATTCTTTGTTGACGGCAAATGCTGGCACTAAACAAATGCAGTTACCATCTGTTTCAAGTTGGTGCAAACCCATTTGCAAAAGGTGAGGGGTCCCAATGGGATCCCTTCACCTTTGTGAATGCGTGCCCAAAAATTGTTTCTGAGCAGGAAGTTTTCCCACGAACCACTGACTGCTTCAAAACAAATATTTAAGTCATAATATTGGTTTTTGGAATACTTTCAGTTTACCCCTGATGAAATAAGGCTGCCTTTAAAAGAAAATATACATCTCTATTTGAAAGCAGTCACAGACATGGGGGGTCATTCTGACCCCGGCCGGCGGCGGTAGCCGCCGGCCTGGCTTGGACCGCCAGAAGACCGTACCGCGGTCAAAAGACCGCAGCGGTCATTCTGGGTTTCCCACTGGGCTGGCGGGCGACCTCCAAAAGGCCCCCCGCCAGCCCAGCGGGAAACACCCTTCCACGATGAAGCCGGCTCCGAATGGAGCCGGCAGAGTGGAAGGTGTGCGACGGGTGCAGTAGCACCTGTCGCGAATTTCAGTGTCTGCTGAGCAGACACTGAAATTCAAAGTGGGGTCCTCTTACGGGGGCCCCTGCAGTGCCCATGCCATTGGCATGGGCACTGCAGGGGCCCCCAGGGGCCCCACGACACCCCTCACTGCCATCCTGTTCCTGGCGGTCGAAACCGCCAGGAACAGGATGGCGGTGAGGGAGTCGGAATCCCCATGGCGGATTCCCATGGGCAGCGGAAAGTCGGCGGTACACCGCGACTTTCCGTTTCTGCCCGCGGCTGTACCGCCGCGGTCAGAATGCCCGGCGGAGCACCGCCAGCCTGTTGGCGGTGCTCCCGCCGACCCCGGCGGTCAAGAATGACCCCCATGGTGTTCTGCTGATCCCAGCAGGCCAGCATCCCTGTGAGTGCCGCCATTCCCAAGGGGTTTGCAAAATGAGACCTACCTCATCAAAACTCATGAGGTAGGTCATTTGCTACCCCATTTGTGCTTTGCAAACAGTGTCATTTATAGTGATGTACCTCAGATCATCCTACTTGCAAATTGTGAGTTGCTAAGTCTTGCAATGTGTGACTCACAAAACATGATCTTGGTACATGTGGCCCCGAGTAACACATTTCAGGTGCAATGCCAACACCTGTGCCCATGCATTCTGTCAGTTATGATCAGGTAAGACACTATCAGCATGCCACATTTCACTGTATTGGGACAGCATCGTGGGCAATCCATGTTTAGCGCTACATTGTTATCATTACACACACATGGTCTCTGCCATTATGTTGGCAAAGGGGGCATACCGAGCTTAGGGGACACTGCCAATGGGGCATTTGTTACCTACATATAACTGTGCTACATCTGTTATGGAGCTCTGAATGCATGATAATTGCTGACTGAAAATTGAGACACATGTCCATCACACAGTAACTCAGTGTCCCTTGTTGCACAAGCCACAATACCTGAATCACTTGTATTGCAGTGCACCAGTGAAGTGCCACTGAAATTGTCACCCAATTACAAATCATGACATGTAATACCACCTGAAATGGAATACCCACAAATATTTGTAGTCAGGTTTAGCACAACATGATTGTTAGGCCCAGTGCAAGTGTGCAGATGTGTGTTTCTCACTCACTGGAGTGTCAGTGTCAATGTGAGTTTGCAGTGGTATGTTGGAGTGTCTACATGCAGGATCAGCAGTTCACTCATATAAAATGTTACACACTGTGATATGTCTGCACGTTGGACAGTGATCTGACATTGAGCATATATTTCCTTTCCATGTCTTACAGGTGGGCCGGCCCCCTATACAATTGGGGAAGTGGCTCGATTTTTGGACCCAGGCATATCCAATAAATGTGATAATGTCTGCCCTGTGTAGTGAGTGCAGCTGTTCTGTAAGTGACTCTTTTGTGTTGCACTCATTGCAAGATATGATGAGCTGGCACGTGATCTGATATATTACTTTACTGGATGTTGTCAGAGTGTTCCATGCAAGGGATCAACATTCACAGGCAGAGAGTCATATCTTGGGGGTCTTGTGCTGCGCAATAGGCAGCTTCATGTGAACAAGGGGATTAGTAGCCACACATAGGCCCACATGTGACTTGGAAGTGCTCCAGTGTCAGAATATTGTCACCGAGTCATACCCATATTTTTGCAAGACAGTGATGCATCTTTTTTCAACACAAAAATTTGCATCCCTGTATTGTAATGTACGTGTAGGACTGTATGTAACTGTCCCCTGCATCTAGCGCCATAAGTTGTACTCCATTTACGTGACACTTATGTGGTATCTCATAGGCATGCATGCAGGTCAAGGCCAGGCGTGTGCTGTCATGAATGTGCGTGATTTTGGAATTGTGTTGGCGGATCAGGTGTTGATGGTTGTCCACAACTGGACACATTAATGTAGATGTGATTGACCTATGGATACCTCGTTCCTAGGTGGCAGCCCTCCTCACATGTGTTCCTCTCATAAGTTAATGTCCAATTGGACATGGCTTTGTTTGTTGTTCTCGACAGTTGTGATGAAGTATTGCATGCCCATCCCCCCTGAGGCACAGGCGTAGGGGAAGAACGTATATGTAGGTAGATGTGATAGTCACAGTGTCGATGACAGTCATCTCATTCTAGCATTCATTTGTCCCAACCAACACTGACCCCTCATGATTAGCAACTGCATACCATCCTGACAATTACATTTACAAATCACTGGTCTTGTGTGCCTTGAAGTTGACTCAGATGATAAAGATTAGTCGTCAATGGCCCAAGTGAAGTACTTGCTGCATTTGCATTGTTACACAGTACACTACATCAATGCACAGATCACTTTATTTGGTACAGCTCTTGTGCTTTGCTGTGCTGTTAAATATTTGCTGGGTAGGCAGCACTGCAATATCATTCAACAGGGACATTATATCATATATACTGTGATTTGGACTGCATGTGCAATTTGAGGGAGAGTGTTAGATTATCATCTGTACATGCATCACACATTGATGACACTGATGGTTGTCTGTCTAATGTTTACAGCTGTTAACATGAATGCTGAGGAGATCAGGGCTTTCCAGAAGCGAGCAGTGATTTACAGACACATCTTGGATGTTGAGTCTGGGTACCGGAGGAGGGCAAGACGCTATCAGAAAGAGAGAGCCACAGGAGAATGGCGGTCTTTCAGCCAAAGGGGACCGGCATTGGCCACAACCGGTGGAGCCACCACCACAACTGCACCCAGAAGCACAGCGTCCACCGTGACATCAGCTTCACCTGCTGAACCGTCAACCTCGAGAGCAACAACCACCCCACCTGCTGCACTTTCCACTTCAGCACAACCACACCTGCAGGAGCAACAACCTCTGCAACACAGACCACCACATCTTCTGCTTTGGACATGGCCGACATTTCCCAGCTCCAACGGGACATGCGTAATGTAATGAAAAAGCTTGACAATCTCCAGCAGGACATGGACAAAAATAGCAAGAGGTTAAAATCTATTAAGAAGACTCTGAGGAGGGCAAACCTCTGAACTTTTGCCTCCCCTCACCCCTAATTCCGTCACCTCCCTCCTCATTCCTTTTCCAGTTTTTTAGTGGCTTTAAGGGGTTTAGTTATAGGTTAGAGTAGGGTAGTAGTTTAGATAGGATAAGTAGATGGGGGGTTCCTATTATTACATGTTAGCTTGTGTGTGGGTGGGGGTTAATGTTGGGGATTTTGTGTAGTTTAATAAAAATAAAAATATATGTATATTTGTTTAGTATTTGTTAGTATCTGTTTAAGTTAGTATATGGTGTTCTACATGTGTCTCGTCATATAAGGGGGGTGGGGGAAAATGTTTAGAGTGTGTTGTTAAATGTGGTAAGTAAGCTTAGCATGGGTAGTTAGGGCCAGTTGTGGGTAATGTATAGTTAGGATAGATTAGGTTAGTATAGGTGTGTTACGTAGTTTTAAGTTCTGTTTTGTACAGTCATTAAAGATTTAGGTACTCTCTTACTGCATGAGTCATGTGCTTGGGGCTCTGGGTCTTTGCATGAGTGTACAGTGCCAATTGTCTGATGGCCTCTGTATTCCGTCCTGCATCCACATACCTCACTTGCAATGTTAATTCCCACTTCCTACTGAGCTGTCACATTGGCAGCGAGAACAAATCAAAATCTCTATGCATCTGCATCCATTGTACCCACCACTCAACGTGACTATGGTTCCCATGTATTGGGCAGGCAGGTGTGGTTTTAAAGCTTTCTTCGTTTGGGTCCTGTGTGGAATGTTGGGCACTGTGGGACGTCTGCCTGGAGTCTGATGTTCATGTGAACACTGCTAAACTGATTAATGTCAATTTCAGATGACGGCAAGTACACAAATGTCACGCCTATGTGTTTTAGTTGTACTCCCAGCTGATGTTATTTGCCAAACACTCTTACACAGCCATTCCTGCTGTATGTTGTGAGTGAGGCATGTATGTTTTAAAGCAAATGTCACATACACAATGACTTTCTTGTAGGGGACGTGTCCAGCATTGAGTTTCATCTTGTAGATTCCTGGGCCAGAAATATACAATTATTGCACTGCATTTGCCTCATTTTTTGATGCAAAAGCAGCACAAACTTACAAAATACAATGATATTTTGTAAGTTTATGCTGCTTTTGCTCTAAAAAATGATGCAAATGCAGCACTGAAGAATTTGAATTCATGGCCCTTGTGCATAAATATCTTCCCATATTATTCTGCACTCTGGTATTGACACTCTGTGACCATAGACATGTTACATACATCACAAATCTCCAGCAAAGTAGATGTGTCACATTACACAGAGACAAAGTGGTTGTGTTGGATGCTGTTTATTTTAAAGTGCTGTAGTGCAATATTTATATGGTCCAGTTCTGTGACCCTATTAGTGTAAATCATTCTATTGTGATGCAACACAAGCGCAAGGTTGAGGGACATGTCATTGCACATGCTGAGATGAAGTGTCATTCAGTGCAGAGGAACATGAATTGCCAATTGAGTAGGGAGAGACAATTGCAGTCCATAGTGGTAATGTTAACATGTGTCGGTGAAGAGTGCATGTCACCAACTGTAGCAACACTGACATGTTTACAAGCACAGGAAAAAGTAAAATCAGTGCCCATGTGGCATGGACTGGTGCTACCGGGTACTCCAGCGGGCGAATATGATCTGTTCCCCATCTTCATCCTTTGATATGTGTGTCGTCTCCTCTGCCCTTGGTGGTGGTTGTGGGTTTGAGGGGGCAACACACATTTCAGTGGTTGGAGAAGTGGACTCCAAATTCCTGGCAGCTGCCTTCTGTGAAACTACATATGGCATAACTGAAGGAGGAGCTGCTGATTATTGAGTATGCAGCAACATCCCTGTGGTAGGCAGCCATGTCTGCCCTGAGGGAGTCCAGCTTGTTGTCATGCATGCAGCTGCAAGACTGGGAGGGAAGATGTTGTGGCAACTCCCTCACAGCAGTGGTGAGGTCCCTCACACACTGTTGGACTCCTTGAAGTAGGGATTGTGTGACTTGTATGGCTGCTGACTGTTCTGCGGACATCATCATGCACATGCACATCCTCTCAAGGCTGGCTGCCATAGTTTGCATCCCCACCGCACCTCCTTTACCAGCTCCCGCTGTACTCCCACTACTGGTCCATGTATCACCAGATTCCTCAGCTGTGTTTGAGTTGGCAGTTCGTACTATTGAGGTGGTGGGTGGGGCCTCTGGGATGGCTGCTGTATGTACGCTCCCCCTTGCAACTGAAGGTGGTGCCTGAAGGGTTCACAGGACATCTTGGAGGGTTTCTTGGCTGATGGTTGTCAGCTGGTCATCCAGGTCATCAGGGTAGTCCAGGACAGGCAGTTCCACGGAGAGCCATCATCCCCTGCAATGAAATATTGTACAATTAGTGTGTCTGTGTTGCGCCAGTTGGAATGTGATGTCACTGACTTCCTATTGGACGAACATTGTTAACTTGTTCCTGTCATTAATGTTTGCAGTCTCGCAGCCCTATACCCCACCTGCATGTCACATGTAGTGTGGGCAGATTGGAAAATTATCTGCGCCACATCTTAGAGGTGTGGGTTCTATCCAAATTGTAGCTTGCCACCTTCTTGCCCTCTGCTTACAATAGCATGGTGAGGCCTTGCAATGATTCTTGGTGTGCTGATGCCACATGCACCACACATAACATTATGGCCCTGTCCCAGTCTATAATTTTTCACATACACCTATATGGTGCTGAGACCTAGCACCATACCATGTATTGCATTTCCATGAAACGATACAGGTGTCACCATTGGTAGTTTCTCATGTTGATGTTTGCGTATGTGTGCTACATTGCATTGCACTGATGGGCTTGGCAGAGTTCCATTTCCTCTTCTGACTGTGCGGGTGTGTTTGCCTAGCTACACACATATGTCCTCCCCCTCAATGCTGTTGTCTTAGGACTATGACACCTGAGATATTGGATGGTAGCATTGCAGCTTTTGTGACACAGGCACAGGGGTAAACCTTGGGATGGGCAGCATGGGTATGAGATTACTGCTGGGTACATCATAATGTATGTGACAGTGCCTGATTGTTATTGAGTCTATGGACATGAGCAGTTGACAGGAGTAGCACTTGGATAGGGATTTATGGGGATTGATCACGTAGTCTTGCTGAACCCTCATTTTGAGTGTGTTTGTGCCATGGGCACCTAACTGCCATTTCCTAATTGACCCGCGCACACAGCACAGGTAGTAGTGGCAAGTGTTGTCAATGGTAAATGCCTCTCGAGCCAACGGCCTGAGACTGAGCATTGTCCTCTAGTTTACATTCTGACAATACCAGCAGTCCTGTGACAGCAGACCAGTTTTGCATTCTACCATGCCCTCCTTGGCTGCTTCAGCATTTCCAGCAGCCTTGACATGGCGGTGTACCCGCATGCAAAGGTTGTTGATGTTGTGTTGTGTTGTGCTGTGCCCCTGGATGCCCCTGCACAGCCCATGCACCTGGCATGGGCAGTGCAGGGAGTCCCATGCCGTGCCCCTTTCCCCTTTCCACTGCTCGATTTGCAGGGCTGACATGCATTGTGAAGTAGGTATGTGCCTCTTCCTTCTTGCAATTCACACTAGGCATTTTTGTATCCCATGCAACTTACCCTGCATATGTGTTGTTTCCTAATAGTCTGTGCTGTCCTGTCCTGTGATACCAGTGAGAATTTCCTCCGGGATGAAGTCTGCAACCATCTCCTTCAGCTCGTCCAAGTCCTCTTGCGGTGCTGGACTCCCACCTCCGGTCTGCAGTGCTGCCTTCCTCTTCCTTGCCATTTTCTCCTTTGTTCTGCACTTGCAGTCATGCCAGTGTTTCTTGCACTCCCTGACAGTTCTCCTGACCTCTGCCATACTGTTAATCTTGTCCACAATCTGTTGCCAAATTTCCTTTCTCCTCCCGATTGGCAATCAATCTAGAGGTGTTGCAGAATTGATGCTGGTGCTCCGTCACCTCTCTGACCAGAATTTCATGCTCCTCTGCCCTGAAGCGACACTTCCTCCTCTTCTTCTTGGTTGTGTGGGGTCTCCCTGGGGTCTCTCCTGGCTTCTGGGATCAATTCTGGGGCTCCTTAGCACTGTTTGCTGCATTTGCATCTCTTTTCGACGTTATTGCAGTGAAAGATGGCGCATATCCATTTAGCGTCGTTTTTCCATGTCGCAAACCGGATTAGAGTATTTTTACCTGCGTTAATGTAATTTTGCCTTACGACAAGGCTCAATGGTTAGCATCAGGAAAAATGACTGTAACCTGTTCTTAGCATCACCCAGCGGCAAAGGATAAATTTGACCCCCGGGTAGCGTTAAGAAATCACGCTAGCCAGCGAAAAAAAAAAATTACGCGAAATTAAGTTAGTGCAGTTTTGCATCAAAAAGTATAAATCCGGTCCATAATTTTTCCAGTGCATATATCCTTTTCATTATTAAAACCAAAGAAAGACAATGTGACAGATCTTTAGCTTTATACAATCTTTTAATATTTGCTCCAGTAAAAAATAGTGCAATAAACCCCAATTTACACATTGCTACTGGTGGTATTCCTAAATGTCAGGGAGAATCTTTGGGACTAAAATTATATCTAGTATCATAGATTTGCCTAATAGATTTCTATGAACAAGCAATTGAGTGTCAGTATTATTTTCAATCTGAGCAAACCGTTATAATGTAAATCCATGTCCCATGAGCATATTAGACATTGATTTGAAATAGTCAGACTTTGCTTCTGTGAAATAAAATGTGTATAATAAACTATTGAGTAAAACATTGATTTTTGTTTACATTGGCTCCTTGTAAGATATTTGATTACGATCAGAGGCTTCTGCCCACATTTTAAAATTTATGTGTAAATCAATTTGAATTTTCCCTTTGTCAAAAAGCTAACAGACAGAAGCATCTTTCATATTGCAGATACTACAGAACTATCAAACCCATTGGCCTGTTGTCAGAAACTGGGTTGTTGGTTGACTGGGGTTTGAGCCCTGGTCAAGCAACAGCCACAGTCCCTTCCAGGGTAAGCCACAAAAAGTCACAAAATTAACCTTTGCTTAACCCTGGGTAGCTTGGCACAAAACACAGAGAAGCTAAACTTCTTTTTAAATGTTTAAAATATTTATGTAGCACACACACAGCAACACAGTGAAAACACGGCACACAAAAATCCCAAAAGAATTTAGAATAATAGAGAAAATGTTAATAGGATATTGTTAGACCTGACAGCCTTAGGGTAGTCACCCCTAACTTTTTGCCTGCCTCCCTCCACTTTGTGGACACTGTTTTTTTAGACTCTGCACACTTTACCACTGCTAACCAGTGCTAAAGTGCATATGCTCTCTCCCTTAAAACATGGTAACCTTGAATCATACCTGATTGGACTATTAATTTACTTATAAGTCCCTAGTAAGGTGCAATTTATGTGCATAGGGCTGGTAGATTAAATGCTACTAGTGGGCCAGCAGCACTGGTTGTGCCACCCACTCAAGAAGCCCCTTTTCCTTGTCTCAGGCCTGCCATTGCAAGGCCTGTGTGTGCAGTTTCACTGCCACCTCGACTTGGCATTTAAAAGTACTTGCCAAGCCTAGAACTCCCCTTTTTCTACATATAAGTCACCCTTAATGTGTGCCCTAGGTAACCCCTAGAGCAGGGTGCTGTGTGGGTAAAAGGCAGGACATGTACCTGTGTAGTTATATGTCCTGGTAGTGTAAAACTCCTAAATTCGTTTTTACACTACTGTGAGGCCTGCTCCCTTCATAGGCTAACATTGGGGCTGCCCTCATACACTGTTGAAGTGGCAGCTGCTGATCTGAAAGGAGCAGGAAAGTCATATTTAGTATGGCCAGAATGGTAATACAAAATCCTGCTGACTGGTGAAGTCGGATTTAATATTACTATTCTAGAAATGCCACTTTTAGAAAGTGAGCATTTCTTTGCACTTAAATCCTTCTGTGCCTTACAATCCACGTCTGGCTGGGCTTGGTTGACAGCTCCTTGTGCATTCACTCAGACACACCCCAAACACAGGGTACTCAGCCTCACTTGCATACATCTGCATTTTGAATGGGTCTTCCTGGGCTGGGAGGGTGGAGGGCCTGCTCTCACACAAAGGACTGCCACACCCCCTACTGGGACCCTGGCAGACAGGATTGAACTGAAAGGGGACCTGGTGCACTTCTTAGCCACTCTTTGAAGTCTCCCCCACTTCAAAGGCACATTTGGGTATAAAACAGGGCCTCTGCCCTACCTCAGCAGGCACTTGCTGGAGAAGAAACCTGAACCAGAAACTACATCCTGCCAAGAAGAACTGCCTGGCTGCTCAAAGGACTCACCTGTCTGCTTTCTACAAAGGACTGCTGCCTTGCTGTTGGCCTGCTGCCTTGCTGAACTCTTGTCTGGCTGTGAAAGTGCTCTCCAAGGGCTTGGATAGAGCTTGCCTCCTGTTCCCTGAAGTCTCAGGACCAAAAAGACTTCCCTCTTTCGCTTGGACGCTCCGTGCGCCGAAAATTTTGACGCACAGCTTGTGCCGTGGCGAGAAAAACGCCGCACACCGACGCTGATCGACGCGACGCTCTTGGGACGACCGAAAATCCGACGCACGGCTTTGCAAGGACAACTGCGCCCGACCTCTAGAGGAGAAATCGACGCGACGCCTGCAGTGAGATCGTAATTTCGACGCGCAGCCCCGCAGAACGACGCGCAGCCGGAAAACAAGCAGGAAAATCCACGCACAGACCCGGGACATCTGGTAATCCGCGCGATCCACGAAAAGAAACTGTCCGCGTGCCGGAAAACGACGCCGACTTCCCCGCGTGGAAAATAACGACGCAAGTCCGTGTGTGCTGAGGAGAAATCGACGCACCCACCCTTTTTCCACGCACCTCTTCTTTTGTGGCCCTCTGAGGAGATTTTTCCACTCTAAACCAGGTACTTGTGCTTGAAAGAGACTTTGTTTATATTCTAAAGACTTAAGACACTTTCAGCCTCATTCTGAACTTGGCGGGCGGCGGAGGCCGCCTGCCAAAGTACCGCCGTCAGAATACCGCTGCGCGGTCAAAAGACCGCCGCGGTCATTCTGAGTTTCCCGCTGGGCTGGCGCGCGACCGCCAGAAGGCCGCCCGCCAGCCCAGCGGGAAACCCCCTTCCACGAGGATGCGAGCTCCGAATGGAGCCGGCGGAGTGGAAAGGGTGCGACGGGTGCAGTTGCACCCGTCGCGATTTTCAGTGTCTGCTATGCAGACACTGAAAATCTTGGTGGGGCCCTGTTAGGGGGCCCCACGACACCCGTTACCGCCAACAGGTTCTGGCGGTCAGAACCGCCAGAACCAGGCTGGCGGTAAGGGGGTCGGAATCCCCATGGCGGCGCTGCCTGCAGCGCCGCCATGGAGGATTCCTGAGGCCAGGGGAAAACCGGCGGGAAACCGCCGGTTTCCCTTTTCTGACCGCAGCTTTACCGCAGCGGTCAGAATTAACCTGGATGCACCGCCAGCCTGTTGGCGGTGCATCCGCGGTCCCCGGCCCTGGCGGTCCATGACCGCCAGGGTCGTAATGAACCCCTTTATATCACTTTTCAGTGATATCTCTACAATTTCCCATTGTAACTTTATTCTTTTTGACCTACAATTATCCTGATAAATATTATATATTTTTCTAAACACTGTGTGGTGTATTTTTGTGGTGCTATATGGTGGTATTGTATGATTTATTGCACAAATACTTTACACATTGCCTTCTAAGTTAAGCCTGACTGCTCGTGCCAAGCTACCAGAGGGTGGGCACAGGATAATCTTGGATTGTGTGTGACTTACCCTGACTAGAGTGAGGGCTTTTGCTTGGACAGGGGGTAACCTGACTGCCAACCAAAAACCCCATTTCTAACAGATATTTAACACCAAAACATCAAAATCCAAGTAGTAGTCTTCAGTTTTAGAAAATGACCACCTGAGTACCTTTAGCCCCACAACCAAAGGTCTATGAGTAGATGAGACTTCTTTGGGGCTTGCGATTCACTCAGGCTGTGCTCCAGGTGTGGGTTCAAGACGGTGTTATCCTGCTATGTTCCTGTTGCTCAGCATAGGAGACCAGCTAAAGTAGCCCTCGGAGTCACTTCTGAATCCCTGGGTGTAGGTGGAGATGTAGGGCTCTACAGCAGGGCTGGCCTCTGGAGGTTCAAGACCTGCTCCAAGCAGCAAAGTAGGCTTTCCAGGTACAGCAGCAGTCTGCTTGAGTGCACAGCAGGTCACAGCATCATCTGAGAGTCCTTCTGCACACCCAGTGGTGAACTCCTAGACGTTAGGTGAAGTTTCCAGAAGAGTTCTCTGACCTTTTCAGGAATTTCCTGCCTCTCCTGCCCTGGCTCCTAGCTGGCTGCACTGGCAATACAGGGTTGTTAAGCCTATTGTGTGCCAGCAGAGCTCAGCCCATTAAGATGTAAGTGGGTCTGTGCTTAGCTCTGTCCCACCTCAAGTCAGTAAATAGCCCATTCAGGCTCTGTAATCCACTATTGTGTGACTGTCTGGGGTGAATTCACAAAGTCTCAACTATCAGTTATACCCAGTCATGTGACCTAAGGCAGGCTGCAGGCACAGAGGGCTTAGGGCAGGAACATCTAAGTTTTCCAAAAATGGCATTTTCAAAATTGTAATGATAAATCTGACTTTACAACTAAAGACATTTTTTTATTACAAGTTCATTGATACCAAACATGATATTTCTACCACCTCTGGTTTAGGAATTGCAATTTATTAATGTTAATAAGGAATCTACAGTGTTACCCTTTGGGAGGGGCCTCTCAGTAGTGAGAAAACAAATGTTGGAGTTTTTCACTACTAGGACATGGAAAACTAAAAAGTACATGTCCTACCTTTTATTTACACAGCACCCTGCCCTATGGGCTACTTAGGGCCTACCTAATGGGTGCTACATATGTAAAAAAAAAATGTATCCCATTCAAATCATGTTTTAGGGAGTGAGCACAAGCAATTTAGCACTGTTTAGCAGTGGCAAAGTGTCCTGAGGCCAACAGAGCAAAAATCCAGCAAAAAAGTAGGAGGAGCAAGTCAAAAGGTTTGGAGGCAACCCTGTCGAGAGGGTAATTTCCAACACAACACCAAGATTTGACATCAAGGTTTCTCATTGAACAATGCTGAACAAGAGGCAACTATAGGCTGAGAGCTTTCAATTTTTAAAACAGATAGGCTCTAGAAGGAGACTATAATCTGCTTATATGAAAACTTGAACCAATTCAAATGAGAGTTGTCCTGATGCGAAGTGGTAAAATTCCCCAGTTACCAATTTCTGTGATCCCATATTCAACCTACTTGTTAATTTCTATACAGCCTTAACTTTTGTACAACAATTCTAGTGGGGTTGATGTATGAAGGTGAGAACTTTGCCAGTGTTTAGATTATTGCTTATGAGGTATGGTTATAAATTATAAGGAGTGATATTTGACTTATTTTGGGTTATATATAAGTTGCTTAGGATAAACCAAACAGGTACATTTGTCTCCTCACTTCTGATCTAGAAAATAGTTATAAAAAAGCTTGTATCTATAAGTCTAGCACTTGCATGGGATTGGAAGCCATATAATAGTCTTGAAAACTGGAAGAGCCAACACTTCGATTTCCAGAGAAAGATGTAATTTCCTTATACTCATCCTGGAATGTTTTTGGGTCTAAAGAAAAGTATTGAATGAAGCCTCTAGTTTAGGAAAAAAAGTCTGAAACATTTCATGGCTACATTGAAAATCATAATAAGAAGAGGGGGATAAAATGCATGTTTATCAATCATACGCTACCAATTAAAGTGATTGGTAATTAATTCAGTCTTTCCTGTAGAACTTCCAACTTTAGACAAAAATGGAGCATATTTCCGATCACAGCAATCTGAATAATTTTCAGAACTACAAATGTCCAAATAACTCTTTGGGTTTTTATTTCAATTGGTGGAGTCAAGGGAGAAGAATATCCACTTGCATATCTTTGTTGTAGTCACTTTGTGAACCCCCTTAACCCCTCTGGAGCAGGGAATTCCGATAATAAATCAATGGCCATATGAAGATTTTATTGTTGATCATGTAGCAATAAAGCCATATTATCTGCCTGCAACTTTTTTCCAGGTGTTTTTGGTCAGAGACGTTTTAGTTTCAGGTTTGATCTGAGCGCCATTGCTAAAGGTTCAATAAATAGTGCCAAAAGTATAGATTATATGGGACATCCTTGCTGGTTTCCATGAGAGATGGATATGTTTTTCACTGGTTTATCGTTCAAACCTTAAAAGCAGAGGATTTGGCAATTAAAGAAGCATTCAACCATGTGAGATGGATGGGAATACCATTATTCATAACACCTCAAAGAAAAAATGACAATCAGATGAGGTCAAAGGCTTCAGAAGTAGAAAAAAAGTCAGTTTCTTCTACCACAAAGTGAGTATTGGCATTTACTTGCCAGTTTGTCGGAGTGTATTATTTGTAAAATTTGCAATTTGATCATTCACATCAATATTAAGTAAATTAGAAAACCAGTAGGAGTTGGCATTGAGGTTTTTTTTGGGGGGGAAAGCAGCTTAATATGCTCTTGTAGAAGGAGGATGGAATATGGTCAAATGTTAAAATATTATTAAATAATTTAGTAAGCGGAATTTAGACCATTTATGAAAACCTTGAAACCATCTTCTCCAGTTGCTTTGCAGTTGAATAAGCTATTAATTACTTTTTCTATTTCTTCTCCATTAAATGCATTGGATAGGAGTCCTCCTGGGCTAAAACTGTGAATTTCTGAGATATTCCTTAATGCTTTTTCCTAGAAATTGTATTGTAATACAGTTTTTAAAATGATCTGAAAAGACCCAGCCTATTTCTTTGAGGTCTGTGGTGATACAACTTGTCTTGGGTCTTTAATCAAAAGAATTGCATTTCTAATATTAGATGCACTAGTTTACCAAACATACGTTTTGAACACTGATTGTCCTTCTTCATAAATTTACTGACCAACTGTTTTGGAATTCACCACTTTGTTTTCCACACAAAGCAAGTTTAGATTATTTTTGACCTTTTCCCAGAGCTGTGGCTCTAGAGCTCATACTATTCAATTAAACTTCTGTCTCTTGTAATAGTTTAAATTGTAAATGTCAACTCTTATGTTTTCAAGTAGGTATCCCATGATTTCTCTTCCTAGAGACTTGCTTTGAAAGCATCTTATAGAATATCTTAGGAGAAAGAACGCTATTTTCTTGAAACAATAGACTATGGCCCTCATTCTGACCTTGGCGGTCTTTTCGCGAGACCGCCGAGTTACCGCCGCGGTGAAAACCGCGTTCCGCCGGGAAACCGCCAGCAGCCACACTGGCGGTCGGCGGAAAAGTGGAGACTGGTCAACCTCCACCGCCACGCCAGCAGAACACCGCCCACAGAATTACGACCCACATATCTGTGTGGCGGTCTTCTGTTGGCGGTGTTCTGTTGGCGGTCACCTCCCCATGGCTCCCGTCGCCTCCCGGAGGACCAACGCACAAGGTAAGTTGACCGTCCGTGAGGGGAGGGGGAGGGGGTGTTGTGTGATGTGGGCGTGCATGGGGGTGTGCGTGTGAGTGTGTAGAGGGGGTGTGTGAGTGCGTGTATGCGGGCGGGGGGTGCTGCTGTGTCTATGGGTAATGTGTGCTGTTCGGCAGGTGCGCATGTCTGCATGTATGTGTGCGGGTATGTGTCCCCGTTGTGTATGTGTGTGTAGGGGGTGTGTATATGTGCATGTTGGGGGTGTGTGCATGTCGGGGTGCATGTATGTGCATGTCGGGGTGGGGGTGGGGAGGGGGTTCGTACCACCTCTGGGGGGTGGCAGGGGGGTGGAGGGTGTGGGGGGAGGACTCGGGTGGGTAGTGGGGGGTGGGGGAGACCCCTATCAGTGCCAGGGAAAGAATTCCCTGGCCCCGATAGTGCTTACCGCCATGGTTCCCATGGCGGTTCCCGACCGCCAGAAACCGCGGCGGTAGGCAGGGTCATGATACCGTTGGCGGTCTTGGGACGACCGCCGGGCCGGAGTGCGCAAACTCCAGCCCGGCGGTCATGACCGCCGTGGCGGTCGGAGTGGGGAAGTGGCGGTCGATCGCGGCGGTGACCGCCGCGGTCAGAATGCCATTTTTCTGACCGCCGGTCTGTTCGCGGTCCGACCGCCGCCTCTCCGCCGACCGCCAAGGTCAGAATGAGGGCCTATGTATCTTTTTGACACTCTGAATAAATTGTGGGTCAGACAAAAAACTTTTTTGCATAGCTCACCTTGAAGAGATCTTATCAGTTATTGATTCCATGATAGGACAGTTTGGTATAAAGCATACTTCAGTTTGAGTTAGTGAAGAAGATATTAAAACATAATCTGTCATAGAAGTGGATTGACAACATTTTGAAAAGTAGGTGTATTTGTTAGTTGAGGGTCTGTAATCTCCTATGATATGCAGCTCTAATTCTTTTTAAAAAATGTCAATTGGTTTAGTGATTCTGGGTTTTGTATGAGGTCAACAAGGATTTGAAGTATTAGAATCATATATTGAAGAAAGTTAAAATGTCCCTCTATAATATTGGTCTCAGAAAATGTTAGTAATACGTCTGTACACCACAAAGAAAAGTAGGGTTACCTTCTAGAGGTCCATAATATTAACTTATTGTAAAATATGTATTTTAACATTGGATTGTCAAAGTTACCCAGTAAGCTACCCAGAGATTGCTGTTTTGATTACTGAGCCAGAAAAGATCTGAGCTAGAAGACGAATATTCCTCTCTATAAATCAGAAGTAATAATTCCTTCCTGTAAGAAAGTAAAAAATAAAACTGTTGAAAACCCAGAACATTTTAGTTTCTGATTGCTTAGAGATGTGTGACTCTTGGATCAGCTCTAGCTAGGGCCTATTATACCTAGCCAGCTGAAAAGGGATTTTTTATTTATGTGTTTATTAAAGCAATTAGTATTAATTGGGAATGAGCAGGGTTCTCAGAGTCTGACTCCGGGGAATTCCGCAGAGTTGAAAAAAAACAGTTGTGCACTGGCCTGCCCCAAGTGCAGTGCACACAGGACAGGACGGTGCACAAGAGGCCTGAAACTGCAGCTTTCACTGCCTACGGCCCAGGCCTGAATTCAGCAAAAGCTGCCATTTCAGTCCTTGTTTGTGGACCAGTGAGCAGAAACAATGATAAAAGAGACAAGGACTTACCTGGGTCATCCAGGGGGTCCTTCTCTCCTTCTCTCCTCATCGTCAGATGGCAATGAGTCTCTCCATGCAGTGACCATCTCCCTTTGTGCTCCGGTGTGCACTGCAGCTGCAAACACAGACTGTCTGAGTTTGTGCTGTGCAGTCCATACTGGGCTGCAGCGTGCACCGGGTGAGCTTCGCTCCGCTGGTGGGGCCAACAGAGTTTTTGGGCTTACTCCTCACTCCAAGCAGAGTTCGAAAAACTCCACTAGCTCTGCTGATGGAGCTAAGCTCCCCGCACAACACTAGTATTATTGGATATTACTTTCAAGTTGTCCATAGGCAACATAAAGGATGGTTTGACTTTGTTAATAATTAATGATTGTATGGATGCTATTTCGACAAAAAACTATTTTATTTTATTTTCACCCCCAAATGTGCTCCCCTCCCTCTACTCTCTGCCTTCTTCCACCTTACCCTCACCATCTTCCAAACTCTTCCCTTCCCTTAAAACTCCAGACCTGTGAGAACCTAACCTTGCCATAGTAGTACACTGGTATCATACCTGCAGTAGGGTCTCATGAAACCCCCTGACATCAAAACTTCCTCAACCCATGAAAAACATTATACCTCAAAAACTTGCTATCACTTTGAAGATCTCAATGCAGAAAGGTAAGACATACACCTGCTCTCAAAAGAGGCCTATATTTGCACCTAAAAAGAAGACAACATTGAAAATCTTGAGAGGTAACAAAATGCAACAGCAGGGGAAGATATAGATTCCTATCTCACTGGGAAAGGAACATCTTGAGGCAAACAATCTTTTTATGGGAACTTTACTACTGAGAAAGGGCACCGAAGGCCATAACGAGATAGGAATGTTAGGTAATGAACAACTCAGTGATAATAACGGTCACAGTAGAAAAACCCAAATGTTTCAAGATTTTCATGAATTAAACATATGAAGTTGAACCAATAGCAACTAGTTTAATCACACCAATATCCATCTTCTATATCCAATACCTCTCTAAATTCAAATGCTAACAGATGCCAATCTTATAAGTACTGAAATTTAAAAGCATAGAGTCTGTGTTAAGGTAGGAGTTAAAACAAACATAGAAACAAAGGGGCATATTTATACTTTTCCACGCAAAACTGCGCTAACTCAGTTTTGTGTGAAAAAGTATACCGCCGGCTAGTGCCATTCATTCCAAGATGCCGCCCGTGTGTCATATTTATGTAATGACAGTAGCTGACGGTAAGGCCCGGCTAGTGTCATAGAAAAGGACGCTAGCTGGGTAGGAGAGGCGTAGGGGGGACAGGAGGTTGTGCGTCAAAGGATAGCGCTAGTATGGACAGAGGCATAAAAAGGACTCTAACCAGACTAGCGTCATCCTTTGATGCACAACCCCATGGACATGACTCCTGCCTTAGTAAAGACAGGAGTCATGCCCAGCACCCCAATGGCCATGCCCAGGGGACATATGTCCCCAGGGCATGGCTTTTGGGCCATATAGGGGGGTCCAAGTTAGGCCCCCCTATGGCATTTAAAAAACAAATTTAAAATACTCACCTGTACTTAACTGACTTACCGAGGATGGGTTCCCCCCATCCTCTGGCATTACTCCGGTGTGGGTGAGGGTGTCTCTGGGGCTAGGGAAGGGCACCTGTGGGCCCATTACATGGTCTCTGACACAGTACAAAGTCAAGTGTCACTGGCCTCAAAAGAGTTTGAAATGCACTAAGCTAAACCAAAAAAATATGAAAGCTATCTAAGCAGGTCTAATTACAGATTTATTGGGATACCCCAACTTGGCCTCACCACTGATTAAGAAAATTATCCGGACACACATTTTTCCTGGAACTGTGAAAAATCATACACACATAATCTCTCTTTCTCCACCTATTCCTGACCTTCATCCAAAACCTACTTTTGGTGATCAGAGGGTTAAGGAGACAGTTTGGTCCAAAACTGCACAAATAATTTCTTTCAAAACAGACAATGATTAGGATTTACAAATTTACCCAGACATGTTCTTTGAAACCTCAAAACGCTAATGGGCCATTGCTTAAGCAATGTTGATAAAGGTGGCTATACATTGACCGCTCCTTGTTTCCAAATCTTTATTCGTATACATACAGCACAAGAGGTAATCTCTGAGTCATATAAAGATATAAAATTGCTACCAGGATGATGAGAAAGAAAAGTTGTAAAAGTGTAATGTTTTAGACTTGATTTTGGAACAAGAGTGGTAAACCTAAAAAAGGGATTTTGAAAACAAACACTAATGTGCTGTTCTCCAGTTAGATCTCTACTGCTTGTAGAAGGAGTAGTGATGGCAGAGGTGGACGCATGATGAGACATTCTGTTGGCCTCATGCCCGACACCTTTAGCTGTTTCTGGCAGATAAACCACTCTTGATACTGTTCTTTAGCATATGGGGGGGTTCACTTCAGCACTGGACACCTTAGGGGTGGTCCTCACTGGAGTGGTCACTCCTTCCTGTTTTTCCCGATTTTCCCACCGTACCTGCCGTCAAAAGTCGGGCTTTGTCTGGGGGACAGGGATCTCCACTAGCTGGAGTGCCCTGAGGCGCTGTAAAAGGAGGCCTGAGCCTTTGAGCCTTTGACGCTCACAGCCAAGTGTTGCAGTTCCCGCAGAAGGGAGGTAAGAAGCATCTCCACCCAGAGCCTTTTTTCTGACTCCAGAAAGCACAAAGGATCTCACCCCATGGGGTCAGAAACCTGTCTTTTAGTGGCAGGCTGGCATAGACTGGTTTAGCTTTACACTAAAAGGTTGGGTAAAATACTGAGGGCATCTCTAAGATGCCATCTGGGTGCATCATACAATAACTGGCATTAGTGTGGGTTTATTGTGCTTAGTTTGATACCAAACTTTCCAGCCTTCAGTGAAGCCATCATGGAGCTGTGGAGTTCATAATGACAAACTCCCAGCGCATGTACTTAGTATGGCCGCACTGCCCTTACAATGTCTAAGAATGAGCTTGGACACTGTAGGGACATATTGTTCATGCAACTATGCCCCCACCTGTGGTATAGTGCATTCTGCCTTAGAGCTGTAAGGCCTGCTAGAGAGAGGACTTACTTATGCCACAGGCAGTGGTTGGGGGGCATGGCATCCTGATAGGGACGCCATGTCAACTTTACTTTTTTACCCACCAGCAAACACAATCTGCAATGGCAGTGTGCATGTGCTTGGTGAAGGGGCCCTTAGGGTAGCACAATATATGCTGCAGCCCTTAGGGACCCTCCCTGGTCACAGAGCCCTTGGTACCAGCTGTACCTTTTGCAAGGGACTTAGCTGTGTGCCAGGGCTGTGCCAAATGTGAGAACGATGGTATAGTTAAAGGAAAGAACACTGGGGGCTGGGGCCTGGTTAGCAGGATCCCAGCACACTCTCAGTCGTCTGCATTAATACCAGGCAAAAAGTGTGGGAGAGGGGGCAACAATGCTAAAAATTTCACTTTCCTGCAACCACTACCATTGTGTATTCCCCCTAGAGACATTTAACAGATGATCATTTGTATCAATTCTGCAGGGGACTCCTCCTCATATGTCACAGTGATGGTGTTTCACTACCCTACAATTGATGTCCTCTGCTTTTCACAAGGAGTTGCTTGCTGGTCCTGTAGATGGCTGCTGCCTGCTGTGTGCCATTTTGCCACCCACCTAGGCACCATATGTTGCCATAACCAAATGGTGGACCATTGTGAAGCACATGGTGGCCTCTCAGAGTGGTATACGGGGAATGAACTATGTTACATATTTTACAATTGCCCTTACATTTTCTATTCAGTGTGATTCAACAACCACAAAAGTGAAGTGTAAGGTTATGAGTTGCTTGTATACATGCAGACTCTTTATTTCTGGACACTGGCCAAGTAGTTGCCTTAGATAAGGTGTTTTGTGGTGGTCAATGTGCATTATCTAGTGCAGGACAATATTGTGCTGCACCTAACTGGCAAGCATGATCTTATGCACTACTTTAGGAATATACAGTATCACATCCTAGAGGTGTACAAGACAATTAACAGGTGTGTTATGATGACTCAAGTCACTGCTTAGCGTGTGGTCAGTGTGCAGGAATCTGAAGGGCAAGAAGAATGGAGAATAAGGTATAGTAACAATTGCTCATAAAAAAGCAATAAATGATGGATTACTCATTGTCCTGGTGCATGTTGTTTCCTGTTACAGCATGTATACATTTGCACATGCCATCTGGGATTATGTAGGCATTTTTTTAAATGTATGATTGGATGAGGTATTTGTATAATACAACCCCAGCAAAAGACAGTGTAGCATTGAACAGGCTCAAATGCAAAGATACAGACTATATATGATTTGAAAGGTAGCTGATTTATGGACTTTTTCTGCTCCATTATGTAGGTAAGAGTGATGTCAGGTAGACCAGTCATCCTAATGGTATGCTCCACATAAAAATACATGTCTGGTGTTTGAA
Organism: Pleurodeles waltl; assembly: GCF_031143425.1. Classification (NCBI taxonomy): domain Eukaryota; kingdom Metazoa; phylum Chordata; class Amphibia; order Caudata; family Salamandridae; genus Pleurodeles; species Pleurodeles waltl. Next base: position 951,614,841 of record NC_090445.1, read on the forward strand.
TGCTCTACTCACTAATAATCTGCATGTTCACAATCGAAGGCGTGCCATCATTGATTGATGACAGACAAAGCTGTCATATGTTACACCAGGTTAGACACAGAAGCCATTGCAGAGCAGGAGAACATTGATTGGTTTCCAGCAGTGAGGATCGTAAAAGCGGTGTGCAGTCTGTCAGGGTGGTTAACGTGCCAAAGGTGTGAAGCTCAGGGGACCTAAAACTGAAGGGAAATGCTCCACAACATAGAACTTCTATGCCATCACTGCCACTCCTGTAGTGACTGTGAGACTGGTGATTATTATGTATTCCTGTTACAAACATGAGTACTGGCTTGCTCTGAGATTCCCTCTGTCGGTCTTGAATGAAGCAAACTGGAGTAAACACAGTACTATTGTATGCAGAAGAATGGAACAGCAAGAGGATGTTGGTGAAGTTAGCTCCTGTTTCTCTTCTGCAGCCACAATCAGGATTACTTCTAGAGAGAATTGGTCTCTTCCCTTTACCTCTTCATCAGATATCGTAAAGAGCATGATCCTATGTCTATTTATCCTCTTTCTCCCCTTGAAGTTGTTCTTCCACAGTATCAGTCAGAGAACAACACTGACATTATCATTATGGGATGTTTTGGGGCCTGTGGCTGTTGTACGTTGCTGACCTCTTTGCTATTGTTTGCTTGGTTAACTGCAGCTGGTGTAGCGTATGATAAAGGTGTTCTCAGTGACCCCTCCTCTCTTGCTTTGATCAGTACGTATAATTTATTTTTGCACAACTTTTTACCAGCATTTCTGTTTTGTTTGAATGTTGTTTCCGGTGCTTTTAACTGTTCTGTTGGTCCATTAATGCTATATGTATTTGTTAGAAATGGGGTCTTTGGTTGACATTCAGGTTACCCCCTGTTCAAGCAAGGACCCTCACTCTAGTCAGGGTAAAAGAGAATCACCCTCAGCTAACCCCTGCTTACCCCCTTGGTAACTTGGCAAAGCAGTAGGCTTAACTTCAGAGTGCTAGGTGTAAAGTATTTGTACCAACACACACAGTAACTTAATGAAAACACTACAAAATGACACAACACAGGTTTAGAAAATAGGAAATATTTATCTAAACAAAACGAGACCAAAACGACACAAAATCCACCATACACAAGTCAAGTTATCAATAAAAATGCAAAAAGAGTCTTTAAGTAGTTTTAAACACACACTAGCACTGCTAGAGTGAAAATGTACCTGGTGCGCGTCAAAAATAACCCAGCACAGGCGGGTGTGTGTCAAAAATAACTCTGCGCGCGGTACGTGAGTCGAAAATCCAGCCGCACGATGATCTGAAAATCCCGCAGCGCAGGTTGAGATCTCCCACCCTCCGTCAGTGATGCTGCGTGTAGTTTCTCCTGCTCCGTGCGCCGATTCTTCGATTGCAGTTCCTGCGAGCGTCGTTTCTCAGCTGCAGATCCAGCGGCGTGTCATTTTTTTCAGCCGCAGATCGGATTTGTGTCAATCTTTTCCCCGCACAGCGCTCTGTGCGTGGATTTCCTTGTCTTTAGGCTGCCAACTTCTCCTTTCAGGGTCCCAGGAACTGGATGGGCACCACGGGGCAGAGTAGGAGTCTCTCCAGAGACTCCAGGTGCTGGCAGAGAGAAGTCTTTGCTGTCCCTGAGACTTCAAACAACAGGAGACATGCTCTAGATCAAGCCCTTGGAGATTTCTTCTCAAGATGGAAGGCACACAAAGTCCAGTCTTTGCCCTCTTACTCTGGCAGAAGCAGCAACTGCAGGATAGCCCCACAAAGCACAGTCACAGGCAGGGCAGCTCTTCTTCCTCAGCTATTCAGCTCTTCTCCAGGCAGAGGTTCCACTTGGTTCCAGAAGTGTTTATAAAGTCTGTGGTTTTGGGTGCCCTTTTTATACCAAATTTCTCCTTTGAAGTAGGCCTACTTCAAAGTAAAGGCTCTTTGGAATGTGAAATCCTGCCTTGCCCAGGCCAGGCCCCAGACACTCACCAGGGGGTTGGAGACTGCATTGTGTGAGGGTGGGGAACAGCCCTTTCAGGTGCAAGTGACCACTCCTCTCCTCCCTCCTAGCACAGATGGCTCATCAGGATATGCAGGCTACACCCCAGCTCCCTTTGTGTCACTGTCTAGTGTGAGGTGCAACCAGCCCAACTGTCAAACTGACCCAGACAAGGAATCCACAAACATGCAGAGTCACAGAAGTGGTATAAGCAAGAAAATGCTCACTTTCTAAAGTGGCATTTTCAAACACACAAAATGTTAAAATCAACTTTACTAAAAGATGTATTTTTAAATTGTGAGCTCAGAGACCCCAAACTCCACATGCCCACCCACTCCCAAAGGGAATCTACACTTTAATCAGATTTAAAGGTAGCCCCCATGTTAACCCATGAGAGGGATAGGCCTTGCAACAGTGAAAAACGATTTTAGCAATATTTCACTGTCAGGACATTTAAAACACATTACTATATGTCCTACCTTAACCATACACTGCACCCTGCCCTTGGGGCTACCTAAGGCCTACCTTAGGGGTGTCTGACATGTAAGAAAAGGGAAGGGTCAGGCCTGGCAAGTGGGTACACTTGCCAAGTCGAATTTACAGTTAAAACTGCACACACAGACACTGCAGTGGCAGGATCTGAGACATGATTACAGAGCTACTTAGATGGGTGGCACAACCAGTGCTGCAGGCTCACTAGTAGCATGTGATTTACAGGCCCTGGGCACCTCTAGTGCACTGCACTAGGGACTTACTAATAAATCAAATATGCCAATCATGGATAAGCCAATTACCAGTACAATTTACACAGAGAGCATATGCACTTTATCACTGGTTAGCAGTGGTAAAGTGCTCAGTGTTAAAAAACCAACAGCAACAGGTCAGAAAAAATAGGAGGCAGGAGGCAAAAAGATTGGGGATGACCCTACGTAAGCAAAAAAGTCCAACAGTATTCATTTAGACAGTTGTATATCTTTTATTGTTGTTAATAGTGTATGTAATATGTTTTTCTGTTACTTTGTTATCCAATGTACTGCTGTATTGAAACTCTTGTGTCTCAAAGCTGTTATTATGGTAACTGTGTGTATATACTGTTATGATACTTAGCTTTTATTTCACTTTATCTCCCTTTCACTTTTTATCGTAGAGTGATTGCTTGCATCTTTTAGTTATTTGTGTGATTCAATTGTAGTGCTTACGAACGGCATACATGTGATGTACGAATTATTTTATAAGACTGGCTGAGAATAGGTTGGAGTCTAGTTGGCTTGTACTGCTGTATGAGAAGTAGTGAGTGTTTTCTTTCATGAAATGGACGCCCTGTACCCTGACTTACAATTTTGAAGGTGTATCGGTGAGTTTGCATTTAGCTCCCAGCATACTCTCTTTCATCTCTTTCATTTTACCTTGCCTTGCCTATCTTTAGTTTTCCCTCCTTTAAGGAGGGAAGGCTCTCCTCATACGCTCTCAAACACCCACACAGACCCACTTTGGAATGCATTTAAACTACGTACTACATTATTTGTATACCGTCAAAAATCATGTTCTTATCATACCTCCGTTTCTGAAGGGTGGTTTGTTACTTGATGATTTCTGACTGGTGAATGCTGCAGTAGCACATACAGCGTACTACTCCACATTGTTTTACATGTGCTTGTGACCGAGCCCTTCATTCACCTTAGTACACATGCTTACAATGGGACAACTTATAAATCACTCAAACTCAGGCCCCACGTTGTGTTGAGTTTGGACTTCACTGAAACAAGTAGAAAGCTATCACTTAAATGAGTAAAAAATCTCTGGAAATTCTGGGCAAGTCTCACAGCAGGAAGCAGAACGACTGCCATAATCCATCAGATCTCACAACTAGAGGGGCTGTGGTCATGTGAAGATGCTGAGCAGTTTCCGTATGGCATATTCCTATCTACAATCCTTCGTTTTCCTCAGGCACATACCATGCATGGTGCCACTTAGCAAATAACGAAGAACAAGGTGACCTGGCATTGCTTTAAATCTAAAAAAACGTGGTCCTCATTTGTCATAATTCAGACAAAATTGGAGCCAAGTCTCTCATGACAGCTTTGAAAATGTCCTAAAAGCACGCCCGCTCCAAGCTCCCTCTCATAACCAATTGTATTTTTAAGGTTCCAATGATGAGCGTCACCAACCATCTCTAGCACATAAATATCAGAAACAAGTTGTAGAGTAAAAGACAGAGCAACATTTTATTTCTGTCTCCATATTTGGAAAATTCCATACAAATGAGGACAAACAAGCAGAATGAACCTTAAAACACTCCGCCAAAACATGTAATTATAATGTAAACACAGAAACATGTTTTCTGTACTGTGCTTTCAGTTTTTTATGTGATACCCTAACTAGTTTCCTCACTAACTCCTCTATGTCTACGTTATTATATACTCCTGTGAGCTTGTTCACAATAATTCATTTAAAAAAATGCAAACGCAAAATATTGTGAACTGGATACAAAACAATATCTGTTTTGCATTTCTAGAAACCTTTTGTAACACAAAATTACATCTACATAATAATACATCACCAGAGAGGTACACCGGTGGGGATCTTAAACGATTATCTCTGAATTTCCTCACATTTTCCTTGGCCTTGAGCAGGTTGTATTGCAAGACCAGCAACATATGTATCAACACAATTAGGACTGCAGGCAGTCACAGCATTACGAGTGGCACGAATCTATGAATGACATTCAGTGCGGTTTATGAATGAAGTTGATACCCAACTGACAAGTATTACCACATTATGTTTAGTAGGTGAAGACAAAAGAAAAAACTCTACCCCTTCCTTTTCATGGAAGTTATACCAAATAATTATTCAGACTCGAGAGCCCTTGAAAATAATTACACAAAACACACTAAGCAGTAAACAACACATACCAATAAAAACATATGCATGCAATAGACTTGCTAGAGCAGGTGTTTTTTAACTAGAAATTATTAATGAGTGTTTATGTAATTTGAGTAATTGAATTATGTAGAAAATGAATAACGTAGAGAAATAATGCACACATTTGGGAAATGTGACCTTGAAGAATGGCCACCAATGTTCACGAAGTGTACTAATTAATGATTAATACTTATAAGTATTTAAAATGTATTAGATCAATGTAGTAATATGTCATATTTAGGGTTATGAAGTATGCTTTAGCTTCTTAATTGTAGACCTTAATTTAGCAAGTGTCATGGCCTAGTTTGCCAGGCCTCATGCAGAAGCTGTATTTCTTAGCGTTTAATAAAATGCTGACAGAGTGAACTGAACTGTGAAATGTCCATTGTCTTGTTAAAAGTGCTTAACAGAAGCTTTTCGTGGGAACCGACTAACAGGAGATGATGTTCCCACTAGAGTAACAATTTGTGTGTAATGTGTTTGAGATGTACTTTCCCAGGGCAAGAACAATGAAGACACTGACTGGAGCTGAAGATGCAACAATATTGTGACCTCAGGAGCCGGATGATGAGGACATCGTAAAGTGGATCAATCAACTTCATGAGAAGAGCTAAATATTAGAATTCATAGATTTGGTATAGAAATATTATTGGGTAGTGTATAAACGTATGATCAATTGACCAGTTGGGAATTAGGGGAAAGTTTAGGTGACTTTGATATAACAATGAAACAGAGGAGAATTAAGCAGATCTAGTGTGACTTTGGGAGAAGAAGAGACTTTAGAGGAGAGATTCAAGATTCTGTCATTGGGCTCATACTCTCTGACTGAGAGCCTGATGCTCTGCTGATTGATTTGATGACCTGAGGACAAAGACTGATTCTGTTTGCTGACCTATACCATGGAGAAATAGATATGACGATGAGTCTGTTATGTTTTTTATGCCTTTTCTTTCTCGGTACCAACTGTGCTGTTCTGATAGATCCATAGCTAGATGTTTTTTCTAAATTTGTGTTATTAAATTGTTTTGCATGAAGCCCATCATGTTGATACTAATCTGAGGTTAGATGAGGAGATTCACATAATGACTGATGAATTACAGAGACTAATGTTTGACAAGTTATCTTGCTAAATTCTATGTATGTTATCACTTTGTTGCAACGTAACCTTAGAATGTGTTGTAATTCAAGATTTGATTAGATTGCGTTTCTTCTGTCGCTTTTGACAACCAGTTGTGTTACTATATGTGTTTCAGTTGATTTTGAGATTAATCTACATGACTTTAGCATTGTTATTATAAGGGAAATAAACTGACTGAAATGTCATGTTTTGTGACATTTATTGACTCCATTGCTTAATGATTTTTTGAATGCTAATGATTATTGATCATTGTGTGTTGATTATTGATTATGCACTGGAGCTATGGTAAGAACATCTTAAACGAGTCAAAAGGTTAATCGACCTATTCACGTCCCCTTGTAAGTTTACTTATTAAGGTCTGACGCGCTAGCAGACTCTAGTCAAATTCTTGAAAATATTCCTTCAGAAGTATGTCATTTTAAAACAGTCCAACTACATAGACACCTCGACCAATGTTATATTAAAATGCGTTCCCCGCTGTCCTAATGGATACAGTATAAACAAGTCTTTTAAATATTTCTTTATTTCAAACAAGACTGTCGAACACAATAATGAAATATGTATTAGATCATGCGATGCTCCATTTCTGCAGTTAAATGTATTCACGATTAACAACTTTCTAACTTCCTGTAGGTTTAAATATGAATCCAAAACTTAGTAGCAAAATGTGTCTTCACAATAAAAGACTAGGAGTCTATGTCAAAAGATCATTCTGGTAATTTTTAGTTAAAGAACGCTTTATCTTAAAGGAAAGACGATTAGTCTTGTCATACATATATTTTTCACTTGGTACCACAATGAGACTTGCCTAATAACTGCTCAAAGCACTGGGTATAAAATAATTTCAAGGAACAACACTAAGGGCCTGATTTAGATGTTGGAGGTAACGGTCCTACTGTCAACTTTTCAACTGATAACCCTTCCGCCACTATGCAGATCCACCCACCATATTTAAATGTTGGCAGTCCCATAGTTGAAAGTCGACATTCAAACTGCTGTTTCTGCCAAGAAACACCGCCAGAGTCGGCTGTGGGAGAGGGAAAAGTGGATGCTGCGGGACCCCAGCCACTCTTCCTGCGGTGCAGATTCGGATGTGCCTTACCACCAAGAAAATTGGCGGTCCACCCTTCACTTCTGAGTTGGCAGATCGAATGGGGAGAGAGGGTGAAAACCCACTTTTTCCCCATTCCACCTCCGTCTATGACTGGACATGACTGGACAACACTTGTTGTCACTGCTGCCACCATCCCACAGAGAAAACACAACCTCTCCCCATTTCTGGACTCGCAGTTAGGGACGCTGCATTTCCAGGGTACGTTGGGTGGGCACTGTATGGAGGCCATGATCAATGTAGGCATATACATCTCACAGTCATTTTTTTTAAAACACTGTGACATGCATATGTCAGGGATATGAGTGGGTCAGACATGGATTGGGACACACTAGTACACAACACATATCGAGCACATATACACGTCATTGTAGTGTCATTATTTATTGCCAAATGAATGGTGGCACCACAATGACGGTCCACTCACACTTGTCAATGGTGTCGCTGTGCAAGGGGATCTGTGCTTGTATGTTTGTGCCATATGTTGTGTATGTGAGTCAGTACATATGTGTGTGTGTGTGGATTGTCTGGTTGTGGCGGAGGGAGCTGGAGTGGGTGATGTGGTTATGTCTGTATGTGTGTCACTTGCATGTGAGATCAATGTTGTGTATGACATGTTGCCATGTGACACATTCTGGTGAGTGTTATTGTTGTGTGCTGGACAATGTTGTGATGTGTGCAGTTGTGCCAGTGTGTGTGCTTTTGATTGTGCAGCTGAATGTGTAGTTTTGTTGGTTGTTGTGGTTCTGTTGTGTCTGGGTGCAGTGTCAATTGTGTGTGTATGGCATGTCATGGATGTATATCAATGTGTGCTTTCGGCATGTAAGGGTTGTTTTTTGTTGTGTTGGAAATGTAACAGATGATGATGTGTAGGTAGTGTGTTGTACAGTATAGTGTGTTGCTCATGTGGACAAATATCGCTGAGGTACAGTGTGTGTGTGTGTAACTTACATCTATTCCATAGATCCTGCTATTGTACGAAGTACATTGAATCCCACTGCCATCTCCCTCCATCACCAGTCTACTGCATGCAGAGCTGTAACATCTAAATACGGTAGGCAGAACACCATCAACGTGACAGTCTTAACGGGTCGCCGGTAATGCTGCTTGGCAGAAACACCGTCAAGATCTAAATCAGGACCTAAATCTTGGCTAGCTTTAGACAGAAGGCCTGATTTAGAGTTTTGCGGCCCATTTACTCTGTCACAAACGTGACAGATATCCTGTCCACTATATTACAATCCCCCGAGGCTATAAAGGGATCGTACTACAGTGGACAGGATATCCATCACACTTGTCACAGAGTATCCCCCTCCCCCAAACTCTAAGTGAGGCCCAATGTCTGAAACAGAACAAGGTGAAGGATGTTTGACAACATACACACTATTACTCACACCAACATGAATGCTTGAGGTGAAGGCAGTTATGTTCGAAGATAAACTGAAACAGTGTACCATGAGCACTCAGGAATGGATAATCGATATAAATGATCTCTAAGATGTTCAATTAAACATAAGATTACCTTTTATTAAAGATTTCACAACCTGCGCAAAGTCTTCCAAATGTATTTCTCTATATCAATAGTAAAGTGTTTACAGTAACTGGATCTCTTGACACTCTCTGCTTATGCTACCAAAGGGGATGTGTCTGGTGTTGTGGCTCATTAGGACCTCAAAGCACGTCTTAATGAAACAGCCATCCATCATGTTCTTTTTGCAGAAATTCTTCCGAAAGCCCCTGGAACCATCAAAGAACTGGTGCAGGTAAAAATCCCCTCTCCAATCTATTGTTCCTGTCAATGAAAAATTTATGCTGAGTCTTTCTCTTTGGAATAACTGCTTATAGCTGTGTACTTGTTGGAAGAGAATCTGTAAAGCATATTTAGAAAGTGCTCAAATGCATCCGATATGAACTCTGCTGTACATGTTTCATAATAGTGTGTGCTTGGAGTTTTGATTTCTGTTTTTTTTTATTTTGAACTTGTAGTTCAACAACAGGTGACCACAGCGCCACTTGCAAGCAGTGAATAATCGTGATTTTGGCGAGTGATTTAGTTTTTTGTCGATATTTAGAATGGGTCGCACCTAAAATTCCCTGCTTGGCAGACCAATAGTGAACGTTAACAGGGCGGAAAGAGTTGAACTCACTTCAACCAGTGGAGAAGCCCAAACGTTGTCATTGTTTGGAATGTGAAGCTGAACTTCACCAGTCAAACATGAGTACCACATCTGTAGCACATGTCCTCAGATAAATACTGGAACACACTATGCTGTATCTGAAACAACATAAATTGCAATAGAAGTTAAATATAGCACCTGATAAATTCCATTCTCCCTTGTATAAGATTTTAAAAGATGAGATAATTATCATTCTCCTTGTGCCACTCATATTGAGGGCCCTAGTTCTACTTTCATCCTAAGCGCCCTTGGTTTTCTATAAAAAAACGAATACATAAAATTGCTCAGTTGCTTTATCAATCAATATATCACAGAAACAACTTAAACATTTAGACGTATTGATACGTTTTGGTTGCAAAGTATTTATATAGCCTATTCACTAAAACTTCTGTTGGACTTTCTTTTTGTATTATCTCTTTGTGGTCTTTTTTGTAAAACTTTACATAAATGAAATCTGAGTGCAGAATGTCTATATTCCAAAATTATTTAGGCAAGTCTAAATCAAACATCCTTTAATATTTTATCAGATTTGTGTAGTACCTTATGATCATGCCTTAATGTTTATCTTATGTAACGTTTGCCACAAGGGAAGAGCATGAGTAAATTACGTTTTTGCTGTCACATGTTCGCTGCATGTCTTAATAAATTATTCTTACCTGATTGCTGATGTAACATGAGAGATACTTTGCTGACATTTTAAAAATGATGACATTTGTTGATATGTAACCGTTCATATTTTATGAATCAACCTAGTTTGATTATTTTAAATTTCAATATCTGCTCTGACAATTCAGTTTTTCAATTTCTATTATTGTATGAACTCTTAATGATTTTAGAACATTGACTTAACTTTGCATAATTTTCCAGAACATTCCAATGCTTCTTAACAATTCTTGCTATCATAGATGGTTATTAGGAAGAGATAATCAATTCCATTCTATTTTGATCAAAAAAGCCACTTATGTGAAATTAATTTTCACTGTTGATAATTCATAATCTATTTTTTTCTTTCAGAATTGTTGTTTTCAGTATATCCACAAAAACTGAATTTCCCTAATACTTCTTGTTCTCTCTTCTCATACACCCCAATTTTCTGAAAAGATGTGCCTCACTCTTAGTTATTGGCTGTATGTAAAGATATTTTTGATTGTATGAGGATGAAAACCTTCATCATAAAGCAAATCGTTGCAGTTTGCTAGTTTATCATATAAAACGATTGTTAAAGAGTTGTTTACTTTCAGGTGTGAGAAGAACTTACGCAATTCTTGACAATTCAAACTACATATTCCAAAGACATTGCCTATGAAGCATAGACATACTTTTGTTTTTTATCCCCAGACCTCATGCAGTGTTATGTTTTGTTTTTGAAAAGTTTGCATAAATATGTTTATATTTTCTGGGACATGTCACTGCCCATCCTAAATGGCTAAGGTAACTGCCACTGTGCCTGGTTAAGGGTTTCTACCAGTGGAACCAACTGAGTTTCTAGCTGGGGGATGTGGCTGGCAACAGATGAAGTAGTATGTGACTCAATTTGGCTCCACAGCCAGCTGCCCTGCCACATGAAAAATTCTTACTCCATAATTGATCACAACACCAGTCTCGTAGGACTCTTGTAATTCGAACAAGGCTGTTGGATTTAGGGCGGCCGCACCACAACTTGTGGGTGGCTGAGTCATTTCCACACCAGTTGGTGGCTGCCTGCCCAACCCTATTGGCTTGCTAGCAACACCTCACCCATCCCAAGAAGGAAAGGTGACTTGTGGCAGCCCATCCAGTGACACTCTAGCGAACTTGAAGTTGCAGTGAACAGATCTCACCCCTTTCTCTTGTTAGTAAAATGTCTCATACACACACGCAGGCAATATTGAGATGCAGGGTGGTTTTCAATATATTTATCGAAAAGGCTGCAATCTACATATATATAATCTACAACTATTATTGAAATGAGGCATAACAAAATTAGGATTGTGACAGTTAGTGAGAAAAAGATGAACAACCCCAACATATTGCAATGAACATGGATTTCGAATTCCTCCTAACGCTTAGCATCTAGCTTCTAGCGAGAGCACAGAGGTGATAGCCCAGTATGTCCATATTCAGTCATGTGAGAAGTACCCACCCCGATTACCTTAGAATGAAGGTCTACCCCTTGTCTCTTTAGCTGGCTTGCAGAGACCAGGCTGAGGTTTTGCTGAAAAATGGCATGCAGCATAGTTGGAAATCCTGGTTGAAAGGACCCCTCTCTCTCATTCCCCTTTTGGCCTCTATGGTGTTTTATAGAAATGCATGTTTTGTTCTGAGGAATAGACCTGGCCTGGGCATGTGCCTAAGTGTTAGGCTCTTTGTGTGCTCTTGTGGAGGCAATGCAAAACATTATCTAGTGTTGGTCTCGTACTGTTCTTTGTCAACCTTGGGCCAGGAACATGATGCGAACTGTTGTGCATAGTTATAATAACAACTTCCTCACAGAATAGCAGCTGATTAAAACATTTTTTTTTAAAACCCACTGAAAAGCAAGCTAATTTAAAATGAATGAGTGAGAATAAGGCATATTATATGGGTAAAATGGACTAGGCCGCAGGCGTAAGCTAAGCTAAACTATATGTTACCGAGCAAGGTACTAAAATGAACCCACAACACCATCAGGTTATCAAGTCAGAACCAGCAAACTCCAGTTGTCTGGGGCGTGGAGACCTTGGAGCCGTTGGGAAGTGTTCGACCCAATTACCATTCAGCATTGATCCCAAAATGATGCCTGTTACCAGGATGACAGAGGCTGCACAGTTGAGAGGGGACTACATCCCAAGTGTAGAGCTTCAACAGAAAAACACATCTGCACTCTCGGAGATAGCATGCTGCTTGCCCCAAATAGGCACAGGAGAAGGTGTGGGAGGACATGTCAGTGAACTCAGTGTTCTTAATGTGTGATCCATGCAGCTAGTCCTGGAATACCTCTTCAACCCTCTCACACATTCTTTGGTCAGACAGTGGGAGAGGACTGTCCTTGGCTGCAGAGACACAAGGAAAGATGAGTGCATGCCAAGGTGAAACAGCACACCAAGAGGCAATGAGGAGAGTGGTAAAAAGCAGGGGCACAATGAAATAGTGCCAAATGACAGTTCTACAACTTGGCATTGGTGATATGGGTGATATTGGTGCAGATCCTAGAATCAAAAATGAAAATCCTCCCAGGCCAGCTATTCGAACAACTCTTTTCTCATCAATCTATTGTTTGACATATATGTGTAAGGCTCAAGACATTTTATTTAATTGTTTATTTTCCAATTCATTATAAAATGTTGTAATATCCTTAACCAAATATAAACCATGACTGTACAAAAGCATTGATCGCCATATACAAAAGCAAGTATAGTTAATTAATTCACATAAACATATTAAGAAACACTCCCACTGTATATTCCTTCATATTAATCTCTTGCCAACCACACCATCCTCAAATATCCTAGCACATATGCTGTTCGCATCATAACATAACATAATCTCATCAATCATCTTATAAACATTCAAAATAATAAAAAAATCATATAAAATCCAATCTTTCAACTAACTGCTGCAATTCTTTTTTAAGACATTGAGGGGCATATTTAAGAAAAGTGGCACTGCACACAGTGCAGTGCCACTTTTCTTGCCCTTTAGTGGCTCCCTAATGCCACCATGTGTGCACCGTATTTGAAACATGGCACACCATGCCTATAGTTAGGAGAGTAGGACCAGAATTTTTTATGCTAGTCTGGAGATTTGCAGGATTAGTGTCCAAAATGTTTACTCTAATCCTGCAAAGCTCATTGAGGCCCATTGTAATCAATGGTGTGCCTCCTTTTAACGCCTGCCGCCAGGCGTTAAGGGGCATATTTATACTCCGTTTGCGCCGAATTTGAGTCGTTTTTTTTTACGCAAATTCGACGCAAAACTAACTCCATATTTATACTTTGGCGTTAGACGCGTCTAGCGCCAAAGTTCATGGAGTTAGCGTCATTTTTTTGCGTGAACACCTTCCTTGCGTTAATGATATGCAAGGTAGGCGTTCCCGTCTTAAAAAATGACTCCGATGCATATGCGTCGTATTTATACTCCCGGGCAAAAATGACGCCCGGGAGTGGGCGGGTCTAAAAAACCCGCATTAGCGCCGGATTTTAGCGCCTGGGTCAGGGCAGGCGTTAAGGGACCTGTGGGCTCAGAACGAGCCCAGAGGTGCCCTCCCCTGCCCCCAGGGACACCCCCTGCCACCCTTGCCCACCCCAGGAGGACACCCAAGGATGGAGGGACCCACCCCAGGGACATTAAGGTAAGTTCAGGTAAGTATTTTTTTTTTATTTTTTTTGTGGCATAGGGGGGCCTGATTTGTGCCCCCCTACATGCCACTATGCCCAATGACCATGCCCAGGGGACAGAAGTCCCCTGGGCATGGCCATTGGACAAGGGGGCATGACTCCTGTCTTTGCTAAGACAGGAGTCATTTCAATGGGGGTTGGGCGTCGTAAAAAATGGCGCAAATCGGGTTGAGGCGATTTTTTTGCCTCAGCCTGACTTGCACCATTTGTGGACGCCCATACGCCATTTTCCCCCTACGCCGGCGCTGCCTGGTGTACGTCGTTTTTTTTAACGCACACCAGACAGCGCCGGCGGCTAACGCCGGCTAACTTCATTGAATAAATACGGCGCCCGCATGGCGCTTTAGAATGGCGTTAGCCGGTGCTAAATTTTTTGGCGCAAAACTGCGTTAGCGCAGTTTTGCGTCAAAAAGTATAAATATGGCCCTAAAAGTGCAAAATAAATGGTGCAAATAAATCTATTAGATTTCTTTGCGCCATTTTTTCGGCCCCTTAATGGGAGAACGCCCCCTTTGCATGCATTTAGCCTGGGCAGGCACAATATAACGGAAAGGGTTACAAAGTGGCGCAATCCATGCATTGCCTTACTTTGTAAATATGGCGCTGAGATTTTGGCCTCAGTGGGCGACATTAGCGTCAAAATAAATTACCCCAATATCGTGCAAGGAGGTGTTAGGGGCTCTTAAATATACCCCTGAATTCCATAACCTCCTTTGTGCTTCAAATGGCTCCTATTGATTAGTGTGGTCAAGATTGAATAACACTTATTGGCAAAGAGCTTTTCTAAAACATTAATGGGCATATTTATATTCTGTTTTTGTCGGATTTGCGTCGTTTTTTTAATGCAAATCCGACGTAAAGCTAACTCCATATTTATACTTTGACTCTAGACCCATCTAGCGTCAAAATTCTTGGAGTTTGCGTCATTATTTAGCGTGGACACCTATCCTGCGTTAATGAGATGCAGGTAGGCGTTTCCATGCTAAAAATGACTCTAAGGCATTTGCGCCTTATTTAAACTCCCGTGCAAAAATGACGCACAGGAGGGGGCTGGCCTTAAAAGATGATGCGCAGCCGCATTTGCGTCATTTTTTAACGCCTGGTCAGGGCAGGCGTTAAGGGATCTGTGGGCTCGGAAGGAGCCCAGAGGGGCCCTCCCATGCCCCCAGGGACTCCCCCTGCCACCCTCGCCCACCCTTGGAGGACACCGATTGATGGGGGGACCCATCTCAGGTAAGTACAGGTAAGTATTTTTTTATATATTTTTAAGTGGCATAGGGGGGCCTAACTTGGGCCCCCCACATGCCACTGTGCCCAATGGCCATGCCCAGGGGACATATGTCCCCTGGGCATGGCCATTGGGCAGTGGGTCATGACTCCTGTCTTTGCTAAGACAGGAGTCATTTCCATGGTGGTTGTGCGTCATAAAATGACGCGAGTCAGGTTAGCGTCAATATTTTTGACTCTAACCTGACTTGCACCATTTTTTGACGCACAACCCCCATTATTCCCTACGCCAGCGCTGCCCGGTTCGCGTAATTTTTCGTGACGCTCACCAGGCAGCAGCACCGGCAAGCGTCATCCCATAAATATGACGCCCGGCTGGCGCGTTGGAATGGGGTTAGGCTGCGTTAAATTTTTTGACGCAAAACTGCGTTAGCGCAGTTTTGCATCAAAAAGTATAAATATGGCCCTAAATTCAAAAACACTCTTTAGACTTCAGCTGGTCCCCTTTTGATGTTGTGGCCAAAATTCAGTATCAACACGCGTTTCAGCAAAAAACCTTCTTCAGGATTGTCAGAACCATAAGTCCCCAATCTACATCCGTTAGGGCGGAGAAGAATTGCGGGAGGAGCATTGTCCCTGCCAGCAGCAGCACCTGGCAAACTTCTGCCAAACCTCTACAATACCACGATAATAAACTATGTTTATTATCATTGTATTGCAGCAGCACCTGCCAAACTTCTGGCAAACTCCTACAATACAATGATAATAAAATATGTTTATTATCGTCGTGTTGTAGAAGGGGTGGGGCCAAGGGCCATGATGCGCACATGTCTCAGACCGTCTCAGGCCGTCTAAACATACATGCGCACTAAGCTCTATCCAATCCGGCAACGCTGTGCCAGGTTTGATACAGCAGGCAGACTCTCCCAGTCTGCCTGGCAGTGCCCTGGCTGGGCGCTCCGACCAATCCAAATGCTGCTGTCATGCTGCCAGCAGCATGACAGCAGTGTTCAGATTGGCCGCTGGGAGCCTGAGGTGAAGGAAAGAGGAGCTGCGCAGTGGTGGTGGCGGTGGCGGCGCAATTAGGTAAGGTTTTTTTAATTATTAATTTTTATTACCCTCCCCTTCGCAGCCCTGCCACGTGCTGCAAGCCACTCCTGCGAGATGCTGTAAGAACGAGAACCTAACCTAAGAGTATCTTTGATGTTTTGATGCACATAGTCCTTTTACAGCCCTAGGTTCTGAAATCTATGCGACCTTTAATTGTAGATGGATAAGGAAGTTGTAGAGTACATATGAAATAGCAATTCACCTACAATTCTCCACCATCAGAAAACAAATATCGGAGCAAGAAACGTGGCTCCTACTGCATCCAAAGCCGCATGCGTATTTTCCAGCTCGAATTACTTACAAGCCGGAAAATTGGGTCCGGTTTTCCAACGCCCAGAAAAAAAACTGGAAATGGAGCAAATGCTCACTCAGTATCACGCAGAGCGGAATTCCAAATGAAATAAAAAAAATCAATCAATTTTAGGACCTAACAGTATATTGAGGAATGCTCAAGACACAACAGAAAAGTAAGTATCATAAAGAGACAGGTACGAGCCCCTAAACTGCATTAGGAGAAAAAAAGCAGCACGTACAAGTGCAATCATGACAATATAAATACAATTACTCTTTCTATTTGAAATCGTTAATATATTGAATTGTAGGTGAGCAATGTTTTGCTCCGTTCTCTTCTCTTTACCAATATCTGTTGTGAATCCATGTAAATCCCATATGCTACACAGTTTTGCCCCACAAAAAAACCATCATTCTGCAGTGTATGGACTTTGGAATTATCACATCTCACCCATCACTACTCCACTGTTCTCCCTAGAGAAAACCTTCATTTAGTTGTTGGGTAGTTGTCGTACGTGAGTTGACGTACTAGACGTCGGGGACAGGGTTTGTCCTTCCTTAATGTTTATAGCCTCCTGACGTCACGGCCAATCCGCATCGAGGGTAGTCGTGACGTCAGGGGGCGGCGGGAGACACAGAAGGAAGCGGAGCGCGAAGACGCGACTCGGCGGTGCTCTCGCCGGCTCCTCGTGGGCCTTGTTGTTAGTGGCAGGAAAAGAATAAAGAACGGTTTGAACACAATGCAGCTGCCTCGCATCCTTCATTCATGCCACTACAAATGGCGACGAGGGTCACAGCTTCTAACATGGCCCACGAGTGAAGCCCTCCATGCCTGATGGTTCCTGATGTTAATGGGGCGCGCTGATGTCTCCCCGCCGATGACCACATGCACTGCTCTCGGTAAGCTGATGCCGGGGAGCCCCAAGCGACCGATATCTGACGATCCCTGCCACATGAGGACCAGGAAGTAGGCCTGCGCCCCGGGGTTCCTGCCCACTTGTGCACACCGTATAGGAAGTGACCCGTATACTGGTGGTCCTCGGCTGTCCGAAGTCTTGGGGTATCATCCCGCGCTGCCCAGGAGACTTCCATAGTCGCTGCTGCACCTATATCTAGTGGTCTCTCCGGGAGCGGAGCCCGCTTTTCCGTCATGTCGCAGACCGGTCATATCTGCGTGCCTCCTCTCTTCCTGGACTCTCCTGGTAAGCCGTGCATGAAATGGAAGGGATGGCTGCGCGCATTTGAGAACTATATCGTCTCCATTGATGGTAAGGGGTATAGCCCCGAGCGGAAAAAGTCGCTGTTATTCGGACTGTTGGGGAAGGCAGGCCAGGAGGTTTTTGATAGCTTGCCGGTTTATATGAATGCCCCTGGAGCTACTACTCCTCTAAATGAATACCAGGAGGCTGTTAAGCGACTTGAGCTGCAGTATGCTGAGGAGTGTAACATCATGGTGGGGCGCCACAAATTCGCACTGCGGAAACAGGAGGAAGGAGAGACTATCGAAGAGTACATTGCGTGCTTACGAGTTTAGGCCCAAGACTGTGAATTTGCGGAGATGACTGATACGTACATCAGAGACCAGGTGGTGTTCTACTGCTATTCGAAGAAAGTGCAGGAACGGTTGCTTGCATGCAGGAATCCTTCACTGAAAGAAGTGATGGCCATTGCAAAGGCAGTGGAACGCTCCATGATGTCTTCTAAGGAACTGGCGAGCACTAGTCAGGCTTCAAATGTGTTCTATGTGCAGGACAAGCATAAACATGCACCCAAGACTCCAGACAGGGCGACGAGTGATAGAGGGGGAGGCAGGAGGTCGCTCGCTTGTTTTAGATGCGGGTCAAGGGACCACTTAGCGGACAGCAGGACTTGCCCTGCCTTGTCCAAAAGCTGTTCTAAATGCAGGAAGATGGGCCACTTTGCGGCCGTATGTAAAGCCAAGAAATACAGTACGGGCATGAGAGTGAGCTCGGTGAGCGAGAGTGACATGGATGCGGATGCGGACATTGTGTTGTCCATTTATGATGAGGACGGAAGAGTGAAGGGGCCCATTGGCTCTGTCATGATTGGTGCGGTTGAATTGCCATTTACGGCTGATTCCGGTTCCCCACTTACCCTGATCTCTGATAGGACATTTGATTTGAAATGGCAGGATGTACGACTGCATGAGACGGATGCGAATCCAAAGGCCTTCGGGGAACATGACATAGTGATGAGGGGGTACTTCTGGGACTCCCTCACCTTTCGAGGGCGCACAGTGAGAACAAAGATATATGTAGCTGAAAAAGGGAGGAGCCTTGTGTGGTGGAAGGACCTGGCGAAGCTGGGTGTGGTGCTAGTCCCTGGGGCAGAAGATCCCATAGTTCTGAGAGATGATTGGGTCAATTATGTGCAGCCTGAGGATTTGCATGAAGGATTAGCTGAGGTCCTCGATGAATTTGATTCCGTGTTCGAAAACAAGGTGGGGTGTGTAAGGGGTTTTGTGCATGCCATACGGTTGAAAGAGGGTGCCATACCAATTAAGCACAAGGTCAGAACGATTCCTCTTTCTGTAAGGGGCGAGCTGAAAGCTGTTCTGGATAGGCTGAAAGTGGAAGGAGTAATAGAGGAAGCAGGTGCATCAGAATGGGTGTCCGCAATCGTGGTGTCTAAGAAGAAGAGGACAGGGGACATTCGGGTATTTGTTGACCTGCGATCCTTGAACAGAAATATCCTGGTGAATTGCCATCCTCTGCCCAACATTCAGGAGATATTAGCTTCCACATCAGGATCGAGATTTTTCACCCTGATAGACCTGAAGTCCGCATACCACCAGGTATGTCTCACGGAGGATTCCAAGGAATTGACCACCTTTATTACCCCGTTTGGAGCATACCGATAGGTCCGTCTTCCGTTCGGCCTTGCATCGGCCTCAGGCGTCTTCCAAAAGCTGATGGATCTTCTATTCCGCGATATGAAGGGAGTCGAAGCCTTCCAGGACGACATTTTGATACACACGGAAGATGTGGAGGGGCACCTGGAACTGCTATGCAGGGTGCTGGAGGTGCTAAAAGAAAGGGGGATGACGGTCTCCAAGGACAAATGCAAGTTCATGGAAGGGAAGATAGAATACCTAGGGCATGTGCTTACTCCAAATGGCATTGCGCCTAAAGATGATTTAGTGAGGGCCATACGAGATGCCCCTTGCCCAGGAGACAAGGACGCCTTACGATCGTTCCTGGGACTCAGTGAATACTATTCCAAGTTCATGCAAGGATACGCGACCACCGTGGAACCTCTAAGGAAACTGCTACGGAAGAACGAAAGGTACACGTGGGCGCAGGAACAAAATGATGCCTTTGAATCCGTCAAACAGGCAATCGCCGCGGCTCCAATATTACAGCCTTACAACAAGGATCTGCGGAACGTAATCACGGTTGACGCTAGTGCCAAGGGCATCGGCACAGTGTTTTGCCAATTTCAAGGGAAGAAGGAGAACACAGTGGCATTCATATCCCGATCATTGAACGAAGCAGAGAAGCACTACAGCACCATCGAGCGGGAGACGCTCGCATGCGTCTGGGCCGTGGAGAAACTGAGGAACTATCTGTGGGGCAGGGAGTTCGAACTGGTCACTGACCACAAACCCTTGATATACATGATGGACGGGAAAGGACGTGGCAATGGCAAAGCCAGCTTGAGGCTCCTACGTTTACTGTCCAAGTTGCAAGAATATCACTTCAACATCAGACACATCAAGGGTGGCCTCAACTGCAGGGCGGATTGCCTATCGCGCATACCAGTCACGGGTGACGAGGACGCTTCCCTGGATGACAAGGAATGCGTGGTAGCAATGGTTGACGCTACAGCCATGTGCGAGGGATCTATATCGGAGGAAGAGTGGTTGACGGCTCAGGAGAAGGACACGACTATTCGAAGGGTGATGGACCACATGACGTCTTGATGGCCCCCGGTCCGGAACTTGCACGGAGCACTCAGGAGTTTTCAACAGGTCAGCCCAGAACTCACCATTGAGGGCGGCTTTGTGAAGAGGCACGAGCTGTTTGTACCTCCGGAAAGTTTGAGAGACAAGTTAATCAGGATTGCCCATAAGGGTCACCCGGGCAGTACCGCTACAAAAAATCTCCTCAAACAGTACTACTGGTGGCCAGGGATATGCAGCGACGTCTGCAGCTTCATTGATCGGTGCGGACCGTGCTTAAGGGCCGACAAGCATTGGAAGACGGCAAAAGGGGAGCTGCAACTGGTGGACATTCCTGCCGGCCCATGGAACAAGATTGCCATTGATTTCGCGGGCCCATTCACACTGCTACCAGACGAGTGTAGACATCTCATCGTCCTCACGTATTACTTCTCCAAATGGATTTACTACAAGTTCGTCAGGGAAGTTACCACTGAACGAGTGATCAAGACATTGACGAAAATTTTCGCTATTGAGGGGCAACCAAAGATCATGGTTTCCGACAATGGCACCCAGCTAGTGTCCAGGCAGATGAAGGATTTTCTGTCCAGGTTAGGGATTAAGCAGGAGAAGACCCCGCTGTACAGCCCAAAGAGCAATGGGCAGGTCGAGCGGATGAATAGGTTCCTCAAAGAGGGCGTGTAACAGGCAGTCGCCTCCCATATGGATGTGAAAACGTTTCTAGCAGACAAAATACACACTTTTCACAACACGCCCAGTGAAGTTACGGGACACACTCCATTCTACTTGATGAGAGGGAGAAGATGCATGAGTGAGCTTACCCCCAAATTCAATAAGTGGTATGACATGAGGGAGGAAAATGAGGGGGTATCTGCCGAGAGATTGAGAGTCAAAGAAAGAATAATGGCTAAACAGGAAAGCAACAAGCGGTATGCTGACAATGTGAATAGAGCCAAAACTAAAAATATAGTGAAGGGGGATTGGGTATTGGTGAAGAAACCTAACAAGGTAATGAAAGGAGAGTCTGTGTTTCAAACCCCTGTACGGGTGCAAGGAGTGACAAGAGGGGCAGTCTGTTTGGAAGGAAGGGGATGGCGAAGCAAGGACGACATCATCAGGCTCAAGGCTGGTCAGGAGGAAATCATCATGAGAGGTAGTCGTGCGTGTGGGACCGAAAGCACGGACGATGAGGATGAGTGGCAAGGTCGTGGAGCCAGGGATGTAGTCAGTAGTGATGAGGAGTATGTGAGTACGTCTCCTGTGAAAGAGCGAATCGGGCATGGAAGTGCAGAGCGATGTGAGAAAGCATGGCGCGGCTTGACGAATGTCGAAGGACAGAATGGTAGCAGGACCGAACCTGCGAAGAGTGACAATCACAATGTGATGAGTTCTGATCAAGAGGATGCATGCGCCGTCGGGGTGGGTTCACCCCAGTATAATACTTCTAGTAGGCCAATGAGGCATATCCGAGCTCCCAAGAGGTTTGAAGATTTTGTTATGAGATGAATCTCCATAAGTTCTTGTTCTGTTAAAAGGGGAGATGTCGTACGTGAGTTGACGTACTAGACGTCGGGGACAGGGTTTGTCCTTCCTTAATGTTTATAGCCTCCTGACGTCACGGCCAATCCGCATCGAGGGTAGTCGTGACGTCAGGGGGCGGCGGGAGACACAGAAGGAAGCGGAGCGCGAAGACGCGACTCGGCGGTGCTCTCGCCGGCTCCTCGTGGGCCTTGTTGTTAGTGGCAGGAAAAGAATAAAGAACGGTTTGAACACAATGCAGCTGCCTCGCATCCTTCATTCTTGCCACTACAGTAGTATATCAGATCATGGTTCATGTGCACTTTCTATGCAATTAATTCGTGTTTGGAAACTAGAGTGATTGGTATTAATTCCTCAGCTGATGGGTTTATATGTTTTACGTGAATTGCAAATCTGAGCCTCTTAGCACGAGAAAAACATGGTCTCATATCCAACCTTAAATGTGAAGAAACATACAAATGCATTGTTTCCTCATGTGACGGTCCCTTTATTGATTCATTTGTAGTAATATTTAATGGTCCCTATAGTAACATATTTGCAGAATTATCAGACTTACTGGATGTAGTAGTAAAACAGTCATCACATTATCCTATTGCTCCAAATTATACACCAAACTGTAAACAGCTGCCAAACTGTAGTCCCATACTGTGAACTGAGCACTGAAATCTTAAACTTCTGAGTGACAGGAATCAAGATCATGTCACGGTGCTGCTATCTTAGAAAGTGTGCCCGCAACAGCAAGTTCTCCCTAAACCTCTTGCAATAGCTGCTCGCGCACACAGGCAGGGTTGAAGACACGGATTTGCTAGATATTATAGTGTTGTTTTGGTAAAACATAGCTTGCCAGATAATAGCATTCCTGCCACAAGGCCCTAATCAAGATCATCATATTGAGCAACGTATGTTCTGGCTACATCCAAAAGGTGTTGAGCAGGGAGTACCTACACAGATATTTGGACACACCTGAAACCTTGAAGAGGGTTTCCAGAAGTGCAGAAATTACTGCAAAATATATAAGTGGTGTTCAAATTACGTGCCGACTCTGATGTCCACGATTGTATACTTTCTGATGTGCTAAAAGCTAAATAGCATAAAAAGCACAGCACACAATCATGTACTCTGTGCGAGTGCGATGCAACCGGCTGGCATTAGTGCAGGCAGACCAAGACAACTGAATTTCATGCATGTCAAACACTTAAAATGAAATTTGAATAACAGCAGCAATGTGTTTCCCTAAAGATTTCGTCTCTATTTTCACCTCTACAAATTATGTTACATGAGCAAACAGAATCTTTTTTTCTCACATTTTAGGTGTTAAAGAAACAATGAAAGTCATGTTTTCTTAGGTCCTTCATTTGCAAGCCCCAGAGGGCAAAGACGGTTTGCTCTCCCTCTTCCTGCGATGATTGCCTAAACATGTGCTGAGCATTTAAAATAGTTGTATTTTTTTTATCTGTTTTAGGTAGGTGTCTGTGAGAAGATGGTTCTGCCCATTTAATGTGCCTGGATTTTTTTTGCTTTTTGATCACCTGTTTTTTTACCTTTCACTGTGGGAGAGCCTCACAACCTGTGACTCACCACGGTAAACTCATGCCGAAATGGTCTGCGCATATTTACAAGCAGTGTTCGCCTTTTGAGATAAGGACGCTCTGACACGGCAAAAGATAAGAGATACTTGGTATATGTGAACACATGTGCACACGCATGTACACGTGCGTGAGTACTATGAGTGGGAGACTCCTGTCATGCACAGCCCAGGAATTGTGCACCGGAAGCCTGGAGCAGGAAGGACTATGCAGGGTTGGGTAGTGACCTGGAATTGGCCTTATAATGTGGGTGTACACATGAGGGGGAAGTCAGTGTGGATTACTCGCTTGACTGCAGTGACATCCATGGTGCAATGTAATCTGTGTAAAAAGAACAATTCTGTAACCTCCAAAGACATATCTGTACAGCTTATGGGTCATCCAGAAATGGTATATTTCTCTGGCTCAGCTCAGGATCAGAGCCCAGGCCTTTTCTCACCCTGCTGTGCTTAGTTAAACACAATTAACAGTTCTTACGTTAGCTACTGAGAAGGAAAGGAGTGGGGCAGACTGCTCTGCATCAATCAGCCAGTTGACATCCTGAGCCAGGAAGAGGGACTACCCCCAGGCTACTAAAAATAGAAGGGAGTCCATATCTCTGAAGCAAAACCAGGAAGAGGGCTTCATTGAAGATTTGAAATGGCAAGTCCTTGGCAGTGATGTCAGTAATGGGTGGGGTTAAGACCTCCAAGAGCACATGTAGCAAGTGTCTCCTGGGTGACACCTTTATGAGCTATTCCAGAAGACTGAGCAATGAGGTTGGGACAGGGTGGAAAGCTGATGAGGCACTTCAGGATAGGCTAGGGTGCAACCTTGCTGGATACTCCCGCCCTACTTAAAAGGTCCTGTGCAGGGGAAAGAACTCTCTCTTCGGTGTGCTTTCTTGCTGGACACTGGAACTGGAGGCAGCCATCAAGGACATTAGGAAGGAGGAACCCCGTAATTGCCATCTTGCCTAAGGACCCTGGCCCTCTTTACAAGTTTGGCGGTCAGTGGACTGCGGTGGTGGAGATGGCGGTTGGACCGCCACGGGACTGGCGGTATAGACTGGGAAGGCACCTGCAGAACACAGTCAAGTTTCCTTCCGATCCGCCAATCTGGACGGACTACTGTTGCCGGTGGAAGGCCTCTCCAGGCCACAGGCAGACAGTTTCTGATACCGTATTACGAGGTTGCACACCGCCAGGACTTCCAGGGTGGTCTACCCGCCATGAAAACCGTGGCAGAAACGAACAACATAAAAGGAAATAACCCACCTTCTGGAACACAGGCACGTCCGTAGGTGCCATGGCACGTGAATTGCAAGTCATTCCAAGGCTCCTGCTGGCCACTGACATTCAGGACCAGTGACGCCGACATAAACCTGGGCTGTAAGTACCCCATCCTAACACACACTGGAGGGAAGGACATTAGTACACACACACACATGCACAAACGCACAGTCACCATACGTACATGTTCAAGGAAAGCCAGGACAAGCTATGTAGCATCAACACCAATGGTGCTGTTGTAGATAAATATTATTGGAAATATCAAAAATGTCATGATAATAACTATTTACAAAATGCCACAAGGGCCAGTGTATCACTGTCTAAATGTCCCGGGAACACTGAGCATGTGAGGAGTGCCAACCTGACTCCTGACTGCAATGTGCAGGGGCTTCAATGGGGCATGCAGGCACCTCAGGGATGGGTGTTGGGGGGTTGAGATCAGGGTTTGGATGGGGTGGTTCCTTCCTCTTCTTCTCAGGCTTCCCCCCTTACTGTCTTGCTTTCAGCGGGACGGCTTAGCCTTGTCCCTCTTTCTTGCCTTCCTAGGTGGGATGGCGTTGGAGGCCACCACAGCAGGGGACCAAGATGGAGTCCTAACAGGGCTGGAGGTGTGAGGGGCAGGTGTGCCTGTTGTAGCAGCACTGCTGTCTGTGCGGCATGGTTCAGCCCAGAGGATGACAGGGGGGTGGAAGGCAGGGCTCTGGAAAGGGTAGCAGGGTGTTTGGGGGAACAGAGACTGGACCAGGAGATGGTAACAGGAAAAACTCATGCAGGAATCTCTTTTTAGGGGCAGTGGGGAGGTCATGGGTTAGTCGTTTCAGAGTGGAGGGAGAGGGAATGGTTGGCAGATGTGTACGTGGATATGGTTTGGGTGCTGGTGTATGAAATGTGTGTGCTGGGTGTGTGTTGGGTGGATGAGTGTGGGCGTAAAGGTTTACTGGGAGGAGGACAGGAGGAGACACAGGGAGATGGCAGGGGGGATGTATGAGGGAATGTTGGGGTGGTGTGTGCAGGTAGGGTGGATGTGCTGCATGTGGTTGTGCTGACTGTTGTGGTGTGTGCTGATGTGGTGTATGTGGTGCATGCATGGGTGTCAGCTGTTGTGGTGACGGTGGCATTGACAGGTCATGTGTCTGGACCTAGGACTGATGATGTGGTGTCTGCATGTGTGAATGGCGATGTGACGGTGAAGGGGAGAAGGTGGGGGAGTCGGGGTAGGTAGTGAATGTTGATGTGTGTGCGTCTGAATGGTGGGTGTGAGCATGGCGGTGGTGGCGTTTGTGGTTCATGTGAATGTCTTTGCACTCTGGGTCTGTTGGTGGGGATGCATGCTGGTATGAAAGTGTGTTTTGGATGGGAAATGGGCGAGGGATGTGGGAGTGGGAACAGGTTGGTGGAGGTGAGACGGAAGAAAAAGGAACATTGGCTGCTGTCAATGAGGAGGCCAGAGCATGAAAATATCTCTGAAGGGCAGACTGGGCACCCTGAATGCCTTCCAGGAACGCATTGGACTTTGCATCTGGGATGCCAGTCCCTGGATGGCATTCACAATGGTTGTCTGCCCAATAGAGATGGACCTCAGGAGGTCAATAGCATCCTCATTGAGGGCAGTAGGGCTGACTGGGGCTGGGGCAGGGGCAGAGGTACCTGGGGCGAAGGATATGCCCACCTCCCGGGTGAGAAGGCACGGGCAACTGGGTGGGGAGCTACAGGGAGGGTGGTGCTGCAAAGGGGAGTGGTGGACACAGATGATGCAGGCATAGGGCCGGAAGGTTCCACCACCATCAGGGAGTCACCATCGGAGGAAGAATCAGATGATGCTGTAGATGTTCCAGTCTCCCCGTGGTGCTCCACTCGCCCTCTGTCCCACTGGTCCCCTCAGCTCAGCTGGTATCAGCCTCCTGGGTCCCGTGGAATGCAGCTTTTCCACTTGCTGATGCCCCTTCTCCTTCGCCAGATGATGCTGTTGCACACAAAGACAGAGGAGTAGAGGGAGGGAGGGTGGGACAGTGAGAGACAGAGTGGGAGAAAGAGAAACAGGGAGCAAGTGGTCAATGCCAGCACAACAGCCACATACAAGTCACTCCAACATACTCCAGTCCCATTTCATTACATGCCATGCCTTCCCACACACATGCCACTGCAATGACACCCCATGCGTGCTCCCTTAGTCATGCACATGAGTTTCACACATGCTGACACACATTCAATCCTGTACTGGATGAAAGCCATACCCTTAACACATGTCTGACCCACCCCATCAGCTCATGGCTCTATACGATCACTAGACCCAAGCTTTGGCCGGGTGTTTGGAGGCATATCTTCACATTTCACAGCCACATAACTCAAGCACATATAGCTGTATGATGTGAAACCTCAGACTTCGCAGACTACACATACACCACATCCCAGCAGGCAGCAGATAGGGATATGGCCCAGCAACACTGATTGGACAGTTGGGAGTACAATGTGTGTAACCTCCAGAAGCAGGTACCCTGTCCACATCTAAGACCCTGCTCATGTACTGCAAAGTTGCCCTGTCATCGATGCCACTTAGCAGTAAAGTCAACCCCAAATCACATCCTGCAGGGCATTTGACATATGTATGTAGAAAATCCGGCATCAATGTATCCCAAGCCTAGTCATACAGTAGTTACCTAGCGCACATTCCACAGCCTTCACACACTACACAGGCAGCACCTACCACTCACCACATAACCTAAGTACGAATGTGAACTCACCCCTTTGTGGCTGCTGTGCTACCCTCAAACACCTATCCACCTGAGGGTACGCCACTGCCAAAATATGGAACATAAGAAGGGACAGGGTCTGATGAGCACCACTCCCTCGTTGGGAGGACGTCCCCATCTGGGCCTCACTGGTATTCCTCGCCCAGCATTGCAGGTCCTCCCACCGCTTCCTGCAGTGGTTGCTCTACCGGGCATGTAATCTTAAGGTCTGCACTTGCTCGTCGATGGCACGCCAGATCCCCTTCTTTTGATGGGCGCTCACCTTTATGGATAACAAATGGAAAAGGAGACAGTTATGTAGCGTGGCATCTTAGGGACTGTATTGGACACAACACATCCCCTGAACATATGCACATTTCAACCTTCCACTTGTCCTCACAGCCCTTAGCCAGGTCCTTCCACAAGTCACTCATCCTCGTCTCAAAGCCCCCATCCACATTC
Organism: Pleurodeles waltl; assembly: GCF_031143425.1. Classification (NCBI taxonomy): domain Eukaryota; kingdom Metazoa; phylum Chordata; class Amphibia; order Caudata; family Salamandridae; genus Pleurodeles; species Pleurodeles waltl. The sequence goes on from NC_090445.1 coordinate 951,642,681, forward strand.
GTCCCACTCACAATCATAGTGCACTCACCTATTGCCCTGGTGCCCCATACAACGGGGCATACAAGGGTCAGACACCCTCCACAAGCTTCTCAAGTTCTTCCTGTGAGAAGGCTGGGCCCCTATCCCCTGCAAAATGTGGCATCTTGGCTACCAGTGGAAGAACACAGCAGCACACGCAGTGGAGGTATACTCAGCACTAGTGCCAGGAGTCAAGTGAACATGAGTAGATAAAATGACGGTCATGACCACCGCGGACATCACCATTGGCTCATGTCTCCCATAGGCAACCATGTTAACCAATGAGGAGATGCACAGCTGTTGCAACCTCCTACCGCTATGACGTCTTACGTCAGCAGAATTTGCTTACTTCCATCTGTCCTGCACATGCAGGACAGGTGGCAGCCATTTTACTTTTACAATGTGTACAGAGGGGTTTATGAGGTACATCATGGATGATTAATAGTGACCTGTGCACAGCTCCGCTGCATCCACACAGTCCTTTATGCACATAATGATTACCACTCCTTCCCATTCCCAGGTACAGTGGAAGAATGATGGTGAGCAATGCTCCTGTCTGCAGGCCCCTGGTCGATCTTGCCACCCTTGAAGAGAGGCACGTCATCCAGTGCTATTGGCTCAACTGTCAGATCATCATGGATCTTGTGAGGCTGTTGGAGCCGGATCTGCAGCCTGGTCTTCATCATCTCAATGCCATCACACCCACAGTACAGGTTTTGGCAGTCCTCCACTTCCTTGCCTAAGGGTCCTTCCAAATAACAGTGGACTGGGCTGCCAGAATGTCCCAGCCCATGTTCAGTAACATCTTGAAGAACATCCTATGTCCCCAACTGAAACATATTGCCAGCTATATCAGGTTCCCCCAATGTGATGATCTGCCTACTGTGAAAGCAGCCTTCTACCCTGTGACACATGTGCCACATGTGATCAGGGCTATTGATGGGACCCACATTGTCCTGGTGCCACCCACGAGGAATGAACAGGTGTTTAGGAACCGTAAAAACTTCTACTCAACCAATGTTCAAGTGGTATGTCTTGCAGACCTCAACATCACTCAAGTGACTGCCAGGTTCCCAGGGTCATAGCATGATGCATACATACTGCGAAACAGCAGTATCCCACACCAGATGGCACCACTGCAAAGGGATCCTGCCTGGTTTATCGGTATGTATCATGTCATATATGTGCCTCTGTATTCTGCACACTTTACACCACCTTCCAGAGTCACCTACAGTTTTCAATATGCCAATTACCTCTGTGCACACAGGTGACTCTGGTTCTCCCAACCTGCCATGGCTACTGACACCTCTCAGGTATCCGACTACAGCAGCCGAAAACCGTTTCAATGAGGCCTATGGTAGGACCCGACAGGTAATCGAAAGCACCTTTGGATTGCTGAAACCCAGATTCAAGTGCCTGCACCTCACTGGAGGGGCCCTCCTGGACAGACCAGCAAAAGTGTGCCAGATCATTTTGGGGTGCTGCATGTTGCACAATACGGCTATCAAACGTCACATTCCATTACTGGATGCATAGGAGGGTGCAGCTGTGCCAGTGGCTGATGAAGGGGACATGGGGAGTGATGAGGAGGATGATGACGAGAATGCAGCTGATTCTAGAGCAGAGCTGATACAACAATACTTCCACTGATATACAGGTATGTGTCAGAGCCATGCTACGTAACGAGTTGCAATGTTTGCTGTGTGTAGGGCTGCTACCAGGGTTATGACTTCAATGTGCATGTAGTGTGTACACAATGTTTTAGATGTGGTGCTGTTAACTGTATAACAGAACTTGTAAATGATTGGTCCCCCTTCTGGCACTGCCACATAAATTGGTAGGTCAATGGTCTTCCTGTTACATTTGTGATGGCTGTACATAATGTACTCATGGTAGATAGAGACATAGACAGAGGCTGTGCTCAATGATGTTTATTTTATAATATAAGTTCCAAGGCTGATGAGTGTGGTCATGGCAAGTGGGATCATCAGAGTACTTATCCCACCTGTGGGGAGTCGTTGTCCAGTATGATGGCCACGTGAAAAAGGTATTATGACAGTGGACAGTCAACAGGTTGTCGCTGTGACGGGTTTGGTGAGGAACATGGTGATCGTGTGAGAGAGGGCGTTCGCTGACACCAGGAACCTCGACCGTATCAGCGTGTGCTCTTTGTGACTCCACACGGCATGCAGTAATTTTACTTCACCCTACCTTTTATGGGCTGCGGGTCCATGGTGAGGGGCGGCAGGAATATGCGGTGGGCGTGTGTGGCTCCCGGCGGCACAGGGCTGTGGGCTGGAGTGGCTTGGAGTGTGGCACAAGGCCTCAACTCCCTGATTTTTGCCTTCCTGGGAGAGGGAGGAGGCGTTCTCAGCTGCGGTATTCATTTCTCTGTCAAGCAGGTGCTCCAGAGAAGGGACTCCAATGGAGACTACTTTTGTGTGCAACGGTCAGGAAGATTCAAAGACACCCAGCCGCATTCATCACAGGAAGATTTTGGAGACAGGTACTGGTAAAGCAGCATGTTTCCAAACCAAAAAAAATAAAGGTAAGGAGGGGGCAATCCTAAAACCACTCTGGGGGGATCGTTTGGTGAAACAGGGAAGCCATACACACTTGATTGCCCAGAGGCAGGAGGACGGGCCCCCAGAGGAAAAGTCCCCCATACAGCGATACCTTTATTTTCACTTTTTAAGGTGGAGTTGGAAATTTGGATATGATACAAGCTGATAAAGCTTATTCCATTGGGGACAAAGATAAGGAGGTCAATACTGATGGTGGAGGAGGGTATGTTGAAGGTACGCTGGAACCCTCTATAGACATCTCTCCCCCACCAGCAGGGATTGGAGATTTCTCACAGTCCTTACTGCTAGAGCTGTTACCACATTTGATACTGTCTGGTACAAAGGCACATATTCCCCGACTGGGGTTGCTACCAACTTTAATAACGCCTGACACAATGGCACAGTCCAGGGGCCCTGAGACCCACAATATTACTGACTTCCTTATTACATTATCTGAAGAGATTAGAGGAAAATTTCAGATTTCTGAGCAGAATCAAGCAGGAATCAGAATGACCTGTGAAACCATGGAGACTAAAATAAACAAACTAACGGACAAAATGGCATCCCTAGAAAGTGCAAGTAACTCATAATAAACAAGAGATCTACCAAATTAAGTTAAAAGATTAAGGGTTACAGGATCGGCTTGAGAGATTAGAAAATAATATGAGAAAACAATCTCAGACTTTTGAATGTCCCAGAGGATGTGGAGGGGCAGAATGTTAAAGCTTTTGTTATTGCACTATTTAAGCAATTGTTTCCGGACCTGCAGCATGTGAACTTGGAGGAAGATATTCAACGTGTTCATTGAGATCCCTATAGGAAAAACCTAAGTAGAAAGAACCCCAGAAGAATTTTGATTAATTTTAGAACATACTCTATAAAGGAAAGAATTTTAACTTCAGTGTTAAAAACAGATAGGTTTATTAAAGGGGGTTGGTTCTTTCGCATCAGGTCAGATATCTCACGGGAAACCCAGGATAGGCAATGGAAGTTGGGGAAATATATACAGGAGCTTCGAGCATTAGGGGCTACTGTTCAGATGAGATTACCTGCAGCTCTCAGAATTATGTGAAAGAATAAAATGTACAATATAAGAGAGTACATTTCTGAATTTTTTGTAAGGTTGTGAGTTCCTGAAAGGTCCAAAAAGGAGTTTTCTTCAGTCCAATGGATGTAGGGAGGGTTCCTCAGGGTTTGCGGGTGGTGGTTATGGGTTTTATAATTTTGGAAGTTTTTTGTTTTTCTCACAGGCTGCGGGAGCCTACAGGACAAAATTATAAAACGTTGTCAGCCCTCATAATTTCGATAGAATGGGCCTTTGTGGTTAGACTACTTCAGGGTAGGTTAGGAGAATTTGGGCTCTTTGGATATGTAGCATGTATAGAGATAAGTGTACCCAATTGAAGATTGTATTCTGGAATGTCAATGGCCTTAGGGTTAAGAGAGGAAGGTGGAAGATCTTGGAACTTTTAAAAATTATGGAGGAAGAAGTAATAATTCTTCAGGAGACACATTTACTGAGGGAAGAGTGACAGGATATTCTTAAAGACACAAAATGGGTAGATCAGTGTGTTTGTGTGTGTACCACCCAATCCTGCACAGTGAAAGCAGTTGCAGTTCTGTTTAAAAAGTCAACAAAGGCAGTACTGTGCAAGATCAACGTAGGCCCTAGAGGAAGATGGTTGGTGGTTGATGCGAGGTTACATGGGTCATGGTTTACGATAGCTGGTTATTATGGCCCTAATATAGATGTCTTATATAACCAGTTGCTAACTTCAAAATACCCAGTCCTAGTTAGAGGAGATTTTAATGTTTTGAAGGATCGTGTTTTAGACAGGTCCACCCAAGGGTTACTGTGAATAAACCCAAAACAAGAGCTAGGGTGAGACAAGCAATGGTAGACTTGGGTCTATTTGATATATGGCGTTTGAAGGGTGGGGACAGTTCGAGGTACACCCTTCACAATAACAAATATGGCCACAGTTCCAGGATAGACTTCTTTTTAATACATAATAGCCTTGGGGGGTTGGCGATGTATAACTACAGATTATGACCAAGCTCATTATTATGTTTCTTACAGCCCTGAGGAAGTCAATGAGATTAATTTCTCAGAGACAAAACACATGTTGGCTGTTGGATGTTGTTGTGATGACCACATATGGAATCTTTCTGATGTGATGAACATGTATGAAAACCTCGCACAAGAATAAAGACACTGAACTTTAACTCTGTTTGGATTATATATTGATTCTCTGAAGACCAATAACCTAACTGCACAGACTCTTATCTTATTTCATACGAGTACCCTGGCCTTTTGAATCAGTTTGGTTTTTCCTATTAGAGAAACACTGGAGGTGCTGGGGGGACCCTCCGTTCAGGAGCACCGTATTTACTATCTATTGTTAAAGAAATGTTTTGGTGATATTCTGTTAGCGCCTATCCCTATAATTTTCCCCCATTTTCTTCACAACATTGGAGAACATTGGCTGAGACATCCCTGATGCCATGGCCACTGTTTTTGGATTGTGGCCCGATCAAGTCTGTATGTAATGATAATGTGTCTGTCTCTATTTTTGCAAGGTCCACCAGGGGTCTATACACCGTGGGATGCCACCATCTCATATTCAGCCTCAGCGGTTGAAGCCTGTGGAAGAGAACAGTGAGCAGAGGGTCATATTCCCACATCTATTGTACTAATGATGATTTGTTTACTTTACAGAACCAAAATTTCAACCTGACTGTCAGTTGCCATGCCAATGTCTGCTGTGACGCAGTTAGGTGCCATGCTCTGTGCCCCCCTCAAATGGCAGATGCCTGACCTGTGAGGAGGAACGAGTGGAAATGAGGTAATTGCGCTGGCATTGTGCGCCATAGCAGAAGGCAGTCGAAGACCAGGGCGCAACTTCACATTGGTTATCATTGGGCCCTATGGGTTCCAGGAGCCAATGGCAATGTACGCCGGCAGTGACGTTACACACCGCAGCGGACGTGACCGCCATTTTCTATCTATCCACTTACTTGCTACCTGACCTTCGACAGGAGAGGACCTACACTGCAAGTGCTGCTGTGACCTGGGTCTGGAAGCGACGATGGCTCATGTGTCTGGGGAAAGGGGCCCTGCCTTCACTACAGAGGAGTTGGAGAAGTTACTGGATGGGGTCCTCCCCCAGTACATGCTACTCCCCCCCCAATGGAACTCCAGAGGCACTGTCTGTGGCTAATAGGTGAGGACAAGGACCCTATACCCTGTGAATAGTTGTCTGGGTCTGGGGTTGACCCTACGGGTTAGTGTGTGTCCCTCAATATTTTCAGGTGACTCTGGTTACCGAAACCTGTCATGGCTACTGACCCCAGTGAGAAATCCCAGGACAATGGCAGAGGAACGCTACAATGAGGCCATGGGCGAAATAGGAGGATTAAAGAAAGAACCTTTGGCCTCCTGAAGGCCAGGTTCCGGTGCCTCCATATGACAGGTGGTTCTCTCTACTACTCACAAAGAAGGTGTGCCAGATCATCCTGGCCTGCTGTATGCTGCACAACCTGGCTTTGCGACGACAGGTGCCTTTTCTGCCGGAGAATGGGCTGCAGGAGGTCTTGTGGCAGCTGTGGAGACTGTGGACAGTGAAGAAGAGGAGGCAGAAGAAGAGGATATCGTCAACAGAAACAATGTTATCCAGCAATACTTCCAGTGAGACACAGGTAAGAAGATATCACTGCCTCCCACATCTCATACTATTGTTTGACCTATCAAAAGTCTGTCATTTTCACCCAGTGTATGGACCCTAACTTGTCACTTTGCCTTTCCATTTAACAGATGTGGGTCCCACTTTGTGACCTCTGCTATATTTCCTCAGGGACTAGAGCTGTGTTACATCGGTATGTAGACATTTAAATTGGCATTGCTATATTCCATAGTTATTGCAATTACACATTTGTGAAAGCACAGACTGACTCCAGATCGTTTTGTGTTTGTTGTGTGTTTATGTTTGTGCAAATAAGTGGAGGGGGTTGTAAAATGGTCAGGAGTGATGGTGGAGGAATGTCCATGGCAGAGTCCAGTTATTAGTCTCACAGGTGCATTGTCCAAAGGGGCATAGGAAGTGGAACTAGGGCAGTTTAAGGATGGATAGGGTGACAAAGTGGGACAGAAGGATGACATTCACGGGGGTCTCATTTCCTGGCGGGGGTCTTGGCAATGTTCTCTGTCTTGTTCCTAGATCTCAGGGACCATTTTCGGGGTTGCTCTCCATCTGCAGGGGGTGGGGTGCTGGTGTTGTGGTCCTGTGGCCTCCTGTCCACTAGCGCAGGCAGAGGAGGTGGGCTGTTCATCATCAAGGCTAGTGTCAGGGGCCCCTTGTTGTGCCACAGTGTCCCTCCTGGTGTTGACAAGGTCCTGCAGCACCCCTACAATGGTGACCAGGGTGGTGTTGATCGACTTCAGTTCCTCCCTGATCCCCAGATAGTGTTCCTCCTGCAGCCACTGGGTCTCCTGAAAGTTGGCCAGTATCGTTGCCATCGTCTCCTGGGAATTATGGTACACTCCCATGATGTTGGAGAGGGCCTCGTGGAGAGTGGGTTCCCTGGGCCTGTCCTCCCCCTGTCGCACAGCAGTCCTCCCGGTTCCTCTGTTTTCCTGTTCCTCTGTCCCCTGAACCATGTGCCTACTGCCACTGACCCCAGGTCCCTGATTTTCTTGGGGTGGTGGGTTTGCCTGGGTTCCCTGTCGTGGTGGACACACTGCTGATTGACGTGTCCTGGGGACAGAGGGATGGGCCTGCTGGGTGGGTGCTGTGCTGGTGTTTCCTGAGGGGGGAGGCTCTGTGGTGGCTTGTGCCAGTGTCAGGGGAACCGAATGTCCCAAGGTCCCAGATGGGCCGGGCTGGTCATCTTGATCCAGTTGTGCAGAGCTGCTGTCATCACTGTGGGCCTCTTCTGTGGGGGGACTGGACATGTCTGGAACCTCCTGTCCGGTGTCGTTGGGTAGGGGTTCTGCAGGGATGTAAAGGCATGATTATCGCATCTATGTGTGCCATTGTGTGCAATGGGTGAGTGACCCTGTATTCCAGTGCTTCAATTCTTGTCTAGTTCCTTGTGTGATATTTGGTTTGGGGTCTGTGTGGGTATCTGTTGTGGACATGCTTTGGTGGTGGGTGTCCATGCTTTGGTGTTGCATGCAGGGCTTGGTGTTGGGATGTGTGGGTTGTGATAGGGGGACATATGTGAGGTGTTGGACTCAAGGGGGTGAGGGTGAGGGTGGGGGTGTGTGATGACATGCAGGTAGGGTGGGGGATATTATAGTTAAGAGTTGTCTTACCAGAGTCCATTTCTCCTGCTACTCCTGCGAGGCCCTCAGGATGCAGTATTGCCAAGACTGGCTCCTCCCATGTTGTTAGTTGTTAGTTGTAGGGGAGGAGGTGGGGGTCCACCGCCAGTCCTCTGTACTGCAGTCTGGTGTCTGGAGACCACGGAACGCACCTTCCTCCGTAGGTCATTCCACCTCTTCCTGATGTCATCCCGTGTTCTGGGGTGCTGGCCCACTGCATTGACCCTGTCGACGATTCTGCACCATGGCTCCACCTTCCTAGCAACGGAGGTGTGCTGCACCTGTGATCTGAATAGCTGTGGCTCTAAGCGGCCGATTTCCTCCACCATGACCCTGAGCTCCTCCTCAGAGAACCTGGGGTGTCATTGCGGTGCCATGATGTGGTGTGGGTGATGTGCGAGGTGGTGTGTGAGTGATGATGTTGTGTGTCTGTGGATGCTAGTGTTGTGTCTGGTGGTGTCTCTCACAGGCCTTCTATTGAAATTTTGGTCGTAAGGGTTTGTGGATTGGGTGTGTGGGAGTGGGGTGTGTATGTGTATCAGGTGTGTGTATTTCGATTTGTCCAATGTGGTTGTGTTTTGTAAATGTGTGTGTATTTTGAGCGCGGCGGTGTTTACCGCCAATGCAATACCGCGGTTGAAAGACCGCCCGTGGATTCGTGGGCGTGATAGTGTGGGCGTATTCCTGTTGGCGTGATGGTGTCGGTTTTATTATCGCCAGTTTATCACTGACCTTTGGTGTGGCGAACTTGTGTGGGTGTCTTGATTTTGGCAGATTCCGAGCTGTGGGTCGTAATAGCTGTAGCGGAATTCCGCCTCCACAGCGGTGTGTTGCCGATCTTCTGCCCGGCGGTAAGTGGGATTTACAGCCAGGGTTGTAATGAGGGCCTGTGTCTTTACACTCCCCAGGACCAAGCAGTGGGCAAATCACCACTTGAGAGACTGTGGCTTTGCACTTCCCAGAAGCAAGCTGTGGGCAAATGACCCACTTGAGAGACTGTTGCTTTGCACTCCCCAGGACCAAGCAGTGGGCAAACCACCCACTTGAGCGACTGTGGCTTTGCACTCCCCAGGACCAAGCAGTGGGCAAACCACCCACTTGAGAGACTGTGGCTTTGCACCCACCCCCCAGGACCAAGCAGTGGGCATGGAGCCCCCTCTAGGAGCAGTGGCGTTATTCCATCTTCCCGCTGAGGTGCCTCCCTTTCCCCGTCCCCCTGAGGTGCCTGTGTGTTTTAGACCTCAAGCCCCTGCAGTGTTCTCTCCGTATTGAGGCAGGAGTCAAGTGTGAGCTTGGCCCATGATTTTTGGCCCAGTGGCCCATGGACATTTGGAAGGGACAATGTACGGCCTTATGTACATATTGTATATTTTTGTAGATACTGTTTTAATTATCGTTACGTAGATCTGCCTATTTCCAAAATTACACTAATTTAACTCTATTCCTTTTGTCCTTGAGTTCTTCCAGGGGGAAACAGGGTGTAAATGTACTGGTGCTGCTTGTGTTTGTGTGTATGGAGTTGTGGGTGAGGGTGAGGGTGGGGATGTTGCATGTTGCGTGTGTGTATCACTCTCCTTTTCCTACCCCCTCCCCTGTGTACTTGTTGCAGTATTCACTGAGGTCGCCGCCGCCGTCTTTCGTATTCTTGGTAGATGAGGAGGTAGACCATTGTGGGCAGGACCTGTAACTCGGTCTCCATGGCGTCCTGGTTCTTCGTTGAGTGGTGAGTGGTCTCCCTTCCAAACACTGTTTCCGGCATGCTTTTGATGGCATTTTACCATCCCGGAAAAGCTGGCAGATTGTCGGGTTGTGATGGGATGGGTGGTACATTGTCTTCCGCCTGGCTGTTGGCGGTGACCGCCGCGGTGTTTGTTCCCACCGCCGTACGGTTGGAGTGTTAAAGTGGTTGTCTGTGTTGGTGGTTTCCGCTGTGGTCGTGATTCAATTTTTTCTTTTACCGCCGGCCTGTTGGGGGTATTACCGCTGCTTTAACACCGACCGCCAGGGTTGTAATAAGTGCCTATATTTATTGCCCTGATCCACGCTCTGGGAACAAACGGGAGGTTTGATTTCTAAATTTAAGTATTATCAATTAGTCAGCTGGGTAGGCTCTCTCTCGAAGGAGGGAAAAGGGGAGAGTATTTGGGAGAAGAGGTTATTGCAGAGATCTCCCTACCATAAGGAAATTGCATTTTGCTATTGGATACTAATGGAAGAAAGGAAAAAAGTGGGGTCTGTCCTTACCGGCTCTGGACGTTGCTCATCTTTGGTGAATCTCAGCAGCAACACTTTGGCATACGGTTAAATCAGCCTCTTTGAAGAAGATTATTTTATTTACATTGCATAGGGTTTATTGGTCTCTGGTGAGATTAACAGCCTTGGGAAACGCCAGAAAAAAATGTCCTCATTGTGATGACGAAGGGGCCGATGATTTACACATTTTCTGGTACTGTTTTAGGCTGGATGAGTTTTGGCAAGAGGTGGGGAAGGTGTTACTTCACGTGGTTGGCTCAGTAGTGGAGCTAGGTCCCTCCTTGATCATCTTTGGGGTACCGTCAGATGTGAGGTTGGAGAAGAAGCTCACTAAATATCAAAGCAATCTGTTATTCATGCTAATCCTGTTAGCCAGACGTGAGATCTGCCAAAAATTGGTCTCTCCGGTGGCTCCATCCGGACAAGAGTGGCTGATACCAGTACAAAATTTGTATCCACTGGAAAAGATTGCCCCACATAAGAAAATTAAGTTTTGGGACCTTTGGGAAGCTGCCTTTAAAAACGTAGCTCCTGAGCGTAATCACACATTGAATTACCATAATTTGGATTATGTTCTTAAAACTGTCCAATGATTAAGAAGTTCCTCCAAGGTCTTTCCAGGCTGCATGATCTGAGGATGGCTGGCCCGCTAGGGTTATGAGTTATGTATTGCACACGATGGCTAAGGCAGAACCTCCTGCCTTTGGCGGAAGGGGCCTGTGGATGCCGAACTTGGCATGAGGGGGTGTCAATCCCTTTGGCCTGGACTGCCCTGTCTCTGCTCGGTTCAGTACGTCCCATTGCCTAAGTGGACCATTTATGAGGACAAAACAAAACAGTTTGTCACTGTGACGTACAAGGAGGTATGTTCTGAAGTGGCTCACTTCCTGGTGGTGGTCTTGGCATCAGTGGAGGCTCGATGTGTGGTTGGACATCCTCGCTTGAGTGGGGGCTCATCAGTTACATGGGAAGGGGTGCTGGTGTCCTGCGTGTCCTGTGACAGGGCCTCCATTCCACTGGTTGTAGCTGACATGGAAGGCTCAGATGTGATCTGGATTATGGTAGGGGCCTGCTGGTGGGAGATGGACTGATGCTGGATGCTGGCAAGTTCCTTCAGCACCCTTTCTATGGTGGCCGTAGTGGCATTGTGGGTCTACCACTGCTGTGTGGCCTCCTGATGGTTCTCCCTCTGTAGCCTCTGGGTCTCCTGCAGGGTAGTGAGGATCTGGGCCATGGTGTCCTGGGTTTGGTGGTATGCATCGAGGACCTGGTTGAGGGCCTTTTGGCCAGCCAGATGTTGATGTTGCCCCCTCCCTTGGACCACTGATCCACTCCACTAGCCCTGGTCCCCTGGGCCTGTGCCCCTGGCACAGTATGCCCAGTCCAAGGAGCACCAAGGCCTTCATTGTCTGGCATGGGTGCCCTTGACTCAGGCCCCTGTACTGTGGGGCACACCTCTAATTGAATGGTCCCTGAGGCTCAGGTTTGGGGAGGAGGGGCTAGCTGTGGTGTTGTAGCCAAGCGGGAGGGTGAATACGGGGTGTCTACGTTGGGGCTGCTGGAGGTGGACATCCACTGGGGCCTTCACCCTTGGGAGGGCTGTCTGATCCTGCATCCTCTGCTGGATGGCAGTAGAAGGGTTCGCTGTGGATGGAAAGGGTGAGAGTTATTTTGTGGAAATGTCATTGTATTGTCATGGTGTGCCGCTTGCAGTGGGTGGAATCATTACCAGGACGGTAATGACATTTGCAGCAATGCTGACACTGCATGGTGAATGGCTTTTGGGCCATGCTTGTCATATCAATTGTAGTTGTGGATTTGCTGTTTGGCATTGCTGTTATTGGCATTGGTAGTGAGGTGGTGTTGGCTAGCAGTCTGGGTGGGCTGCGGGGTGACTGTCCATGCAGGTGCACCATTGTGAGGTGTGAGTGTGATTCGGATCCGGCATACCTAGTGATTGATAGTGGGAGTGGTAGGTGAAGAGATAGTGAAGGTTTAGCGTACATTGTGCGGTGTGGGTGTGTGGATGGTGGGAGAGGGGTGGTGTGGCATGGAGAGTAGGAAGGTAGGGTGATAGTGGGGGTGCATTCTTGTGGTTTGTAATATGATGGGGAGTGGTAGGTGCTTGGAAGGCATGCAGAACTAGAGTGGTTAGTGCTCAGCGGGGGTGTAGGTTGCTTACCAGTATTAATCCCTCCAATGATTCCTGTCAGGCCCTCAAGGATGCATGTTGTGTAAGACCTTCTCCCCCCCAGCTTGTTGGGACAAGGGGAGGAGGTGGGGGTTCACCGCCAGTGTTGTTGAGGGCGATATTGTGCCTGGACGCCATAGAATGGACCTTCCCCCTTACGTCGTTCCACCTCTTTCTGATGTCCTCCTTTATGCGTGGGTAGCTGCCGCCTGCATTCACCCTGTCACGATCTTCTGCCATATCTCAGTTTTCCTGGAGATTGATGTTTGCTGGACTTGTGCTCCCATCAGTTGTGGCTCTACTCTGACGATCTTGTCCACCATAACCCGCAACTCATCGTCGGTGAAGTGTGGGTGCTTGTGGCGTGACATGTTGTGGGGGTGCATGCTATGCATGTGAGATGCGGTAGGGGTAGATGATTGTTGTGTGGGTGCTTGCAACGTGTGAATTATTGCTCTATGTGCAGTAGTTTGTTGGTCATATATTTCTGGCTCATGGTGATATTCGTAAGGGTTTGTGGGGGGGGGGGTGAGATTTCTAGAGTCCCCACCCTAAATTGGCTGGGATTCTGAAATGATAACCCCTCAAGGGTTTGCTGGATTTCCAAGCACTCCTTGGACTGGAGCATATAATTGTATTGCAAGTGTGAAGACTGGACAACTGAGCAAATAAATAATATTCTGTCGGTTTCCAACAGGGGAGAGTGCTGTGTGTTTGTGTGCGTGAATAAGAATGTATGTGTAGTGTTGTTTGCGTGTGTGTATGCATGTTTGAGAATGCGTGTAAGTATGGATATGTGAATGAGTATCTGTGTGCCAGTGTGAATGTGGTGCAGATGTGTGCATGAATGAATGGATGCATGTGTGTATGAATGCGTCTATGCCTGTGTGAGCGGGTGTGTGTATGCTTGGTGCATGTCTGCCTGTGTGTGTGTAGGGGGGTGGGGTATCGGAAGGGCCTCCTATCAGTGAAAGGGAAGGAATTCCTTGTCACTGATAGGGCCTACCACAAAAACCATGGCTGTAGGCAGGGTCAAAATGCCTGAGGCAGTACAATAGTGGCTGCCGGGCTGGAGATTCCTATCTCCAACCTGGCAACTGCTACCGCCGTGGTGGTCGGAGTGGTACATTGGCGGAAAAGCTTCAGCCAACCCACCAATGTCATAATGTGGAGATATGTACCGCCAGCCAGTTGGCGGTCCTGCCGCCACATTACCACCGACTGCCAAGGTCATAATAACCCCTAAGTCTGTTTCCAGTGGGCTGAGGCTTTGAAAATGCTCCCACCAGCTAGGAGTGGAATTTTGATCTGTTTCCCTGCCCCCACTGAAGTGTGGCTAATGGCTGTTTTTAGAGAATAAAAAGGCAGGCATATTGGGCAACATATATCAAACCTTTTTGCATTCACAAACGGTGTGAATCGCAAAATTTGGCCATTTGCGAATACAAAAATGCCTTTCGAGATGTATGAAAGGCATTCGCTGTGCAATTCTAAGTAATTGCATAAATGGAGATTTCTTTAAATTGCGACCCCATTTAGAGAATTGCAAATTGCGATTCTCTAAATAGGAAATCACAAATAGGGAATTCTTATTTGCAATTTCCAAAGCACATGTATCAAGCATTTCCTAAATGCGAATTGGGCATTTAGGAAATGCAATTACCACCAAATCCAATTTGGTAGTAACCATGTGCAATTTTTTAAAATGCATTATAAATGCATTTTTTAAAAACGACATGTAGCGCACACATGCCCCTAGGGCATGTGTGTGCTTCACATGTCCGCAAATATTTTTTTGGGTGCATCAGAGGGGGCCTTAGGCCCCCAGGACCCTATGGTTTGCATCACCTAATTTGCAAATTCCTAACTGGAATTTGCAAATTGGGAAATGCAAAGCCATTCGCACCTATGGGCCGACAGGCCCATCGGGATAAATTGAGTCTCATTCAGTATTTGCGATTCGGTAATAGCGATTGGGAATTTGACAAAATCGCTATTACAGATTCGCAAATTTCATACATCCAATTTTGCATTTCTTAAATAGCAATTTCTTAAAATTAGCTATTTATGAAATGCAAAACGGATCTTTGATACATCTGGTCCATAGTTTTTACTCACTTTGGCTGTGTTCAGTGTTAGGGCCTTAGATATAGATAAGTGGAAGGCCCCCACCTATTACCACTTTAATAATCTAGTAATAGGTAGGGAATGTTATTCATTTTTTTTTATATATTATTTTCAAACACGGTTACAGCCATGTACCTCAATAGCTTCACGATGTTTTGAGAAATTTCACAGAAGTGCCGCTTTGACAGATTTCATGAAGGTTAAATGCCTTATAGCTTAAAAAATACTTACCTTACTTTACTGCAGTACCTAAAAAGCAACATCGCTGCACCATAATGTGCAATCCTGACAAATTTCAAATAAATCCATTCATCTGTCTTTACAATACGTCACATACAATATTCTAAGGAAAATGAATTGGTGAAAAAAACATGGTCTGGGACCTCCTTTTATCTTTGCTCCGCTTAAGGATTAAGGATTCACATAAAAAATATTATCTGAAAATGCTATATGTGTGTAAAGTTTTGTGGGGATTTGTCAAACGAGTGGGAAGCTATTAGAGAGCTAATAACCAAGGAATTCCTATCTTTGGGAATACTAACTATAACTACATAGTGGCAATCAGATTTAATGTAATTTCTTTTTCTTTTTATCTATTGCATTTGTTCTGCATTTGTTAATTGTTTTACATAATCATGTGACCATAAACATGTTTTTAGTTGTTTTTATAATAGTGTCTTAATCTTTACATATGCACTCTAGTTTTTTTTTTTGGGATTCCTTGCTACCTTTAGTAGGATTGGGCTGCATATGAAGCCCAAACGGAGTGAAAGTCAGGAGTGAAAGTCAAGCATTGTTGTTACAAAAATTATGATTATGTATTTTCTTCCTAATGGCAAAGTATTATGCTCTCCATATAGTAGTTGGTGTATCTCACTGTTTGGTCACTTTTCCATTTTTTTGCAAAGGGGTGAAAGATGGCTTTTGTTTGGCTTGTTGGGCCACTTTTAATTTGTGAGCCAGAGAGTATGCAAAGGAATGTTATGTAGATTAAGATGTATTCTATTCTTTTTTGTATTTGTTTTTATTATTCCATCAGCATGTGACCATAAATCGGTCTTTCAGTTGTTCCTGTAATAAATCTTAAACTTTACATATGCAATCTAGTTTATTTTTTGGGCTTCCTTGTTAATCTAAGTAGTAGTGAGCTACAAGATGCTAGCGCAGATGTCTTAATTAGAAATTTTTAACGAATGTTTATGTATTCTGAATAATGATTTATGTAGAAAAATTAATAACGTAGGAAAAATAATGCGCACGTTTGAAACGATTGGCCACCACTGTTCACGAAATGTACTAAATTTTGATTAATCTATTTGAAACATTGAAAATGTATTAGATAAATGTAGTAATATGTCACATTAATGGTTATGAATTGTGCTCTTGCTTATTAATTGTAGGCATTAACTTAGCGAGTGCCTTCGCCTAGTTTTGCCAGACCTCATGCAGAAACTGTATTTCTTAGTGTTTAAAACAAAATGCTGACAGAGGGAACTAACTGTGAAATGATCATTGTTTTAATAAAATGCTTAGCAGAGGCTTTCTATGAGAACCAACGGACAGGAGATGAGGTCTCTTGTAAAGTAACTAAATGTATGTAAAGTGTGCAAAGGGTTCTTTCCTAGGATGCGAACAATGAAGACACTGACTGGAGACGAAGATGCACCAAAATTGATACCTGACGAGCCGGATGATTATAACATTGTAAAGCTGACCAATCAACGACATGTAAACTGTGAAATATTAGAATTCATTGATTTCGTAAAGGGAGATTATTGGGTAGAGTAATAACGTACGATTAATTGACCAAATGGAAATTGGGGGATGGTTTGGGGAACTTTGATATAACAATGTGACAGAGATTAGACATTAGTCAGACTTATCCTGATTTTGTGAGGCGATATTGAGAAGAGGGGATTCGAGATTTTGTCATTGGGCTCATACCCTTTGAGAGCTTGACGTTTTGCTGTTCGACTGATGACATGAAGACGAAGACTGATTATGCTTGCTGACCCATACCGTGGATAGGTAAATATGACAATGACTGAATTGCATTTTCATGCCTTTTCTTTCTAGGTACCAACTGCGCTGACTTAGTACTTTCTTTAGGTAGATGTTTTCCAAATTTGTGTTCTAAATTGTTTTGCACGAACCCCCACATGCTGATGCTAATTGGAGTTAGTTGAGGTTACTTACATGACGACTGACAAAATATAGGGACAAATGGTTTGACGGACTATCTTGCTGAACTTAATGGATGTCATAGTTTTACTGAACTGGGTTTTATTAATGTCTTGTGTCGATGCCTTAGAATATCTTTTGATTCAAGCTTTGATTAGATCTCGTCTTCTGCGACTTGCTGATTAACAGGTGTTATTAGAATTCTTTTGATTAGAGTTGATGATTAAAAATTAATGACTTAGTATTGTTAACAAATAGGGAATAGACCTACTAAACTTATAATCAAGGTGTGGTTACTCATGACTGAAAAGTCATGGTGTGTGAAAATTACTGACTCCATTGATTGTTGAATTGACTAATGGTTATTGACTATTCTGCATTGATTTCTGACTCTGTGTCGAAAACTATGGTAAGAAAACCCTATATAAATCAAAAGGTTCATCGACCTATACGCGTCCCCTTGTAAGTTTACTTGTAAAGGACCGATGCGCCTACAGTTATGGTGGCAGACTGATGGTTAGTTCCTATAGGGGCTTGCCATAGGTGTTCGATACAGAGTGACAGATGTTGACAGTTTTGCTAGGAAACTGACGGACAGGCATTCCTAGTTATGGTAATAGTTTGAAGATTGAATCATTTGAGAAGTCAGTATTATTGAAATTTGGATTTTGTTTTTTAAAATGGCATTTGTAGAGAGAATGATGTTCCCTTAAGCCCAGAAAAGACTTTCCCAGATCCTGGATGCTGCTAGTAGTGTTGGGTATGTTCGCGGCATTCCAGTGATAGAGTGAGAGGGATAGGTTGAGCTTGCATCGCTTATGCAAATCGCAGGTGAATTGTGACGGATGGTAGAATTAAGGGAGTCTGCGTACGCCAGATGAGCTTTTAGAAGGCGTGTGAGCACTCCGCAGTGTGACAGTAGGGAAGTCATTGAACTTCATATGTGTGTGGCACTTTGTGCTAAAAAATTGTCCGCGTGGTTATTGATGTGCGGACCCTGCGTGGTCTAAGACTCTGGAGTATATGGAAAGTGTTTGAGACACTTGGTTATATTTTGTGATCTGTCTGGTTTAGTAGGTTGATCAGGCGTGGTCAACAAGTCGGTGTGTACGTTAAATGAGCAAGAGAATTTTTTTTACTGAGATTAGGTGACTCCTATGTGCACCAGAACAGACCCATTGATCAGCTGAGGGTAAAATTTGCGGGTCGAATTTTGCTTGTGAATCTGGGAGACCGAGAAAGAGGAATAGCTGCATGAGCGAAAAGGCCATCAGTGAAAATCCGTAAGGTTTCTGAAGCAATTGTGTTACCTTCCTGTAGTAAACCAGCAGATTTGTTTTTGGTTATTGGATTTTGGTTAGTGCTCGCAATAATTTGCATTAGTTTTGTGTGAATTGGAGTTTAGGACGACGAGCCGCAAGACTTTGTCAGCCATAGTGTGTGTGAGTGTGACGTCACTGGAGCCACGCTGGGATAGATGGGTTAGAGAGAAGGGTCACGCATGGATTGGCAGCCGTCCATCAGAAGCAATTGGTTGAAAATGTGGGTGAAAGGCATCATGGGAGTAAAAGTCATTTCCTGATTTAATTTTGAATACACTAAAGTAGAAAAGATGAAGTTTTTCAAGGCGATAAAGAGTGCCCTAAAGGGAGATACTTACATTAAGGCGAGCGCAGGACAGGTCATGCCATGTCTTTGGTTGAAGCAGTGGTGCAAGTTGACAGAAAAAAATGGAAGCTTAGCGTTTACTGAGAATGGGATGTTCAATTTGAGAATTTTGGAGTTATTGCAGATGGTGCTATGTGAATCGAAGCCCCTTCCGAGAAAAGCACTGTTTGAGGCATTAGCAGTTTGGGAAATGGTAGCTAGACAGCAAAAAAAAATTACATTCGAGAGGAGAGTGAGAAATGTAGAGAAGTCACTAGCAGAGGCAAGATGGGAATGGTAGCAGAAGAAATGGAGAGCAGTGACATTGCAGGATGTTAAGTTAGTTCCAGAAATTACGCAGGAAAATGAGACGGAAGAAAAAAATACAGCAAGAAAGTCTAGAAAGAGTTAGTCTGAAAGTAAGGAAGCAAGAAAGTCTTCTGTAGTGGAGGAGGACTCTTATACTGAGGACCTTGTAACACCGATACTGAGAGACAGACCACCACCGTATGTGGTGCATGATGGTGGTCCAAGCACTAGTGCTGATCCAACAGCCCCAGCTCAGGCAATGGGGACAGTGAGTCCAGTACAGGTTAATACTGGCCAGACAAAGGGTGTGGTGCAAGGACCTAATGTGTTGACTACTTCTGTAGTTCAGGCACAGATTCATCCGCCACCCATACAGAGAATCTATCCTGAGGTGCCTGTCTTAGAGACGACTTCAAACTTAGTGGTATCTACAGAGCAAGTCGTTCCAAGACCACTGTTGGTTCAGACTGAGCTGACTCCGATTTTGTTGCCCCAGGTACAGACGCAGGGGATGCCGAGGTTTACGCCTATGACAGGGACACAGTCAGACTTAACACCAATTATGAATCAGAGCATGGGAGTTACTCTCCCACAATGTTCGGGGGCTAGAACAGCCCCAGATGCAATATCACTGCCGATTACTGTTGGTCCAGTGGTACCATTATTTGCGCAGAAGAAACCGGACGTGAGTCAGCAAGGGGAGATGTCCCAGAGTCTATTGAGGAGGGGACCAAATGAACAAGTTCAGGTCGTCTCTTCTATGGGCCCGACATTTGATGGGTCAAGATCATTGTTTAATCTCAGTCCACTCGTCTCACTTCCAGATACTGTAAATGGTCCTAGTGCAGGTCAGAACCTGAAATTATCGACACCACAGGCATCAAGTGCAGTGATACAGCAGGTGCCACCGATGAACGTGAGTAACATTTTGTTGCAAGGACTGACAGCTCAGCAGCTGACCTAATGGTTGGACAAGCTGAATACTCCACAGAATGCTTCCAAGGGTGAAGAGCAGATCAATTGTGTCAGACTAAGCATGGAAGGGAATGAACTGGTTGAGGGAACAACGGGGGTGAATAGATTAGAATCTTACACAAAGGCAGAGCTGAGATTCTTATGCCCGAGAATTACAAGAGAAGTGAGCAAGGTACATCAGAGATTAGCAGACTTGACAGAGAAACACAACATAGAAATTGAGAAAGACAAGCATCTGAAGAGAAGCTACAGATTGGATTTGAGGCAAAGGATTTTGAGCACATGAGGTCAGCCAGAATGAAGGCACACCTTAAAGAATTACTGCAGAGTGCTCAGGTTTGGGGAGCATTAAAAAGTGGGAAAGCAGATGAGCAAAGAAGAAGGATAAAAGGAAACAAGACTCTATAGAGGTGACTGAGAATGTTCAACAGGGCAAAGATCCAGTAAAGATTTTATCAATGAGAGAGATTCCAGGGGGACAGTTTGTTCATGTGCCTTGGCACAGGAGTGATATTGTGTCATTCACAAATGATTATC
This sequence comes from Pleurodeles waltl, assembly GCF_031143425.1. Classification (NCBI taxonomy): domain Eukaryota; kingdom Metazoa; phylum Chordata; class Amphibia; order Caudata; family Salamandridae; genus Pleurodeles; species Pleurodeles waltl. The sequence goes on from NC_090445.1 coordinate 951,662,806, forward strand.
CAAAGTTGAGGGAAAAGCCGGTAGAGTGGTATCAGTAGACAGACCGATTTGTAAAGCTCTCGAAATGTTTGTGTGGAGATTTTAATACATTACTGTAGATACTGGTTCCAGCAGACTTGTGGGTTGAGTGTAAAAGAGCTATAGATTGGCCGACAAGTGAGCCAGAGATAGATAAGAATACAGGTGCACCATCTCCCGAAGTAATGAAACATGATTATAAGGTGATTGATGAGGATTTCACCCAAAAACATTGATTGGCAGAGAATTGACAGGACAGTGCAGGAGGTGAAGGAATCAATACATGCACACTATGAGAGACTGCTGAAGGCGATCAAGGAGTACAGTGGCAAAGAAGCAATTGAGCCAAAAGACATGCTGCATTTCGTGTTAAGGTTTGTGGAGGGACTGAGACCTGAGATCGGTTAGATGATTGGGAGTCATTTGATTTGCTGGCAGGCGAAGCCAATTGATGAGATGTTGCATTATGCGAAATACTGTAGTGACAAGATTGAGTTGAAGCAGAAAAAGTAGAAAGAAAAGGCAAGGGTAATGCAGATTAAGGCAGCTCAGACCAGAGTACAGGGGACTTTTGTACAACAGATGCCACAGCAGCAGGGAAATGCCATGTTCCAGCCTCAAATGAGAGGTAGAGGTCACAGAGGCAATGTGATTCGTGGTCCGGTTTTGAACACTGTAGTGGTTCAGAGTGATGTGCAGAGAATGAAGAAGTTATTGCTGTGTCACAACTGGGGGGTCGTGGGACATTGGAAGCAGGAGTGAACGACGATGGTGCAGGAGGGTGTTGTTCAGCACAATAATGACGTCAATGTATTTCAGACTATGAGAGGACTGAGATTGGGGGGTCCTAATCCAAACTTCCAGAATAATGTGAATCACAATGCCGAATTTTCAGCCTATGCAACAGCTGCAAATGCCCTGTGCACAAGTGTCACAGTTGCAGCCGATGTAGCAGCAGGTCACCATGGTACCTCAACAGCAAATGCAGGTACCTCAAGCCCCGATGGAGCAGCAACAGATGATGCTTACACAACAGGTCACAGGTAAGAGACAAGACAGAAGTAGTAATGCAGTACACCAATTTCCATTACACAGTGAGAATTAATTAATTGGAGACTGGGTGAATGAAAGTTTGGAAGAAGAGCCATGTGCGCTTGCAGCTTCCTTAGAAGTGGACCAGAGAGGACCCTATGTGAGAGGGAAGATGATGGGTCACAAAGTCTCATTTTTGGTAGACGCAGGAGCTTCATGCTCTACAGTGAGAAGCTCCAAATTTGCCCCTTTCTGGTCGAACAGTTCAGGTTGTAAGGGTAGCGAATCAGTATTTGACAAACCCAATTACAGATCCAGTGCAAGTTGAGATTGGCAATTTCCAGGGACTGTATAAGTTTGTAGTTTGTGACTCAAGTTCGGTAACACTACTGGGAAGGGACTTGTGTAAAACTAAGTGTCTGATTACTTGTTCAACTGATGGAATTGAGATCCAGACAAATAGCGAAGATGAGGAAGATCCAGCTCCAGAACCCGAGTGTGAGTCTACAAATGAGGAGTATCCCCTGATTGAAATTTTCCCAATGTTCCCAGTAAAAGAGCTGCATTCTGATTTGCAGGGAACGGTTCAACAAAATGTATGGCATTTGACAGGGAAAGAAGTGGATTTTATCAAAGGAGTGGAACCGATTAAGGTCACATTAAAGCCGATTGCAGAGTTTCCGCAGCATCCCCACTATAATATGACACAAGATGTACTGATAAAGGTGGCTCAGATAATTGCAGACTTCGTGAAGAAAGGGAGTTTTGAAAGAGGTACTAAGCAGCCCATGTAATTCACCGGTAATGGGGTTGAAGAAGCCATGTGGGGAAGTCCGAATTGTTCACGATTTAAGAAAAATAAATGACATAGTGGTCAAGTTTTGTCCCGTAGTGCCCAACCCACCTGTAATAATATTCCAGATTCCATGCGATGCAGAGTGGTTCACAGTGGTTGATTTGTCACAAGCATTTTTTTCTGTGCCTCTTCATGAGGATAGTCAATGTCTCTTCAGTTTCAAATTCCTAGATCATGTCTACTGTTGGTGTAGACTTCCTCAAGGGTATATAGAGTCACCATCTTTGTTTAATGAGACTCATGAAATACAAATGTTTATGTAAAGAGATTTCAAGCATGTTTTGGGACCCAGATTATTTCTTTGCACCCCCTTGACCTATTGCTATGAAACTTTGAGTCCTCGGACAACGGAAATGGTGCAACAGGTCTGAATGTTTCGCAGAGATGTGTGAAATGGATGCAAATTTATGAAGGGACAAAAATCCAAGAAATCTCTCATAACCCTAACTACAACTACAGACTGACTTCCTCCTCTATCTATCTATCTATCTATCTATCTATCTATCTATCTATCTATCTATCTATCTATCTATCTACCTATCTATCTATCTGTCTATCTATCTATCTATCTCTCTATCTATCTACACACACATGCACATATATCACCTAGTGGCAGTCGCCACTAGTTTGTTTTAGTTAGGACCTAGTTTCCATAGAAAAAGCAGTTTTTTACATGCCTATATCTTTGGTGCTGCTTGATGAATCTTAACAAAAATTTCCAGAAAAAATGTGGCAGTCACACCAGCTGTGTATAAAGTTTCTGGGTGATCCTTCAAGCAGGGGTGGAGAAGAACGGGGAGGTTCTAAAAAGGAGCGTTTCCAATGTTAAATCCCAGGGGGATTTTAAACAGCTATACTGCCCGAACAACTGGGTGGAATTAGACCAAATTTGTCAGAAAGGTAGCTCGAGGTTCAGAAAGAAGCCTTTTTGTGCAAATTTGTTCAGTAGTTTTGGAGAAATCAAAGAAAATACAAATGTGTAGATATAGGGCCAAAAAGAATTTGCAACCACTTCTGATCTCGTGCTGAGATATGATGGCCTGCCAACTCTTCAATAAGGAAGTGTTAGCAAGCATGTTGGGAGTCGGCTTAAGCTGAGTACCAGAAAGAAAAAGTTAAAAAAAAGAAAAGGGGTCAGGGTAGAGACTCTCTAACCCCTTACTCTGGTGATGGGGCCTGGAGGGACCTCTCTGGACTAAAAAGCACTTTAAAAAGATAATTGGTACTTTTTTTTTTTTTTTAAATGAAGGGTGGGGTCCTGCAATTCTTAATACCTAAGCCCCTGGGTGGGGCAAGTCCCAGGGCTATTAATATGTGTAATGCCCCCCACAGCCCTGAGGACCAACACCTCCCTGGAGCTAATAACATTATGTGTGCTGGGGGGCACCCCAGGGGACCACAACCTACCTTTAAATGTAAATTGAGTGTTGGGGGCTGCTTGGTCACCCCGCAGCCTCAGGGATCGTCAACTCCCTGGGCCATTTCTCTAATTGTGTGCGGGGGCAACGCGGAACCCCCACAGCCACAGGATCACCATGTTCCCGGGGCTTTCAGGAAATTGTGCCCCCAACACCCCTGGGACCACCACCTCCCTGGGGCTTTCAAGAAATTGTGTGGGCTCACGCACCCCCCACAGCCCCAGGGACCACCACCTTCTCAGGGCAAATAATAGGAAACAGAAAGGTGGTCTGTTTCAGACACCTGCAGGCCCAGGGACCACCAGCTTCCTGGGGCTCTTTACATGGGAGGGGGGCTGTACCTCCACCTTGAGGAGCGACTGATGGCCCTGGGGACCACACCCCCAAGGCCGGCTCCTGCTTTGTCCAGGGTTCCCACCCCTGGGACATAGCTGTTTGCCTTTGCTTGGTGGAAGCTGAGAGCTCCCACCAAGCAAAAGCAAACAAAGTCTTTACTGCAAGAGAAGCTGTCAAACACCTCTCCCTTGCAGAAAGTGAATTTTTATGCGACTTCCCTGCACACAAATATGCATGTAGGAAAGACAGATGAAAACATTGCTTCCACAAGCAGGGAGCTGCTATTAAAAGCAGTGCCCTGCTTGTAGGAACAATGTTGGCTCCCACAGGATGTGGGGAGCCGGCTAGGACCATGGGGGCCTTGAGGCTCCCCCTGCAGTCCTTTCACTCTCTCTCTCTCTCTCTTTCTCTCTCTCTCTCTCTCTCTTCCATCCCATAATACAATGGAAGAGAGAGAGGGAGAGAGAGAGTGATTGTCATTGCAATGGCCTCTCATGCAACGGTTTAAACATTGAAGGGTTCTGTGGCAGAATGATTAAAGTCACAGACACGCACACTGAGAGTTCAGTGTTTTAGTCCAGGTGTGTCTGTGGTCATGTGCCTATTTTAATTTAGTTTAAGGTTCATAATGAAAGGTGAGCTCACTCTTTTTAATTGACAAATACATTTTTCTTTTCAATTTGTCCAGAAACCACAGCCTAAAAAACTAATTATCTCTCTCCCTCTCACTTTCTTTCTCTCTCTCTGAATTTCTCTTTCTCAATCACCTTCTCCCACTCACAGACCCACTCAGACCCTTGTGCACCTACTCGCAGACCCACTCAGGCAATCACACACCCACCCACTCACAGACCCACTCAGCCTCTCACACACTGAAGCCCTCAAGCACCCACTCACAGACCCACACAGACACTGACACACCCACTAAGACACAGATAAACCCACTCTGACATAACCTTTGGGGCCAGATTTAGGTGAAATTGACAGTGCAGTTCACTGAGCCAAATCTGGCAGCGTCACACACAGTAATTTTCAAAATGCAGGGATGCACCGTGTTTAAGATAATACAGCACACCCCTGTGTTTCCCCCTGCACTGGTGCAAGGATGGCTGCCCTGAGGCGGAGATTGTTTTTGTGCTTGAAGGTACACCTTCCTCCACAAAAACAATCTTCAATGGCGATTTGCAGCACACATAGAAAGAGCAAAAAATGAGGAGAAATTAAAGCATTTCTTCTTGCGCCACTCTAACGCTACCCCTACGGTGTCGTTATTTTTTTGCGCTGCCTCAGGATTACGAAAACTCTTAAATGTGTCAAAATGTGTCAAAATGCAATGGGTTCTGCTGTGACACTCCCATAGCAACACCCATTGCACGCCTCTTTTACGCAAAGCGCTGCGTGTGAAGGGGCCATATTTAAAAGGTGGCAGTAAGCCACAATACGGGACTTAACGCCACCTTGGAAATATGGTGCAGTGCTTAGGGCCACCGAGGCATCACTGAAAGTGATTCTCCAGTGGCGCTAGGGGCTGTAAAATATGCCCCTTCATTTTTTAAGTGAACATATATATTTATATAACTCCATTCTAAATACTTTGTAGAAATACAGTGGTCTCACTGGACTTGTTTCAAGAGTAATCACAACTATATTTATATCTATATATATATACAGTTGTATAGTTGTGATTACTCTTGAAACAAGTCCGGTGGGACCACTATATTTCTACATAGTTTTTTGATTGGAGTTTGTTTGTGATATATTTGTTTGCCTTCTTTTTATGCCTGGGCTATTAGTTCGAATCTCAAAAGTACACTAAGGGGGTCATTCTGAGCTTGACGGGCGGCGGGAGCCGCCCGCCAAGCGGGAACCGCCAGAATACTGCTGCGCGGTCAAAAGACCACCGCGGTTATTCTGAGTTTCCCGCTGGGCTGGCGGGCGACCGCCAGAAGGCCGCCCGCCAGCCCAGCGGGAAACCCCCTTCCATGAGGATGCCGGCTCCGAATGGAGCCGGCGGAGTGGAAGGGGTGCGACGGGTGCAGTTGCACCTGTCGCTATTTTCAGTGTCTGCTTGGCAGACACTGAAAATCTTGGTGGGGCCCTGTTAGGGGGCCCCTGCAGTGCCCATGCCCGTGGCATGGGCACTGCAGGGGACCCAGGGGCCCCGCGACACCCGTTACCGCCAGCCAGGTTCTGGCGGTCAAGACCGTCAGAGCCAGGCTGGCGGTAAGGGGGTCAGAATCCCCATGGCGGCGCTGCCTGCAGTGCCGCCATGGAGGATTCCCCTGGGCAGCGGGAAACCGGAGGGACACCGCCGGTTTTCCGTTTCTGACCGCAGCTGTACCGCCGCGGTCAGAATGCCCATGGGAGCACCGCCAGCCTGTTGGCGGAGCTCCCGCGGTCGTTGGCCCTGGCGGTCCATGACCGCCAGGGTCAGAATGACCCCCTAAGTCATTTAACATAAGGGCAGAGATTTAAGCGAGCCTAGCGCCAGATATAGCCACCTTTTCATACTTTGTTTTGTACGCTAACATGGCGATATTATGGAAAAAACGCTGCACCATATTTACTAAGTGGTGCAATGCATGCATTGCGCCACTTTGTAACCCCTTGCACCACATCATGCCTGTGCCAGGCATAATATCAGTAAGGAGGGGGCGTTCCCCATTATCTAAAAGGTTTCTTTCAGCCATTTCTGATGGCATTTTTAACGCCTGTGGCACACCATTGTTTTGAATGGGCCTCAATGTGCTTTGCATGATTAGCATCAAATGTTTTGGTCCTAACTCTGCTAAGTGCCAAACTAGCATAAAAAATGTGTGACACTAGTTTCCTAACTACCGCCATGGTGCGCCGTATAATAAATATGGTGCACACATGGTGGTGGTAGGGGGTCAATAAGGGGTGCAAAAAAAGTACAGCTGCATTGGATGCAGTACCACATTTCTTAAATCAGGCACTAAAATCTTTATATCCTATTTGCATTTCATACACTACGCTGGTACCACAGCCAAACTTCAGCAGAAACTCCAGCGAATCCAGAATGCAGCCCCACGTCTCATCCTCAACCTCCCACGCCACAAACACATCTCCGCCCACCTCAGATCCCTTCACTGGCTGCCCATCAGCAAAACGATCATCTTCAAAGTCCTCATCCACACACACAAATCCCTCCACAACACTGGACCAGACTACCTCAACGAACGAGTGAACATCCATGCACCCAATCGACTCCTCCACTCTGCTGATCTCACCACAGTCACCCGCATCCAACCCACCACCTACTGAGGCAGCTCCTTCTCCTACCTCGCCTCCAAGTCCTGGAACTCCCTCCCCACCAACCTACGCAGGACCCAGGACCTCCTGACATTCAGAAAGCACCTCAAGACATGGCTTTTTGAGCAGTAAACGGCCCCCGCATCCCCCCCAGCACCTTGAGACCCTACTGGGTGAGTAGCACACTTAATACATTTTTTGATTGATTGATTGATTGATACAGATTGCAATTGAATTGTTTTTAGGCCTGAACTTAGTTGCCTTACCAGACTATTACTTTCCAAATAAAACATATATAATATACATTCATGGTGCAGTCTTTGGTAAGGAAACTTCAGCCATTGGTCTTCTGGATTGTCATTCACACTTTGCCGCTGCCCTCCATAGCATACAAACTAGGGCACTGGGTCAGTCCACTTTAACTACTGGCTGTCTTCATTTTGAGTGAATGCACACATATTCTGCGCATTCTTCACATTGGCTGAAAATTGTTTCCTTCTCTTCATTAACAAAGCTCTGAAAAAGTCTGTTTTTTTTTTATTTCAATTTTACCTATTATTTTTTTAAAAATTTGACTTTACTTGCATTTTGGGTATCCTCTCAGATGGTGATTTATAGCGTGACTGTGTTGTAAAGTTGTGGCTGTAAACTGTTTAAAGCATTGTGACATTGTAGCTGCCTGCAATTTGAGTCCTGAGTTGGGTGATGATTTCCTCTGGCCACTTACATAAAACATCAGAAAGGAATATTTCTTTAAAAAAAAATCATTAGTTAAAACAACCACTTTTAAAAATAAACGTTCTAGTGAGGCCCCAAAATGCAGGACTTCTCTGTAGGTAGCAGTGCGTTCATAAAAGAATAGACTAATTTCACTAACACTTTAACCCCTCGGGTGCCCTGTACGTAACAGTTATGTCCTGGTCAGCACTGCTCAGGTGCCCAGGATGTAACCCTTACGTCGATATAGGGAGTGGCCCCTTGGGCATGGGCTGCTCCCCAGGGGGGCAATTTATTTTTAGGCCTTTTCTGCCTCCACCGGGGGCTGATCGGCCTGTTATAATTAGGACAATCTGCCCCCAGGGAGGCAGAAACCACCAGATACCAGGGATTTTCATTTGCTATTTATATGAATCCATAAGGGGAGTGGCCCCTTTGGCAAGGGCCGCTCCCCAGGGGGGCAAAATATTTTTTGGCTTTTTCTGCCTCCCCCGGGGGCAGATCGGCCTGTTATAATTAGGCCTATCTGCCCGGGGGGGGGCAGAAATCCCTAGGTGCCAGGGATTTTTTTTTTTATGTTTACTTTTTTTTTTTACATATGGGGAGCAAATTGTCTTTAGGCCATTTCTGCTCCCCTTCGAGACAAATCGACCTATTTTTATATGGAAGATCTTTTCAAATAAGAGTGTGGAGGTATGGCCATAACCCCACCCCAAATAAGTAGGCAGATGGAGATAATTACCCACAATCCACACCCGGGTGGGGGGGGAAGTCTACTAGATTCCAGGGAATTAAGAAACAAAACTTGTGGGGTGGTGGCTACCAACCAATATGGGCCTGGTTATGCCCCCACCCCAACTGAAGGAAGGTAACAATCTTTTAGCTCTCCCCCCCACACACTAAAACATCTTATCCCACGGCAAGCAAGAGGACATTTGTTTATTTGGAGTTTTGGTTTTACATTTGGGCAGTGAGAGCTTGGCTAACTCTCAAAATTGACCCACTTGGAATGGTGAGGGCTGCAATTTTTTGGATTTTGGGAAGCTGCTATGTAGAAAAATCCAAAAGAACTACACACATCTAAAAAGTAAACATCTGGGTGATTCCAGGGTGGCGTGCTTCACATGCACCATGCACCATTTTCTTACCCAGAATGCCCTGCACACCTCCAACTTTGCTGGAAATCACACATTTTTCCCACATTTTTGTGATGGAACTTCCGGAATCTGCAGGCATCCACAACATCCCTACCACCCAGCAGTGTCTCATCTATACCGATAAAAATTCTACTGCACTTGTCAGCCTAAAAATGTTTTTTCAAACTGCCGTTTTGGACCTGCTTTGGTTCCCCCTCAATTTCGACATGTTTTTGGCTCTTCCATGTCACAGGAACTTGGCGCACCTACACAAGTGAGGTATCATTTTTACCGGGAGTCTGAGGGGCATGTTGGGTGGTTGGAAATTTGTCTTGGTGCTGTGATCTCACACAGAAATGTGGGGAAAATTTGATTTTTTTAGCTAAATTTGCTGTTTGCTGAGGATTCTGGGTAAGAAAACATTAGGGGTGCCACAAAAGTCACACCTCCCTGAATTCCCTCGGGTGTCTAGTTTCAGAAATGTTTGGGTTTGGTAGGTTCCCCTACATGGTTGTTGAGCCCAGGACCAAAAACTCAGGTCCCCACCCTCGCAAAAACAGGCAGTTTAGTATTTGATCGTTTTGATGTGTCCACATAGTGATTTGAGGCATTTCCTGTTGCGGGCACTAGGCGTACCCACACAAGTGAAGTACCATTTTTATCAGGAGACTTTGGGGAATGCTGGGTAGAAGGACATTAGTGACTCCTCTCAGATTCCAGAACTTTCTGCAAAGGATTCTGGGTAACAGAACCTGGTGAAAGCCTCACAAGTCACCCCATCCTGGATTCCCCTAGGTGTCTAGTTTTCAAAACTGTGTGGGTTTGGTTGGTTTCCCTAGGTGCCGACTGAGCTACAGGCCAAAATCCACAGCTTGGCACTTTGCAAAAAACAGATCTGTTTTCTTTGGGGAAATGTGATGTGTCCATGTTGTGTTTTGGGGCATTTCCTGTAGTGAGCACTAGGCCTACCCACACAAGTGAGGTACCATTTTTATCGGGAGACTTGGGGGAATGCTGGGTGGAAGGAAATTTGTGGCTCCTCTCAGATTACAGAACTTTCTATCATCAAAATGTGAGGAAAATTGTTTTTTGGCTAAAGTTCGAGGTTTCCAAAGGATTCTGGGTAACAGAACCTGGTGAGAGCCCCACAAGTCACCCCATCCTGGATTCCCCTAGCTGTCTAGGTTTTAAAAATACATAGGTTTGGTAGGTTTTCCTAGGTGCTGGCTGGCCCAGAGGCCCATGTTGCTTTTCCTGTCGTGGGCATAAGGCCTAACCATGTAACTGAGGTACCATTTTTATCGGGATACTTGGGGGAACACAGAATAGCAGAACAAGTGCTAGTGCCCCTTGTGTTTCTCTACGTTTTTTCCTTTCAAATGTAAGACAGTGTGTAAAAAAGACGTCTATTTGAGAAATGCCCTGTAATTCACATGCTAGTATGGGGACCCCAGAATTCAGAGATTTGCAAATAACCACTGCTTTTCAACTCCCTATCTTGTGCCTAATTTGGGAATACAAAGGTTTTCTTGATACCTATTTTCACTCTTTATATTTCACCAAATGAATTACTGTATACCCAGTATAGAATGAAAACCCATTGCAAGGTGCAGCTCATTTATTGGCCCTGGGTACCTGAGGGTTCTTGATGAACCTACAAGCCCTATATATCCCCACAGCGATAAAAGTCCAGCAGACGTAACGGTATATTACTTTAAAAAATCTGACATCACAGGAAAGAGTTACAAAGTAAAACGTGGCGCAACATTTCTGTTTTTTTCACCTCAATTTCGATATTTATTTTTATTTCAGCTGTTATTTTCTGTAGGAAAACCTTGTAGGATCTACACAAATTACTCCTTGCTGAATTTATAATGTTGTCTACTTTTCAGAAATGTTTAGTTTTCTGGGATCCAGAATTGTATTCACACCCATTTCTGTCACTAACTGGAAGAAGGATGAAAGCACAAAAAATTGTAAAAATGGGGTAAGTCCCAGTAAAATGCCAAAATTGTTTTGAAAAATTGGGTTTTCTGATTCAAGTCTGCCTGTTCCTGAAAGCTGGGAAGATGGGGATTTTAGTGTTGCAAACCCTTTGTTGATCCCATTTCCACGGGAAAAAATTACAAGCCGCCTTCTGCAGCCCTTTTTCCAATTATTTTAAGTTATGAGGGCTCAAGCGCGAACTGCCCCAAATAGCCAAAAAAAGTCCTGGCACCTGAGGGGGGTAAAGGCCTGGCAGGGAAGGGGTTAATATGTATGTTTGACTGGTGTAAATACTTTCAAAAAATTTTAGTGCATGATTTAAAGACGGGCTTTTAGGCCCATATTTATACTTTTGTGTGCCGCATTTGCGTAATTTTTTTGACGCAAAAGCAGCGCAAGCTTACAAAATACAATTATATTTTGTAAGTTTGCTCCACTTTTGCATAAAAAAATGACATAAATGTGGCCCAAAAAAGTATAAATATGTCCCTTGGTATATAAGTGTGAAAGCGCAAAAAGTCCACTTCCTTTGGTGGTCTGTTGTGCACTACCATTCTCCTGGCCAAAGACTACAGATTGAAAGAAGCAGTGACATTCATTCCCAATAGACCACCACACTAAAATCAAGGGAATAATGTCGTATGGCTGGTTACCGGTAGGAATAAGCAGTCCATCACTATGCAGTCTTAGAGGATCACACCGTATACTCATAACAGGGAGCTGGCATTTGCTCTTGTCAAAACATAAATAGTAAATGAAGCTGAAAACCGCCGTCCTGACTGAAGATCGGGAAATGTTGACTTGGAATGAAAAACGGACAAAATCCTCCATCTATTCTGAAAAGTCTATTTCACGCCTTTGGACACCAGCGAAAAGTCAATTTTGGCTATAATATCGTTTAAGATGTTTTAATATTGGTAATGCAGATAAAGCGTATTAAACATTCAATACAAAATTACATCAATTGGATATCATTTTATATTTTTTAAGTATATAGTTAAGAATCATCGAAAACGTGTGCATTCTTTTGGAAATAATGTTAAAAAGATCCAAGCATTCACATCACATTGTGCCAGTGTACAGACCGAAATAGATAGTTAATGAAATAGATTCCTTTACCCTAAGGTTTCGAAGCGCAAAAACATCAGAAGACATTTTAATAGTTGGCATGGGCTAATTAAGCTGGATTAACCAAAGTAATTTTGCATTATTTTGACACAAATTTACCAAAAATTACATAATTATACCCTTTTGATAACTATGAGAAATTTGCCATTACAGTCCTACAGCAGGAGCACAGGAACAAAAAACTTAACAAGCACCAGTGGCTACTTGCTGCTGCTATTTATGTTCAGTTGTATTTGACTCTATTTTCCTAGTGCAAAATGCATTTGTGGGTTAATTTTGGATGTGAGGGTCCCTTTTGTGTTGAGAAAATAGTGCTGAATGCTCGATTATGCTTCTCTGGTAAATCTGCATAATCTTGCATAGTTTTGGTGTAATTTTGTGTAACAATTCAACAGGAAATCGTGCAAGTTATGCCCACTCCTAGTTAATGGACATTTGAATCAGCAGAGCATCAGCAATCCACTGAAGACTGAAGACCTCATTTAAAAAGTGGAATTTCTCCAACTGCAACATCCTTATTCTTTTATACTAGCTGATTCGCCCAGTGTATGTTTAGTTGTAAAACGTGAATGCCGTCCGTGCACATTAGACAATTCGTGGCCTTTAATCCGACCCACACCGACCTCTAAAGCAGGACACCGGATTGGTTAAACTACAGGGTAGAGAAACCACAGTCTTGATATGTGCCCTGACTATCATCCCACTGCTTTCTTTAAGAGATTAACAGGTATTTCTTGAGCAAATCCTATTGCTCATGCAAATCAGCGGACCAAAACAAAAATACATCACGAATAAAGAACTTAAACAATAATTTGGAAAGGACATAGGTCTGTTTTTGGCTGCTGAGCTTTAAGCTTTGCCAATGTTCAGAAAGTAAAGTAAATCCTGATGAAAATGTTTTGCTAAAGAGGATACCAACAAAATGTTCTACCGATTTTGGTAGAAAGGGGGAAAAAATCTTAAAGGAAGTATCTCCACACTAATGAAAGCACTACTAAAGTCTAATCAAAAACCCCCAGTTTCATCGCTACAACAATGAAGCAAGCAAGAAAGTAAGATAAGATGCATCTTTCACAAACATTGGCACACACGTCATACAGACGAAATTCTCCAAGAACATTCAGACAGTCACCCAAAAATAACATTCAGAAACAGTAAATAATTGAAGGACACTTTGCAAAAATATGTTTTTGAAAATTATTGATAAACCCAGCAGTACACAATTTCAAGTTTTTATAAATGTAAAGCGTGCAATCTAGCATGAATGTTAAAAAGCATACACATCCAACTACGAATGTTTTATCCCCCAAAATCTTCCATGTAATTCCGATTTCTGAGTACTTGCATTGGTGGGCATTTATAATAATCTTTACATCGGGAACACAATTTATAAAGCAAATGAAATGAGTTCTAGATATTCAGTAGTGAGGCATTTTATGAAATGTCATTCTCCTGCTTGCAGCCAATTATAGTTTGTTGAATTTGACAAAATGCCACTTAGTATTAGAGGTGGAAACAGGATTTTGGAAATGTGGAGGCTAAAATCACAGTAAATTAAATATTTCAATACTTTAGTCCTAGTTGGATGGAACTTGGATGAGGAGTTAGCAGTTCATTTAGAGTAACTCCTAGCCTGATAGAATTCATAATTATTAGTATTAAATTACCATGAATGTATACTTTAATTTGTTTTTCTCTTGCAGTAGGGGAGTGATAGCCACTTCATTTTAATTGATTTTATGTTAGATGTTTTTTACACAGGTGCACCATGAATGATTTCTGGAGAATGGAGGTGATCCTTAGGCTAAGATTTTACAGGGAATCAATTATCTGTGTGAATGATCATCCATAGGGGCATTTATATCAATGTTAATGTCATTTGTTAAATCAGAACTATTCATGAAAGTGTTACTTATATTGCTAGCAAGTCACTCCTGATAGGCTTGGTTATTGAGGCATCAATTATCTGTATGAACAACAATACGGATTCAATGCTCAGGAATAGTCTCATAATAAATGCAAGGCTTAGTTTGGAATTCATAATTTATTATTGACAATTTTACCAGAAATGAATTGCATAATGCAGCACCAGTGCCATGCTTACTCAAGCTCACTAAGGTGTAAAACACCATGCATTTGTGAAATGAATAGACATTTTGATTACAGGTTATCTGTATTGGGCATGGTCTGTAACAGTTTTAAACCAGGTATAAATGTTTATTACTGAAATTTGGACATGACAAACTCTTTATTGTGAATTCCAACAACATGTGACTTGCACTTGAATAACTGCCCTACATCATTTAAAGATGGCGCTCATTTTGTTGCAACGTTTGTGTATTAGAAAATATCAGTGCCCTTTGTTTATTTCTTACAATGGTTTGTCACTTTTTTAAATTTAAAAATGAATATATATTTATAAAAAAACAGAAGTTTCTGGCTAACTTCAGGCATAAAAAGAGACTAATGTAAAAGGTGAAATGTCACCTAAATGAGGACAATCAGAGGGCATCATAACAAAAACAACTTGCATTAGCAGAGTCAATTGGTATATACAAAAGTGCTGTTTCATTATATGGCCTGTTTGAATGTGTGATTCTGGGGATGACTTAATGGCCGGATATAATAATGGAAGAACTAGTGAATGCATGAAGTGTGAATGTTTGGGAGCATGGATGGATTAATAAGCGACTGAAGGTGGTCCCCTCCTAAAGCAGGTATTATGCTCTTGATCTCCCTTCATCAAACTTGTCCATTAATGGTCAGCCAGCAGCCAAATGTTGGAGAAATGTTGGAGAGGACGCTTACTTTAACATGTAAAGTATGATGAAAGATTGCAGCTAGCACTGTGAGGCAGGTCAGAGGGCCGGCTCTCTCAACTTGGTACCAGATGTCATGGTGTAGGGATTTGTCTACATGTCCACTTGCTACCATAAGCTGTCCCTACTCCTGTCAAGTTTCCTGTTGCATGATTACCTTGGTGGAGTTCATCATGGGGTAACTGAATGTGCCTACATTCAGTCTTTGTCATTTTGGTATGTATTTCAAGGTTAATATTGTCACTGTTTTTATAAATTGGAGTGGGATTATTATTGTGCTGTGTTCTCTAATTTTTAACTGTGTTGGTACTGATAAATGCAGACACATTTCTCTTAAGTTAAACTCACCTTCTCTGTGCTACTGCCACCAAGGTTGAGCTAGCTCACATTTAAATTAGTGAATTCTGACTGGACCCAGTAAGAAATAATGCCACTATTACTAGCAGAGAGCTACCATCCACTATAGCTAATAATCCACTTTCTCACATTGGTGTTCAGCGGTCAGATCCAGAATTTGTGCTTATGAGTATCACTCAGCATTGAAGTCAGAGAATTTAAAATCCCTACATTAATTGAATTAAACTTAATTTGTATTTATACTTGGGTTTAAATCATTTATTTGGTCATTTTGATGCTACAAAATTATTTGTATTCCAATTTTTGCACATCTTGCAAATCTAAAGGGAACAAGGTGTTGTATTTCTGGTGAGTCTGTTTACTCCTAAAGTGGTCCAGCAGAAAGCTCTGTACAATGACAGGGACTTGTAATTAGGCCACAATGTCAAGATAGAAAATAATTTTCAAAAAGGCCGTCAAGTACTAGAAAGAAGCTTGCTTGGCTGAGATCACCTCTGACGCAGAGAAAACTCCAGAAAGAGGAAAGAGACCACTCCAAAGAGTGGTGAAGAAGAGAACAATCTGCCCCAAAAACACTGGGTTGAGAGTACAGTCCCGGGCTGTAAGTGAGAGGTGCTCAGCCAGTACTGATAGTTCTGAAACTTGCCCTCTGATAAATGGAGTTAGGGGCACAGATGCTCTCACAGCCCTAGAGGAGAAGAAGTTAACGGTAGAAAATAAACTGAATTTGGATGAAAAGAAGGCCAGACTCAATGCAAGGCCCAGAAGAAAAGGTGCAGTGAGAGTGTGGAGGTATTTGCATGGGAGTCACACAATCCTCACCAGGCCAAATAAATTGTTCCCAGCTATGTAGTAGTGGAGGATTTACACAAATTGTGTGTCTCCTTTGAAAGATCATTAAAGATGAGGAAGGTGTTATTGTGGGAGATGGTTCCAGTAGCTGGATTGATAGGGTCCTGACTTTACAGGATGGGGATAGCACTGTCCTACCAGCATATGAAGGATGCCCTAGAAGAAAAGTTTAGTCTGATCTCAAAAGAGTATGGAAAGAAGTTCAAGGACACCCAAATGATTCACAGTAGTCCTGGGTAGATTTTGTTGATGTCTCAGTGCAATGGAGTGTAATGGGTTGTAAAGTTTAATTGTCAAAGAACACACTTTGAATATTTTTTCTTTAGAGAAGAACTAGTAGATTCTAACCTGTCTAGTCTTAGGGTAAGATAGTTGAGGAATGGATGCTCACGCATGTGAGCATGAAGTCCTATGTAAGGAGCTCTATGAAAGAAGGGTTGGCTTGCCTGAGAGGAAAGGGGGCAGCAACAAGAGGAAAAAGATGGAGTAGGGGGAGCCTGCTGACCCATCAAAGTCCAAGGGATGACTGTGCACCACCACCCCTTATCACCCCCAAACCAATGATCTAGTTGAAAGCTTGAACAAGAGCGTTAAAATCATGGGTTTTTCTGGTAAACTCAGGAGGAAGCTGAATGTCCTATTGCCATGCCTCCTGTTTGCGAACAGGGATGTACCACAGAAGGGAATGCATTTCAGCCCCTTTGAGCTTCTGTACGGGCACCCTGTGAGAAGTTCCTGGTCCAAGAAGGGTAAGAGAAACTTCTCAAAGAACACACACAGGATATAGCAGCCTATATACTGAGCCTGCTTTCCAGCTTGGCAGAGTACAAGAAGCAGACAAACAAGAATATTGGGACCACCCAGAAATGTGTTAAGCACTAGTATGAACAGAAGGTTGCCTTAGTTGAGCAACAGCCAGGCCAGAAAGTGTGAGTTGGAGTGTTTGACTCCCATGACCCTCAAGGACAACTTGGCTAGGCTGTACATTGTTGCTGGAGAAGAAAGGAGAAGTCGCCTACCTGGTAGACCTAGATATCCCCAGAAACCCTCACAGGGTGAACCATCTAAAACAGTCGAACCCCTCTTGACAGGGCTGACATGACCATGCTTGTAGTGACTGATAAGGTAGAGGAAGCGGAAAGGAAATTTACCCCACACCTCTTGTCACCAAAGCCAAGGATGGTTCATTGGAAGGAGTGGTGCTCTCACCTGCACTGAAAGGACAACAGGAGGAGGACTGTCACCAGTTGATACAGACACTGGTGACAGTTTACCTGTCAATAGCTAGCTCTACCAGTTATCAGACTAGGTAATGGCCAGCATCAAAGCCAGATTTGCTAAGATGTCAAAGGTGGCGCTGATTGTGCCCTCCAGTAGTCCCTGGGCCAGCTTAGTGGTGCTGGTGCTCAAGACCAACCCAAAAGGTGAGAAGCCAGAGTTCAGTTTCTGTGTGGATTATAGGGGACTCAATGCAGTCACTGAGACTGACGCACACCGCACCCCCAAGAGCTGATGGGTTTATAGACAGATTAAGGGCTGCCAAGTACTTGAGCATATTCCATCTCACTTCTGTGGACAAGCATATTGTCCTAACTGAGGGAGCTCAGGAAAGGTCTGCATTCCCCACCCCAGAGGGCCACTTCCAGTTTGGAGTGTTACCAACTGGCCAAAAGAATGCCCCTATCACCTTCTAGAGTTTGGTACACAGGATGCTGTTTGGGTTGGAGGCCTTCAGTGTGCCTTATCTAGATGTAATAGCTGACTTTAGCTCCAACTGCCTGGACAACCTGACCCGCCTCAAGGAAGTTCTTCAGACCTTACAGCAGGCAAACCTGGCTGTCAAGGCAAGCAAATGCCATATAGGGCAGGGAACTGTTATTTACCTTGGCCACCTTGTACATGGGGGCATTTAAAAACTCTATAGGCCAAGATCCAAACCATCATGGTGTGGGAGCCTCCCAAAACCTTAACCCATGTCAGGGACTCCCTAGGTCTGACAGCGTATAAGAGGAGATTCAATAAAGGGTTTGCAAAATTTTAGCTTTCCTCACAGAACTCAACAGGAGAAGCAGCCGAAGATGATTCTATGGGCTGAGGAGTGTCAGAAGGCTTTTGACACCCCGGACATGGCAATGTGCTCAGCACATGTACTCAAAGTGCCTGACTTCAGTAGAGAGCTTATTGTCCAGACAGATACTTCTGAACATGTGATTTGAGTAGTGTTGTCACATTTAAATGATGAGGGTTAGGATCAAACCTTTGCCTTTATTAGCAGCCTGGTCTTCTCCAGAGAGCGGCATTGAAGTGTCATTCAAAGGGAGCCAGTGCTATGGTTTGGTCCCCGAGGAATCTGAATCCCTACCTCTTTAGGGTTCACTTAAATGTTCAAACTGACCACAGGCCTCTCAGATGGGTAATGCAGATGAGGAGAGAAAACCAAAAACGGTTTGTGGTGGTCCACCTCCTTATAGGGAATCAACTTCACAGTGGAACACAGACCTGAGACTCACCATGCCAAAGCAGGATTGTACTCCAGGTTCTTCAATTTAAAGGAAGAGAACTACCAATGGAATGGTTAAGTTGATCTTCACCTTTCACCAGGGGATTAAGAATCGTAGAAATGCAGGGATCGTAATAGAGCAGACAGGATACCCATCATGTTTGTAACAGAGTAACTCATCTGCAAAACTCTAAATCAGGCCCACGGTCCTTTAACTTTTCCCACTTCATTTTGAATTACTGAGTTCATGAGACAGAAGCATAAGTATACCATTTCAATCAATTAAACCCATTAAAGGTACTTTTTATATCTTATACTGCATATATGTTACCTAGATGAGTAACTAGATCTTTTTGGGAGTCAATGTAAGAGATTTAAAAGGTAATAAAATAGTTGATTCATTACGATTGAAGTGTGGAAAAAATCTCAGATTCACGTGGTAGCTGAGGTTGCACTGATCTGACCATTTGCATTGAATAGCCACAAAAGAATACCAAAGACTCTGGATTGAATCTAAGGCTGTTGTTGATAGCAAGATTGTTGACAATGATGGGAAGCAAACCATAATCTTCAAGTTTTCCAAGAAATCTCATGGTTGTGCATACGAGCCATAACATCTCCAAAATGTTATAAAATGGTCAGAATTGAAAAGCAATTGTTGCTTTATTATGACCATCAGAAATCTATTGTATTGTTAGTTATGAGGGTTTGGTAGTTCTTAGTAGTGATTTAATATGACAGAACTCCAGATTTAACAAGCTCCTCTTACACCCAGTTCTTTGATCTCATATGGAATGTTGTTGTCCCTTCTTTTACCTAATATGTACGTTTATTCCCTGGTAGCAATTATTCTCTGATCTGGGACCAGATTTGCCGACTGCGCCGAACACCCAGGTTAATATTTCGGCTTCAAGGGTCTCACAATAATAATTAAAATGACTCCCTGTGGTGATAAAGCAGGATACACTGTCATTGCATGCTATGAAATTCTGTTACTCATTTATCTTCCATAGTTTCTACAGGCAAAAACATTCTTCACCAGTGAATTATTTCAAGCAGATGCCTATAGGACTCCAAAGGCTTAGATCAGGCGTGCAAGGCTTGGATCAGGCTTACAAGCAGTCACACAGAAGAAGCTTTGCATTGATGAAAACAAATTCAGAATTGCAATGATACAGAAGTATCTGAAGAGTATATATTTCACTAGATCAGGTTAAAAGCTCACTTGTCTGGAGAGATGTTGAAGTCCCATACTGGATATTAAAACCATTACCAACCATTACCAACAACAAAGAGGCTTTGCATGGCTTCATAGAAATGGTTGCAAGCAATGTGCTACCTTGCCTCATAAAAAGTGAGGCAATGGTGGCCCAAGGGGGTCATACATGTGTCCTTAGGTATCTTTGCTGTTTTCTCCTAGTCCTTCTGATTCCGTTTGTCCTTTTGGAATCTTTAGCCACCAGGTAACAGACACAGCACTGAGGCCAAAAGTAACAGCAAAGAAAGCAAGGTTAAAACATTAATCAAGGTGCTCAACTGGTCTTCCCTACTCTGATAGCAAGTGAGAACACTTTGTCTGCTTATAGATCTCAAATCATCTACTTCTTTTTACACGCTTTGTAGAAAAATGCCCTTTTTTGCGGGTTACTTTTTGCTAATTTTTCTGCTAGTTTTGGCACTCTACATATTGGGTCTCGCCTGTCCAGTGCGCAGTACATGCTCTAACTCCACAAATATGTTGAACTGTTGTACACCTAATGGGCTAATCTTACTTTGATGTGAATCTCTAATATTTGGTAGAAGGTGTACCCATGCCCTGTCAGTTAAAAGCCACTATGGACTGCAGCACACATTGTGCCACCACTAAAGTGGCCAGGTAAAACATGAAAGCATGGTTTCCACCAGTAACTTGGCTGTGTAGGTTTAAACTGCAAATTGGACCTATAAAAATACCCCCTTTTGACTGGCCAAAATATTCCTTTTAAACATTAATGAGCTATTCCTTATTAAGCTTTAAGTGCCCAGAAGAGCGGTGTTTTGTATTTAAAAGGAGGACATGTAAACGTTTTGTGTTAAACAGGTCCTTGCAGTAACAAGGCTCTAAAAGCTATTTTCACTGTAGCAGGTTTAGCTGTTCAATAAGAAACAATTGGATACGTTAATAAAGTTATCTTCACCATGGAGCCAGCTAAAAAGTTAATTCTTGGACTTTTTAAATTATTCATTACAAACCAAATTCTTTGGTAAAGTTGGATTTATAACAGATATTTTTAAAATGTTACTTTTAAAAATTCACCTTTTACCTGCATAAAGCCCAGAGAAGCACATTTGCATGAGCTTCCAGCTATCACCCAGGAGCTGAATATCTCCTTGATAAGGTGTGAGCTGACTCCCAGAGCTGAGACAAAGTCCTTGGGTCTGGGTGAGAGGTTGACTTTCCCTTGAACCAATGGCCTGGGGATGTGCCCAGCCCTTTGCAAATATTCAAAGGATGCCTACCTGTTACTAGCAGTTGTAGGCCACACCTGGGCATGCCTCCCTTTTGTTTTCCTAGTCAGACTGGCTCCAAACCCAGTGAGAAGCGCTGCTGCGGCCAATCTGATTTACAGTGACTAAAGTGAGAGTGTGCCCATTTTCATCACACACCTCTGAGTGGGCAGAGGAAGGTCTACTCTGGATAGGGGAATACACATTCTTCCATGTTGGTTAATGATAGAGAAGCGCATTGTTGGATGGGTTTCTCCCAGGTGAACAGGAACAGTTGCAAAAGTAGGTAGGGTTACCCTCTGGGAACCTTTGGTTAGGGAGGGGCCAGGAGTCACCTTCATCTACAGACAAGTGCCACACATAAATGTGGTCTACCTGCGTCCCCCCTTCATAACAACATTGGGTATGTGGAAGACAGAACAAGGTCTGCACATGCTGTTGATTCCTGTGAAGAGAGATGAAAGGCTGGACCTGCTCTCAATTGTATGCAAGTAAGTAAGTGGTCTCCGAGGCTGGGTCCTCATTTTGCCCTTGGTACAAGTGGGGGCAGATCCAGCCTGTAGCTTAAAAGGTTGAGCCCTGTGAAGATACATTCATACAACAAGCTGCTAGAATCCCGTTTCCTGACCTGACCTGTTCAAGTGGACCTGCTTCTAGCCCTGCTGGTGGCTTCTGTTGGAGTGAGTTAAAACCTCCATGTGCTGTTGCTGAGGTCCTGGAACCCTTTTATGTTGTGAAAGTGTAATCCTCCTGCCTGACCCAAAAACCTTGGACACATATAAAACAGGGAACAACCAGGGATGTGGCTACCAGTGGTGCTCAACTACAACAGCCCCTTAAGCCCTGAGATGGCACGTACTGTAACCATGCTAGAGTTCTGAAAGAAGTGAACAAGCATTAAAGATGACTTTAAATTTTGTCACATTTGTTGTGTGATGAAAGACAGATGTCAAATGTTGGTTTAGTCTTCTGACAAACTGCTGCTTATTCTTGCTACATAGAGACTGGTGATTACTTTTCCTACACTTACTTAAAAGGGTGAGTATTCTGTAAAGTGAACTGTGGAAAAATCGTGTTGGTGTAAAGGGGAAGGCTGCAGAATGTCACTAAAACATGGCAAAATGTAAATACCTATAAACAAACTGTGCAAATATAACAAAACAAATTGAAAAGCAGAAATTAGGCATTGTTTCTAATTCAAAAGTGTTGTGGAAACAAAGAATTTAATAGTGGCAATACAAATCAAGACACTTTAGTTAGTGATGCAACTGAAACTCATTTTCTTCACATTATAGTTTGTGTACTGTGAGAAATATGATTGTTGGCTGATTGGGGTGTGAGTCCTGATCAAGCAACAACCACAATACTTGTCAGGGTGAAGCACAATCTAACCCTAAATTGACCTATGCTCAACCTTTTTGTAGCTTGGCACAGAGCAGTCAGGCTTAACTTAGAGGCAGTGTGTAAAGAATCATTGCAACTCTTCAAAAAATAAATTGAAAGCAGTACACAAAAATGGCATCACACCAAGTGACAAAAAAATAACCTTTTAAAATAAATGAAACAAGACCAATATGACAAAAATCCAGTTAGCTGAAGAGGAGATATTCCATTTTGAGGATTTTAGTCAAAATAGCCCCCAAAAAGCATAAAGCAAAAAATGTAGATATCTGCTAGTGCTGGACCATGACACAGGCATATGTTCAGGCAGACTGTGATGGAGTATGGGCCAGCTACAGGGACCCAGTCAGGCCTGCTGAACACAGAACTGTAAATCCTGGTTTGTGGTGCATTACAAGGAATCACAAAGATGTTCTATGCAGCTGAACATCAGTTCTGAGGTACGGTGAGGCTGCGATGTGAGGACTTGCATCATCCCTGAGGGTCCTTTCAAAATGGCTTGCGATGTGAAGTCTGGTGGTGAAGATGCGGTATAGTCAGGGCAATGCTTTGGTTCTGAGGAGTTGTGAGGCTGTGATGCAGAGTACAGTGTTATTGTTGAGACTGCCATTGATGAAGGATTCAAGTGCCTACGCCGTGGAGGTACCAAAGGCATTGTGGGTTACGTCTTTCATCCTGGTCATTGAGATGGGTCCAATCAATGCAGCTGTGGAGATGTGTTGGTTCTGCTTGGGTCGCATCATGGAGCAGATGAGATGTGTTTGTTCATCTGGAGCCACAGAGCCTGGCAGATCACCTCAAGCTCACATCTAAGAGCACAGGGTTGGAGTGGCACCACTGGGCAGGGTATACTCACAGATGGCAGAGTCCAGGTGAAGATGCAGGGTTGTATGCAGGGTTGTTGAAAGTATGTTATGTCCCTCAAATTTCAGATCAGGGGGGCAGCCAACAAGCCCTTGGAGTCACTCTGGGTTCTGGATCAAGAGATGCAGCTCCAGAGGGCAGCAGGCAGCAAGTCAGCACAGCAATGCAGAAGTTCCATCAGAGCAGCAGTTCAGCAGAGTGGCAGTCTTTTCTGCAGCGGCACAGCAGTCCTTCTCTCTGGCAGAGTGTCTACAAGTCCAGATGTATACTGAAGTTGTGGTATCAGAGGTCCACTAAACATACCCAGTTGTGACTTTGAGGTAGGGAGAAGCTTCTAGAGGCATGCCTTTGAAGTGCACAGGGGACCACCTTTCTCACTCTGACTCCAGACTAACTACAGGGTGGAGACAGGGCATAAGTGTTAAAATAACTGGGCCCAGCTCTTTCCTCCCATCCTGCCAGTAGTGGCCCATCCAGGCACACCTAAGCTCCACATTGTGTGGGGCCTTCTAGAAGGACAAACACAAAGCCCAACTGACAGCCATATGCAGTCATGGGACTGGTAGACAGGCTGCAGGCACCAACTGGCTAAGGCAAGAAAATGACAACTTACTAAAAATGGCATTTTCAGAATTGCCATTTAAAATCCAACTTCCCATAAGTTAGGATTTTAAAATTGTGATCCCAGAGACACCAAACATGGAGGAGTCAACTCTTCTGTTAGACTTGGCATCATTAGCATTGTCTCCCCTAAGTATGTTCGTCATTACTTTAATGGCAGCAGCTTTGACAAAACGGTGCTACAAATATACGAACTACATTATGAAACATTTGGCTTTTTCTGTGCACTGCGAATATGGTTATAATCACTGTAAATATGGATATAAACATCACCTGTGGAGTTTTTTCAGTGCTATTTCAGCATGATTATGACACAACTCTGAAATAAGATAGGAAGAACTTGAACAGTGCAATATGGTAAATGTAAGATGTGATGTGCAAGTCACGTGCTATGTGATTTAAAAGCACCTGATCTGTGAGCATTTTCCAACCACCTACCTATGATTAAGACATTTAGTCGAAACACGTCAGGATTTGGGTGGTGCTGCCTTTTTAAATTAAATTAAATCCTGGGAGTCAAATGGAACTGAGCCTCAGCATCGTGTTTTTGTGTTTATTACTGGGATACTCCACCCTTTGCGCTGAGGCCGCCCTGCAGGGTTGTGTGTCCCTGATGGAGAATTTTGACTGTCTTGTATATGTTACTACAGGGGCCCGACTCGCTGACCTTCGTACAAGTGAGGCATTTATCCTGATATTTAGGATTCCACGGAGATGAGAAAGGGTTGGGAGGGAGGCATTTGACCTCTCAAACAGTTTTGGACTTCCTTGTGTTCGTCATTACTTTAATGACAGCAACTTTGACAAAACGGTGCTACAAATATACAAACTACATTACGAAACATGTGGCTTTGTCTCTGCACTGCGAATATGGTTATAAGCACTGTAAATATGGATATAAACATCACCTGTGGAGTTTTTTCAACGCTATTTCAGCATGATTATGACACAACTCTGCAATAAGATAGGAAGAACTTGAAAGGTGCATTATGGTAAATGTATGCTGTGATGTGCAAGTCACGTGCTATGTGATTTAAAAGCACCTGATCTGTGAGCATTTTCCAACCACCTACCTATGATTAAGACATTTAATCGAAACGCGGCAGGATTTGGGTGGTGCTGCTGTTTTAAATTAAATTAAACCCTGGGAGTCAACTGGAACCGAGCCTCAGCATCGCGTTTTTGTGTTTGTTACTGGGATACTCCACCCTTTGCGCTGCGGCCGCCCTGCAGGGTTGTGTGCCCCTGAGGGAGAATTTTGACTGTCTTGTATATGTTACTACAGGGGCCTGACTCGCTGACCTTCGTACAAGTGAGGCATTTATCCTGATATTTATGATTCTACTGAGGTGAGAAAGGGTTGGGAGGGAGACATTTGACCTCTCTTTCAAACAGTTTTGGACTTCCTTGTGTTCTCATTACTTTAATGGCAGCAACTTTGACAAAACGGTGCTACAAATATACAATCTACAGTATGAAACATGTGGCTTTGTCTCTGAACTGTGAATATGGTTATAAGCACTGTAAATATGGAATAAACATCACCTGTGGAGTTTTTTCAGCACAATTTCTGCATGATTATGACACAACTCTGCAAAAAGATAGGAAGAACTTGAACAGTGCATTATTGTCAATGTATGCTGTGATGTGCAATTCACGTGCTATGTGATTTAAAAGCACCTGATCTGTGAGTATTTTCCAACCACCTACCTATAATTAAGACATTTAGTCGAAACGCGTCAGGATTTGGGTGGTGCTGCCGTTTTTTACATTAAATTAAACCCTGGGAGTCAAATGGAACCGGGCCTCAGCATCGTGTTTTTGTGTTTGTTACTGGGATACTCCACCCTTTGCGCTGAGGCCGCCCTGCAGGGTTGTGTGCCCCTGATGGAGAATTTTGACTGTCTTATATGTATGTGTATATATATATATATATATATATATAAAAATATATATATATATATATATACATATATATATATATTTGTATATATATATATATATAAAAATACCCTTGCCATCCCAAAACCTATACTCACCCTAAACCCTAAAAATACCCTTGGCACCCAAACCGTATACCTACCCCAAATCCCAAAAATACCCTTTCTATCCCAGAACCCATATCCATCCTAAAAGTTCCCTGGCTGCCCAAAAACCCTATACCCACCCTAAACCCTAAAAATTCACTTACCACCCAAGAACTGATACCTACCCTAAAAATGTTCTTGCTGCCCAAAACCCATACCCACTCTCTCTCTCTCTCTATATATATTTACATATATATATATATATATATATTTTTTTTTATATATATATATATATATATATATATATATATATATATATATATATATATATATATATATATATATGTATATTACCTAGTGGCAGTTGCCACTAGGTAGTTATAGTTAAGACCTAGGGGTGATCCATCAAGTGGGCCGAGAAAAAAGGGAGGTCCCATAATGTGTTTTTCCCATTCATTTTTCCATAGGACCTTTAGACACGCCAATAGCCCGAATTACTGAATTTGCCACTAAGCTAGATTCTGTTCCACAGATTACGCATTTTGTGGTTTGGTGCAGATCCATTCAGTACTTTTGGGGTAACTTAAGGCCACAAAATATAGATATCCGCTGATCCAACTGCCCCAGTATGATATCTGATTGGCTGGCAACAATTCAACAAGGCAGTTGGTAACCAAAAAGCTAAAAAAAAGAAAAGAGGCAAGGGTAGAGTCACCCTGACCCCTTAGCCCTGGTGCTGGGGTGCGGGCTAAAAAGCATTTTTTTGTAAAAAAAAAAAGCATCTGAAGAATCTGTGGATGGATCCCACGATTTTTCTGAGATTTAAAAAAAAACAAATGTGGTCCCTTGCGCTTTCTATTATTTTTTTGCCCCTGGGTAGGCCAGCTCCCAGGGCTTTGGGGCTTAATGGAGGAGGGGGTGCACAGAATCTCCCTTTGTGGGCTCTAATAAGCACCAGGGACAACCATCTCCCGGGGTGATTTTGTAAAATGGGTGGAGGGCTGCACCCCCCCATGACCCAGGGAATACCACTTCCCTGGGATTAAATGCTTTTTTAAAGTAGGGAAGGCCCCACAGCCTCCTCCACAGCCCTGGGGACCATCGCCTTCCCTGGGCTTTGTTAACATTGACTGCAGCCCCCTTGTTGCCCCGAAGACCACCACCTCCCTGGGACAAGATTCAAACAAGTGAAGGAGGTCTGTTTTAGACCCCTTCTGGCCCCTGGGACCACCACTTCCCCGGGGCTATGTCCATGGTGTAAGGGGGCCACACAACCCCCCTTGAAGAGCCACTTATGGCCCTGGGGACTACCACCCCCCAGGGCTGGCTCCTGATATGTCCCATGGTGCCCACCCCAGAACATAGCTGTTTGCTGTGCCTTGGCTGCACCTTTGAAGCTGTAGCCAAGCTGCAGCAAACAATCCAGTTTCTGATAGCAGGACCTGTTGCAGCAAAGGGACCATGAGGGCGGTCTTGTGGCATCCCATGCAGTCTCAAATGGCCTGTAAAGGGCATGCAGTAAAAAGAAAATATATTAGTCAGGGACCACAGGGGAGGCCTTAAGGCTTCCCCGCAGTTCCAGATAGCCTGTAGAGCAGCGGTTCTCAACCTGTGGTCCGGGTACCCCTAGGGGTCCACGAAGCTTCCTCAGAGGATCCATGACTGCTTTAAAAATTAAATAATATTAACAGAGTAGGTCCCCAGCTCTCAGTACTGAGTCAGTGGGTAGTCCCCGGATTCCAATTAAGATTCAGTGGGGGTCCCCGGACTCCAGTTGTTGTGTAGCCATTTTAGCTATAGTTTGATACACGTTATTTTAGCAAACTAGGTCTGCTGCTGTGCACTTTAACCTAGATATGTCTTATTTTAGTTTTGTTATAGTATTTTAACATTACCCACCTTTGCAATCTTGTATTATTTCCTCTATCTAGCTGTTTTTCGCCTAGGTCTGCACTACATTCTTAAACAATATATTTCTTTCACCTTGTGCTTTTCTCTAGGCTTGTTAGGGTTTGTACACAGCAAAGAGCATGTCCCCTCTCACTGCACTAGTGGGTTCTGTAATAGCTCCCTTTTAAACTTACTATTCAAAGCCTTTCTTGTTATCTCACCATCCCCCCCCCCCAGGCTTCTGTGTATGTTGTTTAATGTGCTGTTTTGTTTACACATTGGGCCTTGCTTTTACCAAGGCTTCTTTAAAACACTCCTCCCTAGGCCATGTGTTAATCCAACTCATTTGCATAATAACTGAAACTCTGCACACCTTTCAAGAACATGTGCAGCATGTGAGGACCACACCCAGCTCTTCAAACCACACCCAGCTCTGCACACCTTCCAAGAACATGTGCAGCATGTGAGGACCACACCCAGCCCTTCAAACCACACCCAGCTCTTCGAACCACACCCAGCCCTGTCTATAAAAGGCATCCCCCGAGCCTCACCCAGTGCTTGTGCTCGTCTACCTCCCGCTTACCTGAGAACAGATCCCTCGGCGCTGGCACTCCTGCTCTTTACAGACTTTCTTTGACTTCAATTGGCGCAGCTGCTGGCTCTTCCTTCTTCCGGTTTCCGGTTCCTCCTTGCCTCAGCCTCTCTCCTACGAGTAACCTGCAAAAGAGAAAGAAGACAAGGTTAGACTGATCAGTATCTCTTGCCAGCAACAAGTAAGTGCAAAACTTTTTATTACCTGAGGGAGCTTTGACGGCAATTTCTGGATTCGTGTATAGACAGTTTGAGGCGAAGTGCCTTCCACGAGCATTGTGATTAAGGCTCTTTGTTGCAGGATTATTTTGCAGGACTTTGTGAAGCGGACATTGTTTTTTTTCATGGAACTTCTGGGAATCGAACAGTGGAAACCATTGACAGCAAGGAAAACAGTAAATCAAGGACTTGCACAAATTACATGCTGTATTTTGATGTAAAAGTACAGTATTTGTTTTATAAAAGATTCTGGAAATATGCGAAAAGTGAGTCTGCTATTGGGAATTTAGGCTTTAGTTATATTATGATGAATGTTTGATATTGGTAATTCTGATAACGGTATTTGTTTAATTTTTTAGAAGCTTAACAGTAATAGAAAACACATCCCAGAGCAGTAACACATTCCAAACCTGGAAACTAGAGACCAGGATCCAAGAGGTACTTTTAGAAGAGAATTTCCAATAAATAAAGGGATAGTCAGGAACCCATTTAGGAATAGGTTGCACTTATCTGTTCTTTGTTTATGTTTCATTAGGCACCAGTTTCTACAGAAGTCAGAAAGGGCCGCAGATTTGTGCAGCACTTCAACAGTGGAAACGCAAGAACGGTGTTGTCTCTCTTTTTTTTATTTTATCCACTTCCCCCCTTCCCTTGAGCTTCTGTTCTTAGTGCACTGTTTTAAAAACTAGTGTGCTGGAACAAGCAGTTTCAGGGTGGGGTCGGATTGTCTTCAACCTCCATCAGAACTGAACAAGAACTCAGGTGAGCTGGGCTTTGACAAGGCTGCAGTAAGATAGGTTGCCGGCTAAAGTGGTATGCTTTGTCGGTAATGTTCACAGAAACATACACACTCTTACATGGGGATCCTTTCTTGGAAGATCAGCTGTTTTATTATAAAAACACTACTTTGACCCATGTACGCTAGAGGGAAATTCCAGCCAGATGACCACAAGTGTATGCTGATTGATACGCTGCAGCTGCTTATGTAGACTGCAGGCCTCTTGCTCAGGTATGAGGGATGATGTCTTCCCAAGAGGAACCTGAAGGACAGAATTAGAGCTTAACATGCTGTGCTCTAGCATAGCATAGGTAGGAACTATCTTCAAAAGCTTAATGACAACATGGTAGCGTTATTCTTGTGTTTTACTCGCCTTGTCACAATTGTAATCTTATTGTGCTTCACCGTCCTAGTTATTGCAATACATGCTTTGTTATCTAAGATGCAGTCACGTCAATAAAATCTTATTGAACTTTACTCTGCCTCTGATTTTCCTTGCATATGTGAGACTAATGTAACTGAGAGAAACGGATGAGATCTGAGTGACCATGATTCCCTTGAGGAGTCATTTATGTCATGCGCCCGGTTGCCAATTGTTAGAAATGGGCCTTTGGTTGGCAGTCAGGTTACCCCCTGTCCAAGCAAAGACCCTCACTCTAGTCAGGGTAAGTCACACACAATCCAAATTATCCTGTGCCCACCCTCTGGTAGCTTGGCACTGAGCACACTGAGTACTCAGGCTTAACTTAGAAGGCAATGTGTAAAGTATTTGTGTAATAAATCAACCAATAACACAATTTATCACCACAAAAATACACCACACAGTATTTGGAAAAATATATAGGCCCTCATTATGACATTGGTGGTAAAAGCCACTTACCGCCGTGCAGAAGACTGCCACCACACCGCCGCAGCAGCGGAATTCCGCCACAGCTATTATGACCCACAGTTCGAAATCTGCCAAAATTCAGACACCCACACAAGTCCGCCACACCAAAGGTCAGTGATAAACTGTTGAAAACAAAACCTCCACCGGCACGCCAACAGAAATACGCCCACACTATAACGACACACGAATCCACGCAGCGGTCTTTCAACCGCGGTATTCCATTGGCGGTACACACCGCCGCACTCAAAATACACACACTCTTACAAAACACAGCCACATTGGACAATTCGAAATACACACACCTGATACACATACACACACCACTCCCACACACTCAATACACTATAAAACACACACCCACATCACCCACAAACTCTAACGACCACAAATCACGAACGAAAGCCAGAGAGAGACACCACCATCAAGAACACTAGCATCCACAGGCACACAACACCATCACCCACATAACTTCCACGCACCTCACACAACACCCCACTACAAATCTGCACACTTATCACCACACACACCACCCCATACATCACCTACACCACCCCATGGCACAGCAAAGACACCCCAGGTTCTCGGAGGAGGAGCTCAGGGTCATGGTGGAGGAAATCGTCCGGGTAGAACCACAGCTATTCGAATCACAGGTGCAGCACACCTCCATTGCAAGGAAGATGGAGCTATGGCGAAGAATAGTGGACAGGGTCAACGCAGTGGGACAACACCCAAGAAATCAGGAGGACATCAGGAAGAGGTGGAATGACCTATGGGGGAAGGTGTGTTCTGTGGTCTCCAGCCGTCGTCACCTGCACCGGCACCTGTCGTCACAAAGCCAAGTTGTGAACCATACAGCAGGCCACGATGATCTGACACACCTTCTTTGGTGAGTAGAATAGGGATCCGTCTGTCATATGGAGGCACCTGAACCTCGCCTTCAGGAGGCCGAAGGTGCATTTGATCACCCTCCTAGTTCGTCCATGTGCCTCATTGTAGCGTTCCTCTGCCCTTGTCCTGGGATTCCTCACTGGGGTCAGTAGCCATGACAGGTTGGGGTATCCAGAGTCACCACCAAATGGCGAGGGACAACTGTTAGACACACACTAACCTGGAGGGATATCCCCCAGACCCAGACAACCATTCCCACTGACTAGCTTCCAGGTCCTCACCTAATAGCCACACACGGTGCCTCTGGAGTTGACCCATCACATAAGGGATGCTGCTATTCTGCAGGATGTAAGCGTCATGCACTGAGCCAGAGAACAAGGCATTTACATGGGAGATGTACTGGTCGGCCAAACATACCATCTGTACATTCATCGAATGATAACTCTTCCGGTTTCTGTATACCTGTTCACTCCTGTGGGGGGGGGGACCAAAGCCACATGTGTCCCATCAATGGCACCTCTGATGTTGGGGATATGTCCAAGGGCATAGAAATCACCTTTCACTGTACGCAAATCCTCCACCTGAGGGAAAACGATGTAGCACTGCATGTGTTTCAGCAGGGCAGACAACACTGTGGACAACATGTTGGAAAACACAGGCTGGGACATCCCTGATGCTATAGCCACTGTTGTTTGAAATGACCCACTTGCAAGGAAATGGAGCACTGACAGCACTTGCACTTGAGGGGGGATTCCTGTGGGATGGCGGATAGCTGACATCAGGTCTGGCTCCAGCTGGGTACACAGTACCTGGAATGTGGCCCGGTGAAGCCTGTATGTGATTATCACATGTCTTTCCTCCATTGTCGACAGGTCCACCAATGGTCGGTACACCGGAGGATGCCGCCATCCCCTCACATGTCCCAGTGGACGGTATCTATGAAGGACAACAGCGATCACAGAGTAAAACTACTCAGAGGTACGTACCCACAGCTTACTCAGAACACCATTCATACTCAAAAAGTGGCCTGTATGTGTGTTGAGTCTAGGCCTAGGTATGTGTGACGCAGTTGAAAATGAAGCTATGTGGGCCCCTGAAATGGCGCCTGCCTGACCTCTAAAGTGGGACAATGGGATGTGAGGTAACTGCGCTGGCGTTGTACACCGTTGCGGTAGGCGGTAGAAGACCGCAGCTCAATGCTGCATTGTTTAACATTGGACCCTATGGGTCCCAGGAGCCAATGACGATTCACGCCGGCGGTGACTATACGCACTGCAGCGGACGTAACTGCCATTTTCTATCTGTTCAATCACTCGATACCTGATCTTCAACAGGAGAGGACCTACACTGCAAGTGCTGCTGTGACCTCGGTCTGGAAGAAACAATGGCTCGAGTGTCTGGGGAAAGGGCCCCTGCCTTCACATCGGAGGAGTTGGAGAAACTCGTGAATGGGGTCCTCCCCCAGTACACGCTACTCTACGGTCCTCCAGACAAACACGTAAGTACACTGGGAGCATGATGTGTGGGCTATGCCTGTGTGGAGAGGGGTGGATGTAAGAAGGAAGGGGGGAGAGTTCGGCGTGCATGAAACAACGGTGAGTGCAAGTGCCACATGGCAAGGGTAGGGATGGGGGCCAATCACTTTGACGGAGCAGTTGGTAATAACTTTCTCTTCCCCCTGTACAAATCATGTAGGTCAGCGCCCACCAGAAAAAACATATTTGGCGTGCCATCTCCAAGGACGTCCGGACCCTGGGGGTCTACCACAGACGGAGCACCCACTGTCGGAAAAGATGGGAGGACATTCACCGCTGGAGCAAGAAGACAGCAGATGCTCAGCTGGGGATGGCCTCCCAACGTGGGAGGGGTGCCCGTTGCACCATGACCCCCCTGATGTTCAGGATCCTGGTGGTGGCGTACCCAGAGTTGGATGGGCGCTTGAGGGCATCACAGCAGCCACAAGGGGGTGAGTACACTCGCATTCTGTTGACTTTGCGCGCAGTGGAGGGGTCTGGGTGGGGGAGGTGGGCTGTGGGTTTCCCTAGGCCAGGGCGAGTTCCGTAGGCAAGGTCCCTCCGTAAGGCAGGCCATGTGGCACCCCACCGCTGTAGAGTGACAACTACACCTAGTCATGCCCCTGTGTCATCTATGTGTGCAGGTGTCGTCCATAGCCTTGTAGACCATTTCCCAGGAATTGACCAGTGGAGCCCAAGAGCGCGGCGTAGTGCAGGGGGTTTCTGAGTCTGCCGTGTCCGCCAACGGTAGCCGTAATGCATGCACTCAACATGTCTTTCTTCTGTCCCCCCCCTTTTTGTGGTCTCCCTGTTATTGTGTGCATTAGCATCACCAGGCGGAGGAGCAGTGGCACCGGAGCAGGAGGGAGCTGCATCACACATGGCCATGGAGGGCCACACTACAGACTCAGTGCTCACCAGTGGTACGGAGGGCGAGGGGAGCTCCACGGCGGGGACAGGAGCTGAGACCAGCGACATGGACTCGGCCTCTGATGGGAGCTACCTTGTGGTGGCGGCAACATCTGTGCCCCCCCACCTACAGGTACAGCCACCACCTCCCCTTCCAGTACTGCCCTCCCAGCAGCCCCTCAGCCTTCGACCCGTGCCCACTCACCCGGGAGGGTGGGCCTCACCTTCACCCCAGGCACCTCAGGCCCTGCCCAGGTCATCCCTGCTGCCCTCAATGAGAAGGTCATTGACCTCCTCAGGTCCCTCACTGTTGGGCAGTCTACCATTTTGAATGCCATCCAGGGTGTAGAAAGGCAGTTGCAACAAACAAATGCATTCCTGGAGGGCATTCATTCTGGTCAGGCGGCCCTTCAGCGAGCTTTTCAGACTCTGGCCTCAGCACTGATGGCAGCCATTGTCCCTGTCTCTAGCCTTCCCCCTCCAACTTCCTCCACCCCGACCCAATCCCCTGTACCTCAGCCTATCCCAAGCACACCTACAGACCAGCATGCACACACCTCAACACACAAGGGAAGCTCAGGCAAACATAAGCACCACACATCCCACATGCACTCACACAAGCATCACACACATGCAGACACACCATCATCCACTGCCTCCACTGTGTCCCCCTCCTCCTAGTCATCCACCTCACGACAGCCTCCAGCGCATGCACCTTCACCCAAAGTGAGCAACCGAACACCTCCTACAACCACAACCTCTTCCTCCACTCCCAAACCCCCTCCAGCCACCAGTCCCAGTGTGTCAAAAAAACTTTTCCTGTCCAACCTTGACCTCTTTCCCAACCTCCCCCACCCCGTCCGTCTTATAGGTCCAGAACTAGCACCTCAGCCACAACATATCCAGGACCAATGGTGCCTGTAGTCACAGGAATCTGGAGTGCACCGGCCACCATTACAGCCAGTGTGGCACAGAGCCACAGCACACAGACAGTCCCTCACCTGTGAAGCATCAGAAGTTGGCCAATGCCCGGCGGGAGAGGGGGAAGACTCCAGCCACCAAAGCCGCTACCAGGGGTCCCGGTGGGAGTGTGGATTCAGCTGTGACACCTTCCAAGGTGGGGAAGGGCCACAAGAAACCCGGCAGGTCTGGGAAGGGCGGCACGGTGGAGAAGACCGCCATCATCCCAGCTGCCCTGGAGGCCATCGCCAGCACAAGCCCAGCTGCCCAGGAGGCCACCGCCAGCACAAGCCCAGCTGCCCAGGAGGCCACCGCCAGCACCAGCCCAGCTGCCCAGGAGGCCACCGCCAGCACAAGCCCAGCTGCCCAGGAGGCCACCGCCAGCACAAGCCCCGCTGGGCCATGGAGGACCGCCAGCAAAAGCCCCACTGGGCCATGAAGGACCGCCAGCAAAAGCCCCGCTGGGCCATGAAGGACCGCCAGCAAAAGCCCCGCTGGGCAATGAAGGACCGCCAGCACAAGCCCCGCTGGGCCATGAAGGACCGCCAGCAGCTGAGTCCCTGCAATGGAGACCGCTGTCTCAAGCACCGCTGAACAGGGCACCGCCGCCTCAAGGACCCCTGAACAGGGCACCGCCGTCTCAAGCCCCGCTGAACAGGGCACCGCCGTCACAAGCACTGCTGAACAGGGCACTGCCACCTCAAGCACCGCTGAACAGGGCACCGCCGCCTCAAGAACCCCTGAACAGGGCACCGCCACCTCAAGCACTGCTGAACAGGGCACCGCCGTCTCAAGCACCGCTGAACAGGGCACCGCTGCCTCAAGCACCGCTGGCCCATGAGCGCCAAGGGCACTGGCGCTACTGAGTCCGTCACGGGCAGAATGAAGCACTCTGGGCACAAGGTACCCTCCAAAACCAGTGGCGAGATCCATCCACTACCTCTGTCCTTAGCAGAATGAAGCACTCTGGGCACAAGGCCCCCTCCAGAACCAGTGGAGAGATACATCCACTACCTCTGTCCTTAGCAGGATGAAGCACTCTGGGCACAAGGCCCCCTCCAGAACCAGTGGAGACTGTTATCCACTTGAGAGACTGTGGCTTTGTACTCCCCAGGATGGAACAGTGGGCAACCCACCCACTGTAAAGACTTGAGAGACTGTTGCTTTGCACTCCCCAGGATGGAACAGTGGTCAACCCACCCACTGTAATGACTTGAGAGACTGTGGCTTTACACTCCCCAGGATGGAACAGTGGGCAACCCACCCACTGTATAGACTTGAGAGACTGTGGCTTTGCCCTCCCCAAGATGGAACAGTGGGCAACCCACCCACTGTATAGACTTGAGAGACTGTGGCTTTGCACTCCCCAAGATGGAACAGTGGGCAACCCACCCACTGTAGAGACTTGAGAGACTGTGGCTTTGCACTCCCCAGGATGTAACAGTGGGCATGTGGCCCCCTTGTGGATTTGGCATTGTGCACTCAACCGGCTGAGGTGCCCCCCTTTCCCTCCCCCTGAGGTGCCTGTTTATTTGCTGTCTGATGCCCCTGCAGTGTTCTCTCCATCATGGTCGGGGATCTTGTGTGGGCCTCGCCCATACCGTGTGGGCCCAGTGTTCCACGACTTAATTGGAGCACTACCTGGACTACTATGCTTGGTATATATTTTGTAAAAGGTGTATATATATATATATTTTTGCCTACTTGATTTTAATATATTACAATGGTTACACTCATTTTCTATTGTCTTTGCATTCTTCCGGGGGGTTTGGGGGGTGTAACTGTGATGTATTAATATGCATTAGTGTGTGCGTTGTAGTGGGTGGGGGTGTTGCGTGTTTTATGTCCCTGTTTTTCCCCTCCCCTGTGTCGTACGTGCAGTACTCACCGTGGTCTTCGCCGCCGGCGTTCGTGCTCCTGGTAGAGGAGCAGGAAGACTGTCGCAGGTAGAATTTGGAGTTCCGGGTCCATGATGTCCTCGTTCCTCGTTGGGTGTGTAGAGGTGAGCGTTTTCCCTTCACAATTCCTGTTTCCGCCGTGTTTTTATCCGCAGTGAATCTGCCCCGGAAAAGGTGGCGGATTGGCCTGTCATAATAGTGTAGGTGGTACATTGTCTCCCGCCTGTCTGTTGGCGGTGACCGCTGCGCTGTTTGTTTGTACCGCCGTGGCGGTCGGAGTGTTAATGTGGCTGTCTTTGTTGGCGGTTTACGCCACGGTCGTAATTGCAAATTTTTTACCGCTGGCCTGTTGGTGGTCTTACCGCCGCTTTAACACCGTTCGCCAGAGTTGTTATGACCACCATAATATTTATCTGGATATTTGCAGGTCAAAATGATAAAAGAGGCAATAAGAATTTGTAGAGATATCACTGAAAAGTGATATGAAGTGTCTTGAGTCTTTAAAAAGCAGAAAAAGTCTCTTTCAAGCACAAAGTACCTGGTTTGGAGTGAAAAATCTCAGCAGAGGGCCGCAGAGCAGGAGATGTGTGGAAAATGGTGTGTGTCGGTTTCGCCCCTTCACACACGGACTTGCGTTGTTATTTTTCATGCGGGGAAGATGTTGCGTCGATTTACGGCTCCTCTGTGGGTCGCGGGGTTTTCGGACGCCCCGGGGTCTGTGCGTCGAATCCTGGGCTTGTTGTCTGGCTGCACGTCATTCCGGTGGGCTGTGCAAAGAATTTTCTCCCTCACGGCAGGCGCTGCGTCGATTTCCTCTCTGGAAGTCGGGTGGCGTTGTCCACGCGGGCCGTGCGTCGATGTTCTGGTTGCACCACAGGCGCCGCGTCTATCTTTTCCTTGAGAAGTCGAGCGGCAGCGTCCCGGGTCGGCGCACCGTGAATTTTTCACCGCAGAGCAAGCTGTGCGTCAAATTCACTTGAAAGAAAGAAGTCTTTTTGGTCCTGAGACTTCAGGGAACAGGAGGCAAGCTCTATCCAAGTCCTTGGAGAGCACTTCTGCAGCAGGGCAAGAGTTCCGCAAGGCAGCAGGGCAACAGCAAGGCAGCAGTCCTCTGTAGTAAGCAGTCAGGTGAGTCCTTTAGGCAGCCAGGCAGTTCTTCTTGTCAGGGTGCAGGTTCTGGTTCAGGTTTCTTCTCCAGCAGGTGTCTGAGATGGTAGGGCAGAGGCCCTTTTTTATACACAAATGTACCTCTGTAGTGGGGGAGACTTCAAAGAGTGGCTTAGAAGTGCAACAGGTCCCCTTTTAGTTCAATCCTGTCTGCCAGGGTCCCAGTAGGGGGTGTGGCAGTCCTTTGTGTGAGAGCAGGCCCTCCACCCTCCCAGCCAAGGAAGACCCATTCAAAATGCAGATGTATGCAAGTGAGGCTGAGTACCCTGTGTTTGGGGTGTGTCTGAGTGAATGCACAAGGAGCTGTCAACTAAACCCAGCCAGACGTGGATTGTAAGGCACAGAAAGATTTAAGTGCAGAGAAATGCTCACTTTCTAAAAGTGGCATTTCTAAAATAGTCATATTTAATCCAACTTCACCAGTCAGCAGGATTTTGTATTACCATTCTGGCCATACTAAATATGACCTTCCTACTCCTTTCAGATCAGCAG
Organism: Pleurodeles waltl; assembly: GCF_031143425.1. Taxonomy (NCBI): domain Eukaryota; kingdom Metazoa; phylum Chordata; class Amphibia; order Caudata; family Salamandridae; genus Pleurodeles; species Pleurodeles waltl. The sequence goes on from NC_090445.1 coordinate 951,700,829, forward strand.
CTACCACTTCAACAATGTATGAGGGCAGCCCCAATGTTAGCCTATGAAGGGAGCAGGCCTCACAGTAGTGTAAAAACGAATTTAGGAGTTTTACACTACCAGGACATGTAAACTACACAGGTACATGTTCTGCCTTTTACCCACACAGCACCCTGTTCTAGGGGTTACCTAGGGCACACATTAGGGGTGACTTATATGTAGAAAAAGGGGAGTTTTAGGCTTAGCAAGTACTTTTAAATGCCAAGTCAAAGTAACAGTGAAACTGCACACACAGGCCTTGCAATGGCAGGCCTGAGACAAGGTAAAGGGGCTACTAAAGTGGGTGGCACAACCAGTGCTGCAGGCCCACTAGTAGCATTTAATCTACAGGCCCTGGGAATGTACAGTGCACCTTTCTAGGGACTTATAGGTAAATTAAATAGTCCAATTGGGTATGATCCAATGTTACCATGTTTAAAGGGAGAGAACATATGCACTTTAGCACTGGTTAGCAGTGGTAAAGTGTGCAGAGTCTAAAAACCAGCAAAAATGAGGTCAGAAAAAGAGAAGGAGGAAGGCAAAAAGTCTGGGGATAACCCCGCAGAAGGGCCATTTCCAACATATTCCCCTTCCAGCCTAAAGCCAGGGTAGACTAATCAACACTCTGATGGACTTCCCTGCTTAAGGCGATAGAACATGGACAATGGCCAACTACTGCAGGGGCACTTGCCAGTTCTACGCCTTTCTGAACTCAATGAGGCTTCTTTGTCTATACTCTCCGGGGCCACTGAACTGGCCCATGGGGAACCCTTCTCATCACTTGAGGACCCCATCTGTGAAGCTCCTAATTTTAACATGCTCACAGATGCATCCCAGTATGCATACAGTACCACCATGGCCAACAAAGTGATGTGGCCCGTTCCATTCCTTGGGTCTGACTTCTGTCCCCAACCCAGGGAAAACTCTGCCCATAAGGACAGAAACCAACATACGCTACTGAGAGCTGTCAGTGTCATGAGCCAGTCCCCAGACCATCCACTGCTAAGTGGAGACCCTGAGAGGGCCGTTAAATGAGCTTCTCCTCCAACTGGACGTCTGGTAGGGAGCTCCAAAGGGGCTCCTGAAGCATCCCAAAATGGGGGGCAGAAGCCCCAGGGGTCTTGCACCCCTTCTCCATTCTCACCAGTTCAGTGGTGGGTCCCTTATACCGGTCACTCAGCCCTGGGTCTGTATCCTGAGGCTGAACAGAGGACAAGGGTGAGTCCTTCCTCACAATGCCTCCACATCTGGGCTCACATACCCTCCTCTGGGGAGTGGTACTGCCAGACATCTGAACTGTCAGGGCACCCTTAGGGGTCAACCCTCTCAGCTCTCCTGACAATAGGGGAAACTCATTCCCCAGAATGCAGTCAATGGCAGCTGGGGACTAAGTATGACCCGCCTCTGGGTCATCTCCCCACCCCACTCTAGGGACACCCGGGCCATGGGGCGGAAGAAATCTTCCCCAATGGCTGGAGTCACTCTACACACCTGTCCGGTGTACTGCTCTGGTGACACTAGTCTCTCCACAATCATGGTAAGACTAGCCCCTGTGTCTCTCAGAGCGGTGACTGGGATCCCATTCATTCCCACCTGGTGGAAGTGAGGCTCCCACCCTCAGGGATCACCAGTTTACCCTCTGAGTCCACCTCCCAGCTAAAGGAGATGAAGGCATGGTCTATGACCTGCCCCTGGGGACTACTTTCCCCTAAGGCCACATGGGCCACATGGGCCACCAATACTGGGTGATTTCTTTGGACAGACAGACTCTCCCTTCCTGTGTCCTAGCTGGGAACACTCAAAGCAGCAGGGTTGGGAATGGGATGCTTTGAGCCACTGCCCACCAGAACCACCACCCTGTTTCTCAGATGGGGCATGGGACCCCTTTCCTCCCCCCTTACTCTGGGACTTGTCTGGGTCATCTCTAACCTCCCCCTCACTCTGTCGGGGGAACCGGAACCACCCTTCTTGGGGTCACTCCCAGATACCTTTTTGGACACTCTGGTGCTAACCCAGAGGTCCGCCTCCACAGCAAGCTTCCTGGGATCAGTCAGCTTACTATCTACCAAGTGCTGGCGCAACTCTGTAAAAGAAATACTGAGTATTAGTTCTCTCAGAATCAAGTCATATAACCCTTTGTAATCATCTACTTTGCTGCCCCTCACCCATCCATTCAGTGCCTTACTGGAAAAGTCAAATAAATCTACCCATGTTTGTGTGGATTGTTTGGTGCTGTCCCTGAACCTCTGACGGTATCCCTCAGGGGTCAGCCCAAACTTGGCAAGTCAAATGGCTTTCTGAAGTGGGTATGTGTTTTGATCCTTTATGTCCAATGTGAGAAGTGTGTCCCTCCCCAATGGTGGCACATAACTCCACATAGCTGTACCCCATTGCCCTTCAGGAACCTCATGAGCCCTTAGTGCAACTTCATAAGCAGCTAACCATTTATCTATGTCATCTTCCACCACAAAACTGGGCACCGCATTTTTGGGTATACGAACCTTCTTCTCTCCAGCAGGTCCTGTCTGTATGCTGCCACCATTACTGCTGGACTCAGACTGTCTTGCCTTGATCTCCAGCTCTTTGAGACTCAGTTCATGAGCCAACAATAGTTTCTTTTCAGCCAAAGCTGTCTCAGCTGCAGCTTCAGCTCTTTCAGCTTCCATCTGTTTGGCTGCTCTTTCAGCCTCAATCTGTTTGGCTGCTCTTTCAGCCTCAGCTTGCTTGGCTTCTCTCTCTGCCCTCCTTACCTCCTATTGAGCCTACATTTTTAGCCTTGCCATTTGCAACTGAAACTCTCTCTCCTCTCTCCTTTCCTCTGCGGTCAGGCTTTTCTAAGAGACACCGCTCCCTGGTTTTGCAGGGGGCACAGTTGCAGTGGTAACATCCACTGATGGCAAAAAATCCTCTGGCGGGGCCATCTTCTGGCTCCCCATCCTCCTCAGCACCCTCCTGTGAAGGGGCTTCTGCCCAGGACCTGAGCGCCTTTTGAAATTCCTCCTTTCTGGAGGCACCTTGGGTGGGTACTCCCATCTCCCTGCAGAACCTTTTCAGCTGTTTGACAGTGTATGTCTCCAACAGGGCTAGGTCAAAATCTCCTGCTTGAGACCCAGCCAGAGACATGTTGAGTGAGGATTTTGGTAAAAAAATTGTCAGGAAAAATGAAATTGCAGAAAGAATATAAAAATCAAGTTGACCTTCAACTGTGGGTAGGTAGTGAAATACTTAGCTACTGTATGTCACTGCACAAATACAAGTCCTATCCTCACTGCTGATCACCAATGTTAGAAATGGGGTCTTTGGTTGGCATTCAGGTTACCCCGTGTCCAAGCAAAGACCCTCAGTCTAGTCAGGGTAAGTCACACACAATCCAAATTATCCTGTGCCCACCCTCTGGTAGCTTGGCACTGAGCAGTCAGGCTTAATTTAGAAGGCAATGTGTAAAGTATTTGTGCAATAAATCATACAATAACACAATGTAGCACCCCAAAAAAAAACACACAGTGTTTGGAAAAATATATAATATTTATCTGGATATTTGCAGGTCAAAACGATAAAAGATGCAATAAGAAATTGAAGAGATATCACTGAAAAGTGATATGAAGTGTCTTGTCTTTAAAAAGCAAACAAAGGGTCTGATTACAACTTTGGAGGAGGTGTTAATCTGTCCCAAATGTGACGGATATACCACCAGCCGTATTACAAGTTCCATAGGATATAATGGACTCGTAATACGGCTGGTGGCATATCCGTCACATTTGGGATGGATTAACACCTTTCTCCAAAGTTGTAATCAGGCCCAAAGTCTCTTTCAAGCACAAAGTACCTGGTTTGGAGTGAAAAATCTCCGCAGAGGGCCGCAGAGGAGGAGATGCATGGAAAATGGTGCGTGCGTCGGTTTTGCCCCTTCACACATGGACTTGCGTCGTTATTATTCGCGCAGGGAAGACGTTGCATCAATTTCCGGTGTGCGGACAGTCTTCTCTGTGGGTTGCGGGGTTTTCAGATGCCCCGGGGTCTGTGCGTGGAATCCTGGGCTTGTTGTCCGGCTGCGCGTCATTCCGGTGGGCTGTGTGTGGAATTTTCTCCCTCACGGGAGGCACTGCGTCGATTTCCTCTCTGGAAGTTGGGCGGAGTTATCCAGGCGGGCCGTGCGTCAAAGTTCCGGTCTCACCACAGGCGCTGCGTCGATCTTTTCCTTGCGAAGTCGAGCGGTGCCATCCCGGGTCACTGTGCGGTGAATTTGTCACCGCGGAGCAAGCTATGCGGCGAATTTTTGGCTGCACAAGGAGTTCAATTGAAAGAAATAAGGGCCATATTGATACTTTTTGACGCAAAACTGCGCTAACGCAGTTTTGCGCCAAAAAAATTTGCGCCGGTTAACGTCATTCTGAAGCGCCATGCGGGCGCCGTATTTATTCAATGACGTTAGCTGGCGTTAGCCGCCGGCGCTGTCTGGTGTGCGTTAAAAAAAACGACGTACACCAGGCAGCGCCGGCGTAGGGGGAAAATGGCGTATGGGCGTCCACAAATGGTGCAAGTCAGGCTGAGGCAAAAAAATCGCCTCAACCCGATTTGCGCCATTTTTTTACGACGCCCAACCCCCATTGAAATGACTCCTGTCTTAGCAAAGACAGGAGTCATGCCCCCTTGCCCAATGGCCATGCCCAGGGGACTTTTGTCCCCTGGGCATGGTCATTGGGCATAGTGGCATGTAGGGGGGCACGAATCAGGCCCCCCTATGCCACAATTTTTTTTACAAAAAAATACTTACCTGAACTTACCTTAATGTCCCTGGGGTGGTTCCCTCCATCCTTGGGTGTCCTCCTGGGGTGGGCAAGGGTGGCAGGGTGTGTCCCTGGGGGCAGGGGAGGGCACCTCTGGGCTCATTCTGAGCCCACAGGTCCCTTAACGCCTGCCCTGACCCAGGCGCTAAAATCCGGCGCTAATGCGGGTTTTTTAGACCCGCCCACTCCCGGGCGTCATTTTTGCCCGGGAGTATAAATACGACGCATATGCATCGGAGTCATTTTTTAAGACGGGAACGCCTACCTTGCATATCATTAACACAAGGAAGGTGTTCACCCAAAAAAATGACGCAAACTCCATCAACTTTGGCGCTAGACGCGTCTAACGCCAAAGTATAAATATCGAGTTAGTTTTGCGTTGAATTTGCGTCGAAAAAAACGACGCAAATTCGGCGCAAACGGAGTATAAATATGCCCCTAAGTCTTTTTGGTCCTGAGACTTCAGGGAACAGGAGGCAAGCTCTATGAAAGCCCTTGGAGAGCGCTTCTGCAGCAGGGCAAGAATTCAGCAAGGCAGAAGGGCAACAGCAAGGCAGCAGTCCTCTGTAGAAAGCAGTCAGGTGAGTCCTTTAGGCAGCCAGGCAGTTCTTCTTGTCAGGGTGCAGGTTCTGGTTCAGGTTTCTTCTCCAGCAAGTGTCTGAGGTGGTAGGGCAGAGGCCCTGTTTTATACCCAAATGTGCCTTTGAAGTGGGGGAGACTTCAAAGAGTGGCTTAGAAGTGCACCAGGTCCCCTTTCAGTTCAATCCTGTCTGCCAGGGTCCCAGTAGGGGGTGTGGCAGTCCTTTGTGTGAGAGCAGGCCCTCCACCCTCCCAGCCCAGGAAGACCCATTCAAAATGCAGATGTATGCAAGTGAGGCTGAGTACCCTGTGTTTGGGGGGTGTCTGAGTGAATGCACAAGGAGCTGTCAACTAAACCCAGGCAGACGTGGATTGTAAGGACCAGAAAGATTTAAGTGCAGAGCAATGCTCACTTTCTAAAAGTGGCATTTCTAAAATAGTAATATTAAATCCAACTTCACCAGTCAGCAGGATTTTTAATTACCATTCTGGCCATACTAAATATGACCTTTCAGATCAGAAGCTACCACTTCAACAAAGTATGAGTGCAGCCCCAATGTTAGCCTATGAAGGGAGCAGGCCTCACAGTAGTGTAAAAACAAATTTTACACTACCGGGACATGTAAACTACATAGGTACATGTCCTGCCTTTTACCCACACAGCACCCTGCTCTAGGGGTTACCTAGGGCACACATTAGGGGTGACTTATATGTAGAAAAAGGGGAGTTTTAGGCTTGGCAAGTACTTTTAAATGCCAAGTCAAAGTGACAGTGAAACTGCACACACAGGCCTTGCAATGGCAGGACTGAGACAAGGTAAAGGGGCTACTAAAGTGGGTGGCACAACCAGTGCTGCAGGCCCACTAGTAGCATTTAATCTACAGGCCCTGGGCACATACAGTGCACCTTACTAGGGACTTATAGGTAAATTAAATAGTCCAATTGGGTATTATCCAATGTTACCATGTTTAGAGGGAGAGAGCATATGCACTTTAGCACTGGTTAGCAGTGGTAAAGTGCGCATAGTCTAAAAACCAGCAAAAATGAGTTCAGAAAAAGAGAAGGAAGAAGGCAAAAAGTCTGAGGATAACCCGCAGAAGGGCCATTTCCAACAGCAATCATCCCTGCTCTTGGGTGGAGATGAGGCACTGCTAGTTAGCTGTAACAAAAGCCGGATTAGGAAGACAGGTGTCACATGGTGCGGGATCAAACTCAGTCCTCCGCAGTATAGGTGATTCTGCCACCCGAATCCAGTAGTCTCATTAGGATAGCGAGAACCTACACGACATGGTGCCGCCAACGTTTCGTAGGCACTAATTTTCAGATCCTCTTGAGTATCTTTGTCTCAGTACATGCAAAGACACCTCAGTACTATATACGGAGACATCTGTGGTATTGAGGATTTTTCCTCCTCATCTAAGTAGGGAGTACCTAACTAACACTGTTGGTTGTTCAAGCTTGAACCCTGAAAGGATAATCCCCATTTGGTGTGCTTATCTCTGAACAAAATTTACCATTCACCATGGCAAACATGCAACGGGTAGCAATTGCAATTGCATTTAATATGCGTCACATTTCCAGAAGCTGATGGGAACACAAATACATTTCATCGCTATACACCTGCAAACATATCTGCACAATATAGAGCATATGCATATTTTGAAATACCTCTATCTTATCAAGACCATAATAATTGGCTTGATGGTGCCCTACCGCATACAGTCATACACATTAGGTTAAATACAAACCCAGCACATGCTTCCCCTGTGCAACCACATGCAGGAACGCCAGGCATTAATTCTGCGACTGTACATTTGATTATGGGTAAGGTACCTGCCAAACAGAAAGTGATTCCATTTTGGTTAGCTCAAAAAATAAATGCACTGGAAGCAGTATTGCCCCATATGGGACCTCAGGATAAGCATAGAATATTAACTATATGCTTGCCATTTGGGATGGTTCCCACAGTAGATAGCTTCAATACTTGGGGCACGGTATTTGCCACGCTCCATACTACCGCACACAGTACACCGACATTTGCCAATATTCTGGAAGTGTTAAATCAAATTTAAGATGAATACGGGGCTGCCCCGCCCTAGACTTGGGGATACAACTTCTGGACAATTTTGCCATTGTATCTTCCATTATACTGAGTAACTGTAAAGCGAAAGCAGTTGCACTAGCAGTGCGAGTGCGGCTCCGTGACATTCCTACACAGGATCAAGAACATGAGCTGCCAAAGATTATCACAGAGACCTAAAATCTAATAAAGATTCTACCAAGCAAGCACCTGAGGTTTCTAAAAAATGCTGGGATAAAAAAACAACAAACACATAAAAACAAAAGGGGAGAATCTCCGCATACGGAGACCCCACAGAATAGATATAATCTCAGAAAAAAAGAAAATATAAAAACTCCTGACAGATATCAATATACTGATACACACTATTCTCATTCCTTTCAGGACTCGGCGGAAAAACTCAGTGAGAGAGGTGAGCGGTCAGAGTGAAGAATTGAGTAACGTGAAACCGAGACAAGAATCACAACGCCCAACAGAATTTTCTGTTAAAAACAGAAGAGAAACGTCGTCCAACAAAAAAACACAATTTAAAAAGAAAAAAGTGGCAGCAGTTGCAATTCATCATGGCACTCAAGAAGAGAGCTCTATTGAAGAACAAGACGTGAGCACTGCTAGACAGTGGGGCAGATGTCACAATAGTTCGATGGAATCTTCAAAAACACCTGGAGATGAAAGCAACTGATGACTTCTTACAAGTTGAAACTGCGGACATGCATGTCTCCTCGCCTGATAGGGTGTACAAAGTAACGATAAAGTTAGAAGGAGAAACTCAAAGCACAATCAACTCAATCTTTTGGGACCGTATTGTAAACATTTATGATATTCTACTGGCCGAAAAGGATTGGCCACCTGAATTTGTGCGTATTTTTGATGAGGAATAGGTTATCAAGCCTTCTTTCTCGCCCGTTGTTCCAGATGAGCTCGCAGAATCATATGCCATTGATTGGGCATTGGCGCAGGCACCCGCGTTATACCGCAATCATGTAGGAAGGGATAAAGATTCCCCCTATCATTTAATTCCAATTAAAAATCAACCCCAAACTCAACGCCGGTACCCAATAAATTATGATGCTAAAACACCTATGAGGGAAATCCTTACACAACTAGAGTACCAGGGCATAACCAAACGTCTCACCAATGAATAATCCATTATTCCCTGTAGCTAAACCGGACCATTCATACAGAATAGTCTTAGACTACAGACACTCAAACAGTCATACACACAAATATGCGAATTTTTGGCTGCACAAGGAGTTCAATTGAAAGAAATAAGGGCCATATTGATACTTTTTGACGCAAAACTGCGCTAACGCAGTTTTGCGCCAAAAAAATTTGCGCCGGTTAACGTCATTCTGAAGCGCCATGCGGGCGCCGTATTTATTCAATGACGTTAGCTGGCGTTAGCCGCCGGCGCTGTCTGGTGTGCGTTAAAAAAAACGACGTACACCAGGCAGCGCCGGCGTAGGGGGAAAATGGCGTATGGGCGTCCACAAATGGTGCAAGTCAGGCTGAGGCAAAAAAATCGCCTCAACCCGATTTGCGCCATTTTTTTACGACGCCCAACCCCCATTGAAATGACTCCTGTCTTAGCAAAGACAGGAGTCATGCCCCCTTGCCCAATGGCCATGCCCAGGGGACTTTTGTCCCCTGGGCATGGTCATTGGGCATAGTGGCATGTAGGGGGGCACGAATCAGGCCCCCCTATGCCACAATTTTTTTTACAAAAAAATACTTACCTGAACTTACCTTAATGTCCCTGGGGTGGTTCCCTCCATCCTTGGGTGTCCTCCTGGGGTGGGCAAGGGTGGCAGGGTGTGTCCCTGGGGGCAGGGGAGGGCACCTCTGGGCTCATTCTGAGCCCACAGGTCCCTTAACGCCTGCCCTGACCCAGGCGCTAAAATCCGGCGCTAATGCGGGTTTTTTAGACCCGCCCACTCCCGGGCGTCATTTTTGCCCGGGAGTATAAATACGACGCATATGCATCGGAGTCATTTTTTAAGACGGGAACGCCTACCTTGCATATCATTAACACAAGGAAGGTGTTCACCCAAAAAAATGACGCAAACTCCATCAACTTTGGCGCTAGACGCGTCTAACGCCAAAGTATAAATATCGAGTTAGTTTTGCGTTGAATTTGCGTCGAAAAAAACGACGCAAATTCGGCGCAAACGGAGTATAAATATGCCCCTAAGTCTTTTTGGTCCTGAGACTTCAGGGAACAGGAGGCAAGCTCTATGAAAGCCCTTGGAGAGCGCTTCTGCAGCAGGGCAAGAATTCAGCAAGGCAGAAGGGCAACAGCAAGGCAGCAGTCCTCTGTAGAAAGCAGTCAGGTGAGTCCTTTAGGCAGCCAGGCAGTTCTTCTTGTCAGGGTGCAGGTTCTGGTTCAGGTTTCTTCTCCAGCAAGTGTCTGAGGTGGTAGGGCAGAGGCCCTGTTTTATACCCAAATGTGCCTTTGAAGTGGGGGAGACTTCAAAGAGTGGCTTAGAAGTGCACCAGGTCCCCTTTCAGTTCAATCCTGTCTGCCAGGGTCCCAGTAGGGGGTGTGGCAGTCCTTTGTGTGAGAGCAGGCCCTCCACCCTCCCAGCCCAGGAAGACCCATTCAAAATGCAGATGTATGCAAGTGAGGCTGAGTACCCTGTGTTTGGGGGGTGTCTGAGTGAATGCACAAGGAGCTGTCAACTAAACCCAGGCAGACGTGGATTGTAAGGACCAGAAAGATTTAAGTGCAGAGCAATGCTCACTTTCTAAAAGTGGCATTTCTAAAATAGTAATATTAAATCCAACTTCACCAGTCAGCAGGATTTTTAATTACCATTCTGGCCATACTAAATATGACCTTTCAGATCAGAAGCTACCACTTCAACAAAGTATGAGTGCAGCCCCAATGTTAGCCTATGAAGGGAGCAGGCCTCACAGTAGTGTAAAAACAAATTTTACACTACCGGGACATGTAAACTACATAGGTACATGTCCTGCCTTTTACCCACACAGCACCCTGCTCTAGGGGTTACCTAGGGCACACATTAGGGGTGACTTATATGTAGAAAAAGGGGAGTTTTAGGCTTGGCAAGTACTTTTAAATGCCAAGTCAAAGTGACAGTGAAACTGCACACACAGGCCTTGCAATGGCAGGACTGAGACAAGGTAAAGGGGCTACTAAAGTGGGTGGCACAACCAGTGCTGCAGGCCCACTAGTAGCATTTAATCTACAGGCCCTGGGCACATACAGTGCACCTTACTAGGGACTTATAGGTAAATTAAATAGTCCAATTGGGTATTATCCAATGTTACCATGTTTAGAGGGAGAGAGCATATGCACTTTAGCACTGGTTAGCAGTGGTAAAGTGCGCATAGTCTAAAAACCAGCAAAAATGAGTTCAGAAAAAGAGAAGGAAGAAGGCAAAAAGTCTGAGGATAACCCGCAGAAGGGCCATTTCCAACAGCAATCATCCCTGCTCTTGGGTGGAGATGAGGCACTGCTAGTTAGCTGTAACAAAAGCCGGATTAGGAAGACAGGTGTCACATGGTGCGGGATCAAACTCAGTCCTCCGCAGTATAGGTGATTCTGCCACCCGAATCCAGTAGTCTCATTAGGATAGCGAGAACCTACACGACATGGTGCCGCCAACGTTTCGTAGGCACTAATTTTCAGATCCTCTTGAGTATCTTTGTCTCAGTACATGCAAAGACACCTCAGTACTATATACGGAGACATCTGTGGTATTGAGGATTTTTCCTCCTCATCTAAGTAGGGAGTACCTAACTAACACTGTTGGTTGTTCAAGCTTGAACCCTGAAAGGATAATCCCCATTTGGTGTGCTTATCTCTGAACAAAATTTACCATTCACCATGGCAAACATGCAACGGGTAGCAATTGCAATTGCATTTAATATGCGTCACATTTCCAGAAGCTGATGGGAACACAAATACATTTCATCGCTATACACCTGCAAACATATCTGCACAATATAGAGCATATGCATATTTTGAAATACCTCTATCTTATCAAGACCATAATAATTGGCTTGATGGTGCCCTACCGCATACAGTCATACACATTAGGTTAAATACAAACCCAGCACATGCTTCCCCTGTGCAACCACATGCAGGAACGCCAGGCATTAATTCTGCGACTGTACATTTGATTATGGGTAAGGTACCTGCCAAACAGAAAGTGATTCCATTTTGGTTAGCTCAAAAAATAAATGCACTGGAAGCAGTATTGCCCCATATGGGACCTCAGGATAAGCATAGAATATTAACTATATGCTTGCCATTTGGGATGGTTCCCACAGTAGATAGCTTCAATACTTGGGGCACGGTATTTGCCACGCTCCATACTACCGCACACAGTACACCGACATTTGCCAATATTCTGGAAGTGTTAAATCAAATTTAAGATGAATACGGGGCTGCCCCGCCCTAGACTTGGGGATACAACTTCTGGACAATTTTGCCATTGTATCTTCCATTATACTGAGTAACTGTAAAGCGAAAGCAGTTGCACTAGCAGTGCGAGTGCGGCTCCGTGACATTCCTACACAGGATCAAGAACATGAGCTGCCAAAGATTATCACAGAGACCTAAAATCTAATAAAGATTCTACCAAGCAAGCACCTGAGGTTTCTAAAAAATGCTGGGATAAAAAAACAACAAACACATAAAAACAAAAGGGGAGAATCTCCGCATACGGAGACCCCACAGAATAGATATAATCTCAGAAAAAAAGAAAATATAAAAACTCCTGACAGATATCAATATACTGATACACACTATTCTCATTCCTTTCAGGACTCGGCGGAAAAACTCAGTGAGAGAGGTGAGCGGTCAGAGTGAAGAATTGAGTAACGTGAAACCGAGACAAGAATCACAACGCCCAACAGAATTTTCTGTTAAAAACAGAAGAGAAACGTCGTCCAACAAAAAAACACAATTTAAAAAGAAAAAAGTGGCAGCAGTTGCAATTCATCATGGCACTCAAGAAGAGAGCTCTATTGAAGAACAAGACGTGAGCACTGCTAGACAGTGGGGCAGATGTCACAATAGTTCGATGGAATCTTCAAAAACACCTGGAGATGAAAGCAACTGATGACTTCTTACAAGTTGAAACTGCGGACATGCATGTCTCCTCGCCTGATAGGGTGTACAAAGTAACGATAAAGTTAGAAGGAGAAACTCAAAGCACAATCAACTCAATCTTTTGGGACCGTATTGTAAACATTTATGATATTCTACTGGCCGAAAAGGATTGGCCACCTGAATTTGTGCGTATTTTTGATGAGGAATAGGTTATCAAGCCTTCTTTCTCGCCCGTTGTTCCAGATGAGCTCGCAGAATCATATGCCATTGATTGGGCATTGGCGCAGGCACCCGCGTTATACCGCAATCATGTAGGAAGGGATAAAGATTCCCCCTATCATTTAATTCCAATTAAAAATCAACCCCAAACTCAACGCCGGTACCCAATAAATTATGATGCTAAAACACCTATGAGGGAAATCCTTACACAACTAGAGTACCAGGGCATAACCAAACGTCTCACCAATGAATAATCCATTATTCCCTGTAGCTAAACCGGACCATTCATACAGAATAGTCTTAGACTACAGACACTCAAACAGTCATACACACAAATATGCTACACAAAACACACACAGCGCAGCACCTATGAAAAACATAGTGCGCAAAAAATACATAACAACATTGGATATTTCCAATGGCTTCTTCTGCCAAAATATAGCGCCTGAGAGTAGAGAGCTAACAAGTTTCAGCGCACTAGGCTCCCAGAAAAAATTCTGTTGTTTACCACAGGGGTACAAGAACAGTCCAGGGCTGTTCGCGGCTTGTGTAACTTCAATATTGCACACCATTGACCCTTAAGCATTGTCCTACCTAGGTGACATCTACCTTACGGATGATGAATTACTGCAACATCTAAGACAGGTAACCCACATTCTTGTAGGATTTGCCTCAAGAAAACAAGAATAGCCTTCCTTAGTGTCCTGTTTCTGGGATACAAATTATCAAGTGAAGGAAAGAGCCTAGCGCCACAGTTCTTAGAAAAATGCACACAGTTACAACCTCCAGATACCGTTAAAAAACTCCAATCCCTACAGGGTTTTCTAAATTTTGGCCAGAACATACATCCCACATCAAACCCTTATATTACTTGATCCATCCTGACTTTTCCAGTAAATTTTGGACAGTTGAACACACACGCATTCTCAGAGCTTTGCAAACAGACATGCTTGCAGCACAAGGGGCAATAAAAAACATCTGGTCATCAGAGTAATTGCTGGTGCCATTGGTTTCACCTATGTAACATTCAATGAGGGTAAGACAGTCCTGAATGCATACAAATCACATTTTTACTCAAGAGCAGAACAACGTTTTGCCCCCACGGAGAAAAATCTCACTGCTGTTCAGATGGCTGTCATTAAAGAAAAACCACTAGCCCAGGGGAAATGCATTATTGTCGTATCTCCAATCCCAGCCCCTGAGGCTGTTACCAAAGCCAGAACCAAATCCAAATGCTAAAGCATTACATCCTCGTTGGATCCAATGGGCAACGTCTCTGACAGCCAATGATGTTGACTATGTATTTGACCTAAAGTTACAAACTCAAGAATTTTTGCAATATGAACTAGAATACCCAGTTCCGGCAAATACATTGCCTATTGATCAATATCAAAGTCTCATGTACACTGATGGCATCAATACTCCACTGCTTGTGTCATAATCAGCTCTATGGAGGGTAGAAAATTCTATCCACAGGACACCTTTACACAAACCCTAGGGGATTGCACTGCACAACTAGCAAAGCTAAAGGCTCTGTTGATGGCACTGGAACACACGGATCCTGACCAGCTGACGCTAATTGTCTGCGATTTGTACTATTGTGTCCAGTCCTTTAATTAATATCTGCATTACTGGTGGCAGAATGGGTTCAGAGATTCCAAAGGTAACACCATCAAATACAGACTTCTGTGGGGGAAAGTAGCGGATCTGAAGGAAATGCTACTAAATGTCCATGTTGTACATACACTTGGACACCAGAACGTTGGAATACACGCTGCAGGGAATATGATGAGGCAGCCAAATCATCAGTAGCTACGACTTCTGTTGCTTCAGTAACTCATTCTAGAACGAAACTGGATGATGAAACATTGGCTGCTATGCAAGTCTCGGCTGACGGCACACCTTTACCACTGGATATCCCATTAAATATTCCTATCGGATGGGATGCTTCCTTGACGCAGAAGTAAAAATACGAGGCATGGGAATTTGAGTAATTCCAAAAAAGACCTAAGACCAGAATTGATCAAAGCAGCGCATGAGAGAGTTGCCTCTGCCCATGATGGCGTGGCGGCTAAAATATCATTGTTGCAAGCTCGTTATTGGTGGCCAGATCTATACAAACAGACCAAGCAGTACGTCCTTTGTTGTGATATCTGGCATCAAGTTAAGGGGTCCACCATCAACTGCCCACCGTAGACACCACTCCTAATTTCTAATAAGCCATTACAGTGTGTGTGCTTGGACCATTGTGGTCCCCTAACACCGGACAGTACATTCAAATACATCTTAGTCGCTGTTGACTCCTGCTCCAGATTTCTATGGGTGTGGCCACAATGCTCGGCTGGCACTCAGACTGTTATTAAAGATTTGGAAGTCTTTATCAGCACATATGCAGTTGCGGCTTTCAACTTTGACCAGGGCCCTGCTTTTGCCTCAACAGCATTCAGGGACGCCATGGCTTCTCTAGGGGTCCAATTCCATTACTCGTC
This sequence comes from Pleurodeles waltl, assembly GCF_031143425.1. NCBI lineage: Eukaryota > Metazoa > Chordata > Amphibia > Caudata > Salamandridae > Pleurodeles > Pleurodeles waltl. The sequence goes on from NC_090445.1 coordinate 951,716,081, forward strand.
TTCATTTCATCTTGAGGGAAATAGTGTTGTGAAGCAAAGAAACCGAGATTTAAAGCAATGCTTAACAGCCAGAGTATTAGGTATGGCTGGTAGTTGGCTTAATCACCTGTATGGAGTCCAGAGAGCGCTTAATATTCTGCCTAGAAAGTCCCTGGGGTGCCTGTTTGGAACTTGAATGCATGTTCCAGATCTTGGTGGTCCTGGTGTGGAGGCGGCAGATACACCCTTTGACATAAATGAACGTGTCACTGTCTTGCAGGAATTACAACAGTTCTGTGACGACAATGCTTCTGTCAGTGCTGCCTCCTTAGGAATTAGTGATGTACCAATAACATCTACTAGCTGGATTCAAAAGCTTGGGGATCTAGTATGTGAAAAAGGAGTTTGGTCCCTCCTATCATGCACCGGTTCCAGTCCTGGGAATACACGGTACCAGAACTGTTATTTTAGCACTGCTGCGTGGTTCTAAAGAAAACCGATTTGTCTCTGTCGACAATGCCAAGTTACCCCATTTGGCCATTCCTGCACAGCAGACCAAGAGGAACAACCAGTAGTACCCACATCCCTCTCACTACTGGTCAAGATGTCTCTCTACAAGTTTTGAGCAGCAACGCTGACACCTCTCTGAGCTTGGGGAGGGTGTAAAGCGGTCTTGCATTAGTTCCACTAACATCTATTGCAACAAACAACATGGAAATTGGCGATCGATTTGACTCGACCTCTACACAAACGGATGGCGTCTTTATTGTGAACTGCCCAGGGAGACTTCTACCAGTCCTCCTACTTCAAATACGGCTCCAGTTTTTTGCACAAACTGCTTCTGGATACTTTGCCGACATCACTGACACCTTTTCGGACTCATTTGCCTCTTCTGCATTTGAACTGCCAAAGGCACGTAAGCTGATAAATTGGCTTAAAACAAATTACTTTATTTTCCCATGGAACTATTTGTGGCCTTCCTTGACTGTATTAGCTTTCCTCCTTTGGATTGGCTTTGGTATTACTTCTTTCTATTAATACATGGTCATTTCCTTCCTGAACGTTCAACAGTTGAACTGGCGGATGAGGTCCTAAAACCCAATTTTTCTTCTCACAAGGTCCGCAGAGACTATTCTTTTGTGAACATTTCTGCTCTACAAATTCCTGATGTGATTGTTTTGGGATAAAGTCACATTTGATATATATGGCCCGACGGAGGTCATTCAAATACCATATGTGTTTACATTTTCTATGAACCACGTTATAATACCTGGAGTTGTTTCTGATGACTCGGATGTGAAAACAGTTGATTCTCTGATGACTAATTTGCAGTGTTTTACTTTATTTGAAAGTGAGGATGCTTATCAATCCAAATACAATTATGGTTACATATTCTGCTATAATTGTTATGGACACCATTTCATTCACAGAGCAAGTACCCCAAACACTATTTTTAATTACACACAATGGGAACATTGTCCAGCTCCACCACAAGGGAGTTCTAAAATATATTCTAAAAAATGTACATATTTTTCTGGGCACAACATTAAAAATGCTGAGTCATATTATTTCAAATTGCCATTTATGGAAAATGTAAATATATTATTGATAGATACAAAATTCATTCAATCAGATTCATTGTTTACCAGTTGGCTATAGAAGGCTAAGAATATTGGTTGAAGTCGATTGACTTAAAAAGTGTGTGGGGAACAAAACATTGGCAAATAAGGAGAAAGGAAGCTTTATTCAGAGCATGTCTGATGACTGTTCAAATAATATTTTTGAATGAAACTGTACAACAGACAAGTTGCTTAGGCTTGGTACAAATTAATAATTTGAACATGCCCAGTATTCCTATCCCTGCTAAATTTTACAAATGGCAAAAGTATATAATTGCTTCTTTTATGCAGTCTATAATGAAATTTTGAAGCTTTCTCAACAAGAAGCTGCTGCAAATCATCAGGAAATAGATCAGGAAAATTCACAGAAGGCATTAGCTGTTGTAGATAATGGGATTAACACCCTGTCCGACCGAATATGCACCTTAAACAACATTGTTTTCTCTGCAATAGATATAATACATAGCGACATGTCCTCCTTACATCATGGACAGAGTCAACTATGATCCATTATGCAGTTAGGTTGGACACTACAAACACTGAAGGCAGGTTGCATTCCCTGGCAACACGTCAGCGCAATGGACATATTTTCCATATTTAATTTAATGCCACAACAACAACTAATGACTAAAAAAGAAGCGACTTATGTCATGTTAAATATTGAGAAATTAGAAAAGTGACATTTTACTCTGGTTGAAATACCATCTGCTGAGTGGTTAATAGACGGGGTCATCAATCTGCCTATTTCAAAACTTCAATTCACATCCTGCTTAAAACACATTCCAGTGGGCAGATATGAAATGCTAGGAGATAGTTAGATCCATTAGGTGTGGGAGCTACCCTTCTCATACAAATGTCTCAGTGGCGTGAAAGAGGTCTTTCTTATCAGTAGTAAATGTGAGACTTCTGTCAGCCATTCTATGGTTTGTAAACAGCTGTCCCTGCACAGGGCGTGCAACACTTTGGCAGCGAACTTGGCTTGTTATCTGAAGTGCGTCCCCGTACCCTTGATTAGCCCTGTGTTCCAGCTGCTCTCGAAAGGCAACTATGTGCTCCTTAATAGTGAGAGCTATTGTGGGATGCGAGCCGAAATAGTTTATGTTGTTTTGGTCTCAAAATTGTTACATCATGTACTGTTTCTTCCTACGACAGAGAGAAGTAGCTGAGAATTGGCCCCATATCACTACTTCAAATGTGAATTTTGACAAGTTAAGCAGACTCAGAGCTTTATTGTTTCAAAAACAAGTGGCACTCACATCTGCACACGAGACCTATGAACTTCAGGTTGTGAGGTCATTCGCAGAGATACAGTTCCTTTCAAGTACTAACTTTCCGAGACACTTTGGTGAACTCGTGGGACGGATATTTAATGCGTCCAGTGCTACTGAAATCGCAAATTTCTTTAAGGCTGTTGGTTCTGGTTTCGTTCACAGCTTCTCTAAATTTGGCGTAATATCTTCAGCAGTCCTCACAATATTCTCCAGTATTTTCGCAGGGGTGCGAGTTATAGTTACCTTAGGGCATGAGTTATAGTTACTTGCGCTAACTCCAACTATAACTGGTGAATTTGTATGCTTTTGTACAATTAAAATGTCTGCCTAACTATGACATCCCTGTAATATATACATACATATATCTATATATATGTATATGTATATATATATATATATATATATATATATATATATATATATATATATATATATATATATATACATTTAAACACTTAGGCCCTCATCACAACCCTGGCAGTCGGTGATAAAACGGCGGTAATACCGCCAACAAGCAGGTGGTAAAAAAATGGAATTATGACCACAACAGAAACCGCCCACAGAGTCAGCCACTTTATCACACTGACCGCCACGGCGGTAGCAACAAGCATTGCGGCGGTAACCGGCAACAGCCAGGCGGAAGACAATGTACCGCCCACAGTATTACAAGAGGCCTATCCGCCACCTTTTCCGGGGGACATCAAAAGCACTGTGGAAACAGAACACAGAAGGTAAACGACTCACCTCTGGAGACTCAGGGAAGAACCATGCCGCCATGGAGCCCGAACGGCAGGTGTTCCCCATGCTGGTCTACCTCCTCCTACACCAGGAATACCAACGCCGGCAAAGATGACCACGGTGAGTACTGCCACCTAGCACACAGGGGAGGGAGGAGGAAAAAGAGAGTGACACACACATGAAACACACAACACCCCCACCCCCAACACCATACACACAAACTGATGCAACAACATTGGAAATCCATCCCATAGCCCTCACTAATAATGCAAGGACAAAAGGAAGTGATTGAATTGAGTGTAATAAGATAAAATACTAGAAATACATCCTCAAAAATCAAAACAGTATTTACATATATACAAATAGAGGGACACTGCCCAGTCCATAATGTCCGTGGGCCACATGGTCACATCACATAGGCCAAGGCCCCACTTGACTTCTGCATCAACATGGAGAGAACACTTGCAGGGGCATCAGGTCGAAAATAAACAGGCACCTCAGGGGGACGGGAATGGGGGCACCTCAGCCTGAAGATGGTACAACACCACTTGTCCTGGAGGAGGCAACATGCCCTGCGCTTGGTCCTGGGGAGTGCAAAGCCACAGTCTCTAAAGTGTGTGATTTGCCCACTGCTTGGTCCTGGGGAGTCCAAAGCCACAGTCTCTCTAGTGGGTGGTTTGCCCACTGCTTGGTCCTGGGGAGTGCAAAGCCACAGTCTCTCTAGTGTGGGTGGTTTGCCCCCCCCCCCATGTTCCTGGGGAGTGCAAAGCCAGAGTCTCTCAAGTGGGTTGTTTGCCCACTGCTTGGTCCTGGGGAGTGCAAAGCCACAGTCTCTCTAGTGGGTGGCCCACTGGTTCCGGAGGGGACTTTGTGCCCAGTGTCCTTCATCCTGGCAAGGAGGGGTTGAGTGGATGGCTTCTTCCGCTGGTTCTGGAGGGGGCCTGGTGCCCAGTGTGCTTCATCCTGGCAAGGAGGGGGTGAGTGGGTGGCTTCTTCCACTGGTTCTGGAGGGGGCCTTTGTGCCCTGTGATGCAGATCTTGGGGTGTGCAAGGTCACGGTCTCTCACCTGGGTGTTAGACCCGCACGATTTGCAGTGGTCAGGATGCATTACAGTCCATGGAGGCAGGACTACACACTGCCCGCCGACAGCGACGGCTGCTCAGTGGTGGCAGTGCCGGTGCTGGTGTCGATGCTGCCAGTGGTGGGAGGAGGCTCCTGCCCTTCCCCTGCAGCCTTGGATGTCTGCCCACTCGGGGTGCTGCTGCTGGCGGTAGTGCCGGCAGCAGTGCAGGTGGCGGAGCTGGTGTCTGGGCTGCCAGTGGTGGGGGGATGCTCTAGCCCTTCCCCTGCAGCTTCGGATGGCTGAAGTGCCATGGTTGGTGGTGGGGGCTCAGAATCATTCCTAGCACCTGGCCTCCTGTCCTTCCTTCCTACAGGGGCAGGCCCTTTGCCCTTGCCATCTGGTGGTGCCTCCTTTCCCTTCCCCTTGTAAGCTGGTGGTGCCTCCTTGCCCTTCCCCTTGTAAGCTGGTGGTGCATCCTTGCCCTTGTAAGCTGGTGGTGCATCTTTGCCCTTCCCCTTGGCAGCTGGTGCAGGCACACTGCCAGTGCTGATGGGTGTTTCTTGGAGCCTCTCACACCTGCAGTAGCTGCCGACACTACTGTGGCTGTGGACTGGGTGGCTGAGGTGCTAGCCTGGGTTCTGACCACCCAGCCCGACGTGAAGGACAGGGGGGAGGGGTAGGAATGAGGTCAATGGCGGAGAGGAAAAGCTTCTTAGGAACACTTGGGTGGGAGGAAGGTGAAGGTTTGGGAGTGGAGGAAGTTGAAGGTGTCTGCTGTGTTTGGGTGCAGGTGCATGGGCTAGATGCTGTTGTGAGGTGGATGGCTGTTGGGTGTCTGAGTGCTTGCGTTTGTGTACTTTGGGAGGAGGGAGCACAGACACAGTGGGAGAGGACACAAGGGACGTGTGCATGGATGTGGGGGTGGTGACTGCCAGTGGGGGGTGTGTAGTGATAGGTGTGGTGGTGATGGAGGCAGTGGATGAGGATTTAATGCATGCAGGTATGATTGATGATGCTACTGGGAGGGAGGAGGACACAGTGGAGGCAGTGGATGTTGGTTTGTCTGCATCTTGATGGTGTTTATGTGAGTGCCTGTGGGATGATGTGTAGTGCTTGTGATTGCCTGAGCCACTCCTGTGTGTTGTCTTTGGTGCATGCTGGTCTGAATGTGTGCTTGGGATAGGTTGGGGTTGAGGGGAATGGGACTGGGCAGAGGAAGTTGGAGGGGGGAGGATAGAGTCAGGAACAATGGCTGCCATCAGGGAGGAGGTCAGAACCTGGATTGATCTCTTTTGGGCCGCCATGCCAGAGTGAATGCCCTCCAGGAATGCATTTGTTTGTTGCAAATGCCCTGCCAGCCCTTGGATGGCATTCAGTATCACTGACCACCCAACAGAGATGGATCGCAGGAGGTCAATTGTCTCCTCACTCAGGGCAGCAGGGATAACTGGGGCAGGGCCTGAGGTGCCTGGGATGAAAAAGATGCCCATCCTCTGGGGTGAGCGGGCACGGGAATCTCGCTGAGGGGCTGCTGGGAGGGCGGTGCTGGTATAGGGAGTGGCGGCTGTACCTGTAGTTGGGGTGGGCACAGAGCTGTCCGCCACCACTAGGGAGCTTTCATCGGAGGAGGTATCACTTTCCGAACTGTCCCCTCTTGTCTCCGCCGTGGTGCTCCCCTCGCCCTCCGTCCCACTGGTGTCCTCATCAGCCTCATGGGCCCTGTGGGATGCAGCTCCCTCCGTCGCCGGTGCCTCTGCTCCTCCGCCAGATGATGCTAATGCACATAAGGATAGGATGACACAACAAAAAGGGGGGTAAGAGACAGAGGATACACTTGGTCAATGGCAGCAACAACACCACTGTTGGCGTACACAACACACACACAGGGAACCTCACTATGCACTAGGCAAAGCACTACCAGTCGCAATGCTAGTCACCAGGCCATGGACAGTAACACCTAACGCCAATTGCAGCATGCCTGAGACCCACAGAGCCCTGCCTAGTAGTGGATGCCCACTAGCTTGGTTGGAGGTGCAGTTCATCAGCCCCTGCCCAACATGGAACCTACCCTGCTATGTCCAACCTGGCCTAGGGGCACCAACAGGCCCACATCCCCCACCTGAAGGCCACTCCACCACGCACATGTATTATAATGTGAAACTGTACTCACCCTCTTGTTGCTGCTGTGATGCCCCAAGCACCCATCCAGCTCCGGATAGGCCACTGCCAGTATGCGGAACATCAGGAGGGGTCAGGGTTCGACAGGCACCCCTTCCTCGTTGGGAGGCCATCCCCAGCTGCGTCTCCGCCGTCTTCCTTGCCCAGCTTCTCAGGTCCTCACACCGTTTGTGACATTTGGAGCCAGACCTGGTCTCTGCCATCTGTCACCCCACTGTAATCCCCCCTCTTGTGCAAGTCCTATCTGTGCTCCATTTCTTGGCAACTGGTTCTTTCCAAGTGACAGTGGGCTTGGCAGCAGGAATGTCACAGCCAATGTTCTCAAAAGTGCTAATAAGAGTGTTGTCGGCCCTTATGAAACACAAGCGCAGCTACATTGTTTTCCCCCAGGTGGAGGATTTGGCCACAGTGAAAGCTGACTTCTATGCAATGGGACATATCCCCAACATCATTGGGGCAATTGATGGTACACATATTGCATTCCCCCCCACCAAGAAATGAACCGATGTTCAGAAATCGAAAGAGCTTTCACTCAGTGAGTGTGCAGATAGTATGCCTGGCGGACCAGTACATCTTCCATTTCAATGCAAAGTATCCTATGTCTGTGCATGATGCCTTTATCCTGAGGAATAGCAGCATCCCAAATGTGATGGCTCAACTCCAGAGGCACAGGGTGTGGCTAATAGGTGAGCCCATGGTCCCCACCCAGTATATATTATGTGTATGGGGTTTGCCCTAAGGGTTAGTGTCTGACTAACAGGTATCCCTCGATATTTGCAGGTGACTCTGGTTACCCCAACCTCTCATGGCTACTGACCCCAGTGAGGAATCCCAGGACAAGGGCAGAGGAACGTTACAATGAGGTACACGGGCGAACAAGCAGAATTATAGAGCGAACCTTCGGCCTCCTGAAGGCCAGGTTTCGGTGCCTCCATCTAACAGGTGGTTCTCTGTACTACTCACCAAAGAAGGTGTGCCAGATCATCGTGGCATGTTGCATTTTGCACAACCTTGCCTTACATCGCCAGGTGCCTATTCTGCAGGAGGATGAGGCTGGATATGGGCATGTGGCAGCGGTGGAGCCTGTGGACAGCGACGAAGAGGAGTCAGAGGATGAGGATGTGGACAATAGAACATCAATCATACAACAGTACTTCCAGTGACACACATGTAAGACACTGTAACTTCACCTTCCATTGCAGTTTTGTATTGGAAATTGTCACTGGCAGGCTGATATCCCCACTACTATGGTCACTTACTGTACCCTTTGACATGTCTATTTACAGATATCTGTGCCCCACTCTGGCTCCTGGTGTATTGACTGCAGCAAACTACAGGTCATACCTATGTATACATTACTGTACAGTTGAATTGCAATGTCTACAGATTTTTAAACAAATAAATAGTTCAATCAATTGCCAGACTTCATACTTGTATTTTTTACAAGGGTGTTTATTTATGTGCTAATAAGTGGATGGAGTATTGCTCTAGGCTGGGGGGTGGAGGAGAGTCCACGTAATAGTTCCAGTCTATTTGTATGACAGGTGTATTGTCCAAGTGGGCCTAGGAAGGGGAGCAGGGCAGTTCAAGATGGACAGGGTGACAGAGTGGGACACAAGGGTGACAATCAGGAGAGTCTTATTTCCTGGCGGGGGTCTTGGCAATGTTCTCTGGCTTCTGCCTGGATCGCAGGGACCATTTGCTGGGTGGTTCTCCTTCTGCAGGGGTTGGGGTGCTGGTGGCCTGTTGTTCCTGTGGTGGGGCCTCCTGTCCACTAGTGTCAGCGGAGGTGGAGGGCTGTTCATCGGTGTGGCTAGTGTCAGGGACCCGTTGGTGTGCCACTGCCTTCCTCATGGCGTTAGCCATGTCTGCCAGCACCCCTGCAATGGTGACCATGGTGATGTGTGGATGTCCCTCAGGTCCTCCTTGATCCCCAGGTACTGTCCGTCCTGCAGCCGCTGCATCTCCTGCAACTTGGCCAGTATCCGGCCCATCATCTCCTGGGAATGATGGTATGCTCCCAGGATGTTTGTGAGTGCCTCTTGGAGAGTCGGTTCCCTGGGCCTGTCCTCCCCCTGTCACACAGCAGTCCTTCCTGCTTCCTTGTTGTCCTGTGCCTCTGTCCCCTGAACCGTGTGCCCACTGCCACTGACCCCAGGTCCCTGATCATCCTGTGTTTGTGGGGTTGCCTGGAGTCCCTGTAGTGGTGGACACACTGCTGATTGACGTGTCCTGGGGACAGAGGTATCGGCCCACTGGGTGGGTGCTGTGCTGGTGTTTCCTGAGGGGGGACACTCCGTGGTGGTATGGGTGTGTGCCTAGCTAACCGAGTGTCTGGAGGTCCCTGATGGGCCAGGTTGGTCATCCTGATCCAGGCATGCAGAGCTGCTGTCATCACTGTGGGCCTCTTCTGTGTGGGGACTGGATGTTGCTGGCACCTCCTCTCCGGTGACGTTGTGTGGGGGACCTGTGGGGATGTCAATGCAGTGTTATTGTTTCTGCATGTGACATCTTGTGCATGGGTGTGTTGCCCTGTATGATTGTGATTGCCCTGCCAGCTTAGGCTTGTGTGAGTGGTGATTTGGTTAGATAGGTGATTGTCTCAAGTCTGCATGCTTTGGTGATGGGTGTCCATGCAGGTCTGCGATGGGTGTCCATGCATTGGTGTTGCATCCAGGGATTGGTAGTAGGAGGGGCGGGTTGTGTTGGTGGGGTGTATGTGAGGTGGTGGAGTGATTGGGGTGAGGGTAGGGGTGGGGGTTTGTGATAGCATGCAGGTAGGGTGGGGGATAGTAATAGAGATTTGACTTACCAGAGTCCAGTCCTCCTGCTCCTCCTGCCAAGCCCTCAGGATGCAGTATTGCCAAGACTTGTTCCTCCCATGTTGTTAGTTGTGAGCCCACCGCCAGTCCTCTGTACAGCTATCTGGTGTCTTGCTTCCACGGAATGCATCTTCCTCTGTAGGTCGTTCCACCTCTTCCTGATGTCATCCCTAATTCTGGGATGCTGTCCCTCGGTGTTGACCCTGTCCACGATTCTCCGCCATAGCTCCATCTTCCTAGCAATGGATGTCTGCTGCACCTTTGATCCAAAAAGCTGTGGCACTACCCGGATGATTTCCTCCACCATGACCCTTAGCTCCGCCTCTGAGAACCTGGGGTGTCATTGGGGTGTCATGGGTGTAGTGTGAGTGGTGTGTGTGAGGGTGTGTGGGGGGATGTGTTGGGGTGTGTGCTGTGAGGTGTCTGGATGGTGTATGGGTGAAAGTGTTTTGTAGCTCTGGTTCTGTGGGTGCTCTTGTTGTATCTCTCTCTGGTGGCAATTCTTTCTAGTTGTAAAGGGTTGTGGATAATGTGGGTGTGTGTTTTATATTGGTGTCGGTGTGTGGGTGTGGTGTGTGTATGTGTGTCAGGTGTGTGTAGTTTGAATTGTCCAATGTGGGGGTGTTTTGTATGTGTGTGTGTATTTTGAGCGAAGCGGTATGTACCGCCAATGGTTTACCACGGGTGAATGTCCGCCGCAGTGATTCCTGGGTCATAATGCTGTGGGAGTAGTTCTGTTGGCGTAATGGTGTGGGTTTTGGTACTGCCAGTTTATCACTGACCTTTGGGCTAGTGGACTTATGGTGTGTCTGTATAGTGACAGATTGCTATGTGTGTGTCATAATATGGGTAGCAGTAAACCGCGGCGGTGGCGGCGCCAGTATGTTGGGGGCAGTCGGCATGGCGGTAAGCAGGACTTACCACCAATGTCATAATGAGGGCCTTAATGCTTGCTTGCAAATACATGTAATTTATTTTTACCGTGAGTATGCCTTCACAACGAAATTCTAGAAAAGGCATCCGTGGTAAAGGTATACTTGTTCTAAAATATTTTATTATTTTATTGTTAAGAACAGTAATAATAAACTTGGTTTTGTTGTAAAGCCTTTCTGTAAAGGCTTCCATAGTTCTTCTGTTATTAATAATAATGTTTCCCATCTATGAGTGACTAATATATATTAAAAAGGAACATTTGGGCTTGACAAAAGGATTATTTTGCCAGGTGGGAATGGTAGCTTAAAACTGCACGCACACAGACTGCAATGACAGGCCTGAGATATGTTTAGTGAGCTACTTAAGTGGGGGCACAATCCATCCTGTAGGACCACTAGCATCATTTAATTTACTTGCCCTCTTCACAGGTAGTAACACTTTACTAGTGACTTACAAGTATGGGTATGAGCCAATGCAACATGTTTTAAGGAGAGAGCACAAACACTTTAGAACTGGTTAGCAGTGGTAAAGTCACAGTCTTAAAGCCAAAAATCACAAATTCAGCAACAATGGGAGAGGTGGATGCAAAAAGTTTGGGGATGGCCCTGCAGAAAGGGCAAAATCAAGCACATATTGTACAGTGTTATCAGGAAAATTGTATGTCTGTGCAAATGTAGTGGTTATTTGTGTGATGCTTGAATTTTTCAAAATCCCTTTGAGATGGGTGAAATGAAAGAAATTGGAAAAGGAAATAAGGGAGCTACATGCCATTCACAAACACACTGGAGCACCTGGGGAAAGGCACAGATTAGACTGTTTACGGGCCAAACTCAAAAGATTAGGTCTCATTAGGGTAGAATACATGCTACTTTGCCTTAAACATAAATATTGCACTGGGAGCAAGAAGTGCAACAAAATATTGGCTCACAGCCTGTAAAACTAATAATTATAGGATTCACAGTATCTCAAATGAGCAGGGGAGGAGGTAATGGGTGATATACAGATAGTGTCTATTTTTGGGAACTTCTATTACATCTTTTGCAAGTCTTAGGACCTAAATGATAATGCTAGCACATCTTATTTGTCAAGTGCGGAGCTGATACTGCGCCAAGCTTGCGATACTCATCAAAGCAGAAGAGGTGATCTCAGCCATAGCCTGTCTAAATGGTTTAAAATCCCTGGGACCAAATGGTTTCAAACCACTTTTCTACAACTCTTTTTACAAGACCCTTGATTAACTTCTCAGAAGACTTTTCATTTTTTTCATGGACACTGGGTCCCTGACCAACTCTCTGGTAAGGGCTTTCATCACAGTCCTGTCCAAACCAGTGAAGAATTAACAACAGTGTAGCTCATACAGACCCATCTCACTAATAAATGTTGATGCCAAGCTCTACACCAGAGTTTTATCCGCTAGACTGAACCTCTATATGCCCCAGTTAATAGACCCAAACCAAGCAGGTTGTATCCTGAACACAAATTAGGGGGGGGGGCAGCATCAACTGCATACTCAACATTATCAACAAGACTGTGAGGTCTCAAACAGGAGCACTCATACTTGCTATTGATGTTGAAAAATAATTTGATAGCATTCATTGGCCATACTTGTCATGCACTCTGAGGAACTTTGGTTTCAGGAGGTGGTTTTGTGTCTGGCTACAACTACCTCAGTGCCACTGTACGATTGAACTGGGAGCGCTCTGGCTCCTTCCCTATACAGAGGGAAAGTAAACAGGGGTGGGCTGTTGCCAGCCCCCTTTGGCACATTTTTGGGTCCCCTAGTTCAAAGCATTATGGCTGATGTGAATATTTCCGGGCTACGGTTTGAAACAGACATGCATACCAATAGCCCATAGGCAGACAATGTGAAAGTAGCCCTGACAGAGCTGCTCAGTTCCCTACCTTCTCTGTTGTCTGAGCTGCAGTAGTAGCCCTGACAGAGGTGCTGACCTCCCTGCCTGCTCTGTTGTCTGAGTTGCATTGTTTTTGGGATGTCTCTGAGTTTAAAGTTAATATTCAGAAATCACAGGTGCTCAACGTAAAGGTCCCCTGTGTCAAACAAGAACAACTAAGTGCTCAACATTCGGTGTCATGGCCAGAGACATCTATTCCTCATTTAGGGGTCCAGGTCACCCATACAGGGACCAGCACAGCAAATATCAACTAATATGGGCTCCGACAACAAATCATGCAGATCTGTCTACCTGGCACAGATACCAGCTCTCCTGTTTGGGACGAATAGTAACCTTAAAGGTGATAATACTGCCTAGGGTGTTATTCACTGTCCAGTCACTCCCACTGAACCCCCTACACAATACTATAAAAACACTGTAATCAGACAATTGGTTTGTGTGGAATGGAAGAATGCCCCACATGAATCATTTACATCTTGATTTACAGACCCACATGGGGGGAGGGGGTTGGTGTTGCCTTATGTTACTGAATATGTCAAGGTATCACAGCTTCCATACATGGTGAAGTGGGGCCAGGTGGCTTCCAAGAAACACAAGTGGTGGCTGATACTCAAGTCTGGAAAGCATCCTGGCTTCCTAAAAATCATTGACCATGTGATCTATATTCCTCAATAAAGGGTAGCACTGGTAAAACAAACCTGCTCCTCCCATAAGTGTCCAACAGTATGGGGTAGAACAGACTTATTTAAGTATGTCTACCAATGGTGCTATGTGGTTGGCTATCTTACTACCCATAGGGAAAAACATGTATTCACAAATACATGATAAATCTAAACAATACAACCACAGCACTAAGTTTAATGGCAAACAATCATAAGCTCATGTAAATCTCAGACCAGTCCATATTGTACTTCAAAATCTTCTTTTATTGCAAAATGTTAGTCCGTTTCGTATTCCAATACAATTCTTCGTATTCAATTATTCACACCCGACAGCCAACACGTGTTTCATCACAAAGTAACTTTATCAAGGTAGCAAATCTTCAAAAGACAAAATTATCAAATGTTCAGATCCATAATGTAACCTTGCTATGTATCAACATACACGTAGAATCAGTAATTTTCTCAAAAGCGAGTCCACCCATTTATTATTTATTTATTATTCTTTACCGTCAGGTTTGAAAGCTTATACAATGCAATTGTGTTAGAAATGGGGTCTTTGGTTGGCAGTCAAGTTACCCCCTGTCCAAGCAAGGACCCTCACTCTAGACAGGGTAAGGCACACACAATCCAGATTATCCTGTGCCCACCCTCTGGTAGCTTGGCACTGAGCAGTCAGGCTTAACGTAGAAGGCAATGTGTAAAGTATTTGTGCAATAAATCATACAATAACACAATATAGCACCACAAAAATACACCACACAGTGTTTAGAAAAATATACAATATTTATCTGGATATTTGCAGGTCAAAACAATAAAAGATGCAAAAAGAAATTGTAGAGATATCACTGAAAAGTGATATGAAGTGTCTTAAGTCTTCAAAAAGCCAACAAAGTCTCTTTCAAGCACAAAGTACCTGGTTTGGAGTGAGAAATCTCTGTAAAGGGCCGCAGAGGAGGAGATGCGTGGAAAATGGTGTGTGCGTCGGTTTCGCCCCTTCACACACGGACTTGCGTAGTTATTTTTCACGCAAGGAAGACGTCTTGTCGATTTCCGTCACGCGGATAGTCTCCTTTGTGGGTCGCGGGGTTTTCAGACTTCTCGGGATCTGTGCGTGGAATCCTGGGCTTGTTGTCCGGCTGCACATCGTTCCGGTGGCCTGTGCGTGGAATTTCTCCCTCATGGCAGGCGTTGCGTCGATTTCCTCTCTGGAAGTCGGGCAGCGTTGTCCAGCCGGGCCATGCGTCGAAGTTCCGGTCGCACTGCAGGCGTCGCGTCGATCTTTTGCTCGCGGGGTCGAGCGCCGTCTTTCTGGTTCGGCGTGCGGTGAATCTTTCACACAAGGAGTCCAGTTGAAAAAGAGAAGTCTTTTTGGTCCTGAGACTTCAGGGAACAGGAGGCAAGCTCTATCCAAGCCCTTGGAGAGCACTTCTGCAGCAGGGCAAGAGTTCAGCAAGGCAGCAGGGCAAAAGCAAGGCAGCAGTCTTCTGTAGAAAGCAGTCAGGTGAGTCCTTTAGGTGGCCAGGCAGTTCTTCTTGGCAGGATGCAGGTTCTGGTTCAGGTTTCTGCTCCAGCAAGTGTCTGAAGTGGTAGGGCAGAGGCCCTGTTTTATACCCTAATGTGCCTTTGAAGTGGGGGAGACTTCAAAGAGTGGCTTAGAAGTGCACCAGGTCCCCTTTCAGTTCAATCCTGTCTGCCAGGGTCCCAGTAGGGGGTGTGGCAGTCCTTTGTGTGAGAGCAGGCCCTCCACCCTCCCAGCCCAGGAAGACCCATTCAAAATGCGGATGTATGCAAGTGAGGCTGAGTACCCTGGGTTTGGGGGGTGTCTGAGTGAATGCACAAGGAGCTGTCAACTAAACCCAGCCAGACGTGGATTGTAAGGCACAGAAAGATTTAAGTGCAAAGAAATGCTCACTTTCTAAAAGTTGCATTTCTAGAATAGTAATATTAAATCCAACTTCACCAGTCAGCAGGATTTTGTATTACCACCCTGGCCATACTAAATATGACCTTCCTACTCCTTTCAGATCAGCAGCTACCACTTCAATAATGTATGAGGGCAGCCCCAATGTTAGCCTATGAAGAGAGCAGGCCTCACAGTAGTGTAAAAATTAATTTAGGAGTTTTACACTACCAGGACATGTAAACTACACAGGTACATTTCCTTCCTTTTACCCACACAGCACCCTGCTCTAGGGGTTACCTAGGGCACACATTAGAGGTGACTTATATGTAGAAAAAGGGGAGGTTTAGGCTTGGCAAGTACTTTTAAATGCCAAGTTGAAGTAGCAGTGAAACTGAACACACAGGCCTTGCAATGGCAGGCCTGAGACAAGGTAAAGGGGCTACTTAAGTGGGTGGCACAAGCAGTGTTGCAGGCCCACTAGCAGCATTTAATCCACAGGCCCTATGCACATACAGTGCACTTTACTAGGGACTTATAAGTAAACTAAATAGTCCAATTGGGTGTGATCCAAGGTTATCATGTTTGAAAGGAGAGATCATATGCACTTTAGCACTGGTTAGCAGTGGTAAAGTGTGCAGAGTCTAAAAGCCCGCAAAAACAGTGTTTAAAAGTGGAGGGAGGCAGGCAAAATATTAGGGGTGACCACCCTAAGGCTGTCAGGTCTAACAAATTGATCAAATTGTTTCACTTGGCATTGCTGTGTGAGGACTATTGTATTGTTGGTGAGAAGACAAACAAGACATTGAAAGCTGATTGGCTGACTGAAAAATGAAGAAGCAACATGATGCAAATGCTTAGATTAGACTGTCTATAATAATGTGTGCTCCTAAGTAGGTTACCTCATTCCTTTTCACATAACCATTTGCCTGAATCTATGTTGCTCATGCTGAGACTCTAGAGAGATTCTTGAACCTCTTTTTATTGGAAGTTCTCCTTTGATTGATCCTGATATTTGACATTGAAGCTTTATGCTTCAACCTCTATGATTGGAGCTCCTTATGGGTTCCTGCTTTATGCATTGATTATGGATAATTATTTGCTTATTTTTGATCACTGACTAAACTGATGGTTAATGTCAATGAATTTGATACTGACTCCATAAACATGAGCTACTAACAGATTTGATTAATAAAGCTTTTAAACTCACATCAACTCTCATTATTGACTGAAAAGAAATTAAAAATGTGATGATATATTAATTTATGCACAGCTCCTGGTTAATCTCATCTAACATCATGTGTCTCAAATGTTTTGATTATTAAGGTTTTTGATTATGTGTTTAGAATTATTTGGTGATGCATACATTTTTATTGTAAGGAAGCTGAAGAGGTTATAGGGCTAAGAATAAGTAGAAGATTCTGGGATACATATACAGATGAATAAGAGTTGTTTTATTCTTTTCTTATCTGCTAAGGTTTTGTGGTGCAGGTCGTGAGGTGCCATAGGCTGCATATTTGAGATAGGGACTGTAATGTTTTGTACTACTGTTGATCGATGTTGGTAGAACCTAATTCACACACGTGAAGCTGAATTGATTCAGGTGATTTCCCACTACTCGAGTCAGAGGGTGTAAAAACTTGAATATTACGGTTGTTGAATTGCTTATTTTTTTTAGGGGCAGTTGTTTTGTGTTCGTTTAGAGTTGTAGAATTGTAGCATTGTGTGCTCACAAAACAATTATAAAGAAGGGTGAATTGCTGAAAGGAATGAGTTGTTGCCTCATTTGTGACAATCTGGGATTGGTAGGTTAGTGTGAAATGGTGCACAGTGATTTGCAGTGCCACACTGAGATTGCAGGAGGAGCTTGCTAAGAAACTGACATACAAGGAATAGATTTAAATCACTCAATATTTAAATTATGTTGTTTGGTATTTGTTGAAATAATCTGAAATCATGAAATGTTTCAAAGCTTTTAAAAGTACTCTGAGAAGTGATGTGACAGTTTCAGTATGGGAAGGTGAAAAGGCACCTCCTGAGGGTACATAAGCACATTATATGGCAACAAATGTAGAGGTACACATGTTTGTGGCTTCGTCAATGGTGCAAGATCACTGAAAATGTGAGTCCTTTGAGTTTTCCGAGTTGTGGTACATTTGAGTTATGAACTATTGATATGTTGAGAGAAAAGCTTTATAAAATATAGCCACCTCCTAGACCTACACAATATGAAAACTTAAATGCTGAGGAGAAAGTTGCTCATGCTAAGGGGAGAGAAAAATACCGGATTAAGGCAAGGAGAGCAGTGCATAATTATGCAGATGCTTAATGGGATGAACATTAGCACAGAGAGCTGTGATTGATGGAGCTACACTGTACAGTACTATACTAATGACAAATCTGAGAAACTGAAAAAGACAAAAGCCCAAGGATTTAAGGATGAAAAGTATAAAAAGAAATCAGACTCAGAAAGAAATTCAGGGGATAACATTTTGAAAGCATTATTGGCGGCACGTCCACCAGTTTACGTGGCCCCTGCTACAAATACTGAGAGTACTTCGACTTCTAATTTGACAGTGGTTACTGCCGCTGTTGACCCAAATGCAATTCAAATTGTGAGACCTTTACAGATGACTCAGCCTAGTATGACACAACCTGTTGTACAGGCTAGTATTACAAATACGATTTGATAATGTTCCTACAGTGATGCCTCCAGTTGTTACTGTGACTTACCAGCATCTATTACTAGAGCTATAACAGCAAAACTAGTAGACATTCAAAATAGCAACTGCTCCGATTAATATTGTTGGAAATATTGTAGTTCATGGAGCTGTTGGAAAAGGACCTGCAACAGGGTTCATCCCAGCATCACAGAATTCACTGATTGTTGCTTGGACAACAACACAAACTGTTCAGTCATTGAGAGAAGTCTTAAGGACTGTCCTTACGACACAGTCAGTCCCAGCTGAGATTAATTTATTTGAAGAAGGAATTTTTCTCCCATAGTTTGAAGAAGCTACAGAGAATAAAAGGACAGAGAGTGCAGAAAAACAGGCTACTGGTCAAGAGACAGAGAAGGAAAGACCATTAAAATTTCCCAAGATTAAAAATGGATTTAGAAGAAATTTTTAGAGGATGTTTAGATTTTGAATATATGAATCAATATCAGGCAAAAACGCTGATTTATTTAAGCAAAGAGCTCCATAAGAGTGAAGTGGCTGCACATGACAAATTAACAGCATTGGTCAAAAAGCATGACATTGATCTTTCAAAAAGTGCCCCATTGCAGAAAACTTCAGGATGGGGTGATGAAGCCACTGAGACAATGCATTCTTCGGGAATGTGATGACACGTTGCTGAATTAGTAAAATGTATTTGAAAATGGTATGATTTTGAGAAATTACAGAAAAAATGGACAAAGAAACAGGAAAAGAAAAAGAAGCAATCAGAGGCAGCTGGAGTAAATGGTAGACACATCTTCACCAGAGTGATATGTGATTCTTTGTGTCATAGATGGTTATCAAATTGAGACCAGAGATCAGTCAGCATATACAACTGAGTGCATTTTTTCTGGAAGACCTAGCCGTTGGATGAGATCCTGGGATATGTGAAATATTGTAATGATGAGCAGGAAATGAAGCAGAAGAAACTTAGGGAGAAATTCATGTTGGCTCAAACAAAGTTGGTGCAGGACGTTTTTCAGAATCAGTTGTTTGCAAGGAGTCATGGCAGAATGTAGCGTGTTGGTTTTCAAGCTAGAATTCAGGGTGTTGAGTTACAATTGATCCGCATTGTGATGTGGATGTTGCAACGTTGAAGACTATTTTTTCAATAATATTGTGCATTGAAGAGGGAGTTTAGGCTAAATGCAGATAGGATAAATAGTAATAATCAAATGCAAGGATGACATAAGATGCAGATGTAGAATGTGCCTGCTCAGCAAATACAAGTGCCAATGCAGATACCGGTTTTAATGCTGCAGGTCCCACAAGTCCTGATGATTTCCTAAAACATGAGTAACCCCAGATTTAACATGAGTCAGATACTGATAGCAAATGCAAACCTATTCCAGATTCAGAACCAGAACCAATTTCAACATTTCCCTGTGTTACACAGTGAGAGTTTTGGCCCTGACAATTCACACTGACGGTGCCTAAGGGGGGAGGAAGATTGCATACTTGGCAACGTTGTGGAGGTAGACCAGAGAGGACCATTCGTAGAAGGTGAGGTAAATGGCTACCAGGTGTCATTTCTTATTGACAAGGGAGCTAACCGTTCAACTGTTAGAATCAATCTACCAATCAAAAAATGTCATAGAGCGCGCTACTCACCCGTGAGGGTCTCAAGGCGCTAGTGGGGGGGGTTCCTACTGTTCGAACAGCCATGTTTTGAGGTTTTTTCTGAAGAGTACGAGGTCTTTGGTGGGGAGGGAGTTCCAGGTTGTGGGGGCGAGGTAGGAGAAGGCCCTGCATCCTGTGGTGGTTCGAGGGATGCAGGAGACTGCAGCTAGTGTGAGGACGGCTGATTGGAGGTTGCGGGTAGGAGTGTGGAAGTTCACTCTTTCGTTGAGGTAGGTCAGGCCGGTGTTGTGGAGGGATTTGTGTGCGTGGATGAGGATCTTGAAAGTGATTCTCTTGTCTATGGGGAGCCAGTGAAGAGATTTGAGGTGTGGTGAGATTCATTTGTGGCGGGGGAGGCCAAGGATGAGGCGTGCGGCTGTGTTCTAGATTCTCTGGAGTTTGCTTTTGAGTTTGAGTATGGTGCCGGCATAGAGGGCGTTACTGAAGTCTGCTGCTGATGAGTGCATGGGTGACTGTCTTCCTGGTCTCTGGGGAAATCCATTTGAAGGATTTTTTTTAGAACAGGTGAAGTCCCAGACCTACCCCTCTCGGGAAAGAAGATCCAAGTTGTATGAGTTACAAATAAACAGATTACAAATACAGTTTCAGAAGAAGTACCAGTAAAAATAGATTCATTTGAAAGGAGACACCAGTTCATGGTGTGTGATTTGAATCTTGTTAACCTGCTAGGAAGATATTTGTTGTGCAAGTTATACTGCAAAATTGAATGTATACTGGATGGTGTTGAGTTTCAAACATATTGTGAGAAAGAGTCTCTTTTGACATGGTAGTCCCCACTTTTTGCCTTGAAAATGATGTGGTTTCTACCTATAAGTGCCATGGGCCCCTGCTAAATAGGTTACCAGGACCTGATCTCTTTCCCCAAAACTGTACTATGTTTGGCACTTCATGCCCCTTTGTAAGACCCTAGGAAATGGTACCCTTGATACCTAGGGCATGGGTACTGAAGAAGGCCCCTCAGAGCTGCAGCACTAATTGTGCTTCTCTAACACCAGCCTTATGCAGCCTGCCTTTGTAAGTGCATGACAAGGTGAATCTAAAGTTGCAAACTCAACATGGCACTCACTAAGAGTGCATTGTCCACTAACACTGTATGGAATATAGGTAAGTCACCCCTCTGGCAGGTTTTGCAGCCCTAAGGCAGGGTGGACTATAATGCATGTGAGGGCATATGTATAATGAGCAAATATGCCCCTACTGTGTATTTGCTAAATCTTAAAACAAAGCCTTTTTCAAATACATTGGTCATTACGAATTCCCCAGCTACATGATGGTCTTTGTGAACCCTACGTTGTTTGGTATCAAACAACTTAGAATGATAAACCCACACTGATGTCAGGGTTGAATTTATTATATTATGTACCCAGAGGGCACCTTTGAGGTGCTCCCTGCAAATCCTAAAAGCTCTGACATGGTTGCTGACTGGTCCTAACCAACCTGCCACCACCAATGCTGGACTCCTAGAGTGAGAGCCTGTGCTCCTAGGTACCAGAACACAAAGCCTTGCCTGGGTGGAGGTGTTACACCTCCTTCCCCAGGCAGGCACCCTGGACCAGCAGTCAGCTTCAAAAGCTTTACTGCCTTTGAAATCTGACCTCTGCCTCTGCTGCTAGAGGTTGATGGCCACCCAATGATTTCACCCCCCACTTTAGGTAAAAAAAACTGGTGGGAAACCTAGCAAGGATACAAGGAGTGGCCATCCCCAGCCTGCAACACCCCTCAGGTGTGGCATATGAGGTGACCACTCCATTTCATTTTCCTCTATTTTGGATGAAAGGAAAATAGCCAATGAGGTTTAGGGATATGACCCATTTCCACAGGTAGTGGTCACTTAGTGGGTGTAGCCAACCGATGGTAGGTGGCCATTTAGCCACTACCAGGTACTCCCTCTAATACCCCCCTAAATGCAGCATTCAGAGGGAGTACCTAGACCAAGAGATTAGATTCAATGGACACAAGAAGACTAGGAACAAATAAGATCCAAGGCACAAGTGTTAAAAAGAAGAAAGTATATCCAAATAAATGTGAAATCTTGTCCTTTATTGGAGCATCTCATCCACAGCACAACAACAGCTACCCTTCTCTCAGCTCTGCTCAAATCTCCCTCAACACTCCACATTTTATATGATGTCAGACCATGACATCAGGCCAGAGCAGAGCAAAGAGAACATTCTACTTTGGTATTACAATAGATTATATACCACACACCTCCCTCCTTAAAGAAAAAATGCTCCAAGGAAACTATATACAAGATTTGGAAAGAATTACTAGAAAATAAAACAGTGAAGAAAAAAAAAAACAGCGCCTATGCAAACATCATCATCAACAATTCCCTATAAATTTAACAATTCTATTAAGGTTCCATACTCTACCATCATTTATCTTTACTGCATTTCTAAAAAGTTTAACAACTTCAAAAGGTCCTTGAAATTTACTTTTGTCTTTACACAAAGTTGTTTTTTTAACCAAGATCTGGTCACCAATCTTTATATCATAATCATGCACGCCTTTCTTATTGTCATAGTACATCTTTCTCTTTTGTACACTTACACTTTCATTTTCATTTTTCACATTCACTATGTCTTGTTCAATTACGTTCTTCCTCCAACATACCCACGCAGGTGCAAGTGAAGTGTTAGCCAGTGTTAAAAAGAAGAAAGTATATCCAAATAAATGTGAAATCTGGTCTTTTATTGGAGCATCTCATCCACAGCACAACAACAGCTACCCTTCTCTCAGCTCTGCTCTAATCTCCCTCAACACTCCACATTCTATATGATGTCAGACCATGACATCAGGCCAGAGCAGAGCAAAGAGAATATTCTACTTTGGTCTTACAATAGATTATATACCACATCAAGAACTAAAATCCTGTTGCACAAAGAAAAAGGTGCCAAACCCTGCCTGCTGCTCCAAACCCTCGACAATGAACACTGAGGTGTCATCTGGAAACCTAAAGGACTCTGCAAAACCCCAGAGCACCTCCAGCCTTATAAAAATTGCCATGAACATCCTGCCTCCTGCAGACAAGAAACCCATTAATACCAGTAAAGTGACCAGCTGCTGACCAATGACCCAGACTCAACAGCCCAGCCAAATTCTGTACAACAGCCCTTAAGGACAAGACCTGCCACTGTGCCAGGCTTGGCACCACTGCAACTCTCCAGGGCTGTAGCATACTACTGCCTGGGGTCTGGACCACCAACATCATACACCCAGAACCAAAGTCCACTCTTGTCTCCCAAAAACCCAGTAGCAAGCACCAGTCAAAGGACTTCAGGACACCCGAGAACCACCCCACAGAGTGGTCATGCTGACCTGCAATCCACCCTCAAAGTTGCCTACTCCTGACTCCAAGGACCCTGAGAACCACAACCCCTTGCTGACCAATCTGAGCTGCAACACACCTCTCTGGCTCCTGCATCGACAAACCAGCTGTGGTCTAGGGGTCCCTAACTCCTTGCAACCTCCACCCTCCAAGGGAACCCACCAAACTCACCTTTGAGTCCAACTTTGCAGTGTGCTTCCAAGTGGTCCCCTTCTCCTTTGGGTGCCAGCTCCAAAACCTTCAGCCGCTGCACCTGCTTGAACTGGGAACCACCTGATGTTCTCCGGTTAGCTCATTGGACACTTCCACGACCTCAACCTAAAAACAGAAGGGGACATTTGGGAGAGCATTGCCTGATTTTATATGCATTTTTAATGTTTTTTCCTCTTGATACCTATGGTGCGTAATTACGCACAAAACAGAACATTTTTTAAACTTTCACAAATCATAACAAAGGAGATATTTACTGTGTATTGATGATCTCAATTTAAAAAATTGTACAAAAACGTGAAGTATTTTTGTAAATTGGTCTTGAGTTATTCTTCAGAGTGTGTGTCCACGTTTATTGATTCTGTGAGTACAACAAATTCTAAACACATCTCCTGGATTAGCCCAACTGCTTGCCTACACTACCACAGAAACAGAGCATTAGGTGGTGTGTTTTTTACCTCTGGATGCTAAGATGGGATTTCTTCGACTCTGCATAGTGCATGTTATTTTCATACACTATATAGAGAGTCAGCTCCTGCACATATAATGAGGATGTTGCATTTAAATTGGCCAAACTAGAAGCTGTAGAAATGTACCCAGTGAGGACAGTAGAAGAACTGCCCCCTGATTTGTGAGAGACTGTGAACCCAGAGTATAGGATCTTACAGGGGAAGACATCAGCCTAATCAAAGGTATAGAACTAGTCTACATTACAAGCCAAATGCAATTTTCCAAGAGCACCACCAGACAATTTGATTCCAGGGACAGTGACAGGAATGATAATTGAAGACATGTTAAGAAAAGAAATACTGAGAGGAATTGTTAGGAGTCCTTGTAATTCTCCTAATATGGGCTTACAGAAACCCAATGGTAAATATAGAATAGCACAGGATCTCCAAAAAATTACTGACATTGTTGTTCCATGTTGCCTTGTGGTACAGAATACATCCAGCATTCTTTTCCAAATTCCCTGCATTGCAGAATAGTTTACCATTGTTGATCTCTGCCTTTCTCCATCCCATTTCATGAGGAGAGTCATTTATTGTTCTTTTTTCTGTTTTGCGAGAGAGTTTTGGCATGGTAGTGAGTTTCCCAAGGGTGTACTGAGAGTCCTTCCATTTTTAACCAGATCTTTAAGAAATATCTTGAGTCTATGCAGATGCCTTGTGATTCAGTCGGTGTGCAGTACATCGGTGACCTCCTGCTGGCATCAATCACCAGGTAACATTGCAAACAGGATACAATTGCTTTGCTAAACCACCTAGTTGAGAATGGACATAAAGGCCCTCATTATGACATTGGCAGTAAATGCCACTTACTGCCACAATGATGGCACACACACACCAGACTGACAGAATACTGCCACATACACTAATTCGCCAGCCCAAAGGTCAGTGGTAAAGTGTTAGAACGAACACCCATACTGTTACGCCAACAAAACAATGCCCACCACATTATGACCCACGGATCACCACAGCGGACATTCAATAGCGGTAAACCATTGGCGGCACAAACCGGTGTGCTCAGAATAGCCACCCAAATTGAAAACAGCACAACATAACTAAAATCACACACCAACACTCATAAACACACCACACACACCCACCCATTACACAATAAAACACACACCCACATTACACACTACCCTGTAAGAATACCAATAAGTGCCACAAGACTAACATGAAGACCACTGAGAAAACAACACACACGCCACAAGCAACCATCCGTCATGCACCCCACATCCCACACCCTACCACATCACTTAACACCCTTTGCACAACACACATCACACAACACCCATGTCCCCAATAAAGCACCCCCGTTTCACAGAAGTGGTGTTGCGGGTCTTGGTTGAGGAAATAGTCAGGGTAGAGCCACAGCTGTTTGGAGCACAGGTACAGCAAATATCCTTTCCCAGGAAGATGGAGCTATGGCGGAGAATCGTGGACAGGGTGAATGCCGTGGGACAGCATTCACGACCAATGGACGACATCAGGAAGAGGTGGAACGACCTATGGGGAAGATACGTTCCGTGGCAGCAAGGTATCAGCTCGCCATCCAGAGGACTGACGGTGGACCCCCACCTCCTCCCCCACAGCTCACAGCTTGGGAGGAGCAAGTCTTGGCAATCCTGCATCCTGAGGGACTCACTGGCGTAGACGGAGGACTGGACACTGGTGAGTCAATATGTACTACTTATCACCCCCATACCTGCATGCCCCCCTATCCCCTCACCCTCACTTCCATCACTCCAATCCATCCCCCACACTGCACCTAAACATCTGACTAACCCCAATGCCAAGCCCTGCATGCTATACAAATGCATGGACAGCCCTCAAAGCCCTGCATGGACACCCATCACCAAAGCATGCACAGCATGGAGAACTAACAATCACACAATCCATCACCATACACAAACGAAGGTGGCAGCAAAATAGCAACAATAGAGGAGAAGCAAGGGATGTACAATATTTCACAGACATGAAGTATAATACATCACTTACATCCCCACAGGTGCCCCAGCCAATCTCAGCAGCGAGGAGGTGTCATGACTAACCAGTCCCCCAAAAGAAGATGCCCCCAGTAATGACAGTAACTCTGGGCTTCAGAATCTTGATGAACTACCTGGCACATTGGGGACCACTGGTCAGTCGGCCACCTCAGCCCACTCACAGTCCACCTCAGAGCCTCACCCGTCAGTATCCAACACCACAGCACCCACCCAACTTATCCACACTTGTGTCCCCATGACACATCAAACAGCAGTGTGCCCACCTGTACAGGGACCTCAGTCCACACCTTACACCCAAGACAATCTGGGACCCGGGGTCAGTGGCAGTAGGCACACCATTCAGGGACAGAGGCACAGGGGAACAGGGACACTGGGAGGCCCGCTGAGCACCAGGGGGAGGACAGGCCCAGGGAACCAACTCTCCAGGAGGCACTCACTAATACCCTGGGGACTTACCAACAATCCCAGGACAAGATGGGCCAAATCCTTACCAACATGCAGGAGAACAAGCGGCTGGAGGAGGTACACCATCAGGAGATCACGGAGGATTTGCTGGCCCTCAACACCACCATGATCTTGATAGCAGGGGTGCTGGCAGATATGGCCAAAATCATGTGAGAATGGACAACAAACCAGTCGGCCCCTACCACTAGCCAGTCTACGGACCAGCCCACCACTTCTGCTGCAGCTAGTGGGCAGGAGGCCCTGCCACAGGACCCACAGGCCACCAGCACCCCGCAGCAGAAGGTGAACCACCCCGCAAACTTTCCCTGCAGCCCAGACTGAAGCCAGAGACACTTGCCAAGACTGAGACCACCGCCAGGAAATGAGACCCTCCTGAATGTCTTCCTTGTGTCCCACCCTGTCACCTTGTCCACTTTGAACTGCTTTTGCTCCCCTTTCTATGGCCCGTTGGACACTGGACCTGTGCTACAAACAGACTGAAACAGTACCCTGGACTTTCCTCAACCATCACCCCATTCCATTGCACCTTTCAGTCAATTATTTGCCCTACAATTTTTTATGTGATGAAAATGTGCATATTTGGAAACAGTCACATCATGTGCAAATGATCTGAACACTGTGATATCATACATTTAATGACCTGTATCTGTCTGTAGTCATCACATCAGTACACAGTTGTCATATCAACAACATCTAGAAAATGAGAAACCATAGGTGACAGTAAATAGAGATTCAAAGGAAGGGAATGCCATCCTGCTACAGCCACACAGCAGAAATCAATAATCAGAGGAATGGTCAGTTCCACTGCCTCACCTGTGTGTCATTGGATGTATTGATGTATCAGTGATGTTCTGTGGTCCACATCATCATCCTCTGTCTCCTCATCCTCACTGTCCTCAGGGTCTACTGCTGACACAGGAGCATTTCAGGCCTCCTCCTGCTCCTGCAGATAAGGCACATGTCGTCTGAGGGCCAGGTTGTGCAACATACAGCATGCCACTACTATCTGGCAGACCTTCTCGGGTGAGTAGCACAGGGATCCACCGGTTAGATGAAGGCATCTGAACCTGCCCTTCAGGAGGCCGAAGGTCCTTTCAATAATTCTCCTGGTTCGCCCATGTGCATCATTATAGCAAATCTCAGCCCCTATCCTGGCATTCCTCACAGGGGTCAGAGCCATGATAAGTTCGGGTAGCCAGAGTCACCTGCAAGTATTAAAGGACAAACATTAGCCTTACACAATGGCAAGGGTTAACACCAGAAGGCACCCACTGACTTATATTGGATGGGGAGTTAGGCTCACCAATTAGCCACACCCTGTGCCTCTGTATTTGTGGCATCACATTTGAGATGCTGCTATTCCTCAGGACAAATGTGTCATGCACCGACCCAGGACACTTGGCAGTGCTGGGGGAGATGTACTGGTCAGCCAGGCACACCATCTGCACATTGAGTGAGTGGAAACTCTTCAGATTCCTGAACACCAGTTCATTCTGGTGGGGGTGAACAAACGCAACCTGTTTACCATCAATCACCCCAATAATGTTGGGTATATGTCCCATTGCATTGAATCCTGCCTACACAGTGGCCAAATCTTCCACCTGGGGTAAAGCAATGTAGCTGCACATGTGTTTCACCAGGGCAGACAAAACCCTTGCCAGCACAATTGAGAACATTGGCTGTGACATTCCTGCTGTCAAGCCCACTGTCACTTGGAAAGAACCAGTTGCCAGGAAATGGAGCACTGATAGAACCTGCACTAGAGGTGGCACAGCCCTGGTACCAAGGGCCCTGTGGCCAGAGAAGGTTTCTAAGGGATGCAGCATGTATTATACCACCCTGGAGACTCCTCACTCAGCACATAAACACTGTCTCACAACTTGTGTGTGCTGGTGGGGAGAAAAAGACTAAGTCGACATAGCACTCCCCTCAGACTGCCATTCCCACAACCCACTGCCTGTGGCATAGGTAAGTCACCCATCTAGCAGGGCTTACAGCCCTAAGCAGGGTGCACTATACCACAGGTGAGGGCATAGCTGCATGACTACTACGCCCCTACAGTGTCTAAGCCAATTCTTAGACATTGTAATTGTAGGGTAGCCATAAAGAGTATCGGTTCAGGAAGTCAGTCAAACGCGAACTCCACAGTTCCATAATGGCTACACTGAATACTGGGAAGTTTGGTATCAAACTTCTCAGCACAATGAATCCACACTACTGCCAGTGTGGGATTTATTGAGAAATGCACACAGAGGGCATATTAAAGATGATCCTTGTATACCAGCCCAACTACTAGTGCAAGGCTGATCAGTTTCTGCCAGCCTGCCACATCCAGACCAGTGTCTGGCCACATGGGGTGAGTGCCTTTGTGCACTCTGTGGCCATTAACAAAGCCTGTACTGGGTGGAGGTGCTTCACACCTCCCCCTGCAGAAACTGTAACACCTGATGGGGAGCCTCAAAGGCCCAAGCCTGGTGTTACAGCACCCCAGGGCGCTCCAGCTAGTGGAGATGCCCACCTCCCTGGACACAGCCCCCACTTTTGGCAGCAAGTCCGGAGGAGATAATGAGAAAAACGAGGAGTCACCCTCCAGCCAGGACAGCCCTTAAGGTGTCCTGGGCTGAGGTGACCCCTGCCTTAGGAAATCCTCCATCTTGCTTTGGAGGATTCCCCCCAATAGGATTAGGGATGTGCCCCCCACCCCACATGGAGGAGGCAGAAGGAGGGTGTAGCCACCCTCAAGTATAGTAGCCATTGGCGTCTGCCCTTCAGCCCTAAACACAACCCTATATTTAGTATTTAGGGGTGACCCTGGACCCAAGAAAACAGATTTCCTGATGACCTAAAGAAGAAGAAGGACTACTGGCCTGAAAGCCCCACAGAGACGAAGGAGATAACAACTGATTTGGCCCCAGCCCTACTGGCCTGTCTCCAGACTTAAAGAACCTGCAACAGTGATTCATCCAGCGGGACCAGTGACCTCTGCTGACTCAGAGGACTGCCATGCAACCCAGCGGACCAAGAAACTCCCGTGGACAGCGGCTTTATCTAATCTACAAAGAAGAAACCATCTTTAAAGGGACTCCAGCCTAACTCCAGAAGCGTGAGTCCCCAACACTCTGCACCCGACTCGTGTCAAGAAAAACCAACACTGCAGAGAGGATCCCCAGGCGACTCCAACGCCGTGGACACCCTGAGACGACCTCCCCGCACCCCCACAGCGATGCCTGCAGAGAGAATCCAGAGGCTCCCCCTGACCGTGACTTCCTGGTATCATAGAACCCGATGCCTGGAAGAAGCACTGCACCCGCAGCCCTCAGGCTTGAGAGAGACGAACTACCAGTTCAGGAGTGATGAGAAGCCCCCCTGTACCTTGCCTGCATCGCCAGAGTGACCCCCGGGTCTCTCCATTGGTTTCAATACTAAACCTGACACCTACTTTGCACACTGCACCCGGCCTCCCCTGTGCCGCTGAGGGTGTATTTTGTGTGCCTGTTTGTGACCCCCCCCAGTGATCTGCAAAACCTCCCTGGTCTGCTCCCTGAGGACACAGTTGCTTACCTGCTAGCAGACTTGAACCAGAGCACTCCTAGTCTCCAAAGGCGCCTAAGTTATTTGGGCCCTGTTTTGACCTCTACACATGACCTGCCCTGTGTTGCTGGTGCTTGGTGTTTGGGGTTGACTTGGACTCCCAACGGTGGGCTGCCGATGCCCCAGAGACTGAACTTGTAAGTGTTTTACTTACCGGATAAACTAACTTGTACTTACCTCCCCCAGGCACTGTTGATTTTTGCAGTGTCCACTTCTAAAATATCTTATTGCCATTTTTGCCAAAACTGTGTATATTACTGTTTTAATTCAAAGTTCCATATTTACCTATGCCAAGTACCTTACAATTTATGTACTTACCTGAATTCTGAATCTTGTGGTTCTAAAATAAATTAAGAAAATAATATGTTTCTATACAAAAACCTATTGGCCTGGAATCAAGTCTTTGAGTGTGTGTTCCCATTTATTGCCTGTGTGTGTACAACAAATGCTTAACACTATGCTATGCTCTGATAAGCCTACTGCTCAACCACACTACCACAAAATAGAGCATTAGTATTATCTAATTTTGCCACTATCAACCTCTAAGGGGAACCCCTGGACTCTGTGCACACTATCTCTCACTTTGAGATACTATATACAGAACCAACTTCCTACAGCAATGAAAATGCAAATTATAGAAATGACGCAGTTCTCGATTATCTGAATATGGTCCACCACCATAAAATGGATACTGCCTGTCCTGCATGTAGGGACAGGTTGAAGTGAGGTAACTCCGCCAGCGTTGCGCGTCATGGCAGAAGTTGGTCTTGCTGTCAGGAAAACCATTGCCAGCATTGTTAAGTTCTTCCCTCAGCAAAAACGATTCCCCTATACCTTGTAACCACGTTGGTTGAGGCGGTGTCCCGGTAGCTCTTGTGGAGGCTGTTCTTAGAACTAGCTTCTTCCAGTTTAACTGTCACTCAAGATGGTGGCTGCAAATCCTTGTGAGGTCAGCGCTCTAGTGATTCTACCTTGTCTTGTGCTGAAGCTTCTCTCCAGCTGTTTCCCTCTGGGAGCCCTGCACTTCAACTGTCATCTTGAGGTGAATGAGCAGTATTCTTGAGGTGCTTTGTTTCATTGAGAATTCTTCCAGTTTTGAATAATTAATTCTTTTTCTTGTTATGGTATGCACACCAGCTACTTTTTCCCTTTTAAAGAAGCTGAATTTTTTCCTTCCTCCAACAACTGGCTATCGGCTTTCTGAGGAGAATCCTTTTGTATGATTTCCAGACTTTCCAATAAATATATGGACATATATATTCAAAAACTCTTTGCCTTGCAGACTTGCCAGTCTTATAGACAAACCTCAATGCTCAGACTAATTCCTAGAGACTGTGATTGAGAAAACTGAACCTTGAGAATTAGTTTTTGTTTCCTGTAAAAGACATTAGTAGATTGTATATTTGTGAACCTTTGAACTGTTCTCCGGAGAACCTTGGAAACCTCTGACTCCTGAAGAAAAGAAGATATTAAGTTAACATTGTCCTCTTAGAGAGAGGATAGTCTCTCAAAAGATCCAAGTTAGGAGAACAATAGAATTGGGTGAATGTGAATGGCTGAACAGTTGAATGAGCAGTAGGAATGTACTTATCTATGCTCTTATCACCCGACTGCAGGTTCTTCCTTTAAAGAAATCCTATCATCAAGTGGGAAACACAAGCGGGAACTGGATCTGGAGATGGTGTCTCTTTTTGTATTCCCATTCCCCTTTCCCCCTAGTGGATGCAGGGTTCAGATAATCAGTTAAAGTCTGAGCATGCATCTGTTCGATGAAAGTTGGGTAAAAGGCATCTGCTCCTGTGGAAGTTTGATTTAATGGATAATTTTCTGACACTTGCACCGCTGTGCTATTCCTCATTGGATAACATGGGGCTCTATGGAATACAGTGACCTATGGGGATCAACGACAGCAGTGACGGTGTACACTGCAGCGGACGTGACCTCCATTTTCTGTTTATAACCTCACTTGATTCCTGACTTTCCACAGGACAACACCTATACTGCGTGAGCTGCTATGACCTGTGTCTGGATCCTGCCATGACCCTTGTGACCGGGGAAAGGGCCCCTGCCTTCACATTTCAGAGGAGTTGGAGTGTTTGGTGGATGGGGTCCTACCCCAGTATGAGCAGCTGTATGGGCCTCCAGGGGCACAAGGCATGTGACAAGATTGCATGGAGAGATATGTGCAAGCATTGTGTCATTTGAGGGGGTTGTATGTCTGGTGGTAATGTACATGGTGGGCGCTGGGTGATATGTGTGCCAATGGGAATACAAGGGGATTTGTGGGCCATATGTGTGACAGGCTGGATTGTATGGTTAATGGTGTCCTCCTGTCTGACTTTCCTCTGCAGGTCAGCGCACATCAGAAGAAGGGATTGTGGCGTGCCATCACCAAGGACGTGCAGACCCTGGGGCTTTACAGCAGGAAGAGCACCCACTGTATGAAGAGGTGCGAGGACCTGAGATGCTGGGCCTGGAAACCGCGGATGACCAGCTGGGGATGGCCTCCCAACAAGGGCGGGTTGCCTGTCAAAACCTGACCCCCCTCATGGCCTGCATACTGGAAGTGGCCTACCCACAGCTGGAACCCTGGACGGGCACCAGAGGGCATCACAGCAACCACAAGGGGGATAGTACAGTGTGTGTTACAAATATGATTGGTAGGTGTCATGGGAACCTGGTGGTGAGTGTCAGTTAGTGGGTGCCCCTTAATTCCAGCTCAGAGATCGCAGCGTGATCCAGCTCAAGAGTAATGGTTGTATTGCTAAATCTGGTAACCTAGCTAGGTTGCATTCCATGTCAGACAGGGTTTAGTGACTCCCAGGAGGGATGCAGTTGGTAGGAGCTGGATCACATCTTGCTGTGGTACCTAGCCAATGCAATGCCAGTGCGATGCATGCTGCTCAATCCCGATGCCTGTGTGTGACGGTAATGTGTATGCCATCTGTGGTGTTGGTTCTGCAATTGACGTAGTGCTCCCTTTCTCTCTTCCTCTCTTTTTTCATCTCTCATCCTGTCCATGTTTGCATTAGCAGCATCTGGCTGAGGAGCAGAGGCACTGGTGACAGAGGGAGCTGCATCCGACAGGACCCAGGAGGCAGAGTGCACCGATGCTGAGGGGACCAGTGAGATGGAGGGCGAGGGGAGCACCACAGCGGAGACAGGAGGTGACAACACTGACTCAGATACCTCCTCAAATAGAAGCTCCCTGGTGGGGGCGGACACCTGTGGGACCACCCCAGCCACAGGTACAGCTGCCACCACCCTCCCAGTAGCCCATCACCGAGTTGCACGTGCCACTCACCCAGGAGAGTAGGCATCTCTTTCACCCCAGGCACCTCAGGCCCTGCCCCAGTGAGTCCTGCTGTCATCAGTGAGAAGGCTATTGACCTCCTGAGATCCATCTCTGTAGGGCACTCAACCATTGTGAATACCATCCACGGCCTGGCATCCAAAATGCAGCAATGCAATGCATTCTTGGAGGTCATTCATGGTGTATTGGCGACCCAACAGAGATCGTTCTGGCCTCCTCTCTGATGACAGCCATTGTCCCTGTTAATACAGTCCCCCCACCAACTACCACTTCCCAGTCCCAGTCCCAATCTCCTCAACTCCAACCCATCTCATGCACACATAAAGACAAGCATGCACACAAAACATCACACAAGAGTGGCACAGACAAAGGCAGCACACTTCAGGCCACAAGCACTCACACAAACAACTGGCAGTTGCACACACAACAACACCCACTGTCTCCCCTTCCTCCTCCTCCCTCACTGTCACATCCGCAATCACACCTGCATGCATTGCATCGACAGCCACCACCACCATCACAACACCAAGCAGCACACACACCTCACTTCCAGACACCTCCACAACATCCATCCACGTGTCCCCTGTGTCCTCCCTCACCCTGTCTGCCCCCTCCTAAGAGACACAGACGCATGCACTAAGACACCCAACAGCCATCCACCTCACATCAGCACACTGCCCATGCACCTGTACCCAGGATCAGCAGACGTACACCTCCAAAATACTCTCCCTCAACCTCCACTCCCATTCTCGTCCCTTTCTCCCTTTCCCCTCCAACAGCAGCTAGCAAGGAGCCCTCACTTCCAGCACAAGCTGGCCGGACTCCTCTCCAACAGCAGTGGGCAAGGAGCCCTCACCTCCAGTTGGGACACAGCAGCCCTCACCTCCAGCTGGAACACAGCAGCCCTCACCTCCAGCTGGAACACAGCAGCCTTCACCTCCAGCTGGGACACAGCAGCCCTCACCTTCAGCACAGGGCATGTAGGCCACACTTCAGGGACTGTTGTACAAGGAGCCCCCTCCAGAACTAGTGGGCAATGTCCCTACCTCAGAGACTGTGACCTTACACTCCACAGCAAAGTGAAATGGGCAAGGAGTCCTCTCCAGAACTAGTGGGCAAGTTCCCCAACTCAGGGACTGTGACCTTGCAGTCCCAGCAAAGTGAAATTAGCATTGAGCCCCCTCCAGAACCAGTGGGCAAGCTCCCCACTTCAGCTGAGGTGCCCCCCACCTCCTTCCCCCTGAGGTGCCTGGCCATTCCCAACGTGATTCCCCTGCACAGTGTAGTTCGGATTACGTCAGGAAACAAGTTGGGCCTTGGACTGTGCCCTGTGGCCATGTGAGCCTTTTGTACTTTGGACTGACCATTGGCCCTTTCTGAACAGTGACTCATGTATTTCTTGTCACATAAATAATATGGTGGCTGTTAGCATCAAATTACACTATCAGTTCTAGATAAATGTAGTCCTTGCATTATTATGTTGTGTGTCCTGTGAGACCAGTTTTCCTCTGCAGCTGGTTGTGTGTATGGTGTGTGTGTGTAAACGGTGTGTGCTAGGCGGCTGTACTTACCATTACCATCTTCGTCAGCGTTTGTGTTCCAGGTGGAGCATGGCGTAGAAGAGCATCGGGAAGACTTGAAGTTCCGGTTCCATGGCGGCGTTGATCTTCTCTGTGTCCCTGTTGGTGTGTCTTTCGCCTTCTGTGTTCTGTTTCCGCAAGGCTTTGATGGCGTTGGTACTGCCCCAGAAATCATGGCAGTTTGCTAAGTCTTAATATGGTGGGCGGTACCTTGTCTTCTACCTGGCTGTTGATGTTTACCACCGTGGTCAGTGGTGTTAACGCCCTGGCAGTTGGTGTGGTACATTGGCTGTCAATGGGGGTTATCACTGCCATGGTCATAATTTGGTGGTAATTACTACTAACCTGTTGAGGGTATTACAACCACTTTAACAGTCACTACCAATGCCATAATGACCACTAAAATGTCCCTGAGCATACTGTCCAAAAGAACTCCAATACCTGGACATGTTATTGAAAGGGAACAAGAATAGTGTCACAAGAGAGAATAGAAATCTTTCAACAGTAATAAACAAACTAGCAACTAGTACTTATATACCTTATTAGTATTTAACACAGAATTAGTGGCTGTTCAATCAATGGATTTTCAAAGTTGCTTAGCATTAGACACTTTACTCACAGAGAAAGGAGGAGTCTGTAATATGCTGAAAGCTCAGCACTGCTGCATCTACTGTATATACCTGATGAGAGTAGGAGCATTCTAGAATACGCAAAGAACATTTCTGATTTGAAACCTGAATTAGAATCATTACAAACCACCAGTGTTTTAGAAAGTTTGGGTAAAGGGGTTTCTGCAATTGGTAACTGGTTTACCCATGCTGAAGGAGGGATTATTAAGGCAATATTAGTACCTACACAATTTTTGCTCTTTGTTTCCACATCTTATTGGGATTTTACTACGGTATCAAATTTATTTTGAAAAGAGAAAGAACAGAGAGAGGAGCAATCAGATAAAAATGGAATTAGAATAAATGATCACATCAAACAAGAATACAAAACGCTGAAAGATGAGAGTGACCGCCAAGATTAAATTGTGAAGAACTTATGATGGTTGATAACCATCAGAAGGGGGCGGTTGCTAGAACACTTTTAATATTGAAAAAATGAATGCAATAACACATAAAAATTACATGTAGCAGAAAAAAAACGCTTTTAAATTGCAAATAAATGTACTAAGCAGCTGGAGTTACACGTACTAGGTTTGAACAGAAGAAGCAACATTTTCTGAGACGCTGGCCTGGTCTAAGAATGTAAAATGTTATGTTTACTGACCTTCCCACAGGCATATTTTTCATAATGTATAACAGTTGCTTGAAAGGTTTTCTTTTAACCCTGCAAATGTTTCTACTTACACAAAGAGCACTATAGAGTTAATGAATATGTATTGTGTATTTTAGTGAGGTAATCTAGAACCTTAAACAATAAAATACAATTTCTTAAGGCAAGTGAATGGTGAGAAGGTGTGTGACATTGCTCTCTGAGGACTATTGTTTTTTGGGTGAGAAGACGAAGGAGTGTTCCTGTCCCCTTGAACAAATCGAAAGCTGACAAACACTAAGATCATACTGTCTATAATAATGCAAGTTCCTAGAGTGGGTTACCTCATTGTTTTCCACACAGCCATTTATCCAGGCCCTGCACCAACCTCTGCTGGCCCTGAGCCAGCTCCAGGAAACGCGTTCTTCCAAGACTTCTCTCCTGGGTTACAGTCTTCTTCCTCTTCCTGCTTCTGCTCCACTTAATTCTCAAGCCTCTTCCTGCTCTTCTCCCACATTTTTTGCTGCTGCTCCGGTCCATTTCTTGAACAATTTTCTTGCTCTCTACTTCAATATTTCCTTATTGCTTTGTTCTACCCTTAATCCTTCATTCTTTTTTTCACTTGTTTTGTTCTTTTACTGCCCTCTGTGGGCCATTTCAATCTGTTTTTGTTGCAACCCCTTTTTACTGTTTCACTGTTCCTTTTTCCTACCGCCTCTTGCCTCCCCCTCTTCTTCCTGCCTTTTTGTCAGCCCAGTTCACTGCCTCCTAGTTCCCCTCCCACCTCCCTGGACCTACTTAATGGCAGCTGCAGCACAGCCCTACTGAGCAGGTGCCCAGGTCCAACTCTCCACCTACCTCTGTTGACCCTCAGCCAGCTCCAGGATCTGCGTTCTTCCAGGCCATCCCTCCTCTGCTTTCTCCTTCCTCTGTGCTTCTGCTTCAATCTCTTCTTGAGCATCTTCCATCTCTCTTACCCATCCTTTTGCTGCTTCTGCTCTTTTTCCCACCCTTTTTTGCAGCTCCTGACCATTGTCCGCCCATTTCCGAAATCTCCACTTCAGTCTTTTCCCTATTGCTTTGTTCTCACTTTATCCTTTCATTCTTTTTTCTCTCTTTTTGTTTTTCTGCCCTGCCAGCTCCTTTTTGTCAGATTTTGCTGCTGCCTCTTCCAGCTGTCCCATCCCCTTCCTGCATTTTCACCAGCCCTGCCCACCAGCTAGTAGTGCCTCTCCTACCTCTGAGGACCCACTTAATGGTGGCCTCAGTGCAGTCATGCAGCAGATGCCTGAAAGGCATGCAAAAGGCAAGCCTTTCTGCACCCATCCACACCTGGACTGTGCACAACTCCCAGAACCCTGGTCCAACACCCACCCAAAGCTACACTTCTACTGCCCTATGCACCCTTGACTCTTAACGCTGCCACAAACACTGCCACCGTGCTGCACCATAATCCACAATAGGTCTTTTCACCTGAACCATTTGCCACTTCATCTGCCACAACAAGCAGGCCCCCTACCACTTTCAGCAACACTCACCCCACTTGACACACAACACCCGGTACCCACCACCAGCTCACATGCACCCTCCTCAACACATGTTCAGCAAACACGCCACTGAGGTCTAGGTCCTTTTCAACACTCTTGAGCCTGAAATTGTCTTCCTAAATGAGACCTGGCTCAACCCTGTGTCAGCTCCCAACAATGCCACCACCATCAGCAGGATACAGAATCAACCAACGCATCAACAAGCCAGGTAGAGGAATCACCATCATTCACAGAGATTCCATATAATGCGCCACTACCATGGATGATAACATCCCAGCAATCGAACACTTCAACTTCTCTATCCAGACAGGTGAGAAATCCACTTTTAGGGGAACCCTCACATTCTGTCCACTGGGACCTCGAACCACCTTCTGCAATCTCTTCACCGACTTCATCACTCCCCTGGCCGTCATCTCAAACCACTACATCAGCCTTATGCAATTTATACACAACCCTATGCACATCACAGGACACATGCTTGACCCCATCTTCACCACCAGTGACCGCATCAAATACAGTCACACCACTGAATTCATATGGTCGAACCACTCAATCATTTACTTCATCATCGCGAACTCCAAGCCCTCCCCCAAACGCAACCCAACACCTCCCATCACAGCTGAAGTAAGGCCTCGGAGACCAAATGAGCCTACAGCTTTGCCCTCAACCCACCGAAACACTACAACAACATGAATCAGGACACCAGAATCTTCAACATCTGGATCACAAACAGCCCTGACATCATTGCTCCCATCTAGAACAAGAAACACAGAAGATCCACCAAGCAAGCCAGCCGGTAAACCGAGGACCTCAGGACAGCCAAGTGCCACTGCAAGCAGCTCAAAAGAAACTGGAGTACCAACAAAGACCCAGCCAACAGAACCTCTTACAAATCACCACTCAACCTATAACACCACCAATTATATGAGGTAAAAAAAAAAGCCCTGCTACTGTGCATCAAAGCTAACCCTAAAGAAAGTAAAGAGATTTTCTGCATAGTCAAAGAATTCACAAATCCTGGAATGGCAACAAGCAGCATCTCTCCCTCTCAGGTTCTATGTAACAGCCTCACAGATTTCTTGCCCCACAAAATGTCCAAAGTCTATAGAAACTTCTTTCCCCAACTCAAGATTCAAGACCCAGACCTCCACATACACAACCATCCCAAGACTGGTCACCTGGAACCACCTCACCACTCAGAACACCATCACCATCATGAAAACCATCCACTCAGGGACTCAACATTATATCCTATACCAAAGCCACACAACTCATCCTCTTCTTCTCAGCAAACTCCACCACAGTCAGAACCAACTTCCACCAATGCATGACCAGTGTTGCCATTTGGTTGAGGAATAACTGCCTCAAGTTCAACACAGACAAGATGGAAGTCTTGATCTTCAACAGCTACATCTCCCCCTTGGGAAACCTCCTGGTGGGCCACAGAACTGGGGCCTACTCCAACCCCAACTGAGCACACCAGGAATCTTGGTATCATCCTGGACAGGAAACTCACCATGAGGTCCTAAGTCAATGCAGTGTGATCCTCCTGCTTCTTCATCCTGTGCATGTTATGTAAGAGTCTTTACTGGCTTCCCCAAAACGCAAGACACACCATCACCCAGGTCCTCATCATCAGTCGAATGTACTACAGAAACACCCTCTATGTGGGAATCGAGGCCATCCAGAATGCCATAGCAAGACTCAGCCTGGGGCTCCCTTTTCTGACCCACATCAACCAAACTTAAAAAATTCCACTTGCTCCTGGTGCATACGAGATGCGAGTTCAAGCTCCTCACCCAAACATTCAAGGCCCTGCAGAACTTTGGATCTGCCTACATTAACCACTGCCTGAGATTTCACAAACCCTCCAGATACCTCTGCTCCGACTCCCTTATTCTGGTCCATACCCCCACAAGCAACGCAGCAGACCAGCAGATCACTCCTTCTTCTATCTCTCAACCATAGCCTGGAACGGCCTACCCCTGCACCTCTCCTACTCTACAGGATTTCCTTAGGTCACCAAAAACCTGGCTCTTCAACTGAGACTCAAGACCCTGCTAGTGCCTGGATACCCTCACAGGTAACAAGTTGTACTCGAAATGTCGACTGATTGATTGAGTGATTACCTGAATCTATACAGCTCATGCTGAGATTCTACTGAGTTTATTGAACCTCTCAGTATGGGAAGTTCTGCTTTGATTGATTCTGATATTTGACATTGAAACTTTGTGCTTTGACCTCTATGATTGGAGCTCTTTTTGGGTTCTGTCTTACACCTTTTTCTCTTAGCCCCTAACCATCCCCATTCTTAAAATAGGGATTCCTTTCTTTATGGAATGCCGTTTATACATTGATTGTGCATTATTGATTGTTTATTTTTGATCATTGGCTAAACTGATGCTTAATGTCAATGAATTTGATACTGACTCAATAAAGATGAGCTATTAAAAGATTTAATTAATAAAGCTTTCAAATTCATATCATCTATTATTATTGTCTGAGAAGAAATTGAAACTGTGATGATAAATTAACTTATGTTCAGCTCCTGGTTATTCTCACCTAATGTCAAAGTCCTTATGCCCCAGAGAAAGCAAGGACTTCTACCTATTGAGTTGGTAAGCTTTACTTCTTGTAAAGCAATATTTAAACCCAGATCCCCTCTCCAGCAAAGTAATGCAATGCTGTGAATTGTGTTCAAGTTTCTATATAAAACAATTATAAAGAAGTCTTTTAGGAACAAGTTGCCAACAATGGCAATTCATTTTTTGTTAGACCTATGTGCTGTAACTGGAAAAAATAGATAAATCAGAGCTTTCACTAAATATATGTACAAATAATGTTTAATTCAATTAAACAGGTTACATATGGAAGGCCCATTCACCCACTGATCTACTTCGTGAACCATCACGAACGCAGTTCTAAGACTTTGTGATACAAGGTAAAAAAAAAAATCCGTGCTCTATTAAAAAGTGCCCACTGGCGGCGGCAGGGTTCAGGGACCAGAATGTTTTTGCAGTCAATTTATGCGTGCACTTTTAATGCACCCCGTCACTCAAGAAAATTCTAAATACGAAAGGCCTTGCTCTTTTGACCAGTGTCGCGGCACTCAGGGCGAAGGCAAATCTGTTGCAGAGAAGCACATAAACATGAGACAAAAATGAAGCCCTCAGTCCGCTCTGGAGGTCATGCAAGAGAGCAAAGTCACGTATAATAGGTAAACATAAACAAATGAGGGTCGTCCAATTGGTGTTGCTATTTTAAGTGTGAACAGCTGGGCATACTGATTTGAATGTACAGATCTTGTTCAAGCTCCTAACTATTACGCACAATGCTGCTAGGATTCGGCAGATGAACTATTTATAGAGCCTTATGAAAATACATTGCTAAGCAATGTAGCACTTTTTTTATTTCATAATTGTATTTATTTTCTTATCAACAACGCATAACCCCAGGATAGGAATGAATTTGATGTCTTAAATCTTTGTTAGAAATTGTCTGCACAGATTCAAACTGATGCGGTATGTAGGAGACAGCTGGTTGCCATGGCAACAGAAGTGCAGTTTTTAATTTCACTCGGTGAGTAATGCTAACACAACCATGACGTTGAGTACACTGTGGCTTCAAATGTTCACGTATCTTACAATCTTAGTGGCGAACTAGGCAAACAATCTGAACACTCCTGGAATGATACCACAAATCATGTTCATTTGTTTAATTACAATATTCAAATCCTCTGAGCATTTTGTAAACGCTTCCAGAAAGTGTTCCAGAAAGCAGATAATAAATGGCAAGACATCACTATCAAGTATAAAGTGATATGACTTTATTCTAAGATGTTTTTGAAAAAATGTGACTTGAAGGAAGGAACACAAAGATAAACATAGTGTCACAAGAAACGTAGGAGCCACATGACCAACAGTCAGTCCTAAACCCTGCCGAGTATTCTTTGCAAAAACTATAGCTTATGCGAATGAATTACAAAGGACATTTCTAGAAGTACACCTTTTTTGGTGATGTCAAATCTATTTATTGTAAGGGCTCTACTTTTTGCGTACTGGTTGAGGCGGCTTGAGCACCTTCTAAGTATGCACAATGATTTAACGTGATCGCAGAATTATCAGAGGAGGGTGGCCATCTTAGCAATGAGTATGTTAGCTGCAGAAAAACAACTTGTATGTTTAGGTTTTCTATTCTTTTGAGGCTAGAAGTGAGGGAGGTGATAGATCAGGTTAAGGATAGGTTAGAGAATACATCTTTACACTGCTTCAGCACTGTGCACAATAAG
Source organism: Pleurodeles waltl (assembly GCF_031143425.1). NCBI lineage: Eukaryota > Metazoa > Chordata > Amphibia > Caudata > Salamandridae > Pleurodeles > Pleurodeles waltl. The sequence continues at coordinate 951,757,612 of NC_090445.1, forward strand.
GCATGGGGTGATTGAAGGCAGTGTCCTGGGAACCGGGATTAATACATGTTCTTGGAAAAACAAAGAAAATAACCAAAACACAGCAAAAATGTCTTTACTGTAAAAATGTGCTATGCATGAGAGTATGTGTTTTTTCCTACAACATTGCATCGACAAAAGATTTGCCGTGCTAAGAGAACCCTTGCACCAATTTTCAGGAATTCAAAGAGCTGTAAAAAATCATCTATCAACTTGTACAACTTTTTAAGCGGTAGTCGTTTTCTCGTTGTGTTGTGGTTTCTATCTACCTGCAGTTTGTGGTGGAAGCAGGTATGAAACCCAGGGGTGAACTCAAAATGCTATATGTTCCAGAAAATTAGGCAACGTTCTGAATTCGACATGGGATTGTTATTGCTCAAAGTGTTTCCAAAGAAAGTAATCACTGAAATCAAGAGCTAGTGAATGTAAGCAGGAAAAAGAGAAATAGATGACGTCACTTTTTTTCTCATTGGTTGAGTTACAAAAGTAATATATTGTTATGTCCACCAACCTCATCTGGACACAGGGACGTATTGTGTTTGTTGGTTTCCAAAAATACACATTACCTAGACACTTCTTCAATGATTTTTTACTGTGTCCCAATCATGCAAAAATACACATGGTAAAATATATTGATAGAAAACTGGGTATGAAGAAAGCCTATGGATTTTTTAAATGTGCCCCAAATAATTAGTTTAGAAACAATTATTTATTTGGGCAACTCTGAATTAGGGTTTATCCATTATATCATGGCTAAATGACACTTCGTATCTGATCCTTGACCTATTAGTTCCTTCTGGCTTCTCCATCATCAAGAAAGACAGGTAAGTGTGCCACGGTGGTGGTATAGCTATCTTCCTCAAAAATATAATTTACATGTCAGGAACATACACCTTTATCTACCTCACATTTGGATATCTCAGCACAAAAATAATGATAAAGAACAACAACAACAAAAAAAGTCACCTCCTTTACCATATACCAAGCAACTCACTCGCCTTCGACGAACACCTAACAGAACTGATAATGTACTGCACACTCTGCAATAACTATAAAATAATCTTAGGCAACTTCAATATACATTGGAATGATGAGAAAGTCACACTTATCAATCCCTAAATGAATTTCTACTCATCAAAAACCTTAATCATCACTGCAAAGGCCAAACTCATGCCAGATATGCAACACTTGATGCCATCATAGCCCACAATGAAGCAGTAAGTATTGACAACAGCCTTCCAGTTCACTTGTCAAATCACCACATCATTCTGTTCCAAATCAACCAAGCTGAAATACCCCCTATTTCCACTCACTAAACTATCAAATGGTCTCATAAAATATGTCAGATTTCCCTGGATCATCTCGAAGATGGAATGATGTCACTACTCACCCCCAACAGATAACCTCCCAACAGATTTACTTATAACACACTATATCCAAGGCCAATTAGCTCCTCTGAAGCAAAAAAAAATCTGATATTCTCCTTTGAGACTTTGAAGAACAAAACCATCCATAACCCATGTACCTCAGCTCAGAGTCGAGCGTTGGAAATGCAAGAACCACATCATGAAAAGAGAAGCTGCATTCTTTTACAGAGCACTAGATAAAGCAAAAGAAAGACATCCCAAATAACTTTTCAACCTCATTAAACAACAAACCTCGGAAACAGCGAAAAAACATCCTCATGTATCCAAAGACCCTTGTGAGAAATTTGCGAAATTCCTCAATGATAAAATCATGAAGATTGAGCTCTCCCTAGACCACCAAACTCGGCAAACCACCAGGTCTAGTCACCCCATTTCTAAAAAAAAACAGGTCCTGACATGGAGGACCTCAACAACTTCAGACCCGCCTCCAAACTTCCCTTCCTGGAAAACATTCTTCCCAACTCACCCAACACATTGGCACTAGTAATTGTCTTGACTCACTCCAATTGAGCTTTAAGAAGGGATATAGCATGGAAACAGCTATTCTAAATATAGCAGAAGACATACACAAATCCCTGGATGCAGATAGATGCTGCCTGCTCATCCTCTTAGACCCATCAGTGGCCTTTGACAGGGTCGATCATAAGCTTCTTTTAGAATTTCTCCAAAAATGGATCGGAGCAGATGGCTTGGTTTTATAATGGGCACCTTATATCTATATAACAGTTCACAACCTGTAAAAATAAACACCTCGATCACTGATACTTCAGCCATAATCAGAGGTGTCCTGCAAGGCTCAGTCATCTTACCTACACTCCTCAATAACTGCATGGAACCCCTCACCATCCTACACAAACAAGCAAGCATCCTATACAACATTTATATGAAATTCAGCTTTACTTAGAAAAAAACCTCAATTAATGACCTATGATAGTTAAATTCCACTCTCACAAACTCAACCAAGATAAGACAGAAATCCTTCTCCTACCCCACAACGGTCGGACTACCCAGATCCAGGAGTGTCTAAAAATGATTGACACTTTTAAGTGCAAATTGACTCTGGCTGAACCCGTCAAATCTCTGGGAATCACTCTGGACACCAGTATAAGCATGAACCCACACATAAAAAATATAGCGAAGAGTAAATTCTACAATTTAAAAATCCTACACAAGATCGAGTCCTTCCTCCCTCCCAATAATCTAAAAGTTGGCATACAAGCGATGGGTCTATCAAGCCTGGACTACAGGAATGCCACCCTCACTAGTACCGAGAAGCTGCTACCTATCCCCCTTAAGAGCAACACTAAATGCAGCAGCAAGGATGGGCACTGGAGTCAAAAGACACAATTATATCTCACCTTCCGAAAAAATCTAAAATGGCTCCTGATCAAAGACCGTTGCTGCTTCAAAACTGCCTGTCTCACTCAAAACGTCCTTCATACCAGGAAACTAGCCTCCCTTACTTCCAAACTCACAAAGGAAGGCCCGGCGGGAAATCTAAGAAGCACCAACACTAGTCTCATCACACCAAAGAAACAGAAGCAAATAGCCCTGGCATGCTGTTTCTCAAGCAATGCCCTCAAAATATTGAACTCCCTCCCAGTGTATATGAGGACAAACCCCTCCTTCAAGAGCTTCAAAAGACAATTAAAAGATTTTTATCCTCAGTAAGCACCCTACCCCTTCAGGCTCTAACACGTAGCACACAACTGGAATCTCTTCCTCGAATTGTATATTGTTTGTGTGTTTCTCTCTAGGAAATGTTCTGATATAACTTTCAACAAGTTTTTACTCTGTAATTGATATTTTCTAACACTGCATTCACATTGACTGTAAAGTGCTCTGATATCATTGGGTTTTGCCAGTGCTGTATAAAACTCTTCAAATAAAAAAATAAAAAAAAGTCATGTGAGTACTTGCCATATGTATGAAAGCTTTTTCCCATGGACAGAGAATGGGTAAAATCCTTTCGTACATCTGGCCCCAAGAGGGCAGTTTGCAAAATGTGTGCTTTCTTTTACACCAGCTTACATTTGGAGGATACTTTCATTGATACTAACGCATATTGTACTTTTCGGTGGTCCCACGTTTTTCTGATAACAATGGTAACTGACTTGTGTGGATGTACCTTTCATCCACTACAGAGAAGGCACCAAAATGCAGCAATGATCCCTCAAGACTTTGACCTTCTACATCAGTAATTGTCTCAATATAGGTTGCTGTGGTTTTTGGGCCTGAGTTTGGCCAGCACCCGAGGAATCCCATCAACCCTGTACATTCATGTGAAGTGTGCCAAGCACACAAACCACATCATGATCTTGCTGAGGGAGGGGTTTACATATGTCAGTGGAGGCCTCAGGCTTTGGCAAAGCTTTGAGGGGAAAGTGGTAGCAGTACCCTTAAGGATGGTTGCTAGGACATTCTGGGCTTGTCCAGAATACCATAGCATACCAGAGGTGGTTCTGGGTGCATTAACCTTAGCATTAACCTTTATCATTAACCTTAGCATTGACGTAACTAGTATTCTAACACATGCAAACAGAAATGCACAAATGTTGTTTGCATGAGTTAGCATATTGAGTCAGATCTATTGGCTTGGTAAATGATTCAAAACATAGCAGAACTGAGATGCCTGAACACCACAGACAAAATGCACTTTATGCAGCCCTATATGCTGTGAACACGAACTATGTAGCAGGTGTAGCAGTGTCTAGTTAGGGCAAATATGTATTTATTTGGAACACTTGGTTAAAAGAGCTACTCAGCAAAGGTGTCCTGTACATTGTCAACATGACATATGTGACAAAGAAGATGCCTTGCCCAGTGTGAACTTGACATATGTCTAATGCAAGAAAATGCTCTTAAGGTCAAAATTGCAAGTCATGGGACATGGCATTGTTGCTCAGGGTGACAAATTAGATGTTCACCAATAAAGGACACACTCTACCATGAGGTTAGGGCTGATAATCATAGATGAAGGCCTATGTTGTTAATAGTGAGCAAGTTGAATATTCTAAACCTACTACACCTTCATGAAACTCATTTTACTTGTGATAAGTAGTGTGTGCTTTCAGTGTGATTATTGGAAAAGGCTGATTCACATAAGAAAATAGCTAAATAGGGTGGACTAAAAGTATTTCCATGTCAACCTTTCATCCTGGAACATCTTAAACATGTGAAGGAATAAAGGATACTTTACAGGTAGCCATACTCATGAAAAATGTTGCATATTTGCATTCATTGCTGAAAATCAAATGCCAAGATCTTATGGGGGTTTTATATAATTTCCTTCAGGTTTACACAGGAAATGTGAACACTAGGTCTGTTTCTGCCAGCCCAAAAAGTTAATTGGGGGGTATCAGCGTAAAGCTACAATTTTAGCTGCAGCTAACTTTAATATATCTTTCTAGCCCTCTCTTGTTATTAATGATTTGATTGGTTCAGAGGACGAACAGTGGGGAATTCTCTGCCTTACTGGTAAACCCCAGCAATATTCCTTCAAATCTTCTCTCCAACTAGTGTCCCTGGTAGTCAGCTGGAGCATTAGGACATGGAATGAGAGTACCCGCTTTGATTCTGAGAGATCACCCACATTCAAAACGAGAGTTTGCTAAAGTGTCATTGTATATGACTTTGTGGATGTTAGGATTTGGCCATTGCTCGATGACATGATTGTCACATCTCAATCTGATAGTAATCATAATCCCCTGGTTACCAATCTAAAAGGGGAAGCTCTTAGAAGGTCCTACACTGCTTGCTGTACTGTGGTCCCAGCTACTGTTATAGATAAGAACTATAGGAGAGTTTTATGGCCTGAGTAATGGCGGACCCAAAATTGCATGCAGAGATTTATCATTGTTATGTATACTTTGTGTCTGAAGTTGAAGAAAGTCTTGCATCACCCTAATATATCTTTGGGATCCACCATAGAACTTTTAGAAAAATACAGACTACTTACTATAAAGAAACTGGAACCAAGCAGCACACCCTTTCTCAGTAACCCGAATGGTTTAGCTCTGAGTATAAATCTGCTACAATAATCCTTAAAGCAGTTGTAAAAGAGGATTGCGTGCTGCTAGCATAGGTGTTTTAATAAACATTATTAGTGAGTGTTCATGTATCCTGAATAATGGGTTTGTGTAGAAATTATAATAATGTAGAAAAGTAACGCACGCATTTGAAAATGTGATTACGATGAGTGGCCGCCAATGTTCACAAAGTGTACTTATTAATATTCTAATACTGTGAAATGTTGAATATATGTCTGACTAATGTAGTAATATGTTATATTATAGTTATGCATTATGTCCTAACTTTATTCATTGTAGGCCTTAACTTATCAAAGGTTTTGGCCTACTTGCCAGGCCTCGTGTCAAAGCTGTATTTATTAACGTTTAATAAATGGCTGTCCTAGAGAGTTAAACTGTGATTTTTCCTTTGCATTGTTTAAATGTGCTCGTAACTGAAAGTTTATCATGAGAACGGATTGTTAGAAGATGCTGCTCTTGCTAATGTAACATTTTGTGTGTAATGCTGTGAGACTGACTTTCTCAGAAGGAGAACAATGAAAATACTAACTGGAGTAGAAGCTGAAACAATATTGTTAACTGACAAGCCGGATGATAAGGACATTGCAGGACAACCAATAAACGACATGTGAACGGAGTAATAGTAGAATTCATAGATTTGGAGTTTTAGTTTTTAAGTGTGAACATGAGATTAATTGACCAATAGGGAAATGGGAAATAGTTTTACTAGTTTTGATTTAATGACACTCCACTGAGAGGAAAGCAGCATTTTTAGCATTTAGCGCAGCATTCTGCATTTTGCCATTTACGTCATTGCCCATTTTCTTGCTGGCCGAAAGGTCAATATTTTCCCTTTGCTTTTTCTGAACTTTGATGCTGAGTCCTGATGCCTTGCTGATCGACTGATGTCCTGAGGAAGAAGACTGATTCTGCTCGCTGATCCACATTGAGGATAGGTATTATGAATTAGACTGTTCGTTATTATGTCTATTTGCTTTTCCTTTCTAGGTACCAACTGCACTGTTTTGAAAGAGCCATAGTTAGATGTTTTTCCAAATTTGTGTCACTAAACTGTTTTATCATGAAGCCCAACATGCTGATGCTAATCTGGTGTTAGTTAAGGATCCTCACTAATGAAATTGTGCTAATAGGGAATAATGTTTGATGAATTTCGCTGCTGAACTCGAATGTATGTAATCACTTTGACGCAGTTGACTTTGCCATTAATTTGTACCATCACCTTAGAATGTGTTGTAGTTTAAGCTTTGATTAGATTACATTTCTTCCGCCTTTTTGGACAACCAGTAATGTTTCTGTATGCGTTTCATTTGATTTTGAGATTAATCTACATGACTTTAGCATTGTTATCATAAGGAAATAAATATTCTAACTTTTACCAAAAGGTGTGGTTATTCGTGACTGAAAGGTCATGGTGCGTGACAATAACTGACCCTATTGATTATTGATGTTAGTGATTGTTGTGAATTATGGATATTATGCATTGGTTACTGATTATTGATTTGCATGTACTGAAGCTATGGTAAGAACATCTTAATTGTGAGTCAAAAGGTTCAACGACCCATTTGCGTCTCCTTGTAAGTCTACTTACTAAGGTCAGACGCACTAACAGAGATGGTAGCAGAGGTAATGGTTGGTCTCCTTAAGTGCTGACTATAGACGTCCGGTACAGGACAACAGGTGTTAACAGTGCTGGTAAAGAGAGGTAATGGTTGGTCTCCTTAAGAGCTTATCATAGACATCCGGTGCAGGATAACACGGGTTAACAGTGCTGGTAGAGAGAGTTGAAGGTTTGTCTCCTTAAGAGCCCATCATAGATGTTCAGAGATAGTAACAGAGGTGAAGGTTCATTATTATTGAGATTCAAATTTTATTTTTCAATGATGCTAATTGGAGAGAAAATGTTTCCCTAAGTCCAGAAATTACTTTCCCAGAATCCTGGATCTTGCTAATGGTTGTTTGAGTATGTTCTTGGCGCTCTAGAGACAGTGTTAATGAGGTAGGTTGTGCTTGCACAGCTTCTGCAAATCACAGGTGAATTGTGAGGTTTGCGAGGGTTTAGGGAGTTGGCATACTCCAAATACATTCCGCAGTTTGAGAGTAGGGGAGTCGTTGGACTTCATATGTGTGTGGCGCTTTGTGCTCAAACATTGTCCATGTGGTTGTTGATGTACGGACCCTGCATGGTATAAGACTCCGGATTATATTGAAAAGTGTATGAGACACTTGGGTTTTATGTGGTAATCTGTCTGGTTTAGTAGGTTGATCGGGCATGGTCAACAAGTCAGAGAGTGAGTCAAAGTGAGTGAAAGAAAATTTTGACTGAGATTTGGCGAGTCCTATGTGCACCAGGACAGACCCACTGATCAGTTGAGAGTAACATTTGCGGGTTAAAATTTGCTTGCGCATCTGGGAGACCGAGAAAGAAGGAGTAGCTGTAAGTGCGGGAAGAGCTGTCAGTGAAAAATCCGTGAGGTTTCTGAACCGATTGTGTTACCTTTCCTGTAGTAAACCAGCAGATTTGTTTTTTGTTTTTTGATTAGTGCTCACAATGCTTGCATTAGTTTGTGTGAATCGGAGTTTGGGAGGGCAAGCCGCAACACTTTGTCAGGGGCAGTACGTGTGAATGTGACGTCATTGGAGCTGTGCTGGGATAGGTCAGTTAGTGAGAAAGATCACGCACGGATTGGCAGCCGTCTGTGAGAGGCAATTGGTTGAGAAAGTAGGTAAAAGGAATCTTGGGATTAAAAATCACTTCCTGATTTGATTTTGAATAACAAAAAGGTAAAAAAAATGACATTTTTTCAAAGTTTTAAAGAGTGCCTTAAGGGGAGATACGTATATTACAACGAATATAGGCGGGCTACACCACCAGAAAATACACCAGCTTTCATTGTAATGGAAGAGAAGGGTGTCACGCCATGTGTTTGACTAAAGCAATGGTGTAAATTAACAGAGAAGGATTGGAAGTTAGCATTTCCTACAAATTGGACGTTTAATTTGAGGGTTTTGGAGCATTTAAGGATGGTGCTATCTGAATCGAAGCCCTTCTGATACCAACACAGTTTGAGGGATTTGCGATTTGGGAGCTAGTAGCAAGACAGCAACACCCACAAAAATTTGAGAGGAGAATGAGAAAGGCAGAAAATACTTTAGCAGAGGCTAGGTGGGACAGTGATCAGAGAGCTTGGAGGATGGAGACTTTGCACAGAATTAAATTGTCTCCGGCAATTTCACAGGATGAGAAGGAATGAAGGAAAGCTACTAGGAAGACTAACAAAAGTCTATCCGAAAGTAGGGAGGCTAGAAAGTCTTCAACAGTGGAGGAGGAATCAGATGATGATGAGTTTATAACGCAGTTATTGAGAAATCGCCCAGCAACCATATACAGCACATGAGAGTGGCCCAAGCACCAGTGCCGATCCGACAGCTCCGACAAAGGTTAATGGGACAATGAGTACGATGCAGGTTAATGCTAGCCTGACACAGAATGCGTGCTGAGTGGTCTTAATGTGCCTACTACTCCTGTAGTGCAAAATCAGATGCATCCACCACAGGTTCAGAGAATTTATCCTGATGTGCCCATTATGGAACCGACTTCAAACTTTATGGTGACTATAGAACAGATTTACCCGAGACCGATGTTGGTCCAGACTGAACCAACTCCACTTTTACTGCCCCAGGTGCAGCCGCAGGTAATGCCAAGATTCACTCCAGTAACAGGAACACAATCAGATATGACTCAGATGATGAATCAGATGCTATATCGCTACCTATTACTGTTGGTCCAGCCGTACCCTTATTTGCACAGAAGAAATCTACGGTAGGTGAACAGGGAGCCATGTCCTAGAGTATAATGAGGGGAGGTAATAATGAAAATGCTTGAATAGTCTCTCGTGTGGGACAGACTTTTGATGGATCAAGATCATTGTTAGACCTTAGTCCATTTGCATCAATTCCAGATACTATGGCAGGGTCAAACATTAGCCAAAGACCCCAAATGCAGTTGCACAGCAGGTGTCACTAGTCCAAGCAAGTAACATTTCACTGCAAGGATTGACAGCTCAGCAGTTGAATGAATGGTTAGACAAGCTGAACACCCCACAGAGTGCTCCTAAAGGAGAGGAGTGTTTGAATTATGCTAGGCTAAGCACAGAGCAGGTGAACTCAATGAGGGACTATGGGTGCGAACAGGTTAGAATCCTTCACAGAGGCAGAATTGAGATATATGTGCCCGAAGATTACAAGAGAAGTGAGCAATGTGCATCAGAAACTAGCAGACCTGACAGAAAAGTATGGCATAGAAATATAGAAAATGAGGCATTTGAAAAGGAGTTACAGATTAGATTTTGAGGTCAAAGATTTGGAACACATGATATCTGCTGGAATGAATGCACACCTTCTGGATTTGCTTCAAAGTGCAGAGACCGGGGGAGCATTAGACAAGTGGGAAGGCAGATGGGTGAAGAAAAGAGATAAGAGAAAAAGGGAATCTGTGAAGCTGACTACAAATGTGCAGCAGGATAAATATCCAGTGAAAATGTTACCAATGAGAGAGATTCCAGGAGGAAATTTTGTTCATGTCCCTTGGAGCCGGAGTGACATTCTATCATTTACAAATGGTTATCCAAAATTGAGAGAGAAGCCAGTAGAGTGGTTTCAGCAGACAGACAAGTTTGTTAAACTTGCAAAGTGTCTGTGGGAAGACTTGAACACATTACTAGAGATAGTGGTTCCAGCTGATCTGTGGATCGAGTGTAAGAAGAGTGTAGTTTGGCCAACAAGCAAACGAGAGTGAGACAAGAATCCAGGTGCACTATCTCCTGAGGTAATGAAATATTACTATAAGGTGATTTACTTTTTTAAAGCAAGAATTTCACCCAAGAATATTGATTGGCAGAGGATTGACAGATCAGCTCAGGAAGCAAAGGAGTCAATACATGCGTTTTATGAGAGATTGTTGCAAGAGTTCAACCATTACAGTGGTACAGAAACAATTGAGGCAAAAGACATGCTCCATTTTGTGTTCAGATTTTTGGAAGGGTTGAGACCTGAAATTGGCCAGAGGATTAAGAGTCATTTGAATTGCTGGCAAGCAAAACCGATTGATGAGGTGTTGCAGTATGTGAAGTACTGTAGTGATGAGATTGAGTTGAAGCTGAAAAAGTTGAAAGAGAAGGAGATGGTGATGCAGATTAAAGCAGCTCAAAAGGGAATACAAGGGAATTTTCCACAGCAGTTGCCACAGCAGCAGGAAAACATGATGTTTCAGTTCCAGATGCGAGGTAGAGGTCATGGAGGAAATGTGAATCGTGGTCCAGACTTGGGTACTGTAGGGGTTCAGAATGATGTGCAGGGAATTAAGAAATTATTTCCATGTCACGTTTGCGGAGCCATTGGACTTTGGAAACAGGAGTATCCAATGATGGGGCAGGAAGGTGTTGTTCAGCAGAGTAATGACATCAATTCATTCTAGAACATGAGAGGGCCAAGAGTGAGAGGTCCTAATCCAGACTTTTAGAATAATGTGAATACAATACAGAATTTTCAACCCTGCAGCAGGTGCAAATGCCACGCTTACAAATGACACAGTTGCAGACAATGCAACAGCAGGTTCCCATGGTACCTAGACCGCAAATTCAAATACCTCAATCCCAATGTAACAGGAAGAGATGATGCTTTCCAAACAGGTCACAGGTCAGAGGCTTAACCAAAGTAATAACATAGTGCACCAATTCCCGTTACACAGTGAGAATGGAATAAATGATGATTGGATGAGCGACAGTTCAGATGAGGAGCTGTGTGTCCTTAGAAGTAGATCAAAGAGGTCCCTATGTGAAGGGAATGGTTATGGGTCACAGAGTTTCATTCTTGGTAGGCACGGGAGCTACACGCTCTACAGTGAGAAGTGCAGAAATTCCAAATTTGCCCCTTTCAGGTAGAACTGTTCAGATTGTAGGAGTAGCAAATCAGTATTTGACCAACCTGATTACAGAATCAATTCAGGTTAAAATTGGCAACTTCCAGGGAATGCACAAATTTGGAGTCTGTGATACAAGTCCGGTATCCCTACTGGGAAGATATTTGCTGTGTAAACCGAAATGTTTGATTACTTGTGCAATTGATGGAACTGAGATTTAGACAAATGGTGATGATGAAGACCAAGCCCCAGAGATAGAGGGGGACAATATAAATGGGGTATACCCTCTGATTGAATTTTTCCAGATGTTCACAGTGAAAGAGCTTCATCCTGCAGGGAACAGTTAAAGAAAAAGTGTGGGATTTGACAGGAAAAGAAGCATGTCTGATAAAGGGAGTTGAGCTAGTTAAAGTTACTGTGAAGTCAAATGCAGTTTTCCTCAACTTCTGCAGTACCACATGCCACAAGATGTCCTTATGAAGGTTGCCCAGATAATTGCAGACTTTGTAAAGCAAGGGGTTTTGAAGGAAGTATTGAGCAGTCCATGTAATTCACCGATAATGGGTTTGCAAAAGGCCTGTGGGAAAGTTTGAATTGTCCAGGACTTACAAAAAATAAATGAGATTGTGTTCAAATGTTGTCCGGTGGTTCCAAATCCAGCTGTGATGATGTTTCAGATTTCATGTGATGCTGAGTAGTTCACTGTCATTGATTTGTAGCAAGCCTTCTTTTCTGTGCCTCTTCATGAGGATAGTCAATTTCTCTTTTGTTTAAAATTTCTGGATCGAGTTTATTGCCGGGGCAGAATTCCTCAATGGTTTTCAGAGTCACCTTCCATATTCAGTCAGATCTTGAAGAAGAATTTGGATTCGTTGGAATTGCCTTTCCAATCGACTTTGATGCAGTACATTGATGATTTGCTGATTGCGTCCAAAACAAGGGACGAGTGCAAGTATGATACAATTGCCCTGTTGTACCATTTAGGAAAGAATAGTCACAAAGTATCTCTGCTTAAATTGCAATACTGTCAGAAAGTCGTGAAATACTTGGGTCACCAGATTGAGAACGGTTCAAGAAAGATATCGAGAGAAAGAATTACAGCAATATTGCAGATAATTCCCCCTGACCACACAGAGAGATGCCAGGATGTTTTTAGGGATGGTAGGCTACTGTCTCCAATGGATTCCAAATTGTTCAGTAATCTCAAGACCATTGCAGAATCTGACTCATAAGGAAGTCACAGATCCTATAGTGTTAAACCAGGCTGGAATTAAAGTGTTCACTGAATTGGGAGAGAGATTCTGTGCAAGGCTCCGGTTTTGGGTATGCCTGATTACACAGAACCTTTCACATTGTTTTGTCATGAGCATGATGTATGTTCCTTGTCTATCCTGAGACAGGTCCATGGAGGTATAAATCGTCCAGTAGCATTTTTTTATGGTATTTTGGACCCAGTTGCAGCAGCCTTACCAGGTTGTTTACGCGCAGTTGCAGCAGTTGGTCAAAGCCTTAGACAGTGTGAAGGTATTGTGATGGAACATCCCATGACAGTAATGGTCCCTTACTCTATTGCGATTCTAATTACAAGGACGAAAACCCAATATTTGACTGGTACGAGGTTGACCAGATATGAAATGTGTATTCTAAGGTCACCAAATGTGTCATTGAAAAGATGTACAGTGCTTAACCCGGCAACCTTACTTCCTAATGAAAATGTTGAAAATGAAAAAATGGAAGATGTTGAGCAAGATTGTCTTGAAGTAACCGATTTGTGCACAAAACCAAGACCTGACATTAGGGACACCAAATTGGAAGAAAATGACCAAATTATCTTTGTTGATGGTTCTTTTCTGAGAGACAATGCAGGGATATGCCGTGTGCACAATAATTGGTATTTTGGAAGCTTCTTGGCTTCTAGGAGTGAATTCTGCCCAAGTAGTGGAATTGGTAGCCCTTACTAGTGCATGCCATGTTTCTGCTCAGCTGAAAATCACAATCTATACAGATAGGCAATATGGATTTGGAATAGTCCATGATTTTGGCCAGTTGTGGTCACAGAGAGGTTTCATGACCTCTTCTGGTGCACCAGTGAAAAATGGTGAAAGGATTAAAGAATTGTTACATGCCATTCAAATGCTTGAAAAGATTGCCGTGGTGAAATGCAGTGCACATCTGAAGTCGCAGGACTTTGTATCATTGGAAAACGGATAGGCGGATCAAGTTGCAAGGTTTAAAGACAATTGGGAACTGTTATCTGAAGAGGATGAAACATGTCCAAGTTTTACATTGAAGGTAATTGACAGTTTGGAGGAATTTAAAATGTTGCAGAGTAATGCTGACAGGGAGGAAAAACATACATGGAGCAAAATGAAATTTGTGCAAAGACAAGATGAATTGTGGATTTCTGAAGAGGGTTGATTGTTTTTTCTCAAATAGTCTGTTGTCTCAAATGTCTAGGTACTATCATAGTCAAGCACATATTGGAATGGATGCAATAATTCGATTGTTCAAACATGATTGGTTTAACCCAAGGTTTAGACAGGTTGCTAAAGCAGTTTGCCATTGTTGTGTCATTTGCCAACAGCTGAAAGTGGGGAAAGGGACAGAGGTTAATTTGAGACACATGGGAAGAGCGGGAGGTACATTCAGCAGAATGTAGATGGATTTTATTGAGATGTCTGTGTGTGGAGGTTTGTGATATGTGTTGGTGAATAAATGATAGTCTCACAGTAGCGAAACTACTGCTTAGTGAACTGATACCTTATTTTGGGTTTCCTATCTCTTTAGAATCAGATAGGAAAAGTCACTTCAACAATGAAGTAATTCAATTACTCTGTGCAGCATTGAATATTGAGCAGAAGTTGCATCGCAGTTATGGCCCTGAAGTATCAGGACTAGTGGAAAAGATGAATGGAACCTTGAAGTAAAGAGTTGCAAAGATGTGTGCATCCACAAATTTGAAATGGCCTGACGCATTGCCATTAGTGTTGATGACAATGAGAAACACACCCGACTGGAAGACAGGATTGTCGCCGAATGAGATCCTTATGGGCCGAGCCATGAGGTTGCCAGCGGTGCCTGCAAATGCACTTGTCAACAGTACAGAACAGATGATATGGTGTTGGACTACTGCAAAGGTCTGGCTGATGTGGTTCCATCTTTTTCTCAGCAGGTGGAAGCCACCACACTGCCACCAATTCATGACCCAGGGCACAACCTGACAGTAGGAGACTGGGTTGTGGTTCGGAAACATGTGAGGAAAAAGTGTTTGGAGCCTCGTTGGAATGGTCCTTATCAGGTAGTTCTCACGACTACCACAGCTGTGAAGTGCGCTGGAATTCCGAACTGGATTCATGCCAGCCACACAAAGAAAGTGGCCTGTACATTGGATCATGAGGAAAAAGAGTTGGTGAGAGTACCAACAACAGTGAAACAAGTCTCAGGGCTGGAAATAGAACAAAGGGGAACTGAGACCGTATCTGAGCCCGTTGAGGACGGTTCAGTCACTCTTGTGAGAGACGAAGGAGAAGACCTCCAGGATGGTGACGGAGAGACTATCTCAATTGAGACAGCAGGAGAGCCTAGTCAGAAGAGGGCTTTTCCAGAAGCAGATGATCATGAGAGACAAACAGAGCAATTGCCAGACCCAGAGGGGAAAGGAGTTAAGGTGGATCAAAGTCATTGTGATCTGACTCCTCCTGAACCGACTGAAGGTCCGTCAAGTGAAAAAACTCAGAACAAGAAGGTTCAAGTTTCACTCTGAAGAGAACACTGACGAAAGGTCCACTGAAAGGAGATAAGTGGCCTGAGTCACAAGTTGAAAGAGAAAAGGAAGTGGTTGTTGAGGCAACAATCGAGGAAAACCTAGATACAACAAGGAGAGAAAATCTAAGTGGAGGAGAATTAAATGGTGATCAAAAGTTGAAAAGAGAGAGAATAGCAAGTCGGAGATACTCAGGTCCTGAATGGGAGTATGCAACTACAAGTGAATGGCAGAAAGAGTTTTTTTTTTTTTTATAGGGACATTCCGGGTCAGTATTTGGCACTTGGAGGAAGTTGATGAACTGAACTGTTGAAACAATCTGAGAGAAAATGTTTGAGAAAAGAGACTGTTGAAAGTAACTGGAAGAGACATTGATGACCTAATTTGACTTTTGAAGCCTGATTTTGACAAGCTGCTTACCGATTTT
Source organism: Pleurodeles waltl (assembly GCF_031143425.1). Lineage (NCBI taxonomy): Eukaryota > Metazoa > Chordata > Amphibia > Caudata > Salamandridae > Pleurodeles > Pleurodeles waltl. The sequence goes on from NC_090445.1 coordinate 951,773,213, forward strand.
GACCAGGGATCCTGGAAGTGAGACTGAAAGCTGTAAATAACTGTTGAAAGAAGAATTGTCTATTTTTTTGTTTTTGCTGCAGTTTTTCTACATTTTCTTCTGCTTTCTGATTCTTTACAGGTATTGGGTAACATTAGCCAGCAGGATAGAAATATTAGGCGCTGTAAATATATGAGGATTGGTTTGGCGATTGTGTGTGGGATATTGTTTGTGGTACTGATTGTGGGAATGTCTGTTCTTAATAAGAGTGAAGCCAACAATACTTCTGTTTTTGAGACAACTACTGCACGAACGGCAATAGAGTGGTTTAGGTTAAATGAGAAGTAATTGCACTGGGATACTAATGCTCAAGGAGAACTTTCTTCTAATGTCTTCTATTGCTTGTTGAGTGAGTATGTTGAGACGATGGATGCGAGGAATTGTTATTTGTGTACACAGATTCCTTCATCAGTTGAGGAAGGAGCTACATATCATAGCTTGCCCTTAGCATATGGATAAGTTGTAGTCTGCTACTAAAAAGATGTTATAACCAGGAGTACATTCAGTACTTTTATTCAAACTTTTCCATGGTGTTTTTGTTTGTCCCTATAATTAGGTATTGGAGTAGAGTAGCGAGGGATAAAGACATAATAATAGAGGTTTCTTTGAACCTACATTGATGTTTGGCACAACTTGTGCGCACAGAAATAATTTGACATGCTTGCTTACATCTTTACAGAAATGTTTCTTGGATCACACAGATGACAGGAGAAAAGCCTTGAAGGAGAAGTTAGAAAAAGGCTTAGAGTAAAGGACTTACAGGAAAGATTGTGCTTATAGTGCAATTGAAACACAAGTGTGCAGCACGTAGGGAAACTGCATTTAAAGGACTTAATCAAACATTGACACTGCATTTGTTGTAACAAGTAAATGTGAGCATGTGTTTCTGTTTCAGAGTAAATGGACGTTTATGTTGAATGGACAGGACCCGGCGATTCCTGGAATTTATTATATCTGTGGTCTTAATGGTTATTACTGTCTTCCAAGAAGATGGTATGGGACATGTTATTTGGGGATATTTTTCCCAAAGATATATCAAATGGATGATTTAAAGAAGTTTATTAAAATTACTGAATTGCATCATATGAGACAAAGGAGGGAGTCCTCTTCTGGTATAGTGGGAGATATATTTGAAGCAGTGATTCCATCAGTGGGAATCATTCTAGATTCGATAAAGATTTGAAAGTTGTCTATTATTATGGATAACATGCTGACAAACTTTTCAGGAGCCAATAGTTCTGATAGATGCTGAGTTAGCTGCTGATAGAGCTACTCCTTTCAGAATCGTCTTGCTTTAGACATTCTTTTAGCAAAGGATGGTTTAGTCCGTTGAATGATTAATTCTAGGCATTGTTGTTCGTATATTCCTGATAACAGTAGAGATTACTAATCTGACTAATGAAAGTGCTGATTTGAAAGAATTGAAAGAACCAGGTGTTTGGGAAAATTTTGGCAAAGATTTAGCTTCAGTTGAAAATTGTCTCAACAACATTTGAAATGGGATGCTATTGAAAATATTGCAGGAGATATTAATTAATGTGGTTTGTCTAATTGGAAAATGGGGATTGTGTACATTAAGCAAAAGGATTACATTGAAAAGACAAATGAAAAGGGAAAAATTGTACAGAGAAAATAAATTCAAAAAGGGAACAAAAGTATGAAGGGATTGAGTTGACAGAATTTTAGCTGGTGCGAAAATTTGTGGGTGGTAGTTAGTGTGATGACACATTTAGGCCCTCATTACAACCCTGGTGGTAAATCCCACTTACTGCTGTGCCGACGGCCGCCAACATACTGTGACCGCGGCGGAAATGCACAATGGGTATTATGACCCACACTGAGAAATCTGCCACTATACAGACACCCACACAAGTACGCCACACCAAAGGTCAGTGTTAAAATGCCAATAGCAAAACCCACACCGTCACGCCAACAGGAATACGCCCACAGTATCATGACCCACAAATCAACGCGGCGGTCTTTCATCTGCGGTAAACCATTGGCAGTACACACCGCTGTGCTCGAAATACACATACACTTACAAAACACAACCACATTGGAGAATTAAAAATACACACACCTGACACACATAGACACACCACACCCACACACACACACACCACTATAAAACACAGACCCACATTACCCACAACCCCTTACAGCGAACAATTCTGAAGAAGCAGAGAGACAGAAAAACAAAGACCACACCATCATCCAGAGGCACAGAACACCATCACACATACACTATCCACGCACCTCAAAGCACACACCCCAATCCATCACCCCACACATCACATCACACATCACCTCACACATCACTCACACAACATCATGGCACCTCAAAGACACCCCAGGTTTACTGAGGAGGAGCTCAGGGTCATGGTGGAGGAAATCATACAGGTAGAGCCACAGCTATTCGGATCACAGGTGCAGGAGACCTCCATTGCAAGGAAGATGGAGCTATGGTGGAGAACAGCGGACAGGGTCAACACAGTGGGACAGCATCCAAGAACAAGAGATGACATCAGGAAGAGGTGGAATGACCTATGGGGGAAGGTACATTCCGTGGTATCAAGACATCTGGTAGCCGTACACAGGACTGGCGGTGGACCCCCACCTCCTGCCCCACAACTAACAACATGGGAGGAGCAAGTCTTGGCGATCATGGCTCCTGAGGGCCTCGCAGGAGTAGCAGGAGGACTGGACCCTGGTAAGGCAACTCTATGCTACTTTCACCCCCCTACCTGCATGCCATCACATACTCCTACCCCCACCCCAACACTCTACCAACTCACATATACCCTACTAACACAACCCACCCATTCCAATACCCAGCCCAGCATGCACCCCCAATGCATGGACACCCATCACAGACCTGCATGGACACCGTTCACCACAGCATGCCCAATAGGGAGACTCACCCATCCCACAAAATCACCACTCACACAAGGCACAAGCCGATAGTGCAAGCACATTAATACAGGGAAACACACCCATTGCACAAGATGGCACACACAGATACAATAACAATGTGTTTAAATCCCAACAGGACCCCTACTCAACGTCACCGGACAGGAGGTGCTAGCTATATCCAGTCTCCCCCAGAAGAGGCCCACAGTGATGACAGCAGCTCTGCACGCCTGGATCACAATGACCAGCCTGGCCCATCTGGGACTTCTGGACAGTCGGTTACCCTGCCACAGTCACAAACCACCACAGAACCTCCCCCGTCAGGAAACACCAGCACAGCACCCACCCAGTGGTCCCATGCACCTGTCGCCAGGACACGTCAATCAGTAGTGCGTCCACCACTACAGGGACCCCAAGCCACCCCACAAGCACAGGGCCATCAGGGACCTGGGGTCAGTGGCAGTGGGCACACGTTTCAGGGGACAGAGGCACAGGACAACAGGGAAACCGGGAGGACTGCTGTGCGACAGGGGGAAGACAGGCCCAGGGAACCGACCCTCCATGAGGCACTCACCAGCATCATGGGAGCATACCACTATTCCAGGAGACCATGGGCACGGTACTGGCCAAGTTTCAGGAGACACAGCAGCTGCAGGAGGGATACTACATGGGGATCAGGGAGGACCTAACTAACATATACACCATACTGGTCACAATAGCAGGGGGTGCTGGCTGACATAGGCAAGACCATGATTGAGGCAGTGGCACAACAAAGGGCCCCTGGCACTAGCCAAATCGAGGAACAGCCATCCACTTCCGCCGGGGCTAGTGGACAGGATGCCCTGCCACAGGACCAACAGACCACCAGCACCCCACCCCTTGGAGAAGGAGAACCACCCCACAAACTGTCCCTGCAATCCAGGCAGAAGACAGAGAACATTGCCAAGACCCCCGCCAGGAAATAAGGCTCTCCTGGTTGTCACCCTTCTGTCCCAGTATGTCATCCTGTCCAAAGTGAACTGCCATTACTCCCCTTCCTCTGCCCCGTTGAACAATGCACCTGTGATATCAAGAGACTGGACCTTTCTCCACCATCACCCCAGCTCCTTGCACATACCCCTATACTCATTAGCCCCTAAATAAACACCCTTTAAGCACAAACCAATCTGGAGTCAGTCTGATTTTTCACAAATGTATAATGACAACATTAGTAACAAATAACAATGTAATTGGTCATTTACTCATACCAATGTGTGACAGTTGTTGGACAGCAGTACATATAGCAGAAGGCAGAATGGGGTACCCAGATCTGAAAAATGGAAATCCAAAGTGAACAGTCAGTGTTTATAGACAGAGGTTAAGAGGCTGACTTGTACAATGTCTTACAGTATTCTGAAATTTGAGGAGGAGTTACAGTCTCTTACCTGTGTGTCACTGGAGGTATTGCATGATGATGTTCATTCTGAGTCAATATCTTCTTCCTCTGCCTCCTCTTCCTCACTGTTTACAGGCTCCACCGCTGCCACAAGACCATCACCAGTCTCATCCTCCTGCAGAAAAGGCACCTAGCGTCTCAATGCCAGGTTGAGCAACATGCAGCATGCCACGATTATCTGGCACACCTTCTTCGGTGAGTAGTATAGGGAGCCACCTGTAAGATGGAGGCACCGGAATCTGGCCTTCAGGAGGCCGAACGTCCTCTCAATAATACGCCTAGTTCACCCATGTGCTTCATTGTAGCAGTCCTCTGCCCTTATCCTGGCATTCCTCACTGGGGTCAATAGCCATGAGAGGTTGGGATAACCAGAGTCAGCTGCAAATGTCGTGGGATATCTGTTAGGCACACTAACCGTTAGGGACAACCCCATACCCAGACACCTACTCGTACAATATGGTGACCATGGCCTCACCTATTAGCCACACCCAGTGCCTCTGGAGTTGGCCCATCAAATAAGGGACACTGCTATTCCTCAAAATGTAGGCGTCATGCACAGAGCAAGGATACTTGGCATTCACTTGGGAGATGTACTGGTCCGCCACACACACCATTCAACATTCATCAAATGATAGCCTTTTCTATTTCTGTACACTTGTTCATTTCTGCAGGGGGGACAAAAGCCACATGTGTACCATCAATGGTACCAATGATGTTGGGGATATGTCCCAGGGCATAAAAGTCAGCCTTCACTGTGGGCAAATCCTCCACCTGGGGGAACACTATGTAGCTGCGCATGTGTTTCAGCAGGGCAGAAAACACTCTGGTAAACACGTTAGAAAACATTGGCTGATACATCCCTAATGCCATGGCCACTGTTGTTTGAAAGGAGCCACTTGATAGGAAATGGAACACTAACAGGACCTGCACTAGGGGGGGATTCCTGTGGGATGGTGGATAGATGACAGCAGGTCCGCCTCCATTTGGGCATACAGGTCTTAGATTGTTGCACGGTCAAGTCTGTAGGTAATTATGATGTGTCTGTCTTCCACTTTCTACAGGTCCACCAGGGGTCTGTACACTGGAGGATGCCGCCATCTCATCATCTGCCCCAGCAGTTGTAGCCTATGGAGAAGAATGGTGAGCAGGGGGTCATTTACCACATAGGTTGCATAAGTGTGTCTACAGTAATATTAGTAAATCCGTGTGTGACGTAGTTAGTCTGTATATGTGCCAATATTTGCTGTGACGAAGATAGGTGCCATGCCATGTGCCCCCCTGAAATGGCGACTGCCTGACTTGTGAGGAGGGACAAGGGGGAATGAGGTAACTGCGCTGGCATTGTGCTGCGTTGCGGTAGGCCGTCAAAGACCACCGCGTAACTCAGCATTGGTTATCATTGAGCCCTATGGGTTCCAGGAGCCAATGGCCATGTACACCAGCATTGACGGTATGCACCGCCATGGACGTCACCGCCATTTTCAATATGTTCACTGACTTGATACCTGACCTTCAACAGGAGAGGACCTACACTGCAAGTGCTGCTGTGACCTGAGTCTGGAAGCGACGATGGCTACAATGTCTGGGGAAAGGACCCCTGCCTTCACTGCGGAGGAGTTGGAGAAACTGGTGGATGGGGTCATCCCCCAGTACATGCTACTCTATGGTCCTCCAGACAAACAGGTGAGTACACTGTGAGCAAGATGCATGGGCAATGCCTGTTTGGAGTGGTGTGGATGGAAGCCGCATGTTGGGGGGGCTGAGGGCTGCATGTGAGGATGGTCGGTGTGTGTGCATCAAGTCACGGGTGGGAACTGGTGGGCAATGAGTCTGACGGTCCGGACGGGTGAGTAATTTCCTTTCCTCCTGTACCTTCCCTCTAGGTCAGCGCCCACCAGAAGAAGGGTATTTGGTGTGCCATCACCAAGGAAGTGCGGGCCCTGGGGGTCTATCATAGACAGAGCACCCACTGCTGCAAAAGATGGGGGGACCTGCGCCGCTGGAGCAAGAAGACGGCGGAGGCCTAGCTGGGGCTGGACTCCCAGCGTGGAAAGGGTGCCCATCGCACCATGACCCCCCTGATGTTCTGCGTACTGGCGGTGGCCTATCCGGAGTTGGGTGGCAGCTTGAGGGCATCACAGCAGCCACAAGGGGGTGAGTCCAGTGTCATAAAGCAGACTCTGCGTGGTTTAGGAAGTATCTGGGAGGGGATGTGGGTTGTGGGTGGCCCCAGGCCAGGGCAAACATGGCATTGCAGGTCACTTGTTGAGCAGGCTCGGAAGCACTCCAAACCCAATTGTGTTAGTGGGCATCTACTACTGGGCAGGGTCCTGTGGGTTTCAGGTGTGCAGCTAATGGCGTTAGGAATTATACCCCATGGGCTGATGACTTTCTTAGTAACTGGTGGTGCATGGCCTAGTGCATAGGGAAGCTCAGTGTGTGTTGTGTCCGCCAAAGGTAGTGGTGTTGCTAGCATTGACCATGTGTGTCCTCTGTCTTTCCCCTCCTTCTTGATTTGTCAGCCTGTCCTTGTGTGCATTAGCATCATCTGGCAGAGGAGCAGAGGCACAAGCGACAGAGGGAGCTGCATCCCACATGGCCCATGAGGGTGAATCCACATAGGGTGAAGGCACCAGTGGGACAGAGGGTGAGGGGAGCTCCACGACGGGGACAGGAGGGGATACCAGCGACAGCGACTCATCCTCTGATGGAAGCTCCCTGGCGGTGGCGGACACCTCCGTGCCCTTCCCAACAACAGGTATAGCCACCACCACCCTTCCAGCACCGCCCTCCCAGCAGCCCCTCAGCATGTTTCTGTGCCCGCTCACAAAGGAGGGTGGGTATCTCCTTTGCCCCAGGCATCTCATGCCCTGCCCTAGTCAGCCCTGCTGCCCTCAGTGAGGAGGCTATTGACCTCCTGAGATCCCTCACTGTTGGGCAGTCAACCATTTTGAATGCCATCCAGGGTGTCAAAAGGCATGTGTAGCAAATAAATGCATACCTGGAGGGCATTCATTCTGGCATGGCGGCCCAATAGAGAGCATTTCAGGCTCTGTCCTCAACACTGATGGTAGCCATTGTCCCTGTGTCAAGCCTCCCCCCTCCAATTTCCACAACCCAGACCCAAGCTCACCATCAGACCAGGATGCACACACATCAACACACAAAAGTGGCTCTGGAAAACATAAGCACCACACATCCCACAGGCACTCACACAAGCACCGTACCCACTCCCTCACAGTCTCGTCTCCACTCACACCTGCATGCACAACATCATCAGCCACTGCCTCCATCACCAGCACGTCCATCACAACACACTGCTCACATGCAATCACCACCCCGCTACCATTCACACATCCCCTGTGTCCTCTCCCAGTGTGTCTGTGAGCCCTCCTCCCAAAGTACACAAATGCAGGCACACACCCACTCAACAGCCATCCACCTCACAACAGCCTCCAGCCCATGCACCTTCACCCAAACTCAGCAGAAGTACACCTCCTACAACCACTACCTCTACCTCCACTCCCACACCCTCTTCATCTCCCCGTCCCAGTGTGTCTAAAAAACTTTTCCTAGCTAACATTAACATCTTCCCTACACCTCCCCCCGTCCTTCCCCTAGGGCCAGGATGTCTAGATCCCAGCCCAGCACCTCAGCCACCAAATCTGCATCCGCTGTGGTCCCTGGAAGTCCAGGAGGCTCAAAGGGGGCACCCGTCAGAGCTGCCAGTCTGCCATTTACAGATATGAAGGACCACCCTATTCCGCCACCCACAAAGGTAAAAAAGGGCCCGACCTCCAGCAGGTTAAAGTCACACCACCCACCCAGCAAGGCCTCGCCCAAACACAGAGAGGACAATGCCAAGGTCCCTGCTGCGCCTGCCAAGGTGGGGAAGGGCCACAAGCCAAAGGGCAAGTCACCTCAGGGCATGATGCCTCCTGTTGAGGGGCTGGTGACCACCATATTCAGGGATGGCAGCGACCTGCACCACAGTCACCACTGCCGTTCTGACCGCCACCTGCACCGCCACCTGCACCTCTGCTGCCACAACTTCAGTTATACGTCCGGCCAGACCAATGGGTAACAGATGAGAAGGTACTGATCACCTCCATTCATGGGGATAGCAAAACATACCCTGTCACTATTATACAAAGAAACTGGTGAGGAAAGGAAGAATCTCTTCTTGTAGGAGTCATCCAAGACCTTGGGGAAACTTCATTCTGGGAACCAACTATGGCTCCTTTCCTGAACTCTTAGATACCCTAAATCATAATAATCAAACTGATTCCTGCTGGAGTGAGGCACCGTTTGTATCCTCAGAAATAGAGAACCATGGGCCATATGTACAAACACATTTTCCCATTGACACAAAATGGGAAAAACCCTTTGCTACATCTGGCCCCATATACCCAAGGAAAAACTAACCAGATCACAAAAACAAGAACAGAAGAGTGTTTTACAGGAACAATACTCAAGAATATACCTCTCCAATGAGTTCCAGGAAACTGATTCTGTCAATTGCAGGACAGTTCTGGCAATCACAGCGAGATGACCCAACTTTGAAAAACACCTGGCATACTGCCCTGACCCATGATTCCAAGACGGTAGGTCTGTATTTTCAAATCAGTAAAGATTTTTTATATTGAGTGTGTCCTTCATCAAGTAGCAGTAAAATCCACTTAGTAGTTCCACAAGACTATAGAGAACAAGTACTTAACCTAGCACATGGTGATACCAGAGAAGGTCATCTAGGAAGAGATAAGATGGAGGAATCCTTAAACAAAGAAGTTTTACTGGCCCGGGGTATATGGTGATATACGGAGACATTGTCAACAATGTCCGAAATGTCAGCTGGTTAATCCCTCCAAAGATCCGAAAGCTCCCCTCCTTCCTTTGCCAATCATAGAGACTCCTTTCACTTGGGTGGGTATGGATCTGGTGGGACCCCTGATACCATCCGCCAAAGGCCACCAATACCTCTTAGTGCTTGTAGACTATGCAACGAGATACCCAGAAGCTATTCCGCTGGTGAGTATGACCACTAAAACTGTGGCTCAGGCCATGATTGAATTCTTTTCCCGAGTTGTATTCCCAAAAGAACTCCTAACGGATCAGGGAAACCCCTTTATGTCCCGGGTAATGTCAGATGTTTGTCAGATTCTTGGAGTCCAACAAATACGGACATCGGTTGATCATCCTCAAACAGATGGTTTGGTTGAACAGTATAATAAAACCATCAAAAATCTCTTACATAAAGTCATTAACAAGTCTGGTAAAAATTGGGAGAAGAAATTACCTTTGGTATTATATGCCCTAAGAACCAACATACAGTCTTCCACAGGACATGGTCTGTTTGAGCTCCTGTTTGGAAGACAACCACATACCCTGTTGGAGATGCTAGCTGAGCAGTGGGGATAAACAGAAGAGGAAATAAAGGATGTACTTACACATACTAGTGAGCTAAAGGATAATTTACATACCATGTGGGAGGAGGTCCATAAACATTTAAAAGAAGCTCAGCTGAGACAGAAAACATATTATGATGCTAAAAGTAAAAATGTGTGAGTTGACAATAAGACAACAAGTGTTGATTCTTTTACCAACTACTGAGAACAAGTTATTGGCTCATTGGCAGGTATCCTATACAGTAATAGAAAAAGTAACTACCGTAACATACAGAGTAGTAATACCCGCAGGGTCGAATAGAAGCCAGATTTGCCATATTAATCTCTTGAAAGTATGGCATGAAAAAGAAGCACAGACCAGTAATTTGTACATTACTACCTGTTCTGAAACTGAAAACACCATGTACCCTACTTTTCCAAAATCCGAACAAAAGAATAAGCCTCATTTTGGTACTAATCTCACTCTTGTTCAATGTTCTCAACTAGAAAACATAGTACATACTAATCCAGAAGTCTTTAAAAAAAATACCTGGTAGGACCCATCTTATAAAACATCATATCCATACTATAGACGGGTCTCGACAAAGACCCTACCCCAGAATCCAGAACACAGTTGGTCGAAAAGGAAGTTATGGAGATGCTAAAAGCGGGGATTATTGAACCCTCATCTAGCCCCTGGTGTTCACCTATAGTCTTGGTTTCCAAACCAGATAGCTCTATCTGGTTTTGCATTGATTTTAGACAAGTAAATGCCCTTTCCCATTTTGATACATATCCCATGCCTCGGATTGATGATCTCCTAGAATGAATAGGGAAGGCGAAATACATGACTACTTTGGACTTAACAAAAGGATATTGGCAGATTCCACTAGAGGAAAGTGAGAAAGAGAAAACAGCCTTTGCGATGCCCTCAGGTTTATATCAGTTCACGGTACTGTCTTTTGGCTTACATGGGGCACCAGCCACTTTCCAGAGATGAATTGATATGGTGTTACGCCCCTTTCAAAACTATGCGGCCGCATATTTAGACGATATCGTCATATACAGTGAAACGTGGGAGGATCATATATCACACTTGTCCAGCATATTAAAAGCCCTTCAACAGGCGAGATTAACGGCCAACCCAGAAAAGTGCAAACTAGGTCAAGATACCATCAATTATTTAGGGTATGTGATAGGACACGTAACCTTGAAACCACAAGTAGAGAAGGTGGATGCTATTACACAAATCTCTGTTCCAAGAACAAAAAAGATATCAGGGCTTTCCTGGGCATGGTGGGATACTATAGGCGGTTTATTCTCCATTTTTCCGACATCGCTGCCCCTCTTACTGCCGTATTCGAGAAGAACCAACCTAATCAAATACCCCAACTTAATGACTTAGAGAAAGAATGTTTCCTATGGTTAAAACACCTACTAACTACTGAACCTATTTTACGTTGCCCAGATTTCCACAAACCCTTCCAAGTCTAATCTGATGCTTCTGATCAGGTGTTAGGAGCTGTTTTGTCCCAAGTAGGCAACGACAGGCAGTACCATCCCATTGTGTACCTTAGCAGAAAACTATTGCCCCAGGGATGGCATTATCCCACAGTGGAAAAGGAATGTCTTGCAATAAAGTGGGCCATTGAATCTCTTAGATACTATCTACCAGCACGATCCTTTACTCTTCTTACCGATTATGCTCCCTTAACCTGGCTATTGAAACACAAGGACATGAATGCTTGTATACTTCAATGGTTCTTATCCCTGCAATCTTTTTCATTCCAGATACAACACTCCCCTGGATCCCTTCTTTCCAATGCCGACTATTTGTCTCAATATCCATCTGAAAAGTGGCTCCAACAGCCACTTTCTAGGGGAAGTGAATGTGATAGTGACTCAAGATCGGCGCCGGAATGGAAGTACCCAGGGGCACCTCGGCAAGCAGGGACTCTGTATCTGAAGAGGCGGAACTACACTGGAGTGGAAGCCACAAGGAAGACCCGGAATTGGTGGGGGTTTTAAACCCTGTGCGTAATGGTAATCGAGAGACTGCAGCGTTTGCAGCAGGAGAGGAGAGGAATCGTGAGATGGCAGCGTTTGCGGCAGGAGAGGAGAGGAATCCTGAGACGGCGGCGCTTGTGGCAGGAGAAGAGAGGAATCATGAGACTGCGACGTTTGCAGCAGGAGAGGAAAGGAAACGTGTGACTGCAGCATGTGGAGGCAGACCTGCATCAGACGCGGATGAAACGCTGGGGGCCCATGGAGAATACTCTCCGAAGGAAGACAGCAGCCTGGAGGGCACATCCGACTAAGGAGGGAAAGACCCTCAGAGGCCAGCCACGTTCTGGGAAGAACGTGGCCCATTCAGGTACGAAGTTCACCCTCAATGGGAATACAGGGAGAAGGGGTTTTGAGCTATAAAAAGGGGTGAGAAAAGGGAAGCACAAATGATATATAATGAATTCTGAGCACCAGGCACGTTAAAAGGAAGAGATGAAGCGAAGATCATAGAAAAGAAAGGCACAGGGACAGAAGGAAGAAAAGACACCGACATAGTCCACATGAAGGAGAAAGAAAAGGCAACCAATATTGCAGAGAGAGAAAGAGATAGAGAGATAACGGGCTATATCAAAGTATAACCCAGGGCAAAGAAAGAAGAGTAAGGAAAATAATTACTGAAAACAGAGTAGGAAAAGGAGCGGGGTAAGATAGGAGGAAAGAAAAGAGACAGCAGAGAGAGAAAATACAGAAAAGAAAAGAGGACAGGAAAAGAAAAGAAAAGGAAAAGATAAAGAGAGCAAAACGTACCTTCTAAACGGCCTCTTATTTTCTTCTTCTCTCTTGGAACCTCCGTGATTGATCCCTGAGATGACCACCTGAAAAGGAAGAAAGAAGAAAGATAATCAAGAACCAGAACAGACCTGTAGAAACAATAGATCATAGACTAGCACTATTAAAAGAAGAAAAGCAAAGTGTGGAAAGAAAGCAATAAAAAAAAAACATAATAAACCCATGTAATACGCCTGAAAGACTCCATTATTACTGCACCTGTCATAAAGCCCAACATGCTGATGCTAATCTGATGTTAGTGAAAGATCCTCACTAATGAAATTGTGCTAATAGGAAATAATGTTTGATCAATTTTGCTGCTGAACTCGAATGTATGTAATCACTTTGACGCTGTTGACTTTGCTATTAATTTGTACCATCATCTTAGAATGTGTTGTAGTTCAAGCTTTGATTAGATTACGTTTCTTCCACCGCTTTGGACAACCAGTAATGATTCTGTATGTTTTTCATTGATTTTGAGATTAATATACATGACTTTAGCATTGTTATTGTAGGGAAATAAATATTCTAACTTTTACTAAAAGGTGTGGTTATTCATGACTGAAAGGTCATGGTGCCTGACAATTACTGACTCTATTGATTATTGATGTTATTGATTTTTGTGGATTATTGATATTATGTATTGGTTATTGATTAGTGATCTGTATGTACTGAAGCTATGGTAAGAACATCTCAATGTCAAAAGGCTCATCAACCTATTTGCGTCCCCTTGTAAGTTTACTTATTAAGGTCAGACACACTAACAGTGCTGAAGCAAGTATAAAGCAGTACAAGTGAAAGCTAAACTGTAGTGGATGTAAGAGTTTGGCAAGATTTGCTGTGTGCTGTCAAAACTAAAGACAACCAAATGTTTTTGCATATAGTTTCCCATGTGGGTGTAGGTACAGTTAGAACTTGCCATCATAATATACAACCAGAGAAACGGGAAGATCATTTTGTAGATCTGTATCCTGAAAATACGTCTGGTTCCGGTCCTTTTGCTGGTAGCCCTGCCAACTCTAGTCCAATCTCCTGCAGGTTTACTTTTCAGTTGCAAGGAGAGACTTTTTTAGCTTAGAGGATACTCACACTGCTAAGTGTCAGCTCAAATTACCTAAAGCCCCTGGCCCTGACTGGATCCCAGATGATCTAATCAAATCAGAGCCCAGAGTTTGGGCTGCCCGTAAGTACTCCTTTTCAATGTGATTGTGGCTGGGGCTGAAATCTCTGACACATGGAAGGGGACAGAAATTATTCCTGTATTTAAGAAAGGTGATGCTGACAGCCCCTCAAACTACAGGCCCATAAGTTTAATTGAAATCCCCCCAAAAAAACTTTCACAAGTCATGTACTTGATAAGCTTCTTAGCTGGAATGGTCAAGCTACTATTTTATCCCCTTGGCATGCCGGCTTTTGTCCTACAAGAAGTGCTAGCCACAGTGTGGGCACCTGCTGTTCCTATCAACCATATGGCTAGGTTGCATGAAGGGAATTATGCGCAGGCTCCCTGAGGCAGCAGGGGGGAACTGACCGATTGTATTCTCATCCTCAGAGGTGTTTAACAGGGATGCATTATTGCTCCCACTCTATTTACATTCTACATTAATGGTGTGGATGAGGAGCTTCTGTCTTGTAACAACAACACCGATGTTGTGAATACCCTATATTGTTATTTGCTGATGATTCCTTATTTATTTCAAAAACCTGGTGGCCTACAAAAGCATATATTTCTGTATTTTTGTAAACACAGGAGCTTTAAACTGAATGTTAACAAAAGAAAATTTATGATATTTGGACCAAGGGCAGTCGAGGATTTCTGCTTCCATTTCAGAGACTAAGGGCCTAATTTAGAAATTGGCAGACAAGTTTCTTCGTCACAACAGTGGCAGATACCCCATCCACTGAAAGTTAAATCCCATAGGAAATAATGAGATTTAGATTTTGGCGGATGGGTTATCTGTCCCCGTTGTGACGGAGTAACACGCACATCTAAAACAGGCCCTAAGTCAGAAGGTAAAAGTTTTGACTAGGATGATTTGCTTGGGATATCGGACAACATCTCAATTGCAGTCTCAGAGTAATCATGCCTGGATCCTGGTCAGAGTCAAACTGTGACTTCAGATTTGAGCTTTGCTTTTTCTAGGCGCTTTTTGCAGTAACTTTAATAATTCATATGTCTGTTTGCTCTTTTTAGATTTTAGTCATTTTGGTGTAATTTTCTTTTTTTTTATTCATTGAGGGATTTTGATTGTGTTCTGTTTTGACTTTTTAATTATTTTCATATAGCTAAATCCTTAACGCACTACTCCTTCAGTTAAGCCTATCTGCTTTGTGCCACTCAGGTCCTCCCCAACTAATAACCTTTTTTTTACAAGAAGGTAAAAATCTTAGTATCAGGGCAGCCCTTTGGACATATGCATGCACAAATACCCAACACCAGAAGGCATCAAGACAATAAGAATCCCCAGTGGTAGAATGGTGTGTAATGCAGTGGTTATTGCTTGAATTTTCTGGCATTATTTTTTCCAACTACATTACAACCAAGAAGAAGCAGCAAATTAATTAAATGCTAATTTTCAGAATTAGATATCTAATTGCTTTATTATCTCAATTTAATGATCTACTGAATGCACAACTTGATGTCAACATTACCTTGAAAAGCAAAATTCATATTATTATAGACCTCGCCATTTGAAAAGTGGCAGGTCCTAATCCAGTGCTCTTAAATAAAGCATTATATGAGTAGTTTTTCTACATCTAGTTATATTTAGACTCGACCTCTGCAATGCAATTTTAATGAGTACTCTGAAAACACACTTTGTACCAATGAAGACCACCATAAATATGTCAGTGAGGCAAGTCTCAGGAACTGGGCACTTCACTTCATTACTCCTTCCTTCCTTACTCTTAAATGGCTCCTAATCGATGCAGGCTGCATCTTCAGGGTAGCCTACATTACTCATAAAGTTCTGCACTATGGTATCCCAACATACCTGCAATGTATCCTTTCATGAAGCATAAAACTCCTTGTGCAATACTGACTCTCTGATTCTGGAACAGTCTTGGTTAAAAAAATAAAGAAACCTACTCATACTCCTTCTCTGGAAACACTAAGGGGCATATTTATACTGCGTCTGCACCAAATGTGCGTAAAAGTTTTTGATGCATATTCGGCACAAACCTTGCCCCATATTTAAACTTTGACGCCCGAGCCCGCGGACGTCAAAATCCTGCAGTGTGCGTCATTTTCTGGATGCGGGAAACTGCCTTGCGTTAATCATATGCAAGGTAGGCGTTCCCGTCCAAAAAATGACTTGAACGCCCGTGCGTCGTATTTATGCTACCGGGCAAAAATCCTGCACGGCCATGAGGTGGAGTCAGAAAATGACGCACAACCCGATTTGCGTAAAAAATTAATGCCTGAGTCAGAGCAGGCGTTAAAATGGGGCAAACACACCTGTATTTAATCAGAACACACAGTAGCAACAGCAGAGCAGCAAAAGGGAGACATGGAGGTGCTTCTCATCCAGCGTGCACGAAGACGCAGAGCACAACAACAACAATAGCAGCTACCCCAACACCAGCAGGGACCCCAAAGGCAACGCAAAAGGCAGGAGAGGATATTCCGCAACAGGACAACCCTTCATGGCCTGAGGGAACATGACATCATCCAGAGGTACAGGTTGAACTGGCAAGCCATTCAGCAGCTGCTGCGCAACATTGAGCCACTATTGGCACCCACCTTGCTGACACCCCGCACCATCCCAACAGAAACCAAGCTGCTAGCTATGCTGCACATGTTAGCAAGTGGCTCCTTTCAAACCACTGGCGCCCTGGTTGCTGGGATATCCAGCCATCATTCTCCGCCTTCTTGCCCAAAGTACTGGATGCCATCGTCGGACTCACACCCCGCCACATCTGCTTCCCAAACACACAGCAGAAGCAGCAGGAGACAAAACAGGGGTTTTACCTCATTAATGGATTCCCAAATGTCCTTGGTGCCATTGACTGCACACATGTATGCCTTGTGCCACCTGCTGCAACTGAACACCTATACGCAACAGGAAGCACACACACTCCATCAATGTACAGGCCATTGTGGATCATCAAGGATTGATCACCAATGTCGTGGCAAAGTATCCTGGGAGTGTCCATGACTCATTCATCTTCCGTCACTTTACCATCAATCAACACTTCCAGGATGGACGATATGTCAATGGACTACTTGTTGGTAAATACAGAAACCTACTTATATACACACTGCACAGCAACCCTCTGGGACACACAACACATACACCACGACAGCAACATGTAGACAGGAACACACTGAGGTTCTGACACCCCTAGCCATGTTTGATAGGTGTGCAGTGAATGTGTCACACATCTGAAAATAGTGTGCAGTCTAATGTCAATACGTCAATGATCACAACGTATGGAGAGGTTTGGCTAATTGTCACCTTGCAAAATGTAAACATCTCACTGAATCCATTGCATATGTCTCAAGGTATGGGATGTCCAGGGTACATAGATGTTAACGTGTTACCACCACTGTCAAATTGAATCTGTGTATGGAACTATCATCTCACCCCCAGTGAAGACACAGGGACACCTGTATCACAAGTCACAATGCTAGGGAGTGCACACTGTACTGCAAATCCCAAAATATACTGCTGACAACCAGTCAGCAGGCAAACACTCATTCAGCCAAGGAAACAACCCAATTCAGATGGTGAATCCTAGGAGCCTAGGAATCAACACAATAACACAAAAGAGCCACAGACAACACAAGACAACTACTGCCATGCAAGGTGATATGAATGGGGTAAGCTACGTCAACATGATCCCAATCATTTTCTTTTTCAGCTGATCTGGGGTATGGGATCCAGCCATGGATTATGACACCATTTGGCAACCCAAGCACTGCAGCAGAGCGTGCCTACAATGAGACACATAGGAGGATACACACCATTGTCGAGAGGACCTTTGGCATCCTCAAGTCGAGATTCAGGTGCCTTGACATCACTGGTGGCAGCCTCTTATATTCACTAGAAATGGTCTGTAAGATCATTTTAACATGTGCCATCCTGTACAACATTTGTATACAAAGGAACATTCCCCTATTAGAACCAGAGCCACAAATGCCTAAAGAGGAGGAAGAGGAGGATGCTGGCCTGCAACATGAGGGGAAAACAACAAAACACAGCTGCTGGATTGCGTAGGCGCCAACATATTGTGAACAATTTCTTTTGAAACAACTCACCATCAACACTCTATCAACATATGTAAATAAACACCAATAATAATCACTATATCATGGTCTGGGTAATCATTTTTGCTCACGTTTATCTCTAACTATCAGAATAGGAGTGTAGCCTCATGGAGCATTGCTGACATACTGATCAAGACACAGAAAATTCCAAAGCGATTGTGATGCGTATTATACAACAGTCACATACACACACACTGTAAACAACATATATCCTGTACGTTTCACCTTTGAAGGGCAATAGCAGAGGACTACACCTATTTCACACATACATGTTGGCAACATGGTTCATCGCACAATATGGCACACAACTAAGACACCATCAGTCCATAAGGGAAAAAATGCCTCATACATGAGGCAGTGGATGTGCTATTGCATTGGTAACAGGAATGTATGACCAGACCCGTGACAGCAGTAAGTCCAACTGCATCCAATCTTTGCAAGGACTATCTGTGACTAGAGTTCCATATAAGCAGAACATAGAAGTGCCACACCTATGACAAGCATTGCGCACATGACATTCCATGTACATGTCAGCCCATGTCCTAACTCCTGACACACTCATGCTCCTGGTCTCACCCCACCTGTCTTAAAAGGTCCCTGGAATGGTAATATGTGTACCCAGATATTCTCCCCTCTCAACACGCACAGACTAACAATAGTAATCCAGTGTGCTTCACCCTTTCGTATGGTATGCCATAGTCATTGTACATCTGACTGCATGGACGTCAGGTCAAATAATGCACTGGCTTGTAGTTTCTTATCCCTGTTATCACCTGTAGATTGCTTCCCATGTGAAGGGTACTGTTGGCCATGTGCACTCAAATCTCACCTACAGGACTTCTGAGAAACTGATGCAGCACACACCTGTGAGCACCTCCATGCAGACCACCCATTTGAACATGCACTGCCCTTGCAGATGCTTGGAACAGCATAGAAGCTGCCATTTTGTCGATTACACTGTTATGCATTGCTATAAAAATAGGCCGTGTAACACAGCCCTTGGGTTTATGTGTCACCTTCCAAAACACAGGACAAACACAGTCTTCCATGTCAACTGTCTTGTTCTTCCTCCGACCAGTCTTAGTCAGACCACTGAGTACGTACCTTGTAAAATTGCAGAATCCTGATTGACCCTGCATCCTGTCAGCCTGACTGGCACCTGCCTGTGCGTTACCCTAAAGGTTCCTTGTGGCTACATATGTAGCATACTTGGTTTCCCAACCCTCACATTCCTCCGGGGGTATTTTGTCAGGCGCTCAATGCATACTCAAATACATTGTATAGAATTATCTGCTTTTTTATTGTACCATAATTGTAAACTTGTCTCCAAATGCCCAAATCATGGCCTATCCCTTGTGGGGGTCTCATGTATGCATGAGCGACAAAGTGTGACAGTGTACCAGGGCCGTATGCAGGGATTGGGTATGGTGCCTCCAGCAGAACCAGCAGCCTCTGATAATGTGCATGAAAATTCCACACATGTTAGGACCCTGACAGTTCACTCGCTGAATCAGATTGCACACAATATATTGATGGCCTGTGCGTGCTGAATAGCTGCAAGATTAATCAACACAGAGGCTATGATGTTACCAGATGCAGTGGGAACTTTACAGGCCAACCTGTGTACAAATGTTGTAATGACACCTGCCGGAACATCACTCCTGAGATATGATCTCACTCAGCACACCAAGGTTGCCCTGTTGGCAGTCTCATAACTCGTCTGCAGTGACAGGGTGGGACCATCCCCATGTATGTTCTCATGTCCTCATTGGCTTTACTTCCATTGATCTCTGAAGGATACTCAGTAGATACAGGAATAGCTGCCACTGAGTCATGATGAGA
Source organism: Pleurodeles waltl (assembly GCF_031143425.1). Classification (NCBI taxonomy): domain Eukaryota; kingdom Metazoa; phylum Chordata; class Amphibia; order Caudata; family Salamandridae; genus Pleurodeles; species Pleurodeles waltl. The sequence continues at coordinate 951,792,927 of NC_090445.1, forward strand.
CCTGAACGTAACAGTGACAACATAGACCCCTAAAAATAAACAGGATCAACATTGGACCACACACATGAACCAGACACCTCTGTGCAATTGATCACTGGAAATACGTGGCCACGTGCTGCCTCGTCTGCTGGTCCACCACGGCCACAAGAGAGTTGTGGCTCAGTCATATGACCACAACTGTGGGTCACCTTTGGGTTTCTGTGTCAATAACATGGTACCCACTTAGTCTGTACATGTGCCTGTCTCATGGTGGGTTCACCAACAACTGCCTAGGAAGCAGTATTCAAATTTCCAGGACATGTGATGGGCAACTTTTGGACCATTGACATGAACAAGCATCTGCCATGTATCCGGTGCATGCTTTGTCATTTGTGGTGTCTACATTACCCAAAATCTTGGAAGTGCACATAACAGTTTTTGCTACATGTATGACTAACACATGTCCTCTCTCATTTCCACAATGACTTACATCTAAGGTTTGGACACATTGACTTCACATTCATACGAGCATATTTGCAATAATGCATCTTGTGATGCACACACACTGGGTCAATAACTACATTAGTAGCCAATGCACACACATTGAGCAATAGGCATTGATGTATTGTACTTATGTGCGTTACATTGCTATCCTCTCCTGACGCCAAACATGCCCAATTTGTGCAATACATACATGTAGGCCACACATATGGCCATCTAGTGCATCAGGTAAAAGTGAAAATCCTGGTTATGAAGTAGCGGATCATGGTATGCAGCAGTATGATATCTCACATATGCCCATACACCGTCAAGTCCAAAGTGAGTGCAATCAGCCTATCTCAGTTGTGTCACAAATGTTACATAACATTAAAATGGTAAAATGACTCAAACCCAGTTGATGCCTTGAAATGTTGACGCATACGCATCAAAAAATGAGGCTTATGCCCGAAAAACGACGCATAATGGCCTAAAAACACCATTTACTCTTCCACACTGTACCTCAGAAAATTGGTCTAGTGCGTTAGACTGGTTCCAAATATATGGATGAGGGCTCATTTCTACTCCTGTGCGTCGAAATAAATGATGCCCAGACTGTATGCGTCAATTTTGTTTTGACGCATAACGATAAAAACGGCTGCCATTTTTGGCAGTAAGTTATGTAATAGGATATCCTGTTTACAGATTATGTAGAGTGGGAAGACTTTCACTTTTACTTTGCAGTCTGTGATTCTTCTAGACTGTGTGGCTGTGTTGAGAGTTTTGTCTGGTTAAATTGTGCTTTTGTCTCCTGTGTGGTCCATTACTTGTAATTTTGTGAATAAAATATTGTTGTTGTATGCTGTCTGAGTGTTTATTGTATACAATTGTCTTGTATTGTATTGTCTTTGTTGTTCTTGGGAGTCTGTTGTGGGTAGTGATAGTTTGGGTAGAGTTAGGCTGTTTTAGTTGTTTAGTTTAAGTTTTTCACATTCTACTTTCCCCCTCTTCTCCTTTGTTCCCCTTTATCCCCTATTTCCCTTTTTTCTGCTAAGATGTTGGGTAGGCCTCGTCTTGGCAAGATGGGTGAGGAGGAGCTTGGGGGTTTCATATGGCTGGTGTGCCATTTCCTCCCCCTTATGATTGAGGCAGGTGGGCGGGTGATACAGGGGTATCACACTGAGGCACGGAGGCTCCAGTGGGGATAGGTATTGCTTCACCTGCAACGCATCTATTGGACACCAAGGAATGACCACCAGGTGAAGCACCGCTGGGCTGACCTCATTTCCAGGGTGCAAGATCTGCTGGACAACCTGGGCATTGTGATTGGTGGCCCTGTTGGTGAGTACAAATCATGTACATGTGCACGATTAAATGGTCTATACTGACATCAGATGATTTGTACAATATCTGCAGGCAATGTTGTTGAGTGTGTGGAATGCTTTGGAAACATACAGGGTCATTTATGTACTATGTGAAGGACCACATTTGCTAGCTGTTAGGAAGCAAGTGCTCTGCAAACTTACTGAATACTTTTGCTTAAAGTAAGTTGGTGCCACCTTTGTGTCAAATAGCAGCACAAATCAGGAGCCAATTATGTATAGATATAGGTCACATTTGCCTGTGAGGTATAGATTTTCCAAATCACTACCAACATTTGTTGACACAACAGCTAGACTGACTTTTGAAACACTACATGCGGCTGAAAATGAGTGCAGGCTTCACGTCAATTGATGATAGCAATGTGGCCCAAACATATGTCTCATGTGTGTTTGGTGAGTGTGTAAGGAAAGTGATCACGGAAATTCTGAAAATCTTAGGAATTATTGTGGCCCTTTGTCATTTTGTATACATGTCAGATCTGGATTTGGAGACATAGGGGACAAGTTAAAGCTGCCCTCAGCTAACATCTTAGACTGGTATTTGGTGTTTATTGTTCCACCTTTCGTTTACGGATGGCTGGGCAAAGGTATGCACATGGGTTCATATCTCTATGGTTGGTGCAACTCATCATAGCTGGGCCACATCAAATGAAGAAACTGTAGCAACATGAGGGCTTACAACTGTCACTGTCCCTCAGTACATTGCACCTGTGTGTCATAAATGTGTCATGGGCACAATGGCTGTTTGACTGGTAATGCACTCCTCAAGGAAAGTGGCTTTGGATGTCTCTCTTGGATACACATGATGAGACGAATACACTCCATTATTATTTCTGCTCAATAATGAAGGAGCATGTTTGCCACCACATGATAGGGCCACTGCATGTGTGCAGATATGTGTTTAAAACTCACAGGAGACCCATGGTATGTACATGTTAGCTGTGCTATATCGGATGCAGTATCATCATGTCTGAGTGGCTTTACTTACTTATGCAATCTTACACATTCTATTTGTCTTTGGAATTGTTGGACAGTGCACAGAATTTGAGCACATTTCTCCCTTCCATGCCTTACAGGTGGACACACACCCTACACTGCTGGCGAGGTGGCTACATTCGAGGACCCAAACAACTCCAGTAAGTATTGATATGTCTGTTATGTGTTGTGTTTCCTGGTGATGTGTGATGGACTCATGTGTGTTGAACACATAGCAAGGTGTGATGCGCTGGCCAATCATTTGTTTTGTTCCATGAGTGGGTTTTCATTATATCACCATCTTTGAGTTGGCCAATCCTTATCCTCTTGTCTTATTTAGGGATTCTAAGTCAGTCCTGTAGGCCCCGCAATGTGAATGGGGATGAGTCCTGTGGATAACACTTGTATCAGCAAGAGTCACACTGGACCTAATCTGTGATTTAGTTAGCCTGTCAGACCCACATTCTCCCAGAATGGGGCTGCTAAATGCTTACCCACAGATTTCTGCTTCCCAATTCACTAATGTACCTATTAAACTGTAGGTTGAACTTCCTAGCAGCATGTAGCTCCACATGTAGTGCTACGAGTATGTGGCACTAGAGTGCAATGGCCTAAGTGTGCATGCAACTCATGGCCAGGGGTGTTCTTGCATCTCTGTATTTGTTGTAAGTCATGGCTTACTGGAAGTATATGATGCAGACAAAGGTCTGCATTTCCAGATATGTGTGGCGCTGGGATTGGTCAAGGGTTTGCTGTCTCCTATTTGTAGGTACACCTTATCTGTGGTGTGTGTAGAGCCAAACACATGTCCAGCTTTCCTAAGGTTCCTGGGTGTCCATGTTGTTTGCAATTGTTAGTTGTTAGTCCACCCCCCCACCCTCAAACACAGGCATGGGTTTGTGAATACTGTAAGTAGGACTGATGATCCAAATTTGGTACACAGACATGAAAATCAGTGGATCTTTTGTCTGAACCTAGTATAGACAACCATTTTTCCCACATGAGTACTATACTAGCAAGTCCATTTTCAACTTGCAGTTCATGTGGCCCTAGATTTCCATCCCCTACAATGACATTTGTAGCCTTGGCATTGGCGGAGGATGTGCTGCATGGTTGTCAGCTGACAACTGGCAGAACTATGATGCTAAAACATGCCAGTTATTTCCCATCTTGTAGGGTTTGGATGTGCTATGTGTCGAAGCTTAGTAGGCTGGCCTGCCATGTACTTCCTTAGGGACAATCAATGATCTGTATGATGATATGAGCTGTTACAAGTACAGTCGATGTATTGTCTGATTTACTTCTTGTGCCATTTCACACAATGCAGTTCCTAATGTTAGTTTTTCTATTTGTCTTCACAGCTGCAAATATGACACCCATCCAGGTGCGAGAATTCCAAAGGCGGGCAATGAGGTATCGGAAGAAAGGCCAGCAGATACTGGAATGAACGGGCCTCCAGGGCATTCCCACAGGGCGGCCCTTCTTTGCTCACCACAGCCACCAACAGCACCACCACCACTACCACCCAGGTGGCACCACCAACAGCTGGGAGTGTTGCGGCAACCACTTCAGCAAGTGCTCCAGGCCCTAGCACAGCACCACCTGCAGGGCAGCCCACAGCCATGGACACTATACAGCCCCACACTTCCTCAGCTGGCACCCAGACCACCCCAGCTGCAGCTATTGACCCTGCTGCTTTTGTTGAGATGCAGCGTAACTTCGACCGTGTCCTGTGAAAAATGAGTCACCTGCGGCAGGATGTGCGACAAATAAACAGGCGGGTGTGGTCTATCAATCGGACCCTCCAGAGGGCCGACCTATAGACATGTTGATGGACATGATTCCCTCCCCTCCCTCCTCTTTCCTTATTGTTATACTTTGTGGGTTTAGGGGCCTTAGTGTTAGGTTAGTATAGGCTGTTAGTTTAGGTATTGTCAGTGGGTGGGGGGTCCTGATTATTTCTACTGTTTCTTTTAGTGTGTGTCGGGCAATGTTGGGGTTCTTGTGTGTTTAAATAAAATATATATAAAACTAAAAAAAATACAAAACAATATATATTTGTTTAGTGTAGGATAGTATGTGTTTAGGTTAGTATCTGTTGTCCTCCATGTGTTCCGTCTCATAAGGGGAGAGAGGGGTTGATGTTTAGAACGTTTTGTTAAATGTGATAAGTAAGTTTAGCTTAGGTTAGTTAGGGACAGTTGTGGGTAATGAGTAGTTACAGTTGATTAGGGTAGGTAAGGCTTTTCCCGGAGTTTTCACTTCTGTTTTTACAGTTTAATAAATATGTAGTAAACCCTTTACAGTATGTGTGACGTGCTTGTAGATCAGGGCCATGGGATGAATGTACATGATTTCTTTTGTATTACAATTTGTGTCCTATGCTACAAACAAATCCCAAAATAAGCTGTAACATTGGCAGCTACCACAAAGCTACCTTGCAAAGATTAGACCATTCATTGCAACCACCAATCACAGTGACTATGGATCCCAACGTGTATTTTTCAATAAGTATGTTTTCAATGTCACATACAGTGCTTCCAGATTTAGTATTGGGGACACTGTGTTATGTCTGACTGCAGTCTGATGTTCAAGGAAACCCTTATAAGGTGAGTGGTAGTAAGCACTCTTGTAGTATAGTGTTCATGACTCACATAGATCATTTGTTACATTGTTCAGCATGATTACTTATTTGGATGTAAACTCAGACACCTCCATTCATGCAGTTTGGTGACTGTTTGCTTAGATTTGTGGACAATGTTATATGTGTTAGTTTTGCATGGAGGCAACATTTTGAAGGCACTATTTTATGTCTTAGATATCCCTTGAGGAAGCATTATTCTGTCCAGCACAGCATTATGGTGTATAGTTTCTCCATTCATCAGATATTACCCTCAGGAAGGGCAGAGTATGGTAGAATCCAGGCCACTGTGCATAGTTAGCAGACTACATTATTTCAGGACAGTTGAATTGACAAGCTATGTAAATTGACAGGAGGCAAAATTCAGTGGTCTACTGCATGGTTGATGTGTCACATTACACAGAGACAAAGTGGTTGTGTAAGTGCTATTTATTGAAAAGTGCTGTAGTGCTATATGTACATTGTCCATTATAGTGACATCTTCCATTGTGATCCTACACAAGTGCTAAAGGACATGTCATTGGACATGCTGGGGTGATGTGTCAGACAGTGCAGAGGGACAGGATTTGCCAATGAGTTAGTGAGAGACAATCACAAGTCAGGCTGACAAGATAGACAGTGGTTTGCAGAACAGTGCTTGAGTACAGTTGTTGCAAGACTGGCATGTTATGAAGCGCAGGACCTTGGTAATAGGTGGCCATGTGGCAGGGACTAGTGCTTCCGGGTACTTTTATGTGTGAAGGTGATCTGTTCCATGTCTTCATCTTATGATGTGTGCGTTGCCTCCTCTGTCCTTGGTGGTGGTGGTTGTGAAGGGACAACACACACCTCAGTGTCTGAAGATGTGGAGTCAGACATCCCAGTAGCTGCTACCCGTGGGGGTCTTAAGGGCAGTGCTGCTGCAAGGAGGATCTGCTGGTTCTTCAGAATAGCAGCCACATCACGATGGTAGGCAGTCAGGTCGGCCCTGAGGGGTTCAATGTTGCATTCGTGCATGCGTTGACAGGATTGCTGTTGTAGGTGTTGGGTCAACTGTATTACAGATGTGCTGATTTCCTTCAGCCTTTTTTCTACTTCCTGCAAGATAGTTGTTCGCCCTTGCATAGCTGCTGCCTGTTCTTCAGTTGACATCATGCACGAACGCACCCCGTCTGGGCTGGCTGCCATAGTTTGCATCCCCACCTGCACCGCCTTGGCCAGCACCCGCTGTACTCCGACTACAGTTCTCTCAAAGCTGGTGCCTGTGTCGTCTGGGTCCTCAGCTGTATTGGAGCTGGCAGGTCTTACAATTGGGGTTGTGGGGGGTCCTCTGTGATGGCTGCTTGTTCTGTGCTCCTCCTTGTGACTGAAGGTGGGGTCTGGAGGGTTCCAAGGACATCTTGTAGGGTCTGGTGGGTGATGTTTGTCAGCTCATCATCCATGTCATCAGGGTAGTCCCGGACAGGCATATCCGCAGGAGATCCATCATCCTCTTCAATGAAATAGGGTACAATTAGTGTGTCTGTGTTGTGGCATTATTGATGCAACATGCCTGCCTTGTGATGATTTCACATTGTGATCTTGGTTCCTGTTCATTGATCCAGTCTTTCAGATGGGCATTCTCACAGGCCTATGCCCCACTTGCATGTCACATGTATTGTGGTAAATTATTAGAGTTGTCGGCAGCATCTCCTCTAGGTGTTGGTTTTGGCCAAATAGTGATTTGCCACCTTCTTGTCCTACTCAACCCTCCCCCTACTTCCATTCTCATGGTGAGACCTTTCACTGGCTGTAGGTGATCGGATGGCACAAGCAGCACACTTAACAATCTGGACCTGCCCCAGTCTCTGATCTTTCACATCCACTTATATGTAGTTGAAATGTAGCGTATACTATGCATAGCATTGTTATGGCATAATATGGATGTCAGCATTGGTAATGTGTACAGCTGATGTAGGGGAGTGTGTGGTTCATTGAATTGCCCTGATAGTTGTAGCAGTGTCCTATTTCCTCCTCTGAATGTGCAGGTGCATTTCAGTGACCAGTTACATGTGTCCTCCACCTCAATGCTGTTGTCTGAGCAGTATGACATTTGGGATGTTGCATTGTGACCCAGGCATAGGATGGACCCTGACATATGCAGCATGGGTGTGACCTTAGTGCTGTGTAGCTCCTAATGTTGATGACATTGGCTGATGTTTGCGGCAACTATGGCCATTCACATTTGACAGGACTGGAACATTTGTCTTGTTTCAGGGGATTGTTAACGTTGTCATCCTAAACCCTCTAATTTAGGTGTGTATGATCCATGGGGATGATACTGCCATTGGCTACTTGAGCTGCACGCACAGCAGAGGTGGTAGTGGCAACTGTTGTCACTGTTACATACCAGTTGTCGGTATGGCTAGAGGTTGTTAATTGGGCCCTAGTTAATGTAGGGGGTATAGTGGCTGACGTGTGACAGGATGTCAGTTTGATGTTGTGCTCTTCCCTCCTGGCGTGGCTTTATCTTTGGTACATCGTTGGCATGGCAGCATACACCCATGGAACTGTTGTTGGTGTTGTGTTATGGTGTGCCCCCGCTTTTCTCTGTGCAGGCCATGCCCCTGTGCCGAACCCCTTTACCCATTCCACTCTTTGAATATCATGACGTACATGCATTGTGTAGTAGGTATGTCCACCCCCGCTTAGAGTTAACATTAGTGCATTTTAATTCCCCATGCAACTTACCCTGCATGTGCATTGTCTCCCGGTAGTCTGCGCTATCCTGTCCTTGAATCCCTGTGACGATCTCCTCAGGGATGATGGCTGCCACCATCTCCTCCATGTGGTCCAGGGGCTCCTGGTGTGCTGGACTCCCACCTCCAGTCTGCAGTGCTGCCTTCCTGTTCCTGGCCATGTTTTCCTTGGTCCTGCACTTGCAGTCATGCCAGCGTTTCTTGCACTCGATGACTGTTCTGCGCACTTCTACCACACTGTTAATTTTGTCAACAATTTGTTGCCATATAGCCTCTCTCCTACTGATTGGCAACGTTGAGGTGACAAACAGTTGATGCTGGTGTTCCGTCACCTCTTTAACCAAAATTTCCTGCTCCTCTGCACTGAAGCAACACTTTCTTTTCTTCTTCTCCCTGTCCTGGTTCTTGTGTTGGTCCTCCTGGCTGGTTCCTGGTAGGTTGTCATCTTCCTGAGGTCTGTGCAGGCACCTGGAATCCATTTTGGCGCTCCTATGCTGAAATGGCTGTGTTTGCGGGGATTTTTGATGCTATTGCATCAAAAAACGCTGCATATCTGGTTTGCGGTGTTGTAAATCGGCCCACAGTCATTTCCACCGTGTTAACGTCATTTTCCCTTACAACGTGACGCTGCGGTGTGCGTAAAAAAAAAAGACTTACACCTGTGGTTTGCGCCGCCGTGCTTCAAAGTATAAATTTGACGCCCGCACAGCGCACAGTAATGGCGTCAGCCGGCAGTAATATTTTTTACGCAAAACTGTGCCGCCGCAGTTTTGCGTCAAAAAGTATAAATATGGGCCTTAGTACCTCCAGATATATGAACAAATTTCTCTTGTGTCATCTTGAAGAAAAGTGCTATTTCACGACTGATTAAATGATACCCAATTAACTGGTTCACCCTACTCTTTGTACCTCGAAAACAGATCCTGTTTATCTTATTATGGTTGAATAATTTCCTGCTCCTCAGTGAACTTATTGTGTAAAAGCTTATATCTGATAAATTAGAATTAAAAATGTTTCTGCTAGAATTCTGTCTCTGATAGTTTCTTATTTATTGTACAGAACATTGCATGAACTCATGGCCCAGGTCACATGTGACACCTTACCCTTACTGAGTACTCAGTATATAGTCTTGGATATGTTCCCTCTACTCTGATGTAGGTCTTTTCATTGTTGCCTAGTGTTCTTAATTTGTACTGTAGTTTTCCAATCGTTATGAAGAATCATTACTCATCACTTTTCAAAGGCAAAGCAAAAGTGAATATGTTAATTAAAAGAGTTTTTATCACTGCTTCAGATTCCTCCAAAAGTAATATTTCTATCTTAACTTGCAACAACTATTCTCTCCTTTCTTTAAGCCCACCAATCTGAGGGCCTGATTTAGAACTTGGCAGATGAGTTACTCTGTCACAACGGTGATGGATGACCCGTGGGATTAAATCTAAATCTCTCTGAATATAATGGGATTTAGATTTCAGCAGATGGGGCATCCGTCACCATTGTGTAGGAGTAACCCATCCGCCAAGTTCTGAATCAGGCCCATAGTGTATTTAATCTTCTTCTATGTGGACAAAACTACTAACATTTCACTTTTCAAAAAGTAATATTTCCCACCATGGCATTGGCTTTTTGTGTCTCTAATATTTCGAGCACTTCATTAAAAATAACCACCATATCTCTACCATGACACTTTTAATTGTGTTCGAACAAAGACCGTATTAGACATTTTAGTGTCCTTGATTATACTGATATTCTTTCTGTAAGATATAATGATTTTAATGCACATCCAGCTCAATTAATTGTACATTTCAGAATACGTCACATTATATTTTTCTTTACGTTTATTGTCTTTAACAAGGCTATATATGTATAAATATTTTACACGTTAAACGGATATTTAACTGACGCATTTTCACTCCTTTATATTATAATGTAACAAGTAGAAGATAATTTGCTTTTAAGAGCTTGGTATTCGATAATGACTATATATATATACATACATACATATATATATATATATATATATATATATATATATATATGTGCAAAAAAAGAGAATAGAGAACTCTGGGTAGTTCCCAAGTTTAGGTGGAGAGCAGCTCTAGTAAGGAGCACTCTGCAACCCCAGCGACACTGTAGATTTGCTCACCTTAAATGTCTGTTTATCTAGCAAAGTTTCTAAGCATTGGATCAGCACAGTGCTATCCACGCTGAGCTAGATAGTGACAAAGTCTTTTGTCATTTATACAGCAAAGTCTTTAAGCATAGGTTTGACACAGTGTCAACCTTGCCGAGCTGTAAAATGACAAAAGCCATTTACCACTCTAGGCACAGTATTACAGCTTTGGACTGGTAAAATACCATCCAAGCCAACCTGGAATGAGTAAAAGCAAACCCTGACACGTGTTTCACTCTAATTAGAGCTCATCAGAGAGGTTTAGCTTTGTCCAGACACAAGGGAGCACCCAGTATAAGTCAAAAAAATCCCTTTCAGGGTTAAAGTGACGCATGGGTAGTTCCCAAGTTTAGGTGGAGAGCAGCTCTAGAAAGGAGCACTCTGCAACACCAGCGACACTCTAGATTTGCCCAACTCAAATGTATTTTTATCTAGCAAAGTTTTTAAGCATTGGATCAGCACAGTGCTATCCACGACGAGCTAGATAGTGACAAAGTCTTTATATATATATATATTCACTACGGCAGTCTGGGTACTTTGCATGTTAAATTTTAGAACCTCACTTTTCTTTGGCAATACAAATATGGCTTGTTTAGGAAGGATGGCCAACAGGAGCCCAGGGGACCTCTAGGTAGCCTGCCAGCTAACATGAGAAATCTGAAGGCTGAGGAATGAGGGTATTCCCCAACACAGAAGGCCAATTGGTCTGTGATGGTATGTTGGAGCTGGGGTCTGCTCTGCCGGCAGGGTTTGCGGAATTTGGGAACTTTACACTACATGTATAATGTGGAGTTCCCACTAAATTCTGGCATCCCGCATGTTGCAGAATTTTTTTCAGTTCAAGCAGGAGTTGTTTTGCTGCTCACTGGTGATAATGAAGAGATTTGCTGGCTGCTATCGGGTATATGTGAGATTTGATAGCTGCTCGTGCAGCTTCCGGTCCCCACTGAGCCTTCCAGGGACATTTTTGTGATGTAAAATGGCACGTTTGACATGTTTAAATCTTACTTTTAAATGCTTATGTTACCTAATTAGGCCTCATAGCCCATAACGCAAGGTGCATTGTATTTAAAGGTAGGGCTTGTATAAAGATAATATTAAACATTCCCTTACAGTAGCTAGCACCTATAAGATCCTTTCACTACGGCAAGGCAGGTTGCTCCAGAAATAATGGGGTACTCAATTAAATCTAAAAATGTTATCTTCGGCTAGGAAACACTTTAAAATGTGCTCTTTCTAATATTTATTAAAATCCAAATTCATTGATGAAGTCAGATTTTTAACAAATATTAAGAGAAAGGTAATTTGTAAAGTTATTTTTCTTTGACTAAAACGAACAGTTTTATCATGACCTCATCCAAGGTCCATCTGACCTAATGGAACCCTCTTCAGAGGCTTTAGCCTGCTGAAGGATTTTGAATTCTAGAAAAGGACTAAGGGGGTCATTCTGACCCCGGCGGTCATGGACCGCCGGGGCCAGGGTTGGCGGGAGCACCGCCAACAAGCTGGTGGTGCCCCGCAGGGCATTCTGACCGCGGCGGTTCAGCCGCGGTCAGAAAGGGAAAACCGGCGGTCTCCCGCCGGTTTTCCGCTGCCCTGTAGAATCCTCCATGGCGGCGCAGCTCGCTGCGCCGCCATGGGGATTCTGACACCCCATACCGCCATCCTGTTCCTGGTATGGGGTGTCGTGGGGCCCCTGGGGGCCCCACTTTGTATTTCAGTGTCTGCTTTGCAGACACTGAAATACGCGACGGGTGCCACTGCACCCGTCACACCTTCCCACTCCGCCGGCTCAATTCTGAGCCGGCGTCCTAGTGGGAAGGCTGTTTTGCACTGGGCTGGCGGGCGGCCTTTTGGCGGTCGGCCGCCAGCCCAGTGCAAAACCCAAAATACCCTCAGCGGTCTTGCGACCGCGGAGTGGTATTTTGGAGGGGGGAACTCTGGCGGGCGGCCTCCGCCGCCCGCCAGGGTGAGAATCACCCCCTAAGTCCCAGGGTAAAACCTCCAACCAGGTCAAATCACACTTGGTCCCAGTCAAATGTCACAATTAGACCTGCATTGGCACTCAACTCTTTTTGGTGGTATTTGTATTTCAAACTTTAAACAAATCATATTTCTAGTTCCCTTATTGTTTTTTTTCATTTTGGTGTCATTTTGTTTTTTACACTATTCTCCAATTTTATAAATCAGAATGGAATTTTTATTGTGCTCTGTTTTTGATTTTTTAACGAAGTTGGTACTTTGAAATTACTTATACCTTATCTTAAATTAAGCCTGTCTGCTCTGTGCCATAATACCATGGGTTCAGCTAGGGTTTAAATTGGTGAATTTTTTATTGGCACAAAAGGATGATGCACGGAGTGCTGAAACTCTTAAAACATTTCACCTTCAGTCACAGATGTGGGTTAAATCTATTGTTCTTTTGCTCACCATGCCAACCCAGTTTGGACCCTGCCGGTTGCAAATCAGTCTTAACCCTGTTCCTCATGGGAACAGTCCATCCCAAACAGCCAGGCCAGGTCCTCCCTGAACCGGAAACAAGCACTCTGGAACAGTTTTTGGGGTATCACCCCTCATCAGCCAGAATAGCTTCAATCCAGTGGCACAGTGAGCAGGAGACCCGTGTCTGGGCATAGGGAGCAAAAGAAGGATGGATTTAACCCAGATCGGTCAATGGAGGTGAGTGTTTGAAATGTTTCATCACTCCATCCATTATCTGCTTTTGTTTTGAAATGTTTACTGAACCTAACAAATAGTGACATTATTACTTGTGGTGAACTCAAATCCACTCCAACTAATAATCTACCTTTTCACGCTCCATTTTCCTAAAGACAGTAGGAGGACATTGCTGGTTTCATTCACCTCAGTACAGAGGGAGCTGTATTTTATCCACCCTCTTAAATGTTTCATCCTTTTGGTCACCTGTATCCCAGAAGTTTTAATCATTGGACCTCTTTCCTAGTTGACTCTGCTTTTCTTTGTTTTTTGGTTGCACATATAAGCACTATTTTGAGGGACTATTTTCTCTTTGCCTATTCCTTGAACATACTAATGTACAAAGAACTCTATCTCTTCAGCAAAATCTACCTTTATGTTAGCATGGTTAGTATCAGAAGAGTTTTACTATCTTAAAAGAAAACCTCCCTCTGAGAGTTCAAGACTGCAGTGGGCATCTTGTACAGCCAATACCTTTGTAAGAGAGCTGTACCTATGCACCAACCACTAATCAGCATATTTTCTAGCCAGTGTGGATCTATAGCTTGCTGTTCTAAAGGCCCATTTTGTACTCACAGATTTAAAGGAAAGAGAGGAATGTAGTGCCAGGAGATTGAAAACTTCAATTTGAAATGTCAGTCGATGTGTGACAGAAACATAACTTCATAATCAACTAAGGGGCAGAATTATACCTTAGATTTTTTGGGGGGCAAGCAAGGCAGAAAGAGAGACTATTTCCTTATAACTATTTCCTAATAGTCTCTATTTTGAGGGTGATCGAACAGGCCATATTAATATGAATGCAGTTCAAGGGGCAACAATTGAGTTTTATTAAATCCCTGATAATTCTCTTAAGGGACATTACACAATCTTGGACCACAAAAACAGTTATAAAAATAATTTATAATGCTGTACAATGCATCTGATCTCAGAAGCACCTTGAGAGTGAAGAAGGGTGCACTATTCCCATTTAGACGTACCCATTTGTTATGAGGTTTTCTTGAGGGAGGAGAAACAGTACATGATCTTTAAGTTAAAGAAGGCATGAATTTCAAGAACTTCCAGTGGTGTAAGATATCACAGTTAGGGTGCTGGCCGTAGTGCTTGGATGGAAGAAATAAATAAGCAAAAGATGACAATAGCATGCAAAATGATAGAAAAAGTAACTTTAGTTATTGTTTGATGAGGTAGTTGGTAGTGGTATAGATACTTTGGAGGGGTAATGAGTTTAAGTAGAAGGCTGGACAGTAGAAGGAATATGGCATTTGTAGAACATGCAAATATTCTATGAACTGGTTACGTGCGTTGCCATATGTAGGAAGAGGTTAAAAGACATGTTTTAGGTTAGTATTGAAAGCAATTAAGTTTGCCTCCCTCCTAATGTTAAGAGAGAGGAAGTTCTCTCTCTCCTCTGACTGAAGCACTTGTCTCATTGAAAGATAATTTTTTCATTTTTCGAGCTACTTGATGGTTTGCGAATTTGTACTGCGTGTAAAGGATATCATAGCCAATGCATTCACTTAAAAAAGATACACAGACATATAAAATTATCTTAAATCACTGTCATCTTTGGTGCCATGGAAATATGCCCATGACAAGATAGCCTGGCTGCCAACCAGATCCTGGTGGTCATATACTGCGAAGTGATGAATGCAAATCATGTATGTGAATTAAGGAGGACTTGCAGTAGTCCAATGGTGCTTTTACTTGAGCCCTGACTTGATATTCCCCCAAAGAGTTGGAACATTCTTTTCACCTTCTTGCTGGAGTAGACTTATATACCACGTGTCACTAGTGAACAGTATCAAGAATATATCTCAAGTTCTTTAGTTTAGGATCCATGTAGGTGTTGCAATCAAGGAGTAATCACAGGGTTATCATAAGGAGATGTTTGATATTACTGCTCTGTGGTTTCAATATGAGAAAATGACTTACATTTTACTCCTCTTGACTAATACTTAGCCTTCCACTGTATAATTCTGAAATCAAGACAACTGTCAGGCATTGTTCTAGGGGTGGTCAATTCTTAACAGGGCTCATGTATCATAAGCAATATTTAAAAATACATTTTTCAAGCCTGATACATATAGTATGGGAGTATAGGAGATGTTACCGAGGCAATGTGACAGTAAGGAGCCCTAAAGAACTGTGCATGCAATTTCAATAGTTTTCAAGCATAATAGCTCATGCTTACAATCTGCTCCTATTACCTGTGGAAATCTCTCAGCCACATGACTGCAGCTTGACAAATATTGGTAACATCTTCTTAAGAGCTGGATCTGTTGGACCTACACAACTACATCCCAATAAATGAGTATCCCTCAAGAGAAGATGAACAACCTGCATTAATGTAGTTTTGGTGAGAAGTTGTGAAACATACTGGCTATAGGCTAAAATATTATTTGAATAGAATTAACTTAAACTCTTTAGCTAGTATTTTCTCCAGAATAATACTGATAATGTGGAATCTTGAACAAAGTCTCTGATTGAAAAGATTTGACAAGTCTACCTTTTCTTGACAGAAGAGACTGTGGCCTGCTTTAAGGAGGCTGATACCACTTATACTTAAAGGGAGGAGTGAAAAAAGAATCTATTTGGAGAAGGGCTATGGGAACGGCTGGCACATATATCCACAGGCTACATTGATGATTTATGAGTCCATTTGACATGCTTCAGAAAGCCCTTTACATCCTCCTTTTATACCATGCTCCACCTTTGTTACTGAGATGGAGTCCCTAATATTGAATTATAAAATTTAGAAATGTATTGAAATTTTGAAATTTTCTGAATTATAACTGAAGATACATAGGCCCTCATTACGACCCTGGTGGTGAGTGATAAAGTGGCGGTAATACTGCAAACAGGCTGGCGGTAACTACTGCCAAATTTTGACCATGGCGGTGACAACTCCCATAGACAGCCAATGTACCACACCAACTGCCATGGTGTAAACAACAGTCACCACAGCGGTAGCCATCAACAGTCAGACGGGAGACAAAGTACTGACCACCATATCAAGATACTGCAAACAGCCACCTTTTCCGGGGTGGTACCAACAACAACAACAGAGCTAAGAATTGAAAGGACTCACCATTGGAGACACAGGGAGGAACCATGCCGATATGGAACCCGAACTGAAAGTCTTCCCAATGATCTTCTACGTCATGCTCCACCTGGAACACCAGCTTGACAAAGACAATGACGGTGGATACAGCTGCCTAGCACACAAGGGAGGGTGGGAAGAAAACGACATGGACACACACACACTCAACACCCACCTGACACACACCATACACACAACAAGCTGCACACGTAAACGAATTGCACACGACACATGGCATGATAAAACACGGACCATAATGCTGGAGTAACAACAATGTATTAGCATAGCAAAATCCACCACATGAACCAAATATATACAAATGTCCATAAAGGGCCAATGCCCAGTCCAAAGTCATGAGGGGCCACAAGGCCACGGGGCACTGTCCAAGGCCCAACCTGTTTCCTGACACAGTTGGAGAGAACACTGCAGAGGCATCATTTTGCAAGCGGGAAGGCACCTCAGGGGGATGGGGGGGCACCTCAGCCGAATACGGGAACGTTCGCACTAGTTCTGGAGAGGGCAACATGCCCATTGCTTTGTCTTGGGGAGTGCAAGCCCACAGTCTCTGGCGTGGGAGACTTGCCCACTGGTTCTGGAGGAGGCAACATGTCCATTGCTCTGTCCTGGGGAGTGCAAGGTCACAGTCTCTCAAGTGGGTGACTTGCCCACTGGTTCTGGCGGGAGCAACATGCCCATTTCTCTGTCCTGGGGAGTGCAAGGCCACAGTCTCTAGAGTGGGTGACTTGCCCACTGGTTCTGGAGGGGGCAACATGGCCATTGCTTTGTCTTGGGGAGTGCAAGACCACATTATCTGGAGTGGGTGTCTTGCCCACTGGTTCTGGAGGGGGCAACATGTCCATTGCTCTGTCCTGGGGGGTGCAAGGTCAGAGTCTCTCAAGTGGGTGACTTGCCCAACTGTTCTGGAGGGGACAACATGCCCATTGCTTTGTCCTGGGGAGTGCAAGACCACAGTCTATGGAGTGGGCAACTTGCCCACTGGTTCTCGAGGGGGCAGCATGCCCATTGCTCTATCCTGGGGAGTGCAAGGCCACAGTCTCTCAAGTGGGTGACTTGCCCATTGGTTCTGGAGAGGGGAAAATGCCCATTGCTTCATCGAAAGGAGTGCAAGGCCACAGTCTCTCAAGTGGGTGACTTGCCCACTGGTTCTGGAGGACAGACAGCCCCTAGAGGGTGGCCTACATGGTGTCTGCCGGCAGTGACGGCTGCACTGTGGTGGAGATTGGAGGAGCCTCCTGGGCAGCTCCTGCACTGTCCGATATCTGCACTGTGGTGGTGGTTGGAGGAGACTCTTGGGCAGCCCCTGCACTGTCCGATATCTGCACTGTGGTGATGGTTGGAGGAGCCTCCTGGGCAGCCCCTGCACTGTCTGATATCTTCACTCTGGTGGTGGTTGGAGGAGCCTCTTGGGCAGCCCTGCACTCACTGATGGCTGCACTTCCACAGCTGGCGGTGGGGGCCCCATGAAAGCTGGTGGAGGTGGCGGTGTTATCCTGACAGCTTCCGCTGGCGTAGAGTGCCTTGTCTCAACCTGTCCATGAGTCGTGGATCCCTTATCCTTCCTGGCAGGGGTGGATGGGCTCTATCCCTCTCTGTCTGGTGGTGCAGGCTCCTTCCCCTTCTTCATAGCTGGTGCAGGCTCCTTCCCCTGCTTCAGAGCTGGTGCTGGCTCCGTCCCCTTCTTCACAGCTGGTGCAGGCCCCTTCCCCTTCTTCACAGCTGGTGCAGGACTCTTCACACTCTTCACAGCTGGTGCAGGACTCTTCCCTTTCTTTTCTGGTGGTGCTGGCTTCTTCCACTTCCGTGTTGTAGGTCTGGTATCCTCACCACCATGAGTGCTACCACTGTCCCCGTGGACTGTTTGGCTGAGGTGCTGGGTTGTGTCCTTGGTACCCAGCCCACATGTGCAGGATGGGGGCAAGGGTAGGGAAGAGGTCAATTTGGGAGAGGAAAAGTTTTTTAGGGACTTTAGGGCAGGAGAAGGGAGGAGTAATGGGAGTGGAGGATGAGGGAGTGGTTGTTGGAGGTGTATGTCTTCTGAATTTTGGTGTAGGTGCATGGGCTGTATGCTGATGTGAGGTGGATGGCTGGTGGTTGTCTGAGTGCTTGCGTTCGTTTCCCTTAGGAGTGGGGGCAGACATGGGAGAGGACAGAGGGGACGCGTGCATGGTTGTTGTAAAGGTGTCTGCTTGTGAGGGGTGTGTTCTGCTTGGTGTGGTGATGCTGATGGTAGATGTAGGTGTAGTGCATGCAGGTGTAAGTGTGGATGTGACTGGGAGGGAGGTGGAGGAAGAGGAGGAGGGGGAGACAGTGGAAGCAGTGGATGTTGTTGTGTCTGCAACTGTATCATATTTGTTTTAGTGCCTGTGGGATGGGATGAAGTGTGGTGCTTGTGTTTGCCTGTGCCACTTATGTGTGTTGCCTTGTGTGCATGCTCATCTGTATGTGTGCCTGGGATGGGTTGGGGTGGAGGGGGATGCCAGAAACAGGGACAATTGCTGCCATCAAAGAGGAGGCCAGAACCAGAATCGATCTCTGTTGGGCCATCAATACACCACCAGGAATGCATTGCATTGCTGCATCTGGGATGCCAGCCCCTGGATGGCATTCCCAAAAGTTGACTGCCCTACAGAGATGGATCTCAGGAGGTTAATAGCCTCCTAACTCTGGGCAGGAGGGCTCACTGGGGAAGGGCCTGCGGTGCCTGCGGCGAAGGAGATGCCCACCCCCCTGGGTGAGCGGGCACAGGCAACTCGCTGAGGGGCTACTGGGAGGTGCTGGTACGGGGTGGCAGCTGTACCTGCAGCTGTGGTGGTCACAGAGGTGTCCGCCATGAACAGGGAGCTCCCATTGCAGGAGGTATCAGAGTCTGTGTTGTCCTGTCCAGTCTCCGCCGTGGTGCTCCCCTCGCCCTCCATCCCACTGGTTGCCTGTGCGTCAGTGGACTCTGCCTCCAGGGTCATGTGGCATACAGCTCCTTCTGTCACTGGTGCCCCTGCTCCTCTGCCAGATGATGCTAATGCACACAAGGATGACAAAACAAGAATGGGGGAGAGAGAAAAATGATATACTGGGTCAATGACTGCACCAACACAACTGTTGGCATACACAGCACCCTCACACACATGGAACAGGCCTACGCAGTATACATTGCATTACCAGTAATATGGCTAGTCACCAAGGTATGATGAGGAACACACTCCGCCAGCTGCAGCACATGTGGGACTCACAATGCCCTGCCTAAAAGTGACCACTAACAAGCTAGGTTACCTGTATTTGCCATGCAACCATTACCCTTCAGAAGACCCACGCTGCAATGTCTGCCCTGGCCTTAGGGGCACCCACTAACATACAACCACCACCCGGATACCACCCCACCAGACAAAATCTGTAATGATACCCACTGTACTCACCCGCTTGTGGCTTCTGTGATTCCCTCAATCGTCCATTCAGCTCAGGGTAGGCCACCGCTAGTATGCGGGCCATCAGGGGGGTCAGGGCCCGACAGGCACCCCTTACTCGTTGGGAGGCCATCCCCAGCTTGGCCTCTGCGGTCTTCCACGCCCACCGTCTCAGGCCTTCCCAACGTTTCCAACAGTGGGTGCTCTGCCTGCCATAGAATGCCAGGGCCCGCACCACCTGGCAATGGCACAGCATATTCCCTTCTTTTGATGGGCACTGACCTGCAGAAGCAATAAAGACAGGAGAACACCATTAAACTAACAGTCCAGCCTGTCGCAAACATGGCCCACTATACCCGTTTCCATCACCATTGGCACACACATTGCCCAAGGCACGACATGTACACCACCAACAGATAATCCCCCCTATACAATGCCTTCACACACATCTCCATGCATCCGTGACACATGATTCATGCCCACAGGGTACTCACTTGTTGTTCTGGAGGTCCATACAGCAGTCTATACTGGGGTAGGACCCCATCCACCAGTTGCTCCAAGTCCTCCGAAGTAAAGGCTGGGGCCCTTTCCCTGGTCACAAGGGCCATGCTAGGTTCCAAACACAGGTCACAGCAGCACATGCAATGTAGGTCTTCTCCTGTTGAAGGTCAGGAAACAAGTAAGGAATGATTTAGAAAATGGCGGTCACTGTACTCCATAGAGCCCAATATTAGCCAATGAGGAATTGCACAGCGGTTCACGCCCGTGTATTGTCACAACGCCCAACCTAGGCAGAATTACCTCACTTCCACCTGTCCCTCCACACAGGACAGGTTGTCGTCATTTCATGGGGTGTGAACAGGCCTATCAATAATTGCTGCGTCACAGGATAAATAGGCAAATACTCTGAAATTTACACTGTCCCAACAGATAATTGCACAATGTAGACTTGTTGTAGTTTAGTTGTTCCAGTTGTGAAAGCCTACTCACTGTTGTGTCCCTTAGATACCAACCGCTGCTGATGAATAGGAGATGGAGACATACCCCCGTGTACCGGCCCCTGGTGGACTTAGCTACACTGGAGGACAGGCACATTATACTCACCTACAGATTGGACAGGGCCACAATCACAGAGCTGTGTGCCTAGTTGGAGCCTGACCTTATCTCAGCTATCCCACTGGGATCCCTCCTCTTATGAAAGTTCTATCATTGCTCCATTTCCTGGCAACTGGTTCTTTCCAAGTGACAGTGGGCTTGGCCGCAGGAATGTCACAGCCAATGTTCTCAGTCGTGCTGGCAAGAGTCTTGTCTGCCCTGGTAAAACATATGTGCAGCTACATCGCTTTCCCCCAGGTGGAAGAGTTGGCCACTGTGAAGGCCGGATGCTATGCAATGGGACATATCCCCAATATTATAGGTGCGATTGACGGAACACATATTGCGTTTGTCCCCCCGCCAGAATTAACAGGTGTACAGGAATCATAAGAGTTTCCACTCCACGAATGTGCAGATGGTGTGCCCGACGGACCAGTACATCTCCCATGTCAATGATAAATATCCTGGGTCGGTACATGATGCCTTTGTCCTGAGGAATAGCAGCATCCCAAATGTGATGGGCCAACTGTGAGGCACAGGGTGTGGCTTATGGGTGAGCCTTGGTCCCCACCCGGTGTATGTTAGTGTATGCCTCTGATGTTAACCTAATAGGATATTGTGTGGCTAAATGTTGTCCCGCAATACTTCCAGGTGACTCTGGCTACCCAAACCTATCGTGGCTGCTGACCTCTGTGAGGAATGCCTGGACAAGGGCTGAAGAATGTTATAATGAGGCGCATGGGTGAACCAGAAGTATCATTGAGAGAACCTTCGGCCTCCTGAAGGCCAGGTTCAGGAACCTCCATTTGACAGGTGGATCCCTGTGCTACTCCCCCAGGAAGGTCTGCCAGATAGTAGTGGCATGCTGCATGTTGCACAACCTGGCCCTCAGACGCCATGTACCTTTTCTGAAGGAGGAGGAGACTGGAGATACAACTGTGGCAGCAGTGGACAGTGAGGATGAGGAGGCAGATGATGAGGATGTGGACAACAGAACATCAGTTATCCGTCAGTACTTCCAATGACACACAGGTGAGTCAGTGCAACTTCACATTTCTATGACTATTTGTGTATTCTGTGTGGCAGTGGCATGCTGACATTACCTACTTGTTACCTCTACTTACTGTCACCTATGGATTATCATTTTATGGATGTTGGTGATATGATACCAATGTCCTGATGTGATCACTACAGCCAGCAACAGGTAATTTTTTCTATGCTCTCAATATGTACATTTCTTTTGCAATGGATTTAGCTGTTTCAATCAATACAAATGTTCAATACATGAAATACTAGTAGTGCTAAGAAAGAGAGAAGGAAGTGCATTGGAATTGGTGATAATACACTCAACCTACAAGGGATACGCAGACACCAAGGTACCTCAGGAACCTTCCCCTCCCCAGGTTTCAATACATGGTTTTCTACAAGGAGTACGCAAACATTTTCAGGAGTAAAACCTCATAAATGATTAAAAAGCTGGTCCAGTTAGATCCTCTATGTGTACTTTGAACCTCTGTCATAAAATAAACAATTCAAGATGACCACTCGAAATAGAAACACTTCTTTATTGTAGAAGTTTCCACATGCACAATAACAAGCACAATCTAACAGATAAATTGATATATAAGAAACATTCCAAGGCATGATAAGAAACATCACAGTTAGTAATGTGTTAGGTCCAGTAAAGGTTAAGGTAGTTTAAACCTGAGCTCAAAACTGGTAGCAGTGGCACACGAAGCATACAGTCTCAACCTAAGAAAATTTGAAAAGCATTTAGAAGTACCAAAACAGTTAAAAAGTCTAAAATACAACACAATAAAATCCCACTCAAGTTTATACAAAATAGAGAATATGTTAATGAACAAAAAAAACTAGAATGAAAAAATCAAATAAGAAAAAAACTGATATATTAATTTTTAAAGTTCTAAATAAAAATAGTGGCAAAAAGCATTAATGGCCATACACAGTCATCTGGGTGTGCTTGACCAAGATCTAGGAAGAGTTTAAGACCAACCAAGATGAAGTGTTGTTCGAACACTGGAACCTGGTTCATAACAGTCTGAAGTTTTACCTTCTGGCTTTGTCCCTGGATTGGAAATCAAAAATCGTCAGTAGGGCAAGGCAGCAGGCTGTGGCCAAGAAGGGCTCCATGACCCTAGATAGCCATCAGATAAGGTTGGGGTAAAGCCATTGACATTTGGTGGGAAAGCTCAGAGCAGGAACATTTCAAACCTTGCCCCCAGGAAGGTCCCTTGCTGGCCAAATTATTCTGGTTCCTGACACTGCTGAAGATTTGAACCTTCAGACTTAGTCATGTTTTTGGAGCTCTGACTCCTCTGGTGGGGCAAGGCTGAAAGCTGTAACTGAACATGGCTCCAAGACATTGGATAGCCTCTCTGCAATGTCCACCTGAAACTAATTTGCTGCTGTGGAAAACTCTAAACTGGAGCAACCTGAATCTTTGCCACTATTACAATGCACCTTTTGTTGTATTTACTTTGTAGCTTTGTCCCACTCCTCTGGAGATCTATGGAGCCATAAACGTTTAAAGTCCAAGATTTTTCATGATGTAAGGAAGCATACACTATGACATTACCAATGATCCCTGGACCTCAAGAACAGCAATTAGCGGTTAACACTCACTCCAACAGAAGCCACCAGCACGGTCCAGGGCCAGTACAGTTTGAACTAGTCATCTAGGCTACAGAGACAGAGCTTCTTGCTGTGTCCCTGTAACTTAACAGAAGATCAGCCAACTGGCTAAATTGGGTCTGCATCTTTGTCCCTGATACAACTGATCCAGACTCTCAGGTGCCTTCATAGGTTTCAACAGCAGGTGCAATCCTTCTTTTGTTCTACAGAGGATGCCCAGGGGTGCCACATTTCTACCTAGCACAAACCTGTGGGTTGGGACGGCTCCTGGCCTCTCTTAAACAACAGGGAAAATAATCTGAGTGATAATCCTAACCCCTTTTGCATATGTTCCTCTATCCCTTACTGAAATCCCACAGTTCTCTTCCCTATCTAAATCCAACATGGCAGCACCTTCTTTCCTATATGCAAAGCTCCTGTGCTCACCCCAGAGGTGTGGCCATAAAAATGAGCAATCACTCATCAGTGGTCACTCATAAACAGCTCTAAGGGCAGCTCCTCTCCTACTGGTATTGGCGCCTGGCTGGCTAGAAGGACAAAAGAGGATGCAGACCCTAGTGTTAGCTACATCTGCCTGTGACAAGGCAGGGCCCTTTAAAGTTACTTAGGTTTTTGAGCACTGCACAGATGGTCATCCTGTCAGGGTAGAAGAGCACCTACCCCAACCCAAGGTCTATGCCTTATTTCTAGGAGCAAGTTCACACCTCATCAAAGGGGTTATAACGTTCTTAGGTGACAATTAAAAGTTCATTCGAAAGGGTTTCTAGAGCCTTCAGACAGGAAAAGGATTACTTTTGTAAATTATTTAGGGCAAATCCAGCTTTACCTCTGTATTGGGCTTGTGGTAAATGTTTTAGAAGTCAAAAAAATGAACTTTGTAGCCATTTCCTACTAAGCCAAGATAGCATTATTTAAATATAATACTATATTCCAATGCTTTTCTATGAAACTGCTAAACCTTCTATAGTTAAAATAGCATTTATGGCTCTTGTCACAGTAAGGAGATGATTTACATTAAATGTTTACATGTCATACTCTTAAATAACATACAGCCCGCCTTTTTGGGCATTAAGGCCTACTTAGGGGTGACTTACTAATATTGAAAATGAGGTTTCAATCCTGTTTTAATGGACTATTCTGAAAGGTCAAAATTTTAGTTTTAAAACTGCACAGACAGGCTTCTGTAGTAGACCAGCAGTCATGTTGGACTGTAGCTCCAGTAGTGGCACAATGTATGCTGCAGTCCACTGGTGACATTTAACTTACAGGCCCTAGGTACACTTTGCATCATATACTAGGTAAGTAAACTATGCCAGTAATGTGTATGACCACTTTATACATATTTTAGGGGCAGAGCACATATACTGAGGCCTGGTTAACAGATTTCCTGTGCACAGAGCCAAAAAGCAGCAGCATCAGTCCAAAAGATGGGAGTGATCATGCAAAAAGAGGCATTTTCCTGCACTTCAAAATCACAAAAAGTAGAGTGATTGTAAGAGGACCTAGAAGGACATAAGTGTCACTCAGCTGGTAAATTAGGCAAGTCCAGAAAGTACACATTTAACAACTCCACCAACAGCACTGTAAAGATTTAGATCATTGGCAATAAGAAATAGAACAAAGAGGAACAGGTAACTCTACATGATCCAACAGCTTTGGAGCTGGTCTCTCACATTGCAGAGCAAGACTTACAACACAAGCATCACACCAATGACACAAAACCTACTCAAGAAAGAAAAGGAATGACAGAACAACCCTGCCCAACACATTCCTACCACACCATTTACCACCAAAGAGCCTAGCATCACATTCTCTCTTATCATAATTTGATTTTCAAGATGTCAAAGTGTAAGCTTCCACACATAACCATCATATATTCGACCAATACTACTGTCATGGCTGCTGCTCACACAACATCAACAAGTGGTATACATCAATATTCAGGCCTACCTTCAGAGGAGATCACAATTCAATCAGAAGAGCTCTCCTGAACATGGAGTTAATAACCTCAATACAGTAGTGATAATAGCTAAGAACTAATGACACATCTCACACTAAGACATGCTTCAAAGTCAGCTTGACCACGATCTTGGAAGAACTGATGTCACATGACTTTGAACTTCAACAAAAACAAGAGGTTCCAAACCAGGAGAAGTAATACTAATGTTTCTAGAGAATTTACCTGCAGTGTAACAGGATTGTCATTTGAGTATCAGGCAACAATTAAACAATGCACCTCTAGACAAGCATCAGACCTCACTGAAACTCTTGAAGACATAGAATTCACTCAAATATTGAGGGATTCTGAATGACACACTGTGCACTTGGTATACAAGTATAATAGAGTAAAATACAAAAGTTTTAATCTCTCTCTCTCTCTTATTCTCTCTAACTCTCTAACACCGCCGGTGTCCAATTGGAGCTGGCTCCCATGTTGCGGCCCACATCCCCGCTGGGGATAGGGGTCATGGTGGAGAAAATATCCCGGTAGAGCCACAGCTATTCAGATCACAGGTGGAGCAGACATCCATTGCTATGAAGATGGAGCTATGGCGGAGAATCGTGGACAGGGTCAACGCCGTGGGACACCTCCCCAGAACAAGGGATGACATCAGGAAGAGGTGTAATGACCTACGGGGGAAGGTGCGTTCCGTGGTAGCAAGACACCAGATAGCTGTACAGAGGACTGGTGGTAGACCCCCACCTTCCCATCACAACTAACAACATGGGAGGAGCAAGTCTTGGCAATCATGCATCCTCAGGGCCTGGCAGGATTAGCAGGAGGACTGGACTCTGGTAGGTCAAATCTCTATTACTATCACACCCCTACCTGCATGCCATCACATACCTCTCCCCTACCCTCACCCCCATCACTCCACCACCTCA
This sequence comes from Pleurodeles waltl, assembly GCF_031143425.1. Classification (NCBI taxonomy): domain Eukaryota; kingdom Metazoa; phylum Chordata; class Amphibia; order Caudata; family Salamandridae; genus Pleurodeles; species Pleurodeles waltl. The sequence continues at coordinate 951,819,141 of NC_090445.1, forward strand.
CATACACCCCACCATCACAACCCACCCATCCCAATACAAAGCCCTGCATGCACCACCAATGCATGGACATTAAAGAGAATCACCTAGCACACAAAATCACTACTCACACAAGGCAAAGCTGAAGAGCAATCACAACAATATAGGGCAACACACCTGTGCACAAGATGTCACACGCCGAAGCAATAACACTGCATTTACATCCCCACAGGTTCCCCACACAACGTCACTGGAGAGGAGGTGCCAGCAACATCCAGCCCCCCCCCCCGGAAGAGGCCCAACGTGATGACAGCACCTCTGGTCGCCTGGATCTGGATGACCAACCTGTCCCACCAGGGATCTCCGGACAGTCGTTTACCCAGGCACAGTCCCATACTACCACAGAGCCTCCCCCCTCAGGAGACAGCACTGCACCCCCCAGCAGGCCCATACCTCTGTCCCCGGGACACGTCAATCAGCAGTGTGTCCATCACTACAGTGACCCCAGTCAACCCCACAAACACAGGACGATCAGGGACCTGGGGTCAGTGGCAGTGGGCAAATGGTTCAGGGGACAGAGACACAGGACAACAGGGAAGTTAGGAAGACTGCTGTGCGACAGGGGGAGGACAGGCCCAGGGAATCTACTCTCCATGAGCCACTCACCAACATTCTGGGAGCATACCATCATTCCCAGGAGACGATGGGCCAGATACTGGACAAATTGCAGGAGACCCAGTGGCTGCAGGAGGGACAGTAGCAGGGGATCAGAGAGGACCTGAAGGACATCCACATCCTCCTGGTCACCACTGCAGGGGTGCTGGCAGGCATGGCCAAAACCATGAGGGAGGCAGTGTCACACCCCTGGCACCCCAACACTAGCCACACCGATGAACAGCCCTCCACTCCTGCTGCCTCTAGTGGACAGGAGGCACTGCCAAAGGAACAACAGGCCACCAGTACCCCTGCAGAAGGAGAACCACCTCGCAAACAGTCCCTGCGATCCAGGCAGAAGCCAGAGAACATTGTCAAGACCCCCACCAGGAAATAAGACTCTCCTGATTGTCACCCTTGTGTCCCACTCTGTCACCCTGTCCACCTTGAACTGCCATTTCTCCCCTTCCTATGCCCCCTTCGACAATGCACCTGTGATACAAATAGACTGGACTCTGTCCTGGACTTTCCTCCACCATCACCCCAGCCCCTTGCCCATACCCCTCTACTTATTAGCACTTAAATAAACACCCTTTGAAAAAATACAAGTATGGAGTATGTCAAATGATTTAACTATGTATTTGTTTAAAAAGGTTTAAAAACTGCAATACAACTGCACAGTAATGTTTACATAGGAATGACCTGTAGTTGGTTGCAGTCAACACACCAGGTGCCAGAATGGAGCACTTATATCTGAAAATAGAGATGCCAAAGAGTACAGTAAGTGGCTATAGAATAGGGAGAATATGCCTGCCATGTACGATGTCAAATACAAAACTGACGATGGAAAGTGAAGTTACAATGTCTTACCTGTGTGTCACTGGAAGTCGTAAAATAGCTGTTCTGTTGTCCTCATCACTTGTCCACAGGATCCGCTACTGCCACACGCCCATCTCCAGCCTCATCCTCCTGCAGAAAAGGCACCTGGCGTCTCAAGGCAAGGTTATGCAACATGCAGCATGCCACGATCATCTGGCAGACCTTCTTGGGTGAGTAGCAAAGGGAACCAACTGTTAGATGGAGGGAATGAAACCTGGCCTTCAGGAGGCCGAATGTCCTCTCTACTATTCTCCTTGTTCGCCCATGTGCCTCATTGTAACGTTCCTCTGCCCTTTTCCTGGGATTCCTCACAAGGGTCAGTAACCATGAGAGGTTGGGGTAACGAGAGTCACCTGCAAATATCGAGGGACAACTGTTAGCCACACACTAACCCTTTGGGCCTACACCATACCCATACAAAAAACATCCACTGGGTGGGAACCAGGGCTCACCTATTAGCCACACCTCGTGCCTCTGAAGTTGAGCCATCACATATGAAATGCTGCTATTCCTCAGGATATAGGCATCATGCACAGAGCCAAGATACTTTGCATTGACATGGGAGATGTACTGGTCCGCCAGGCACACTACCTGCACATTTATCGAGGGAAAGCTCTTTCGATTTCTGAAGACTTGTTCATTTCTCCTGGGGGGGGGGGGGAATGCAATATGTGTACCATCAATAGCCCCAATAATGTTGGGGATATGTCCCACTGCATAGAAGTCAGCTTTCACTGTGGCCAAATCCTCCACCTGGGGAAAAACAATGTAGCTGCACATGTGTTTAATCAGGGCAGACAACACTCCGGTCAGCACTATTGAGAACATTCGCTGAGACATTCCTGTTGCCAAGCCCACTATCCCTTGGAAGGAGCCAGTTGCCAAGAAATGGAGCACAAATAGGACTTGCACAAGAGGGGGGATCCCAGTGGGTTGACGGATAGCAGATATCAGGTCACGCTCCAATTGGGCACACAGCTCTGTGATTGTGGCCCTGTCCAGTCTATAGGTGAGGATGATGTGCCTGTCCTCCATTGTTGCCAAATCCACAAAGGGTCTGTACATGGGGGGATGTCTCCATCTCCTATTCATCCGCAGTGGTTGTAATCTAGAGGGCAAAACGGGGAGCAGATGGTCAGTATACCACATTTCCAAACACTGCACTGCATTGCATGTTGTGACTGTAACAGTATGTTGTTGGATGGGCCCAAATGATGCCTATGTGTACTGTAAAACAGGTAGGTGCCATGGCCTGCTCCCCCCGAAGTGGCCTGTCCTGTGTAGATGGACATGTGGAAATGATGTAATGCCGCTGACATTATGCGCCGTTGCGGGAGGCGGTCGTGTACCGCCATGCAACTCCTCATTGATTGTTATTGGGCCCTATGGGTTACAGTGGCCAGTGGTGACGTACACCAGTGGTGACGGTACGCACCGCCGCGGACATGACTGCCATTTTCTGTCTGTTCATTCACTTGCCACCTGACTTTCAACAGTAGAGGACCTACACTGCATGTGCTGCTGTGACCTGTGTCTGGAACCTACCATGGCTCTTGTCACTGGGGAAAGGGCCCCTGCCTTTACCACTGCGGAGTTGGAGAGACTGGTGGATCGGATCCTACCCCAGTACCGAATGCTGTATGGGCCTCTAGACCAACAGGTGAGAACACTGTGAGCACGATGCAAGGGGCATGGATGCATGGAGTGCTGTGTGTGAGGGCCTCATGTAGAGGGGGTTGGTGGAAGGGTTCTGGGCAGCGTTCTGCATGTATGGTGGGCAATGTCTGTGTGTAAAAGGGATGTGAGGGCTGTGGTGGGCCATTAGTGTGACAGGCAGGAAGCTATGACTGATACCTTTTCTGCAGGTCAGCGCCCATCAGAAAAAGGGTATATGGTGTGCCATCGTCAAGGATGTGAGGACCCTGGGGGTCTACGGCAGGCAGAGCACCCACTGTCGGAAACAATGGGAGGACCTGAGACTCTGGGCAATGAAGATGGTGAAGGCCCAGCTGGTGATAGCCTCCCAAAGAGGAAGGGTGCCCATCGATCCCTGACCCCCCTGATGGCCCGAATACGGGTGGTGGCCTATCCAGAGCAAGATGGGCACTTAAAGGCACCACAGCAGCCACAAGGAAGTGAGTACAGGTTCCCATTATACTACTTGCGCATGGTGGAGTGGTTTCCGGGGGGGGGGGGATGTAGGCCTGTGGGTGCCCTTAGGCCAGGCCGGACATTGAACAGTATGGCCCATGTTGGGCAGGGGCTGCTGAACACCACCTCCTACCAAGCTAGTAGGCATCCACTACTGGGCAGGGGTCTGTGAGTGTCAGGTATGCTGCTATTGGCATTAGGTATTCCTGTCCATGGGCTGGTGACTAGCATTGTGACAGGTAGTCTTTGCCTAGTGCATAGGGCTGTTCCCTGTGTGTGTCATGTGCGCCAACAGTGTCCAAGTGTATCCTTTGTCTCTCCCTGTCCTTATGTGCATTAGCATCATCTGGCGAAGGAGCAGAGGCACCGGTGACGGAGTAAGCTGCATCCCACAGGGCCCAGGAGGCAGAAGCCACCGACGGTGAGGGCACCAGTGGGACGGTGGGTGAGGGGAGCACCAGGGCAGAGACAGGAGGGGACAGTTCGGACAGTGATACCTCCTCCGATGGAAGCTCCCTGCCTGTGATGGACACCTCTGTGCCCACCCCAACTACAGGTACAGCCACATCCCCCGTACCAGCACTGCCCTCCCAGCAGCCCCTCAGTGAGTTTCCCGTGCCCACTCATCCAGGAGGGTGGGCATCTCCTTCACCCCAGGCACCTCTGGCCCTGGCCCAGTTAGCCCTGCTGCCTTGAGTGAGGAGGTTATTGACCTTCTGTGATCCATCTCTGTTGGGCAGTCAACCATAGTGAATGCCATCCAGGGGCTTGCAGCCCATTTGCAACAAACTAATGCATTCACTCTGGCATAGCGGCCCAACAGAGATCAATCCAGGCTCTGGCCTCCTCCCTGATGGCAGCCATTGTCCCTGTCTCTAGCCTCCCCCTCCAACTTCCTCTACCTAGTCCCATTCCCCTCAACCCCAGCCTATCCCAAGCACACAGGCAGACCAGCATGCACCCAAGACAACACACAGGAGTGGCTCAGGCAAACACAAGCACCAAACATCATCCCACAGACATTCACACAAACACCATCCAGATGCAGACATACCAACATCCACTGCCTCCACTGTGTTCCCCTCCTCCTCCTCGTCTACCACCCTCCCAGTAGCAACTCCACTCACACCTGCATGCACTACATCCTCATCCACTACCCCAACACCATCACACCTATCATTACGCACCCCACACTGGCAGTCACCACCCCCACATCCATGTACACGTCCCCTGTGTCCTCTCCCACTGTGTCTGTGCACCCTCCTCTCAAAGTACACAAACGCAAGCACTCAGACACCCAACAGCCATCCACCTCACAACAGCATCCAGCACATGCACCTGCACACAAACACAGCACACAGACACCTCCAACAACCATTCCCTCTTCCTCCACTCCCAAACCCTCACTCTCTTCCCACCCCAGTGTCCCTAAGAAGCTTTTCCTCTCTGCTGTTGACCTGTTCCCTACCCCTCCCCTTGTCCTTCACGTCCAGCCAGGGTGGTCAGAACCCATGCAAACACCTCAGTGTTGCCTGTGTGTGCCACTCTCTTTCTCCTCCCCCTTCCTTTGTGTGCTAGGCGGCAGTACTCACTGTGATCGTCTTCGCCGGCATTGCTCTTTGTAGTGCATGGTTCTTCCTTGAGTCTCCAGAGGTGAGTCCTTTGCCTTCTGTGTACTGTTTCCGTTGTGCTTTTGATTTCGTTGGCACCGCCCAGGAAAAGGTGGCGGATAGGCCTGTTGTAATACTGTGGGCGGAACACTGTCTTCCGCCTGGCTGTTGGCGGTTACCACTGTGGTGCTTGTTGCTACCAACATGGCGGTCGGTGTCTTAAGGTGGCTGTCTGTGTGGGCAGATTCCGCCATGGTCATAATTCCATTGTTTTTTACCGCCAGCCTGTTGGTGGTATTACTGCCGCTTTATCACCGAACGTCAGGGTTGTAATGAGGGCCTTTATCTCCCAACGACCTTCCAAAAGGCAGAAACAATACAACAGGTCTCTGGGGGGTTAAAGGGAATCAAACCTTGAATGCCAGCAGTCTAGGAGCATAATCTATTTATACCTAGTTCAGAAAGTGCAAGGGTGACAGAATAATTTACCCCCCTATGTTGGCATTTCTGCTCACTTGCAACAGTGAAAGCAGAAGATTGTAAAAAAAAAAGAGATTTTGCATCTCACGTGTGATTTAGTGTTTTTTGTCTGCGTCCTTCGCTGTGATATTTAACCCAAATGTCTAAATAAATAAATATAGAGAAATATGAGTGTTCTCTGAAACTGCGACAATCACAGTTATCAATTGGAATTAGCGAAAATCGCTGAGGTTTCTGAATAAAACGACGTATTCAATATATATGTGAGGTGGGGGGCATACTGTGGGAGCAAAAGTCCAACTTTAAAAAGTACTTATCTCTATTTGTATTTCTTCTTGTATGTGGTATAATGAATTTATATCAGTGCACTGTCTTTCCAGGCTTGCAGACTGTATATTGTCTTACTGTAAAGTATGTATACTACTTTTCATAGACAGTTAAACAAAAAATAAATTTCCAAACTGAAGGGATAGTCAGCGCTTTGCAAAAAGACATCAAAGATAATCAAGAAAAATAAATTTCCTCACAAATCATTGAAAAGTCAATTGCACTCCTATTGATTATTACATCTTTCTACTTATTTTGTATCCTATACATTTTTTTTATCAATGATTCAACCAATTGCACCCTAGAGGGCTACAATCACAGCAGAAGTCGGCGTTTTCTGACATTGCTTTCTTCCTGAAGAAATAGCACGTCTAAAAGAAATAATGAAACAGACAAGTACGAAATCCATGCGTATATATTTGCTTTAATGTAGGGAACTTTTGTACAGTTTTCATAAAGCCTGAATTTTGCCCAATGGCGTTAAAGAGCTATATATGAGCACCAAGAGAAACGCAAGTAACAGCTTCATTGGATCCTAGATATTTTCCTTCCACTTTGGAAAGCAGCTGCCATTAATTATCAAAATAATCCTCTTATACTAAATACTGCTTTTTTGTGCTTTTACCTTCTGCTGGTACTCAAACTTCATCTGGCGTTGGTTCTAATGGCCTCTTATTAACTTCTAAAATATTCAAAAGTCACAATGACTTCCAATTTTAACACACAACTGTTTTGGTTGTTTTATTCTTGTTTTGTTTTCCGGTAACCGACAAGGATCTTTATGCTAGTTCATCCCTTCTATGAGTCCCCAATAATTATTCCCTTAAGCCCACTGTCAATAAGTTATTAGGTGAGGGAAAGGGTAGTCAAGATGGGGAAAGGGTGCTTTCAGGGCACTGTGATGCAGCAGCAAAACATATCGAGTCTGTCAAATAATGAAACAGCTGACATAACTATAGCACTAGGTGACAACAGATACCTAATGAGCCAAGCATGTTGTGGTGTAGAAAATTATTTTTTGGTGTGAATATTTTGAAAAATTATAGGACTGATAGAGATCAAATTTTACTAATACATTGGTGGCATAGAAGTTAGCATAAACCTTAATTTATAAATCTTAACAGAGAAATTAATATGAAATGTAAAGTGAGCACATTTGAATTATGGTGGACAATGTGACCTCCGTTTGTATTTAACATTGTGTTTTTGCTGTGAAAGATGTTGTGCATTTATATGCAAGTGAGCTACTGACATTAATTAATATTAATAAATGTATTATTCTTAGAAGAATAGTGGAAATGACGTATATTATGACGTATATTATGAGTATTAAGCAAACGTAAATTCATCATACCTATACTGATTTAAATTGATTTATTAACGTGAGATACATGTGGGCATAGAAATAAATGCATGTTTACACCATTCCTAATGTTGTAAATATTGTTTTCAATTAAATCATTTGCTTTGCATATTTGATTTAAATTGTAAAGTGTGCAATACGATTTATATGCATTAAGTGCATTAATATGTATTTAGGCTTTTTGCAGCAGTAGAGGAAAAGTACTGATGCATTCTGTTTCCTTTGACCTGAATTATTTCCTAGGTTGCTGATCAGTTGGTGAAAGTGTTATTGTATGAAAGACAGAAAACATGTATTGATAAATAAAAAATGTAACAGTATTTGTTCTTGCTGTTGAACAAGATAGAAAGCCTTATTAATTTCACATGAGAAATGTTGGAATCATCCTGTGAGCTGTGGAAAAGAATTGTAAGGTTGTAATTGACAAATAAATGTCATAATCTGGCAGAACTGAATGAATTAATCGATATAACTTCCCATATTTCCTGAGATATTGTGGAATAGTTGCAAACTTGATGGTGTCAACTGTTACTGTTGAATATTGGTTATTTTGTGGAAAATGAGCCCACACAGTCAAAGAATCAGAACGTAATAGACATGTCTAGGTAGGAAGAGACTTTTGAACGTTTTAGTCAGTCTGGGAGAGTCCTCCGGGGTTACTCGTGCTGTCACCTCCTGTTCCTTTCCAAGCCTTCTACCATATTTTAGTCTTTATGTTATGAGTTTCTTTTAGTCTTATATGTCCCGTTACTTATACTGTCCAGTACTCATATTCCCATTAAATTCTGAACTGCGGACTTGCCTTATGTGCAGCTCGTGCCCTGCACTGCCATTGAACGTTCTTTTCAACAAATCTTTCCTGTCTGCTGTGCCACGACGAGAGGTATAATCTATAATGTGTTTTTTGTTTCCTTTTCAGCTTAGATGATTACACCAGTATATGTTTATAGCAAGTTACCTTAGTTAGATGATTTTCCAATTTATTTTTGTCTCTTCTTTTGTTTTGCCTGCATGTGTTAGACCGTCCCCACACATGCAAGTCCAAATTCTTATTAGAGATGAGGATCGCCCAGTCCTGAAAATAATTGTTATTAATTGGATTTTGATGATTTACTCATGTCACAATCATCTGTTCTGAAATCTGATTATAATGTACATATGATAGCTTTGTTAATTTGTGTTATCCCTCTGGAGTGTTTAACAGTATTGATGTTTGGTAAACTCAATCTCTTTAGATGATTTGGTCAGCCTGTGGTTTTCATGTATATTTGTAAATTAGTTTTGTGCACCATTTGTGTTACATTGTCTTTGTGGTTGTAATAAAGCTTTGAAACTGTATTCAGTTTGGAGTTTTATTTGGGATCAAATTAAGCATGCTGTTTAAATTTGTGTAAAATTTAAAGAAGAATGCAAAAGTGCTTTGAACAACAGCCCCTCCTGCTTTGATCATTCATGTTGTTCTTGTGCTCCTGCAACAGGAGTTTTTCACAATAAATTTTTAGTTAACCAGATATAATAGCATCATTTTGTGACTTTCACACAAGCATAACAGGGAGTGCTGAAAACTTATCAAGATTATGCTGGTATAACAAAAATTTCCCCCGGGCCCTAATGTTTTATTTCATACTTTAAATCAGCGCTTACAACACCTGGAAAAATAGCACATACATCCAAAGGGCCCTGTGTACAGTTTCTGCCCCGGGAGCCACAAAAACGCCTGCTAGGTGGAGTGGAAATTGTAAAGCCTAACCCTCCAACTCAGATTCATAAAAAATACTGCTTTTGGATTCACTGAAACAAGTGGTGTCTGTTGGAAAATCAGTTATTGGTAACGGCAGGTAAGTACCCACACTTAGCAATAGGACACTAAATCCTAAACAAACCCCTCTCCCGCCCTCTCCTAATCTAATCAAGGTGGCACCTAATTGTCTGGGTTTGCAGAATGTGAGGGAGGTGCTGGGTTGCTCCAAATGTCCTTCCCTGCCTTTGAAGATCATTTTGGCAGTCCTCCCCGCTTCCTGCTTTTCCATCTACTGAGGGACGTTCTCCTACCCAAGGCACATCTCCTTGTGTTCAGCCCAAGCTACTTCACACCTCATCAAGGCAGCCTGGCCAGGCTGCCAGAGGCTGGTCAATCAGAGCAAAGCACTGCAGGGCTGAAGTTGGCAACTTCTTAGATAAAGTTTAAAACTCTATACCTGAACAAGTTATATTAAATCCAACAATTAGAGGTTGTGGGATTTATTATAACAATTAATTTGATACCAAACCTGAGGTATCTGACACATAAGGGGACTTTATACATTAAAATAAAGTCTCCCCATTCTAGAACCATTTAGGCCATTCACTACAACGAGAGAAAAACAAATGTAGGGCTTATAAAACTATTTTTAGAAGGTCCCTGCTTATAGTTACATGGCACCCAGCCGTAGGGGCACATAGGTCACACCTTAGGGGTGACATATGTGTAAAAATAACTTAGTTTAAGACTATGGAAGTACTTTTAATTCCAAAGTCAAATTTGTGTATAACATTAGTATAAAAGCAGCCAGCAATGGAGGCCTGCCTTCAAAATGGCACTGAGCACCTCAGCAGTGCACCTATGGATGCACTATCTATGCTGGGGTCCCTAAACCTACATGCCCTACCATATACTAGGGACTTATAGGTAAGGTAACTTAGCCAATTATAATTAGCCTAATTTGCATACTTATTTTATACAGAGCACAGTGGAGAAGTGTGGCTCAATGGTTAGAGCGGCAGACCCTGAAGCAGAGATCTGGCTCAAGACCAGGGTTCAAGTCCCGCTTCAGCAGGTCTTGGGCTCAATTCCCCTTGACCAGATAATTCTCGCCTCGGTGCCTAATCTAATTCATGGGTCCCACTCTGCAACTCTGGGCAATAGCTTGCTTAATCTCCACAACGGCCCCAACAGCGCTTGGATGCCTGGCTTCACCCTGGGGGTGCTCAGTAGTGGGTGCCTCACAGGGAAAAAAAAAGGCAGGAGGGGTTCCATAGCGGTATGAGAACAGCGCCTTGAGACCCTAACGGGTGAGTAGTGCGCTATACAAGTGCTAATTTACATTTACATTTACAGGCCCTGGGACTGGTTAGCAGTACCTAGGTATTTTGCTTCACTAATGACCAAGGTGAAAAACTCATGCACTGACAAAAATCTCTGGAGTGCACTTCTTAGTCCAAAGAATATATTTATTATTTCACGTCACAAGGTTCATAAAAGGAGATTAGCATGCAAAAGTACACATTTAAAAGTGGTCACAGCAATGAAATGAAAACATGTACAAATGATTCTCCACTGCAATATACACAGCAGATATATGTATCTATATTATAATGCAAAGCAAATAATGAACTAAAAAATATGCATCACAAGGCAAGAGCCCAACTGCTTCATCTCCCTCCTATTCAGCATCAGATCGCCAGATCCCAGATTCGATCGGGAAGAGAGAGATCAATTATCCTTACAGAAAGGATGACACACTCCAGCGTCCTGGATATGTCTGAGATCTGCAAATACTCTCCATCCCCAGTCCATCTAGTCTCAGCCTCTCATACTTTGAACGAACAAGAGGGAAAATTATAGAACCTCCCTCTCACTGCAGAAGTTTATTTATTCAAAAAATGCTGATTGCTTTGGGCCAGTTTTGAAAATAACATGCTGTGACTTGGCCATAATCCCAAGGTGCCAATTGAAAACAAGGCCATTCCCTGCCATTTTAGTACATTCTTATCAGCCTAAGCCCTTGATGGGTAAGAACACGAAAAAAATTAAAACATGTGAACATTGTACAATATGGAAAACTACTTGCAGCTTTTAATGTGGCAGTGTCTAACGCTAAATTAAAGTCAATAGTCAAAATGAAGTTTGTGGTCACTAATGTGACGGGGTGCTGCTAGGCTAAGTGCAACATGGAGTCAGTGGTCAAAACATAAATATCACTACACCAGGGCACCATCAAAATCAGGAAAACACCAGCAAAAAGCAAAAAATGGGGGCAAAAAGTTAGGGGGCATCTGCAATCAGCCCTAATTCCTCACAGTGTGGGATAGCTTCTCTCTCACTTTTACTCTCATTCTCAAGTTAACAAATATATGATATGTCTATAATAGTTGTGCTTTCAAAAATCAACCAAGATCACAAAATACAATAATAACAAGATGCAGTGGGTGCAACTACGCAATACTACTATTTTGGATCACTATGAATTGCTTTGCTTTATGTGGCATCCATATATCTGTATTAGAAATTATAGTTAATAGCTTGCCCTAACAGGTGACCGCAAACCCAACCTAGCAGATGCAATCTAATTAAACCAACTGCATTATGATAATCCAATATCAACTCTTTGAAAGACTGCAATCCAATAACTGTAACCAGAAATCAAGCACCCAACTAGTAAAGAACAAAATAAGAGAGCTCAAAATGGTTATCAGGTTCTCGAAACAGACAGATTTGGCCGAAAACATGTTTAGGGACAGGTCTCAAGTAAATTCAGTAACACCCATCAGGAGTTCATTGTTGGGACCAGAAAAATGATAAAAAATAATATGCTATTTCTCAAAATCAATAAACCCAAGAACTGACAAAGTCAATAGCATTGACTACTAACATTTTGGCCGTGCCAACACTTGCTCTGTTCTGTCATGGATTTTACAAATCTTTACAGTTGAGGGAGCCACTAGGCCTCATAACAGTTTTAAAAAGCACGGTAGCTACAAGCAGAAATACATTTTGGTTCTAAGAAAAAAACATTGCCACATTAGTCCATGGCACTGAAGGTAAATGCAATGTGTGCAGGTGTGCTACTCACAGTGAATTTAGGCAATGTCTAAAATGGGTTTACCTGTTGTCCTATTCGGCACGCTACAGTGAGTGGACAAATGTGAATGACAGAGTAATAGACCAATGACTTAAGATGGCTGTAGGAATCCCCATGAGTATATTGGTATATATTTTTAGTAAAATAAAAAGGTATTTGTTAAGGTCAGAACCAATGAAAGAAAATGACAAAGGTTTAATCAAACAGGGTGTGAGAGTGGAGATTTTCTTGATAAATGATTAGTCTTTACATAATTATACTTAAGATTAATGTGTGAATTAATTTAATAATAATATTGTGGTTACGAGAATTGTGACTATCTAAATGTCCACCATCATATGTAAGGCCTATATTTTGTTTTCCATGCTAACTTAAGCTGATTAAATTATTTTGTCTTTACAAAAGAGTGTGTTTCTTAGCTAAAATAATTGCCAGAATTAAACGTGTTTTTAGTGGCCTCTGCTGGTCTGAAGTAGAAGCAGATGCAAGGTCACTGTTCAATGAAAGTTGGATAAAATGTTTCTAGTGTGTTCTATTTACTGATTACGTTTTTCACAGTCCGGCTGACTTCTTTGTTTGTAGTTATGTTTCTAACTCATATGTCTTTCCTCGAGGGAAAAGAAATGGTGTTGTAACATATTTTGTCATCGTTTTCCTGTGAATTTGCATCCCGGTGGAATGAAACGAAGGATTCACAGATGAAACTGGAGAAGAGGAAACCCATGATAAAGTTGTATTAGTTTAGATTTCGCCAATGAAATAACATCAAGTAGAAGAGCTTAGAGTAGACATTTTGTATAAGTTTGATATATGTTAATGTTTTGATTGGACATAATTTTCTCACCCCATGCTTCATCCAATCATTTTCATTCAACAAGTTTAATGTTCAGTCACCATGAGTTAGAGTTCTGTTGTTTTTTGTACATGTTCCAGGTTCTTGAGTTCCTGAGGCTTACTTTATGATCTGTCACTTTGACATTTCATACTTACCAGATAGTCTATTGATATTATGGTACTTTATTAGTTAATGTCTGTTCAATACTGAACCTATGCTTAGATGGTTAAGTGTATCTTATAGTCCAAGTTCTAAATCATCACCCCTACTTTTATTCCTGATGTTACCTGTTCAGGTTCTGATGGTGTCTGACGTTGCTGTCCCCCTGACGAAGTAGACGTTGTTGCTGATTATCGTAGTGATTTGATAAAGGAATGAGAAGTGAATTGTTATTTGTCTTTTGTTTTTCAGGCATCAACTGCAAATGTTTATTTACTGCTGCTTATTTTTGATAGTGCATAGTTTAGATGTTTTCTAAATTTATGTTACTAAAACTTTAACATGAAGTTCAACACGTTGATGACAATTGGTGGTTAGTGAGGCAATACTTACATGTTCATGAATAGTGATTGATATTTTTGTCTTATCATTTTCAGATGTATTCAATTTCTCTTGCTCCGATTCTGTTACTGTGGTTTTGTGTAATAACCATTGAGATAATTTGTCTTTTTGCATTAATTAAACTTAGATATAAGTGGCGTTCGAATCAGCCTTTACTATTTCTCTACATGTATCATTTGTGTTTAAGAATTACCTTTGTGACATTTTTGGGCTGTTTGGGGCAGTTCGCGCTTAGGCCATCATAACATTTGGTCCACATAAGCTACCCACGCCAAATTTGCATCCTTTTTTTTCCAAAATCCTAGGTATTCTAGAGGTGCTCATACTTTGTTGGTTACCCTGAAGGAGACCAAGAAATTAGCCAAAATACACTGAAAATTTAGTTTAAAAAAAAGAAAAATGGGAAAAAAAGGCTGCAGATGAAGGCTTCTGTTTTTTCCCTGAAAATGGCATCAACAAAGAGTTTTGCAGTACTAAAATCGCCATCTTCCCAGCTTTCAGGAACAGGCAGAATTGAATCAGAAAAAACAATTTTTCAACACAATTATGAATTTTACTGGGATATACCCCATTTTTACTATTTTTTGTGCTTTCAGCCTCCTTCCAGTTAGTGACAGAAATGGGTGTGAAACCAATGCTGGATCCCGGAAAGCTAAACATTTCTGAAAAGTAGACAAAATTCTGAATTCAGCAAGGGCTAGTTTGTGTAGATCCTACAAGGTTTCCCTGCATAAAATAACAACATATTGAAATTGAGATTAAAAAAACAGCAATTTTTCTCCACGTTTTACTCTGTAACTTTTTCCTGCAATGTCAGATTTTTGAAAGCAATATACTGTTAAGTCTGCTGGACTCTTATGGTTGTGGTGATCTATAGGGCTTGAAGGTTCATAAAGAACCCTAGGTACCCAGAGCCAATAAATGCATTGCACCATGCAATGGGTTTTCATCCTACTCCGGCTATACAGCAATTCATTTGCTGAAATATAAAGAGTGAAAAATAGGTATCAAGAAAACCTTTGTATTTTCAAAATGGGCACAAGATAAGGTGTTGAGAAGCAGTGGTTATTTGCACGTCTCTGAATTCCGGGGTGCCCATAGTAGCATGTGAATTACAGGGCATTTCTCAAATAGACTTCTTTTTTATGTATTGTCTTACATTTGGAAGGAAAAATAGAGAAAGACAAGGGGCTATTCCGTGTTCCCCCCACTCTCCCGATAAAAATGGTACCTCACTTGTGTGGGTAGGCCTAACGCTCGCGGCATGAAATGCAACATTGACACATCACATTTTCCCTCCAACAAGCGTCCCCCCAAGTCCCCCAATAAAAATGGTTCCTCACTTGTGTGGGTAGGCCTAGCGCCTGAGACAGGAAAAGTCACAAAACACAAGGTGGACACATCACATTTTCCCAAAGAAAACAGAGCTGTTTTTTGCAAAGTGCCTAGCTGTCGATTTTGGCCTCTAGCTCAGCCGGCACCTAGGGAAACCTACCAAACCTGTGCATTTTTTAAAACTAGACACCTAGGGGAATCCAAGATGGTGTGACTTGTTGAGCTCTCACCAGGTTCTGTTACCCAGAATCCTTTGCAAACCTCAAAATTTGGCCACAAAAACACATTTTCCTCACATTTCGGTGACAGAAAGTTCTGGAATCTGAGAGGAGCCACGAATTTCCTTCCACCCAGCATTCCCCCAAGTCTCCCGATAAAAATGGTACCTCAGTTGTGTGGGTAGGCCTAATGCCCGTGACAGGAAATGCCCCAAAACACAATGTGGACACATCACATTTTCCCAAAGAAAACATCTGTTTTTTGCAATGTGCCTAGCTGTGGATTTTGGCCTCTAGCTCAGCCGACAACTAGGGAAAGCTACCAAATATGGGCATTTTTTAAAACTAGTCACCTAGGGGAATCCAAGATGGGGTGACTGGTTGAGCTCTCCCCACTTTCTGTTACCCAGAATCCTTTGCAAACCTCAAAATGTGGCCAAAAAAAACACCTTTTCCTCAAATCTCGGTGACAGAAAGTTCTGGAATCTGAGAGGAGCCACAAATTTCCTTCCACCCAGTGTTCCCCCAGGTCTCACGATAAATATGGTGCCTCACTTGTGTGTGTAGGCTAAAACTACCTGTATTTGCGTGGGGAGGGAGGGGGACCTGCGTTTTTGGTCCTGGGCTCAGCAGCCATCTAGGGAAACCTACCAAACCCAGACATTTCTGTTAGACACCCAAGAGAGTCCAGGTAGGTGTGACTAGCATGGATCCCCCAATGTTTTCTTACCCAGAATCGTCAGCAATCCTCAAATTTAGCTAACAAATCCCATTTTTCCCACATTTTTGTGTGGGCTCACCACACCGGGACACATATCCTACCACCCAATGTTCTCCTCAGTTTCCAGGTAAAAATGATACCTCACTTGTGTAAATTGAGGGGGAACCAAAGCGGGTCTAAAAGGGCAGTTTGAAAAAAAAAAAATTAGGCTGACAAGTGCAGCAGACTTTTTATTGGTATAGATGAGACAATGTTGGGTGGTAGGAATTTTGTGGATTTCTCCAGATTCCAGAAGGTGCCATCAACAAATGTGGGAAAAATGTGTGATTTTCAGCAAGATGAGGTTTGCAGCGCATTGTTGGTAAGAAAATGGTGTGGGGCGCATGTGAAGCACACCACCCTGGTATCAACCAGATGTTTAGTTTTTAGATGTGTTTAGGTCTTGTGGATTTTTCTATATGGCAGCTTCCCAAAGTCAAAAATGTGCAGCCCTCGCCATTCCAAGTGGGACGATTTTGATAGTTTCCAAGCCCTTATGGCCCACAGGTAAAACCAAAACCCAAAATAATCAAATGTCCTCTTGTTTGCAGTGGGATAAGATGTTATATTATGTAGGGGTAGAGCTGAAAGAATGTTATCCCCTTCAGTTGGGGTGGGGGCATAACCAGGCCCATACTAGTTGGTAGCCACCACCCCACAATTTTTTTTTAATTAGCTGCTGGCATCTAGTAGACTTTTTGCCCCCACCCGGGGTGTGGATTGGATATGAATGCCCCATCTGCCGGCTTTGGCCCCATTTATTTGGGGTGTAGGTATGGCCATACCCCCACCCTGTTATTTTGAATAAAAATCTTCCCTGGTCTCTGGTGGGCTTTTTCCCCCCTTTCTCCAAAAAAGGCCAATCTTCCCCCAAGGGGGGCAGATATGGCCAACAGTAATGTGCCCCCATGGGTAGTGACCCTTGCCCAAAGGACTGCCCCCCAAACAAAACACACACATACACACACACCAAACCCTGGTGCTCGTGCTCGTGGTTTCTGCCCCCTTGGGGGCAGATTGGTCTAACAAAAATAGGCCAATCTGCCCCCAACAGGGGCATAAATGGCCTAAATACAATTTGCCCCCAGGGTTGCGACCCTTGCCTAAGTGGTCGCTCCCCAAACATAAAAACATAAAGTACAGAAAAGAAAATATATATCCCTGGTGTCTAGAGGTTTCTGCCCCCCCGGGGCAGATCAGCCTAATTATATTAGGCCGATCTGCCTCCGGGGCGGGCAGAAAAAGCCTACAAATATTTTGTCCCCCCAAGGGAGCGGCCCTTGCCCAAGGGGCCGCTGCCCTTATGTGTAAGTATAAAAAAATTAAAACTCCCTGGTGCCTAGTAGGTTCTGCAGCCCCTGGGGGCTAATCAGCCTAATTATATTAGGCCGATCTGCCCCCAGGGGGGCCAGAAATGGCCTAAAAATCATTTGGCCACCCAGGGAGTGACCCTTGCCTGAGGGGTCGCTTCCCACATATATACAAAAAAATATATATATATCCCTGGTGTCTAGTGGGTTTTGCACCCCCTCGGGGGCAGAACAGCCTAATTATATTAGGCCGATCTGCCCCCAGAGTGGGGACAATTGGCCTCAAAATATTTTGCCCCCCTGGGGAGCAGATCTTGCCCAAGGGGCCACTCCCCTTATGCGTAAGTATGAAAAAAATAAAAATTCCCTGGTGTCCGGCCTAATTATATTAGGCCGATCTACCCCCAAGTGGGCCAGAAACGGCTTAAAAATAATTTGCCCACCCTGGGGAGCAGATCTTGCCCAAGGGGCCACTCCCCTTATGCGTAAGTATGAAAAAAATAAAAATTCCCTGGTGTCCGGCCTAATTATATTAGGCCGATCTACCCCCAAGTGGGCCAGAAACGGCTTAAAAATAATTTGCCCACCCTGGGGGGCGACGCTTGCCAAAGGGGTCGCTCCCCACACATAAAAAAATATATATATATATCCTTGGTGTCTAGGAATTTTCTGCCCCCCGGGGCAGATCGGCCTAATTATATTTGAATTATAAGCATTTCTCTTCTGATCCACGCTGGAATCTGGGAGAGGCAGGCCTCTGATGAGGTCAGCGTGAGCAATCACGCGCTGACATCATCAGATGCCCTGGGGGTGGGGTCGGGGCTGGAAGGGGAAGCGATTCCGCTTCCAACCCTGACCTGTGGGGGGGGCAGCCCTTCAGGGGGAGTGCTAGCGCTTCCCCCGAGGGCCGGCACACGGACATAATGGTTACATCCATTGCGCCTGAGAGACGCAGCCACGGACGTAACCATTACATCCGTGGCTTACAAGAGGTTAATTTACGGAAATAAATCATTAACTTCTTAATAAACTAGTGTGGTTATTGATGTAGAATGTATTTTCATATGTTTTATGTGATGTTTATGATGAATTTCAGATAACATTTACTTCAAAGGTGATGTGGGGGCATATTTATACTCTGTTTGCGCCAAATGTGTGTCAACAATTTTTTACACACATTCAGCGCAAACCTTGCCTCATATTTAAACTTTGACACCCGAGCCCGCAGACGTCAAAATTCCGCAGTGTGAGTCATTTTTGGGATGCGGGAAACTGCCTTGCGTTAATGACATGCAAGGTAGGCGTTCCCGCCCAAAAAATGACTTTAAGGCCTGTGTGCTTTATTTATACTCCCGCATTATTTTGACGCACAGGAGAGGGCGGGCCTTAAAAAACAGCTCACAGTCTGATGTGCGCCGTATTTTAACGCCTGGGTCAGGGCAGGCATTAAGGGATCTGTGGGCTCACTTCCATGGTCTCTAACCATGGAAGGAGTCCAGAGGTGCCTTTCACTGCCCCCAG
Organism: Pleurodeles waltl; assembly: GCF_031143425.1. NCBI lineage: Eukaryota > Metazoa > Chordata > Amphibia > Caudata > Salamandridae > Pleurodeles > Pleurodeles waltl. Next base: position 951,837,962 of record NC_090445.1, read on the forward strand.
GGACACCCCCTGCCACCCTCGCCCACCCCTGGAGGACACCCATGGATGGGGAACCCATCCCAGGTAAGTTGAGGTAAGTATTTTTTCTTATTTTTTAAAGTCCTAATTTGGGCCCCCCTACGTGCCACTATGCCCAATGGACATGCCTTGGGCACAGAAGTCCCCTGGACATGGCCATTGGGCAAGGGGGCATGACTCCTATCTTTGCTAAGACAGGAGTCGTTTCATTGGGGGTTTGGCGTCAAAATATTTCACAAGTGCGGTTTGAGGCATGATTTTTGACTCTAACCTGACTTGCACCATTTTTTGACGCACAACCCCCATTTTAGCCTACGCCGGTTAACGATATTCCTTAAATAAGGCGCCCGCATGATGTGTAGGAATGGCGTTAGCCGGCAGTAAAAAAAATTACGCAAACCAGCACCTGCGCTGGTTTGCGTCAAAAAGTATAAATATGGGCTTTGGTTCGGTTCATCGACCTGATGTGTGAAATTCACTATCTAGTCCTTTGTGACTAAAATATTGCTAGGGTTTCTCCGTGTCAACAGTTTTGGTAACAGAGTTTGGTTGCATATCTTTTTGAATGATGTCATTGCTTGCGACATAAATTGTGAAAACTAATTGGTGTGTTTTGATTATAATTTTTTTTTAAGTTGTTCAAATTTGATAAAATATATTGCTAAATGCCTAAAGTGACTTTCCCCAGTTCTTGGAGGTTCTCTAGGTTGGTAAGGTATTTTCTCAGTGTATTGTTGTTAGATTGAGTGAGTAGAATATGCGCTTGCACAGCTGTAGCTAATTTGCAGTTGATAGAGTTGTTTGTGAGATTTTAGGTAGTGAGCATACTCCAGAAGAAGAAATAATGTTAAAAAGAGAGTTGGCATACTCTGAAGTATGCGAGTAGGGAAGTTGGCGAACTTCACATGTGCGTGGCGCTTGCGGCTCACAAATTTTTTTCATGTTGTTGTTGATCAGACGGACCTGACAGGAGAGGTCTATGACTCCGGAGTATATTGAAAAGTGTAATGAGACACTTAGATTTATTTTTGTAGTAATTTGTCTATTTAGTAGACCAATTGGGCGTTTTTGGTAAGTTGAGTTTGTGAGTTAAATTGAGTGTTTGGGAATTTTCGGCTGAGATTTGGCAAGTTCTATGTGCACTAGGGATGTCTCCATTGATCAGTTGAGGTTAACATTTGTGGATCAAATTTTACTGCCGAATCTGGGGAACTGAGAAAAAAGACTAACTGCAAGAGCGGAAGCCGACAGTGACATTTTGAAGATTACTGAAACGATTGTGTTACTCTACCTGTAGTAAATAAACAAATATGTTTTTTTGGGTTTTGAAGAAGGGCTCGCAAATAATTTTTGTATTAAGTTTGAGTCTTTCTGAGTTTAGGAGGACAAGCCACAAGACTTTGTCAGCTGTTGTGTGTAAGTGTGACATCAGTTTTTGTCAGGTTGGTTAGTGAGATGAGTCGCACACGGATTGGTGGACAACTGTGAAGTGCAATTGGATGAGAAGGGAGTCAAGAAGGATTGTGGGATTGTATTCACTTCCTGATTATCAATTTTTGAAATAATATCTGAGGAAAATGAAGTTTTTCAAAGCTTTTAAAAGTGCTCTTACAGTAGATGAGTATATTCCGTCAAGAGGAGGAGAAATTTGTCTGCCAGAAGGTACTCTGGCATATGTCGTAATTGAGAGAAAGGTACCGGAACATGTCTTTGGTTAAAACACTGGATTAAGATCACAAAGAAGGAAGGTTGCATAGGGTTTTCTGAAATTGGAAAATTTAACTTGAGAATTCTGGAGAATTTGAGGCAGAAGATGTATGTCTAAGACCTCCACCAAGGCCAGCTCAGTTTGAAGCCTTAGCGATTTGGGAGGTAGTAGCTAGGCAGCAGCAATCTTTGAAATTTAGTGAAGAATGAGAAGGGATGAGAAGTCACTAGAGGAAGGTAGATGGGACAGTGAGCAGAGACATTGGAGACTCGATACCCTACAGGGTGTTAGATTGTTTCCGGCAATGTCAAAAGACAATGAGAAAGAGACAAACAAGATTTCAAAGATGTCTAAAAAGAGTTCTTCAGCAGTCGAAGAGCAGATATCAAAACAGCCTGAAAGGGTTTTGTTTAAGGATGATGAATCAGACGATGATGAGTTTATCACACAGATTTTAAGAAATCGTCCACCACCATATGTGGCTCAAAAAGGTTCAAGTACAAGTGGTATAAATCCTACTGCACTCATACCAGTTGTAGTGTCACAGAGTTCAGTTCAGAATGACCATAACACAACTGAGAGTTATGTACAGGTTAATGCTAATGTGAACCAGAGTTCAGGACAGAGTTCGCAGAGTTCAGGACAGAGGAGTCCTTTAGTGCAAATACTGATGCAGAGTAGCTTCAATCAGTCAACAGACAATAGACAGCTACCAGGGATTAATGTTACTGCGATTTATCCAGATGTACCCATTGTAAAAACTTCTATTAATTTAGTATTATCTTTGGGTCAGAATCCACAGGAACTGATATTGATTCAGAAAGAGCCTACTTCGATATTATTACCACAAATGCAGAATACGGGAATAATGCAAACTCAGAATATAGAAACCAGGAGCACAAATGTGATTTCAGTACCAATTACATTTAGTCCACCTATGCCTTTATATGTTCAGGACAGTAGTGTTGTAGCAAATCAATGAGTTCAAAGTCAGAATGGAAAAATTGGGTGATTGTTGTCTATAGGACAGACTCTAAATAAGTCCGCATTTTTAATAGATTTGACTCCTGTTAGGAATTCTGAAATAACTGGATCAGTGGCCAGGAGATGAGATTGTTAACTCCTCAATGTGTGAGCCCAATGCAGCAGCAGTTACAGAGTGTTCAGCCTGATAATATTTTATTGAAGGGTCTGAGAGCACAGGAAGTAATGAAATTGTTCGAAGATTTGAGTTTTTCAAAAGTCCCAGAGAAACAAAGTAAGGGCAATGAAGTTTTTAACAAAACAAAATTGTCAATGAAAGCAGGCGAGCTTTTTGAAGGGACAATGGGAGTAAATAGACTTGAATCATATACTGAAGCTCAGTTGACATATTTGTGTCAATTGATTACAGAGGGAACAGTGCATCAGCAATTATAAGAATTAACACATAGATACGAAATAGATCTTACAAAAACAAAGAACCTGAAGAGAAGTTATAGGTTACATTTTGAGACTGAAGATTTTGAACACATGAGGTCTGCAGGGATGACAACACATCTTAGAGAGTTACTTAAAAGAGTACAACTCTGGAGAACACTAGAAAAATGGGAAGGCAGATGGGTCAAGAAGAGAGAAAGGCCAAGGAAGAATTCAGATACTCCTCTTGTAGACATATCACAGAATAAAGAGCTAGTTACAATCTTGACAATGAGAGAGAGATTCCGGGAAGGAATTTTGTACATGTACCCTGGAGCAGAAGTGATATATTGCCATTTACTAATGATTACCTCAGGTTAAGGGAGAAACCAGTGGAATGGTATCAGCAGACAGATAGGTTTGTGAAACTTGAGAAATGCCTGTGGGAGGATTTGAATACTCTTTTTGAGATTGATATTCCAGCAGATTTGTGGGTTGAGTGTAAAAGGAGTATAGGTTGGCCTACAAGTGAACCGCAAAGAGATAAAAAAAAACAGGTGCACCAGCTCCTGAAGAAATTAAATATTACTATAAGGTCATTGAGTACCTGAAGACAAGAATTTCACCAAAAAACATTGATTGGCAACGCATAGATAGAACAGCTCAGCAAGGGAAAGAGTCAATACATGCATACTATGAAAGGTTGTTAAAAGCATTTCAATTTTACAGTGGTACAGAAACAATCAAGCCAAAACACATTTTATGTTTAGGTTTGTTGAAGGATTGAGACCAAAGAGTAGCCAGATGATTAAGAGTCATTTGATTTGTTGGCAAGCAAACCCGATTGATGAGGTGTTACAGTATGCAAAATACTGTAGTGATGAGACTGAATTGAAACAAAGAAAGTTGAAAGAGAAAGCGATGGTGATGCAGATTAAAGCTGCACAGACTTGGATTCAAGGACCTTTTCAGTAGCAGCAGCCACAGGGAAATGGTATATTTCAGAATCAAGGCAGAAGAAGAGGACATGGTGGAATGACACTGCCGGTTGTTAATCGAAAGGTGGATTTGAATTCTGTGATGATGCAAGGAGAGCAGCAGAGAAAAAGATTGTTACCTTATCATGTTTGCGGAGCAATTGGACATTGGAAACTGCAGTGCCTAATGCTAAATCAGGGAGGTGTTGTTCAACAGACAAATGGTGTCAATACATTTCAGAGTATGAAAAGACCAAGAATGAGTGGTCAAATTCAACATTCTCAAATTGATGTAAATCCGATGCAGGGTTTCCAACCATTACAACCAATGCAACATATGCAGAATGTACAACCGCAAGTACAACAGGTACAAATGCCCCAAGTACAGCAAATACAGCCACAAGTGCAGTTGGTGTCTGCGTAATAAATTCAAATGTCTAGACAATTGCAAATATCAAAGAGTCCTCTGGATCAGCAACAGGTGATGCTTTCTCAGGTAATCACAAAGCAGAGATTACACCAGAGTGACAATGCAGTACATCAATTTTCTTTACATAGTGAGAATGAAATAAACGATGTGTGGCTGTTGGATATTTCAGATGAGGAGGAGTGTGTGATGGCTGCATCATTAGAAGTGGATCAGAAAAGTCCTTGTGTTGAAGGAAAGGTGCATGGTCAAAGAGTTTCTTATCTGGTTGATTCTGGAGCTACACACTCAAAAGTGAGATCTACAGAGGTTCCAGATTTACCCTTGTCAGGGAAGACAGTTCAGATTGTGGAGTTGCAAGCAAACATTTGACGAATCCTATTACAGAACCAGTTATAGTTAAGATTGGCAATTTTAATGGTTTGCACAAGTTTGTGGTTTGTGACTCAAGTCCAGAATCACTCCTAGGAAGAGATCTATTGTGCAAAACAAGATGTTCAATTACTTGCACAGATGAGGGATTTGATATTCAGACAAACGGTGATGATGAAGATCTGACCCTAACTGACAACAACAAGTCGTGTCTGAGGAATTTCCTTTGATTAGTTTCAATAAGTCAGAGGTTGAGTAAGCACCTTTGATTAGTTTCTTTCCAGTTTTTCAAATGAAAGATCTTCCTGTTGATTTGCAGAAGACTGTTAACTCTAAAGTTTGGTATCTTTCAGGAAAATATATTGGGTTGATCAAAGGAGTAGAACCATTCAGAGTTGCAGTGAAGCCTAATCTGGTTTTCCCTCAGACGCCACAATATTCGATGGCAATCGAAGCAATCAAGGGTGTAAGACCTTTGCTGGAGCAGTTTGTTGAGTAGCCCATGTAATTCACCAATTATGGCTTTGATAAAACCATGTGGGAAAATTTGTCTTGTGACAGGATCTGAGAAAAATAAATGACATTGTGCTACAGGGGCACATGTACGTACCATTTTTCCTGTCGCAAACGGCCCGATTCGCTGAATCAGACCATTTTCGACAGGAAAAAAACATTTTAGTATGTACAGAGCCTATTTTGCGATTCAGTAATTTACTTACTGAATTGCAAAATAGGTTTGCGAGTCGCAATTAGGAAGGGGTGTTCCCTTCCTAATTGCAAGTCACAGTGCAATGTAGGATTGTTTGGTGACCATCAATGCGGTCACAAAACAATCCCAGTTAGCACCAGTTTTAAACTGGTGCTAATCCATTCGCAAATGGGAAGGGGTCCCCATGGTACCCCTTCCCCTTTGTGAATGGCAGTGAAAATATTTTTTCAGAGCAGGCAGTCGTCCCACGGACCACTGCCTGCTCTGAAAAAATTAAAAGAAAACTTTTCATTTTTGATTTTGAAATGCATCTCGTTTTCCTTAAAGGAAACCGGGCTGCATTTAAAAAACAAAACTGCGTTATTTAAAAGCAGTCACAGACGTGGTGGTCTGCTGTCTCCAATAGGCCACCATCCCTGAGGGCAGCCATTCCCAATGGGGTCGCAAATTGCGACCTACCTCATGAATATTCATGAGGTAGGTCATTTGCAACCCCATTGAGAATCGCGTACAGTGTAAAGTACACTGTTGTATATCTGGTTTTGTGACTCCGAAATTGGGAGTGGCTAAGACTCGCAGTTTGCGAGTCGCAATACTGGATTTTTGTACGTGTGACCCTAAGGCCCATATTTATACTTTTTGGTGCAAACCAGTGCCGGCGCTGGTTTGCGTAATTTTTTTTAACCATTTCAACGTGTCAGGCGGGCCCCTTATTCATGTATTGACCTTAGCCTGCGGTGCGGGCTGGTCAGAGTAAAAAAAAAAGACTCTAACTGGGCAGTGCAGGCGTCAGGAAGAATGGGGGTTGTGCGTCAAAAATAGGTGCAAGTCAGGTTAGAGTAAAAAATCATGGCTCTACCCGGACTTGCGCCATTTTTTTGACGCACAACCCCCATTGAAATGACTCCTGTCTTCGGAAAGACAGGAGTCATGACCCCCTGCTCAATGGCCATGTCCAGGGGACTTCTGTCCCCTGGGCATCGTCATTGGGCACAGTGGCATATAGGGGGGCCGAAGTTAGGCCTGGGGCAGGGAAGGGCACCTGTCGACTGCTTCCATGGTCAGAGACCATGAAAATGAGCCCACAGGTCCCTTAACGCCTGCCCTCACCCAGGCGTTAAAAAACAGTGCAAATCAGGCTGTGCGCCATTTTTTAAGGCCCACCCCCTCCTGTGCGTCAAAAAGACGCAGGAGTATAAATAAGGCGCACATGCCTTAAAGTCATTTTTTGGATGGGAACGCCTACCTCGCAAGGCGGTTTCCCGCATCCAGAAAATGATGCACACTGCTGGATTTTGACATTCCCTTGGTCGGGCGTCAAAGTATAACTCTGGTATTAGGTTTGCACCAAATTTGTGTAAAAAAATTTGACATAAATTTGGCGCAAACAGGGTATAAATATGCCCCTAAGTGTTGTCCAGTTTTGTCAAATCCAGCTGTGATTATGTTTCAGATCCCATGTTATGCTGAATGGTTTTCTGTGCAAAAGCAACAGATGATGGACGGAATGCAGAACAAATCAAACATTTACCCCCCAGTCACAGATCTGGGTTTAATCCATCAGTTATTTTGCTTGCCATGCCATTCCAGTTTAGACCCAACCATATGCAAATCAGTCTTGACCCTGTGCCCCATGGGAACAGTCCAGCCCAAACTGCCAGGCCAGGTCTTTCCTGGACCAGAAACAAGCAATTTGGGACCGGTTTCAAGGTAACACCATTCATCAGCCAGGCTAGTTCCCTGTTCCCTGTTCTCCAGCCCTTTCCATGCAGCCTCACATGGCTGAACAGCCATGTTCGGAGGTGGGAACTCCATCGGAGTTCCTGCCCCAGGCCCCTTTACCTTCCTGCCTGCTGGTGCTGGTTCCTTGGTCTTCCTTGCAGCAGCTGTGGCAGGCTCCTTATTCTTCCTGGCAGCAGCTTGGGCAGGCACTTTGCTCTTCCTGGCAGCAGCTGGGGCAGGCCCCTTGCTCTTCCTGGCAGCAGCTGGGGAAGGCTCCTTACCCTTGTGACTGCCTGGTGCAGGCTCCTTTACCCTCAGGACATGTGCCCTGGATTCTTTCCCACCATGAGTGGGTGTGGTAACTGCTGGGCCCGTGGACTGGGTGGCTGAGGTGCTTGGCTGCATTTTTGTCACCCTGGCCAGACGTGCAGGAAGGGGGGAGGGGTTGGGACGAGGTCAATGGTGGATAGAAAAAGCTTTTTAGGGACATTAGGACAGGAAGAGGGAGAAGGTCTGGGAGTGGAGGAAGAGGGAGTGGTTGTAGGAGGTTTCTGTCTGCTGATTTTGGGTGCAGGTGCATGGACTGGATGCTGTTGTGAAGTGAGTGGCTGTGGGGTGTCTGAGTGCTTGTGTTTTTATATCCCTTAGGAGGGGGACAGACACAGTGGGAGAGGACACAGGGGACGTGTGTGTGACTGTTTTGGAGGTGTCTGCCAGTGAGGTGTGTGTTCTGCTAGGTATGGTGGTGATGCTGGTAGTGGATGAGGATGTAGAGCATGCAGGTGTGAGTGTAGACTGAAATGGGAAGAAGGTGCAGGAGCAGGAGGAGGGGGAGACAGTGGAAATTGTGGATGTTGGTATGTCTGCAACTGTATGGTCATTGTGTGAGTGCCTGTGGGATGATGTGTGGTGCTTGTGTTTGCCTGTGCCTCTTTTGTGTGTTGACTTTTGTGCATGCTCGCCTGCCTGTGTGCTTGGGATAGGTTGGGGTTGAGGAGAATGGGATTGGGAAGAGGAGGTTATAGGGGGGACAGTGGAAACAGGGACAATGGCTGCCCTCAGAGAGGAGGCCAGAGCCTGGATTGATCTCTGTGGGGCCCCCAAGCCAGTGTGAATGCCCTCCAGGAATACATTAGTCTGTTGCATCTGGGCTGCCAGCCCTTGGATGGCATTCACAATGGTTGACTGCCCTACAGAGATGGATCTCAGGAGGTCAATAGTCTCCTCACTCAAACAGGGCTAACTGGGGCAGGGCCTGAGGTACCTGGGGTGAAGGAGATGTCCACCGTCCACCCTTCTGGGTGAGCGGGCACGGGCAACTCGATGAGGGGCTGATGTGAAGGCAATGCTGGTACAGGGGGTGGCGGTTGTACCGGTAGCTGCAGTGGTAACAGAGGTGTCCGCCACCACCATGGAGCTTCCATCGCAGAAGGTATCTGTGTCTGAACTGTCCCCTCCAGTCTCCGCCATGATGCTCCCTCACCTTCCGTCCCACTGGTGCCCTCACCATCGGTGGACTCTGCCTCCTGGGTCCTTTGGGATGCAGCTCCCTCCATCGCCGGTGCCTCTGCTCCTCCGCCAGATGATACCAATGCACATAAGGACAGGGTGACAAAACAAAAAGGGGGGGAGACAAAGGATACATTGGGTCAATGACTGCAGCAACACCACTGTTGGTGTACACAGCACACTCACACGGAGGGTACAGGCCTACGCACTATGCACTGCACTACCAGTGATATTGCTAGCCGTCAAGGCATGGGGAGGGGCACACACAGCCAAATCCAGCACACCTGGTACCCACGCAGCCTTGACCAGTGGTGCATGCCTACGACTTAGGCAGCAGGACTATCCCTTCTGGACCCTAGCCACCAGGGGACCTATGCTGCAATGTCAGGCCTAGCCTAGGGGCATCCACTGACACACATCCCTCACCCGGATACCACCCTACCATGCGTAAGTGATAATGATGGGCACTGCACTCAACCCCTTGTGGCTGCTGTGATGCCCTCAAGCACCCATCCAGCTCTGGATAGGCCACTGCCAGTATGTGGGCCATCAGGGGGGTCAGGGTTCGACAGACACCCCTTCCTCGTTGGGAGGCTATTCCCAGCTAGGCCTCTGCCGTCTTCCATGCCCAGCGTCTCAGGTCCTCCCACCGTTTCCGACAGTGGGTGCTCTGCCTGCCATAGACCCCCAGGTTCTGCACTTCCTTGGCGATGGCACGCCATATCTTTCTTTTGATGGGCGCTAACCTGCAGATGGAATACACACAGGAAAATAGTATTAGGCAGACTGTCCTGCCTGTTACACTTATGGCCCACCATACCACTTCACACACCATTTACACGTACATGGCCCAGCACACAACATGTACGCCACCCAGGGGACATCCACCCACCCCCCTTACACAATGCCTTCACACCCCACTCCATGCATTCATGCCACATACATTGTGCCCACAGTGTACTCACCTGTTGGTCTGGAGGCCTGTACAGCAGTCCGTACTGGGGTAGGTTCCCATCCACCAGTCTCTCCAACTCCACAGAAGTGAAGGCAGGGGCCCTTTGCCCAGTCACACGGGCCATCGTAGGTTCCAGACACAGGTCACAGCAGAACATGCAGTATAGGTCCTCTCCTGTTGAAGGTCAGGTAGCAAGTGAGGAATCAGATAGAAAATAGCGGTCACATCCGCAGAGGTGCATACCGTCACTGTTGGCGTACATCACCATTGGCCACTTTACCCCAATAGGCTCCATTATAACCAATGAGGAGTTGCACGGCGGTTCTTGACTGCCTCCCGCAACGGCGCACATATCAGCAGAATTACCTCACTTCCACCTGTCCCTCCACCCAGGACAGGCGGACACTATTTCAGGAGGGGCTGGCCCTGGATAATTACTCCATCACTGTTTAATTTTGGACATACAGGGCAATTCTCACTGACCCATTACAACTTGAGCATGGAGCATGCATCGTACTTTTGTAGCCCCACTGTTCAGTTTGTGACCGGCTCGTCACTCTTTTGTCCCTTAGACTGCTACCACTGTGGATGAATAGGAGATGGAGACATATCCCTGTCTACAGACCCCTGGTGGACTTGACAACAATGAAGGATAGGTACATCATCCTCACCTATAGACTTGACAGGACCACAATCACAGAGCTGTGTGCTCAATTGGAGCCTAACCTGGTATCTGCTATCCGTCACCCCACTGAGATCCCCCTCTTGTGCAAGTTCTATCAGTTCTCCATTCCTGGCAACTGATTCTTTCTAAGTGACTGTGGGCTTGGCAGCAGGAATGTCACAGCCAATGTTCTCAATTGTGCTGACCAGAGTGTTGTCTGCCTTGATTAAACACATGCACATCTACATTGTCTTTCCCCAGGTAGAAGATTTGGCCACAGAGAAGGCTGTCTTCTATACAGTGGGACATATCCCTAACGTAATTGGTGTGATTGTTGGAACCCATATTGCATTTGTCCCCATCCACCCATCAAAATGAACAGATGTACAGAAATCATAAGAGTTTTCACTCAAGGAATGTACAGATGGTGAACTTGACAGACCAAAACATCAATGTGAAGTATCCTGGGTCGTGCACAATGCCTTTGTCCTGAAGAAAAGCAGCATCCAAAATTTGATGGGCGTACTATAAAGGCACAGGGTGTGGCTAATAGGTGAGCCATGGTTCCCACCCAGTAGATGTTGGGGTATGGGTATGGTGGGCCATATGGGATAGTTGTTGGAAAATGGGTTATTGGTAATGGCAAGTAGGTACCTACACTTAGCAATAGGCCACTAACCTCCACTAAGGTCCAGTTAGGTCTCAGTAAGTTAACCCCAGCTCAACCCTTGGTAGCTTGGCAACGATAGTCAAGGCTTAACTTAGGAGACAGAGTGTAAAGCTTTCAAATATCACAAAACAGTAATTAAATAAAACACAGGAAAACGAATTTATAACAATAGATTATATTTTTATCTTTAAATGACACCAAAATGAATAAAATCAGATAAGGGGAACCGGAGATATGAATTTTTAAAGATTTTTTTTTTTTGAGCGCCTAGAAACAAAAAGCGCCAATCGGGTCATCTGGTTGCACCTCAACCGGGGCAAAGTCAAAGTTTCAGGCCGACCGCGTTGGAGCCCTGCTCGGCTACAGGCCGCGGGAGGCCTCGGTTAAAAGTTTACCTTCACACTTAGGGGGTCATTCCAACCCTGGCGGTCGGTGTTAAACGTGCGGCCAAACCGCAAACAGGCTGGCGGGGTAAAAAATGGAATTCCGAAGAGACCGCCACATTACCACACCGCCCGCCACGGTGGCACAAACAAAAAGCGCGGCGGTCACCGCCAACAGACAGGCGGGAGACAATGTACCGCCCACTCTATCACAACCTACCAATCCGCCACCTTTTCCGGGGCGGTAGCCCCGCCGATAAAAACACGGCGGAAACAGCAATTTCGAAGGGAAAACGCCCACCTCCATATACCCCACGAGGAATCAGGACAGCATGGAATCCGAACTCCACATACTCCCAGCGATAGTGTTCCTACTCCTCTACCAGGAGCACGTACGCCGGCGCAGAAGACAATGGTGAGTACAGCACCTACGACACAGGGGAGGGGGGAGAAGAACATATTACGGGTACACACATACGCAACACACCCACCCTCACCCTCACCCACTACCCACTACAACACACACATCAATGCATAGCAACACATCAGAGTGACACCCCCAACCCCCCCGGAAGAATGCAAATACAAAAGGAAATGATTCTAAACATTGGAATATATTGTATAACTGGCAAAAAAATATATATACACATCAAAAAATCTTATATACATAAATGTACAAGTTCGAGCATTGTAGCATGCATTGTCCGTGGACCACTGGGCCCAAATCACATGGGCAAAGCCCACACAAGATACCTGACTCCAACGGAGAGAACACTGCACGGGCATCAGATAGCAAAACTACAGGCACCTCAGGGGGAAGGGAAAGGGGGGCACCTCAGCCAGATGAGTGAACGACGCCAGATTCACGATGGGCCTCCATGGCCACTGTGAAATCCTGGGGAGTGCAAAGCCACAGTCTCACAAGTCTCTGCAGTGGGTGGTTTGCCCACTGGACCATCGTGGGGAGTGCAAAGCCACAGTCTCACAAGTGGATAACAGTCTCTACTGGTTCTGGAGGGGGCTTTGTGCCCAGAGTGCTTCGTGCAGCCCTGCCCAACACAGATGCGGGCCAGCCCCTGCCGCTCATGGGGCAGCGGTGCTTGAGACGGCGGTGCCCTGTTCAGCGGTGCTTGAGATGAAGGGCCCAGTTCAGCGGTGCTTGAGACGGCGGTGCTCTGTTCAGCGGTGCTTGAGATGAAGGGCCCAGTTCAGTGGTGCTTGAGATGAAGGGCCCTGTTCAGCGGTGCTTGAGACGGCGGTGCCCTGTTCAGCGGTGCTTGAGACGGCGGTGCCCTGTTCAGCGGTGCTTGAGATGAAGGGCCCTGTTCAGCGGTGCGTGAGACGGCGGTGCCCTGTTCAGCGGTGCTTGAGACGGCGGTGCCCAGTGCAGCAGATCTGGCCATGGCGTGGAGGTCATTTGCCACCTGTCCTGTGGCTGGCGGAGCCTTCCTGCCCATCTGTCCTGTGGCTGGCGGGACCCTCCTGGGCTGCAGTGCCGGGCCTGTTGGTGGCCTCCTGCCCACGTGGGATGGGGCTGGCGGGGCCCTCCTGCCCACCTAGGATGGGGCTGGTGGGGCCCTCCTAGCCAGCTGGGCTGATGGCGGTGTTGTCGGGCGTGCTGCCCTTCCCAGCCTTCCCTGCTTGCCTGTGTCCCTTCCCCACCTTGGGCGGTGTGCCAGCTGTCTCCACACTTCCTGCCGGAGCCATGGTAGGGGTTTTAGTCCCTGCTGTTTTCACCCTCTCGTGCCGGCCACTGCCTATCTTTGGATGTTTCTCCGGGGGTGGGCTGCCCGTGCCTTGAGGGTGCCCGTGAACTTGCTGCCCTGGAGGGTGGGGGACTCCACAGTCCATGGCAGACTGTCATGACAGGGCCTGGTTTTGTCGTGGCTGAGGTGCTGACTATAGTCCTATGACATGGACGGGGTGGGGGAGTTGGTGGAAAGAGGTTGAGTTTGGACAGGAAAAGCTTCTTAGGAGCAGTGGGACGGGTAGGTGTAGTGGGTATGGGAGTGGAGGAAGAGGTTGTGGTTGTAGGAGTATGAAGTCTGGTGTCTTTGGGTGCAGGTGCTTGGGCTGGAGGCTGTCGTGAGGTGGATGGCTGTTGGGCGGGTGGCTGCCTGCGTTTGTGTATCTTGGAAGAGGGGGTCACAGACACACTGGGAGAGAACACAGGGGACGTGTAAATGGTAGTGGGGGTGGTGAGTGCACGTGTGCGGGGGGTTCTGGTGTGTGTGCTGGTGATGGACGTAGTGGCTGAAGATGTTGTGCATGCAGGTGTGAGTGGAGACGTGACAGGGAGGGAGGAGGGAGACGAGGAGGAAGGGGACACAGTGGAGGCAGTGGGTGTTGGTATGTCTGTATGTGGATGTTGCTTGGGTGAATGCCTGTGTGATGTGTGGTGCTTATGTCATGCCTGAGCTTCCCTTGGGTGTTGAGGTGTGTGCAGGCTGGTCTGATGGTGTGTCAGGGATAGGCAGAGGTACAGGTGATAGGGTCTGAGTGGAGGAAGTTGGAGGGGGGAGGCTAGAGACAGGGACAATGGCTGCCATCAGTGCTGAGGCCAGAGTGTTGAACGATCGCAGTAGGGCAGCCTGACCAGAATGAATGCCCTCCAGGTATGCATTAATCTGGTGCACCTCTCTTTCTACACCCTGGATGGCATTCAAAATGGTAGACTGCCCAACAGTGAGCGTCCTCAGGAGGTCAATGACCTCCTCACTGAGGGCAGCAGGGGTGACTTGGGCAGGGCCTGAGGTGCCTGGGGCGAAGGAGATGCCCACCTTCCTGGGTGAGCGGGCATGGGGCAAACGCTGAGGGGCTGCTGGGAGGGCGGTGCTGGTGCGGTGTGTGGCGGCTGTACCTGTTGTTGCGGGGGCACAGATGTTGCCGCCACCACAAGGGAGCTCCCTTCAGAGGACGAGTCCTTGTCGCTGATGTCTGCCCGAGTCCCCGCTGTGGAGCTCTCCTCGCCCTCCGTCCCACTGGTGAATTCAGAGTCCGTTGCATGGCCCTCCATGGCCATGTGGGATGCAGCTCCCTCGTGCTCCGATGCCACTTCTCCTCCGCCTGATGATGCTAATGCACACATGGACAGGAAGACCACAAAAAAGGGGGGGGGGGGAGAAAATAAAGACATGTTGAGTGCATGCATTGGCGACACCGTTGGCGGACAGGACAGACACAGAAGCCCCCTGCACTATGCCGCGCACTTGGGGTCGACTACTCAATCCGTGGCACATGGCCTGCAAGGCTATGGACGACATCTGCACTCATAGATGACACAGGGCCTTGATTAGCTGTACTTGGCACCCTACAGAGGTGGGGGCGGGGGCACAGGGCCATGCCTTACGGAGGGGCCTAGCCTACAGAAATCGCCCTGGCCTAGGGATACCCACAGCCCTCCTCCCCCACCCAGACACCTCCACTGCGCGCAAAGTCAACAGAATGAGAGCGTACTCACCCCCTTGTGTCTGCTGTGATGTCCTCACGCACCCATCCAAATCGGGGTAGGCCACCGCCACGATCCGGGACATCGGGGGGGTCAAAGTCCGACTGGCACCCCTCCCACGTTGGGAGGCCATCCCCAGCTGAGCCTCCACCGTCTTCCTGCTCCAGCGTCGGATGTCCTCCCATCTCTTCCGGCAGTGGGTGCCCCGTCTCTGGTGGACCCCCAGGGTCCGGACTTCCTTGGCGATGGCACGCCAAATATCGATCTTCTGGTGGGGGCTGACCTATGTGAAATGTACAGGGGGGGGGAATAGTCATCACCATCTGCATGCTCAATGTGAGTGGCCCCCCATCCCTACCCTTGCCATGTGGCACATGCTCTCACCGTCGTTTGATGCATGCCTCAATCGCTCCCCTCCCCACCATCATTCATCCACCCCACTCAACCCAGGCATTGCCCACTAAGCATGGTCCCAGTGTACTTACCTGTTGGTCTGGAGGACCGTAGAGCAGCGCATACTGGGGGAGGACCCCATCCACAAGTTTCTCCAATTCCTGAGCAGTGAAGGCAGGGGCCCTTTCCCCAGTCGCATGAGCCATTGTCTCTTCGAGACCGAGGTCACAGCAGCACTTGCAGTGTAGGTCCTCTCCTGTCGAAGATCAGGTATCGAGTGATTAAGCTGATAGAAAATGGCGGTCACGCCCGTGGCGGTGCGTACCGTGGCGGTGCGTACCGCGACCGCCGGCGTACATCTTCATTGGCTCCTGAGACCCATAGGGTTCAATGTTAACCAATGGTGCTTAGCGCCGCGGTCTTCGACCGCCTACCGTCACGGTGTGCCACGCCAGCGCATTTACCTCACATCCCATTGTCGCACTTCACAGGTCAGGCAGCTGCCATTTCAGGGGCCCACATGGCTTTCTTTCTACTGCGCCACACATACCTAGGCCTTGCATCAACACTCATACAAGCCATTCAATGCATTGGGAATCGTGTTATGTGCAAGCTGTGGTTAAGTACCTGTGGGTTGATTGATTCTGTGCTCGCTGTTGTCCTTCATAGGCACCGTCCGCTGGGACATGCGAGGAGATGGAGGAATCTTCCCGTGTACAGACCGCTTGTGGACCTGTCGACAATGGAGGAAAGACATGTCATACTGACCTACAGGCTTGACCGAGCCACTATCCATGAACTGTGTGCCCAGCTGGAGCCAGACCTGATGTCACCAATCCGCCAACCCACAGGGATCCCCCCTCTAGTGCAGGTGCTGTCAGTGCTCCATTTCTTAGCAAGTGGGTCATTTCAAACAACAGTGGCCATATCATCAGGGATGTCTCAGCCTATGTTTTCCAAGGTGTTGTCCAGAGTGTTGTCTGCCCTGCTGAAACACATGCACAGCTACATCGTTTTCCCTGAGGTGGGGGATTTGCCTACAGTGAAGGGTGATTTCCATGCCCTTGGACATATCCCCAACATTATAGGTGCCATTGATGGGACACATGTGGCTTTGGTACCCCCCAGCAGGAGTGAACAGTTGTACAGAAACAGGAAGAGTTATCATTCAATGAATGTACAGATGGTGTGTTTGGCAGACCAGTACATCTCCCATGTGAATGCCAAGTTCCCTGGCTCAGTGCATGACGCGTACATCATGCGGAATAGCAGCATCCCTTACGTGATGGCACAACTCCAGAGACACCGTGTGTGACTAATAGGTGACTCTGGTTACCCCAACCTGTCGTGGCTACTGACCCCAGTGAGGAATCCCAGGACAAGGGCAGAGGAACGTTACATTGAGGCCCATGGGCGAACTAGGAGGATTATAGAAAGAACCTTCGGCCTCCTGAAGGCCAGGTTTAGGTGCCTGCATATGACAGGGGGATCCCTAATGTACTCACCAAAGAAGGTGTGCCATATCATCGTGGCCTGCTGTATGCTTCACAACCTGGCTTTGCGATGCCAGGTGCCTTTCCTGCAGGAGGATGGTCCAGATGGTGGTGTTGTAGCAGCTGTGGAGCCTGTGGAGAGTGAAGAGGAGGAGGACGACGGGGACGACGCAGACAACAGGGACACAGTGATACAACAGTATTTTCAGTAGCACACAGGTACGAATCAACCACGCCATTTTACATTTACTTAAAGTCTCCTGCCTCTCTACTGTCTGAGTTCCCCCCCAGTTCCTGTTAACTGAGTTGTGACTTTCCCTTCCGTTTTCAGAGCTGTGGCCCCCACTGCGTGACCTCTGCTTTGTTTGCCCATGGACTACAGCTGTGTGACAGTGGTATGTTGTCATCACAATGTGATTGAACATTTTGGCACCGTTATGTCTAATACATTTGTTCAAAATACAAGCAGACTCCAGATCTTTTTTAGTGCAAGAAGTGATTTAATTCAAGTGCTAAATTTAAGGAACATGATTGTAAAACGGGGATGGGTGATGGTGGAGTAATGTCCATGGCAGAGTCCAGTTCTCAGTCGCACAGGTGCATTGTCCATATGCCTGTGGAAGGATGGAGCAGGGGCAGTTCAAGGTTGGACAGGGTGACAATGTGGGACAGTGGGATGACATCAGGGGGTATCGTTTGCTGGCGGGGGTCTTGCAATCCTACTCTGTCTTTTTGTGACATCTCAGGTTCCGCTTGCGGGGTGGTTCTTCTTCTGCAGGAGGTGGGGTTCTGGTGGCCTGTTGTTGTGTGGGGGCCTCCTGTCCACTAGCGCCGGCGGAGGTGGTAGGCTGTTCCTGGTCCAGGCTAGTGACAGGGGCCCTTTGTGGTACCACATGGTCCCGCAATGTGGTGACTATCTGGGTTAGGGCCACGACGATGGTCCCCATTGCAGAACTAATGTTCCTCAGTTCCTCTCTGAACCCCATGTACTGTTGCTCCTGCATGACCTGGATCTCCTGGAACCTGGCCAGTACCGTAGCCAGCGTCTCCTGGGAGTGGTGGTATGCTCCCATGATGGAGGAGAGGGCCTCTTGGAGAGTCGGTTCCCTGGGCCTGTCCCCCCCTGTCGCACAGCAGCCCTCCCAGTTCCCCTGTTTCCCTGGGCCTCTGTCCCCTGGACGGTGTGCCCACTACCACTGCCCCCAGGTCCCTGTTGTTGTTGGGGTGGTGGGTCAACCTGGGTGCCCTGTAGTGGTGGACACACCGCTGATTGACGTGTCCTGGAGACAGAGGCATGGGCCCGCTGGGTGGGAGCTGTGCTGGTGTTCCCAGAGGGGGTTAGGTCTGGTGTAGCCTGTGGCTGTCTGTGGGGAACCGACTGTCCCGAGGTCCCCGATGGGCCGGGCTGGTCATCATGGTCCAGGGATACAGAGCTGCTGTCATCACTGGGGGCCTCTTCTGGGGGTGGGATGGACATCTCTGGACCCTCCGTGGCGGTGTGGTGGCGTTCGGGTCCTGCAGGGGTATAAGAGTATGGTTATTGCATCTGTGTGTGCCATAGTGTGCAATGTGTGGGTGCCCATGTACCCCAGTGCTGGCATTCCTGTGTGGGGGCTTTTGTGACGGTGGTTTGGGGGGGGGATGGGGATGTGCAGTGGGCATGCTTTGGTGATGGGTGTCTATGCTTTGTGGTCGCATGCAGGGCTTGGGGTTGAGATGGGTGGGTTGTGATGGTGAGACATTTGCAAGGAGTAGGTGTGATGGGGGTGAGGGTGAGGGTGGGGGTATGAGTTGGCATGCTGGTGGGGTGGGGGGGATGAAGTTGTGAAGATGAGACTTACCAGAGTCCATTCCTCCAGATACTCCTGCGAGGCCCTCAGTTCCATCACATAAGGGATGCTGCTATTTCGCATGATGTACGCGTCATGCACTGACCCAGGGAACTTGGCATTTACATGGGAGATGTACTGGTCAGCCAAACAGACCACCTGGACATTCATAGAATGATAACTTTTTCTGTTCCTGTACACCTGCTCACTTCCACTGGGGGGAACCAAGGCCACATGGGTCCCATCAATGGCACCAATGATGTTGGGGATATGTCCAAGGGCATAGAAATCACCCTTCACTGTAGGCAAATCTCCCACCTCATGGAAAACAATGTAGCTCCCCATGTATTTCATCAGGGCAGACAACACTCTGGACAAAACCTTAGAAAACATAGGCTGAGACATCCCTGATGATATGGCCACTGTTGTTTGGAATGATCCACTTGCCAAAAAATGGAGTACTGACAGAACCTGCACCAGACGGGGAATCCCTGTGGGTTGGCAAATGGGGGACATCAGGTCTGGCTCCAGCTGGGCACACAGTTCCTGTATAGTGCCTCGGTCCAGTCTGTATGTAAGTATGACATGTCTTTCTTCCATTGTCGACAGGTCCACCAGCGGTCTGTACACGGGAGGATTCCTCCATCTCCTTGCAAGTCCCAGCGGACGGAGCCTAGGAAGGACAACAGCGAGAACAGAGTCAATCAACCCACAGGTACGTAACCACAGCTTGCACATTACACGATTCGCTATGCATTGAATGGCTTGTATGAGTGGCAATGCAAGGCCTAGGCCTGTGTGACGCCATAGAAATTCAGCCATGTGGGCCCTTGAAATGGCGGCTACCCGACCTGTGAAGTGTGACAATGGGATGTGAGGTCAATGCGCTGGCGTGGCACACCGTGGCGGTAGGCGGTCTTCGACCGCGGCGCAAAGCAGCATTGGTTAACATCGAACCCTATGGGTCTCAGGAGCCAATGACGATGTGCGCCGGCGGTCGCGGTACGCACCGCTGCGGTACGCACTGCCGCGGGCGTGACCGCAATTTTCTACTTGCTAAATCACTCGAGACCTGATCATCCACAGGAGAGGACCTATACTGCAAGTGCTGCTGTGAACTCGGTCTGGAAGAGACAATGGCTGCTGCGACTGGGGAAAGGGCCCCTGCCTTCACATCTGAGGAATTGGATAAACTTGTTGATGGGGTCCTCCCCCAATATGCGCTACTCTACGGTCCTCCAGACCAACAGGTAAGAACACTGGGAGCACGTAGTATGGGCTATGCCTGTGTTGAGTGGGGTGGATGTAAGATGGTGGGGAGGGGAGTGAATGAGGAGTGCAACGCACGACAGATGAGAGCATGTGCCACATGGCAAGGTTGGGGAGGGGGGGCCGCGCACATCGACCATGCAGAAAAGTGATGAAATTTATTTTTCAACCCTGTACATGTCACATAGGTCAGCGCCCATCAGAAGATCGACATTTGGCGTGCCACCGCCAAGGACGTCCGGGCCCTGGGGGTCCACAACAGACGGGGCACCCACTGCCGCAAGAGGTGGGAGGACATCTGCCGCGGGAGCAGAAAGACCGCCGAGGCTCTGCTGGGGATGGCCTCCCAATGTAGGAGGGGTGCCAGTCGTCAATTGACCCCCCTGATGTCCCGGATCCTGGCGGTGGCCTACCCCGATTTAGATGGGCGCGTGAGGACATCACTGCAGACACAAGGGGGTGAGTATCAGCACATTCCGCTATATTAGCGCACAGTGGAGGCGTCTGGGTGGGGGAGGAGGGCTGTGGCTATCTCTAGGCCAGGGCGGTTTCTGTAGGCTAGGCCCCTCCGTTAGACATGGCCCTGTGACCCCGCCCCCCACCTCTGTAGGGTGCTAAGTACAGCTATCCATGGCCCGGGCTCACCTATGTGTGCATTTGTCGTCCATAGACTTGTAGGCCAAGTCACTGTCATTGAGCAGTGTACCCCGAGTGCGCGGCGTAGTGCAGGGGGCTTCTGTGTCTGTCCTCTCCGCCAACGGTGCCGCCAATGCATGCACTCAACATGTCTTTCTTTCTTCTCCCCCCCTTTTTTTTTGTTTTCCTGTTCATGTGTGCATTAGCATCATCAGGCGGAGGAGAAGTGGCATCGGCGCACGAGGGAGCTGCATCTCACATGGCCCTGGAGGGCCCTGCAACCGACTCCGAGTTCACCAGTGAGACGGAGGGCGAGGGGGGCTCCACAACGGGGACCCGTGGAGACGTCAGCGACACCGACACGTCCTCGGAAGGGAGCTCCCTTGTGGTGGCGGCAACATCCGTGCCCACCGCAACAACAGGTACAGCAGCCACCCAGCGCACCAGCTCCGCCCTCCCAGCAGCCCCTCAGCTTTCGCCCCGTGCCCGCTCGGCCAGGAAGCCGGGCATCTCCTTCGCCCCTGGCACCTCAGGTCCTGCCCCAGTTACCCCTGCTGCCCTCAGTGCGGAGATCATTGACCTCCTCCAGACGCTCATTGTTGGGCAGTCTACCCTTTTGAATGCCATCCAGGGGGTAGAAAGGGAGGTGCATCGGAGCAATGCATACCTGGAGGGCATTCATTCGGGTCAGGCTGCCCATCAGCAATCGTTCAACGCTCTGGCCTCAGCACTGACGGCAGCAATTGTCCCTGTGTCTAGCCTCCCCCCTCCAACTTCCTCAACCCAGTCCCACTCCCCTCTTCCTCTGCCTATCCCAGACACACCTGCAGACCAGCCTGCACACACATCAACACCCAAGGGCAGCTCATCCAGACATAAGCACCACAGATCACACAAGCATTCACCCAAGCAACATCCACATGCAGACACAGCAACACCCACTGCCTCCACTGTGTCCCACTCCTCCTCGTCTCCCTCCTCCCTCCCTGTGACTTCTCCACTCACACCTGCATGCACGCCACCATCAGCCAGTACGTCCATCACCACCACACCCACCAGAACAGTCCGCACACGTGCAGTCACCACCCCCACTACCATTTACACGTCCCCTGTGTCCTCTCCCAGTGTGTCTGTCACCTCCTCTTCCAAACCACACAAACGCAGGCAGCCACCCACCCAACAGCCATCCACCTCACGACAGCCTCCGTCACAAGCACCTGCACCCAAAGACAGCACACTTGACTCTCCTCCAACCACATCCTCTTCCTCCACTCCCATACCCACTACAACTACCCGTCCCTGTCTTTCTAAATTGATTTTCCTTTCCAACCTTGACCTCTTTCCAACAACTGACACACCCCCTCCATCTCGTAAGACTCCAACCAGCACCTCAGCCACCACAAGCCCTGCACCTACTAGGACCATCGTTCAGGGCTATTGGAGTCCACCAGCTCCTAGGGCAGGAACATCGGCCAGCAGCAAGGGGACAGACAGCCCACCCCCTGGGAAAAGAAGCAAAAAAGGGAAGGGCCAGCGCCACAGGCCTGAGACGGCTGCCCCCAAGGACACCAGCCTTGCACCGTGACCTGGCCCATCCACCAAGGGAGGCAAGGGCCCCAGAGATTCTTCTAAGGAGGGCAAGGGCCCAAGAGATTCTTCTAAGGAGGGCAAGGGCCCCAGAGATTCTTCCAAGGGAGGCAAGGGCCCCAGAGATTCTTCCAAGGAGGGCAAGGGCAGCAAGGCGAAGAAGTCCGGCAGCAGGCGAGCTGCCCAGGAGGGCCCCACCAGCCCCATTTGGGGTGTGACGGAGGACACCCAGGGGCCCAGGATTCCAGCACCGGAGGGCCCCGCAAGCGATAGGTCGGATGGCGACTGAGCGGGAATGATTGCCCAGATCTGGTTCCCTAGGAACACAAGAGAAGCACTGCTAAACAGGGCCCGCCGTGAGAAGCACCGCTGAACAGGGCCCGCCAAGAGAAGCACCGCTGAACAGGGCCCCGCCAAGAGAAGCACCGCTGAACAGGGCCCCGCCGTGAGAAGCACCGCTGAACAGGGCCCCGCCAAGAGAAGCACCGCTGAACAGGGCCCTGCTGTGAGAAGCACCGCTGAACAGGGCCCCGCCGTCTCTGCACCGCTCTGCTGGGCCCTTCCTGTCAAGCACCGCTCCGCTGGGCCCTTCATCTCAAGCACCGCTCAGCTGGGCCCTTCCTGTCAAGCACCACTCCGCTGGGCCCTTCCTGTCAAGCACCGCTCCGCTGGGCCCTTCATCTCAAGCACCGCTCCGCTGGGCCCCGTCGTCTCTGCACTGCTCCGCTGGGCCCTTCCTGTCAAGCACCGCTCCGCTGGACCCTTCCTGTCAAGCACCGCTCCGCTGGGCCCTTCCTGTCAAGCACCGCTCTGCTGGGCCCTTCCTGTCAAGCACCGCTCCGCTGGGCCCCGCCGTCTCTGCACCGCTCCGCTGGGCCCTTCATCTCAAGCACCGCTCCGCTGGGCCCTTCCTATCAAGCACCGGTCCGCTGGGACCCGCCGTCTCTGCACCGCTCCGCTGGGCCCTTCATCTCAAGCACCGCTCCGCTGGGCCCCGCCGTCTCTGCACCGCTCCGCTGGGCCCTTCCTGTTAAGCACCGCTCCGCTGGGCCCTTCCTGTCAAGCACCGCTCCGCTGGGCCCTTCCTGTCAAGCACCGCTCCGCTGGGCCCTTCATCTCAAGCACCGCTCCGCTGGGCCCTTCCTGTCAAGCACTGCTCCGCTGGGCCCTTCCTGTCAAGCACCGCTCCGCTGGACCCTTCCTGTCAAGCACTGCTCCGCTGGGCCCTTCCTGTCAAGCACCGCTCCGCTGGGCCCCGCCGTCTCTGCACCGCTCCGCTGGGCCCTTCATCTCAAGCACCGCTCCGCTGGGCCCCGCCGTCTCTGCACCGCTCCGCTGGGCCCTTCCTGACAAGCACCGCTCCGCTGGGCCCCGCCGTCTCTGCACCGCTCCGCTGGGCCCTTCATCTCAAGCACCGCTCCGCTGGGCCCTTCCTGTCAAGCACCGCTCGTCTGGGCCCTTCCTGTCAAGCACCGCTCCGCTGGGCCCCACCGTCTCTGCACCGCTCCGCTGGGCCCTTCATCTCAAGCACTGCTGGCCCATTGGCAGGGCCGGATCTGTGTCGGGCAGGGCTTCACGATACACTCTGGGCACCATGCCTCCTCCATAACCAGTGGAGTCTGTAATCCACCAGATGGACTGTGGCTTTGCACTCCCCAGGATGGTACAGTGGGCAATCCACCCACTGAAAAGACTTGTGAGACTGTAGCTTTGCACTCCCCAGGATGGTACAGTGGGCAATCCACCCACTGTAGAGACTTGTGAGACTGTGGCTTTGCACTCCCCAGGATGGTACAGTGGGTAATCCACCCACTGAAAAGACTTGTGGGACTGTGGCTTTGCACTCCCCAGGATGGTACAGTGGGCATGGAGGCCCCTCGTGGATCTGGCGTCGTGGACTCATGTGGCTGAGGTGCCCCCCCTTCCCTTCCCCCTGAGGTGCCTGTGGTTTTATTATCTGATGCCCCAGCAGTGTTCTCTCCAATGGAATCGGGTCTCGTGTGTGGGCTTTGCCCATGTGTTTATGCACATTGGCCCACGAACAATGGCATGTAGCCAAGATGTGCCGGACTTTTGGAATATGTATACATTGTTCATGTTGTGATTTATTTGTTTTAAAAATATCATATTTCACTTAAGTTCAAATATGCTTTAATATACTTCTATTTTAATGATCATTTTATTTTGTCTTTGAATTATTCCGGGGGGTTTGGGGGGTGGAACTCTGACTTGTTGCTCTGCATTGGTGTGTGGGAGTTTGGGGGGGGGGGGTGTCGCGTATGTGTGTGCCCGTAATCTTTTCTCCTCCCCCCTCCCCTGTGTCGTAGGTGCAGTACTCACCGTTGTCTCCTGCGGCGGCGTTCGTGCTCCTGGTAGAGGAGCAGGTAGACAATCGCTGGTAGGATGTTTAATTCGGGTTCCATGCTGTCCAGATTCCTCGTGGAGTGTATAGAGGTGAGCGTTTTCCCATTTGTGGTCTGTTTCCGCCGTGTTTTTATCGGCGGGGCTCCCGCCCCGGAAAAGGTGGCGGATTGGTGGGCGGTACATTGTCTGCCGCCTGTCTGTTGGCGGTGACCGCCGCGCTGTTTGTTTGCCCCGACGTGGCGGTTTGAGTGTTAAAGTGGCGGGCTGTGTTGGCGGTTCCCGCCAGGGTCAGAATTCCATTTTTTTTACCGCCTGCCTGTTGTCGGGTTGGCCGCCGCTTTAACACCGACCGCCAGGGTCGGAATGACCCCCTTAGTCTCTTTTTCAGAGATTTTCTTTACCGGGACAAACCAACAAATCAGGCCGGGTCGCGGTTGAGGCAAGCCGGCTAGAGTTGCCGCGGCGGGTCGGTCCCTCTATGGAGATTTTTTTACAAAACTTGTCCAAACTTCTCCAAACTTCTGGGGCTTCTCCCAGATGTCCTTTTAAGGTTCTTTTGGGGTCCACAGCTCACCCCAAGGGTCCAGAGGTTCTGAGACAGTCCTTGGGTGGTGCGGACTACAACTCCCAGAATGCACCTGCCGCAAACTCCTTTTTGGCCACGGGACAGTGGTCAGCTGGTCGCTTTCTTCAGGAGTTGGTGCAGGGGACTCTGGATAGCAATTTTTCACCTGTAGCAAACAGGGAGTCCCTCCTTGAACCAGTTGAAGCCAGGCAAAGTCCTTCTTGTGGTGAAGCCCAGGTGTGCAGCTGGTGCAGTCCTTCTGAGTGCAGGTTTCAGGTGCAGGCCAGGGGTCCAGCAGGGCAGTCCTTCTTCTTCTGTTGTTCTTCCTTGTTGGATGTGGGAGGGAACTGAGGTGTGGGTGCAGGTCTGCCAGTTTTATCCTTGCTCCTGGGTGAAAAACAGGGGGGTCCTGGTTCTCCAATCAGATGCAGGGTCCTTCCCCCTGTGATGACCACTTCCTGGGAAGTGTGGCAAAAATCAATCCCAGGAGGCAACATTCTCCAAAAATCCATCATGGCTGAATCTGATTTTTGGAGGTTACATCTGGCTGAGCCCACCCACTGGTGTGGCTAAAAATCATAAACACACCCCTCTCTTGCCCACTCCTAATCTAATCAAGGGGGCACCTAGTTGTCTGGGGTTGCAGGATGTGGGGGTGTTGCTGGTTGCTCCAATTGTCCTTCTCTGCCTTTGAAGACCAGTTTGGCAGCCCTCCCCCTTCCTGCCTCACCATCTGCTGAGGGGAGATTCCCTTCCACAGGCACATTCCTTTGTGTGAAGTCAGGCCACTTCACACCTCATCAAGCCAGCTTGTCCAAGCTACTAGAGGCTGACCAATCAAAGCACAGCAGCAAAAACAATGCAGGGCTGAAATGGGCAACTTTTCAGGTAAAGTTTAAAACTCTTTACCTAAACAAGTTATATTAAATCCCACAACTGGAAGTTGTGGGATTTATTACAACAATTCATTTGATACTAAATTCTTGGTATGCATAATTTAAGGAGACTTTAAAAATTAAAATAAAGTCTCCCCATTCTAGCCTATGAAGGCCATTTACTACAATGAGGGGAAAACAAATGTGGCTGTTTTTACCTCACCTGGGCTTATAAAACTATTTTTATAAGGTCCCTGCTTATAGTTACATGGCACCCAGCCCTAGGGGCACATAGGGCACACATTAGGGGTGACTTATATGTAAAAATAAGGTAGTTTAAGACTTTGGAACTACTTTTAATTCCAAAGTCGAATTTGCATATAACTTTAATTTAAAAGCAGCCAGCAAGGCAGGCCTGCCTTTAATATGACACTGGGCACCTCAGCAGTGCACCTATGGGTGCACTACCTATGCTGTGGTCCCTAAACCTACATGCCCTACCCTATACTAGGGACTTATAGGTAGGTTAACTTAGCCAATTATAATTAGCCTAATTTGCATATCCATTTTACACAGAGCACAGGCCCTGGGACTGGTTAGCAGTACCCAGGGCACCATCAGAGTCAGGAAAACACCAGCAAAAAATGGAAAATGGGGGCAAAAAGTTAGGGGGCCTATGCAATCAGCCCTGTTTTCTCACAGTAGAGTTTGGTTAAATGTTGTTCCTCAATATTTGCAGGTGACTCTGGTTACCCCAACCTATCATGGCTACTGACCCCTGTGAGGAATGTCAGGACAAGGGCAGAAGAGCATTATAATGAGGCACATGGGCGAACCAGAAGGATCATAGAAATAACTTTTAGCCTCCTGAAGGCCAGGTTTCAGTGCCTCCATCTCACAGTTGACCCCTGTGCTACTCACCCAAGAAGGTCTGTCAGATAATAGTGGCATGGTGCATGTTGCACAACCTTTTATTGAGATGTCATGTACCTTTTCTGCAGGAGGAGGAGGCTGGAGATGCCCGTTTGGCAGCAGTGGACAGTGAGGATGAGGAGGCAGAAAATGATGAGGATGAGGACAACAGAACAGCAGTGATTAGACAGTACTTCCAATGACACACAAGTAAAACAGTGTTACTTCACATTTCGTTGTAATTATTTTGAAATTGTTTGGCACTGGCATGCTGTTATTTCTCACTTCTATGCCCACTTACTGTAACCTTTGTCAATTCATTTTTCAGATGTTGGTGCCTCACAATGGTTCCTGGTGTGATCACTGCAGCCAACTATAGGTCCTTAATAAGTGCTCATTTACTGTACAGTTGATTTGCAATGTTTGTACATGGTTAAACGTGTACATACTTAAAAAATGTGACATACTCCATACTTCTATTTTTTTCAAGGGTGTTTATTGAAGTGCTAAGATATTGAGGGGCCAGTGCAGTGGGATGGGGTGATGATGGAGGAAATTCCAGGGTAGAGTTCCAGTCTGTAGCACAGGTGCATTGTCCAAGGGGATATAGGAAGGGGAGCAATGGCAGTTCAAGGTGGAGAGGGTGACAGAGTGGGACACAAGGGTGACAATCTGTAGAGTCTCATTTCCTGGTGGGGTCTTGGCAATAGTCTCTGGCCTCTGCCTGGATCACAGGGAACGGTTGTGCGGTGGTTCTCCTTCAGCAGGGGAAGGGAGTGCTGGTGGCCTGTTGGTCCTGTGGCGGGGCCTTCTGTCCACTAGTGGCAGCGGAGGTGAAGGCAGTTTAGTGGCAGGGGCCTGTTGTTGTGAGACTGCCTCCCTCATAATATTGGCCATGTCTGCCAGCACCCCTGCTATGGAGCCCAGGGTGGTGCTGATGGCTTGCAAGTCCTCCCAGATCCCCCGGTACTGTCCCTCCTGCAGCCGCCTGTTCTCCTGCACATTGTCCAGGATCTGGCCCATCATGTCCTGGGAATGTTGGTATGATCCCAGGATCTCTGCAAGTGCCTCCTGGAGAGTCGGTTTCTTGGGCCTGTCCTCTCCCTGGCACACAACACTCCTCCCAGTTTTCCTGCTGGCCTGTGCCTCTGTCCCCTGAACTGTATGCCCACTGCCACTGACCCCAGGTCCCTGATTGTCTTGGGTATGAGGTGTGCCCTGGGGTCTCTGTAGAGGTGGACACACTGCTGATTGACGTGTCCTGGGAACAGAGGTGGAGGTACGCTGGGTGGGTGCTGTGGTGGTGTTTCCAGATGGTGGAGGCTCTGTGATGGTATGTGACTGGGCTTGGGTAACTGACTGTCCAGAGGTCCCTGATGGGCCAGATTGGTCATCCAGATCCAGGCGACCAGAGATGCTGTTATCACTGTGGGCCTCTTCTGTGGGGGGAGAGGATATTGCTGGCACCTCCTCTCTGCTGACATTGTCTGGGATACCTGTGGGAATGTAAATGCTGTGTTATTGTTACTGTCTGTGACATATTGTGCATCAGTGGGTTGCCCTCTTTGGTTGTATTTCCCCTGGCAGCTTTCACTTGTGTACATTGGTATGTGGTGGGCTAACTGATTCTCTCTAGTTTGCATGCTTTAGTGATAGTTGTTAATACAGGTCTGTGAGTGGTGTCCATGGTTTGGTAGAGCATGCAGGGCTTGGGATTGGGATGAGTGAGAAGTGAGAAGTGATGGTGGGGAGTGTGGGAAGTGGTGGAGTGATGGGAATGAGGGTGAGGGTGGGGGAATGAGTTGGCATGCAGGTAGGGGGTAGTAGTAGTAGAGAGTTGACTTACCAGAGTCCAGTCCTCCTCCTACTCTGGCCAGGCCCTCAGGATGCATGATTGCCAAGACTTGCTCTTCCCATGTTGTTAGTTGTGGGGGAGGAGATGGAGGTCCACCGCCAGTCCTCTGTACAGTGAGTTGGTGTCTTGCTGAAATGGAACGTACCTTCCCCCGTAGGTTGTTCCACTTCTTCCTGATGTCAGCCTTGGTTCTTGGGTGCTATCCCACTGCATTGACCCTGTTCATGATTCTCCACCATAGCTCCATCTTCCTGGCTATTGATATCTCCTACACCTGTGCTCCAAATAGCTGTGGCTCTACCCTGATGATTTCCTCCACCATGACCCTTTGCTCCTCCTCTGTTAATCTGGGGTGTCTTTGTGGTGCCATGGGTGTTGTGTGAGTTGTGTAGGTGAGGGTGTGTAAGGTGATGTGTTGGGGTGTGTGACGTGGGGTGCCTGGGTGGTGTATAGGTGTAGATAGTGTGTGGCTCTGGTTTTGTCTGTGGTCGTGGTGTCTGTCTCGTGCCAATGGTTTGTAATGGTAAAGGGTTGTGGGTGATGTGGGCGTGTGTTTTATAGTGGTGTGCGTGTGTGGGTGTGGTGTGTGTATGGGTGTCAGGTAAGTGTTGTTTGAATTGTCCAATGTGGTGTTTGTTTGTTTGAGTGTGTGTATTTTGAGAGTGGCGGTATGTACTGCCAGTGGTTTACGTCCATTGAATGTGGTGATTTGTGGGTCATAATGTGGTAGGCGTTGTTCTGTTGGCGTAATGGTGTGGGTTTTGATACCGCCAGTTTATCACTGACCTTTGGACTGGTAGATTTGTGTGTGTGGCTGAATAGTGACGGATTGGTGTGTGTGTGTCATAAAATGGTGAACGTAAATCCGCCATGGCAGCGGTATGGTAGGCTGTCCATCGATTTTTGCCACACAAGAAGTACTTATTGCAGAGTCTTTTTGGTCCTGAGACATCAGAGAACAGGAGGCAAGCTCTTTCCAAGCCCTTGGTGGTCACTTCTCAGCACAGCCAGAGAGCAGCAAGGCAGCAGGGCAACAGCAAGGCAGCAGTCCTTCACAGAAAGCAGTCAGGTGAGTGCTTTGGGCAGCCAGGCAGATATTTTTGGCAGCTTGCAGGTTCTGGTTCAGGTTCTCTTCTCCAGGAAGTGTCTGTGGCAAGAGTGTCTTTATGAATTAGAGTGTCGACCTCAGAAGTGTCTGAGTTGGTAGGGGCAGAGGCCCTGTTTAAATACCCAAATGTGCCTTTGAAGTGGGGGAGACTTCAAAGAATGGATTAGAAGTGCACAAGGTCCCCTTTCAGTTCCAGCCTGTCTGCCAGAGTCCCAGTAGGGGTTGTGGCAGTCCTTGGTGTGAGGGAAGGCTACTGTCTTTTGACATGTAAGTGGCAGGGCCTCCACCCTCCCAGCCCAGGAAGACCCATTCAGTATGCAGATGTGTGCAAGTGTGACTGAGAATCCTGTGTTTGGGATTTGTCTGAGTGAATTCACAAGGGAGCTGTGAACTAAACCTAGCCAGACCCGGATTTGAAGGCACAGAAGGATTTAAGTGTAGAGAAATGCTCACTTTTTAAAAGTAGTTTCTAAAAGTAGCATTTCTGAAATAGTAATATAAGATCCAACTTCACCATTAAGCAGGATTTTGTATCACCATTCTGGCCATAATTAATATGACCTGGCTACTCCTTTCAGATCAGGATCAACCACTCAAACAATATATGAGGGTAGCCCCAATGCTATCCTATGAAGGGAGCAGGCCTCATAGCAGTGAAAAAATAAGTCACAGACGAGACCCACTCCATCATGTCTTGCCTTTTACCTACATCGCACCCTGCCCTAAGGGCTACCTAGGGCCTACCTTAGGGGTGACTTATATGTAAATAAAGGGAAGTTCAAGGTTTTGCAAGTACTTTTAAATGTCAAGTCAATGTGGCAGTGAAGCTACACACACCGGCACTGCAAAGGCAGGCCTATGCCATGGTAAGGGGGCTTCTTATGTGGGTGGCACAACCGGTGCTGCAGCCCACTAGAAGCATTTAATTTACAGTCCCTGGGCACATGTAGTGCTCTTGACTAGGGACTTACAAGTAAATTAAATAAGCCAATTGGGTATGAGCCAATGCCAAAATGTTTCAAGGGAAAGCATATACACTTTAGCACTGATTAGCAGTGGTAAGGTGCACAGAGTCCTAAAGCCCGTAAAATTGAGGTCAGAGAAAGAGAAGGAGGAAGGCAAAATGTTTGGGGGTGACCCTACAGAAAGGACATTTCCAACAGTTACCCTCTTACTGAGATGGTTCCTCATTCACTAGAAATCTTGCTCCCTCTTTCAAAGACTCAGGCCCTCATTCTGACCCTGGCGGTCGGTGATAATGCGGCGGCCAAGCCGCCAACAGGCCGGCGGTCCAAAATATGCAATTCTGACCCTGGCGGGAACCGCCAACACAGCCCGCCGCATTAACACTCCGCCCGCCACGGCGGAACAAACAAACAGCGCGGCGGTCCCCGCCAACAGCCAGGTGGCAGACAATGTACCGCCCACCCTATCACGACCCACCAATCCGCCACCTTTTCCGGGGCGGGAGCACCGCCGATAAAAACACGGCGGAAACAGACTACGAACGGGAAAACGCTCACCTCTACGCACTCCACGCGAGATTCCGGCAGTATGGAACCCGAGTTGCAGGTCATCCCCGCACTCCTATACCTGCTCCTGTACCAGGAGCACGCCCAGCGGCGCGGAAGACATCAGTGAGTACTGCACCTACGACACAGGGGAGGGAAAAGATTACCGGCACACACCCACCCACCCATACCCACTACAACACACACATCAATGCATTCCCACAGATCACTGTCACAACCCACAAACCCCCCCCTCCGAAATAATGCAAAGACCAAAAGAAGAGATCATAAACGGGCAGATATATTGAAATATGGACACCAGTAATCCCAATAAATAAATAAACTATGTACAAAATATATACAGCTACTAAATGTAGTCCAACCACTGTCCGTGGACCACAGGGGTCCTGTGCAAAGGGGCAAGGCCCAGTCCCACGACAAGAACTCCACGGAGAGAACACTGCAGGGGCATCAGAAAGAAAATAGGACAGGCACCTCAGGGGGAAGGGAAGGGGGGGCACCTCAGCCACTTGAGTACACGACGCCAGATCCACGAGGGGACTCCATGACCACTGGCCCATCCTGGGGAGAGCAAAGCCACAGTCCATACAGTCCATACAGTGGGTGGCCTGCCCACTGGGCCATCCTGGGGAGTGCAAAGCCACAGTCCATACAGTCCATACAGTGGGTGGCCTGCCCACTGGGCCATCCTGGGGAGTGCAAAGCCACAGTCCATACAGTCCATACAGTGGGTGGCCTGCCCACTGGGCCATCCTGGGGAGTGCAAAGCCACAGTCCATACAGTGGGTGGCCTGCCCACTGGGCCATCCTGGGGAGTGCAAAGCCACAGTCCATACAGTCCATACAGTGGGTGGCCTGCCCACTGGGCCATCCTGGGGAGAGCAAAGCCACAGTCCAAACAGTCCATAACAGACTCCACTGCCACTGGAGGAGGCATGTTGGCCAGAGGACATCCTGCAGCCCTGCCCGAGACAGATCCTGCCCTGCCACGTCTGCCAAAGGGCCAGCGGTTCTTGCCTGGAAGGGCCCAGTTCAGCGCTTCTTGCCTTGAAGGGCCCAGTTCAGCGCTTCTTGCCTTGAAGGGCCCAGTTCAGCGGGTCTTGCCTTGAAGGGCCCAGTTCAGCGGTGCTTGAGACGGCGGTCCCCAGCGGAGCGGTGCTGGAGACGGCGGGGCCCAGTTCAGCGGTGCTTGAGACGGCGGGGCCCAGTTCAGCGGTTCTTGAGACGGCGGTCCCCAGCGGAGCGGTGCTGGAGACGGCGGGGCCCAGTTCAGCGGTGCTTGAGACGGCGGGGCCCAGTTCAGGGGTGCTGGAGACGGCGTGGCCCAGTTCAGCGGTTCTTGAGACGGCGGGCCCAGTTCAGCGGTTCTTGAGACGGCGGTCCCCAGCGGAGCGGTGCTGGAGACGGCGGGGCCCAGTTCAGCGGTGCTTGAGACGGCGGGGCCCAGTTCAGCGGTGCTGGAGACGGCGGGCCCAGTTCAGCAGTTCTTGAGACGGCGGGGCCCAGTTCAGCGGTTCTAGAGACGGCGGTCCCCAGCGGAGCAGTGCTGGAGACGGCGGGGCGCAGTTCAGCGGTGCTTGAGACGGCGGGGCCCAGTTCAGCGGTTCTTGAGACGGCGGGGCCCAGTTCAGCGGTTCTTGAGGCGGCGGTCCCCAGCGGAGCGGTGCTGGAGACGGCGGGGCCCAGTTCAGCAGTTCTTGAGACGGCGGGGCCCAGTTCAGCGGTTCTTGAGACGGCGGTCCCCAGCGGAGCGGTGCTGGAGACGGCGGGGCCCAGTTCAGCGGTGCTTGAGACGGCGGCCGGTCTATGGCCAACTGCTCATTGCCTGGTGGTGGCCTCCTGGGCAGCGGGGATGGTGCTCCTTCAATGCCCACCTGGGCTGTGGGTGGTGGGGCCCTCCTGGCCAGCTGGGCTGGGTCCTCCCTGGGCAGCGGCTTTGGGGGTGGTGGGCTCCTCCTGGGCAGCAGGCCTGCAGCCTGACCTCTCCGACTTGCTGCCCTTGCCCTCCTTAGTCGGGAGTCTGTGGCCCTTTCCTCCCTTTGGAGCTGTGGCTGGTGACTGTGTCTGGGTGGTGTCCGGGGGGGATGTAGAAGCCGGGCTCCTGCGGCGCCCCTTCCGCCTTCTGCTCCTCTTCCCAGGGGGTGGGCTGACTGTCCCCTTGCTGCTGGGCGAAGATCCAGACATGCGGGCTGGTGGGCTCCAATACCCCTGCACCCTTGTCAAGGGGGCTGCAGGGCTGGTGGTGGCTGAGGTGCTCTTCTTACCCCGACGAGAAGGAGGGGGGGGGCTCAGGGTCAGGAAAGAAGTTAGCAGTGGCGAGGAAGAGTTTCTTGGGACAATGGAGAGTGGTAGGTACAGTGGGAATGGGAGTGGAGGGAGAGGATGTGGTTGTAGGTGAGTCACGTTTGCTGTCTTTGGGTGCAGGTGCAGGAGGGATAGGCTGTCGTGAGGTGGATGGCTGTTGGGTGGGTGGGTGGCTGCGTTTGTGTGGTGTGGAAGAGGGGGTGACAGACACAGTGGGAGAGGACACAGGGGACGTGTAAATGGCAGTGGGGGTGGTGACTGCACGTGTGCGGACTGGAGTGGAGGGTGTGCTGGTGATGGAAACACTGGCTGATGGTGAGGTGAATGGAGGTGTGAGTGTAGACGTCACAGGGAGGGAGGAGGGAGAAGAGGAGGTGGGGGTCACAGAGGTGGTAGTGACTGTTGGCATGTCTGCATCGGAATGTTGCGTGTGTGAATGTCTGCGTGATCTGTGGTGCTTATGTTTGGATGAGCTTCTCTTGGGTGTTGAGGTGTGTGCAGGCTGGTCTGATGGTGTGGGTGGGACAGGCAGAGGAACAGGAGACTGGGAGGAGGGAGTTAGTAGAGGGAGGCAGGAGACAGGGACAATGGCTGCCGTCAGTGCTGAGGCCAGAGCCTGGAACGATCGCTGATGGGCAGCCTGACCCGAAAGAATGCCCTCCAGGTACGCATTGCTGCGATGAACCTCCCTCTCCACCCCCTGGATGGCATTCAAAAGGGTAGTCTGCCCAACAATGAGCGTTGGGAGGAGGTCAATGACCTCCTCACTGAGGTCAGCGGGGGTAACAGGGGCAGGGCCTGAGGTGCCTGGGGCGAAGGAGATGCCCGGCTTCCTGGCAGAGCGGGCACGGGGCGAACGCTGAGGGGCTGCTGGGAGGGCGGAGATGGTGCGCTGGGTGGCGGCTGTACCTGTAATGGCGGGGGGCACGCATGGTGCCACCCCCGCAAGGGAGCTCCCTTCCGAGGACGTGTCCGTGTCGCTGCAGGGTCCAGTCGTCCCCGTTGTGGAGCTCCCCTCGCCCTCCGTCTCACTGGTCCAGTCAGACTCTGTGGCATGGCCCTCCTGGGCCATGTGAGATGCAGCTCCCTCCTGCCCCGATGCCACTTCTCCTCCGCCTGATGATGCTGATGCACACAAGCACAGAAAGACAAACAAAAAGGGGGGGGAGAGAGAAATAAAGGGATATTGAGTACATGGATCTCCGGTACAGTTAGCGGACATGACAGACACAGATGCCCCCTGCACTAAGTTGCGCACTTGGGGTCCGCTACGCATTCCGTGGAACATGCCCTACACGCCTAGAGTTGACAACTGCACCCATGGATGACACGGCCCAGGGATGGCTGTACTGACAAACTACTGAGGGTGGTGGCTGGGGACACAGGGGCTTACGGGGGTGCCCAGCCTACAGATATCGCCCTGGCCTAGGGGGACCCACAGCCCTCCTCCCCCACCCAGACACCTCCACTGCGCGACAACATAGTAGATAATGCTTGTACTCACCCCCTTGTGTCTGCTGTGCTGCCCTCACGGGCCTGTGTGAGGGGAACCGACTGTCCAGAGGTCCCCGATGGTCCGGGCTGGTCATCGGTGTCCAGGTCGACAGAGCTGCTGTCATCGCTGACGGCCTCTTGGGTGGGGGGTGTGGAGAATTCTGGGCCCTCTGCGGCGGTGTGTTGACGGTCGGGTCCTGCAGGGGTATAGAGGTATGGTTATAGTTTCAATGTGTGGCATATGGGTGTATCTGTGGGTTCCCGTGTCCCCAAGTGCTGGCATTCGTGTGTGGGGGCTTTGGTGAGGGTGGCTTGTGGGGGGGATGTGTATATGCATTGGGCATGCTTTGGTGATGGGTGTCCATGCTTAGTGGACGCATGCAGGCCTAGGTTTTTGGATGTGTGGGTTGTGATGGTGAGACATTGGCAGGGAATAGGTGTGCTGGGGGTGGGGTTGAGGATGGTGGTGGGGGTGAGGATGGTGGTGGGGGTGAGGGTGGGGGTGAGGATGGGGGTGGGGGTGAGGGTGGGGTTCGAGGATGGGGGTGAGGGTTGGGGTATGATTTGGCATGCAGGTGGGGGGGAAGCAGTATTGAAGCTTCAACTTACCAGTATCCATTCCTCCGCCGACTCCTGCGAGGCCGTCAGGATGCAGGATGTTCAAGACTTCCTCCTCCCATGTTGTAAATTGTGGGGGTTGAGGTGGGGGTCCTCCGCCCATCTTCTGCACGGCGATGTTGTGCCTGGATACCATGGAACGCACCTTCCCCCGTAGGTCGTTCCATCGCTTCCTGATGTCTTCCCGATTTCTGGGGTGCTGTCCCACAGAGTTGACCCTGTCGACAATCCTCTGCCATAGCTCCGTCCTCCGGGCAATGCTGGTGTATTGGATCTGTGTGCCGAACAGCTGGGGCTCTACCTGAACGATTTCCTCCACCATGACCCTGAGTTCTTCGTCTGAGAAGCGGGGGTGTCTTTGGGGTGCCATGGGGTGGTGTGTATGATGTGTGGGGTGGAGTATGTGTAGTTAAGTGTGTTGAGTGTGGTGGTGTGTGTTGTTTTGTGTGTGGATAGTGTGTGGGTGATGGTGTTGAGTGGCTGTGGCTGCTAGTTTGTGGATGGTGGTGTCTCGCTCTGGCCTTCTTTCAGAATTTTTGGTCGTAGGGGTTTGTGGGTGATGTGGGTGTGTGTTTTATATTGTATTGTGTGTGTGGGAGTGGTGTGTGTATGTGTATCAGGTGTGTGGAATTCAAATCGGCCAATGTGGCTGAGTTTTGTTCGTTTGTGTGTATTCTGACCGCGGCGGTGTGTCCCGCCAATGGAATACCGCGTTTGAAAGACCGCCGCGTGGATTCGTGGGTCGTAATGGCATGGGCGTATTTCTGTTGGCGTGACGGTGGAGGTTTTGTCACCTCCACTTTTCCGCCGACCGCTGGTCTGGCGGTCTGTTGTGGCTGTCGGATTTTCGGAGGTTTGCCTTCTGCGGGTCAGAATGACTGTGGCGGGTTTCCGCGACCGCGGCGGGATTATGGAGGATTTCTGACCGGCGGTAGGCGCCTTTTACCGCCGAGGTCAGAATGACCACCTCAATATCTGACCAGTTCTGGGCTGGCCAGATAGAGGACGTCAATCTTGGGATCTCCGAATGTTACAATCAAGAGATATACAGTACTTAACTCAGCAACTTTACTTCCGATTGAAAATGTTGGTTCAGATAAATTGGATGACACTGAACATGATTGTTTGGAAATTACAGAGTTATGCACGAAACCTAGGACAGATATTAGAGACACCAGCCTGGAAGACAATTATCAAATTATTTTTGTTGATGGTTCCTGCTTGAGAGATACTGTGGGCGCTTTGAGAGCAGGATATGCAGTATGTACTATCACTGGCATACTGGAAGATTCATGGCTTTGGGGACTGCTTTCTGCACAAGTAGAATTTGTAGCTCTTACTAGAGCATGCCATATTTTGAGTCAGATGAAAGTGACAATCTATACACAGAGTCAATATGGATTATGCTTAGTGCATGATTTTGGCCAAATATGGTCACAGAGAGGTTTCCTAACTTCTGCTGTTTCTCCACTGAGAAATGGTGAGAAAATTCATGAGTTGTTGCAAGCTGTTGAAAAACCTGAGAGTATTACTGTGGTGAAATGCAGTGCACATCAGAGATCACAAGATTAAGGGGGTCATTACAACCCTGGCGGACGGTGTAAAAGGTGGGGTAATACTGCAAACAGGCCGACGGACAAAAAAAGGGAATTATGACCCTGGCGGAAACCGTCAACAAAGACAGCCACTTAAACACACCGCCCGCCACGGCGGTACAGACAAGCAGTGCAGCGGTCACCGCCAACAGATAGACGGGAGACAATGTACCGCCCACACTATTACAACAGGCCAATCCGCCACCTTTTCCGGGGCGGATTCACCGTGGATAAAAACACGGCGGAAACAGCTTTTGCTATGGGAAAACTCTCACCTCAACACATCCCACGAGGAATGAGGACACCATGGAGCCGGAATTACAAACACTCCCTGCCCTTGTCTTTCTGCTCATTTACGAGCAACAGCGACGTAGGCGCAGAAGATACCGGTGAGTACTGCATCTACGACACGGGGGAGGGGGAGGCAAAAGTTAGGGGGACACCCACCAAACAACCCCACCCTCGCATATTACAACACACACACCAATGCAGTCAAAAAATATCACATTAACAACCCACAATCCCCCCGGAAGAATGCAAAGACAAAGCGAATTTCGGTCAAACATTGTAATGTGCCAATACACATGTCATTAAAAAATATACAGATATATATCTCTAAATCACACATAATAATATATACAATACAAGAAGTAGTGCAGATATGTACACAACAATGTCCGTGCACCAACAGTCCAGAAATGCATGGGCGAGGCCCACAATAGATACCTGACCAAAATCCGAGAGAACACTGCCGGGGCATCAGATAGAAACACTACAGGCACCTCAGGGGGAAGGGAGGGGGGGGCACCTCAGCCACATGAATGCGGAGCCAGATCCACGACGGGGCTACATGCCCATTGATGTATTCTGGGGAGTGCAAAGCCACAGTCTCTCAAGTCTCTACAGTGGGTGGGTTGCCCACTGTGCCATCCTGGGGAGTGCAAAGCCACAGTCTCTCAAGTCTCTACACTGGGTGGGTTGCCCACTGTGCCATCCTGGGGAGTGCAAAGCCACAGTCTCTCAAGTCTCTACAGTGGGTGGGTTGCCCACTGTGCCATCCTGGGGAGTGCAAAGCCACAGTCTCACAAGTAGATGCAGGTCTCCACTGGTTCTGGAGGGGGACTGGTGCCCAGACTGGATGAGTCTCACTGTGAAAGTCCCTGTCCTGTCACTGTCCCAGCTGCACATGGGATAAGGATGCCTGATGTGGCGCTCCATTTATTCCTACACGGTGCATGCCCTGTTCAGCGGTGCTTTGCCATGGCGGTCTTTGCCCTGTTCAGCGGTGCTTTGACATGACGGTCTTTGCCCCCCTGTTCAGCGGTGCTTTGCCATGGTGGTTCAGGACTGGTCAGCGGTGCTTTGCCATGGCGGCCTTTGCCCTGTTCATCGGTGCTTTGACATGGCGGGCTTTGCCATGGCGGTTCAGGACTGTTCAGCTGTGCTTTGCCATGGCGGTTCAGGACTGTTCAGAGGTGCTTTGCCATGGCGGTCTTTGCCCTGTTCAGCGGTGCTTTGCCATGGCGGTCTTTGCCCTGTTCAGCGGTGCTTTGCCATGGCGGTTCAGGACTGTTCAGCGGTGCTTTGCCATGGCGGCCTTTGCCCTGTTCAGCGGTGCTTTGACATGGCGGTCTTTGCCCTGTTCAGCGGTGCTTTGCCATGGCGGTTCAGGACTGTTCAGCTGTGCTTTGCCATGGCGGTTCAGGACTGTTCAGCGGTGCTTTGCCATGGCGGTTCAGGACTGTTCAGCGGTGCTTTGCCATGGCGGTCTTTGCCCTGCTCAGCTGTGCTTTGCCATGGCGGTCTTTGCCCTGTTCAGCGGTGCTTTGACATGGCGGTCTTTGCCCTGTTCAGCGGTGCTTTGCCATGGCGGTTCAGGACTGTTCAGCGGTGCTTTGCCATGGCGGCCTTTGCCCTGTTCAGCGGTGCTTTGACATGGCGGTCTTTGCCCTGTTCAGCGGTGCTTTGCCATGGCGGTTCAGGACTGGTCAGCAGTGCTTTGCCATGGCGGTTCAGGACTGTTCAGCGGTGCTTTGCCTTGGCGGTTCAGGACTGTTCAGCGGTGCTTTGCCATGGCGGTCTTTGCCCTGTTCAGCGTTGCTTTGCCATGGCAGTCTTTGCTCTGTTCAGCAGTGTTTGACATGGCGGTCTTTGCCCTGTTCAGCAGTGCTTTGCCATGGCGGTTCAGGACTGTTCAGTCGTGCTTTGACATGGCGGGTCTGATACTGGCATTGGTGTGTGGCATGACGATCTCCATACTGGACATTGGTGTGTGGCATGACGATCCCCACACTGGACATTGGTGTGTGGCATGACGATCTCCACACTGGACATTGGTGCGTGGCATGACGTTCCATCATTGGGCAGCGGGGCTGTGGCATCCTGGCCCCTCCTGGGGACTGACTCCGGCGGTGGTCTCCTGACCAGTGACGATACCTGGGCCCTCCTGGGGACTGACTCCGGCGATGGTCTCCTGACCAGTAATGATACTTGGGCCCTCCTGGGCAATGACTCCGGCGGTGGTCTCCTGACCAGTGACGATACTTGGGCCCTCCTGGGGACTGACTCCGGCAGTGGTCTCCTGACCAGTGATGATACTTGGGCCCTCCTGGGCACTGACTCCGGCGGTGGTCTCCTGACCAGTGACGATAATTGGGCCCTCCTGGGCAATGACTCCGGCGGTGGTCTCCTGACCAGTGACGATACTTGGGCCCTCCTGGGCTGTGACTCTGGCGGTGGTCTCTGAACCAGTGACGATACTTGGCCCTCCTGGGCAATGACTCCGGCGGTGGTCTCCTGACCAGTGACGATACTTGGGCCCTCCTGGGCTGTGACTCTGGCGGTGGTCTCTGGACCAGTAACGATACTTGGGCCCTCCTGGGCAATGACTCCGGCGGTGGTCTACTGACCAGTGACGATACTTGGGCCCTCCTGGGCTGTGACTCTGGCTGTGGTCTCTGGACCAGTAACAATACTTGGGCCCTCCTGGGCTGTGACTCCGGCGGTGGTCTCCGGACCAGTGACGACGGTGCTGGCGGTTGTGTCTGGACCGCCGGAAATGATGGCGCACTTCTCTGCCGTGACACTCACATCAGGCTGGGGAGACTTCCTCTGGACCTTCCCCACCTTTTTTGGAGTAACAGCTGACTCACCAATCGCCTTCGATCCCATTTCACTTGTTGTCCCACCAGGAGTCTTGACACGGTCCCGTCGTCCACTGTCCAATTTCAGAGCCTTTACAGGAGGTGGGCTACCAGTGCCTTGGCTCCGGGTCCTACTGCCTGCCCTGGTGGACGGTGCACTCCAAAAACCTGGAACACGCACCACAAGTATTGGAGGCTTTTTGGCTGAGGCCCTACGACGTGACTGATGAATTAGAGGGGGAGGGGTGGAGGCAAAAATGTCAAATTTGACAGAGGGACAGTTTCTGACGGACACTGGGATGGGTAGCTGGAGGGGGTCTGGGAGTGGAGGAAGAGGAGGTGCTTGTAGGAGGTGTTACTTTAGGTGTTTTGGGTGCAGGTACTGGAGGCTGTCATGAGGTGGATGGATGTTGGGTGAGTGATTGCCGGCATTTAGGTACTTTGGGAGGGGGCGTCACAGACACACTGGGAGAGGACACAGGGGACGTGTAAATGGCAGTGGAGGTGGTGAGTGCAGGTGAGTGGCGTGTGGTGCTGAGTGTCCTAGTGCTAGTCCTAGTGCCTGTAGATGTAGTGCATGCAGGTGTGTGTGTAGACAAGACTGGGAGGGAGGAGGGAGAAGAGGAGGAGGGGGACACAGTGGATGTTGCTGTGTCTGTATGGGTGTGATGCTTGTGTGGGTGCATGTGGTGTGTGTGGTGCCTATGTTTGCTTGAGCTACTTTTGGGTGTTGACTTGTGTGCATGCTGGTCTGTAGGTGTGCTTGGGATGGGCTGGGGTACAGGGGATTGGGTCTGGGTGGAGGAAGTTGGAGGGGGGAGGCTAGACACAGGGACAATGGCTGCCATCAGTTCTGAGGCCAGAGATTGCAGGGTTCGCTGAAGGGCAGCCTGACCAGAATGAATGCCCTCCAGGAATTCATTACCGTGTTGCAACGCCCTTTCTACACCCTGGATGGCATTCACAATGGTAGACTGCCCAACAGTGAGTGACCTGAGGAGGTCAATGGCCTCCTCACTGAGGGCAGCAGGGGTGACTGGGGCAGGGCCTGAGGTGCCTGGGGCGAAGGTGATGCCCACCCTCCTGGGTGAGCGGGCACGGGGCAAACGCTGAGGGGCTGCTGGGAGTGCGGTGCTGGTAGGGGAGGTTGCGGCTGTACTTGTAGAAGTGGGGGGCAAAGATGGTGCCACCACCACAGGGGAGCTCCCATCGGTGGACAAGTCCGTGTCGCTGGTTGGTGATCCGGTACCCAACGTGAAGCTCCCCTCGCCCTCCGTCCCACTGGTGCATTCAGAGTCTGTGGTGTGGCCCTCCATGGCCATGTGGGATGCAGCTTCCTCGTGCTCCGGTGCCACTGTACCTCCGCCTGATGATGCTGATGTACAAAAGTACAGGGAGAACAGGAAAAGGGGGGAGACAGAAGAAAGAGAGTTTTAGTGCATGGCACACCGCTACCGTTGGCGGACAAGACAGACGCAGCAGCCCTCTGCATAACACTGTGCTCCTGGCCTCTGCACATGCAATTTCTGGGATATGGCCTACATGGCAATGGTGGAAATCTGCGCACATGGATGCCACAGGGGCAACTATACCTCAACTTGGCACTCTTCTGAGGTGGGGTAGAGTGCCACATGGCCTACATTACGGATGGGCCTTGCCTACCTAACTCGCCCTGGCCTAGGTACACCCACAGCCCACCTCCCCCACCCAGACCCCTCCACTGCACGCAAAGTCCGCAGAATGAGGTTGTACTCACCCCCTTGTGTCTGCTGTGATGTCCTTAAGCGCCCATCCAACTCCGGGTAGGCCACCGCCAGGATCCGGAACATCAGGGGGGTCATGGTGCGACGGGCACCCCTCCCACGTTGGGAGGCCATCCCCAGCTGAGCCTCCGCCGTCTTTTTGCTGCAGCGGCGAATGTCCTCCCATCTCTTACGGCAGTGGGTGCCCCGTCTCTGGTGGGACCCAAGGGTCCGGACCTCCTTGGTGATGGCACGCCAAATATCCTTCTTCTGGTGGGCGCTGACCTACATGACATGCACAAGGAAAGAGGAACAGCCATTACCAACTGCACCGTCAATGTGAGTGGACCCCTCCCTACTCTGGCCATGTGGCCCATTCATTCCCATGCATTTATGTCCTATGAAGTCTGCCCCCTTCCCTCTTCCACCCAGCCCTCTCCACCGAGGCCTAGCCAATACAACGTGCTCCCTGTGTACTCACCTGTTTGTCTGGAGGACCGTAGAGTAGCGTGTACTGGGGGAGGACCCCATCCACAAGTTTCTCCAACTCCTGTGCAGTGAATGTAGGGGCCCTTTCCCCAGACGCAGCAGCCATCGTCGTTTCCAGACGGAGGTCACAGCAGCACTAGCAGTGTAGGTGACGTCCACGGCGGTGACGTCCGTGGCGGTGTGTATCATCACCGCCAGCGCACCTGTTCATTGGCTCCTGGGACACATAGGGTCCAATGTTAACCAATGCAGCATTACACCGCGGTCTACGACCGCCTACCACGACGGTGTGCAACGGCAGCGCAGTTACCCCACAATCCCATTGTCCCAGTTTAGAGGTCAGGCAGCCGCCATTTCAGGGGCCCACATGGCTTCATTTACTACTGCGTCACACATAGCTAGGCCTATACTCAACACACATACAGGAAGGGGTTTTGTCTGGTGTAGTCTTGTGTGTAACTGTGGGTACAAACCTGGAGGAATAGTGACTGGTTCTTCGCTGTTGTCCTTCTTAGGCACCGTCAGCTGGGACATATGAGAAGATGGCGGAATCCTCCGGTGTACCGACCGCTGGTGGACCTGTTGACAATGGAAGAAAGACATTTAATCGTCACCTACAGGTTTGACCGTGCCACTATCCAGGAACTATGTACCCAGTTGGAACCAGACCTGATGTCACCAATCCGCCATCCGACTGGAATCCCCCCTGACGTGCAGGTGCTGTCAGCGCTCCATTTCCTTGCAAGTGGGTCATTTCAGACAACAGTGGCCATGGCATCAGGGATGTCCCAGCCTAGATTTTCCAACGTCTTGTCCAGAGTGTTGTCTGCCCTGCTGAAACACGTAAGGAGATACATCATTTTCCCTCAGGTGGAGGATTTGCCTACAGTGAAAGGTGACTTCTATGCCCTTGGACATATCCCCAACGTCATAGGTGCCATTGATGGGACCCATGTAGCTCTGGTCCCCCCCGCAGGAGTGAACAGGTGTACAGGAACAGGAAGAGTTATCATTCCATGAATGTACAAATGGTATGTTTGGCAGACCAGTACATCTCGCTGGTAAATGCTATGTTCCCTGGCTCAGTGCATGACGCCTACATCCTGCGGAATAGCAGCATCCCTGATATGATGGCTCAACTCCAGAGGCACCGTGTATGGCTATTGGGGGACTCTGGTTACCCCAACCTTTCCTGGCTATTGACCCCAGTGAGGAATCCCTGGACCAGGGCAGAGGAACGGTACAATGATGCCCATGGGGGTAATAGGAGGGTTATCGAACGCACCTTCGGCCTCCTTAAGGCCAGGTTCAGGTGCCTCCATATGACAGGTGGATCCCTATTCTACTCACCGAAGAAGGTGTGCGACATCATCATCGCCTGCTCCATGCTCCATAATTTTGCATGCCGACGCCAGGTGCCTTTTCTGCAGGAGGATGATCCAGATGACGGTGTTGTAGCAGCTGTCGAGCCTGTGGAGCCTGTGGACAGTGATGAGGATGAAGCTGAGGAAGAAGAAAACGACAACAGGGAGTCAGTCATCCAGCAATATTTCCAGTGAAACACAGGTGAGTAAATT
Source organism: Pleurodeles waltl (assembly GCF_031143425.1). Taxonomy (NCBI): domain Eukaryota; kingdom Metazoa; phylum Chordata; class Amphibia; order Caudata; family Salamandridae; genus Pleurodeles; species Pleurodeles waltl. The sequence continues at coordinate 951,882,302 of NC_090445.1, forward strand.
TTCAGGTTTAACATTACAGTAACTTTCAAACGTCTACCTCTATCCTGTAGCTCCATTTCACTCACTATTTGTTAACTGAGTTGTCCCCTTCCATTTCAGTTTCACAAATGTGGTAACCTACATGTCAACTGCTTGCATCCTTGAAGGGCTTGTGATGTGTGACATAGGTATGTTAGCCTTCCTATGGGTAACCCATGATGACACTGTCACTGATAAAACACAATTACAAATCATAGACTGACTCCAGTTTTTTTTGTTTTTCAAGGGTGTTTATTTAAGTGCTCAAAAAATGAAGGGGGGTTGTAAAATGGTGATGGGTAATGGTGGAGGAATGTCCATGGCAGAGTCCAGTCTATTAGTCTAACATTGCACATCTGCCCATTGGAAGTGGAGCTGAGGCAGTTCCGATATGGACAGGGTAACAAAGTGGGTCAGTGGTGGGGACAATCAGGGTGGTCTTATTTCCTGGCGGTGGTCTTGCCATCTTGCTCTGCCTTGTTCCTGGATCTCAGGGACCTCTTGCGGGGTGGTTCTCCGTCTGCAGGGGGTGGGGTGCTGGTGTGGAGGTCCTGTGGCGGGGCGTCCTGTCCACTAGCACCGGCGGAGGTGGTGGGCATTTCATCGTCCATGCTAGTGTCAGGGGCCCCTTGGAGTGCCACGGTGTCCCTCAAGGTCTTTTGAATGTCCGTCAGCACCCCTACAATGGTGCCCAGGGCGGAGCCGATGGTCCTGAGCTCCTCCCTGAACCCCAAATAGTGTTCCTCCTGCAGACGCAGGGTCTCCTGCAACTTGTCCAGGACCGTGGCCATCGTCTCCTGGGAGTGGTGGTATGCTCCCATGATGGAGAGTTGGTTCCCTTGGCCTGTCCTCCCTCTGTCGCACAGCAACCCTCCCAGTTCCCCTATGTTCCTGTGCCTCCGTCCCCTGGACCGTGTGCCTACTACCACTGCCCCCAGGTTCTTGTTGTTGTTGGGGGGGTGGGTTACCCTGGGTGCCCTGTAGTGGGGGACACACAGCTGATTGACCGTGGCCCATGCTTAGTTGTGTCATGCAGGTCTTGGGTTTGGGATGTGTAGTATGTGTTCTTAGTACATTAGTGAGGAGTTGGAGTGATAGGGCAGGGTGTGAGGGTGGGGGTGTGTGATAGCATGCAGGTATGGTGGGGGATGTGATATTTAAGATTTGACTTACCAGTGTCCGTTCCTCCAACGACTCCTCCGAGGCCTTCAGGATGCAAGATGGTCAAGACCTGCTCCTCCCATGTTGTTAGTTGCGGGGGAGGAGGTGGGGGTCCGCCGCCAGTCCGCTGTACCACGATGTGGTGCCTGGAGACCGTGGAACGCACCTTCCCCCGTAGGTCGTTCCACCTCTTCCTGATGCCCTCCCTATTTCTTGGGTGCTGTCCCACTGCGTTGACCCTGTCCACTATTCTTTGCCATAGCTCCATCTTCCTGGCTATTGATGTGTGCTGTACCTGTGAGCCAAATAGCTGTGGCTCTACCCGGATTATTTCCTCCACCATGACCCTGAGTTCCTCCTCGGAGAAGTGGGGGTGTCTTTGGCGTGCCATGGGGTGGTGTGTGTGATGTGTGGGGTGGTGTATGGTGTATGTGGTGATGAGTGTGGTGAGTGTAGTGGTATGTGGTGTTTTGTGCTTGAATGTTGTATGGGTGATGGTGTTGTGTGCCTCTGTGTGATGGGGTTGTCTATTCTGTGCTCTCTCTCTGGCCTTCTTTCTGAATTTCTGGTAGTAGGGGTTTGTGGGTGATGTGGGTGTGTGTTTTATATTGTGTTGGGTGTGTGGGAGTGGTGTGTGTATGTGTATCAGGTGTGTGTATTTTGAATTGTCCAATGTGGCGGTGTTTTGGAGATGTGTGTGTATTTTGAGCGCAGCGGTTTGTACCGCCAATGGAATACCACGGTTGAAAGACCGCCGCGTGGATTCGTGAGTCGTAATGGCATGGGCGTGTTTCTGTTGGCGTGGAGGTGGAGGATTTGTTTCCGCCAGTTAATCGCTGACCTTTGGTGTGGCGGTGTTGTGTGGGTGTCTGAATTTTGGCGGATTCCGTGATGTGTGTCATAATAGCTGTGGCGGTCTGCCGCCGGTGCGGTGTATTGGCGGTCTTCTGCGCGGCGGTAAGCGCCTTATACCGCCAATGTTGTAATGACCCCCTAAGTGTCATTTGGAAATGCATATGCGGATCAAGTCGCAAAGTTTTGTGCCTTGAATGGCATATCTTTTAAAGAAAATTGGGAATTGTTACTTGAAAAAATTGAAGTACATACACATTTTACTATGCAAATTATTGATAATTTGGAAGAGCTAATGGCTCTACAAGATAGTGTTTCTAAAGCAGAACACAGGGATTGGATCAAGGTTAAATGTGTCCGGAGGGATGATAATTTCTTAGTGACAGGAGTAGGGAAGGTAGTTCTGCTAAATAGTCTACTGACTCAAATGGCCAGATACTATCATGGTCAAGCACACAGAGGGAGAGATTCAATGGTTCGATTTTTTAAACAACACTGGTTTAATCCAAAGTTTAGACAGTTTGCCGAAGTAGTTTGCCATAGATGCATCGTTTGTCAGCAAATGAATGTTGGCAAAGGAACAATGGTCAATATGGGACATATTAGCATAGCAGGAGGACCATTTAGCAGAATGCAAATTGATTTTATTGAGATGCCTGCATGTGCTGCTTTGAAGTATGTGTTGCTGATAGTGTGCATTTTCAGTCACTGGATTGAGGCTTACCCAACAAGGGGAAATGATAGTCTCACAGTAGCAATATTACTGCTATGAGAGTTAATTCCCCGTTCTGTTTCCTGGTCTCTTTGGAATCAGATAGAGAAAACCAATTCAATAATGAAATGATACAGTTGCTATGAACAGCTTTAAACATTGAGCAGAAACTCCATTGTAGTTACCGCCCAGAAGCTTAGGCACTCGTAGAGCAGATGAATGGAACTCTAAAGTCCAGGCTGGCAAAGATGTGTGTATCCACGAACTTAAAATTGCCAGATGCTTTGCCATTGGTTCTAATGTCAATGAGAAATACCAATGATAAGAAAATAGGATTGTCGTCCCATGAAATCCTCATGGGTAGAGCTATGAGACTACCAACTGTACCTGCAAATGCTCTCATAAATATTACATTTCACTTGGTGTTAAACTACTGCAAAGGTCTAGCTGATGTGGTTCGATCTTTTTCTCATCAGGTAGAAACAACCACACTTCAACAATCTCAAGGCCAAGGATACAACATGAAGGCTAGTGATTGGGTCATCATTCATAAGCATGTGAGGAAGTTTTGCTTGTAGTCAAGGTGGAAAGGACCCTACCAGGTGATATTAATCACAAAAACAGCTGTGACGTGTGTAGGACTTGTGAACTGGGTACATGCAAGCCACACTCAGAAAGTGAACAATCCAACAGAACAAGAAAAAGAGCTGTTGAGATTACCTGCAACAAAACACATTCCAGTGCAAGAGAGAGAAAGAAAAGAACTGGAGACCGTACCTGGAAACGTTCCAGTCAATTTATCCACTGTTCTATCCGACGAAGTGGAGAGTATCCTGGAAGAGGAGAGTGAATCATCATCGAATGAAGTAGTAAAAGAACCAGTCCAAGGAGAGCAAGAGAGAGTACCGGTCGAGCAAATCACTGCTCAGAGGAGGGTGTCCTCGGAAGCAGCTGGTCTGACAAACCAGACTGAACAAGTGACTTACCCCAATAGAAAGGAGTTGAGACAGATCCAAGCCAAGAGGGTTTGACTCCTCCTGAACAAGCTGTGGGAACGTCAAAGAGGAAGAGTTTGAGTTCAATTCTTAAAGAGTATTAAAAAGAAGACCTTTGAAAGGTGACAACTGGCCAGAGAAATGCTCAGAAGCAGGGAAGATAAATTTGGTTCTACCGATTCAGTAAGAAAAAGGGTTAAACAAAGGAGAAGATTTCAGTGAAGAAGAAGCTGGTAGTAGTCGAAAAGTTAAAAGAAAGAGAGTTGCAAATCGGAGATACTCTGGTCCCGAGTGGGCTTATGTAACTACAAATAAATGGCAAGAAGAATTTTTGAATTTTTGTTTTGACAGATACATTAGGAGTTTAGATTTTGGTTTGTGAAGAGGAAAGAAAAACACTGATGAACATTTTTTTTTAAACTAAATAAAAAGACTTTGTTGATGTCGTAGCTAAAGAGACTTTGATAACCTAACTTGGCAAGTTGCTAAACTGATTTGACACATTTTTACTGAATTTTGACAAAGAATCCTGATAGTGTGAATGAACTTTTGAAAAGAAAATTGGGAGGGATTGAAGATTGAAGTTTGAAGATTGAAAGTTGAAGATTTTTTTGAAATGTTGTCTTTTGTTTTTGTTTTGTTTTCGATTTTTGCTGCGTAGCCCTAATTTTGTTCTACTTCTACTTTTTGATTCTTTACAGGTCATGGGAAACTTTAGTAATCAACACACTAAGAATAGTTGTTGTAATTGTATAGGTATTGGCTTGGCAATTGTTTGTGCAATAGTATGTTTGTTATTGATTGTAAGTGTGATTGACTTTGAGATGAACGGAGCCAACCATACTCTAGAAACACTCACAACTGTTAGTCATTTAGAGTCAACTACTACTCTTTCATCAATAGATAGGTTTAAAATAGATGATAAATACTTACATGAAAAGAAATAACTTTCTTCTTATGTCTTCTATCGCTTATTGCATGAGTATGTTGGAGTAATGGATGGGAAAGATTGTTATGTCTGTACGCAGATTACAGCCTGTGTTGAGGTGGGTATTGCTCATCATAGTTTACCACTTACTTATGCTATAAGTTGCAGTCTTTTACTAACATGATTCTATAAACAGGAATATATTCAATATTTATTTTCAAAATATGATGTAGGATTTTCTTTTGTACCTATAATTAGATATTTAAGTAGAATAGCCGAGGATAATGACGTAGTTTTAGTAAGAGGTTTCTTTGACCCTAAATTAACATTTGGAACTGCATTCGCACACTGCAATAACCTTACCTGTTTATTTACACATGTAGAAAAGAAGTTTTGGGATAACACATAAGATAGGATAAGAGCAATCAAAGCTAAGATAGATAAGGGAGTGGTTCACCGTAGACCTGGGATTGAACATGCTTACACTGACATCACTAAACAAGGAAAGTTAGCATTAGATGCGCAAGTTGTAGGAAAGCTTTGTATATATAGACCACAAAGTTACTTTGATAGAATATATGTGGGTACAAGTGAATGTATACATGTGTTTTTGTTTCAGAGTAAATGGAATTTGATGTTAAACGGTCAGGATCCTCCAGTGCCTGGAGTATATTATATTTGTGGGAAGAATGCTTATAACCCCCTACCTATAGGATGGTATGGTATATGTTATTTGGGAATAGTCTTTTCCAAAAATGTAAAAGCTGGAAGACTTCAGTAAGTTTCCTAAATTTACTGAAATTCAAGTGAGAATCTGTTTCAAGAATTGTGGGAGACACTTTTGGAGCAATAATTCCTTTGGTGGGAGTTGTTTTGAATTCAATAAAAATACAAAGGTGGTCTACAGTTGTGGATAACATGTTAACTGATTATTCAGGAGCTATTCTTCTCTTAGACTTTGAAATGGCTGCTACAAGAGCTATGGCTCTTCAGAACTGCCTTGCGCTAGACATTCTTTTAGCGAAAGACGGCGAAGTTTGCAAATTACTTGGTCCCCATCACTGTTGTTCATACATACTGGACAGTAGTAAATTAGTAAGAGATTTGATCAACAATTTAACAAAAGATAAAACAGAACTAAAAGAATTAACTGAAACTACTTTTTGTGAAAAACATGGCATGGGATTGCTTCAGTGGGGAATTGGCTTGGCTACTTGGGAGAAGGTATTACATTATAATTGCAATTTGGGGAATATATCAAATATTTCAAATGATTTAGAGAAGAAGATTTGAAAATAAATATAGAAGGAGAGATGTTCAAATGGAAAGATTTAATGGAAAAAATTCAAAGAGAAAGAAAATTAATAAAAAGGTGAATGAATAAAGATTCTGAGTTATGAAATTAAATAAAGACATTTATTTTGGGTTTTGTGCGATGACATATATAGTATGCAGAGGAGGGATTGTGAGAGGTGAGATTTTCTAGATAAATGATTAGTCTTTATGTAATTATACTTACAGATTAATGTGTGATTTAATTTAATACTAATATTGTGGTTACAAGAATAGGGACTAACTAAATGGCCATCATAAATGTAAGGCCTATATTTTGTTTTCCATGCTAACTTAAGCTGATGAAATGATTTTGGGGGTCATTACAACATTGGCGGGACCGCCGTGCGGCCGCCAATGGTGCCCATAATGACATCCCCGCTGGGCTGGTGGGGATGTGGGCCGCAACATGGGAGCTGGCTCCAAATGGAGCCGGCGGTGTTGCGCCCATGCGACGGGTGCAGTTGCACCCGTCGCGCTTTTCACTGTCTGCTATGCAGACAGTGAAAAGCTGCACGGGGCCCTGTCTGGGGGCCCCGCGACTCCCCGTACCGCCAGCCTTTTCCTGGCGCCAAGTTGCAACCTCCGTGCGGCTGCCAATGGTGCCCATAATGACATCCCCGCTGGGCCGGCGGGGATGTGGGCCGCAACATGGGAGCCGACTCCAAAATGCAGTTGCACCCGTCGCGCTTTTCACTGTCTGCTATGCAGACAGTGAAAAGCTGCACAGGCCCTGTCAGGGGCCATCTGCACTGCCCATTCCAGTGGCATGGGCAGTGCAGGGGCCCCCAGGGGCCCCGTGACTCCCCGTACCGCCAGCCTTTTCCTGGTAGTTCAAACCGCCAGGAAAAGGCTGACGGTAGGGGGACTCGTAATCCCCTGGGCAGCGCTGCAAGCAGCGATGCCCTGGCGGATTATCACCGCCGGGGCAAATGTGGTGGGAAACCGCCGGCCCGGCGGTGCGACCGCGGCGCTACCGCCGGGGTCATAATCCCCTCTGAAGCACCGCCAGCCTGTTGGCTGTGCTTCAGCCAAAACAGCCCTGGGGGTCTTGGACCGCCAGGGTGTTAATGAGGGCCTTTGTCTTTACAAAAGAGTGTGTTTCTTAACTAAAATAAATGTCAGAATTAAACGTCTATTTAGTGGCCTCTGCTGGACCGAAGTAGAAGCAGATGTAAGGTCACTGTGCAATGCAAGCTGTCTAAAATGTTTCTAGTGTGTTCTGTTTCCTGATTACGATTTTCACAGTCTGACTGACTTCATTGTTTGTAGTTATGTTTTTAACTTGTATGTCTTTCCTTGAGGGAAAAGAAATGGTGTGGTAACATATTTTGTAATCATTTTCAAGTGACTTTGCGTTCTGGTGGAGTGAAATAAAGGATGCACAGATGAAACTGGAGAAGAGGAAATGAAAGATACAATTGTATTAGTTTAGATTTTGGCAATTAAATAACAGCAAATAGTAGAGCTTAGAGTAGACATTTTGTATAATTTTGATATCTGTTAATGTTCTGATTGGTCATATATTTCTCACCTCATGCTTTATCCAATCATTTTCATTTATCAAGTTTAATTTAATGTTCACTCGCCATGAGTTAGAGTTAAGTTGTTTTTTGTCCCTTGAGTTCCTGAGACTTACTTTATGATCTGTCACTTTGAGATTTCAAATTTACCAGACAGTTTATGGACTTTAAGTTACTTTATTATTTTATGTCTGTTCAATACTGAACCTATGCTTACATGGTTTAGTGTATTGTGTAGTCCAACTTCTAAACCATCACCCCTACTTTTATTCCTGATGGTACCTGTTCCTGTTCTGATGTTGGTGCCTGAAGTTGCTGTCCCCCTGATGAAGTAGACGTTGTTGCTGATTATCGTAGTGATTTGGTAAATGTATGAGCTGTGAATTGTTATTTGTCTTTTGTTTTTCAGGTACCAACTGCAAATGTTTATTTACTGTTGTTTATTTTTGATAGCGCCATAATTTAGACGTTTTCTAAATTTATGTTACTAAAACTTTTACATGAAGTCCAACATGTTGATATAATTAGTGGTTAGTGAGGCGATACTTCCATGCTCATGAATAGTGATTGATATTTTTGTCTTATCATTATCAGATGTATTCAATTTCTCTTGCTCAGATTCTGTTACTATGGTTTTGTGTACTAACCATTGAGATAATTTGCCTTTTTGCATTAATTAAACTTAGATATAACCAGCGTTCAAATCAGTCTTCATTGTTTCTCTACATGTATCATTTGTATTTGAGAATTATCTTTGTGACCTTAGCATTCTTAATTTAGGGAAATAAATCATTAACTTCTTAATAAACTGGTATGGTTATTGATGTAGACTTTATCTTCATATGTTTTATGTGATGTTTATAACGAATGTCAGATTACATTTACTTCAAAAGCAGATTCGGTTCTACTCATCGACCTGGTGTGTGAAATCCACTATCTAGTCCTTGGTGACTAAAATATAGCTAGGGTTTATCCACGTCAACAAGGGTCAACTCACTTTTTCACTGTCTGGATCTCTGGAGCCCACTGTTTTTCGTAAAAATCAAGCATGTTATTTACATTGGATAAACCACTATTGTTTGTATAAGGAGGAAAGAATTTCAAGAGCAAGAAGAAAAAAGTATGGATGATTATCTTTGTAGCATCTAGGGAATATTCATTTGAAAATAATCTTCTAAATGCCTTTAAGACCCTCACACTGCCAAAGTTTACTTGGAGGTTTTTACCGCAACTTTCCACAAACAAGTTGATATGGGGAGGTTATAAAACAACAGCCAACTCAAAAAATATAGGGACATATTTACAAGGTACTGGCACTTCGGCTCTGATGCACCAGTGTCCTTATGTCGCCCTGCGCCCTCCTAGCGACACCATTGGAGCACTGTATTTACAATACAGCACACCATGATGCACGCTATCACAATAGCTTCAACATCTTTGACACTATTGTGGCGCTTTGCTGGGCTAGTGCCAAAAATGTTGACGCTAGTCCAGCAAAGCTTAGGGACGCCCATTGGAAAATGCCGAGAGTCACTTTAAAGCCTGCCCTGTGTAGGTGTTGAAAAAATGACACTAGAATGGAGCAGTGTAATCCTGTAAATTTCACTGCACCATTTTTCGGGCTTCCCTGCGGGGGAACACCCCCACTTGCATACATTATACCTGGGGCAGATATAATGTGGCCCAAGATTTTACAAAGTGGCACAATGCTAGCAGTGTGCCACTTTGTAAATGTGTTGCATTGTGAGGGCTTGTTTAGCCCTACCTGAGCATCAAAAAAGATGATGCTATGGCAGCGCTAAGGGGTTGAAGGGGCTTGTAAATATGCCCAATAGTTTTGAAAATTGTTGAACTCATTGATGAGAAATTTCATAGATGTTTTAGTTTACAAATCAATGTTATTCGTCTCAAATGTTCATTCGGGTAGATGGAGTTTTTTCAAGGGATACGAAAATGAAAAGAATATTATAATATATAATTAATTTTGACAACATTTTCAAACAGAACCTCGCAAATCAGACAGTTTTGCAATCATTTATGTGAGTGCCATGATTGTGAGGAAATGTAAAGAATTAAAACTTAGACCTTAAACTTGACCCATAAAATATATATTTTTTCATTGCACGTATTTTCAAACTTAGAGATTTGATTCAACGAAGGCATGTGAGAGGTGATTTTAAATATTTGTGAAGATACTAGATTTTCTGGACCGGAATATGTTACCACCAGGTAGGAGTTGAGGTGACATCTCTTAACATTCCTTACCATCATACAAAGCATTCCCTGTGAGCAAATATCTTTAATTAATGTCTTCTGAAAAGAATTATGGGGGTCATTCTAACTTTGGCGGGCGGCGGAGGCCGCCCGCCAAAGTTCCCCCGGCAGAATACCGCTGCGCGGTCAAATGACCGCCGCGGTAATTCTGAGTTTCCCGCTGGGCGGGCGGGCGACCGCCAAAAGGCCGCCCGCCCGCCCAGCGGGAAACCCCCTTCCACGAGGATGCCTGCTCCGAATGGAGCCGGCGGAGTGGAAGGGGTGCGACGGGTGCAGTTGCACCCGTCGCGATTTTCAGTGTCTGCTATGCAGACACTGAAAATCTTTGTGGGGCCCTGTTAGGGGGCCCCACGACACCCGTTCCCGCCAGCAAGGTTCTGGCGGTCAAAACCGCCAGAACCAGGCTGGCGGTCAAAACCGCCAGAACCAGGCTGGCGGGAAGGAGGTCGGAATATCCATGGCGGCGCTGCCTGCAGCGCCGCCATGGAGGATTCCTCAGGCCAGGGGAAAACCGGCGGGAAACCACCGGTTTCCCTTTTCTGACCACGGCTTTACCGCCGCGGTCAGAATTGGCCTGGATGCACCGCCAGCCTGTTGGCGGTGCATCCGCGGTCCCCGGCCCTGGCGGTCTATGACCGTCAGGGTCGGAATGACCCCCTATATGACTTTAAATGTAGAGACGTCTTTAGCAAGACCTGGGATATGAATAACTCTGTAGAGGTAAAATCTGAATTTTAACACTGGAAACGTGCTGACTTTAAGTAAGACGGGAGCTACCAAATAATGCAATTTACAGTTGGCACAGATTAGCCCCATGTATTTAAAGCTCATAAACAAGTTTTATGAACATTGCTTTTTCCATAGAAAGAAAAAAACAAAAGAGATTACTTTGCAGTAAGTACAATGTGGACCCTCACCCTACACCAAACATGGACCCTTCTACCATTGGACCATCCAACACCCACTATGAGAGCCTCAACTGGATCCCTCTCAACATATGCTCCCTCGACAAACACGCCGTAGAACTCTGGGCCCTGCTAGACTCCACCCGCCTGGACATCGCCATTCTCACCAAGACATGGATGAACCCAGCATCAGCATCGGACATCGCCATCACCAGAGACTACAAATTGCTCTGTAAAGCCTGGCCATCAACACAAATCCACCCTAAGCCTGACAACCAACCAGAAAACTCTCCCTCCATGGAACACATCCATGTCCAGATCCATATCACCCCTAACTCCACCCTCAGCGGCACCCTCATCTGCAGGCCACCCGGCCTCCACCCAGCCTTCAGTGACTCCATTGTCAACATCATATCTCCCCACGCATTCACCTCCACAAACTAATTTCTCCTCAGAAACCTAAACTACCACATCAACAACTGCAACAACCACCATACCACTTCTCTACTTGAGAACCCCACCACAATAGGCCTCAAGCAACTGGTCACCTCGCCAACACACATCTCTGGACACACATTTTACCCCATTTTCTCTGATAGCAACAACATCTCCATTGACAACACCTCCACACTACACTGGACTGACCACCACTGCATTAATTTCTTCACCACACCTACCAACCACCTCCACACCCTCCGCTCCCCACATAGGAAATGGAACCAGATCACTGAGGAACAGCTCACCAACACCCTCAACAAGTCACCTCCTCCCCTCGCCACAGATGCAAACATCTCAACATGTAACTTCCACCAAAGGATCTCCAAATGCTCCAACACCCTACCACCTTTCCGAACAACCTTAGCTAAAAGTGACCTCAAGAAGACCAGCTGGTTCCCCCCTGCACTTCAAGACTCCAGGCGCACCTGAAGTTGCTGAGGAAAAAGACGGAGAAACAGCAAGTCCCCAGAAGACCTTGTGGCCTTCAAATTCACCATCAAATCCCATCACCACCTCATCAGATCCACCAGGAAAGCTGCTCTGCACCAAAGAGCTCTTCACCGTTGTTAAAGAGTTCGCCAAACTCCAATCGGAAGCGTCAAACATTCCCCCTTCTCAGGACCTCTGCAACAGACTAGCCACCTTCTTCCATCAAAAAAATCAAGGTAATCTACAATAGCTCTGGACCCCAAGACCCTCCGAGCCCACCAACAGCTCTCCAGCACGGATCCTTTGAACCTTCACAAATCCTGCACTGATGGTCCACCGTCACCACAGACGAGACCCACTCCATCATGAGCAGCATCCAATCTAGAGCCCCTACTGATCGCTGGGTTCACCACATTTTCAACAAAGCCAAGACCTCAATCACACCCTAGCTTCACCTCTATCTCAACTGCTCCATGGAAATGGCTACCTTCCCTGAGGACTGAAATCCCACAGAGATCTACCCCCTCCTGAAGAAACCCAAGGCTGACCCCTGGACCCCAAAAACTATCACCCCATCTCTCTGCTGCCTTCCCTAGCCAAGGTCATTGAAAATACCATCAATGCACAGCTCCACAAACACATCGAGGACAACAACATCCTGGACATCTCCCAATCAGGTTTCAGGAGCAACCACAGCACGGGGACCACCCTCCTTGCTGCCACAGATGACATCTGCTCGCTTCTCGACCATGGCCAAACAGCAGCCCTCTTCCTACTTGACCTATTGGCTGCCTTCTGCATGGTCTCCCATCGCACCCTCTACTCCAGACTCCACGCAGCTGGAATCCACAGAAAGGCTGTACAGTCGATATGCTCCTTCCTGAAAGGCAGAACACAGAGAGTCAGACTCATGCCATACCTGTCAGAACCTACGGAGATGAGCTGCGGAGTACTCCAGGGCTCGTCCCTGAGCCCCACAATCTTCAACATTTACATGGCCCGCTTGTGCCCACCTTCAGGAACCACAGTCTGAACATCGTCTCCTATGCCGACGACAGCCAGGGCATCATCTCACTGACTGAAAACCGTACAAATGCCAAGAAGAATTTCCACAATGGGATGGAAGCCATCACTGCCTGGATAATGGAGAGCTGCCAGAAGCTCATCTCTGACAAAACCGAGATCTCAATACTGGGGCCCTCCACATCAGCCTGGGATGACTCCTGATGGCCTTCTACACTTGGCTCCAACCAAACCCCAACAAACCATACATGCAACCTGAGCTTCGTCATAGATTCATCACTCACTGTGACCTGCCAGGTCAACTCTGTTGCATCCTCCTGTTTCCACACACTGCGGCTTCTCCGAAAGCTCATCAAATGGATCCCAAATGACTGTAACCTATGCCCTGGATACCAGCAGACTCGACTATGGCAACATCCTCTATGCCAGCATCATCCAGAAGAACCTGAAGAAACTACAGCACACCCAAAAGACCTTCTCCAGAATAATCTTGGACATTCCACACCACAAACACAACACCAGTCACCTAAGAGACCTCCACTGGCTCCTGGTTGAAAAAAAGATCAACTTCAAACTCCTCGTCCACACAGACAAGGCTCTCTGTGACCTAGACCCACCTACCTCAACCAAATGCATCACCTTCTACTCCCCCACCAGACCTCTCTGCTCTGCTCAACAGACACTAGCCACCCTAACCTGCATAGGGAAGACCTTGACTGAAGGAAGATCCTTTGCCTATCTTGCAGCAAAGAGCTGGAACACCTTGCCTCTTCACCTCAGGCAGTAACCATTGTTACATCAATTCATCAAGAACCTTAAGAGCAGGCTCTTCGACTGAAGCACAGAGGACTGACCCCCCCACAGCACCTTGAGACCCTCATGGGTGAGTAGTGCGCTATTGATTGATTGACTATAAGAATAACAGTATTTTTGTAGTATTGTAAACTTAGATTTTGGACTAGAAAATATCTTTTTGTTCACTTGATTTTTGAGCGATACACAAATCTACAATGTACGTACACCCACGTGGTCTGCAGAACAATGTTTAAAATGCAGTCATACATTACATGTCCCGGAGTCCCAAATATGTTTAAAAAGTGCATGTACCATGCGGGTCCCAAAGGAGTTTGAAAGAACATGCAATAGTAATTTAGCAAACAGTCCAAAAGCGACAAATTGTGGATATCAAAATATGATCCATGCCCCTTACTATATTTAATTGAGCAGTGCATGTTGGGAAGTTGGCATTTTTAATAAGTCTGCTGCCATTAACAAGATTGGGATTAACAGGAGCTATACTTTCTAAATAAAACAGATGCAAAGTTTAACAGGGGAGTAGAGACATTGTGGGTGAAATGTTCCTGCCTATCTTCCAAATTTCTTGATCAATAGGAAAGGAAGTATATTATCAAAACCTTTAAACTCCACAGAGCGATGTGTAGAATTCAAAAGTGAGCTAGGGTCTGCTATGAAGATTTTCTGCATGTCTGTGAAGAACAAGGCTTGTCAAACATCACCAATGTCTCACTGAAGGAACAAGAGTCGCACTTTCGCTCCACTATGTATGAATACTTTCAATAAGATTACTGAAAAGCTAAAGGGCCAAACCAACATACATATTCATAAAAAGAAAACTGTGTTGCAGAAATATTGTGGGAGGTAAAAAGGTATACTATCATTCAGAATGCACATTAAGGAGATAGAGTAAGGAAGTTGAACGAGTTTTTTGAAGGATGATGGCACAAAGAAGGCTGTGCAAAATGAATTGAGTATTGCACAGCCATCCTATGCATATTCATACATTTTACAGTGATAGCCAGCCTGTTGGAGGTTTCTTGGTGCTCTACTATGACCTGAAACATTTAGCTCAGTTGTTGTTGAGTGCATAATATCTGATGTCATGAACTCAATCCTGACACATCATGGGATTCGAGGGCACTCACATTCTTGATATGGAAATTCAGCCACCCATATTATTGAGTTATGGAAGGGAAACTTAGGTATCTGTTTCAAAATGTGGTTGTTCTTCACCATTGGATTGGTTTCTAGCAACTATTAAGAAAACAAAAAATGATTGTGGGGCTTTTGAAGGTTACTTTGACAAACATTATGAATTGGAATTTGGTTTCTGGAACTGCTCCTTCCACTTGGAAGTTAACTTCAATAACTCCTCTTTTTCAAAAGGTTATATTGAATAGCCACATCCATTACTATCCATTCTAATACCTCAGCTCTAGTAGGTCAGGGAACAAGTTTGGATGGCAGCCCTGGTATTGTTGAAGAATGGATTACACAGTCTCTGGATGAAAATATCTTAATAGCTCAGATCAAAAGAGTTCAAAAAGATAACTCTGCACCCTGGTTTACCTCCCATCTCATTTCCTTGAATAAAGAATGTAAAACCTAGAAAGGAAATTGAGGAAAAAGTAAAAGGATTGCCTAAAATGGACTATCAAACTGCATCTAGAAATTTACATATAGAAATTAAAAAGTTTGAAGCGTCCTTCTGCAAGCCAAAATAAGGCAGGCATCAAATGTCCAAAGGGAACACTTTCAAATTGTGAAATCCCTTACCACTCCAAAAACTGAATACACTTTCCCCCAACCCTACAATAGAATGCTGCAGTGAATTAGCAGTGGTCTTTCAAAATTAAATAGTTGATATCTATCTGTTACTACAAAAGAAATACATTTTAAATGCTCTCACATCAGAGGAATGTACGCCAAACACAGCCCACATCGGCCTACCTTCCTTTCCTTCCATCACCAAGGAAGGACTCTCTGCATTACTCAACAAGGTCTAATCAGGGTCCTCGCTTGACCCCATGCTCCTACACATACTATCACAAGGAGCTCCAGCCACCGTCCCATTTTACTGAAACTCCTTAACCTGTCTCTATCCACTGGAATAGTGACATCTAAGTGGAAAGATGCAGTGGTCAAACCCTTGCTCAAAAAACCCAAAACAATCCCGACCTGACATGTCCAAGGAATTACAGGTGAATTTCCCTGCTCCCAATCTTAGGCAAGGCAACATAGAAACATGTCAACCAGAAATTGTCAATATTTCTTGAAGAAAATGATCTCCTACATTCCCCTTAGATGGGATTCTGTACACATCACACAATATGGAATCCAACCTCCTCATAGTAATAGAAGAATTAAAAATGCTACTGCACCAGGGAACAGGTGCAATTATCCTCCTGGATCTACATGCAATGTTTGACATGGTTAACCATGAGACATTTACACAAAGAATGGGTGAAGCCAGAATAAAGAACAGCACTCTTAATAGGCTCAACTCTTTTTTGAATGACAGATCATCCCACATTTGTGAGAATTCATGCTACTCTGACATCCATCTCTTAAACCTTGGGGTCCCACAGGGCTGGGCCCTCAGCCCCAAAGTTTTGTACATGCATCATTTGGCAGATATTCAAGAATTAGTGCTATAAATAGTCTAATATGCTGATGTCACACAATCGATCATCTCCCTTCAACCTGGAAAAGGCACACAGGCCCATCAGCTGTCTCCCTGCTTGAAAAAAGTATTCAAGTGGATGGCGGACTGCTGCTTAAAAATAAACGGGGAAAAACTGAGCTGATGTTCCAGGTTGTCCAAAATATGGCAGCAAGGATCTTAAACAATGTCCCAAAATGTTCCTCATCACATATTGCACTGGCATCTCTGCACTGGCTCACCATTGAGGAAAGGATAAAACGTAAAACATTCTGGGCCTGATTTAGAACTCGGTGCAGGGGTTATTCTGTCACATTGGTGACAGCTATCCCATCCACAAAATCTAAATCCCATTAGGTCCTATGGGATTTAGATTTCTCTGGATGAGATATCTGTCACCGTTGTGATTGAGTAACCCATCCACCAAGATCTAAATCAGTCCCTCTGTCTGATACATAGAGGGCTTGACATAAAGAGACCGACTAGGACTAGGGCACTCCTGACCATCCTACTCAACCAGCAGTGCACCAACATCCTCTAGGGGTCGACTCTTAAAGGTGCCTAGAATTCATAAGGCCAAATCTGATGGTATGTCTTTTTCATATCATATTCCCAGACCTTGGAACACTCTCCCAGTCGAATTAACATGCCTAAACAATGAATCATATTTCAGGAAAATGCTAAAGGCATGGCTATACCCATACTAAAAGCCTCTAGTGTGTTCCTCCCCATGTGCCAAAGTAAAGCTACGTTTCAGCTAGCACTAGGAAGCCTAAGAGTAGCCACCAGCTTTAGAAATCTGCATAGCATTGGCCCATGGATTCATATTGGGTAGACTGGGAGAGTTTGCAAGGACTTCTAAAATGACAAAACATCGACTACAGTTCTTTCTCTGTAATAGACATTAGTTAAATCCATACATTTTCCTTATATGTGAGTGGTAAACTATGGTCTGCAACCACGGTTATAACCGATGGTTATAACTTTACCTAATAGGATTTAATATCTGCATGCTTTTGCTGCTTGAGTCATTAAGAAAATATCAAGTTGTTTGCAAGAGTTATTCAGTCAATACTCATATGGTGGTTCATGGGGGGTTCAGAGCAGCATTCAGATTCAATACTAATTGTGGAACTTGAATGATGGATGTGGTACAGCATACTGGCCAGGTTGGGGTCTAACAGCGAGGTCATGGTGGTAAGTAATGGCTTTATTAGCATGAGGCAAATCTTATTAGTCTTATCTGTTAACATTGTGGAAGTGTGGCTAGACCTGGATGCCTTGCTTAGCAAAACGATTGAGGAAGTTGTTGAAACCTTCTTCTCACATCTGCAGCTTGCCATAACCATCTTGCCTTTTCCGAATGTCTAATCTCAGGCTTCCATAATCAGGACCCAGTTAAAAAAATAAATCTAATACTGTGACTCACTGCAAGGGGCTGTGCTGCACATGCTATAATCCTACTGCAAAGGTCCAGAAAGGAGGGACATGGGCTAGTTGTATATCAAAGTCTTGGGAGTACTTTCTGTGTAACATAGCGTGGGCTAAAGGACCAACAAAAGTGGAATGGTATGATGTAATGTAAGTTCCAAGTATCTAATGATTGGTCAGAACAATCTGGAGAGTTTAGAGCTACTAGTAGTGGATGAGGAGGTCTTAAGAATAAACCTGCTTATTACTATTTGAACATACTGTTTTACTTCTATTCTCTTTTGCGTCAGAGCATTAATATTTTACATTAGTGGCAAGTGTGGTAAGGGATACAAGCTGGCATTTAAAGCAGTGATAGAATTGGAAACATTTATGCAAATTCCATATTACATCACTCATGACATGTTCTACAACATCATTTATAACATCACTGATGGCATCTGAAACTATGTCATTAAGGGCATCACTGTGCATGGTGGAGGAACAAGCTATAGTTACTTTGGGAAACTATAACTAGTGAACTTTAGAGTTTTTTTTTTTTTAAATGATGCATTTACATACTGTTTTCACTCACATGGATTGTAATTTAAAAACCTCTTTAATGGTAAGCTACGATTCCAAAAATGCCACTTTTAGAAAGTTTTCTTCTCCTAAACTTTTGTGTCCTGGTTCACCAGACTGTGACTGACTCTGGTGTTGGGGTTTGTGCATTCCTCCCAGATAGTGACACAAAGTGGACTAGGTGTGTACAAGATTGGCCATTCTGCCAGGATGGCTGAGGGCAGACCTGTGCCCTGCCCCACTTATACTTCAAAGGTGCTGCTTCTAGCAGACATAAAGGAACCTAAAACTAGGCTGTTTTCATCCCAGACTTCTTGGAGCCTTGACAGTAGAAAGGAAAAGTGTTTAAGAATCAGAGGTGGGGGTAATATAGCAAATCCCACCACATCAAGTCTGGCACCAGATATAAATATTGAATCTTCTGAGTCTCTCTTCAGTACACTCCAGGAAATGTGGACATTACAGATGATTGCACTCTAAAATACTGCCCTGCTGCAACCAAAGGACTTCCCTGCTTCTTGAGGACTGCCTTCTTCTCTGAGAAGGAAGACTGGACCTGCTTATTCATTTCAGGCTAAACTGGACTCCAAGGGACATTTGGCTGACTTATTTTCTGAGCTACAGGGACACACCAGGCTCCTGAGGCATCCCTGAAACTATCCAGCTGACCTGTTGCACTGGATGTGCCTGGACATGCAACTGGACTAGCCCAAGCCCTGCTTTCCTCTGCTAAAGTGAGTACCTGATCTCCAAAAGGTGCCTCCCCAGCTCTTAGGCTGTCGTTAGGTGGGCTCCTCATGTGAAAAAAGGCGAAATCCCGAAGTTTAGAGCTTTCCATGACAATAAACGACAAGTTCATGCCAAGACTCCATTGCCCGTGATGATCACCACTTGACTCAGTGCTACAGTGACTGCCAGCAATGACTGGCAACGTGAGATGTGCACTTTGTGCTACTATAACAAAAAAAATGGGGGCATATTTATACTCTGTTTACGCTGAATGTGCGTCACAAATTTTGACGCACATTCGGCGCAAACCGTGCACAAAATGTAAACATTGATGCCCGAGCCCGCAGACATCAAAATTCCTCTGTGTGAGTCATTTTTTGGATGCGGGAAACTGCCTTGTGTTAATGGCATACAAGGTAGGCGTTCCCACCCAAAAAATGACTTTAAGGCCTGTGCGCCTTATTTATACTCCTGCGTCATTTTGATGCACAGGAGAGGGTGGGCCTTAAAAAACAGCGCACAGCCCGATGTGCGCCGTTTTTTAATGCCTGGGTCAGGGCAGGCGTTAAGGGACCTGTGGGCTCACTTCCATGGTCTCTGACCATGAAAGGAGTCCAGAGGTGCCCCTCCCTGCCCCCAGGGACACCCCCTGCCACCCTCGCCCACCCCTGGAGGACACCCATGGATGGGGGGACCCTTCCCAGGTAAGTACAGGTAAGTTGAGGTAAGTATTTTTTTTAATCTTTTTAAAGTGGCATAGGGGGGCCTAATTTGGGCCCCCCTACATGCCACTGTGCCCAATGATCATGCCCAGGGGACAGAATTCCCCTGGGCAAGGGGGCATGACTCCTGTCTTTGCTAAGACAGGAGTCATTTCAATGGGGGATGTGCATAAAAAAATGGTGCAAGTCTGGTTTGAGGCATGATTTTTGCCTCAAACCTGACTTGCACCATTTTTTGACGTGCAATCCCCATTTTCCCCTACGCCGGCGCTGCCTGGTTTGAGGCATTTTTTTGATTCTGACCAGTCCGCAGCGCCGGCTAACATCATTCCTTAAATAAGGCGCCCCCATGGCGCATAGGAACGGTGTTAGCCGGCGGTAAAAAAAATTACGCAAACCAGCGCTGGCGCTGGTTTGTGTCAAAAAGTATAAATATGGGCCATGGTGACCACCAACACAAAGATCCAGCAACAATTCTCCAAAATACCTGACTGACTCTTAGTGCTACAGCATTGACAGCATGTGCAGCCCAGTACATGCTACAGTCCAGCACATGCTAAAGTGATGACCATCCACAACAATCTCCCCTGCTCCTCGTGGCCTCCTCCACAGTGAATGGAACTCTTTACTCCAGACTTTGAGAAGGTAACTTTTTCAGTGGGCCTAACCCATTTCCTGTATCCAGCATGCTCTCAATTGTGGTCTTCTTGAACTTGTGACTTTTCCCTACTCTGGAGCAACCAGATGACTGCAAGTTGTGCTTTGTGTTTTTAGGCACTATATCTACCTAAAATTTTAAAATTGAATAACTCCAGTTTTACTGATTGGATGTCTGATAGGATGTCTGTTGTTCTGTTATCCTTTTATTTATTAAAATGTACTCCATTTTTCAAACATGGTTTGACATTTTCCAGGGGTTTTGTTTTCACTATATTACTGTTTGTGTAATACCATAAATGTTACTTTCTTTTGTTCTATGTATAAGAGTAAGATGTGTGGTAACCTAGCATGTACTAAGGAAACACACACATAAAATGTTATGCTGTTACTTAAGTTCCATGCATCTTATAATTAGTGGAGCTGGTACCTGCTGGAGATGGAGAGACTAGTGGTGGATGAGGCATCTTGAAAATAAACCTCTTCCTTACAAGTTGAAAATAGTGTTGAACCTGTATTCTCCATTGGATGAGAAAACTTCTATTTTACATTCTCCCCTCGTGTTCTTGTATATTGAAAGTAACTGAAGTTACTGGAGCTAGAAAGCAACCTGTAAGGAAACTCCAAACTTTCTGGTGCAGATAGAGCAACTGCACAAGCCTGCACATCAATGGAAATTAGCATCAGTTCCAACCAATGTGGTAGCTAGATGGAATGGAGCTTTTTTGTGGTGGCCCCTCCTTGACCCCATGTTTTGGATGTACCTCTAGAACTCAAATCAAATCAAATTAGCTTTATTCATTTTTTTCTTAAATCATAAAAGCATAAAAAGAAAGACAGTAGTAAAATATTTAAAAACAACAGGTCTCATACATCTATAAATATAAAATCTACCTCTCAGTCATTGATAAAATGTATTAATTTCCTTTGTCTAAGAATAGCCCATACAAATGTAGACATGATATTACAAATATATATGGTTGGTGAAAACTGTAAAAACACTTAAGATGGTCGACATTGTACCAGGTCTACAGATGTCAATAATGGCAGCAAAAATGTCTTTCTTGGCAAGTTATTCAGTATACAGAATAAAACCATGTAAAAAGTACTTTGCTCAGCAACCATGTCACATGGGCATTTAGCCATAGTCCTTGACCATTCATTTGTGGTTGGAATGCTCACCAAATGGTGAAAAAAGTCTAGCCTAAACCTCGTTAAAACAAATCTATGCTGTTCGTTGCTCACCTTCTTTAAGTATAGTTCCATGCCAAGTGAGGTTAAGATCAACTGATTTTTAAAAACACTTGGTTTAAGCAGTTCAGCAGATAGACGGAGTTCTTCTAGTTTGACAGACACTCCTTTTTTCAGGTGTTTTCTTGTAACAGCTCATAGAGTTTCTGGTTTGTAATAATAATCTTAATGTCCCAGATCACTCAGAAAGTCTTTTACATATTCCAATCATTGTACTCTTCCTACGTGAGAGGACCTAAGACAATCTCCCATAATCTCTTGGTTTAGCTTAGTGTACTTAGAAGTCCATATCTTGTGCCATAGCAGGATTGCTTTTATTTTGATTAGGTTTGAGATGAGTGGGACCCCTAGTTCAGAGTGACATACATGTGATGGGCTACTCTGTGGGAGAGAGAGAAGATACTTCAAGAAGGCATTCCCTATCAGCTGTAGGAAGTCATGATTTACTTCCCTCCAAAGGCCTGCCCCATACATGGCCGTTGACATACATTTGGCTTTGTACACTGTTAATATCTCTCTAGGGGTTTTCTTTCCAACCTTGCAAGCAAAGTTGCGCAAGGCTGTGAAAGTTTTCTGAAAGTGTAGCCCTCTGGTTCTAATTGCCATCCGCCATGTCCCTTTTGAGTCAAACATGATCCCCAGATAGGAAAAGAATGTGAAATAGTAAATTCTAGTGTCTTTTATCATGAGACTGGGGGTTTTCGGTATCACTTTGCCACACCTCGTAGCAAATCTCTTGGTTGTGTTAACTAATAGCCCCAATTCCTCCATATAGAACTAAAAACACATTTGCTCTGTTGAAGTGCAAGGGGGGTTCGCACTATAAGAACAACGATATCAGCATATAATAGGGCAGGAATGGGCCGGGACCCTATTTGGGTTGCTACAGTCAGCAGACAGTACATTGCCCAAACCATTAATGTATAAGGAGAAAAGGAAGGGTGCCAAAACACAAGCCTTCCTTACTCCGTTCTCTATGCTGAAAGGCTGGGTACATTCGCCCATTATACCATGTTGCACTCTGGCCCTGCTCTCATGATATGTTTTCCGGAGAAATTGTACGGTTGGTGGGTCCACCCCCATGTTCCCCATAATAGCCCACAATTTACTAGGGATTATGCAATCAAATGCAGCAGTTAAATAAAAAAAGGCCAAGTACATTCTCCCTTGTTTGACGGTACAATATTTCTCAATCAGCATGCTTAAGTTCAAACCCTGCTCCAACTTTCCTACTCCCTCCTGGAACCCATATTGAAAGTCCGATAAGACATTCTTCTCCTGGGCCCATTCTTGCAATCTGTTCAAAACAACGAAACCTGCCACTTTCAGCATCGAATCTAGGAAAGAGATAGGATGATAACAGGTAGGTCTGTGTCTGTCTCCTTTTTTAAAAATTGAGACAATAATTGATTCCCTCCAAGACCTCAATAGGCCAACTTGACAACTTACGTTCAGGACTTGAATAAGCAATGGCCCCCAAAGGGTCGTGTTGGCTTTAATCAGATCTACAAGGATGAAATCTGGGCCTGGCGCCTTGCCGGCTTTACTTGCATTTAGGGAAGTAATGATCTCATCCAGGGTAAATACAAGCTTGTTTGGGAAATTAACAGGGGCAAAAAAGTCATTTTTAGGGGCATCTTCTACTGTCAGGCTTAACTTATCAGTTGGATTAGAATAAATGGTTGAGAAGTGGGAGATCCAGTCTCCTTCGCTAATGGCCATTTTCAAGGCGTGGTCTAATGTCTGACTGGAAATAGGGCAAATTAATTACCCGCTAAAAAGCTGCAGGGTCCTTACTATTGCTGGCTTCTTTCAATTTGTCCCATAATTCTTTTTCATAATCTTGATGTCTCTGGCAATCTTTTGAAAACTCTCAATGACATCCTTGGGATTAGTACCCAAGTCTAAACAATTAAAACCTGCGTACATCCACAAATCAACTTTTTTGGAACTTTTTGGGATCAATCTTTGACCAGCGCAAGGTACACACTAAGCCTATTAATGCCCATATCATCCACTGTGCAAGAGTTGGGGGGTTGCGCTTGGGATAAAAAAATCCCTTGATGCCACGTCCAAATCTATACTCAGTGGGTAGTGGTCACTGCATGCAATTGTATGGGTGATAAAGTTTCCAACCCTTGCCGCATGTCTAATTGTGAACAATATGTAGTCTATCATAGAGCTTTTTCCTAGGCCATTGAATGCAGTTGCAAATGGGATCAGTTGGCAGTAAATCTTGTTCCAGAATGCAAGGTCAGTACCAAATATGAGCTCTTTCAATTGCTCCCCAAGGAATGAGTGTGTAAAGTGTTTGTGCCAGCAATCCCCCTTTCACGTAGACCACACCTCTTCTCCGAGTTCCTAGTGCAAACTTCAGTATTGAAATCTTCCCCCCATTAGAATACTAAATCCTGGAATTTCCTATTCCTGAGAGCTTCGACATCCCTTTTTAATAAGGTCAAGGTAGTTTTTACCTCAGCTTTCGGGATGTTATTATAAAAGTTGATTAATGCCAGCACGCATGTAGCTGAGATTTCAACAATGACAATCTGATGGTAGGGTTGCAGTGCCAGCATAGTTATACTAGATGCCCTCAGGGTGTTTGATACGTAGGTACAGATTCCCCCCTTTGCTCTCTCTGAGTTACATGGTTTCGCTGGGGTATGATAGGTTCTAAAACCATTTAGGTGGATTGGGTTCACTGCCCATGTTTCTTGAACACAGACAACCGTAAAGCTATTAACAAAATCATACCAGTCTTCTATTACCACCTTAGATAATAATCCTGCCACTTCCAGAATGATATCCTTATATTCCCCTCAGGAAAGGTATTTCCACAATTGGCCAAATGATCCTGAGTGGGTTGGTGGAGTCGGTCCAAAAGGTGAGAGAGGGTATTTTTAAACTCAACAGTAGAAGAAACAACCAAACTGGGGATAGCGATATTGTTTGTGGTAGTTCAACAGGGGTATCAGATGGTACTCAGAGTCAGTCTGTTTCATCTAAGGCAGAAGGGTTGCCTGCTGAATAGTTGGTAAACTTAGCCCCATAACACAGGGAAAGCCTGGGATACCTAAACTGAATACAGGGGTACCCTGGGGCGCTTGTCTTTGCGTCTAGGGTCACCAAATTATCAACTATGCTCCTGTCCCTGAGTATCAGCTCAATTCTATCATACCATGTGTCAGGATCGGGCCTTCTAACTGCATCGATTATGTCTTCACATATTATGTAATAGCAGCCCCTCATGGGGCGGATCCAATGAATCGCCCTATTTCTCATAGATTCGCCCCCTTCCCTTTGGGCCGCTAAATGTAATTTAGGGATGTTAACCATTACAAAAATGTTGTTAGAATTGGACCGGTTGGCAACAGACTGTCCAGCACGATTTGGGGCATTATCTTTCATTGGTCTAGAAAATTGGCAGTGAAGTCTTGGTATCTTGCCCAGGTTTAGACTATTGGGTGTGGGAACCTGACATGAGTTGTCAGTCCTACTGCCTACTGGAGGATAGGCAGCACGGGGCACCAGACTGGCAGCAGCAGGGGAAGGAGTACAGTTACAATTCTTATTAATGGTGTTCAAGGGCAATTTGAGCAACAGTGTTGGGGGACCTGAGGAATTAAGCGTGGAACTACCGTTGTGGTCCACAATGGACATCGCATCTACTGATGTTAACTGTTTGACCATTGCAATTGAATAATTAACCATGGATTTAAGCTCAGTCACCTCATTTTTTAGATCTTGTGTACATGAGATGTACTGAGCATTAGGCAGGTCTGGTTTTTATGTTTGTATCTACTATGTCTACTATCCCACCCATCAGGGCAGTTAGGTCAGGATCATAATGTAGGTCTGAGATATGGTTTAGAGGGCTGAAGAGTTTGGTGCATTGAAGGGCATCACTATCAGCAGGTGGTAGCTCATTTACTGATGCTAAAGGAATGTGGATAATAGCATTTCTTGCTTCTCCCTGCCCTGTAGGAACTAGAACCTGTGTCCCACATTTTTTTAACATATCTGGGATTTTCTTATGGCCCTCCCTTGGCCTAATTGGATACCTCGCTTCGGATACCTTTAGAGGATCTGTCCGGAGAGGAAGTAGTTAAAATGTCCTCACAATCAACCAGGAAATTATCAAACCTATCCATTACACAGTTGTTTGCTGCATGCTTCTGCCATTTGTGTTTTTTCCTGTGTGCCAACCCTGCCCCACAGTTGGTCCCTTTCCTTTTACCCATCACAAATGCTTTACCCAGAAGATGGGCCCTCAAAGGTGAAATAGGTCAATGGAGCCGCCCACAGAGGCTGCAACAATACAGATGCACCAACAAAGACTACTTGATAATAGATGTTAGGGGGGTGGCCCAGCCCAGCCTCCTTCTGGCTCTGACGGGCATGGACGGGCCTGCCCTTGGCATGGGCGTGCCCTGTGCTGCAGTGTGCACTCTCACACTTAATAGCGCTTGTTGGTCTGGCAAGTGGGAGCAGGTGTTGCAGAAAATGGCCGCCTCCTGGGGCCACAAAGCAGTCTGGGATATGTAGTCCTTCTCGTAAAGGTTAGCACACCTCGCACTGCGATGTCCCCTCTCGTGCTGTATAGCGTTCGTTTGTCTGGCAAGTGGGAGCAGGTGTTGCAGAAAACGGTTTCCTCCTGGGGCCACAAAGCAGTCTGGGATATGTAGTCCCTCTTGGAAAGGTTAGCGTTATCTTTCATTGGTGTAGAAGTGTGTTAGGTTGCGCCATTCATGCTGATTTTTTGTGTCAAATGTTGGAAAATCAGTGAGAACGGCACATTGCAAGAGGGCACTGCTTCTTTTCTGGCACTTGAGTAGATTTTCTACTCGAGCGGCAGCTTCCTCAATGAGAATGGTAATGACCATCCATAACTTCCCGCTCTGAGAAATCTCACTGGGAGGTGGTCTGGAGTAAGATTTTCCTTGCTCACAGTCGCCAACTTAACTTTGGCGAGCACAACCAAGGAAAAAGCTCTGCTACGCTGTTTAGAGTGTTTCACAACTCCATGCTCTAAGCAGAGCACAGAGTGGGAAAAACTCTGCAAATGCTGTGAGCTGAGTTCACAGCCCACCCCTAATTTTGATGCATTCCAAAATTTACAAGGTTTTGTAAATCTGAGAATGTGTCAAAAGCCTACGCCTCCCCAGGGGGCGTAAGTGATGCTCAAGGAGGAGAAATACCTTTATTTCTCCTAACTTTTCCTTTATCAGTGTTTGCTGCATTCTGCAGCACACATAGAACGAGGAAAACACGTTGGTGCACAGCTGCCCATTGTGCGTCAGTGCAGGGGAAAAGGACAGGAATGCACCATATCTTAGAGATACGGCGCATTCCTGCCCTTTTCTTTTGACACAGGGCAGCGCAACAAGAAGGCTTCCCGCGCTGTCCAGTGCCAATAGATTGTAAATGAGGCTCTCTGTATTTAGAAGATTGCTTATAGCCCTACCATTTACATACTTCTATTCTTGATTTGCTGGGAGGAACTAGGTTGTGAGTCTCCATGGTATTCTATCAAAATACTAACTTTAAATTAGCCTGCAAGAATGTTGACTGTAAGACATTGATATACACATTATGGGCAGGATAGGTGAATGCGGAAGTCAATATTTTTGTTTCTTGATTTAATTTCTAACAAAAAAAACCTTGGGGCATATTTATACTCTGTTTGCGCTAAATGTGCGCCATATTTGTACTATGACGCCCGACCCCTGGGATGTCAAAAATCCTCTGTGTAATTTTTTGGATGCGGTAAACCGCCTTGCATTAATGACATGCAAGGTAGGCATTTCCGTCCAAAAAATGACTTTAAGGCCTGTGTGCCTTATTTATCCTCCCACATCATTTTGACGCACAGGAGGGGGCGGGCCTTAAAAAACAGTGCACAGCCTGATGTGCGCCGTTTTTTAACTCCTGGGTGAGGGCAGGCGTTAAGGGACATGTGGGCTCACTTCCATTGTCTCTGACGATGGAAGCAGTCCAAAGGTGCCCTTCCCTGCCCCTAGGGACACCCCCTGCCCCCTCACCCACCCCTGGAGGACACCCATGGATGGGGGGGACCCATCCGAGGTAAGTACAGGTAAGTTGAGGTTATTATATATATTTTTTTTAAAGTGGCACAGGGGGGCCTAATATGGGCCCCCCTACATGCCACTGTGCCCATTGGCCATGCCTAGGGGACAGAAGTCCCCTGGTCATGGCCATTGGGCAAGGGGGCATGACTCCTGTTTTTGCTAAGACAGGAGTCATTTCAATGGGGGTTGTGCGTCAAAAATGGCGCAAGTCCGGTTTGAGCCATGATTTTTGACTCAAACTTGACTTGCATCATTTTTTGACGCACAACCCCCATTTTTCCCTAAACTGGCGCTGCCTGGTTTGAGTCGCTTTGTTTACTCTGACCAGCCCGCACCGCCGGCTAACGTCAATCCTTAAATAAGGCCCCTGCCTGGTGCGTAGGAATGGCGTTAGCCCGCGATAAAAATTTTGGCGCAAACCAGTACCGGTGCTGATTTGCATCAAAAAGTGTAACTATGGGCCCTTGGTTCTTGAACCTACTTGCCTAGCATACATCTTTTGAAGATAAGGTTGACTATGTCAGCTAATTAGTGACAACTTCAAGAATAAAAGGAAGTGGTCTCAACGTTATGAAGTGCAAAGAAAGGAAATATTTATAAAAATCCATGCAGTGTTTAAGAGTGTGTATAAGGAGTGACTGCTTGTGAGGAAAACAATATTCTGGACTGTGCGCGCCTAAAGCACAGACGAAATACGTCATGCTTATATGACGTTAACAAAACACGAAAGTCAATAATGCAAATGAATATAAAATAAGCGCCAAAGTGACAGTAGGAGCAGCTGAATGAAATGTGTTTGAGAATATTGTTTGAGAGAATGAAGGGACCTTGCTCAGAAATCGTTCGAAGTATGAGGCAGAAGCGCTGAGATGGGACTTTGTGTTTGCTATCATCCACTGTAGAGCGCAGAAAGAGGGGACAAGTGCTTTCATATGTCCATATAAGGAAGCAACTAGGATAATGGCCATTGATACTTTTCGACGCATTGTAATACTACATGAGGAAAGCCCAGACTGTAGATTTTACATTATCCTATAGGATTAGGAACATAAACCAAAAAAGCAGCAGCGGATGCACTGACTGATAAATAAAGAAAACAACTCTTATAAGGAAATCTGAGAAGCCGGTGAAATATATTGGCCTACCAGTGACTCAATTTGCAAAACTTCTGGGCAGGACGGATTATGGAGCCATTGTGGATACGTTTTTTAGAACCCCTTTACTTGGTTAAAGCAGTCATTGAGAATTACGTTCAAACTTGTTGTGACGTTCATTTTGAGTCAGCTTAAATGAATTCAGTTTTCAATCATGTCAAACCACGTCACACTTTACTGTGAATGAAAGGTTGGCTCGTTAGAGATCGGTCAATGTGTGATTTGAGGCGCAAGAGGGAACACGTACTATGAAAATTGCACATGACATGAGAACATTACATAAGCGCATCTCTGCTGGAGTACCAGATTGGAATCTTGAAGTAGGCATCTTCTAGATCAGAGGAAGAGAGACAGGTATTCGGCATTATTAATGGAGATTTTCATGTAGTATTTAAATTCAAAATGGGACAGCATGGGTGAACGAGTTCATTCTCTCAAATTTGTCACAGGCACCAGATGGTCTAAGGGTGAGAAACAAAATGGCGCACTGATCAGCAGGTCAATCCTGTCTAGCTCACAGAGCACCTTTTTCACCAGCAGAGCGAAATAGCTGTGCAAGGGATTCCTTGGCCACTAGGTTAAAGTCTGCCTATGGATCTGATTATGGCTTTTTATCTCCATAGAGCAAAATCCGTGGGCCCAGTCTCTAAATGGGCACCCGTAACATCTGCCAATGCTAAGACATATCAACGCATAACATCTTTTTCTCACATAGAGTACTCATGTCCAGATTACTGAAGGTTTGTGCTGGGCTTCACGTGGTGCAATGTTACGCAGGGGGTTGTGAGGTGGTGCAACCAGTGCAACTTTCAATCACAAAAGCTATTTGGGACTGAATGTTGACACCTATGCAGGACACAAAGATCTTTGCGCCAGCCCACGTTTAACCATATTTTACGCCACATATGTATATTTACCACATTTGTGTTATATCTCTATATTAGTTCCGAAATCCTAATGAACCCTAGCAAGCAAGGGATCAAGCTGCATATCACCTGTAATACCAACGTGTAGGATGTACATTATACACTAATGTACAGATCTTGCACGTCTGATCCTTTGCAGAATTGTGCACTTAGGAATTTGTACTGGTGGGTGGGGGGTGCCTGCAGTTCAAGTCCTTGGCTACACAATCTTGGATCACTGTTGCGCCAGATTTGGCAGTGCCACGCTCTGTGATTTTAAAAAACACAGAGATGGGCCGTATTAACATGCAGAATGCACCACACAGAAGGAGCAAAAAAAAAAGGAGAAATTAAATAATTTATCCTTGTTGTGCCCTGCTAATGCCACCCCTGGGGTGGCGTTAGAATTTGGTGTGAAGGGGCCATATTTACAAAGAGGTGTTAAGCCAAAAAAGTGCATAGCACTAGGTCCTTGTAAATCTGGACCTTAGTTTGCACACCTCTAAAGACGTCTTACAAAATCTCCTGCTTAGCTATTTTCTGCTTTTCCCGATATGCACTGCTCTAATTTTGACGCAGCTCTACTTTGCATGAAAGACAGCGAATCTGGGGCTCAGGGGCATATTTATACTCTGTTTGCGCCGGAATTGTGTCGTTCTTTTTGACGCAAATCCGAAGCAAAGCTAACTCCATAATTATACTTTGGCGTTAGACCCGTCTAGCGCCAAAGATCTTGGAGTTTGCGTCATTTTTTAGCGTGGACACCTACCTTGCGTTAATGATATGCAAGGTAGGCGTTCCCGTCTAAAAAATGACTCCAAGGCATGTGCGCCTTATTTAAACTCCCGTGCAAAAATGACGCATGGGAGTGGGCGGGTAAAAAAAAATGACGTCCAGCCGCTTTTGCGGCATTTTTTAACGCCTGGTCAGGGCAGGCGTTAAGGGACCTGTGGGCTCGGAAGGAGCCCAGAGGTGTCCTCCCATGCCCCCAGGGACACGCCCTGCCACCCTTGCCCACCCCAGGAGGACGCCCAAGGATGGAGGGACCCATCCCAGGGAACTTAAGGTAAGTTCAGGTAAGTATTTTTTTATTTATTTTTTTGTGGCATAGGGGGGCCTGATTTGTGCCCCCCTACATGCCACTATGCCCAATGACCATGCCCAGGGGACATAAGTCCCCTGGGCATGGCCATTGGGCAAGGGGGCATGACTCCTGTCTGTGCTAAGACAGGAGTCATTTCAATGGGGTTTGGGAGTAAAAAAAAATGGCGCAAATCGGGTTGAGGCCAATATTTTGCCTCAGACCTGACTTGCCCCATTTTTTGACGCCCAAGCTCCATTTTCCCCTACGCCGGCGCTGCCTGGTGTGGGTCATTTTTTTTTACACACACCAGTCAGCTGCGCCGGCTAACGTCATTCCATAAATAAGGCGCCTGCATGGTGCTTTGGAATGGCGTTAGCCGGCGTTAAAATTTTTGACGCACAACTGCGTTGGCGCAGTTGTCCGTCTAAAAGTATAAATATGGCCCTCTGTGTCCTCAAGAGAACTGTAACTGAAGATAGTTAAAAGGTATACAAACATTTGCAGAAGAACAACAACTCTTGACTAAAGTGCTGGTATCTCTAGCCCTGCCTCTGCTTGTTGGCAAGAATGTTCAGAATAAGAAATGGTGTATGTTGGGTGGATATTTTTTGAAAGGACAGTTCTATTCAGTACTAAGAGACTTCCTTGAAAAAAAGCACTCATCTGGCATCCTCTTGCTACATTTCACCAGTTCATCAATCTGAGGGCCTATCAACTTCTGATTTTCAGGCAAACAATAATCTGCACATCAAATGCAATGGCTATAATCTCACAGTATGTATACCAAAATCGAAAATCGAAATGTAAGTTAATAGCAATACTTAATCAAACAAATTAATGAAACTGCATTCATAGTCATCTCTGTCAAAATGGTAAGGGTAATTTGATAGGTAATTTCATCTGTAAAGTTATTACAATGCTTGTAATTGTTTCTGTTTCATTAAAGGTGAGGTAATGAGCACTGCGTTTGGTGTGTGAGTTATGGCTTCCATGGCTGTTGTGCAAGTTTTGTGGTTTTGTGTACAAGACTGCTCTGTTTAGCCTAACTGTGTCAAGCTCTATAGCTGTACTGGAAATCTAATGAACAGAAGCTCTGCTGGCCCTTCTTTTTTAGATTAAGTAGGACGAGTAGTATTGTAATACCAAGAAAAGTGAACCTCATCAAAGTCTGGAATTGTCTACAATTGGGGTTTCCAGGGAAGTCCGCCAAAAGTATTGATATACATAACAGGGCAGTGTAGAAATAATCTGACTCCCTGGCCTAGTAGTGGATCCAAACACGCTTGCCTTAAGGTAACTTTATTTGGCGCCCTCACCATGCACTGTTAATTACTTACATATTATATCACTCATGACATGTTCTATGACATCATAGATAACATAACTGCAACTTCTAAAATGACAACATTCATGACAATACTTTGCATGGCTAGGGTGAGAGTTATAGTTATCTTAATTATAGTTACTTGAGATTACTATGACTACTGAATTGCAGTTGTTTTGTACGTTTAAAACAGCATGTTTTAACTGAAGGGCTATCTATAATGTCAATTAGTTTGTTTCGCTATCGTTTGGTAAATCTTCATTATAACTTTGCAAAAAAAAAACTATTCTCCTTGGCTTCTTCAATGAAAGGTTTGTGCAGTTTCAGTAAGCAGGGCTAAGAAAAAGGGGGTTCCCAAAACATTGATTTCTCATGTGAATTGCTAAATGAAACTTTGCACTCAGGTACAGAAAAAACAGCTACACAGAATTGCACCAAGTTTACCAGAATATTAGAACCTCATTTAGTTTGCATTTTGTGATTTGGTGTAAATCCATTTAGACTCTTTTGAGACATTAGGTTCTTGTTTCACTGGAAGGAGTTCGAAAGTTAGGTATATCTGAATGGTTGATTCAGTGGGAGTCCATCATACCATAGGTAAATAAAATAAGGCCTTCTGACTGGCTGAGGGAGCTTTGTCTCTCATTGAACTTTTGGTACCATGGTACCAGGTAAGGTACCTGTGAAACTGTCTGGACACTGCTGAGAAGATAATGTTCTAGCAATCATCACAGAACTGCAGCAAACTGGCCCTGTGTCCTGAAAAAGCTCTGCATTTGAACCCCAATTTTAGTTCAATATATTTTGTTAAAGAAAGTAAAACTGAAAATGTTTCATAGCCTCAACCATATATGCAGCCCGAGGAAGGGAAGGACATTTTGACTCACACCAGGCTACTAATCTTATGAGTTAGGGCACCTCTCCACACCACATCAATTGAAATATATTACACATTACACATTGCACACTACACATATGCATATTTACAAAGTATAGCCTATATATGAAGATGTGCAGTGTAATATGTTTTGTTTTGTACTATCATTGTGGAGTGGGGGAAGGTCCATAACTCATGATAGCCTTGAGCGAGTCATCGTGTCCCTCAATCAACAGTGGTAACAAATGGTATATTATACTCTGCATATTTGCATGTACTGTTTATGCCATGGCATTTTTTCATGTCTATTTAACCAAAGGGCCCAGGTATGAAATGCTCTTGGTTCAAAAGTGCTTCAGGCAAGACAGCGCAATCCTCTAAGTCATATTTACAAAGTGGTGCAGTGATAGTTTTGCATTACTTTTCAGCCCTTGCATGACACAAGGTCAGTGTTTCATTGTATCAATACATTATTAATGTACTCAAGGTGGATATCTGACACAAAACTATCACAAAAATAATGCGATCATAGTTACTAATGTAATGCAGGCTCAGGCAAAAATGCATAGCTATGCATGGTCCCAGCAGGCACAAAAAGCAATACATTTGGCGCAACAAAAATATTGAAATCATCACAGTCCTCGTACATTTATTTGAAGCCATTGCAATGGTCATTCTGAGAGCCAGCCAGAGTCTGCAAAAAAGCAATCTTCAGAGAAAGAGGAAAGAGAGAATCTTTCAACAGAGGATCAGCCTTGGTTATCAAAGAGAAGAGGATGCAAATAAAAATGAAGAGAGATGACATATTTGCTTTACTAGACAAATCTGGATCCACTTTGCAACCCAACAGTGGGCATTCACATGCAATAAAATCAATTGCGAAGCTACTATTAGTACTCAATTTTTATGTTTCTGGATCATTCCAAAACACTAGAACCAAAATTGCTGGGATTTCCCAGAGTTCCCTTTCTTTTTTTTATCAACAGTACTAGATGCCATTATCAAAATTACTCCTCCGCTACTTCACTTTCCAAATACACTTGCTGAGCAAGTTCAGAGCAAGCAAGGATTGCACAATTTCCATGCGTTGGGAGCAATAGAATACTCTGATATAATTAGTGCCACCAACAGCAACCAGGCACATGTATATTAAAACAAAGCACAATCACTCCATCAATGATGTGGAGGTGGTTTGTACAACTTTACCACTCTACAGTTAATCAGTGCTTCCAGCCTACAGTAAATGAAAATTCTCTATTAGTTGATAAGATTGTATCCTATATATTTATTATGATTAATAATATGTGAATACATGCCATTTACCATTACGGAAATGTCCCACTGTGTGACCTCTGCTATGTTACCTCATGGACTAGAGCTGTGTGACATAGGTATGTTGGCAATACAAGGGACATTGCTATTTTCCTTAGTTATTGCAAATACACATTTGTGAAAGCACAGACTGACTCCAGATTGTTTTGTGATTCAAGGGTGTTTATTTAAGTGCAAATTAGTGGAGGGGGGTTGTAAAATGGTTAGGGATGATGGTGGAGGAATGTCCATGGCAGAGTCAAGTTATTTGTCTCACAGGTGCATTGTCCAAAGGGGCATAGGAAGTGGAGCTAGGGCAGTTTAAGGATGGACAAGGTAACGAAGTGGGACAGAAGGATGACATTCAGGGTGGTCTCATTTCTTGGCGAGGGTCTTGGCATTGTTCTCTGTCTTTGTCCTGGATCTCAGGGACCGTTTGTGGGGTGGTTCTCCATTTCAGGAGATGGGGTGCTGGTGTTGTGGTCCTGTGGCGGTGCCTCCTGTCCACTAGCACCGGCGGAGGTGGTGGGCAGTTCATCATCGAGGCTAGTGTCAGGGGCTCCTTGTTGTGCCACAGTGTCCCTCCTGGTGTTCACAAGGTCCTTCAGCACCCCTACAATGGTGACCAGGGTGGTGTTGATGGACTTCAGTTCCTCCCTGATGCCCAAATACTGTTCCTCCTGCAGCCACTGGGTCTCCTGAATCTTGGCCAGTACTGTTGCCATTGTCTCCTGGGAATGATGGTACGCTCCCATGGTGTTGGAGAGGGCCTCATGGAGAGTGGGTTCCCTGGCCTGTCCTCCCCCTGTCGCACAGCAGTCCTCCCAGTTCCCCTTTTTTCCAGTTCCTCTGTCCCCTGAACCATGTGCCCACTGCTACTGCCCCCAGGTCCCTGATGTTCTTGGGTTTTTTGATTTTGCCTGGGTTCCCTGTAGTGGTGGACACACTGCTGCTTGACGTGTCCTGGAGACAGAGGGAAATTCTCGCTGGGTGGGTGCTGTGCTGGTGTTTCCTAAGGGGGGGAGGCTCTGTGGTGGCATGTGCCAGTATGTGGGGAAACGACTGTCCCGAGGTCCCAGATGGGCCGGGCTGGTCATCTAGATCCAGTTGGACAGAGCTGCTGTAATCACTCTGGGCCTCTTCTGTGGGGGGGGGTGGACATGTCTGGAACCTCCTGTCCGGTAACGTTGGGTAGGGGTCCTGAAGGTGTGTAAAGGCATGATTATTGCATCTGTGTGTGCCATCGTGTGCAATGGGTGGGTGACCCTGTACCTCAGTGCTTACATTCTTGTCTGGGACCTTGTATGATATTTGGTTTGGGGATCTGTGTGGGTATCTGTTTTGGACATGCTTTGTATGATGGGCGTCCATGCTTTGGTGTTGCATGCAAGGCTTGGTGTTGGGATGGGTGGTTTGTGATAGTGGGACATATGTCAGGTGTTGGAGTGATGGGGGTGAGGGTGAGGGTGGAGGTATGTGATAGCATGCAGGTAGGGTGGGGGATGTCATAGTTAAGATTTGACTTACCAGAGTCCATTCCTCCTGCTACTCCTGCGAGGCCCTCAGGATGCAGTATAGCCAAGACCTGCTCCTCCCATGTTGTTAGTAGTGCGGGAGGAGGTGGGGGTCCGCCGCCAGTCCTCTGAACTGCAATCTGGTGTCTTGAGACCACAGAACGCACCTTCCCCCGTGGGTCATTCCACCTCTTCCTGATGTCATCCCGTGTGCTTGGGTGCTGTCCCACTGCGTTGACCCTGTCTACGATTCTGCACCATAGCTCCATCTTCCTAGCTATGGAGGTGTGCTGCACCTGTGATCCGAATAGCTCTGGCTCTACCCGGACAATTTCTTCCACCATGACCCTGAGCTCCACCTCAGAGAACCTGGGGTGTGGTGTGGGTGATGTGTGAGGTGGTGTGTGTTGTGATGTGTGAGGGGATGTGTTTGTGTGTGTTGTGTGAGGTGCGTGGATGTTGTGTGAGTGATGGTGTTGTGTGCCTGTGGATGCTAGTTAGTTGATGGTGGTGTCTCTCTCTGTGCTTTGTTCTCAATTTTTGTCGTAGGGGTTTGTGGGTGATGTGGGTGTGTGTTTTATATTGCATTGAGTGTGTGGGTGTGGTGTGTGTATGTGTATCAGGTGTGTGTATTTCCATTTGTCCAATATGGTTGTGTTTTGTAAGAGTGTCTGTATTTTGAGCGTGGCGGTGTGTACCGCCAATGGAATACCGCCGTTGAAAGACCGCTGCGTGGATTCGTGGGTTGTGATTGTGTGGGTGTATTCCTGTTGGCGTGATGGTGGAGGTTTTGTTATCGCCAGTTTATCACTGACCTTTGGTGTGGCGGACTTGTGTGGGTGTCTAGATTTTGGCAGATTCCAGCGTGTGAGTTGTAATAGCTGAAGCGGATTTCCGTGGCCGCAGCGGTGTGTTGGCGGTCTTCTGCACAGCGGTAAGCGTCATTTACCGCCAATGTTGTAATGAAGGCCATAGTCCTAAGTTTTCTCTTTTGATTGCGCCTGAGAATGTAAAGGCCTCAAATCACCTATAAGGTCCACCCATTCGTCCCGTCCCTTCCACATTAGTTGTATGCAATATGAGATGTCATCAGTGAAATCATAAATGATGTCATGGAACATGTCATGAGTGAAGTATATATGAGATCATAAGCAGTGCATAGGGGCACAAGTTATAGTTAGCTCTGCTAATATACATATACAGATATAGATATAAATATACTGTGGAAATGCCAATATGTTTAACCCCATGTGAAATATATATTTCATGATGTCCAATATTGTATTTATTAGTTGCCTGCCTAATGTTTGTATTTTGTATTTTACCACACAAAATCATCTTTGAAAACCTATAGGCCCTCATTTTGACATTGGCGGTAGGCCTACCGCCGTGGCAACGACCGCCAAAAGACCGTTGCCACCGCTACCATCCGTCCGCCATAATATAACCACAGGCGTATTTCTGCCACAAGAAGGGCGGAAATCTGTCTGTGGCCATAGTGGTGGATAACGGTAAGGTGGTGCTGCTACCACCAGCAGCGCCACACCAGTAGACCACCACCAGCCATATTCAGAGAAATAATATGGCCTGGCAGTGTTCTGCTGGCGGGTGCTGCTGGCGGTAGCAGCACCCCGTCTTGTCCCCTGCCGGAAGACTCCCTTGATCCAGGTAAGTCGGGTCTCCGACAGTGGAGGGTGGGGGGTGGTGCTGTGTGTGTGTGTGGGGGGGGGTGTGTGCATGTATGTGTGAGTGTGTGTGTGAATGTGAGTGTCTGTTTAGTGTTTGCATGCGTGTATGAATGTGTGTGAGTGCGTGTATGAATGTGTGTAAGTGCGTGTAGGTATGGAAATGTGAATGCGTGTCTGTGTGTCTGCATGTATGGTTATCTCCAGCCCACGGCTGTTACCACCATGGTGGTCGGAGTGGTACATTGGCAGATTGGCTTCAGCCAATCCGCCATTGTCATGATGTGGTGGGAAGTACCGCCAGCCTGTTGGCGGTACTACCTCCACATTAGGTCCGACCACTGGGGTCATAATGACCCCCATAATATTTTTAAAATAAACCTCAAACATGATCTGGACACATTCACGTTACAAGAAATGTTTTAATGTGTTGTGATGACTATTTCTAAGTCATTCAACCATATGTTGTACATGATGTTGATGGTTGAAATCAATAGGGTAGAACTGGTTTCAAGAAATGTGCATTGTGATACCATAACACAATATTTGCTGAAGAAAATTGGATTATTGTTTTGAGTGGGAGCCTGTCCACCTCAAGGAACTATTATGGCTAGTGTCTCAAAGTCACTAAATTAACTTGAGCTCAGTCCCATAGTAGCTACGGCATGGAGCAGAAATGCTAGAATTTAAATCAATATGTAAAGTATTTATGAAAACTTAAAACTGTAGAAAAGTAAATACACTAAACACTACTAATTCCAAACCAAATAGAAAATAGAGAAAAATGAGGTTCCTAAACCTCCTCCCGGAATTGGGGGATGTAATATCAGAGGATGTAAAGAGAATAATTTAAGTAAGTCAAGCAGATACCTATGGAGATAGGATCTTTCAATTTACTCAAGTAGAGTTGCAACAGCCAGTGTAAGCAGCTTTGTACTGAACCATGAAGATGATTTTCACATTATGGGGATAGATGTAATTTCATTCCATGAATCATACAACAAAGGGAACAGCGGGCGTGAAATAAACACCTCTGAAGGAGGACCATGGTCCACTAAACATCCAGGAATAAGTAATCACCAGAATCCAAACAAAGCCAAGTTCACTAAATTATGTATTACAGCAAATTATTATTCATATTAAATACAATTAGTGAACACAGGAAGAGAGACTGATAAGGAAGAAGGTCAGTATTGGTCATGGCTTGCTATAGGTTTGGCAAGCAAGGGCAGGAATAATATTGAACATCAGTCTGATTGACAAAAACAGAACTATGTAACTTTTAAAAATTCAAAGGACATATTACTGAAAATCCATGGAAAGGACAACAATGCTTGAGAATTAGTACCTAGATATTTTATCATGGAATGTGTCAGGCTTGACTAGTAAATTGAAAGATGGAGACTGGCTAAAATTCATAAACATTTATGCTATATGCTGTTTTCAGGAAAATTGGTCTCTACTGAAAATGATGTAAGTGGCTTCTTGGAGTGCATGGAACCAGCTACATAACAAAGAAGGAGGACTGCTGCAGGAGGTTTGCAAAATGGGTATCATGCAGGATAAAATATGAGGTAGAGAAATTGGCTAGAAAAACTCTCACCCCTAATGTATTACAGGGGAGGCTCAACGTGGCAATTACAGAAGCAAGCATTGTTGATATTTTAAATGTAGATATTCCTCCTGGGTGGTGAACCAAAGTACAGGTGATTTGGGGGAACTTTGTTGAATATGTTGAAGGTATGGGGATAGAGGAAGAGCTAAGGTGGGCTCCCACGTAGTGCTGATTTGTGGTGACTTTAATACTCAACTGACTTAAGAAGCTCGTAATGAAGAGGTGCATGCTGAGGCTTATAGGCTAGGTGCTCATAAACCAGCTTTATAATTAGGGAAAGTATCCAAGAGAGGGGTGTACTTTTCAAATTTTCTTCTTAATCATTAGCTGCATTTTTGATTGGACGCACTCCTTCTGATAGTCCTGCAAAGACAACTTTTAGCAATGGTTAAAGGGCATCCTTTATTGACTCTATCCTAGATATTACAGACTTTTAGGGGAATGTAGATGATATGGTAACTGTAAAGAGAATGGAGAGTGGCCATGATCCCCTCCTAGTAAGAATCAGTAAGACTGATGCTAATGAAGTTAAAAGATGGCAAGGGCATGGGCAAGGGCATTGGCTTGAGACCTTAGCCCAAAATAATAGGAAGAGTATTGCATGGAATAAAAGTATATATCTAAATGAGATTCCCCCTATTTAAAGCGATTACGGCAAGATAAGGAGCCCACATTCTTAATGCCAGGTACATGGGCTGTGCAGGGGCATCCAGGGGCACAACACAACACCAACAACCTTTGCATGGGAATACACCGCCATGCCAAGGCTGGTGGAAATGCTGAAGCAGACCTGGAGGGTAGGGTAGAACATAAAACTGGTCTGGTGTCCCAGGACAGCTGGTATTGTCAGAATGTAAACTCAAGGACAATGTTATGTTTTGTTAAGTTACTTATATAGCGCATGCCTACCCGAAGGCCTCCCAGTGCTAAAAGACAGACCTCTGCGACAGAGTCTGAGAAACAGCACCCAAAACAGCCAGGTTTTGAGTGCTTTCTGGAAGTTAAGTTCATGACTGGTTAGCCGAAGGCTAAGGGGAACAGAATTCCACAATTTAGCTCAGAGATATGCCATTGTGTTACCTTCCCATCTAGCTTTTTTACTCTAGGTATAATGGCCAGTGCCGCTGATGTGGACCTGAGATCTCTAACAGGTATATAAAAAGATGCAAGGGTCCTTAAAAGAGGACCTCTTTTGTATAATGACCTATAGATACAGCACAATGTTTTGAACTCTATGCGCTGTTCTGCTGGGAGCCAATGAAGAGAGGAGAGGGCAGATTTAACAGAAGCATGCTTAGTTATCTCCAAAAGAAGACGGGCCACGGTGATTTGAACCACCTGCAACTTCCTTTTCACATACTTAGGGGAGCCAAGAAATAATCCATTGCCATAGTCCAATCAAGAGATAATCAGAGCCTGGATGATGAGTCTTTTTTGAGAAGAACGGGAGAATTGCAAAGACCTTCCTTAAAAGCCTCAATAATCCGAAGCAAGCAGAAGCCATTTTGTTAGTCTGATGTTCCAGAGTAAGTCGTGGATCTAGCCAGACTCCTAAACTTTTAATATAATTAAAAGGAGGAGGCAGCTCCCCCAAGAAACTATGCAGCAAGGGGTTCATGCCCGGATGGGCACAATGTCCCAGTATCATTACCTCTGTTTTGTCTCCATTTAGTTGGAGCATACTTTCAGTCATCCATCTTTACACCGCCTGTAACAGAGAGACAATGAGAGTCCATCGGTACCTGAATTAGTAGAAAATGAAACCACTAGCTGGGTGTCATCTGCATTGGAAACTTGTGAAAATCCGAATGGTTCCACTATCTTAGCCAGGTGGACCATTTAGATGTTATATCAAGTAGGACTAAAGGAAGAGCCCTGTGGCACACCACAGCTAATTTTAATACAACTGGAGAGGTAAGAACAATCAAGGACCTGAAATTATCTCCCCCTCAAAAACGATGACAGCCAACTTAGTGCCCCTCCAGTGACTCCAATCTCCATCATCCTCTGAAGTAGTAAATACTGATCGACTGTATCAAAGGCAGCACTAAGGTCGAGAACAATCGCCGTCATGCACCCCTTATCCACACGATTCCTGGCCTCTTCCATGACGGCAATCAGAGCAGATTCAGAGCAGATTCAGTGCTGTGGAGAGGTCTAAAGCCCATCTGGGTAGGATGAAGGATGTTAATATCCTCAAGAAATGTCGAGACTTGAGCGTTAATGTGTTTTTCTAATATTTTAGATGGAGATGGCAACATTGAGATGGGTCTATAATTTTTTAGCACTGTTGCATCTAGGTTGGGTTTTTTCAGCAGGGGTTTGACTATGGTATGTTTCCACTGTTCAGGAACTATGCTCCTTGTTAGTGAGGAATCTAACAGTTCAGTCAGGAAAGGGACAATGACTGGCAACCCAAGAGCCAATATCGAAGGAGGAGCAGGGTCAAGTGGGGATCCTGATTTGATAGTTAAGAGGAGGGAGAAGACCTGATCCTGTGAGAGAGGGAAAAATTGCAAGATGGTAGCAGCACAATTGTAGCGGTGATCCACCACAACTTGCGAGTAGTGGCTACTGTTCGGAAGGTGTGAATATATATATCGACAATTTTTTGCTGAAAGAACATCGCCAAATCATTACTATGCTCTTGAGAGGCTTCAACTGATTCACCATCGGGTGGAGATTGTAAAATTTATTTGAGTAACTGAAAGATCTCTTTAGGAGAGTTGGAAGACTGTTCAGTTCTAGTGGCATAGTAGGTGCTTTGTGCTGATTTGATTTCAGCATGATAAAATCTAGTAGCCTTCCTGTATTTTTCCTTTAGTGCAGTGTCATAGGATTTTCTCCATCTTCTTTCAAGACATCTACATTTCCTTTTAAGAATTTGTAGATGAGGATTAAACCACAGGGTGCCAGCTTTCCGGCGACTCCCAGTTTTCATACTGTACGGGAGTAGGGTATCTAAGCAATCAATGATCCATTCATCGAATGAATCTAACCCAATGCCATTCCTATCAAGGAGAAAGGGTTTATGACTTTCCAAGATACTGATCCAATTACTAGTGTTGAGTCTATACCAGCGCCGAGAAGGTTGAACTATTGACTGAGATGGTCTGCATGTGGTAGGAATGGCTAGATTTAAAGAAATTAAAACGTGGTCTGACCAGGCCAGGGGGAGAAGAGGCAAGGAAGCTAAACCTGCTAGATTACTAAAGACTAAGGGGGTCATTCTGACCCTGGCGGTAAAATCCGCCAGGGCCAACGACCGCGGGAGCACCGCCAACAGGCTGGCGGTGCTCCCTTGGGCATTCTGACCGCGGTGGTACAGCCGCGGTTAGAAACGGAAAACCGGCGGTTTACCGCCGGTTTTCCGCTGCCCTGGGGAATCCGCCATGGGGATTCCGACCCCCATACCGCCATCCTGTTCCTGGCGGTTTTGGCCGCCAGGCACAGGATGGCGGTATGGGGTGTCGTGGGGCCCCTGGGGGCCCCTGCAGTGCCCATGCCAATGGCCAATGGGCACTGCAGGGGCCCCCGTAACAGGGCCCCACAAAGATTTTCAGACGGGTGCAACTGCACCCGTCGCACCCCTTCCACTCCGCCGGCTCCATTCGGAGCCGGCATCCTCATGGAAGGGGGTTTCCCGCTGGGCTGGCGGGCGGCCTTCTGGCGGTCGCCCGCCATCCCA
Organism: Pleurodeles waltl; assembly: GCF_031143425.1. Lineage (NCBI taxonomy): Eukaryota > Metazoa > Chordata > Amphibia > Caudata > Salamandridae > Pleurodeles > Pleurodeles waltl. Next base: position 951,925,009 of record NC_090445.1, read on the forward strand.
GCGGGAAACTCAGAATTACCGCGGCGGTCTTTTGACCGCGCAGCGGTATTCTGCTGGCGGGACTTTGGCGGGCGGCCTCCGCCGCCCGCCAAAGTCAGAATGACCCCCTAAGTCAACGGTGTCTCCTTTATCATGGGTGGTGCCTCTGACCACTTGGCCCGTTCCAATGCATCCATGTCAGCAACAAGGATTTTCGCTGCCATGTTATCTAAGTTGTCTACATGAATGTTAAAATCCCCTAGAATAGTAAAAGTGGATTTTTTACATATTAATTCATCGAGCTGACCTGAGAGAGAGTGTAAAAAATTATCCGGGGGGCCAGGAGGGCGATAAACTAAGACTCCAGAGAATGTGAATTGGGGATTTAGTGACATAGAAAAGAACATGCTTTCACAGTCAGTTAGCTGAAGGGGCCAGGGGGTAAGCTTAATTGATTCCTTACAGATCTTCCTTGGATGATGGGTCGACCATCAATCCAGGCTGGGGGGACCACTGTCAGAAAGAGAAAAAACACTTAGCATTACTTGGGTCTAAACAAGACTGACATTCTTCGGAAGGAGGAAGCCTAAGCGAATAAAGAGCCTCGGAAGAATAAAAAAGGCCCTTTCTCCTGACGTGACTGAGGGGTCTCGCCCCTGGGCCCAGCTAAGCATGGATGGGTGCAGACGGGCTTGCCTTAGGGGCGCCCGCTGCATGCGTCCGCTGCGCGACCGCAGCATTGCGCTCCTCATGTGGAGCTAAATGTAGAAAGGGCGCCAACTAGGCTGTTACCTTTTAAAATGGCGGCTACCAAATGTGCTCTAAGTAAGGATGGAAAATGGTGACCGCACAGCAGGCGATTGCTAAAAAAAGGGAGACAAAGACACCGTTGAGGTCAAAGGAGCAGTTGCAGAAAGAGTTGCAGAAAGAGGTGAGGAAAGGGGGAAAAAGCAGATAATGTCACGACTCATGTGCTGCTTACGCCTGGAATCCGCAGATCGAATGGCGTGGGTCTTGAATGTTCGGCTTTGGCCCAGAAAGGGGCGACTCTTTCTGGTAGCCACGGTGCTGGAGGCAATGGAAACGCCAAGAACAGACCATGCCCTTCAGAAATAGCGCCAGAGGGAAAAAAAACCTGAAAAGGGGAAAAAACCTCCAAACAGATAGATTCCTGAAACAGAAACAAAAAAACAGAGGTAAAATATAGGTAATTCACGGAATTGACAAAATCCAGCACAGAAAGTCTAAGAAACATGAGTGAAGACACCATCTAAACAGAAAGTGTTGCAGCGCAAGGAAAGAAAGAAACACATCCCTTAAATACCACTAAACAGGAAACGACCCGGTAGTACTTTCAGTAGGTGTCAATCTTTTAGGTGACCAATATTTGTCGGAAGCAAAACAGTTCTCATGACAAAACTGTGAAGACAAGGAAATAGTCCGGGTTTCCCAATTCACATACGGATTATGTCTTATGAACCACGGAATTCCTAGAATGAAGGTATGGTTGGGGGATGATATGAGATCAAAGGAGATGTGTTCTTGATGGTTACCAAACTGTAAACTTAATGTCAGGGTAGTAGTATCGACTGGACCAGAGGATATTAAGGATCCATCCATTGTGTGCACTTGTTCTGGAATTTCTTTGGGTTGTGTTGGAATTTGTTGAGTAGTGGCCCAAGTCTTATCCATGTAAATACCACTAGCACCACAATCTAGTAATCCATAGTTCTTTCTTGACGGCCGTCAGGTAGCTGTAACATGACAGGTAACATGAACAAGGACGTGGCATTGTCCTTAAATGAACTGATGGAAGGTATAGCTGATGATCCCGTCCCCTCCCTTCCTACAGAGGACGGGAAGTGGCGTTTCCCGATGGCCTTTGAGGACGTACAGGGCAGGTACGAAGCATGTGGCCAGCAGCACCACAGTACAGGCACAATCCTTTCTTACGTCTGACTTCCCGCTCGCTAACGGAAAGCAGGCCTCGAGTGGTATCCACTTGCATATGTTCTCCCTCTATGTCTCTAGCAGGAGGGAGAGGTTTCTCTGAACGATGCAGATAAACCCGTGAAGTACTTGGCTGAGAAGATCCTCTACTCTTTCTCTTCTCCAATCGTCGTTCTTGGAGACGGTATTCGATGGAAAGTGCTTGATCCATCAGACCATGAAGATCTTCAACTCTGGTGGAGTGTACTAACTCATCTTTTATTTCTTCTTTAAGTCCTCTGCGAAACAAAGTCACCAGAGTACGTTCCACCCAGGTGGTCTCTGCCGCTAGCTGACGAAAGCGCGTAATATATTGAAGGACATCTTGTGAGCCTTGTTGGATGTCACATGAGGATTCTTCCGCAGAGGCCTCCAATCCTGGACGACTAAACATTTGTTTGAATCGATTCACAAAGGCGGAATAGTCCGACAATACCGGGTCGTTGGATGATACCATTGGGGTTGCCAAGGCCAAGGCAGGACCGGATAATGCACTGATAAGATATCCCACCTTTGTCCTGTCATGGGAGAATTGGGTAGGTCGGAAGGCGAAATACACCGTTAATGCATCAAGGAATTCACGCAGTTTAGTTGGTTCACCGGAGAAATGAGGACTAGAGGCGGAGATAGTCGGAACATCGCCACTGCGGAAAGCCAAAGCCTGTCGTAACGCAGCATTCTCATTGCGTAGTTGTTGCAGTTCCTGAGCCTGTTGCTGAATAGTTGTCAGAAGAGATTGATCAGGATCTGCAGCAGCCGCCACTGTATCATCCATGGTGTTAGAGGACGTTGGGAGAATTGGGCGCTGCAATCTGTCATGACTCACGTGCTGCTTACGCCTGGAATCCACAGATCGAATGACGTGGGTCTTGAATGTTTGGCTTTGGCCCAGAAAGGGCCGACTCTTTCTGGTAGCCACGGTGCTGTAGGCAATGGAAACGCCAAGAACAGACCGTGCCCATCAGAAATCGCGCCAGAGGGGAAAAAACCCTGAAAAGGGGAAAAAACCTCCAAACAGATAGATTCCTGAAACAGGAACAAAAGAACAGGAATCAACAGAGGCAAAATATAGGTAATACACAGAATTGACAAAATCCAGCACAGAAAGGGTAAGAAACAGGAGCGAAGACACCATCTAAACAGAAAGTGTTGCAGCGCAAGGAAAGAAAGAAACACATCCCTTAAATACCAGTAAACAGGAAACGACCAACAGGAAGTAAAAGGACACCATCTTAGATAGGGAAAAGTACATAGAACAGAATAGACTAGGAACCATAGAGAATAGGGACAAGGAATGCTGGGAAGAAAAAGGTAACATGGGAAGGGGGAAAAGACATAAAGGAAGGTACAACCAGATGTCCCAGAAAAAGAAGAAAAGAAAAGAAAAGAACAGGTAAGAGGGCTCAGGATGCCCGAAAAACGCGGTGCACAGAAACAGAGCGAGGCCCCATGCCCAATCTGGGGCCTCGCAAAGCACACAGCAGACTGGGGGCGAATTTTCGGCTCGTGCCGCAGCACGCGGCGCGACAGTAGGTCTCCCCCCCAAAAGGCCAAGGTTTGTGTGGAAATAAGCGGTGAAAATGACGAATCAGAAGAGGTGCGTGAACAGAAGATGCATCTTCCCAAGAGCATTCACTGAGAGGATAACCCTTCCAATGAATCAGATACTGAAGACGTTTGTGAAAGATACGAGAGTCACAAATTTCTTGTACCTCATATTCAGGTACATCATCCACTAACACAGGAGGAGGACAAGGAAACTGACGAGAGTAAGGATCAGGATCAGGTACGTAAGGTTTGAGCTGGGAAACATGAAAGACCGGATGAATTTTCCATGTACGAGGCAAGTGAAGACAGACAGTGACAGGATTAATCAGCTGAAGGATACAGAAAGGCCCGTAGTAGCGGGGTGTGAACTTATTCTGAGAAAGGCGTAAAGGCAAGAATTTGTTTGAAAGCCAGATTTTATCCTGAAGGTGATAATCTGGAATGTTCCTACGTTTCTTGTCTGCTATTTTCTTCATATATCTCTTGGTGTTCAACAAATTGGATCGAATTAGTCTATGAATTTATAGAAGTCGTCTGGAAAGGGAAGTAACCGCAGGCAGAGGAGAGGTAGACTGAGGAGAAGTAGGAAAAGAAGTAGGATGATAGCCATAAGAACAGAAAAAATTGAGTGACGTTGGAGGCAATATGGACAGTATTATTGTAGGAGAATTCAGCAATAGGGAGGTAAGTGTTCCAGTTGCTCTGGGTAGAATTACAAAAACAGCGAAGGTATTGCTCTAATCCTTGGTTAAGATGCTCGGTCTGTCCATTGGTTTGAGGATGGAAACCCGATGATAGTGCTATATTGATATTTAGTGTCCTACAAAAATATTTCCAAAAACGGGAAATGTACTGAGGTCCTCTGTCAGATACAATGGTATGTGGAAGTCCATGGAGACGGAAAATATGGTAGATAAATATCTGGCTTAGTTCTTGGGACGTAGGTAACTTTTTCAGGGCAGTGAAGTGAGCCATCTTAGTAAAGGAATCAACAGTGACCATGATAACCCGGTTTCCTCCTGCTGATACATCAAATCAGTAGAAATGGTGTGCCAGGGAGCTGGTGGAACAGGCAATGGTTGTAGTAATCCTGCAGGTCTAGTACGGGGAATATTTACTTGAGCACATATGGGACAAGCCTGAACGTATCTTTCAACATCCGACTTTCAGGTAGGCCACCAGAAAGATCGCAAGAGAAGTTCTTGTGGGCCTTAATGCCTCTATGACCAGCAACCGGCGAATCATGGCACATTTGAAATGCCTTTTCTCTAACTCTATTAAAAGGGAGGAACAACAGGTTCTGATAATAATAATATCCTTGCTTTTTACATATAAGAGGGTTTAATTTCTCTACTTCGTGGTCAGACAGGCTGGAGTATTCCAGTTGTACCTCATCCAGGAAAGACTGAGCTACTTTGATGATCTTACTAGGCTCAAGTAGATACTGAGATGGGGTAGGAGTACAATCTGGATAACGGCGAGACAGAGCATCAGCCAGAATGTTTTGGGATCCAGGAATATAGGTGATGTAAAAATCATACTGACTGAAGAAAAAGGCCCAACGAGCCCGGCGACTATTGTGGCATACAAGATTACGTAAACATTGTAGATTACTATGGTCTGTTCTCACCTCAAACGGCTCCTTGGAACCCATAAGAAACTGTCTCCATTCTAGGCAGGCTGTTTTCAGAGCTAATAACTCCCTTTCTAGTACTGAGTAATGTTGTTCCGATGTAGAGAGTACATGGGACAAATAGAAAACAGGATGTTCAAGACCATTATCTTCTTGTTGTTGGAGTAAGACAGCTCCGATGGCTCTTTCGGAAGCATCGGTAACTACAATAAATTGTTTGTTGGTATCTGTGTGTCTCAAGATGGGAGCTTGAGTGAAAGCCTTCTTTAACCACTTCGCTGCCAGGCCTTTTCCCCCTCCTGTGCCAGGCCTTTTTTTGCCTATTTGGGGCAGTTCGCGCTTAGGCCCGCATAACTTTTTGTACACATAAGCTAACCAAGCCAAATTTGCGTCCTTTTTTTCCAACATCCTAGGGATTCTGGAGGTACCCAGACTTTGTGGGTTCCCCTGAAAGAGGCCAAGAAATTGGCCAAAATACAGGGAAAATTTTGTTTTTTTCAAAAAAATTGGAAAAAGTGGCTGCAGAAGAAGGGTTGTGGTTTTTCCCCTAAAAATGGCATCAACAAAGGGTTTGCGGTGCTAAACTCAGCAGCTTCCCAGCTTTCAGGAACAGGCAGACTTGAATCCGAAAACCCAATTGTTCAACACAATTTTGGCATTTTACTGGGGCATACCCCATTTGTGCAATTTTTTGTGCTTTCAGCCTCCTTCCAGTCAGTGACAGGAATGGTCATGAAACCAATGCTGGATCCCAGAAACCTAAACATTTCTGAAAAGTAGACAAAATTCTGAATTCAGCAAGGGGTCATTTGTGTAGATCCTACAAGGGTTTCCTACAGAAAATAACAGCTGAAAAAGAAAAATATTGAAATTGAGGTGAAAAAAACATCAATTTTACTCTACTTTTTACTCTGTAACTTTTCCCTGCAATGTCAGATTATCGAAAGCAATATACCGTTACGTCTGCTGGACTCCTCTGGTTGCGGGGATATATAGGGTTTGTAGGTTCATCAAGAACCCGAGGAACCCAGAGCCAATAAATGAGCTGCACCCTGCAGTGCGTTTTCATTCTATACCGGGTATACAGTAATTCATTTGCTGAAATATAAGGAGTAAAAAATAGCTATCAAGAAAACCTTTGCATTTCCAAAAAGGGCACAAGATAAGGTGTTGAGGAGCAGTGGTTATTTGCACATCTCTGAATTCCGGGGTGACCATAGTAGCACGTGAATTACATGGAATTTCTCAAATAGATGTATTTTTTACACACACCCCTATATTTGGAAGGAATAAATGTAGAGAAAGACAAGGGGCAATAACACTTGTTTTGCTATTCTATGTTCCCCCAAGTCTCCCGATAAAAATGATACCTCACTTGTTTGGGTAGGCCTAGCGCCCGCGACAGGATATGCCCCAAAACACAACCTGGACACATCACAGAAAACAGAGCTGTTTTTAGCAAAGTGACTACCTGTAGATTTTGGCCTCTAGCTCAGCCGCCACCTAGGGAAACCTACCAAACCTGTGCATTTCTGAAAACTATAGACCTAGGGGGATCCAAGGAGGGGTGACTTGCGGGGCTCGGACCAGGTTCTGTTACCCAGAATCCTTTGCAAACCTCAAAATTTGGCTAAAAAAACACATGTTCCTCAAATTTCTGTGGCAGAAAGTTCTGGAATCTGAGAGGAGCCACAAATTTCCTTCCACCCAGCGTTCCCCCACGTCTCCCGATAAAAATGATACCTCACTTGTGTGGGTAGGCCTAGCGCCCGCGACAGGATATGCCCCAAAACACAACGTGGACATATCACAGAAAACAGAGCTGTTTTTAGCAAAGTGACTACCTGTAGATTTTGGCCTCTAGCTCAGCCGCCACCTAGGGAAACCTACCAAACCTATGCATTTCTGAAAACTAGAGACCTAGGGGAATCCAAGGAGGGGTGACTTGTGTGGCTCGGACCAGGTTCTGTTACCCAGAATCCTTTGCAAACCTCAAAATTTGGCTAAAAAAACACATGTTCCTCACATTTCTGTGGCAGAAAGTTCTGGAATCTGAGAGGAGCGACAAATTTCCTTCCACCCAGCATTCCCCCACGTCTCCCGTTAAAAATGATACCTCACTTGTGTGGGTAGGCCTAGCGCCCGCGACAGGATATGCCCCAAAACACAACCTGGACACATCACAGAAAACAGAGCTGTTTTTAGCAAAGTGACTACCTGTAGATTTTGGCCTCTAGCTCAGCCGCCACCTAGGGAAACCTACCAAACCTGTGCATTTCTGAAAACTAGAGACCTAGGGGGATCCAAGGAGGGGTGACTTGCGGGGCTCGGACCAGGTTCTGTTACCCAGAATCCTTTGCAAACCTCAAAATTTGGCTAAAAAAACACATGTTCCTCAAATTTCTGTGGCAGAAAGTTCTGGAATCTGAGAGGAGCCACAAATTTCCTTCCACCCAGCGTTCCCCCACGTCTCCCGATAAAAATGATACCTCACTTGTGTGGGTAGGCCTAGCGCCCGCGACAGGATATGCCCCAAAACACAACGTGGACATATCACAGAAAACAGAGCTGTTTTTAGCAAAGTGACTACCTGTAGATTTTGGCCTCTAGCTCAGCCGCCACCTAGGGAAACCTACCAAACCTATGCATTTCTGAAAACTAGAGACCTAGGGGAATCCAAGGAGGGGTGACTTGTGTGGCTCGGACCAGGTTCTGTTACCCAGAATCCTTTGCAAACCTCAAAATTTGGCTAAAAAAACACATGTTCCTCACATTTCTGTGGCAGAAAGTTCTGGAATCTGAGAGGAGCGACAAATTTCCTTCCACCCAGCATTCCCCCACGTCTCCCGATAAAAATGATACCTCACTTGTGTGGGTAGGCCTAGCGCCCGCGACAGGATATGCCCCAAAACACAACCTGGACACATCACAGAAAACAGAGCTGTTTTTAGCAAAGTGACTACCTGTAGATTTTGGCCTCTAGCTCAGCCGCCACCTAGGGAAACCTACCAAACCTGTGCATTTCTGAAAACTAGAGACCTAGGGGAATCCAAGGAGGGGTGACTTGTGTGGCTCGGACCAGGTTCTGTTACCCAGAATCCTTTGCAAACCTCAAAATTTGGCTAAAAAAAAACATGTTCCTCACATTTCTGTGGCAGAAAGTTCTGGAATCTGAGAGGAGCCACAAATTTCCTTCCACCTAGCGTTCCCCCACGTCTCCCGATAAAAATGATACCTCACTTGTGTGGGTAGGCCTAGCGCCCGCGACAGGATATGCCCCAAAACACAACGTGGACATATCACAGAAAACAGAGCTGTTTTTAGAAAAGTGACTACCTGTAGATTTTGGCCTCTAGCTCAGCCGCCACCTAGGGAAACCTACCAAACCTGTGCATTTCTGAAAACTAGAGACCTAGGGGGATCCAAGGAGGGGTGACTTGCGGGGCTCGGACCAGGTTCTGTTACCCAGAATCGTTTGCAAACCTCAAAATTTGGCTAAAAAAACACATGTTCCTCAAATTTCTGTGGCAGAAAGTTCTGGAATCTGAGAGGAGCCACAAATTTCCTTCCACCCAGCGTTCCCCCACGTCTCCCGATAAAAATGATACCTCACTTGTGTGGGTAGGCCTAGCGCCCGCGACAGGATATGCCCCAAAACACAACGTGGACATATCACAGAAAACAGAGCTGTTTTTAGCAAAGTGACTACCTGTAGATTTTGGCCTCTAGCTCAGCCGCCACCTAGGGAAACCTACCAAACCTATGCATTTCTGAAAACTAGAGACCTAGGGGAATCCAAGGAGGGGTGACTTGTGTGGCTCGGACCAGGTTCTGTTACCCAGAATCCTTTGCAAACCTCAAAATTTGGCTAAAAAAACACATGTTCCTCACATTTCTGTGGCAGAAAGTTCTGGAATCTGAGAGGAGCCACAAATTTCCTTCCACCCAGCGTTCCCCCACGTCTCCCGATAAAAATGATACCTCACTTGTGTGGGTAGGCCTAGCGCCCGCGACAGGATATGCCCCAAAACACAACGTGGACATATCACAGAAAACAGAGCTGTTTTTAGCAAAGTGACTACCTGTAGATTTTGGCCTCTAGCTCAGCCACCACCTAGGGAAACCTACCAAACCTGTGCATTTCTGAAAACTAGAGACCTAGGGGAATCCAAGGAGGGGTGACTTGCGGGGCTCGGACCAGGTTCTGTTACCCAGAATCCTTTGCAAACCTCAAAATTTGGCTAAAAAAACACATGTCCCTCACATTTCTGTGGCAGAAAGTTCTGGAATCTGAGAGGAGCTACAAATTTCCTTCCACCCAGCGTTCCCCCAAGTCTCCCGATAAAAATGATACCTCACTTGCGTGGGTAGGCCTAGCGCCGGCGACAGGAAACACCCCAAAGCGCAACGTGGACACATCCTAAATTTTGGAAAAAAACAGAGGTGTTTTTTGCGAAGTGCCTACCTGTAGATTTTGGCCTCTAGCTCAGCCGGCACCTAGGGAAACCTACCAAACCTGTGCATTTCTGAAAACTAGAGACCTAGGGGAATCCAAGGAGGGGTGACTTGCGGGGCTCGGACCAGGTTCTGTTACCCAGAATCCTTTGCAAACCTCAAAATGTGGCTAAAAAAACACATGTCCCTCACATTTCTGTGGCAGAAAGTTCTGGAATCTGAGAGAAGCTACAAATTTCCTTCCACCCAGCGTTCCCCCAAGTCTCCCGATAAAAATGATACCTCACTTGCGTGGGTAGGCCTAGCGCCGGCGACAGGAAACACCCCAAAGCGCAACGTGGACACATCCTAAATTTTGGAAAAAAACAGAGGTGTTTTTTGCGAAGTGCCTACCTGTAGATTTTGGCCTCTAGCTCAGCCGGCACCTAGGGAAACCTACCAAACCTGTGCATTTCTGAAAACTAGAGACCTAGGGGAATCCAAGGAGGGGTGACTTGCGGGGCTCGGACCAGGTTCTGTTACCCAGAATCCTTTGCAAACCTCAAAATTTGGCTAAAAATACACATGTTACTCATATTTCTGTGGCAGAAAGTTCTGGAATCTGAGAGAAGCTACAAATTTCCTTCCACCCAGCGTTCCCCCAAGTCTCCCGATAAAAATGATACATCACTTGTGTGGGTAGGACTAGCGCCCACGAAAGGAAAGGGCCCAAAACACAACGTGGACACATCACATTTTTTTATAAAAAGCAGTGCCTACCTGTGGATTTTGCCCTGTAGCTCAGCCGACACCTGAGGAAACCTAGCAAACCAGTGCATTTTTGAAAACTAGAAACCCAGGGGAATCCAAGATGGGGTGACTTGCGGGGCTCTGACCAGGTTATGTTACCCAGAATCCTTTGCAAACATCAAAATTTGGCCCAAAAAACACTTTTTCCTCTCATTTCGGTGACAGAAAGTTCTGGAATCTGAGAGGAGCCACATATTTCCTTCCACCCAGCGTTCCCCTAAGTCTCTCGATAAAAATGGTACATCACTTCTGTGGGTAGGCCTAGCGCCCACAAAAGGAAATGGCCCAAAACACAACGTGGACACAACATATTTTTTCACAGAAAACAGAGGTGTTTTTTGCAAGGTGCCTACCTGTGGTGTTTGGCCTGTAGCTCAGCCGGCCCCAGGGGGGGGGGGCAGAAATGCCCTAAAATAAATTTGCCCCCCCAACCCCCACCCTCCCCCACCGGGAGCGACCCTTGCCTACGGGGTCGCTCCCCCTGCGTGACATTGGCACCAAAAAACAAATCCCCGGTGCCTAGTGGTTTCTGCCCCCTTGGGGGCAGGTTGACCTAAACTCAGCCAATCTGCCCCCAAGGGGGGCAGAAATGGCCTAAATACAATTTGTCCCCCAGGGGAGCGACTTTTGCCTGATGGGTCGCTCCCCATCTCTAAAAAAAAAAAAAAAAAGAAAAAAAAGAAAAATTCCCCTGGCGCCTAGAGGTTTCTGCCCCCCCCCCCGGGGGCAGATCGGCCTAATAATAGGCCGATCTGCCCCCCGGGGGGGCAGAAATGGCCTAAAATAAATTTGCCCCCCCAACACCCACCCCCCCCCCCGGAGCGACCCTTGCCTACGGGGTCGCTCCCCTGCGTCACATTGGCGCCAAAAAACAAATCCCCGGTGCCTAGTGGTTTCTGCCCCCTTGGGGGCAGATTGACCTAAAATTGGCCAATCTGCCCCCAGGGGGGCAGAAATGGTCTAAATACAATTTGCCCCCCCAGGGGAGCGACCCTTGCCTGATGGGTCGCTCCCCATCTCTAAAAAAAGAAACAACAAAAAAAAAACACACAAAAATAAAATTGCCCTGGCGCCTAGAGTTTTCTGCCCCCCCCCCGGGGGCAGTTCGGCCTAATAATAGGCCGATCTGTCCCCCGGGGGGGCAGAAATGGCCTAAAATAAATTTGCCCCCCCCAACCCCCACCCCCCCCCCGGGAGCGACCCTTGCCTACGGGGTCGCTCCCCCTGCGTGACATGGGCGCCAACAAACAAATCCCCGGTGCCTAGTGGTTTCTGCCCCCTTGGGGCCAGATTGACCTAAAATTGGCCAATCTGCCCCCAGGGGGGCAGAAATGGTCTAAATACAATTTGCCCCCCCAGGGGAGCGACCCTTGCCTGATGGGTCGCTCCCCATCTCTAAAAAAAGAAACAACAAAAAAAAAACACACAAAAATAAAATTGCCCTGGCGCCTAGAGTGTTCTGCCCCCCCCCGGGGGCAGTTCGGCCTAATAATAGGCCGATCTGTCCCCCGGGGGGGCAGAAATGGCCTAAAATTAATTTGCCCCCCCAACCCCCGCCCCCCCCCCCCCCGGGAGCGACCCTTGCCTACGGGGTCGCTCCCCCTGCGTGACATTGGCGCCAACAAACAAATCCCCGGTGCCTAGTGGTTTCTGCCCCCTTGGGGGCAGATTGACCTAAAATTGGCCAATCTGCCCCCAGGGGGGCAGAAATGGTCTAAATACAATTTGCCCCCCAGGGGAGCGACCCTTGCCTGATGGGTCGCTCCCCATCTCTAAAAAAAGAAACAACAAAAAAAAAACACACAAAAAAAAAATTGCCCTGGCGCCTAGAGTGTTCTGCCCCCCCCCGGGGGCAGTTCGGCCTAATAATAGGCCGATCTGTCCCCCGGGGGGCAGAAATGGCCTAAAATAAATTTGCCCCCCCAACCCCCACCCCCCCCCCGGGAGCGACCCTTGCCTACGGGGTCGCTCCCCCTGCGTGACATTGGTGCCAAAAAACAAATCCCCGGTGCCTAGTGGTTTCTGCCCCCTTGGGGGCAGATTGACCTAAAATTGGCCAATCTGCCCCCAGGGGGGCAGAAATGGTCTAAATACAATTTGCCCCCCCAGGGGAGCGACCCTTGCCTGATGGGTCGCTCCCCATCTCTAAAAAAAGAAACAACAAAATAAAAACACACAAAAATAAAATTGCCCTGGCGCCTAGAGTGTTCTGCCCCCCCCCCGGGGGCAGTTCGGCCTAATAATAGGCCGATCTGTCCCCCGGGGGGGCAGAAATGGCCTAAAATAAATTTGCCCCCCCCAACCCCCACCCCCATCCCGGGAGCGACCCTTGCCTACGGGGTCGCTCCCCCTGCGTGACATTGGCGCCAACAAACAAATCCCCGGTGCCTAGTGGTTTCTGCCCCCTTGGGGGCAGATTGACCTAAAATTGGCCAATCTGCCCCCAGGGGGGCAGAAATGGTCTAAATACAATTTGCCCCCCAAGGGGAGCGACCCTTGCCTGATGGGTCGCTCCCCATCTCTAAAAAAAGAAACAACAAAAAAAAAACACACAAAAATAAAATTGCCCTGGCGCCTAGAGTGTTCTGCCCCCCCCCGGGGGCAGTTCGGCCTAATAATAGGCCGATCTGTCCCCCGGGGGGGCAGAAATGGCCTAAAATAAATTTGCCCCCCCCAACCCCCACCCCCCCCCGGGAGCGACCCTTGCCTACGGGGTCGCTCCCCCTGCGTGACATTGGCGCCAACAAACAAATCCCCGGTGCCTAGTGGTTTCTGCCCCCTTGGGGGCAGATTGACCTAAAATTGGCCAATCTGCCCCCAGGGGGGCAGAAATGGTCTAAATACAATTTGCCCCCCCCAGGGGAGCGACCCTTGCCTGATGGGTCGCTCCCCATCTCTAAAAAAAGAAACAACAAAAAAAAAAACACACAAAAAAAAAATTGCCCTGGCGCCTAGAGTGTTCTGCCCCCCCCCCCGGGGGCAGTTCAGCCTAATAATAGGCCGATCTGTCCCCCGGGGGGCAGAAATGGCCTAAAATAAATTTGCCCCCCCAACCCCCCCCCCCCCCCGGGAGCGACCCTTGCCTACGGGGTCGCTCCCCCTGCGTGACATTGGTGCCAAAAAACAAATCCCCGGTGCCTAGTGGTTTCTGCCCCCTTGGGGGCAGATTGACCTAAAATTGGCCAATCTGCCCCCAGGGGGGCAGAAATGGTCTAAATACAATTTGCCCCCCCAGGGGAGCGACCCTTGCCTGATGGGTCGCTCCCCATCTCTAAAAAAAGAAACAACAAAAAAAAAACACACAAAAAAAAAATTGCCCTGGCGCCTAGAGTGTTCTGCCCCCCCCCGGGGGCAGTTCGGCCTAATAATAGGCCGATCTGTCCCCCGGGGGGGCAGAAATGGCCTAAAATAAATTTGCCCCCCCAACCCCCACCCCCCCCCCCCGGGAGCGACCCTTGCCTACGGGGTCGCTCCCCCTGCGTGACATTGGTGCCAAAAAACAAATCCCTGGTGCCTAGTGGTTTCTGCCCCCTTGGGGGCAGATTGACCTAAAATCGGCCAATCTGCCCCCAGGGGGGCAGAAATGGTCTAAATACAATTTGCCCCCCAGGGGAGCGACCCTTGCCTGATGGGTCGCTCCCCATCTCTAAAAAAAAGAAAGAACAAAAAAAAAAAACACAAAAAAAAAAATTGCCCTGGCGCCTAGAGGTTTCTTCCCCCCATGGGGGCAGATCGGCCTAATAATAGGCCGATCTGCCCCCAGGGGGGGCAGAAATGGCCTAAAATAAATTGCCCTCCCCCCCAGGGAGCGACCCTTGCCTAAGGGGTCGCTCCCTTTGCGTGAAATTCACGCAAAGAAAAAACTCCCTGGTGTCTAGTGGTTTCTACCCCCCTTGGGGGCAGATTGGCCTCATCAAAATAGGCCAATCTGCCCCCAAGGGAGGCAGAAATGGCCAAAATATAATTTTCCCCCAAGGGGAGCGACCCTTGCCTAAGGGGTCGCTCCCCACCAAAAAAAAAAAAAATGAAAAAAAAAAAAAAAAAAAGGTCCCTGGTGCCTAGAGGTTTCTGCCCCCCCTGGGGGCAGATCGGCCTAATAGTAGGCCGATCTGCCCCCAGGGGGGGCAGAAAAGGCCTTCCCGAAAATATGCCCCCCCCTGGGAGCGACCCTTGCCCAAGGGGTCGCTCCCTTTTGTCAATAACAATAATAAAAATAAAAAAAAACCTGGTGTCTAGTGGTTTCTACCCCCCTTGGGGGCAGATTGGCCTCATCAAAATAGGCCAATCTGCCCCCAAAGGGGGCAGAAATGGCCAAAATATAATTTTCCCCCAAGGGGAGCGACCCTTGCCTAAAGGGTCGCTCCCCACCTCAATAAAAAAAATGAACCAAAAAAAAAAAAAATGGTCCCTGGTGCCTAGAGGTTTCTGCCCCCCCTGGGGGCAGAAAAGGCCTTTTCAAAAAAATGCCCCCCCTGGGAGCGACCCTTGCCCAAGGGGTCGCTCCCTTTAGTCAATTTCAAAGAAAAAAAAAAAAATCCCTGGTGTCTAGTGGGGTTTCAAAAGCCGGATTGCAAGCAATCCGGCTTTTGAAACCCTCTGAGGGACTTCAAAGGGAAGGAAATACTTTTCCTTCCCTTTGAAGCCCCTCCGGGCCTCCCAAGTGATTGAAAAAGAAATGCTTTTGCATTTCTTTTTCAATCGCGCTGGAAGCAGAGCTTCCAGCGCGACTAGGGAGGCCCCTGTGACAAATCAGCGCGCGCTCGTGCGCTGACGTCACAAGGGGGGGTGGGGGGGTCGGGGGTGGAAGGGGAAGGGATTCCCCGGTCAGCCCTGACCTGGGGGGGTGGGGGGGGCGTCCCTCGGGAGGAGCGCTAGCGCTTCTCCCGAGGGAAGCATTCAGGACGTAATGGTTACGTCCATGGCGCCACACGGGCGCTGCCATGGACGTAACCATTACGTCTGTGGCGGGGAAGGGGTTAAACCTTGAAAAGCTGTTTCAGCCGCCTTAGTCCAGACAAAACCTTTAGTTAAATTTTCCTTCTTTAGAGTGTGAGTTATGTGGCTGGTTTGTTTTGCAAAGTCTAAGATAAACTGCCGATAAAAATTTGCTAATCCTAGAAAACATTGTGTTTCCTTAATAGAGGAAGGAGAAGGCCAATCTAGGATGGCTTGTACTTTTTCTTGGTCCATAGCTATGCCGGTGGGACTTAAATGGTAACCCAGATATTTGACTTCCGTCTTGTCAAACTCACACTTTTCTGGTTTACAAGATAGTTGATGTTCCCAGAGTCTTTGAAGGACTTGTTTCACGTGAGAAGAATGCAGTTCAGGACGTCTAGAATAAATAAGAATATCGTCTAAGTAGATTACAACCATTTGATTCAAAAGATCAGAAAACACAGAGTCCATAAATCTTTGGAAAATTGCGGGGGCATTAGTGAGACCAAAAGGCATAACCTTGTACTCAAAGTGACCAAATGGGGTCCTGAAAGCTGTTTTCCACTCGTCTCCTTCTTTAATACGTAAAAGGTGGTAGGCTCCCCGTAAATCCAGTTTGGTAAAACGTTGAGCCCCTCAGACTGCCTCTAGAATATCCTTGATGAGGGGCAAAGGATAACGGTCCTTTATAGTTATCTTATTCAGGCCTCAAAAATCCAAGCAAGGACGAAGATCCTTTGTCTTCTTGGGTACAAAAATGAGGGGAGCCCCTGCCGGAGAAGACGAGGGAACAATAAGACCACTCTGTAAGTTTTCTTCCAGGTACTCCTTTAGAACTTCCTTTTCGGGTTCCGTGAGGCAATACATCCTCCCAAAGGGAACGACAGTTCCAGGTTCCAAGGGAATAGCACAATCGCAATCTCGATGTGGAGGTAACACAGGTCTGGATGGTTTTTGGAACACATCTTGAAATTCTAAATAGTGTTCAGGGACTCCTTGGACAGTATTGATGAAATATCCGGTAGTACTTTCAGTAGGTGTCAATCTTTTAGGTGACCAATATTTGTCGGAAGCAAAACAGTTCTCATGACAAAACTGTGAAGACAAGGAAATAGTCCGGGTTTCCCAATTCACATACGGATTATGTCTTATGAACCACGGAATTCCTAGAATGAAGGTATGGTTGGGGGATGATATGAGATCAAAGGAGATGTGTTCTTGATGGTTACCAAACTGTAAACTTAATGTCAGGGTAGTAGTATCGACTGGACCAGAGGATATTAAGGATCCATCCACTGTGTGCATTTGTTCTGGAATTTCTTTGGGTTGTGTTGGAATTTGTTGAGTAGTGGCCCAAGTCTTATCCATGTAAATACCACTAGCACCACAATCTAGTAATGCCATAGTTCTTTCTTGACGGCCGTCAGGTAGCTGTAACATGACAGGTAACATGAACAAGGACGTGGCATTGTCCTTAAATGAACTGATGGAAGGTATAGCTGATGATCCCGTCCCCTCCCTTCCTACAGAGGACGGAAAGTGGCGTTTCCCGATGGCCTTTGAGGACGTACAGGGCAGGTACGAAGCATGTGGCCAGCAGCACCACAGTACAGGCACAATCCTTTCTTACGTCTGTCTTCCCGCTCGCTAACGGAAAGCGGGCCTCGAGTGGTATCCACTTGCATATGTTCTCCCTCTATGTCTCTAGCAGGAGGGCAAGGTTCCTCAGAACGATGCAGATAAACCCGTGAAGTGCTTGGCTGAGAAGATCCTCTACTCTTTCTCTTCTCCAATCGTCGTTCTTGGAGACGGTATTCGATGGAAAGTGCTTGATCCATCAGACCACGAAGATCTTCAACTCTGGTGGAGTGTACTAACTCATCTTTTATTTCTTCTTTAAGTCCTTTGCGAAACAAAGTCACCAGAGTACGTTCCACCCAGGTGTTCTCTGCCACTAGCTGACGAAAGCGCGTATATATTGAAGGACATCTTGTGAGCCTTGTTGGATGTCACATAAGGCTTCTTCCGCAGAGGCCTCCAATCCTGGACGACTAAACATTTGTTTGAATCGATTCACGAAAGCGGAATAGTCCGACAATACCGGGTCGTTGGATGATACCATTGGGGTTGCCCAGGCCAAGGCAGGACCGGATAATGCACTGATAAGCTATCCCACCTTTGTCCTGTCATGGGAGAATTGGGTAGGTCGGAAGGCGAAATACACCGTTAATGCATCAAGGAATTCACGCAGTTTAGTTGGTTCACCGGAGAAATGAGGACTAGAGGCGGAGATAGTCGGAACATCGCCACTGCGGAAAGCCAAAGCCTGTCGTAACGCAGCATTCTCATTGCGTAGTTGTTGCAGTTCCTGAGCCTGTTGCTTAATAGTTGTCAGAAGAGATTGATCAGGATCTGCAGCAGCCGCCACTGTATCATCCATGGTGTTAGAGGACGTTGGGAAAATTGGGCGCTGCAATCTGTCATGACTCACGTGCTGCTTACGCCTGGAATCCGCAGATCGAATGACGTGGGTCTTGAATGTTTGGCTTTGGCCCAGAAAGGGCCGACTCTTTCTGGTAGCCACGGTGCTGTAGGCAATGGAAACGCCAAGAACAGACCGTGCCCTTCAGAAATCGCGCCAGAGGGGAAAAAACCCTGAAAAGGGGAAAAAACCTCCAAACAGATAGATTCCTGAAACAGGAACAAAAGAACAGGAATCAACAGAGGCAAAATATAGGTAATACACAGAATTGACAAAATCCAGCACAGAAAGGGTAAGAAACAGGAGCGAAGACACCATCTAAACAGAAAGTGTTGCAGCGCAAGGAAAGAAAGAAACACATCCCTTAAATACCAGTAAACAGGAAACGACCAACAGGAAGTAAAAGGACACCATCTTAGATAGGGAAAAGTACATAGAACAGAATAGACTAGGAACCATAGAGAATAGGGACAAGGAATGCTGGGAAGAAAAAGGTAACATGGGAAGGGGGAAAAGACATAAAGGAAGGTACAACCAGATGTCCCAGAAAAAGAAGAAAAGAAAAGAAAAGAAAAGAACAGGTAAGAGGGCTCAGGATGCCCGAAAAACGCGGTGCACAGAAACAGAGCGAGGCCCCATGCCCAATCTGGGGCCTCGCAAAGCACACAGCAGACTGGGGGCGAATTTTCGGCTCGTGCCGCAGCACGCGGCGCGACAGTAGGTCTCCCCCCCAAAAGGCCCAGGTTTGTGTGGAAATAAGCGGTGAAAATGACGAATCAGAAGAGGTGCGTGAACAGAAGATGCATCTTCCCAAGAGCATTCACTGAGAGGATAACCCTTCCAATGAATCAGATACTGAAGACGTTTGTGAAAGATACGAGAGTCACAAATTTCTTGTACCTCATATTCAGGTACATCATCCTCTAACACAGGAGGAGGACAAGGAAACTGACGAGAGTAAGGATCAGGATCAGGTACGTAAGGTTTGAGCTGGGAAACATGAAAGACCGGATGAATTTTCCATGTACGAGGCAAGTGAAGACAGACAGTGACAGGATTAATCAGCTGAAGGATACAGAAAGGCCCGTAGTAGCGGGGTGTGAACTTATTCTGAGAAAGGCGTAAAGGCAAGAATTTGTTTGAAAGCCAGATTTTATCCTGAAGGTGATAATCTGGAATGTTCCTACGTTTCTTGTCTGCTATTTTCTTCATATATCTCTTGGTGTTCAACAAATTGGATCTAATTAGTCTATGGATTTATAGAAGTCGTCTGGAAAGGGAAGTAACCGCAGGCAGAGGAGAGGTAGACTGAGGAGAAGTAGGAAAAGAAGTAGGATGATAGCCAGAAGAACAGAAAAAAAGGAGTGACCTTGGAGGCAATATGGACAGTATTATTGTAGGAGAATTCAGCAATAGGGAGGTAAGTGTTCCAGTTGCTCTGGGTAGAATTACAAAAACAGCGAAGGTATTGCTCTAATCCTTGGTTAAGATGCTTGGTCTGTCCATTGGTTTGAGGATGGAAACCCGATGATAGTGCTATATTGATATTTAGTGTCCTACAAAAATATTTCCAAAAACGGGAAATGTACTGAGGTCCTCTGTCAGATACAATGGTATGTGGAAGTCCATGGAGACGGAAAATATGGTAGATAAATATCTGGCTTAGTTCTTGGGACGTAGGTAACTTTTTCAGGGCAGTGAAGTGAGCCATCTTAGTAAAGGAATCAACAGTGACCATGATAACCCGGTTTCCTGCTGATGGAGGGAGCGAACACATCAAATCAATAGAAATGGTGTGCCAGGGAGCTGGTGGAACAGGCAATGGTTGTAGTAATCCTGCAGGTCTGGTACGGGGAATATTTACTTGAGCACATATGGGACAAGCCTGAACGTATCTTTCAACATCCGACTTCCAGGTAGGCCACCAGAAAGATCGCAAGAGAAGTTCTTGTGTGGCCTTGATGCTTCTATGCCCAGCAACCGGCGAATCATGGCACATTTGAAATGCCTTTTCTCTAACTCTATTAGAAGGGAGGAACAACAGGTTCTGATAATAATAATATCCTTGCTTTTTACATATAAGAGGGTTTAATTTCTCTACTTCGTGGTCAGACAGGCTGGAGTATTCCAGTTGTACCTCATCCAGGAAAGACTGAGCTACTTTGATGATCTTACTAGGCTCAAGTAGATACTGAGATGGGGTAGGAGTACAATCTGGATAACGGCGAGACAGAGCATCAGCCAGAATGTTTTGGGATCCAGGAATATAGGTGATGTAAAAATCATACTGACTGAAGAAAAAGGCCCAACGAGCCTGGCGACTATTGTGGCATACAAGATTACGTAAACATTGTAGATTACGATGGTCTGTTCTCACCTCAAACGGCTCCTTGGAACCCATAAGAAACTGTCTCCATTCTAGGCAGGCTGTTTTCAGAGCTAATAACTCTCTTTCTAGTACTGAGTAATGTTGTTCCGATGTAGAGAGTACATGGGACAAATAGAAAACAGGATGTTCAAGACCATTATCTTCTTGTTGTTGGAGTAAGACAGCTCCAATGGCTCTTTCGGAAGCATCGGTAACTACAATAAATTGTTTGTTGGTATCTGTGTGTCTCAAGATGGGAGCTTGAGTGAAAGCCTTCTTTAAACCTTGAAAAGCTGTTTCAGCCGCCTTAGTCCAGACAAAACCTTTCGTTAAATTTTCCTTCTTTAGAGTGTGAGTTATGTGGCTGGTTTGTTTTGCAAAGTCTAAGATAAACTGCCGATAAAAATTTGCTAATTTTAGAAAACATTGTGTTTCCTTAATAAAGGAAGGAGAAGGCCAATCTAGGATGGCTTGTACTTTTTCTTGGTCCATAGCTATGCCGGTGGGACTTAAATGGTAACCCAGATATTTGACTTCCGTCTTGTCAAACTCACACTTTTCTGGTTTACAAGATAGTTGATGTTCCCGGAGTCTTTCAAGGACTTGTTTCACGTGAGAAGAATGCAGTTCAGGACGTCTAGAATAAATAAGAATATCGTCTAAGTAGATTACAACCGTTTGGTTCAAAAGATCAGAAAACACAGAGTCCATAAATCTTTGGAAAATTGCGGGGGCATTAGTGAGACCAAAAGGCATAACCTTGTACTCAAAGTGACCAAATGGGTCCTGAAAGCTGTTTTCCACTCGTCTCCTTCTTTAATACGTAAAAGGTGGTAGGCTCCCCGTAAATCCAGTTTGGTAAAACGTTGAGCCCCTCAGACTGCCTCTAGAATATCCTCGATGAGGGGCAAAGGATAACGGTCCTTTATAGTTATCTTATTCAGGCCTCAAAAATCCAAGCAAGGACGAAGATCCTTTGTCTTCTTGGGTACAAAAAAGAGGGGAGCCCCTGCCGGAGAAGACGATGGAACAATAAGACCACTCTGTAAGTTTTCTTCCAGGTACTCCTTTAGAACTTCCTTTTCGGGTTCCGTGAGGGAATACATCCTCCCAAAGGGAACGACAGTTCCAGGTTCCAAGGGAATAGCACAATCGCAATCTCGATGTGGAGGTAACACAGGTCTGGATGGTTTTTGGAACACATCTTGAAATTCTAAATAGTGTTCAGGGACTCCTTGGACAGTATTGATGGAATATCCGGTAGTACTTTCAGTAGGTGTCAATCTTTTAGGTGACCAATATTTGTCGGAAGCAAAACAGTTCTCATGGCAAAACTGTGAAGACAAGGAAATAGTCCGGGTTTCCCAATTCACATACGGATTATGTCTTATGAACCACGGATTTCCTAGAATGAAGGTATGGTTGGGGGATGATATGAGATCAAAGGAGATGTGTTCTTGATGGTTACCAAACTGTAAACTTAATGTCAGGGTAGTAGTATCGACTGGACCAGAGGATATTAAGGATCCATCCACTGTGTGCACTTGTTCTGGAATTTCTTTGGGTTGTGTTGGAATTTGTTGAGTAGTGGCCCAAGTCTTATCCATGTAAATCCCACTAGCACCACAATCTAGTAATGCCATAGTTCTTTCTTGACGGCCGTCAGGTAGCTGTAACATGACAGGTAACATGAACAAGGACGTGGCATTGTCCTTAAATGAACTGATGGAAGGTATAGCTGATGATCCCGTCCCCTCCCTTCCTACAGAGGATGGAAAGTGGCGTTTCCCGATGGCCTTTCAGGACGTACAGGGCAGGTACGAAGCATGTGGCCAGCAGCACCACAGTACAGGCACAATCCTTTCTTACGTCTGTCTTCCCGCTCGCTAACGGAAAGCGGGCCTCGAGTGGTATCCACTTGCATATGTTCTCCCTCTATGTCTCTAGCAGGAGGGCGAGGTTCCTCAGAACGATGCAGATAAACCCGTGAAGTGCTTGGCTGAGAAGATCCTCTACTCTTTCTCTTCTCCAATCGTCGTTCTTGGAAACGGTATTCGATGGAAAGTGCTTGATCCATCAGACCACGAAGATCTTCAACTCTGGTGGAGTGTACTAACTCATCTTTTATTTCTTCTTTAAGTCCTCTGCGAAACAAAGTCACCAGAGTACGTTCCACCCAGGTGATCTCTGCCACTAGCTGACGAAAGCGCGTATATATTGAAGGACATCTTGTGAGCCTTGTTGGATGTCACATAAGGCTTCTTCCGCAGAGGCCTCCAATCCTGGACGACTAAACATTTGTTTGAATCGATTCACGAAGGCGGGATAGTCCGACAATACCGGGTCGTTGGATGATACCATTGGGGTTGCCCAGGACAAGGCAGGACCGGATAATGCACTGATAAGATATCCCACCTTTGTCCTGTCATGGGAGAATTGGGTAGGTCGGAAGGCGAAATACACCGTTAATGCATCAAGGAATTCACGCAGTTTAGTTGGTTCACCAGAGAAATGAGGACTAGAGGCGGAGATAGTCAGAACATCGCCATTGCGGAAACCCAAAGCCTGTCGTAACGCAGCATTCTCATTGCGTAGTTGTTGCAGTTCCTGAGCCTGTTGCTGAATAGTTGTCAGAAGAGATTGATCAGGATCTGCAGCAGCCGCCACTGTATCATCCATGGTGTTAGAGGACGTTGGGAGAATTGGGCGCTGCAATCTGTCATGACTCACGTGCTGCTTACGCCTGGAATCCGCAGATCGAATGACGTGGGTCTTGAATGTTTGGCTTTGGCCCAGAAAGGGCCGACTCTTTCTGGTAGCCACGGTGCTGTAGGCAATGGAAACGCCAAGAACAGACCGTGCCCTTCAGAAATCGTGCCAGAGGGGAAAAAACCCTGAAAAGGGGAAAAAACCTCCAAACAGATAGATTCCTGAAACAGGAACAAAAGAACAGGAATCAACAGAGGCAAAATATAGGTAATACACAGAATTGACAAAATCCAGCACAGAAAGGGTAAGAAACAGGAGCGAAGACACCATCTAAACAGAAAGTGTTGCAGCGCAAGGAAAGAAAGAAACACATCCCTTAAATACCACTAAACAGGAAACGACCAACAGGAAGTAAAAGGACACCATCTTAGATAGGGAAAAGTACATAGAACAGAATAGACTAGGAACCATAGAGAATAGGGAACAAGGAATGCTGGGAAGAAAAAGGTAACATGGGAAGGGGGAAAAGACATAAAGGAAGGTACAACCAGATGTCCCAGAAAAAGAAGAAAAGAAAAGAAAAGAACAGGTAAGAGGGCTCAGGATGCCCGAAAAACGCGGTGCACAGAAACAGAGCGAGGCCCCATGCCCAATCTGGGGCCTCGCAAAGCACACAGCAGACTGGGGGCGCGCCGCGTCCTGCAGATGCGTTGTGTGGCCCGAGCCGAATGTTCGGCTCGCGCCGCAGCACGCGGCGCGACAGATAAAGAATAAAACGCACAAAAACAAAACTTGTTCTACTGACGGAGGCCACTGAACATGGGCCTGAAAGTCAGAGAGCGAAGCTCCCATGCAGCGTAGGAGTAACGGATTACATATAACCCCTTCAAAGTAGTTCAAAGCATTAACTATGTTTAAAACAAATAAAACCCTCATAATCCATAAAAACAAAATTGTGAGGCACAGCTGTGAGAACTTGAGTCACAAACCTAATTGCAGAGATGTCCACTGCACAACCGTAGCATTGCACTCCTATGTGGAGCCAAATGTAGAAATGTGCTCTAAGCAAGGGTGGAAAATGGTGGCTGCACAGCAAGCAATCGCTAAAAGTTGGCAGACAAAGACACCATTGAGGTCAAAGGCTCAGTCTCAGGCCACTGGCTCAAGTGGCATTCCTCATTGATAACATTTTCCACAACTACCTGTGCTGTGTGCGCTGGTCAATTAGTAAATGGCAGTTAGGTTTCCATGGAACAAACACACTTGAAATGACGGTTCAGTATCACTACATGATAAATTCCCATCAATTCCTATCCAAGTGCAACTCCTGTCAACTGGTCATGTTCATAGACTCAATAACCATCAGGCACTGTCACATACATAATGATGTGCACAGCTGTAATCTCATATCCATGCTGGCCGTCCCTGGGTTTACCCCTGTTCCAGTGTCACAATAGCTGCAATGCCACCATGCAACATCTCAGGTATCATAGTGCAAAGACAACTGCATTGAAGGGGAGGGCACACCTGCACAGTCACAAGAGGAAACTGAACTCAGCCAGGTCCATTAGTGCAATGTCATGTAGCACACATACGCAAAAATTAACATGAGAAAGTACCAATGGTAACCAATGTATTTTCTCATGGAAGTACCATGCATGGTGTGGTGCTAGGTCTCCGCACTGCGTAGGTGTATGTGAAAAAGGAAAGACTTTGACAGGGCCATATTGTCATGTGTGATGCTGTTGCATCAACACACCAACAATCATTGGAAGGCCTCACTATGCAAATGGAAGCAGAGAGAGGGTTGATGAGGACAAGAAGGTGGCAATCCACAATTTGGACAGAACCCACACCTGGAAGATGTGATGCAGACAATTGCCCAAACGGACCTTCACTACATGTGACATGCAGGTGGGGCATAGGGCTGAGAGACTGCAAGCATTAATGACAGAAACAATGCATGGGAACCAAGATGACAATGTACCACCAATAGGAAGTCAGTGATGTCACATTACAACTGGCACAACCCAGACACACTAATTATACAATATCTCATTGCAGAGGACGATGGCTCTCCTGTGGATCTGCCTGTCCTGGACTACCCTGATGACCTGGATGACCAGCTGACAACCATCAGCCAGGAAACCTTCAAGATGTCCTGGGAACCCTCCAGACACTACATCCAGTCGCAAGAAGGAGTATACATGTAGCAGCCATCCCAAAGGACCCACCCACCACCCCAATAGTACGACCTGTCAACTCAAACACAGCTGAGGACTCTGATGACACAGGGACCACCTTTGAGAAGACAGTAGTGGGAGTACAGTTGGAGCTGCACAAGGAGATGCTGGTGGGGATACAAACTTTGGCAGCCAGCCTTGAGGGGTTGTGCATGTGCATGATAATGTCCGCTGAAGTTGGAGTCCAACAGTGTGTGAGGGACCTAACCACTGCTGTGAGGGAGTTGCCATAAAACCTGCCCTCCCAATCTTACTGCTGCATTCATGACAACAAGCAGGACTCCATGCACTGGGAACTGGCCTCTCTCAGGGCAGACATGGCTGCCTACCACATGGATGTTGCTGCCATACTCACTAATCAGCACCTCCTGCTTGCTGCAGTGATGCCATATGTGGTTCCAAAGATGGCAGCTGCTGGGAATTTGGTGTCTACTTCTCCAACAACTGAAGTGTGTGTGGCCCCCTCAAACCCACCACTACCACCATCAAGGGCAGAGGAGATAACACACACATCAGAGGATGAAGCTGTAGAACAGATTATCTTCACCTGTAGGAGTACCCAGTAGTACCAGCCCATGCCACATTGGCAGTGATTTCCCTTTTTCCCATGCTTGACAACATGCCACTGTTACTACAGTTGGTGACATGCACTCTTCACCGACACACAGTTAACCTTTCCACTGTGGACTGCAATATTCTCTCACTACTTCACTGGCAATTCATGTTCCCCTGCTCTGAACAACACTTCACCTCAGCATGTCCAATGACATGTCCTTCAACCTTGCACTTGTGTTGTGTCACAATAGAGTGGTTTATATTAATGGGGTCACACACCTGTACTATGTAAATATTGCACTACAGCACTTTAAAAAAAAACAGCACCTATGCATCCACTTTGTTTCTGCGTAATGTGACACATCTACTTTGCTGGATAATGTGGTCAGATATCCAGGCACAAGGTATCTACATGATGAACGTCAATGCTGGCCACATCCCCTACAAGCAAGTCACAGTGTATGTGACATTTGCTTTAAAACATACATCCCTCTCCCACTACATACCTACACTGTTTAGGGGGGTCCTTCTAACCCCACTGTATCTGTGCCAAATATCAATCCAACATATGCATATACAGAGGGGATGAATATGTTTGTAGATATATATATATATATGTATATATATATATATATATATATATATCCTACGTGAAAAAAATCAATTGATCACTGGGGACGATTACTGTCTTTACCATTCCAATTATTTATTCATTTTTGTCTCTCTTTGTCTTACTCTTATAAATAAAATAACATTTGGACATTACATCACTATACACATAACTGAATTTCAACCAAAACACAAATAGACATATAACATTTAACATACAGTGTTCTAAAACAATGTTAAAAAAAAGGAACAGGAGTGTGGCTCACTCTCTTTGATAGCGTTGTGCCATCTTGCGGTACCCAGACTCAAACATCCAAGATGTGGCGATATCGCACTGCCCGCTTTTGGAACGCCCTGATTTCTGCAACATCTATGTTGGCAGCTGTAAAAATGAGACAGGCAACCATCAGTGTAATCACTGTGTGATGCATGTACAGATGATAATTTAACACTCTGCCTCGATTTGCACATGCAGTCAGAATCACAGTCCAGATAATACAATATACCTGATGAATGTAATGGCAATGCTGCCTACCCATCATGTCATTTACATCACAGCAAAGCACAACACTAGTTGGACTAAGTAAAGTGATCTGTGCATTGATTTAGTGTCACAATGCAAAGGCAGCAACTACTTCACATGAGCCAGGCCCACTAATCTTTATCATCTGAGTCACCCTCAAAGCACAAAACACCAGTGATTGGTAGATGTAATTGGCAGGATGGTATGCAGTTTCTAATCATAAGGGGTCATTGTTGTTTGGGACACATGTTGTTCCCCTACACCTGTGCCTTAGGGGTGATGATCGTGCAATACGTCATCATAACTAGAAAACAGAAAGTACCAAGGCACTCCAAAAGATAAGTCCACAGTATGCAAGAATCCAAAACGTTTTAATTCCTTATGTTGGAAAAAGTAAACACATCAATTTTCAGAGACAGCCAACGTGTGGTTTGTCCAACCAGACTTTTTCAAGGCTGTAATAAGGAAAAGATTATGGGGGTCATTACAACCCTGGCGGATGGTGAAAGGTGGGGTAATACCGCAAACAGGCCGGCGAAAAAAAAAAGGGAATTACGACCCTGGCAGTAACCGCCAACAAAGACAGCCACTTTAACACTTCGCCCGCCACGGCAGTACAGACAAACAGCGTGGCGGTCACCGCCAACAGGACAGGCGGGAGACAAAGTACCGCCCACACTATTACAACACACCAATCCGCCACCTTTTCCGGGGCGGATTCACCGTGGATAAAAACACGGCGGAAACAGCCTTTGCTATGGGAAAACGCTCACCTCAACACACTCCACGAGGAACGACGACTCCATGGACCCGGAACTCTAAATACTACCTGCCCTTGTCTTTCTGCTCCTGTACGAACAACAGCGACGTAGGCGCAGAACATACCGGTGAGTACTGCATCTATGACACAGGGGAGGCAAAAGTTAGGGGGACACCCACCAAACACCCCCACCCCCATCCTCGCATATTACAACATACACACCAATGAAGTCAAAAATATCAAATTAACAACCCACAATCCCACCGGAAGAATGCAAAGACAAAGCGAGATCCGTTCAAATATTGTATTGTGCCAATATACATGTCATATAAAAATATACTGAATCATATCTCGAAATCTGTCATATTTATATATACAATACAAGAAGTGGTGCAGATATGCACACAACAATGTCCGTGCACCAACAGTCCAAAAATGCATGGGCGAGGCCCACAATAGATACCTGACCAAAATCCGAGAGAACACTGCCGGGGCATCAGATTGAAACACTACAGGCACCTCATGGGGAAGGGAAGGGGGGGGGCACCTCAGCCAGATGAATGCGAAGCCAGATCCACGACGGGGCTCCATGCCCATTGATGTATCCTGGGGAGTGCAAAGCCACAGTCTCTCAAGTCTCTACAGTTGGTGGGTTGCCCACTGGACCTGGACCATCCTGGGGAGTGCAAAGCCACAGTCTCTCAAGTCTCTACAGTGGGTGGCTTGCCCACTGTGCCATCCTGGGGAGTGCAAAGCCACAGTCTCTCAAGTCTCTACAGTGGGTGGTTTGCCCACTGTGCCATCCTGGGGAGTGCAAAGCCACAGTCTCTCAAGTATTTACAGTGGGTGGGTGGGTTGCCCACTGGATCATCCTAGGGAGTGCAAAGTCACATTGACGCAAGTAGATGCAGTTCTCAACTGGTACTGGGTAGGACTGGTGGCCAGACTGGATGAGTCTCCCCGTGAAAGTTCCTGTCCTGTCACTGTCCCAGCTGCACATGGGAGAAGGATGCCTGATGCGGCGGCCTATTCATACCCACACGGTGTTTGCCCTGATCAGCGGTCTTCACCATGGCGGTCTTGGCCTTGTTCAGCGGTGCTTTGCCATGGCTGGCTATGGACTGTTCAGCGGTCTTCACCATGGCGGTCTTGGCCTTGTTCAGCGGTGCTTTGCCATGGCTGGCTATGGACTGTTCAGCGGTAGCCTGAGATGGCGGTTCAGATACTGACATTGGTGTGTGGCATGACGAACTCCACACTGGACATTGGGGTGTGGCATGACGAACTCCACACTGGACATTGGGGTGTGGCATGACGAACTCCACACTGGAGATTGGGGTGTTGCATGACGAACTCCACACTGGACATTGGGGTGTGGCATGACGAACTCCACACTGGACATTGGGGTGTGGAATGACGTTCCATCATCGCCCAGCGGGGCTCTGGGATCCTGGTCCCTCCTGGGCACTGACTCCGGTGGTGGTCACCTGACCAGTAACGATACTTGGGCCCTCCTGGGCACTGACTCTGGCGGTGGTCTCCTGACCAGTAACGATACTCGGGCCCTCCTGGGCACTGACTCTGGCAGTGGTCTCCTGACCAGCAACGATACTCGGGCCCTCCTGGGCAATGACTCTGGCGGTGGTCTCCTGACCAGTAACGATACTCGGGCCCTCCTGGGCACTGACTCTGGCGGTGGTCTCCTGACCAGTAACGATACTCGGGCCCTCCGGGCTCTGACTCTGGCGGTGGTCTCCTGACCAGTAACGATACTCGGGCCCTCCTGGGCACTGACTCTGGCGGTGGTCTCCTGACCAGTAACGATACTCGGGCCCTCCTGGACACTGACTCTGGCGGTGGTCTCCTGACCAGTAACGACGGTGCTGGCGGTTGTGTCTGGAACGCCGGAAATGATGGCTCACTTCTCCGCTGTGACACTCACAACAGGCTGGGCAGACTTCCTCGGAACCTTCCCCACCTTCTTTGGAGTTACAGCTGACTCACCAATCGCCTTCGATCCCATTTCACTTGTTGTCCCACCAGGAGTCTTGACACAGTCCTGTCGTCCACTCTCCAATTTCAGTGCCTTTACAGGGGGTGGGCTGACAGTGCCTTGGCTCTGGGTCCTACTGCCTGCCCTGGTGGACGGTGCACTCCAAAAACCTGGAACACGCACCACTGGTACTGGAGGCTTTTTGGCTGAGGTGCTATGACAGGACTGATGAACTGGAGGGGGGAGTGGGGGCAAACAGGTCAATTTGACAGAGGGACAGTTTCTGACGGACACTGGGATGGGTAGTTGGAGGGGGTCTGGGAGTGGAGGTAGAGGAGGTGGTTGTAGGAGGTGTCACTTTAGGTGTTTTGGGTGCAGGTGCAGGTACTGGAGGCTTTTGTGAGGTGGATGGATGTTGGGTGAGTGATTGCCGGCGTTTGTGTACTTTGGGAGGGGGCGTCACAGACACACTGGGAGAGGACACAGGGGACGTGTCAATGGCAGTGGAGGTGGTGAGTGCAGGTGAGCGGCTTGTGGTGCTGGGTGTTCTGGTGCGAGTCTTAGTGCCTGTAGATGTGGTGCATGCAGGTGTGTGTGTAGACGACACTGGGAGGGAGGAGGGAGAAGAGGAGGAGGGGGACACAGTGGAGACAGTGGATGTTGCTGTGTCTGTATGGGTGTGATGCTTGTGTGAGTGCCTGTGGTGTGTGTGGTGCCTATGTTTGCTTGAGCTACTTGTGTGTGTTGACTTGTGTGCCTGCTGGTCTGTAGGTGTGCTTGGGATGGGCTGGGGTACAGGGGCTTGGGTCTGGGTGGAGGAGGTTGGAGGGGGGAGGCTGGACACAGGGACAATGGCTGCCATCAGTGCTGAAGCCAGAGATTGCAGGGTTCGCTGAAGGACAGCCTGACCAGAATGAATGCCTTCAGGAATGCATTACCGTGTTTCAACTCTCGTTCTACACCCTGGATGGCATTCACAATGGTAGACTTCCCAACAGTGAGTGACCTGAGGAGGTCAATGGCCTCCTCACTGAGGGCAGCAGGGGTGACTGGGGCAGTGCCTGAGGTGCCTGGGGCGAAGGTGATGCCCAACCTCCTGGGTGAGCGGGCACGGGACACACGCTGAGGGGCTGCTGGGAGGGTGGTGCTGGTAGGGGAGGTGGCGGCTGTACCTGTAGAAGTGGGGCGCACAGATTGTGCCGCCACCACAGGGGAGCTCCCATCGGCGGAAGAGTCCGTGTCGCTGGATGGTGATCTGGTGGCCGACGTGAAGCTCCCCTCGCCCTCCATCCCACTGGTGAATTCAGAGTCGGTGGTGTGGCCCTCCATGGCCATGTGGGATGCAGCTCCCTCGTGCTCCGGTGCCACTGTACCTCCGCCTGTTGATGCTGATGTACAAAAGGACAGGGAGAGCAGGAAAAGGGGGGAGACAGAAGAAAGAGAGTTTTAGTGCATGGCATTCCGCTACCGTTGGCGGACAAGACAGACGCAGCAGCCCCATGCAATACGCCGTGCTCCTGACCTCTGTACATGCTATTTCTGGGAAATGGCCTACATGGCAGTGGTAGTAATCTGCCCACATGGATGGCAAAGGGGCAACTATACATCAAGTTCCCTCTGTTTTGAGCTGGGGTAGAGTGCCACATGGCCTACATACCAGAGGGGCCTTGCCTACCTAACTCGCCCTGGCCTAGGGACACCCACAACCCACCACCCCCACCCAGACACCTCCACTGCACGCAAAGTCCATATGATGAGGTAGTACTCACCCCCTTGTGTCTGCTGTGATGTCCTTAAGCGCCCATCCAACTCCGGGTAGGCCACCACCAGGATCCGGAACATCAGGGGGGTCATGGTGCGATGGGCACCCCTCCCACGTTGGGAGGCCATCCCCAGCTGAGCCTCCGCCGTCTTCTTGCAGCAGTGGCGAATGTCCTCCCATCTCTTACGGCAGTGGGTGCCCCGTCTCTGGTGGGCCCCCAGGGTCTGGACTTCCTTGGCGATGGCACGCCAAATGTCCCTCTTCTGGTGGGCGCTGACCTACATGACATGCACAAGGAAAGAGGACAGTCATTACCTACTGCACCGTCGTTGTGATTGGCCCCCTCCCAACTCTATCCCTGTGGCCCATTCATCCCCATGCATAACTGTTTTATGTACTCTGCCCCCTTCCCTCATCCACCCAGCCCTCTCCACCCAAGCCTAGCCCATCCAACGTGCTCCCTGTGTACTAACCTGTTGGTCTGGAGGGCCGTAGAGTAGCATGTACTGGGGGAGGACCCCATCCACAAGTTTCTCCAACTCCTGTGCAGTGAAGGCAGGGGCCCTTTCCCCAGACGCAGCAGCCATCGTCGCTTCCAGACCGAGGTCACAGCAGCACTAGCAGTGTAGGTCCTCTCCTGTCGAAGGTCAGGTATCTAGTGATTGAAGAGATAGAAAATGGTGGTGACGTCCGCGGCGGTGACGCATCATCACCGGCGGCGCACCTGTTCATTGGCTCCTGTGACCCATAGGGTCCAATGTTAACTAATGCAGCATTGCGCCGCGCTCTACGACGGCCTACCGTGACAGTGTCCAACTCCAGCGCAGTTACCCCACAATCCCATTGTCCCAGTTTAGAGGTCAGGCAGCCGCCATTTCAGAGGCCCACATGGCTTCAATTACTACTGCGTCACACATACCGAGGCCTACACTCAAAACCTTTCCCGGATGGGTTAATTGTCTGTTGTAGTCTTGTGTGTGACTGTGGGTACATACCTGGAGGAATGCTGACAGTTTCTTCGCTGTTGTCCTTCTTAGGCACCATCAGTTGGGACATATTGGAAGATGGCGGAATCCACCGGTGTACCGACCGCTGGTGGACCTGTAGACAATGGAAGAGCGACATGTCATCGTGACCTACCGGTTTGACCGTGCCACAATCCAGGAACTATGTACCCAGTTGGAGCCAGACCTGATGTCACCAATCCGCAATCCGACTGGAATCCCCCCTGACGTGCAAGTGCTGTCAGTGCTGCATTTCCTTGCAAGTGGGTCTTTTCAGACAACAGTGGCCATGGCATCAGGGATGTCCCAGCCTATGTTTTCCAACGTCTTGTCCAGAGTGTTGTCTGCCCTGCTGAGTAAGGAGATACATCATTTTCCCTGAGGTGGAGGATTTGCCTACAGTGAAAGGTGATTTCTATGCCCTTGGACATATCCCCAACGTCATAGGTGCCATTGATGGGACCCATGTAGCTCTGGTCCCCCCCCGCAGGAATGAACAGGTGTACAGGAACAGGAAGAGTTATCATTCCATGAATGTCCAGATGGTCTGTTTGGCAGACCAGTACATCTCGCAGGTAAATGCTATGTTCCCTGGCTCTGTGCATGACGCCTACATCCTGCGGAATAGCAGCATCCCTGATATGATGGGTCAACTCCAGAGGCACCGTGTATGGCTATTGGGGGACTCTGGTTACCCCAACCTTTCCTGGCTATTGACCCCAGTGAGGAATCCCAGGACCAGGGCAGAGGAACGGTACAATGAGGCCCATGGCCGGACTAGGAGGGTGATCGAGCGGACCTTCGGCCTCCTGAAGGCCAGGTTCAGGTACCTCCATATGACTGGTGGATCCCTATTCGACTCACCGAAGAAGGTGTGCGACATCATCATCGTCTGCTCCATGCTCCATAACTTGGCATTGCGACGCCAGGTGCCTTTTCTGCAGGAGGATGATCCAGATGACGGTGTTGTTGCAGCGGGGGAGCCTGGGGAGCCTGTGGACAGTGATGAGGAGGAAGCTGATGAAGATGAAAACGACAACAGGGAGTCAGTCATACAGCAATATTTTCAGTGAGACACAGGTGAGTACATTTTCATGTTTCACATATTATTAACTTTCACACGTCTACCTCTATCCTGTACCTACATTTCACTCCCTATTTGTTAACTGAGTTGTCCCCTTCCATTTCAGTTTCACTATTGTGGTAACCTACGTGTCAACAGCTTGCACCCTTGAAAGGCTTGTGATGTGTGACATTGGTATGTTGGCCTTCCAATGGGTAACCTTTTTTAACACTGTAATTGACAATACAAAGTTCACAATCATTGACTGACTCCAGTTTAATTAGTGTTTCAAGGGTGTTTGTTTAAGTGCATAACAATGAAGGGTGGTTGTGAAATGGGGATGGGTGATGGTGGAGGAATGTCCATGGCAGAGTCCAGTCTATTAGTCTCACAGGTACATTGCACATCTGGCCATTGGAAGTGGAGCTGGGGCAGTTCCGATTTGGACAGGGTAACAAAGTGGGACAGTGGGAGGACGATCAGGGTGGTCCTATTTCCTGGCGGGGGTCTTGCCATCTTGCTCTGTCCTGTTCCTGGATCTCAGGGCCCGCTTGCGTGTTGGGTGTCCGTCTGCAGGGGATGGGGTGCTGGTGTGTTGGTCCTGTGGCGGTGCCTCCAGTCCACTAGCGCCGGCGGAGGTGGTGGGCATTTCATCGTCGTGGCTAATGTTAGGGGCCCCTTGGAGTGCCATGGTGTCCCTCAAGGTCTTTTGAATGTCCGTCAGCACCCCTACAATGGTGCCCAGGGCAGAGCCGATGGTCCTGAGCTCCTCCCTGAACCCCAAATACTGTCCCTCCTGCAGACGCAGGGTCTCCTGCAACTTGGCCAGTACCGTTGCCATTGTCTCCTGGGAGTGGTGGTATGCTCCCATGATGGAGGAGAGGGCCTCGTGGAGAGTAGGTTCCCTTGGCCTGTCCTCCCTCTGTCACACAGCAGCCCTCCCAGTTCCCCTGTGTTCCTGTGCCTCTGTCCCCTGGACCGTGTGCCCACTACCACTGCCCCTAGGTCCCTGTTGTTGTTGGGGTGGTGGGTTTGCCTGGGTGCCCTGTAGTGGTGGACACACCGCTGATTGACCTGTCCTGGGTAGGGAGGTTTGGGCCCGCTGGGTGGGTGCTGTGCTGGTGTTCCCAGAGGGTGGCAGTTCGGTGTTGGACTGTGGCTGGGCAAGGGGAACCGACTGTCCTGAGGCCCACGATGGTCTGGGCTGGTCATCAAGATCCAGTGGGGCAGAGCTGCTGTCGTCACTGTGGGCCTCTTCTGGGGGTGGAGTGGTGTTGTCTGGACCCTCTGGTGTGGTGACATTCCTTTGGGTTCCTGCGGGGGTATGAGTACATGATTATTGCATGTGTGTGTTTCTTGATGTACAATGTTTGGGTGTGCGTGCACCCCAGTGCAGGCATTCCTGTGTGGGGGCTTGTGTGTTGATAGTTGTGGGGTGTTGGGGGTCTGTGCAGTAGACATGCTTTAGTGATGGGTATACATGCTTAGTTAGGTCATGCAGGTTTTGGGGTTGGGTTGGGTGGTTGGTGTCATGGGTAGATAGGTGAGGATTTGGAGTGATAGGGGAGGGTGTGAGGGTGGGGGTGTGTGATAGCATGCAGGTAGGGTGGGGGATATGATAGTTGAAATTTGGCTTACCAGTGTCCGTTCCTCCAACGACTCCTGCGAGGCCCTCAGGATGCAAGATGGACAAGACTTGCTCCTCCCATGTTGTTAGTTGTGGGGGAGGAGGTGGGGGTCCGCCGCCAGTCCGCTGTACCACGATGTTGTGCCTGGATACCATTGAACGCACCTTCCCCCGTAGGTCGTTCTACC
Source organism: Pleurodeles waltl (assembly GCF_031143425.1). Classification (NCBI taxonomy): domain Eukaryota; kingdom Metazoa; phylum Chordata; class Amphibia; order Caudata; family Salamandridae; genus Pleurodeles; species Pleurodeles waltl. The sequence continues at coordinate 951,960,226 of NC_090445.1, forward strand.
TCTTCCTGATGTCCTCCCTATTTCTTGGGGGCTGTCCCACAGCGTTGACCCTGTCGACTATTCTTTGCCATAGCTCCATCTTCCTGGCTATTGATGTGTGCTGTACCTGTGAGTCAAATAGCTGTGGCTCTACCCGGACGATTTCCTCGACCATGACCCTGAGCTCCACCTCGGAGAAGCGGGGGTGTCTTTGGCGTGCCATGGGGTGGTGTGGGTGCGGTGTGGGGTGGTGTATGTGTTGATGAGTGTGGTGAGTGTAGTGGTATGTGGTGTTTTGTGCGTGGGTGTTGTGTGGGTGATGGTGTAGTGTGCCTCTGTGTGATGGGGTTCTCTATTCTGTGCTGTCTCTCTCTGGCCTTTTCTCAGAAATTCTGGTCGTAGGGGTTTGTGTGTGATGTGGGTGTGTGTTTTATATTGTATTGGGTGTGGGGGAGTGGTGTGTGTATGTGTATCAGGTGTGTGTATTTCGAAATGTCCAATGTGGCGGTGTTTTGTAAGTGTGTGTGTATTTTGAGCGCGGCGGTGTGTACCGCCAACGGAATGCAGCGGTTGAAAGACCGCCGCGTGGGTTCATGGGTCGTAATAGCATGGGTGTGTTTCTGTTGGCGTGGAGGTGGAGTATTTGTTTCCGCATGTTTCTCGCTGACCTTTGGTGTGGCGGAGTTGTGTGGGTGTCTGAATTTCGGCGGATTCCGAGATGTGTGTCATAATAGCTGTGGCGGTCTACCGCGGCCACGGCGGTGTATTGGCGGTCTTCTGCACGGCGGTAAGCGCCTTATACCGCCAAGGTTGTAATGACCACCTATATCTCTTTACTAATACCAAATGGTGCATGTATAATGGATAATTAACACAAACACAAACGATGTACAAAGACAAGAAGTATACTTTACGTGAGTGAAAATATAGGTGATGCATTTCAAGATTTCAAAACCATAGAAGGCTAACAAAAGATTCTGGAATTGAGATACTCTCATGCTAGGTATGATATAGAGGTAGCCCTTGCAGGTTGCCAAAAATAGTGTAAGAAGAAATTAGGAAAAGTGCAATTATTGGTAAACACCCTGAATGTCAACCAGATGTATTAGTAGTTACGTGAATGAAAGGAATGAGTAAGCCATTTTACGTTAAATGCCATAGACAATAGGAGGATTCAAAAAGAAGCTTTGTGCAAATAATGTACAGATCATACAGTGGGCAGACAAATATCAAGAAAGCACTGAGGAGACACCAAAGGTATGGATGTATGAGCAGGATGCTGAGGTCGGGGCTAGAAAGAAAAATCCCCCAATAGTTAGGTGAACAAAAAGACCCCCAAAGTGTACAAAGGGTATGTTGTACAAACATATCAAGAAATTGTAGCAGAAATGGGATAACTTCTCCCAAGCATACCATGTAACTGGATGAGTTACTGAGTCCAAAAAATGTCTCTATTCAAAGGAAAATCGTCAGTCCTGTATGATGAACAGGTTGTATAAGCCAACTATCCAAAGTGTTGAGAATTGTATGTGGCAGGGCCCTGATAAGCCCGATCACCTATGGAACAAGAGAAAATTGAGAGCAAAAAACACCATGAGCGGGAACCCACCACATGCCAAGCACAAGAGTCCTCAGCATGAAAGGGAAAAATGACTAACCCAAAGGAAAAAATACATATGTATCAATAAGTAGAGTGAAAGTAAGTAAAGCTAAGGGAATAGAATTATAATTCCACTCCGTTTTGTAATTACAAAAAAGTAGTAAAACAAATAATAAAAAGCCCCAAAGTGTCAATATCATTGTTTCCAGGGAATGTCCTAAGTAGTGGATCCACTATAACATGACTTAGGTACACCAAACGCCTAGCCCATGGGAGGGTCCAAAACGCTGTGTAGCAACAGGACTACATGAATAATGGTTGTGGTAATTTAAAGAAAGACATAATATATAAGAATTAAAGTAAAATGAATAGGCATCTACTAATTAGGTCTATGTATTACTCACCCCAGATAAGATGTATTGGAAGTGAAGAAAAAGAAAATATTTAAATTACCGTTCCTGTAAGTAATACAAAAGTGTTGCCACTATAAGTTTAATAATTATCTGTAAATAACAAATCCCCAACTCATGAAATGCGGGCAACAAGGAACGGGCCATAAGATGCAGGCTGCCGCAAAACAAAAACAAAAAACAAAACGGCCCTTACCTATCCTCTCAGGGTCCCGAGAGTCAGGAAAGCCAAACAAACGGCGTGCGCGCGGTGTCTAAATGAAATGACACAGCGCTGCGCCGTGTTATAACGTATAAGTGGGAAGCTAAAAATAGAAAATGGACTTTGTAAGAAAAAGGGGAAAGGGAGTGAACGTAGCCTAGAAAGAACTGCTATGGGGACCATCTTACGCAGTCTGACTGGTACTCTATTTTCAATGCAGAGTATAAACGGCATCAGGGCAAAGTGAAAAATAGTGTATAGCTGTGAAAGAGGACAAAGTAGAGCGCTAGAAAAAAACTAATACCTTTCAAAAAGTGCCAAATAAAGCTTGCTTTATAAGTCCTAGTGTAAAAATGTAGTAATATTATACCTAAACAGGAGGTCTGGTATTAAACTGGTATGAGGACGTCAGAAGGTAGAAGCCAGATATATAGATAAGAATACAGAAAAAGTGGTATGATTTGTATTTGGGTGAAAATGTCAATGGCACTTCCCCGGTGCACTGCAATACAAGTGACTCAGGTATTGTGGATTGTGAATCAATGGACACTGAGTTACTGTGTGATGGACATGTGGCTCAATTTTCAGTCTGCAATAATTATGCGTTCAGTGGTCAATGACAGATGTGGCAGAGTTGCATGTAGGTAACAAATGCCCCATTGGCAGTGTCCGCTAAGCCGGGTATGCCCCCTTTGCCAACATAATGGCAGGGATCATATGTGTGTGTGATGACGACAATGTAGTCCTAAATATGGATTGCCCAGTTTGCTGTCCAGATACAGTGAAATGTGGTATGCTGACAGTGTCTTACCTGATCATCATTCACAAAATGCATGGGCACAGGTGTTGCCATAGCCCCTGAAATGTGTGACTCAGGGCTACCTGTACGAAGATCGGGTTTTGTGAGTCGCACATTGCAAGACTTAGCAACTCGCAATTTGCGAGTAGGATATTCTGACGTACAACACTGTCAATGACACTTTTATCAATTCACAAATGGGGTAGCAAATGACCTTCCTCATGAATATTTATGAGGTAGCTCTCATTTTGCAAACCCCTTGGGAATGGCGGCCCTCACAGGGATGGTAGTCTGCTTGGTTCAGCAGACCACCATGCCTGTGACTACTTTCAAATAAAGGTGTATTTTCTTTTTTTAAATGAAGCCTTGTTTCATTAAGGGTGAACAGAAAGCATGTCAAAAACAAATACTATGGGGGTCATTCCAACCCTGGCGGTCATCGACCGCCAGGGTGGAGGACCACGGAAGCACCGCCAACAGGCTGGCGGTGCTTCCCTGCCCATTCTGACCGCGGCGGTAAAGCCGCGGTCAGAAAAGGGGATCTGGTGGTTTCCTGCCGGATTTCCCCTGTCTGGGCTGAATCTCCATGGCGGCGCTGCAAGCAGCGCCGCCATGGAGATTCCGACCCCCTTCCCGCCACCCTGTTTCTGGCGGTTTTTACCGCCAGGAACAGGATGGCGGGAACGGGTGTCGTGGGGCCCCTGGGGGCCCCTGCACTGACCACTGGCATGGGCAGTGCAGGGGGCCCCTAACAGGGCCCCAGCATGATTTTCACTGTTTGCATAGCAGAGAGTGAAAATCGCGACGGGTGCAACTGCACCCGTCGCACCCCTCAAACACCGCCGGCTCCATTCGGAGCCGGCTTCTATGTTGCAGGGCCTTTCCCGCTGGGCCGGCGGGCGCTCCTTTGGCGGGCGCCCGCCGGCCCAGCGGGAAAGCCAGAATGGCGGCCAAATGGCGGTGACCGCATGGCGGGCGGCTACCGCCGCCCGCCGCGGTCAGAATGACCGCTTATAACTTTTCTTTTTCTTTTTTTAAAGCAGGCAGTGATCCATGGGACCACTGCCTGCTCTGAAACAATTTATTTGTATGCATTCACCAGCTTGAAACTGGTGGTAACTTGAATTCTTTTGTGATGGCATTCACGGTCACAAAACAATCATACATCAGACTGCGACTTGCAAATAGGAAGGGAACGACCCTTCCTAAATGCCACTACCAAACCCTGTTTTGTGATTTGGCGATGTGATTGCAGAATGGCAAAATTGAGTATGTGCATTGGATTCAAAAATTTTTCTTGACGTAAACATACAAATTCAGAAAACTAGGCTGTTTGTGACAGTAACAAATGGCTTCGTATATGAGGCCCTAAATGATAGTCGTACATGACTCAACAAACCTCAGGCCTGCATTGTTAACATGTATAGACATGTGGACTCCATCAGTACTGGAACACTAACACTTTGTTCTGCTTGCATTCAACCTGGCCACAAACATTGTATGCAGCACGTCAACACATCTGCTACTGTCACTCGGGAGCATTCTAGTGAACACATTTGTCAATGTGATACTTACCAACAGGGCCACCAATCACCACACCCAGGTGGTCCTCCAGGTCAGCCCAGCGATGCTTTCGCTGGTGCTCATTCCTGCTTTTATGGTACATCATCTTGAGGTGGTAGAGCACCTTGCTCCACCACAGCCACCTCATCTCTGTGTGATACCCCTGTATTACCCGCCCACCCATCTCCAGCATCAAAGGTAGGAAGTGGCACACCAGCCACACAAAGCCCCCAAGCTCCTCCTCCCCCATGCATGTCAGCCTCGCCCTTCCCGACATGTCTCTGAACAACAAATCCAAACAGAAAATGTAGAAAAAAAGAAAGGAAAATAAAGGAAAATTACAGCCCAAACCTAAGAACCCCCAACTAACCCAACTAATCTAACCCCCAGACAGACACCCAACAGTACAAATACAATATGAAAGACACTAAACTACGCAAGATCACATATACAGGCACAAGAAACAAACAGTTTTCACAAAAGACACAACAATAGAGACTCTACACGAAACAATAAACGCAATTGAGAGACCAGCAACACTGAGACACAGCCACACAGTCAAGAAATAGCACAGACTGGAAAGTGAAAGTGAAAGTACACCCACTGTACCATGCCTGTGAATAGGATTTCCTATTACATCACTTCCTGTATCCTTGAAGCCCATTTTCCGTCATGTGTGTATTTTTTTGGCACATACGATGTTTGCGTGAATATTTCTGACGCATCGCCTACATGTGCGGCAAAATACCACACATTACCTGAATATTTCAATTTCAATGGACATCTGCATGCGTATGGTGCATAGGTGAAATTCACGCTAAGGCCCCATGTATGGTTAGTTTGCATTTGCTGGAGTTTTTGACCATTTTGTTACATAATTTTTTACTCTATCTGTGACCTTGTGATTTTCTTATATTTAACAAGGATGCACCCTGTATCAACATGAAGATAGGATGGTAGGGCTTGCAGTGTGTAATATAGTGTTTGGCCACATGTGGTAGATCATGCAACTTTGTGTTTTGGGTGTGAATGATCTGTAAGAACGATGTGTGTGTTTCTGAAGGAATGGCATGCAATACTTTGGACGTCATGCAAATGTATGAATGTGTGCCAAATGTGTATCTACATCTGATGCCAATCAGTGATCTACAACAGGGATGGTATGTGTTTGTATCATATGTTGACTCATGTGATGTGTGTAGTTGTTTGACATAGAGGACATTACATTTCACACAACAAACAAAATTCAGGTATCACTGAGGATGGCTGATGAGTGCTATGTAGGATATGTTACCCCTCATATGTCATTAATTGTTGGTTACAACATCATTGTGACTTGTGTGTGGACTACACAAATGTCTGACATGTGTACATGTTTGGTATGTACCATGCTTGAGACACTGTGCCTTAATTCCACCCATAAAATGTTTGTTACACGTCAGTTTGACTCATTACAATTACTTATGTTACTTGTGTTGCTGTGGTGGACCTGCTGCCCTGGCTGCATGTGTTCACATATTTTCAGATGTGCATTCCACAGAAGTGTCCAGTTCAAGTGTGTGAGCATGTGTACCCTGTGTCAGGATTGGGCACCATGGTGTCATGGTTTCAGACGGGTCTGGTCGGGACTCTGTTAGGGGCACCCCTGTAGTTCACAGAGTATCTTGCAAGGAGGTAGTGTACCAAAGCAGAAGAGCAGCTAAAGGCATACAAGGGCAAAGGACAGCCAAGTTAAGGCAGAGAAGACAGGAAAGTGAAGGCAGAGCAACCTCAAGTGTGAACAAATATAGAACGGATCAATAATTGACAAACGCTGGGGTTATCACTAAGGTTATACACAGGGTAGGGCTGCAAATATCCCACAGCAACAAGGAACGTCAATGCCTCTGTGCAGATTACTCTTACAGATAGTCACCACACAAGCCCCATAGAAAGGAGGGAGCAGAAGTTATTATGGCCCTCATTCTGACCCTGGCTGTCGGTGATAATGCGGCGGTCAAGCCGCCAACAGGCCGGCGGTCCAAAATATGCAATTCTGACCCTGGTGGGAACCGCCAACACAGCCCGCCGCATTAACACTCCGCCCGCCACGGCGGAACAAACAAACAGCGCGGCGGTCCCCGCCAACAACCAGGCGGCAGACAATGTACCGCCCACCCTATCACGACCCACCAATCCGCCACCTTTTCCGGGGCGGGAGCACCGCCGATAAAAACACGGCGGAAACAGACTACGAACGGGAAAACGCTCACCTCTACGCACTCCACGCGAGATTCCGGCAGTATGGAACCCGAGTTGCAGGTCATCCCCGCACTCCTATACCTGCTCCTGTACCAGGAGCACGCCCGGCGGCGCGGAAGACATCGGTGAGTACTGCACCTACGACACAGGGGAGGGAAAAGATTACCAGCACACACCCACCCACCCATACCCACTACAACACACACATCAATGCATTCCCACAGATCACTGTCACAACCCACAAACCCCCCCCTCCGAAATAATGCAAAGACCAAAAGAAGAGATCATAAACCGGCAGATATATTGAAATATGGACACCAGTAATCCCAATAAATAAATAAACTATGTACAAAATATATACAGCTACTAAATGTAGTCCAACCACTGTCCGTGGACCACAGGGGTCCTGTGCAAAGGGGCAAGGCCCAGTCCCACGACAAGAACTCCACAGAGAGAACACTGCAGGGGCATCAGAAAGAAAATAGGACAGGCACCTCAGGGGGAAGGGAAGGGGGGGCACCTCAGCCACTTGAGTACACGACGCCAGATCCACGAGGGGACTCCATGACCACTGGCCCATCCTGGGGAGAGCAAAGCCACAGTCCATACAGTCCATACAGTGGGTGGCCTGCCCACTGGGCCATCCTGGGGAGTGCAAAGCCACAGTCCATACAGTCCATACAGTGGGTGGCCTGCCCACTGGGCCATCCTGGGGAGTGCAAAGCCACAGTCCATACAGTCCATACAGTGGGTGGCCTGCCCACTGGGCCATCCTGGGGAGTGCAAAGCCACAGTCCATACAGTCCATACAGTGGGTGGCCTGCCCACTGGGCCATCCTGGGGAGAGCAAAGCCACAGTCCAAACAGTCCATAACAGACTCCACTGCCACTGGAGGAGGCATGTTGGCCAGAGGACATCCTGCAGCCCTGCCCGAGACAGATCCTGCCCTGCCACGTCTGCCAAAGGGCCAGCGGTTCTTGCCTGGAAGGGCCCAGTTCAGCGCTTCTTGCCTTGAAGGGCCCAGTTCAGCGCTTCTTGCCTTGAAGGGCCCAGTTCAGCGGGTCTTGCCTTGAAGGGCCCAGTTCAGCGGTGCTTGAGACGGCGGTCCCCAGCGGAGCGGTGCTGGAGACGGCGGGGCCCAGTTCAGCGGTGCTTGAGACGGCGGGGCCCAGTTCAGCGGTTCTTGAGACGGCGGTCCCCAGCGGAGCGGTGCTGGAGACGGCGGGGCCCAGTTCAGCGGTGCTTGAGACGGCGGGGCCCAGTTCAGCGGTGCTGGAGACGGCGTGGCCCAGTTCAGCGGTTCTTGAGACGGCGGGGCCCAGTTCAGCGGTTCTTGAGACGGCGGTCCCCAGCGGAGCGGTGCTGGAGACGGCGGGGCCCAGTTCAGCGGTGCTTGAGACGGCGGTGCCCAGTTCAGCGGTGCTGGAGACGGCGGGCCCAGTTCAGCGGTTCTTGAGACGGCGGGGCCCAGTTCAGCGGTTCTTGAGACGGCGGTCCCCAGCGGAGCGGTGCTGGAGACGGCGGGGCCCAGTTCAGCAGTGCTTGAGACGGCGGGGCCCAGTTCAGCGGTTCTTGAGACGGCGGGGCCCAGTTCAGCGGTTCTTGAGACGGCGGTCCCCAGCGGAGCGGTGCTGGAGATGGCGGGGCCCAGTTCAGCGGTTCTTGAGACGGCGGGGCCCAGTTCAGCGGTTCTTGAGACGGCGGTCCCCAGCGGAGCGGTGCTGGAGACGGCGGGGCCCAGTTCAGCGGTGCTTGAGACGGCGGCCGGTCTATGGCCAACTGCTCATTGCCTGGTGGTGCCCTCCTGGGCAGCGGGGATGGTGCTCCTTCAATGCCCACCTGGGCTGTGGGTGGTGGGGCCCTCCTGGCCAGCTGGGCTGGGTCCTCCCTGGGCAGCGGCTATGGGGGTGGTGGGCTCCTCCTGGGCAGCAGGCCTGCAGCCTGACCTCTCCGACTTGCTGCCCTTGCCCTCCTTAGTCGGGAGTCTGTGGCCCTTTCCTCCCTTTGGAGCTGTGGCTGGTGACTGTGTCTGGGTGGTGTCCGGGGGGGATGTAGAAGCCGGGCTCCTGCGGCGCCCCTTCCGCCTTCTGCTCCTCTTCCCAGGGGGTGGGCTGGCTGTCCCCTTGCTGCTGGGCGAAGATCCAGACATGCGGGCTGGTGGGCTCCAATACCCCTGCACCCTTGTCAAGGGGGCTGCAGGGCTGGTGGTGGCTGAGGTGCTCTTCTTACCCCGACGAGAAGGAGGGGGGGGCTCAGGGTCAGGAAAGAAGTTAGCAGTGGCGAGGAAGAGTTTCTTGGGACAATGGTGAGTGGTAGGTACAGTGGGAATGGGAGTGGAGGGAGAGGATGTGGTTGTAGGTGAGTCACGTTTGCTGTCTTTGGGTGCAGGTGCAGGAGGGATAGGCTGTCGTGAGGTGGATGGCTGTTGGGTGGGTGGGTGGCTGCGTTTGTGTGGTGTGGAAGAGGGGGTGACAGACACAGTGGGAGAGGACACAGGGGACGTGTAAATGGCAGTGGGGGTGGTGACTGCACGTGTGCGGACTGGAGTGGAGGGTGTGCTGGTGATGGAAACACTGGCTGATGGTGAGGTGAATGGAGGTGTGAGTGTAGACGTCACAGGGAGGGAGGAGGGAGACGAGGAGGTGGGGGTCACAGAGGTGGTAGTGACTGTTGGCATGTCTGCATCGGAATGTTGCGTGTGTGAATGTCTGCGTGATCTGTGGTGCTTATGTTTGGATGAGCTTCTCTTGGGTGTTGAGGTGTGTGCAGGCTGGTCTGATGGTGTGGGTGGGACAGGCAGAGGAACAGGAGACTGGGAGGAGGGAGTTAGTAGAGGGAGGCAGGAGACAGGGACAATGGCTGCCGTCAGTGCTGAGGCCAGAGCCTGGAACGATCGCTGATGGGCAGCCTGACCCGAATGAATGCCCTCCAGGTACGCATTGCTGCGATGAACCTCCCTCTCCACCCCCTGGATGGCATTCAAAAGGGTAGTCTGCCCAACAATGAGCGTTCGGAGGAGGTCAATGACCTCCTCACTGAGGGCAGCGGGGGTAACAGGGGCAGGGCCTGAGGTGCCTGGGGCGAAGGAGATGCCCGGCTTCCTGGCAGAGCGGGCACGGGGCGAACGCTGAGGGGCTGCTGGGAGGGCGGAGATGGTGCGCTGGGTGGCGGCTGTACCTGTAATGGCGGGGGGCACGGATGGTGCCACCCCCGCAAGGGAGCTCCCTTCCGAGGACGTGTCCGTGTCGCTGCAGGGTCCAGTCGTCCCCGTTGTGGAGCTCCCCTCGCCCTCCGTCTCACTGGTCCAGTCAGACTCTGTGGCATGGCCCTCCTGGGCCATGTGAGCTGCAGCTCCCTCCTGCCCCGATGCCACTTCTCCTCCGCCTGATGATGCTGATGCACACAAGCACAGAAAGACAAACAAAAAGGGGGGGGGAGAGAGAAATAAAGGGATATTGAGTACATGGATCTCCGGTACAGTTAGCGGACATGACAGACACAGATGCCCCCTGCACTAAGTTGCGCACTTGGGGTCCGCTACGCATTCCGTGGAACATGCCCTACACGCCTAGAGTTGACAACTGCACCCATGGATGACACGGCCCAGGGATGGCTGTACTGACAAACTACTGAGGGTGGTGGCTGGGGACACAGGGGCTTACGGGGGTGCCCAGCCTACAGATATCGCCCTGGCCTAGGGGGACCCACAGCCCTCCTCCCCCACCCAGACACCTCCACTGCGCGACAACAGAGTAGATAATGCTTGTACTCACCCCCTTGTGTCTGCTGTGCTGCCCTCACGCACCCATCCAAATCAGGGTAGGCCACCGCCAGGATCCGGAACATCAGGGGGGTCAGTTGATGGCAGGCACCCCGCCTACGTTGGGAGGCCATCCCCAGCAGAGACTCAGCGGTCTTCTTGGTCCCGCGGCGGATGTCCTCCCACCTCTTGCGGCAGTGGGTGCCCCGTCGATGGTGGACCCCCAGGGTCCGGACTTCCTTGGCGATGGCACGCCAAATCCCGATCTTCTCATGGGCGCGGACCTATGTGACACGTACAGGGAGGGAGAAATACCACGTTCAAGTTTGTCTGCATTTTCGTTGCCAGTGGCCCAACGCCCCCCATCCCCGCCAGGCCCCCCGCCATGCCCCCCGCCAGCCCCAACATGCCCCCCATCCCCGCCAGGCCCCCCGCCAGCCCCAACATGCCCCCCATCCCCGCCAGGCCCCCCGCCAGGCCCCCCGCCAGCCCCAACATGCCCCCCATCCCCGCCAGGCCCCCCGCCATGCCCCCGCCAGCCCCAACATGCCCCCCATCCCCACCAGGCCCCACGCCAGGCCCCCCGCCAGCCCCAACATGCCCCCCATCCCCGCCAGGCCCCCCGCCATGCCCCCCGCCAGCCCCAACATGCCCCCCATCCCCACCAGGCCCCCCGCCATGCCCCCCACCAGGCCCAACATGCCCCCCATCCCCGCCAGGCCCCCCGCCAGCCCCAACATGCCCCCCCATCCCCGCCAGGCCCCCCGCCAGGCCCCCAAGCCAGCCAGTGGCCCCAAATCCAGATTGAATTAAACTCACTTGTTGGTCTGGAGGACCATAGAGTAGCGCATACTGGGGGAGGACCCATCCACAAGTTTCTCCAACTCCTCTCCAGTGAAGGCAGGGGCCCTTTCCCCAGGCGCAGCAGCCATTGTCCCTTCCAGACCGAGGTCACAGCAACACTTGCAGTATAGGTCCTCTCCTGTGAAAGTTCAAGTCGCAAGTGGATAAGTAGATAGAAAATGGCGGTCACGTCCGCGGCGGTGCGTACCGTGGCGGTGCGTACCGCGGCGGTGCGTACCGCCACCGCCGGCGCCCTTCGCCATTGGCTCCTGAAACCCATAGGCTTCAATGTTAACCAATGCGGCTTCGCGCCACGGTCTTCGCCCGCCGCCCGCCGCCCGCCGCGGTGTGCCACGCCAGCGCATTGACCTCACATCCCATTGTCACACTTCACAGGTCAGGCAGCCGCCATTTCGAGGGTCCACATGGCTCAATTTCAACTGCGTCACACAGGCCTAGGCCTTGCATAGCCACTCAGACACGCCATTCACTGCATAGAGAATCGTTTACTGTGCTAGCTGTGAGTACGTACCTGTGGGTTGCTTGACTGTGTGCTCCATGTTGTCCTTCCTAGGCACCGTCCGCTGGGTTTGGCGAGGAGACGGATGAATCCTCCCGTGTACCGACCGCTGGTGGACCTGTCGACAATGGAAGAACGCCACATTATCCTGACCTACCGTCTTAACCGTGCCACTATACATGAACTGTGTGCCCAGCTGGAGCCCGACCTGATGTCCCCCATCCGCCAACCCACAGGGATTCCCCCTCTGGTGCAGGTCCTGTCAGTACTCCATTTCTTGGCAAGTGGGTCATTTCAGACAACAGTGGGAATTGCTTCTGGGATGTCTCAGCCCATGTTTTCGAAGGTGTTATCCAGAGTGTTGTCTGCCCTGATGAAATACGCGAGGAGCTATATCCTTTTCCCTGAGGTGGGCGAATTGGCTGCAGTGAAAGGTGATTTCTATGCCCTTGGACATATTCCCAACGTCATTGGTGCCATTGATGGGACCCATGTGGCTTTGGTTCCCCCAAGAGACAGGGAGCAGGTGTACAGGAACAGAAAAAGTTACCATTCAATGAACATCCAGGTGGTGTGTTTGGCTGACCAGTACATCTCGCATGTAAATGCCAAATTCCCAGGGTCAGTGCATGACGCCTACATCCTGAGGAATAGCAGCATCCCTTACGTGATGGAACAGCTAGAGAGACACCGTGTATGGCTATTGGGGGACTCTGGGTACCCCAACCTGTCGTGGCTACTGACCCCAGTAAGGAATCCCCAGACCAGGGCAGAGGAACGGTACAATGAGGCCCATGGGCGTACTAGGAGGGTGATCGAACGCACCTTTGGCCTCCTAAAGGCCAGGTTTCGGTGCCTGCATATGACAGGTGGATCCCTAATGTACTCACCTAAGAAGGTGTGTCACATCATCGTGGCCTGCTGCATGCTTCACAACCTGGCTTTGCGCCGCCAGGTGCCTTTCCTGCAGGAGGATGGTCGAGACGGTGGTGTTGTGGCAGCGGTGGAACCTGAGGAGAGTGACGAGGAGGAAGACGACGGGGCTGAAACAGACAACAGGGACAGAATCATTGAACAGTACTTCCAATAGGACACAGGTAACAATTCAAAGATAATTTAGTAAATGTGAACTACTCTCCTGCATCTCTGCTGCCTGTCAATTTGCCCCAGTGTATGATGACTGAGTTGTGTCTTTTCCCTCCCTATTTCAGATCTGGGGTCCCCACTACGAGTCCTGTGCTTCGTTTCCCCATGGACTCCAGCTTTGTGGCAGCTGTTTGTTGACTTCACTATGTACAAGGACATATTTGCACTGTCATGTCAATTACAATATTTTGAAATCACAGCCAGACTCCAGATAGTTTTGTGCAAAATAGGTGTTTATTTAAGTGCTCAAAATGGGATGGGTGGTTTCAAGTGGGTGGGGGCTATGGTGAAGGAATGTCCATGCCAGAGTCCAGAGTAACAGTCACACAGGTGCATTGTCCAGAGGCCTGTGGAGAGATGGAGCATGGGCAGTTCAAGGATGGACAGGGTGACAATGTGGGACAGTGGGATGACATCAGGTGGTATCCTTTGCTGGCGGGGGTCTTGACATCCTACTCTGTCTTCTTGCGAGATCTCAGGGCCCTCTTGCGGGGTGGTTCTTCTCCTGCAGGAGGTGGGGGTCTGGTGGCCTGCTGCTGTGCGGGGGCCTCCTGTCCACTAGCGCCGGCGGAGGTGGTTGGCTGTTCTTGGTCCAGGCTAGTGGCAGGGGCCCTTTGGTGTTGTTGAGTGTCCGTCCTGGTGTTGATGAGGTCCTGCAGCAGCCCTACCATGGTAACCAGGGAGGAGGTGAGGGCTCTGATGTCCTCCCTGTACCCCCGATAGTGTTCCTCCTGCAGTACCTGGATCTCCTGGAACCGGGCCAGTACCGTCGCCATCGTCTCCTGGGAGCGGTTGTATGCTCCCATGATGGTGGTGAGGGCCTCGTGGAGAGTGGGTTCCCTGGGCCCGTCCCCCCCCTGTCGCACAGCTGCCCTCCGAGTTGCCCTGTTTCCCTGGGCCTCTGCCCCCTGGCCGGTGTGCCCACTACCACTGCCCCCAGGTCCCTGTTGTTGTTGGGGTGGTGGGTTATCCTGGGTGCCCTGTAGTGGTAGACACACCGCAGATTGACGCGCCCTGGAGACAGAGGCATGGGCCCGCTGGGTGGGAGCTGTGCTGGTGTTCCCAGAGGGGTTTGGGTCTGTAGTGGCCTGGGCCTGTGTGAGGGGAACCGACTGTCCAGAGGTCCCCGATGGTCCGGGCTGGTCATCGGTGTCCAGGTCGACAGAGCTGCTGTCATCGCTGACGGCCTCTTGGGTGGGGGGTGTGGAGAATTCTGGGCCCTCCGCGGCGGTGTGTTGACGGTCGGGTCCTGCTGGGGTATAGAGGTATGGTTATAGTTTCAATGTGTGGCATATGGGTGTATCTGTGGGTTCCCGTGTCCCCAAGTGCTGGCATTCGTGTGTGGGGGCTTTGGTGAGGGTGGCTTGTGGGGGGGATGTGTATATGCATTGGGCATGCTTTGGTGATGGGTGTCCATGCTTAGTGGACGCATGCAGGCCTAGGTTTTTGGATGTGTGGGTTGTGATGGTGAGACATTGGCAGGGAATAGGTGTGCTGGGGGTGGGGTTGAGGATGGTGGTGGGGGTGAGGATGGTGGTGGGGGTGAGGGTGGGGGTGAGGATGGGGGTGGGGGTGAGGGTGGGGTTCGAGGATGGGGGTGAGGGTTGGGGTATGATTTGGCATGCAGGTGGGGGGGAAGCAGTATTGAAGCTTCAACTTACCAGTATCCATTCCTCCGCCGACTCCTGCGAGGCCGTCAGGATGCAGGATGTTCAAGACTTCCTCCTCCCATGTTGTAAATTGTGGGGGTTGAGGTGGGGGTCCTCCGCCAGTCTTCTGCACGGCGATGTTGTGCCTGGATACCATGGAACGCACCTTCCCCCGTAGGTCGTTCCATCGCTTCCTGATGTCTTCCCAATTTCTGGGGTGCTGTCCCACAGCGTTGACCCTGTCGACAATCCTCTGCCATAGCTCCGTCCTCCGGGCAATGCTGGTGTATTGGATCTGTGTGCCGAACAGCTGGGGCTCTACCCGAACGATTTCCTCCACCATGACCCTGAGTTCTTCGTCTGAGAAGCGGGGGTGTCTTTGGGGTGCCATGGGGTGGTGTGTATGATGTGTGGGGTGGAGTATGTGTAGTTAAGTGTGTTGAGTGTGGTGGTGTGTGCTGTTTTGTGTGTGGATAGTGTGTGGGTGATGGTGTTGAGTGGCTGTGGCTGCTAGTTTGTGGATGGTGGTGTCTCGCTCTGGCCTTCTTTCAGAATTTTTGGTCGTAGGGGTTTGTGGGTGATGTGGGAGTGTGTTTTATATTGTATTGTGTGTGTGGGAGTGGTGTGTGTATGTGTATCAGGTGTGTGGAATTCAAATCGGCCAATGTGGCTGAGTTTTGTTCGTTTGTGTGTATTCTGACCGCGGCGGTGTGTCCCGCCAATGGAATACCGCGTTTGAAAGACCGCCGCGTGGATTCGTGGGTCGTAATGGCATGGGCGTATTTCTGTTGGCGTGACGGTGGAGGTTTTGTCACCTCCACTTTTCCGCCGACCGCTGGTCTGGCGGTCTGTTGTGGCTGTCGGATTTTCGGAGGTTTGCCTTCTGCGGGTCAGAATGACCGTAGCGGGTTTCCGCGACCGCGGCGGGATTATGGAGGATTTCTGACCGGCGGTAGGCGCCTTTTACCGCCGAGGTCAGAATGACCACCTATGTCTCTAGACCCCTAGGGCACAAACAAAGATTGTACTTACATACACAAGACTAGAACTTGTGGGTCCAGCTGGAGACACAGTGGCAATTCCTGGAAAACAGCCATAGCACACTGTCACTGTTAGGCACTAAAGACTACATGAAACACTAGACAAAGGATGGGGACTGGATTTGCCTCCTGGAAACCAGGTGCCAACCCAAGAACAAAGGAAAACACTTCTCATCAGGTGAGGACTGATAGTACACTTACCAGACATGATAACCCAAGAAAAAACAGAAACAGAAGGAACAAACTAGGAGGCAAAGCCAGGAACAGGGAACAGGCTCAGGCTGACGCAACAGCAGGAACAGAACTGGGAAACAGAGAGCTGGAACAAGCAGGAACAGGGCTGGGAAACAGAAAGCAGGCTCTGGCTGAAACAAACAGGAACAAGGCTGAGAAACAGGGAGCAGACTCTGACTGGAACAAGCAGGAACAGGACTGGGAAAACAGAGAGCAGGTTCAGGCTGAATCAGGACTGTAACGCAATCCAACAAGGGGCCTGGAACACAAAGGAATCGTACTCCAATGCACGACGAGGAGCTTCAGGGAATGGCAGCTTATAAGCAGTTCTAGGCAGCAGCAAGGCAAGGGAAGAGTCAAATGGCTGGGCTGCATAAGAGAGGTCACAGGTGTATGCAGCTTCAGTCTCTCTCAAGTCCTGGAGGAGAGAATACAGTATAAAGGGACAACCAGACTTTTCCCATAGGAAGCAATGGACCAGTCTTACCGACTACCAGGCAGTGCATTATGGGACCTGAAGTCCTTAGAACTAATGTAATTCTTCTATAGCATGTTATATGGAATCAGATGCAAACAGGAGTCAGAAAGGGACTCTGGGTGAGTGTTAATGAAGATTCCCAGGGTACAGATAGTCGGTTTACTGCACCCCCTAGAGATGGGAGGGCAGAAACATAAAACATGGCAGTGGCAGGACTGATTTCCAGGGATGGACTGCGCAGAGCATGTGTTGTGAACACCACTTGTGATACCTGGGACATTCATGCTATCCATTTTCACAAATGATGCCCCCCTTCTCACACAAGCTCCTTGCAGAGATTGCAAGTGTCACACTTACTACTATCAGGGGTCTGTTCATACATTCCTGTTTCCACTTATATTTCAAATCCACTTCCTCATGTATGGGGCGATTATTTACCTTATGATTGGAGATGTCATAGTTGTGTATCATGTGCTACAGTAGACCATGTTGGCAACGTGGATGTGAGTCATATGCTGTAGTCAATTGATTTTGTCCTTCATGTGTGACACTCAAGAGATGAATACTTTTTATACATGTGTGATGTTTGCTGTTCAATCAAACAGTGATGTTGCATCAGAAGTAGTCAGATTTGTCTTTGTAAAATGCTCCCGGAGATAATACTCACATTCCTAAGGAACATGTGATGGAGAATGAAGAAACCTGAGTAGGATTGTGTGATTAAGTAAGGTGTTTATTTAGATATCTTAACAAGGTGTGTAGAGTGACCTTCAAGTGAAAAAAATGTGTACAATTTGCTGTCTGCAGCGCATTCCTGTAGCTGTGTTCTGCTGTTTTCCCTCATTTTCCCTGCCACCATCCTCCTCCTCCTCCTTCTCCTCCTCCTCGGGCAGTTCTTGGTTTGGCTCATATAATGTTGTGCAGGATAGCACAAGTCAGTATAGTTTTGCACACAATGGTTGGGACATATAGGCGGCTGCCTCCTGTGATGTCCAGGCACCTGAATCTGGACTTCAGGATGCCAAAAGTCCTTTCCACAATGGTGCATGTCCTCTGATATGCCTCATTATAGGCACGCTCTGCTTCTGTACTTGGGTTGGGGGATGGGGTCATGATCCATGGCTGGATCCCGTAACTCTGATCCGCTGCAAAAGATAATAGGAGTGAGTATTTTGTTAGTGCTTGCAACAGGAATGTCATGTTGCATGGCAGTTGATATCTTGTGTTGTCTGTGACTCATATGTGTTTGTGGTATTATGTGAGATCCTAGGCTTCTGTGAGGTTTTATCTGCACTGAGTTGTTTAACATGACAACTTGTGTTTGGCTCACTGAACTGGGATCTACGATTTGTTTTCTGAACTGTTGGTCAGTATGTATGTACCATGCGTTGTGTAGTGTCCAACATGTTTTAGTGTGCTTTCACTGGAGGGGACATGATACATCCACACACACACAATGGATTCAGATGTGGTGGGATCATGGTGCACTACATGGCCTGGACATCCCATCCATTTAGACATATGTCATTGCAAATGAAATGCGACACTGAGGCCCTTTGATTTGGCTTGGTGACAATGTACAACACATCTCCATAAGTTGGCAGCACTGAGCTGTTTAGTATTGTTAATGCTCAATTGTCCCATGTGTGACTTGTTTCTAGTCAAGCCTTTGTTGTTCTCTCTGCCAGTAGCTCATGTGCAACATGCACCTACACTACCAAACTTGCTCTAGGGAACCTAGCTAACTCTCTTGTGGAGGTGGATGTATCTGTGCAGGAAGGACCATCTCCCTGTACATGTGCTATTTTGATAGACAATTGGCTCTTTCAGTGTGTGCAGCTGTGTGCAGCTTGCATAAGTGACACATCAATATGTGTTCATAGCACAGTCCGCTTCCATATTGCAACCTGGAAACGGTACCCTAGGAGTGATGTATGAGGTTGGAACTGCCTCAGTATTTCTGTGTCACCTATATCTGTCAGCATCATCATGCTATGTGTCTCATGGTGTTAGACCTGCTGCAACACACATTGCACACCCCTTCCATGTTACATACTATTTGGGAGGGTGGCCAATTGACTATGTGGCCTAATGTAATTGTAAATGGTTCATCTTCCAAGTTGTATTTCCAGTGCAGGCCATCTGATTGTCACTGAGGGCTTTGACATTGGTCCCTTGTTGCTCTAGAGTGGCAGCTAATGTTTGTGGCAGCCTTCATTTGTCCAGAGATGTGTATCCCATTGTGTCAGGGTGTACAACATAACTACTTTGACAAGATGTTTGTCTCAATGCATTTAGATGACAGAAGCTGTCCTGTTCCCATGATGACATTAAATGCTGATTGGACAAGTCACTGGAGAAATATTGCAATTTGTTCAAACTGCTGATATGAGACAATGTTAAATATGTGTTCCTAGAAAAATGGGGGAGACTTGACCTATTCCCTTTTTACTTCTCTACAGACCCAGACCCCTTGCTGGTGCTTCTCAGAGTCATTCTGAGAAACCCTTTATTTACTTTTGCTTGAATTTATGCCGCTCTGAGACTTTACTAAGTTTAATAAACCTCTCTGAATGGGAAGTTCACATAATGATTGAAATATATGCTAAAAAGCTTCATGCTTACAACTCTCCAATTTTGGACTCTTCATGGGTTCTCTTTGACATTGTTCTCTATTCACCTCAGCTTAGAACAGGGTTAAAACTTCACAGAATGCACTTCACAGAATGCACTTCATGCTTTGTTCTGTATAGTATTGATATTTTCATTGACTAATTCATGATTATTTAGTAAATAAACAATTAATAAAAGATTCAATAAAGCTTTGAAACTCAGATAAAAATGTCATTATAGACTTCCATTAAAAGCAAATGATACTTATAATGATAGATTGTCAATTTGAAGCCCCTGATTTATTGACACTCACTTCACAGGTCTAAACCGCTTAGGCCCAATGGGTGTGGGAACTTTGTATTTCCAAACAGATTAAGAATAATGATTGCATTTCACAATAACCCCCATAGCACTGTTCTCCCCCTTTTCAGTATGTCAAATTGTTACATGTGGCTCAAACTGTCAGGCAGGATGTGACACTGTGTTGTCAACAGAATAGCCACAGCCCCCACTCTGCACGTTCCATCAAGCTCAGATGATTCATCTTTGCTCATTCATGCCAGCCTATTCTGTGTGCCTGAGAAGACTTTCAAACCTCTTTAAAACCTCATCCCAGGCTGAGCACATAATGGGAATTTCTAGAGATTTAATGTAAATTAGCCTCTAAGAATTTCAGTCAGGGAAAAGGGATTACTTTTTTAACTGCTCCCTTTCCCGAGATAAAATATGAATATTTTAATCTGTACTCTGATTTTCTACATGAGACAACTAGATCTCCCACAATGAACATAGGTGTCACTGTGTTGGTGCATGGTATCATTCATTATCCATACGTCCCACGTTTAAATAACAGCACCCTACATTGTGTGCTACAAGGCCTCTCATAGAGCTA
Organism: Pleurodeles waltl; assembly: GCF_031143425.1. Taxonomy (NCBI): domain Eukaryota; kingdom Metazoa; phylum Chordata; class Amphibia; order Caudata; family Salamandridae; genus Pleurodeles; species Pleurodeles waltl. The sequence goes on from NC_090445.1 coordinate 951,980,196, forward strand.
AATTCCTAATTTTGTTAATTGAACACATGCATTAACAAAGTGCAATTTATAATATTAACATATAGACCTTCATCACAAAATTTGCAGTAGGTAATCACAATTAGCCATTATAAGCAAATACTCGTGTTAGCATGCTGTAATGAATTAAGGGCCAGATGTAGCAAAGTGTTTGCGCCTCGCAAACGGCGAAAATCGCCAGTTGCGAGGCGCAAAAGCCACTTTGCTATTCAGAAATGCATTTTGCGAGTCGGCTCCGACTCGCAAAATGCATTTCCGACTCGCAAATAGGAAGGGGTGTTCCCTTCCTATTTGCGACTCGCAGTGGGATGCAATTCCATTTGCGACCGCGTACGCGGTCGCAAATGGACTCGCAGTTACCATCCACTTCAAGTGGATGGTAACCCACTCGCAAATTGGAAGGGGTCCCCATGGGACACCTTCCACTTTGTGAATGGACCCAAAAATATTTTTTCAGGGCAGGGAGTGGTCCAAGGGACCACTCCCTGCCCTGAAAAAATACCGAAACTAAAGGTTTTTTTTTTTTTTTTAAGTGCAGCTCGTTTTCCTTTAAGGAAAACGGGCTACACTTAAAAAAAAAAAACTGCTTTATTTAAAGCAGTCACGAACACGGAGGTCTGCTGACTACAGCAGCCTCCATGTTTGCGAGTGCCTATACTCGCAATGGGGCCGCAATTTGCGACCCACCTCATGAATATTGATGAGGTGGGTCATTTCGACCCCATTGCGAGTCGCAGTCGGTGTCTGAGACACCGTACTGCATAGCAAATTGCGACTTGCAATTTGCGAGTCAGATGGGCTCGCAAATTGCAAGTCGCAATTTTGCATTTTGCTACATCTGGCCCTAAGTTAGCTGAAATGCTGATGCCATTTTGAATGTCGACTTTCCACATTTGGGCTAATAGTCATGATTACATATTCATGCAGTTGTTTTGCACAATATGGGCCCGACTACGAGTTTAGCTCCTTTGGGGCCAGCGGTTTCATTGTGATGGAGTAATGACAGCTGTATCTGTCACCGCGAGCCGGAATGCAATGCTGGCCAGACTGCTCACAGCTGGACATGCCCACAACGTGATTCCAGCCAGTCGGCCAAATGTTGTGAAGAGCTGTCACACATCAAGTGAACCTAAACCGAAAGTATTGGAGAACTTTACATGTGTACCAGTGCAGAACACAAGGGCACAATCTCCCTCGGCACACTTTCAGGGCACATATACTGCCTTTCCACTGACTCACTCATAGTGGTAACCTCGCCATGAAAAGGTAGACAAAAAGGCAAGTCGTAATCAGGCTGGTGATGAAAATGGTGGCACTACCTCCATGGCCCACCTGTACCTCTCCAGCCATCACCGCGGGAGCACAAATGTTGGTGGTAGTCTTGGAGCAGTCATCCTGCTCACTTTGCAATACAGCAGTTGGACCACCAGGGAAGCGGTCAGGAAGATCACCAAAATGTGACAGCAGTTTCCTTACCGCCATCATCGTAATTAGGCATCCAGGTCTTGTATCAGCAGGGTGTGAAAGAAACAGTAAAATGTAATCCGCATAGAAAATGCAGTCTTCTGTATCCTTCCCCAGAGCAGAAGTCGGGGGGTCTCCCACTTTGTGCAGGGCAACAAATGTGGTTAGGTCTCAAAGTCTAGGTTTGAAGAGAAGCAACCCCTCTAAATTGTTTCATTGAACATTAAGAGTAAGGGAGACATGAGAGGTTGCAGGACTTGTGTTTGTACTCAAGAGGAAACTTGTTGGGTCCTGGGATCTTGCCTTGGTTAATGTCCTTTATGGCTCTCTCCAGCTCTGTAATCTCCAGAAGGGCATTCCAATTCAAGGTGGTCAGGCGTGTAGAGAGTTGGCATGGACAGGTCCACAATAACATGCTTGGAAGACTCCCTCACAGCTCTCGAGCGCCTGGCACAGAGAGCTTGCAAACACTGTAGCAAAATCATCCAAGGAGACTGTGGGCCTGATTCTAACTTTGGAGGACGGTGTTAAACCGTCCCAAAAGTGGCGGATATACCACCTACCGTATTACGAGTTCCATAGGATATAATGGACTCGTAATACGGTAGGTGGTATATCCGCCACTTTTGGGACGGTTTAACACCGTCCTCCAAAGTTAGAATCAGGCCCTGTGTTTTGCCCCCCTACAGTGGAAAAACAATGATGCCATGCCACCTACCACAGTAGTAATTGAATATATTCCCTTAAATGTATGTGTGGTTCATTGTACATCAGTAAAACAGAGAGGAATGTGAAACTCCACTTCATGAACACAAGCAACATTTGAAATAAAACCCCATAGTGGCCTTACATACTATAGTAATAAGACAAAATTTAAGCCAACTGAATTCCATATACCTGAGTCAATCTATCATTCTCCAGAAATGGACATTTGCAAAACTCTACTACCATGAGAAATCACTTAGATGAAATGTTTACCTACCATGCATCCAAATGTTCTCAAAGATACTACAACCTAACATGACCCATCACACATGTCATTATGTATTTTTTTAGATGTATTATTCGTGTGTTTCCTCTTGGCAAGGTTGCAAAATTATTTTCATATTCTCTTCAAATGAAATTGTGTTGTAATGATATTATCTATTCATGAAATATCTTGCTTTATTTTTACTTTCTCTTGTTTTGTAAGCATCGGAAATTTTGGAATTCTCAAAATATTCTTTGTAGATGATGTTCTGTTGTGTTGATATCTTTTTAGATGTTATTTTGTTGTACTGATATTTTCTATTAATAGGATGCTGGGAAAAGCAGTGTGGTCATTTTCTACAGAAATGGATAGTTGGGTAATACAGTGATGTCACTTCCTGAATTGTTACATGCTGGGAAATTCAGTGATGCTACTTCCTGCAAAGAAGGATGCTGGGCAATGAGGTCCTCTTGTGTGGCTTCAATTAAGAAAATGCCATACTTACATTGGCCTTAAGGGTCAACAAAGATCAAACACATCATGTAGAGAAAAGTTCTACCTAGAACACCACTTTTTCATTTATATCTGCCATGTTGACTTGGCATTTAAAACCCCTTGCCAAGTCTTAAACTCCTCTTTTATTGCAAATGTCACCCCTAATGTAGGCCCTAGGTAGGCCATAGGGCAGAGTGTTGTGTTAGTAAAAGGCAGATTATATACTTTTAAGTTACACATGTCCTGGTAGTCAAAAACCCTTAATTTCATAGGAGGGAGGAGCTAGGCACTGCCTCACACTTACACCTGAATAGTATGTGTCCTTTCCCCACACAAAGGACTGCTTGACCTCCTGTAATGATTCTCGAGCAAGGCCAAGAAGGGACGACCTCTGTGCACTTCAACCCCCTTCTTTGAAGTCTCTCCCACTTCAAAGGCACCACTGGGTATAAGAACTGGTCTTATGACCCTATCAACTCAGTACACTTCTGGAACTGTGGATACTTTGCCAAGAAGGAGGACTGCTGTGCTGCTACAAAGACTGATACTCTGCTGGATTGCTGCTCTGGAAGAACTGCTTTCTAGCTGTGCTGAATTGTTGTCTGCTTGCCTGGGTGAAAAGCACTGAACCCACATCACAATACACCCACAACCAGAGTGACTCCAAGAGTTTCTGACATGCCTCCTGCTCATCTGAAGTCTCAGAGAGGCAAAAGTCTTCCAGATCATCACTGAAAGCACCTGGACTCTGCCAGCTGTGAGTTTTGCCCTACCAAGTAGTGCTAATTTGCTCATGGGACCTTCGAAGCAGATATAAAGTGCTGCTTGAGTCCAAGCCAATGCAGGAACATCATTGTGCTGCTCAGAATTGGTGCATCTCCATTGATACCAATGTATCGCCACTGCTGTGAGGATCGGGAACATAGCATTGCCAGCTGCACTGCGCATCACCTCCATTTCCGACGCATCTTCTATTTTGCACAGCTCGGAACCAGCACATTGCCTCAAATCCATGGAAGAGTACTGTTTCAGAGGGCGAAGGCTGGTCTGTGAATCCGAGCCATGCTCCATTGCAGTTGGCCTGACTTTTCAGATTTGAGCCAGTCCAGCCCGACCAGACAGCACCAATTGGTGCTGTATGCTTTTAAGCACTATATTTCACTTTATTCTTTAAAAATTAATATCTCAAGCTCTACTTATTGATTTTTTGTTGTTTTGGTCTTGTTTTGTTCCTTAAACTGAGCTTTATCTTGGTAACCAGTGTGATATCTTTTTGTGTGGTGTTTTCACAGTTTTACTTATTGAAGTGTTGCACAAATACTTAGCACATTGCCTGTTAAGCTAAGCCTGACTTCTCTGTGCCAAGCTACCAGGAGGTGAGCATAGAATAATGTAGGATGTGTTTGTGACTTACCATGACTTTGCATTATCTCACAATGAGAAAATTAAGAGATTTCACAACATTGTTATAACATAACAAAAAAGCCTTATGTAAAGTTTAGACCAGACACACAGGGTTCTGTTTCCTAAATTCACTCTCCATTACTGAGACTGGTTTTTCCACATCCTTTAGATTTTAAAGTCAGCTATCCATGGCACCCAGCATCTGTCTCTGCCCTTAGAGAAATATATCACTGAATCCTACTCCATATACCCCCCCAGGGTCTCTCTCTAGCATCACTGTGAAAAAGGGGCATATTTATCAATGAGTTGGATCGCACAGCTACTAAGTCAGGTTTACAAGCCACGCAAGGACACTGTACCTGGCCCTGAGTGGTTTGCTTGATAAATCTGGAGTAAGGCAACACAATACAAATCGCTGTGTTGCGTTACTGTGCCCCAGGAAGGAGTGTCATGGATAAATTGTGGGAGTTTCCACACATCCACCTATACATTTCGTTGTATTTTAAGATTCACCAACACTGGTAAGACTGGTAATGCATCAAAATGCTACACCTTCACAGTGGAGGAACAGCAAAGAAAAATATCTTTATTTCTCCTTGTTGTTTCCTCTAAGTGTGCTGTATTCCCCAGCACACTTAGAAAGAGGAAAATGCCTCTGAGGACTATTTTTGTGCAGGAAGTTTCCCCCTTCCACCGCAAGAGTGTCTACATTAGAGCTAGGCAGCCAAAAGGGAGCCAGCGTAAGGAAAGGACAGAAATGCACCATATAATGTTAAATGCAGAAAATGTCTCCCCTTTCCTTTTCATGCGGCGCATTGCAGCAAGGTGGCTTGCTTCACTGCATGAAAGCTTGATAAATATACCCCAAGCAGTGTTCACCTCTAGACTTTGTTGATCATGCTTCTTTCCCAGTTTTTACCACTGCCACCCAGAGGCACCGATCCGTCCTCAGTCTCATAGCAGGTGCTGGAGTCTCAGTGGTCTTTTCCACAATTGGCCCAAACCCTCAGGCCTGCCTGCCTCAGATCTGTTTGTCTATGTGCCAGATATTCTCACCAAGGGGCAAAAAATATTGTGCAGGCTCAGTGCTGAAGGGAGGAAGGTGATGCACTGCTCTCACCATGCCATCTTGGCCATCTCAGGCCATGGGGTTGATTCATCAGAGAAGCTTTGCAGCGACACTATATTTTTCGTCTGCAGCTTGCACTCAAAGGTATTTCTGTGCTTCTGATCCATGGACTTCAAAGCAAGTACATCATTGCAGCAGAGAATGGAAACAACCCTCACCTGGTCTGTGGTGGCCGCCAAGAGGCTTCGCCTCCCTGGCTTTAATTTCTAAAGATGTTAATGATCCTTCCTGAGATAGATACGAGAAATGCAGTGTTGCTGCTTGCTACAGAACTGGATGTTTGCAACTGAAGAGCTGTCACAGCCTACAAGAAAGATGCCGGGAAATGAGGTGCACTTGTCTGGCATCTTCTTTTAAATATTTATGTAAATAAAATAATGTACCAAACATTAAATTGTAGCTGAGTCTCTTTGTAAGCCTATTATCATACTTGGAATCTTTCTGTGAACACGTTTTCAGTTGATGACAACTTGCCATCTACTATCCTATATAGTATGCTGGAGGAAGACATATGTTCTGGGTTAACAAAAGGTACTAGACCGTGAAACAAACAGTACGCTAACTGAATCTCTAAGACGGACTCTTACCTACCTGACAGCCCAAAATTAAACCACCTTAGTACAAAGCGTCTTATCATTCGTTTTCGAACGAATATTTTATGCATAATACTTCACTAGCCACTTTTTGCAAAATGTTTTGTATTCAGATCACTAGAATACATTTTCTGTCTAGATGCAGATTATTATGTGATGTATTCCTCAGAGTTTGTAAATTTATAACGTCTGGGAGGGAAACGAGTGAAATAATTCAACAGTAAAATAGTCAATTTGTTTGCTCTCTTGCTGTCAGCGGACGAGGAGAAACCTAGTTAGTAAGCAATAATTCAATGCCTGAAATGCAAAATTGTACTGTCACTGAATAGCAACGTGGCTCTGTCAAGCTAAAAGTTGCAGACATTCTTTAAGTGGAGTTCCCAAAGCCTGATATGCTTTCAATGTTTGTCTTTTTAAAGAACGGTTTACACACTATTATACTGTAAACAAAACAATATTCTTTTAAAGACGTTATTAACAATAGAAGCATAGCAGTTCTCAGCGTCCAACGTGTCAAACCAAAAAGATATTGCGGCTATTTTGAAGACCAATATGAACCAGAGAGAACGACGTTTTTATTTCTTTATAGGTATGGCTAGAGACAGATTTTGCTGTCTGGCAGAGCTAATAAATTCGATGAAAAGGAAAAAATAGGCGCCGAAGATTCAGCCCTCCCTTCAGTCACTGATTGGGCGAAGTGCAATTCGAACTTTGATCAGTCCATATTCATCAGCCGTAATTAATCTTATGATGCCAAAAAATGAATATGAGAGTCATTGAAGTTATGATCACTAATGGTATGTAGGTGTTAAAAACATACAACGGTTTGTTAACTTAAGTAGTCATTTAAGAGACAAAATGAATACGATATATGATAATGTGAGCGGTCATTTAAAGATATATACTTTAAAATTCTCTTTCTGCGTATCAGGCTATGTCAATAGGGCTAACACGTGTATAGAACAACAAATAAGATCTGCTTAAACCATACTTTAAACTGCACATATTTATGTTAAAATATAAACAAAACATAAAGCTATTTGAAATTGATTGAAATTGATAAGAAACAATTCACTGTATGTGAAAAAAAGTCTTACCCACAACTAAATGTTATGTCAATGTGCTTTTCAATTATGCAAACACTGAAACATTTTTATACTGAACATTTTATTGTCACATTACAAAAACTATGAAACAATCAATCAAAGCCTTGATTAAACATAATAAAAAGTCAGTAAACCGGAGACAGAACTAGACAACTCTTTCTAAACGTATACCCACTTTTATTATTATATATATATTAAACTTTCCGAGTTTCTGCTGCTCAAATGCTTCCAGTTGATAATATGTGTGTGGCATGTTGTTTTAAGGCCCTTCTAGTGACATAAATGGCCATAAATGTGGCTAGAAGGATGCCTCTGTGTATCCTGTGCTTTTAGATGTTTCCAGCGTTAGAGGCACTCTTAGCCCTGACAACAGTCCTTCTGCAGTTGTGGACATTCACTATACTACTATGCATAGTGATGTTACTCTGATGCTGCGCCAACTGGGTGTTAGACCCCGTAGAGCTGGGGGGAGTGTCAGAGGACCTTCTCAGTAAAGCTAGTGGTCCTCTTATATTGTTCTCTCAGCCATTTTGAGGGCTTCAATAGGCAAGGAAGTAGCTTGGTGGTGAAAGTTGTTGTTATGGTGAAAGAAAGGATCAGAATAGATCAGAAAATGGGCAGCTTCCTGTACCTATATGTACTTTTTTTACTGCAGTATGCAGGTATCTCTACCCCCAGAATGTAGGTCTGCTCCCCAAGTACAGAGGTCTCCACCCACATACAGAAGTCTGTGCCCCTTGTATGCAGGTATTTACACACATGAGTAGGCCTTCATTAGCGTAGGAAAGTTAGGTTACCTCTCAAATGGTGTTGATTTTCTTTCACCATGAACAGAACACTGTTTAACAATGCAGCTACCAAACTAGCGGTTCAAGTGAAAAATAAGGCCACCAGCCTATATTCTACCTGAACAATTGACCTCTGCTCTGTGCTTCACTCTAGAAACCTGGATGAGGCAGCCACTAATACATATTTTACATGTTTAGAGAAGTAAAGTTGGATTATCTTTCAAAAATATATTACTATTACTAAATTATTTTAAATAAAATATCAATTAATATTTTAAACTTCCCTTTATTATAATACTCAATTGATGCAAACATAAGTTAAAATATTTGAAAATCATGAGGGCCTGTTTAAAATATGAAATTTATTGAACAGCAAAATTAAATCATAAATCCTTCATCACTTTATTTTTAAAAAGAGAAATACTAAAATACCTTTATACAATATGTAATTATTTCTAAGTGTTAATATAGGGGCAGATTTAAGAAAAGTGGTGCTGCACCCAGTGCAGCACCACTTTCTTTGCGCCCTTTAGAGTCTCCCTTCCGCCACCAGGTCTGTGCCATATTTCAACTACGGTGCACCTTGGCGCATGGTAGGGGGCAATAGTGTCAGGATTTTGACGCTACTGATGTTCTGTTCACGGCTAGCACCAAAACTTTGGCGCTAAACCTGAACAGTAGTGGGGCCTTTAGTAGCTATTGGTGTGCCCGTTCTTTACGTCTGCTCAGAGCAGGCATTAAAAATGGCGGAAAAAATGGTGGAAATAAATCTTGGATTTCTTTGCACCATTTTTTGGACCCCCTAATGGTGGAACGCCCCCCTTGAATACATTATGCCTGGCGCAGGTATGATGTGGCACAAGGGGTTACAAAGTGGTGCAATGAATGCATTGCACCACTTTGTAAATCTGACACTGCAATTGTGGCCTTGTTGGGCCACATTTGCTTAAAAGAAAAGGATGCTAATGTGGGGCAAAGTGGTGCTAGGCCCCCCTAAATCTGGGCCTTAATGTATTCATGTTAAGTTTGAAAACAAAAATAGAAAAATAATGTTTTACTTTATGAGTCCTGATAACATAGGTAAGCTTGCATGAATAGATCTCCATACTTATTTGTCTACTCCTACACCTAGGTGTAAACCCCTCTTACTTGGAATTCACCATATCCATGTAGAGATCTCCATGAAGATGTAGACTTACGAGTCGCCAATCCACCAAATGCATGAGCAAATGCATGGCTAAGATATGGCTACAAAAGTATTAACTTTCCTGCTGTTAGTGAAGATCTTTGTCACTTGGGCAGATACTTCCCTGTAACATGTGTTAGAAAATTATTTTTAATTTGAAATAAATGATTTTAAAAAAAATTATGAAATCACATTCCTTAGCTCCTTTTCACCTATGACTACAACATTAATAAGGGAGAGTGCACCTGACTAAAATGTTATTACATTTACTTCAACTGTTTTTCAAATTAAATTATGTTACATCACATTAAGGCCCATATTTATACTCTGTTTGCGCTGGATTTGTGTCATTTTTTTCGATGCACATCTGGCACAAATATAACTCCATATATAGACCCGTCCAGCACCAATGTTATGGAGTTTGAGTCATTTTTTGTATGTGAGAACCTACGTTGTGCTGATGACATGCAAGTAAGGCGTTCCCGTGCAAAAAATGACTCTAAGGTATGTGCGCCTTATTTATCCTCTGGCGTCAAAATGACGCACAAGAGCAGATGGACCTTAAAACATGGCGCCCAGCCGGATTTGCACCGTTTTTTAACGCCTGGGTCAGGGCAGGCATTAAGGGATCTGTGGGCTCATCTACATGGTGGGAGACCATGGAAGCAGTCCACAGGTGCCCTTCTCTGCACCCAGAGACACACCCTGCCACCCTTGCCCATCCCTGGAGGACACCCATGGATGGGGGGGCCCATCCATGGTGAGTATAGGTAAGTATAATATATATATATATATATATATATATATATATATATATTTTAAAGTGCCATGGGGAGCCTAACTTGAGCCCCCCTACATGCCACTGTCCCAATGACAGAAGTCCCCTGGGCATGGCCATTGGGCAGGGGGGCATGACTCCTGTCTTTGCTAAGACAGGAGTCATTTCCATGGGGGTTGTGCATCAAAAAATGTTGGAAGTCAGATTAGAGCCAATATTTTTTACTCTAACCTGACCTGCACCATTCTTTGGTGCACAACCCCCAGTCTTCCCTTTGCCTCCGCTGCTCGGTTACAGTAATTTATTTTGACTCTAACCAGGCCGCAGCAGTGCTACGTCATTCCATAATTAAGGAGCCCGGCTGGTGCGTTGGAATGGCGCTAGCCACTGGTAAATTGTTTGACACAAATCTGCCCTAGCGCTGATTTGCGTCAAAAGTATAAATATGGGCCTAAATGTTAATGTTCCCTCTCCAACCCATACAGTATCATTTATATTGAATGTGTCTCAATCTGAGATGCAAGTCATGTGTTACTTTATTTACGATTAACATTGAATTATAATTGATAAAATACCTTCTTAAATATTATGCATAGCAAAGCAAACATTAAAAAATATTCAATAATAAAGTTACAAATAATGTAAATAGAGTTTAGTTTACATATTATTTAATTCAATTTATTTTATTATTTCACTACATGTTAGTGTTAATGTCTGCCTCCACTGATTTATCTGGGAATGTGTTGTAGGCCAAGGATTTTCCATGTGTGGTGCATGATTATACCAAGCCTAGGCTCAAGTAAATTTAAGCCTGTTTCACCAGCACTACTATTTTAGTATTTTAAAATTTGTATTAAAATATTGTAATTGTTGTACTCAATAAGTGAGTGAAAGTTTTGAATTAGCGATTCCAACCCTAACCCAGCTTTAATATCTATTAACCCCACTCATTTAAGAGAAAGTGTTTATTACTTTCCAATGACCCCCCTGTCACGACTCACGTGCTGCTTGCGCCTGGAATTTGCAGATCTGGTGGCGTGAATCTTCAATGTTCGGCTTTGGCCCAAAAAGGGGCGACTCTTTCTGGTAGCCACGGTGCTGTAGGCAATGGAGACACCAAGAACAGACCGTGCCCTTCAGAAAGTAGCGCCAGAGGGAAAAACCCCTTCCAAAGGGGAAAAACCTCCAAACAGGAAAAGTCCTGGAGAAAAACAAGAACAAACAAACAGGAATCCAAAAGGAGCAAAAATCGGAAAACACAGAATGCTGAGTCCAAAACCAAAAGGCAAGGAAATCAGGAGCGAAGACACCAACTGAGCAGAAAGTGTTGCAGCGCAAAGAAAGAGGAAAAACACAGCCCTTATATACCAAAAAACAGGAAGTGACCCACAGGAAGTAAAAGGACACCATCTTAGATAGGGAAACAATATATAGAACAGAATAGTAGAGGAACCATAGAGAATAGGAAACAAGGAATGCTGGGAAAGCACAGGAATCTGGGAAGGAGGAAAAGACATAAAGAAAGGCACACAACAGACTGCAAAAAGAAGAAAGGACAAAGAAACGAAGAAAAACAGGTAAGAGGGTTCAGAGACCCCTGGGACAGTGAAAGGCAGAAGGAAGAACGAGGCCCCAAGCAAATCTGGGGCCTCGAAACGCGCAGGAGAGGCTGGGGGCGCGCCGCGTCTTAATAACGCGGTGCGCGGCCCGAGCCGAACGCCCGGCAGAAGTCGAGCTCTCGGCTCGCGCCGCACCGCGCGGCGCGACAGTAGGTCCCCCTCCCGAAGGCCCAGGTTTAAGAGGGAATAAACAGTGAAAGCGTTGAGTCAGGAGAGGAGCGTGAACGGAAGAGGCATCTTCCCATGAACATTCACTGAGAGGATAACCCCTCCAATGAATCAGATACTGAAGTCGTTTATGAAAAAGACGAGAGTCACAGATTTCCTGCACTTCATATTCAGGAGCATCATTCACAAGGACAGGAGGTGGACAAGGAAACTGATGTGAGTAAGGATCAGGCACATAAGGTTTAGGCTGAGAAACATGAAAAACCGGATGGATCTTCCATGTATGGGGTAAGTGAAGACGGACAGTGACAGGATTGACCAACTGGAGAATACGGAAAGGCCCATAGTAACGAGGTGTGAACTTGTTTTGAGAGAGACGTGAGGGCAAGAATTTGGAGGAGAGCCAGACTTTATCTTGCAGATGATAATTTGGATTGGTTGTACGTCTCTTGTCTGCAGCCTTCTTCATATACCTCTTGGTATGTAACAAATTAGATCGAATTAGTTTATGGAGTTGGAGAAGGCGTTTGGAGAAATAGTTAATAGCAGGTAGAGGAGAGTTGGATTGTGGAGAAGTAGGGAAAGAGGTAGGATGAAAACCATAGGAACAGAAAAAGGGAGTGACCTTGGAGGCACTATGGACTGAGTTATTGTAGGAAAATTCAGCTAAAGAGAGGTAAGTGCTCCAGTTACTTTGGGTAGAATTGCAAAAGCATCGAAGATATTGCTCTAGTCCTTGGTTCAGACGCTCAGTCTGTCCGTTGGTCTGAGGATGGAACCCTGAAGACAGGGCTCTATTCATATTCAGTGTTTTACAAAAATGCTTCCAAAATCGGGAGATGTACTGAGGTCCTCTATCAGAGATTATGGTATGTGGAAGTCCATGGAGACGGAAGACATGATCTATGAATATTTGACCTAGTTCTTGGGAAGTAGGCAGCTTCTTTAGGCCAGTGAAATGAGCCATCTTTGTGAAAGAATCCACTGTGACCATGATAACCCGGTTTCCTGCTGATGGTGGGAGCGAACACATAAAATCAGTAGAGATAGTATGCCATGGGGCCGATGGAACAGGCAAAGGTTGTAGTAATCCTGCCGGTCTGGTGTGAGGTATTTTGACTTGGGCACATATGGGACAGGCCTGAACGTATCTTTCCACATCCAGTTTCCAGGTAGGCCACCAAAAAAATCGTGAAAGTAGTTCTTGTGTGGCTTTGATGCCTCTGTGACCAGCTACAGGGGAATCATGGCACATTTGTAATGCTTTCTTTTGCACCTTGTTTGTAGGGAGGAATATCAGGTCTTGGTAATAAAAATATCCTTGTTTCTTGTACAATAATGGTCTTAGTTCTTCTATGTCATGATCCGATAGGTTGGCGTATTCTTGTTGTACTTCTTCCAGGAAAGACTGAGCCACTCCAATGATCTTACTGGGTTCTAGAAGATACTGGGATGAGGAAGGAGAACACTCTGGATATCGGCGAGACAGAGCATCAGCCAGAATGTTTTGAGATCCTGGAATATATGTAATATAAAAATCGTACTGACTGAAGAAAAAGGCCCAGCGGGCCTGACGACTATTCTGGCATACAAAATTTCTTAAACATTGTAAATTACGGTGGTCTGTCCTCACCTCAAATGGTTCCTTGGAACCCATCAGAAACTGCCTCCACTCAAGGCAGGCTGTTTTCAGAGCCAATAATTCCCTTTCAAGTACGGAATAATGTTGTTCAGCTGTGGAAAGGATATGAGACAAATAGAAAACAGGATGTTCAAGGCCATCATCCTCTTGTCGTTGGAGTAAGACAGCTCCGATGGCTCTCTCAGAAGCATCAGTTACTACTATAAATTGCTTGGTGGTATCTGGATGTCTTAAGATGGGGGCTTGGGTGAAGGCTCTCTTTAAGCTTTGAAAGGCTGCTTCAGCAGCCTCAGTCCAGACAAACCCCTTCTTTAAATTGTCCTTCTTTAAGGTGTGAGTTATGTGGCTAGTCTGACTGGCAAAGTCTAGAATGAATTGTCGATAGAAGTTTGCTAACCCTAGGAAACATTGTGTTTCTTTTATGGTAGAAGGAGAAGGCCACTCTAGGATAGCTTGTACCTTTTCTTGATCCATAGCTATGCCGGTGGGACTTAAATGATAGCCCAGATATTTGACTTCCGTTATGTCGAACTCACATTTCTCTGGTTTGCAAAATAGTTGATGATCACGAAGTCTTTGAAGAACTTGTTTCACATGGGAAGTATGGAGTTCAGGATTTCTAGAATAAATAAGAATGTCATCTAGGTAGATCACGACTGTCTGATTAAGTAGGTCTGAAAACACTGAGTCCATAAATCTCTGGAAGATTGCGGGGGCGTTAGTAAGACCAAACGGCATAACCCTATATTCAAAATGGCCAAATGGGGTCCTGAATGCTGTCTTCCATTCGTCGCCTTCTCTTATGCGTAAAAGGTGGTAGGCTCCTCGTAAATCCAATTTAGTAAAACGTTGGGCCCCTCTGATTGCTTCCAGTATGTCCCTGATGAGAGGCAAAGGATAACGATCTTTAATGGTGATTTTATTCAGACCTCGAAAATCCAGGCACGGACGAAGATCCTTAGTCTTCTTGGGCACAAAAAAGAGAGGGGCCCCAGCCGGAGACGACGATGGAACAATAAGACCACTCTGTATATTTTCGTCCAGATACTCCTTTAGAACTTCCCTTTCGGGTTCCGTGAGGGAGTACATCCTCCCAAAAGGAACAATTGTGCCGGGTTCTAATGGAATTGCACAATCATATTCTCGATGTGGAGGTAGCACAGGTTTTGACGGTTTTTGGAAAATATCCTGAAACTCCAAATAGTGGTCTGGGACCCCTTGGACCGTATTAATGGACATACCAGTGGCACCTTCAGTAGCTAAGGATCTTTTCGGAGACCAATACTTGTCGGAAGTAAAACAGTTCTCGTGACAAAATTGCGAAGACAAAGAGACTGTCCGGGTAACCCAATTTATATATGGGTTATGTCTAATGAGCCACGGAATTCCAAGAATGATGGTATGGTTAGGGGACGTAATAAGATCGAAGGAGATGTGTTCTTGATGGTTTCCCACCTGTAGACTTAACATCAGGGTAGTGGTGTCTACAGGACCAGAGGATATCAAAGATCCATCCACAGTGTGTACCTGTTCGGGTACTTCTTTTGCTTGAGTAGGAACTAGGTTAGCAGCAGCCCATGTCTTGTCCATGTATATACCACTAGCACCACAGTCAAGTAATGCCATAGTCTTTTCTTGACGACCGTCAGGAAGTTGTAACAGGACAGGAAAGATGAACAAGGCAGTTGTATTGTCATTAAAGGAGCTGATGGAAGGTATAGCTGTAGATCCCGTCCCCTCCCTTCTTACAGAGGACGGGAGGTGGCGTTTCCCGAAGGTCTGGACGGACGTACTGGACAGGTACGGAGTATGTGACCAGCAGAACCACAATACAGGCACAACCCTCTCTTGCGTCTATCTTCTCGTTCACTAGCAGAGAGCGGACCTCGGGTAGTATCCACCTGCATGGGTTCCCCTTCGATGTCTCTAGCAGGAGTGCGAGGTTCCTCGGAACGCTGCAGGTATGCACGTGAGCTACTTGGCTGGGTAAACCCTCTACTCCTTTTCTTTTCCGATCTCCGTTCCTGAAGACGATATTCGATGGACAGTGCTTGATCCATCAGGCCACGAAGATCTTCCGCTCTGGTAGAATGCACTAGTTCATCCTTTATTTCTTCTTTGAGTCCTCTACGAAATAATGTTACCAGAGTACGTTCCACCCAAGTGGTCTCTGCCGCCAGCTGACGAAAACGGGTTATATATTGCAGGACGTCTTGGGAGCCTTGTTGGATGTCGCACAAGGCTTCTTCAGCGGAGGCTTCCAATCCAGGACGGCTAAACATTTGTTTGAAGCGACTCACAAAGGCGGAATAGTCTGACAATACAGGGTCGTCGGAGGACACCATCGGGGTTGCCCAGGCCAAGGCTGGACCGGATAAGGCACTGATAAGATAACCCACCTTGGTCCTGTCGTGGGAGAATTGAGTAGGTCGGAAGGCGAAATACACCGTTAAAGCATCCAAGAACTCGCGAAGCTTGGTTGGTTCACCAGAGAAACAAGGGGTAGAAGCGGAGATTGTCGGAACATCACTGGTGCGGAGGGCCAAAGCCTGTCGTAACGCAGCATTTTCATTACGTAGTTGTTGCAACTCCTGGGCTTGTTGCTGAATCGTGGTTAACAGAGATTGCTCCGGATCTGCAGCAGCCGCCACTGTATTATCCATGGTGTTTGAGGACGTCGGAATGGTTAGGCGCTGCAATCTGTCACGACTCACGTGCTGCTTGCGCCTGGAATTTGCAGATCTGGTGGCGTGAATCTTCAATGTTCGGCTTTGGCCCAAAAAGGGGCGACTCTTTCTGGTAGCCACGGTGCTGTAGGCAATGGAGACACCAAGAACAGACCGTGCCCTTCAGAAAGTAGCGCCAGAGGGAAAAACCCCTTCCAAAGGGGAAAAACCTCCAAACAGGAAAAGTCCTGGAGAAAAACAAGAACAAACAAACAGGAATACAAAAGGAGCAAAAATCAGAAAACACAGAATGCTGAGTCCAAAACCAAAAGGCAAGGAAATCAGGAGCGAAGACACCAACTGAGCAGAAAGTGTTGCAGCGCAAAGAAAGAGGAAAAACACAGCCCTTATATACCAAAAAACAGGAAGTGACCCACAGGAAGTAAAAGGACACCATCTTAGATAGGGAAACAATATATAGAACAGAATAGTAGAGGAACCATAGAGAATAGGAAACAAGGAATGCTGGGAAAGCACAGGAATCTGGGAAGGAGGAAAAGACATAAAGAAAGGCACACAACAGACTGCAAAAAGAAGAAAGGACAAAGAAACGAAGAAAAACAGGTAAGAGGGTTCAGAGACCCCTGGGACAGTGAAAGGCAGAAGGAAGAACGAGGCCCCAAGCAAATCTGGGGCCTCGAAACGCGCAGGAGAGGCTGGGGGCGCGCCGCGTCTTAATAACGCGGTGCGCGGCCCGAGCCGAACGCCCGGCAGAAGTCGAGCTCTCGGCTCGCGCCGCACCGCGCGGCGCGACACCCCCTCCCTCGTCCCTTCCACATTTCCTATTAATTTCTATGCCTCAGTGTTTGGAGATCTCCTCCATGTGGATGGAGACCTTCTTACAGAAAAGATAGCCAGAGGCTGAGATCTCCAGCCGGAACTTTGTGAATTGCATGTACCTTGACAAGAACAATTAAAAAATATCATTCATCATTATCAACTTTATTCAATTATTAATAAATAATCATAAAATTACATGGAGAATACAAGGAGAAAAGAGAAAAAAGGGAAAAGGATGAAAAAAGAAAAAATATAACAACAACACTATTAACTTGTACTCATATCAGTACAATTATTTAAATAAACATAAAATTTAATTAGCACATTGTTAGAAATGGGGTCTTTGGTTGACAGTCAGGTTACCCCCTGTTCAAGCAAGGGCCCACACTCTAGTCAGGGTAAAAGAGAATCACCCTCAGCTAACCCCTTCTTACCCCCTTGGTAGCTTGGCAGAGCAGTAGGCTTAACTTCAGAGCGCTAGGTGTAAAGTATTTGTACCAACACACACAGTAACTTAATGAAAACACTACAAAATGACACAACACCGGTTTAGAACAATAGGAAATATTTATCTAAACAAAACAAGACCAAAACGACAAAAATCCGACATATACAAGTCAAGTTATGAATTTTTAAAGATTAAACTAAAAAATAGCGCTTACAAACAAAAATGCTTCGATGAGATGTTAACACAGCGTCGTGACGGAGTCGTTCCCAACAAGCCGACACCAGCGGCGCCAGACACGGAGTCGTGTAGACCCCCAAGTACAGTACGTTTGGTGAAGAGTGAAAACAAACTGATGCGCGAAGACGGGGATCGCGGCGTCTGTGCGAAATGTTGAATCCACGCACTTCGAGCGGCGTGGGTCACGACATGGTGCGGCGACTTCCACGGAGTCGCAGACTTCAGCGGGGCTTCTGCGGCATCGGGCCTGCGAAGAGCGTCGCGTTCCAGTGGAGGTCACGGCGTCGGGTGCAGGCGGCGTTACTGGATTCAGCAACGGCGTCGGTCCGGAGTCGTCCGAAGTCGATTTTCTTGGATTTCTACCAGCTTTCCTTTCAAGGGCCCAGGGACTGGATAGGGCACCACTTGTCAGAGCAGGAGTCTCTCCAGAGACTCCAGGTGCTGGCAGAGAGAAGTCTTTGCTGTCCCTGAGACTTCAAACAACAGGAGGCAAGCTCTAACTCAAGCCCTTGGAGATTTCTTCACAAGATGGAAGGCACACAAAATCCAGTCTTTGCCCTCTTACTCTGGCAGAAGCAGCACTGCAGGAAAGCTCCACAAAGCACAGTCACAGGCAGGGCAGCACTTCTTCCTCAGCTATCAGCTCTTCTCTAGGCAGAGGTTCCTCTTGGTTCCAGAAGTGTTTCTCCAGTCTGTAGAGTTGGGTGCCCTTCTTATACCCATTTTAGTCTTTGAAGTCACCTTTCTTCAAAGGGGACTCACACCTACTTGTGAAATCCTGCGTTGCCCAGGCAAGGCCTCAGACACACACCAGGGGGTTGGAGTCTGCATTGTCAGAGGCAGGCACAGTCCTTTCAGATGAGAGTGACCACTGCACCCCTCCCTCCTAGCAGAGATGGCTAATCAGGAAATGCAGGTTACACCTCAGCTCCCTTTGTGTCACTGTCTGGTGTGAGGTGAAAAACAACCCCAATGTCAAACTGACCCAGACAGGGAATCCACAAACACAGCAGAGTCACAGAATGGTTTAAGCAAGAAAATGCTCACTTTCTAAAAGTGGCATTTTCAAAGGCACAATCTTAAAATCAACTTTACTAAAAGATGTATTTTTAAATTGTGAGTTCAGGGACCCCAAACTCCACATGTCCATCTACTCTCTAGGGGAATCTACACTTTAATCATATTTAAAGGTAGCCCCCATCTTATCCTATGAGAGCGACAGGCCTTGCAACAG
The DNA here is from genome assembly GCF_031143425.1 of Pleurodeles waltl. Lineage (NCBI taxonomy): Eukaryota > Metazoa > Chordata > Amphibia > Caudata > Salamandridae > Pleurodeles > Pleurodeles waltl. The sequence continues at coordinate 951,998,981 of NC_090445.1, forward strand.
TGAAAAACTAAGTTGGCAGTATTTCACTGTCAGGACATATAAACCACATTAGTATATGTCCTACCTTATCCATACACTGCACCCTGCCCTTGGGGCTACCTAGGGGCTACCTTAGGGGTGCCTTACATGTAAGAAAAGGGAAGGTTTAGGCCTGGCAAGTGGGTACACTTGCCAAGTCGAATTTATAGTGTAAAAGTACACACACAGACACTGCAGTGGCAGGTCTGAGACATGATTACAGGGTTACTTGTGTGGGTGGCACAACCAGTGCTGCAGGCCCACTAGTAACATTTGATTTACAGGCCCTGGGCACCTCTAGTGCACTTTACTAGGGACTTAACAGTAAAACAAATATGCCAATCATGGAGAGCCAATTACATACACATTTTAAACAGGAGCACTTGCACTTTAGCACTGGTTAGCAGTGGTAAAGTGCCCAGAGTAGCAAAAATAGTAAAATCAGAGTCCAGCACACATCAACAACCTGGGGAACAGAGGCAAAAAGTTAAGGGAGACCACGCCAAGGATGAAAAGTCTAACACACATTCTATTGATTAGATTGAGAGCTCCCTTTAAAAATTCTTCAATCATTAGGACATTGTTGTACATAAGGTACAAATTTGTGCCTGGCCTTAGCAAGGTTACAGTTCTGTGGAGAAAGTCCATTGCAAGGGCAGCAGCAGCAAATCGAGGCAATGTCACGATGGCCTAGAGGAAAACAAAGTTGCATTGAAAAATACTTATAACAGTAAACAACTGGGGCTACCCAGTAACCCTAGGACCTCAGTAAGACAATTATCGAAAACAAAAATGGTCCTGAAGGGGGAAGTATAACACTAGATTTCCATAGCAATATTTAATAACAAACCTTCAGTAGATAGGTTGTGCTTGAAACAATTTAGTGATTAAAGGAATGCACTTAAACAAAATTATTTAGAAAAATATAACTTAAACACATCAGGAACTTAGGGCCAGACGTAGGTATTTATGATTTTGCGACTCGCAATTTGTGAGTCGCAAAATCATATGCAGAATGGTGTCCATGACACCATATGCGAATCGCAAGGGGGTCGCAAAGACACACCTCATTAATATTAATGAGGTGGGTGTCAATTTGCGACCCCCTTGCGATTCCCTGCACTCATAGGGATGGTGGCCTGCTGGAGACAGCAGACCTCCATGTCTGTGACTGCTTTTTTAATAAAGCAGTTTTTTTTGTATTGCAGCCCGTTTTCCTTAATGGAAAACGAGTTGCAATACAAAAGAAAAAATGAAACCATTTGGTTTCATTTTTTCAGAGTAGGCAGTGGTCCGTTGGACCACTGCCTGCTCTAAAAAAATATTTTTGGCGACATTCACAAAGGGGAAGGGGTCCCATGGGGACCCCTTCCCTTTTGCGAATGAGTTAGCACCCACTTGACATGGGTGCTAACTGCGAATTACTTTGCAACCGCGTTTTCGGTCACAAAGCAATTCTGCATCGCGGTGCGAATCGCAAATGAGAAGAGAACACCCCTTCCTATTTGTGAGTCGCATTCCCATTTTGCGAGTCGGTACCGACTTGCAAAATGGGAATGTGCATCGTGATGCCCGTTTTGCATGGCGCAAACTGTGAATTTTGCAGTTTGCGCCATGCAAAACGGTTGCTACACCTGGCCCTTATTTTGATTCTGAAAGCCAAACATATAACATATGCTCCTAAAAGTGTAATTGGGCAGTGCAAGTGGTCAAGTGAATAAAAAGTGCACAAGGGCTATACAAGGTGCAAATATGTGCTTGTGGCTGATAAGGACATATGGATGAAATAAACAGCACTCAAACTAAAAGTGTGAAGAACCTCAATCAAACTTAGAAACCAGTTCACTGTAGGAAATGTTGCTGTTTTGACCCACATAACACAAAAACCTAGACAAGGGTCATTATCAGGACGTAAATGTTTCCGCAGGAGACACCGGCTGAGGTAAGTCATCACCATCCTAAGATCTGTGTGCAAGGGGGCATGCTGCCCTGGGCATAATGACATGGAATAAATCCAACTCGCCGTGTGTAATACACTTGCACACACTTCAGCCTCTAATGGAAAGATCATAGGTGTATCACCAATTAAACTTTCTGATGTGGCTTCCAAAGGAAATGAGGGGTGACTGTGAGCCTTCCAGGGAAGACAACCATGTGAATCATCAATATCAAGCCCTCAGCTTGGGAGACAGCAGTGTCAGCCCTGCAGTTCCAGTACCAAATCATCTGTCTCCCAAGCTGAGGGTTACAATCATAATACAGCACGGTGGTCTATGAACAGCCATCAAATAGCTGCATGCAACTGCATGATACAGGTTAAAAAGGTATATTTTCCCTAGTCTTTCATTAACCTAAGTTTACTAAAAAGAATTTGTTTGGTAGAAATAAATTATTATTAGTAAAGGCAAAACTAATCACTGTGTTACATATTGAATCCTGAGTTTGGGCTTCTTCAGACCAAACCATCTTTAAAATGCCTACCAGTATGGATTACATTTGAATCCTACACTTGTAGTCACCTTTGCCTTATGTAACATTTTCAATACACTGATTTTTACATGCATGAATAATTGCCTCTGTTGGTATGTAATATAAAGTGCACTGACACCTTACACTTGTATGAGAGGTGCTATAAAACAAATGTAATACATGTGAGAAAGGGAATTGGGAGAGATGAGGGGCTCTGTTGGAGAGTGATAGTGAGGGGATCTGGGGAGGACAAGGTCACTGGGGATGAGGTGCCCAAAAATATTGTTGCACTGGGCACCACAAGTGTTAGTCGGCCCTGCTGTGCCACATATTTGGGTGGAGGATGCTTACATCCCTAAAAAGTTTTATTAATGTGTTTTCAGCTTCTTGGATGTGCTTAACAGTGAATGTGTGCACTTATGGTATGCTTAAATTCAAATTTCATTCTTGACATCTTATTTTTTGGACTCTCGGTAAGAATGTCTGTGGGTATGATTGGTTAAACTGGTGCACTGTAGGGTCGTCATTTACAATGCTCTAAAAGGTAGTACCACTGACTGTATAATGAAAAATATATGGAAAATGTTGAAGAATGCACCATTTTTCCCTTTTTTCCCAATTATTCTTTGGGGAAACCCCTCCAACCCCCCTTTGTAGTGGTCAGTCTTGCTTGCTGTCCTCACTCGCTACACACCATCCAGGGGCTGGTCTGGCAAAATTTGCCAGAGGTGCTTTGGGGTCTCACTCTGGCCCTGCCTAGGATAGGTATAAGTGTACACAATCCTTGTGTTCCCCTAATAACTTGGGTAATAGATTGTGAGGATGAACACTCTCCGATGCTAACCTTACCCTATTGCTCTTGATGGTGAGTTGCTTTGTGTCCTTAACAGTGTTCGGCATCTACACCTCAGTGACTGCTTGTGACTAGGGCTCCTTGTTTTATGGTAGTTAGGGACAGATTTATGAGCCCCTTGTGCCACATTAGCGCCGCCTTAGCATCTTTTTTTTTACGCTAAGGCTGTGCTACGGTGGCATTTTCCCTGTGCCATATTTACAAAGTGGTATCACACCACTTTGTATCCCCTTGCGCCACATTATGCATAATGCATGCAAGGGGGACATTTCCCTGTTAAGGGGGTGAAAAAATAGCACAAAGAAATAAAAAAGAGTTCTTTGTGCCATTTTGTGTGACATTCTTAATGCCTATACCAAGCAGGCATTAATAGGAGGCACACCATTGTTTATAATGGGCCTCAATGTGCTTTGCAGGATTAGCAACAACATTTTTTACTCTAATCCTACAAAGCACCAAACTAGCGTAAAATATGTTAGCGCTAGTTCCCTAGCTACCTCCATGGTGCAATGTATCTTAAATACAGTGCAAACAGGGTGGCATTAGGGGGTGCTAAAGGGCCCAAGAAAAGTGGCGCTGCATTGGATGCAGCACCACATTTCTTAAATCAGGCCCTTATTTTTTTACCATTTCCGTCTATATTTATCTATGTTTTTCTTTGGTCATTTTATCTGTATTTATCTGGTATTTTTTCACATTGATTTAAAAAGACAATGCACACTTGCACTTGTCTGAAACAGGTTTAGATTGTTTCACATTTACATTTTAGTAAATCTCTTTAGTAAAGTGCACCCACTTGCCAGGCTCAAACCTTTCCTTTTTTATACATGTAAGGCACCCCTAAGGTAGGCCCTAGGTAGCCCCATGGGCAGGGTGCAGTGTATGTTAAAGGTAGAACAGGTAGTGATGTGTTTTACATGTCCTGACAGTGATATAGTGCCAAATTTGTTTTTCACTGTTGCACGGCCTATCCCTCTCATAGGTTAACATGGGGACTGCCTTTTAATATCTTTTAAGTGCAGTTTCCTGTTGGTAACAGATAGCGATATGGAGTTTGGGTCTCTCTGCTCACAATTTAAAAATACATCTTTTGGTAAAGTTGTTTTTTAGATTATCAGTTTGAAAATGCCACTTTAAGAAAGTGGGAATTTTCTTGTTTAAATTTATTCTATGCCTCTATCTGCTTGTGTATTCCCTGACTGGGTCAGACTGACATTTGGGCTGTTTGTGAATCTCTACTAGGCAGTGACACAAAGGGAGCTGGGGTGTAGCCTTTATATCCTGATGGGTCATCTGGGCTAGAGGGGAGGGAGGAGCTGACACTTACACCTGAATGGGCTGTGCCTGCTCTCACATAATGCAGTCTCCAACTCCCTGGTGTGTGTCTGGGGCCAGGCCAGGGCAAGGCAGGAACTTGTGAACAACAGAGACTTTCCTTTGAAGTTTGCCTACTTCAAAGTCAGAGAGGGGTATAAGTAGCGGTCCCAAAACCCCAGATTTGCAGATTACTTTGGATTCCAGAGGTACCTCTTCCAAGGAGAACAGCTGAAATGCTGGAAGAGGAGTACTGCCCCTTTGCCTGTGACTGTGCTCTGCTGGGTTGGCCTGCAGTTGCTACTTCTGCCTGAAAGAAGACAAAGACTGGACTTTGTGGTATATTCCTGCTTGTGAAGTGTCTCCAAGGGCTTGGACAGAACTTGCCTCCTGTTTTGAAGTCTCAGGGCCATCAAAGACTTCCCCTGTCAGCATCTGGATGCTCTGCTGAAACTGCTGCCAAGTGGTGCCCTATCCAGTCCCTGGGCCCTTGAAAGGTGAAGCTGGTAGAACAAGGGCTGAAATCCATGCGCAGGAAGCCGTAAGGGGAAACTTTTAACGCACCACCTGTAATGCGGCTGTAAAAATTACCTAGCACCCACTTTGCGGCTGAAATCAATGTACCGCCTGCATCGCGGTTGGGAAATCGGCGCTTCACCTGCATGGTGGGAAAAATGATGCAACACCCACCGTGGGGCCGGATTTCGCATGCTTCATCGCTGGGTGTCAAAATCAACGTGAACCTGTGCAGACCAGAGGTGCCCAGTCAGGAAATAAATGCATTGCTCCCTTGCGAGAAAGAAAAAAGACGCATCGCTGACATTTTTGACTCACGCTCACTGGTGCGGCTTTACATTTGATGCAAATTAGGTACAATGGTTCCATTGTTTTCTATGGAGTAAGAATCTATTATTTTAAGAATTCATCACTTTACTTGTGTATGTTGGATTTTTGTTGTTTTGGTCTTGTTTGATTTAGATAAATATTGCCTATTTTCCTAAACTGGTGTTTTGTCCTTATTGTAGTGTTTTTATTGTGTTACTGTGTGTGTTGGTACAAATACATTAAACATTTCCTTTGAGATAAGCCTGACTGCTTGTGTCAAGCTTCCAAAGGTTGAGGGGTTGTCTTATGAGTGTAACTCACTTACCCTGACGGGAGTGAGGGTCCCTGCTTGGACAGAGTGCAAAGTGACTGCCAACCAGAGACCCCATTTCTAACAAACACCAAGTACTCACACTTCTTACAGCATCCCCTACCCACTTAACATTCAAAACCTTCTGATGTGAGATACGAGTAGCTCATCTTAAACAGGCCATAATGGTGCAAAAAGTGAAGCACAAGTACATCCTCCCTTTCACTCACTTTTGGTGTTAAACGTGTTGGGGGCCTGGTGCCTGCACTCACGCAAGAGCTGGAGCCCCGGAGATGTTGACTTGAGTCAGTCAGTAACATACAGCTGACTGCTGAGCAGGTGGCTAGTCCGAGGACCAAGAGCACACATGGCGTCATGCGACAGGGAGGTGCCTTCCTCAATAAGGGTGGGCCAGTGGTGGTTGCAGGTTAGAGTGCAGGTAAAAAGGGATAAGTGGGGAGAGTGAGCCCCAAAAAATAAAGGGCAAAAAGGTATGAGTGCAGGGCTGGAGAAGTACTGTCACACCCATGCAGTGACGAAAGGCTCTGACCACTATTGGCTGAAAGGAACTAATGGGCACATCAGCAGGATTATGGGGGCAGGTCAGAGGTCAATGCAATGCCCTCATAGGAAGGATATTCCAGCGTATCCAAGGATTTATGGCCCTGCAAGTATTATGTTTTACTGTGGGTAAATCCGGAAGAGGGGTGTGGTGAGACAATCCTGGGCTGGAGTGCATCAGCAGCACACAATTTGTTAGTATTTTCCCATTTCTAATGTATAAATACAGACAAAGGAAAATTAGTTTTACATCTGTATTTATATGTAAAAATCAGTTTGAATGGAAAACCAGGAGCTTAACGTATGACATCACCAGAGGATTGTGGTCACTATATATGCTTAATCTTGTGCTTCAATCTGAAATGTAGAGCACAAATTCCTAGAGGCAAAAAAACAATAATTGAACTGCAGCCCCTACCAGCAAAAGTAGATAAGTGACTATGGGAAGCCCCTTCATAATATTTTTTGCCTCATAAACTATAGTAAACCAAGTATTTAAACAGCATGTTGACTTTATCGGAGACATTTACCAAACCCTTGTGTTTCTGCATGCAAAAATGGGTTATCAGACAAAAATCTGTCCTCTAATTTTGCCATAAAATCCCCTCCACCAACAATCTAAAACTTGAAAGCAATATTAAACAACTATCTTAGGTTATCAATTGCATTAAAACAGCTTAATAATTGTGATTATGAATACTAGAAAAATGCTCAACCTAAAATGATTTAAAAAGAAAGTAAAATTGGTCAAGCATTTTAGCTCAATGAATTGAATAGAAGCTTTACTGCCAGTGATTGGTTTTAAAGTACATTGTAAGGAAATCTTGGAACAAGGAGTTAAATATAACATTCTTTAATTAACAAAACATTTTCTCATATTTGTATTGAACAATTACTCTGGATTATATTTTAAATACTTTTCAAGTCACAATGTTTTATAAATATATAGATTATTATCACCTTGACTGCAATATATTTGTAATCTCTTTTTCATTTTTATTTCTGTGCTTTTTTTAGCAATAAGCTTTTTGTAGTGTCTTTTCTTTACTTTTCTCCAATGTAGAGGACGAGATAAGATTACAACTAATTCTATATTTTAATCCAAATGGGTGGGTGGGTGTATTTAGAGATGTCTTTAATAAATTAGGTTTTAATGCTTAGTGTATCTGTTATCTATTTTATTACATGCTCTAGTGCCTGTTGGTTAACTTACTGTAGCCTTTGTATGGAATGAGTATTAAATTATTTATATTTGTATGGCGGTACTTGAAGAGGCATTGTTTAGTGTGTATGAAGTATAGTGTATTATATTGCATAAAAGGTGACCCTAAATATTGTGACCCTTTCCATTTTTTGGGGAATGCTGTTGGAAGCTATGTTACAACATAGTTTTCAAATTGTCTTTCTTTTTCAGTGTGGAATATGTTCTTACTCTGGTTGAGGGTTTTTAAGCAAACTGTTGAATTTGGTATCAAACATTTACTGAGGTGGATTGCTTTTCTGAATATATATGTATTTTTGATTGAAAGGTGATTTATCTGAACTGTGAGTATTTATTTGTATTATTTCTATATGGGAGGAGAGCTTTAGGATTATCTATTATGATTTAAGATTTTGTGTGAGTCTATATTGTTACTGAAATGTTAATATTGTGTTTTAAGCTTTGCTCCAAAAAATAAGGTGATAATGTTATTGTTTATGTTCATGTGAAAGCATCCTTTTATTGGAAGGCTTTAATTATGCTATTATTTATCATTATTTATCATGTTAAAGTTTGATTTTAATATTTAGTAGCTAGGACTTAAAAAGAAAGTGACAGAATGACATGAAAAATCATTAACTCAGGAACACTTTCCTCTTATCTATGTCAGGTATGGAGGAGTAGTGATTGTTTAGCATCACTTCTAATTATCCCACTTCTCAATTAGTAGTGTTTTCCTATGTGTTAATTATTGCAGCTTTCCATATAATTGTTTTCGTAGTATAGCTAGTTTTCAAATAATTGGATTGTTTCTTATTTAGTAAACACTACTTTATAGTTTGTACATGGGTTAAACTGTGTTTTACTTTTTAAAGTATACTGGGGTGTTTATTTCTGCACATGTTAGCATTTATTAACTACTGTTTATTTTGTCAATATTTTGTATTATTCAGTGGTATTGTTCGAAAATGTAGAATTTGAATTTCTATGTTTTTGTGTATTATGTAATTTCCAGTTTTTAATTACTGTATTTTTGTATTCTTAGGCTTTGTTAACAAGAATGGCTATCTTTTTGAATTACAATACTTTTGTGGTCCCCATTTAACCAAAACGCAGCATGCCAAATGTGAGGGAACTTTGCACCACTTAAAGGGAACTTTAACTATACTACACAAGATTGTGTGATAATGGAGTGGTCAGCTGCCAAAAGTGACATCATCAAATTCCTTTAGACATGATTGCTGCATATCTAATCACATAGGAAATTAGAGAAATTTTAAATATTTGTGTTTTGCTCCTTTCTTCTTTTCATATAAATTGTTTTTTGATTAGATATACCTCTTTTCCTGTGTAAGCCTTACTAATTTGTGGTGCACTTTGCTCTATATGATGGTTCACTTTTACATTTGGTGCATCCAGAAGTAATCTTTGAAGCGTTAAGTATTGTGCAAAGGTGCAGAAACTCTCACATTCCATGTAGTTTTTGAAGAAGAGAAGCAATTACATGTAAATGCATTTTTTATTTAAAAATAAAGGCCTAATTCTGACTGCCACTGGGAGGATGCCACCACCATGGCAGTGGCGTCCTCCTGTGTGTATTACAATGTTCCTGCCGGGCTGACTGGCGGGAACATTGTAATATGCATTCCAGACGGGCTGACCAGTGGAAATATTGATCTTTTAAGGGAGCCAAGGCCAATATCCCAGCACTCGAGCACTGTCAGAATGCATACCGTCTGCAAATTTCTGAAGGTGCTGGGCAGGGGGGCCACCCATCACTGGATCTCTGCCAGCCTTTTCATGGTTGGGTACCCTGCCATGAAAAGGCTGGTGGAAATTGGGGTTGTAATCAGCCAGGCAGTGCTGAGCGCCACCACGACTTGTTACAAGCCCAACTGCCATTATCCCATCAGGACCTGTGATTCTGGTGGGCCATCTTTAGGTGGATCCATCTACCTAAGTGGTAATTGGGCAGTCGGACCGCCTGGAACACGACACTCTGACCAGCAATGTATGTGTGGCGGTCCTTGGACCACTGCACTTGTAATGAGGCCCTTAGTAAATAAAAAATATTATTTTTAGTGTGCTGACTGGAGCTACAAGAGTTCCTAATTCTAAAAGTTTATCCAGTTCATGATTTAGTATGGCATATTTGCAAGCATTCTCTAACTATGAAACCATACCATTATGCGCACAGATTAGCATGATGGTAAGAGACTTTGGGTCATGTTACAAAACATTGAGCTGAATCAATATTTCAAAAAGAAAAGGTTGATTATATTTATCAGAAATAGGGTTTTTAATTTGGGAACAAGCTACCCCAAGCATCTTAAAATTTCAACTCCAGTTAGGTCAATACACAATTGTGAAGGAATCTCTGTTCAACCTCTGGTAGCTAGATGTAGTGAAATTTAAATTGTGCTGGTGTCATTTGTGTAATTTTGAGAATTATCCATTAAGCTATCATACAAAATTCTTGAAATTCAGTTAGTATGCCTGTTCATGTAACTATAAGTGGTAAAGATTTACAGCAAAATGTGTCAGGGCAAATTTCATGCTAAAATTTTGCAGGGAATGATAGATTCACATTTTGTGTATTTCTGAGTAACGTTGCCAACATTTTGTGCAATTACATGAAAGCAAATTATAGAATTACATCTCTACGAGTAGCAATGACAAAGCAGCAGACAAACAGACAGAGTAGTTTGTGCTATGTTCAAGCAGTACCAACATTCTTAAATTAACAAGTACAATTCAAAAAAATTGCTAACCCAATTTAGAATATAGCAAAATGATGCCAAAATCATTAAACCAGATTACGTGGAACTGCAGATGTGAATTTCAAAGGTTTTAGGGCAGAAATGGCTAAGAAAAAAATCACATCAATCAAAAGTCATTGTTCTAGATTGACTGACACTTAAGTGTGATTTCAAGTTAAAAGCGGATCATCCCAGTCAAAATTTGTAATTCAAACCTGGTCTCTGAATTGAAATCAAAATCTTCCAGTTGGGCAAAGTTCAAAGTTGTGGTCGGGTAACGTCCTTTGAAGACAGATACATTGTCTTTGAGTTCTCACAAACACAACTAGTTTGGCACCAAAAGCTCCAACTAGGACAAATCTGAATTTCCTAGATTGAGGCTGCTTTGCAGGCCCGATAAATCTGTCACCTCGAACTGGCTGAAGGATTTACCTTCAAAGTGGTCACTTTTTAAGAAGTCAATGCTGTCCAGCAGTGTATAGTTGGTAGCTGTAGCCGGGCAGTGCAGGATGCCTTCATTGGGAGCAAAGGAAGATGCTCCCAGCAGGATGAACCTGTTTTTCTTGATATTGTTGGGTAACATCTCCCTGGGCTGGGCTCAGTAACTTGTCAAGGTTCTTTGGAGGTGAAAAACGAAACTAAGTTATACTTTTTTTCCAATTTTAGAGACAGTTCCTTCTGGTCATTCCTTTAGCCCTTGGCTCATCTGGGCAGGTTTCTCTCCAGCTATGTCCACAGCAGAGTCCAGTTTTCTGTGGTCAGCTGGACCTTCCTGGAACCAAGACTACTTCTGCTTTTTGTATCCATGATGCTGGAAACAGGAGGCCTACCACTTTACATTTGGAGAGTAGCTCCAGTGTCTACCTGCCAGTATGACCTCTTCAGTTCTTAAGTCTCTAATTCCTTGAGTGAATCCTATTCTTCCAGCAGAGGCAGGAATCTTGAGTCAGGAGTAAGACGACTACTTCCAGCAGGGCCTGCTTTAAACATTTCCCAGGACTAGGAATGTTCTGAGAAGGTGGTGGTTGAGGTGCCATATTTAACCACCTGCAATAGCCACTAACCAGAGAAATTCTGCTCTGTACCCTTGTTGCCGATGACACAGCTTAATTGTGCCCATTAAAGAATTTCCCTTGTGGGTATGGTGCTTTTGTGACAGTGATGCAAAAGTGATGTTGATCAATTGTGATCATGTTGGTTTACTCTGGCAGTTCCCTGCTCATAGTGCAGAAAGACAGATTATAGTAGGTTTTTGTTTCTTAAATGAAAGTTCATGTCTTAATTCCAAATCCAACTGTGTCCTAATGGCCTGAGCTGTCAACCTGGAAACTGGAGTGCCAAGTTTGAGTCCTTGCCATCTTCTCAATATTCTGTGATCCTGGGCAAATCCTAACTCTTTTGAAGCACATCAACTTTGCCTTACTGTACATTTATCCAAAAGCCCTTGTTGAAATATCATGGAACCCATCTGTTAACATATAGCACAGTCCTACTTAGATGAGTTCTTCTCCCACTTAAAAGGGTACAGACTGGTTTTCTCACCTATCATTACTGGTGCCTGGCTATTCTGGAGGATTTAAGAAATAATTAGGAGTAGCCCTTCCTGGCATTCAGGTCTGACGAGTGGGTGCTAATGCTGTTCTTTGTTGCAACAACTGTTCTTGTTCACTGACAGATAGATAATCACTTTAGGTAGTCAGCAGTGTATACCCATCTGCTCTTGTTGGGCACAGAGGTAGGCTATTATCCACTATTGTCCACTGAGCCAAAGCCAGTAATTCTCCCAACCAAGTATGCATATTTCATGTTTTAAACCGGTTCTGGCGAAAGGTTAGCCGAAGATAAATTTTTCCAAGTTACTCTTCCAAATAAGTAATCATTAATCTGATTTACCCATTAAATGAGATTTTGAAAATTAAGTATGAAATAGCATTTTCACAAGTGGAGATAGGAAACATTGTCTTAATTACCATCTACATCTCTTCAAGGAAACATTTGCCAAAGTCTACACATTGAAATAGCATTTGGTTTTATCTTACTGTGAGGGCACACTAACCCAATAAAAATAGGTTTTTCCTGCATGGCAATAGCACTTTCTACTTCCCTTTGCATTTGCATCCAGTGCATTTGAACTTCATCCCAAAAAAAGAATCTCGGTTCTTCTAGCAAACAAGCTCATGCATTTTGCAGCACACATAGAAAAATAAATATGCCTCTATAGATTGTTTTTATGCAGGAATGTGTAGCTTCCTTCACTTAATCAATCCTGCATGTAAGGCAGGCACCTTGCACTATGGTGCTAGGGTGTCTGAGTTGACACTAGGCAGCTCACAGTGTGCCAGCATAAGGAGAGAGCAGAAATATTCCATATCTTTGTAAATAGGTATCATTTCTGCTATCTCCTACCCATCGCTGCACAGCAGGTTCACTTGCTGCACTGCATTGCACGAAATAATTATAAAAGTTCCCCTTTTGATTTGCTAAGGCACTTTGTTCTTGCTTTAAATAGGTTGTTTTCCTTCCCCTACTTCCTTTTTGAGTTTTCTGCACAACTAACAGATGGGGCAGCTTACTGTTACATTGACACAGCTGTGGGGGGAAATGCTAAAATCCATCCTTACTGCAGCAAGAAAGTAAGACAGTTAGGCCCATATTTATACTTTTTTAGCACCGTGTTGGAAAATGGGTTATTGGTAGGGCAGGTAGGTACCTACACCTAGCAACAAGCCACTAACCTCCACATAGGTACAGTTAGGTCTCAGTAAATTAATCCCAGCTCAACCCTTGGTAGCTTGGCAACGAGCGTCAAGGCTTAACTTAGGAGACAAAGTGTAAAGCATTCAAATATCATAAAACAGTAATTAAATAAAACACAGGAAACAGTTTAAAAATCCAAAACCAATTTATAAAAATAGCTTATATTTTTATCTTTAAAATGACACAAAAACGATTAAAATCGGTTCAGGGGAACCGGAGATATGAATTTTTAAAGAATTATTACTTTTCTAGCGCTTAGAAACAAAAAGCGCCAATCGGGTCATCTGGTTGCACCTCGACCGGGGCAAAGTCAAACTTTCAGGCCGACCGCGATGGAGCCCTGCTCGGCTACAGGTCGCGGGAGGCCTCGGTTAAAAAGTTACCTTCTGACTTAGTCTTTATTTTGAAGTTTTTCTTCACCGGGACGAACCTGCCAGTTGAATCCGACCTCCTGGAGCCCTTGTCCGGATACGCGATGTGGGTTTCCTCGGTGGAGACTTTTACCTTCGGACTTAGTCGTTTTTTTGAGATGAAAATCCTTCGACCGGGGTAAACCTGGATCTTGATCCGACGTCCATGGAGCCCTTCTCGGATACGATGGCTGGGAGGTCCCGGTCAACTTTTTACGTTCGGACTTAGTCTCTTTTTTGGATGTTTTTCTTTACCGGGACGAACCACGAAGTCAGGCCGGGTCGCGGTTGAGGCAAGCCGGCTAGAATTTCCACGGCGGGTCGGTCCCTCTCTGGAGCTTTTTTCCAAAAATTCTCAAATCTTTTCCAAACTTCTGGGGCTTCACCCAGATGTTCTTTTAAGGTTCTTTTGGGGTCCACTGCTCACCCCAAGTGTCCAGAAGTTCTGTGATGGTCCTTGGGAAGTGCGGACTTCAACTCCCAGAATGCACCTGGCGCAAACTCCTTTTTGGCCACTGGACAGTGGTCAGCTGGTCACTTTTTCAGGAGTTGGTGCAGGGGACTCTGGATAGCAATTTTTCACCTGTAGCAAACAGGGAGTCCCTCCTTGAACCAGTTGAAGCCAGGCAAAGTCCTTCTTGTGGTGAAGCCCAAGTGTGCAGCTGGTGCAGTCTTTCTGAGTGCAGGGTCCAGGTGCAGGCCAGGGGTCCAGCAGGGCAGTCCTTCTTCTTCTTTAGTTCCTTTCTTGTTGAATTCTGGAGGGGATCTGAGGTGTGGGTGCAGGTCTGCCAGTTTTATCCTTGCTCCTGGGTGAAAAGCAGGGGGGCCCTGGTTCTCCAATCAGGGACAGGGTCGTCCCCCTGTGATGACCACTTCCTGGGAAGTGTGGCAAAAATCCATCCCAGAAGGCAACAGTCTCTAAAAATCCAACATGGATGAATCTGATTTTTGGAGGTTACATCTGGCTGAGCCCACCCACTGGTGTGGCTAAAAATCATAAACACACCCCTCTCCTGCCCTCTCCTAATCTAATCAAGGGGGCACCTAATTGTCTGGGGTTGCAGGATGTGGGGGTGTTGCTGGGTGCTGCAAGTGTCCTTCTCTGCCTTTGAAGACCAGTTTGGCAGCCCTCCCCCTTCCTGACTCACCATCTGCTGAGGGGAGATTCTCTCCCCCAAGCACATTCCTTTGTGTGAAGCCTGGCCAATTCACACCTCATCAAGGCAGCCTGGCAGAAGCTGCTGCAGGCTGGCCAATCAGAGCACAGCAGCAAAAACAATGCAGAGCTGAAATTGGCAACTTTTTAGGTAAAGTCTAAACTTTTTACCTGAACAAGTTATATTAAATCCAACAACTGGAAGTTGTGGGATTTATTACAACAATTAATTTGATACCAAATTCTTGGTATGTAACATTTAAGGAGACTTTAAAATTTAAAATAAAGTCTGCCCATTCTAGCCTATGAAGGCCATTTACTTCTATGTGGGAAAAACGAATTTGGCTGTTTTAACCTCACCAGGGCTTATAAATCTATTTTTATAAAGTCCCTGCTTATAGTTACATGGCACCCAGCCCTAGGGGCACATAGGGCACACCTTAGGGGTGACTTATATGTAAAAATAAGGTAGTTTAAGACTTTGGAAGTACCTTTAATTCCAAAGTCGAATTTGCATATAACTTTAATTTAAAAGCAGCCAGCAAGGCAGGCTTGCTTTTAAAATGACACTGGGCACCTCAGCAGTGCACCTAGGTGTGCACCACCTATGCTGTGGTCCCTAAACCTACATGCCCTACCATATACTAGGGACTTATAGGTAGGTTAACTTAGCCAATTATAATTAGCCTAATTTGCATATCCATTTTACACAGAGCACAGGCCCTGGGACTGGTTAGCAGTACCCAGGGCACCATCAAAGTCAGGAAAACACCAGCAAAAAGAGGAAAATGGGGGCAAAAAGTTATGGGGCCTCTGCAATCAGCCCTGTTTTCTCACACAACCCCCACCCAGCCCACACGCCCAGGAGACTCAGCCCAACCCTGGGAGAGTCTTCCTGGCTTGTTAGGCGAGGAAGACAGTGAAGAAAACTGGCTGTCCTTTTGCAGGGCATACTCTGCCTTATATCCTCCTGTCAGGGTCACTCCCTATGGGTAGTGAAGCCATCCCAACAGTAAAAGGACCCAACTCAAACTGAAACTTTCCTCTAGGGGGGTCTTCCTCCTTTCTCTCTGCCAACTTGGGTAGTGAGGTGCCCACCTCCCCTACTCCAAACTTTGCTAGGGCAACACCTAGCTTACCCAAAGAGGTCACCCAACACTTGAGCAACCCCACCATGACCAATAGGGTCAGGGGGCCTACTTTGCTATTGGCCCTGGGGTCTGCCTCCCAGGCCAAGTACAGTGCTGCCAGGAAGGCTAGCACCCAGCAGAGGCTACTGACAGCTGTCAGTACCCAGAACCACACCCTAAGCTCTCCACTGACAGGTGGCTGAGCTGCTTTAGGGGCATCTTTGGGGTCCTGGCACCCCTCTTGCTGTCTAGAGTGGGGGGCTACCACCTCCTGTGGCAGACACCCTCCTTCCACTCTCCCTTCTGTCAGTGCAGGGGCAACACCTTGCATCTGGACAGCTGCCTGACTACTCAGGACTTCCTTGGGGTCAGGTGAGGCCTCACCAGTGCCAACTCTGGGCTCCCCCCTTACTGGGGCAGAGGGCCCTTGGCTCCCTGGAACTCTCTTTAAGAGTGGCCTACCCTTCCTTTTCATCTTTCCTTTTCTTGGGGACCCCTGTCTCCTAACTGTAGGGACTGACTCCCCAGGACTTTGGGTTGGGGGGGCGCCCTGGGCGACCACCCCATCTGTGACCAGACTCACCTCTGGGAGGTCATTGCCCAGGATACAATCTAGGGGAAGGTCAGCACTGACTACCACCCTAATCCAGTCAAGGATACCCTCCCTCTCTAGGGGCACTATGGCTACAGGTTTGGAGGTGACCTCCCCTGTGGCAATCCTGACTTTCTTTGTCTTTCCTGGGACATACATGTCTGGGGTCACTAACCGGTCACTCATTATAGTGTGACTGGCACAGGTGTCTCTCAGGCCAGTGGTAGGGATCCCATTCACTTGAATGTGGTGGAAGTGCCTACTCCCACCCTCAGGGATCACCAGCTTACCATCTGGTCCTGTCTCCCAGCACAATGCTAGGAGGAATTCATCATCTGAGGAATCCTCCTCTATGGCTACACTGGACAGCCCAGTGCTAACCACCTTCCTTGGACAGGCTGCATCTCCTCTGAAGTGACCTGTCTGCTGACAGTCAAAGCAAGCCCTACTGTCCAAGAGTTTTTTTAACCCTGGGTCTCCCTGTCTCTGCTTGTCAGAGTGGGAGTGGGATTTACTCTCCTCCTTCTTAGGGTTCTGGGGTACAGAGGGAGTCTCTATGGTGGGCTTACCACCTCCCTCCTTAGGTTTTTGGGGACCTGTCCCCCCCTTCTTGGAGTCTCCCCCCTGGGACTTGACAACCACCCTGGTTCTCAACCACTCATCAGCTGCCTCCCCTAGCTCTCTAGGGTTGGTCTGCTTAGAGTCCACTAGATGCTGGCGTAACCTTTCTTGGGTACAATTGGTCAAGATGTGCTCTCTCATGATCAGATTGTATAACCCCTCATAAGTATCTACTTTGTTACCAATAATGCAGCCCTCTAGTGCCTTTAGTGAAATGGCCACAAAGTCAACCCAAGACTGGGTACTGACCTTCTGGGTGTCCCTGAACTTCATTCTATATTGCTCTGGGGTCAGACCAAACTTCTTGGCTAAGCACCTCTTCATACTAGGGTATGAATCTGCCTCCTCCCCCCTTAAGGTCAGAAGCCTATCCCTCCCTGAGTTGGGGACCAACTCCCACAAAAGGGAACCCCAGTATTGAGGCCTAACCCTTCTCATTTGGAGTGCCCTCTCAAAGGCCCCCAGCCACTTATCTATGTCATCCCCCTCTATATAAGCAGGAACTACCCCCTTGGGTAATCTGGGGCAAACTCCCCCACCCATGGACACCTCAGCTTCTTTATCGCTGCTTCCATCTCTTTTCTCTTTGTATGCCCACTTTTTCTTTTCTAGGGCCAGCTTCTCTGCTTCCAAAGCTATGTATGCTAGCTGGGCCTCCAGCTCTCTTTCTCTGATGGATGGGTTCTCTCCTCCTGAAAGGACCCCCTTCCCACCACTAGCTTTGGATCTGCCCCTAGTGACTGTATTTACTGAGGACCGTTCTTCCTCGTCCTCACTTAGGGTCAGATGCCTTCCCTCCCCTGAGTGGTTAGAGCTTGCATCCTCCCTTCTTTCTCCCTCCTCTGGAGCTTCTTCTGACTCTACCTCTTGGGCCTCAGCCCATGCTGTCAGGGATGTGATCAGGATTTGCTTCCTGAGATCAGTGGTTGCAGGCAACCCTCTTTCAATACACAACCCCCTAAGCTGGACTACTGTCAGTGTGGGTAGGCTAGCCAGATCAAGCTCCATGGTTCCCTAGTTTTGTGTCAACAAAAACTTTTTGCAAAAATTGGAAACAAGAATTTAGAAAAATTACAAAAATTCAATAATTGAAATTAATCCAAATTAAAAATTAAAAACAATTTTTGCACTAGGACAATTTAAAGGATTTTTAATTTGTTTTACCTAAAACTGTAACGTGATATTGAACACAAGTACAGGATCCCGTCGCTGCTTCCAATTATGTTGGAAAATGGGTTATTGGTAGGGCAGGTAGGTACCTACACCTAGCAACAAGCCACTAACCTTCACATAGGTACAGTTAGGTCTCAGTAAATTAATCCCAGCTCAACCCTTGGTAGCTTGGCAACGAGCGTCAAGGCTTAACTTAGGAGACAAAGTGTAAAGCATTCAAATATCACAAAACAGTAATTAAATAAAACACAGGAAACAGTTTAAAAATCCAAAACCAATTTATAAAAATAGCTTATATTTTTATCTTTAAAATGACACAAAAACGATTAAAATCGGTTCAGGGGAACCGGAGATATGAATTTTTAAAGAATTATTACTTTTCTAGCGTTTAGAAACAAAAAGCGCCAATCGGGTCATCTGGTTGCACCTCGACCGGGGCAAAGTCAAACTTTCAGGCCGACCGCGATGGAGCCCTGCTCGGCTACAGGTCGCGGGAGGCCTCGGTTAAAAAGTTACCTTCTGACTTAGTCTTTATTTTGAAGTTTTTCTTCACCGGGACGAACCTGCCAGTTGAATCCGACCTCCTGGAGCCCTTGTCCGGATACGCGATGTGGGTTTCCTCGGTGGAGACTTTTACCTTCGGACTTAGTCGTTTTTTCGAGATGAAAATCCTTCGACCGGGGTAAACCTGGATCTTGATCCGACGTCCATGGAGCCCTTCTCGGATACGATGGCTGGGAGGTCCCGGTCAACTTATTACGTTCGGACTTAGTCTCTTTTTTGGATGTTTTTCTTTACCGGGACGAACCACGAAGTCAGGCCGGGTCGCGGTTGAGGCAAGCCGGCTAGAATTTCCGCGGCGGGTCGGTCCCTCTCTGGAGCTTTTTTCCAAAAATTCTCAAATCTTTTCCAAACTTCTGGGGCTTCACCCAGATGTTCTTTTAAGGTTCTTTTGGGGTCCACAGCTCACCCCAAGGGTCCAGAAGTTCTGTGATGGTCCTTGGGAAGTGCGGACTTCAACTCCCAGAATGCACCTGGCGCAAACTCCTTTTTGGCCACTGGACAGTGGTCAGCTGGTCACTTTTTCAGGAGTTGGTGCAGGGGACTCTGGATAGCAATTTTTCACCTGTAGCAAACAGGGAGTCCCTCCTTGAACCAGTTGAAGCCAGGCAAAGTCCTTCTTGTGGTGAAGCCCAAGTGTGCAGCTGGTGCAGTCTTTCTGAGTGCAGGGTCCAGGTGCAGGCCAGGGGTCCAGCAGGGCAGTCCTTCTTCTTCTTTAGTTCCTTTCTTGTTGAATTCTGGAGGGGATCTGAGGTGTGGGTGCAGGTCTGCCAGTTTTATCCTTGCTCCTGGGTGAAAAGCAGGGGGGCCCTGGTTCTCCAATCAGGGACAGGGTCGTCCCCCTGTGATGACCACTTCCTGTGAAGTGTGGCAAAAATCCATCCCAGAAGGCAACAGTCTCTAAAAATCCAACATGGATGAATCTGATTTTTGGAGGTTACATCTGGCTGAGCCCACCCACTGGTGTGGCTAAAAATCATAAACACACCCCTCTCCTGCCCTCTCCTAATCTAATCAAGGGGGCACCTAATTGTCTGGGGTTGCAGGATGTGGGGGTGTTGCTGGGTGCTGCAAATGTCCTTCTCTGCCTTTGAAGACCAGTTTGGCAGCCCTCCCCCTTCCTGCCTCACCATCTGCTGAGGGGAGATTCTCTCCCCCAAGCACATTCCTTTGTGTGAAGCCTGGCCACTTCACACCTCATCAAGGCAGCCTGGCAGAAGCTGCTGCAGGCTGGCCAATCAGAGCACAGCAGCAAAAACAATGCAGAGCTGAAATTGGCAACTTTTTAGGTAAAGTCTAAACTTTTTACCTGAACAAGTTATATTAAATCCAACAACTGGAAGTTGTGGGATTTATTACAACAATTAATTTGATACCAAATTCTTGGTATGTAACATTTAAGGAGACTTTAAAATTTAAAATAAAGTCTGCCCATTCTAGCCTATGAAGGCCATTTACTTCTATGTGGGAAAAACGAATTTGGCTGTTTTTACCTCACCAGGGCTTATAAATCTATTTTTATAAAGTCCCTGCTTATAGTTACATGGCACCCAGCCCTAGGGGCACATAGGGCACACCTTAGGGGTGACTTATATGTAAAAATAAGGTAGTTTAAGACTTTGGAAGTACCTTTAATTCCAAAGTCGAATTTGCATATAACTTTAATTTAAAAGCAGCCAGCAAGGCAGGCTTGCTTTTAAAATGACACTGGGCACCTCAGCAGTGCACCTAGGTGTGCACCACCTATGCTGTGGTCCCTAAACCTACATGCCCTAACATATACTAGGGACTTATAGGTAGGTTAACTTAGCCAATTATAATTAGCCTAATTTGCATATCCATTTTACACAGAGCACAGGCCCTGGGACTGGTTAGCAGTACCCAGGGCACCATCAAAGTCAGGAAAACACCAGCAAAAAGAGGAAAATGGGGGCAAAAAGTTATGGGGCCTCTGCAATCAGCCCTGTTTTCTCACACACCGCATTTGCGTCATTTTTTGATGCAAAAGTGGCGCAAACTTACAAAATACAATTGTATTTTGTAAGTTGCGCCTCTTTTGCGTTAAAAAGCGGCGCAAATGCAGCCCTAAAAAAGTATAAATATGGGCCTTAGTAAGTCATTAATAAGAGATTTGAGGGGCTCGCTTCTTAGGCATGTTTATAGATTCTTGGGCCATGTATGGTACTTTTACTCTCATTTTATTTCTAAAAAGCTGTCGTTTTTAGAAGCCATCCAGAATGAGCTCATGTAGATTCAAATCTCGCACGGAAATATTGTAACAAAAAACATCACATCCCATTTGATGAGCTCGGAAGTCATTAATTTAAGCCACAGGGGAAACAGTGATTCTTGCATTGAGCCCCAATGGACAAAATGCCACAATATATCTTGTATTAACAAGTAAAACCACACTGAAACAATGTACAGGGAAATGTAATGTCCATCGAGGATCCTGCCTCAGTGAAGACAAAATGAGCATCCAAATGCCATTAAAATAAATCAACATCTGAACTGCTATTAACATGATTCAGGGTTTTGACTGTCTAGAGCTGAGCCATAATGAAATATTCCTAAAGTCTCTACGAGGGAGAAACAAAGCTGTCCATGGTCTGCTCACTTTTTTATTGGTGCTTCGTATTGATGCCAATGGCCATACCTAAGGAACAATATGCGATTTGTAATTATGACAGTGGTTTCTCCAAATTATACATTACCAGTGATGTTTCCCAATTACACAAGGACTGCTGCTCAAATAGTTTTTAGTTATGCATTTTTACGCCAGTAAGGAGAAGGACTGGACGATGTCTTTCCATGACGTGGAAGCAAAATAGATGTGACAAACTTTGTTTTTAATGTAAGTCTACATCAGAGAATGTAGTGCTAGGTGGTCATGGCACTTCGTCGGACTATGTGGGGATGGGAAAGGTGAAATTTCGCTGAACATTGCAAAATTTCACTCAGCAGAAGATATTCACAAAGATGTGGCTAATGTCCTCAACAAAAGAATATTTTCAATGTGCGTCTTTCGTGTTTCATTTGTATTTATCTCCCAGTGATCAAATATGCATGTGGTACTTATCATTTAAGCATGATTTATTAATTATACCAGAAGTGCTCTGTGTATATATGTCTGTACTGTTTTTCAACTATGTCAATGAACCTTTTTAACCCCTTTGGTGCTACCTCCCTGGTGCGGGTCACGACCAATGGCCGACACCAGCGAGGGTGTTTAAAAATCCTCCGGTGCATTTTTTATTATCCTGGGAGACGCGGAAGAACTTCCACGTCCCACCCCGAACCCCCACCCGCCCCTCTGTGACTTCAGAACGCTGACATCACTTTTTTCCCCACCGGAGCAGCGGAGGAGCAGGGGAGCGTCCTCTCCCCACTCCAGGGGGGAAAAAAAGGGCAAAACGGCCTCCCCAGATGCCAGGGAGGCATCGATGGAAAGGGAAGAGTCTCCCCTTTCCATCAATGCCTTCCTGGGATATTGTTTGAGAGGGTCAGCTCCCGTATGAGTGAGCTGCCCCCCGTGGGAGCATTTTATCTAATAAATAGATGTTGGGGATCTTCTGGGAGGCGATTGCGCCCCAATAGTAAAATAAAGAAAAAAAATAATATAAAAATAAAATAAAATGGCGGGCCGGCCCTTCTTACACAGGCCGACCCCGGGGGTCAATATTTCTAATTTAAAAAAAAAATGTTTCTCCTTCGGGGGCCGATTTTGCCCCCCAGGGAATATTTAAAGAAAAGAAATGAAAATGTTGCCCTTTGGCTGACCCCCTGTAGGGGCATTTATTTTTAGGGACGAGCACAAAGCGCTATGTCCATGGTGTAATCTGTTTGTGGGCCCATGTCAAGCCCATCAGTTTGGTTGGTTCGTGGGCTTGCCTTTTACAATTAGCTTGATTTAATTAGTGAAAGGCATGCCTAAGTAAATGGATAATTGCACTTTTTCCAATATGTTTCACTGCAAGCAAAATTCAGTTTTCTTTTGTGTGTTTGCTTTGCGCTTATAGTGGCCATTGTCTTGCTTATGTAAAACTGTTTTACTTTTCAGTTTATGTGGCAAGAAAAGTCCAGTTAGGGGTTTACAACGTTAATAGCATAAACTCGAGCAAACACGAGACCCATTGTATTGCAAATTTTTTTTTTTAGACATGTGTGCTTTGCCATAGGGTCACGATTGGCCCCATGGAAAGCACACATGTATGAAAAGAAAAAGTTATGTACAGAGTCAATCTCTCTCTCTCTCTCTCTCTCTCTATATATATATATATATATATATATATATATATATGTATGTATATATCTATGTAACAAGAGACAAATCTCTGTAAATATGCATGTGTGTATATATATATATATATATATTGCCAAGCAAAAGGTCAGGATCATGATCGCGGGGCTCTCAGCTGCTGGTGCCGGTGACAGAGGAGACCACCCTCGAAATATTTATGTATCCAAAAGAATTATTCACTGCATTCCAAAGAATCCTTTATAGCATTTATTGTTCAAGCAAGCAGCAATCACCAACGCGTTTCAACTCCACTTGAGTTTTGTTCAATACTCAAGTGGAGTTGAAACGCGTTGGTGGTTGCGGCTTGTTTGAACAATAAACGCTATAAAGGATTCTTTGGAGTGCGGTGAATAATTCTTTTGGATATATATATATATATATATATATATATATATATATATATATATATTTATTGCAGACAACAGTTGCTCCTCCTGAAGTAAGTACCCGTGGGGTGGTGCATCTCCGCCAGCTGAGAAATCTGGCAATTAACTCCAACATCAAGACAAACAATAAATGATGCGCTCTCAAGCTGATGCAGTGATAGCATTTATTACTCGCATAACGTGTTTCACCCACAGAAACGGGCTTCTGAACACGCATGGCTTGTGACGTCATAAAGTAGCGCAGATGGTTTATATGCCTGCTGCAAAGGATATATATGTATTTAGCTGAGTGGATTAGTAAAGCCAGGTGTTACCTGCACTTTAAAACAAATGAAATGTATGTGGAGGGGGCTGTGGAGATATGAGGTGCACTTTTGCTGGGTGGTACTGAGGGAATTAGAAGAGGAGGCCATGGGAGGCGGAGCACCAAAAATGACTGTCGCACTGGGTGCCACCAGCGCTAAAGGTTGTGATGATGGGTATGTGGTAAGGTGAGGTAATAGTGTGTCTTTTTTTTGTTTTTTTCAGTGTCTTTGGAGAATCTGCTGAATCAGAGAAGAAGCGAAGGTAAGGTGGCGACATTTACTACTGGACACATCACACACACCCACAAGCAATTTTGTGACTCTATCTGCCTTTACTTTAGAGGTACAGTTTAGCCAGTAGCAGAGATGGCATCTTGTTGGATGACTGCTGCTGAAGCCCTAACTCAGGTTATGGAGGATAGCTCTGAGGCAGGATCAGAGACAGAGACAGCATCTGAAGGAGAGGACAATGGGGCAGAATCTGGGAGTGATTTTTCAGTCAGCGGAGTCCTATCCGACAACACCTCTTCCAGTGACTCTGAGGGAGACGATGACGACAGTCGTGCTGTCTCTTTGCAAGCACACTCTGTGCAGCGTGGCAACAGTGGGTTAGCTGAACCTAGAGAGCAGGTGTGTGCGGCTGCAAGCACAGAGAGAGTGCTCTCTTGGCAGCCCCACAATTTAGTTTAGTCCCAAATTCCACCTTTTACTGGTGACGCTGGATGTAAAGTTGATACGGCCAACTTTTTGGCAGTCAACTACGTCCATCTATTTTTGGATGTTGACTTCCTTCAGGAAATTGTGCAGCAAACAAATTTGCATGCAGACCAATTTCTGAGGGAGCATGGAGGCACTCTAGGGCCCCGTTCTAGGGCACAACAGTGGACTCCCACTTCGCTGGTGGAGCTGAACATATTTTTGGGCCTTACGCTCAAAATGGGGTTAGTGCAGAAACCCACCTTGCAGTCCTACAGGAAGACTCGCACAGTTTGGGTAACCCCCATCTTCGCACCATACATGAGCAGAGATCATTTTTTGCTACTGCAGAGCATGCTGCATTTCAATGACAATTCTGCTGCATTGCCCCGGGACCATCTAGACCATGACAGGTTGCTCACAAATCGGCCTTTCGTGGAACATTTGTCTGCCAAGCTTCCAGAGATTTATACTCCTGGAAAGAATATAGCAGTCGATGAGTCCTTGATCTAGCACAAAGGACGGCTGCTTTTCAGACAGTATATTGCGAGCAAAAGATCTCGCTATGGCATAAAGCTGTACATGCTGGCTTTGTGTACAGCTTGAGAGTGTACACAGGGAAGGACACTACCCTAAACCCTGTCAGTTGCCCTCCCGCGTTAGGGGTCACAGGTAAGATTGTATGGGAACTTGTCCAGCCACTTCTTCACAAAGGTAATAACCTTTAAGTGGACAACTTCTATACAGGAGTAGAGCTGTTCAGTGAGCTCTACAAAGCTAGCACTGTGGCCTGCGGTACAGTTCGTTGTAACCGCAAAGGATTCCCGCAGGACCTTGTTTGCAAGAAGCTATAGAAATTCCAGAGTACTGCATTGCGTTCCAACGAACTGCTCGCAGTCAAGTTCTTGGATAGGCATGATGTATATGTGCTCACTACAATTCATGATGAGAGCACTTCCCCCATCACGGTTTGGGGTCAGATGGCCAAAGTCCACAAGCCCATCTGTATACTTGATTACAATAAGTACATGGGCGGAGTGGACAAGAATGACCAGGTTCTTCAACCATACAATGCGTGTCGTAAAACTTGCACTTGGTACAAGAAACTGTTTACCCACCTTATCCAGATGGCAACATACAATGCGTATGTTGTTTACCGTCAGAGAACCACAGGAAGACTCATGACTTTCCTTGATTTCCAGTTGTCTGTAATTGAAAGCCTCACTGCTATTACAGAAGCAGCAGCAGCCTCCACCTCATATGTTCTGGAGGATGTGGCAAAGCTGCAAGAGTGACACTTTGCTGATCGTATTCCTAAAACACCCAAAAAGGATCGCCCATGCCGTTGCTGTAAAGTGTGCTCGAAGCATTGAAAGCGGCAGGAAAGTCGGTATTACTGTCCCCAGTCCCTATCACAACCAGGCCTCTGTGTCCCTACTTGCTTTACGTTGTATCATACTAAAGCAAAGTTCTGGGAAATTGACTGAGGTGGAGCTGCAGTTGGGTAATCCTTTGAGTGGCAGTGCATGGATACCGAATGTCCATGGGCCACTGCTTCATTAGGAAAGGAGACACAGAATTATGCTTCATCTACTTTAGGAAATCATGGTCTTCCTTATGGCCTGCTTGATACATAAATCCACTGTCAGAACGTGGTAGGTGTTCTGTTCAATTAGCGTGCATTATAGTCCCCATACTACATATACTAGTGGACAGAACATATGCCACATTGTCACGGAATACTCTGTGTGGCAGAATGTTAAAAGCATGACTGAATTTTGAAGTGCTTGTTAGGTAACAAGTATACTACACAAGGACCACCATGATTGCCAATGAGAACCATTGTAAGTGTAATAAGTCAAACAAATGTCCTGTCGGACATATTCATCAACATTTCTACTTGTTTGAAATTGACCAAACTCAATTTGTAGCTTCTCATTCAAAGCAAAAGTAGAAGATTTGGTGAATGAGTCCCACAGGATATTTGTTTGACTTTTTACTTTAGAGAGCTTTGGATTTCTTCACCAGCATATCTGCCTTAGGTTCAACATTAGATATGCTCTCTCATTTTGAGGAATAGGCCTCCCAAGGCATACTTGGACACCCCCAGCTTGTATCCACAATCTAGTATAGGTTCACTTGGCAATTATACAGGATTAGTCAGGACTCTGATGAGAACAGAGACATGAATGGGAAAGGAAAGTTTATGGTAGGTGTACCTTCACAGTGATATTGCACAGGTAGAAGGCAGATAGTAAAGGTGGTACAGATGTACATCATCTACACCTATGGATTCAAACCCATTGGTGCCATCCCAGCACTGAAGGACAATGACATGTATGGTTCAGTGTTTGTCCTGATTTTCATGTTCATCCTCCATCAGAACTTAGTATATGTTCAGTTTGCTGTATGATAAGTGCATTACAGTCACAGCACTGCACATAATGTTGGCTGGGACATATGCTACGTTCTCACGGACTCCCCTCTGTGCCCTTTTTCATAGCCAATGACCTCCGCATTAGGGGACATCATGAGAATTCCCCAGCATGTCTCCCTTTGTTTCAAAGGTAGATATGCTCACTCAGTTCGAGAAATCGCTTTGTATGGCATACTCGGACACCTCCTACTTGCAACCACAAACTGGAAGGAGTTGGATTTAGCACAGTGAGTGCGTTAAAGGCGCATGAAAAACATGTCTTCCTGAGCCTCGATGGCTGTCATGGGAGTCATTAGTAAAGGTTCATTACGCATGCATTCAGTAATGTTCAGGAAGAAGGATGCGGTTACTTGACAGGTGGTAAAATGTAGTCAAACTTATTCCGTTCTGTGGAATGTGAATGTGATGGGCCCTTGTCTGGTAAGTTAATGTGAGTGCAGTGATTGGTTGCATTGGGACCATGGCCGGCGGTATGAAAGGGTTGTTTGTTGTGCATGAATGGTGTGTGAATGGACCACACAGGTGAGGTACCATTTTTATCGGGAGACTTGGGGGAACACTGGGTAGGAGGAATTGTGACTCCCCTCAGATTCCAGAACTTTCTGTCACCAAAATGTGAGGAAGTGTTTTTTTGCCAATTTTTGAGGTTTGCAAAGGATTCTGGGTAACAGAACCTGGCGCGAGCCCCACAAGTCACCCCATCTTGGATTCCCCTAGGTGTCTAGTTTTCAAAAATGTACAGGTTTGGTAGCTTTCCCTAGGTGGCGGCTGAGCTAGAGGTCAAACTCCTCAGCTAGGTGGTTTATAAAAAACAGCTCTGATTTCTTTTGGAAAATGTAATGTGTCCACGTTGTGTTTTGGGGCATTTCCTGTTGCGGGTACTAAGCCTACCAACACAAGTGAGGTACCATTTTTATCGGGAGACTTGGTGGAATGCTGGGTAGGAGGAAAATTGTGGCTCCTCTCAGATTTCAGAACTTTCTGTTACCGAAATCTGAGGAAAAAGTGTGTTTTTTGCCAGAGTTTGAGGTTTGCAAAGGATTCTGTGCAACAGAACCTGGTGAGAGCCCCACAAGTCACCCCATCTTGGATTCTGATAGGTGTATAGTTTTAAAAAATGCACAGGTTTGGTAGGTTGCCCTGGGTGGCGGCTGAGCTAGAGGCCAAAATCCATAGCTTGGCACTTTGCAAAAAACAGCTCTGATTTCTTTTGGAAAATGTGATGTGTCCATGATGTGTTTTGGGGCATTTCCTGTTGCGGGCACTAAGCCCACCCACACAAGTGAGGTACCATTTTTATCAGGAGACTTGGGGGAACACAGAATATCAAAACAAGTGTTATTGCCCCTTGTTTTTCTCTACATTTTGTGCTTCCAAATGTAAAACAGTGTGTAAAAAAAGATGTCTATTTGAGAAATGCCCTGTAATTCACATGCTAGTATGGGCACCCTGGAATTCAGAGATGTGCAAATAACCATTGCTTCTCAACACCTTATCTTGTGCCCATTTTGGAAATACAAAGGTTTTCTTGATACTTATTTTTCACTCTTTATATTCCAGCAAATTAATTGCTGTATCCCTGGTATAGAATAAAAACCTATTGCAAGGTGTAGCTCCTTTATTGGGTTTGGGCACTTAGGATTCTTGATGAACCTACAAGCCCTATATATCCCTGCAACCAGAAGAGCCCAGCAGAAGTAACAGTATATTGCTTTCAAATATCTGACATTGCAGGAAAAGGTTACAGAGTAAAACATGAATAAAAATGGCTGTTGTTTTCAGCTCAATTTCAATATTTTTTTATTTCAGCTGTTATTTTCTGTAGGAACACCTTGTAGGATCTACACAAATGACCCCTTGCTGAATTCAGAATTTTGTTTATTTTTCAAAAATATTTAGGTTTCCGGGATCCAGCATTGGTTTCACACCCATTTCTGTCATTAACTGGAAGGGGGCTGAAAGCACAAAAAATAGTAAAAATGAGGTATGTCTCAGTAAAATGCCAAAATTTTGTTGAAAAATGTGGTTTTCTGACTCAAGTCGGCGTGTTCCTGAAAGCTGGTGATTGTAGCCCCGCAAACCCTTTGTTGATGCCATTTTCAGGGAAAAAACCACAAGTGTTCTTCTGCAGCCCTTTTTTCAATTAAAAAAAAAAAAAAACGTTGCTGGCTTTTGGCTAATTTCTTAGTCTCCTCCAGGGGAAACCACAAACTCTGGGTACCTTTAGAATTCCTAGGATGTTGGAAAAAAGGACACAAATTTGGCATGGATAGCATATGAGGACAAAAAGTTAGGAAGGCCTAAGCGTGAACTATCCCAAATAGCCAAAAATGGGCTCAGCACTGGGGTGGGGGGAAAGGCCCAGCAGCTAAGAGGTTAATGATTCCAGAGGTCCTGTGGATTAAGTTTACGGTGTTGCTAGCAGAGTTCAGGGGTGGCTCCTCTGCAATTGCGGAGGAATGTCACCCTACTGAATAAGATTCAGCAGCTGAAAAATAAAGCAATATTTCATTATTGTTTGATTTTTCTGCTGGTGGCACTGCCAGCATGTGAAGGGAGGGGCGAGACCTTGGGAGAGGGCTGGTGGGTGAGGTGTAGAGTGCACTAAGTGAGCAGATGTGTTTGGCCGGCCCTTCGGTTTCTCCAACCTGGATGTGTTGCACGGCTGAGCTGTAGAAACTGCACAGTCCCCAGTGTACTGTCTGTGCAGCAGACCAAGCCACTTAGACAAATCCTGATGCTGCTCTCATGCTACAGATAGCATGAGAGCAGCACTAGGATTGCTGGGGAGACTGTGCTGGCGTCCCACTGAATGCTGAGACATCAGAAGAGCAGAGGATTGTAAATATTCCCCATAGTTTTTTGAGATAAGTATAGCTATAGCAGCTGAATTTGTATGGTTTCAAGTGTGTAAAATCAGAACCTAAGTATGTTATTGTAACCTTTGTTTTCTTTAGTAAATGTCAAAGTTTTTCTTAATTCTATTTTCTATCTATAACGTCCCTGTAACATTCGGCTTTTTAAGTGAAAAAAAATAATAATATTTATATATATACACACACACAGACACACACACACACACACATCCATATTAACTAAACTAATGTCCATTGTCTGATAATCACTTTTAAAGAATTAGTCCCATTATTAACTTGTTAAATTACTCTCAGCCCACAAAGCATGTAGCACACTGACACAATCTTTAGATCATGTAATTGGCGATGTTATCAATGATGATATCAACAATGCAATTTGAGTGGTCATTAGTGATGCCATCAACAATGTCAGTTAACATGTTATGAGAGATGTAATATATGAGATCATAAACAGTGCATGACAAGGGTGCAAGTTATAGTTAGTTCACAAAACTGTAACAGGCATATATTAGTATTTCTTTAACATAAGTGTATATCTAATTCCCATACCTCACGATAACGTCACTTACATTTTTTTTTTCAATAAACTTATGTTTTTTTTTAATCAATGTTATTGGTCAGTGTAGTTATAATGTCTCTGTCATCTTCATTTTTTAGAGATTTTCTTTGGCTTTTTATTCATATATTTCTTTTTTTGACACTCATTGCAAATCATGTCTTGCTCAAACATGTGACCTACCTACCTTTGACAATTAATCAAAGGTACCTAAGTACAATGATCAAACCAGAGAGTACTCTCTTTTACTTAATGTAATTGGCTATCAAATGTTTCCTACAACAACGCTGCACATTTTATGAGTGTTAAAGATGTGCCACTTATATTCATGTTCAAATTAGGATCTAGGCTAGAGTGCATAGCCATAGGCAGATTTGTAGAAAAACATATTCATAGCATAACTGTTTCTAATCTATTTTCTTGTTTCTTAGAGGACTTGCCCAAATGCTTATGAATTCTGAAATGAGTGTCCATAGCTGTTCGAAACAATTCCCTTTTCCCTTGCCCTAGGACAACCAAATTGCATAAATTCTGATTAGTATGTGGTAATGTACTGCATCTGTAGAACTTCTTCCTGCTGCATATGCTGCAGTAATTCTAGTGGTGTTGTTTTTCATTCTTCCTCTTCTCTTTGATGTTATCTTTGCCTAGGCATTTTGGATGGATTGCATGCAGGTGTTTCCACTTTTCACTAATGCCCATGGAATATTTACCAGTTTGGTCTCTGTGAAGCACATGATTGCGCATGTTGCAAGTCATATTTTGGGCGTTTTGACTGAGCTGTTAGATGTGCGAAAAAGTTTCACACTATAGATTGCCTTTTGAGTGGTGGAAGGAGTTGCTATAGATGCCGATGGCACCAATAAAACATCAACATCTTAGTAGCCTGCAATAGGTGTATGCCCTGGATGCAATAGTAGCTAGCAGAGTCACTCTGCTTTCTCCTGAGGCCATGATGGAGATGGATTGCAGCAAGATCAGTCTAACTTTGTGAAACAGCAATGGCTAACTGATGGTGAGGAAATTGCTTTTCACTCATTTCTGAAGCCAGTGGACTTTTTTCTGTAGAGCATCCTGCGTGCCCAATCAGATATCTGATTTCATTGTTTGTCATATTGGTCCTGCAATTCATCTGGTATCCAGGGGGTACTATCTGGAATTTTACAAAGCACAGAAGGGGGAAGTACATAGGCCAAACTGAATGCATGCAAAAGGGTCACATTGGGACACATAGGGCCAGAATCAGAAGGCCCTATCACCACCGGAGCCTCACTTTTAGTGAGGCTCCGTTGGCACTATGCACTCTGACATATACACAAGGTGGTGTTAAGCCACTTACTGTGGCTTAACACCACCTTGTAAATATGGCCCCTACACTTGCAACACTTTGGCTGGAAGGGGGTGCAATTAATGTGGCTGTTGTTGGTCCACAACAACACCCATTGCATATTGTCGTTGCCCCAGATTCAAAACTACATGTTAACCTAAGGCTGTGACTAAATCCAGCACCACCTCAGGGGTGGGCTTCGGATGGCGCAACAAGGCAAAATGCTTTCCTTCCTACTTGTGTCACTGGCCTTCTTATGTGTGATGCATCCTGCAGCACACATAGGAGTGCCAAATCGCCACAATACATAGTTTATGTGCAGGAAGGGGTACCTTCCTGCATATAAATAATCTATCCCCTCAGCTTAAATCTGCACAGGGAGAAACACAGAGGTGCACCATATACCTGTAAATACGGTGCATCCCTGTGCTTCAAAAGTGGTGCAGCACAGTGCTGCAATTTGTGGTGCAGCACCGAGCTGCAGCATGTTTGAACAAATCAAGGCCTCAGTGTGAAACATGTCCTACGCTAGTCACACAGGGTGGCCCAACAACAACTCTCACATACCTCCATGCACCGTTTGGGAATGGGCACAAAAGTGAACAAATACAACATATGGGGCATATCCGTGATCATCATTTGTACTGCTGTTCAAGTAGCTTCAATTTCACCATGTAGCAAGGTTGGCTGTGATGTGGGAATGTTTGGCATTGTGCACAAAGGGACACCTTCATGCATAAGAACAGCCACACGTGGCATCTATGTTGCACCACAGGCCCAATGTCACTAGCCTATACTACAACAGCAACAACACCATCACACAAATAGTTGCCAATGTAGACCCAAGCTACCCATTCCCCTCGTGTCACATTAACAACGTCTGAAAATACATGTATTGATCCACTTTGTACAGCCTTACACCAACATATGCCTGTTGCAGATATGCTGAATGCAAGGAAATGTCCCTTATGCAGGGAGAGGGAAAACTAATGGGGCTGACAATCCACAAAGGTTGCACTGTGCCATCTAATTACCACATGTGTGGGACGTGCTAAAGGCAGATGACAAAGTGACACAAGCATTGTGAGCAATGGACCTCCCTGTACGTTGCTGCACTAGTGCCATCATTCATGGTGGCAATGCAGTAAAGCACCGAAATAGTGACAAAACACAATTTACTACTGTGGGAATGTCCACCGTGGTGAACAGAAATGCAAATGATGTGCTACCATGGTGACAGTGGCTCGGGCGAGGGGCCTGCAAGGAATATGATTGTGTGGGATCAATGCACAAAATAGCTTGAAAGGTTGCCCTATGTGTGATGCACAATGTCAAACATAATAAACAACTACAAACTGGCGTCTGTAACATGTCACTGAGCCACCAGTAGCAAGTAAATGATGAGCTATGTCAACAACCACTACAGTCAAAGATTTAAATTGTACTATCACGTTGCAGAGGATGATGCCTTACCTCCTGTCTGTCTTGGACCATCAATGACGAGACTCTCCAGGATGTCCTACGTTCCTTTCAGACACCACCTCCAGTTGCAGGGAGGACATACAGCTCCTTGGTCATTAGAGATACACATACTCATACATGGAACTCAATAATGAATGCATACCCTAAGGCATTTCTCCAACTTGGCCAGTGCAGACATGAGAACACCCAGAAAGTCAATCATCATGGACACCTAATTGTCTGAAATATACCAGAAATTATTGGTACCTAAAAACACAACCTACTCAAAACTTAGCCTACTCTAATCTACACTGAGCTAACCTGTACTAACTTATCTTAACTTAACCCTACAGCTATCTATTCTATTCTAAACGTAACTTATACACATAACGTCACTCAATAACCATTGTCAGCCCACTTCCGTTATGAGACAATAGATGTGTAGGACAACATGAACAAATTACACACATACTAACTAATCCGATGTTCTAAATAAATATATATCTTTTTTGTATTTTTTTTTTTATTGGATTTTTTTGGATTATTTTTGTACATACACCCCTAAACATAACCCCCACCAAACAAAAACAATGCCTAAATCCCACCTGCCAAAGTACAATAACTATATCCTACTATTAACTTCCTCTATCCTATCTAACCTATGTCTAACCCCCTAAAATCCATTAAAACCTTGAACGATGCACACTGGGAAAGGGAAGGTCCATGGAAGTGGTGAGTTACCACACCTACAGCTTCTTGAGCATTCCTTTGATAAATTTCAGTAATTTATCATTTCTAGCATTGTCTGCCTCAAGTCTGGCCAACCTAGCCTTCAGCTCGGCCATGTCTTTTTGCAATTGGGCCTCAAAGCTAGACCCAGTGGCAGATGGTTGTGGCTGTCGTGGTGCGGGTGATGTCTGATGAACTACAGATGTTGAGGGTGCTGGACCTGAAGTAGCACCACAGACTCTGGGTGCTGAGGACACTGTAGTTCAGGTGGTTCACCATTATGGGAGGCCTTCCTTGTCCCAGATTGCTTTTCCGTGTGGTATCTCCTTGCCATCTTCCTTTTACCAGCATGGACTTTGCAAATGTACCGGAACCTTTATACACGTTTAGTAAATTTCTGTTCCTGGGCTGGAGTCATGGCAGCAGCTACAACATGAGGAGAACATGTCATCAGTAACCATGTTGGGTAGAGGAAGAACCACATTTTGTGATGACAAATTTTGTCAAGCAGTAAGCCAACAATAAGGGCAAGAAAGAAGTTCATACATATCTGCCTAGCAAGCATCTACAGCATTTAGTAGATATCACGGGGATAGTGGCTCTTCAAGGTTGCACAGAGCGACCAAGATGTGAGAGGGTCTAGGACCTCCTTCAACCACATTAGCATCATAAGCAATATGACACAAATAAGGCACAACAAGGCCAAATGGTCAGTAGAATCTCAACAAAGTGGTGCAATACCTGTAGTGTGCAACTTTGTCACCCCTTGCCTCACATTAGGCCTGTGCCATGCATGATGTATGTAAGGGTTGCATAACCCCAGTATGGTGGCTGCTAAAATGGCGCACAGCAATCTAAGAGATTCCACTGCCTCATATTTATTTTCCTTGTTTTAATGCCAGTTCAGAGCTGGAATTAAAAGGGGGCACACCATTGGTCGCAATGGGCCCTTCTGTACAGCCAGGGTTAGCATTAGATTTTCTTGCACTAGCCTTGAATAGTACATCATGTATATCAAAATGTTAACAACAATTGGCACATACCCAGTGCCATGGTGCACCGTATATCATATACAGCACATATATGGTGACAGATAGGGGGGAGCTAAGGACGGCAAGAGAAGTGGTGCAGTACTGTGTGCAACACCTATTTACTTGTATCTGTCCCTATCTGTGTACAAACTTGATACACCTCCTAACTACCAGGTACACACTCACCATGAATATTTCATACACACATGATGTGATCATGCTTGCTCACAACTATCATGATGGCTAAAACCTGTTGTTTCATCTGCACATATCTTATTTGCTACAATCCATGGACTTGCCCATATCCATCTGGAGAACAGTGCCAATCTCTATGTGTACGCAAAAGACCACTGTACTTCTCAACAGAGCTCCTTGTACATCTGGTGCCTCACTTCATTACTGAAGAACAGTGAAGCAGGGGGGTGCAAGTCTCTCCTTGCGAAAGGCCCTTGGAGAGCTCTACTCAGGTACATATATTGTACCATGTCCTGACTAAATTTGTGCAACCTGTGGCACACAGAGCTGGAAAGAGTGCTGTAAAAACATATGTTTGCTACATTTATGCATTGCAGAGAGCTAGAAACTCTGACACATATTGTGACTGACAGTGTGTTTGTGGCCATACAAAACATTTCCTGAGACCCACTAATCCATGGCAGTACACGTTGGCACCTGTACAACATTCTATATATTCCACATTCTCAGCATACCATCAGACATGATGGTGTTGGAATTGACACACATGCCATTTGTACATGGCTTAAAACACATCAAACCCTCTCAGACACAACACCGTATGTACATATGTGACAAACAGGGTGACACCTACTGGTTGCATTGGGGTCTTCAAAAGTGGAAACCTCTCCTATGGTGTAGTTTGGAGGTCCACCTGCAAGACATGACAGGAAAACATAGCTTTATGATCTGTGAATGAAGATTAGAATGGACAACTGTTACACATTCCACTTGTTTAGCTGAGTGACCTAGTCAACTTAGTGTTAGGAATGACCCACTGCCATCTACAACATGTCAGTTACACAGACTTAGGTAGCACCCAACAACATATTTAGCAATGTAACTCACCCATACATACATGTATTTGATCCATACGTCACACATGCAAAGTTTAGGGGCAGATAATAGGGAAGTGTTGCTGCACCCAGTGCAGCACCACTTTCCTGGTGACCCTTAGCACCCCTTACTGCCACCATGTGTGAGTCATATCTGAGATAAGGCGTATCATCGCTCAGGGTACGGGGCAATGGCATCATAATTGTTGACGGTCTTGGTGTACAGTTCAGGGTTAGTGCCAAGAATTTGTTCCAAGCCGGAATAGTACATAGTGGGCCCATCATAATTTATGGTGTGCCCCCTTTTGATGCCTGGTCTGAGCATGTGTAGAAAATGCCAGAATGATTGACACAAAGTTTTTTCTCTGTTGTTTCTGTGCCATTCATAATTTACGCCCCCTACTGGGGTAATGCCCCCCTTGCATACATCATGCATGGTGTAGGCATCATGTTGCCAATAGGCTCACAAAGTGGCACAATGCATGCATTGTGCAACTTTATCACCCTTTACACTACATTATGCCTGCACCAGCCATTATGTATGCAAAGTGAGTGTTTTGCCCATTAGGGGGCCTGAAAAAAATAGCACATTGAAACCTAAAGATACATTTAGTTTCATTTTGTTTTGTACATGCTCACAGCATGTGTTAAAAAGGGGGCAGACCATTATATGTTGATGGCCCACTATGTCCTGGTCTGGGTGCAGCTCCACTTTCCTTAAATCTGCCTCTGATGTCCTCACCTTTCTCATGACATGCTAAAATTTTCCTTATGCCCTACTGTCATGCAAACACAAAGGAGGATGTAGCAATGTTGCCGGTTTACTTACCAACAGGCCCCCAATCCGAACCACCAGGTGATCCAGGAGATCGCCTTCCCTGGCAACGATTTCTGCCCACTGGTGCTTGATCTGGTAGTCTATGTGGCCCGACCTTGAAGATCCTGCACAGCTAGAACAGGACCTTCCCCCAGTGCAGCTTCTTGGCCTCTGTAGGGTAGCCCATAATCACACGGCCACCCATTCTCACCATGTTGGGGAGGTAGTGGCACACTAACCAAATAAACCCCCCAGTTCATCTGGACTCATGCGCTGTGCCCTTACCTTGCCAGACATCCTACTGTCTCCCTCCACAGCAACCAATGACCCCCCAAAAAATGTAAAATATGCCCACCTAACCCCAAGACTAACACCCAACTGTACAAATACAATGACAGGACAATTACACTACACAAAACTTACAAATACAACAAAATGGACTGAACAGCAGCAGGACACAGCACAAAACTCTCAGCAACCACCACTCCTCGACCAGCACCAGCTCCTTTCAACCTCTCTCAGACACAACAGGCTGTAAAGTAAAAGTCAAAGTAAATTCTCTTTACCATGTGTGCAGCAAGGAAGTCCTGCTACATCATTTCCTGGGTGTATGCATCATGTCTCCTGATATATATATATTTTTTTTACACATGACAGCCATGCATGTATTTTTTCCATGAAGGCTGACAAGGCCTGTCAACTTGCAATTGATGCGCAGAGGCAAGTGTGTCATTTTTGGAATTTGCGATGTTTGTAGGACAATGGTATGCATCAACATTTTTGACGCACACCGGGCATGTGTGGATTTTTGATGGAAGGCTGAGACAGGAAGACAGTTCAGTCACACATGGTGTCAGGAGTCATTTTAGTGATTTGTGCTGTATGGAGATGTACCAGATGCATAATTTTTTTTTGGGTGGAAATGCTGACAGTGTACCCACATTCACATTCTTCCTTACATGGGTTATGCATCTATATAGTGTGTATGGTATGGCTACATGTGTGGGCATGTGCATTTTATTGTATATCAGTAACATAGGACTATGTTACCATATGTACGTATGTGTGTGTGAGTGTGTGTGGTGCATTTGAGGACTGATACAGTTTGCAAATGTGCCTGTCTATGAAGACCCTTAGCCACATACATGTTTACACATGCTTACTGAGTGTACATATGGGATACTACTCATGTTGTGGGTGCACCACATTATCATGTCAGAATTCTGACTGTACGTTACTACACACAACATAAGATGGGAAAACCCATGTACAATACATGTTCAGGCATATCATACCCTTAACAAATATTTAGCAAAAGATGCTGTTGACTAAGCCCGGAAAAAGATCCTGTCAGCCATTCAAATGTGAGTGCACGTATGTGCACACCCTGGTTTGCTGCAAGGAGCAGAGTTAATGAAGTAGAGCAACACATGTTATGTATGGTTTCCCGTGCATGCAAAATGTTGGAGATTGTGTACTGACTTGTGTCATTGTAGCTATATATATCACATGTATTTTGTGGTTTAATATATGTATCAAGTCTGATAAGTGCTGCATGATCCAGTGGTGTGTCTAGGCATTGGACCAAATCTCAAATACAGCTATCTTATATGTAGGCCATTGTTCCAAATCTGTGTACTCATATCTGTGTAAAACATGTAGAAAAACTACATGTTAAAACTGTGTAAAACTGTGTAAAACTTACAAGTTGTAAGTAATCATGTGACTCATACACATTTTATGATGTAAATTGTACTCATTTGTCCATCCGTAAATTGACAGCAACAAGCCTGGTCCACCTATTTCAACCATCTATGGATGCATTTAGGCATGTTGTGTTAACATCACACTTTTTCTAAGTTCAATTGCTCAACCATATCTGTTAGTGGCAGATGGAGCAAATGGTATACAATCTGTATGGCAGAGGAGCTCTCTGGCAGTGATGGCACCCTAGTCATCAATTTGAATGGCCATACAAGGCCATTGTTGCATGTCTGAACCTCGGTTGACTGTGGTCACCTCAGCTCAGTTCACTGTGTGCAATCAGCAGGCCCCTGACTGTGCCAATGGTTAATGTAGCCTAATCAGGAGTTTGAGGGGACATTGGGAGGTGATCTCCCAGCCTCATGATGGATCATCTGTACTGCAATGCATAGTCCCCTACAGACATACACCTGCACATTTGTGACCACATGGCCAATTATGTGTATTTGCCTTTGAGGTACTTGATGTAGGCTCTATCATGTACTGGGGAATGGCAGATTTTTGTTTAGGACATGTTTCATCAGTTCCCATTGTTTCACATGATTTGCCAATAATTGGTGTGGTTACTCCTTGGATGCTTAGTTAGGTCAGTGATATATTGTTTTTAACTGTGTCTTGTCTGTAGACCCAGGGTACAGATACTGTCCTCCCCAGGCTTCCCTTCTTTGTGCATGACCACTATGGAAGCCTGGCACTGGTCTAGCCAGAGTACTCATCGCTTCTGGCTGTTCTCACACATTCGCTTTAGATGAGGCAAGCTAAGTCACTGTCACCCTATAGGGTTTCATTGTTACCCAGTTGGGCCATGATGCTTTGATGAGCTTCACATCCCTGATGGCTCTTAGAATTTCCCCCACGGAAAGTGCATCTTCTAAGGCTCCCCTATCCTCTGTAGTGAGGCTTAGGTGGGGGATGTCACCCAGGAGCTTGCCTGCTTTGTTTTTATGCATCGAAATACCTTGCATAATCGATTTCCCCACAGTGGTGCCAGACATTTGGGCTATGGTTTGTCCTTTACTAGCAAGTTCCCCTGACTCCTTCTGGATCTTAGGTACCCATCTATCCACTGCCTCATACTTGCCCAGCCAGGCCAACATTTTTTCTGTTGTGTACCCCACTACTTTGATGTTGTGCTGTGTTTCCCTATGGTACATATTTGCAGCTTCCTGGGCAACATCTCAGTATTGATTTTGCTTCAGGCTAGGATGTGGGTTCCCTCTGATCCCTCCTCATCAGGTATGTTGGCCTCAAGGGACAAAAACGTTCAAGATCCTTAAATTTGTCCCTTTTTAGTTGTTTCCTTGTACCATCATGGTGAGAACCACCCTATTGGCTGCTGTCTCATAGGCCACCCACAACATGAGGGGACACTGAAATGATGTGCTGTTTCCCTGAAAATAATGGTCTTTAGCAGCTAACATCCATTCCCTACTTTTTGGCTCTTTAAGGTAGTGAGGGCTCAATATGGTGTGAGTAGTGTTTGTCCTCTCAGCCTGACCATATACCAGCCACAGGGGAGAATAGTCAGAAATATCCCTGGTTAAGTTAGTGGCCTCACTGACTTTTACCAACTGGAGAGTCAGCATGAGAAAGTGATCCATTGAGGAGAGAATATCATGCATCCCCAAGTAAAAAGATGAAGTGCTGGCTTGGTTGGTTAAGAGTACACCATAATTATGCAGTCCCTGGGCAATGAGGGACTGGCATAATGGTCGCCTGACTAAGTCCAGGGGTCTGGGGGGATGTCGGTGAATGCTATCACTCCGCGTTGCATTGAGGTCCCCTCACATGATAGGTTCCCCATCTGGAAGACCGTGTAGTAGAGTGGTCAGGGATGATAGTACAGAATCGTGAAGTCATGTTGTGATATCTACTGAAGGCATGTTTAAGATGCCCCCCTCCAGGTCCCAGAGATCACCACAAAGGAACCCAGTGGATTGGGCCATATTTGCCAAATGGCCATGGGCCGCGTTCTCCTCAAAAACATTACTACTCCTCAAGTGGAGGTGGTATGGCCCACATTAGCAGTCTTTTTAATTCCCCAATGGTGAGGGCATTACACCCATTACCTAGGAGGTGAGTCGCTTGTAGGAGAACCATTTCAGGAGAATCTGGTTTGATGTACTGGGGCACCACTCGCCATTTGACTTTGTCGGGTAGGCCATTGACATTCCACGATACTATCCTTAGGGTTAATGTGCTAACTTTGGACAGCCCAATGTATAGTTAAAGGACCACACACCGGAGGGTGCCAGCCCTAAGCTAGTTGGGGTTCAGACTGTGAGAATGAATATCCTGTGTGCCTCAGCTATGTTGACTGGCCATATGTATCTTGCTTGAACGTTAACCAAAACAAACATCAAATTCATCCTCTGCAATCATCACTCCCCCCTCCTGCTGCACTGTGCTGCAGATTCCAAACTGCCCACCTCCACAACTGTGCATAGTGCCTATTGCCCCAACCAAACATACTGCTAACTGGAATGGGTCCCTACCGCCTTTTGGCCCCCAATGAGCCCCTTACTGGAATGTCTTTACCAAGTTGTCGTCTCATATCCACTGTCTCATTCTTGCCCCCAATTACCGATTTAGGACCATCACAGCCTGTTCCCAGCCCACCCACAAGACATTTTGGGTGTATGTCCAGTGCCACATTTACGATCCCATGAGTCCCCATTGTCTTCCCAAGATTTGTTTGGGTGATCTGGATGATTCCCCAGGCTAGGCATCATATGTTTTGACCCGCACCTCCACTTCAAGTGATTCACTATACTCCTTTGCTATGTCACCACCCCGGTGCCTCTTAGGGTGGCCACATTGTCTTGACACTCCTGCCACTTGACATTCAATCAAGCCAATAACAACCAGTTTCTGCGCTTGCTAAAAAGTGAATTTTGCATGCTGCGACTAATCAAAGCTGCGCTTGATAAGTCATTGTTTACTTGTTCCCTCAGAGCCTCCTTCACTTAGAGGACACTGCAACGCAGGTTCTGGATCCAAAGACAGAAATTGTGAAAAAGGTAACCAAAGCTTTACCTATATGCAATGAAGGGGCACAGCGAGCTGCTTCGTGACTCACGACCCGCTATCAGACATTTATGAGTCTTGCTATGATGGGCTAAGGGTGTGCTCCAGGCTTTCATAGTGCACCTGGGATGCGGTGGTGTCCCTCCACCTAAAAGATTTTTGGGAGTCCACGTGTTTGCAGCTGTTTCAGGATGAGATCGTCCACAAACAGGTCCATGGCTGGACCCTAGGTATTTTGAGGTACTACTAGTATCCAAAGATCATTTCAGCAAGGCCAGCCCTCCAAGTCTTCCAACGTCTCTCACAACTGTTCTACTGTGGCTTCACATTATTTTCAATACGTGGCCACATGCTTACATTTGCTTTCCACAACCTATGTAACATTCCCAATCAGTGTATTTTGATATTGTGATTACTCATGACAGTGTAGTGTGGTTAGTTTTACGTATATTTTGCACATTAGCTTCAGGCTTTAGGCCTCTGTGCACTTTGCCCTAAATATGTTTTATTCATTTGCTAACAGCTTAGAGCCTCTGTGCCCTTTATTCTAAATGCTTTCTATTAGGCTTCGTACTGTTATTTTACAGAATAGCCAGTTCTACAGTGTTGTTTTTTATTCATATCACACTGTTTTGCCTACTTCAGCACTGGAGCTCTTCATAACATATTCACTCTGTGCTTCAGTCAAGGATACAGTCTGGTACATTGCCGATAGACGTGGTAGGAGTTTAGACTTGGCATTCCTGCGTAGGGACATTTTGTGATCACGATGACATGTTAGTTATAAAATCACTTCCTTGTCCCAATACATGCAAGAGGGAGATTCCGACCAGGGAACCAAAACTAGACGCTGACTGCCTCGTTGCAGATGCTGAACTAGATCACAGGCCTTTGCTCAGGTATGAGGGTGTCTGTCTCCCTAGTGATACAGAAAGGCAAGCTGGAAGCTTAACATGCTGTGCTCTAAATAGAACAAGCAGAGGGAGAGTAGAAACGGTTAGGAATTATGATAGCTTTATTCTTATGTTTTACTCTCCTGGTTACTATATCAATCCTACTATGTTGTATTGTTCTGGTTTTAGCGGCTCACGCCTTAATATCTAAAATACAGTCGTTTTATTAAAACATTATATAAAACTTATACTGTCTTTGTCATTTGTATATGAGACCATATTGTGAATGAGAGAGTTGGTTTGGATCTGAGTGACCACGACTTCCCTGAGAAGTTCCAAAGATGTCATGTGCTCGGCTGCCCAATCATCTCTTCCCCATGGGAGAAATGAGGCACTGCTAGTTAGCCGGAGCAACAACCGGATTTAGGGTGACAGAGTTCCTTACACGTGGGTCAGACTCAGTCCCCCACACCGTTATCGATCCTGCTGCCCAGAAATCCAGTAGTCTCATTTAGGATAATGAGAGCCCACGCGACAACAGCTATGAGTAGAAGGAATGACACAATCAAGCTTTCAATTTCATTCTTCACACGTACAATTTGGCAAGGGTCTGTGACTTGTTAGTACATTGCTTGACTTACATGCACATTCCGAGTTGACTGGGTGTAATACACCTAGACATTTGTCTGTATGGGTCCCTGTATGTCCCTCTTGTGCTAATACATGTGAGTGGCACTCAGAAGTTTGTTCTCAGTAGTCATGTGTGATATTGTCATTTAGACTTAGCTAGGTTGCCTTAGCAGACACAAACCTGCCATTGTGGGTACTTGCTAGACATT
This sequence comes from Pleurodeles waltl, assembly GCF_031143425.1. Taxonomy (NCBI): domain Eukaryota; kingdom Metazoa; phylum Chordata; class Amphibia; order Caudata; family Salamandridae; genus Pleurodeles; species Pleurodeles waltl. The sequence continues at coordinate 952,042,205 of NC_090445.1, forward strand.
TTCCTACCTAGCCCATACATATGTACAGCATTCTTTATATATGTTTCCTGGATTGCTACAGGCGTATGTCAAGCCAGCACACTGTGTGTGACAAATATAAATTGTATTAGCTAGAGACAATGCTACATTCCACCAACTCATTCATGTGCTAGTGAATTATTTAGGAGATGTTTTAGGTTCCTGATTATGGGGTAGATTAAAGTAAAGTAGTGCAGAAGCCAGTGCAGGGCCACTTTTCTTCCCCCTTAGCATCTCCCTACCACAACCATGTGTGCACCGTATTTTACAAACTCCACACCATGTGACAGTGTAGGGAGCAAGAGCATATGAGGTTTTTGAGGCAATTGATGTCTATTGAGAGTCCGAGCCAAGATTTAGGCCCTTACCATGAACAGTACTCAGGGTCCCATTGGTGCCAATTGTGTGCTCCCTTTAAACAGCTGCTCTGAGCAGGTGTCACAAGAAGCAGCAATATATGGGACAGTTGTTTTTGTTAGATTCCACTGCATCATTTTGGCTCCCCCCCTACCAGCTGTACACCCCCTTGCATACTTAACCCCTGTCACAGGCATTTTGTGGCAAAGGTTACAAAGTGGCACAATGCCTGATTTGCGCCATTATTAATTTCTGCTGCTTCGATATTTGCATAGTTGGCCCACATGAGGGTAAGATGTTTGACACTAATGTTGCACAAGGATGAACTAGGCCCTCTTAAATCAAGGCCTCTGTCCCAATGTTGTTTACAACTGTTGTGGTGTAGTCATGCTCTCTGGGATATGTGCAAGTTACTATTGGTATGTGATGGTATCAAAGATTACACCATGTACATTCTGAGTTTACATTATTTTATTTAACCCCTTCTCTGCCAGGCCTCTTCCCCCTCCTATGCCAGGCCTTTTTTTGGCTATTTGGGACAGTTTGCGCTTAGGCCCTCATAACTTTTTGTCCACATAAGCTAGCCAAGCCAAATTTTTCCAACATCCTAGGGATTCTAGAGGTACCCAGACTTTGTGGGTTCCCCTGAAGGAGGGCAAGAAATTAGCCCAAATACAGTGAGAATTTCGTTTTTTTTTTTAAATGGGAAAAAGTGGCTGCAGAAGAAGGCTTGTGGTTTTTTCCCTGAAAATGGCATCAACAAAGGGTTTGCGGTGCTAAAATCACCAGCTTCCCAGATTTCAGGAACAGGCAGACTTGTATCAGAAAACCCAATTTTTCAACACAAATTTGTTTTTTTACTGGGACATACCCCATTTTTACAATTTTTTGTGCTTTCAGCCTCCTTCCAGTCAATGACAGAAATGGGCGTGAAACCAACACTGGATCCCAGAAACCTAAACCTTTCTGTAAAGTAGACAAAATTCTGAATTTAGCAAGGGGTCATTTGTGTAGATCCTATAAGGGTTTCCTACAGAAAATAACAACTGAAAAAGAAAAATATTGAAATTGAGATAAAAAAACATAAATTTTTCTCTACGTTTTACTCTGTAACTTTTTCCTGCAATGTCAGATTTTCGAAAGCAATATACCGTTACGTCTGCTGGACTCCTCTGGTTGCGGGGATATATAAGGCTTGTAGGTTCATCAAGAACCCTAGGAACCCAGAGCCAATAAATGAGCTGCACCCTGCAGTGCGTTTTCATTCTATACCGGGTATACAGCAATTAATTTGCTGAAATATGAAGAGTGAAAAATAGCTATCAAGAAAACCTTTGTATTTAAAAAAAATGAGCACAAGATAAGGTGTTGAGGAACAGTGGTTATTTGCACATCTCTGAATTCTGGGGTGACCATACTAGCATGTGAATTACAGGGCATTTCTCAAATAGATGTCATTTTTACACACTCTCTTATATTTGGAAGGAAAAAATGTAGAGAAAGACAAGGGGCAATAACACTTGTTTTGCTAATCTATGTTTCCCCAAGTCTCCCGATAAAAATGATACCTCACTTGTGTGGGTAGGCCTAGCGCCCGCGACAGGAAACGCCCCAAAACGCAACGTGGACACATCACATTGTTTGAAAGAAAACAGAGGTGTTTTTGCAAAGTTCCTACCTGTAGATTTTGGCCTCTAGCTCAGCCGGAACTAGGGAAAACTACCAAACCTGTGCATTTTTGAAAACAAGAGACCTAGGGGAATCCAAGATGGGATGACTTGTGGGGCTCTGACCAGGTTCTGTTACCCAGAATCCTTTGCAAACCTCAAACTTTGGCTAAAAAACACATTTTCCTCTAATTTTGGTGACAGAAAGTTCTGGAATCAGAGTGGAGCCACACATTTCCTTCCACCCAACGTTCCCCCAAGTCTCCCGATAAAAATGATACCTCACTTGTGTGGGTAGGCCTAGCGCCCGCAACAGGAAATGCCCCAAAACGCAACGTGGACACTTCACATTTTTTGAAAGAAAACAGAGGTGTTTTTGGCAAAGTGCCTACCTGTAGATTTTGGTCTCTAGCTCAGCCGGCACCTAGGGAAACCTACCAAACCTGTGCATTTTTTAAAACTAGAGACCTAGGGGAATCTAAGATGGGGTGACTTGTGGGGCTCTGACCAGGTTCTGTTACCCAGAATCCCTTGCAAACCTCAAAATTTGGCAAAAAAAACACGTTTTCCTCACATTTTGGTGACAGAAAGTTCTGGAATCAGAGAGGAGCCACAAATTTCCTTGCACCCAGCGTTCCCACAAGTCTCCCGATAAAAATGATACCTCACTTGTGTGGGTAGGCCTAGCGCCCGCGACAGGAAATGCCCCAAAACGCAACGTGGACACATCAAAGTTTTTGAAAGAAAACAGAGGTGTTTTTTGCAAAGTGCCTACCTGTAGATTTTGGCCTCTAGCTCAGCCGGCACCTAGGGAAACCTACCAAACCTGTGCATTTTTGAAAACTAGAGACCTAGGGGAATCCAAGATGGGGTGACTTGTGGGGCTCTGACCAGGTTCTGTTACCCAGAATCCTTTGCAAACCTCAAAATTTGGCTAAAAAAACACATTTTCCTCACATTTTGGTGACAAAAAGTTCTGGAATCAGCGAGGAGCCACGAATTTCCTTCCACCCAGCGTTCCCCCAAGTCTCCCGATAAAAATGATACCTCACTTGTGTGGGTAGGCCTAGCGCCCGTGACAGGAAATGCCCCAAAACACAACGTGGACACATCACATTTTTTGAAAGAAAACAGAGGTGTTTTTTGCAAAGTGCCTACCTGTAGATTTTGGCCTCTAGCTTAGCCGGCACCTAGGGAAACCTACGAAACCTGTGCATTTTTGAAAACTAGAGATCTAGGGGAATCCAAGATGGGGTGACTTGTGGGGCTCTGACCAGGTTCTGTTACCCAGAATCCTTTGCAAACCTCAAAATTTGGCTAAAAAAACACCTTTTCCTCTCATTTCGGTGATAGAAAGTTCTGGAATCTGAGAGGAGCCACAAATTTCCTTCCACCCAGCGTTCCCCCAAGTCTCTCGATAAGAATGGTACCTCACTTGTGTGGGTAGGCCTAGCACCCACGAAAGGAAATGGCACAAAACACAACGTGGACACATCACATTTTTTCACAGAAAACAGAGGTGTTTTTTGCAAAGTGCCTACCTGTGGATTTTGGCCTCTAGCTCAGTCGGCCCCAGGGGGGGCAGAAATGGCCTAAAATAAATTTGCCTACGGGGTCGCTCCACCTGCGTGACATTGGCGCCAAAAAAAAAATCCCCGGTGCCTAGTGGTTTCTGCCCCCTTGGGGGCAGATTGACCTAAAATCGGCCAATCTGCCCCCAAGGGGGGCAGAAATGGTCTAAATACAATTTTCCCCTCCAGGGGAGCGACCCTTGTGCAAGGGGTCGCTCCCCATCTGTAAAACAAAAAAATCAAAAAATCCCTGGTGCCTAGTGGTTTCTCCCCCCCTTCGGGGGCAGATCGGTCTAATCAAAATAAGCTGATCTACCCCCCAGGTGGGCAGAAATGGCCTAAAATAATTTCCCCCCCCCCCAGGGGAGCGACACTTGCCTAAGGGGTCGCTCCCCTTGCGTGAAATTCATGTAAAAATAAAAAACCTCCCTGGTGTCTAGTGGTTTCTGTCCCCCTTAGGGGCAGATTGGCCTCATCAAGATAGGCCAATTTGCCCCCAAGGGGGGCAGAAATGGCCTAAATATAATTTGCCCCCTAGGGGAGCAACCCTTGCCTAAGGGGTCACTCCCCACACCTAAAACAAAAAAGTAAACAAAAAACAAAAAAAAGATCCCTGGTGCCTAGAGGTGTCTGCCCCCCCTGGGGCAAAAGGCCTTCCAAAAAAATGCCCCCCCTGGGAGCGACCCTTGCCCAAGGGGTCGCTCCCGTATGACAATTTAAAGAAAAACAAAATCTCTGGTGTCTAGTGGGCATTTCAAAAGCCTGATTGCTTTGCAATCCGGCTTTTGAAACGCTTGGAGAGACTTCAAAGGGAAGGAAATACATTTCCTTCCCTTTGAAGCCTCTCCGGGCCTCCCCCACGCGATCGAAAGAGAAATGCAAAGCATTTCTCTTTCGATCGCGCTGGAAGCTGAGCTTCCAGCGTGATGGGGGAGGCTCTGTGATTGTCAGCGCGCGCTCGCGCGCTGACGTCACGGGGGGGTGGGGGGGGTCGGGGGTGGAAGGGGAAGGGCTTCCCCTTCCATCCATGACTTGGGGGGGTGCGGGGGAACCCCACAGAGGGAGCGCTAGCGCTCCCTCTGGGCTGTGTGCCTAGGACGTAATGGTTACGTTCTGGGCACAGCAGCACTGTGCCTCAGGACGTAACCATTATCCTGGGCACAGAACCGGTTAATTATTTACATGGTGATTCTTGGAGTACAGTTCTATGTAAAAAGGTTTTGCACTATTTGTTCTCTTCTGTGTACTCCAGCGGCAGTATTTTGTTGTTCCCCCTCCTCCAGTTATACCCCATTGTTGTCATCCTCCTCATTGGGGACATTTACTTGGTCATCCCAGGGGACATGACGCATTGACAAATATTGTGAAAAAATGGTACATATAAGGCTATTGTTGCAAACAAGGGGGGATGCATATAATTGTCCTCCTCCCGTAAGATGTAGGCAGCTGAACCTTGATTTAAGGAGGCCAAATGTCTGCTCCACGACATTCCTAGTCCTTATGTAGGCTTCATTGTAGGCCTGCTGTGCATCCGTTGTAGGATTTCCAAAAGGTGTCAAGACCCACGGCTGGATGCCGTAAAGTTGGTCAGCTGCAAAGGAATGTGAGAACATGTGGCAATCATGCACATTACTCAGTTGCTAGGTGCCGTGGCCCATATTTCTTTTGAGTGGAGTGGTGTATCAGACGAACATCTGGTATTGTGTGTGTTCCTGTTTGGATGTATGGTTGCATCGGTCTGTGGTGGTGCACTTTTCGATCATGGGTTGTGGCTTAGATACATGGTGAATGTATTTGGATTTTTTGTCTGACAGTTCACCCATGCCAAATGTGTGCGATGTTCCATATATCAGGGGACCAAAGTTAAAATACCCTAGAACCTTCTTGTACCACATTAGCCTAATTTTTGTAGACACTATTGTGGGCCAACTAGGCAAACAATCACAGTGCCATGTTTAGAAAGTACCACTACCCATGCTGTGTAACACTTAGGTGGTCATTTAGAATTTGGCGGTAACTGAACCAGGACTCCGGTGGTGGTCTTTTGACCACGCCAGGGTGGCAGTGCAGACCACCATATAATGAGTAAGTCAAGGAGCAGCATCCGGCGGCGGAAGCTGACTCCATGCAGGCGGAAGCCAATGTCCCGCCCTCCATATTCCGAGTAACCACTCTGCCAGGATATTCTGTGTGGAATTGCTGCCATGAAAAATGTGGCGGAAACAGAAAGTATAAAAGGAAACACCCATCTCCAGGCACACAGATGCTTCCACGGCTGCCATGGCAAATGAACTGCTAGCCTTCCCAACATTGTATCTCGCCATACATCTTCAGGGCCACCGACAACGACAAAGCCGACAACCGTAAGTAAACCTAGCACAGAGGGGAGAAAATGGCAGTGATACACTCCCACACAGAACACACATACCTCACACAGACAGACAGCGAATGCCATGCACAGGCACATACAACATAAGTCAATGCCAAGTACCCAATACACACACAAAGCCAAGCAGATACGTGCCAAACATACAGCACAACACACACCAACACCACCAACACACTCCATAACCACACAACGACAACTAGATCACAAACACCTCAACGTTGGCATAGACAGGCACGTTGTGCGATACCACACATACACACACACCATGAACTCCATGTAGCATTGACACTCAATCATTAGCTGTAAACACACACCCAAACAATCATACTGGTGACACAACACATACAACCAACATACAAGGAAATCAACACATGCAGCTCTGTACACATGGATGCACACAAAACCCCATACAATTACACAAGTAAGCAGTCACACACATCACAACATCCCCGTGGCCCAAACCATCTGTCCAGCGCATGCAACAACACAGACACAATCCATACACAGACCTCACGCACCTATGCAAGCAGATGTCACACCACCATGTAGAAGGAAACCAGAACAAGCATCTCATCTTGCCAACCACAGTAGTGCGGGCAGATGTACTAATATACAAAAGAAGGAAACTATATACAAAAAGTGCCAATTGCAAGTCCAATGTCCACAACTGCAGGACAGCTTGTCCATCAAACATGGGCCCAACATGGTTGCACTGCACTGAATGCAAATAGGCCTCCACGTCATAGGGGCAGCAATGGGACATGCAGGCACCTCAGGGGTGTGGGGGTGGTGGGGAGGCTTGGATGTGGAAGTGCCACATTTAGGTTTGGGCTTGGGAGGGGTGACTTTGGCACTGGGAGGGCTGGAATCCTTGCTGGTTGGAGGAGCAGGGGAAACACCAGAGGGGGCACCCAAGAAATGGGAGGTGGAAGGACCGAGGGGGGGCTGGGGGACACGCTGTTTTCAGGGAAGACTGGTGGGAGAGGAGTAGGGAAGAGGTCAAGGGCGGCAAGGAAAACTTTCTTAGGTACACAGGTGGTCAAATGGTTGAGGGTTAGGAGTGGAGGTAGACGAGTGCTTGTCTGACGTGTCTGTGTGCTGTACGTGGATGCTGGTGTGTGCAATGTCTGTACGTGTGTAGTGGCTGAATGTTGGGTGGATGAGTGGGTATGTATGCATTTCTTAGGGGGCAGAGACGCAGGGAGAGGGAATGGGAGATGCGTAAGTGAATGTTGTGGTGGTGTGTGCAGGTGGCATGGGTAGTAGTCGTGGTGAGTGCGAATGTGGTGTGTGGGAGGTGTGTCTGTGAGTCTGCTGTTGTGGTGATTGAGGGTAAGACAGGAATGGTAGTACGACTAGCGTGTCATGATGCAGTGCTGGCAGGTGTGAGTAGACATGCGACTGCAAGGGAGGAGGTAGAGTGGGAAGTGTCTGTTGTTGTGTCTGCAGGCATGTGTTGTATGTGTGCATGCCTGTGTGAACGTTTGTGATGCCTATGACTGTCCTTGCGCACTTTGTAGTGGGTGTATGCTGATCTGTAGGTGTGCTTTGGACGGGTGTAGGAAGAGGCGTTGTGGATTGGGAACAGGTAGCTAGAGGGAGGACGGAAGAAGAAGCAACACTGGCTGCCGTCAACTAGGAGGGAGAGCCTTAAAATGATCTCTGGAGGCCAGACAAGGCACCGTGAATGCCTTCCAGGAATGCATTTGTCTGCTGCATCTGGGATGCCAGTCCCTGGATGGCATTCACCATTGTTGTCTGCCCCACAGAGATGGACCTCAGGAGGTCAATAGCCTCCTCACTGAGGGCAGCAGGGCTTACTGGTGCTGGGGCAGAGGTGCCTGTGGCGAAGGAGATGCCCACCCTGCTGGGTGAGCAGGCATGGGCAACTGGGTGGGGTGCTACAAGGAGGGCGGTGCTGGTAAGGGGTATGTCAGACAATGATGGTGTGGTCCCAGAAGGGTCCGCCAATGCCAGGAAGCCGCCATCTGAGGAGAAATCTGAATCAGATGTATTGGTAGCTCCAGTCTCCCCCGTGGTGCTCCCCTTCCCTCTGTCCCACTGGTCCCCTCGGCTTCGCTTGTGCCAGTCTCCTGGGTCCCGTGGGCTGCTGCATCCCCACTCGCCAGTGCCCTTCTTCTTTGCCAGATGACGCTAATGCACACATGGACAAAGGAGGAGAGAAAAATGGAGGGTAAGAGAAACAGAAAGGGAGGAAATGATGACAACCCACACACCTACATGCTTATCAACTGCCAAAAAGACTAATCCTAAAATCCAGCCCAGGAACATACCCAAACACAAGTCATCCATTACAGGATGATACAAATCTTAACAGAGAGGGACTGAGGACTAACTGACAGAAATACATGGAGTACATGTGGTACAGAGATCCATTGCTATAGGAAGTGAACCAATTTTAATCTTCACGTAACATGCCTGTTATTACCATTATACAGTGCCCATATGACTACCTCTTACTACTACAGGACACGCAGAGATGGAGGATGCAGCCAGTGACATGATAGCATACTTGAGAGACCCATACCTAGAGGTAAACGTGTGTCACAGTACCACCACTTCTTATCCTACATGGCTCAAAATAGCGACCGTCACACACTCCTACTTGATGGGTGTGACAACCAGGACTCTACATTCCCTAAATCACATCTGACTGCGTTATTTACAAGTCCAAGGAGGGTGACAGTGCACAACCATGCAATAGTCACCTGACAGGCAACACTTACTTCCTTGTGGCTGTTGTGCTGCCTTCAAGCGCCCATCCAACTGAGGGTATGCCACTCCAGTCTGCAGGCCATTAGGGGGGCCAGGGTCCGACGTTCACCCCTCCCATATTGGGAGGCCGTCCCCACCTGGGCCTCTGCGGTCTTCTGGGCCCAGCGTCACAGGTCCTCCCACCGCTTCCTGCATCGGGTGCTCCACCAGCAATGGACTCCCAGGGTCCGCACATCTTTGGCGATGGCTCGCCATAACCCTTTCTTCTGGTGGGCGCCGACCTGAATGGGAAACAGTGAGAAAAGGGGGTACATGATGTAAATAATACCACTATAGCAGTAAGCTTTGGCAACACACAACAAACATGGACCATCCACACTATGAATATTCCACATATATCATGTGCTTGCTACACACCTGATCAGTCATGAGATGCACACACATACATCGTTATACACCACCCAAAATGTCTGACAAAGGATGTTGTACTGACTTGTTGCCCTGGAGCAACCACCCATACTGCCATAGGACCCCTTCCACTAGTTTCTCTAGTTCCTCGGTTGAGAAGGCTGGGGTCCTTTCCCTAGAAGTGCGTGACATTGTTGCTCCTAAACACAGGACACAGCAGCACACAAAGTGTAGGTCTGTTCTGCCTGAAGTCAGATGAGCCTTCCCACACAAGATAATGGCTACTACCGCAGCGGTCATGACCGTTACTGGGGCGATGATCGTCATTGGTCCCAGTCTTCCATAGACATCAATGTCAACCAATGAGGGGTCGCACAGTGGTTCAGATAGCCCTCTGCCATGATGACTTCCGCCGGCAGAACAATGTCACTTCCAGCTGTCCAATGCATGCCAGACAAGTAAATGCCATATTAGTCTGTGACATTACTGTCCTGAGTTCACACAGCATAACTACCGGCATGACCTCACAAATACATACTTTAGGTCACACATTGAGGATATTGACACATGTAGTTCATGTCTGTTGACATTAACACACTTGTCACAATATTTGTCAGCATGTATGAACACATAGAAGGTGTATGTGTACATGTCCCGTATACGTCCATTCCCACAGGAATCACGTGACATCGTCTGGTTAGGAATGGAGGGTGGAGTAATGTGTATTCACACAACATGAAAGGCAACTTGCATGGCTAAAACCTCATGACTATCTTGTGTCATACTTGGTAGCCTACAATGTGGGAGGTTCACAGAGTATTGTTTGTGTCCCCGCTCAGATATCAACACTATGGAGTGATGAGGAATGCACCAATTTACCAACCACTCATATATCTTGAAACCATGGAAGAGCGCCACATTATCATGACCTATCGACTAAACCATTTGTGCATCAAGGAACTAGTTGCCCAGGTGAAGCCAGACCTCGTGCCGGGTTTGAGGAATCCCCATGACATTCCTCCAACAGTCCAGGTGTTGTCAGTCCTGCATTGCCTGACGAGTGGCTCTTTTCAGGTCACAGTGGGACTGGCTGCAGGGTTTTCACAGCCCCAATTCTGTATGGTGTTGCAGGATGTGCTGGATGCCCTACTCAAGCATGTGTACAGGAACATTAGGTCCCCACTACCTCCAGAATTTACCTTTATAAAAGCAGCCTTCTACAACATATCAAATGTCACACATGTAATTGGGGCCACTGATGGGACTCACATTGCATTGGTACCTCTGAGGATCAAAGAACAGGTCTGCAGAAACTGGTACATAGTTGCGCAATGTACAAGTGGTGTGTCTTGCAGACAAATACATTACACATGTGAACGCTAAATTATCTGGATCAGTACATGATTCCTACATCTCGAGGAACAGTAGTGTCCCTGCAATGATGTCACAGCTACAGAGAGAAAGGGCCTGGCTCATAGGTATGTGTACTGCTCTCCATGTCAGACATTTTTGATTCTTTCAACACAATCAGCTCTCTGACTAGCATTGTTACCTATGGTCATGTTCCCTTTTCCACACAGGTGACTCCGGATACCCCAAACTGCCCTGGCTCCTGACACCTGTGACACATCCAACTACATTAGGGGAGAACAGGTACAATGAGGCATATGGCAGGATGAGGCGTGTGATTGAGCGGACCTTTGGTCTCTTGAAAGCCAGATTTTCTTGTCTTCATGTGTCTGGTGGTGCACTACAGTACCCACTAGGGAAAGTCTTCAAGATCGTTGTTGCACGCTGTATGCTCCTTAATCTGGCCATCAGAAGGCACATCCCACTATTGGAGGAGGGCGACATTAATGCTGGAACATTGTTTGTGGCCGGTGACTCTGATGCTGAGTGGGTGGCTGATGAGGATGAGGCACATGACAACAGGACTGCCATGATTCATCACTACTTTCAGTGATGTACAGGTATGTCTGCATTGCATTTCATCTGCACATGGGAGATGTATTGCTGGCACCAATCTTTAGCCAGTATTTGCATGCATCAAGGTATGGTTGGGGACTAGAGCCTTACATGTTGTTTAACAACCTTGAAGGGTAGGTGACTTACCATGAGAAGTAGTGGAAATGCACAGCTGCTAAGTACATATGTGGAATGCTGGTGCCATTGAGGTACAGCCTTATAGTTGTACTAAAGGATTAGGGTCCTCAGTGTGCCTGTGAGGGGATATGTTAGGGGACTTCTCAGTCTTGTCCTGCTGCGTAGACATGTCAGGCTGCATTGTCAGCTGCTGTGTGCCAAGTACATGTTCCTGACTACTGAGGGAGGCGTACAATAGAGGATGTTACCTATGTTACATATTTCCTGTCCCACACGTGTGTGAATGTCTATGCAGGCCCTTACATATGGTGTATCACAGCTGCTGGGACACTCACCCTGTGTTTGTGTGCAACTGCTATTGATGTATGACTGTGGATTACATTCCTTAAAACATTCTACCTAATTCCATTTATTTCTCTCTCTTCAGGTGGCATCTCTGTTTGCAATCTGCTTGCAGAGTTGCCAGTTGGCATTGTTGACATTGGATGTTACAACAATACGAATTTACTTACACACCTGCTGGAGTATCTCACTACATCTGTGAATTTGACATTATTGTTGTGTAGACATGTGTATTCTTTTGCTGCCCCGTGACAAAATTGCCAATACAAACAATTAAGAGACATGCACCAGGACTTGTGATAATTGGTGTTTATTATGTGTTAACTATCACAGTCATGAGGAGTGCGGTGATGCTCTATGTAATGATCAGAGTGGGTGGTACAGCTGTTTGCTTCACAGTCCCTTTATCCACTTGCCTCAGAAAGATGTGACCTTGGTATTGGACAGCCAACAGGGTTTAACAGTGTCACACAAGGGTGACAATTCAAAAGGGGGATCACGTCCAAGTGGAAAGACTGGTCTTGGGCTGAGGTCCTGCAGGATGTCTGGATGGGTGACCTCTTTTGCAGGGGGTTCCTCAGCTGCAGGGGTAGGGATGCTGGTGGCCTGTCGGACCTCCTGCTTTGCCTCTATTCCAGTAGCTGGTGCTGATGTTGAGGATAGTGGTGTTGAATGACTACTGGATGGGGCCTGCTGTTGGGTGGAGAATATCCGCAGGATGTTATTGAGTTCCTTAAACTCCCCTAATATGTAGACCATGGTGGCATTGAGTGCCTGCCACTGCTGCCTGGCCTCCTGATATTATTTCCACTGCAGCTTTTAGAGTCCTGAAAGGTTGTGAGTATTTGGTCCATCTTGTCATGGGTTTGATGGTAGGCTCCCAGGACTCTAGAGATGGCCTCCTGGCCAGTCGTGTCCTGTACCAGCCTCATCCCTTGGCCTACAATTGACTTCCCACTAGCCCTTGCCCCTGTGCCTGTGCCCCTGATGGCTGGTGCCCTCTGACTAACACCAGGACCGTAATTGTCTCCTGTTTGCACTGTTGACTTATGTCCTGTGGGGTACACTGATGATTGATGTGACCCTGGGATACAGGTATGGGGAGGTGGGCTCTGCTGTGCACTGGCTGCCACGGGGGTGGTTTGAGTTGTAGGTAGGGTAAGGCTTGTGTTGTTGGACTGACCACTCATGCCTGATGAACCAGACCTGTGTAATGAGTGGTATTGTGTCAGGTTATGGTATTGTTGCAGTGACACACATGGTTGTATGCCGTCATTAACTGAATTTGCAGATTAGTAATGGCATTGATAGTCACCAGTCCACTGCTTGTGTTACCATCAGTGGAAAGTTGCAATGGGCCTATTTATTATTTTTCTTGCTACTGTCATTGCCATGTACTGATGTGCATTCCTACTACTTAGTGATGGGAAGTGACATGGTTTGATGTGCAATTGCAGAGAAGTGATATGGATGTAGCAGCCAGGCAAGGGTAGGGAGTGTTTAATTGTGGTAGTTGTAGTACTTGCTGCTGTGTGAGGCATACATGCACTAGGTGGGGTTGTGAGGGAATGGTGTCCTTGGGGAGCTGTGGCATGCAGGAGTGGGCATGGGGTCCATGGTGGGTTGGTGCACTTTAGGGTGGTGTGGGGGAGAGAGGGTGGTGGGGGTACATGGTGTGCACAGGGACATGTTGGCGGGTGCGTACTGTGGACTTACCAGTGTCTAGTTCAGTAGCTATTCCTGTCAGCCCTTCCGGGGGTAGTATGGCCAGGACCATCTCCTCCCACGGTGACATTTCTGGGGGAGGTGGTGGGGGTCCTCCACAAGTCCCCATGACAGCTACTTGATGCTTGGAAGCCATGGCCAGTACATTCCCCATAAGGTAGTTCCACCTCTTCCTTATGTCCTCCCTTGTGCGACGATGGTTCCCCACTGCATTCACCCTGTTGACTATCCTCTGCCATAAGTTGTTCTTCTGGGCTATGGATGTCTGCTGGACCAGTGCTCCAAACAGTTGCAGCTCGACTTTGACGATTTCTTCCACTATTACCCTGTGCTCCTCTTCTGTGATTTTTTTTTTGTGGTGCCATGGTGGTTGTGTTGTGGGTGGGGGTGTATGGTGTGCAGGGATTCTGAGTGTGCTGTTTGTAGTTGTCAATTTGTGTGTGGGTATGTGTATTTGCTCTGTGGTGTTTGTGTGCAGTGGTGTGTTGTGTGATGTGTGCTCAGTTTGATGGTGCCTGTGGTATCTAGGTGCAGTGCCTCCTTTCAGGGTGCTATTCCCTCACTCAGTCACAGTTTCTAGTTGCAATAGGTTTTGGGTATGTGTGGGGGTGTGTTTTGTAGTGCTGTGGAGAGGTGTGTGTATCAGGTGTTAGGTATTGGTGTTGTCCACTCTGGTGCAGTGTTATTGTGGTGGTGCCTTTTTTTTCCCGTGGCGGTTTGGGCCACCCATGGATTGCCGCTGTGTTGGGATCCGCAATTCTGATTTGTGACTCATAATTTGGAGGGCGGTATATTCTCAGCGTGGCGGTGGTGCAGCCGCCTCCTTCACACCATTATTTGGGCCTTAGGTGTTGTTTTTTGGGTGTATTTTTGCCAGTGTTGTGTGGGTTACTCCTAATGCGGTGGTCTTCACTCCGCCATCGCTAGTGGTGATTCAGCTGACATTTGCGCAGCAGTCTTCTGTAATGACTGCCAAACTCGGAATGACCATCTTAGTGTACCTTAGCAACACATTATGCATGTGCAAAGCATCATGCATGCACGGGGTGTGTTCCCCCATTGGTGTAAAGCTAACGGTGCAGAGGTATAGAAGAGGTTCCACTGCATATATTTTATCTGGTTCTTTTGACACCTGCACAGGCATAAAATGGGGCACACCATTGCTTTAAATGTAGGTCCATCTACTGCGCAGGATTTTGCAACATACATTTGACATTTATCCTACGCAGTCCATTTATGGCATCCATCATGTTGACACTATTTTACCTACTATAAGCCAATCTATGCATTAGATTGACCTCTGCAGTAGCACTGCTTTAGATGCTGTCAAACATTTCTGACATGTGGTCCTTAGTGTCTTCTCTTTAGACATGCTGAAGAGTGATGTAGAAGACATGTTTACCTATTTTGTGTGTTGGGAGCCATATAACAGGTATACGGCCCTGTTTGTTGCATGTGAATCCCATCCCTTTGCCCTACCAATACCGCCCTTGCACAAAGTGTTGCTTTTGGCAATTTCTGGCTGGCACATTTTATGTGCCTGAGGTTCATATGCACAGTGAGGACAGTTATATGGGATGTAATGTGAAGTAAGCATGATTTTTCAGACAGCTGTGGGACAGGACAGGGCATGCTGTGCTTTTCATCAGTGCCCTGCATCAGGAGTCCAGCCCTGCTAAGTTCCATGATTCCTCATTCATGTGCATTTCTGGCTTCTCCCTATACATTGTCAGTAGTACATCTGGCACAGTCCATCGTTGGTATCCTTGTATCATGGAATGGAGATGTACAATACAATTGTATTTTATAAGTTTGCACCATTTTTGCGTCAAAAAGCGGCGCAAATGCGGTGCTAAAAAAGTATAAATATGGGCCTTATTATGTAGCTTGACAGAAGGACAGTAGTGTTGGGTTATACCATGCATATAGATATATATACAGAAACATGCATGCATGTAAATGTTGCAATTGTACTCACACACACACACACATACCCACTAACATATAATTGCTCTTTTCGATATTATAGGTGGCCCCAATACTTACATCTGAGGTCAATATGTGACCCCACCCACAACATTTCTGGAGATGCTGATGCAGCTCACAAGTGTCAGAAAAGACACATAGGCCCTCATTACAACACTGGCGGTCCAAGACCGCCAGGGCTGTTTTGGCTGAAGCACCGCCAACAGGCTGGCGGTGCTTCAGAGGGGGTTACGACCACAGAGGTAGCGCCGCGGTCGCACTGCCGGGGCCGGCGGTTTCCCCGCCAAATTTGTCCCGGCGGTGATAATCCGCCAGGACAACGCTGCTTGCAGCGCTGCCCAGGGGATTATGAGTCCCCGACCGCCAGCCATTTCCTGGCAGTTTGAACCGCCAGGAAAAGGCTGGCGGTACGGGGAGTCGCGGGGCCCCTGGGGGCCCCATGCAGCTTTTGAAAAGCGTGACGGGTGCAACTGCACCCATCGCTCGGCCGCAACACCAGCGGGGATCTCATAATGACCACGGCGGGGGGCGGCCGCATTGGCGGGCGCCCGGCGGTCAGATATGCCAACGTCATAATGAGGGCCATAGATATTTAAAGTGGTGTATATGTAGAACAGTGGTGAGATAGGTTCAACATGAATAATCAGGCTTGGACATCAGGGATTGAAATGAAAGATTGCTTGAATGGAGTTGAGCATAACAGTAGACATCCATCTGACTCCAGGATTAAACCATGTTGTAGTGCTTGTTTCATTGGCATGCCTTTGCATCAATGATGGTGTTTCTGCTGCTTGTAAGCAAAAAATATTGAGGAACTGGAGATGAAGCAGGACAAATTGCATTATGTCAGTATTCAGATTAACACAGTTGTAAAGGAAATTCATAGTGAAAATACCACTCAAGATGATAATGGTTGTTAGTTTTCCTGTTCTGCAAGGTCAACCAGGATTTTTGTCAGCTGTAGAACTCTGTGTACTTTACTTCTCTGTGCACTTTACCCCTGCTACTCAGAGATAAAGGGCTTGTGCTCTCCTTTTTAATCATGGTAACATCATGGGAAAATTGGCATAGACCTAATTTGCATATTTCATTTACTTATGAATGAATTATGTTATTTTGATTAAAATATGATCATAAAAGTAGAGTCACATAAAAAAGAAAAAAATATGCTCACTACAAATAACATCATGCCATTGGGGATTACATGACCACACAAACAGAACACACCTAATCCAATTAAAAACCTTTTCATAAAATCGATATATATCATAGGAACTGTTAATTAGGTAACTAAAAAGAGTGTGTCATGTCATTACTAAGCACATAAAATAGAACAGCAGAACATTATACTAGAGTCCATAATGCATCACTTTATTCCAAAACAGGGCACTTTTCAAAAAAGAGGAAACACCACCCAAGCCAAAGCGTGGTTATTTAATAGTTCAAGACATAGAAAGGAGGGTCTAAATTGTATGACGCCTTTCGCTTTCAGCATTGGCATTAATAATCTCCTCCTGGGGAGTTCATAGTGCCTGCAAAACAGGACAAAATGCTCAAGAGTCCGGAGCGAGGCACCATTGCAAGGGCAAGATTTGATAGAGGACAGGTCATATAGCCCTTTGGGGAAAGGAAAGAATGGCCCTAATGATGCCCAAGCTAAATCTGGTTAGAATCAATCCCTCCCATGGATTTCTGACAAAGGAGAGAGACGCCGCTGGGCCAGCTGTGATTTTCAGGAGTAAAAAGTGTCTCAAAGATGGGTTACCCTGAGCTAGTATCTCTCGACGTTCTCTGGCCTGCTGGACTAACCTTCTATCACTCCTGGTTATCCACTGTGGCCTATGGCAAAAATCAGGGTGTCTAATCTAAGAAGCAATCCCTTTAATATAATTTAAAATTTAACCATAGGATTTTGCTCACAGCTAAGGCAGTCTTCAATGATCTCTCTATTGAAAGCAGTATGCTCACCACCCCAGACAGTAATCCATCAGAGCAGGGGAGCAATTTTCTCAAGGTCTTCTGCATAGTCTAGATCCAGCTCATTGTGTGCAAAGAAGCTAGAGCTTGAGGGACCCAGGCCCAGAAGCATTCTATAAAATCGATTCTCTTCCCTTTGTATGGACTGGAAATTTCAATATCCCCAGATAGCTGCCCCATACTTTTCAACTTATAAATCTGGAGGAGTGGTAAAACCAGTTTGCCCCCACCGTACACGAGAATCAAAACAATGACCCACAAGCTTGGTTAAAATGAGAACAACGATTAGCAAGAAAGGAAGTCCATATACACTGCTGATCAAAGGTAACCACCAGGTAGGGAAATGAGGCAACCAGCTGACCACCTGCCCCTTAATCGTGATTGGTCTAAGTTTAGAGGGACCCTGTCCACATTGAACAAAAAGGTCCACCAAGCCCCTAAGGCCATCAGATGTGCGCGAGAGTAACACTGCATCATCAGCGTATAATAGCAAGGGAACCAAGGTTGACTTTACTCTCAGTATATTTTTACCACTGGTAGCCAAGAAGAGGTTGAGCCCATTTATATACAGCAGTAATAGTATAGGTGCCAATACACACCCTTGCCAGACCCCTCTTGATAAACTGAAGGAGTCAGGCGTTGACCCCAGTGTGAAGGGCTCTGAGGAAATTAACCAGACGTTGGGGCAATCCCAAGTTCTCTAGGATACTCCAAAGCTTGAAGTGATTTACCCTGTGGAACACATATCTCAGATCCATAAAGGCAAGGTAGATTGCTCCCTTCCTTGCCACTACATATTTACCCACCAGCAGATTTAAGTTCAAACACAGCTCCATTGTTCCCCTGCCCTCTCTGAACCCATACTGGGCTGAGCATAGGACATTATTAGCCCCAGTCCAATCCTCTATTTGGTTTAGAATAATGCGTCCTACAATCTTAACAATTGAATTGAGTAAAGAGAATGGGTGAGAGCAACCAACAAGTATTCTCCTTATAGAGGTCCATACGGACCCAATCAGGCCCTGGGGCTTTGTTAGAAGGGCTGCCAATAATGGGCAACTCGACCTCCTCTTTTGCAACACCATTGTCCAATGGAAATGTTGGTGGTGCCTTGGCCATGGTCGAGGAGAAGTCAGCACCCAGCGAGTACACTGTCTTAAAATGTGCCATCCACTTTGTGGCGGGAATGCTAGTTGCTATCCCGTGAGGAGAGACTTGATAGGCTGGCTTTCCATTGAAAATTCTCCAAAAGCCCCTTGCATCCCCCAAGTGACAGGTACTCAGTAGCTTCTTCCACATTTCTTTCTTGAGGACTTGCCTTCTATTTTCCACTGCTACTTTAAAGGCAGCCCTGGCTGACTTGATTAGTTGTTGGACCCTGGACTTCATCTGGAGGGCATTATGCATTTGCTAAATTACCAGTCAACAGTTCTTGTTAGACCACCCTGCTACTGAAGTTCTAAGGGGCCCAGCCAGGCCAGACATGATGGATCTGATAGTACAGTTTAAGATTTCAAAATCGGTCAGACCCACCTCAGCTGGGGCTTTGTAAGATAGCAAGGAATCTAAAATCATAGTCAGGCTTGTCTTAATTAAATTCTCCTACAGGTTGGGGATCAGGACATTATGCCATATGATCCTTCATCCCTGGTCTTTGCGAGCCTGTTACACTGATGGTTCTAGTTGGGGGTGCACTGGTTGACAAAACCATCTTCACTTCAGTTGCATTGTGATCGCTCTACAGAGAGTCCTGTGTCTCCCCCATTAAAAAGGTGGCAAAGAGAATTAGAAGTAATTATATAATCAATAACAGTCCCCTTGCCCCACCCTATGAAGGTGAGCCAGGGACTGAGAGAATGTCCCAGAAACTCCATAAGATTGCAGAGGCCAGAATGGCGAAGCATATTGTTGTGCAGATTTCCTCTGGAATCAGGGCCCTCGTGGACTGTGGTAAAGTCCCCTGGCAAAAATGGATCGGTAGAGGTGGCGCCCAATTTAGCATTAAAATTTCCCAACAAAAAAACATTAAAGCAACCCAAGCTTGAGACTGACCTGCCCTCCAGGATAGATAGTGCTTGAAGAAGGGTCTTGATCTGGCAGCCCAATTCACAAACTAAGTTGTAACAAGTTACTTGAAAAAAATAGAAGCTTTGGGAGAAACAACCCAGAGTATCTGAATCTCATTGTAGGGGAAGGGGACCTGGATAACCCTTGGATTTTTGCAATCCATAACTGGGTAGCCAGACTGTACCATTCTCTATGCTCAGCAGAGGGGATGGCCGGAACTACATAAATTTCAAACTCTGTGAGTGACCCCTGGGTCCATGTTTCTTTTTGAATTGGGAAATAAATGTCAGCCATTCCAGATCAAAAATCTTGTCCCTAAGACCCCCAGAGTTCCATGAAAGAATTATTTAATTCCCAAACCTCTTCAATAGTATTTTCTGTGGATAAGGGATCATTACATTTGGCATCCCCTATGTTAGACCTCAAAACAGTGATCATTACAATCCAGGTCAGTTAGAGGGAAAAACCTATTGCTAGTTGAAGAAAAAGGTGTGAGAAAGTAGCCTCTTTCTAGCATGGTTACCCCACTTTTGGTCTGTTTGTGAGTGTGTGTCAGTGTGTTTTTAGATAGATAAAAACCTATATGTCAGTGTGTTTTGCCTGTCTCACTGGGATCCTGCTGGCCAGGACCCCAGTGCTCATAGTTTGTGGCCTAATGTGTATGCCTGTGTAGTTCCTGTGTCACTGAGGCTCTGCTAATCAGAACCTCAGTGCTTATGCTCTCTCTGCTTTTAAATGTGTCACTGTCGACCAGTGACTACATTTACCAATTTCAATTGGCATACTGGACCCCCCTTATAAGTCCCTAGTTTATGGTACCTAGGTACCCATTGGGGTTCCATGAGATCCATGTGGGCTGCAGCATTTATTTTGCCTTCCATAGGGAGCTCAGACAAACCCTTGCACAGGCCTGCCATTGCAGCCTGCGTGAAATAACGCACACATTATTTCACAGCCATTTTCACGTGCACTTAAGTAACTTATAAGTCACCTATATGTCTTACCTTCACTTGTTGAAGGTTAGGTGCAAAATTACTAATTGTGAGGGCACCCTTGCACTAGCAAAGTTGCCCCCACATAGTTCAGGGCCATTTCCCCGGACTTTGTGAGTACGGGGACACCATTAAGCAGGGTCACTACATATAGGTCAATACCTATATGTAGCTTCTCAATGGTAACTCTGAATATGGCCATGTAACATGTCTAAGATCATGGAATTGTCCCCCCATTCCTAATCTGGTATTGGAGAGCCAATTCCATGCATCCTGGGGGCTCCACAATGGACCCCCTGTACTGCCAAACAAGCTCTCTGAGGCTTGGACTGCAGCTACAGCTGCTGCCACCTCACAGACAGGGTTCTGCCCTCCTGGGGTCTGGGCAGCCCAGTCCCAAGAAGGTAGGTAGAACAAAGCATTTCCTCTGAGAGCAGGGTGATACACCCTCTCCCTTTGGAAATAGGTGTTACAGGCTGGGGAGGGGTAGCCTCCCCCAGCCTCTGGAAATGCTTTCAAGGGCACATATGGTGCCCTCCTTGCATAAACCAGTCTACACCGGTTCAGGGACCCCTTCTCCCCTGCCCGGGTGCAGCTGGAGAGTGGAGTTCCCTTTATGCGCCACTGGGCGCAGGCAAGACATTGGAGGCAACTCCTACCACGTGTTGAGCCGGCAGATATAGTCCGGCCCTCCTCTGGTCAATGACAGAGCATCCCATGCAGCAGAACCACAGAGTTCCCTTTATTGCCCTCCAGGCACAGGCAAGATGTTGGTGGCCCCTCCTGTCGCGTGTGGAGCTGGGAGATGTAGTGCAGCATGAAATAGGAGTGCAGAGTTCCCCTTATGTGCCTCCAGGCACATGCAAGCCATTGGCGGCCCTTCCTGCCATTTGTGGAGCCGGGAGATGTAATGCAGACCTCCCCCAGTCACTGACAGCGCGTGACAGCTATGTATAAAAAGTATTCACAAAGCTAATAGGTCTTGTCTTTCAGGTCTTATGTTTAGCAATGCTGTATGTTGATGCACTGAAGCATCTTGGGGCGGACATCTTTAGTTCAGCTCTCTCCCGCCTTCAGCCTCTCTCCTGGGTGTCTCCTGTCTGTGTCCTCCTCTTCAGTTTCTTCTCCTCCTCTTGTGTCTCTTCTCCTCTGAGGTCTCCCTACTCTCAGCTCTCTCTCACTTCTCTGGCCTCACTTCTTTTCCCTGCGGTCCCTCCTTCCCATCTCCTATGTGGAGGCGGACGGGCTCTGACACCTCCTGGGTCCTAGCAGAAACACGTCCCATCACTCTTGGGGTTCCTTGCTCTCCTCTGCCCCCACCAAACCCTCAGCTCAGGCTCTACAGCTTAATTTACTTATAAGTCCCTAGTATATGGTACTATCTGTACCCAAGGTCTACTGCTTAAATGTGACTACCGCACTCCAGCACTCATTGTGCTAGGAGCACTGTAAAACATGTCCTTAGGCTGGTCACTGTAGCCTTGCTATATAGTTTTAAACCACCAATTTGAATTGGCCAAAAGAACAAATATTTGTCAGGCCTCAACCTTTTATTGTGATACTTAAATGTCATCCCTAAGGTAGTCTTTAAAAGCTCAAAGGGCAAGTTACACGGCATTAAAAAATATGACATGTATACTTAATGATTGATGTCCTGGCAGTCAAAACCCTCCTAGGTCATTTTTTACTGTGGCAAGGCTGCCTCTTCCATACGTTAGTACTGGCCTACGCAATTGAATTATAGGTGTGCTAAATTCAGTTTGGGAATAGCTAGAAAAATATTTCAAGGACTCATTTCATTACTAATTTAAAGTTCATTAAAAAGGTCAAGTTGGACTTTATTTTAATATTTGGAAATGATACTTTTAGAAACTTGTCATCTTCCTGCCTAAAACCAAAAGGTTTTCCTGCCAGTGTCCAGGTGTCACCTGACCCCTGATGGCTCCAATGTGGTGAGATATGTATTACTCCAAAAAGTGGACACAGTACAGGACTCCTGGTGTGGAGAGATGGTCTCCTTTTTTGACACAATGACCTGGGGGCTGTGCTCAGCCCCTTTCTGAGCTTCAAAGGCTACCTACCCTGTCACTGACAGATAAAGCTCACACCTAGGTCTGCCTCTCTTTTGTCGCTCTAGTTAGGTTGGGTCCAAAGAGGGAGCGAAGGAGCTAACCAGAAGATGGTAATGGTCATAAATGTGCACCCCACTTACCTTCCTCAGAACACTTCAGGACCTGTGACAAATCAGAAAGACTGTCCTCCTGTTGAAAAGTATTAAGGAAAACCAGACCTGCCTCACTGAACCCTTGACCCTAAGAGGACTCCAATTTATAGTACCACAACAAGCTTCCTCATGTCTCACTTCCTGCAATAGCCCCACTAACTAGTTCCAGCTGGACCAGTCTGGAACCCTTCTGTTAAATTCAATTCTAATCCCCCAGTGATACCCTCCAGGTTGTGGACCCTTTGTTGGTGCTGGAGTGTACCCCTCCTGTCCCCAAACTCCAAGAAGTTGGACCTAGGCACTTTCACCACCTTTTTTCCTGGGAAATCAACAGAGACTGGGTTCATAATTGAAGCTGCAGCCACCAACATTGTATTCCCACAACCTGCAGTTTGTCCCACAGATGAAGATCTGTCTTCCAGAAAGGTTTTGAAGTTTCAATGTAGAAGTCTTCACAAGAACTGACACAGAGCAGCATCTGATCAGCATGAGGTGCTTTCTGGACACAGCCTTTGGACTTTGCCCACACCGAACTTACACGCCTCCAGCAACGACTGCAGCAGGAACCTGCTCTTTAGTTGCCAGCCATTGTTGAGCCCTGCTTCAGGTCCTGGTTGCAGCATACCATGCCAAAGACTCATCAATGACCACTTTTTCTCATAGCACTTTCTAAGTCAGAAGGTAAACTTTCAGATGGGACAAACCTAATTCCAGTGTCCAATAGGTGATCCATTCCTATCTTCCTTAACTTTTGATTTTGACCCAGTTGCCACTTTGTGCTTCTTGGTGCTATTTTCAATTCAAAATAAAAAAATTCATATCCCCAATTTTACTATTTGGATTTTGTTTTTTGTTTTGGTGTAGTTTGTTCCCCTTTCTTTCTAAATTGATTTGGGATTTTTCTTGTGTTTTTGCTGTATTATTGTTTGAGAACTGCATAAATACTTTACACATTGCCTCTAGGTTAAGCCTGTCTGCTCTGTGCCATAGATACCAGGGGGTTGATTGATTGAGTTACTTTGAGGGTTCACCCTGACCTGGATTGTTATTATTATTTGAATTGAATTCTCCCCCTCTTCAAATAATGTCCATTTTCTTAGAATATTAAATGAGCAGCATTTCTGGTGTTTACACCTCTGTTGAGTACATTTAACCCCTTAGCTGCTGGGCCTTTTCCCCCCCAGTGCTGAGCCCTTTTTTGGCTATTTGGGGTAGTTCGCGCTTAGGGCTTCATAACTTTTTGTCCACATAAGCTAACCACGCCAAATTTGCGTCCTTTTTTTCCAACTTCCTAGGGATTCTAATGGTACCCAGAGTTTGTGGTTTACCCTGGAGGAGACCAAGAAAATAGCCAAAATACAGTGAAAATTTCGTTTTTTCCAAAACAATGGGAAAAAAGGGCCACCGAAGAAGGCTTGTGGTTTTTTCCCTGAAAATGCCATCAACAAAGGGTTTCTGGTGCTGAAATCACTATCTTCCCACCTTTCAGGAACGGGCAGACTTGAATCAGAAAACCACATTTTCCAACACAAATTTGGCATTTTACTGGGACATACCCCATTTTTACTATTTTTGGTGCTTTCAACCTCCTTCCAGTTAGTGACAGGAATGGGTTTGAAACCAATGCTGGATCCCGGAAAGCTAAACATTTCTGAAAACTAGACAAAATTCTGAATTCAGCAAGGGGTCATTTGTGTAGATCCTACAAGGTTTTCCTACAGAAAATAACAGCTGAAATAAAAGAATATTGAAATTGAGCTGAAAACAACAGCCATTTTTCTTTATGTTTTACTCTGTAACTTTTTCCTGCGATGTCAGATATCTGAAAGCAATATACCGTTTTGTCTGCTGGACTCTTCTGGTTGCGGGGATATAAAGGGCTTATAGGTTCATCAAGAACCCTAGGTACCCAGAGCCAATAAATGAGGTGCACCCTGCAGTTGGTTTTCATTCTATACTGGGTATACAGCAATTCATTTGCTGAAATATGAAGAGTGAAAAAGAGGTATCAAGAAAACCTTTGCATTTCCAAAATGGGATCAAGATAAGGTTTTGAGGAGCAGTGGTTATTTGCACATCTCTGAATTCCGAGGTGCCCATACTAGAATGTGAATTGCAGGGTAATTCTCAAATAGACGTCTTTTTTACACACTCTCTTATATTTGGATGGAAAAAATGTAGAGAAAAATAAGGGGCAATAACACTTGTTTTGCTATTCTATGTTCCCCCAAGTCTCCCGATAAGAATGATACCTCACTTGTGTGGGTAGGTCTAGCGCCCGTGACAGGAAATGCCTCAAAACACAACGTGGACACATCCCATTTTTTGACAAAATACAGACCTGTTTTTTGCAAAGTGCCTACCTGTAGATTATGGCCTCTAGCTCACCCGGCACATAGGGAAACCTACCAAACCTGTGCATTTTTTAAAACTAGAGACCTAGGGGAATCCAAGATGGGGTGACTCGCGGGGCTCTGACCAGGTTCTGTTACCCAGAATCCTTTGCAAACCTCAAAAAGTGGCTAAAAAAACATGTTTTCCTCACATTTCGGTGGCAGAAAGTTGTGGAATCTGAGAGGAGCCTCAAATTTCCTTCCACCCAGTGTCCCCCCAAGTCTCCCGATAAAAATGATACCTCACTTGTGTGGGTAGGCCTAGCGCCCACGACAGGAAATGCCCCAAAACACAACGTGGACACATCCCATTTTTTGACAAAATACAGAGCTGTTTTTTGCAAAGTGCCTACCTGTAGATTATGGCCTCTAGCTCAGCCGGCACATAGGGAAACCTACCAAACCTGTACATTTTTAAAAACTAGAGACCTAGGGGAATCCAAGATGGGGTGACTCGCGGGGCTCTGACCAGGTTCTGTTACCCAGAATCCTTTGCAAACCTCAAAAAGTGGCTAAAAAAACAAGTTTTCCTCACATTTCGGTGACAGAAAGTTGTGGAATCTGAGAGGAGCCTCAACTTTCCTTCCACTCAGCGTCCCCCCAAGTCTCCCGATAAAAATGATACCTCACTTGTGTGGGTAGGCCTAGCGCCCGCGACAGGAAATGCCCCAAAACACAACGTGGACACATCCCATTTTTTGACAAAATACAGAGCTGTTTTTCGCAAAGTGCCTACCTGTAGATTACGGCCTCTAGCTCAGCCGGCACATAGGGAAACCTACCAAACCTGTGCATTTTTTAAAACTAGAGACCTAGGGGAATCCAAATGGGGTGACTCGCGGGGCTCTGACCAGGTTCTGTTACCCAGAATCCTTTGCAAACCTCAAAAAGTGGCTAAAAAAACAAGATTTCCTCACATTTCGGTGACAGAAAGTTGTGGAATCTGAGAGGAGCCTCAAATTTCCTTCCACCCAGCGTCCCCCCAAGTCTCCCGATAAAAATGATACCTCACTTGTGTGGGTAGGACTAGCGCCCGCGACAGGAAATGCCCCAAAACACAACGTGGACACATCCCATTTTTTGACAAAATACAGAGCTGTTTTTTGCAAAGTGCCTACCTGTAGATTATGGCCTCTAGCTCAGCCGGCACATAGGGAAACCTACCAAACCTGTACATTTTTGAAAACTAGAGACCTAGGGGAATCCAAGATGGGGCGACTCGCGGGGCTCTGACCAGGTTCTATTACCCAGAATCCTTTGCAAACCTCAAAAAGTGGCTAAAAAAACAAGTTTTCCTCACATTTCGGTGACAGAAAGTTGTGGAATCTGAGAGGAGCCTCAAATTTCCTTCCACCCAGCGTCCCCCCAAGTCTCCCGATAAAAATGATACCTCACTTGTGTGGGTAGGCCTAGCGCCCGCGACAGGAAGTGCCCCAAAACACAACGTGGACACATCCCATTTTTTGACAAAATACAGAGCTGTTTTTTGCAAAGTGCCTACCTGTAGATTATGGCCTCTAGCTCAGCCGGCACATAGGGAAACCTACCAAACCTGTAAATTTTTGAAAACTAGAGACCTAGGGGAATCCAAGATGGGGTGACTCGCGGGGCTCTGACCAGGTTCTGTTACCCAGAATCCTTTGCAAACCTCAAAAAGTGGTTAAAAAAACAAGTTTTCCTCACATTTCGGTGACAGAAAGTTCTGGAATCTGAGAGGAGCCACAAATTTCCTTCCACCCAGCGTCCCCCCAAGTCTCCCGATAAAAATGATACCTCACTTGTGTGGGTAGGCCTAGCGCCCGCGACAGGAATGGATCACACAAGGGTCAATGGTAGTCCTTGCTTGAGGTCTATTGTTAACCCTGGAGTGATTCATTCCTGAAGCAGGCACTAGGCGCAGGCACACAAGCGGGGTTGTGTTTTTATCAGGACAAGTGGGGAAACACTGGGTGGTAGGAATTTTGAGGATACCTGCAGATCCCTGGACTTCTGCTCATTGGAATGCAAGGAAAATGTGTTTTTTAAGCACATAATGTAATTTCAAGGGGATTCTGGGTGAAGGAAAACTGGTGAGAGCCATGCAAGTCCTGCACCCTTGGACTCCCCTGGTACTAGTTTGTTAAAGTTAACCCACCACTCACACTGGTTGGTTTTAGCACCTCCAGAAATTATGGTTTCAAAGCATGATTACTTATCAAAGTATCTGAATATTGAAACCAAGCCTTCTGAAGGTGGGCCATAAAGCCGCGTCCAGGCACCAACCTCTTTATGGTCCATTCACACGCCATTCACGCACAACAAACAACCCTTTCATATCGCCAGCCACGGGCCCAATCCAATCAATCATTCCACTCACATTAACTTACCTCTGCCAGACAAGGGCCCATCACATTCACACGCCACAGAACGGAATAAGTTTGACTACATTTTACCACCTGTCAATTAACTGCCTCCTTCTTCCTTAACATTACCAAATGCATACGTAACAAACCTTTACTAATGACTTCTGTGACAGCCACCTGAGGCTCAGGAAGACATGTTTTTCATGCGCCTTCAACGCATTCTCTGTGCTAAATCCAACTCCTTCCAGTTTGTGGATGCAAGTTGGGGGTGTCCGAGTATGCCGTACAAAGCGATTCCTCGAACTGAGTGAGCATATCTTCCTTTGAAACTAAGGGAGACATGCTGGGGATTTCTCATGCTGTTACCTAAAGAGAAGGTCATAGGCTACCTGCCTCCTTCTTCCTTAACATTACCAAATGCATGCGTAACAAACCTTTACTAATGACTCCTGTGACAGCCACCTGAGGCTCAGGAAGACATGTTTTTCATGCGCCTTTAACGCACTCTCTGTGCTAAATCCAACTCCTTCCAGTTTGTGGATGCAAGTTGGGGGTGTCCGAGTATGCCGTACAAAGCGATTCCTCGAACTGAGTGAGCATATCTACCTTTGAAACTAAGGGAGACATGCTGGGGATTTCTCATGATGTTCCCTAAAGAGAAGGTCATAGGCTATGGAAAAGGGTAGTGTTTGGTACATAGGGGAGTCCATGAGAACGTAGCATATGTCCCAGCCAACATTATGTGCAGTGATGTGACTATAATGCACTTATACAGCAAACTGAACATCTACTAAGTTCTGATGGAGGATGAACATGAAAAGCAGGTCAAACACTGACCTATACAAGTGATTCTCCTTCAGTGCTGGGATGGCACCAATGGGTTTGAATCCATAGGTGTAGATGATGTACATCTGTACTACCTTTACTATCTGCCTTCTACCTGTGCAATAACCCTGTGAAGGCACTCCTACCATAAGCTTTCCTTACCCATCCATGTCTCTGTTCTCATCAGAGTCCTGGCTAATCCTGTATAATAGCCAAGTGAACCTATACTAGTTTGTGGAAGCAAGTTGGGGGCTTCCAAGTATGCCCTACAAAGTGATTTCTCGAACTGAGAGAGCATATCTACCGTTGAAAGTAAGTTAGACATGCAGGTGAAGAAAGGGTACTCCGTGGCAATGTGGCATATGTTCTGTCCACTAGTATATGCAGTAGGGGGAAGAAAATGCATGTTAATTGAACAGAACACCGACCACGCCAAAAGGAAGTCCATGATGAAGTAAAATTCTGTGGCTCCTTGCCTAACGAAGCAGTGGCCCATGGACGTTTGGTATCCATGCACTGCCACTGAAAGGATTACCCAACAGCAGCTCAACCTCAGTCGATTTCCCAGAACTTTGCTTTAGTATGATACAACGTGAAGCAAGTAGGGATACAGAGGCCTGGTTGTGATGGACACTGGGGACAGTAATACCGACTCTCCTGCCGCTTTCCATGCTTTGAGCACACTTTACAGCGACGACATGGATTATCCTTTTTGGGTGTTTTAGGTATGCGATCAGCAAAGTGTCGCTCCTGCAGCCTTGCCACATCCTCCAGAACATATGAGGTGGAGGCTGCTGCTTCTTCTGTAACAGCAGTGAGGCTTTCAATTACAGACAACTGGAAGTCAAGGAAAGTCATGAGTCTTCCTGTTGTTGTCTGACGGTAAACAACATACGCATTATATGTTGCCATCTGAATCAGGTGGGTAAACAGTTTCTTGTACCAAGTGCGAGTTTTACGACACGCATTGTATGGTTGAAGAACCGGGTCGTTCTTGTCCACTCCACCCATGTACTTATTGTAATCGAGTATACAGATGGGCTTGTGGACTTCGGCCATCTGACCCCAAACCGTGATGGGAGAAGTGCTCTCATCATGAATTGTAGTGAGCACGTATACATCACGTCTATCTAGGAACTTGACTGCGAGCAGTTCGTTAGAACGCAATGCAGTACTCTGTGATTTCTGGAGCTTCTTGCAAACAAGCTCCCGCGGGAATCCTTTGCGGTTACAACGAACTGTACCGCAGGCCACAGTGCCAGCTTTGTAGAGCTCACTGAACAGTTCTACTCCTGTATAAAAATTGTCCACATAAAGGTTATAACCTTTGTGAAGAAGTGGCTGGACAAGTTCCCATACAATCTTACCTGTGACCCCTAACGCGGGAGGGCAACCTACAGGGTTTAGGGTAGAATCCTTCCCTGTATACACTCTCAGGCTGTACACATAGCCAGTAGAGCTCTCACACAGCATGTACAGCTTTATGCCATAGCGAGCTCTTTTGCTCGCAATGTACTGTCTGAAAAGCAGCCGTCCTTTGTACAGGATCAAGGACTCATCGACTGCTATATTCTTTCCAGGAGTATAGATCTCTGGAAACCTGGCAGACAAATGTTCCACGACAGGCCGAATTTTGAACAATCTGGATGGTCCCGGGGCAATGCAGCAGAATTGTCATTGAAATGCAGCATGCGCTGCAGTAGCAAAAAACGATCTCTGCTCATGTATGGTGCGAAGATGGGAGTTACCCAAACCGTGCGAGTCGTCCAGTAGGACAGCAAGGTGGGTTTCTGTACTAACCCCATTTTGAGCGTAAGGCCCAAAAATATTTTCAACTTCGCCAGCGAAGTGGGAGTCCACTGGCGTGCCCTAGAACGGGGCCCTAGAGTGCCTCCGCGCTCCCTCAGAAATTGGTCTGCACGCAAATTTGTTTGCTGCACAACTTTCTGAAGAAAGTCAACATCCAAAAACAGATAGATGTAGTCGACTGGCAAAAAGTTAGCTGTATCGACTTTACATCCAGCGTCACCAGTAAAAGGTGGAATTTGGGGCTGAACCAAACAGGGGGGCTGCCAAGAGAGCACTCTCTCTGTGCTTGCGGCAGCAAGCACGTGCTCTCTGGGTTCGGCTAACCCAATGTGGTCCCGCTGCCCAGAATGTGCTTGCGAAGGGACAGCACGGATGTCGTCATTGTCTCCTTCAGACTCACTGGAAGAGGTGTCGTCAGATGGGACTCCGCCGACTGAAAAATCACTCCCAGAATCTGCCCCATTGTCCTCTCCCTCAGATGCTGTCTCAGTGTCTGCTGTCTCAGTCTCTGAGCCTACATCAGAACTGTCCTCCATAACCCGAGCTAGGGCTTGATCAGCAGTCATCCAACGAGACGCCATCTCTGCAACTGGCTAAACTGTCCCTCTAAATTACTAGCCTACGTAGAAGGCAGATAGTCACAAAATTGCTTGTGGGTATGTTTGTTGTGTACAACAGGAAATGTCGTCACCTTACCTTCGCTTCTTCTCCAATTCTGCAGATTCTCTGAAAACACTGAAAAAAAAATGTATTACTTCACCTTACCACACACCCTGTGCAACAGTCATTTTTGGTGCTCTGCCTCCCATTACCTCCTCTTCTAATTCCCTCAGTACTACCCAGCAAAAGTGCCACTCATATCTCCACAGTCCCCCTGGCATTACATTTGTTTTAAAGCGCAGGTAACGCTTGCCTTTACTAATCCACTCAGCTACTTTATGGCAACTGCCACTACAGAAAAGACATGCATGCATGCATATATATATATATATATATATATATATATATATATATATATATATATATATATATTGTGTGAACAAGATTCTCACCCCACTCCACGAGGTTCAAATTGGCATCTTTTATTGCAAGCAACAGCCACGTACGCGTTTCGACTCTCAAGGATTCTTGATCACAGTAAATGAGTCCCTCTTTTCTTTCATTGTTTATACTTGCAATAAAACATGTAAATTTGAACCTCGTGGAGTGCGGTGAGATTCTTGTTCACAAAATATTTTCGAGGTTGCTCTCCTCCATCACTGAGCACCAGCAGTGGAGTGCGCTGCGCAACAATCTTTTTAACCAATTTGTGTTGCATATATATATATGTTTAGAAACAAAGTGGTTGAAGGGTTGCTGGGCGGCACACTCCACTGCCGGTGCCCAGTGACAGAGCAGACCAATCTAGAAATTATCTAATGCCAAAACATTTCACCGCACTCCACGAAGTACAAATAAACGTGTATTTTATTGCAGTCAATAACCACCAACGTGTTTCAACTCACCAAGGAGTCTTGATCACGGTCCTCGTGGAGTGAGGTGAAATTGTTCACCATTATAAAACAACACACAGAAGAATAACAAGCATTTACAATGCAATGGGTCTCGCATCTGCTCGAGTTAGAGCTATTAGCGTTATAAACTCCTAACCCAACTTTTCTTGCCACATAAATTGATAATTGAAAGTTAAACTCTTTCACATAAGAGAGCCGATTCACAGCGCCACGGCCACCATGAGCATCATGTGAAGAGTTACACAAAAGGAAAAGAAGTTCGCTCGCAGTTAAACGTAACAGCAAAAGTGCAATTAGCCATGTACCAGGGGCGATGGCCAAGGCGGTAACAAAACCTCCCCAAGGAGGTACAAAGGTAAATCATTTTCCAATGTCATCAAAGGATTTTTGAAGGGTAAGCCCACGAACGAGTGGTAGTGATGGGCGTGAGGTGGGCGTTGTTAGAAGCCCAGATACACACCAACAAGTCAGAAAAGCAGCACATGGACGCTGCAAAGCTTGTCCTGAAAATAAATAAATAAATATATATATATATATATCTATATATATATATCTATATATATATCTATATATATATATCTATATAGATACATATATGTGTATACATATATACACATATATATGAGAGAGCGGGAGAGAAAGAAAACAAAACACTCATGTCACAAATCTTTTTTTTTTTATACATGTGTGCTTGCCCTTGGCAAAGCACACATGTATAAAAAAAAAAAAGGCCCCATTGATGGTCACCCTAAGGGCTGACCACCAACATTTTATTTTATTTTTTTATTTTTTACCCTGGGGGGGTGATCGGCCTCCCCAGGCAAAACTACATGTTTTTTTTTTTCCCCTGGGGTCGGCCCATGTTCCAAGGGCCGACCCCGCCATTTTGTTTTCCTTTTTTCCATTTTTTTTTTTTGTGGGGGGCGCGATCGCCCCCCAAAACCGTGTATATAAATAATTATTGGGGGGGGGGCCCTTTTACGAGGAGGCCGACCCCCCCAAAGAAGATCCCTGGTGCCTAGGGGCGTTTCCTGGCCGTGGATCGCAGCCGCGCTGCGATCCACGGCCAGGAAACGGTGCCAGGGAGGCATCGATGGAAAGGGGAGAGCCTCCCCTTTCCATCGATGCCTCCCTGGCATCTGGGGAGGCCGTTTTGGCCTTTTTTTCCCCACCGGAGAAAGAGAGAACGCTTACCTGCTTCTCTCCTTCTCCGGTGGGGAAAAACTGTGACATCAGCGCGCCTCGCGGCGCGCTGACTTCATAAGGGGGCGGGAGGGGGGTGGGATGGAGACGCGGAAGCTCTTCCGCGTCTCCTACGGTTAAAAAAAAAAATATTTTAACCCCCTCCCTGGTGTCGCCCACTGGTCGTGGCCCGCAGCAGGGAGGGAGTGTGGGCGTCGGCCAGTGGCCGACGCCCGCATCTAACAGGTTAAATGATGTGGCAAACAAGTTTGAGGAAGATATATAGAATGTGAGACTATGCTGTTAGACGATTTTGGACATACTTACATTTCGCAGCCTTCTATTAAAGATCCTGTGTTGGCATGAGGTCCTCCTCTGAATAAAGTATTACAGCCAGTCATGAATACTTCGAGGCATGTTTTGGACATATTTCTCTAGCGACAGTTACAATATCCAATGTATTATGCTCTTTTGATAGAATGTAGACCTAAATTATTATTTCCCTTACTAGTCCTGGCCCCTAGATATACCTCTGCAAAAAAATTGTTGTCCAGAGATCTTCATTTTAGATTTGTGTGCTTGTATCATTAGAGAAGTAATTTGGGTAGTTATTGGTAATCCAAGACGTTTTTTTCTGGATGACATTTTTAAAAATGGAAGATGTGTTGCAGTGATTATGTAATATTTTAGGAACCATAAGACCTATTTACTTCATGTTGGTGTCAAAACATACATCTTGGGGTCAAGTAATCATAGAGAGTCAGAAATTAACTCATCTGAGCAGCTCTTCCGTCATTTGTCAAAATGGCGGCTTGATAATGATGTGTTTTAGTCATCATATTGGTAATTTATTTTAATATTTTTTTTGTTTCAGGTTTTCAATTGATTTAAATTCATAAACATGAGTGAAGCAGGTGGTAGCAGAGGATCTTTACCTCCTGACAGAGTGTTGCTAACTATAAAATCTGAGGACTCCTCCAACAGTGAAAAATGTGTTATATGCCAAACTAATCGGAAAGAAAAGCTAACATCAACTGCAGCTGGACAATAATTCCACAAGACAAAGGTAACAAAAGATTGAAACTGATGGGTGAAGAGGATTAAATATTTTATCATTGTGACAAGTGCTATATGTCATTCACAATTAAAGAAAAAGCCTGGAAAAATGCTGTAAAAAAATAGCAGAAACCAGTGAATCACAACAAGAATCCAAGTCTTCTGAGAAAGCGACGACAACCAAACCCAATGCCTATCCACTAAGAAGATCGATGACTACCCCTTGTCTACCTCCAATAACTGATCAGAAAGCAGAGGATCTTCAATTTGTTATCTGTGGTTTAGCCAGAACAAGGGTGCAAGGGATTAATTCCAAGCTGAAGTTTTCAGCTGAGTAGCTATTCTAAACAGAGAGATGAATGTATTTGCAGCAGATTTGTATGCCCACCCGAACTGCATACATGTATTCATAAATGAAAAAATATGAATCTATAATGAGCTCCCAGCAGCAACGTAACTGCCATACATCAGTTAATTTTTCACTCTTTGAAAAAGCAAATGAAGTATTGAAGCCACTCTTGAGTGCAGCTACGGTTCATACTCAGTGAGATCAGAGAAATAATGGTCAATGTTGATGAAACTGTATTGAATGATAATAATGATTTTAGTATTTTTCTGGTGAGAATGTACAATGATAGAATTTGTTTTGTCACAAAAAGAATGAGCCACTTATGGTGTTTAAAGCTGGTCTGACTCCTGAAGTTCTTGCTGCCAAAATGAGATCACAGGATGCATTCAAAATCATCAGGGTCCATCTTAAGAAATGTCCTGAAAGATTTAGGAGCATCTTTAAGAGCCCGTATCACCATTCTAAAGCCACATTAGCACCATTTATTTATTAATATAATCAACACTTTTAACGCCTGCTCAGAGCAGGCATTAAAATAGGGTGTGCTATTTAATACAATGGGCACCTATGTACTCTGCAGGAGTAGCGTCAAAGTTTTGGCCCTACTGTTACAGAGTACATCAATAGCATAAAAAAAATGACAGTATTGCCCCCTACCCTGTATTTAAATGTGGCGTACAAATGGTGGTGGTAGGGGGGCACTAAAGAAAACAAGAAAAGTAACGCTGCACTGTGTGCAGCACAACATTTCTTAAATATGCCCCTAAGATTTTTGACTTAATGACAATATTTGTGGTGCCCTAGAGCTCTGCCAATCATAAGTCAACAAGAATGTCTGATGTTTTCTTAACATTTTTACATCATTGCTTAATATCAGCAAAGCATAACTGTTACAAACTAAAGTTCTTGAGTTCAGAACAGAAGCCGACTACATTGATGATGGCTTTGAAGATATAAACGAAGAAGTGGAAGACAATCCCAAGAACCATCATGCTGTGCAAATGTACTGACTTTTCCAAATCATGTTGTATGAATTACATCATGGCAAAAAGAAAACTCCACTACAAGTGTTCAATAAATATGATTGGTATATCAACAAGTTACAATGGCAATGTACAGAGCAGGAACTTATTAGCAGCTAGTGTTATAAAAGCTTAGGAATCCGACAGCACACCACTTCTAAGTCACTTTACCAGGAAAAGATTTGCAATTGCTACTCTTGATCATTTTGATTATGAAGACAGCTTTTCTTTGTCTGGAACATCCAGCACATATGATACTGCCATGATGCTTTTTTAAAACTGTACCAATGAATTAGCAGCTGGCAAAGAAGCTGTCTCACCTGTAGGCATAAACAAACAAAATTGCAAATGTATTACCCAAATGCCTTGACAAAGTGTTCAAAATCAGTACAGGCCATTAACATGTCCCAGTTTAGCAGAAAGTTTCAGAGTGGCTGAGTACATCGATCTTCTTGAACATGATGCTGCAGTTGGCAAAGCGATTTAATTGAATTTATCATATCGCTCATTCGATACAGTCTGAAGGATGAAGAAAAGCCAGTTCCACCTTGGGCTGGAATTCATGCTCTGATCTCCCAGAATATCATCCCACTGAAGAAGGTTGGGTTTTTATCAGTAATACCATCTCCAGTCAAAAATAGCTCAACAATATACACAGCTCACATTCAAAATGTGTGTGCTTAGCTTGATGACCAGGCTATACTGCCGATCAAGGTGTTTTCTGTATTGTAGCTGACATTTTCATGAGCAATCCAGTAAAATTTGAATTCATCCAATGACAGGCGTTTTCCACATGACAAAAGTTGTGTTGTAGTGAGAAGGAAGTTATATCAGTGGATATGGCATAGAAGATGCACTTATTAAGGCTGAAATCTTTGGAAGCAAAACTGTCCAGTCAGTATTGAGGGGAACTTATTATGTCAGTTCGTTTACAAGGTATGCTCATCATATCTGAGGCTATAGAAATATTGTGTTTGAATGCTTCCTGAAACAATAATGACAAATTAGGTTCTGCATATCTTATCTCAGAAATGGACAAGGCACATGGTGCACCTCATTCAAAAGCATAATGCAAAGCCAGGCAATGTTCAGTACATTGAGTTCAAAATCAGAAAACTTGATAAGCAAGTTTGTAGAGTTTGCCAAATAATGTGAATAAAAATCAGACCTTTGCAAGTACTGGGAAAATGTCTTACACATGAGAGCTCTAATGAATAACTCAGTACATGCTGATCAGGAAGGTGATTAGGCAGCCTCACATGAAGACTGTGGAGTCACCGATTACTGTGTTTCGTGAATTTGATTGCATAAACTACTTGAGATATGGGTCCTGTTTTTTTGAAAGAGTGAAGAAGCTATAGGAAGAAAAAACATACTTCTACAGAAAATTCATCCAAAGACCTTTTGTGGTGAAAGGCGGAGAAGGAAGGTTCAGTACTATGGCTGTGGCTATGAAACTGGAACAGACAATCCAGAGATCACAGAAAATCTCCAAGGGAATTGTTGCTCAGACACATACAAATTAATATGTTGCTCAATGGCAGCTAGCTTACCATGAAGTCCTTTCTGTTTGAAATGTTTTCAGAGAGATGATAAATTCAAAATGAATGGACCATTGTGAAAGTGTTCCTCACCGCAAACTTGTGTGAAAGAGAGGGGAACATTGTAATAAACATGTTGACAGCCTTCTTCATTTCATGCAGCAGCAAGGAACCCTCTTTGAAATGACTGAACCTGTGCGACTACACAACTTCTTGACCAAACAATATGTGGATAATGATGTAAAGACATGTCTACTAGATGTCCTGGAACATGGATCGAAACTATATGCAAAACTGAACCAAGGAGCGAATTGTATTGAAAAAGAAAAAGCTGTTTGACATAATCACTAAAGTTAAACTTCCACGCTTTAATTGCCATAGTAAGACTTTCGTCCAACCAGTCACTACAAAACAGGTTAAAAAAAATAACTTTCGCAAGCACATAGAGAGATGGATGTAGCAAAAGAAAGAGGTGAATTTATCAAGGATATTCTGTTGCATTATTTTCTTCCAACAAATATATTATTTGATGGAGATGCTGCAACTAGACAAGTGAAGCACAAACTCATACAAGAGATCGAAAAAAAACTTTCACCTGAAGAATTTCCATTCGAGAAAGTATTCCCATTGAAAAGTACTGTGATTGTCAAAATTGCGAATGGGCAAGATTTCATCCATTCAAAAGTTTGGAGAAGTCATTCAGACTGTTCTACAGATATCGAAGTCAGTCTGTACCTTGCAAGAACTGCACATAGGGGGTCATTCTGACCCTGGCGGCCGGTGACCGCCAGGGTCACCGACCACGGGAGCACCGCCAACAGGCTGGCGGTGCTCCCTCGAGCATTCTGACCGCGGCGGTTCAGCCGCGGTCAGAAACGGAAAGTCGGCGGTCTCCCGCCGACTTTCCGCTGCTCGGGTGAATCCTCCATGGCTGCGGAGCGCGCTCCGCAGCCATGGGGATTCTGACACCCCCTACCGCCATCCTGTTCCTGGCGGGTCTCCCGCCAGGAACAGGATGGCGGTAGGGGGTGCCGCGGGCCCCTGGGGGCCCCTGCAGTGCCCATGCCCATGGCATGGGCACTGCAGGGGCCCCCGTAAGAGGGCCCCACTGTGTATTTCAGTGTCTGCAAAGCAGACACTGAAATACGCGACGGGTGCAACTGCACCCGTCGCACCTTCCCACTACGCCGGCTCCATTCGGAGCCGGCGTCCTCGTGGGAAGGTCGATTTGCCCTGGGCTGGCGGGCGGCCTTTTGGCGTCCGCCCGCCAGCCTAGGGCAAATCTCAAAATACCCTCAGCGGTCTTGTGACCGCGGAGCGGTATTTTGACGGGGGAACATTGGTGGGCGGCCTCCGCCGCCCGCCAATGTTAGAATGACCCCCATAGTCTTTGACAGTTATCTTGAACTATCTGTCAAAGAATGTAAGAGAATCAAACGAATATCTACAAGTGGAACAACCGACCTTGCCTGTACCAAAAAGCAAGACCTATACCTGTGTAGCTTGACAAATTCTGGTCATCAACATTGAACAAGATAAAGTGGAGATGTCAACTTGCCAAAACATTGCTGATGCTTCAGTGAACATTGAATTTCGGCAATCCGGCTT
This sequence comes from Pleurodeles waltl, assembly GCF_031143425.1. Taxonomy (NCBI): domain Eukaryota; kingdom Metazoa; phylum Chordata; class Amphibia; order Caudata; family Salamandridae; genus Pleurodeles; species Pleurodeles waltl. The sequence goes on from NC_090445.1 coordinate 952,080,408, forward strand.
TAGAAACGCCCACTAGACACCAAGGGTGTTTTTTTAGAAAAGGAAATTGGCATAAGGGAGTGACCCCTTGGGCAAGGGTCGCTCCCAAGGGGGGCATTTTTTTTAAAGGCCTTTTCTGCCCCCCTGGCAGAAACCTCTAGGCACCAGGGATAAATGTTTTTTTTTTCTTTTTTATATTTTGATTTTGGAGGTGGGGAGCGACCCCTTAGGCAAGGGTCGCTCCCATAGGGGGCAAATTATATTTAGGCCATTGCTGCCACCCTTGGGGGCAGATTGGCCTATTTTTATGAGTCCAATCTGCCCCCAAGGGGGACAGAAACCACTAGACACCAGGGAGTTTTTTTTCCGTGAATTTCACACAAGGAGAGCGACCCCTTAGGCAAGGGTCGTTCCCTTGGGGGGCAAATTTATTTTAGGCCATTTCTGCCCCCTTGGGGGACAGAAACCACTAGGCACCGGGGATTTTTTGTTGTTGTTGGTTTACAGATGGGGAGCGACCCCTTAGGCAAGGGTTGCTCCCCTGGAGGGGCAAATTGTCTTTGGGCCATTTCTGCCCTCTTTGGGGGCAGATCAGCCGATATTAGGTCAATCTGCCCCCAAGGGGGGCAGAAACCACTAGGCACCAGGGACCTTTTTTTTTGCGCCATAGGAAAGGGTCGCTCCCCGGGGGGGATGGGGGGCAAATTGATTTTCGGCCATTTCTGCCCCCCCTGGGGGCAGATCGGCCTATTGTTATTAGGCCGATCTGCCACTAGGGGGGGCAGAAACCTCTAGGCGCCAGGGCACATTTTTTTTGTGTGTTTTTTTTTGTTTGTTTGTTTTTTAGAGATGGGGAGCGACCCATTAGGCAAGGGTCGCTCCCCTGGGGGACAGATCGGCGGATTTTAGGTCAATCTGCCCCCAAGGGGGGCAGAAACAACTAGGCACCGCAGATTATTTTTTGCGCCAATGTCACGCAAGGGGAGTGACCCCATAGGCAAGGGTCGCTCCCCGGGGGAGGTTGGGGGGTGGGGGGGGAATTTATTTTAGGCCATTTCTGCCCCCCCCTGGGCACGCTTGTCGGAAGGAAATTTGTGGCTCCTCTCAGATTCCAGAACTTTCTGTCACCGAAATGAGAGGAAAAAGTGTTTTTTGGGTCAAATTTTGAGGTTTGCAAAGGATTCTGGGTAACAGAACCTGGTCAAATCCCCACAAGTCACCCGATCTTAGATTCCCCTAGGTGTCTAGTTTTCAAAAATGCGCTGGTTTGCTAGGTTTCCCCAGGTGCCGACTGAGCTAGAGGCCAAAATCCACAGGTAGGCACTTTGCAAAAAACACCTCTGTTTTCTGTGAAAAAATTTGATGTGTCCACGTTGTGTTTTGAGCCATTTCCTTTCGTGGGCGCTAGGCCTACCCACACAAGTGAGGTACCATTTTTATCGGGAGACTTGGAGAAACACAGAATAGCAAAACAAGTTTTATTGGCCCTTGTCTTTTTCTACATTTTTTCCTTCCAAATGTAAGGCTGTGTGTAAAAAAGACGTCCATTTGAGAAATGCCCTGTAATTCACGTGCTAGTATGGGCACCCCGGAATTCAGAGATGTGCAAATAACCACTGCTTCTCAACACCTTATCTTGTTGCCATTTTGGAAATACAAAGGTTTTCTTGATACCTATTTTTGCACTTTTTATATTTCAGCAAATGAATTGCTGTATACCCGGTATAGAATAAAAACCCATTGCAAGGTGCAGCTCATTTATTGGCTCTGGATACCTAGAGTTCTTGATGAACCTACAAGCCATATATATCCCCGCAACCAGAAGAGTCCAGCTGACGTAACAGTATATTGCTTTCAAAAATCTGACATCGCAGAAAAAAGTTACAGAGTAAAACGTGGATAAAAATGGCTGGTTTTTTTTTTCACCTCAATTTCAATATTGTTTTATTTCAGCTGTTATTTTCTGTAGGAAACACTTGTAGGATCTACACAAATGACCCCTTGTTGAATCCAGAATTTTGTCTACTTTTCAGAAATGTTTAACTTTCTGGGATCCAGAATTGGTTTCTCACCCATTTTGGTCACTAACTGGAAGGAGGCTGAAAGCACAAAAAATAGTAAAAATGGGATATGTCCCAGTAAAATGTCAAAATTGTATTGAAGAATTGGGTTTTCCAATTCAAGTCTGCCTGTTCCTGAAAGCTGGGAAGATGGTCATCTTGCCACCGCAAACCCTTTGTTGGTGCCATTTTCAGGGAAAAAACCAAGAGCTGCCTTTTGCAGCCCTTTTTTCCCATTTAAAAAAAAAAAGAAAAAATGTCACTTTATTTTGGCTAATTTCTTGGTCTCCTTCAGGGGAACCCACAAAGTCTGTGCACCTCTAGAATACCTAGGATGGTGGAAAAAAAGGACGCAAATTTGGCGTCAGTAGCTTATGTGAACAAAAAGTTATGAGGGCCTAAGCGCGAACTGCTCCAAATAGACAAAAAAGGCTCGGCACAGGAGGGGGAAAAGGCCTGGCAGCGAAGGGAATAAATGACACAGATGTTAATATTGTGCTACTTAGATTTGTTGCAAGGTTCATAAGTCAAGGATTATGAAAGTTATAGATCTGTTATGGAACAGACAAGAAAATACATTGGGGCCTGATCTTGGTGGCATTGGCGCTGAGACCGCCAATACAACAGTGATGATGCTGCCCTCTAAGTGGCGGCCTCCTCCCTGTCGAATTATGATGTTTCCACAGAGCTGACTACCAGAAACATCATAATACAACATTTCTGCAAATCAGCCCAGTCAAAAAATTGTGGAGGCATTGGTGGCGGGCCAAGGCCGACACACAAAAGCACCCTCGGAAAGAGCACTGTCTGCAGTAGCAGACAGTGAGCATTCCAACGGTGCTGGCAGGGGGGCCCTACACTGCCCATGACATGGTCATGGGCAGTGCGGCCCCCCCGTGACTGTCTTTCCGCCAGCCTTTTAATGGATGGGACCCCAACATGAAAAGGCTGGCAGAAAGTGAAGTTATTATCAGCACAGTAGTGCTGAAGTCGACACCACCGTGGCTGACCACATCTTCAACTGCCATCAAACTAAGATCCCTGATTCCGGCGGATGTGGAGACAGAGGTCTCCTGGAGGTCCGACCACTAGGATCACAATCTGGTCATTGGACCACCAGGAGTGCAGCGGTACAGCCACCATCGGGGTCAGTGCACCACCAAACTCTTGATCAGGTCCTTAATACTGCTACATATTCTGTACAAGAAACTTGACCCGGAGATGCCCAGTGTTTGTATCAATGCACATATTCTTAAGGGTGATAACACTATGAGCAAAATTGGGACAAAAGTGTTGAGCTTTAACTGCAGAACCTGTGAAGTTTCTGAAAGGATTTGCTGACATAGAATAAGAATGTGACTTTGAAGATGAGAAAAATACCTTGTGCAAGTGTGGAAGATGAGGTTTGACTGTCACACATTTGACGATCTTCGATACAGTGGGTTCAAAAGATCAGTGCCGCTAAGTGACCTTTCACCAACGTCATATTCTGTGCGTGGACACTTTAAAAGAGCACTCTAATTGATCGGAAGATTTGGAAATGTTTTGGATCATGCAAATGTAGAGAAAGATCTGTGTGAATTTGGTTGGGAAAATATTAATGGGGTGCTAAAACCTACAAAATTTCTAAAGCTTCTACCCAAAGAACTTACATGTACAGATACTTGCAAAGCTTCTGCTACCAAAAGATGTCCCTGTTTATATGCTCTTCTCAAATGTTCAACAGTCTACAATATACCACAAGCGATTGCTGAAATAAATAAATAACTAAAGTGAACTATGAAAATGTGTCTAAAACAGGAGTGATAAACATAATTTGTTCACATTTAGATCATAAACATTGTTTGGTGTATACATAAAAGCATTAAAAACCATTATTTGTTTAATTTTTATATATGCCTCTTCTTCCTCTGTTATAGCCGCCATTTTGGAAAAAGGCAGAAGGATTGCTCTAAGGGGTTATTTTCTTTCTCTATAAAACTACTTGACCCCCAAAACCTATATTTTGACCCCAAAATGAAGAATGTAGGTCTCATGGTTCCTGAAATATTACATCATCACTGCAACACATCCGTCATTTTTAAAAATGTTGTTGAGAAAATGTTGGCCTGGATCAGCAATGTCTACCCAAGCTAAATTACTTCTCTAATGATCCAAAAACACAAATCAAAAATGAAAATCTCTGGACAACAATTTCTTTACGGAGGTATATCAGGGGGCCGGGATATATGCATGAAAGCATGGCAGAATGGCAGCTCCTCCGTCAGTTATGATTGTCCCAGACGTAAACCTCAAATCAGGTCAACATTTCAGTTTACCCATTTTTTCTGTCCTGCTTGCGCTAGAGTAATGTAATTTTCTGTATGGGGCTTTTGTTGATGTTTTACTAAACTATATAATTCAAAAGGACTGACTGAGAGTGAGCCTGTAGAGCAGGTCTCAATCTGATGGTTATGTAGCACTACAGAAGTAGGCAGTATTTTATTTGATAGTTTGAGCTTTTTCTGGACTTTTTCCTGCAGGGGTAACTGGAGGATTTGTCATCAGAATTCATGTGGTATTCCAGCATGTTGTCATACCGCATGCTTCTTTATACCATAGTGTAAGGAAACGCATGTTTACTCTAAAATGGAGTTAGGGCTAGCTCATAATTTGAGTCTTGTAAAATAACACAACTATGTCTTTTGATGATATTAACTTTCTGCATGATCTCAATTTTGTGTCCAGTGACACACTGAGCAGATTTGAGAGCCCTTTATTCACTTCCCAATTTGTAGGGGTGGACGGTGAGCTTCACTCCGCTTGTGGAGCTAACAGAGTTTTTGGCACTCCACATTCTGTTTGGAATGCGGAGGCTAACCAAAAACTCCACTAACCCCAGAGCAGAACTCATGCACTAGTTGTTATTGGACACAAAGCACAAGCGTAGATTGTCTGTTCTTGTGCTGTTTGGCCCATAGATAGTCTGCAGCCCAGTAATGGGCCAACTAGCACAAGTGCAGACAATCTGTGCTTGTGCTGTGTTACCCATAACTGAGCTAAACAACTTATTCTGCTGGTCGGAATGGAGCTGCTGCTGAGGGGCTGCCACCAGATCCGGATCCAGGCCTCCCTCCTTTCACTGTCCTCTGCAGCCTAAGGGGCAGAGGGAGGCAGAGAGCCAGGCTGCTGGAAACTGGGTCCCTGGATGGTGGAGTGGACCCAGGCCCAGCAGGTAAGACCCTTGTTCGCTTTCTCTTCTGTGCGCATATGGTGGCTGGGACAGTATTTGCATGTGAGGGGGGGTCTGTGCATGGAAAAAAAGGAAACATGCAGTCAGAGCTCCACTTGACAACAACCTGTCTCTCCAGCACCTATAGGAAAGGAAGTGGTGTTGTGGAGTAAGATGCTGAGGCCAGCAGGGAGAGCTGGAAACTGGGGGAGCATCAGCTGCTGAGTGGTAGTCCATCAGCCCCCTCCGGATAGACATGCATGTGTGGTCTGAGAGAGTGCCTTGGAGCCCAGTGGCAATCAAGACTAGACACTTTGTGAAAATACCAGGCTACTGGTGGTGAGCTGGTTTGTGCTGACTAGTGCTAGGCCTTCAAGAAAGGGCAGAAAGAGGCTGTGTGTAGGTGCAGAGGAAGCAATAGCAAGGTTGGTGCAAGTCGGGGGGGGTGCTTGGCCCTCAGTAGCAGGTTTGTGAAGGAGGGCAGTTCTGCAGAATAGAACTCTGTGAGCTGTGCCACAGCCAGCTATTAAGCCAAATCTTTTCTTTTGATAACTATTTCTTTATTGAATGTTTATAAGAAAGAAAAAACATGGCCCCATTGTGGTTACTATCAAAGTTGTAGAACTGAACCATTCCAGTGCATCATCCAATTTTGTTGATCATAAGTGAACATATAGAACATACAGCACACATATACATACATTGTAACCCCATTATAGTACATTACAGTGTGTGCCAGTGTGATGTAAGTCCGAGTGGTCAAGCAAAACAGAGGATATAGTTTGGAAGTGCCAGTAGGGGACATCAAATGACAAAGCACTAGGGGTTAGTATCATGATCATAAGTATAGTTTTGTGAAGATGGCCATTCCCTCTGGGGAGAAGGGTCAGTGCCTCCATTGCTAGCACAGAGTGGTACCAAGGCCCATGAGTTACCTGGGCCATGCCATTTCTGTGGTCATGTGTCTTTGATGAACGCATCATTTCCAGACCTGCTCTGCCAAGGAGAACTTTAATGGACTCCGCTATCCTTGTGGCCTCCTTGTCCGATCTGTGTTTGGTAAGTGGTATACCTTGTTACATGACGTGTGGTACCCACACCCTCGCTCTATTCTGCAGCATTGTCAGGAACAGAAGGGTAGGAGAGACACAGATTGGGTGGGGATATAGTACAGTGTTCTACGGGTCTTAAAAACATGTGAATGGTCCCCATGTCCTCTCAAACATGGGTAGCAGATCTTGGAGCTTGTATATGTGCCTTTCGTATGTGGTTAATCTAAACAGTTCAGTTGTTCATTCTGAGCATGTGGTTGCGGTTGGTATACGCCAGTGTCTCAGAATGCATATTTTTGCCACCATAAGTGCAGAAGACATGCACCTCCTCCTGTGCTATGGGACATCTTCCACATCTAGTGTGTCATTTAGTATGGCAAGTCTGACTGGCTCTGTCAAGTGGTAATTCCTTGTGTCATGTAGGGTTCACCAGACATCTGCCTATAAGTTACAAAGAGCGGGGATAACGGACATCCCTGGCCTGTCCCTCTGTATGTGTCAAGTGTTTGTGACATGTGCCCGCCACAAGCATCCTGGGTGTTGAGAGCAGTATAGACCCATTGTACCTTCCACATAAAGTCCTGGCATAGCCCAACCCTTCCTAAAGTGTGAAAAAATATATCTCCACTCGGTTCTATGGAATACCTTCTCTGTGTCAAGGGAGAGGGTGATCTTGTCCTTTTAGTCCACCCACACCTGTAAAAACAATGAGTATCATTCACTATGGTGCGAATGTAGTTCCTGCACAAAAATCCCGACACAAAGCCTACCTGTGATTCATGTATTAATCCTCAGACATCTTAACGACCTTATAGAGCAGCGGTGCTACTACTTGCTTGTTTAATTTATAGAACTCAGTGTAGCAACCATCATCTCCTGAGGCCTTATTGTAGGGCATATTGAATATGTCATCCCTAATCTCCCCCACTGTTATCTCACCATGCAAGTGACGCCTAGCTTCATCCAAAAGAGTAGGAAGGTGTACACCCTTCAACAACACCAGTTCCTGCTGAGGGTTGTCTGAGGTTCTGGCACTGAACAGATGACTGAGACAGTGGGCGAAGGCATTAGCAATCTCCATGGGGTGGGTCATTAAGCAACGACAAAAGTCCTGGATAGTCAGAATAGTGAGATAGGCTTCCTGTTGGCAAAGTTGTGCCACTAAGACTCACCTTGCCTTTTCACCTGTTCATAGTCGTGACATTTGAGGTGCAGCAGCGCGTATTCTACCTGTGATGTAAATAAAGCAAGATGGTCAAATTTTGCTTACATTTGTGTAATAAATGCGGAGTTGGACATCTAGCGTATACAGTTTTGTTTAAGTTAGAATTGATTGTTTTAGACATTGTTGTGTCTTCTTTGCAAGTCTTCTATTGACAGAGTCCCTCCTCAGGTCCCTGTGTACTGTTCCTTTACCCGCCCTCCACAGGATTTATGACAATGGGACAGACTCTCCATTATTAGCTAGGTACTAGTACAGTTTTCAGGACGTTGTCATTGTTTCAGCAGGTGCTTTATAGTATGACATATTAAGTGGCCAGCGTTTAGTGACTGATTTTACGTGGCTAAGTTTGAGATCCACTTGTATTGGTGCATGGTTGGCTATACCCTCTTCTATGATTTCACACTTTTCAGAATGGGCGAAGCTTGATTGTTGCATAAAAAAAGAATCACCCCTCAAGCATGTTCCATGCATGCAGGAAAAGAAGGTTGTTGGAATTTGCCCTTTTTGCAGGGTCATCCCCAATCTGTTTGCCTCCTTCCTCCTATTTTTTCTGACCTGTTTTTGTGGCTCTAGAACTCTGAGCACTTTACCACTGCTAACCAGTTCTAAAGTGCATATGCTCTCTGTGTAAATTGTATTGTTGATTGGTTTCTCCATAATTGGCATATTTGATTTATGAGTAAGTCCCTAGTAAAGTGCACTAGAGGTGCCCAGGGCCTGTAAATCAAATGCTACTAATGGGCCTGCAGCAATGGTTGTGCCACCCACATGAGTAGCCCTGCAATAATGTCTCAAGCCTGCCATTGCAGTGTCTGTGTGTGCAGTTTTAAACTGTAAAATTGACTTGGCAAGTGTACCCACTTGCCAGGCCTAAACTGTCCCTTTTCTTACTTGTAAGGCACCCCGAAGGTAGGCCCTAGGTAGCCCTAAGGGCAGGGTGCTGTGTATGGTTAAGGTAGGACATATAGAAATATGTTTTATATGTCCTAACAGTGAAATACTGCTAAATTCATTTTTCAGTGTTGCAAGGCCTATCTCTCTCATAGGTTAACATGATGGGTATCTTTAAATATGATTAAAGTGTAGATTCCCTTTGGGAGTGGATAGACATGTGGAGTTTGGGGTCTCTGAGCTCGCAATTTAAAAATACCTCTTTTAGTAAAGTTGATTTTAAGAGTGTGTGTTTGAAAATGCCACTTTTAAAAAGTGAGCCTTTTCATGCTTAAACCATTCTGTGACTCTGTCTGTTTGTGGATTCCTTGTCTGGGTCAGTTTGACAGTTGGGCTGTTTGCACCTCTCTCTAGACAGTGACACAAAGGGAGCTGGCGTGCAGCCTGCTTTTCCTGATGAGCCATCCGTGCTAGGAGGGAGGGGAGGGGTGGTCACTCACACCTGAAAGGGCTGTGCCTGCCCTCACAAAATGAAGTCTCCAACCCCCTGGTGTGTGTCCGGGGCCTGGGCAAGGCAGGACTCCACAAACAAGAGAGACTTTTCTTTGCAGTAAGCCTACTTCAAAGGGCAAAATGAGTAAAAGAATGGCAACCAAAACCACAGACTTTAGATCACTTCTGGAAACCAAAAGGAACCTCTGCCTGGAGAAGAGCTGAAGAACTGAGGAAGAAGAGCTGCCCTGCCTATGACGGTGCTTTGTGGAGCTATCCTGCAGTTGCTGCTTCTGCCTGTGCAAGAGGACAAAGACTGGACTTGTGTGCCTTCCTGCTTGTGAAGAACTCTCCAAGGGCTTGAAACAGAGCTTGCCTCCTGTTGCTGAAGTCTCACGGACAGCACAGACTTCTCTCTGACAGCATCTGGAGCCTCTGTTGAGAGTCCTACCCTGCCAAGTGGTGCCCATCCAGTTCCTGGGACCCAAAAAGGAGAAGATGGCAGAACAAGAGTAAGAAATCCATGCACAGACCGCCATGCGGGGAAAAGATTAACACTACCCCAACACGTGGCTGAAAAATCAACGCGCCACTGGCTTCGCGGCTGAAAATCGATGCTCGCCCAAAGCGATTGGAAGATTGATGCACACGGCTGGAGAAACAACGGGCAGCATTGCTGATGGAGACTGGTGAGCTTGCAACCCGCGCTGCTCAGTTTTCGGATCATCGTGCAGCAGGATTTCCGATGCAAACATCGTTCGGCGGGTAAAAATTACGCAAGGCCTGCCCGGACCCAAGAGTGCTGTTCGGATCGACGCATTGCTGTCCTGCGGAGAGAAGAAACGACACGTGCTGCCCCAACCAAAGTAGAAACTACACACGGTCATCACGAGCCCCTTTTGACGCACACTCACCTGTCCCAGGTACATTTCCATGCTAACAGCGTTAGCAGTATGTTTAAAATTACATGAAGACTCTTTTTGGTTTTTAATTGATAACTTGACTTGAGTATTGTGGATTTTTGTCATTTTGTTCTTATTTTGTTTAGATAAATATTTGATATTTTTCTAAACCTTTATTGTGTCATATTGTAGTGTTTTCATTGTTTCATTGTTTTCATTAAGTTACTGTGTGTGTTGGTACAAATACTTTACACCTAGCAGTCTGAAGTTAAGCCTACTGCTTGTGCCAAGCTACCAAGGCAGTAAGCGGGGGTTAGCTGAGGGTGATTCTCTTTTACCCTGACTAGAGTGTGGATCCTTGCCTGGACAGGGGGGTAACCTGACTGCCAACCAAAGACCACATTTCTAACAAAGGTTTGTACCTTGTCAGTTGGTTCCATTAAATGGCAGTTGTTAATAACGCCACAGTCTGCTATGACATCTGTGATCTCTGCCTGATCGTTTGCAATGAGCATGTCATATGGGCCCAAGCAGTATATGTAGGGGCCTGTGGAGATAATTCAGTCTCCATCCACCAGTGGTTACCACACCTTTTCAATTAGGAAGTAGCTATTTACCTGGCCACTGGCAAATAGTACATCATCTCTGCTATTTACTCAGCTGCCGGAAGAATAAATCATAAACTCTGCTGTTTAGCAATCCACATGCTAAACTGTAGAGGTGATGGAGACATAGCTGCTATGTTTTCCAGGTCCATACGTGATGTGCTACTACAATCCAAGTTTTTTTCTTCTGGGATTGTAGTTATGTTTTAGAATGGAATAAACACAGCTACAGGTCTCAGAATCCAAAGAAAAAACTTTGACTGGTGCAGCAGGCATTGACCTGCAAAACATTGCACGGCTTTGTACAATTTGACTGGCTGCTGGATAAATATGTGTGAAGTAGGTCTTTATTTAGCCAGTCTTCAAGAAAAAAGAGACTGCAGGAAATGGCAGGGTGGTGGCCATCTTGTAATGGGGACGCAACATGTGTGAACATTAACAAATGTTCAATAGTTTGTACAAAGGTAAGTGCATGAACTGTGCATAGTTAGTAACATATAAAAAGGTTGCCAATGTCGAATAAACGTGTTATATATTATTTCAATTTGTTTTAAAACATGTAGTCAATCAAGATATTTTGCTTTGCAGTCTGCACAGAATAATGAGTATGGTTTTGAAGCATCTTACATGAATGTTTTTTTTCCTAGTGGGAATAAATTGTTTCTGTTTTTATGTTCATAATCCTCCTGTTGGTGACTTTTGAAGGCTGGCAACTTTTTGGGCTTCTTAAGAAAGGCTTTTAGCTAGCTTCAGGCTTCCCTTTAAGTGAGATTGTACTAGCTTGGTATTTCAAACCTTGCAACACAGCAGAAATGACAAGTAGCAGCAAACAGGGAATGCAAATCAGTGGCATCTGGGCCCATTGGGAGGGACATTTATAGTGTGCAATTGGTGCTCATTAGTTCTTCCAAAATTATTACAGAGGGTAGACGTTAAGGATGAAGGGTAAGTCAGAGGTATCTTTTGTTAAAGGGGACAATACTTCTAACCTTTTATCTGGCCTGATAACTGCTCAGGAAGGCTTAAGACAGCCAAGTGCAAGGATCGCATGCTTCACTGTGTCCTTGTTTTGGATACTCCACTTGGAGCCCGATCGCTACTGCTGTGAGAGCCATCACCTAGCACTGAGAATGGGTGTCTGAGCTACAGCCAGGAGATTACATTTGAAAGAGAATCACCCTAAATCAGTTCTGAAACCTCAACAGTGGATCCATATACCCTGTATGGAAAATGAGTACGTGAGTAAGTGAGTCTGTGTAATGATCAATCTGTAGCTCAAAAGAATGTAGCTAACAAAATGTATCTGTTTATTCAGTGTCATTTCTTACAATATGTGTAATAAAGTCAATGAATAAAGTAGCTCTGTATCTTTTCTTCTGTCTTTGAGGGCTATATGACCTTCTCTGATTTACTGGGAATTATGACTCATATTTAAATGACATTGAAGTTCAGATAGTTGTAGTCCCATTCTGATGCTTATGGCTTCTCAATAAAATTGTTTCTTTAGTAGCCAAACAAAGTAGGGGTCATCTGAGGATCAACTTGACTCCTTCCACACTATTTAAGGTAAAACCTGGCTGAAATGGACAGGGAAAAAATAATGACCCAACACACTGATAGAAATTCCAAGCGTGTTGGGGGCAATTATTATTATTTTTTTAAAAAGCAAACTCTTGCTTTGGGGGTTTGATTTTGAAAAACAAAAACTTTTGCAAAGTTTGCTGGCTGGCTAGTCGGCCATCATCTCTGATGGTATTGTCTGTTAAGCTATTCCTGCATGCATAGAAACTGCCATGACAGTAGTTCCTGTCAATGAAAAGACACACTGGGCCAGTGGACAATGCTAACTTTAGTGGATATAGATACCTCAGGATAGAGGAGGTATTGTCAGACACCATAGTGACAGAGTTAACTCCATCCTCCAAACCCCACATCAAGCCCATTGATTTTCTTCCTTCCATCATGAGATGTAATGATCCTCTCAATTTAACTGTGTTGGTGACATAATAATCTATGCAACTGTTTCTATTTTTAAAAGATCACCCTGAATACCAGATTGCATTATGTCACTGAGATACAACAATTTTACGTTGGGTCTTTGTGTTTACAAATCATTGTTTTTAGGTGTTTTAGTCTGTTTTATTTAATTGTACTGAACCAGAATAACTAATTCAAAATTCACTGACCTTCTGCAGAAAAAGAGGTATTCTAATAACATGGAACCTTTTGGTAGTACTATATCTGCCCAATACACTACCATGACCTTGTGAGTAAGAGCCAGTACATAGTTGTAGAAGTGTGAACTGCTTATACTAGTCTTGCAAATGATCTAACAATTTATCATTAGCTACATCTGCATGTCAATGTAAAAGAATAAGAGCATGTATGAAGCAGGAAGCAACTCAATAAAGGGCCTCCCATGTTACTGTATCTTGGCTTATGGTGTGACGTAGTGGTAATCTGTGTCATGTCTACCAAAATAATATGGAAGCATTCAAACATTTAAAACTCACAAACATATGAGTAGGGGTGGGTATAACCTACATAACTTGCTGTATCAGAATTACAGCAAAATTATGCTGAATTACATGTGAAGTGTAACCCAAAAGTTAGAGCTATTTCCCTCACAACCAAAAAGGACCAAGGGATGCATTTTCCATAATAAAATAGCACTAAATTCAACAGAACATGAACTGCAATATCCAGCAGCATCTTGTGCTCACTAATGGCCAGATGTAGGTAGCCTTTTGCGCCTCGCAAACGGTGAAAAACCCAATTTGCGAGGCGCAAAAGGCCTCACGCGATGCAGAAACACATTTTGTGAGTCGGTTCCGACTCGCAAAATGTGTTTCCGACTCGCAAATAGGAAGGGGTGTGCCCTTCCTATTTGCGACCGCATCGCGATGTAGAGTTGATTTGTGACCGCGAAAGCGGTCGCAAATCAACTCGCAGTTACCATCCACTTGAAGTGGATGGTAACTCATTCGCAAACGGGAAGGTGTCCCTATGGGACCCCTTCCCCTTTGTGTATGCACAAAAAAATATTTTTTCAGAGCAGGCAGTGGTCATATGGACCACTGCCCACTCTGAAAAAAACCCAAAACTAAATGGTTTCGGTAATTTTTCTTTTTGCAGCTCGTTTTCCTTTAAGGAAAACGGGCTGCAAAAAGAAAAAAAAAAAAATGAATTATTCAAAAGCAGTCACGGACATGGTGGTCTGCTGTCTCCAGCAGGCCACCATCCCTGTGAGTGCCTAGACTCGCTATGTGGTCGCAAATTGCGACCCACCTCATAAATATTTATGAGGTGGGTCTTTGCGAATCGCTAGTACTCGCAATTTGCACCTCGCAAAATGTTTTCTTCCTACATCTGGCCCTAAATGTTGTTGTTACTGTGCTTCTGTGGTAGGATTTTGTCTCCACACTACTTTTAATTATGCAAGTGAGCATAATCGGGTAATTTTCAGTAATTTAGCAATTCAAGAACAATGCAGAATTGCTGATATTACTCTGGTGAAATCACATTTTCACACAGACTTACATATACTGTAGTTTTTGCATCTAAGCTAGTTCTAGTATTAAGGACCTCATGTTGCAAGATCACAGAGTTTGTGAACACAAAATTGGTTATCATTATATATGAACCCCCTTTCACAAGTGGGAAAATTCTTTCAGCCCATAAAATAACTTTTGTGATTGTTTCTGTATTGTAAGTACAAAGGTCGTGAAAGTGGTTCCCCCCTCCTTTTTCCAATTTGGAATTAAATTTATTGAGACTTTACAATTACAATTGCTGTCACAAACCAGTGAGGAGCTCATGATCCCAGAGTCAGGCTTTTAACTAATTTGCAATGGGCAAAGAGTCCCTTTAGGAGTCCTCTCGCTTTGGGAATCATGTTGATGGTCATAGGGGGACAGTTTTCCAAAACTGAAAACATTGTTTTTAAAGCAGCATTGATTCCTACCTAGTTACATGGACTCTTGTCAAACAGTTCATAATCTCTGCTATTTAGCCAGCAAACATGTAAATAGTAGCAGAGGTTCACTATTTACACAGCAGCCAGTTGAATAGCCATTACCTTTCAGTTTAACCAAGACTTTTGTCTCAAGACTGATGGTTCATCTACCAAGAACTCTACTTTAGGCACAACAAATCATACTAGGGATAGGTAACCTGTTTTTCCTCTGATTTATTACAGTTCACTATCAAGTGCAATCTCTATAAATGCAACATCTTGCAGTCATCATTCATGAAGTTTATATTTTCGGGAATGTTTACCTCAAGTATAATAGTAACATGATTGGTTTGTCACTAGGGGTCACCGATGTTGAAACTTCAACAATGAAGATGGGGGCAGTTGCTCATTTTGTGATTCTTTAAGGTTGCAATTATTTCTGAGATTCTGTAGCTTCACCAGTCTGCAATGTGCAAGGGAATAGTCCAACAAAAGTGTAATCTTAGATTTCTCATGCAAACATGTAACATTTATGCAATTTGCAACATTTGAAGATCTCACAAGGTGTGCAAAGATTTACAAACAAATCCTTAAGTTGCAAACTAAGGGCCTAATTACGAGTTTGGTGGTCCCACTACAGGATGGCCAACTCTGCGGGGAGGACACCACCACCATGGCAGTGACGTCCCCCATGTGTATTACAATGTTCCCGGGGGGTTGTTCATTGGGAACAGTGCTAGGATATTGGCCTTGGCTCCTTGAAGGGAGCCGAGGACAATATCTTAGCACTCCAGCACCCTCGGAATGGGCACTGTCTGTAAAGCAGACTATGCACATTCTGACAATGCTGAGCAGTGCAGGCCCCCCTCTCTGGCCCCTGGCATGGGCTTTCTGTCAGTCTTTTCATGGTGGGGTTCCTGCCATGAAATGTCTGGCAAAACGTGTGGATGTAATCAGACAGGCGGTGCTGAATTCAGCGTCTCCATGGCTGGTCACAAGCCCGACCGCCGTCCCCCTTATCGGGATCTATGATCCTGGCAGGGATAGTGGTCCTTAGGCAGGTCCACCCGCCTATCTTGTAATTGGGGGGTTTGACCACCTGGAGTGCGGCAGTCCGACTGTCACCTGGCAGGGATGGTGGTCCTTAGGCAGATCCACCCGCCTAAGTTGTAATTGGGTGGTTGGACCACCTGGAGTGCGGCGGTCCGACTGTCAACATGAGTTTGGCAGCCCTTGAACCGCCACACTTGTAATGAGGACCTAAAATGTTTGCACCTCCAAAAACTAAAATGTGGACTTTGGCTCCTGCAAATATCTCAATATATGGAGAACTATTCACATAACATATCTCTTCTTTTCAGAATTGTGGCTTGCTTTATTTTAGCAGTCTTATCTAAGACCAATTTAGGAATTATGTTAAATTAATTCCCAGAATGCATTTGCTTTTAAAATATACTAAGATAGCAATTATTTGAGCCAAGGGGAGTTATTCCTGATATGGCTCGATAGTGAGTATCCTTTGAAGACACAATTGCAACAACAACCCCGATCCTTCTGCTATTTACACCCTGAAAAATGTTCTTGATCTTTATATTATATTTTATGTGTACAAGAAAGGGGATGCCCAAAGTCGTTACCTTCAGATGAACTCTATGGACTCCCTTAGATAAGGGTATTTTATCCACTTGCTTAAATTGAAATGGCACTTACTACATTACCTGGGATGCAACAGAAGTTCCAAAAAAGGCTGCTGAAGCCAGGACCTGTGAAATAATAAGAACTAAGGTCCTCATTTGGAATTTTGGCAGAGTGGATGCACTGCCATAAATTGTTTGTGCTTCTACTTCCTCAAACTCAGCATTCTCCTGATATATTTAAAATCAGGGAAGAGCCAATTTCTACTGATGGAGCACCCTACCTAACCAGTGCTTAATTTGAGCTGTTACTTTCTTTTGCTCAGGACCAGCATTTAAAGGTCAACACCAGCACTTATGACAGCCTGCCATATCGTGACACTGTCTGTCCAATTTGAGATGAGTACAACAATAATTGTTTATTATTTCTAAAATGACTCATACCTGCCACCCAAGCCATTCTTATGGCTTTTGGGGCATGGAATAGTCTGAATTGCCACACTTGTAACAGTGTTATGGTTAGTGGTTGTGTTGGTGTTGTCATTGGCAGTGCTGACAGGAGCAATGAGTGTTGCAAACTGCATTCATCTCCTGATGAGGGCTCTGGCACATATATATATATTTTTTTTTACAAATTAAGCACTGCTACCTATCATGGTTGAAAACATATCACATGCTGGCCCATCTACCAGGATCAGCCAAGTCACAATGATGGCCATCCTATCTAACCATCATAAATCTTCCATGCCTTGCCTGAACAATGGCAAGAGAAATGTAGAATGGTCCCCCACGCTGGGAGAAAAAATTCATGCAGATTGGGGCATTTATTTTTTGTTTAGTGAAACAAGTTCCAGCTGTGGGTCCTTGTTTTGCTCAGAATAAAAATGTTTGCTGACCAGCATCTTTAAACATGGAACACGCATTTGGAGCCTTCATTCTTTCTAAGGGAGATGGTTGCTCCCTTCACGGCACATAGATCTGAAGCAGCCAGGTAGGTATCTCTAAATAAAGCACAAGGTTCCCCACCAGAATGGTGGAGAACATGCCAACTGCTCCCTTGTGGAGATGCATGCCATCTGTAAGGATGTAAATAAGTCCAGATAAAGCAAAGTTTCTCTTTTTTCAGCAAAATAAATGCATTTAACTGAAAAATATACAATTTGTGCTATATAACACGCATTTCATATACACAACTTTTGTGATACATAATCTTACATAAGCATTGGAAACACACAAATGGAGTAATATTACATATTGCCTTAAGTTAGCCTAACTAATTGAATGGTCTGTTTTCACATCAAACTGTAGTCTTGCACAAGTTGTTTTTCTCTTCCACTGCAGATACTGTAACTTTCCAGAAGCCTTCTGCAGCAGGAAATGTGACTTGTGGTAAGAACTATCTGAACTGCCTATGTGAACAAAGTATGTTTTCAATGTCTTGATTCAATTGCCTATTGTAAAGATGTGAGTCAAAGTCAAAAGTTCAAGCCGACCAGGATGCAGCATGGGTTGAAAACAGTCCAAGAATTTTACTTCTCAAGAATTGTGCCAATAGTCCCCCTCATGGGTAAAAAGTTCACCAGGATCAAGGAAAACTGGTGTTGGTGAGCAGGGCAAGAAGAGCCTGCCAAGCTGGAGCCTTACCGCTGTGAGCAGCGACCAATGCTGTGCGAAGAGATGAACTTGCGGCAGCTTGCACTGGATTTCTGTGCGAGTGATGATATTCTGGAGTGAGCTGGCATATCCGCATTTACGAACAGCCCAAAAGCTTGACTTAAAGAGCAAAAAGGCCACTTCCACGTGCCCACAATGTTCCTAGGTGATGACAAAAAGTCCATATGACCAACTAGGGGGTTTATTTAATGACTACACCTTTAAGACTGAGATACAAGAATCCCTGCTCCGTTAGATCCTAAGTGCAATACAAAGTGTACAAAGGAACACATTGAGACCGTTCCATGCTTCCAAATAGTTTCAAAATGCATAATGCAATAAAATGCACATAAATCAGCCTCTTAATGTTTTAAATTCTTAGACTGACTCTCATTTGAGGTTCTACATACCTGGTCATGCCACACTGATATCACTGAGCACGTCTGCACAATTAGTGGCAAGTCTGAGTAACTTTAATTTATGCTTGTATGTACTGCATACTTTATTTGGTGTGTGTAGGTGTGAGAAAGTAGCCCCTTTCTAGTCTTGTTACCCCCACTTTTGACCTGTTTGTGAGTATATGTCAGGGTGTTTTCACTGTCTCACTGGGATCCTGCTAGCCAGGGCCCAGTGCTCATAGTGAAAACCCTGTGTTGTCAGTATGTTTGTTATGTGTCACTGGGACCCTGCTAGCCAGGATCCCAGTGCTCATAAGTTTGTGGCCCATGTGTATGTGTTCCCTGTGCGATGCCTAACTGTCTCAATGAGGCTCTGCTAACCAGAACCTCAGTGGTTATGCTCTCTCTGCTTTCCAAATTTGTCACTAACAGGCTAGTGACTAAATTGACCAATTCACATTGGCATACAGGTACACCCATATAATTCCCTAGAATATGGTACTGAGGTACCCAGGGTATTGGGGTTCCAGGAGATCCCTATGGGCTGCAGCATTTCTTTTGCCACCCATAGGGAGCTCTGACAATTCTTACACAGGCCTGCCACTGCAGCCTGCATGAAATAACGTCCACGTTATTTCACAGCCATTTACCACTGCACTTAAGTAACTTATAAGTCACCTATATGTCTAACCTTCACCTGGTGAAGGTTGGGTGCAAAGTTACTTAGTGTGTGGGCACCCTGGCACTAGCCAAGGTGCCCCCACATCGTTCAGGGCAAATTCCACGGACTTTGTGAGTGCGGGGACACAATTACACACGTGCGCTGTACATAGCGTCACAATGGTAACTTCGAACATGGCCATGTAACATGTCTAAGATCATGGTATTGTCACCCCAATGCCATTCTGGCATTGGGGGGACAATTCCATGATCCCCGGGGTCTCTAGCACAGAACCCGGTTACTGCCAAACTGCCTTTTCAGGGTTTGCACTGCAGCTGCTGCCAACCCCTCAGACAGGTTTCTGCCCCCCTGGGCTCCAGGCAGCCCTGGCCCAGGAGGGCAGAACAAAGGATTTCCTCTGAGAGAGGGTGTTACACCCTCTCCCTTTGGAAATAGGTGTGAAGGCAGGGGAGGAGCAGCCTCCTCCAGCCTCTGGAAATGCTTTGATGGGCACAGATGGTGCCAATCTCTGCATAAGTCAGTCTACACCATTCAGGGATCCCCCAGCCCTGCTGTGGCATGAAACTGGACAAAGAAAAGGGGAGTGACCACACCCCTGACCTGCACCTCCCAGGGGAAGTGCCCAGAGCTCCTCCAGTGTGTCCCAGACCTCTGCCATCTTGGAAACACTGGACTGCTCTGAGTGGCCAGTGCCAGCAGGTGACGTCAGAGGCTCCTTCTGATAGGCTCTTACCTCTCTTGGTAGCCAATACTCCTTCCTAGGTAGCCAAACCTCCTTTTCTGGCTATTTAGGGTCTCTGCTTTGGGGATCTAACCAGATAACGAATGCAAGAGCTCCCCAGAGTTCCTCTGCATCTCCCTCTTCACCTTCTGCCAAAGGATCGACCGCTGACTGCTCAGGACGCCTGCAAAACCGCAACAAAGTAGAAAGATGACTACTAGCAACCTTGTATCGCTTCATCCTGCCAGCTTTCTTGACTGTTTCCAGGTGGTGCATGCTCTGCGGGTAGCCTGCCTCCTTTCTGCACCAGGAGCTCTGAAGAAATCTCCCGTGGGTTGACAAAATCTTCCCCCTGCAACCGCAGGCAACAAAAGACTGCATCACCGGTCCTCTGGGTCCCCTCTCAGCATGACGAGCGTGGTCCCTGGAACTCAGCAACTCTGTCCAAGTGACTCCCACAGTCCAGTGACTCTTCAGTCCAAGTTTGGTGGAGGTAAGCCCTTGCCTCCCCACGCTAGACTGCATTGCTGGTTACCGCGTGATTTGCAGCTGCTCCGGCTCCTGAGCACTCTTCCAGGATTTCCTTCGTGCACAGCCAAGCCTGGGTCCCCAACACTCTTTCCTGCAGTGCACAACCTTCTGAGTTGTCCTCCGGCATCGTGGGACTCCCTTTTGTGACTCCAGTTCACTTTTGTTCTAAGTGCCTGTTCAGGTACTTCTGCTGGTGCTGCCTGCTTCTGTGAGGGCTCCATACGTTGCTGGGCACCCCGTCTGTCTCCTCATCCAAGTGGCAACATCCTGGTCCCTCCTGGGCCACAGCAGCATCCAAAAACCCTAACTGCAACCCTTGCAGCTAACAAGGCTTGTTTCTGCTCTTTCTGCGTGGGAATACCTATGCAAGCATCTTCATAATGTGGGACATCCATCCTCCAAAGGGGAAGTTCCTAGTCCTCTTCGTTCTTGCAGAACACCAAGCTTCTTCCAACAGGTGGCAGCTTCCTTGCACCCTCAGCTGGCATTTCCTGGGCTCCTGCCCACTCTCGACACTGTCGCGACTATTGGACTTGGTCCCCTTGTCTTACAGGTACTCAGGTCCGGAAATCCACTGTTGTTGCATTGCAGGTGTTTGTTCTTCCTGCAGAATCCCCCTATCACGACTTCTGTGCTCTCTGGTGGTAGTAGGTGCACTTTACGCCTACCTTTCAGGATCTTGGGGTGGGCTATTTTTCTAACCCTCACTGTTTTCTTACAGTCCCAGCGGCCCTCTACAAGCTCACATAGGTTTGGGGTCCATTCGTGGTTCACATTCCACTTTTGGAGTATATGGTTTGTGTTGCCCCTATACCTATGTGCTCCTATTACAACTACTGTAGTTTTACATTGCTTGCATTACTTCCTTTTGCTATTATCTGCATAATTTTGGTTTGTGTACATATATCTTGTGTATATAACTTATCCTCATACTGAGGGTACTCACTGAGATACTTTTGGCATATTGTCATAAAAATAAAGTACCTTTATTTTTAGTACATCTGTGTATTGTGTTTTCTTATGATATTGTGCATATGACACTAGTGGTATAGTAGGAGCTTTACATGTCTCCTAATTCAGCCTAAGCTGCTTTGCCATAGCTACCTTCTATCAGCCTAAGCTGCTAGAAACACCTCTTCTACACTAATAAGAGATAACTGGACCTGGCACAAGGTGTAAGTACCTCTGGTACCCACTACAAGCCAGGCCAGCCTCCTACAGTAGGTGATTACTTTCTCTGGTGCTCATAAAAATTACATTCAGAGTGCATTGTTTGATATTTGCTGTGGCTTTGTGTCTGTACTAAAATCCCCATGGTTCATTTTAGAGCTCCTTCTTTGTCCCTACTTACACCATCTCAAATGTTTGTGTTTGGATTTACTCCATTGCTTGTTTCAAAACTAAGTGGCATATTTATGAGCCTCTAGCACCACCGCAGGGTCACTTTTAGTGATGCTCCGGTGGCGCTATGCACAGCACCGTATTTATTTTTTGTGGCTTAACGCCACCTTGTAAATACGGCCCCTTCACACTGAGCACTTTGCGTGGAAGGGGTGTGCAATGAGTGTTGCTGTGGGTGTGCCATTGCAACACCCATTGCATTTTGACGTTGCCTCAGATTTACTAGTTTTCGTAAACTTGAGGTAGCACCAAAATCTAACGCCACCCAATGGTTGGCATTAGCATGGCACACTGAGGAGAAATGCTTCCATTTCTCCTAATTTTTTTGCTCTCTCTATGTGTGCTTCTTTTTGCAGCATACATAGAAAGAACACATCTTTCTTTCCTGCACAAAAACAATCTCCCACTCAAAGCAGCCATCCTTGCACTATGGTGCAAGGGTTGCTGCTTTGGTGCATGGCAGAAAATTTAGTGCCAGTGCAGGGGGCAACACAGGGGTGCATTGTTTAGTAAATATGCTGCATCATTGCGTTTTGAGAATAAAGGTGCGTGACACTGTCAAATTTGGCGCAGCCCAACATTTTCTATTAAATCTGGCCCTAAGTTCTAGCATCTCCAACACATGGATGTCATTTAGGGGTCGCAGCTGCAACCCCTGGCTTGCCCTTTCCTACCCCAGTCACTGCGACCCTTGGTCTCAGAGTTGGCAAATTCAGTGCCAGGAACACAGTGGAAGCTTGTCCTTATGGGCTCTGTTGGAGCTCCACTCTCTTTCTCTTCTGACAATTTTTATCACAATAATAGTGAATAATAATATATTATTCACTGTTAATGTAAGACAATGGAGTATAATGAGCTGGAATGTGTCCTTCCATGGTACCTGAGGTGAGTAAAAATGCATTTAAACCTATGTTGTGTGCGTGCTTGATAGTGTGAGTGTGTTTATGAGGGAGAGTGTAGGTAAGTGTGAATTTGTGTGTACGTTTAGGTATGTATGGATGAGTGAAAGTGGAGGTCAAAGGGCGTGTTATGTCAGTTCCGCTACCCCTGCCATTTCGGTGAATTGACGTCCATGCTCTCACAGCACATTATATCATAGAGTAAAAGACAATGAGTGTGCAGTTGTGCATGCGTTTCCGGTGTTTTAGCAAAAGAGACATTAAGGGCCATATTTATACTTTTTGACGCAAAACTGCACCGGCGCAGTTTTGCGTCAAAAATATTACCGCCGGTTAACGCCATTTTGGTGCGCCGTGCGGGCATCAAATGTATACTTTGACGCACGGCAGCGCAAACCACAGGTGTGAGTCATTTTTTGGACGCATACCGAAGCGTCAGGTCGTAAAGCAAAACGACGTTAACACGGAGGAACTGACTGTGGGTCGATTTATGACACCGCACACCGGATATGCAGCTTTTTTGATGCAATAGCGTAAAAAAAAAACACAAACACTGCCATTTCAGCAGAGGAGAGCCAAAATGGATCCCAGATGCCTCTACAGACCCCAGGAAGATGACAACAGACCAGGAACCAGCCAGGAGGACCCACACAAGAACCAGGACACTTTTAAGAAGAAAAGAAAGTGTTGCTTCAGTGCAGAGGAGCAGGAAATTCTGGTTAAAGAGGTGACGGAACACCAGCACCAACTGTTTGTCACCTCAAAATTGCCATTTAGTAGGAGAGAGGCTATATGGCAACAAATTGTCAACAAGATCAACAGTGTGGCAGAAGTACGCAGAACAGTCATCGAGTGCAAGAAACGCTGGCATGACTGCAAGCGCAGGACCAAGGAAAAGATGGCCAGGAACAGGAAGGCAGCACTGCAGACTGGAGGTGGGAGTCCAGCACACCAGGAGGCCCTGGACCACATGGAGGAGATGGTCGCAGCCATCATCCCTGAGGAGATCGTCACAGGGATTCAAGGACAGGACAGCGCAGACTACCAGGAGACAACGCACATGCAGGGTAAGTCGCATGGGGAATTAAAATGCACTAATGTCAACTACAACTGGGGGGGGGGGATACTGACCACAAAATGCATGGAAGTCATCATATACATGGAGTGGCATGGGTAAAGGGGGATGGCATGGGGGCATGGCCTGCACAGATAGAAGCTGGGGCACACCATAACACTACACCAACAACAGTCCCATGGGGGCATGCTGCCATGCCGACGATGGAGCAAAGGGAAAGCCACGCCAGAAGGGAAGGGCACAATGTCAAACTGACATCCCGGCACACGTCAGCCACCATACCCCCTACATTAATTAAGGTCCTATTAACAACCTCTAGCCATACCGACAACTGGAATGTAACTGCGACAACAGTTGCCACTACCACCTCCGCTCTGTGTGCAGCTCAAGTAGCCAATGGCAGTAACCTCCCCATGGATCATACACACCTAAATTAGAGGTTTGAGGATGACAGCTCAACTAATCCCCTAAAAAAAGACAAAGGCCCCAGTACTGTCAAATGTCAATGCCCATATTTGTCCCAAACATCAGCCAATGTCAACAACAATAGGAGCTACAAAGCACTAAGGACATACCCATGCTGCATATGTCAGGGTCCATCCTGTGCCTGGGTCACAATGTAACATCCCAAATGTCATACTGCTCAGACAACAGTATTGAGGGGGAGGACACATGTAAGTGGTCACTGAAATACACCTGCACAGTCAGAGGAGGAAATAGGACACTGATACGATTATCAGGGCAATCTAATTTACCACACATTCCCAACATCAGCTGTTCACATTACCAATGCCAACATCCATATCGTGCCATAACAATGCTATGCATAGGATATGCTACATGTCAACTACATTTAAGTGGATGTGAAAGATCAGAGACTGGAGCAGGTCCAGATTGTTAAGTGTGCTGCCAGTGCCATCAGAACACCCACAGCCAGTGAAAGGCCTCACCATGAGAATGGAAGTAGGGGGAGGGTTGAGTAGGACAAGAAGGTGGCAATTCACTATTTGGCCTAAAACAATACTAGAGGAGATGATGCAGAGATTTCCAATAACGTAATACTATACATGTGACATGCAGGTGGGCCATAGGCCTGGGAGAATGCCCATCTGAAAGACTGGAGCAATAAACACAAAACAAGATCACAATGTGAATTCATCACAAGGCAGGCATGTCACATCACTAATGCCACAACACAGACCCACTAATTGTACCCCGTTTCATTGCAGAGGAAGATGGATCTCCTGCGGATATGCCTGTCCCAGAATACCCTGATGACATGGATGACGAGTTGACAAACATTCCCCAGGAGACCATCCAAGAGGTCCTTGGAACCCTCCAGACCCCACCTTCAGTCACAAGAAGGAGCACAGAACAAGCATCCATCACGGAGGACCCACCCACCACCCCAATTGTAAGACCTGCCAGCTCTAATACAGCTGAGGACTCAGACAACACAGGCACCAGCTTTGAGAGAACTGTAGTCGGAGTACAACGGGAGCTGGCCAATGAGGTGCGGGTAGGGATGCAAACTATGGCAGCCAGCCTTGATGGGGTGTGCTTGTGCATGATTTCATCTCCAGATCAGGCAGCAACTATGCAAGCGCTAACATCTATCTTGCAGGAACAGCAAAAAAGCCTGAAGGAAATCAGCACAGCTGTAATAAAGTTGACCCAACACCTACAACAGCAATCCTGTCAACGCGTGCACGAATGCAACATTGAACCCCTCAGGGCCAACCTGGCTGCCTACCATCGTGATGTGGCTGCTATTCTTAAGAATCAGCAGATCCTCCTTGCAGCAGTACTGCCCTTAAGACCTTCACAGGTAGCAGCGACCGGGATGTCTGACTCCACGTCTTCTAACACTGAGGAGTGTGTTGCCCCTTCACAACCACCACCAACAAGGACAGAGGAGGCAACACACACATCAGAAGAAGAAGACATGGAAAAGAACACTATCACACAGAAAAGCACCCGGAAGCACTAGTCCCTGCCACATGGCCAACTATTACCAAGGTCCTGCGTTTTGTAACATGCCAGTCTTACAACAACTCTACTTAATGACTGTTCTGCTAACCACTGCATATCTTGTCAGCCTGCCCAGTGATTGTCTTTCTCTTACTCATTGGCAAATCCTGTCCCTCTGCACTGTCTGAAACATCACCCCAGCATGTCAAAAGCATCTCCTTAACCCCTTGTGTAGGATCACAATGTAAGATGTCACTATAATGGACTCACAATCATTGACAATGTACATATAGCACTTTTCAATAAATAGCACTTACACAACAAATCTGTCTGTGGGTAATGTGACATATCAACTGTGCAGTAGATAACTGAAATGTGCCTACTGTCAAATCACATATCTTGTCATTACAACTGTCCTGATATTATGTAGTCAGATAAATCTGCACAGTGGCCATGATTGCATCATACTCTGCCCTTCCTGAGGGTAATATCTGATGAAGTGAAAAACCATACACCATCATGCTTTGTTGGACAGAATAATGCTTCCTCAAGGGATATCTAAGTCATCAAATAGTGGCAGCAAAATGTTGTCACCATGCAATACTAACACATATAACAGTGCACACAAATCTAAGCAAACACTACAAAAACTGCATGAATGAAGCTGTCTGAGTTTACATCCAAATAGGTAATCATGCTGAACTGTGTCACAAATGATCTATGTGAGTCATGAAGACAAGAATACAAGAGTGCTTACGAGAACTCATCTTATAAGGGTGTCCTTGAACATCACACTGCAGGCAGACCTAAAACTGTTCCCCCAATACCAAGTCTGGAAGCACTGTTTATGACATACAAAACATACTTATCGACAGAAACAAGTTGGGATCCATATTAACTGTGATTGGTGGTTGCAACGAACAGCGGAAACATTGCAAGGTAGCTCTGGGGTAGCTGCCAATCTTACAGCTCGGTTTGGATTTGTTTGTAGCATAGGACACAAATGTAATAGAACAAAATTCATGTACACTAATGGCAAGGCCATGATCAAGTAGCATTTAGCACATACTGTAAAGTGTTAACTATATATTTATTAAATGGTAATCACAGAAGAGGAAACTGACGGAAAAGTATTGCCTACCCTAATCTACCCTGACTACTCATTACCCACAATAGTCCCTAACTAACCTAAGCTAAACTTACTTATCACATGTAACGAAACGTTCTAAACATCAACCCCCACCCCCTTATGAGACGGGACACATGGAGGACAACACATACTAACCTAAACACATACTATACTATCCTAAACAAATATATATTTTTTGTATTTTTTTTATTTTATTAAACACACAAGAACCCCAACATAGCCCCGCACCCACCCACCCACACACTTAATAAGTAAAAATAGAAAGAATCAGGAACCCCCACCCACTAACACTAACTAAACTAACAGACTATACTAACCTAACACTAAGCCCCCTAAGCCCACTAAGTATGAGAACAAGGAAAGAGGAGGGAGGGGAGGGAATCATATCCATTGTCACAAAAGTATATAGGTTGGCCCTCCAGAGGGTCCGCTTTATGGACTTCACACGCCTGTTAATGTGGCGAACATCCCGGCTCGGATTGCTTATCTTCCTCAAGACACGTCCATCTTCCGTTCCATTTTGTGGAATGCTGCAGGGTCAACTGATGGAGCTGGGGCAGTCTGGGTACCGGCGGAGGAGGTTTGTGCGCGTGTGGAGCCAAGGCCAGTGGGCTGTCCTGCAGCTGTTGCAATGCTGGGGCCTGGAAGTACAGCAGACGTAGGGACAACAGTCCCAGCTGTGGGTGGGGCCACCTGGGTAGAACTGGTGGTTGTGCTGGTGGTGGCTGTGGTGGGCAAAGTAGGTCCACCCTGTGGGAAGGCCCTCCATGCCCCGGAGGCCCCTTCATGTCGGTATCGACGGGCCATCCTCCTGCACCCCGACTCTACCAGCAGGATATGCTGGTATCTTATGGACCGCCGCTGGAACTCACGGACCTGGTCGGTAATCATGTTTGCAGCTGTGAAGACAAATGCAAATAATTTACATTAGGAACTGCATTGTGTGAAGTGGCACAAGAAGTCAATCAGACAATACATCTACTGTACTTGTAACAGCTAGCTCATATCACCATACAGATCATTGAATGTCCCTGAAGAAGTACATGGCAGGCCAGCCTACAAAGGTCACATCACACATAGCTCATCCAAAACCTACGAGATTGGTAACAACTGGCATTGACTTGCTGTTAGACCTGACAGCCTTAGGGTGGTCACCCCTAACTTTTTGCCTGCCTCCCTCCACTTTTTGGACACTGTTTTTGCTGGCTTTTAGACTCTGCGCACTTTATCACTGCTAACCAGTGCTAAAGTGTAATGCTCTCTCCCTTTAAACATGGTAACCTTGGATCATACCTGATTGGACTATTTAATTTACTTATAAGTCCCTAGTAATGTGCACTATATGTGCCTAGGGCCTGTAGATTAAATGCTACTAGTGGGCCTTCAGCACTGGTTGTGCCACCCACTTAAGTAGCCCCTTTACCTTGTCTCAGGCCTGCCATTGCGGGGCCTGTGTGTGCAGTTTCACTGTCACCTCGACTTGGCATTTAAAAGTACTTGCCAAGCCTAAACCTCCCCTTTCTCCACATATAAGTCACCTCTAATGTGTGCCCTACGTACCCCCCTAGAGCAGGGTGCTGTGTGGGTGAAAGGCAGGACATGTACCTGTGTAGTTTACATGTCCTGGTAGTGCAAAACTCCTAAATTCGTTTTTGCACTACTGTGAGGCCTGCTCCCTTCATAGGTTAACATTGGGGCTGCCCTCCTACAGTATTGAAGTGGTAGCTGCTGATCTGAAAGGAGTAGGAAGGTCATATTTAGTATGGCCAGAATGGTAATACAAAATCCTGCTGACTGGTGACGTTGGATTTAATATTACTATTCTAGAAATGCCACTTTTAGAAAGTGAGCATTTATTTGCACTTAAATCTTTCTGTGCCTTACAATCCACGTCTGGCTGGTCTTAGTTGACAGCTCCTTGTGCATTCACTCAGACACACCCCAAACACAGGGTACTCAGCCTCACTTGCATACATCTGCATTTTGAATGTTTCTTCCTGGGCTGGGAGGGTGGAGGGCCTGCTCACACACAAAGGACTGCCACACCCCCTACTGGGACCCTGGCAGACAGGATTGAACTGAAAGGGGACCTGGTGCACTTCTTAGCCACTCTTTGAAGTCTCCCACACTTCAAAGGCACATTTGGGTATAAAACAGGGCCTCTGCCCTACCTCATCAGACACTTGCTGGAGAAGAAACCTGAACCAGAACCTGCATCCTGCCAAGAAGAACTGCCTGGCTGCCTAAAGGACTCACCTGTCTGCTTTCTACAAAGGACTGCTGCCTTGCTGTTGCCCTGCTGCCTTGCTGAACTCTTGCCTTGCTGCTGAAGTGCTCTCCAAGGGCTTGGATAGAGCTTGCCTCCTGTTCCCTGACGTCTCAGGACCAAAAAGACTTCTCTTTTTCATTTGGACGCCTTGTGTGCAGAAAAATTTGACACACAGCTTGCTCCGCGGTGAAAAATTCACTGCACGCCGATCCGGAAAGACGCCGCTCGACGCGACGCCTGCGGTGCGACCGGAACTTCGACGCACGGCCTCACCTGGGCAACGCCGCCCGACTCTAGAAAGGAAATTGATGCGACGCCTGCAGTGAGGGAGAAGATTCCACGCACAGCCCACCGGAACGACGCGCAGCCGGAAAACAAGCCTAGGATTCAACGCACAGACCCCGGGACATCTGGTAATCCCGCGAACCACAGAGAGAGACTGTCTGCGCGCCGGAAAACAACGCCCGACTTCCCCGCGTGAACAATAACGTCGCTAGTCCGTGTGTGCAGGGGAGAAATCGACGCACACACCATTTTTACACGTATCTCTTCTTCTGAGGCCGTTTGCGGAGATTTGCCACTTTAAACCAGGTACTTTGTGCTTGAAAGAGACTTTGTTTGCTTTTTAAAGGCTTAAGACACTTTATATCACTTTTCAGTGATATCTCTACAATTTCACATTGCATCTTTATTCGTTTTGACCTCAATTATCCAGATAAATATTATATATTTTTCTAAACACTGTGTGGTGTATTTTTGTGGTGCTTTATTGTGTTGTTGTACGACTTATTGCACAAATACTTTACACTTTGCCTTCTAAGTTAAGCCTGACTGCTCGTGCCAAGCTACCAGAGGGTGGGCACAGGATAATTTGGATTGTGTGTGATTTACCCTGACTAGAGTGAGGGTTCTTGCTTGGACAGAGGGTAACCTGACTGCCAACCAAAAACCCTATTTCTAACACTTGCCATCTGAGTTCTGCCAGTTATCAGCTAACAATCATGCTGCATATCCTCCGCCAAATCCTGGGCTACAAATGTCAGTGTACGGAATGCAAAACTAAAGCTACATGGTCTGCAAGTTGTAACAGGACTTGCCAGTATAGTACCCATGTGCCATACCTGAGTGTGTATACTAGGTTCCGACCAAACAGTCACTTATTCACATGTATGTGTAACATACTGGTAGCATCAGTCCTAGGTACCCTATTCACAAACCCAAGCCTGTGTTTGAGGGGGGGTGGAGAAACAACTAACAATTCCAAACAACATGGACACCGAGGAGTGTATAGAAAACTCCACACGTGTTTGGCTCTACACACACACCACGGGTAAGGTCTATCAACAATTAGGAGTCTGCAAACCCTTGACCAATCATAGCGCCACACATGTCAGGAAATGCAGAGCTTGGTACACAACATATACTTCCAGTAAGGCATGACTTACACCAGACACAGAGTTTCAAGAACACCAATGATCATGATTAGCATGCACACCTAGGCCATTGCACTCAAGTTCAACATACATGTAGCACAACATGTGGAAATACATGCTGCTAGGAAGTTCTACCTACAGTTTAATAAGTACCTTGGTAAATAGGGAAGCAGAGGTCTGTTAGAAAGCAATTTGCAGTACCAGTCTGGGAGAATGTGGGTCTGACAGGCTGACTAAATCTGAGCTGACTTCCATTGCGACTCCTGTTGATACAAGTGTCATCCACATGACTCACCCCAGTACTCATTGTGGGGCCTACAGGAATGACCCACAATCCCTAGATAATACAATAGGATAAGCATTGGCCAACTCAAAACTTTTGAGAAACTAAAATCCCACTCATGGAACAAGACAAATGATTGGCCAATGCATCACATTTTGCTATGCGTTCAACACACACGAGTCCATCACACATCACCAGCAAACACAACACATAACAGACATATCAACACTTACTGGAGTGGTCAGGGTCCTCAAATGTAGCCACTTCTCCCACAGTGTAGGGTGTCGGTCCACCTGTAAGGCATGGAAGGAAGAAATGTGCTAAAAATCTGTGCACTGACCAACAATTTCAAAGACATATACAATGTGTAAGCTGAATAAGGAAATGACAGCCATTCAGACATGATGATACTGCATATGATATATCACGGCCAATATTTACATAGCATGGGTCTCCTGTGACAGTTACACACATATCTGCACACATGCATTGGCCCTAACTATCATGTGGTGGCAAACATGCCCCCGTCATTAGTGATCAGAAAAAATAATGGAGTGTAATCGTCTCATCATGTGCATCCAAGAGAGAAATCCAAAGCCTGGTTACTTGAAGACTGCATTACCAGTCAAAAAGCCTATGTAGTCATGACACATTTCATACACATAGGTACAATGTACAGAGGGGCAGGGACTTTTGTAAGCCCTCCTGTTGTTACAGTTTCTTCATTTGATGTGGCCCTGCAATGGTGATTTGCACCAACCATGGAGATGTGAAGCCATGTGCATACCTTTGGGCTGCCATCCCTAATTGGAATGTGGCACAACTAACTCCAAATACCAGTCTAAGATGTTAGCTGTGGGCACCTTACACCTTTTCACGATTTTTTCAAATCCAGATCTGAAATGTATCCAAAAAGATGAAGGACCACAATAATCCCTAACATTCATAGAACTTCCATGAACGCTTTCCTTCCACATTCACCAGACTTACATGAGACATATGTCTGGGCCACTTTGCTATCATCAATTGACGTGAAGCCAGTACTAATTTTCTGCATCATGTAGTGTTTCTAAAGTCAGTCTAGCTATTGCGTCAACAAAGTTAGCCAATATTTTAGTACATCTTTACTTCTCTGGCAAATGTGGCCTATATAGACATGATTGGCTCCTATTTTGTTTGGTTGTCTGACACAAAAGCAGCACCAATTTACTTAACGGAAAAGTATCCTGTTTGCAGAGCACGTGCTACCTGACAGCTAGCAATTCTGATCCTTCCCATAGTGCATCAAGTAGCCTGTATGTTTCCACAGCATTACACACAGTCAGCAAGTTAGCTGGCAGATATTGTACAAATCATCTGAAGTCACTACAGAGCAATTAATCGAGCACATTTACATGATTAGTACTCACCAACAGTGCCACAAATCACGATTCCCAGGTGGTCCAAGAGATCCTGCTCCCTGGTAATGAGGTCAGCCCACCGGTGCTTCAGCTGGTGGTCACTCCTCTGGCTGGCATACAAAAGCTGCAGGTGATGCAGCACCTTTCCCCACTGTATTCTGTGTGCCTCAGTGTGATACCCCTGTATCACCATGCCCCCTGCCTCGATCATCATGGGTAAGAAATGGCACACAAGCCATATGAAGCCCCCCCAACTCCTCTTCACCCATCCTGCCAAGACGTGGCGTACCAGACATCGTGCAAATGAGAAGGGAAATAGGGGTTAAAAAAATAGAAAGGGGAAAAGGGGGAAAGTAGGGGTACAAAAACAGATGAAAAGTAAACTTAACCACTAAAAGAGCCCAACTATCCCCAAACTAGCACTACCCACAACGGACTCCCACAAACAACAAAAACACTAGAAAACTGGACAAATGTAAACAAAACACAGTAGGACACTATACACCAACAATATTTATTTCACATATTGACAATTGAGACAGCACACAGGACACAAAAGCACAAAATCCCTGGACACCACTCAGTAAACAGCCACACAGTCTAGAAGATTCACAGACTGCAACATGACAGTGAAAGTACACCCACTGTACATGATCTGTAAACAGGATATCCTATTACATCACTTCCTGCAAAAATTTCGCATTATGCATCATATTTTTTCACGCATACAGTTTATGCGTCATATTTTTCGACGCACAGGAGTGAAAATTAGCCCGCATCCAAATAATAGTAAATAGTCTGTACAAAAAATATGACGCACAAACAGTATTTGTGGGGGAAAAATGACGCATAACGCTAGCAACGTCAACATTTCAGTGCATGAACTGGTTTTGGGAATTTTTTCTGTTTTTATGTTATGTTACATTTGGGACACATCAGAGATAGGCTGATGGCGCCCACTATGGTGTTGATGGTGTACGTTCACATATGAGACATCAAACTGCAGCGGACCATGACCTGCTACTTCCTTAACAGTATTTTGACAGTTGGCTGACGCACTAGATGGCCATATGTGTGGCCTACATATATGTATTGCACAATTTGGGCATGTTTGGCATCAGGACAGGATAGCAATGTGACGCACATATGTACAATACCTCAATGCCTATGGCTCAATGTATGTGCAGTGGCAACTAATGTATTTGTTGACCAAGTGTGTGTGCATCACATGATGCATTATTGAACATATGCTTGTATGACTGTGAGGTCAATGTGTCCAAACCTTAGATGCAAGTCATTGTGAAACTGTGAGAGGACATGTGTTAGTCATACATGTAGCAACATCCGTTATGTGAACCTCCAAGATTTAGGGTAACGTAGACACCACATATGACAAAGCATGGACCAGATAGATGGCAGACGCTTGTTCATGTCAATGGTCCACATTTTCACCATCCTATGTCCTAGATTTTTGGTAACAGCTTCCTAGGCATTTGTTGGTGAATCCCACAGTGAGTCAGACACATGCATTGAGGAAGTTGGTACCATGTAGTTGGCCCATACAGCCAAAGGTGAACCACAAATGTTTGATGACACCACAGTTGAGGTCATATAACTGAGCCACAACTCTCCAGTGGCTGTGGTGGACCAGCAGACGAGGCAGCACGTGTCCACATATTTCCAGCGATCAATTGCACAGAGGTGTCTTGTTCATGTGTGTGGTCCAATGTTGAGCCTGTATATTTTTAGGGGTGGAATTTGTCACAGTTAGGTCCAGGTCTCATCATGAGTCAGGGGTAACTATTCCTGTATCTACTGAGTATCCTTTGTTGATCAATGTGAGTAAAGTGGATGTGGACATAAGAACCTACATAGGGATGGTCCCACTCTGTCACTGAAGACGTGTAATGAGACAGTCAACAGGGCAAACTTGGTGTGCTGAGTGAGATAATGTCTCAGGTGTCATGTTCCGGCAGGTGTCATTACAACATTTGTACACAGGTTAGCCTCTGCAATTCCCACTGCATCTGGGAACATCATAGCCTCTGTGCTGATTATTCTCGCATCTATTCACCACACACGGCCCATCAAAATGTTGTGAGCAATGTAATTCTGTGTGTGAACTGTCAGGGTCCTGACATGTGTGGATTTTTCATGGACATTATGAGAGGTTGCTGGTTCTGCTGAAGGCCCCGTACCCAATCCCTGCATATGGCCCTGGGACACTGTCTCACTTTGTCATTCATGCATAAGTGAGACCCAAACAAGAGATGGGCCATGAATTTTGGTATTCACAGGGAATTTAACTCATATGGTACAATTAAAAGGCAGATGATGCTATACAATGTATTTGGGTATGCATTAATGAAGCACATGCCCAAATACCATTTGAGGAATGAGAGGTTTGCTAACGCAAGTGTGGTACATATGTAGCCACAGGCTGACAGGATGCAGGGTGAATCAAGATCCAGCAATTTAACAAGTTACATAATCAGTGGTCTGACTAAGACTGTTTGGAGGACGAACTAGACAGTTGAAATGTAAAACTGTGTATGTCCTGTGTTTTTGAAGGTGACAAATGAACCCAAAGGCTGTGTTACATGGCTTAATTAGTAGCAATGCTTAACGGTGTATTTGACAAAATGGCAACTCCTATGATGTTCCAGGCATCAGCAGGGGCAGTGCTTGTTGAAATGGGTGGTGTGCATGGAGGTGATCACAGGTGTGGGCTGCATCAGTTTCTCACATGTCCTGGAGGTGAGATTTGCATTCTAATGGCCAACTGACATTTTCACATGGGAAGCAATTTACAGGTGCTAACAGGGCTTGGAAACTAGAAGCCAGTGTATTAATTGACCTGACGTCCATGCAGTCAGATGTTCTATGACAATGGTATACCATAGGAAAGGGTGTACCACACTGGATTGCTATTGACAAGCTGTGTGTGTAGAGGAGGGAATATCAGGGTACACACCTTACTATTCCAGGGACCTCATCAGACAGGTGGGTTGTGACCAGGTGCATGGGTGTGTCAGGAGTTAGGAAATGGCTGACATGTACATGGAATGTCATGTGCGCAATGCTGCTCATATGTATGGCACTTGTGCTGTCTATGTTCTGCTTCTATGGAACTCTGGTCACAGATAGTCCTTGCAAAGACTGGATGAAGTTGGACTTACTGCTGTCAAGGGTCTGGTCAGACATTCCTGTTACTGATGCAAAAGCACATCAACTGCCTCATGTATGAGGCTTGTTTTCCCCTTATTGAGTGATGGTGTCTTAGTTGTGAGCCATATGCTGCGATGAACCATGTTTTCAACATGTATGTGTGAAATAGGTGTGGTCCTCTGCTATTGCCCTTCAACTGTGAAATGTACAGGATATATGTCATTTACTGTGTGTGTGTATGTGACCGTTGTATGGTACGCATCAGATTTGCTCTGGGATTTTCAGTGTCCTAATCGGTATATCAGCAATGCTACATGAGGCAACACTCTTAATCTGATAGTTAGAGATAAAGGGTTGCAAAAATGAATAGCCAAACAATGATATGGTGATAAATATAGGTGTTTATTTAAATTAGTTCATAAAGTGGTGATGGTGATTATATTTAAAATAAATTATTCACGATATGTTGCCGCCTACGTAAACCAGCGGCCGTGTTTTGTTGTTCCCCCTCATGTTGCAGGCCACCATCATCCTCTTCCTCCTCTTCAGGCAGGTGTGGCTCGGGTTCCAGGAGGGGAATGTTCCTTTTTATGCAAATGTTGTGCAGAATAGCACATGTTAGGATGATCTTACAGACCATTTCCGGGGAATATAGGAGGCTACCACCAGTGATGTCGAGGCACCGGACCCTTGACTTGAGGATGCCGAAGGTCCTCTTGACTATGGTGCGTGTCCTCCTATGTGCGTCATTGTAGGCACGCTCTGCTGCAGTACTCGGGTTGCGAATAGGTCTCATTATCCATGGCCGGATGTCATACCCCTGATCAGCTGCAAGAGAAAATGAATGGGATCATGTTGATGTAGCTAGCCCCATTGAAATCACCTTTCATGGCAGTAGTTGTCTTGTGTTGTCTGTGACTCTTTTGTGTTATTATGTCGCATCCTAGGCTAGTAGTATGTACCATCTACATTGTGTTGTTTCCTTGGCTGAATGAGTGTTTGGCTGCTAACCAGTTGTCAGCATTATGTTTTGGGATTTGCAGTACAGTGTGCCCTCCCTAGCATTGTGACTTGTGACACAGGTGTCCCTGTGTCTTCACTGGGGGTGAGACGATAGTTCCATACACAGGTTAAAATTGACAGTGGTGGTGACACGTTCATATCAATGTACCCTGCACATCACATACCTTTAGACTTATGCAATGGATTAATGTAAACATAATTGAGACGCTTACAATTTGCAAGGAGACATTTAGGCAACACTCTCCAAACGTTGTGATCATTGACGTCTTAACATTAGGCTGTACAGTAATTTCAGATGTGTGACAGGTTCAATGGTGACCTAAGAAACATGGCTAGTGGTGTGACAACTTCAGTATGTTCCTGTCGACATGTTGCTGTTGTGGTGTATGTGTTGTGTGTCCTAGAGGGTTGCTGTGCAATGTGTATATAAGTAGGTTTTTGTACTTACCAACAAGTAGTCCATTGCCATACCGTCCATCCTAGAAGTGTTCATTGATGGTGCTGTGAAGGAAGATGAATGAGTCATGGACACTCCCAGGATATTTAGCCACGATGTTGGTGATCAATCCTTGATGATCGACAATGGCCTGCACATGGATGGAATGTGTGTGCTTCCTGTTGCGGTAGAGGTGTTCAGTTGCAGCAGGTGGCACAAGGCGTACATGTGTGCAGTCGATTGCACCAAGGACATGTGGGAAGCCACTAATGAGGTAGAACCCCTGTTTTGTTTCCTGCTGCTTTTGCAGTGTGTTAGTGAAGCAGATGTGGCGGGTGTGAGTCCAATGATGGCATCCAGTACTTTGGGCCAAAAGGCAGAGAATGATGGCTGTGAAATTCCAGCAACCAGGGCACCAGTTGTTTGAAAAGAGCCACTTGCCAGCATGTGAAGTACGGCAAGCAGCTTGGTTTCTGTTGGGATGGTGCGGGGTGTCAGCAAGATGGGTGCCAACTGTGGCTCAAAGTTGCGCAGCAGCTGCTGAATGGCCTGCCAGTTCAACCTGTACCTCTGGATGATGTCATGTTCCCTCAGGCCATGAAGGGTTGTCCTGTTGCGGAATATCCTCTCCTGCCTTCTGTGTTGCCTTTGGGGTCCCTGCTGGTGTTGTGGTAGCTGCTATTGTTGTTGCTGTGCTCTGCATCTGCGTGCACGCTGGATGAGAAGCCCCTCCATGTCTCCCTTTTGCTGCTCTGCTGTTGCTTCTGTGTGTTCTGATTAAATACAGGTGTGTTTGCCCCATTTTAACGCCTGCCCTGAACCAGGTGTTAAATTTTGACACAAATCGGGCTATGCGCCATTTTCCGGCTCTGCCTCCCGGCCGTGCGTCATTTTTGCCCAAAAGCATAAATATGACGCACGGCCGTTTAAGTCATCTTTTGGACGGGAATGCCTACCTTGCATATAATTAACGCAAGGCGGGTTGCTGCATCCAAAAAATGACGCACACAGCGGAATTTTGTCATCCGCAGGCTCGGCCGTAAAAGTTTAAATATGGGGCAAGGTTTGCGCTGAATGTGCGTCAAAAGTTTTTACGCACATTCGGCGCAGACAGAGTATAAGTATGCCCCTGAATATGTCTTTAATCATGGTATATCTTCACGTTTTGGGCGGGGCATATTTTCAACCAAAAATATTTTAAAACTAGTTTGGCGTGGAATAATACCGCATGGTCCTATTATAGTGCAATAAAAATACATTTTGACATTAATGTACATACATCATTTGTAAACATAAGCGTTTTTGTCTGCTGTATACATTCCGCAGCCATGCCTTTGACAGGGTGGAGACGAACAAGTTGATGCGAAATAAGTCCCCTTCATTAAGTATTCAAATTATTTTTTATGCCTACAAATGTCATCTTTATGTATTGCCAAATGTGTTTTAATTTCAATAACAATGAATGACTTAACTTACCGTGCTACTAAGTATGTTTCAATGTTTGGACCCAGCTATCAGGTAGCCAAGCTCATGTCAATGGCAACAGTTTACACCATTTTTCCATCAGATAGGCTATTGTTTTCAGCCAATTGCTGTCTGTTAAACTTAGCATTGCAATTAGTATATTAAATATAAAGAACCTAATTGCTGCTTTACAGATAATATGCAGCTGCTTGTTAAACACCTGCCTCATGTCTTGGTTAGAGGATCATTTAACAATTGCTCAGCAAGATAAATATGCATATGTTGATATTGACTGTAAAGAGATTTTATAAGCTATGCCAGTTCTTAATTACTAATGTTACGTTATATATTCTGAGCTGCATAGCTTTATAGTAACATTTGAATTGAAACTGCTGAACTTTGGTGTTCACTCTTGGGCCGGACAGTGTTGGAATGCTTCAAATCTTCTTCAACCTAAGGTGCTGCGTTATAAATGCTTCCGTTAGAGGGTGGCTTTCTTGACTCCCTCAAACTTGATTAAGTCAGACCAATCTTAAAAATGTAAATATGATCCAGCTTTCACCACGCGACCTACCTTCCATATCTAGGCTAGGTTCTTGAACAATGTGCTTCCAGTCTACCTAAAACACATTTAAACTTAAAACGAGTTCTGCAATTTATATGCCTCCAGAGCTGGAATGTACACTCTTGCCTATGCCAGTTAATGGCTGTGGTTCAGAAGAAGATCGTCTGCCTCTGAGTCCTTCGAGAACAGATAGGTGTTATTTGATAACTGCTTCGTTGGCATTAGCTTTCTGAGTGGACAGGAACACCTGACAGAACTGTTTTGTTTGACTTAGAGATATCAGGACTTCTTCTATTCATTTCCAGGACCCTCCTAGATAGTCAATTACCTGTCGCAGTGGGGGAAAGGATTAATTAGGACCCAGAGTAAAGAACAAATTACAGGAATCTTGTTCGAATCTATCATC
Source organism: Pleurodeles waltl (assembly GCF_031143425.1). Classification (NCBI taxonomy): domain Eukaryota; kingdom Metazoa; phylum Chordata; class Amphibia; order Caudata; family Salamandridae; genus Pleurodeles; species Pleurodeles waltl. Next base: position 952,119,342 of record NC_090445.1, read on the forward strand.
AGTAAATATTCCTGCACAGCACTGTTGTCTATGTACGTTATAAAGCGGTTTTGTTCTAAAAGGAAATGAAAAGTGGATTTTATGTAAAGCGAAAAAGATTGTACAACTGTTCTTTTACCCTTTATCGTGACATATGATATAACTGAACTCCTAAATGAAAGTTGCTACATTTCTAGAAAATGTATATGGGCCATATTGGAAGTGCCTAATATCCTATGTCACTTGCAATGAGGCTGATGGGCTACGCGTTATGTTTGTGACAAAGTAACGCGGCAGCAAAACTCTAAATCAGGCCCTAACTATTTAAAACAAACCCTTTGGAAACTAACTTCAAAATGCAGGTCAACGTATCTGTTGCACCCCAGGTAGTTATGTGTTAGAAATCGTGCTCTCTATTTGGCAGAGGTTTGCACCCTGTCCAAGTACGGACCACAATTCTAGTCGGGTAAGTCACAACACAAACTAAATTATCATGTGCTCACCCTTGAGTAGCTTGGCACAGAGCAGGCAGGCCTAACTTAGAAGGCAATTTGTGAAGTATTGGTGCAATAGCTGATACAGTAACACAGTGAAACACCACAAAAACGACTCCACATCCAGTTAGAAAAATAGAGGTTATTTATCTGAGTGAATCAAAACCATAATGGCACAAATCCAATAAGGGTTTATCGAGATGTTCACTGGTATAAATAATCACACAGTGATTTTTAAATTGAGTGCCCTCCTTTTAGGAGTGATACAGTAATGTCTGAATATGGGCCCAGAGGCTGTGAATGGGCGCCGGGGAGAGGGATGGTGAAGAAGCACGCAGACCCGAATATTTCAGTGCCTGTGAGTGAGGTGTGACGGTACTAAGCACTCGGCTCTGGGAATGACAGTAAGCAAAAACACTCCTCCTGAGATGTTTTTTTGCAATCCACCAGGCGGGTTTCCATCTGCAGAATGGTTCAGTGGGTGCAAATGGCACCAAGTTCATGAAATGGGACTCTGGGTCAGTAGGCACCACTTCTGTAGAGCGACGTGGGGCTGTGAAGAGGCACCTCACTTGCTAGCGGGAATCCGTGACAGTATGCACAACTTTTGGAAGAGCAGCATGATGGCTGCAAAAAGGCACCTCGCTCGCTAGCGATAATCTGGGGCAACAGGTACAACTTCAGAAGAGAGGCACGGGAGCTGAAGCAAAGTGCCATACTCACCAGCGATGATCCATGACAACAGGTACAACTTCAGAAGAGCGACATGGGGGCTGTAGAGAAGCACTGCACTCGCTAGTGATAATCCATGACAAAGTTCCACCTGGTCAGAGTGGCGCTGGGGCTTGAATTGAGCGCCATTCACAAGGTCTCTGATGTCCCTTGGACCCCAGCAGAAACAGGGATCAAATACGAAAGCCCTTGGAGATCACTCTGGTAGGAAGACAGAGACTTTCCAGCATGGTCAGAGAGCAGCAAACAAAAAGGAACACGCAGAAGAACAGTCCTTCCAGGAAAGAAGTCCAGTTGAGTCGATTGGGTAGCACAGCAGTTCTTCTGACAGAGTTGTAGTTCCAGGTGCAGTATTGCCTAATGTGAGGGGCCAGAGCCCCAGTACATATACCCAGATGTGCTTTTGAAGTGGGGAAGACTTCAAAGAGTGGTTTTTAAGTGCATCAGTTCCCTTTCAGTCCAGTCCTGTTTGCCAGGTTATCTGTGAATATCATAATTCCTTCATTAGTCCCTTGTGTGGGGTCAGGCCACTACCCTTTGAAATGCAAGTGTGAGTCCCTCCACCCTTCTTGTCCAGGAAGACCCATTAGTATGCAGATGAATGCAGATGCAGTTGAGTGTCTGGTGTGTATGGCTGTCTGGATGGAATGCACAAGGAGAGCTGTCACCCAGCACAGACCAGACGTGGATTGGAGACAGGCTGTAAGGCACATAGAGCAGTAAGAGCAGAGAAATGCATCTTTTCTAAAAGTGGCATTTCTAAAATAGCAATGTCAAATCCAACCTTACCAATAAAGAGGATTTATCATTACCATTCCAACGATATGAAACATGAGGTGGCCACTTCTTCCTGTTCAGGAATAACAGCTTAAAAATATTTTAAGGAATCACCAAAGCTGGCTTATGAGAAGAGCATACTTCCCAATAGTGGAAAATGATTTTGGGAGTTTTTCACTACCAGGACATGTAAAACTTAAAATTACAGGTCCTGCCTTTAAAATATCCTACCCTGTGGATCACATAGGGCCTATCTTATGGATGACATATGTAATTAAAAGTGGTCTATAGTTTGGCAAGGGGTTTTAAATGCCAAGTCAAGGTGGCAAAAAAAATGCATACACAGGCCCTGCAAAGGCAGGCCTGAGATCTGGTAAATGGCCTCCTTAGGTGGATGGCACAATCAGTACTGCAGGCCTACTAGTAGCATTTTACTTACAGGCCCTGGGCACATAGTGCACTTTACTAAGGACTTATAGGTAAATTAAACTTGATAAGTGGATAGGAGCCAATGTTACCATGATTAAGGGAGTGAGCACAAGCACTTTAGTACTGGTCAGCAGTGGGAAGGTACTCAGAGTCCTAAAGCCAGCAAAAGTGAGATCAGAAAAATGGAGGAAGGCAGGAAAAAAGTTGGGGGAAGAGCACTGTAAGGCTGTCAGGTCTAACATAATGGAATTGTGGAGAACGATATTCTCCCTACAAGGATAAATAGAAATGATGAGAATCTGCAACATCAACTAAAGCCTTGCTGCAATACCCCTGTGTCATAGGAACAAATACTAGTGAAATCTTGATTTGGATCTCAGAAGTGGTGTGAGCAATTAATATAAAATCATAACATATAATTAACCTGAAAAGGTAAAACCTGCAATCTCAAAAAGTTTTATTGTAGGGGTGGATGATAAACTCTGCCGACCACCACTTGCAGGAGTTTTTCTTGAGCGTGGGTCACCAGTGGAAAGTTGGTGCACGCGAGCAAGAATTGGTGTTCTCTAACGCAATTTTGGGGTGCTAGGAGGGCACCCAGTGAGATTTTCCCAACATGGGCAGTCACAGGTTGTTGCAACCATTCATGTTGGAAAGGTTGCTGCCCAATTAGAAAATCAACTCGAGCAGCAACAAAACCAACTTGAGCAGCAGCGCCCTCTGGTTCATTGTATCGTACCGTTTGTGCTGATTTCTCAGTGCGGGAAAAGCTCCTGCCACTAACATTTTGCACAACGTACCAATCTCTGCAGGCTCACAGAACTCCACAGAATCTCACAGAGTTTTTATGTAACTCTGCGAAATTCCACAGAGTGAAACTCCGCAGGTTCTGTCGACCCATAGTTTATTCACAGACTGTATGTACTATGTTTAGTGGACTAAGAAAGTACTACTCACATACTGCAAAATGCTATTGACAAACCTTTGTGTTCAGGTCTCTACTTCGCTTATGTTTTTTGAGCAGAGATTTCCACTCTGACGGCAGAGATCTCTACACGTCTGCATACTTCTTTTGTAGTAAATGTGGAAGGCACAGGGGGTGCAGCTCGAATATGGAGGAGACAACAGAAAATGGAAGGGGATGCGTGAGCAATAAGGAGGGTTTAAGGGAGGGAAATCCACCAATCAGTATGTGCATTGTTATTAGCAAACTGCATTTGTAAAGCTACTATCACAAAAAGAACCCAAATCAGTACTAAATGAGCCACATATCAGTCTTGGAGTAAGTCCAGCACCACAAATGGTACTGTAACACACTCCCAGAGAAGATAGCAGACACAACAAATGTTGAAAATGTGGTTATTGGTTGAGAGGGTGAAAATATACTCAAGCAGCAACCACATCCTCTATCAAGGTGAAACACAAGCAAACCTCAAATTAACCTGTGCTTAATTTTCTGATAGCTTCACACAGAACAGTCAGGCTTAACTTAGATGCAATGTGTATTCATACAGCACTCCACAGAAAAATAAAGTGAAAACACATTACAAGAAAAATACCTTACCACCATCAAATCAGTAGAACCACAGATATTCAATTTCAAAGGTTTAAGTAAAATAGTGCCTAAAAGCACAATGTGCCTGTGAGAAAACAGGGCTGATTGCAGAGGTCCCTTGACTTTTTTTCCACTATTTGTCACTTTTTGCTGGTGTTTTCCTGACTCTAATGGTGCCCTGTGTACTGTGAATCAGTCCCAGGGTCTGTGCTCTGTATAAAATGAGTATGCAAATTAGGTTAATTATAATTGGCTAAGTCAATCTACCTATAAGTCCCTAGTATATGGTAGACCATGTAGGTTTAGGGACCCTAGCATAGGTGGTGCCCCATAGGTGCACTGCTGAGGTGCCCAGTGTCATTTTAAAGTCAGGCCTGCCTTGCTGGCTGCTTTTAAATTAAAGTTACATGCAAATTCGACTTCGGAATTAAAAGTAGTTCCAAAGACTTAAACTACATTATTTGTACATATAAGTCACCCCTAAGATGTGCACTATGTGCCCCTAGGGCTGGGTACCATATAACTATAAGCAGGGACCCTATAAAATAGTTTTATAAGCCCTGGTGAGGTAAAACAGCCACATTTGTTTTCCCCTCATTGTAGTGAATGGCCTCCATAGGCTAGAATAGGGAGACTATATTTTAATTTATAAAGTCCCCTTAAGTAACAGATACCATAAGTTTGGTATCAAATTAATTGTTATACTAAATCCCACAACTTACAATTGTTGGATTTAATGTAACTTGTTCAGGTAAAGAGTTTTAAACTTTACCTGAAAAGTTGCCAACTTCAGCCTTGCCGTGTTTTCCTGCTTTGCTCTGATTGGCCAGGCTCTGGTAGTCTGGCCAGGCTGCCTTGTTAAGGTGTGAAGTGGCCCGGCTCAACACAAAGAGATGGGCCTAGGGGAGGAGATCTTCCCTCAGCAGATGGGGAAGCAGGAAGGGGGAAGGCTACCAAACTAGTCTTCAAAGGCAGGGAAAGATATTTGGAGCAACCCAGCACCTCCCTCACATCCTGCAATCCCAGACAGTTAGGTGCCCCCCTGATTAGATTAGGAGAGGGCAGGAGAAGGGTTTGTTTAATATTTACAGCCACACCAGTTGGTGGGCTCAGCCAGATGTAACCTTCAAAAATCACTTTCAGCCATGATGGATTTTTGAGGAATGTTGCTCCGTGGGATTGTTTTTTGCCACAATTCCCAGGAAGTGGTCATCACAGGGAGAAGGACCCTGCACCTGATTGTAGAACCAGGACCCCCTGTTTTTCACCACGGTGCAAGGGTAAAACTGGCAGACCTGCACCCACATCTCAGATTCCTACCAGATCCCTACAAGGAACTACAGCAGAAGAACGACTGCCCTGCTGAACCCCTGACCTGCACCTGGACACTGCACTCTGGAGGACTGCACCAGCTGCACACTTGGGCTTCACCTACAAGAAAGACTTTGCCTGGCTTCAACTGGTTCAAGGAGGGACTCCCTGTTTGCTACAGGTGAGAACTTGCTAACCAGAGTCCCCTGCACCTACTCCTGAAGAAATTGACCAGCTGACCACTGTCCAGTGGCCAAAAAGGAGTTTGCACCAGGTGCATTCTGGAGTTGTAGTCCGCACACTCAAGGAGCATCTCAGAGCTTCTGGAATGTTGGGGTGAGCTGTGGACCTCAAAAGAACCTTAAAAGAACATCTGGAAGAAGATCTAGAAGTTTGGAGAACTTTTGGAAAAAAGCTCCATAAAGTGACTGACCCGCCGCAGCAACTCTAGCTGGCTTGCCTCAACTGCGACTCAGCCTGACTTGCAGGTTTGTCCCGGTGAAGAAAATCTCCTAAAAAGTGACTAAGTCTGAACAATTACATTTGACCGGGACCTCCCAGGCAGTATATGCGAAGAAAGCTCCAGGGACGTCGGATCAAGATTCAGGTTTGCCCCGGTCAAAGGATTTTCACCTCAAAAAAACGAGTAAGTCAGAAGATAAAAATCTCCACCGAGGGCTCCAGTGACGCATCTCAGAGGAAGAGTTCCAGGAGGGCGGTTTGGACTGGCGACTTGGTCCCGCTGAAGAAAATCTTCACGAAAACGACTAAGTCCGAAGACAATCTTTTGACCGAGGCCTCCCGCGAGCTATTGCCAAGCAGGACTCCATCGCGGTTGGCCTCAAACTTTGACTTTCCCCGGTTGAGGTGCGAGCAGATGACCAGATTGGCGATATTCATTTCTAAGGGCTAAAAAGCATTAGTTCTTTAAAAATTCATATCTCCAGTTCCTCTTATTCGTTTTGGTGTCATTTTAAAGATAAAAATAAAATCTATTTTTATAAATTGGTGTTGTATTTTTATTGTGTTTTGTATTTTACTTATGTACTGTTTTGTGATTTTTAAATACTTTACACATGTGTCTCCTAAGTTAAGCCTTGTTGCTCGTTACCAAGCTCCCAAGGGTTCAGCTGGGTTTCATTTATTGAGACCTAACTGGACCTAAGTAGAGGTTAGTGGCCTATTCCTAAGCATAGGTACTTACCTGCCTTTACCAATAGCCCATCTTTGGGCTGCATAGGGCCTAGTGCACCTATGGGTGTCTTTAATGTATTAGAAAGAAAGGTTTATGTGTGGCAAAAGGTTTATTTTGCCAAGTCGAAATCACAGTTTAAAACTTCTCAAAAAAGCTGCAATGGCAAGCCAGAGAAATATTTAAAAGACTACTTAAGTGGGTGGCACAGTCAGTGCTGCAGGCCCACTATTATCATTTAATGTACACTTTAATAGTGACTTGAAAGTAAATTAAATGTGCCATTTGGATGCAAGTCAATTTCACCAAGCAATCAATCAATCAGGAATTTGTAAAGCGCACTACTCACCTGTGAGGGTCTCAAGGCACAGAGGAGGGGAGGGGGAGAAGGTGGTGGGGGAGGCACTGCTACTGCTCGAACAGCCAGGTCATGTTTAAAGTAGAGAGCATAATCACTTTACACTGGTTAGCAGTAGTAAAGTGCTCAGAGTCCTAAAAGCCAACAAAAACAAGTACAAGAAAAAGGAGGGTGAAAGCAACACGTTTTGAAATGACCCACTAGAAAGGACCAAGACCAACAACTAATCACTATCCAAAAAGTGAAACACTTTGTGAAATACTGTATAAAGTACTAATTATTTTATGTGATTTGATTCATCCAATATCTTTTTAAATTTTAAAGCAATTTCTGTATAATCTTAAAGCAAGAGGAAAATATTATTGAATATATTTATTCTTAAAATAATATGCTTTCTGATGTTAGAAATAGGGTAATTTCTATTGCATTTTTTTTATTTTTCCCTTAAAAAGAAATGCTGTAGATTTATCTAAGATAATTTACAACACTTGCAACACACAGCTAATAAATTAAAGGAATAATTGTTCTCAACTTCATCACTTATCTACATTTGATACACATTGTACTACATACCCTTGTCCAGGTACCTGGACACCTCGCCTGCAACTTGCCTGTGGCTTCTAGTTCTTGTATGTTCCAGACTAATCCAGTGACACCACAGGTGCCTGGGTTTTCCCCCCTAGATTTTCCTGACCGGGTTTTCCTACTTGCTGCTCTTCCTGCCAACAGAAGCACTGCCCGCCCCAGGACATACTCAATAAAGGCTGCAGTGCAACTGTGCAGCCGACAAGTGCAGTGGGTGCACTGCTGGTGCGACAAAGGCACACCAAAAGAAAGCACAGCTTTTCCTGTTCATGCTTGGAAAGTGCCCAGTGCCTTGACCGCTGGTCCTTCCTTTCCCCCCAAAATACACCATTGCTGAGCTCTACACCCAGAACCCCGGACACTGCAACAAACACTTCCACCGTGCCAACCCACACTCCACGTTGGGACCTTTCACCTGCACCCACTGCCACTTCACCTGCCAGACCACACAAACCAGCCCACAGACCAGCTCCACCCTCAACACAACACAGATACCACCTGAACAAAAACACCAACTTGCATGCACCCTTCTCGACACATGCTCACTATGCAAGCATTCCACTGAATTGTGAGACCTTATAGCCACCCTCGCACCCAACATTGTCTTCCTCACCGAAATCTGCCTCAAACTCACATCCACCCCAGACATTGCCACAGCGATCCCCGAAGAATATAAAATCGTTTACCAGGACCGCACCAAGAAGCCGGGAGGAGGAACAGCCATCATCCACAAAGAGACCATACAGTGCACAACCACCACCGACACCACCACCACCCCCATAGAACATTTCAGCTTCAAACTTTCCGACTCAACACGGATGACAAAACAACCATCAGAGGCATCTTCTCATACTGACCCCCAGGCATACTCTCCAGCTCTTGCAATACTAATACAGACTTCATTGCTCCCCTAGCCTGGGACTCCAAGAACTACATCTTCCTCAGTGACCTAAATTTCCACTTCGACAACCCCAATGACAACAACACTGCACACCTCCTCAACAGTATGAGCAGCCTCAGAATTACCCATATTGTCCACCACCCTACACACACCACAGGGCACACGCTGGACCCCATTTTCACCTCCAGCAACTGTGTCAAATCAGCCATGTACAGAACTCATTTCGACTGATCACTCCTCCGTTCACTTTAGCATCTCCAGCCTCTGCACCTCCAAGATGACTAGCGCCCCTCACCGGAGGTGGAACAAAATCTCAGAGACCAGCTGCACAGATGCCCTCAGCACCTCCAACCCCAAACAGGGAGTGAAAAACTTCAACATCTGGAACATCAATGGCGCCAACAACATTGTCCCCATCAAGATGAACAACCAGAGGAAATCCTCCAAAAAGTCCATCTGGTACACCCAAGAACTCAGAACAGCAAAACAATACAGCAAACACCTGGAGAGGACATGGCGTTCCAATGAAAAAAAGTGACTCGGGATGCATTTTGTGCTACATTAGAGCTAATTGATAGGTTTGCATTTTGTTGAAATTTCATGTAATAACAGAAAATAAAATTATTCAAACTCCAAACACCACTACATCTCACCTGATGTGATACTTGACATGGTTCTAGACTGGGATGAGAAACTTAGTTCACCTGCAGCCCACTTCCAAGCTATGCCTCCCTTTGTCAAAATACTGGCTGCTCTTTATTTCATGGCCACTGAATCTTTCCAAGGAGTCCCCTCTTATAGCATTGGCATCTCACAGGCAATCTGGTCCTGATGATTTCATGCAGTCCTGGGACCGCATCAACAGAAGAGTGCCCCTTTTTATCACCATACCACAGTCAATAGTGGAAAGGCAAAGAGGGACAAGGAAAATCTATACCTTTGCTCACTTTCCTTGGCCACTGGGTGTCACTGACTGCAACCAAGTGGCACTTCTGCCACCTCACTATGCAGCACATTTTTTCCTGAACAGAAAAGACTGAAAATTGGTCAGTGTGCATGCTGTCTGAGATACCCGGGGCTGCTTCATTGATGAGGATGCTGGCCTTCATAGGCTCACCTCCTGCACATTGCTTGCTTGCGAGTGATTGTGGTGACATGCTGCTCATTGGTTAGTAAAAACACCTCACAATGGGGTTCCATGTGCATCATGGGGTGTCAGCTGTAACATACTCATTAATCACTACAACATGACAAATTATACTTAGAATAGAGGTCCGTTTGTAAACATTTCAGATCTTTTTCTTGAAGGTGATAGTGGGTACGTTCTCTGTCAGTATTTCTCCACAGACTACAGATGTCCAACCAGGCTACCTCAACAGAGTTTCAGTAGGGACCATATAGGTACACAGGCTATTATTGAATGAACTTTTGGGATCCTTGAGTTGGGAATCAGATATCTTGACTAAACGGGTGGAGGTTTTAGTGTACTCCACTCAGGATGTGTTCAAGATAGTTGTAGTCTCTTGTGTGTTGTACATCATCACTATGTGAAGGGGTTTGCATAAAGATCTACACCCAGATGTAGACCCACATCCAGGTGTCATAAGAACTCTTGTACCTCAGCAAGACAGCTGGATTTGGGGCAGAACCTCTACTTCTAGGCAACTGAGTCACTCCCACATCAGTTGGCAGCTGTCGGCCCGACCCTCCCAGATCTCTAGCAGCACCTCTCCCAAACCCAAATGATAAAGGTGATTTGTGTTAGCCTAGTGCATGGAACTCTGAAGACCCATTAGGGAAATCATAGAGAACAAACTTTATCCTTTTCACTGTAAATATAAGTCTCTTACACACACAGGCAAGAAAGGAGATGCAGGATAGTTTTCAATACATTTATTGAACAGATTGCAATCTACGATAAAATGCATGAGCTGCAGTGATTAGGACAATGAGGAATTACAGAATCAGGATTGTGAATATCAGAGATGTAAAGATGAACAACACCACCATATTGCAATAAACATGAATATATAGTTCCTACCCAAAGCCTATTCTCTAACCTCTAGTGAGAGCATGGCGGTGTAAGCCAAATCTGTCCATGCAGTGCCCATGAAAAGCACACCCGACCCCCGTTGAGCCTCTAGTCTCCAGATGAAGCTCCTTAGAGACACAAAGGCTAAGGTCGGCTACAAACTGGCATGCAGTGTAGATGGAAAATACTGGCTGGAACCCCAAGTAACGCCCTTTGTCCTACAAGGTGTTTATATATATATATTTATAAGTTTTGTTCTTGCAATATAAGCACGATGCGGGTATGTACCTAAGTGTTAGACTGTTTGTGCAGTCTTGTCATGGCAATACCAAAATGTTATCCTGTGTCCTTCTTATTCTGTCCTTGTCAACCCAGGGCAAAGAACATGATTTAAATATGTCATGTATAACACTGATAATGAATCTCTCGCAGAATTGCAAGCTGTTCTGAAATGAGTAAAATTCAATAAATGAAAACAGAGCACATTATCTGGGTGAAAGGGTACAGGCCGCAAGCCTAAGCTAAGCCAAATACTCTGTCAAGGCAAGGAGCTAAAATGGACCCACAACACAGGTATCCTTTGCGGGATACAGAATAGAGGCCAGGGTCATTAGGTGTGGGATTGGTTGGGTATTTAATTTTTTTCTTGAGCTGCTAGTTTGGTTGCAGCTTTTATGTGGATGGACAAACTTTTGTCTATGTTGAATGATGTGCTACTGCAACATTGTCCATATATCATCCTGAAACAATACTATATTACACATGTCATCAACTAACATGTTTAGCATTGCTTCTGTGTGCATAATAGTAGTTCAGTGTGATTGACTAATCATTTGATCATGATAATATTGAAATGCTTTCAAAATGATCTGTTTTGTGACAACATAACAGTTTAAACCCAAATGACACTTTAGTGATCTGATACTTTTCCATTTTGCTGAAGTTTGTCTATCTGATTCTGACATTGTACAACTTTACCTTACTTCCTAACCACCATATAGTTTTTACTCATTCCTTTCCTAATCCACACAAATAATTATTAATTTGTGAGTTATTAAAATATTAAAGCATAATCCCTTATAATGGTGTATTGCCTCCTACAAATACACTCTCATCTGAAATAACTTATGTGTGAAGATGTTGAAAAATATCGTATTTATTTTAGCACATGGTTAGTCAAATTAATAAGCTCTCCTTATCACAACAATTTCTCTTCCTTTGAAGGCTTCATTCAAAAGATAGTTTAGTAAATATCATTTCTATCTATAAGACCACGAATATCAGTATCAAAGCATAGGATATGGACAAGTTTGATAAAGACTCCACAATACTAGATCCTGTATTTCAAGATGAATTATGTCTTTATCTAGAAGTCTGCTCATATGCTTTACTGAACATTAGAACTCTAAATGACTCTCTGTTTGTAACATTCCTTTAAGAGGGCCAGTCTTGCCAAAGCTCATCCCTAGAAGGACCTGAAGCAAGAAAGAAGATCCTTGACTGGGAGATGGGCCTAGAACCTTTCACTACCAGCAAGGAAAGGAAAACCACCACCAGCAGTGGCAGTGCATCTGCCTGAAGGCAGATAAGATCTTTCACAAATGACACTCCAGTCGTAGACTGAAGAGGAAACGTGGGGGGATAGTGTGAGGGATGTGGACACCACCAGCTAGAAAGAAGCAGATCTTGATGCTCCTCTTAACCTTGAGGAACAACAACGTGGAGCACCATTTGGGCCTGGGCCCAGTCATTCCCTACCTCCAGTGGTCCCCATTCCATCAGGGCCTACAGCTTCATCCCCTGCACAGGTATTATCTCCTCCCAATGTCCTCTCAGAAGAACACCAACAGTTGATGGACACTTCAGCCTCCAATACCCCACAGCACTCTTTTGCAGTCCACTCCCTTCCCTCAGAAAGAGCAGCATTGGCTGTTCTCAAGAAGGCCCTGAGGCCAATCAGAGAGGTTCATGGAGCAATCTCTCTAGATAACCTAGACTTACTTAGAAAGGTCCATATAGTCTAAGAGACAGTAAGTGAATTACACCAAACATTATGTGGTCTCATGCCCTACTTGACAGTTGGTCTTATGCCACGTGTGCCTCCCCAACCCACCTCCTGTTGTCTCATCTCCCGATCATCTGTGATACCCCATGCTACTCCTCTGTTTCCTTCTCCTGTGAGATGAATGCTGCTCTCATAGCCAGCCATTTGCCATCTATGTCTGTCAAGATTTTCATGATCAGTTGGTGAAGACAGAGAGTGAGGATGGCCAGAGAATTTTACTCCAAACAAGGAATATGATTTGGCGGCCCTTTCTTCTTGGCATATTTACTTTATTATAATTTGGAAAAGTGTCTGTCTTGTTTTTGGATTATTTATGGACTATTGACTTGTCTTTGCTTAGCTTGATGCTGCCTGATCTGTTGTTATTATTTGTCCACTGAGCCTCCAAGTTAGCATTTCCCCTTGGCTTTAAAACTCCTGTTTAGTTCATTATGCCCCTTAACAAGGACAGTTTATAATTTTGCCCCCAAAATAAGCCATTTTTGGTAAAACAAAATATTTCTGAATTTCACGAACATTAGTATCTTTCTGGGGAGTTAAACATTTTTCAGAATAATGCATTGTTTGTCAAAAAAAAGATTTTTAGGTAGTTAAAAGATACTTTCTATAACAGAAAGAATTTATTAAATGCGTTATAATTTGAAGGTAAACAAAGAACAGAACATAGATAACACTTTCCCATATTGTAAATGCAACAATAAACATTCAACATAAATGAAAGAAAGCCACAGGTTTATCGAAATATGATACATATTAAAATGGTTACAGTGACTGTGTTAATGATAGACTTACTTTTTCACACAGCAAGTTATTTTGGGGGAATTATTCCTCCTACTCCGCTTATGCAATGCTGGTGATAAGTCTAACTGAGACTGTACTTGTATTGTGGGTAGTTGACTTATTGGTGGTTGAATTGGTGATATTGACAGTTGAGATGGGGGAGGTGGTGTAGGTGTAGGTAGTGCAGGCAGTTAAGACAGAGGTGTCAGGTTGGCACCTGGTGTGTACCTCCAACTTTGGGGTACCTCTGTGGAATGCTCTGCTTGTGTGAAGATTGACACTGGCATGTTTTACCTATTGTCCCAATCATTTTAATGCCAAGGTATATTGCCTTGCACTCTCTTCCCTAAAAGTGTAAATATGCTCTTTTTTCTTCTTTGTCATGTCTTAGTAGCATTTTGCAATGTTATCCAGAACACTGGTCTGCCTGCTAATCATCTGAGAGAGTCCTTTAAAGGTTGGCAGCTATGTGACAAAGAGTAGTTCCCATTGAATAAATGTTCTCCCGCACAGTATCTTGCTGTAGCTGAAACCAATTCTCTCAGTGAGCAGCATTAGACCTTGCTAACCATCCTCGCATGCATGACAATTTGAGATGGCCAGTAGTTTGTCCAGCACAGAGAAGGGTGGCATTTGGGTGGTTTTTGTTGCGGAATGAAACATGGTGGATACCTGCTGCTCCTCAGGAGTATTCTCTTCCTTAGATGATTGACAAAAGACCAGAGATGCATATTCATGGGAGGAGTTTGCAGGAGATTGTACAGAAGTATCTGTTAGTTGAGGACTCTGTGGAAGTAATTGTTAAGTAAGCACAACAAACATTCATGGTTGCTTAGCTAATGCCTGAGGACTGGCAATTCTCAGAAGTGACTGAGGAGGAACATTGCTGCCCAGCTGTGAAGTGCCCCTTTTAAAGCTCTCAAGATGGTCACTGAGGAAAAATGCCTCTTTCAAATGGTGAGGTAATTTGGAATGAAAGGGAATGGCTTGGATCCCCTGAGACAACTTCAATCTCCCGCTGTGGTGAGGTGGGGGCAACTATTCCCCAGAAACAACAAGAATCTAGTATCGGAAGGTGAGTGATCCACAACAGTCCAGTGGCTCCTGGTGAGTCTATCTGCCTACTACCCTCCATCTTCATCAATGGGCTGTGCCTGGAGGGTATTTGCAGCAAACGTACAGGCAAAACAACAGCATGGTCATCTTTCAATACTGAAAAGGCAAAGAACCATTGCAGGACCTTTGAAAGCATCACAGGGGGCAGTGATTGCATAAACTGGTTTATCTGATGAGGAGTCTTGACATAACGCTTGTGTCTCAGATAAGTGTCTCATTTTAGGGATACTATCTTGCTACAAAGCAGATTTTACTACATTACTGAGCATTATCCTCCATTGTCCCTTACTGTCATCCTCTTCTTCAGAGGGAATCTCTTTACAATAGAACTTTTTCATGTTATCTCAGTCAATTGCAGAAATAACTATTGCCCAGATTTAAGAGGGCCTAGCGCCACTTTGTGCCACATTAGAGTCATTTGTTTACACTAATGTGGACCAACAATGCCAAAATCACCTTGCCATATTTACATGCTGGTGCAATGCATGCATTGTGCCTCTTTGTAACCCCTTGCACCACATTATGCCTACGCCAGGCATCACGTATGCAAGGCGGCCATTCCCCAATAGGTGGACCACAAAAATGGCAGAGTGGAATCTAAGAGATTCCACTGTATCATTTTTTACAGGTACATTTAACACCTGTACTAAGCAGTCTATAAAAGGGGGTTCACCATTGCTTTCAATTGGCCCCATTGTACTGTGCAGTATTTGCACCAAAATGTTGGCACTAATCCTACACAGTACATCAACAGCTTCAAAAATTTCAAAGCTATAGCCTCTACCCTGCACCAAGGTGCGCCGTATATTACATACGATGCACACAAGGTGGTGGTAGGGGGTGGTAAGGGGCACAAGAAAAGTGGTGCTGCATTAGATGCAGTGCCACTTTTCTTAAATCAGGTCCTCTATATGACCGTGAACTGGTGTGTGGGAGGCAGGTGCATGTATAGAATCTCTTGACACTTTTGCTCAGGATATCCCACTTCATGGTAGGGAGCTTGAGCTTTGATGGCAATTTTAACACAATACTTTGTATAACACAAACTAGAACTCCCATACATCAGGCATGCCCTGCTGCCCTAACATCTCTTACCCAAGGTATTCATGACTTAAATCTCTATGATATTTAGAGACTTCAGCATAGGGACAAACTAAACATAATGATCTTTTCAATGTTCCATACATTAATCAATTTTTTCCTTTACATAAGGGACTTCTTGGAAAGGATTTGCAGTTTCCTAAATAGGCACCAAAGCCTCTGTCCACACCTCAGTGTGGATATTGCACATCCTGGTCCCTTCCAGAAGCACACAGACATCAAGCAGGATGTCTATGTAAGTAGCATTAGGAGATATGGCGCTGAGAGAATAAAAGATGTGATTGAACAGCACTTCGTAGCCAGCAAAAATCTATGATCGATGGGAGCAAATAAAGCAGTGGTCCCCAGATTAAAGAGGATGAAATGGGAAGGAAGACATTTTGAAACCAGGGCCACCAAAACTTGGAATCTGCTCCCACCACTTATCAGGGCTGCTCCCTCCCTGCTTGCCTTGAGAAAGGAGCTGAAAACATGACTTTTTAATAATTAATTTTATTGAAGGCTTCTTCCAGTTATGCTCAATCCTTCTGCTGGTTCCAAGACACAACAGGGTACACAAGGGGTCTAGAAATTGCTTAACATAATACATTACATAAAATAACATAACAATGGTGTCCCTCACTCTACAACCACCTCACCATGTTTATGGATTACTATTCATATCTCTTTTCCGAAAGCAATCCTGATACCCACTTAAACAGGATAATTCTGTGACATTTAATAAGCCATAAATCATATGAATTTTGATCAGTTGAAAGAGGAGATAAGTACTGCGATCAAGTAGAAGTCTGGTAAGAAGGCCAGGGTTTGGTTAACTTTCCAGCATCCCTGTACAAATCCTATATCTCTATCCTGGTCACAAGTGCCTTCAATTACACCCTGACTGTAAAGCAGTGATGAATACAATGCTCATATCCCACATGACCCTCCTCTTTGCACAAAATAAAGACCCAACATTGTGCAGCTAACATACACCTACTGGGCTACTCATTATCTAATCTTTATTTACCCAGTAAGAAATTCATGTCCATTTTCGTAACCAGGCATACCTGAATTTGGTCTTTACCAACATCTATTTAACAGCCTGGTTTTATTAGGAAAGCAAAAGAACATTTACAAAACTGTATAGTACAAACACTTTCTGCTCATTTGTAATCCAACCTAAGTGCATGATTTACAGTTTGGCAGACAGATTGCTGCACCAAAATTGTGATGGATATCCTATCTGCAGTATTACAAGTGCATTAGATTATGTGACTCTTGTAATAAGACAGGCGGGATATCTATCACATTTGTGATAAACAACCATCCTCCAAACTCTAAATCAGACCCTGAACCTTTAACTATGTAAAATGTTCTTTCTCTACTTCTTAAATTACTCTTGTGATCATATGAAGTAAAATGATTCCGCTACTCTTGCAAAGCCCTTCTGTGAAATTTCTAATCCCGAACCCTCATGAGTTCAAGACTCTTATGTTTTAGATTACTGGTTACCTTTTGGATGTGTTACACCATTTTATACCATGCAGTGAAAATGCAGGCATATAACCACAAGGGTTATGTTTTAAAGGAAAACACCTGTACTACTCACTGAAAATGTCAGGCAGTCAGAGAAGTCAGAGGTGCGAAGACACTATCTGACTAGAAACAAAAACACTCTTTCACCTTTGGGCTGCTGACCAGTCTTTCTCTGTTGCAGCCCCAAACGTTTAGAGTGTGTTGTCAGAAGCACTAAGGGCTTGATTTCATTCTGGAAAACCTTCAAGCACATTTGTTTCCGATCCATCTGAATGCTCAGGTCTCCTTCATTTACAATACAGTCCTGACTCACCAATCACTTTCCTTTGCTATTCTCTCCATGATCCTCCAACTTAGATTGTGCATATCCTTTTATCGGTTAGTATTGATTCAAAATGTTCCTCTCATTCATACTTCTACTAAAGAGAAGAAAATGTTTGTTAAGGAACTAAGGGCCATATGTACGAAAGCTTTTTCCCATAGACACAGAATGGGTAAAATCCTTTTGTACATCTGGCCCTAAATGTAATCTTTCAGTTCTAAGACTAACCTCCCCTTCCTCTCTTTGTTAGTCTCTCTGTCATATATTCCCACATTCTCGAGACGCCACTGTACTCACTGATTCTCGCTTGCTTCTCTTCCCTTCTCCTTCCAATCAATTTTCTCTGATTCTTAATCCTATTGATTTCTCCAAAAGCTATTTCACACCTATTCTTTTCTCATCCCACTAAGCCCCCCTTTACCTTGGTTTGTTGCTTCTCTAAGTTAATGCTCTTTTAAGAATTCACTATGGGTACCTGTTCCAGAGCTCATTCACTGTTTTAGTCCTCACCTTACCAACTAGTTCATTGTTGTTGGTTACCTGTAAAGCTTGCTGACCCTACTTTTTTCTGCTACTCTATATACGAATGTAAAATAAACAAATGATAAATAAATAAGTAAATAAAAAACTCTAGCTGTTCATTTCCATTCTACTGGTGTACTTGCTAATCCGGAATCATAGTACATGCATTTCTAATTTATATGAATGTATCATTTTATTAACAGTGCAATTCAAGTAGCACTAACAGCTGCCCCTCATGATGTCATCCCCTGTATACAGGAGAGCGACTCAAAGACTCACTTGATAATGTATGTGACAAAGTTAAACTACATCTAAATGGCTTTTAATTTTGCCCTATCTTCCGGTTCATCTTTGCTTATCTGCCGGCCTGCCTGCTCAGCACCTTTGGTTTTATCATTTTGATATTTAGTATGCTGCGTAGCTGAGCTTGAAACTGTGTATTTACAAGCTATCCACATGAGTGCAGGAAGACTTTATACCTCTTACAAGTCCCTAAATCATGTGTGTGCTAAGACCACTGAATAGCACAGTTATTGCTTCATTGTTAGAAGAAAAAACTACTCCAGCATATTTGCCTCTATTGTTCCGAAGGACACCCAGGTACAATGTCAGCAGATGATTGCAGAATTAGTTTGAGGTGTATTAAGCTACAAAGATCAGTTGTGGGTAAAGATTGTGGGCAGAAGGAAGTGTTGTAGTCAATAGTCTGTCTTCTGTAAAGCTGGATTTTATCTGTTAGGTGGTTCTTAAAGCCAGAAAGGGAACTAAATCACAATATAGATTAGAAAATGTGGAGTATAATCTTAGACTTTTTTAGGACTTGAACTAAGATCACCTACGTTAGCATGTAATTCACCTTGTAAAAGCTGATGCTTGCCTCATTGCCATGTCCTTTTCAAATCCTAAAGCTTTGTGCTAGTTGTGAAAATCAGTTTCCTTATATGATCCATGAAATTATTTTGAGTAGCTCTTGGTGGCCATCTGCCTGCCTGCTGGGGAAGTCCGTCTTTTTGGAGATTGACCAGAAGAGGCTGCTGAGTAATTCATGTACTCTTAGATGATTGCTGTGCTGCAGTGGAGACTGCAAAATATTTCTAAGTCTTCAATGTGACCAGAAGCTGGGATTCACATTAAAAGCATGCCTCAGTGTATTTGCTGTGAATCCCAGGTGTCCAGTAGTCTTTCTAGAGAAGTTAAATACTCACCCTTCTAAGTAGAGAAAGAGGAGAAAAACGAGAATAGAGCAAGAAACACAGCAGGGCCTGCTGTTGCAGGAAGACATTGGTTAACCCATGGGTAAACCCATATGGTACTGGAGTTGACTCTCAGACTGATATGCTGCCTGCATTTACTCAATTGTGCAGTGTGTTCTGAATAAGGAAGGTACTGAAGGTCAGTATCACACAGTTATGAACTAGTCACATTTGAGATACTATAAAACCTTGAATGAATACTGTAAAATTTTAACTCTGCTCAAAGTTGGAGGGAAAAATGCTGAAACCAGACATCAAATTGGGAGTTGCTGGAATTAGGGGTGTAGGGGTGCTCCAACATCCCCAGGAATTGCCATGCTGGAGTTCAGAAGGATAATGCGCACTAAAGATGTATTTACATTTTGTCTTTATCTCGTCATGCTTCCTGTGCATTCAAAAACATGGGTCAAATGTCAGGCTGTATCTGCTAACACATTCCTTCTTTTTCTTTTAATATGGAGATTTGTGTTTACTTTTCATTCTCCAACTACAAAGTGGGAGGATTTTGTAAAGTGAAGCATGTGACAAGCCTGCTGTGTTACAGGGAGTGTAAAAGGAAAGCTGTCCTCTTTTTCTAATAAGTCGTGCATTAGTGGTGGTCTGTTATTGTTACCCTCAAAACGTGTGAACTGGTGGTCAGACACTGTCCACAGAGGAAGTTCAAAAGTTCGCACCTTGACTGACAGATACAACGTTACCTTGACTGACAGATAATAAAACGTTTAGTAGAATATTTCAGAAACAATGAAACTGGGTTTTATTGTACCACGGAAAAAAGACCAGCCTTCACTTTGTATTGCATATTTTGTATCTTTTTGGGTCGAAGAAAAATGGTGAATATAGGAAATATTTATATTCCTGGTAGATAGAGGGACTGAAGAAAGATAAATTGCATACCTCTTAATGAACTCTTTTTACAGACTAAATATGCCTGTATTATTTACTTTTAACAAATTATTTCTCTGTGGTATGCTTTTGTTCTACTTTTTGCATATGGTGTAGGGAGTGGCAGATCTTATAACTGGGCCTGTCAGATGTGGTTAAAGGATTGTCAAAGTAACCTAGAAGTTGCTTACTTCATTCACAGTGGTAATGGTGCGTTCAGATATTTTCTGCATGCCTTACTGTAACTACTATCAATGTGAATTTAGCTCTAACTACACTGAATCGTGTGGAGTTTGGGACCTGTGATATAGTCTCTTGTAGTGTGTTGGTCAAAATAAATACAGATCCTGGTGCAAACAAGCAGGTAAAAAGGGGAAAAACAGGTGTAAACACTGTTTAGAACCTTTATCTGAAATTCCCTGAATAGGAGGTAAATCCACCAAAATCCTCTGCATGGTGTCTTAGGGCCAGATGTAGCAAAGTAAAATTTTGCGAGTTGAAAATTGCGAGTCCTACCGACTCGCAATTTGCAACTCGCAAAATTGTATGCAGAAAGGTGGTTCAGACACCTTCTGCGACTTGCTATGGGGTCGCAAAGACCCACCTCATCAATATTAATGAGGTGGGTCGCATTTTGCGACCCCATAGCGAGTCCATGCACTCACAGGGATGGTGGCCTGCTGGAGACAGCAGACCTCCATGTCTGTGACTGCTTTTTTAATAAAGCAGTTTTTTCTTTTCTTTTTGCAGCCCGTTTTCCTTAAAGGAAAATAAGTTGCAAAAAGAAAAACTTCCAAAACCATTTGGTTTCGGTTTTTTCAGGGTAGGCAGTGGTCCATAGGACCACTGCCTGCTCTGAAAAAACATTTTTTTCGGCATTCACAAAGGGGAAGGGGTCCCATGGGGACCCTTTCCCTTTTGCGAATGAGTTACCACCCACTTCAAGTGGGTGGTAACTGCGAGTTGGTTTGCAACCACATTCGCGGTCACAAAGCAACTCAGCATGGCGATGCGGTTGCAAATAGGAAGGGAACACCCCTTCCTATTTGCGAGTCACATCCCCAAATTGCGAGTCGGTACCGACTCGCAATTTGGGTATGAGCATCGCGTTAGGCTGTTTGCATGTCGCAAACTGTGTTTTTCGCAGTTTGTGACATGCAAACAGCTACCTACATCTGGCCCTATGTACCTATTTTAGCAACTGAGCCTCAATGATGCCCTTTCCTCCTACGCCACAATCTACCTTGCGATCCACAACAGATATCTCATTTCCTTGCAATCCACAATAGATATCTCATTTTTAGGTCGAGCGCGCAAGCGCTTTCCGACCTGTTGTTATCTGTCTGTGGGCGTTTAACCACATCCACTTCATGCCAAACTCTTTCACTCATTTGTGGGCTTGCATTTCAAAAATCCTTCGAATTAATTGGGAAATACTTTACGTTTGTTCAGCCTTGTAGGCTGACCCTGTTGCATCGATTATCGCACAATTGTGCAAACTACTATTTTCTTTGGTGTCTCTCCTCCACTCTCATGACCTTGGCAGCCATGGCACTTTGAAATGGCTCGCATTGCCGTCCCCCAGCATCTCCTGCTGGTCCTTGCGTTTCTTGTTTCTGTCTGCTTAGCCCCACCACCCCTCCCATGTCGTTGATTGTTTTCTTTTCGGTAGTAAATACTGTTCTGTTTCCTGAATTCATGGCTTGCTACATAAAACATGTGTACCTTTTAAAAAACACACCTCCCTGATATTAAGATCCATACTGCCACACCCTAGTTTCTTGTGCGGACATTCATACAAAGTCCTCCTAAGTGTATTGTGCAGGGGAAAATCAGAGTTTCAGGAGAGGGTGTGTTTGAAAGTACCAGTTCTGCACTGTTTAAACTGCCCTAAGGTTAAATAGACAATACGTTTGATTTGCAAAGGCTTTTGAAAGTTGTTTATGCGATATCCTCCTGCAGGGGGTAGTATGTGGCTGATAATTTTTTATTTCAACTAAGTGGGCGAGGGAGTATTTTTTCTAATACAATTTGGGTCTTCCATACTAATGGTTGAGGCTTTGTTTTTGCACAGAAACACTCATTTTTTGTGATATATTTGTATTGAGCGCTTCCTTTATTTAATGGACAGTGAAGGAGGGAAGGCAAACCACTACACCTGTTCTTATTGAGTCAGTTTCTGCTACAGTGGATTAGAAATATAAGAAAATTAAAATGATCCTTGTTGCATGTTTTTAAATTCCTATTTGAGATTCCTGTTATGATGTACAAAGCATTTCCTAAATGAAACTTGGGGACTTAGGAGGTGCAATTACCACCGACTTGAAGTCGTTGGTAACCAGGTGTTAGTTGAAAAAAGACCCCCAGCTGCTTTTTTTGTAATTGCAATAGAGCACACACATGCCCCTTAGCCATATGCGTGCTCTATGGGTGCACCCCTATGTTTGGAGTGCACCAAGGGAGGCCTTTTGCCCTTTGCCTTCCCTGGTTTTGCATTTTCTAAATTTGGGAAATGCAAAACCTACCTATTGACTAAAATGCAATAGGATTTCTTAATACTGATACTCTGTAGGAATCGCTATTAGGAAATCGTAATATCTCTGTACATAGCAATATGTATTTCCTAAATAGCGATTTCTATGAAGTTGCTATTTAAGAAATGCAAAATTGCATTTTTGTACATCTGGCTCAATGTGCTAGGTGGCAGAAAACGATGACCTGCCCCACCCCTATGCCTCAGGCTTGTCCTCATAGCCCAGAGGCTTGACATGTGCAGTTTCTACAATAGCTTGCCATGAGCACAGCAGTGCTGGCGGGATGGGGGTGCTTTGAAATCTTGGAGGGGTGCTTCTCTGTGAAGGGTGGGCAGTAGACTGGATGCCACCTCCCACGTGTTGTCAGGGATAACCTTCCAGAGGGTGTGTGGGAGGGTCACATGGGCACAAGACAGGGTACAAGAAGTCCCTGAGTCAGTGTGGTTTATGAGGGAGCAGTGCTACATACCTACATTTTGAACAAGCTGGCCACAGAATTAACAAGCCAGGTCTGCCTAGGCCACATCCGTAAAGACTTGATAACTACAGTCAACGTTCTATCGTTTCTGTTGTGTAAACAAGGTTTAGGTTGATATGTTGCTTAATGCCGAGAGCAGGTGGGGATGTAACCTGTGATTAAGGACTCCCTATTTTTATGAAATGAGGCAACTACCAGCGAGGGAGACTAAACATCGTGTGCCTACGCTTCGACTTGCAAAGCTTCGCTCCATTGTCATGTTTTCCTTGACCTGCCCACACTTCACTATCAATGTTAGCACTGAAATTACTAACATATTACCACTATTGTGTTTGTGAGAACCTTACATGTCCCTTTCCAAAACATAAATATTTTACTTTAAACACAGTAGTATAAGTGTGGGTAAGTGGGTACACCCTTATTGCCCCCAGCGCAGTAGCTCGCTCTTCTACTGAATAAATTACTCTATTTTATCACCCCAGTCTCACTGCCTTTCCCAAATTTTTTATGTATTTAAATTACCTTACTTTTTAGTAAAAACAAAGCTCATGCCGCTGATCCCTTTGTTTACAACTGGATACCAAACAAACATCTCCACCTACTGCGATTATCTGTCATCTATTAACATCCCTGACCAATGGTCTGAAAACAAGAGTCTAGCATTTATTTTTCCCACTGCCATTGCCCTTTGCATAAATTACCACATTTGTTTCCCTTGAAAACATAGCACCATGGTGAAATTTGAGTGGGGACCGGGACAGCATGAATGTTGTCCTCTGATGAGTACAGGCGGAAGCAATAAGTACTCACATTGATTGGGTGAAATAGGAACCAAGATAAAATGGGTGCACCTGATTAGACCACGTAACCACATATGACCAGATTTACAAGGCCCTTGACCCTCCTTGCCTCACACTAGCATCATTTTATTACACTAATGTGGCTCAAGGAGACAATTTTTTCGCTGCGCCATATTTACAAAGTGGCGCAATGCATGCATTGTGCCTATTTGCGACCACTTGTGCAACATTATGCCTGCGTCAGGCATAATGTATGCAAGGGGGCGTTCCAGGGTTAGGAGGCCTGCAAAAAATGATGCAGTGAAATCTACAAGATTATAATTTTTACTGCCTGCTCAAAGCAGGTGTTAAAGTGATGCACCCATTTTAATCAATGGGTCTCCTTGCACTTTGCTGCACTAGCGTCAACATTTTTTACACTAGTGCAGCCTAGCACCACAATAGCATCCAAAATGTTGATGCTATTGGCCTAACATGTGCCATGGTGCACGGTATTGTAGATATGGCGCACCCGTGCTGTAATTAGGTGGGGCAGGGGTGACGCAAGAAAACTGGCGCATCAGCATTGATGCGTCAGTTTCTTGTAAATATACCCCATAGTTTTCTATTTTTCTGTTCTAATTTGCAGACTGTGATACCGTAAAACGTAATTTAATTTAATTTAAAAAGGAACTCAGCATATATTCAAAAATATATATAAATATGATTAATTATGACAATATTTACTTTTTTTGCTGCAGGGAGAGGAAGAAGGTAAATGAAAGCGCTTTGGTTATACACAAAGCCACTGGAATTATGTGGCAGGGAGGACCAAACTATGCAGCAGGGTTGACCAATTTGTGTGGCAAGAAAAGTCCAGTTATGCATTTACAACGCCAATAACTCTAATTCAAGCAAATGCAACACCTATTGCATTGGAAATGCGTGTTCATCTTGAAAGCAAAGAATAACTGAGTTTGAATTGGCAGAGGAATGAAGAAACCTCAGTTATACTCTCTACTTGCAGGAATACTTCATTAAAGTGTAGATATTAAAATGTAATTATATGTCATTAATTTAAAAACAAGTAAAGCAAGATCTTTTGTACACTGTGAGCAAAACAATAGTTTCGGCGTAGTATTAAAAAAAAATCTTACCTGACTATTTAGAGAACTTGAATTTACTTTTAAAATGCAATGTTTTTCCGATTATGTTGGAGCTATTAGTATTAATCTGAAGTTATGGCGCACTGTAAAGAAGTCACATTACTGTCCTTTCCTTGGAGGCACATTCTTGTTGTATATGGGCTCAATATGATGCATATCAATTATGCACAATAGCACTTTAATAAAGTCTTAAACCTGTCAGATCTCTGTATTATAATACAAAACGCAGGAAAGGACAATAATTCTGCCATTTACTCTGTTTTTGAAAATTAAAAACTATTGTGCAGAGAACTGTAATCCGTTTCTTCTCATTTTAAAAGCCGACACGTAACTTTATTTTTCCAACTAACTGGGTCTGTGTTTTTTCGGTGTACTTAAAAGTATAAAGCGGAAAACAGATATATTACGTTTGTCAGATTATATTCTAAACAATGGAAAGTGCTAACGAGGACGCTGACGCAGAAACGCACTCTAGCGGGTTACTCTTCTTGTAAAGTTTAGGCATGAGCATATTTTTCTGTGTACAAAACCTCGCGTAAACCCTAATTGTCAGCCCAAGTATGTCATGTGCAATTTATTGTTTTCCTTACACTTAAGCTGAATATAGAAGTTTTTAATCACAAGATTGGGTTGGGCAGTAAACTGTCTTGCAGGAGCTACAAAACAAGATGTGGGCAGTTGTTACATGCACTACTTTGCCATTGCATCACGCAAGGCGATGCAAGGCAATTGAAGGGCTTAAGTGCGATTTACTAAGCCACGAAAAGCCATCTTGCATGTAAGCCTGCATTGCCAAGGCCTTCCATATATGGAGCCTTGACATTCCCATGCATCCTCTGATAGATTTTAATGCAATCCCAAATTTAATAAGGAAGACGGCAGGAATCTAAGTAGATATGGCACATTTCTGTTCTCTACCTATCATACAGTACAATGCAGCAAGTTGTTTTGCTTTGTTGTGTTGCATGACATTTTGATAAACCTGGCTTGCCATAAATCGGAGCTAGCACCTCTCAAGCCTTTGTACATGAAGGCACACTTCACCTTATGATTATCATGCAGGATTCCTACTGTGCATAACAGACATAAAGCCATAAATCTTGTGAGAGTTATATGTAATGTTTGAGAAACATTTATTTTGCCAATCCTTTGTAGGTAGCTTAATTGTGAAAACGCAATAAAGACATTAGCACCTCTTGGCCAGTAGAAAATGCCTTTTAGCACCTATGTATGAGTTTTTCCATGTAGTTTGAAAATGTTGTAAAGGCACTGGCATCAGTGTAATCTAGGTATTCAGAGTCCTGATCGGATTCTCCTTCGGATTTCTAGTAAATAATCCAATCATGAAACCCATGTTGAATAATGGGGATTACCAGCCACATTACAAATGAAAAGTGTTCTGAAAACTACAAGCTTTGTGGGAGTACGTTGGTTCTTATGTTTTTCGCCCCAAGATATTACCTACACAAAAGTAGGCAAAATGTCCAGATAAAAATGGCCTGAAAATGAGGGATAACATACAGCAATTTGTACATTAAATCTAGTGTGTTATATGCCATTTGCCAGGGACAGTGTTTTGATGGTCTAGTGTTTTAGGAAACTAGATGTACCAATAACTATGATACCAGGACGTTTGTTTGTGGGAATGATGATACTTAATTCCTGCACTCTTGTTTTGGGGTTTAGGTTGACAAAAGCAAATGTGAAGGTATGGAAGCAGAAATAGGAAGATCTAGCAAGGGGAAAAGTAGAAAGGAAACAATAACATCCTTTAATAAATGAGGGTAGTGCTTGAGAGTGATGAAGACCAAGACCCTACGAAAGGAAAAATCACAGCACTTGTTAAGAAGAACCACAAAAGACACTAAATTAACCTATGCTTAAACCTCTGGTAGGCTGGCACAAAGCAGTCAAAGCCCTTTGAGGCATTAGTGGGACTGAGTGCAATGCCTCACAAGTCTTCCTTTCAGAATGGCTCATACTGTTGACACCTAAGTCCCTTAGTGGTATTACACAGCACCCAACAAGAGAGACATTCACAGTCATATGACACAGGGCACTGTGAGAAGGGGCAAATAGTTGGGATAAGAAAGTGCCAGCTTTCTACAAGAGGCATTTTCAGAACAGTGACTTAAAACCCAACTTTAAAGTGGGGTTTATAATGCAATCATTTTAAAGTAAATGGCATATCTTTATCTGTGCCCCATCCAAAGTTGGAACTTATTCAATGTAGTAAGGTAATCCAGTGTTAGTCACTGGGACAGATGGGCCTCACAGCAGTGAAAAACGACTTTAGGAGTTTTTCATTGCCAGGACAAGTAAAACCTGAGTACACATGTCCTGCTTTTTGACTACAATGCACACTGCCCTGCCCTTTGAGCCTTCAGGGCCTACATTTGGGGTGACCTATAAGATTTGAAACAGAAGTTAGGGCTTGGCAAAAGGTTTATTTTGCCTGGTCAAAATGGCAGTTCAAAAGTGCACTAAAGGTTGCAGTAGCATGCCTGAGAGATGTTTGAAAGGGCTATTTCAGTGAGTAGCACAAAGAGTCCTGCAGGCCTACAGACAACATTTAATTTACAGGCACAGTGTAGCTTAGTACCATTTACTAGGGGCGTACAAGTTAATGAAATGTGGTAATTAGATAAAGCCCAAGTTTACCATGTGTGAAGGAGAGAACACAAACCCTTACAGCACTAGTATTAGTAAAATGCTCAGAATCCTAATGCCAACAATTAATTCAAAATAATAGGGGTTTTGGGGAAATACCATGCAAAGGTTGTCAGGTCTACCACTTCCAATAACACATAGGCCCTCATTCTGACCCTGGCGGTCTTTGACCGCCAGGGCGGAGGACCGCGGGAGCACCGCCGACAGGCCGGCGGTGCTCCAATGGGGATTCCGACCGCGGCGGTAAAGCCGCGGTCGGACCGGCACCACTGGCGGGGTCCCGCCAGTGTACCGCGGCCCCATTGAATCCTCCGCGGCGGCGCAGCTTGCTGCACCGCCGCGGGGATTCCGACCCCCCCCTACCGCCATCCAGATCCCGGCGGTCGGACCGCCGAGATCCGGATGGCGGTAGGGGGTCGCGGGGCCCCTGGGGGCCCCTGCAGTGCCCATGCCACTGGCATGGGCATTGCAGGGGCCCCCGTAAGAGGGCCCCTACATGTATTTCACTGTCTGCTGCGCAGACAGTGAAATACGCGACGGGTGCAACTGCACCCGTCGCACAGCTTCCACTCCGCCGGCTCGATTCCGAGCCGGCTTCATCGTGGAAGCCTCTTTCCCGCTGGGCTGGCTGGCGGTCTGAAGGCGACCGCCCGCCAGCCCAGCGGGAAAGTCAGAATTACCGCCGCGGTCTTTCGACCGCGGAACGGTAACCTGACGGCGGGACTTTGGCGGGCGGCCTCCGCCGCCCGCCAAGGTCAGAATGAGGGCCATAGTCTTCATTAATCTACCTTTCAAATGTTCACAGGAGTAAGAACAGGCATCCTGAAAATAAAATTGAACCTAGCACTGTGAATGTGATTAGTGAGAAAAAGAAGAATTTTACACTCTACATATCTCCACAAAAAAAGTTTATATTAACCCTTAAGCCATGGCTTTATATGTTCATTAAATCTAGCACAGCTAAACCAAATGCTGAGCTTCTCTAGATCTTCAGAAGGAACACTTTCCTGGGTTTAGAGTTGTTTTTCTCTTCACACACACTACAGATTGCAGTCTCATCCGTTTAAGCATCGGGGGGAGGGGCAACAGCCTAATTTGAAAGACAATTATGCATGCCTACGGAAAGCATGCATTAAGTAGCGAGAAATGGGGTGAAGCCAAGTCGGGCTGCAAGATCGCCGCTCACTGAGAGGGCTCTGCTAGCTTAATCATCATCTGTTTAGCATCCGCATGTCTGAGGACTGACAAAGTCCATTCTCTCAAACCAGTTTTGGGAGCTCTTGGGCTGCCCCCTGCATTATTTTGCTGGGAGATCAGCCAAGCATCCTGCCTGGGATCAAAGTACGATGGCTCTGATGGCCCTGTGGAATTCTGGGCCGTACCTGCCACTGCGGGGCCAGCCGATTTCAATCATGCGGTGTGGGGGCCAGCCCTCCCCACCACAGCAGAGGCTGCATCAGATCTTCTGCGGCCCAAGAGTCGAGGGCCACGTGGGCTGGGTCATATGACCTCACAGGCTGGGGAGCCTGAGTTGCCACGATCACTGCAGCCAATAAGTGGTGGTGCGACTGGAGAGGATCGATGCAGGGTTGTTGTTCTTCCATTTTTCACCCTGTGCTGGGGGCTGCTTGAAGATGTGCCGTGTACAGCTGAAGAACCTCCTGAGCTCCCCTGCCTGGAAGTGATCAGCTGATCATAAG
Source organism: Pleurodeles waltl (assembly GCF_031143425.1). NCBI lineage: Eukaryota > Metazoa > Chordata > Amphibia > Caudata > Salamandridae > Pleurodeles > Pleurodeles waltl. Next base: position 952,148,576 of record NC_090445.1, read on the forward strand.
GAGCCAGGCCCACATGCTCCTCAATTGAGTGGTGCATGCCACCCTTCTCATTCTGCACTCTGCACATTGACCTGCTGCCGTGTATTGCTCCCCATCACTGATGCCTACTATGGATGCCCTCTGGTGCGCTGGTCTTTAAACTGCCTCTCACTGCACACTACCGGGGGTTCTGGGGGAACACTTGGCCTCACCACAGAAACATGTACTGAACCTGACCTGGCTTCCTCGTGCTGGGCGGCCCTACGACTGCATTGCTGACTTTGGCTGCTTCTTTTTGTCTGGGGGCTGCCTGAGACACTGAGCTTGCTCATGCTCCCCTAAGACTAGCCACCACTAGGGATGTGGCAGGGCTTGAGACAATATTAGTTTGCAGACTATCTGATCTATACTCCACATTGCCAGATCTAGATCACCATGGCCCGGCTCCCTACCTCCTTGAATGGACTCTTGCTGTGCCACCACCCTGATGTAAGGATCCCTCCTGAGACTGGCAAAGGTAAGTACGAAGCTTGACAACAGAAACTTTCTTTTGGGAGTAGGCACCTCACTCACCTCGCAAAGCAGGGAGCTCCAACGGAAGAGTTGCCTAGCAAGTCTGAGGATGCCACCCAGTCCAATGTAGACCTCAATTAAACTCCTTAAGGAGGTGAAGTTGAGCCTAAAAACCATAGAAACAGAGCTAGATACCTTCACCTCTCGCCTGGACCAAATGAAACAATGTGTTGACAAGCACGAGAACAGACTGAACCATATCGAGAATCACATCTCAATTGTTGATGATGTCCAAACAGACTCTAAAGAACACCTGCTGAGAATAGACAAGTTCCTTGATATTACCAGAGCCAAGAACAAGGATTGGAGGCAAGATCAAGACAGAACAACCTCTGGTTCATTGGACTCCCAGAATCCACTGCCATCAACAAAGTGGAGGACTTTGTGGAAACTATGCTGCACAAACTATTTGGCGAATCCCTGTCCCCAGTCTTCCTAATTAACCAGGCTCACCTGTAGTGTGGTCAGTTTTACGTATCCTTTGCGCATTAGCTTCAGGCTTTAGGCCTTTGTGCATTTTGCCCTGGATGTAATTTATATCTTTGCTCGTAGCTTAGAGCCTTCGTGCACTTTGCTCTAAATGCTTTTTATTCGGCTTCGTACTGTTATTTTTCAAATAGCCAGTTCTACGGTCTTGTTTTATATTTCATATCACACTGTTTAGCCTACTTCAGCACTGGAGTTCTCCATAACGCGTTACTCTGTGCTTTAGTCAAGGATACAGTCTTGTGCATTGCCGATAGACGTGGTAGGAGTTTAGTCTTTGGCATTCCTGCGTAGGGACATTTTGTGATCATGCTGACATGTTAGTTATAAAAACACTTCCTTGTCCCAATACACGCAAGAGGGAGATTCCGACCAGGGAACCACAACTAGACGCTGACTGTCTCGTTGCAGATTCTGAACAAGATCACAGGCCTTTGCTCAGGTATGAGGGCTGATGTCTCCCGATGGATTCAGAAAGGCAAGTTAGAAGCTTAACATGCTGTGCTCGAAATAGAACTAGCAGAGGGAGAGTAGAAATTGTTAAACACCATGATAGCGTTGTTCTTATGTTTTACTCTCCTGGTGACTATTTCAATCCTACTGTGTTGTATGGTTCTGGTTATTGCGGCTCACGCCTTATTATCTAAAATGCAGTCATTTTTTATTAAAACATTATATAAAACTTATACTGCCTTTGTCATTTGTATATGAGATCATACTGTAAATGAGAGAGTTGGTTTGGATCTTAGTGACCACGACTTCCCTGAGAAGTTCCAAAGATGTCATGCGCTCGGCTGCCCAATCATCTCTTCCCTTTGGGAGAAATGAGGCATTGCTAGTTAGCCAGAGCAAAACCGGATTTAGGGTGACAGAGGTCCTTCCAAGTGGGTCAGACTCAGTCCCCCACACCGTGAACGATCTTGCTGCCTAGATATCCAGTAGTCTCATTTAGGATAATGAGAGCCCACACGACATGGCGCCGCCAACGATTGGTCTGGCTGTAATTTTTGGGTCCGGCTGACTCTCTCAGTCTCATATATATTTGGACTCCTCGGTTCCGTAAGCGGAGACGTCCGTGGGGCTGAGGATTTCCGCCGCCATGGGATAGGTGCATCCTATTACTTAGTGGTCGGTTGTTCAAGCTTGAACTTTGAAAGGAAAACCTCCGTTATTGGTGTGCCTTCTCTATCCAGGTGCTGTTTTTCTCTAGATGACGAATCCTCTAGTGGTGCATGTAGCGCTTAATATGCGCCAACCGCTCACGGGACATCTGTTAGCACATGGCCTGACGGTCCAGGGAGGTCCGGTCACTTTTGTGGTGGACGCCCATGCAGCCTATAGAACAGAACTTTTTTATTCTTGGGTCGTGTTTCCAGCAGTTGATGGGGGTACAAACACTTTTCACGAATACACTGTTGCGAATGTCCCTGGACAGTACAGGGCATATGCATACTTAGAGATACCTTCATCTTATCAAGAACACCATAATTGGCTTGATGGCGCCCTCCCACACACAGTAGCACAGGTAAGGTTAGGTCCACTGAGTGATGATGGTCCGACCTGGCCTTTATTGGCTACTTACACACCATATCCTGCGGTTGCTAATTTGGCAGTGGCTGACGTGCGTCATTTATATATAGACTTAGCAACTACATACAGAAGACTGGTTCAGTTTGTAATGCAGGCATTAAATACTAATGCAGCGCGTGCTGCTCCGGCGCACCCACAGGCAGTGGTTCCGGGTATCAATCTGGCCACTGTACACTCAGTCATGGGTAAGGTGCCGGCTAAAAGTGAGGAAACTCCATTTTGGCTGGCGCAAAAAAATAATACGCTGGAAGCAGTATTTCCCCATACTGGACCTCAGGATAAACATAGAATATTGACGATGTGTTTGCCGTATGGTATGGTTCCTCCGGTGGACCTTTGTAATACCTGGAGCACGGTGTTTGCCGCTCTCTACACTACAGCACACGGTACACCAACATTAGCTAATTTGCCGGAAGTGCTTAAACAAATTCAAGATTTAGGCATGCAGTTGATGGGCAATTTTGCCGCAGTTTCTTCTATTATTTTGAGTAATCTCAAGGGAGAGGCAGTAGCACTAGCAGTGTGTATGCGTCTTCGAGACGTTCCGCAGATTAATCAGGAGCGGGAACTCCCGAGAATAATAGCAGAAACATATTCCAGTATTGGTCGCGATAGCCTAGGGGCTAGACCGCAAAAACCCCAATTATAGGGTAAAAATAATAAAGATAATGCTAAACAACAGCAACCTGAGGGTACTACAAAGCATTGGGAAAAGAAACAGCAAACACCTAAGAAAGATGGGGGACAGTCTCCGCAACCGGAGACCCCGCAGAATAGGTATAATCTCAGGAATAGGGATAATTTGAAAACGCCTGATAGATATCAATATACTGATACACACCAATCTCGTTCCTTTCAGGACTCCTCGGACAAGAGAAGTGAGAGAGGTGGGCGGTCAGAGCGGAGAACTGAGTACGTGAAACCGAGACAGGAATCACAACGCTCAACGGAGGTTTCTATTAAACAGGAAGAGAAACCACTCCAACAAAAGCAACAATTTAAAAAGAAGAAGGTGGCAGTAGTCTCAGTTAGACATGCCACTCAAGAAGAGAGTTCTCTTGACGAACAAGAGATGGGCGTTGGCACTGTTACACAGCGCGGCAGAGTTCACAATAGTTCGCCGGAGTCTTCTAGAGCATCTGAAGGTGAAAGCAACTGATGACTTCATACAAGTCGAAACGGCAGATATGCGAGTCTCTGATCCTGATAGATTATATAAAGTAACTCTGGAATTAGAAGGGGACATTGACCGCATTGTACACGCCATCTTTTAGGACCATGTGGTAAAATCATATGACGTTCTGTTGGCCGAACAAGATTGGCCACCTGACTTTGTTCACGACTGTCTGGTTGGGGAGGAGGTTATTACACCTTCATTCTCACCACTTGCTCCGAGAGAACTGGCTATAGTAAATCATGGGCTCTGGCAAAGGCCGCCGCACTATATAGAAATAACGTGGGGTGGGATAAACAATCACCTTATCATGTAATTCCAATAAAGGGCGAACCTCAGCCGCAGTATCCTATCAAATTTGAGGCTAGGGCATCGGTTAGGAAAATTCTTACACAATTAGAGTACCAGGGTGTAATTGAACCCTGTGTCTCGCCGATGAATAATCCCTTATTTCCAGTTGCTAAACCGGACCCTTCATATAGGATAGTGGTGGATTACAGACACTTAAATGGACATACACGCACATATGCAATACAGAATTCATACAGCGCAGCGCTTATGAATAATATAGTGCGTAAAAAATACAAAACAACATTAGATATCTCGAATGGATTTTTCTGCCAGAATATAGCGCCCGAGAGTCGGGACTATACCAGTTTCAGTGCGTTTGGCTCTCAAAAAAAGTTTTGGGGTCTGCCTCCTCAGGGGTATAAGAATAGCCCAGGACTATTTTCGGCTCGTGTGACTGAAATTCTGCAGGAGTTGGACCCTGAAGCATTATCATATGTTGAAGATATATATTTGACAGATGATGAGACTCTGCAAGATCTAAGGCGTGTAGCACGCGTTGTTGTGGGGTTTGCTGAAATTGGCTATAAGTTTAATTTAAAAAAATCAAAGATTGCCTTCCTCAGCGTCATTTTCCTGGGATATGAGTTGTTGAATGAGGGCAAGAGCTTAGCGCCACATTTTTTTGAGAAATGTGCTCAATTGCAGCCTCCTAATACGGTTCGGAAGCTCCAGTCATTGTTGGGGTTTCTGAATTTTGGCAGAACTTACATTCCTGATTATGCTACGTGTATAAAACCCTTATACGAGTTGATTCGCCCAAATTTTTCGAGTAGATTTTGGACGATTGAGCATACACATATACTACGAGATTTACAAACTGATCTCTTAGCAGTTAAACATTTGCACACACGGGGCAATAAAACGCATTTAGTCATCAGGGTTATACTTGGGGCTGTTGGGTTTACATATGTCACCTTTAATGAGGGTGAGACAGTCCCGATAGCATACAAGTCCCACTTGTATTCTGCTGCATGTGCGGTGGTGAGCGGCACTATGGAGGGGGAAGTGTTCTGCCCCCGACATACTTATACACAGACCTTGGGAGATTGTACAGCACAGTTGGCTGAGCTCAAAGCTCTATTATTAGCATTGGAACACGCTGATCCGGCGATACTAACCTTGCTGGTCTGTGACTCCTACTACTGTGTTCAGTCTTTCAATGAATATTTACACTACTGGAGGTTGAATGGGTTCAGAGATTCTAAAGGCAACACCATTAAACACAAATTGCTGTGGGGGAAGGTTGCGAATCTGAAGGAAACGCTTCCTAAAGTCCATGTTGTACATACACTTGGACACCAGCGCGTTGGAATACACATTGCTGGAAATACTTTGGCTGATGAAGCCGCGATGTCGGCAGTGGCAGTTGCCACTGTGGCTGCAGTGACTCGTTCGAGTTCCAAACCAGACACAGAGATTTCGGCTGCCATAAAAGCTACGGCTGATGGCACGCCATTTCCTAAAGGATTCCCTTCTAAATATAGTTACTGCTTGGGTAGTATGCTAAATACTGTTGTTAAAATTAAAGGCGTTGGTGTACGTGAAATGCCCAATAAAGTTGAGAGACCTCGATTAATATCTGCAGCACATGAGGGGGCGGCATCTGCACATGCTGGTGTGGCTGCCACGATTTCACTTTTACAGGCTCGTTACTGGCGGCCTGGTCTCTATAAGGAGACGAAGCAGTATATCCTTTATTGTGACGTCTGTCAACAAATTAAAGCTTCGACGGCTAGACGCCCGCAGCAGACACCCCTTCTGATTTCAAATAGGCCTTTACAGAGTGTGTACTTGGATCATTGTGGTCCGCTGACGCCAGATAGTGCATACAAATATATTTTGGTTGCTGTAGATTCGTGCTCCAGATTTGTGTGGGTCTGGCCACAGCGCTCGGCTGACGCTCGGACTGTTATTAAAGATTTGCGCATCTTTGTCGATACATTTGCAGTTGCGGCTTTTCATTCGGACCAGGGCCCTGCTTTTGCCTCTAAGGCATTCAGGGACACCAGGGCTTCGTTGGGGGTCCAACTCCAATTCTCGTCTCCATTTCATCCCGAGGGAAATTCTGTTGTGGAGCGTTTAAATCGTGATTTAAAGCAATCCTTAACGGCCAGAGTTATAGGTACGGGTCGTAGTTGGCTAGCCCACCTGTATGGAGTACAGAGAGCACTTAAAACCTTGACTAGAAGGTCCCTGGGGGGTCGTACTTCATATGAGTGCCTGTTTGGAACACAAATGTATGTTCCTGATCTAGATGGTCCTGGTGTGGAGGCGGCAGATACGCCCTTTGACATAAATGATCGTGTCACTGTTTTGCAGGATTTACAACAATTCCATGAAGATAACTCTTCTGCAAGTGCTGCCTCCACAGGAATTAAGGATGAGCCAGTAACGCCTAATGGTTGGATACCCAGGATTGGGGATCAAGTGCGTGAAAAGGTCGCAGTAAAGAAAGAATTTGGTCCTTCTTATCGAGCACCAGTCCCTTTGTTAGGGGTTAGCGGCACAAGAACTGTAATTTTACCGCCGCTGCACGGGGCCAAAGGAAATCGTTTTGTTTCCATTGATAATGTCAAGTTACAACATGTGGCCGATTCTGCACAGCAGACCAAGGGGGACACCCAGTAGTTCCGGAATCCCTCTCACTACTGGGGAAGAGGTCCCACTTCAGGTGATTTGCACCGATGCTGTTTCCTCTCCGAGGTTGGGGAGGGTGGAAGATGTTCTTGCGATTGTTCCACAAACGACGATTAGTTTGGAGTCTTTTGATCAAGTTGCTGTACGTTCTACTGATATTTCTGAACATGTGGTTTATAGCGTGCCAAGGCGAGAGCCACCATCTGCTTCTTTGTTCACGGTTGCACCTTTTGCAAGAACTGCCTGTGGCTGCTTCAACGACACTGATGATGCCGTGTCAGATTCCTCGTCCTCACTATCTTTAATCCGACATCCACGTAAGCTGCTGTGTTGGCTTAAACACACATATTTTGTTTTTCCTTGGAACTATTTGTGGCTTTTTATGGCTGTAATGACTGTTTTCTTGTGGTTAGGATTCGTGGTTACTTTTTTTTGGTGATACATGGTCATTTTCTTCCTGAACGATCTGACATTGAGCACATGGAGACGGTGTTGAAACCACATTTTTCGTCTCATATGGTTCGAAGAGACTTGTCCAATGTGAACATTTCTGCAATACCGATTCCGGATGGGATTGTGTGGGATAAAGTGATGTTTGATATATATAGTCCCAGTGAATTGATTCAAATACCGTATGTTCTCAAGTTATCAATGAATGATATCGTTATACCAGGCATTGTTTCTGATGATTGGGATGTGAAGACAGTAGATTCTATGCTGATAGATTTACAATATTATACTGTCTACGACGATGAAGATGCTTACCTGTTTAGAGATAATCATGGTGACATGTTTTGCTACAATTATTATGGACACCATTTTATTCATAAAGCAAGTAGCCCTAAGTCGATATATGATTATGTGCAATGGGAACATTGCCCGACTCCTCCACAAGGGAGTTCTAAAATGTATTATGATAAATTTGCATATTTTTCTGGGCATAATCGACAGAATGCTAAGTCTTGCTATTTTAAAGTTACTCTGTATGCTAATAAGCAAATGTTATTGACCGATACTAAATTACTGTATTCAAATTTGTTTGTATCTAAACTTTCGGTTGTGGGGTATGAATATTGGTTTAAGACTGTTGATTTAAAAAGTGTCTGGGGAACGAAAAATTGGCAAATGCAAGGCAGGGACACATTATTTAGGGCATGTATTATCCCTGTGCAGATGATTTTCCTCAATGACACAGTACAACAGACTAGCTGTTAGGGCCTAGCATCAATTAGAGAGTTGAATTTGCCTGGTATACCTGTCCCTTCCAAATTGAACAATTGGCAGCGATATCTTAATGCCACGTTTAGTGAGTTTACACACTGGGTCCAGAATGGTACGCTTAACACTTCATTGATACATCCGGGCGGGTGGTTATTATGGCCCGTAGACACTAATAAGTGTCATCAACGTTTTGTCACCTCTTCAGGGGGGTTCAGGACTAGTAGGGCGGACCCTCACTACATATCACCAGAACATGCTGATATCATAACTACATACAGTGTGGGAAAGCTTTGTCAGCAATGGTTAAAATCATCCACGCTGGATGCAGTTAAATCACATCTCACGTTGCTGTCTAATGATACTGACTTACAAGATTTTTTGTCAGGACCAAAGATGCCACGGAAGAAACGTTTTTTATATGAAGTATATAATGAGATTTGGAAGCTTTCACAACAAGAGGCAGCGGCCCGGTTGAGACAAATTGATCAGGAAAATCTGATACAGGTTTGTCTGTTGTAGATAATGGGATACATACCCTTTCAGACCGTGTTTACACAATTGATAACATCATTTCCTCTGCTATAGACATTATTAAATCAGATATGTCTTCTTTATATCATGGGCAGAGTCAGACGCGGTCCATCAAACAGCTGGGTTGGACTCTACAGATCTTGAAGGCAGGTCGCGTCCCGTGGCAGCACATTCGTGCCAGGGAGATATTTGTTTCCTTTAATTTGACTCGTCAACAACAGCTGATGGCTAAAAAGGAAGCAACGCATGTTATGTTAAATATTGAAAAATTGGAGAAACTGCCTTTTACGGTTGCTGAGATTCCGTCAGCTGAGTGGTTGATTCATGGGGTTATTAATCTGCCTATCTCCACTCTGCAATTTACTTCTTGTTTGAAGCACATTCCGGTGGGTAGATACGAACGGTTGGGAGACAGTTACATACACGAGGTGTGGGAGCTTCCCTTTCTATACAGATGTATTATGGTTTGAGGGAGGTTTTTCTTAGCGGTGGCGAATGCGAAACTTCTGTCAGCCATTCCATGGTTTGTAAACAGCTGTCCTTGCACGGGGCGTGTAATGCTTCGATTGCTAACTTAGCTTGTTATCTGAAAGGAGTTTCAGTCCCAGTTATTAAAAACACTTTCCAGGTGCTTTTTTAACGGCAGTTACATTCTTCTTAACAGCGAACACTGTTGTGGCATGCGTGCCGGAATAGTTTACGTAGTCGTTGTCACCAAGGCCGTTACGTGCTGCGGGAATGTGTTGTTTCCCCCCACTCAAATGAGGGAGGTAGCAGACATCTGGCCTCATATTGCTACTTCCAAGGTAAATTTCGACAAGTTGAGTCGATTAAAGGCTCTATTGTTTCACAAGCATGTGGCCCTTACATCTGATAGCGAGACCTACGCACTCCAGGTGGCAAGGTCATCGGCGGAAATACAGTCCCTTTTGAATACTAACTTTCCGAGTCACTTTGGTGAACTTGTGGGACGTATATTTAATGCATCCAGCATTACTGGAATTGCACATTTTTTCAAAGCCATTGGTGTTGGTTTTGCTCACACCTTCTCCTCCATATTCGGTTTAATACCTTCGGCTATTCACTCTATTTTCTGAAGCATTTTTGGGGGTTTCCCGATTACTTTGGCTTTATTGGCTGGAGTCTTGCTATTGCTGCAGTTCTTCCGCAATGGCTGTCCCACCACGACGAGATCCCATATTGATGCTCCCGTCGGCGCAGCTGTGTCGTGAATGCATGATGCAGCATTTTGGAGCAACACTCCTGGGACATTTGGAGTGTGACTGGTCTCTGACATTCCGTCCGGATTTGGATTGTGTGCAACCCGTGTTTCGGTGCCTCTGGTGCTCATTTGAACATGCACTGGCTCGCTGTCTCTCACTGCAGCGCCCTCCAGTGGTCGATGCTGATCTGTTGATGTTCACGATTAGGGCTCATTCCCAGACTTGTGCAGTACGGTTGCGTTTGCTTCGTGAGGCAGTTTATGAGATTCCCTTCCTGGAGGAAGATGGTATTGTCTCATTCATAGGCCCTGCACGGGGTGCCGCCCTGAATGGTTTTTGGGCTTTGGAACACACCTGCTCCATGGTACTTTTTGGCGTGGATCTTCCGATATTGACATATATCGAGGTGGAGGAACTCCTGCTTTCTATTGCTTCTGTCTGACAATTGGATTTTTTCTTCTCAATGAAGCAGAAATTGACATTACATTGAATTTGGCTTTATCGTCACATGCTTCCCAAATTTATGACTTTGTTGTCCTCTGACCTTGTCGAAATGTATCTTGTTCTGTTTTGTTTATATCTGGGGCATATTTTTATTGTTATTAGAACCACTTGCTACCGACAAGGGGAGGGTGTAGTGTGGTCAGTTTTACGTATCCTTTGCGCATTAGTTCAGGCTTTAGGCCTTTGTGCATTTTGCCCTGGATGTATTTTATTCCTTTGCTCGTAGCTTAGAGCCTTCGTGCACTTTGCTCTAAATGCTTTTTATTCGGCTTCGTACTATTATTTTTCAAATAGCCAGTTCTACAGTCTTGTTTTATATTTCATATCACACTGTTTAGCCTACTTCAGCACTGGAGTTCTCCATAACGCGTTACTCTGTGCTTCAGTCAAGGATACAGTCTGGTACATTGCCGATAGACGTGGTAGGAGTTTAGTCTTTGGCATTCCTGCGTAGGGACATTTTGTGATCACGCTGACATGTTAGTTATAAAAACACTTCCTTGTCCCAATACACGCAAGAGGGAGATTCCGACCAGGAACCACAACTAGAAGCTGACTGCCTCGTTGCAGATGCTGAACCAGATCACAGGCCTTTGCTCAGGTATGAGGGCTGATGTCTCCAGAGGGATTCAGAAAGGCAAGTTAGAAGCTTAACATGCTGTGCTCGAAATAGAACTAGCAGAGGGAGAGTAGAAATTGTTAAACACCATGATAGCGTTGTTCTTATGTTTTACTCTCCTGGTGACTATTTCAATCCTACTGTGTTGTATGGTTCAGGTTATTGCGGCTCACGCCTTATTATCTAAAATGCAGTCGTTTTAATAAAACATTATATAAAACTTATACTGCCTTTGTCATTTGTATATGAGATCATACTGTAAATGAGAGAGTTGGTTTGGATCTGAGTGACCACGACTTCCCTGAGAAGTTCCAAAGATGTCATGCGCTCGGCTGCCCAATCATCTCTTCCCTTTGGGAGAAATGAGGCACTGCTAGTTAGCCGGAGCAAAACCGGATTTAGGGTGACAGAGGTCCTTCCAAGTGGGTCAGACTCAGTCCCCCACACCGTGAACGATCCTGCTGCCTAGAAATCAAGTAGTCTCATTTAGGGTAATGAGAGCCCACGCGACACACCAATCACTAGGACTGCAACCCCCACCTGTGTTCCTAGCACGTCCCATTGTCACAAGACTACTAAATTATAGAGACCGCAACACTATCCTTAGCCTCGCATGTGACAAAGGGTCCATCGCCTATCAGGGGAATGAACTCTCATTCTACCCGGACTTCACTCAGTCAGTGCGGCAGCTCACTGAAAGCTTTTTCCTTCTAAATGGCTCATTCAAAAGGCGGTTGTGACTTATACTGTTGTATACCCAGCTAGGCTCTGTATCACATTTGTGGGGAAGCCCCACTTTTTCATCAATGCCAAATCTGCCTTACAATTTGCAAAGCACATCACTGCAGATAGTCCTGGGCTTTTCATGTGGACAGGTTGATAATCCTCTAAGTGACAGTGACTAAGACTAGATCACAAGAGGTCCTAATGAATCATCAAGTCAGCTGCAAGACCATTGGTTGCTTGATACCTATTCAGCCACCCTGTCTGATCTCAGCTTTATGCACACTGCTGCAGGGAAGCACATACATCCCTCTTCTCTAACTACACTAGAGGCATCAGCATGCTATTGCGTGGAGATCTGAAGCATGTCCTCTGTGCTACAAATATGAGCTACTTGCTGGTACACCTTACCAACAACCTGTAATACTAGCTGTTGTTTACAATCCTAACACTGATGACCCAGACCATTTTTCAGCAGTTTGGTGGCACATCTCAGACCCCAGACCCTAGGGCTATACCATAAGGGGGAGCGACTTTAATGTCACATTGGACGACCAACTAGACCGATCGGAGACCTCTAGATATCCACACCCTAATGCTGTAATCACGCTTAATGCCATTACACATGACAACTATTTGCAGCATATATACCGTCACATGCATACCACACTGAAAGAAGGCACTTGTGTTATGGCTTATCACGGCAGCTGGTCCAAGATTGACTATTGGGTGATTTCTTGTGATGCACAGGCTTGGGTCACACAAGTATTGCATTTACCCTGTACCCTCTCAGACCATGCCCCTATCCTGTTAAAGCTACTGGTTCCCCAATCTACCTCCAACACCCTCACATGGCACCTGCCCACGGGGCATTGCACAATGCAACATTCCATGACAAACTTCATATGGAGATACTAGAGTACTTCAAACACAATACGGGCTTGGTGGAATCCCCATCTATGCTATGGGAAGACTTCAAGATAGTCAATCACAGAGCATGCATTGGGAAACAATCAGGGGTCATCAAAGTCAAATGTGGGAGACTTGCCCTGCTTGAGCATGAAATCCACAAACTGGAACGGGACTACTCACGTTCCCCTGTTGGAACCATGATGACTGCAATCTGTAGTAAACTAACAGAATACTCAGAGGAAGCCACACACAAATCACACTACTTAGATAAAGAAGTGCAAGCTCTGTGTTATGGGGTGAGCGACTGACTGGGCAGAACATTTGCAGGCTTGCTATGCAAACCACGAGCTTCCACCTATGGAACCAAACTGACCAGCAAGTCCTTCACTTCACCCATAAAGATCTTCTGGGCACTATGACCGCTTTCTATGCCAGGCTATTTAGCACTACTCTCACCCGCTTTGAGAATGAGTTGAGGCAAAACTTTGATGATATACAACTTATTTGGCTGGTTCGGGCTCATAGTGAGTATCTTGATACACCCATCACAGCAGAAGAACTAACACAGGTTATCCTCGCTTTCTTGGGCGATAAGGCAACCGGCCTGGATGGCCTGACAACTGCCTTCCACAAAGAATTTGCTGTGATCCTCGCACAACAGATGCTGGCAATGTTTCATGAGTCATTAAGGAAGTACTCTTTGCTGCCATTTCTCCGAGAGATGGTCATAGTGATGATCCTTAAGCTAGGCAAACCAGTGCAACCCTCAACAGTTATAGACCTCTCTCCATGATAAACAAGGACAATAAGACTGTCGCCAAGATCTTGGCTAATTGCCTTCTCCCCTTGTTCCCAAAGAATGTCAAACCAGACCAATTTGGGTTCATCCTGGGCAGGTCCATCTTCCACAATTTACACACCATATAGCGATAATGAACCACTTAGACCCGAGGTTCTGGTAGTTGCCACCATGCTCGATGCCACTAAGGCCTTCAACTGTTTGAAGTGGGCCCATCTGTTCTTGCTGCTTGTGGGCATGGGTTTGAGTCCCTGATTTATTTAACAGATTCAGCTCCTATGCAGCCACACCACTGCTGGTGTGCGGGTAAACAGTATGCTGTCAGAGCCATTCGCAGCTACCTGCGGAATACAGAAGGGATGTCCACTTTCACCTGTTCTTTTTGCTGTGGCAATTTTGCCCCTTGTGGCACAGCTTAGTCAGCGTCATGCCCACCGCAGCACTGGCTTCACATCCGGGGGCTGGTGGTGTCAATGTATGCTGATGAAATCACCTTCTACATTCACAAATGGCAGGAGAACCTAGCACCACTAACCCTCATGATGATCTGCTTTGGTAGCTTCTCCAATATGCCTATCAACTGGTCAAAATCCATCCTATTCCCTTTAACTGACAGCACCCTGCCCTTCCCTGTAGAATACCCATTTCAATGGGCATTCGAGCCAGTGCACTATCTAGAGATCTAGTTTACCCACGACTCAGACAAGCTTAGGAAGACAAATTATGGTTGTGCCATGTCCTGGCGAGAAGACAGAATCCCCATTTGGTCCTGTCTGCCGCTCTCTCTGTCGCGGGGCGGATAGCAATAGCAAAATATGGTCATCCTGCCTAAGTTCCTATATCTTTTCCTTAGCCTACCAATTCCCTTCACAGCTCAATTTCTGTGCTCAAACCTGATTGCACTGACCTGGGTGGGTAAATAGCCTCATGTCTCGTGGGAGACCCTGACCCTGCCGCTCTCCCAGGGTAGCGTGAGTGCACCATATATGCCGCTATTTACTCTATGCACTCAGACGCAATATCTACATTATTTGCTCTACCCAATGCCTATTAGCCACATGTAGTCATTGAGGTGGATCGGGCTGTGCCATGGGCCCTCACCACCACTCTCTACCTACCCTACAAACCACCAAGGACTGAGATCATCACCGAAGAATGCATGCATTGGGCGTTGGAACAGTTCAAGGAGGCGAGCCAACCTTCCCTATCTTTATGCCCCATCTGTCTCCCTCGACATAAACCATAGCTGCCACTCATGCTGGATGCAGGCACCAGAACGCCCGTCCATGGATGGGACCTCATGGCCTTCTCTGACCAATACCGGGGAGATCACTTTATGCCACTGTTTGAAGCCTTTGCCACTTCTCACCCTACGGTGCTGGAAACACCACTATATCATCAGCCTTGTGCTGCTTGCAGTTCAATACATGTAACATTTCCAGCAGCCCCTCTGCCACTTCCGGTGTTACAACACATCCTCACAAACTCGTCGCCATGCAAACTGGCTACCCAATTATACTCCATAATGCAGACCTCTGCCCAGGTCACCAGGCCTACCGCTCACAAAACACTGTTGTGTAGCCATTTTAGCTATAGTTTTATACACGTTATTTTAGCAAACTAGGACTGCTGCTGTACACTTTTACCTAGATGTGTTTATATATTGTTTTAACAAAAGCCACATTTGCGGTCTTGTTTTATTTTCTTTATCTAGCTATTCTCCGCCTAGGTCAGCACTACGTTCTTAAATAAGACATTTCTTTCTCTCTGTGCTTTTCTCAAGACTGTAGTAACATGGGTTTGTGGCAAAAGTGGTACGCTTTGTCTCCAATGTTCACAGAAACATACTGTAACCGGATTGGCACGGAGGGATCACTCAGAACTCGCTTGTCCTATATACAAGAGTTTAATTGATTCAATTTTGGCAATTGGTGAGGTAAAGTACAGGTAAGTTTTTAATCTTGTCTTCGGGTACGGTGGGCGGGATGGTTGTTTCTCTCATGATTCGTTCTTCACTCTTTTCTCCCTCTGTCTCCTTGTCTCACAGGTGTCCCCGGGAAGCACATGTGGAGAGAACAAAATAAATACGGTAAGTGGTCAGGGTCTCTTTTGTTTTAGTCTTAATTTGTCTCTCTTCCTGTCTTTTCTCCTTTCCTCTCTCTCAGAGTTTCGTTATCTGTCCCTTCTCTGTTTTATTTTTCTAGGCGTGGTCCTCTTGTACTTCGTTTTGCCTTATTCTATTGCTTTGTGCCTCTTTTCTTTAGTTTGCCCGTATCGATCTTGTGCGCTGTGCCTTTGGTGTGAAATACGCGAAATACTGTGCTTTATTGTGATTAATGGTGATTTCCGTTTCCCCCCCCCTTTCGGTGCCCGTGCCTTTCTTTCAACTCCCCCCTTTTCTCTCCCCGTTCTCTCTCACTCTCTCACTCGTTCTTCACAGGGACGTGGTCCCACGCACCTGGAACAGCCACGCTTCTCCAGAAGCGTGGTGGGCTGGAACGTTCCGTCCTCCCGGTTGCCTGTCTTCGCTGTGTTTGTCGGCGCCTTTGGATGTCTGCTCGCGTGGAAGACTGGATTCGCTGTCTCCATTTTCTGGGCTGACACCGCTCTCCTTCTCCCTAGTCTGGTCTGGTTTTCACCGTCTCCCTCCTCCTGTGTTAGTTCGTCTTCCTCCTCCTGTGGTCGTTCGTCCTCCTCTCCCAAACCTCTGACCACTGCATGTTCTGCCAGTGGCAGTTTTGACCTCTCGGCGGCCCGCCACCATCGATCGTCCCACCAATCACAGGACGAGAGGTTTGCAAGATCGAGGCCGCCAGAGGCAGAGTCAGCACAAGACAGGGCCATGTGCGGGCTATCAGGATCCAGCCCGTCACACATACACACTCTTACATGGGGATCCTTTCTTGGAACATCAGCTGTTTTATTATAAAAACACTACTTTGACTCATGTACGTTAGAGGGAGATTCCAGCCAGATGACCACTACTGTATGCTGATTGCTGAGTGCTTTGCTGCAGCTGCTTATGTAGACTACAGGCCTCTTGCTCAGGTATGAGGGATGGTGTCTTCCCAGGGGAACCTGAAGGGCAGAATTAGAGCTTAACATGATGTGCTCTAACATAGTCAAGGTAGAAACTATTCTTAAAAACTGTAGTGACAACATAGTAGCGTTATATTTGTGTTTGACTCTTCTTGTCACAATTTTAATCCTGTCATGCTTCATCGTCCTAATTATTGCAACGCATGCTTGTTGGACCTGGCTTTTTGACGGGGTCATCCCCAAACTTTTTGCCTCCTTCCTCCTATTTTTTCTGACCTGTTGTTGTTGGCTTTTGAACTCTGGGCACTTTACCACTGCTAACCAGTGCTAAAGTGCATATGCTCTCTGTGTAAATTGTACTGTTGATTGGTTTATCCATGATTGGCTATTCAATTGTAAGACCCTAGTAGAACACACTATATGTGCCTAGGGCCTGTAGATTAAATGCTACTAGTGGGCCTGCAGCACTGGTTGTGCCACCCACTTCAGTAGCCCCTTAACCTTGTCTCAGGCCTGCCATTGCAAGGCCCGTGTGTGCAGTTTCACTGCCACTTCGACTTGGCACTTAAAAGTACTTAGCAAGCCTAAAACTCCCCTTTTTCTACATATAAGTCACCCCTAATGTGTGCCCTAGGTAACCCCTAGAGCAGGGTGCTGTGTGGGTGAAAGGCAGGACATGTACCTGTGTAGTTTATATGTCCTGCTAGTGTAACACTCCTAAATTCATTTTTACACTACTGTGAGGCCTGCTCCCTTCATAGGCTAACATTGGGGCTGCCCTCATACATTGTTGAAGTTGCAGCTGCTGATCTGAAAGGAGCAGGAAGGTCATATTTGGTATGGCCAGAATGGTAATACAAAATCATGCTGACTGGTGAAGTCGGATTTAATATTACTATTCTAGAAATGCCACTTTTAGAAAGTGAGCATTTCTTTGCACTTAAATCTTTCTGTGCCTTTCAATCCACGTCTGGCTAGGTTTAGTTGACAGCTCCTTGTGCATTCACTCAGACACACCCCAAACACAGGGTACTCAGACTCACTTGCATACATCTGCATTTTGAATGGGTCTTCCTGGGCTGGGAGGGTGGAGGTCCTGCCCTCGCACAAAGGACTGGCACACCCCCTACTGGGACCCTGGCAGACAGGATTTAACTGAAAGGGGACCTGGTGCATTTCTTAGACACTCTTTGAAGTCACCCCCACTTCAAAGGCACAAATTAGTATAAAACAGGGCCTCTTCCTTACCTCATCAGACACTTGCTGGAGAAGAAACCTGAACCAGAAACTACATCCTGCCAAGAAGAACTGCCTGGCTGCTCAAAGGACTCACCTGTCTGCTTTCTCCAAAGGACTGCTGCCTTGCTGTTGGCCTGCTGCCTTGCTGAACTCTTGTCTGGCTGTAACAGTGCTCTCCAAGGGCTTGGATAGAGCTTGCCTCCTGTTCCCTGAAGTCTCAGAACCAAAAAGACTTCTCTTTTTCATTTGGACGCTTTGTGCGCCGAAGATTTCGACGCACAGCTTGCTCCGTGGTGAAAAATTCACCGCACACCGACGCTGATCGACACGACGCCTTCGGGGCGACCGGAACTTCGACGCACGGCCTCGCAAGGACAACGTTGCCCGACTTACAGAGGGGAAATCGACGCGACGCCTGCCGTGAGAACGAAACTTCAACGCACAGCCTCGCGGAATGATGCGCAGCCGGAAAACAAGCCGAAGAATCCACGCACATACCCCGAGAGATCTGGTAATCCCGCGCCCACAGAAAGAGACTGTCCGCGCGCCGGAAAATGGCGCACGACTTCCCCGCATGGAAAATAACGACGCAAGTCCGTGTGTGCAGAGGAGAAATCAACGCACACACCATTTTTCCATGTATCTCTTCTTCTGTGGCCCCTTTGCGGAAATTTTCCACTCCAAACCAGGTACTTTGTGCTTGAAAGAGACTTTGTTTGCTTTTTAAAGACTTAAGAAACTTTATATCACTTTTTAGTGATATCTTTACAAATTCATATTGCATCTTTGATCGTTTTTGACCTGCTAATACCCAGATAAATATTATATATTTTTCTAAGAACTGTGTGGTGTATTTTTGTGGTGCTATATTATGTTGTTGTATGATTTATTGCACAAATGCTTTACACATTGCCTTCTAAGTTAAGCCTGACTGCTTGTGCCAAGCTACCAGAGGGTGGGCACAGGCTAATTTTGGATTGTGTGTGACTTACCCTGACTAGAGTGAGGGTTCTTGCTTAGACAGGGGGTAACCTGACTGCCAACCAAAAAAATCAATTTCTAACAATGCTTTATTAGGTAAGATGCAGTTGCTTCAATAAAACCTTATTGAACTATACTCTGCCTCTGATTGTCCTTACATATGTGAGACTAATGTAACTGAGAGAAACAGATGAGATCTGAGTAACCACAAATTCCCTGAGGAGTCATTTGTGTCATGCGCTCGGTTGCCTAATCATCCCTGCTCTTGGGTGGAGATGAGGCACTGCTAGTTAGCCGGAACAAAACCCCGGATTAGGCCAACAGGTGTCACCTGTTGTGGGGGTAAGACTCAGTCCCCTGCAATACAAGTGATTCTGCTGCCTGAATCCAGTAGTCTCATTACGATAACGAGAACCTTCACGACAACATCAGATATTGACCCTCCCCTCACCGATTCCCAGTGGTCTTATTGTTGCAGTCTGACAGCGACCCTCTCATCCAACTATAAGCTAAGACTGATACACTTTAAATTCTTACACAGACTATACCCCGCCCCAAACAACATTTGACCATGGGGCTCATTAAAAGCATGCACTGCTTGTGGTTGACCTCTCAACAGACCACCTTCATACATCCAGAAGGGAGTTGCCTGAGAGTGATGGGATTTTGGGCAGTAGTTTTTACAACCGTACATGCTATCACTGGTCACCTCCTTCCAAGCAACCGGCTGGTGACCCTCCTGAGCTACACTAAAGATGCCCTGGTAGGCAACGACTGACTAATTAATATGTTTCTCCTTCTTGCCAAGTGCAGAGTAGCCATACACTGGGGTCAGCACCCTGCCGAATGGTGTCAGCCTGGCTACACGATGTAAACTATTGCAGGAGCAACTGGCAAACTACTGGGAACTAATGCCCCGACAGGTCACATCCCAAAGATGTATGGAAACCATTCCTCACATACCTGTGCAATGGAGACACCCTTCCCCCTTGGCACAGGGACACGATCATGAAGACATCTCCCTGCACCCCATTTTTCACAACACTCCCCCCCCTCACATGCTGCTAAGTGACTCTGAAACTCTACTATTATAGATGTGGTAGGACCACCTGAACAAAGCTCCAGCTTCTGTGTTTGAGATCTGCATATGTGGTGTAAATGACTTGGGCATTTTTCATCAACACTACTTGCCTGACAGCGGCAACACGCTAAGCAGGGACCCTCCATCTATTGGGGCTACTCTATTTGTATTGTAGTGATGTTGTGCTTCCCTCCCCACCTTTTTTTCCCTTCCTCACCCCGCACTCCTGCCCTCCTCACCCCTCTACTGGCAGTTGTCATGTGTTGCTTATCATAAAAGCCTTCAAAAGTAAACTTTTTTTTAAACAATAGCAAGAAATTGAGGTTACTGCCAGTTCGTTTTCCAAAAAGTGTTGTCCCTTTGCTCTATAAAGGAGCTAATCAATGCAGCAAAATTACACAAAGGGGCATATTTATACTCCGTTTGCGCCGGAATTGCGTCGTTTTTTTTTACGCAATTTCTACGCAAAACTAACTCCATATTTATACTTTGGCGTTAGACGCGTCTAGCGCCAAAGTCCATGGAGTTAGCGTCATTTTTTAGCATGGACACCTACTTTGCGTTAATTATATGCAAGGTAGGCGTTCCCGTCTAAAAAATCGACTCCAAAGCATGTGCGTCGGATTTATACTCCCGGACAAAATTCAGGCCCGGGAGTGGGCGGGTCAAAAAAAATGACGTACGGCCGCTTTTGCGCAGTTTTTTAGTGCCTGCAAAAGGCAGGCGTTAAGGGACCTGTGGGCTCTGAAGGAGCCCAGAGGTGCCCTCCCATGCCCCCAGGGACCCCCCCTGTCACCCTTGCCCACCCCAGGAGGACACCCAAGGCTGAAGGGACCAATCCCAGGGACATTAAGGTAAGTTCAGGTAAGTTTTTTTTTTTTTTTTTGTGGCATAGGGGGGCCTGATTTGTGCCCCCCTACATGCCACTATGCCCAATGGCCATGCCCAGGGGACAGAAGTCCCCTGGGCTTGGCCATTGGGCAAGGGGGCATGACTCCTGTCTTTGCTAAGACAGGAGTCATTTCTATGGGGGTTGGGAGTGAAAAAAAATGGCGCAAATCGGGTTGAGGCGAAAAAATAGCCTCAACCTGACTTGCCCCATTTCTTGACGCCCAAGCCCCATATCCCCCTACGCCGGCGCTGCCTGGTGTACGTCGTTTTTTTTTAACGCACACCAGACGGCGCCGGCGGCTAACGCCGGCTAACGTCATTCAATAAATACGGCGCCCACATGGCCCTTCAGAATGGCGTTAGACGGCGCTAATTTTTTTGACGCAGTCAAAAAGTATAAATATGGGCCAAAATGTATAGTTGTTTTGCCATCTTCACCTGCCTCCTAAATGCTTGCAATGCTACCACAACCATCACAGAGAGATTAACCTAAATCTTAGTCTACCGTCTTTTTTTTGCAAGCAATGTCTCTTCCCTGACATTAGGGTGAGTTTCCACTTTGGTCTTAAAGTTGTCCCCCTTTTAACTCAGGAGAATGTTTGGCTTTGGCCTGTTCCTTGTCCTTATTGCTGTTGCACAACTGACTCAGGTGCTTGTTTCCTAGTGTGGCACAGTGCCTTAATAGGCTTTCTGAGTTGTTTATGGTCCAGTTCAGAGAGGACATGGGTTGGGAGTTCAGGCAGAACTATTGCCAATGGAGCAGGACCCTGTCTAATTTGTTGAGGACTGGGTCTAATCTGAGGTGGCATCATGGGCAAAAAAACAGTGGGTTGAAATGCTACCCCGAGTGATTGCCAAAGGCTACTGGTGGGTTTCTCTCAGGTATCCACTGGTGATTGGACTAGGGACTGGCTCCCCCTTCACTACTGTGAGGTTGGTTATGCTTATTGACATCGACATGCCCAACACTCAATTTTGGGCACAGGATTTTGGGGGTGGTCTGCTCTCTACTTGTCCCCTCACTTTGTGGCTCCATTTAAGTGGTATGCTTTTTTACTACTGGCTGGCACTGCACTTATTTTGCTTGGGATTCCTCCTAGTCTCATGAGGGTGTGCTCCTCCTGCTCAACCTTAAAATTGCAGTTTGTGTTTAAGGGCCAAGTGTTTTTCAAATTCAGCATCCTGCCTCTCTAATGAGATTTTGTGTTCCTTTTTTCAGTGTGGGGGAAATTGGGTACTGTGTCCTCCCTGATTTGTCTTTGGGTATTCTGGCAAAGTTCTGATTTTGTGAGGATTTTGACTCACCCTGGTTGTTTTGCACATGTTTTTTCGCTCTAGACCCATCACATGTGCTTCTTATTAGAACATGACCTTATCAAGGGGTGGACCTTTTTGTTCTCCTTATTTGCTTTGGATAGTAAATTCCAAAGTAAATCTTTCCACCGGATTTCAATTACAAAGGAGATACTAACTCAGCGCAAAGTGTTAATAAATCTGGGCCTTGATCATTAAAGTTTTGGCGGTCCATTCATTTTTGATCCCTTAAGATAAGCAAAGGTGTTGTCTCTTCCAGACTGAAGTCCAAGTTGTTGAAACACCTACCAATGTGACTCAACATGAGTTTGAGTTTCATGCAGTGTTGCACCAATAGGCATGCAACATTTAACTCTGCTTCTCTGCAGGGATATTGAGATTTAGAGTGATTGAACCGATAGAAAGGTGACTATCTGGTAACTAAATAGAGCATATGATATGAGCGGAGTTACAATTGAGTGTTTTCCAGGTCATTCTGAAACCATATGTTCAAAGGTCTCACTGAGAGTGGTAAGACAGTAAACACTGAAACTGCTGCACTTAAATTGACTAATACAGTGCCAGAGGTCCGATTCAGATCTCCAGGATGGAGTTTATGGAGTTTATGTTTTACTGGGATCTTAACTCTTACAACATGGTTGCTTATATTACTTGCCCTACCGGAATTAAACATGCATGCATTTTTTACTAAACTGAACAGGAAGTGCCAATGTTTGTTACAATGTTCTTGCTCTTATTGCTAACTTTTTTAATTGTTGTCACACAACGGAGTTGGTCTTGTCTAGAGTCTTTGTTGTGCAGTGTTCTTTTATCAGAGAATGTTCACAAAGGCAGAACTAGGCACTCTTCTTGCCAAATGCCTTATCTATAGGTCTTGAGCATGAGTGACCCCCTTCCATAAAGTCTCACACCTAATAATCAAGTTTGCTTCCCAAATAGAGACTATGGGAGAGATGTAGAAACCCTGCAATTCACAAATGCACAGGATTTGCAACCCCAAAGAAGCTTTTCTCTGTTTACTAAAACTATTTTTGCAAATTTGAAAAGTCTTTAAATGGGTGACAACCTCCCTCCAGTTCAACACGACCACTGCTTCCAGTACTGAACTTACATGTTGATAACCTAATACAATCTGGATGTTGTAGTGTTGTGTTGTTTCCATTGAGCCATTTAGGTAAACACCTGAGGGCAGATTTAAGGAAAATGGCACCACACCCAGTGCAGCGCCACTTTTCTTGCTCCCCTTAGCGCTCACCTATCACCCCCCTATCACCACCACGTGTGCGCCATATTTAAACATGGTACACCACTGAACAGGGAAGGGGACAATAGCATCAACAATTTTAACGCTATTGATGTACTGTTCAGGGATAGCATCAACATTTTGCACCTGATCTGAGCAAGTGTAAAAATGGTGCAAAAAGTGACACAAAAAGAGATCTTTTGGGATCTCTTCGTGCCATGTTTTTTTCAGCCCATCCTAACGAGGGTACAAACCCTTTGCCTACATTATGCATGGAGCAGGCATAATGTGGCACAAGGGAATACTAAGTGGTGCAATGCATGCATTGGCCCTCCTTTTTGGATCAAAGTTTCTGGGCAGTAAAGTGCATCCTTCATTTTGTATCTTGCTGTTAAAGTGCATGCTGTATTTTTGTCATGGGATAATTCTCTAAAGTATAGCTGCAGTAACTCCAATTAAATACCAAAACCACACTTGATACCTAATCTTTTTAACCATAAACATGCTTTGTTCCTCGTGAGATGGAACCAAGTCATCAAATATTACCTTCAAATCTTTAAATTCATTAACTTAAAATTTTGCAATTTCTAACCTCATTATCGATTTCAGCTGATTGCCTCATTTCTCTACGTAGGGTTCCTCTCTCCATTTCAGAAATGTAGAAGTGAGCCCAGAGCGTTCAAACCACTGATAAAACCATGTTTATTTGTCTTCACACCGAGATAACCCAGCGGGATCAGAAGAGGGAACGAGCCCATAACTTCCCCCATGAAACTTACAATCACAGAAAAAAAGTCTCAACCCAAACGTCATAAATTTTCAAAAGTCCTGGGCGTATGATCCCCAACTCTCTAAAGGGAGTAAAGTGTAGTCCAGCTTATTTATGATGCCATGCGCAATCGCGCCCCCCAGGGATTTAAAAATATATATTTTTAAAAGCCAATTTAAAAAAACAAAAAGAAATTGACAAGGGGTCACCTGTGAGCAGGGCAACCCCCTGTGGTGGCAATCATTTTTTTAATAGTTGTGTGGAAACCATACAGCTATTAAAAAAATATACAGATCTATATATATATATATATATATATGTATATTTATATATATATATATATATAGATCTATATATACATATATATATATATATATATATATATATAGATATATATAGATATATAGCTATATCTATGTAGAGAGATATACCTATATAGATAGATATATCTATCTAAATAGATAGGTATACCTATTTATGTAGCTATGTATACAAATAGATGTCTATATATATATATATATATATATACTCACCACCAGTTGTCTTGCAGTTGCAGCTTGCATCTTCAAAGCAATGCACATACTTCAACTGACGCGTTTCAACTGTGGCTTTTAGGCAGTAACTCTTGTGATTACATTTCTGCTACAAAACGATCAGACTTTTGTCTAGTTGCAGTTTTGATGCCATAAAGTAGCGCAGAAGGTTTATATGCCTACTGCAAAGATCAAATCTGTATTTTATGTGAATAGCTGAGTACATTAGTGAAGTCAGCCATTGACTGCGTAATAATCCAAGTTAAATTTATGTGCCGGGGGGCTATGGAGAGATGAAGGGCACTTTTGCTGGGTGGTAGTGAGGGAATCCGAGGAGGAGGTCATGGGGGTGGGAGCACCAATAATGATTATTGGATTGGGCATCAGAGGCACTAAAGACTGTGACAATTGGTATGTGACAAGGTGAAGTAATAGTGTCTTGAAAGAACATGCTGATTGAGGTAAGAAGCGAAGGTAAGGTGACCTCTACGAATGCACGTATCACACACACCCACCAGCAATTTTGTGACTGTCTACGTAGGCTAGTGTTTTAGAGCAACAGTTTAGCAAGTATCAGAGATAGGCCCTCATTACAACCCTGGCGGTCGGTGTTAAAGCGGGGGTAATACCGCTAACAAGCCGCCGGAAAAAAAATGGGATTACGACCAGGGCGGAAACCGCCAACATAGACAGCCACTTTAACACTCCGACCGCCATGGCGGTACAAACAAACAGCGCGGTGGTAACTGCCAACAGACAAGCGGAAGACAATGTACCACCCACCCTATCACAAGATGCCAATCCGCTACCTTTTCCGGGGCGAAACCAACGTGAACAAAAACACAGCGGAAACAGTACTCAGAAGGGGAAATCACTCACCTCACCACACCCCACAAGGAACCAGGACGCCATGAAGCCAGAACTGCAGATCCTGCCGGCGATGGTCTTCTTTCTCCTCTATCAGGAGCTCCAGAGACGGCGGCGATGGCCACGGTGAGTACTGCATCTACTACACATGGGAGGTGGGAGGGAAAATAGAGTGACACACACACGCAACACGCAACACCCCCAACCCCACCCTCACCCACAACAACATACACACAAATACATGCAGCAACATTACATATACACCCCCAGCCCACCTTGAATAACGCAAGAACAAAAGGAATTGATTTGAACAGATGTAATCAATAAAATCCAGTACTCAAATCTCTAAATACAGTATATACAATCATGTACACCAACTACACAGGTCCGGATAGTGCACCAATCATTGTCCGTGGACCACGGGGCCCAAAATGCATGGGCGAGGCCCACACCAAATACCTGACTCCAAACGGAGAGAACACTGGAGGGGCATCAGATCGAATATAAACAGACACCTCAGGGGGAGGGGGAGGGGGAATGGGGGCACCTCAGCCTGATGAACGCACAACGCCACTACTCTACAAGGCGACTCCATGCCCATTGCTGTATCCTGGGAAGTGCAAAGCCACAATCTCTCAAGTCTTTTGCAGTGGGTGGGTTGCCCACTGCTTTATCCTGAGGAGTGAAAAGCCACAGTCTCTCAAGTCTTTTGCAGTGTCTGGGTTGCCCACTGCTTTATCCTGGGAAGTGCAAAGCCACAGTCTCTCAAGTGTCTCAAGTGGGTGGGTTGCCCACTTCATTATCCTGGGGAGTGCAAAGCCACAGTCTCTCAAGTCTTTTCAGTTGGTGGGTTGCCCACTGCTTTATCCTGGGGAGTGCAACCCCACAGTCTCTCAAGTGGATGTGTTTCTCCACTGGTTGTGGAGGGGGTTTTGTGCCCAGAGTGCTCCATCCTGCCAAAGACAGAGGTAGTGGATGCCTTTCTCCACTGGTTCTGGAGGGGGCTTGGTGCCCAGAGTTCTTCATCCTGCCAAGGACAGAGGTGGTGGATGTGTTTCTCTACTGATTCTGGAGGGGGCTTGGTGCCCAGAGTGCTTCATCCTGCCAAGGACAGAGGTAGTGGATGTATCTCTCCACTGGCTCTGGAGGGGGCTTGGTGCCCAGAGTGCTTCATCCTGCCAAGGACCGATGGTAGTGGATGTATCTCTCCACTGGTTCTGGAGGGGGCTTTGTGCCCAGAGTGCTTTATCCTGCCAAGGATTGAGGTAGTGGATGTGTTTCTCCACTGGTTCTGGAGGGGGCTTTGTGCCCAGAGCGCTTCATCCTGCCAAGGACAGAGGTAGTGGATGTATCTCCCAACTGGTACTGGAGGGGGCTTGGTGCCCAGAGTGCTTCATCGGACGAATGACCACTGGGGATGGCAGTCATGTCTGTGGTGATGTCACTGGCTCAGGATGTCGCGGGGCCGCTGGTGCTGCTTGCGGCGGTGTCAGTCGTGGCAGTGCTTGCGGCGGTGTCAGTTGCAGTGGTGCTGGCGGCGTGCTCTGTGGCAGCGGTGCTGACTGCGGGCTCTGTGGTGGCGGTGCTGACTGTGGGCTCTGTGGCGGCAGTGCTGGCTGCGGGCTCTGTGGCAGCGCTGCTGGCTGCGGGCTCTGTGGCAGTGGTGCTGGCTGCGGGCTCTGTGGCAGCAGTGCTGGCTGCGGGCTCTGTGGCAGCGGTGTTGGTGGGGGCTCAATGACAGTGGTGCTGCTGGCGGGCTCTGTAGCGGCAGTGCTGGTGGCGGGTTCTCTGGCAGCGGTGCTGGCTGCGGGCTCAATGACAGTGGTGCTGGCGGCAGGCTCTGTGGCGGCAGTGCTGGTGGCGGGCTCTGTGGTGGTTCAGGTGGCGGTCTTCTCCGCTGTACAGGTTGGCGCCGACGTGGACAGAAGGTGTGACACTGGTCCCTCAGTCGGTGCCACCATGCCCTCTACTGACCTGCCCTTTTGTTTCTGGCCTTTCCCCACCCTGGATGGTGGCGCAGCTGTCTTGCCACTACCGCCTTTCTTTTTCCCAGAGCCCTTGGTGGCAGGTATTTTCTGCTTCTCCCTCCGGGATGTGGGCAACTTTTTTAGATTTGCAGGTGGAGGAATGTCTTTGCCCTCGATCCGTGGCACACTGGCAGCCCTGATGGTTGGCGCACCCCAATAGCCTGCAGTTTCTGGCACCACTGTGCCTGGGGATGTGGTGGCTGAGGTGCTGGGTTGGAACCTGGAAATCATGTCCCTAGGGGACGGACGGGGGGAGGTGTAGGGAAGAGGTCAATACTAGCCAGGAAAAGTTTTTTTAGACACACTGGGACAGGAAGATGGAGGGGGTTTGGGAGTGGGGGAAGAGGTAGTGGTTGTAGGAAGTGTACGTCTGCTGAATTTGGGTGCAAGGGCTGGAGGCTGTTGTGAGGTGGATGGCTGTTGGGTGGGTGTGTGCCTGCATTTGTGTAGTTTGGGAGGAGGGCTCACAGACAAACTGGTGGGGATCGCGCCAACTGACTTGCCGGGAGCACCAGCTGATCGAGGGGGCGGGGACCAGGCCCCTTTAAATTTGCAACGTGCGCCCGTCAGTGCCCGGAAGAGACTGGACTGGGCCATACCCTTTTTTTTTTTTTTTTTATCTGCCGGCGATCGGCTTTTTGAGAGGCTCAAGGAGACTTTGCTTACCTGCTGTGTCCTACAGAATATTGCTTGACTTGCTGTGATTACTTGCATTCTTTTTAGGACGGGCTAGGCCCCCCCTCTGGGACCTAAGTTACGGCTGAGAGTACTGTGATATACGTGTATTAACTTTTCTTTTCTGCACCTATATTGGTGCTGAGTCCTTTTATTCTCTTGGAATGGGAAAATGCAAGGGGAGATCCAGCCCAGATTTAGGCCCTGCTAAAACCAAAATGTCCAAATCTAGTAGAGTCACGCAACCTCATACCAATTGCGTGTCCAGAGAAATTGACAATTTAATTGAAGAAGTGGAGTCAATCCTTAAGGAAAAAGAGAGCAATGCTCGGAAGAGGTTGAAACCCGGAACTTTATTGCTGTTTTTAACATCGGGGTCCAATTCCTCTATAGATGCTCAGCCCCCGAGAATTCCAGCCCAAGCTCCTGCCCTCCCCTAAGACCACCCTGTATGGCTAACCCTTCATCTTTGCTTGATTCTGTTTCTAACTTGGAAGCTATAGCCACCGACTCTATTCTCAATGGGATTTCTTGCACAAATCGTTTTTCTGTTTTGGGATCACTTAGACTTGGCCAGTGCTAAACAGACTCCTTTGACCTCTGTGCCTCCTAACTGTGATCCCCCTAGAGAAGATATTTCAGCATTAGTCTCTAGTTTAAAGCGTGAAGTAGGGGATCTGAAGTGTCTATTGCTTGAAGTTCTTAAGCTTCTCTCAAAATCTGAACCACCTTCTCAGTGTGCTCCGAAAACCCAGTACCACTGCAATGTATTTATCCCACAGTCTCTGTTGCTTCCAATGACTTTGGAGGTTACCCAGAGCTTTAGCTATAGGCCGTATTACGGCAAATACTCTGCTCCACTTTTGGCAAACCCATATCTTCTCCCATTATCGACCGGACTGTGGACCATTCCATCTACACGTCTAATCGAAATTGTATTTACATGCGTAATGTTCCCCCTCTCACAGCTCAATCGAGGGAAGATACATCTTCTTTAATTAATAAGGCTTCGCATTGGATCCACCATGTCAGAGGCTGTGGTTCTCTCATCCACTCAAACATTGTATCTGCCTCACGGTTGTGTGTTCGCATTGGCGGGCGGGATACTATTAAACTCAATCTTGCAAGCCCTTCTTTAGTCACGGGTCGTCTGCAGATGGAAGCACGCAATTTTCCAAGGAAGGAATTTGATATATTTTTTAGTGATAGCTTGCCCGCTTTGGGAAATAAGAACTTGTCCTCTCGTTCAAGCATAGATAAGCTGATTCCACCTAATGTAATTGATCCTGTTGCCTCTTCTGGTTTGCCACCTATTCCTGTTGCTGAGCTTGACATGGTCCCTATTTTTTAATTTGTTAGCGCTCGTGACTCTGTGCCTCAAGGGGGTACATCTGATGTGGATCGACTATGTTCTCCCAATCCTTGTAAATCCAGTGCTGGTCATGACTCTCAGGCCTTGCCACTCCAAAGATCTTTACCAATTCCAGGTGCTAACACTCAATGGGATCAATCTAGTATTGCTATTGTGAACTCCAATTCAGTACTGGATGTTGATTTTTGTGAAGCCACTTGCAATACTACGTATGTCACAGGGAAATTTTTGTCTTGGAACGTGGCAGGTATTAAGAGCAAATTAGCTGATCCCGAGTGGGGGGCTGATGTTGAATTCTTCTGCATTTGCATGTTCAGGAAACATGGGCCACAGATTGTGTGTACAGGCAAGGTTTTTGGTCCTTCGTTAAAAATGCTAAGCAGTCTTCTATGGGCAGGGCAACAGGGGGTTTATGCACCTGGGTCAAGTTGACTGAGGTGGGCAAAGTAAAGGAGATCGCTGTTGACTCCTGTGACATTCTAGCAATAGTAATACGGCCAAATTCGGGTACTCCTGTGTTATGTATTAATATCCACAATAGACCAGGCCCTTCCAACTATCAGTCTGCTACTATAGATCTCCTGCATAATCTCATATCTGGGTTTCGTTCTAAATATCGTATTATCATTGCAGGTGATCTTAACGTGCAAATTGAATTTGACTCAGCATATGCCGAGTCAACACAGGTCGAAGACGAAGTGTTGAATATTCCCCCTTTCTTAACCCAATCAGCATCTTCTACTGCTTCTTGCAGGGCAACGCAGATAATAGATCTTGCAGTAATTCATGGCCTTCATTTCGGAAATGGCTGATTTCCTGCTGACAATCCTGCTAGACCAACTTTTTTAGGGGCCTTTATAGCAGTATCTTGGATTATGTCATTTTTGACCTGCTGGTTTGGCATTCTATAATTGATGTGGAAGTGGGTCCACGGTTCACTAGTGACCATGCCTCTCTACAAATTGCATTTAATGGAACTCTTTTTGCAGGATCTCCGTCGCTTTCTGCTTCTAACGCTCATGATCTTTTGAAATTGTCTAGCAATAGGCGCGCTGTGAGATGGGCTTCGTTTCAGTAGTCCAATCTGATAAACTGCGCGCCTTAGTTTCTAGACACCAGCTTTTTGATGATTATATTGTATTATCCCCACTGGAAGTTATGTCTTCCCATGTGGTTTTTTTTGCGGCTCTTAAGGAGATTTTTATTAAATCTGTTATGAATCGAAGGAACTCCCCCACTGCACCTAACTGCAAATGGTTTGATAAGAGGTGTCGTGAGGCCAAGAGCCTCCTGACTAAAGCGTTAAAGTAAAAGAATCGGGAAGCGCGAGAAGAACTTATGTCTCCACTTGCAAATTATGCAAACCTAAGCATGAGGAAAGTCTATGGGGAGATCTGGCTGAGGCAGCCAGGACCCGTGATGTTAAACTCTTTTGGCTCTTGGTCTCACGCAGAGACCCAGATCTTCCACTCACTCCAGAATGCCATATTGCTGCTGACACCTGGCTTCTTCATTTTAGGGAACTGTATGGCTCTTCGCCAGAAATTGTTGACACCAGCTCTGTAGAATTTTCAATGTGTTGCCCTGCGGTGCCTCCCTTTACTTTAAAAGAAACAGAGTTGGCAATCTGTGCCCAGAAATCAGGGAAGGCTCCTGGTCCAGATGGTATCCCCTCGGACCTGTATAAATCAGACTTGCCCACATGGACCAGGTATATCAACAGGATATCGAATATTGCTTTGGCTACTAGGTCTTATCCGGATTCCTGGAAGGTGGCAACAATTGTGCCCATTCATAAGAAAGGAGAGAAAAGTCTTCCAGGAAATTATAGACCCATCAGCTTATTAGATAATTTTCAAAACATATTCTGCTCTCAGCTGCTAAGCAGACTGAAACACTGGATAGTGAAAAATCAGGTATTAAACCATCTTCAGTCAGGATTCAGGGACAAGGTCAGTACCATCGATCAGGTCTTCCGCTTTATTACTATAAAGTGGAAGATCGTAGATGTAGATCATGGCCACCTATTTGTGGCCTTTGTTGATCTGAAATCCGCTTTTGACCTTGTCCCACGCCCCAAGCTGTGGGAGGTTATGAGCAATGCTGGAGTCCCGGCTCCATGATTAATATAATTAAAGATCTTTACTCTGGCAACTGTGCCAGAGTACGTTGGGGCCCGGCAGGTGACTCCAGCATTCCCCACAGCCCGTGGTGTGAGGCAGGGCTACGTTCTTGCACCTACCCTGTTTCTCCTGTTTATCAATGCTTGTATTCCGTATCTTTTAGATTGTCCTGGTGATGCCCCCAGTATGGGCGGGCAGAAGTTCCCATGCCTTTTATTTGCCGATGATACCTTGCTACTTTCTCGAACAGCTATGGGTCTCTCAAGTCTGCTTTCAAGGTTCTTGGAGTTTTGCAAAGACCACGGTATGGAAATCAACTCAGCAAAAACGAAATATATGGTGTTTGGGGACAAAAAGCAGAAAATGAAGAGACCTGTATATCTAGAAGTGTTTCTTTGGAAAGAGTGGGCACTTTTGACTATTTAGGCATAAAATTAGAAGACTCACATTTCTGGCATGCCCATCGTCAGAAATCATTAATGTGCCTGAAGCAAAGGGCAGGTGGCATTGTGCGATTTGCTACCAGTTCCCCCAGCTTTGCTATGACTCCTGCTCTCGAAATATACAAATCTCAAGCCGGGGGGGGGGGGTGGGCTCTGTACGGTGCGGAGCTTTGGGGTCATTGCAATTTGGTGAATCTGGCTAGGGTGGAAAACCAGTTTCTGAAGATGTTGTTAAAAGTTCCTTTCAGCACCCCATCCTTGCCCATCCGAATGGACTTAAATATTTTTTCAATTAAGCAGATTGCTGCCTTAAGGCCTCTCTTGTTTTGGATTCGGCTATGGTCATCAGATGCCCTCATTCTATTCAGATGTGGGCTCCTTAATCTGGTGGGCCCCAACTCCAATACTAAAATCAATTGGTGTGTTTATTTCGAACGGTCCCTAACGCACCTTGGTTTGGGGTCCTACTGGAAGGATCCCTCTTCTATTCCTAAAAACGCTGTGCAGTCGTTGAAGGACGCTTTTGGGCTCAAAGTTCAAACTGCCCAATTTGCTGAGGTTGTGCCGTTGTCCATGTCTGATAGCTACTTGCGATTTCAATGTCACTATGAGTTTGAGCCCTTCATGGATGCAGCACTTTCTCCATTTGTGCGTGCCCTTTTTATCAGATTCAGAATAGGGTCCCTCCCTCTGTGTTCTTTAACTTATAAATGGTCTAATTCCATTAATAGGTCTAAGTTATGTCCAATGGGATGCAAGAATGAAGAGCCTGTCTTACATGTTCTTTTTCAATGTCGTGCATATGATAAACAGAGGGCCTCTTGGATTAGTCCCCTATGTAAACAAATGGGTTTTAGGAGCTGTTTACATGCTGAGAGAATTTTCAAATCTGATCCATCTGTTTACATAGCCCATCTAGTGGCAAAATTCTTCGAATCAATTTGGCGTCTTAGACTAACGACTCTAAAGAATAAGATTGTGTAGCTGCCTTTTAGATTTAGATCTTTTTATGCATACTTATTGTATTTTGGTGTATGATATTAGTTGATATTTTGTGTTACCAGAGCTGCTGTTTTTTACATGTTTGGATACAAACGGACTCTGGGAATTGTTCATCTGCTGAGTGAACTTTTCCACACCTGATTTATCTGCTTATACAGTCCATCCTGTGGTAAACTTTTTGGAACCAATTATGGCACTTTAGATAGTGATTCAAAGAATAAGACTGGATGGCTGCCTTTTAGATTTAGATTTTCTTAAGTATATTTATTGTACCCTGGTGTATGACATTAGCTGACATTTTCTGGGTCCGGTGGTGTTCTTTTTATATCATCGGAGAAAGAAATATTTTATGTCTATTCTGCTATGGTTTTAAATTTTTTTCTCAAAATTATTTACACATTTTACTGTGTTTTCTTTATAACCTTTTTTATATATATTGTTATGTATTGCACTTTTATGGTATGTTTTACTTACCTGAAATAAAGTTAATGATGATAATGACACACTGATAGAAGACACAGGGGATGTGTGAATGGTAGTGGGGGTGGTGAGTGCACGTGAGCGGTGTGTGGTGATGGGAGTGCTGGTGATGGCGGTAGTGGCTGAGGATGTAGTGCATACAGGTGTGAGTGGTGATGAGACTGGCAGGGAGAAGGGAGACGTGGAGGAGGGGGACACAGTGGAGGAAGTGGATGTTGGTATGTCTGCACGGGTATGGTGCTTGTGTGAGTGCCTGTGGGATGTGTGGTGCCTATGTTTGCCTGAGCCACCCTTGTGTGTTGAGGTGTGTGCATACTGGTCTGATGGTGTGCTTGGGATAGGCTGAGGTACATGGGATTGGGTCTGGGTGGAGGAAGTTGGAGGGGGGAGGCTGGACACAGGGACAATGGCTGCCATCAGTGCTGAGGCCAGAGCCTGAAATGCTCTCTGTTGGGCTGCCTGGCCGGAATGAATGCCCTCCAGGTATGCATTTGTTTGTTGCAAATGCCTCTCTACACCCTGGATGGCATTCAGAATGGTAGACTGCCCAACAGCGAGGGATCTCAGGAGGTCAATAGCCTCCTCACTGAGGGCAGCAGGGCTGACTGGGGCAGGGCCTGAGGTGCCTGGGGAGAAGGAGATGCCCACCCTCCTAGGTGAGCGGGCACAGGACACACGCTGAGGGGCTGCTGGGAGGACGGTGCTGGTAGGGAGGGTGGCTGCTGTACCTGTTGATACAGGGGGCACAGAGGGGCCCGCCACCGCAAGGGAGCTCCCATCAGAGGAGGAGTCGCTGTCACTGCTGTCACCTCCTCTCCCCACCGTGGAGCTCCCCTCGCCCTCCGCCCCACTGGTGGCTTCAGACTCCGTTGTTTCGCCCTCTAGGGCCAAGTGGGATGCAGCTCCCTCCTGCTCCGGTGCCACTGCTCCTCCGCTTGATGATGCTGTTGCACACAGGAACAGGCAGACCACAAAAAGAGGGGGGGAAAGACAGAAGAAATACATGTTCAGTGCATGCAACACCAGTACCGTTGGCGGACACTACAGACATAGCAGACCTCTGCACTATGCCATGCACTTATAGTTCCTAGATTATTCACAGGGCCATGGGGTACAAGGCCTATGCCCCGTTGCTGCACACCTGGAAGTCACAGGAGCCTGACTAGGTGTAGATGGCACTAACCACTAGTGGGGTTGGGGTGCCACTGAGCCTGCCTCACAAGGGACCTTGCTACCAAGCTTGCGCTGGCCTAGGGGAACCCACTGGCCACCTCCCCTACCCATACACCTCGTAATGAGTGCAGAGTCAGATGATTGTGACTGTACTCACCCCCTTGTGGTTGCTGTGATGCCCTCAAGTGCCCATCCAACTCCGGATACGCCACCGCCAGGATCAGGAACATCAGGGGGGTCATGGTGCGATGGGCACCCCTCCCACGTTGGGAGGCCATCCCCAGCTGGGCCTCCGCCGTCTTCTTGCTCCAGCGACGAATGTCCTCCCATCTTTTCCGGCAGTGGGTGCTCCGTCTGTGGTGGACCCCAGGGTCCGGACTCCTTGGCGATGGCACGCCAAATATCCTTCTTCTGGTGGGTGCTGACCTAGAGGAATAGTACAGGGGAAAAGGATAATCTTTACCCGTCCTGACCGTCATACTCATTGGCCCATGTTCCCACCCTTGCCCTGACGCACATACACTCACAGTCCGCTCATGCAGGCCTCAGTCCCCCACACCCCATGTATCTTCCATCCACACCACTCCAAACAGGCATTGCCCATGCAGCATGCTCACAGTGTACTTACCTGTTTGTCTGGAGGACCGTAGAGTAGTGTGAACTGGGGGAGGACCCCGTCCACTAACTTCTCCAACTCCTCTGAAGTGAAGGCAGGGGCCCTTTCCCCAGACACATGAGCCATTGTCGCTTCCAGACCCAGATCACAGCAGCACTTGCAGTGTAGGTCCTCTCCTGTCGAAGGTCAGGTATCAAGTGAGAGAACAGACAGAAAATGGCGGTCACGTCCACGGCGGTGCGTACCGTCACCTCCGGCGTACATCATCATTGGCTCCTGGGACCCATAGGGTCCAATGTTAACCAATGGAAGATTGCGCAGTGGTCTTCGACCGCCTACCGCTACGGTGTTGAACGCCAGTGTAGTTACCTCATATCCCTTGTCCCACCTTACAGGTCAGGCAGACGCCATTTCAGGGTGCCACATGGCATTAATAATAACTGCGTCATACCTATCTAGGCCTTGCATACACGCAGTAACAGGCACATTGCGGATTAATAAATGTGTGCAAATTACATTTTGTAATACCTCAGTGGTGGCTGACTCTCTGCTCGCTGTTCTCGTCCATAGGGCACGTCTGCTGGGGCAGGTGATGAGATGGCGGCATCCTACGGTGTACAGACCGCTGGTGGACCTGTCAACAATGGAAGAGAGACACGTAATAGTCACCTACAGACTTGATCGTGCAACAATCCATGAACTGTGTGCCCAGTTGGAGCCAGACCTGATGTCAGCTATCCGCCATCCCACAGGGATCCCCCCTCTAGTGCAGGTCCTGTCAGTACTACTTTTCCTGGCAAGTGGGTCTTTTCAAACAACAGTGGCCTTTGCATCAGGGATGTCCTTGTGAATATTCTCTAACGAGTTGTCCAGAGTGTTGTCTGCCCTGCTAAAACACTTGAGCAGCTACACCGTTTTCCTTCAGGTGGAGGATTTGCCTACAGTGAAAGGTGACTTCTATGCCCTGGGACTTATCCCCAACATCATAGGTGCCATTGATGGGACACATGTGGCCTTGCTACCCCCCGCATGAGTGAACAGGTGTACAGAAACCGGAATAGCTACCATTCGATGAAAGTGCAGATGGTGTGTTTGGCCGACCAGTACATCTCCCATGAGAATGCCAAGTTTCCTGGCTCAGTGGATGACACTTAGATTCAGAGGAATAGCAGCATCCCTTATGTGATGGGGCAACTCCAGAGGCACCGTGTATGGTTAATAGGTGAGGATAAGGACCCTATACCCTGTGAATAGTTGTCTGGGGTTGTCCCTAAGGGTTAGTGTGTGTCTAACAGTTGTCCCTCACTATTTTCAGGTGACTCCGGTTACCCAAACCTGTCATGGCTACTAACCCCAGTGAGAAATCCCAGGACAAGGGCAGAGGAATGCTGCAATGAGGCACATGGGCGAACTAGGAGGATTATAGAAAGAACCTTCGGCCTCCTGAAGGCCAGGTTCAGGGGCTTCCATATGACAGGTGGTTCTCTCTACCACTCACCAAAGAAGGTGTGCCAGATCATCTTGGCCCACTGTATGCTGCACAACCTGGCTTTGAAATGACAGGTGCCTTTTCTGCAGGAGGATGGTCCAGCTGGAGGTCTTGTGGCAGCTGTGGAGCCTGTGGACAGTGAGGAAGTGGAGGCAGAAGAAGAGGATATCAACAACAGAACCAACGTTATCCAGCAATGCTTCCCATGAGACACAGGTAAGAAGATATCACTGCCTCCCACATCTCATACTATTGTTTGACCTATCATTAGTCTGTCATTTTCCCCCAGTGTATGGACCCTGACTTGTCACTTTGCCTTTCCATTTAACAGATGTGGGTCCCACTTTGTGACCTCTGCTATATTTCCTCATGGGCTAGAGCTGTGTTACATCAGTATGTTGACATTTAAATTGACATTGCTATATTCCATAGTTATTGCAATTACACATCTGTGAAAGCACAAACTGACTCCAGAATGTTTTGTGATTGATGTGTGTTTATTCCTTTGCAAATAAGTGGGGGGGTTGTAAAATGGATGGGGTGATGGTGGAGGAATGTCCATGGCAGAGTCCAGTCTATTTGTTTCACAGGTGCATTGTCCAAAGGGGCATAGGAAGTGGAGCAAGAGCAGTTGAAGGATGGACAGGGTGACAAAGTGGGACAGAAGGATGACATTCAGGGGGGTCTCATTTCCTGGCGGGGGTCTTGGTAATGTTCCCTGTCTTGTTCCTGGATCTCAGGGACCATTTGCGGGGTGGCTCTCCATCTGCAGGGGGTGGGGTGCTGGTGTCAGGGCCTGTGGTGGTGCCTCCTGTCCACTAGCGCCGTCGGAGGTGGTGGGCTGTTCATCATCCAGGCTAGTGTCAGGGGCCCCTTGTTGTGCCACAGTGTCCCTCCTGGTGATGACAAGCTCCTGCAGGACACCTACAATGGTGACCAGGGTGGTATTGATGGACTTGAGTTCCTCCCTGATCCCCAGATAGTGTTCTTCCTGCAGCCGCTGGGTCTCCTGAAAGTTGTCCAGTACCGTTGCCATCGTCTCCTGGGAATGATGGTACACTCCCATGATGTTGGAGAGGGCCTCGTGGAGAGTGGGTTCCCTGGGCCTGTTCTCCCCCTGCCGCACAGCAATCCTCCCAGTTTCCCTGTTTTCCTGTTCCTCTGTCCCCTGAACTGTGTGCCCACTGCCACTGCCCCCAGGTCCCTGATTTCTTGGGGTGGTGGGTTTGCCTGGGTTCTCAGTAGTGGTGGACACACTGCTGCTTGACGTGTGGTGGCTTGTGCCAGTGTCAGGGGAACCGACTGTCCTGAGGGCCCAGATGGACCGGGCTGGTCATCTTGATCCAGTTGTGCAGAGATGCTGTCATCACTGTGGGCCTCTTCTGTGGGGGGACTGGACATGTCTGGAACCTCCTGTCTGGTGACGTTGGATAGGGGTCTTGCAGGGGTGTAAAGGCATGATTAGTGCATCTGTGTGTTCCATTGTGTGCAATGGGTGAGTGACCCTGTACTCCAGTGCTTGCATTCTTGGCTAGTTCCTTGTGTGATATTTGGCTTGGGGTCTGTGTGGGTATCTGTAGTGAACATGCTTTGGTGTTACATGCAGGGCTTGGTGTTGGGATGTGTGGGTTGTGATAGTGGGACATATGTGAGGTGTTGGAGTGATGGGGTGAGAGTGGGGGTATGTGATGGCATGCAGGTAGGGTGGGGGATATTATAGTTAAGAGTTGCCTTACCAGAGTCCATTCCTCCTGCTACTCCTGCGAGGCCCTCAGGATGCAGTATTGCCAAGACTTGCTCCTCCCATGTTGTAAGTTGTGGGGGAGGAGGTGGGGGTCCACTGCCAGCCCTCTCTACTGCAATCTGGTGTCTTGAGACCACAGAACGCACCTTCCCCCATAGGTCACTCCACCTTTTCCTGATGAAATCCCTTGTTCTGGGGTGCTGTCCCACTGCGTGGACCCTGTCGTCGATTCTGCGCTATAGCTCCATCTTCCTAGCAATGGAGGTGTGCTGCACCTGTGATCCTAATAGCTGTGTCTCACCCGGATGATTTCCTCCACCATGACCCTGAGCTCCTCCTCAGAGAACCTGGAATTTCATTGATGTGCCATGATGTGGTGTGGGTGATGTGTGAAGTGGTGTCGGTTGTGATGTGTGAGGGGATGTATTTGTGTGTGTTGTCTGAGGCACGTGGATGTTGTGTGAGTGATGATGTTGTGTGCCTGTGGATGCTAGTGTTGTTTCTGGAGGTGTCTCTCTCTGGCCTTCTATCGCTAGTCTGGTCCTGAGGGTTTGTGGGTGATGTGGGTGTGTGTTTTATATTGGATTGGGGGTGTGGGAGTGTTGTGTGCATTTGTATCAGGTGTGTGTATTTGGGATTGTCAAATGTGGTTGTGTTTTGTAAATGTGTGTGTATTTTGAGCGTGGCGGTGTGTACCGCCAATGGAATACCGCGTTGAAAGACCACTGCGTGGTTCGTGTGTCGTGATAGTGTGGGCGTATTCCTGTTGGCGTGACGGTGGAGGTTTTGTTATCGCCAGTTTATCACTGACCTTTGGTGTGGCGGACTTGTGTGGGTGTCTGGATTTTGGCGGATTCCGAGTTGTGGGTCGTAATAGCTGTTGCGCTATTCCGCCGCTGCAGCGGTGTGTTGGCGGTCTTCTGCACGGCGGTAAGCGGGATTTACTGCCAGGTTTGTAATGAGGGCCATAGCATCTCGTTGGATGCCTGCTGCTCAAGCTCTCACTCGGATGATAGACGACATCTCTGATGTAGGATCAGAGACGGAGACAGCAGATACTGAGACAGCATCTGAGGGACAGGACAATGGTGCATACTCTGGGAGTGATTTTTCAGTTGGAGGAGTCCCATTCGATAACTCCTTTTCCAGTGATTATGAGGGAGGTGATGAGGACAGTCCTGCTGTCCCTTTGCAAGCAATAGTGTGTTAGACCAACCCAGAGAGCATGTGCATGTGGCAGCAAGCACAGAGAGAGTGCTCTCTTGGGGGGTCCCCAATTTAGTTCAGCCCCAAATTCCACTGCCCAAATCGTATTGTGGAAACATCAAAATTATCTGTCACAAGACAAACTGGTTCTGTAAGGCAGACACCTGTGTTTTTGGTCCTGGGCTCTGCGGCCACATAGGGAAACATACAAAACCCAGACATTTATGGAAACTAGACATTCGGTGAGTCCACAGAGGTGTGACTTGTGTGGATTCCAAAATTTTTTCTTACCCAGAATACCCTGAAATGTTGAAAAAAACTCTATTTTTCTTGCATTTCTGTCACACAAACTACCAGAATATCGTGGGATCCACAAAATTCCTACCACCCAATGTTTCCCCTCCTGTCCCGATAAAAACACTCTGTGACTTTAGTGCGTGTACCTAGTGCCTGCATGAGAAATGGATCACCCCAGGGTCAACAGTTTCCCTCATGTAAGGACCAACATTGACTGTTGTGTGATCTATTCCTGTTGCGGACACTAGGCCTACCCACACAAGTGAGGTACCATTTTTATCGAGAGACTTGGGGGAATGCTGGGTAAAAGGAAATATGTGGCTCCTCTCAGGATTCCAGAGCTTTCAATCACTGAAATGTGAGGAAAAAGTGTTTTTTGCCAAATATTGAGGGTTGCAAAGGATTCTGGCTAAAAGAACCTGGTGAGAGCCCCACAAGTCACCCCATCTTGGATTTCACTAGGTGTCTAGTCTTCAAAAATGCACAGGTTTGGTAAGTTTCCCTAGGGGAAGGCTGAGCTAGAGGGCAAAATACACAGCTAGGCACTTTGCAAAAAACAGCTCTGTTTTATTTGGGAAAATGTGATGTGTCCATGTTGTGTTTTGGGGCATTTCTTGTTGCGGGCACTAGGCTTACCCACACAAGTGAGGTACCATTTTTATCAGGAGACTTAGGGATACGCTGGGTGGAAGGAAATTTGTGGTCCTCTCTGATTCCAGAACTTTCAGTCACCGAAATATGAGGAAAAAGTGTTTTTTTTGCTAAATGTTGAGGTTTTCAAAGGATTCTGGGTAATAGAACCTGGTGAGAGCCCCACAAGTCACCCCATCTTGGATTCCCCTAGGTGTCTAGTTTTACAAAATGCACAGGTTTGGTAGGTTTCCTTAGGTGCCGACTGAGCTAGAGGCCAAAATACAGAACTAGGCACTTTGCAAAAAACAGCTCTGTTTTCTTTGGGGAAATGTGATGTGTCCATGTTGTGTTTTGGGGCATTTTCTGTCACAAGCACTAGGCCTACCCACACAAGTGAGGTACCATTTGTATCGGGAGACTTGGGGGAAACGCTGGGTGGAAGGAAATTTGTGGCTCTTCTCAGATTCCAGAACGTTCTCTCACCAAAATGTGAGGAAAAAGTGTTTTTTTGCCAAATGTTGAGTTTTACAAAGGATTCTTGGTAACAGGACCAGGTGTTACCCCATCTTGAATTCACCTAAGTGTCTAGTTTTAAAAATGTACAGGCTTGGTGGGTTTCCTAAGGTGCCGGCTGAGCTACAGGCCAAAATCTACAGCTAGACACTTTCCAAACTACACATCAGTTTTCAATGTAAAAATGTGATGTGTCCATGTTGCGTTTCCTATCGCGGACATTAGACCTACCCACGCAAGTGAGGTACAATTGTTATCAGGAGACTTGGGGAACACAGAATAGCAGATCAAATTTTATGGCACGTTGTCTTTCTCTACATTTTTTCCTTCCAAATGTAAGCCTGGATGTTAAAAATACGTCTATTTGAGAAATGCCCTGTAATTCACATGCTAGTATGGGCACCCCAGAATTCAGAGATGTGCAAATAACCACTGCTTCTTAACACCTTATTTTAGGCTCATTTTGGAAATACAAAGGTTTTCTTGATATCTATTTTTCACTCTTTATATTTCAGCAAATTAATTGCTGTATACCCGGTATAGAATGAAAACTCATTCCAAGATGCAGCTCATTTATTGGCTCTGGGTACCTAGGGATCTTGATGAACCTACAAGCCCTATATATCCCTGCAATCAGAAGAGTCCAGCAGACGTAACGGTATGTTGCTTTAAAAAATCTGACATTGCAGGAAAAGTTGCAGAGTAAAACATGAAATAAAATTGCTGGGTTTTTTTCAGATCAATTTAAATATTTTTTTTGTATTTTAACTGTTATTTTCTTGAGGAAAACATTGTAGGATCTACACAAATAACCCCTTGCTGAATTCAGGGTTTTGTCTACTTTTCAGAAATGTTTAGCTGTCCGGGATCCAGCATTGATTTCACACCCATTCCTGTCACTAATTGGAAAGAGGCTTAATGAACAAAAAAATAGTAAAAGTGGGGTATGTCCCAGTAAAATGCCAAAATTGTGTTGAAAAATGTGGTTTTATGATTCAAGTCTGCCTGTTCCTGAAAGCTGGGAAGATGGTTATTTTAGTACCACAACCCTTTTGTTGATGCTATTATCAGGGAAAAATAACACAAGCCTTCTTCGGCAGCCCTTTTTTCCAATTATTTTTTTTAAAAAAATGAAATTTCTGCTGTATTTTGGCTAATTACTTGTTCTCCTCCAGGGGATCCCACAAACTCTGGGTACCCTTGGAATCCCTAGGATGTTGGGGAAAAACAGATGCAAATTTGGCCTGATTAGCTGATGTGGACCAAAAGTTATGAAGGTCTAAGTAGGAACTACCCCAAATAGCCAACAAAAGGGCTCTGCACTGGGGGGAAGGCCCAGCAGCTAAGGGATTAAAGAATTTAACCTAATAATGACATCACTTTAACATTGTTTATATAGTGAATTTGTACTTTTTAAAATAATATTCTCAATTGGACCAACATCCAACAATTCACAAGTAGCAAACCCCACTGCACATCTGCACATGCATGGTGTTGGGCTCCATGTTGTGGGGAGGGAATGCAGGACATGCGCCCAACCCCCTGCCAGTGCCCAACCACTTGTGCATATGGCCACCGGCACCCTGCGCCCGCCCTCAGGCATGTTAACAACCCCCTTTACAAATGGTCTTTGAATATGTTCCTGGCCAGGTCCTTCACTTAAACGCTCATGTGATCAAATGCCACTATATACAATTCATATGGCCCAAACAAAGGAGGTCCCAAAACATGTTTTCCCCATTCATTTTCCAATTGAGATTTTGAACACAACAAGAGCCCGAACCACTGGAAATTAATTACATAAAATAAGGCTGAGAGCTAGCTCAGGGTCCAGAAAGTGTGCTTTTTGTGATTTGGTATAAATCTGTTCAGTAGTTTTTGAAGTATTAAAGTAAAAAAAATATAGATATC
Source organism: Pleurodeles waltl (assembly GCF_031143425.1). Classification (NCBI taxonomy): domain Eukaryota; kingdom Metazoa; phylum Chordata; class Amphibia; order Caudata; family Salamandridae; genus Pleurodeles; species Pleurodeles waltl. Next base: position 952,191,559 of record NC_090445.1, read on the forward strand.
TAGGGACACAGTTCCTCCGCGGTTTCAACTGTCCCCCGGATGATATCCGACTGGCTGCCAACTTTTCAACAAGGAAGTGTTGTAGCCATCTTGGGGCTCTGCTTCAGTCGAGTCCCACAAATCTCACTGGGTCTAAATTAAAGGTTGGGCCCAATAATGGCCCTGGTGACAACCACACCTGGGGCTGGCTCCTGCTATGTCCCAGGGGCCCACCCCTGGACATAGCTGTTTGCTCTGACTTAGCAGTAGCTTTGACAGCTCCTGCCAAGTAGGAGCAAGCACTCTTCTTCCAGTGGGCGAGAGCTGTCAAAGTACTCTTGCCCGCTGGAAGCAGAAGTTTCATCGCTATCCCTGCCTACAGAGTTACAGGCAGGGATATAGATAAAACGGTTGCTCTTGCACACAGGGAGCTGCATGTTTAGCTGCTCATAGATCTCATAGATTCCTTTGCACCATTTTTACAGCCTCCCAAGTGCAGACATAATGTGGCGCAAGGGGTTACAAAGTACTGCAATGCAAGCAAAGTGCCACCTTGTAAATATGACACAGCGTTTTTCGCCTTCGAATGCCACATTAGCATCAAAAATGTGATGCTGATATGGTGTTGGAATGGCGCAAGGCCAGCATAAATCTGGCCACATATCTTCTGGTTCAGTGCAGTGCTCATTTGCAGGTAATCCATGTTTTGCTTCAATTGCATATGTTTTATGCAGATACTACAGTCTGATATAAAGTCCAGTCAAGATCTCAATAATTTAAACTTTGCTCAACCCTTGGTAGCTTGGCCCAGGAGCAGTTAGGTTTAATTTAGTAGACAAATTTGTAAAGTTTGTAAAGCATTTAATATCAACAAAATAGTAAATAAGTAAAACAAAAGACACAATAAAATCCCACACCAATTTGTAAAAATAGGAAACATTTTTATCTTTAAAATGACAACAAAATGACAAAGATCCAATGTAGGGAACCGGTGTTTTGATTTTTTGCAGATTAAAAGTAAAAATGTGTGTTCTAGTGCCTCAATCTGGGTGTACTTGACTGGGGCAAAGTCAAAGTTTGAGGCCAACCCTTATGGACCCCAAGTAGGATACACAGAGCGGGAGGCCTCAGTCAAAATTTTACCTCCGGACTTACTCCTTTTTCTGGAGCTTGTCATCTCGTTGTCGAGAAAGGCTCCACTTCAGGCCGGTTTGCGATGCAACATTATCAGTTTGGCTCAGCACGAAGTCCCAGTCAACTCCTGAAAATCTCGTCAATGGAGAAAAGCTCTGGAGCTTCAGCAGGACAAACCTAAAATCAGACCGGGTCACAGGTCAATGTCCCTGGCCCAACTCTTGTCGACCGGTCGGTAACTTTATGGAGCTTTGTACACAGTTACTCCAAATTTCTCCAAACTGCTGGATCTTCTTCCAGAGGTCTTTTTGGTGTCTTGCAGTGTCCACAAACTTGGTCCAAGGTTCTAGAAACTCTGAGTTGCTCCTTATGTATTGGGACTACTATTCCCAGAATGAACCTGCTCAGAATCTTCAAACGGCCACTGGAGGCTGGTCAGCTGGGCTTTTCTTGCAGAACTTGATGCAGGGGACTTTTGGTATCTCCTTTGTACCTGTTGCTTATAAAGAGTCCACTCCTGGCTCTTCAGAAGTAATGCAAAGTCTTTTTTGTAGTGAAGCCCAGAGTGTGCAGCTAGTGGATGGTCCTTGTGGTTGCAGCCTTTCAGCTGCAGACCAGGGGTTCAGCCAGCAGTCCTTCTTCTTCAGTCTTTTTTCCAGCAGGGATCTTTGTTGCTGGATAGCTCTCACATATTTATCCATGCTTCTGGGTTGGCAAGCAGGGGGGCACTCATGACCAATGGGGTGCAGGATGTCACCTTCTGGGGGGGTGACCATTTCCTGCGAAGTGTGGCAAAAATCAATCCCAGAAAGCAACAGTCTTCAAAAATCCAAGATGGAGAAAACCTCTCCTGGGTGGTTAGATCTGGCTGAGCCCACCCACTGGTGTAGCTAAGTTTCCCTTCCAAACACTCTTTAGCCCCTCTCCTCATCTAATTACAGGGACTAGGGGAGCAGGAAATGGGGGAGGTCTGTTTTTTGTCCCAGGTGGCTTTCCCTCCTTTGAAGACCAGTTTGGCCTGTTTACCGGCTCCTGCTCTGCCATCTGCTTCAGCAATTCTCTGCCCACCGTATTCTTCACTTCAAATCTCATTAAGGTAGCATGGCTCATGCTGCCAGAGCTGACCAATCAGAAAAGGGCACTACAGGACTGATTTTGGTAACTTTCAGAAAGAGCTCTAAAACTCTTTCCCTGTCGTAGTTATAATACATCTAGTATTGGCAAGTTGTTGGTTTTATTCTAACCATTAATTTAATATCAAACATTACATATTTAGCTCTCTTCTATGCAAAATGAGACTATAATATTAAAAAAAGCCTTTCATTGTTAGCCTATGGAGCTATTGCACTACAATGGGGAAAATCTAATTTGGCAATTTTTCTCTCACCACAGCTATTAAAACACCTTTTATAATGTTCCTTCTTATATTTACACTGTACCAACCCCTTGGGGCACCTAGGGCAGGCTTTAGGGGTGACTTATATGTAAAATAAGGTAGTTTGAGACTTTGTAAGTACATTAAATTTCAAAGTTGAAATTTGGCTTTCCTTAAAAATGACACCATACACCACACCAGTGCACCCATGGGTGCCCTAACTCCACTGGGGTCCCTAAACCTACATTCCCTACCATATACTAGGGACTTACAGTAAAGTTGTCGGAGCCACTTATAATTACGCCTAATTTGCATATACGTTTTGAATGGAGCACTGGCCCTGGGACGGGTTAGCAGTGCCCAGGTCACAGTCAGAGTCAGTGCAAAGAGATGAGTTTCTCATATATATATATATATATATATATATATATATATATAGGTATTACCTACTGACTGTTGCCTGTAGGTAGTTAGGATTTAGTTTCCACAGGAAGAGTGCTTTTTGTTTTGCTAATAACTTTGGCTCAGTTTGATGAACTTTCACAAAAGTTTCAAGAATAGTTTGCCAGTCACACCAGCTGCTGAGTGGAAAAAGTGGAGTTCCCAGAAAGCAGTTTACCTATGCAATTTCCCATCAGGATTTTAGACACAACTATAGCCCGAACCCCTAAACAGAATTACCCCAAATGTGGTAGGAAGCTAGATTTTGGTACAGAAAGAGTGCTTTTTGTAATTTGGTGTAAATCTGTTCTGCAGTTTTGAAGTAATTAAAGAAAATATATTTATGTATATCTAGAGATGCAGAGGGCCTGTGGATCTGACAAATCTCAAACTATAATCTGATTTGCTGCCAACACTTCAAATAGGAATTGGTGCAGCCATCTTAAGACTCAGGACTGAGTCCTAAGAAAAACTAAAAAAAAAGACACAAGGGAGCAGGATAGAAATACCCTAACCAACTAGGCCTAGTCCCCACCCCCAGGGCCCAGCTGTGTGGTGAAAGGGCAGTAGACACTCAGCCCATCTCCCCAGGCTGTTTTCATCCTTGGGGAACCCCAAACCCGGGCACCTGGCCATGTATTGAAGGGTGAGGGTGGCATATGACCCCCCTCCCTGAGCCAATTTTGGCCCTAGGTACCCCATCCCTTGGGCCCAGCCATGTAATGAAGGGGAAAGAGATGTGCATGCCCCCCTGCCCAGGCTGTTTTCGGCCCTGTGGACTCCATTACCTGGGGCCCGGTCAGTGCTAGAGCGCTGGGGCTCTAAGCAATATGTCGGGAGCATCAAACATCAAGTACATAAAAGGGTGCTACTACATTTTAGAGCTGTAAGGAAAAGAGATAAAGCTTACCCAGTTGCACAACGGTTTGCACAAGGACCTGAGAACCAAGTTAAAAATTTCAAATACTATGTTATGGATGCCATACCCAGAAGGGCACGAAGAGGCAATAGAGAAAAAGAATTACAGAAATTGGAATGATCTTAAATCATTAAATCACATAGTAAAATTCCAAGAGGTTTGAACGTTGAGAGGAAATGTCTGTACGTTTAGAGTAACATGCCAATCTTAAACTCTAGTGTTGAATTATATTGGTGACATTGTGCTGTCGATGTAATGTAATGTAATGTTGTGCCCCTCTGTATTTGAGTTCATTGGCTTTGTGAAAGAATTTAAAAGCTTCTGCAGTAATGGGGCCCCAGGAGATCCCTATTGAGGTTATGAAAAAGGAGGCTGCAGCATGGAGATCCTTTTTTGGTCCTCTATTTGAATTCTGTTATTGCTATAGTAAAATCCTTTCATCTTGGAAGGGTAGTGTTATTAATCGGTTGTTCAAAAAGAGTCTTAAATCCTTTCTCGCAAGCTTTGCGATCAGCAAGCTCTTTGCCAAGAGTGTGCTCTCCCATTTACAACAATGGCTGGAAGAAAATAACATTATTCTTTGGACTTTAGGAGAAATCTTATTACCATTGATTATATTGCAGTCCTCCAGGCAATAATTGAAAAATATTCCCTCTACTGGGGCATGGCGTAGTATACAGATTTCATTGATTTCTTCACAGCGTTTGCTAAGTTGACCACTGAACTCTGTAGACGAAGCGGTTACATTTGGCTCTCCCGCACTACTTGTTAAGGCTTATTATTGGACGTCACTCTGATACTTAGGGCCTGATTACAACTTTGGTGGAGGGGGTTAATCTGTCCCAAATGTGACGGATATCCCGCCCACCGTATTACGAGTTCTATAGGATATAATGGACTCGTAATACGGCGTGCGGGATATCCGTCACATTTGGGACAGATTAGTGTCAAATTCTCAAGGGAGGGGGCAAGGGTTATTTTGAAAGATTATAACAAAAAATTGTTTAAAGCAGGGATGCTTGTTAGCCCCCTATTGTTTTTGCATTATATTTATGATCCTCCCTGAATCCTAAATCAGGCCCAGGGGGCTCCTCCGAAGGTTATAACAATGCGTATTTGTTTCCTGCTGTGTGCCGATGACATAGCTATAATGGACTCAACCCCTATTGGCTTGCAATGCTGCCTCTCCACCCAGATGAGATATGGAGAAGTCCACTTCTTGAAAATAATCATCTCCAAAAGTAAAATCTTGATTTTCATAGGAAGGATATAAGTTCCAGGGAGAAGTTCAACTCATTTTTAGGGAAAAGATAATCTAGAAAACGTGGATTTGTACCTTTATTTGGGCAAGATCTTTGGTAGCAGGGAAGGGGTGATGCTCACATAAATCTCTTTGTGTGTGGGCTCTGTCCCAGGCAAACATCCTCAATAGATTTTTTTAAATCATGTGGGAGATGGCATTTTGACTATGTTCTGTTGATCTTTAGAGTAAAGCTTCACCCCTCTTTGTGTTATGCTTGTGAGGTGTTAGATATGAGATGTTGGGGCTTTTTCAAGGAAATTGAAGGATGTGTTCTCTGCCAGATTTGCTATGTGAATACGATTCCAGACCCACATGCCCTTCGCCTGGAGTTTGGTTTATGCTATTCATATGTATTTGCTCTGGCAGTGGTGATGAGGTGGAGGAACTTGCGCTCTGCTCTGGAAACTTGCATGTGCCTTATATCTCCCCTGAATGAAATGGCCTTAACAAGATCTTTTTATTTTTCGGACATTTTTTAAATATGTACTGATGAATTTGTGTGTACTTTAAGTCTGTATGTGATGTATAAAATATGGTGCCACTTTTAATATGGTAAGTGTCCTCACAGTTAGGGATCTGTTCTACATGCAATGTAAGTTTTTAACTATGTAATTCTTGTACATTCTAAGCTGCACAATGCACTCCTTCACCTTCTAAGGCTGTTGAGGTGGCAACCTTTATATGGTCATTGTTCTCTATGCAGTTATGATCTGTTCTGCCATTTGAGATGACATCAGTGATGTCACTGACCATGTCATGAGTGATGTAATATGTAAGAGAGATCATAAGCAGTGCATTGCAGGGGCGTAAGTTATACTTAAGTCAGGTAACTATAACTGCTGAATTTCTATGGTCTTGTGTGTGTAAAATTTGAATTTAACTATAATGGCCCTGTAATCTTGTTTTTTTCAATGAATTTATACGTTTTTTTTTCATTCTATTTCTTAACTATAATGTCCCTGTAACCTTAGTATTTTAGTGAATTTCTAAGGTTTATTTAATTTTATTACTTAACTATAACACCCTTGTAACCTTTTTTTATTGAATTTTTAAGGTTCTTTTAATTTTATTTCCTAACTATAACATTCCTGTAAACTTAGTTTTTTTCTGTGAATTTCTCATTTTTTTATTGGTATTTCCTAACTATAACGTCTATGTAAATTTTCGGGGAAGGCTAATCCAGGCACCACAGGGGGAAAAAAGGGGGCAGGGGACTCGCATTAGCTGCCCATGGGGAACACCCATTACTCTGACCCTCCCCACAGGCTGCCAAGGTCTATCCATCCCTCTTTATCATGTGCTGCTTTCATTTTTTGTTTTACACATTCATTCCTTCATTAATCATTTTTTGTCTTCCTTTACCACCTTCCACTCCAATTTATTTGTAAATATTTTTTTTGATTTATTTAGTTTCGTATATCCTTTTTTGCTTCTTTATTCATTTTTTTTTTTTAACAAACATGTTTTATTTTCTGGTATTTACTTTATTATATCTTCTCTGTAACTTCCCTACTTTTTCAATATCTCTCTCTTTATTTTCTGCCTTTTCATTTTTCTGTTATACTTGGGGAATTGTTCTTTTCCCTTCTCCCTATTAATTTTCAAGTGTGTGACTTGTAACATCCTTAAACCCATGCTCCATATGTACTTGTACACATGTGGGATACCTTATACCATATTTCAGCACAGATGTCTAGGAGGCCCAATTTCAATAAATGCCTCAGGATATTTAAAATGAAGTTAACAGGATTTAATTACACAAGTATTTATTATTTGTAAACAGATATAACATAACTGATCCTTGTGTGACCACCATTTGGTTAGTAAGGGAAGATATTGGAAATGTAATCCATAGTTGCAGACAGTCTTTCACAGATGGCATTGGCTGTGCACCAAAGCGGATGTTTGGATTCCACTGTTATATATCCCAAATAAACCACACCTAGTCCACCAGAACACTGTCGCTGCTGAAGTGCCCTCAGGTGCAGCGCTGCAGTCCCTACTCGGGATGTTTTTCCTTTTCATTGCATATCCTTCTTTTCCTACCGATATTTTCTGTGCAGTGTGGAGCAGCGCAAAAGAGGTAATCTGTAACAAGAAGTGATTTTAACCTCAGTAATGAAGCTCAACCCTACCGCCGGATCACAGCAGTTGGCCTTATGCAGCAACAGCGGCTGGGCAACTCCATCTAGCCAAAACTGATTTTACCCTGTTTGTTTCAGCCCTTCAGCACCATCAAAGAGTAGCAGAACAATTAAAAACACAGAGGAGAGTGGCTGTTAGGGTATAACAAGGATGTGAGATCCAGGTACGGGTGGCATCGCTGTGTTGAGTGCAGACCAAGCAACCTCCCAGTGCCAGGGCCCTATTAGCAGTGTAAAGGCTGTAACTGTTTAATTGTCAGAAAGAAAAAACAGGTTTACAAGAAAATGATGGAGTGTGACACTGTGCCAAATTTTGCCGTGCCACACTCTGTCATTTTCAAAATGTAGGGATGCGCCGTATTCACAAGTAATCACTGTAATTCCACTGTAGCAAAAGTTGCTGTCGAGTGCCAATGCAGCCACCCTTGCGCCATAGTACAAGAATGGCTGCATTGAAGGAGAGATCGTTTTTGTGTGGGAAGGGTCAAAAACTTGTTAATCTGGGTCAATGTCAAACTGCAATGGGTCTTGCTGTGGCATGCCCACAGCAACACCCATTGCACGCCCCTTTCACGCAAAGTGCTGCGTGTAAAGGGACCATATTTACAAGGTGGCAGAAGCCACAAAAAGTGGGTTAATGCCACCTTGTAAATATGGTTCAGTGAGTAGCACCAGCAGAGCATCACTGACATATTTTCCCTGGTCCGCGTCTGTGTCTTTGTGATAGAATGTTGCGCTAGAGTCTCCAAAAACCTTCCTAGTCCAAAGGTATAGGGGAAACCAATGTCTTTTATCAATATTCTATAATATACTTATTTTCTTGTCCTTGTTATTTGTGTTATCAACACAAATATTTGTTTTGTGCAGGTGTGTCTGCAAGAGGGGGGATTTATTTAACGCTGAACACATACGGGAGACATGTGCACAAGTAAATGTGCACACAAGACAGGCCGGTGCAGAAGAGGCCTGAAATGGCAGCTTTCACTGCCAAGGCCCTCTCCTGAATGCGCCTAATCTCAGAAATGCTAAGCAGGGTTGGCCCTGGCTGACCAGGCCTGACCCTGCTTAGCGCTTCCAAGATCAGGAGCATTCAGGAGTCTGCCAGTCATGGAACTAGGCCTCCATGGAATTCCACTGAGTTTTTTTTTCTACTCAGCAGAATTCCACGGATTCGGACTGCGCACAGGCCTAACTATAACTTGTGCCCTGAAGTATCTATAATTCACACCCCTACCATGCAAAATGTTGCCGTCAATGATGGCATTTCTGTTTCTGCAGTGATGTTATCAATGGTATCACAGAATGTCATAAGTGATGTAATTTTTTGGGTATAAGTAGAGCATTGCAAAGGTGCTAGTTATAGTTACTTTAGGACATGGGTTATAGTCACTTGTGATAAATATAACTGGTGAAGTTATGGAGCTCTGTTAGTTTGATAAGTTACATTTTAACTGACATCTTCACCTAAATATACTATTACTTCAACCTTTCTTTTTTCAGTTAATTTCTCTGTTTTTTAGTTTTAAATGATATATTATTTCAGTTTTTAACTATGGTGTCACTTTCATCTTCATTCGTCAGTGAATGTCCATGTTTTTCTGTGTTTTTAACATAAAAGCAAGATATCCATCACTGTGCAACCTCATGCAAGCGTGCAACCACCCACTGTGTATGGCCAAAGCTAGGGTTGGGTGCAGGGCCTGGATGCATTAAATACACCCACTGCACCCAACCCCCACCACCCAACTCTGGAACCCAACCCCCAAGAATAACCCCTATGCCTAATCCCCCTTTTTTAAAGATAGGCAGGCCCACTGGCTTTATTAGGCTGTGAGCACATCAACATATATAAAGCAGCCCTAATGACCTTTTCATAAAGTCACCAATAGTTATAATACAATGTACATTTTATATATAAACACATTACAATGTTTAGTAATAGTTATTGTCACAAAACATTTTAAATAAAGTGTTTTTAACAAAATACAATGAATATTTCTTCAAGTCTTTTTTCACATTTTTCAGGTCACAAAACGAAGCCTAGAACCTACCACAGAGGATCTCTGTACTCCAGCTTAGGAGCATGCAATAGCTCAAATTGCTAAAACATTATGGTATGCTGTCCAGGGGTTATGGATTTAATGTCCCAGGAGACTTATTGTGATTATTTTTCATGTTGCCAGGGGTGTGGTGTGCTCGCTGCAACCATCCGCAACATTTAAAAAAAATCCTTGTTGGTGCCTGTGTCCTTCGAGGGGTACCAACAGAAGCTAAAAATATAATTAAAACGCCCTTACAAGGCATTGTGGGGCACGGCATTGTGGGGCACTCCTTCAATTTTCTTTGGGTGTCCCAGTCCTGTCTGGGACACCCAGTCTTTATTTGGGACCACGATTGCCCATTATGGATGCTGGCAGGAGCACCCATTATTTTACAGTGCGTGCTCGGGTGTCATCCTGGGCACCCATAACTTTGGTAAATGTTGGGTATAGCAGGGGAGCCCCATGGCCCTTATATTCCTACCGGCTCCCCAGCCAGCGGCCATCCTGGGTGCCGGTAGAGCTGGCCATTAATTTACTGTAGGGGCCCCAGTGACGTCTGGGCCATCCACAATGTTGGAAACTGTTGGGGGTTTGCAAGGAGAGTCCTAAGTTCCCTGCAAGATTCACCAGCTAGCATTCATCCTAAGGTCTAGTGGGAGTCTGACATTATTTTACCATCCTGGGTGTCATGAGACATCTAGTGAACCCACAACTTTGTTAAATGATAAGGGCAGTGGGTGGAACTCCAAGGACCCTGGGGCCCTGGTGGTTCCCCAGCCAGCACCCACAAATATATATATAATCCAGTTTTCTCCTCAGGTCGATTCCCCCCTGGTCCTTCTTCAACTCCTGGACTGAAAGTGATTCAGTCAGAAAAAAAGGCCGCACAATCAGGTGCAGTTTGTCTGTACTTGCGTACTTAGTTTATTTCATTTAAGTCAAGCGTGTGAGTGGTGTAATACAAAAGAATATGGTGATGGTTTCAGCCAGAGCCTTTTAATGGCCATGAAGTTCATGCAGTGTAAGTGTAATAAAAAGAGGCTGCTCACCCCTCCCATTAATAGAAATAGAAAACACATTAGATCACAGTAAACCTTTACACTTCTCAGTAGTTCTCACCATGATGATCTCACATCAGTTCATTAAAGGCCAACACATCTCTGTATCATGTTTGTGTGATAAAGTACAGAATTTATCTAATTTCCAAGAAAAGCACTTTTTATGAATGTGTGGTCTTGACAACTATATAATTCAAGCAGCGGTCGTCATCATTATAAAAGTTTCAAAGTTTTTCTAAACATTTCAATGCTTATCTTGAAGAAACAGTATTGTTATCTCATTGTGACAAAGTCTGATCACATGACAAGTACACCCTTAAAGTGACAGTGCTCCTTTTTAAAGCAACAGTGCTACTCCCTGCACACATTCTATTCACAGGATCATCATGTCTACCATAGACCTTATTTCCATATATCAGTACATTTAAGAAATAACAAGTGCCTTCACTTAAAAATAATTTTCCTGATACTTATCTGCACAATGTTAAAAGTCATGATTTGTAATCAAATTAAGTACATGTTGATCATGAAGGAGCCTCAACCGTACTCTTTTCCTGTGTAAAGACTGCACATTGTTGTCATTTCAACTGTAAAGTATAATGCTACAATAAGCTAAAATACGGATGTGCTTTGTAGCTGGTTTGGATGGCAATCTGATTCGCATTGACTACACTTTTTTATAGTGATAATACATCTACTTGAGTGTGCTTTTATAAAACAAGTGTTATCATTCTCACTGTAAAGTACAGACTGATCATATAATGTAATTACTGCACAACTATACGATTTTAAAGTTCTAAAGTGACAGGTGTGTAATTAAAGGAAGATGGGCATCTTTTGTACATTAATATATTAACATAAATAATCAATGAACATTGCTCTTAATATGTTTCACATTCTCTTTGCAATTATGTCCCCTCAGCTTTACTCAAGCTCTCATTGACACCAATGTTTCTCTCTCAATTTGTTTATATTTATCTGCCACACTTTTTTAATCATCACTCAGTGTGTTCCAAATCAAAAACTTATTTGCAAACTATTCATATAATAAACATGTCAACAGGCAAATGAGGATAATCAATCAAAGTTTGTGAAATCACATATTCATCTCACAAGTAAAACATATCACTACTATTACCCTAAACATGTGTTATATTGCTCAAACATTATAGTCCACTTGTGATCGTTTAATTTTTAGTCTTTTTATTTTTAGTCTACACTGCAGGAAACTATGCATTCTGAGTGGTCAAAAGAAACATCATAAAAAGACATGTAGCTCAGCATCAGAGTTCAAACCCCAAAGTAGGTGGAAAAAATATTTTATTAGTGAATAAAAAGCATAAAACGCATCTAAAAGATACAAATAAGCATTAACCTAAAATATATACAAACAGTAAAATATGAACAGAAAACGAAAGATGATAGAGACCCTCATGATTAGGGCAAAGGAAACCCAAATGTGATTCTGGAACCTAAAAACCCATTATTTTAATAAAATAGACAAAATAATAAAAAACCATCACTATGAGGATGCTTAAGTCCTTGGTATCTTTTTTGGGCAACGCAGCATATTATCTAAAGGATGCATTTGATGTATACGAAACCCCTACATCACCGATAAATAATGTCTATGGGATGATTTCTGATTTTGTAGGACTGGACAATTACCTTTTTTGCCCAAGTGATGCTAGATGAGCTTGCTGGGGGTGCCATGGCAGTAAAAAGTTTCAGAAACTGAATTAATCTGGTGTTCAACTTTTCATTACTTGGGTCAAGAGCGGTTATAACAGCCAACCTACAGGACCAAACTCCCAGTATGTTAAATCCTTTTCTCAGTAGTTCCCTTCTCTGGCGTCCCAAAGCTGGGCAAATGTAAACCACATGGATCAGGGTCTCCCTAGTCTGATGACATAGTGTAGAAACCTGCGATTGCCATCCTGCCTCTCTTTTCCCTTTCAGGAGGAAATCCAGAGTTGTAGATCTCCCAACCACATCCGTCAATGGGTTTGCTTAGTACTCTCCAAGGTGTCTCTGTGGCTATTCGTATAATCCATCTCAATCTTGACTGCCTCAGTGCAAGCTCTTGATCTCCAACCCTTGGTGCTCTGGTGACATGGTGAATCCCATAGTAACATCGGCCTGTTTTATCTCCTCCTTGATATTCCCATATGTGCTTAGCCATCACATAGGTCATGTCCTGATTTTGAATTGCGCAAAGATGTTGCAGGATTCGTAATCTCAACTTGTTGATGGGACTCCCAGTATGCTGTTTCCCACAACCACACTCTAGAATGTTTACCACAATGGGGTTTCACAATTAATCTAATCCTTAATACAAAATGTTTGCCATCTTTGTGATTTAAATACATTCATATTTTGTCCAAACTGACAGGCCTTGCCCGTTTGACAGAACCAAAACCAATTTTGGTCCTTCATTAAACAATTAGATTTTTCTTTTGGGACATCTCTCATGAAGCTGTTTTATAAATATTGTCCTAAGAACCTTGTTTTACTATATGTCACCATTGGATGCTCTGGTAGTATATGATTCATTGTCTCATCCAATTTCAGTAGTTGTCAGTGCCACTGTGATGACTTTAAGATAACTGCTTGATTCATCATATTCCATTATCTATCAAATTATTTGTTCTATTCTGTTTTCTTTTCAGTGGACAGTTTTGGGATGAGTAATTTCTCTCTATTCTGTATCCAAGCTCTACTTAGGGCATCATCCAATCCACTCTTAGGGTAAATACTGGCTTCATATTCCCCATCCTTTGAGCAGTTCCTCCATGCTCTCAGGAGTTCCCCAGATGGGATGTTTCACTTTAAGGCTTGTGGGTGTCCGCTGCTAACATGGACTAAGTTATTACAACTTTTTTGTTTCCTGTGTCTACAGGTATAGATCTTCTCATCCTTAATGTAAACTGTTATATACATATATGTAAATCTGGTGGCATTGAGTTCATAAGTGAACTTTAATTTCTGAGGGTTCTCATCCATTGACTTGATAAAGTCAGTTAAATCTTGTTCACTTCAAATCCATGTGAGGAATATGGCATCTATAAAGTGTACCCATAGTACTTCCTTATCCAGGATATTTTTATTCTCATCAGTTCAGATAGTCTTAGCCTTCTAGTGGCCCATTGTGAGGTTGGCATATGTGGGCACAAATGATGTTCCCATTGCCATCTCTTGAATCTGTAAATATTACTTGTTGTTGAATAAAAAACTATTGTGGGTTAAACAGAACTCCAGCATTTGTAATAACATCTCTATATGCTCAAGAAAACTGACTGACCGTGATCTAACATAGTACTTACATGCCTTGATCCCATATGTATGTTCTATTGAGGTGTACAGTGAAACACCATCACCTGTCGCCATGAGATAATCTTGTTTCCAGGGAATGCCATTTATATGACTGAGGAAATCCATAGAGTCCTAGATGTATGAGGACAGAGTGAGTATGTGTGGAAACAGAAACATTTCTATAAACCTAGAGGAGTTTTCTAACAGTGATTCCATGGCACTCACTATTGGTCTGCCAGGGGAATTATCAATGTTTTTATGTACTTTTGGTAGAAAGTATATTGTAGGTCTCACTGGGTGGTCATTTCTCAGATATGAATTTTCTTGATCCTCTAAGAGACACCTGTCTAGCCATTCTCTCAATTTTTGATGAAAAATCTTGTCCTGCTCATTCGTTGGATCAGCATTTAATAATCTATATTATTCTTTGTCCCCAATCTGCCTCATTGCCTCTTTGATGTATCTTTCACAGTCCATAACCATGATATTGCCTCCTTTGTCTGAGGGCTTGATTATGATTTGATTATCCCTCAGCTCTTTTATAGCCATCCAATCATCCTTCATCCTTCATCATGCTGGTGCTGATCATACACTTCCACCCACCCTGTTGTTTCCTCATGTATCCCGTTTAACTCCTCAATCATTATTTCCTGAAATATGTCTATTTTATTGCCTGCTGGTAGTTGAGGACAAAATGGGGATTTTGTTTTATATTCACTAGTCATGGTGGTATTTGTGGATATCCCCACTTCCTGCTTCACAGAACTCTTTATCTGAAAGGGCATTCATTTCTGAAATGCCCACAGTCCCGCTTGATTCAGCTTCCAGACTTCAGAGTATCCAGAGATCGCTTATGTCACTTTTCATAATAGCTGAAATGTTTGACATCTCAGAGTTAGATTTACTCGTCAGCATTTGCCTTTTGTTGTGTTTTCTTGCAGAGTTCTTCCCAATTTTATTTTACAGCAAAATTTGTATAAATTTATTCTTGCATTTGGAAGGTCCTCGTGAGTCATGGGGACAAATGTCAAGCACTTATTTAGAAGATCCAGGTGACGCTTTACAAGTTTTTTAGAGGCTAAATTAATTAGAACAATGTGTCTAAAATTGTTGTTCCTTTTGTTGTCCCTTATCCTTCTGTTTCCTTTTGGACCTTCTGTTGCATATATGTGTGTGGCAGGTTTGCAATGTTCTCCTCTGCCTCCTATTCTTGTCTGCATCTGAAACAGGTGCATTTCCCACGGAAAATCTATTTTTGATGCTCCCACTGTTGGAGTCTCATCCCCAAAACTCACACCAGAGCTTTCCACACTAGACAATGTTACTTCTTTTTCTAGGACCTTGTCCATCATATGACTCTTATGTAGAGCATCAAACCTCTTTGCAAAAGAGTAGACTTATCCAGTCTCATCATCTATTATCTATTGATATATATATATATATATATATATATATATATATATATATATATATAGATATCTATATATATATATATAGATATATATATATATATATATATATATATATATATATATATATATATATATATATATATATATTTATATATATATACACATACAGTGGCTGGTTATGACCTCATATATGAAATCACTCATGACATGTTCTATGACATCCTTTATGACGTCACTCACGAACAACTAACAAACGGATTTACACCAAATCACAGCAATATCTGAGGACCAAAATCTAGCTTCCTGCCAAACTTGGTGTAATTTCTTTAAGGAGTTTTTTCTATAGCCTTGTCTAAAGAAGTCTATGGAAAATGATTAGGGATTTTGCGGTCTGACAGCCTGCTGCTGGGGTCGAAAGTGAACCTTTCATTCTGCATGCCTGAACATTTAAATGAAACAGAAGAGGAAGATAACTCACTTAAAAAGTGCCCTATTTTTTTTTTCTAAAGCACTAACCCGAATTTCAATGACAAAATGGATCCCCTAATTTTGTTTCTTTCTAAATTTAATGTTTTAAGTTTTACCAGTGAGATTCAATCAAGAAGGCTTCAGGTGTGCCCCCTTTTTGTCATACGTATGACAGTTAACACTCTAGTTGTTCTTTAGAATACTCTGGGAGGTTGCAGTAGAACAATAGGGAATGAACTGACAGGCTGCTCCTGTTGGAAGTATGTGTTTTACTGGGAATGTCAGACTTTATTCTCACATGGCTGAGAAAGATAGTGTGAATTTACAGAAAATAAGCTCTCATTTTAGCTTCTGGAGCACCTTCCATAACCTCTGTGGGAAAATCATGAGAAAGCAGTTTTCTCTCAAACATGATTCCCGAAATTCTAGCAGAAGGTTTTAGACAGGGCAAAATCACCTTAAAACGCTCACCACAATTCTTAAAATTAGTATTGTACCATCAACAAATGATTTGTATTGTAGTTAAAATCTCTAATCACCCTTTATACGTTCTCCTATTTGTGAGCCTCAAAAACCTGCCTTTTACTACAAAGCATTTCAATGGGGGGCTGTCATGTATATTGGCCCCAAGATGGCTGCCAGAACTTCCTGGTTGAAGTGCTGACAACCAATCAGATCTCACAATGAGATCTGCACTTAGGCTTTTCGCAGAAATGCAAATGTACTTTTCCTTTAATATCTCATAAACTGTTGAAGGGATTTACACCAAACAGGATAAGCACTTTCTGGAAAAATAGCTACCTTTCTGCCAAATTTGGATAAAAATCCCTATGGAAAATACATGGGAAAAAGGTTTTGGGACCACCCCCCTTTTTGTCGGTCCCTGCTTGACCGATCACACTAAAACTTTCAAGACAGCACCTGAATTGAGTGGCAAATTAGTTTTGAACATTTCGTAAAGATTCATCATGTATATGTGTGTGTGCATACCACTAATGATATGTTAAATTACATCATTGATTACATCACTGATGATATCTCAAATGGCATAATTGATGAAAACAACATTTTCACACCTGTATAGAACAAGTAGCTTGTGAGATACTGCTAGCTCTACACTTATCTGTGTGTACAGCCCAGCCTACTACAAATTAAGAAACAAAAACAGTAGTAGCTAAATACAACTACTGTTTTTGTTTCCTAATTTGTTTTAGCCTATATGTAATGTCCTTAATGTGTATTAATATATTTAATAATCTAAATGAACATTTAGCAAAATGCACTATATCACTATTACATTTTAAAAAGTACATCTTTGTTCATGTGTGAATGTTTCACAAATATACCTACCATCACCTTCTTGCAAGTTACAGAGTGAAACCTCAGAGTCTTTTCTTTTCAGACATTCCCAAAGTATTTTTTCTACCTGTCACATCTGTGGCATGCATGTATGTATGTTTGGCACCCTTTTTGCTGAACATTACTTCCTAAGTATCTGTGTAATCAGATTTTCATTACTGAGAAAAGTATAGTGCTGCTGGTGAGGGCTTGATCCTCATGTTAAAGCTAAATCATGCCAGGATATACATTTTCTATGACATACGTAGCAGGACAATAGAGCATTTTATCTTCACCATGCCCAATATGCATTCTTTTAGCCTTAGAGTTTTTAAATCTTACATGCCATGTCCTGATAGATGTTTATGGCACACTAAAGAGCTGAGCACCTGTTATATGTGCTTCTAGGATGTGAGGTGAATTTGTTTAACCTAATATTGAGTTAGTGCTTCATTTTCAAAGAGTACAGCTCAGAGAAGGCTTGCCGTTTTCTGATTCTGAGGTCTACTGTCTGGAAATAAAGCACTAATTCAAACTATTATTGGTTAAATGAATTCACTTTATGCTATGTAGGCTCATAAAATCCACTCTGAAATGCGTCAGAAAAGTCAATTTTTAGAGCTGACATACTTGGTGCGGTCTTTCCCCAAACGTTTGGCCTTCAACCCTCCTGTTTTCAGAATTTACTTTTTTTTTGGCACTAGGACCCTGTGTACTTTACTACTGCTAGCCAGTGCTACATGCTTGTACTTAGGTACTTTGTCTCTAAAACATGATAACAGTGGCCTACATCTGATTGGCACATTTATTTTGCTTGCAAGTTCCTAGTAAAGTGGTACTTTATGTAACCATGGCCTGTAAATGAAATGCTACTAGTTGGCCTTCAGCACTTAATGTACCACCCACTAAAGTAACACTTTAAAACTTGAGCCAGGCCTGCCACTGCAGCCTGTAGTGTAGTTTTAAACTTCTGTTTTGACCTGGCAAAATAAACCTTTTTAACAGGACTATAACTTCTGTTTTCAATATATACAAGTCCCTCAGGGAGACCCTAAAACTAAAAGGTCAGGGTACAATTTATTTAGAACAGTAGGTGGCTTTACGTCTTACCTGTCTTTAATAGTGAAAAACACTACATTCATATTTCATTACTGTAAGGCCTATCTCTCCATTGTATAACATCTGGTTACCTTGGTACATTTAATAAGTGCTAATGTTTGATTAGTAGCAGGTAGAAATGTCATGTTTGGACTCAAATTACCTGTAATTTAAAAATATATCCAGTGGCAAAGTTAGATTCTAAGTCACAATTCTGAAAGTGACACTTTTAAAAAGTTAGAACTTTCTTGTCCTAACCATGTGATTCCTAAAGCCTATGTCCTAGGTCCTATGACTGTGAATAGAGTGGCAGTTGAGTTTTGTGTATTCCTCCCAGACAATGAGCCTACCAAAAGACTAGTACAAAGGACCTGGTCAACCAAATGCCAAATGGACTTTGAGCGCAAAGTGTGGTCGGAGATCCTGGTGACACATAGGAGATACCTAAAGGGAGCACATGTGAAATTCTGTTACTTTAAATTACCGTATGGCTGGGACTTGTCATTCGATAAACTATACAGAGCACCCTTTGTAGTGACCTTGCACTGTTGGCCTGTGGTCATATGGAAGGTGACCTGTTGCATATCATCTGGTCCTGGCCCAAAAGTTTGCTTTTTTGGACCATTGTTTGATCCTCTTTAAACCTAGTAGGGGTGTCACATATTCAACTCTCTGTAGAAATAACATAGCTTTGACAATATTTATAATTTGACCACACATAGGAAGAGATGGTTAGCATTATCTTTAGTGACAGTGAAACTCTGCTTCCTGCAATAATGGAAAATGACCACTGTGCCAACCATGGTGGAATAGACAGATGCTATGAGCACACTTGCTTCCTACGAAAGGATGATCTAGAAACCTAATTATCAACTGCTGGCCTTCTAGGCCATTAAGACCCATTTTCTCAACTCTTTGTCAACACAATATGAGCCCTGAAAGACATGAATGAACATGGTCTGATTGCTGTATACCTTTTGATGCTCCTAATTTTGTGGACTTATGTTTCCTGGACATCCCTGAGCATATTAGGAAGTAGTACACTTTGTTTCGTTGGATTGGAGGCAGGGGGGCTGTTCTTTCTGTAGCAACAGCTAAGGTTTTTAATTGAGTTATGTAGACACATAGATGTTAACTTTTTATGATATCCTATATCACTATGTTTTTATTTTTTATTTTTTCTTCCTATGTGGAACAATGTAGACCTATGTTTTAGTTTGAGTTGCATTGTGAAACATAAGGACAAGAGGTCTTGCAAGACCCATATCTCTATTTAATCCAGAATTTGTTCGAATTTAATACCAAATCATTCTAATCAACATAAACTCATCTTTGATAGTAAATTCCGATTTTCAGCCACAATTCTGAAAATGCCACTGAAGTTGACATTATCTTGCTCTAACCATTTGGTGCCTGCTGATAGGGTTTTGTGACACATGACTGTGAATGGCTCTGCTGTTGGGGTTTGTGTATACCTGCATGACAGTGGGGCAAAGGGGACTGGGGGTAGGTAGAATAAGACATCCTGTCTTGATGGCTGGGGCAGAGCTGTTCCCTGCCACATTTATACTTCAATGGGCTTGTCTCCAGCACACACAAAACCTGACCACCATCCTTTTGTCACCCGAGATGTTTTACAGCATTGGCAGTGGAAAGGCAGAACTTTCTAGAACCTGATGTAGAGGTAGCCCAGGATTACAGAAGAAGGACTGCCTTGTTTCCCATAGGAATGCAACTTGATCCCAAGAGGACTGCCCTGCTACTTGACGCCTGCCCTTATTCTTCTCCCCTATTCCCAGACTGAGTAACTCCAAAGGTCAGTTGACAGACATCCTGTTCTAAACTACAGGAATACAAGAAGCTTCAGTACTCTCCCTGAAACTCCCCTGCTGACCTACTGCCCTGGACCTGCCTGTGCTAGAGTGAGCCCCTGATCACTAAGAGGTGCGTCCCGAGGTCCTGGATCCTTGAATAGCATCAGAGTGGACTTATTTACACAAAAAGGTGAAAAACTGAAGTTTTGGGCTCTGTGTAACCACTTATAACCCATCCACATGCCAGAATGACCATTGATGAGCTCCCGACTAGCTTTTCACACTTCAGTAACAATAGCCCATTCTCAACAGTCTCCCTGCTCCTCATGGCCTCCTCTACCATAAATAGAGCTCTTTCCGCCAGACTTTCATATGTAACTTATTCAGCTGGACTAACCTAGTCCCTGTATTTGGTTCATGCGCCATCTCAATCAGCCTGAACTTGTGACTTTCCCACAATCTAGAATGACAAGATGACTGGAAGTGACACTTTTGGATTTAAGGTGTTAGATCTATTTAACATTGTAAAATTGCACATCTCCAGTTGTGGCAATTGGAGGTTTGTCATTCTGGTATTATATTGTTCAATAAAATGTACTCTTTTTTCAAACTGATTTGGAAATGTTTGAGTGTTGTATATCACTTTACTACTGTTTCTTTACTGCAGAAATACTTTAGACTGTGCCTCTAAATTAAGCCTGCCTGCTTTGTGGCAAGCTGTAAGAGTTTTAAGCACATGTTAATTTAGTGTCTTTTCTGGTTCGCCCTTAGAAGAATTATGGTTGCTGCCAAAGTGAGACTTCCACCTCTCACAACCAATAACCCAATTTCATACATTCTACATGACACGTAATCTGACTCCAGTATGTGGCTGCTGTTGTAGGGGCCTCAGCCTTTACTATAGACTAACACCAGAGAAGGGATATTCTTTATGTTGGGGAATATGCTCGCTGGTCACCACTTAAACCAGTCCAAGGTACATTCATTGTAAAGCGCAGAGATGTATGTGTGTTTATTGTTTCCAAAATTGCCCTTTTCTAAAGCACCTACGTTAATTCCAATTTAGCACATGGTAGCAGACACAATAGCTCTGAAACACAGAGCAGTAAATGTGTCAGTGCTAAAAGTTCCTGTCTACAGCTAATGCACTAACTTTCCGATTTTTGGAGTTAAATATTTTATCTTAGGGAAACTTGGGGAAAACAAATGTCTAGACATCACCTACGATTGTATTTAATAGTAAACTGCGTCATGATGTTGACCCAAAACACATTAGTGTAATTGTGTTTTGCCAGTGTCCTTGTCTTGTGGAGATGGTGCATAGATTTTTGCCAACAAGTTCCACTTTGCAAAGGTGTTGAGCTCAGGCTTTAAAGGAACATTTTACACTCTCCTTGTTTCCATTATGGAAGCAAAGAGAAAACACTTTTTAAATATCAAAGTGCTTTTCTTCCTGAACGTCTAAATGGCTGCCTTCCCTTTTTTATTATTTTTTTTCTACAAAATGATTTAGTTATGTACCTTTACAATCACTTCATAAAATATTGAAAATAAATATCAATACTACAATACCAAAGAAGTGCCGTACATTACATGCATAGAGGAAAGCAAGATATAGGTAATAACCTAGTTAAGAAACTTTCTACCAACTCCACAGCATTGTCTAAGAGAAATCGGGAGTAGCTGATACCCTAGCCTGTGACATTATATACTGTGCCTACTTACTTAGAGCTGACCAGATCCACTGTCCCTGATGTCTCTTTCTATAACCTTTGATCTTATATAAACTCATCTCCAGAAGCTGAAAAGCCGATAGTCTCGCTCTCTAGTTCTCAAATATTGGGTAGGTCAACCTTTAGCCACTCCAAGGCAATACATAATCATAAAATTGTCATGGCCATAAAGAGAAAGTATTTCTCTTTTTTCAAAGCATCATTAAACTGTGTGGGGTCCAACACCCCCAACAATACAAATGTGGGTGTAAGAGCAACCCGTACCCCAATAATCTCCCCTAAAAAGAGCTCAATTGCCTGTAGCAGTACTTTCAGCTTGGAGCAGGTATAAAACATATGCACAATCTCTGCCTCTGATTCCCCACAGCGGCCGGTGTATAGAACAGATTAAACATAGTCTTATAATGTTGAGTTTTTAAACTGGATGCCAAAAATGCTCTTTCTGCATTATCACAGATTGTTCCAGCTAGTTTCCCTGCTTCCCAAACCTTATATTCAATTTTTCGTTCTGCAGCTCCATATCATCCATCTGCTTCTCTAATAGTAAATTGTAAAGTGCCCCTATCCTAACCTTGTGCCTAGTTGCTTCTATTATTGGGATTTTATCTATAAAAGGATATTCTTTTTTATGGCTGTGAAGAAAATCCCGAATTTGCAAAAATTGAAAAAAATGAAATCGAGGTACATCATATTGCTGCTGGAGTTCGGTAAATGTCTTAAATGTATTCCCGGAACATAGATTACCAAGCCGAGTTATTCCTTGTCACTTCCAGATCTCACTACAGAACCATAAAGAATAGAGGAGGCGAGAGGAGGAACTGACAATGGTGTATAACTATTTATCCTCTCCATAGAACACGGTAGCTTCAGTTGCCGACATTTCAGCTGGGCCGCCCGGAGAACCTTAAATCTTGTTTTCTTATAATAACTTGGTTCTATATGTTTCTGGAGCCACCCTTGAGCCTCCAAACCCAACGTCATTTCATAAATTGAGGGAGACTCAGCATAAGAATACCCATATGTCTCACCAGTATCAAAACATTAATTTTCTGCAGGACACATGCAGAATAACATAATGTAAAGTGGGGGATGGACCAGCCGCCCCGGGATCTTCGATGCGCTACTTGACTGTGTATATCCCCACAAGAAGCTGCTTGTAATGCTTTCCACCTTGGTAAGACAGTTTTTTGTAAATTCCAGAGGGATGGCTCGAAAGAGATACAATATTTTTGGAAGAATATTCATTTTTAATACATTACAGCGACCCAAAATGGATAGATGTAAGTGGTTTATCCTATCTAGGTCTTTCTTAATTTTAGTCAGCATCGGAGCCATATTCTGCTCTTCAACCTAACCAACCTTACCAGTAATTCGTATCCCTAGATATACAGCTTTGGGTACAGCCCGATTATCTCTAATAATAGTTTGGGTAGAGCAGATAATCTGAGTTTTATCCTTTTTCAATTTATAACCGAGGTGTGCTCCAAATACACTGGCCAATCTTCCGATTTCCTTAACCGCTACCTCTGGATTAGTTGCAACTATCGCCACATTGTCTGCATATGTTAACACCTTATAATTCTCCCCATAGCGAGTAACTGGGATAATATCCTTGCACTTTTCTAATACACTAAAAAAAGGATCTATATATACTGCAAAAAGTAACGGATAGCAAGGACATCCCTGTCTCGTCCCTCTGAGAATAGATATTAGATCAGATTCTAAACCGGCCAAGCGTATCCGGGCTTTGGGGGTTATATACAGTCCCCTAATAGCTGTTAAGAAACCCAATCCCCTTCCATCTCAAAACCTCCATAAGAAGGTCCAAGCTACACGGTCAAATGCTTTCTCTGCATCTAACAAGATCACACCTAGGGGTATTTTTTGTACTTCTGATAAATCAAGCAAGGATATAACTATTCTAATATGATCTACCGTTCCTCTGTCTAGAATGAAGCCATGCTGTCTTCTAGATACTAATGGAGCAATAACACATGCCAATCTACTTGCCAAAATCTTGGCATAAATTTTGCCATCATAATTCAGCAATGAGATGGGTCTGTAAATCCCTGGGTCTGTTGCAGCCCTTTTTTTTTTTTTTAACTCGACCATAGTGGCTAAATTCTAGGAGGGTGGGATCTGCCCTGACTGGCCCATTACTAACGTTGGTAGCATATCCTTACATAGCTCTTGCCAGAACACCTTAAAAATTCTAATGGCAAGTCATCCGGTCCTGGGGCTTTTCCTGCACCCAAAGATTTCATAGCCTCAAAGATTTCATCCGATAATATTGGGGCATTTAGTAGATTTTGCTCCTCCTGAGTGAGTTTATCTGTTTGTAATTCACTCAAAAACTGTCTGGAGCCCCCTGGACCCCCAGATAATTGTTGTTCATCATGAGAGTATAGCTTTTCATAGAAGGCCCTAAAGACTTCCAGAATATCATCCAAGTTGCCCACCTTACCCCTTGGGAGTCCACCATCTCTGTTATATCCCTATTTGAAGTCTTCTGCCTGACCCGCCTAGCCAAGATTTTACCCATAGTTTCCCCGTACTCATAGCATTCGGCCCTAGAGATCTGATATTTCTATGCTACCGCTTTAGTCAAATACTGGTTGGCCTTTGCCTTAAGAATTGTTATCTTGGCTTGATCGATACTGGTATCATTCCCATTTATTATAGTCTGTACTAATTTCATCTCTGCCTGCATAAGTTCTTGTGTTATATTCCTAGCCATGGCCTTCCTTCTTTTCTGAGGAATGGCGGCCAAAACTCAGAGTCTCTCCTCTGATTCCAGCCTTTAATGTGTCCCAAATTATTTCTGGGGCCGCGGTCTCCCTGTTATCATAAAAAAATGTGCCAACCATGTTCGCATATGATCTACATAAACTGGATCCCATAACAATTTCCTATCAAACGTCCAGACACGCCTTGGACTACAGAATTAAGACAGTGGTATGGCTAAGCAAAGCGGATTATGATCTGACAAAATTCTAGGGGTTAATTCTATGTCTACTCCAGAAATTGAGCATAATGAGATAAAAAAATAATCAAGGTGTACCAAACTATTATGGGGGAAGGAGTAATATGTATAGTCGGGTCCAGAGATTTGAGTCTTTCCCAAACATCTGACAGAGCGTGGCCTTGTACCAAGTCACAAAGGGCTTTGTATACCTTGGGTTTACGACCATAATATCTACCAGCTGACGTAAATCCTTTGTTAACTTCAAGATGAATATTAAAATCTCTACACATCACCAAAGGTAGCGGCCAAGAGGCTAGTTCCACATTTAACACATCAAATATTTAATCTTCATCAGAATTAGAGCCATAGACAGTACAGAGAGAAAATTTAGCTGCACCTGCCTCACATTCAATAATGATCCACCGACCACCTTTACCTCTCATCATGCGGCCTATACTATATATAGACACCGTAGCCAAAATTGCAACTCCCCGTGTCGCTCCATGTCATACCTAGCCCTCTCAGCACCTTGTGTTTCCCAGGGAATATAGATCTCTTGGAGGTAAACCAAATCTGCCTGCATCGCTTTTATAGCCAAAGCTACCTTACTTCTCTTTTGGGGGCTGTTCAAACCACATATATTAACCGAGCATATTTTTAACCTATGTACCATGTTCTTTCTTCTGAGCACCCAGTTTTAGATAGACTTATTTTTCAGAGGGCACAAGACCCCTGGCTATTTTTGTCCAACTGTTTTTCTGTAGCCCCAATACAAGGATCCTGTTTGTACATCATCATGTAGCTGTTTTCCTTGTCCTTTCTTGACCCAAATTTCCCCCCTGACCCCTCAACCCAGCTCCCACATCCCACATCCCTCCTTCCCCCTACCCATCTATCCGCAAACCCTTTCCCAAATTGGAGACCCCCTACCCCTACAACCCAATTCTCCCCCACCCCTTACCCCCTGAACTCCCTCCTACCCCCTCAAGCAATTAGAAGCCGCAGGACCAGCCGGGTCCTTCCTCTGATGGATTAGTGCTCCCTCACATCTCCCCTGACCCCAAAAAAACCGTCTAACTTGAATTGACTCCAGCCCGAAATATATAGTCACAGAGAGAGGAAAGAAAGGAAAGAGCATAACATTATACAGTAAAGATGGCATTACAACTTTACACCTCCCATTATCACTTCATTATAATGTCAAAATGAGTTCAAAAACCCCTGAGTCTTTACTTCTGAGAGAAATAAAAGGGTCCTGTCACCGACGAATACTCTCAGTTTAGCTCGGTTCTTCAAGAAAGCCTGAGCACCTTTATTCTGGAACGGTGAAATTAATTGTCTAAGCCTCCACCTTCCTTCATCCATGGTGTGACAGTAATCCGGCATAACAAAAAATTTACATCATAAGGCAGTGCATTTGCGATCTGGATGAGCAAGATCGTACACCGCCTATCTTGCTAAGAAGTTATGGAGACATATTAAAATCACCCTGTATTTCCCTACTTCTTGATCCGTTTTTCTCAGTTTAAAGAGAAATCTATGGGCTCTTTCAAATTCCTTCTCCCAGTCCCAATCCGGTATATCTGAAAAAGTTTCCTTAAAGAATTTAACCACAAACAACCCCTTCCTACCCCTCTGGGATGCCCAGGATACGGAGATTATTTTGCCTTGCTCTGTTTTCCAAATCTGCCATCTTCCACTGAGTGTCCTTCATTTGACTCCTTAAAGATTCTCTAATTTCTCCTTGCATAGCAGTGTCGTCCTCAAGTTTTGATATACAGGTTTCAGCCTCTCCTATACATATCACAAAGTCTGTACATGACTTAGCAACCTGCCGGATAGCTCCTTGCATTTTGCGACATGCCATTTATGTTTGGCAGCTTTCTGCTTTAGTCTCCTCCCGGTGTTCCATAATACTCTGGTGTGTCATCTCCAACGATATTTGAGTTGTGTCTATTGAGGGCTCCCCCAGGGAACCAAGGCCACCAAACCCAGATGCAGAGTAGTAGTCCCATTGTAAGTTTTTAGATATTGTAGTAGATGATTGGCGGGAGGGTGAGCCTAAGCCAGAGATCCTCTTTTTCGTCTTTTTTATAACGGTGGCAACTTTAGACTATTTGGATTGAAATGGTCCCTTCCCCCATTTAGGCTTTCCATTCTCATCCTTATCCTTGCCTGGTGTAGTCATCTCAGATACTGCTTCGGACCAGGATGATCTACCAGCCCGGCTACTCCCCTCCCTAATCTCCATAGCCTCATCACTAGTCCAGCTAGATTGATCTGATAGGTAAAAATTCTGTCCCCCAAATCTAAATCTTGACCACTTTTTGAAATCGGCCTCCTTTTTAACCGGGTCTGTTCGCCCTTCTGTGTTTCCGCGCCGATATTCAATGTTGAGAGATACAAAACCAGGACCTGTGTCATAGCCTGTACTTCTGCCTGGGCTAGAATGTCTGCAGAGACAGAGTCATTAACTTTACCCAGGTTATTGCCAACATCTGCTTCTTTCGTAGATAGATTAACACACACTGGGGTACAAATATCATCTGCCTTTTCTATTAATGGAGGTTCCTTACTTGTTTCCTCCTCTCGATCAGTCACACAATCATCAAATGGCTTGTTTACTTTTGGCTCAACATTTCCCAATTTATCGTTATTATTGTCAATAATAATTTTCGGTTTTGCTGCCATATCAGCGTGTGACTTCACTTTAAAGTATTTCACTAGCGGGAACTTCACCACTTTTGCCAAGGACTCTGCTCTAACTTTGTCCGGCTCTGCTGCCGATCCTGTAGAGGCCCTCAGCGTCTTGTTCTCACTCATACCACCTGAGACCCAACTTTTCCCTGCCTCGCGGTGGCCCCAGCGCTGACACTGGCGGGCGCTGCCTTTGATCCTCTCGCCGGCATTCGTACACCATGCCTCTTCACCAGCGCGGTGACACACTGTAGCAAAAATTGCAGCACACTCGCTACCGCCCGGGAAGATAGACAAGCGAGCTCCAAACAGCGAGGTGAACTCGCGTAGAGTCTGCATCCAAGGCTGATCCGAGATACAATCATAGGGGCAGAAAGAAATCTACATTCAGTCAGTCGGGGAAAGGAGGGAGCGCAGCACAACTGAATCACACGGCCGCCATCTTGCCTTCCTTGAGCAGGATATATGGCTGTCATCCCTAATGTAAAATAGTATAGATTAGTAGAAATCTGTCTCTTGAAAATATGTTAGGGGACAAAAAGAAGATACATTTGAATGTTTTCAATAGTGTAGTTACTAGAAAATTGGCCTTAATAAATCTCTGCAATGTGTTAAAACAATTAAGAGAAAATATCTAAATGGAACTTTAGTGCCACATTTCAGGTTAATATTTTACTCAACAGACTAGACTGGAGAAAGGCCTGCCTTCACCTCAAGTTGAAAGTGAGTAGAATCAAACACTGCCACTTACTGCATAAGAAATATGTAAAACCTCTGCAAGGTGAAAGGCCTGGAACGCCACATTGAATATAAACTAACGTTTTTTCATTTGGATTTGGTGACATGGTTGAATGTAATTACATTGAAAAGAGCCACTTTGTATTCATTTACAATTGATAATTTACGAGGGATTGTATCAGTTCATAAAAAAGAACAGAGTTATGATTGAAATGCATTGAGAATTAAAACCCCTATGCACAAGGGTAATTTTACATATGTAGATTTACTCATGTGTAATTCTACTCATGCAGCTAGTAGTAACTTTGCGCTCTTTTTCATTTGCATCATTACCACATGTAAAGTTTCTCATAGGAGTAGAATTACTTCTGCACCCAGAACAGAATTTCGTAAAACCCTAATTTCCATTTCTTACCTGGGTACTTTCCACCTCTCCCTCTTGGGAATAGTTCATCCTGATGGTCCTGTACCTACAGATTATCCCAGCACCTGCCCCTTGGAACTGTATATATTGTTTGATAAGCACTCCTTCTCCTCCCTACCATGTACGTATTTTGCCAACAACAATATTTGTATCACGTCTTTAAAGCAATTCTAGGTCTGATGTAGGTTTTACATTGTGATGTTATCAGTACCTGTCCCTAGAACGTGGTCATATTTCTTACATTACACCACCTCAAGTTCACTTTTAGTTAATTTTGCTATAATTTACATCTTATATTGGTACCTTCAACTTTGTCAGCCTCATTAATTTTTGTAAAGAAATCTAATATCCTTGGGCCATAGAAATCCTTAGCGCTAATATCCTTAGCGCTATAGAAAACTGGATAAATAAATAAACAAATTAAATAAATAAATGAAAAGATGACTTCAAAAACAGTACAAATGAATGCATAGAAAAGGAAGGGCGCAGCAAATAAAATATTTATTGTTGGATTGTTGGTAGATTCTAAAAGCATGCGACTTAAATGTTCTTGCGGATTCCTATTTCACTAAGGAACATTTAGGTTTATGTACCAATGGAGCACGTCGTTCTGGTTAGCAGTATATTCACTAAAGGGATATTTTCTGCTGCCACATTTCACGCCTCTTGCAGCTTTACCTTGCTGTTTTCAAGGTCTATGATCCCTGCGTTGGCAGCGCTTCTCGAAGCTGAGTTTAGCCAAATAAAATGTTCACTAACTTTACTTTTAAATCTTCCATACCAAGAATACATCACAGTCAACACGCTCGATTAGCACATTTTTCTTATTGACAGGCTTTTGTCAAAAGGCGAATTTATAAATGATATAAAAACGCTTTAAATAAAGCAGTGCTCATAGGTCAAAACTGCTGTAGGATTCAAGAAAAAGGTTTACATGGCCCAACTTCTAATAATGCTAAGATGCCCTCCATTGCCTAGAATAGTTAACAATTGATAATAAAATTACATATAGACCAGAGTAGCAATGTTTCCTACCAGTATAAGCACTAACTATATAATTGAGATCTAGTTAGATTTAGCACATGTAAATGTGACCTATGTGGTTATCCTGAAAATCTGACATTATAGAGCCCTCGTTATCTTTTTGGTGGAAGGAGACGGTTGTGGCATTTTTCTAGAGATTCAAGTTAAGTCAACCATGTTCACACGATTACGTGATTTTAATTCAGGCCTCATGCCAGGCTAACCAATCTAGATTAATCTCATTAATAAATAGAAGAGAAAATGGTCTGCTGTGATGGATTATAGAACCAAAACTGCAGTTACAAAAATAGCAAATTTGCTGAGTAATGAAGTAGCTCGGGTAGAAATGTACGTATTTTAAATAGAATTGTTTCTCCTTTATGGACCACGCATAAGTAAGTCTTAGTCTGAGCCTATTTTTACTGAAACGAATTCGCCAGCATTTTGAAGATGTGGACCGAAGCAGGATATCTGCACATGCAAGCTGCGACTTCTCTCCAGCAAGATTATAATTAGTATATCATGAGAAAAGCTTTTTCTTACAGCAGCGCAACCATGCTGACTCACAGAGTTTTTCCTATGACGAGTGAAACCTTTGCCCTTTCCTATGCGCACGCGTGCATGATTCACAAAGGCGAAATTGGCACTAGGCACCCAACCTAACTTACTTTTCATACACACTCAGAGTGATTGCTATGCTATGTGTACTGCGCAAGCAGAAGAACAGACTGTGGATGATATGCAAAGTGATGCATTGAATCAATTGAAAGTTCGCCTCACTTTTAAAAGCAAAATGTGAATGTTAAGCAACACGTGCCACAACCACCTACGATGAACATACTAGTACATTCACGAATGAGAAAGTTACAGCAGTACAGTTGAAAAGGCTTAACCACAAACGTAGTATTACGGTGATTAGTGAGCAATGCAGGATGAGAAATAGTTGAACACCCGGTGACTAAAATGCTTGTGGGTATTCACTTATCACTTGCAGGTCGTTTCTGACTCTGAAAATATAGTACCATTTACTCCTTTCAAGGTTAGAAGTGTTTGAGTTTTAGGAATATGAATGAGGAGCGAGAACAACCATATTTAATTAAGAGGATGCCTCTCTCAATTGTAAGCAATTATTCCTAGTGAAGGAACACTAAAAAAAGGTTTTGATGCATATCTGTTGCTTACTTCAACACGCGAAAATGTCAACTTGCTGAAAATTATACATGCACATATTTTACGAATGTGAGTTATCTAGAAAAAACAGGACTGGAACAGATTTTAGGAATATCCCTGTGATCTTTTCTGAGTCCAATGAAAGGGCAATATGTGCGCCAAATAAGTAGTAGTTTTAACAGAAACATTTTTAACTTTCAAACTAGACATTTGTAGGCGAGGGAGAGCAAAGGAGCATCATGAGCCAGGTCCTGTGCTTTTTTATAGCGCTGAAATCCTGTAATAACAATTATTCATAGACTTTTTAGATAAAGTATGTTATCCTGCTTTATGTTTAAGGTATGTATGTATATAGGTGGTATTTGTAAAGCTCGAAACTTGCCAAAAGACAGCAGAGCGCTGTACAGTGTCAAAGGCAATAGACAGTCATCATTATCATCGTTGTAAAGTTTATTTGATTGTTTAAAAACAATCACAAATTCACATAACACAAAAGTCTCCTAATTAAAATACAATACAAAATAACAGTTAAAAACAATGAAAATGAAGTCCATACATACATACATACATTCAAGCGGATACATAGAGCACGGCTGATCACCTGCAAAGGTATCCTGGCACTAAAAGCAAGCTGCTTAGTTCAGTGAAACAGCAAGGTCTTGATTCCTTTCTTGAAATACAGAAGGAAGTTCTAATCGCTTGCAGTTGAGTTTCGTGATTCTCAGCTCAAAGGTGTAGCAACTGGCTTGTTTAGTTGTTCTCTTGGGATTGGTGTGCTTGATGGTTTCTTTGTGGATGATGGTGATTGGGCATCCGTGTCCTATCTTATAGTTGTCCAGTTTTGCTGAGGCAATTTCAGGAGCAGCTACTGGATTGATCCGGGTTTCAGTGAGAAAAACAATGTCAGGGATGAAGGCGATGATGGTGTCCAAGATCGTGGTGGTATGCTTGCAGAGTGATCAGGCATTGAGCAGGAGGCAGTGGAGTTGTTTAGATGCAGATGTTGCTGGTGTGGTGCGGGTGCCTCAATGTTGCATGAGAAAAGAAGTGGTGGCATGAGAGGTCCCACTGTAGACTGTGGATTGATCCGACAGCTGTTGTTGTTATGGAGTCTGGGTTCCATGACAGTGAGCTCAGCAGTGGTGTAACTGTGGGGGGTGGGATATCATATCAAGGATTCCTGGTACTGAATGTGATCAGAGCACAGACGGATTTCCTTTGGTGTGGCTTTGGTGCGCCTTTGGTGAAGCCTCCATTAAGTAGGTCTTGGGAGGCATGAGGAGCGCTGGTAGTGGTGGGCTGGACAAGTAGGAAGTGGGAAGCGGGAGGTGAATGGGTGGGAAGAAGCATTGGGGGAAGAAAAAACACCAAAACCGAAACACAGGAATGGTTTGTCCATTGTACAGATAATCAACAAAATACAAAATAAAAAAATGTGAAAAATGACAGCAGAATAACATGAACTGAAGTGGACTAATTAACCAGTGTTATACAATGCTAGACAAGTAGAACAGCAGATATGTAATCAAAACAGGCTACTGACAATGAACAAACATTGCAATATAAACAAAGTACTTAGCCAGCATATGCCAGGTAAGGCACAAGACGCGGGCAAAAGCAGCAGAGGAGGTGGGGAAAGGGAGACCTGCTGACAAGGCAGACATTAGATGAGATCAGACATTTATCCCTTTTTATGTGTGTTATCAGAAAAGCATCCAACACAAAAACAAACAAGTTGATTCGTAGGTATAAACAAAAAATATAAAGCTGACTTGTACTGATGAAATCCATATAATTTAAAAACAGGTTTCAAGAATTTCCTAGTTAGAAATTCATAACATTTACAAACAAATGATTCAATAGAAAATAATGGAATCATAATATGGTAAGCAGACCTCATTATAAGGACATGTTAAAAAGGATGCAGCATCGTTGTGACCAATGGAAAATCAAAAGTGGGATTTTATAGTCCACAACCGCAATCTTGATAAGAGTAGTCTTTCCCAAGAGTTCTTTACCTATGTCAGATATGGTTCAAAGTTGGGTGAGGTTTAAACAACAGCATAGTCCTGCATCAAAGGTTCCCGTATTTCCTCCTTCTCGTTCAGTGGCTAAAAAAAGGTCACATACTACTTCTCAATCCAGGGAATATCTGCCTTTGTTAACAGGCAGGTATGTGTGAATAAAGTATGTCTACCTATCGCTTTAGCAGTGGTCTCCATATACTTGAGCCATATACATATCACAGGCAAAACAGTCTAGAGTGATCGATGGATTTAAGGCAGCATGTGTATTAGCCCAGAGTGAGACCCAAAGCAGCAACAGGGTAACCTTAATCTTCTCCACCACATTTGATATACCCAATTTCTCATGCATAATGAAATGAGGAATCAAGGGTGAAAGAGCAAAAATCGCCAACAAAATCAGTTCTTCTTGACTTGCAGGTTGGAAACATCGCAATAAACCCCATTTCCCGGCTTCATAAGCCAGAACGGGAAGACATTTATGTTCATAGATATTCAAAAGGAGCTTAGTGTATTTGATACCCACACTTATGGAAAGTTCAAACAGAGCCCCCATTGAATTGCTAAAACTTGGTCACCTGTAAGAGGTACAAAGCAACCATGTGCACTGTGAGTCAAAGATCATCCCCAGAGAAGTTATTGAGCTTCTTAACCCCTTCACTGCCAGGCCTTTTCCCCCTCCTGTGCCAGGCCTTTTTTTGCCTATTTGGGGCAGTTCGCGCTTAGGCCCTCATAACTTTTTGTCCACATAAGCTAACCAAGCCAAATTTGCGTCCTTTTTTTCCAACATCCTAGGGATTCTAAAGGTACCCAGACTTTGTGGGTTCCCCTGAAGGAGGCCAAGAAATTGGCCAAAATACAGTGAAAATTTCGTTTTTTTCAAAGAAATTGGAAAAAGGGGCTGCAGAAGAAGGCTTGTGGTTTTTCCCCTGAAAATGGCATCAACAAAGGGTCTGCGGTGCTAAACTCAGCAGCTTCCCAGCTTTCAGGAACAGGCAGACTTGAATCCGAAAACCCAATTTTTCAACACAATTTTGGCATTTTACTGGGGCATACCCCATTTGTGCAATTTTTTGTGCTTTCAGCCTCCTTCCAGTCAGTGACAGGAATGGTCATGAAACCAATGCTGGATCCCAGAAACCTAAACATTTCTGAAAAGTAGACAAAATTCTGAATTCAGCAAGGGGTCATTTGTGTAGATCCTACAAGGGTTTCCCACCGGAAATAACAGCTGAAAAAGAAAAATATTGAAATTGAGGTAAAAAAACATCAATTTTTCTCTACTTTTTACTCTGTAACTTTTCCCTGCAATGTCAGATTATCGAAAGCAATATACTGTTACGTCTGCTGGACTCCTCTGGTTGCAGGGATATATAGGGTTTGTAGGTTCATCAAGAACCCGAGGAACCCAGAGCCAATAAATGAGCTGCACCCTGCAGTGCGTTTTCATTCTATACAGGGTATACAGTAATTCATTTGCTGAAATATAAGGAGTAAAAAATAGCTATCAAGAAAACCTTTGCATTTCCAAAAAGGGCACAAGATAAGGTGTTGAGGAGCAGTGGTTATTTGCACATCTCTGAATTCCGGGGTGACCATAGTAGCACGTGAATTACATGGAATTTCTCAAATAGATGTCTTTTTTACACACACCCCTATATTTGGAAGGAATAAATGTAGAGAAAGACAATGGGCAATAACACTTGTTTTGCTATTCTATGTTCCCCCAAGTCTCCCGATAAAAATGATACCTCACTTGTGTGGCTGGGCCTAGCGCCCGCGACAGGATATGCCCCAAAACACAACGTGGACACATCACAGAAAA
Source organism: Pleurodeles waltl (assembly GCF_031143425.1). Classification (NCBI taxonomy): domain Eukaryota; kingdom Metazoa; phylum Chordata; class Amphibia; order Caudata; family Salamandridae; genus Pleurodeles; species Pleurodeles waltl. The sequence continues at coordinate 952,225,995 of NC_090445.1, forward strand.
CAGAGCTGTTTTTAGCAAAGTGACTACCTGTAGATTTTGGCCTCTAGCTCAGCCGCCACCTAGGGAAACCTACCAAACCTGTGCATTTCTGAAAACTAGAGACCTAGGGGAATCCAAGGAGGGGTGACTTGTGTGGCTCGGACCAGGTTCTGTTACCCAGAATCCTTTGCAAACCTCAAAATTTGGCTAAAAAAACACATGTTCCTCACATTTCTGTGGCAGAAAGTTCTGGAATCTGAGAGGAGCGACAAATTTCCTTCCACCCAGCATTCCCCCACGTCTCCCGATAAAAATGATACCTCACTTGTGTGGGTAGGCCTAGCGCCCGCGACAGGATATGCCCCAAAACACAACCTGGACACATCACAGAAAACAGAGCTGTTTTTAGCAAAGTGACTACCTGTAGATTTTGGCCTGTAGCTCAGCCGCCACCTAGGGAAACCTACCAAACCTGTGCATTTCTGAGAACTAGAGACCTAGGGGAATCCAAGGAGGGGTAACTTGTGGGGCTCGGACCAGGTTCGGTTACCCAGAATCCTTTGCAAACCTCAAAATTTGGCTAAAAAAACCCATGTTCCTCACATTTCGGTTGCAGAAAGTTCTGGAATCTGAGAGGAGCCACAAATTTCCTTCCACCTAGCGTTCCCCCACGTCTCCCGATAAAAATGATACCTCACTTGTGTGGGTAGGCCTAGCGCCCGCGACAGGATATGCCCCAAAACACAACGTGGACATATCACAGAAAACAGAGCTGTTTTTAGCAAAGTGACTACCTGTAGATTTTGGCCTCTAGCTCAGCCGCCACCTAGGGAAACCTACCAAACCTGTGCATTTCTGAAAACTAGAGACCTAGGGGGATCCAAGGAGGGGTGACTTGCGGGGCTCGGACCAGGTTCTGTTACCCAGAATCCTTTGCAAACCTCAAAATTTGGCTAAAAAAACACATGTTCCTCACATTTCTGTGGCAGAAAGTTCTGGAATCTGAGAGGAGCCACAAATTTCCTTCCACCCAGCGTTCCCCCACGTCTCCCGATAAAAATGATACCTCACTTGTGTGGGTAGGCCTAGCGCCCGCGACAGGATATGCCCCAAAACACAACGTGGACATATCACAGAAAACAGAGCTGTTTTTAGCAAAGTGACTACCTGTAGATTTTGGCCTCTAGCTCAGCCGCCACCTAGGGAAACCTACCAAACCTCTGCATTTCTGAAAACTAGAGACCTAGGGGAATCCAAGGAGGGGTGACTTGTGTGGCTCGGACCAGGTTCTGTTACCCAGAATCCTTTGCAAACCTCAAAATTTGGCTAAAAAAACACATGTTCCTCACATTTCTGTGGCAGAAAGTTCTGGAATCTGAGAGGAGCGACAAATTTCCTTCCACCCAGCGTTCCCACATGTCTCCCGATAAAAAAGATACCTCACTTGTGTGGGTAGGCCTAGCGCCCGCGACAGGATATGCCCCAAAACACAACTTGGACACATCACAGAAAACAGAGCTGTTTTTAGCAAAGTGACTACCTGTAGATTTTGGCCTGTAGCTCAGCCGCCACCTAGAGCAACCTACCAAACCTGTGCATTTTTGAAAACTAGAGACCTAGGGGAATCCAAGGAGGGGTAACTTGTGGGGCTCGGACCAGGTTCGGTTACCCAGAATCCTTTGCAAACCTCAAAATTTGGCTAAAAAAACACATGTTCCTCACATTTCTGTGGCAGAAAGTTCTGGAATCTGAGAGGAGCCACAAATTTCCTTCCACCTAGCGTTCCCCCACGTCTCCCGATAAAAATGATACCTCACTTGTGTGGGTAGGCCTAGCGCCCGCGACAGGATATGCCCCAAAACACAACGTGGACATATCACAGAAAACAGAGCTGTTTTTAGCAAAGTGACTACCTGTAGATTTTGGCCTCTAGCTCAGCCGCCACCTAGGGAAACCTACCAAACCTGTGCATTTCTGAAAACTAGAGACCTAGGGGGATCCAAGGAGGGGTGACTTGCGGGGCTCGGACCAGGTTCTGTTACCCAGAATCCTTTGCAAACCTCAAAATTTGGCTAAAAAAACACATGTTCCTCACATTTCTGTGGCAGAAAGTTCTGGAATCTGAGAGGAGCCACAAATTTCCTTCCACCCAGCGTTCCCCCAGGTCTCCCGATAAAAATGATACCTCACTTGTGTGGGTAGGCCTAGCGCCCGCGACAGGATATGCCCCAAAACACAACGTGGACATATCACAGAAAACAGAGCTGTTTTTAGCAAAGTGACTACCTGTAGATTTTGGCCTCTAGCTCAGCCGCCACCTAGGGAAACCTACCAAACCTATGCATTTCTGAAAACTAGAGACCTAGGGGAATCCAAGGAGGGGTGACTTGTGTGGCTCGGACCAGGTTCTGTTACCCAGAATCCTTTGCAAACCTCAAAATTTGGCAAAAAAAAACACATGTTCCTCACATTTCTGTGGCAGAAAGTTCTGGAATCTGATAGGAGCCACAAATTTCCTTCCACCCAGCGTTCCCCCATGTCTCCCGATAAAAATGATACCTCACTTGTGTGGGTAGGCCTAGCGCCCGCGACAGGATATGCCCCAAAACACAACGTGGACATATCACAGAAAACAGAGCTGTTTTTAGCAAAGTGACTACCTGTAGATTTTGGCCTCTAGCTCAGCCGCCACCTAGGGAAACCTACCAAACCTATGCATTTCTGAAAACTAGAGACCTAGGGGAATCCAAGGAGGGGTGACTTCTGTGGCTCGGACCAGGTTCTGTTACCCAGAATCCTTTGCAAACCTCAAAATTTGGCTAAAAAAACACATGTTCCTCACATTTCTGTGGCAGAAAGTTCTGGAATCTGAGAGGAGCCACAAATTTCCTTCCACCCAGCGTTCCCCCACGTCTCCCGATAAAAATGATACCTCACTTGTGTGGGTAGGCCTAGCGCCCGCGACAGGATATGCCCCAAAACACAACGTGGACACATCACAGAAAACAGAGCTTTTTTAGCAAAGTGACTACCTGTAGATTTTGGCCTCTAGCTCAGCCGCCACCTAGGGAAACCTACCAAACCTGTGCATTTCTGAAAACTAGAGACCTAGGGGAATCCAAGGAGGGGTGACTTGTGTGGCTCGGACCAGGTTCTGTTACCCAGAATCCTTTGCAAACCTCAAAATTTGGCTAAAAAAACACATGTTCCTCACATTTCTGTGGCAGAAAGTTCTGGAATCTGAGAGGAGACACAAATTTCCTTCCACCCAGCGTTCCCCCACATCTCCCGATAAAAATGATACCTCACTTGTGTGGGTAGGCCTAGCGCCCGCGACAGGATATGCCCCAAAACACAACGTGGACATATCACAGAAAACAGAGCTGTTTTTAGCAAAGTGACTACCTGTAGATTTTGGCCTCTAGCTCAGCCGCCACCTAGGGAAACCTACCAAACCTGTGCATTTCTGAAAACTAGAGACCTAGGGGAATCCAAGGAGGGGTGACTTGTGTGGCTCGGACCAGGTTCTGTTACCCAGAATCCTTTGCAAACCTCAAAATTTGGCTAAAAAAACACATGTTCCTCACATTTCTGTGGCAGAAAGTTCTGGAATCTGAGAGGAGCCACAAATTTCCTTCCACCCAGCGTTCCCCCACGTCTCCCGATAAAAATGATACCTCACTTGCGTGGGTAGGCTTAGCGGCCGCGACAGGAATCGCCCCAAAGCGCAACGTGGACACAACCAAAATTTTGGAAGAAAACAGTGCCTACCTGCGGATTTTGGCCTGTAGCTCAGCGGGCACCTAGGGAAACCTACCAAACCTGTGCATTTCTGAAAACTAGAGACCTAGGGGAATCCAAGGAGGGGTGACTTGCGGGGCTCGGACCAGGTTCTGTTACCCAGAATCCTTTGCAAACCTCAAAATTTGGCCAAAAAAACACTTTTTCCTCTCATTTCTGTGGCAGAAAGTTCTGGAATCTGAGAGGAGCCACAAATTTCCTTCCACCCAGCATTCCCCCAAGTCTCCCGATAAAAATGATACCTCACTTGTGTGGGTGGGCCAGGTGCCTGCAACAGAATAAGGCCCAAAACCTGAAGAGATAGAAGGGATAGGTATTTTTGCAATATATCATTTTGATGTGTGCACATACGTCCGTGATGTGCCAAATACTAAAATAGTGAAAAGAAACACTTAGGTTATGTGAAGAAGACCCCTCACCCACCAACCAAGTTGGTGGCATGCTTCATCATCGGGGTCCCACCCGAGGCACCTAGCGTGTCACAGGTGTGCTGCGACGCCTGATTACAGCGGAGCAGGTTTTGTCATTTTTTACAACACATACTGGTTGGATTTGGCACGAGGGTGAGTGATGGTTCAGTGGATCAAATTTTATTAACAAGAGATTTCACAAAAATGAAATGCACTGCTAATAACTGAAAGGCAAAAAAGTGAACCAATGACTCACAGCTCGTGAGCTGTAAAGCCGCGACAAGGCACCAACCGCTTTACAGTCCATTCACACACCTTTCATACATGACACGCACAAGACCATTCACACCGCCAGCCACGGGCCCAGCACATTACAACACTCACATCGACAGACCGCGCCACTCAAGGGCCCATCACTTACATACGCCACATGCCTGATACAAGAATCACACCAGCTGATGGGAGTGTGCACTGCCGTTTGGCTGGCACCGCCAGCCAAGCGCCACCCCACGCACACCGCCAGCCAAGCGCCACCCCACGCACACCGCCAGCCAAGCGCCACCCCACGCACACCGCCAGCCAAGCGCCACCCCACGCACACTGCAATCACTTTTTTTTATTTATAAACAACAAATAAACTACTAATTATAAAATAGGCACAAAACTACAAACACAAAACCTCAAAATAAATACACGACAGATGACAACCGTGAAACATATGAAAATATAAAACAGACAGCTTACGCTCACGGTATTTCCCAAAAGTTTTTCCTTGTGTGGTAACTTCTAAAACAGCTGGGCACACACAGCCCAGGCTTTGAAGGGCATTCGGGGCAGTACATCCGGCTCTCCCTCCGGATTGATCTCCGGGCACATACTCTACAATTCTTTGTGGGCATGTCTTTTTTGGGAGTGGGAGGAATGTGATCTGGAAAGTGCCGATCTTTCAATCTAGCCACATCCTCCACCACTTCTACTCTAGGAACTCTTGCCGGTTCCACCACAATAAGGCTTTCTATCACCGACTCCTGAAATTTAACAAAAGTCATCCTTGACTCAGGTGAACAATCCTTGTATACAATAAAGGCATTAAAAGTTGCCAAATGAAATAAATGTCGGGCCAACTTTTTATACCACACATATGACTTACGAAGAGCAGTGTAAGGTTCCAACCTCTGATCTACTCTATCAACACCACCCATGTGCCTATTGTAGTCCAAAATGCACGCAGGTTTGCGCACTTCCGCAACCTGACCCCAAACAGCCACAGGGGAAGTACTCTCATCATGGATGGTCGATAGCATGTACACATCCCTCCTGTCTGAAGATTTCATAGCTAACAGCTCATTATTCCGCAAGGCACTGCACTGTCCCCTCTCAAGTTTTTTACAGACAAGCTCCCTTGGATAGCCTTTGCGGTTAGAACGGATTGTGCCACAAGCAACAGTGTCCACCCTAACCAACTCCTTGAACAACTGCACTCCAGTGTAGAAATTATCTACGTACAAATGGTGACCTTTGTTAAACAGCCGTCTAGCAAGTTCCCACACAATTTTTTCGCTAACTCCAAAAGTGGCCGGACAACCAGGAGGGTCAATACTGGAATCCCTACCAGTGTAGACCCGGAAATTATAAACATATCCTGTACTGCTTTCTGACAGCAGATACAATTTAATCCCATACCGTGCCCTCTTACTAGGGATGTACTGCTTAAAAACTAAACGCCCCTTGAAAAGGACCAAAGACTCGTCCACACTTATCTCTTTGCCTGGAACATAGACCTCTGAAAACCGATCCACAAAATGATCAAGGACAGGCCTAATCTTGAAAAGGCGGTCACAATCAGGGTGATCTCGTGGCAAGGCTAAAGCATTGTCTACAAAATGCAGCATACGAAGAAGAAGCAAATACCGATTACGTGTCATAGTTGCAGGAAATATAGCAGTTGCCATCAAGGGACTAGTAGACCAATAAGAAGCCAGTGACGGCTTCCTGATCAACCCCATCAAAAAAGATAAACCTAAAAACCTTTTCATCTCTTCCAGATATGTGGGAACCCAATGAGTAGCTCTAGACTGAGGCTTAAGTCTGGCAGCGTTGTCCCGCAAATATTGCTCTGCATACACATTTGTCTGCTCCACAATCTCTTCCAAAAATACATCGTCCATAAACAAGTGAAAGAAATGGACAGGCAGAAAGTTTTCCGTATTAACTCTACACCCTGGGAGACTAGTAAATGCAGGTAACTGTGGCTGCTCCATGTTTGGGGCAATCCAGGTGTCAGGTCTTCTAATGGGAAACCCTTCAGCCCCAGGCTGCTGCACTCTTGGCACATCAATGTCCTCCTCTAACTCAGGCCCTTCATCTGCACTGAGAGTAGCTTCCTCATCAGAAGAATACTCTTGGACAGAAAACTCACTTCCAGAATCTCCTGCTTCCTCCTCTGCCTCAGATGCAGAGTCAGTGTCGTAATCATGGTCTGAAGACGACTCAAAGAGCATGCGAACAACCTGCTGAGCGGTCACTTTGCGGCTAGCCATGATCCTAACAACAAATGGATTGCCAACAACAACTAGCACTAAAATAAGTAATAAACAAAGTGTAGCTTTATCACAAAGAGTTATGTACTACAAAAAACTATACCACTCAGTTGCCTGAAATAGCTACTCACCAAGCAACTACTCTGCACAGACACAGCAATCACCAATGATATCCCACTAAAAAGAAAAAAGAAAAAAGCAAATTAGACATATGACAACACAAACATCACTGTGCTCAAATCTAAGGACAATGTCAAACACACAATACTGCATTTAGTACACCACCTACAAACATGTCATTCATGCATGTCAACAATACTCCTTTGGAGTAAATTGCTTTCACTTACCTAAAACATGCAGCTATGCAAACCACTGGACAACTACTGCCAAAACCGCTAAGATCCACAGCAAAGGAAGCAAAAGCGTTGAACTAGAAGAAAAAGAAGAAATAAATTGTTATAATCACAAATACAAATACTTTGCCTGTTGACAAACACCCCACCACCAAGAACTTAGAAGTTGTCCCTGGTACCTAAGTGGATCCTGCCCCCCCTCGGGGGTAGATGGGCTTAAAAAAATTAGCCGAAATGGGCAACACCTCTGTGCCCCCTTTTAGGGGGCAACCCTTCCCAAAGGGGGCACCCCCAGCACAAAACAAAAAAATCCCTGCCGTATTGGTGGTTTCTGCCCTCCTTGGGGGCAGATGGGCCTACAAAATTACACACACACCACACAATCCCTGGCGCCTAGTGTGCTTCCACCCCCCCGGGGCCATATCGTCCAAAAAATGACTGGTCTGCCATCGGGGGGCCGAAACAGAAAAAAAAAACTCCCCAGGGGAGAGACCCTTGCCCAAGGGGTTGCCCTCAAAATAAACAACAAAAACAAAATCCCTGGTGTCTAGTGGATTTTGCCCCCCCCCGCACCCCCCCGGCGGCAGATCAGCCCAAAAATTGGCAATCTGCCCCCGGGGGGGGAGGGGGGGGCAAATACTAAAAAATGTGTCCCCCAGTGGGACGCCCCTTGCCCAAAGGGTCGCCCCCCAAAAAAAACTTTACAATAAAAATAAATCCCTGGTGTCTAGTGGTTTTCAACCCCCCTCGGGGGCAGATCTGCCAAAAAATCAGCGGATCTGCCCCCCGGGGGGGGGGCTAAATACAAATAAAAATTCCCCGGGGGGGCCACCCTGGCCCAAGGGGTCGCCCCCAAAATATACACAAAATATAAAATCCCTGGTGTCTAGTGGTTTTCGCCCCCCCCCGGGGGCAGATCCGCCGAAAATTCGGCAGATCTGCCCCAGGGGGGGGGCGAAATACAAAAAAAAATTGCCCCCGGGGTGGGGCGACCCTTGCCCAAGGGGGTCGTCCCCAAAATAAACATAAAATACTATATCCCTGGTGTCTAGTGGTTTTCGCCCCCCCCTGGGGGCAGATCCGCAGAAAAATCGGCAGATCTGCCCCCATGGGGGGGGGCGAAATACAATAAAAAAATGCCCCCGGGGGAGGGCGACCCTTGCCCAAGGGGTCGCCCCCAAAATAATAAATATAATACATTTTCCCTGGTGTCTAGTGGTTTTCGCCCCCCCTGGGGGCAGATCCGCCGAAAAATCGGCAGATCTGCCCCCAGGGGGGGGCGAAATACAAAAAAAAATTGCCCCTGGGGGGGGGCGACCCTTGCCCAAGGGGTCGCCCCCAAAATTTTGCCAAAATAACAGTATCCCTGGTGTCTAGTGGTTTTCGCCCCCCCCTGGGGGCAGATCCGCCGAAAAAACGGCGGATCTGCCCCCAGGGGGGGGCGAAATACTAAAAATAATTGCCCCCGGGGGGGGGCGACCCTTGCCCAAGGGGTCGCCCCCAAAATATTGACAAAAATAAATCCCTGGTGGCTAGTGGAGATTCCTGCTCCACGATCGCGGGCTCTGCCCGCGATCGTGGAGCAGGAATCTAATGAAAACAGGCACCGGGGGAAAGGAAAAACCCTTTCCTTTCCCCCCGTGTCTGTTTCCACCACCCCCGACCCCCAAAAACGAAGAGGACTCACCTTTTGTGTCCTCCTCGGTAGACGCGCTGGAAGCAAATGGCTTCCAGCGCGCCCGGCAACACTAGATGACGTCAGCGCGCTGTGCGCGCGCTGACGTCATCGGATTGCCGTGGGGGGGGGGCGGGGATGGAAGGGGAAGGTCTTCCCCTTCCATCCCCGCCTAGGGGGGGAGGGGGGGTGCACGGGGGGCGCGCTAGCGCGCCCCCAAGTTCCCCTGTGCCTAGGACGAGATGATCTCGTCCAAGGCACAGGGGAACTGTAGCCTTGGACGAGATCATCTCGTCCAAGGCACAGAAGAGGTTAATACACTTTGCCTTGATGTAGATAGGACCTTTTTTTATTGTTTTGAGACCACATACCATAAACCTATGTCCTCATTTATCAAAGATTTGCATCACTTTTGCACTACGCAATGTGGTGCAAGAGTGATGGAACTCTTAAGGCAGATTTATCAAGCCAGGCAAGGCCACCCTGTGTGGCCTTGCCTGGCTTTATAACTCTAGAGTAATGCAAAGCAGCACAAATCACTGTGGTGCATTACTTTGCCCTGGAAAGGCATCCCATGGATGGAGCTTGGGTGTTGCCATGCATCCGCCCATCATCAATTTTCTTTCCTAAATCTTCACAGAGACCCCTAATCTCCGTCTGATTGGCATTAGAAGTCTCAAAGCCACCCTTCAGTTCCACAGATAATGCTTTCAACATATCCGCAATTGAGTGCCCATGATCTTCCCCGACTGGTTGAAAATCTTGTACTGCATTTACCTCCTCTTGTCTCTCTACAGATCTCACAGAAAAGGAATACTGCGAAACACCTCTCCCATCCACCCGGAGGTCTGGGCTGATGATCTCTGAACTAGCTGCAGACTCTAACTTGTCCGATTTATCCAGCTCTTGCATACTCGCACCCCCGGTTGACATTCTGGGTGATCCTGGCAGTACTCGAAAATAAGTCATAACTGATGGGGTAACCCAAACTTTTCTATAGTTCAAACCTTCAACACTCTTCACATCCAGTCTAGTATCTCCTATACCTAAGGAGGCTTTGCACAAAAAATCTACCACTTAGGTAGATATTTTGTGCAAAGATGTGGACTCTTGTTGAATAAAAGGGCGGGTGAGGTTCCTTTGTGCCCAAGTCACTCACACAACTACTGACACACCCAACAGACTCTCGCACACCCACTCACAGACCCACTCAGCGACTCAGGCACCCATTCACAGTCCCACTCATTCACTCATGAACCAACTCACAGATCCACTTACACACTCATGCAGCCACTCACATATTCATTCAGACATTCGCGCACCCACTCACAAACCTTCTCATTCATACACCCACTCACAGACCCACCCAGGTTCACGTTCCCACTCACAGACCTACTCAGAGATTCATGCACTCACTCACAGACCCACTCAAAAACTCACCCAGAGATGCACTCTGAGGTTCATATACCCACTCACAGTCCTGCTGGAAAACTCATGCACCCACTCCGAGACCCACTTAGACACTCATGCACCCACTCACAGACCCACTCAGAGCTTTATGCAAACACTTTTAAACCCACCCAGAGACTCACGTACTCACTCACAGACCCGCTTAGAGACTCACTCACCCACTCACAGACCAACTTAGACACCTATGCACCCACTCACAGATCCACTTAGAGACTCATGCAGTGACTCACAGAACCACTTAGACACACATGCACCTACTCATAGACCCACTCAGACATTCAGGCACACTCTCACAGGCCCACTCAAACCTACAGACCCACACAGAAACTCACACACCCACTCACACAGACACTCTCACACTGACTGTCACACCCAGAGACACCCTCTCACACCTAATTTCCCACTCAGACACTCTCATACTGATTCTCACACCCACATAGAACTTCTCACACCCACTCACACCTAGACATACACTCTCACACCCAGAGACACCCTCTCACACCTATTCTCACACCCAGGGAGAAAGGCACTGCAGCCATCTTCCACCGGGCATGGCCAAAGGCAGTATGCAGCATGGGGTTGGATGTTACGGGGTTAGCCACAGGTCCTGGCCATAGGCCAGGAACTGCAACCAACCCCTGCATCACACAGCCAAATGCCATGCATGGCAGTGGTTGGTTTAACATATAGGAAGGAAAGTTACTTTGCATTAAATAAAGCATATAAATTCACTGAAAAAACAAAGGTTACAGGCACATTATAGTTAGGAAATAGAATTAAAAAAAAATAGAAATTCACTTAAAAAAAAAAAATTACAGGGGAGTTATAGTTAGGTTCTGAATTTAGGTTCTGATTTTACTTAACCAGAGAAATTCAACAGTTATGTCAAGTAACTAGCGGCCTAACGTAACTATAACCTGTGCCCTCTCTATACACTGCTGATTACTCAAGATATGAAAGCCCTCATAACAACTTTTATAACATCAATAAAAATATTAACTAAACAATGGCAGTCAAAATATTGAAGAAAAAACTGTGCACGGCGAGGGTGTGAGTTATAGTTATCTTAGGCCATGAGTTATAGTTACATGGAATAACTCTTGCTGTAACTGCTAAATTTCTCTGATATTGTGCGAGTAAACTCACAAACTATCTTTAACTCTGTAACATCCCTTTTGTTTTTTAAGTGAATGAATATATATATATATATATATATATATATATATATATATATATATATATATATATATATATATATATGCATATATATATTGAATAGATATAGATACATCCTTGTAACAATCATTGTGAGTATATGTGTCCTCTGGCGCAAGAAGGACATTTGATTCATGAGGGTGCACCACTACCATGCTGAGGCAACTAGCAGCAATTATTTAATGTGTGACACTCATCTAAATAAATGCACTCAACATCTGAGAGTGCTTGCAGTTGTGTCTGTCTGTAGTCCACTGTCTTTCTTCTGAAAGAAATGGGCATGCAATGTAGTAATTCGGCAGGTTTTATCATCTATATACTTTGATGAGTGCATTGTATTTGGAGAACAGGATTATTAAAATGTATTTCATGCAGTGCCGGGCAGAAAGACAATCTGATGCACTGCATCAAAGGGAGAGGGCATGAATTTGACATATTTATTAATTTATCAAGATATGACACTTAAATGTTGGTACTGCCTACTGCCCAAATGTAAGCACAATTGTGCCATGGTAGACGGGTGCCATATACATTACACAGCACCCTGGATTGTTTGTGCACGAAGCGGACACCTCCCAGCACAAAACAATCCTTATAGGCAAGGCCAACACAAATAACAAATCCTTGATAAATCTGGGCCCTGGCCTGGAAGGAATAGTGCATGGTGTCAGGGCAGCCTGACAGGTAGGGTGTTGCACTGCAGAAGATGACTGATACTGTCTGGATTGTGATCCAGCTTGAACTAGCCATTGTCCTTGGCGCACGCTTTGTCTGATTTAAGAAGTGTTGCTGATTCCTCCTATAGTGTCACTATTGATAGTAGTATATCAGGGAGTTATTGTTCTTCTCTCTTCCTTTATGTGGCTGGTACAGAACCAATTTGCCTGATGTGTAGTATGCATTTCAAAGGGAGACTGTGTTGGAGCATTAAAGGGGGATAAGCAAATATTTTTTCAAATGCATTAGTGGTTCAAAAGTAATTTTAGGTTTAGGAAACTAGGACAGGGGCAATAGGCCAAATGATTTAGAATACACAGTGCTGCTGTTGTTTGTGCCTGTCACAATTTTTTTTTTTAGAGTGTAACCGTACCACTAATCTTTTTCTTAATCTCCTTTATTTGTGTATTATTTCTTTTGTCTCTCCGCATTAGTAAAAAAATTAGGCCTTGTGTCTATTTTTTATGTTGTTTACTTTTTTTGCAACTCCTCTAGCTAATGTTTGTTATCCCTGCATTATCCTATTTTTCTATATTCCCTGTTTCTGTAGCTGACTTTCTCTTGTCTGTACCTTTCTCTTGCTGTCTTTTTAGTAAGCTTTTCCTCACCCCTCTGTTATATCTCTTGAGGTATTGTAAGAACATTTTTCTGTCCTGTGAGGAAGATTGCAGGCCCAAGTAAACTATTTTTCAGCAGTTTCTATGACAGTGCAGGATAGCAGAAAAGGAAAGAGATCCCATTGCCAACCAAGACCATGGGCCAGATTTTAGAAAAATGGTGCTACATTACAGGTAGTCCCAAATTTCTTGAGGCCCCTTTGCGCCCCCCTATCACCACCATGTGTGTGCTGTATTGAAAATGCGGCACACTACGGCCCAGGGTAGGAGGAAATAGCATCAGAATTTCTAACGCTATAGATGTACTGTTCAGGGTTAGCACCACAATTTGGGTGCTAGCTCTGAGCAGTACATAGGGGCCCATTGAAAACAATGGCATACTCCCTTTTAACGCCTGCTCTGAGCAGATGTTAATAATGCCAAACAAATGACACAAAGAAATATTTTAGATTTGTGCCATTTTTTTGCTCCCTCCCTAATGGAGGAACACTCCTCTTACATACATTATGCCTGGCACAGGCACAATGTGGTGAAGGGGTTAAAAGTGGCGCAATGCATGAATTGCGCCACTTTGTACATCTGGCACGGAAATTTTGGCCTTGTTGGGCCACGTTAACATAAAACAAAAGGTTGCAAATGTGGTGCAAGGAGGCGCTCGGGCTCTTAAATTTGCCCCCGTATGTCTTTCATTGACCATTCCCTTCTACCGCTTCGTTGCACTTCATTCTTATCCTTTCAAAGCCCTGTCCCTCCATTAGGAGGAAATGGTTTTTGGCTGACTCAACTACCTGGCTTTTCTATCATGTTGTCAACCAACAAACCTGATAGTTTTGATAGACTATACTACTAACTGAACTGTAGTGAGATTTTGCCGTTGTACTTTGTGCAAAATAATTATTATTTAGGTGGTGAATCTGGTATTTAACATGGCTAACTTATGGTTTTTTTTACAGCTACACAGGGCACCAGTGCGAAAAGCCAATTCTAGCAGCAAGGTAGAGAGAAGGCCCAGGCAGTTGGAGGGGGCAGGAGTTCCAGTAGTGACAGAAACACTTGGTAAGTCACCTTGCTTACTTAATGACACATTAATTATAGTGTACTTGTTAAGCGAGGAAGATATCTCACCCATCCATCTTCATCAGCTCCCCACCCACGACATTTAGCCACCCATGATTTATCTGCAGCATGGTTTACATTTACACTGCAGAGCTGGCTGCGCTATGTGCATTTGCTTCAGTTAATGCAGCATTATGAAGTTTGCAATGCATTACGAACTGAAAACAAGGTGTGTTTCCCAGTGCCCACTCAGTCACCTACTACTAGCACTTTACTCCAACAGTCTTTCCTTCTGTCCCAGCCCACCAAAAAGTGTCAATTCTTTTCTTGTCATGTGTCACATTTTCCTGCCCCAGTGATTTATATTTCATGGCTTCCATGATGGATTTATGCCTGTTCATTACTTTTTCTTTTGCCATTCGTCAACCACAGAGACAGACTAATTAAAACGGTAGCTTGTTATCAGTGACACCCCATTGTTCTACAGCTAAACCTCGACCTAGCTTAATCCCTCTAACTTAACTTGCAGTAGAGTAACTTTCCTTTCTGATAAGTGAATGTATTTATTGAAATATCTTGTAGTAGAGGGCAAGGCCAGTGTGTATTGTGGGACTAAGTGCCTGATTTAGAGACTGGCGGATGGGATACTCTGACAAATGTGTCAAATAAAATATATCCCATTCCCTACTCTGTACTGCAGTGCATCATTTACTAATCTGTGCACAGTCTATGTATGACAGACAGGATATTCATTATATTTGATGGAGTATTCATCTACATATTCTAAGTTTGGAGTTAGGGTAGAATTGAGGCCGTTGGAGAAGATCAGGGATAATAGAATTGATTACAAGAAGTTAATAAATTATCCATTACAGCTGATCAAAAACATACAGCAGATGGTAGCAGACCCACTAGCTAATAACGCTGCAGTTCAAGAATACTATTTAATGTGCTGCATGTGTACGTTACTTGTTAATGAGAAGTTATTACACGCATAGGGCCTCATTTTAACCCTGTTGGTCACCAACTGCCAGGGCTAAAGTGGCGTTCATAACACCAACAGGCTGGCGGTACGAAATGCCACATTTTGACCGTGTGGGTACCGCAGCAGTCACACTGCTGGGACCGGCGGGATACCGCCATGGCGGTCCCAATCCACCAGGGCACCGTCAGCCTGTCCATGGCGGTAGACATCACCATGGAAAGGATGGCAGTAAGGGGACTCGCGGGGCCCCTGGGGGGCCCTGCACTGCCCATGCACTTGGCACAGGCCCATCGCGATTTCCACTGTCTGCTTGCCAGACAGTAGAAAGCGTGACAGGTGCTGCTGCAGCACTGCCACATTGCCGCCGGCCCCAGCGGGGATGTTGAAATACAGCCGGCGGGTTTGCGGCAGCATAGGCGGCTGTTTGGCGGTTCAACCTTGGCGGGCGGCCTGCGCCGCTCGCTAAGGTTGAAATGAGGGCAAAAGTGTCTGTTTAGTTTAACTATGACATCCTTTAAATGGAAAAAAATGCTTTTTTACTCAGGATATATTGTGGGTTAATTCTTTGTAGTCAATGCTATTGTTATGTGATTCATGTATGGAGAAAACATGGCCCTAAAACTAATGACATCAAAATTCCAATCGCCCCAAGGGACCACCAATGCGGTGCTACAGTGCTACCTTTAACAAGTGTGTGCACTGAGGATTACAATTTGTGTTTTTCATTTTTCTTGATATAGCTACTCCTGCTGCTTGAGATCCATCCCACAAGAGATAGCCACCTGGTTGTGATGCAAGAGGATAGTGGCCATTGTAGCCAAATTCTTCTGGTTGGTGGCATTGGAGGAGGAGGAGGAAGGGACATTTGCCTCCACTCCCTCCTGCCAGTATGGCCTACCTACAACCCAACCACACCATGGCCGCCAGCAGCTGGGATCCTTCACTGCCAACCAGAAGTACACCACCCCCTCCTCATCATCAATAACAGCCCACCTTTTCCTCTGCGCCTTACGTGAACTGATACAGCTTCAGTTAGGCCTGCAGAACCTGGCTCAAGAAGTGACACACACATGCCCATCTGGATGTCCTCTGAGTCCTTTTCTTTATGGACTTTTTTTGGTGGGAGAGATAGTTTTGTTGTGGGTGGTGAGGGTGGAAATTGGGAAGGGAAGTTGGAGAATGATCACATTATCAATGGAGCATTGGGGCTATTTGTTTTGGGAGAGGGTGGCCCTGTTGTGGAAGGAGATGGTGGGTTTTCTTTATAACAAAATAAATGTTTTTTATCTTTCAATGCATAACACTCACAATCTGTCTTTTGACTTTACACTGCTTTGTAGCACAGCTTTGTGTTTTTTTTTTTTATTGACAAAAAGCTGCTCCCTGAAATAGTCACATTCTGTACATCGACTTTCCCACTTAGACTTTCCCTACCTGAAGTCCCTTGCCATTTATTTATTTATTTGCTGGGTTACCTACTTTATTTACATCCTCTTCCTGCAGTCAATTATACCCAAATTACAATACCCCTCTTGAGGAATGGGAACAACACAGACTAGGGGCCTGATTTAGGTCTTAGCAGAGGGCATACTCCATCACAAATGTGACAAATATCCCGTCCACCATATTACAATCCTATTCTATTCTATGGGGATTGTAATACCACAGACAGGATATCCATCATGTTTGTGATGGAGTATTCCCTCTGCCAAGACCTAAATGAGGCTGTAGGTCTGTCTTATTGCTTGATGAGGTTTTGCCACATTTGCAGAACTCAGCCACTATCAAGGTGTATACCAGTTAGTTAATAACACCTGTGCCCTCCTATGGCCCTCTGTAACTATTAACCACTACAGGGGGTATACCTATTGTTATGACATAAACAAAAATACTTATCCAGCTCTGCTTTTCAAAAACAACTTCAGTATAAGTTGCTAACTAAACTGGTTTATTTCACTTTTTAGTTCTTCCTAACTAGAGGGAGCAGTGGCCGCTACCTCTCTCAATCTTCTAAAACCTTATTGCAGGGGTTCCCAAGAGCCTTTGTAGTGGTGGTGGTAGTGGGCGACTGCTAACAGGGAAGATATCACAAACAACATCCCACTCCAACCTTTTCCAAAAGAGGTGAACTCCAACTGTAGAATTATTCAAAAGGATTATCCATCACAGTCAAATAGGCTGAAATTAAACAGAGAGTTAGTGGGGTATTTATTGCCATAACATATCAAAGGACTGAGACCAGCCCACCAACATGACACAAAGTATTTAGTATTTAATTTATTAAAACAATTATAACTAAACCTATGAAATCCTTGAGTCAGGAGTAGATTCAAGAGAAAGTTAAGCTTTTAAGCAATACAAAGCCTGATTCCGAAAGGTAAAGTATGTTGAACTTGTTCTATTAGTTTACTCCTACAGTGCAAGTTTATGACTGGTACTTTTCCCTCAATAACTTTATGAATAGTAACTTTGCAAGTAGTAAGCAACCTCTATCCCTTTAAATAGAGTTACTACTGCTAGTTAGTTACTACTTACATGGTTACTACTTATAATGGTAAATTTCTGGCAATTCAGTTTAACTGCACAAGTGAAGTTACAGCAAAAGTGCAACTCTACCTTTGTGAATCAGGCCAGATAATGCACACTAGTACTATAACTGTTAGAAATGGGGTCTCTGGTTGACAGTCAGGTTACCCCCTGTTCAAGCAAGGACCCTCACTCTAGTTAGGATAAAAGAGAATCACCCTCAGCTAACCCCTGCTTACCCCCTTGGTAGCTTGGCAGAGCAGTAGGCTTAACCTCAGAGTGCTGGGCGTAAAGTATTTGTACCAACACACACAGTAACTTAATGAAAACACTACAAAATGACACAACACCAGTTTAGAGAAATAGGAAATATTTATCTAGACAAAACAAGACCAAAACGACAAAAATCCAACATACACAAGTCAAGTTATGATTTTTTAAAGGTTTAAAATAAAAAGAGTCTTTAGGTAGTTGTAACACCACACTAGCGCTGCTAGCGTGAAAATGTACCTGGTTTGCGTCAAAAATAACCCCGCACGGGCGGTGTGCGTCGAAAATAACCCTGCACGGTTATATGCGTCGAAAACAACTCGGCACGGCGATGCGCGTCGAAACAGCCAGCCACGCGACGGTCCGAAAGTCCCGCGGCGCAGGTTGCGATCTCTCAGCCTTCGTCAGCGATGCTGCGCGTCGTTTCTCCTGCTCCGGGCGTCGATTCTCCGGTCGCGTTTCCTGCGGCGTCGTTTCTCAGCTGCGGAGCCGGCGTCGCGTCGTTTTCTCAGCCGCGATCGGATTCGCGTCGATCTTTTCTCCGCACGGCGCTCGGTGCGTGTATTTTTGTCCTTAGGCTGCCAGCCTCTCCTTTCAGGGTCCCAGGAACTGGAAGGGCACCACAGAGCAGAGTAGGGGTCTCTCCAGAGACTCCAGGTGCTGGCAGGAAGAAGTCTTTGCTATCCCTGAGACTTCAACAACAGGAGGCAAGCTCTACATCAAGCCCTTGGAGATTTCTTCTTCAAGATGGAAGGCACACAAAGTCCAGTCTTTGCCCTCTTACTCTGGCAGAAGCAGCACTGCAGGAAAGCTCCACAAAGCACAGTCACAGGCAGGGCAGCCCTTCCTCCTCAGCTAACAGCTCTTCTCCAGGCAGAGGTTCCTCTTGATTCCAGAAGTGTTTCTAAAGTTTGTAAGTTTGGGTGCCCTTCTTATACCCATTTTAGTCTTTGAAGTCACCTTCCTTCAAAGGGGACTCACACCTTCTTGTGAAATCCTGCCTTGCCCAGGCAAGGCCTCAGACACACACCAGGGGGCTGGAGACAGCATTGTCAGAGGCAGGCACAGTCCTTTCAGATGAGAGTGACCACTCCACCCCTCCCTCCTAGCAGAGATGGCTAATCAGGAAATGCAGATCACACCCCAGCTCCCTTTGTGTCACTGTCTGGTGTGAGGTGAAAAACAACCCAACTGTCAAACTGACCCAGACAGGGAATCCACAAACAAGGCAGAGTCACAGAATGGTTTAAGCAAGAAAATGCTCACTTTCTAAAAGTGGCATTTCCAAACTCACAATCTTAAAATCAACTTTACTAAAAGATCTATTTTTAAATTGTGAGTTCAGGGATCCCAAACTCCACCTGTCCATCTACTCTCTAGGGGAATCTACACTTTAATCATGTTTAAAGGTAGCCCCCATATTATCCTATGAGAGAGAGACAGACCTTGCAACAGTGAAAACGAAATTGGCAGTATTTCACTGTCAGGACATATAAACCACATTACTATATGTCCTACCTTATCCATACACTGCACCCTGCCCTTGGGGCTACCTAGGGCCTACATTAGGGGTGCCTTACATGTAAGGAAAGGGAAGGTTTAGGCCTGGCAAGTGGGTACACTTGCCAAGTCGAATTTCCAGTGTAAAAATACACATACAGACACTGCAGGGGCAGGTCTGAGACGTGATTACAGAGCTACTTATGTGGGTGGCACAACCAGTGCTGCAGGCCCACTAGTAGCATTTGATTTACAGGCCCTGGCACCTCTAGTGCACATTACTAGGGACTTACTAGTAATTCAAATATGCCAATCATGGATGAACCACTTACATACAATTTAAACAGGAGCACTTGCACTTTAGCACTGGTTAGCAGTGGTAAAGTGCCCAGAGTAACAAAAACAGCAAAATCAGAGTCCAGCACACATCAACAACCTGGGGAACAGAGGCAAAAAGTTAAGGGAGACCACGCCAAGGATGAAAAGTCTAACACGTGTCCCCCCCAGCTAAAAGTGGGGAGCAACTACCCAACCTCATGGGAGTTCTCATCACTAAGGCGGAAGAACCTGGACAGACCATCAGCATTGGCGTGCTCTGTACCGGGTCGATGTTCCACCGTAAAGTCCATCCCCTGTAGGGAAATGGACCACCTCAACAGTTTTGGGTTCTCACCCCTCATCTGCATTAACCATCTGAGGGGTCTGTGGTCGGTCTGAACTCGGAAGTGAGTCCCAAACAAGTAGGGTCTTAGCTTCTTCAGTGCCCAGACCACAGCAAACGCTTCACGTTCTATGGCACTCCACCTACGTTCCCTGGGTAGTAACCTCCTGCTAATGAAGGCTACGGGTTGATCTAGGCCCTCTTCATTCAGCTGTGAGAGTACTGCTCCAATACCATGCTCTGAGGCGTCTGTCTGTACAACAAACTCCGTGGAGTAGTCAGGTGCCTTCAGCACAGGTGCTGTGCACATGGCAGCCTTCAGGGCATCAAAAGCGTTCTGGCAAGCCTCTGTCCAGATCACTTTCTTGGGTTGCTTCTTAGAAGTCAACTCAGTTAAGGGGGTAACAATGGTACCATATCCCTTAACGAACCTCCGATAGTATCCTGTGAGACCTAAAAAGGCTCTCACTTCAGTCTGGGTCTTGGGAGGCTCCCAAGCCAGAATCGTGTCAATCTTAGGCTGTAGGGGTGCCACCTGGCCACTCCCCACCTGGTGTCCTAAGTACACAACAGAACCCTGCCCTATTTGGCACTTGCTCGCCTTAATAGTGAGGCCTGCCTTCTGCAGGGCCTCTAACACTCTCCAGAGGTGTTGCAGGTGTTCCTCCCATGTGGAACTAAATACAGCAATGTCATCCAGGTAGGCGGCACTGAACTCATCCAGTCCTGCCAACACCTGGTTGACCAACCTCTGAAAGGTGGCAGGGGCATTCTTCATCCCAAAGGGCATCACATTGAAGTGGAAGTGCCCATCGGGGGTAGAGAATGCTGACCTCTCCTTTGCCCCTTCCGTTAAGGCAATCTGCCAGTACCCAGATGTTAAATCGAACGTACTGAGGTACTTGGCAGCTCCTAACCGATCAATGAGCTCATCAGCTCGGGGGATGGGGTGTGCGTCAGTCTTGCTGACCGCATTGAGACCCCGGTAGTCCACACAGAACCTAAGTTCTGGAGTGGCACCAGGAGCAGCAGCCTTTGGAACCAAGACCACTGGGCTGGCCCAAGGACTGCTGGAGTGCTCAATAACCCTGAGGGCTAACATTTTGGAGACTTCCTCCTTAATGCAAGCCCTCACCCTGTCAGTCACCCTGTAAACCTTATGTTTAACAGGTGTACTGTCCCCAGTGTCCACATCATGTGTGCACAGGTGTGTGACTCCTGGGATCAGGGAAAACAGCGAGGCGAACTGTCCCAGCACGTGGCGACAGTCCCTCTGCTGTTCCTCAGTCAGGGAGGGGGAGAGGATCACTCCCTCCACAGACCCATCTTTCTCTCCTGCAGACAGGAGGTCAGGAAGAGGTTCACTCTCTTCCTCCACCCCGTCATCTGTCGCTAGGAGCATGGATAGCTCAGTTCGCTCAAAGTGTGGTTTGAGGCGGTTGACATGTAGGACCCTCAAGGGGTTCCTGGGGGATTGCAAGTCTACCAGATAGGTGACCTCGCTCTTCCTTTCCACCACCTCAAAAGGCCCAGTCCACTTATCTTGGAGAGCCCTAGGCTCCACTGGTGCCATGACCCACACTTTTTGTCCAGGCTGAAACTCGACCAGAGTGGCATTCTGGTCGTACCACCGTTTCATATCCTCCTGGCTTGCTTCCAGGTTCTCCTGAGCGAGACTCCTGAAGCGGGCAGTCTGGTTTCTTAGTGCCAGCATGTAGCTAAATACATCCTGGGGTGGTTTACTAGGAGCTTTCTCCAAAGCCTCCTTCACCAGACTGAGCGGTCCCCTCACAGGGTGGCCATAGATGAGCTCAAAGGGGCTAAAGCCAAGTCCCTTTTGAGGCACCTCCCTGTAAGCGAACAGAAGGCATGGCAAGAGGACGTCCCACTTACGCCTCAAGGGCTCTGACAGGCCCTGAATCATGCCTTTCAAGGTGCGGTTGAATCTCTCAACCAGACCATTACTTTGGGGGTGGTAAGGGGTGGTGAACTTGTAGGTTACCCCACACACCTTCCACAGAGACTTCATATAAGTGGATATGAAGTTTGTACCCCTATCAGATACTACCTCCTTGGGGAACCCCATGCGGGTAAAAAAACCCATTAAGGCACGTCCCACCACGGGGGCGGTGACCGTCCTTAGAGGAATAGCTTCTGGGTACCGTGTGGCATGGTCCACCAAGACCAGGATGAACCTGTTGCCCATGGCTGTCTTGGGATCCAGAGGCCCCACAATGTCAATTCCTACCCTTTCAAAGGGAGTACTGACTACCGGTAAAGGTTGGAGGGGAGCTTTGCATTTCCCCCCACTCTTACCACTTGCCTGACAAGTCTGACAAGATCTACAATAAGCAGCTGACTGCTTGTTCATCAAGGGCCAGTAAAAGTGGGAGACAAGCCTCTTATAGGTCTTGTCCTGCCCTAGATGTCCTGCCAAAGGCACATCATGAGCCAAACCCAGTAGGAAGGTCCTGAAGCCCTGGGGTACCACCAGCATACGAGCTGACCCCGGCTCAGGAACCTTAGGCTCACTATACAGGAGGCCATCCTCCCAATAAATCAGGTGAGTACCTGGCGCCTGGCCAGCCGCCTGGGCTGCAGCCTGCTGCCGCAGTCCCTCAAGAGTAGGGCACTCCTTCTGCGCCGTGCAGAATACTTCCCTGGTGGGTCCCCCTTCCTGCTGCCACTGCGACAGCTCAGGGACCTCCCCCAGTTCAGCCACCTGTTCCCCTGTAGGTTCCGGGGCATCACCCTCAGGCTCTGCCTCCTCCCGGACAGTGGGAACTTCTGGGGCGGGTTTCCCGCGCCTCCTGCCTTTCCTCTTCTTGGCGGTCCCCTGGGCCACTGTTTCAGGCTCCAGGGGCTCTTGACTACCCTGATTGGCTGCCATAGACCGGGTGGATACGCATACCCACCCAGGCAGACCCAACATCTCCAAGTGAGACCTGTGTTCCACCTCCTTCCAAGGGGAATCTTCCAGGTCGTTGCCTAGCAAACAATCAACAGGCATGGTTGGACTCACAGCTACTTTCCAGGAACCTGAGACCCCCCCCCATTCAAAGGGAACCTGCGCCACTCTGCAGAGGCGCTCAGAATTGTGTACTGCAACTACTTGGTGAAGTACCCGGGGATCAATCTGCTCTTCAGACACCAGGTGACTCCTCACTGTAGTCACACTGGCTCCAGTGTCTCTTAGAGCCTCCACCCTCTGTCCATTGATGGTCACCCATTGCCTGTACTTCTTAGTGTTATCAGGCACTAGGTTTCTCTGGACCATCTCACTGTCCCCTAGTGAGACAAGGGTCATTTCTGCTGGTTCCCACCCACCTGAAACCAACTCCTCCCCAAGCGCTACACTGGCCAAACCCTGGGACGGTGCACCAGTGGGTGCCGGTGTACTTTTGGGGCATTTGGGGTCCCCCCTCACATGACCCACCTGGTCACATGAATAACACTTACGTAGGGGACCACCTGCCATTGGCTTCCCTTTGGAGAACCATGGCTTCTTTTCACTGGGGGGTTGGGAATCCTTACCCTGGGAATCAGTTTGGGGCCCTTTAGAGAACTCATCCTGTTTGCCCTTACCCCCCCCTTTCTTCTGAGAGGGACTCTGCCCACCCTTGGCGTGGTCTCCCCCATACCTCTTTTGGACCCTGGTGCTCTCCCAGCGGTCCGCTTCCTGTGCAAGCTTCCTGGGGTCAGTCAGCTTGCTGTCAATGAGGTGCTGGCGCAGCTCTGGAAAACATAAACTGTACAAGTGCTCCCAAGCAATTAAATTGTAAAGCCCCTCATACGTGTTTACCTTACTGCCCTTCACCCAACCATCCAGTGACCTGCAACAAGAATCAACACATTCCAACCATGTTTGGGATTCCTTTCTCTTGTAGGATCTAAACTTCTCCTTGTAGTGCTCAGGGGTGAGACCATACCTGGTAAGTAAGGCCTCCTTCATGGCAGGGTAGGTGAGACTCTGAGCATCCCCTAAGGCCGTCAGTGTGTCCCTCCCCTCTGCCTCAAAATGCTTCCACAGGGCTGCCCCCCAATGAGCTTCAGGGACCAGGTTCATGTGGAGAGCTGACTCATAACCCTTGAACCACAAGTAGATATCATCCTCCCTCTTATAATCCCTCACAAGATCTTTTGGGATGTGTACCCTTCTCTCAGGCTGCACTGTAGAATTGCTGCCACCATCCCTACTGGACTGACTCCTCTGATCAATCTCTTTTAAACTGAGCTCATGAGCCATGTTTATCTTCCTTTCCTCAAGGGCCAGCTTTCTCTGTTCCACCTCTAGACTGAGCTTTTTCAGCTCCAACTGGTACTCCCTCTCTGCCTGTCTGTCCTGTAACTCTCCAGGTGTCAGACTCTTGGAGGACACACTGCTACCTGCCCTGGAGATTCTCCCCTGAGACATAGCAGGCCCACCCACTACATCAGTGTGCGTGACTTGCAACTCCTCTTCCCCCTCTGGCTCCTCATCTGTGTGCCCCTCAGCTGCTTTGGCTGTCACCCAGGCCCTCAGCGCCTTTTGCAGCTCATCCTTCTTGGATGAGCTCTTAATGGGACAGCCAACATTACTACAAAACTGCTTCAACTGAGCCACTTTGTAGCTCTCCAATTTCTCCAAGTCAAAAGCAGCTTCAGCTAGGGCATCTCCAGACTGAGACATGATGAGAGGTTAAAAAAATATGCACAGTTCCAAAAACAGAAAAGCAAGTTCTCAAATGAAGTTTCAGAAAAGTCAATCACGGGATCAGCGAAAAAAAAGAAACTGAATGCAGAGAAAAACAGTCCAAGTAAAAAAACAAAAATCACAAGACTAGTAGTATGTGGTCACGTAGTGGTCTGAGATCAAAACAGTAGTGTACACTTAATTACTGTAAGTCAAGTACAAATACAAGTCCAAATCCCGACCGCTGGTCACCAATGTTAGAAATGGGGTCTCTGGTTGACAGTCAGGTTACCCCCTGTTCAAGCAAGGACCCTCACTCTAGTTAGGATAAAAGAGAATCACCCTCAGCTAACCCCTGCTTACCCCCTTGGTAGCTTGGCAGAGCAGTAGGCTTAACCTCAGAGTGCTGGGCGTAAAGTATTTGTACCAACACACACAGTAACTTAATGAAAACACTACAAAATGACACAACACCAGTTTAGAAAAATAGGAAATATTTATCTAGACAAAACAAGACCAAAACGACAAAAATCCAACATACACAAGTCAAGTTATGATTTTTTAAAGGTTTAAAATAAAAAGAGTCTTTAGGTAGTTGTAACACCACACTAGCGCTGCTAGCGTGAAAATGTACCTGGTTTGCGTCAAAAATAACCCCGCACGGGCGTTGTGCGTCGAAAATAACCCTGCACGGTTATATGCGTCGAAAACAACTCGGCACGGCGATGCGCGTCGAAACAGCCAGCCACGCGACGGTCCGAAAGTCCCGCGGCGCAGGTTGCGATCTCTCAGCCTTCGTCAGCGATGCTGCGCGTCGTTTCTCCTGCTCCGGGCGTCGATTCTCCGGTCGCGTTTCCTGCGGCGTCGTTTCTCAGCTGCGGAGCCGGCGTCGCGTCGTTTTCTCAGCCGCGATCGGATTCGCGTCGATCTTTTCTCCGCACGGCGCTCGGTGCGTGTATTTTTGTCCTTAGGCTGCCAGCCTCTCCTTTCAGGGTCCCAGGAACTGGAAGGGCACCACAGAGCAGAGTAGGGGTCTCTCCAGAGACTCCAGGTGCTGGCAGGAAGAAGTCTTTGCTATCCCTGAGACTTCAACAACAGGAGGCAAGCTCTACATCAAGCCCTTGGAGATTTCTTCTTCAAGATGGAAGGCACACAAAGTCCAGTCTTTGCCCTCTTACTCTGGCAGAAGCAGCACTGCAGGAAAGCTCCACAAAGCACAGTCACAGGCAGGGCAGCCCTTCCTCCTCAGCTAACAGCTCTTCTCCAGGCAGAGGTTCCTCTTGATTCCAGAAGTGTTTCTAAAGTTTGTAAGTTTGGGTGCCCTTCTTATACCCATTTTAGTCTTTGAAGTCACCTTCCTTCAAAGGGGACTCACACCTTCTTGTGAAATCCTGGCTTGCCCAGGCAAGGCCTCAGACACACACCAGGGGGCTGGAGACAGCATTGTCAGAGGCAGGCACAGTCCTTTCAGATGAGAGTGACCACTCCACCCCTCCCTCCTAGCAGAGATGGCTAATCAGGAAATGCAGATCACACCCCAGCTCCCTTTGTGTCACTGTCTGGTGTGAGGTGAAAAACAACCCAACTGTCAAACTGACCCAGACAGGGAATCCACAAACAAGGCAGAGTCACAGAATGGTTTAAGCAAGAAAATGCTCACTTTCTAAAAGTGGCATTTCCAAACTCACAATCTTAAAATCAACTTTACTAAAAGATGTATTTTTAAATTGTGAGTTCAGGGATCCCAAACTCCACCTGTCCATCTACTCTCTAGGGGAATCTACACTTTAATCATGTTTAAAGGTAGCCCCCATATTATCCTATGAGAGAGAGACAGACCTTGCAACCGTGAAAACGAAATTGGCAGTATTTCACTGTCAGGACATATAAACCACATTACTATATGTCCTACCTTATCCATACACTGCACCCTGCCCTTGGGGCTACCTAGGGCCTACCTTAGGGGTGCCTTACATGTAAGGAAAGGGAAGGTTTAGGCCTGGCAAGTGGGTACACTTGCCAAGTCGAATTTCCAGTGTAAAAATACACATACAGACACTGCAGGGGCAGGTCTGAGACGTGATTACAGAGCTACTTATGTGGGTGGCACAACCAGTGCTGCAGGCCCACTAGTAGCATTTGATTTACAGGCCCTGGCACCTCTAGTGCACATTACTAGGGACTTACTAGTAATTCAAATATGCCAATCATGGATGAACCACTTACATACAATTTAAACAGGAGCACTTGCACTTTAGCACTGGTTAGCAGTGGTAAAGTGCCCAGAGTAACAAAAACAGCAAAATCAGAGTCCAGCACACATCAACAACCTGGGGAACAGAGGCAAAAAGTTAAGGGAGACCACGCCAAGGATGAAAAGTCTAACAATAACCTACCATGGAACAATGGAACAGACATTGTTATAACTCTGTATTATGATAATATTATCACCCCTTTTATGTCTGTGTGGGTAAGTGGTGATGGCATGGGCAATTGTTCAGGTATGAAGGTTCCACAGTGAGATGGTGTCCCTTTCACCACATCCGTTCCACCAAATGTGTGAACCATTTATGGTGAAAATGTGTAAATCACACCTCAAAATATCACACACCATAGGGGAAGAGGGTTAGGGGTTTGATGGATGGAAGGGATTGAGGTGTAACAAACACAAACACAACAATATTCATCAGGCTGATGATTACTCATCATCATCATCAATACATTTATTGTGAAAGGAAATGAAGAAATGACAGGCACAGTTCAGTTAAATGCACTTTGAAAAAAGTCCCTCAGCCCCCGAGACTCAAATTATGATCTAATGGTTCTGTCATCTAGTTTTAAAAATAAAAATTAGTGGTGTTTGAATCCACACAGTTCTGAAAATTATGATTAAAAGAAAACACAATACTGTATATGAATGCCAAATTGGGCGGTGCATCTGCATTCTTCTTGCAATGTCAGTCTAGGGTGCTTAGCTGAACCAGTCAGGTAAGGTAAGCAGGAGTTTTGGAACTATTTTTGTAGTAAAAGAGAAGGCATGTGGATTATAAAACAGTACATTTTGACATTGTAGAGTCAAGGAGAAGGTAAGCTTAATGAGGAGTGGACCAAGAGGAAGAGCAAGAGCATAGGCTGCTGCAGTGCAATCTCATGATGACTTGTGCGATTAACTGAGAAGTGAGAATTTTTTTACAACCAAACCCAAACAAGTAGCTGCATGTATCTGGCTGAACAATCTCACAACTGTCATTACATTTAGCAGAGTGCATCCATTGTGTGGCATGTCCATCTCCAGTTACAGCTCCTCTTGACCACAACCACTTCATTAGAGAAGGTTGGCATTTGAACCAGCACACTACTCAGCATTTCCCAAATCAAAGACATGCCTCCTTCCAGTCCACAGAAATGAGTAGGCTTCATTGAGTCATGTTGGTTTCCCCTTGAACTTGAAGTAGATAACTTCCTTCCTCTGGCGTTTGGAGTAGTCCTGAGTCTGACTCCAAGCACTCATTGGTGAAATAGGTACCTGCTACAATCCAGGCATGGTGGTGGTGTACATTTGTCTATTGTACCTCCTCTTTTCCAATGGAAGCAACACAATAGCAGGTTAGTAAATTAATGAACTTTAGTGGGGCGGCCCAGCTAGGGAATGCAAAAAAGAAGGATGAGGACGGGAGGGAGGCAGGCATTGTCTTCTTCATGTCCTCTAAGCAAATGGGGAGGCTTCTTCTGCGCACATTGCTCCAACTCCAATCCGCCCACACATATGAATAAATGGTGAGGCTGCATAAATAAGTCAGACACCAAATATACAATTGTCTCTGTAGTTATGTTAATTTTTTTTTTTGCAAAGTGGACCAAAGATAGTGTGGACCTACTAGTGTGGCCTAACCAGTCAGGGAAGTAAAGTTCATCCTCAAACTCAGGGGGTTTACTCAGAGGATGGTCATCTAACGCACTTGAGCTTGACCATTTGCCCTCATCCATCTCATGTGCTGTTTCAGGAACAGTGTAAGTTGGTGGTATGAAGTGTTGGTTCATTTTAATAATAATGATCAACCTCTTCATGTTTTAAAGAGAGATACTGGCCCTTCTGACTGTGACAGCTGCACCAGCTGCACTGAACACATGCTCAGCAGACACATACCTATCGGACAAGCCAGATACTTTATTGCCAGCCTGCTGAGCTCTGGCCATTGGCACATCTTCCCATACCAATAGACCAATGGGTTTTGATCAATGTAGACCTCTTTTGAATCATCCAGGTGGTCTTGGACCATCCTCTGAATTGTCATTGGTGCTGCCACTTGCTTGATCTCTGTTGCCTTCACCTCTGCACTTGACTGAAGCCCTGCCACTTGAAACCAAGCCATTGCTGAGGTTGGAGTGATTCTTCTGTTGCTGGTGTTGGCTGCTAATAGACAACAGCGCTTCCCCTCTCTGGAAGTGGAAGGCCGAAGAACAGAACTTCTGCATAGGATTAATAGCCAAGCGAAGGATTGAACTCCAAACCAACTCATGTACTTCTTCGTTCACACTGGTGAACTTCTGCAACATCTTTCTTAACTGAACCTGTACAAATTCAACAATAGAATAGCTTGGCTCATCATAGTGTCCACCTTGCTGACATACCGTGTGAAAACCTAAAAAGGAAGCAGCTTTTGTATCAGGCATTTCACTATGCCCCATTTGTCCATCTCTACGGTTATACTTTTTCACCTCCTGGACATAGCCAGTGATCAGTCTGCACTGCTCAAACAGATATTTCAACATGTAGTAGGTTGAGTTCCAGCATGTTGGCACCTACTATGAGGTCTGCAACCGGTAGTCTATTAGCAGGCTTAATGATATTCAACTTTTTCTGGACATTGTTTTTATTTTTTTATGAAATCTTGAACAATCAAATTGGTGCAATGCACTAAACACTGGACCCTGAAATATCCACCATCTGCCATTGCCCTGAATATATTATTGTCATTGTACAAGGCAACACATCCAATTCTGAGACCTCTGCGACACAGTCATTTAAACACCTTGCTGTAAAGGTCTTCCAAGATGTTTGCAGATGCATGGGATTTCTCCATGGCAAGCATTGCTACTGTGTCATGCCGCTGAATGCCCTTGAACATTTCTTCAGCACTGAAACCTGTAGATAGCTGTTGCATAACCCCCACAAAAGAGATCCAGTATGCAGTGATACACATGCATGTAATCAGTTGCTTGACAACTGGTCCACATGTCTGTCATCAGGTGAGTAGTGTGAACAGCACTCTGCTGCAAAGCCTGTCAAACCAATTGTAAAACACTGTGATTGAGCACTAGAGCAGTAACTCTGGCAAATTCTGTCAACTCTGGCAAAACAGGTTCAGCTGGGAATCTTCCATTTCAGTCCAATGGCCTTGATAAATTTTAAAAATCCACTCCTTCCACAAAAGAAAAAGGGAAGAGGTCCAGTACAAACAATTTAGTCAACTACCGATTATACAAGCGTGCCATTGGGTGGTTACGTTCATAGGACCCCTCCTGCCTAAAGATGCCTGCAAGTAAGTTGGATTATTTTCTGTTGTTGTGCCACTGACTAAAGCAATTTCTGGAGAGAACCAGGAGGTGATAGACTCAATGTGCTTCTTGGGGGAATCACTGTATGTGGTGCTGTCTCCATCTGAGTCTTGTGCCATTTCGAGGTTGCTCATGGAGGTGATGCTGAAGCACAGCTTGTGACAGGGCTGCTGTGTGGAAAGCTGTCACCATCTTCTTCCTCAGTACCTCCTATCACAGTGATCTGAGTTGATTACCTTCTCTCCTCACCACCACAAGCTATTTTTTAAAGGTGCTCCTCCTACCAGATTGGGTGATGTTTTCCATATGGGTCATTTTGCCTCCAGTACCATAGTGTGAACGAGGCTTACCTCAAAGAACACTAGCATGGCAATTGGTGCATAATGCAATGTTATCCTCCTGCTTGTTAATCATAAATACGTGTCAAACTGGGGGAGAATGTTTTCAGTGTGACACTGCAATGCATGAAGAATTGGAGGTAAATGGTTGTGTGTCGGTTGCCTCTCTGCTGTACATACTTCGACTGAGGTAGTGGTGGTTACAGGTCTCAGTGTGGGCTTTGTAAATGTGGAAGCTGGAGGTGGTGGTGGTGGAATCAGTGCCACATCCCTCTGAGCAGGTTGAATCGGTGTAGTCTCGGTGTCCTCTGAGCCTGCTTGAATGCTGACAATCACTGAATCCATCCTCATCACTGTCCATTTCTATTATTTTAAGGCTTTCAGGAATTTTCCCTTCCCCTTATGCTTTATTGTGGGTCTCAGATTCCACTGGAGTAAAGCCCATGTCCAGATCATCAGAAGGGGTCTTGGAGAAGATGGTCAAGTACTGTATCTTTTTGTTGCTGGAGATCGAGAAGCCAGTGGTTCATCACGAGCTACATTTTCCTCAGCAGGAAGCTCAACCTCCTGTTCTGTTCCTACTTCAGGAAGAACTGTTGCTGGTTATGGCTCTTGTTGTCCACTTTGCTCAGTTTCCTGCAATGATTGGTATGTTGCAGGGCTGTGACAAATGCAATTCAGACTCACTGCTCATCACCATGACTACAGTGACTGCTTCGCTGAGAGACATGGGCATGGGCTTAGGTTGTGGTGGTGCCGTTCATGTGGGAATGCTTCTTCCAGCTTGCTGACTTTAAGATGGTATGGCAGGCACACCACATTTCTTTAACAAAGTGGAGGGCGGCATGACAGTGGTGGCAATCTGCTTCTTCTACTCCTCACTGGCCACTTTTATTTTACAGAAACACCTTTGTTTGGGGCTTTCTTCAAGCTATGTCAGTTGGCACTTAGGTGCACAAGTGGAAGCAGGCAGACAAGGACTGAGGTGCTGTGATGTCCCTTTGAGCTGTCCTACTGTCTAGCACTACAGTGCGTGATGTCTCTTGTGTACCTAAAACAAAACAAACAAGAATAAAATATTCAGTGAAATGTGGCATTTTTGCAGTTTTAATTATTTATACAGACAATGTAACTTAGTGAGTTTATCCCAAACAATTAAAAATAGTTTATCCATTGACAATTCCAATCCAGACCATACATAATATTTCAATTAGGACAACAACAACATACAGATTTAGGAGTAGGCTTTATGTGCCTTTTCTTAGACAAGCAGGCAGGCATGTGCAGGGAAAAATGAAATAATCCTTAAAAAAGTGAATACTAGTAGGCATATACGGCTTAGGAGACTATGGCAGGCAGGGGTTGCAGGCCAGGAAAAAATGTAATAATTTTTCAAAAGGTGAATGCTGGTGTGTGTCTAGGATCTAAGAGACTTATGGCAGGCACTGGGGTGTAGGCCAGGGAAAAATGGAATAATCCTTTAAAAAGTGAATGTAGGTATGGGTCTATGGCCGAAGAGACCTATGGCATGAAGGGAAGTTATCTTTAAAACGGTGAATGCTAGTGTGTGTCTGTGGCCTAAGAGATCCATGGCAGGAGTGGGTGTGAAGGGCAGCTGAAAAATGAATGATCCTTAAAAAAGTGAATGCTGGTATGAGATTATGACCCAAGAGATCTATGTCAGGCTGGGGGAGATGGAAAAAAATGGAATAAAAGTTAAAAAAGTGAATGCAGTTTGGGAAGTCAGAAAAATCATTCCACTTGGTGGAATTTGGGAACTACCGTTACACGTGCAACACAGTGTTCCTGACCAATTCCACCAGATGGCACATGGTGGAATTTTTTTCGGTTAGCATGAGAGACTAGTTTTGGTGCATTCTGGCAAGTACCACAATACTTGTAGACTTCTTGCGAGCAGGCATGAGACTTTCCCCCTGCTAGCATGGGTTCCAGCGGGAATGGCACCTTTTTGGAAGCAGTTAATTCTACTCAAAAAGATGTTTTCAAGTAGATCTTCCATTCCAGCGAATTATTCAAGTTGTATTTTAGTGCGAGAAGCCTTTTTTTCACTTTTATTTTTCAACCAGTACTGTCCACAGACTCCAACATCCTGTTCCTGTCCAGCAGGCTCCTCCCAGTGCTTTGCCCATCTCCTGGTCACTTTTTAAATGGATTTTGAGATGGAAGGATCAATTTATTTTTCTGCTGCATACACACCACTGGATTTAAAAGCTTTGTTTTTGTGAGAACGCAAGTAAGTAAAAAAACTATTGTGTAACGGTGTTGTTGTTTGATAGGATATGCACTAGTATTTATTTGCACTTTTATTTGCTTTTTAAATTTCATTGTGGTGGGTGGCTTGGAGTTTCAGTTGGGGCCTAGTTATTTCTTGGTCTTCATGTTTCATCATTCGTAAAGGAAAAATGTTGCACAGTTCAGTACCTTCTCTCCACACTTGTTACATTTGCAATATTCATTTACTTTACTACGGGGCCTAGTCTGCCAACAGCCATCCAGCCAGTAGACCCAGCACTAGTCATCAGTACATGGACAGAACTGTCTTTGCGGCATAAGTGTTTTTAATTAAAAAAAAAAACATCATTTAGGGAAGGGCTGGCATTGGATTAAATGTTGGTTATTGTTTGCATTTCACTTATGTTTGCAAAAAGTGTATAGGTTGGGTAATATTTGATGCCATAGGAGGATGTATATTATGATTTTCACAGCCCAGTTAATTTATGTGATTGGTTTTGCTGAATTAATGATAATGTTTTCTTAAGTGTCACCATGCCTGCTTGTATTGCCGGTGTGCGTGTGAGTGAGCTTGCCATAGGTCACCATTTGTCTTCGTTCGCCATGCCATGCCATGTGGCCAGGGGCAATTTTGTGTAGTCGGTGTCCATAGGTCTGAATGTGTTTTTTGTTTTTCGTGCCTCCTTCTTTGTTGGTTGACCATGTGGCCGGTGGCCATTTTGTGCAGCCACTCAGTGTGCTTTTGCCATAGTCTTGCATGCGTTCTTTGTTTGTTCTCCATGCTTCCTTGCTTGCTTTTGCTATTTGACCTGGTGGCCATTTTATACAGCCAGTAAGCATGCTTTTTCCATAGGCTTGCATGTGTTTTTTGTTCTTCATGTCTCCTTGCTTGCTGTTGTTATTGGACCATTTTGTATAGCCAGCCAGTATGCTTTGCCATAGGCCTGCATGTGTTTTTTTGTTCTCCATGCCACCTTGCTTGCTGTTGTTGTTTAACCATGTGGCTGGCTGCCATCTTATTTATCCAGCCAGTGTGTTTTGCAATAGGCCTGCATGTGTTCTTTGTTCTCCACACCTCCTTGCTTGCTATTGTTGTTTGACCATGTGGCTGGGCACCATTTTGTGTAGCCAGCCAGTGTTCTCTGCCATGCCCTTCCATGTGTTCCTTGTTCCCCATATTTCCTTGCTTGCTGTTGTTTGTTGACCAGCGGCCATTTTGTGCAGTCAACCTTTATTTATTCAATTTTTCAAAGCATTTTCTAAGAAGATATATAGGAGAGGGCTGTGGCTTTTTTGTTTTTGTTCATTGTTTTACTTTTCCCTGATATCAGTTCAATAATATGGATAAGGATCATTGTAGTATTTATATATTATAAATATGATGAACAGTGCCTTTTATTACATGCATTTTTTGCATTTTTCACCTGCCCCTCCTTGCCTCCCAGTGGGTTTCCCATACTCCCATAGTACAATAGCAATTCATTTCCATTTCTTTATTATTTGTTTCTTTTATTTTTGTGAATGTTTTCTTTATTTCAAAACATTTCTTCTTTTTTATTTTCTTTTACTGCTTTCTTTTATGTTTGTTATTTACATTTTTGCATTTTTTTATTTCTTTTTTTTGGTATTTAGCCTTTATCCATCCATCTCCTGACTGCCATAGCACACAGCTGCAAAACAGCATTCACTTTTTGTAAGTATTATTCTAATTCCATCCGCACCACTGCCTACTGTAGAAGGTGTACTGCACACACACCAGCATTTTTCATTTGTTAAGGGCTATTCAATTTCCGGGCATGTCCTTGCCTGCCGTAGGCACACACCAGCCTTCATTTTTAAGGATTATTACATTTTACTTGAACCTCCCTGACTGCCGCATATATCACCCTTAAAATAGATGCATATAAAGCAAAGAGTTATATGAAAGTTTACGTTATGGTGGTGTGGTTGGAGTGTAAAATGTTTGGATATATTGTTGTTAATTATTTAGGAGAATAACTTAAGTGACCAACCACACTAAGTTAGTTTGTCTGTGTCTGTACTAATTCAAACTACAACAATACCGTGTTTCACTAAATGTTGTTATTGCATGTTTGCTTTGAAGTGCACAAGAGAAGAGACATAACCCAGAGTATTGCCAGACAAAAGACCTCTACAAAAACACATGACCACACAACACATGATATCAGTTATCCAATCACTTCTGCTTGTGCAGCTCAGTGCCATTGCCAACTGACAGTTTTAAGATGGCCTCAAAGAAGGGGGCTGCCAACAAAGTGACCATTGTAAAGAAGCAGCTTACCACCACTGGCGTACAGACCACAAAATTTGTCCGGAGATGTGTGCCTGCTGCACCAGGCTCCACGAAGGAAGGAGGGAGCAGCACTCCTGCACCAACGGCACCACCCCAACCTAGGCCCAGACCAATGTCTATCAGTGAGGCAGTCACTGCAATCATGGTGACGCCAACAGGCAGTGATGTTGATTTGGATTTGTCCCTTTCGCAAAGTAGTATCCCATCATTGCAAAATACTGAGCAAAGTGGACAGCACCCACAGCGAGCAGTAGCTGATCTTCCTGAAGTAGGAGCAGAACTGAAGGTTGAGCCTCCTGATGAACAAGAACCTCCTCTTTTAGTATAATTGATTCCCATATCTTCAGCAAGAAAGGGAAGGGTACTCCACCATATTCTCCAACCACCTTTTCAGATTATCTGGACATGGATTGAACCCCGGCAGAGTTCAAGACATGGCAGGAGAAGCAAGGAAAAAGAAACGTTCCTCAAAGTCCTAGAATTATGGAAGGAGATGAGAAGGATGACGAGCCAGCCACTGTCATGGATGCTGGTCCAGAGGAGACCAATATTATCCATCCTATTCAACCAGCTCCGAGGGATGTGGCATTGGTACTACTGCCAGCACCAGCTCCTATATTTGTAGTACCCCCTCTGAGACCTGCAAAGTTATCTTTCCCAGTTTGGGTATTTTTTACACTTAACAAGCAGAAGGATAACATTGCAATATGATCCATTTGCCATGTGAGTGCTTGTCAAGGTAAGCCTGGTTCACACTATTTTACTGGAGGCCAATCAACCCATATGAAAATAGATGAGGCAATCAAATGGGAGGAGTACCTTATAAAATTGGTGCAAGTGGTGGTGGTGAAAGAGAGGAGAGTGGGAAATGAGCTTCAATCATAGTGGGAGGTGATGTTGGAGGAAAAGAGTGACATCTTTACACAAAGCATCCCTGCCCCCAGCAGTGTGCCAGTATCACTCACTTCAGCAACCTTGAAATGGCACAATAATCAGACGGAGACACCACAGCATACAGTGACTTCCCAAAGATGCACATTGAGTCTACCACCTCCTATTTCCTGAAAGTGAACTGAGTCAGTGGCTCCAGAAAAGAAAAACATTCAGACTACTATTAAGGGCGTGTTTAGGCAGGAGGGACCCTATGACCAGAACAACCCATCGGCACATTTGTACAATGGGAATCTGGCTAAAATGTTACTGCTGCTCCTCTTCCCTTTTTCTTTTGTGAAAGTAGTAGGATTGTTAGAATTTGTGGTGGCCATCTGCCTGAAACGGAAGGTTTTGCAGTTGGACCTATTTTTTTGCTGTTCCATCATTCCATCACAATGTGCTGCTATAAGTTGGACAAGCTTTGCTGCAAAGTGTTGTTCCCACTATTCACCTGACGACAGACATGTGGGCTAGTTGTCAAGCAACTGATCACACGTGTATCACTGCACACCAAATCTTTTTTGCAGGATTAGGCAACAACTACCTACAGGTCTCAGTGCTAAAGATGCTTTTAAGGACATTCAGCAGCATGCAACAGTAGCCATTTTCATCATGGAGAAATCCCATACAATTGCAAACATCTTGGAAGAATTTAACAGCAAAGTGTGTGAATTGCTGTGACTCCGATGTCTCAGAATTGGATTTGTTGCCACAGACAATGGCAGTACTATAGTCAAGGCCATGGCAGATGGTAGCTATTTCAGGGTCCTGTGTTTCACACATTGCATTAACCTGGTTGTGCATGACTTTCAGATTACCTGCTGAAGAATCTGCACTCATTTCAGCTTACTTTTAAAGCCAGAAAGCAGTTAAGGATCATTCAGTGTACTAATAGCGTACCTGTTAAAGCTCTCATGCAGTAGGTGCCACCATGTTGGATCTTGACCTCTTACATTTTGCAATATCTGTTTGAGCAGTACAGACAAATCAATGGCAACTTCCAAAGATGGTAGTCTTATCTCACAGCAGCCAACACCAGCAACAGCAACATCAGCAACAACAACAGGAACAGACCAATTGGCCTCAACCTCTGCATTGCCTTGGTTACAAGTGGCAAGTCTTAAGTCTAGTACAAGGGCAAAGGCAAAATAGTTAGAGCAAGTGGCAGTGCCAATGACCATTGAGGGATGTTCCAGGAGTATCTGGATGACCCAAAAGAGGTCTATGTGGATCAAAATGCATTTGTGTATTGGTATGCGAAGATGCAGCAATGGCCAGTGTTCAGCAGGCTGGCAATAAAGTATCTTGCTTATCCAGTAGCCAGTGCGTCTACTAAGCATGTGTTCAGTGCAGCTAGCAAAGTTACCACAGTGAGAAGGACCGGTCTGTTACCTCAAAACATGGAGAGATTGACCATGATCAAAATGAACCAACATTTCATACCACAAAATGACACTAATCCTGGAATACCACAGGAGGAGATGGAGAATGACTGGTCAGACTCAAGTTTGTTAGCTGACCAACTTCTGGGTGAACAACCAGAGTTTGAGGATGAACTCTACTTCCTTAACTGAGTAGGCCACCATAGTACTTTTTAACTAATTATCCTCAAACTTACTTCTTTGCAAAAAAAAAAAGAATATAGTGAGTTGAACATTATATTTGTGCCTGGACTATGCTGCCCCACCATTTTTAGGCTTATGTATGACCGGATTGGAGATAAACCCGTATGCAGTGAAGAAGCGTCCCCATTCCCTTCAAGACACTGGAAAAAATGCCTGCCTCCTTCCCTTGACTATCTTTTTTTTATCACCTTACAGGGCTGCCTTGAAGATCATTGATTTACAAGATTTCTAAATTCCACTGTGTTGTTTGCATCAAAGCAGATAAACAATTGTGTACCAACCACAGCGCTTGGATTGGAAGAGGTAACTAATGTACCAATGAGTGATGATATATTATTGATTCATTGTGGTGGTAGACAGTGAAGGAGGGTGTTCAACTAATTAGTAAACATGATTCTGATGATTTGCAATGTTTGGGGCATGATGGGTCATACTTATTCCTGAAGTTGATTGGCCCTTTCAAATTTGGCAAAATTTACCTGCAGGGTCCACTTCTTTTTTCTGGTTCTTCAGAGACCAGAGCAGTCACTTTAGTTAACAAACAACATCCATACAGAATACTCCAATTAATTTTCTCTACTTGTTCTTCAACATCAGTGTACTACAGTTCTATCTCGCTTGGGTCGGGAGTAGCATGGAGTTACTCAGAGTAAGGAGGAGGATGGAAGGACTCAGGACGGGACCACTTCAACAGCCAGGAGAAGGAAGATATTGGCTTCAAGGGGAAACCATGATGATGATGACTCTGAGGCCTAGTACTCTCAGCTCTGTGAAATTGAGAGAGGTGTATTTTTTGGGAAATGCTGTTGAGTTTGTGTGCTGCACTATTGGCTGAATTATAAAACTCCTCTTATGTTTCTTGCTCTGCCTCTGAGTCTTCTTTATACACTCATCATGAAGCTTACCTTCTGTCCTTATCTTTGATTCTATAAAACCGTTTCTGTATTACATTCCATAGGTCTTCTCGTCTCCCGCATGAAAGGTAAAAGCTCAGCACTCCTGCTTACCTAGCAGACCAGTTTAGCCAAGCTCCCAAGAGTGATGGACATTCCAGAAAAGAATGCTGATGCACCCCCAATTTTCTATCACTTTTCATTAATCAGTCATCATTTTTGGAACTGACTGGGTTCACTTCATTCCTCCATAATTTTTATTTTTCAAACCTAGATGACAGAACATTTAGATATATAACAATAACTTGGGTCTCTGGCTGAGGAACTGTTAGCAATTAATTTAATAGAACTGTTTCATACTCATTCCTTCATTTATTTTCTTTCACAACAGATTGATGTTGATGTGGTGTTCATCATCGCCCTGATTAATATTGTTGCTGTTTACTGTTTGTCTTTGTCCACCATTGCCCAAATCCCCTTTCCCATCCATTAATCAAACCCTTAACTCTGTTCCACAGGCCTGTGTGATTTAATTTACATCATAAATGGATTACACACTTGGTGGGGAGAATGAGGTGAAAGCAAAACAACCACTACCTCACTGCAGGATCTTCTATTACTTGAGCAATAGCCCACACCAGCCTTTCTTACCCACTTATGAATAAAAGGGTTTTAGATCTCGAATATTATTCATCAGCATTATCATTCAGGGTTTGTGTAACATAAACACTTTTCGGACACAAGGAGATGTTAATTTTATTTTATTTTTAATGAATCATCTCCCCATTGCTCAGAAGAAGTTACTATTGATAGTTTTTGTTATAATATCAAGCATTCTTTTCTTTGTTGTGTCATAGTGCTAGTCGTCTGGTCTCAGTCTTTCTAAAGGTATGATATAAATAAATAACCCACTAACTCTGTATTTTTCTTTCAATTTAGTTACTTGTGATGGATAATCCTTTTGATTAACTCTACAATTGGAGCTCACTTAGGTGGGAGTGGGACCTCACTAGGTCTGATGCCTTCCCTGTTAGGGTACTAGCCTGCTTC
Organism: Pleurodeles waltl; assembly: GCF_031143425.1. Taxonomy (NCBI): domain Eukaryota; kingdom Metazoa; phylum Chordata; class Amphibia; order Caudata; family Salamandridae; genus Pleurodeles; species Pleurodeles waltl. The sequence goes on from NC_090445.1 coordinate 952,265,407, forward strand.
TACTGCCACCAAAATTAGGAAGGTACACTGGAACTCCCTGCTGTGAGTTTTGGAAGATAGAGAGAGGTAGCAGCAATCACTTAATCCATTCAGGTAAGAGAACTATGGCGTGAAGTGAACTAATTTAGTTAGTAAGTGACACAATTATGTTGCAGATTTGACTTTCCTTCCGTGTTTATCTAGGTTGTTGTAGGCAATACAGGCAATGGCAACATACCCTACCCCCTAATGGTCAAAAATATAGTTATTGAGGGTAGTATGACATGGGCATAACTAAGGTTAGTAAAAAACACAAAAAACTATAATCAAGTAGTTTGCCTTTATTTAACAATAAAAAACCTTCCCTCTCCACTCTCAACAGGCCCCCCCCTCTGCCCAAGCAAATTACCTCATCCTCAACAAATCTCCAATTCAAAAATGTCCAAAGTAACTCCCAACTTCCAACTCCCTTCCTAATCCCCACCCTCTTAACACAAAACAAATAACCCTCCCACCGAAGCAAAAAATAAAACAAGAGTTAGAAGAGGGCATTCTCCTCGTGGGTCCAGAGATAATCAAGGCTTCTCTTGATGTATGCCATCCTGTGGTCTAAGTTCTACAGATGTTGCAGGACACAGCACTGGAAAATTCATTCTGGGTGGGGGGATAGCAGTGGTTCAACATGGACGGGCAGCTGCCAGCTGGTAGCAGCACTGGTGATGTTGTTGGCGCTTACCGTTATGAGGCTGAAAGCTCTGGCGGCTGGCTAGAGGGATTGGGGCCCAGAGTAAAATTAGCTGCCTAATCCTTCTCCTCCCGCACAGCCACAAGTTGCTGATAGTCTGAATGGATGTCATCCAACCTCTGCCGCCTCATCCAGGCTGGCATTTCCTGGTATGTAGGTGGACTAGCAGAAGTAGCATAATCAAGAAAGAACAAAAAAGAAAAAAGGACAAATTGTAAACAATGCTTTGTGCAAACCCTTGTTTAAAACTATAGTGGCACAGTAGCAATATATTGCTGGTCCCCTAGGGCTATTAAAATTTTATGTGACCGATTATGAGTCATAAACGAATTGTTTTTACCCATACATGGCTCACATAGAAGCATTGACTGCCAGAAAGGAATTACGCTAAATAACAGCACACCAGATTTTAAAAAGTATTTTTTTCTTTTAAAGCATTTACCAGTTAAAAAAATAAACAGACTCTTTGAGCCTCATTACGAGTTTGGCGGTCGGACCGCCAGATCGCCATAGTGGCAACTGCCAAAATAGGGCCATGTTGGCAGTCGCACAGACCACCGTATTACGAGTTACACAGGCAGGACAACCAAAAGTCAGCCAAAAACGCAAGATCGCCAGTCTAGTAGAGGGCATGAAATAGGCAGTCTGACCACCAGCACCAACAGCCCATCAACCAACCACAAAGCGTATTACAAGTCAAATGTCGCGTGGTGGTTCAGTCATGGCAGTCAACAAATGACGGTCTGAACCACAGCAGTTCACGGTTAGCATGCTAATACAGAAGACCACATTGAATGAATTTGAAAACAACACAACTGACACACATTGCCACGCTCAAAACACGTGCAAAACAAACTATAAAACACACCCCTCCACACTCCACAATCCCCTGCATCTGCAATGCCAAAAACTGTAGCCAGAGCACGCAATAGAAAAAAATATAGAATTAGAATAGGCACCCCTGCAATTTTTCTCACATTACATACACCACTCTTCATATTTTTTTTCTCAGGCACTTCCATTTGCACTTCCCAACTTCACAAACTCACCATCACCTGTAAATTGAAATAATTTCCTTTAGCACCACTATGTCACCCCAGACTAAATCCCTGTTTCACTGACGATGAGTTGAGTCATGGTGGATGAAATCATAAGAGTAAGGCCACATTTATTTGGAACACAAGTCCAGCACATGACTATCGCCAGAAAAATGAAAATGTGGCAAAGGATAGTTGACAGATTTAATTCTGTAGGCACCATGCAGCGCACAGGGACAACATCAGGAGGAGGTGGAAGGACCTCAGGGGGATGGTGCGTTCCATGGCATCCAGGCACTTACTGCAGGTCCAGAAGACTGGTGGTTGTCCTCCCACCCCTCCTTAAAACTCACATCCTGGGAGGAGACGGTCTTGCCCATCCTGCATCCTGAGGGCTTGACAGGAATACTTGGGGGAGTGGATTCTGGTAAGTCATAACACTAAAATATCACACACAAATATATTGTAAAGCATGCTCACTTTGACCACCTTCACTGTCAGCCCAGTCACCAGCTCGAGTGTCTACCTGTCCATAGACCATTGTCTGGCATCTCACATGTGAACTAGACTCACCTGGGGGAACAATAGCCGTGTACATTCATTGTGTAGTACAGGGATTGACAGCATACAATTTCCAGCAGGCACTGTTCTACAATTACAAAACCAGAAGTGCCCCATATCCCTACTGAAGTGTACCCACCTGAGCCGACGACATTTGTATAGTGTGTGTTTATAGTACAGACACTGGCAGGACTGCTGCTAAGGGCAGGTGGCACTGCTACTATCACTCCACTCAGCAATCACAGTGTCCTCTGCCCCAAAGACCCTTGTCCCTGAACTCTCCATTGAAGGGTACTCAACTGAGAGGTTGAGAACTGGATAATGTGTGGGTAATGCAAATACTGACAGGACTGCTAAGAACAGGAGGCACTACTATTATCACTACAAACACCAGAACAGTGTCCCCTTCCCTGAAGACAACAGTATGTCAAAGCTTATATGTTGTGTACTCACTTGGAAAGTTGGCAGCTATCAGGTATTGTGAAGCAGTGAGAGTGACAGGACTGCAACTCACAGCAGGCAATGCTCCTCCATTTCAAGACTACAAAAATGTGTCCTCTCCCAAAATACCCCTCTGTACCAAATCATCACAGAAGTGTTCTCAACTGGGAGGAAATACCCCTCTCTACCCAATCATCACAGATGTGTACTCAACTGGGAGGAAACCATCAGTAAAGTGTGTATAATACAGGGAATTATATGGCTGCAACTTACAGGAGTCTCCCTTACTGTCAGTCCAAACATCAGTCCAGAATACAGTTGCCAAAATCCCCTTCTTTGGGAGTTGACACATGAAGTGTACTCCTCTGGGGGGATGACATATAACAACTGCATGAAGTCCAGGGAGTGACATGACTGCTAAGGACAGGAGGCTCTGTGTCACAAAATCCAAACACAAGCCCATTGTTCATCTGTCCCAATATCCTTTTTTGTGAACTCACAATGGAAGTGTACACACCTACAAAGATAACTCATGTATACTGTGTAGTACTTGCAGTAACATTACTGCAAACTCTAAGAGGGCCAATCCCTAACTCTAATCACAAGGACAATGTACATATGTCACAATGCATCTGTCTGTGAACTCACAAATTAACTTCACTCTCCTGGGAGGGACCAAGGGACAGATCATGGTACACTTTGCGATGTGAATAAACACCTAGATTCATCTTGAGCATCTAAGCCAAGATGAAATTATTGTGGACAGGAAGGACAGCTCAACCTGTGTGCACCTAAAAACATGAACCAAAGGCCTAAAAATGCATCACCTGAATTATATTGGCAGTAGACACATTCACAAAGCACTGACCACATCATGAGTACAATCACATATACAACAATGTCCAGGGTCAGCCTGCATAACAGTCAACTAGGACTTAAAAGGATCAAAGCCACATCCTGCCCAGCCACTGTTTTGCCTGTACTGCTGGCAAGATGTGGCTTTGATCCTTTTACTATCCTATTACCATCCTTCCAAGTGCAAATGAACTCGTACATTCCGCAGCTGGATGACTGAAATTGAACTGATATATCTCAGAAATTCCAGGTCTATACAATTGATAGCATGTGTACCAGTCGCATAAGAAAAGCCTGCAAATCCAACTTGTACACAGCCTTGGCTAAATGTAATTGTAAACTATTGGAGGCAGATGTCACAATTCAACCTGTTACATTGTACCTCTCACATCAACAGGGTAAGCTGCCATTGGGAACAAGCCCAAGGTGTGATGGGCCAGGTACTTCCCGAACTCAGGGAAATCAAGCATCTGCAGAGGGACTTCCATCAAGAGTCATTGGAAAAGTGGGAGACCACAAACACCATCCTTGCCTCCCTAGCAGTGCCCTGGTCAGGGACAGTGAGCAACACCACACCCCTTCCTTTGGCCCAGCAACAGCAGGCCCTTCCACATTGGTGGCAGTCACTGGAAGGGAGGCCCTGTCAGGGGAAGCACCCACCTCAGACATCTTTGCTTCCATAGCTGCAGAACCCTCCCTTTCCCCGCAATCAGGGACGTCCACCCAAGACTCCAAAAGGTGCAGCTGGCAAGACACCAACCACTGCCAGCAAGTGACCTCTTCCTGATTTCACTTTGTGTGCCAATTATTCACTCTGTTGACTGCTCTCTAACTACCTTCCATCTTCCATGGTAGTAGGACACTGGACTCCAAATGTTGTGGCATGTACTAATATGATTTCATCCAGTATCACTGATCCCCTCACTTTCACATTCTGTTGCATCAGTTTTTTTATTTATTTACTACACCTATGTAAATAAACTCACCAACCAGAAAAACATTGCCTGCATGCTTCTGTTCCACATGTTGAAATGTTGAGATGTAAGCTTTTGTGATGCACATGAGGGACAAAGAAGATGGCAATTTAAGGACGGATATGTCACAGGTAGTGTCATGCTGAGGATTTATAGCAACACACTGATTCAAGTGTCTGGTCAAGTCAGACATATTATTGCACTGTACAGCGCGTTGCCAGTCAAAATGTCTGGACTGTCATAATCAAGAATGTCTGAACTATATTGAATCAGGCTAGATATGCCAAAGCACCATCCCCCAGACCACAGAAGAAAGGGTTTTGTCAGACCTTGTCCCATAGAATAGGCATATAGATTAGTGGATGATATCACCAACTTTAGCCTTATCACATAACAAAACCTGGTCTACCAACATAACAGAAGCCATGGCACAGACAGAGGACAGTACAACAGTCCTTGATCATGGGTCCATTCCACTACAATGACAAAGCATCTTTGGGTATGATACAACCTATGTCAATGTTGTAGCACAGACACTCTGGACTACAATGAGGAAACACATCTACAGCTACAAACAGGTCGTCCAAGGATCATTGTTAACACAATGTGAAGGGAGAGTGCATTGATTGCACTTGATTAGAACATATCTCAGGGCCATATGATTGCACACATGTGACAACTGGACCAACACACCACATCAAAGCAATATATCCTACACTTCAGATTTCCATCTGCACATTGTCAAAGCTTCCTTGGCACAGGACGCACGCCCTGAATCTGGGTCCAACATTACCTGGATTAATCCATGTCCTCTTCCTATGTCACAACAGCATCAGATACTAGACAATGTCATGACTCTTAAATATCCCCATTAGGATGGCATGGTGAAGGTACCTGAATAATGAATAACACAAGGAGTGTAGGCTGGGAATTTAAACATATGACCATAAGCGCATACCAAACATCAGTGCATACCCTTACATTGCAATGAGACTGACACAAACCCTGGAGGTAATCAAGGCAGTGAAATGTTCAAGTCTTACTTAGCAAGCAGAGCTTGGATGTATACAGCAAAGCATAACAGCCACAGATTGTAGGAAAAACACCCAAGTCTACACGTCCTGAAAATTACAGTTCCTTATAAAGTCACAGTGATAACATGACAGTACTTAATTACTCTCAGATAAAGTAGTGATTTATGAGATTTGCCCACAAGTCTTTGCCTTTCTCCTCGTCAATGTCATCCTCACTTGGCATTTCAGACTTCCACTGAGTGGCACTGCTGACTCTCCCTCATCTGGGATGTATGGGATATTCCTCTGCAGGGCAATGTTGCGGAGAATACAGCAGGCCACAATGATGTGCTGAGTAGTGAAGGGTTCCACCTGTCTTGTCTAGACACCTAAATCTGGCCTTCAGGAGTCCAAAAGCACGCTCCACAACATGCAGTTTTCTTCCATGGGTATCATTGAAGCAGACTTCTCCTAGCATAGTTGGCTGCCTCACTGGCGTCAGTAAACATGGACGGTTTGGGTATACAGAGTCCCCTGTTATGGAATGGAGTATATGTGCAACTATGATTCCCTCTCATTGGATTTGTTGCAGCAGACATTGCACACACACAAACAGGACAGATTTGACTTGCCAACTAGCCAGGCCCTCATAGGGTACAGTTGTGACATCAATTGGGGGATTGTGCTGTTTCACATAATGAAAGCATCATGAACTGAACCTGGGGAAAGGCACATACTTCTGAAATGTAAACTTCCCCAAACAAACCACTTGGGCATGAATGAAATGGTAGCACTTTCTGTTGTGGTACAATAGTTCATTGCCATGCAGTGGGATCAAGGCAACATGTGTACCATCAATGGCTCCCACCACATGTGGAATGTGTGTCAACCATAGATGTCAGACTTCACGTGGGTCAAATCCTCAAATTGAGGAAAGCAGATATAGCTATCTATGGGGGTCATTGTGACCCCGGCGGTCATGGACCGCCGGGGCCAGGGTTGGCGGGAGCACCGCCAACAGGCTGGCGGTGCCCCGCAGGGCATTCTAGACCGCGGTCAGATGCGGAAAACCGGCGGTCTCCCGCCGGTTTTCCGCTGCCCAAATGAATCCTCCATGGCGGCGCAGCTCGCTGCGCCGCCATGGAGGATTCTGACACCCCATACCGCCATCCTGTTCCTGGCAGTTCGCCCACCAGGAACAGGATGGCGGTATGGGGTGTCGTGGGGCCCCTGGGGGCCCCTGCAGTGCCCATGCCAATGGCATGGGCACTGCAGGGGCCCCCGTAAGAGGGCCCCACTTTGTATTTCAGTGTCTGCTTAGCAGACACTGAAATACGCGACGGGTGCCACTGCACCCGTCGCACCTTCCCACTCCGCCGGCTCAATTCTGAGCCGGCGTCCTCGTGGGAAGGGTGTTTTGCACTGGGCTGGTGGGCGGCCTTTTGGCGGTCGCCCGCCAGCCCAGTGCAAAACCCAAAATACCCTCAGTGGTCTTTCGACCGCGGAGCGGTATTTTGGAGGGGGGAACTCTGGCGGGCGGCCTCCGCCGCCCGCCAGGGTGAGAATCACCCCCTATGTGTTTCAACATTGCTAAGAGTATATCCTTCAAAACAAGACTGAACATAGGCTGGGGCATCCCAGCCAATAAGGCCACTGTATTTTGTAAGGACCCTGTGGCGAGGAAGAGCAAAACTGCCATAACTTGTGCAATGGGTAGTATGCTATTTGGACAACAAATGGCAGGCAATTGATCTGGCTCCAACTAACAACATAGGTCCACAATTGTTGGAAAATTCAGACAGTAGATCTGGATGAGGTGATGTTCTTCCATGGTCTGAAGGTCTGGCAGTGGATAATAGACAGGAGATTGTCCGATCCTTCCCCTCCATGGGTACCTAGGTATGACAAGACATTAGTATTGCCATTATTCAATGTGTCCCTTGCAACATATAGGATGTATGTCAATGTTAAAATGTGACAAGGTAAGTATTGAGGTTTGGACATGATACACAGTGCCCATCACAACTGATAACCACACAGCAGTCACATATCACACCGTCGTTATACCATAAATGTGTACACATCATGTAACTGGTCATCAACAATTGTGCAAAACAAAACATGCCTCTCAGACTGTGACTTGATGTCACAAGCCGGCCGTGTACATGGGGGACATGACCACCATGTTCTGCAAAATCCGTCACTTGACTCCTGACACTGCTGCCAGCAAGACCTTCAGTACCTGAGCTGCTGTGTACCAAGCAATCATGCCACGTTCAGCAGGTGATAGGGCCCCAGCCTTCTCACCTGAGGAGTTGGAGAAGCTAGTGTCTGAGGTCCTTTCCCTGTATGAACACCTCTATGGTGCACCAGAGGAGCAGGTAATTGCCTCATGTGAACAGCTTTCTCTGTACTTCAACATGTATTACCTCATCACAGGGTAGAGTGTGACCATGTATGGCAGAATGTGAACTCAAAGCCATGTAGGTGCAATCAGTGTGCATCAATGGGGGAGTTAATGTGCACATATTTGTGTTCAGTGCCAGATGCTGAGTTCTGATACATTTTGGTGTGTGTGTATTGAGTGTACCCTGATCTACCTTATGTTGCTAGCACATACCTAGGTGAGGTGACATAACAGGCATCCTCAGACATCTCTTACCTCATGGATGTTATCAATGTGAGGGCACATGCATTTGATTGACAGAATGAGCATTGCATGCATGTTGTATGTATCAGTTGTGTGTAATGTGAGCTATGTGTATGGTGACACAGACATTTCAATCGACATCTGCACTTGATAAACTGTTGGTTTGTTGTTTGGATGGCATATCTGACATCCTTTGCCCCTCAGGTTGGCACAAAAATACCACATACCAATTTTCCGGTGGCTACATGATGTACTGTGATGCATGGAAGTGTTGGGAATGGAGTTTAATGAAGGTCTGTCTGCTCAGCCTGCAGAGACCGGGGCCTGTCAAATGTATCTCACTGTATTGGTCCAAGCCTGGGCTGGTGTAGAATCACTCTTGTTATGCAACTGTGGCACTGTGCCTAGTTCCTGAATCCCAGCACATCATGGCATGAGGCCAAATCTTGCCGCAGCACTAATATGCAGCGTATTGAGACTCTAGCATGTACATGGTATTAGGAGAGAGCTGATGATCTGTGACTGATGTGCACTTGGCATCTCTGTCAATGTGTGTTTCAGAGCCTTGACAGGTCCCTTGATCCCACAGCCCTGTTGTCACCTTCATACAGGTCACATGTGTCCTGTGCAGGGCTATTGCATTTCTGAAAGTGCATAAGAGCAAACTGTGCGTTGTTTAATGATAACCCAAGATATGTAATCAGCTGTCTGGTCACATTGCAGAAAATGTACAATGCATGCCTATATTATTTTGAAGGTAATCTATGTATAATGGACAGATATGTCTAAAAGTGTGTTTTGTGTTGATGACGAGACACACGGACCCCGCCCCCTGAAGTGGCATGAGTCTGCATCTGTATTTGCACATGTCTACATATGGACAGGCTAGACTCTTTCAGTGCCCATTGTGCCAATCCCTTCATTGCTACCCATGTGTGATGTTAGAGTTTATACCCTGGCAGTGGACTGTAGAGACTGTATGCAGAGGATCAGTTTCACAGATTGTGAGTGCTTAGATGCATTCATGGCTAAGGAGTTTACCTTCCAGAAGTCACATGGGTGCGATGTGTCCCATAGTGTTTCTGATCTCTGTCAGTTTGGTAGATCATATCCTACAAGATGTCAATTGACCTGCCTAGTTAGTGCAGGGCCTGAGCTGGGTGGTGGGCAGGGCTGTATATTGGGAAGTTTTTGTAGTCGTCTCCCTGGATACAATGGCTGTGATGTACCACACCTTGGCAGTTTGGACAAGACAGGATGTTCTCATCTTGGTATACTGACATGTATGTGAATCAGCCGTTTTGGATGAGACTTGTTGACATCACTTCTGGTCTTGTCTTTTGCATCCATGCAGGTCAATGCCCATCAGAAGAAAGAGATTTGGATAGCCATCGCCAAGAAGGTGTGGACTCTCGGGGGCCACAGCCAGTGGACCACTCACTGTTGCAAGAGGTGGGAAGACCTGAGATGCCGGGCCTGGAATATGGCAGAGACCCAGTTGAGGCTGTCCTCCCAACATGGGCAGGGTGCCCATCAGACCAGGACTCCCCTAATGGCCCACATTCTGGCAGTGGCCTACCCAGAGCTGGATGGGCATTTCAGGGCAGCACAGCAGCCACAAGGGAGGGAGTACACAGCAAATTCCTGCCTGGCCGATTGCCAGGTGATTAAGGGCCAGATGTAGGTACGAAAAAATTTGCGACTCGGAAATAGCAACTCCATGCGAATTGCTATTTCTGACTCACAAAGCGAAACTCCAGAAGGAATCGCTAATCCAAATAGCGAGTCGCAGAGAAGTTGCACCGCATTTTGCGACCTCGTAAAAGCGAGGTCGCCAATTGCACGAAGGGTGTGGTCCGGTGTCGCAAATTGCGACTGACTCGCAAATTGCCTGCAGGTGGAACAAAACAGTTGAAATACCCATTTCCTGGTTCTGTGTGATGACATCAGAACCAGGAAGTAACCAAATGGAACAGGGAGGAGGGAAGAGCCCACCCAGCCCAAACTGCAGAGCCACACCCAGGTGAGAGAAGCAGCAGCAACAATGGCTACGCAGGAGAAGAAGACACCCAGTGGAGGCAGAAAACGAAAAATCTAGTTTTCTGACAAGGAGTTGGAGGTGCTGACTGTGGAGTGCTGGCTGCACCGTGAACAATTATTTGCCAATGCAGCAATGAGTGTCCCTGACAATCAAAAAAAGAAGATCTGGCATGATATCCAGAACAAGATCAATGCCATTGGTGTAAGCCACCGCACCCTGGATGAAATACGCAAAAGGTGGTATGACCTTCGCTCCAGGACCAAGGAGAGGGTGGCGGAGCGCATGAGGGAGATGCATGGCACTGGAGGAGGCCCATCTACTGTTCCACCCCCTACAGCAATAGAAACCATGGTGGAGACAACTCTGGAGCTAGAGGCTGTACTGGGCATTGGAGATGTAGACAGTTCGACACCAGGAACATCAAAAAGTAAGTACCAAAATAAATGCATTCACACCCACAAATGCACTATACACACATTCCCAGTACACATCAGCAGGCACCTCCAGACTAGCTCCATTCACAGTCTAGCAACCTCTAGAATAGTGCATTATTAGCAATGTAGTACATTAGTCCAAATATAGGCAAATGTTTATTTTGAGGCATCAAACATATGTGTGAGACTAACAGTGTATCCCCTATGTCCCACAGGTCTCCCACAAGGCCCCCCATCAGCGCCATTGTGCAGGGAGAGGAACATGGCACAGACCCACAGGAGGAGGCTGCCACAGACACTGCAGGGGATCGCAGGACAACACCACCCATGGAATTGGAACAGGAGACCATGGACGATCCTGCTCTGGTTATGGAGGCAGCTGTTGCAACACCAGGGCCAATGCCTATGGAAAGGCACACACAGCCATCATCAGGTGCAGTGCGTAGACAATGCCGCAGATTGCACTATGTGTGCAGTGAGGATGTTCCAGATGTAGAGTTTGTGGGACTTGAGGCATCCTTATTGCAGGGTCAGCGCCTGCAAAATAGACAGATGAGGCTAATGAACCGGAACCTCTCAAGACTGCAGACTACTGTCACACATGGGCTGGCAAATGTGGACAGCCAGTTCACAACAATGAACACACATCTGGGTAACCTGACGACCTCCATTGACAATTTGGTCAGGGAACTAGTGGCTGACAGGGCACAGGCACGGCGCAGGGAGCGCAACACTGCTGCCTGTTTAGACAGGCTTGCTGCATCCATAAGACGCCTGGCAACAAACACGACCTGCCTGTCAAGGCGCACTGTCAGCCTGCAAGTAGAACTGGGGCATTTTGCAGGAGATGTGGCACATGGACTTGGCCACATCAGCCATGTGGTGGATCTGCTGGAGACCAGACAGGCTGCAAGGGGCATAGGGGATACCCCACAGGACAGTGAGGAAGGCTCAACAGTGAGTAGTGTGTCTGCCACTGATGCACGTGTGCTGCGGAGTAGCAGTGCACGGCAGGGCTCAGGGGACCAAGCTGGAGTGAGCCATGGTGGCCGCAGTCGTAGGAGGCTGTGAGCCACTGACACGTACTGGTACAGAGGCACATGAACATAATGTGTCTGATTTGACTGTTTCATTACCATACTGTTGCATAGTTCACAATGATATCAACATTATAGTTCTGCAATAAAAAGGTTTTGTTTCTTTGACTACACAACTGGGCTATGTGTGTCTGACATTAGTGTGTGTGGTCATGGTTGCCACGTACCTGCCAAAGTAGTGGTTTGCAATGTGGTTACGTCTCTGTCTGCCCTCCATTGCAATGCTTCTGTCCCCAGGCTGTCGGTGTGGTAGCTCTTGCTCCTCATCCTCCGTATCTGTGTCTTCAGGAGTGAGATATAGCCCACATCTGGTGCCAATGTTGTGTAGAATGGCACAGGTGGCAACTATCTTGCATGCTGTTTCTGGGGCATACTGGAGTGCTCCTCCACTTTTGTGGAGGCATCGGAATCTTGACTTTAACAAGCCAAACGTCCTCTCGACTACAGTTCTGGTCCGCCGATGTGCAATGTTGTATCCCCTCTCGTGCTGATTGCCAGGTGTTAGGTATGGGGTGAGTATCCATGGTCTCAGGGCATATGCACTGTCACCTGTTTGACAAAAGAGGCAAATTTAGCAGGGCATCACAGGGTTACACAGTGACCTGTATGTAAGGCTTCCGAGTGTAGTCACCAATACCTAGTAAATATCCTTCTCCAAACTCCCCACGTTTTAGGCATTGGTGTATCCCACTGTGCCTGACTATGTATGAGTCATGTGTACTCCCTGGATATTTAGCCACAATGTAAGTAATGACATTATGGGCGGCACTTACCACCTGGATGTTTAGTGAGTGGGTACATTTCCTATTGCGGAACACATATTCCAGATTTGCTGGTGGGCAAATTGGTATATGTGTCCCATCCACACACCCCATTACATGGGGGAAGTTGGCAATTCTGTAGAAGTCCAACTTGGTGCTGTTCATTTCTGCCTCATTTCTGGGTGGGTATATATATCTGGACATGTGTGCGAGTATGGCATCTAGGAAACATCTGAAGAATCGTGAGAGTGCACTTTGGGATACCCCACCTGCCACTGCAATCACCCCCTGATAGCTACCCGAGGCCAAGAGGTGCAGTGAGCATAGCACTTGCACATGTGTGGGGATGGCGCTGCCGTGCATTGTCTGTCGTTTAAGCTGAGGTTTCAGCAGATCAATAATCTCTAAGATAACAGCACTGCTCAGTCTGTATTTGTCATATATCTCATCCTCAGTTTGTTGATATAGTGTCTGCCTGGTTCGGTATATCCTCTCCTGTCTGTGCCTCCTCCTCCTCTGCTGGGCAGCCTGGACTCTCCTCCTCCATGCAATCAGGTATAGTGCAGCCATTTTGAGTAGCCCAGATGCGTTCTGGATCTCCTTTTATACTTTGGTTCTGGTTACCACCTGCTCTGAATCAGTGGTAATCTGGGTGTGCAAAACGGGCTTTTTGCGACTAGTAGCAATTTACGACTGGCTTTTGCATACGGTTTGCGACTCGCAATTTGCGGGTCGCAAAATCAGGTTGCAAATTTAGCGAGTCGGTAATGGGTTGCATTGCGGTTTGGTGATCAGAAATGGGATTTGTACATCCTATTTCGGATTTAGCGGGGTCGCAAATAGTGATGCTAGCCGTTTGCGACTCGCAATCCTTTGCTACATCTGGCCCTAAGTGAGGTACTGACTGCTCCCCCTGACAAAGAAGGATGAGCCATGTGTAACATAGTAGATGGGAGATTGTTTGTGTTGACATGTCATGTGTACCAAAATAGTGTGCCTTGCCTTTGGGCCTGGGACCTAGGACAAAACTGGGGCAAATCCTAGGACCATTTGCTCAGCAGGTTCCACAAATGGCTGTGTGCAGTAATCATTCATTTACTGATTGTTGTTCTAGTGGGTCAAATTTCTTTCCAACATATCACACTTCTTATATGTTACAGGCCAAAGGTAAGTAGGTTGTGAATCACTCTACTCTACAATGTGTCTGGGTATATGTGTATATAGACATCTGCCACCCAGGAGCTAGTTATCTTCTGTGTATGATGGGTGCTGGTGCCAAACTGCAGTCTGTGATGTGTAGGAGTCTATCATACATATGGCATTGCTTATATAGCTATATGTTTGTAACTGTAGCAAACAACTTTCCCTTGGTAAGTGAGGAATGTCTATTGACATGAATGACGTGTCATCACTGTTGCCAACATGCCTTGTGCCTTCATGTCAGCATGTGTTCCTTTCTCCTTATGCTGCATTTCCATGCATGTTCTTTGTTAGAACTGACAGCCTTAGGGTGGTCATCCTTCATCTTTTTGCCTGCCTACCTCTATTTTTCGGACCCTGTTTTTGCTGGTTTTTAGGATTCTGCACATTTTACCACTGCTGACCAGTGCTAAAGTGCATGTGCTCTCTCCCCTAACCATGGTAACATGGTTCCTACCCAATGGGACTATTTAATTTACCTGTAAGTCCCTAGTAAAGTGTACTACCTACGTGCAGGGCCTGTAAATTAAATGCTACTACTGGGCCTGCAGCACTTAGGCCCTCATTATGACCCTGGTGGATGGCAGTATTTTGGAGAAAAGTACTGCCAACAGGCTGGTGGTACTTTTCCCCAAAATATGACATTGGCAGGTTTGCTCAAGCCAAATTGTACCACTCCATCCCCCAGGGCAGTAACAGCGGCCGAGCTGGAGACTTCAGTCTCCAGCCAGGCAGCCGTCAGTGTCCCACGCCACGAAAACCAAGGCAGTAGGCACTATCAGTGACAGGGAAGTCCTTCCCTGTTACTGATAGAGGTCTTCCCCACCCCCTTCCCCTCTCCAGAGTCCTCCTGAACCCTACCCCTCCCCTCCCGACCCCCTGACATACAAGCACATTCACGCACCATTATACACACGCATACACACACTCATACCCACATTCACCTATGCATGCATACATCCATCCACACACACTTACATTCATACAAGCACCCACGCATTCACACAACACAACCTACATGCACACTCACATCTACACATGTACACACATACCACACGCAATGCACACCCACATTCACGCGCACACACAAACACACCCACACACACACCCAACACCCCCACCCTCTCACCTGTCCGGGCACCCAACTTACTGTATTTCAGGGGGCCCTCCGGCAGGAGACAGGACAGACGCTGCTGCGAGCGTCAGCATCCGCCAACAGAACACCGCCAGGCCTTATCATGGGTCATGATACGGTCTGCGTCGGTCTACCTGAGTGGAGCTGCTGCTGGCAGCAGCGTCACATTACCGCCATCCGCCACCATGACCGTAGCGGGACTTCCGCCAACCTTCTGGTGGAATTCCAGCTACCGTCATATTATGGCGGTCAGCTGGTAGCCACAACAATGGCGTTATGGTGGCCATCACATGGTTTTAACCGCCACTGTCATAATGAGGGCCTTAGTATGCCTCCCACATAAGTAGCCCCTTACCATGCCTCAGGCCTGCCATTACAAGGCCTGTGTGTGCAGTTTCACTGCCACTTTGATTTGGTATTTAAAACTGCTTGCCAAGCCTAAAACTTCCCTTTCTCTATATATATGTCATCCCTAAGGTAGATCCTAGGTAACCCATGGGGCAGAGTGCTATGTAAGTAAAGGCAGTGAATGTACTTATGTGTTTTACATGTCCTGGTAGTAAAAAAAACTCACCAATTAGTTTTACACTACTGTGAGGCCTGGTCCTCTTATAGATTAGCATTATAACTTCCCTCATATACTTTTAAGTGGTAGATTCTGATCTGGAAGGAAGAGCTCTGTCATGTTTAGTATTGCGAGGAATGGTAATAGAAAATCCTGCTTACTGGTGAAGTTGGATTTGATATTACTATTTTAGAAATGCCACTTTTAGAAAGTAGACATTTCTCTGTACTTTCTGCCATATGTGCCTTAAAGCCCTATCTCAAATCCACATCTGTTTTTTGCTGGTTGACAGCTCCCCTTGTGTATTCCACCCAAACAGCCATATACACAGCACACTCAGTCACACTTGCATTCCTATGCATACTGAATGGGTCTCCTAGGCAGGAAGGGTGGAGGAGTTCTCTCTTACACTTCAAAGGCCAGAGGCCTGCCCTCACAAAAAGGACTACTAACCCCCCACAGGGATCCTGGCAGACAGGACTGGGCTGAAAGGGGAGCTTGTGCAATTCAAAATCACTCTTTGAAGTTTTACCTACTTCAAAGGCATTTTGGGGTTTATAATCTGGGTCTCTGACCCCACAAAATCAAATCAGCCACTTCTGGACCTACACTTGGACTCTGTCAGAGAGACTGCCTGGCTGCCCAAAGGAATCTTCTAGACTGCTTTGCTGAAGGACTGCTTTCCTGCTTATTGTCCTGTTGCTTGGTGCTTCTGACTTAGCTGGATCGACTCTGCCTACCTCCTAGGGCTTGGATTGAGCTTGACTCCTGTTTTGAAGTCTCAGGGCCCAAGAAGACATCATCCCTTCAGGAAATCCTCAGGCATCGGAAAATTGGTGCAACACCTACAGAAATCAACGCTGCCCCTGCATCACGCCTGTAAAATCACTGCACCTTCAACCCGAACAATGCAACGCCAGATTCGCAACTGGAAATCTGATGCAGCGCCTGCCTCGCGGCGGGAATGTTGCCACATCACCTACCTAATCGACGCAGTGTCTGATCCTTCTACCAGCACGTCAAGGATTTTAAACACATCATCCCTGGTTGTCAATATATCCCTGCATCGCAGTGAGCAACAAAGGCTGCGCTCTTGGAAATCAACACATTACCTTGCAGCATGAAAAGAAATGATGCATCATCTTTGCCAAGCTGGAAAATTTGTTGCAGTGCCTTATTTTTTAATGCATCTCCTCCTCTGTGAGCTATGCTTCGCTATTTTTGACCCAACCCAGGCACAAGGATATAAATGCTGATTCTTAAGGATTTATACTCATTTAAACCTTTAAAAAGTGATATCTTGACTAGTGCATATTGGATTTATGTTGTTTTAATCTTATTTTATTCAGATAAATGTTGTCTATTTTTATCAACCTGTGTGGTGTGTTTAGTGGTGTTTTCACTTTGTTACTGTATGAGTTATGGCACAAACACTTTACACATTGCCTTCTAAGTTAAGCCTGCCTGCTCTCTGCCAAGCTACAAGAGGTTGAGCATAGGATGATTTGGGTTGTGTTGTCATTTACCCTCACTAGGATTGTGGCTCCTACTTGGACAGGATGCATGCCTCTGCCAACTAGAGAGCCAATTTCTAACATTGGTGTCAGCGGTGGGAAAGGAAATATGATTGTGCCATGCCATAGCTACGTGTACACTACCTACCCACAGTTAAAGGTAATTTCGATTTTTTTCCTTCTTCTGTAATTTTTCCCTGCTTTACATTTTTTAACACATCCTTTACATCATGGCTGTGTCCACAAGTGGAGCTGGGGAGTTTGACCTGGCTAAACTGGAGGTCTACACAGTCCCCCAGCTGAAGAGCTTTTGCAAAGAAATGGGGTACCTGCCAGTGGAGCTTCCAAGAAGGGAGAGTTTCAAAAGGCGCTGAGGACCGGGACAGAATCCCCCAGTCAAGGGAATGATAAGTTGGTGGAGCCTGAGAAGGTCCCTTCAAAGGAACTGCCAACAGCAGCAGGTGACGACACCCCTGGATTTGTTCAACCTGTGAGGCCAGTGAGCAGTGTCTCAAGTCATAGCCTAATTGGAGGGCGAATGAGAGAGGAGGAAGAATTCAGGATGCAGTTGGCAAAGTTAAAAATAGAAGCTGAAAGAAAGGAAAGGAAAGCAAAAGCAGAGAGAGCTGAAAGGCAGACTGAGGCTGAAAGAGCCTTAGCTAAGAGGAAACTTCTATTGGCTCATGAACTGAATTTGAAAGAGCTGGAGCTCAAGGCTAGGCAGTCTGGATCCAGCAGTGATGGTGGCAGCATATATTCAGGACCTGCTGGAGACAAGAAGGTAACTTTACTCCTACTTTTCAGGGTCTTGGGGTGGGGTATCTTGGACACCCTTAGTGTTTTCTTACACTCCCAGGGACCCTCTACACACTACACTAGGCCTGGGGTCCCTAAGTGGTTCGCATTCCACTTTCTTGGTATATGGTTTGTGGTGCCGCTACGCCTATTGCATTCTATTGTATTCTACAGTGTTTGCACTACTTTTCTAACTGTTTACTTACCTGATTTTGGTTTGTGTGTATATTTTGTGTATTTTACTTACCTCCTAAGGGAGTATATCCTCTGAGATATTTTTGGCACATTGTCACTAAACTAAAGTACCTTCATTTTTAGTGACTCTGAGTATTGTGGTTCTTATGATATAGTGCTATATGATATAAGTGGTATAGTAGGAGCTTTGCATGTCTCCTAGTTCAGCCTAAGCTGGTCTGCTATAGCTACTTCTATCAGCCTAAGCTGCTAGAATACTACTAATCTACTAATAAGGGATAACTGGACCCGGCACAAGGTGTAGGTACCATCAGGTACCCACTATAAGCCAGGCTAGCCTCCTACATGGGCCTGCAGCACTGATTGTGCCACCCACATGACACAAACATGGCTCAGATCTGCCATTGCAGCGTCTGTGTGTGCAGTCTTGCACTGCCAATTTAGCATGGCAAGTGTACCCACTTAGCAGGCCCACCACTTCCCTTTTACTACATGTAAGGCACCCCTAAGGTAGTAGGAGTGCAGTGTATGTTAAAGGTAGGACATGTACAGACGTGTTTGCCAAAGTCAGTTTTCACTGTTGCAAGGTTAATATGGGGCTGCCTTTAAATATCTTTTAAGTGCAGTTTCCCTTTGGGAGCAGATAGATATTACCGCCTTCTAAGGTTTTCCAGGCAGCCCCTGCTACTGCCATGTCTTAGACAGGTTTCTGCCCTCCTGTTGCTTGAGCAGCTCAGGCCCAGGAAGGAGGAACAACAGATTTCCTTTGGGGGAGGGGTGTCACAACCTCTCCCTTTGGAAATAGGTGTTACATGCTTGGGAGGGGTAGCCTCCCCAAGCCTCAGGAAATGCTTTGAAGGGCCCAGATGGTTCCCTCCTTGCATAATCCTGTCTACACCGGTTTAGGGACCCCCAGTCCCTGCTCTGGTGCGAAACTGCACGAAGGAAAGGAGAATGACCACTCCCCTGTCCATCACTACCTCAGGGACAGTGCTCACAGCTCCTCCAGAGGGTCCCTTGGGTTAGGAGGCTGGCCTAGTTTGTAGTGGGTACCTAAGGTACTTACACCTTATACCAGGCCCAGTTATCCCTTATTAGTGAAATGTAGTCAGTGTCTAGAAGCCAGGCTGTCTAGAGGTAGCTGTAGGCAGAGCAGCCAAGGCTGAACTAGGAGACACGCAAAGCTCTTGCAATACCACAGTAGTCACATGGTACTCACACACATGAAAGACAATACTCAGTGTTACCAAAAATAAAAGTTCTTTATTTTAGTGACACAAGGCCAAAAATACTTTGGAGGCTATACTCCCTTAAGAGATAAGTAAATTACACAATATATACACTAGTAACCAAAAACAGGTAAGTAAACAGTCAGAAAATATGCAGATAGTTAAAATCAACAAAGGTTACAATGGGCCTGAGGGGACACAAACCATATACTAAAATAGTGGAATGTGAAATTTGGTTTCCCACCTTGGCAAGTGTAGTGTGTAGAGGGGCACTGTGAAGTACTAGAGATTTTCATTCTCAGGGTAATATAACAAAGAACTTGGCAAAGAAGCTGAAATATGAAAAGACATCTTTATTAAACTCAAATGAGTGAGACTACGTCTCCCAGAAGCTGACCTTTAGCAACTGAAAGAGGCAGTCTCTCGAAATGGTCTTAGCTCAGACCTTTTATATCATTTATTATGCCCTAGGCATGCAAGGGGGCTGTACCAGTCACATTCCTAAACAAATGAGAAAAGCTGGAGAGGCAACATGTGAGTAGCCTTTGGGGTTTTAACAGGATTACAGTTGACCATTCACATATTTCACTACAAACGACAAAAACAGAGCCATGATGATGTTCCCACACTTCAGCTAGGACAGCCTCCAATTATTTACCCACGAGGGTTCAGATATCAGCAGACCCCAATAAAACCGGGCACCTCCTCCTCGTAAAGCAAGCCATAAAGCAGGAAACAGGGACAGGTGTGTGTAAGATTAGGCATGGTTTGTGTGTGATGAAAGGTTTATGATGTGTTGTGCCTTGATACTAATCTCATTCGGCCACTGGGAAAGAAACTGGCCGAACAGGTTTGGCTTCAGGCAGTGGAGTCAGCTTGCCCAGGTCACAGAGGAGTCAGCAAAGATGTACGTGTCCTTCAGACTCGTTTTCAGCATTAGACATTGGCCTATGTGAGGGCAATCATAAAATGGCTGTCGTTTAAATGGAACAATATGCAGTATCATATACAAGGTCATTCCATTGATGAAACGCGATAAAAACACTTGTACATATCGTATTTGCCATTTGCGGCTCTCTGATACTAAAATCGACATGATAGGGCCATGCCTCCAGTGTGGTTCCGAAATTTAAAGTACCACAGACCCTCCTTTTGCCCTTACATAGGCAACAACTATACTCATACTAATCTGAGTCTGGGTCTATATTCATAAGGCCATGGAGATGTTGCTGGAGCAAAATTCTAGTACTTGGTAACTCTGTTCTGGACAGGTCTCCTCGAACATGAAGTAGCACAAAAGGCCACATATGGCAGGACAAAATAAGGAATACCTCTATCTGAAGTAGGTGGCATAAGATCACACACCCAACAATTAGTGATGTTCACTACTAACTAGTGTTGATGCAGAAGCTGTACAAAAGAATTGCTTACGAATTCTGATCTTCTAACCTGCTCATGTTCAGGAAAAGGGTGAAAAGAGTGCAAAGAAACAATAGTAGGAAAAGACATAGGTTGGGAAGTGGGTGCAGAAGTCAATTGAGTAGAGAAAAACAATCCCACCCATAAATGACAACGTCATGTTTAAAAGACACTAGAAAACACGTTATTAAGAACATATAGACAACGGGAGAAAGTAGTGACCACTATTACAAATGAAATAATAATTTTTCACAACCCTAACCAAAAAGCAAATCCTAAAATTATCTAGTAACATTTTTAGGGCTCCTCCGCATTTCAGTAATTTTTGTATGTTCAGGTGGAACAGTGGGGACTCTCATCAATGCTCTAAGGTGAAAAGGGGGTACTCTTTCCACAGAAAATGGACTTTATTCTGCTTTTACTAAACAGAATAGTACTTTAAAACAATGCCAGCAAAACAATCAGTCTCCTAACACCTAGTCTATACAATCACACGGAAACCTCTTGTGAAACCAACTATGCCCAGAGTCCGTTCAAAAAGCCTCTCTGGCAGGCTTCTATTGTCCATCAAATTTTCTTTTGTTGTTTTCTTTCGCATGGGCCTCTCAATTCAGGCCTCTTCGTGAGAAAAGTACTGCTTAGTTGGAGTGCCCTCCTGGCAAACACCCACAGCTCACTCGAAAGTCTCAATGTCTTAAAGCAATGCACCAGCGTCTCTCCTCTGTGGCAGACACTACAAACAATGTGCTCTTCATTGATCAAGGGCACAAATCATCTCGTGCAGACCCAAGCACCATTAATTGGGAAATAGCTCAAGCTCAGCAGCACTTTCAGACTCCAACACTCATTATTTAGTGTCAGAGGACGCTCAAGCTGCTCTTTCATGGGCACCACAATATAGTGCCTTTTTCCAAACTTGAAATCTCCGGTGCACTGTCCTTCTTCCGTTGGAGCCAAGAAAAGGGGGGGGGGTGGCCAAAACTCAGGCCAAGGGGCTCAAGGGATTGCACACTGTCAGAGGTTACCAGCACATGACAGGTAGAGAAATGAAACCTCAAAACAGCTCTGCCATCAACAACAGGAATCCTTCTCTTTAGCTCTTTTACACTGAAACTTTGGTTTTGTGATGTCCAACGCCGTCTGATGGACGAAATACGATACCATGCGCTGGCGATCGCTGTCCAGCTTTGCTACTTTCTGGGTGCTGAGACTGTAGGGCCAAGACGTCCGTCTTTCATCTGTAGCTGTCACTGATGGGAATTAGGCTTAAATCAATGTCCTGCAGGTTATTATGACTTGATACCCGCAGAATCTAGTGACGTAGGAAATGTGCCACAGTTGTTAGTTTCCTTCAATTTAGTACAAAAACAGTTCATGGTTTTTAACAAGGGGACTGCAAGCAGGTGGTCTGCAATCTTCAAAGGAGTAGCCATACACCATGGGCATAAAATACAAAGACAAAGGCAGAAGGGCAAAACAGGGTCTCTAGCATCTTTACTTGGGTTCTTTCCATTATTCTCTGCCATCTATAGCTACATGAGAATTCTATCTGAATGGATTTCCTCACACAGTGGCATTGTCCAATGG
Source organism: Pleurodeles waltl (assembly GCF_031143425.1). NCBI lineage: Eukaryota > Metazoa > Chordata > Amphibia > Caudata > Salamandridae > Pleurodeles > Pleurodeles waltl. Next base: position 952,287,634 of record NC_090445.1, read on the forward strand.
GGTAAACACATATTTTCCTCAATGATGAAGTCTAGCTGTTCCTCCTTATCTTAGAACATCTCCATAGAGAAATCACATGATACCGATTATCAGGGACATGTAGAAACCTTCCTTTAAAAACTGTGCATCAGGTGCACTATGCAATACACAGGCTAATAGTCAAATGTGCAAACAAAAAGACAAGAACTAGAGGGTCCTGATATTTGCATGATTAGGACACATCTGATCCCACCAAAAATTAAAGTAGCAGGAACAGAAGGGAACCGAAAACCAAATTAAAATAGATATTGAAAATTTGTCATGTTCAAAAAGGTAAACATAAGATATCTCCTATTGAGATGGAAAACTTGTCTTACTATAATATTGAGTCAGTTAACCAGTCTATCGCTACCCTGACAGTCAGGCTGGAAAACATTGAAGCAGGCCTAAGGCAAATTCTTGAAAAACAGTCTGGTCATACCAAAGGGAATTATACATAACATGGGGGTCCCTGGTACATCACTGCAGTCTGGAAATGTGAACCTGAACAATACATCAATAATAATAAAAGGGCTGACTGGTGAAAGGAATTCGAAAAAGAGAAATGGGACTAGGACATAGCTAAAATCTCAATAACTAAGCATGATGCGACATTGGTCAGGGGAAGTAACAAAAGAAAAAATCTATAGGAAGAACAAAAAATTATTTGGGTGATAGTCAGGCATGTGACACAACACCGAGAGTACGGGTGATACACAAAGGCCAAAGTTACACAAATTTTAACTCTACCGTTGGCGACTACACCATATACGGTACTCCTAGCTAATGTTTCAGTTCCTTCTTCAGGAAAAAATGAAAACCTGGTTTTCTTTTAAGGAACAAAAGCCATATGCTACTTAGGAAACAGAACATCATTAACTAATGTAATATAGAAATTAGGCCACCTTGAGTCACAGATCTATAATTTCATCCTTAGGTCCAATCAAGGCTACATAAATGTAGGGCTGCCTGTTCCTTTAAGGGAAGGGGCAGTAACGTGACTAACTGCAGGTGACACACTTTGATCCTGTATATCGCTTTTTATTTTCCTTCAATACCATTATAGCCAAATAGACATGCACTTGTGAAGTGTTGTACACAGCATGAAATATCATTATCTGTGGAATTTAGTAACCAGAACAAGTTCAACCAACTGTTGCGTAGCGATGGGCATCGTCATGACCATCCCCTCACAACACAGGGGAGCTTGTAATAGTATCAAAAGCAGCAACAAACATGCAAAAAACAAATACAAAATAATAAAAACGCACAAAACGTCAAGCCATCAGATATACTTGCTGTGTATCAAGCACAAAAAGCATAGACAAAACAATAGCATGTGTGAATAAGCGGTGACACACAACACCATGTCATGTACTTTATGCACTGTAAACCTGCAGCCCAAAACCCAATATTTGGGCCTGTTTAATTTGTCAGGTTTAAAATCCTTACCCTCCTTTTGACAGTAGATCACCAGGCAATGGAAATCTGCTGTCAAATATAACTTTACTGTTTCTCTTCTAACATACAGGACCAGCAAGAACAATTCATGATAGGACCAAATACACGAAAATAAATTTCCATTACTTAACTGTTACCTTCTTGTCAGTTACTTCGCAACATCAAGCCACCTTAGTTTTACCTTTCTAAAAGTAAAAATTGTTACACTGACACTCCATATTAATTTGGCACCTACAATTTCCACTGTGAAAAATAAGTCTTAATTGGTAAATCGTTCTCATTAAGGCATGTAGCCTTCAAAATTTTAGAAAAGGGCTGCATCTTATTTTCTGTCTAAGACTTAATGCAACACTTCGTTTTCTGTCAAATAAAAGCAACTAGCAGGCATCATTTTATTTTTTTAGAGCGGAGACACAAATGTATCAGTTCTGCAGAGCATTTAACATGATGTTGGGACCTTCCAAGAAACCCCTTTTTTTAATATTTTCCCTTTGGAATTAAGTTCTTTAATTGTATTGATGTTCTTCTGGAGAAACCAGAAATCCCACTTTTAGAGACCCGTAGGGTCATTCTGCATTTCACAGAGACAAGGCCCTAATTTAAAAGGTCACAAGTGTCAACATGACAGCCTCCTCCATTGTTTATGGGAAAACTAAAGATAGCATCTCAGCAGCGTGACTTGAGCCAGCCTCTGTAGCTCTCCTAGCTTCTGCCACTCTGAATCTGTCAAAGACAGTAGGCCTTCCTATTTTCCTTCTAACCTGCAATAATTCACTCTATTTTAAAAAATAATTTTTCCTTTTTAGGCGGTAATTTTTTTTTATCTCTATTTCCAGATTATTAAACTACATTTACTGTGAATAATTCACAAACCTTAATAACACACATACCAGTTGTTAGAATAAACGCTTGTTGCAATCCCATGCAATGGTACATATTTCATCAACCTCGAATGAATGAACGTCTCAGTAGGCCCAGCTGAAGTTAGAACCTTCAACCTTGATATTAAAACAAGCCTTTGTACTGGCACATTGACTCATTGAATCATAAGAAGGCACAACCTGCAAATATATATCAAACCTAAATGTATGCATTTACTGAAGCCTGAGACACTTTAAAAAGTACTCTGAATGAAAGAAAATGCAGTTTAAACAGTGCTTTTGCCCAAAATCGACTTTGATATTTTAGGCATTAAAAAATCAATATCCTACAATTTTCTTGCATAATATGCATTACCAGAATGTCTATTACACAATCCATGAGTCAGCCATTGAAAATATTAACTTATACTTTATAGAAATGAGCTTGTTTGCTCCTGCGCCAAGGGAAAATTGCATATACAAATGTCATTTTAGCGGTGCAACATAACTTAAATTAAATGTTAATGCTAGGAGGTCATAGTATAGGTATTAAGCTTTATAAATATTAAAAAACGATTTTGAAAGGCACTTATTTTTTTAAAATAATTTTTCCATAATTAATAATTTTCTTTTTTTTTAAAAACCCAATTATTTTTTTTGTGATAATTCCACACATAAAAGCAAGCTGCATCCCTTGCCTATTATTTGAGATACATTAACTCACAAGCCTAAGCGCATAAGCCTAACTTGAAATGCGTCACATTTTTGCGCCACTTTCATTTAAAAGGAAGGTTATGCAAAATTCCACCCATGTTTAACTGGGAAAGTGCTGGCTGAATTGAACATTCCTATCAAATATACTGCAGTTGAAAAGTTTGCCTGTGAACATATAATACAATGCATCTAAGAAAAATGCTGTACATTTTTTTTTTTTTTTGCAAAAATAGATAATTTTGTTTTTTTGTTTTTGGGGCCCTATTTATATCTATTGAATGTGTTTTCTAATTTATTAAGCATTTAACGGAGGTTTTGTATATGTGCACAATTGCTCATTCTATAAATTAAAGAGCAACATATAGCTATGTTAGCACATCACATGGTTCATTTCTGGATTTTTTCTAAGTTTCTACTTAATATTAATTAACCAACATTTTACTGAACAAACTGAAAACATCAAGAAGACCCACAAACACACATTGAGCTCATTTCAGATATAAACAGAAAACACTCAGGACACACAATACAGTGCGCTTTAGCCATTTTTCATAAATAGCGCCGTCGCAATTTACTTACAGAACCGTTTGCAGATCCTAGTTGTAAGTCATATTTACAAGAGAAAAGAAATCCTTTCTCAATAGTGTTCCAAAAAACTGCAAAAACAGCCTCACAGACATTTATTTCCAAGAATAGCGGACCCATACTTTATTAAACGTGATGGGGCCCACGCCGTGTTTAAAATAGAACTCATAAGTTAGAGTTCCAATCGGAGGTATCAGACATGAATCCTCCAATCGGGAATCCCTGTTGCCACCAAAAACCAAACCAAGTACCAAATTTGCTACGATTAGGCATCTTCGCTCACTAACCGAGCTTCAAACTTCAAGGTGCTATCTCTATCGATACACTCGCAAATGTACGAGACCCTCGGTTTTTGAAAATTGCAATCTTCAAATAAAACTAAGGACCAATACTAAGAACCAAGAACCAAAAACTAAGAACCAAAGGACCAAAGAACTAAGGACTGGGAGCGACCCACTTATACTTCAACTAAAGCAGATGGAGAAAAAGTCTCTTCATTACCTGCCTACACAAATTGCAATTCGCATATACAAACATATACAAACCTATCAAAGCTATACCAAACAAATAGTTGTCCAAATTCTAATTGCCAAGTTCTAAATGACCTAACAGTCTTTTTTTTTTTTTTACTTACGCCAAAAAGGTTCTCAGTCAGTGGTGACATCATGTGGAGTATCAAAATCAGGAAGATCAGAAATATACTGGGCTGCATAATCAAAGAATCTCCAGAATCCCTGCGCACAGAGTACCTTCTTGGTAGAATCCTGTTCTGTCCTCCTCAGTAGATTTCAGTCTCCTGAAAAGATCACTCCCACAGAAAGTCACTTCTCTGATGAGCCCCACGATGGGCGCCATATGAAGTACTAGAGATTTTCATTCTCAGGGTAATATAACAAAGAACTTGGCAAAGAAGCTGAAATATGAAAAGACATCTTTATTAAACTCAAATGAGTGAGACTATGTCTCCCAGAAGCTGACCTATAGCAACTGAAAGAGGCAGTCTCTCGAAATGGTCTTAGCTCAGACCTTTTATATCATTTATTATGCCCTAGGCATGCAAGGGGGCTGTACCAGTCACATTCCTAAACAAATGAGAAAAGCTAGAGAGGCAACATGTGAGTAGCCTTTGGGGTTTTAACAGGATTACAGTTGACCATTCACATATTTCACTACAAACGACAAAAACAGAGTGTTGGAAAAAGGGTTACTGGTAGGGCAGGTAGGTACCTACACCTAGCAACAAGCCACTAACCTCCACCTAGGTACAGTTAGGTCTCAGTAAATTAATCCCAGCTCAACCCTTGGTAGCTTGGCAACGAGCGTCAAGGCTTAACTTAGGAGACAAAGTGTAAAGCATTCAAATATCACAAAACAGTAATTAAATAAAACACAGGAAACAGTTTAAAAATCCAAAACCAATCTATAAAAATAGTTTATATTTTTATCTTTAAAATGACACAAAAACGATTAAAATCGGTTCAGGGGAACCGGAGATATGAATTTTTAAAGAATTATTACTTTTCTAGCGCTTAGAAACAAAAAGCGCCAATCGGGTCATCTGGTTGCACCTCGACCGGGGCAAAGTCAAACTTTCAGGCCGACCGTGATGGAGCCCTGCTCGGCTACAGGTCGCGGGAGGCCTCGGTTAAAAAGTTACCTTCTGACTTAGTCTTTATTTTGACGTTTTTCTTCACCGGGACGAACCTGCCAGTTGAATCCGACCTCCTGGAGCCCTTGTCAGGATACGCGATGCTGGATTCCTCGGTGGAGATTTTTACCTTCGGACTTAGTCGTTTTTTCGAGGTGAAAATCCTTCGACCGGGGTAAACCTGGATCTTGATCCGACGTCCATGGAGCCCTTCTCGGATACGATGGCTGGAAGGTCCCGGTCAACTTTTTACCTTCGGACTTAGTCTCTTTTTTGGATGTTTTTCTTTACCGGGACAAACCACGAAGTCAGGCCGGGTCGCGGTTGAGGCAAGCCGGCTAGAATTTCCGCGGCGGGTCGGTCCCTCTCTGGAGCTTTTTTCCAAAAATTCTCAAATCTTTTCCAAACTTCTGGGGCTTCACCCAGATGTTCTTTTAAGGTTCTTTTGGGGTCCACAGCTCACCCCAAGGGTCCAGAAGTTCTGTGATGGTCCTTGGGGGGTGCGGACTTCAACTCCCAGAATGCACCTGGCGCAAACTCCTTTTTGGCCACTGGACAGTGGTCAGCTGGTCGCTTTCTTCAGGAGTTGGTGCAGGGGACTCTGGTTAGCAATTTTTCACCTGTAGCAAACAGGGAGTCCCTCCTTGAACCAGTTGAAGCCAGGCAAAGTCCTTCTTGTGGTGAAGCCCAAGTGTGCAGCTGGTGCAGTCCTTCTGAGTGCAGGGTCCAGGTGCAGGCCAGGGGTCAAGCAGGGCAGTCCTTCTTCTCCTTAAGTTCTTTCTTCTTGAAATTTGGTGGGGATCTGAGGCGTGGGTGCAGGTCTGCCAGTTTTATCCTTGCTCCTGGGTGAAAAGCAGGGGGGCCCTGGTTCTCCAATCAGGGACAGGGTCGTCCCCCTGTGATGACCACTTCCTGGGAAGTGTGGCAAAAATCCATCCCAGAAGGCAACAGTCTCTAAAAATCCAACATGGATGAATCTGATTTTTCGAGGTTACATCTGGCTGAGCCCACCCACTGGTGTGGCTAAAAATCATAAACACACCCCTCTCCTGCCCTCTCCTAATCTAATCAAGGGGGCACCTAATTGTCTGGGGTTGCAGGATGTGGGGGTGTTGCTGGGTGCTCCAAATGTCCTTCTCTGCCTTTGAAGACCAGTTTGGCAGCCCTCCCCCTTCCTGCCTCACCATCTGCTGAGGGGAGATTCTCTCCCGCAAGCACATTCCTTTGTGTGAAGCCAGGCCACTTCACACCTCATCAAGGCAGCCTGGCAGAAGCTGCTACAGGCTGGCCAATCAGAGCACAGCATCAAAAACAATGCAGAGCTAAAATTGGCAACTTTTTAGGTAAAGTCTAAACTTTTTACCTGGACAAGTTATATTAAATCCAACAACTGGAAGTTGTGGGATTTATTACAACAATCAATTTGATACCAAATTCTTGGTATGTAACATTTAAGGAGACTTTAAAATTTAAAATAAAGTCTGCCCATTCTAGCCTATGAAGGCCATTTACTTCAATGAGGGAAAAACAAATTTGGCTGTTTTTACCTCACCAGGGCTTATAAATCTATTTTTATAAAGTCCCTGCTTATAGTTACATGGCACCCAGCCCTAGGGGCACATAGGGCACACCTTAGGGGTGACTTATATGTACAAATAAGGTAGTTTAAGACTTTGGAAGTACCTTTATTTCCAAAGTCGAATTTGCATATAACTTTAATTTAAAAGCAGCCAGCAAAGCAGGCCTGCCTTTAAAATGACACTGGGCACCTCAGCAGTGCACCTAGGTGTGCACCACCTATGCTGTGGTCCCTAAACCTACATGCCCTACCATATACTAGGGACTTATAGGTAGGTTAACTTAGCCAATTATAATTAGCCTAATTTACATATCCATTTTACACAGAGCACAGGCCCTGGGACTGGTTAGCAGTACCCAGGGCACCATCAAAGTCAGGAAAACACCAGCAAAAAGAGGAAAATGGGGGCAAAAAGTTATGGGGCCTCTGCAATCAGCCCTGTTTTCTCACACAACCCCCCCCCAGCCCACACGCCCAGGAGACTCAGCCCAACCCTGGGAGAGTCTTCTTGGCTTGTTAGGTGAGGAAGACAGTGAAGAAAACTGGCTGTCCCTTTGCAGGGCCTACTCTGCCTTATATCCTCCTGTCAGGGTCACTCCCTATGGGTAGTGAAGCCATCCCAACAGTAAAAGGACCCAACTCAAACTGAAACTTTCCTCTAGGGGGGGTCTTCCTCCTTTCTCTCTGCCAACTTGGGTAGTGAGGTGCCCACCTCCCCTACTCCAAACTTTGCTAGGGCAACACCTAGCTTACCCAAAGAGGTCACCCAACACTTGAGCAACCCCACCATGACAAATAGGGTCAGGGGGCCTACTTTGCTATTGGCCCTGGGGTCTGCCTCCCAGGCCAAGTACATTGCTGCCAGGAAGGCTAGCACCCAGCAGAGGCTACTGACAGCTGTCAGTACCCAGAACCACACCCTAAGCTCTCCACTGACAGGTAGCTGAGCTGCTTTAGGGGCATCTTTGGGGTCCTGGCACCCCTCTTGCTGTCTAGAGTGGGGGGCTACCACCTCCTGTGGCAGACACCCTCCTTCCACTCTCCCTTCTGTCAGTGCAGGGGCAACACCCTGCATCTGGACAGCTGCCTGACTACTCAGGACTTCCTTGGGGTCAGGGGAGGCCTCACCAGTGCCAACTCTGGGCTCCCCCTCTACTGGGGCAGAAGGCCTTTGGCTCCCTGGAACTCTCTTTAAGAGTGGCCTACCCTTCTTTTTCTTCTTTCCTTTTCTTGGGGACCCCTGTCTCCTAACTGTAGGGACTGACTCCCCAGGACTTTGGGTTGGGGGGGCGCCCTGGGCGACCACCCCATCTGTGACCAGGCTCACCTCTGGGAGGTCATTGCCCAGGATACAATCTAGGGGAAGGTCAGCACTGACTACCACCCTAATCCAGTCAAGGATACCCTCCCTCTCTAGGGGCACTATGGCTACAGGTTTGGAGGTGACCTCCCCTGTGGCTATCCTGACTTTCTTTGTCTTTCCTGGGACATACATGTCTGGGGTCACTAACCGGTCACTCACTATAGTGTGACTGGCACAGGTGTCTCTCAGGCCAGTGGTAGGGATCCCATTCACCTGAATGGGGTGGAAGTGCCTACTTCCACCCTCAGGGATCACCAGCTTACCATCTGGTCCTGTCTCCCAGCTCAATGCTAAGAGGACTTCATCATCTGAGGAATCCTCCTCTATGGCTACACTGGACAGCCCAGTGCTAACCACCTTCTTTGGACAGGCTGCATCTCCTCTGAAGTGACCTGTCTGCTGACAGTCAAAGCAAGCCCTACTGTCCAAGAGCTTTTTTAACCCTGGGTCTAACTGTCTCTGCTGGTCAGAGTGGGAGTGGGATTTACTCTCCTCCTTCTTAGGGTTCTGGGGTACAGAGGGAGTCTCTGTGGTGGGCTTACCACCTCCCTCCTTAGGTTTTTGGGGACCTGTCCCCCCCTTCTTGCAGTCTCCCCCCTGGGACTTGACAACCACCCTGGTTCTCAACCACTCATCAGCTGCCTCCCCTAGCTCTCTAGGGTTGGTCTGCTTAGAGTCCACTAGATGCTGGCATAACCTTTCTTGGGTACAATTGGTCAAGATGTGCTCTCTCATGATCAGATTGTATAACCCCTCATAAGTATCTACTTTGTTACCAATAATCCAGCCCTCTAGTGCCTTTAGTGAAATGTCCACAAAGTCAACCCAAGACTGGGTACTGACCTTCTGGGTGTCCCTGAACTTCATTCTATATTGCTCTGGGGTCAGACCAAACTTCTTGGCTAAGCACCTCTTCATACTAGGGTATGAATCTGCCTCCTCCCCCCTTAAGGTCAGAAGCCTATCCCTCCTTGAGTTGGGGACCAACTCCCACAAAAGGGAACCCCAGTATTGAGGCCTAACCCTTCTCATTTGGAGTGCCCTCTCAAAGGCCCCCAGCCACTTATCTATGTCATCCCCCTCTACATAAGCAGGAACCACCCCCTTGGGTAATCTGGGGCAAACTCCCCCACCCATGGACACCTCAGCTTCTTTATCGCTGCTTCCATCTCTTTTCTCTTTGTATGCCCACTTTTTCTTTTCTAGGGCCAGCTTCTCTGCTTCCAAAGCTATGTATGCTAGCTGGGCCTCCAGCTCTCTTTCTCTGATGGATGGGTTCTCTCCTCCTGAAAGGACCCCCTTCCCACCACTAACTTTGGATCTGCCCCTAGTGACTGTATTTACTGAGGACCGTTCTTCCTCATCCTCACTTGGGCTCAGATGCCTTCCCTCCCCTGAGTGGTTAGAGCTTGCATCCTCCCTTCTTTCTCCCTCCTCTGGAGCTTCTTCTGACTCTACCTCTTGGGCCTCAGCCCATGCTGTCAGGGATGTGATCAGGATTTGCTTCCTGAGATCAGTGGTTGCAGGCAACCCTCTTTCAATACACAACCCCCTAAGCTGGACTACTGTCAGTGTGGGTAGGCTAGCCAGATCAAGCTCCATGGTTCCCTAGTTTTGTGTCAACAAAAACTTTTTGCAAAAATTGGAAACAAGAATTTAGAAAAATTACAAAAATTCAATAATTGAAATTAATCCAAATTAAAAATTAAAAACAATTTTTGCACTAGGACAATTTAAAGGATTTTTAATTTGTTTTACCTAAAACTGTAACGTGATATTGAACACAAGTACAGGATCCCGTCACTGCTTCCAATTATGTTGGAAAATGGGTTATTGGTAGGGCAGGTAGGTACCTACACCTAGCAACAAGCCACTAACCTCCACCTAGGTACAGTTAGGTCTCAGTAAATTAATCCCAGCTCAACCCTTGGTAACTTGGCAACGAGCGTCAAGGCTTAACTTAGGAGACAGAGTGTAAAGCATTCAAATATCACAAAACAGTAATTAAATAAAACACAGGAAACAGTTTAAAAATCCAAAACCAATTTATAAAAATAGTTTATATTTTTATCTTTAAAATGACACAAAAACGATTAAAATCGGTTCAGGGGAACCGGAGATATGAATTTTAAAAAAATTATTACTTTTCTAGCGCTTAGAAACAAAAAGCGCCAATCGGGTCATCTGGTTGCACCTCGACCGGGGCAAAGTCAAACTTTCAGGCCGACCGCGATGGAGCCCTCCTCGGCTACAGGTCGCGGGAGGCCTCGGTTAAAAAGTTACCTTCTGACTTAGGGGGTCATTCTGACCCTGGCGGTAATTACCGCCATGGCGGAGGTCGGCGGTAGCACCGCCAACAGGCTGGCGGTGCACCGCTGGGCATTCTGACCGCGGCGGTTCAGCCGCGGCCAGAAACGGAAAGTCGGCGGTGTCCCGCCGACTTTCCGCTGCCCTTGAGAATCCTCCATGGCGGCGGAGCGCGCTCCGCCGCCATGGGGATTCTGACACCCCCTACCGCCATCCAGTTCTTGGCGGTTCTCCCGCCGGGAACAGGATGGTGGTAGGGGGTGCCGCGGGGCCCCTGGGGGCCCCTGCAGTGCCCATGCCAATGGCATGGGCACTGCAGGGGCCCCCGTAAGAGGGCCCCAAAAAGAATTTCAGTGTCTGCCTAGCAGACACTGAAATTCGCGACGAGTGAAACTGCACCCGTCGCACCTTCCCACACCGCCGGCTCAATTCTGAGCCGGCGTCCTCGTGGGAAGGGTGTTTCCCGCTGGGCTGGCGGGCGGACTTTCGGCGGTCGCCCGCCAGCCCAGTGGGAAAGCCAGAATGACCGCCGCGGTCTTTTGACCGCGGAGCGGTCTTTCGGCGGGAACCGCGTGGCGGGCAGCGACCGCCGTCCGCCGCGGTCAGAATGACCCCCTTAGTCTTTATTTTGAAGTTTTTCTTCACCGGGACGAACCTGCCAGTTGAATCCGACCTCCTGGAGCCCTTGTCCGGATACGCGATGCTGGATTCCTCGGTGGAGATTTTTACCTTCGGACTTAGTCGTTTTTTCGAGGTGAAAATCCTTCGACCGGGGTAAACCTGGATCTTGATCCGACGTCCATGGAGCCCTTCTCGGATACGATGGCTGGAAGGTCCCGGTCAACTTTTTACCTTCGGACTTAGTCTCTTTTTTGGATGTTTTTCTTTACCGGGACAAACCACGAAGTCAGGCCGGGTCGCGGTTGAGGCAAGCCGGCTAGAATTTCCGCGGCGGGTCGGTCCCTCTCTGGAGCTTTTTTCCAAAAATTCTCAAATCTTTTCCAAACTTCTGGGGCTTCACCCAGATGTTCTTTTAAGGTTCTTTTGGGGTCCACAGCTCACCCCATGGGTCCAGAAGTCCTGTGATGGTCCTTGGGGGGGTGCGGACTTCAACTCCCAGACTGCACCTGGCGCAAACTCCTTTTTGGCCACTGGACAGTGGTCAGCTGGTCGCTTTCTTCAGGAGTTGGTGCAGGGGACTCTGGTTAGCAATTTTTCACCTGTAGCAAACAGGGAGTCCCTCCTTGAACCAGTTGAAGCCAGGCAAAGTCCTTCTTGTGGTGAAGCCCAAGTGTGCAGCTGGTGCAGTCCTTCTGAGTGCAGGGTCCAGGTGCAGGCCAGGGGTCCAGCAGGGCAGTCCTTCTTCTCCTTAAGTTCTTTCTTCTTGAAATTTGGTGGGGATCTGAGGCGTGGGTGCAGGTCTGCCAGTTTTATCCTTGCTCCTGGGTGAAAAGCAGGGGGGCCTTGGTTCTCCAATCAGGGACAGGGTCGTCCCCCTGTGATGACCACTTCCTGGGAAGTGTGGCAAAAATCCATCCCAGAAGGCAACAGTCTCTAAAAATCCAACATGGATGAATCTGATTTTTCGAGGTTACATCTGGCTGAGCCCACCCACTGGTTTGGCTAAAAATCATAAACACACCCCTCTCCTGCCCTCTCCTAATCTAATCAAGGGGGCACCTAATTGTCTGGGGTTGCAGGATGTGGGGGTGTTGCTGGGTGCTCCAAATGTCCTTCTCTGCCTTTGAAGACCAGTTTGGCAGCCCTCCCCCTTCCTGCCTCACCATCTGCTGAGGGGAGATTCTCTCCCCCAAGCACATTCCTTTGTGTGAAGCCAGGCCACTTCACACCTCATCAAGGAAGCCTAGCAGAAGCTGCTGCAGGCTGGCCAATCAGAGCACAGCAGCAAAAACAATGCAGAGCTGAAATTGGCAACTTTTTAGGTAAAGTCTAAACTTTTTACCTGGACAAGTTATATTAAATCCCACAACTGGAAGTTGTGGGATTTATTACAACAATCAATTTGATACCAAATTCTTGGTATGTAACATTTAAGGAGACTTTAAAATTTAAAATAAAGTCTGCCCATTCTAGCCTATGATGGCCATTTACTTCAATGAGGGAAAAACTAATTTGGCTGTTTTTACCTCACCAGGGCTTATAAATCTATTTTTATAAAGTCCCTGCTTATAGTTACATGGCACCCAGCCCTAGGGGCACATAGGGCACACCTTAGGGGTGACTTATATGTAAAAATAAGGTAGTTTAAGGCTTTGGAAGTACCTTTAATTCCAAAGTCGAATTTGCATATAACTTTAATTTAAAAGCAGCCAGCAAAGCAGGCCTGCCTTTAAAATGACACTGGGCACCTCAGCAGTGCACCTAGGTGTGCACCACCTATGCTGTGGTCCCTAAACCTACATGCCCTACCATATACTAGGGACTTATAGGTAGGTTAACTTAGCCAATTATAATTAGCCTAATTTGCATATCCATTTTACACAGAGCACAGGCCCTGGGACTGGTTAGCAGTACCCAGGGCACCATCAAAGTCAGGAAAACACCAGCAAAAAGAGGAAAATGGGGGCAAAAAGTTATGGGGCCTCTGCAATCAGCCCTGTTTTCTCACACAGAGCCATGATGATGTTCCCACACTTCAGCTAGGACAGCCTCCAATTATTTACCCACGAGGGTTCAGATATCAGCAGACCCCAATAAAACCGGGCACCTCCTCCTCGTAAAGCAAGCCATAAAGCAGGAAACAGGGACAGGTGTGTGTAAGATTAGGCATGGTTTGTGTGTGATGAAAGGTTTATGATGTGTTGTGCCTTGATACTAATCTCATTCGGCCACTGGGAAAGAAACTGGCCGAACAGGTTTGGCTTCAGGCAGTGGAGTCAGCTTGCCCAGGTCACAGAGGAGTCAGCAAAGATGTACGTGTCCTTCAGACTCGTTTTCAGCATTAGACATTGGCCTATGTGAGGGCAATCATAAAATGGCTGTCGTTTAAATGGAACAATATGCAGTATCATATACAAGGTCATTCCATTGATGAAACGCGATAAAAACACTCGTACATATTGTATTTGCCATTTACGGCTCTCTGATACTAAAATCGGCATGATAGGGCCATGCCTCCAGTGTGGTTCCGAAATTTAAAGTACCACAACTGGGAGTATAAGAAAACACCAAAGGTAAGTAAAATACCCCAACCCAGAGCCCAAGAGAGCAGGAGTAAAACACATCAAGTTTCCTAAAACACACTAGAAGGCGCGGTAGAATACAGTACAAGAACAAGAAGCGACTGCAAGACACCAACAATGGAGTCCTGGACCTGAAGACCTGTGGAAGAAGGGGACCAAGTCCAAGAAGCACTGAAGAGTCCAGGGAGAACAGGATCTCCTGCTAAACCAGATGAAGATGCAAAGGGAGAACCACCAGTGAGAAGACAAAGTCAGTATTTCACCAAAGAAGATAGATGCAGGTTCCTGGTTGGTGCAGAAAATGTCCCACGGCGGATGGATGAATGCAGTCTGGTTTTCGTCACTGGATTCTGCCAACAAGCCTTGGTAAACTCAAAACTTGCAATTTGCAAAAAATTGTGCTTCCCGGACCCAGGAAGAACCAGGTAAAATCTACCCAAGAGGGTGAGACAGTGGGGACTCTCAGCAACTCAGAGAGCCTTGAGAAGAGCAGGCAGCAAGCACAGGAGTCCCACAGCACGGAGGCAAAGGAGTTGCAAATGGCGGTCATTTCAGCACTACATAAAGGGTCCAACGCCACTGGAGAACAACTCAGGGAGCTTAGCGTAATATGATGAAGTGCTGGGGACCTGGGCTAGGCTGTGCACAAAGGAATTCATGGAATAGTGCACAGAAGCCCTAGGAGCTGCACAAAATGCAGTGCACAGGGGTACTGTCTGGCACTGGGAGGAAAGGTATTACCTCCACCAAATTTAGACAGTTAGACCTTTGGACACTCAGGGTCACTTTAGTCTACCACCTGTGTTCCAGGATTAATGCTCGTCATCAGGAGAGGGGACCCAGAGTACTGGTTGTCGCTGCAGAGAGGTGCCTGCTGAAGCAGGGAAGTGATTCCATCACTCTACAGGAGATTCCTTCAGTTCTTCTGGTTCAGAATGAAGACAGTCAGTCCTCGGAGCATGTAAAATCTGGAAACTGTTGCAGTTGCTGGCAGGAGCTGAAGTTACAAGGTCGCAGAAGTCATCTTTGCTTCTTTGTTGCAGTTTTGTAGAGTTCCTAGAGCAGTCAGCGGTTGATCCATCGGTAGAAGATGAAGTAAAGGATGCAGAGGATTCCTGCTGGAGTCTTGCAATCTGAATCTGAAGAAACACCCAGAGGAGAGACCCTAAATAGCACTCAGAGGGGGATTGGCTACCTAACCAGGTATGGACCTATCAGGAGGGGTTTCTGATGTCACCTTCTGGCACTGGCCCCTCAGAACCTCCCAGAGTTCCCTGACCATCCTGAAAACAAGATGGCAGAACCCAGCAACACTCTGGAGGAGTTCTGGGCACCACCACTGGGGTGGTGATGGACAGGGGAGTGGACACTTTCCTTTGTCCAGTTTTGTGCCAGAACAGGGACTGGTGGTCCCTGAACCGGTGTAAAGTGGATTATGCAAGGAGGACACCATCTGTGCCCTTCAAAACATTTCCAGAGGCTCTGTGAAGATACCTCTCCCATGCCTGTACTACACATTTTCAAAGGGAGAGGGTATAACACCCCTTTCCTAAAGGAAATGCATTGTTCTGCCTTCCTGGGATTGAGCTGCTCAAGCCCCAGGAGGGCAGAAGCCTGTCTGTAAGGTGGTAGTAGCTGGGGCTTCAGGGAAAACCTCAGAAGACTGTTATGACAGTACTGGGGTTCATGGTGGAGTCACCAGGGTGCATGGAATTTGCCCCCAAAGACCAGAATCAGATTGAGGGTACAATTTCCAGTCCCTGGGCACCTCACATGGCCATATTCGGAGTTACCAATGTGAAGCTACATATTCTTATTGACTTATATGTAGTGCACACTTATAATGGTGTCCCGCACTCACGAAGTCCAGGAAAATGGGCCTGGATGACATGGGGGCACCTCTGCTAGTGCAGGATTTCCCTCACACACAGGTACTATGCACTTAGCCTTCAGGGTCTGAAGGTTAGACATTAAGGTGACATGTAAGTGACTTGGTGTAGTGAAAATGGCTGTGAAATAGTGCTTACACTATTTCACTCAGGCTGCAATGGCAGTCCTGAAGAAGTGTTTGTAGGAGCTCCCAATGGGTGGCAAAAGAAATGCTGCAGCCCATAAGGATCTCCTAGAACCCCAATGCCATGGGTTCCTAGGTACTATATACTAGGGACTTATAAGGGGGTCCAGATGCCAATTTGGAGTGGAATACTGGGTTACCAGTATGTAAGTACAAATGCGGAATCAGTGGGAGCCTAAGCACTGGAGTTCTGGTTAGCAGGATTCCAGTGACACAGTCAAGCATACTGACAAAACAGTAACACATACTGACATGTAGGCCACAAACTATGAGCAGGATCCAAGTGAGACAGTAAAAATACACTGACAAACATTGAAAACAGGATAAAGATGGAAGTAACCATGCTAGAAAGAGGCTACTTTCTCACACCTGGGTTTTGCCATCTTGGATTACAAGTTGGCAGGGCAATCTGGGAACATTTGAGTGGCCAGTGCCAGCAGGTGACGTCAGAGCCCTCCCCAGATAGGTGCTTACCTGTTTACCTGACCAATCCCCCTTTCAGGGCTATTGAGGGACCCTCTCTTGGGTGGTTCTTCAGATTCGGATTGCAAGACTCCAGCAGGAATATTCTGCATCCTTTACTTCACCTTCTTACCAAAGAAACTGCATATGGACCCTCCAGGAACTCTACAAACTGCAACAAAGAAGCAAAGACAACTTCTGTAACATTGCATCTTCAGCTCCTGCCAGCAACTGCAACTGTTTCCCACTTGTGCATCCTCAGAGCCTGTATGGCAGTCTCTTCTGTTTCTTGCATAATCTTCTCTTCGTGTTCTTGTGTGTTCTAGGAAAGTTATTGTGATTTACTCCTGCTTTTCTGGGCTCTGGGGTGGGTTCTATTACTTACCTTTGGGGTTTCCTGATACTCCCAGAACTCCTCTAGACAGTACATTTGCCTAGGTGGGAAAACGACTTTCACAATCTACTTTCTTAGTGTATGGTTTATGTCCCCCCTAGGCCCAATTCTAACTATAGTGATTTTCATTATTTCCACTGTTTTCTAACAGTTTTTACAGCTATTTCAGCATACTAGTGTATACATTGTGTGTAGTACTTATCTACTAAGGGAGTATAGCCACTATGGTATTTGTGGCATTTGTGGCACCAAAATAAAGTACCTTTATTTTTGTAACACTGAGCATTTTCTTTCATGTGTGTGAGTACTGTGTGACTACTGTGGTATTGCATGAGCTTTACATGTCTCCTAGTTGGGCCTTTGCTGCTCATCCACACTACCCCTAGAGAGCCTGGCGTCTAGACACTGTCTACATTTCACTAATAAGGGATAAATGGACCTGATATAAGGTGTAAGTACCTTAGGTACCCACTACAAACCAGGCCAGCCTCCTACATTGGTGGTGCTTCGGTGGGATAAGTACCTGCAAGTGCCTTATCATTCTGTCACCGGTGCTGTCCACAGGAAATAATACTCTATACCTAGAACTATACATATATACCTAATACAGGGTTCTAGTCTCTCACATTCCTTTCCAAGAGACAAGAAGGTAGGTAGCTTAGGTTTTCCATACACGACAATAACACACACTTACATCATGTCTACTGCTGGGCCTAGCTCTAAGGTCACAGGTACTCCCTATGAGGACATGACCTTCATTGATTTAAATGGCTGTGCTCAGACAGAAGCCTAGATAAAGGGAAGAACCCCAGTGATAATTTTCTTCTAAGCCTTCTCCTTCAGGATGATCAAGAACATGCTGATAAACAGGAAGAAGAGGGGGAGGAAGATTCTAACCCCTTAGAATCAGAGAATCATCCCTCAGTTTCAGGGGAGGGCTCTTCCAAAGATCTTCCACATAGCAAACCCATTAGTGTAGCTGATAGTGAGAGGGGTAGTCACTCAGGATGGGCTCGCTTCATACCCAGAGGTCAAGTCACCAGGGATACAAAAGCTAGGGAAAGATCTACCTCTGCCCATTCCCTTGTCACCTCATTTTCTGAGGGATCCCATGGTTCCACTCCAGGTGATGACTCCATAGAAAGGTAGCTCAGGAAACTGAGACTTGAGGAGGACGGGCTGAGGCTGCAGCAGCAACAGCTAGCCCTAGATAGGCAGACCTTGGCTATGGAAAGGGAAAGGCAGGGGTTGGGATAAGTTCCCCATGGTGGCAGCAGCAGTTTAGGGAGATATGGAGTTAGGGGGGATACCATTAACTCCAGAAACATGCACAAAAATTGTTGTATGGGGGATGATATTTACAAGTGGTTTGCTGCACTTGAGAGATCCTGCAAAGTTCATAGGGTCCCTCAAAGGCAGTGGGCTGCTATTCTGTGGTTGTCCTTTTCTGACAAGGGGAGGGATAGACTTCTCACTGTCAGAGTAGAAAACCCAGACAACTATGGTATTCTTAAAATTGCACTCTTGGATGGATTTGGCTTAACCACTGAACAATACAGGATTGAGTTCAGAGAAACCAGAAAAGAGTCTTCACAGGATTGGATTGACATTGTGGACTGTTCTGTTAAGGCTTCAGAAGGCTGGTTACATGGCAGCAAAGTGTCTGTTTATGATGGCTCATACAATCTGATTCTGAGAGAGCATATTTTGAATAACTGTGTATCTGACTTGTTGCACCAGAACTTGGTAGACTCAGATCTGACCTCTCCCCAAGAATTGGGAAAGAAGGCAGACAAATGGATCAGAACAAGGGTGAACAGAAAAGCTCATTCAGGGGGTTATAAGGACAAGAAGAAGGATGGTAAGTCTCATGACAAAGGTAGTGATGAAGATAAAAACAAGGAGACTTCATCAGGCTGATAAAAATCCTCTGGGGGTGGGTCCAAATCCTCTCCCAACCATCAGAATAAGAAGCCTTGGTGTTATATGTGTAAGAACAACAGCTATTGGGCAAGTGACAGTAGTTTTCCAAAGAAAAACTTCAAGGCTCCTACCACCACAACCCTCCACTGCTTCCACTAGTGCACCTAGCAATAGCAGTGGCGGAAGGAAAATAACACTACCAATAGCAATCCAGGGGTGTAGCAGGGCTCACTTTGGGAAGTGTAGTGGGGGTTGGTTTAGTTAGGGAAACCACTGAGACTGGTTTAGTCTCTGATGGTGGCATTTATCTTGCCACCCTTGTTGCTTGTCCCCTTAATATGGAGAAGTACAAGCAACAACCCCTAACAAATAGTGCTCAGGTTGAGGCCTACAGGGACACAGGAGTCAGTGTCACAATGGTGACTGAAAAACTGGTGGCCCCTGAGCAACAGCTACTTGGTCATCAGTACCAAGTGACAGATGCTCATAACAACACTGCAAGCCACCCCATGGTTGTTGTTTATCTCACCTGGGGGAGTGGGCGTTTACTGGCCCAAAGCAAGTTGTGGTATCCACAGACCTACCTGTAGAATGTCTGTAGGAAATAATTTGGAGACTTCAGCTTTGGCTGAAGTGGAGATGGAGGCCCATAATGCCATACTGGCATTCCTGGGCATATCTTTGCTTTGAAAAGGTGCTCAGGCCAAGAAACAAAGAGGACAGGGAAACTTGAATTCTGGAACAATGGACCAGGAGCTTCCCAGAAGTAGGGGTAGAAAGGGTAAGAAATTATCCACTATACTTCCCTCCTCTGATGATTCCCCTTTGAGGAGCAGGAGTCAACTCCCTGACAGAATCTACACCAGAGGAGCTTCAAGTTGACACAGCTGATCTCTTGGGTGCAGGGGAGCCTGCCAGGGAAGAGTTAAGTGTGGCCAGCAGACCTGTCCCACACTTGAGGGTCTAAGACAGCAAGCTGGCAAACACAAAGCAGGGGATATCAGTAACACCCATAGGTGTATTGGGAAAATAATGTCTTATACACTGAGGCAAGGGACCCAAACTCTGGTGCCACCAGAAGACTTGTCATTCCCTTGCAATATAGAGAATTTATGTTGACCTTAGCTCATGATATTCCCCTTTCTGGACATCTGGGGCAAAGTAAGACCTGTGACAGACTGGCCTGTCACTTTCACTGGCCTCACATGTCAGGGGACATAAAGGAGGTTTGTCGCTCCTGTGTCACTTACCAAGCCAGTGGGAAGACTGGTGGCATCCCAAAGGCTCCCTTGATCCCACTGCTAGTGGTTGGGGTGCCCTGTGAGAGGGTAGGGGTTGACGTTGTTGGCCCCCTTGACCCTCCTACCACTTCTGGTAATAGGTTTATTTAAATGGTGGTGGACTTTGCCACTAGATATCCAGATTAAATACCTCTGAGGACCACTACAGCTCTGAAGTGGTCAAACTCTCCTGGGAATCTTTTCCAGGGTGGGTTTTCCAAATGAGTTGGTGTCAGACAGAGGTATCAACTTCATGTCTGCAGACCTGAAAGCAATGTGGAAAGAGTGTGGTGTAACCTACAAGGTCACCACACCTTACCATCCTCAGACAAATGGGTTGGTTGAGAGGTTTAACAAAACCCTCAAAGGCATGATTATGGGACTCTCTGAAAAACTCAGAAGGAGATGGGATGTCCTGTTACCATGCCTCCTTTTTGCCTCAAGGGAGGTACCCCAGAAAGGAGTGGGCTACAGCCCTTTGAACTCCTCTTTGGTCACCGTGTTAGGGGTCCATTAGCCCTTGTTAAAGAGGGGTGGGAGCAATCCTTGAAGCCCTGTAAAAAGATGTAGTGGATTGTGTGCTTGGCTTAAGATCAAGAATGGCTGAGAACAGGAAAAACGCCACTAAAAACCTTCAGGCAAGCCAAGAGTTACAGAGACAAAGGCATGACCAGAGGTCTGTCCTGACAGCGTACCAACTAGGACAGAAGGTCGGGTCCTGGAGCCTGTGGCACCCAGAGCACTCAACATAAATGGAGTGGACCACACATCATAGTGGAAAAGAAGGGTGAGATCACTTATTTAGTTGACCTAGACACTCCTAGAAGTCCTCAATCAATCAATCAATCAGGGTACTTGTAAAGTGAACTAATTACCCAAGAGGGTCTCAACACGCTGAGGGAAGGGGGGGCTGCTACTTCTCGAACAGCCATGTCTTGAGGTGTCTCCTGAAGGTAAGTAGGTACTATGTCTGTCGCAGGTGGGTGGGAAGAGTGTTCCACGTCTTGGCGGCGAGGTGGGAGAACGATCTGCCATCGGCGGTCGTTCTGTGGATGTGTGGGATGGTGGCGAGGGCAAGGTCAGTGGAGCAAAGCTGTCGGGTCGGGGTGCAGAAGGAGAGATGTCTGTTGAGGTATTCTGGTCCAGTGTTGTGCAGTGCCTTGTGAGCATGGATGAAGAGTTTGAACATGATTCTCTTGTTAACAGGGAGCCAGTGTAGGTCTCACAGGTGGGCTGTGATGTGGCAGTGGCGGTGGATGTCCAGCATGAGGTGTGTGGAGGCGTTCTGTGTGAGATGCAGTCTTTTCTGGAGCTTGGCAGTGGTTCCTGCATAGAGGGCATTGCCATAGTCCAGTTCTCTGCTTACAGTGGCCTGGGTGACCGTCTTTCTGGTTTCAGTGGGGATCCATTTGTAGATCTTTCAAAGCATGCCCAGGGTGTGGAGGCAGGAGGAAGACATGGTGTTGACTTGCTCGGTCATTGATAGTGATGAGTCCAAGATCAATCCCAGGTTGCTTACGTGGTCGGTGGGTGTCCGTGAGATTCCCAGTGTGACAGGCCACCAGGAGTCATCCCATGCGGAGGGTGTGGAGCCGAAGATGAGGACCTCAGTTTTATCAGAATTTAGTTTCAGGCAGCTGTTCCTCATCCATTGGGCGATGGCCTTCATTCCTTCTTGGAGGTTGGTTTTAGCAATGGCGGGGTCCTTGGAGAGGGAGAGGCTCAACTGGGTGTCATTGGTGTATGAGACGATGTTGAGGTTGTGAGATCGGGTGATGTTTGTGAACAGAGCCATGTAGACGTTAAAGAGGGTTCGGCTGAAGGATGGTCCCTGAGGTACGCCGCAGATGATTTTTGTGGCTTCACAGCGGAATGGAGGGAGGCAGACTCTGAGTTCTGCCGGTGAGAAAATAGGTGATCCAGTCCAGGGCTCTGAGCGAATCCCTGCGTCATTGAGGCATGTGTGTAGGGTGTGGTGGCAGACGTTATCGAACATGGTGGAGAGGTCCAGGAGGATGAGGCCCGCGATTTTGCTGTTGTCAAGAATAGTTCCTATATCTTCGGTGGCGGCGATGAGAATGGTTTTGGTGCTGTGGTTGCTGCAGAATCCAGATTGGGATGGGTCCAGAGTGTTGTTCTCCTCAAGGAAATGGGTCAGTTGTTTGTTGACAATTTTCTCGATGACTTTTGCCGGGAAGGGGAGCAGGCAGATGGGCCGGAAGTTCTTGATGTCCTTTGGGTCCGCATTGGGTTTCTTGAGGAGGGCTTTGATCGCAGCGTGTTTCCAGTTCTCTGGGAAGGTGGTGATCTCAAAGGAACTGTTGATGATCTTCTAGAGTTGGGGTACAATGACGGAGCTTGCTTTGTGGAAGATGTGGTGAGGGCCGGGGTCGGATGGTGAGCCGGAGTTGATGGTGTTCATGATTTCGATGGTGTCATTGCCATTGACGTGGGTCCAGGAGAGCAGGAGGCTGGTGGGTGGTGAGTTTGTGGTGTCAGTGGTTGATGGGGGGTCTGAGTCTTGAAGCTGTTCTGGATGCCTGTGATCTTGCGGTAGAAGAAGGTGGCTAGAGAGTCACAGAGGTCTTGTGATGGTGGGATGTCGTTGATGTTGGAGCCGGGTTTAGAGAGCTCCTTCACGATGTTGAAGAGCTCCTTGTAGCTGTGTGCGTTGTTGTTGATGTGTTCTTTGAATGCGGTTCTCTTGGTTGTTCGGATGAGTTGGTGGTGTCTGCGGATGGCGTACTTGAAGGCTGTGTGGTTGTCCAGTGTCTGGTTTTGGTGCTACATCTTCTTGAGTCTTCGGCATGTTTCCTTGGAATTTCGGAGGTCGGTGGTGACCCAGAAGGCCTTTCTGTCGGTGCGTCTGTTAGAGGGTTTCCTGATCGTTGGCACAATCTTTGATCAATTGCCTCAGGTTGCGGGCTGCTGTGTCAGTGTCTGTGGTGTATATAGGTGGGTTCCGGGAGAGGGTAGTGATCAGTTGGTCTTCGGTGAACTTGTTCTATCTGCGGTGGGGAATCCATTGTGGGTGATGGTGTGTTGTGGGTTTCTCGAAGGAGAAGTGGATGCAGCCGTGGTCGGTCCAGTGGAGTTCGGTGGTGTGGCTGAAGGAGACTTGTTTGCTGGCGGAAAAAATGGGGTCGAGCATGTGTCCTGCGGAGTGGTTGGGTGTCATGACGAGCTGCTTGAGGCCGAGGTTGGTGAGGTTGTCGAGCAGGCTGATAGAGTTGTTGCCATTGGTGTTCTCGAGGTGGAAGTTCAAGTCCCCGAGGAGTATGTAGTCTGTGGATGTGAGAGCATGCTGATGACGCCGGTGCTGTTGGGGGCCGGGGAGGTTGTAAACTAGGGTCCCTCTGAGGGTGTTGTTTGGGGTGGTGTGGATCTGGAAGTGCAGGTGTTCGGCGATGCTTTGGGTGTCTTCGGTGCTAGTCGTGATTCTGAGGGTATTCTTGTGGACGACGGCAATGCCTCCTCCTGTCCGGGATGGCCATGGCGATGTCGGGCGCTGAGGAGGGCTTCATCCTGATCTCGGTCAGGATGGCGGCGTCTGGGTAGGCTGGGTCGAGTACATTCCAAAGTTCGACTGCGTGTTTGTGGACAGAGAGGGTGTTGAGTAGGGTGCATCTAAGATGGTTGCGTTCTGCGTTGGTGGGTGGGTCATTGGCGTGGAGGCTGGTAAAGGAGGAGTTCCGGCAGGAGAGGGTCCGCTGGTGAGCTGCAGGGTGGCTTGATGGCCGGTGGATGAGAGGCCAGTGTTAAGTGCGTGGAGGATGGTGGTGTCGTAGCTGAGTCGGGTATTGTGGCGGTGGAGGGGCGAGAACCAGGGGTTCTGGCACTGGGGGCAGTCCAGGTGTCTAGGGGCGAAGACGGGCTTGCCTTAGGCACGCCTTCAGCACAGCAGTTGCACGCCAGTTGCACGCAGCCACCATTTAGTAAGAAGGGGGAGATGAGGACCGCTGAGAGGCGGGAGTGGGGTGAAAATGGTGTGAAAAAAGGGGGCGGGCCACAGGGGCAGCAGCGGCGGGAGTGCAGTGCAAGAGAGAGGAGGGGGCAGAGCTGCAGAAGCAGCAGTGGAGAGAGATGGGGGAGAGCAAGATTGAGAGAGAGAGAGCAGAGTGAGGGGAGGAAAAGCAAAGAAATAGTGTAAAGCAAAAGGAGCACTGTGGAGAGCGAATGGCAAAAGGAGCACAAATGGGGTAGACACGGAAAAGAGAGCACACAGAGACTGAAGCAGAGAAAAGGAGTAGAGAGACAGAGGGCAGCCTAGTAGGAAAGCAGAGCTCTCCCACTAGACACCAAGGATGAGGTGCAGGCAGAAGCCTGTGGGTGGAGGAGGGTCTTGAACTCCTCATAGAGGTCAGGAGTTCAGAGGAACGAGGGCTCTACTTACAGTGGGAGCTACGGGAGGCAGAGCAGTTCACTGACCAGGTCATTGGTATTGCTCATCCTACTGCGCAGCGGACACCATTAAGTACTTCATGTGAACCGCCTGAAGCCCTACTATGATAGGGCTGAATTAACCTTGCTCCTGGCCACTGATGAAGGACAGGAAGATGAGAGTGACGCTCTCCCTAATCTCTTCTCCAACAATGCAGCTGATGGCTCAGTAGAAGGAGCTATCCTTGCAGACTGCCTTACTGAATCTCAGAAGGAGGATTGCAGGAACATCTTGGGCCTGTTTTCTGAACTCTTTTCTCTGACACCTGGTCATACTACATGGTGTGAGCACACCATTGATACTGGAGACAGTTTACCTGTCAAAAGTAAGATTTATAGGCAGCCTGACCATGTCAGAGATTGCATTAAATCTGAGGTTCAGAAAATGTTTGACTTAGGAGTGATTGAGCACTCTGATAGCCACTGGGACAGCTCAATGGTGCTTGTACCCAAACCTCACTCTCAAAATGTGTAGGAGACTGGCCTGGCTTATAGTGGGTACCTGGTGGTACTTACACATTGTGCCAGGAACAGTTATCCCTTATTAAGAGATTAGTAGTGTTCTAGCAGCTTAGGCTGATAGAGGTAGCTATAGCAGAGCAGCTTAGGCTGAACTAGGAGACATGCAATGCTCCTACTATAGCACTTATATCACTTAGCACTATATCATAAGAAAACACAATACTCAGAGTTACTAAAAATAAAGGTACTTTATTTTAGTGACAATATGCCAAAAGTATCTCAGAGGATATACTCCCTTAGGAGGTAAGTAATATCCACAAAATATACACACAAACCAAAATCAGGTAAGTAAACAGTTTAAAAAAGTAGTGCAAACACTGTAGAACACAATAGAATGCAACTGGAGACAATAGGCCTAGGGGCAACACAAACCATATACTCCAAAAGTGGAATGTGAACCCCGAATGGACCCCAGGCCTAGTATAGTATGTAGAGGGTCGCTAGGAGTGTAAGAAAACACTTAGGGTGTCTATGATACCCCACCCCAAGACCCTGAAAAGTAGGAGTAAAGTTACCCTACTACCCCAGAAAGACAGTAAAGTCGAGATAGGGGATTCTGCAAAGACAATAACTGACTGCAAAGCACTGAAGACGGATTCCTGGACCTGAGCAGGGGCAAGAGCCCACTAAACCCTGGATGAAGGTGCAACAGGGATGCCTCTGGGTGGAAGAAGCCAAAGATTCTGCAACAACGGAAGGTGCCAGGAACTTCTCCTTTAGTCAGAATATGTCCCACGGCGTGCTGGAGGATGCAGAAAGACCACAAACATGCCTTGCTAGCTGCAAGAGTCACGGTTGAAGGTTTTGGGTGCTGCCAGGGCCCAGGAAGGACCAGGAGATCGCCCCTTGGAGGAGGAGACAGAGGGGGCGCTCAGCCACACGGAGAGCCCAGGCAGAAGCAGGCAGCACCCACAGAAGCACCTGATCAGGTGCTCAGAAGATCTGAGCATGACGGTTGACTCAGCACAACAAAAGAGGGTCCTACGAAGTTGAAGTCCAACTCAGTGAGTTAGGCAATGCAGGACAGAGTGCTGGGGACCTGGGCTAGGCTGTGCACGAAGGAAGTCTTTAAAAAGTGCACAGAAGTCTGAGAAGCTGCAGTTCATGCAGTACACAGGATTACTGTCTGGCGTGGGGAGGCAAGGACTTACCTCCACCAAATTTGGCCAGAAGGGCCACTGGACTGTCGGGGACACTTGGATCCACCTCCTGTGTTCCAGGGACCACGCTCGTCAAGATGAGAAGGGACCCAGAGGACCAGTGATGCAGAAGTTTGGTGCCTGCGTTAGCAGAGGGAAGATTCTGATGACCCACAGGAGATTTCTTCTTGGCTTCCAGTGCAGGGTGAAGGCAGACAGCCCTCAGAGCATGCACCAACAGGAAACAGTTGAGAAAGCTGGCAGAATGAGGCGCTACAATGTTTCTGGTAGTCTTCTTGCTACTTTGTTGCGGTTTTGCTGGCGTCCTGGAGCAGTCAGCGTCGATCCTTGACAGAAGTCGAAGAGGAAAGTGCAGAGGAACTCTGGTGAGCTCTTGCATTTGTTATCTGCTGAGATACCCACAGGAGAGACCCTAAATATCTCTCAGAGGAGGGTTTACTACAGAGAAAGTTAAGCACCTATAAGGAGGGGTCTCTGACGTCACCTGCTGGCACTGGCCACTCAGAGGTGTCCATTGTTCCCTCACACCTCTGCATCCAAGATGGCAGAGGTCTGGGACACACTGGCGGAGCTCTGGGTACCTCCCGTGGGAGGTGCTGGTCAGGGGAGTAGTCACTCCCCTTTCCTTTGTCCAGTTTCGCGCTAGAGCAGGGCTGGGGTGATCCCTGAACTGGTGAAAACTGGCTTATGCAGGAGGGCACCATCTGTGCCCTTCAAAGCATTTCCAGAGACCAGGAGAGGTTATTCCTCTCAGGCCCTTCACACCTATTTCCAAAGGGAGAGGGTGTTACACCCTCTCTCAGAGGAAATCCTTTGTTCTGCCTTCCTGTGACTGGGCTGCCCAGGCCCCAGGGGGGCAGAAACCTGTCTGAGCATTGGCAGCAGCGATAGCTGCAGAGAAAACCCCGGAAAGTTAGTTTCACAGTACCCGGGCTCTATGCTGGAGCCCCGGAGATTCATGGAGTTGTTCCCCCAATACCAGAATGGTATTGGGGTGACAATTCCATGATCCTAGACATGTTACATGGCCATGTTCGGAGTTACCATTGTGATGCTACAAATAGGTATTAACCTATATGTAGTGCACGCGTGTAATGGTGTCCCGCATTCACAAAGTCCGGGGAAATTGCCCTGAACAATGTGGGGGCACCTTGGCTAGTGCCAGGGTGCCCTCACACTAAGTAACTTTGCACGTAACCTTCACTAAGTGAGGGTTAGCATATAGTCGACTTATAAGTTACTTAAGTGCAGTGTAAAATGGCTGTGAAATAACGTGGACGTTATTTCACTCAGGCTGCAGTGGTAGTCCTGTGTAAGAATTGTCTGAGCTTCCTATGGGTGGCAAAAGAAATGCTGCAGCCCATAGGAATCTCCTGGAACCCCAATACCCTGGGTACCTAGGTACCATATACTGGGGAATTATAAGGGTGTTCCAGTGTGCCAATTAGAATTGGTAAAATTTGTCACTAGCCTGCAGTGACAATTTTAAAAGCAGAGAGAGCATAAACACTGCGGTTCTGGTTAGCACAGCCTCAGTAATACAGTTAGGCACCACACAGGGAACACATACAAGGCACACTTTATGAGCACTGGGGTCCTGGCTAGCAGTATCCCAGTGACACAGGCAAAAACAAACATACATACAGTAAAAATGGGGGTAACATGCCAGGCAAGATGGTACTTTCCTACAAAGTGGGAAAAGGAAGATAAGGTTCTGTGTAGATTACAGAGGGCTCAACACAGCCACAAAGACTGATGATCACCCTAAACCCGGAGCAGATGAGCTTATTGATACACTGGCATCTGCCAATTATCTCAGCACTTTTGATTTGACTGCAAGGTATAGGCAGATCAAACTATAAGAAGATGCTAAACCTAAGACAGCTTTCTCTACCATTGGAGGGCATTATCAGTTTATTGTTACTGTTTACTGGTTTGAATAATGCACCTGCCACTTTTCAGGGGTTGGTTAAAACAGTCCTTCAAGGTCTGGAATCTTTCAGTGCAGCATATCTTGGTGATATTGCTGTCTACCTGGGATGATCACCTGGCCCACCTCTGAAAAGTTTTGGAACCCTGCAAAAGGCAGTCCCCACTATCAAGGCCTCAAAGTGCCAGATAGGGTACAGGAAGTTGGTTTATCTGGGATACCTGGTAGATGGAAAAAAGATTGAACCACTACAGGGGAAGATCCAGACTATTTTAGAATGGACTTCCGCTTCAACACAGACCCAGAACAAAGCCTCTCTTGGTCTCACTGGGTATTACAGGAGGTTCATTAAGAACTATGGCTTAATTGTTGCCCTTCTTAATGATATCACCTCAAAGAAAATGCCTAAAAAGGTATTAGGGATAGCTAGCTGTCAGACAGCTTTGAGGAGCTAAAGCAGGATATGCTCACTGCACTTGTCTTAAAAATCCCAAACTACTCCAAGAAGTTAATGGTTCAGACTGATGCTTCAGAGAAAGGGGTTGGGGCAGTTTTATCACAACTGAATTCAGAGGGCCAGGATCACCCTGTACCTTTTATCAGCAGAAGGTTGACTATAGAGAAAAGCATTGGGTCAGCCATAGAGAGGGAGGCCTTTGTTGTTGTCTGGGCCTTGAAACAGTTGAGACCATACCTCTTTGAGACTCATTTCATTGTTCAAACAGACCACAAACCTCTCTTATGGCTCAAACAAATAAAAGGAGAAAACCCTAAATTGTTGAGGTGGCCCATTTCTCTCCAGGGGATGGACTTTACAGTGGAACATAGACCTAGGAGTAACAACTCCAATGCAGATGGACTCTCCAGATATTTCCACTTAGACAGTGAAGACTCATCTGGGCAAGTTTAGTCTTATTGTCCCTCGTTTCGGGGGGGAGGGTTGTGTAAAAAAGTACCCTCTTTTTGTCAAGGTTATCCCCATTTTCTGCCTGATGTCATTATGTTTGACTACGTTCACTGGGATCCTGCTACCCAAGATCCCAGTGATTAGTATCTCTCTCCTCTAAATGTTGCCACTGCATACTAATAACCCAATATTTCACCCACAATTGGCATACTGGTGCCCCTTTAAAAGTCCCTAGTATATGGCACCTAGGTACCCCAGGCATTGGGGTTCCAGGTGATCCCCGTGGACTGCAGCATTTCTTTTGCCACCCATAGGGAGCCCATGCAAAGGCTTCTACAGGACTGCCAGTGCAGCCTGTGTGAAAAGGTGCATGCACCCTTTCACTGCCATTTACACTGCACCAGGTCACTTATAGGTCACCTCTATACCAGGCCCTTCAGCCCAGATGGCAGTGTGTAGAGTCCCTGTGTGTAAGGGCACCCCTGCACTAGCAGAGGTGCCCCCATGACCTTCAGGACCATTTTCCCAGACTTCGTGAGTGCAGGGATGCCGTTTTAGACATGTACTGGACATAGATCACAACTTATGTGCAGCTACGTAATGATAACTCCGAACATAGGCATGTTTGGTATCAAACATGTTAAGATCATACCCAAATCCTTTTGCAATCATTGGTTGTATGATTCCATGCACTCTGGGGGCTCCTTAGAGGACCCCCAGTATTGCCATTCCAGCCTTCTGAGGTTTTCCAGGCAACCCCGGCTGCTGCCACCTCTCAGACAGGGTTCTGCCCTCCTGTTGCTTAAGCAACCCAGGCCCAGGAAGGCAGAACGAAGGATTTCCTTTGGAAGAGGGGTGTTACACCCTATCCCTTTGGAAATAGGTGTTACAGGCTTGGGAGGGGTAACCTCCCCAAGCGTCTGGAAATGCTTTGAAGGGCACAGATAGTGCCCTTCATACATTACCCCGTCTACACCGGTTCAGGGACCACTCCCCTGTCCATCACCATACCAGGGGTGGTGCTCTGAGCTCCTCCAGAGGGTCCCTGGGATTTGCCATCTTGGATTCCAAGTTGGAAGGGCACTTTGGGAGCATCTGAGTGACCAGTGACAGCATGTGATGTCAGAGCCCTCCCCTGATAGGTGCTTACCTGTTTAGCTGACCAACCCCCCCTTTCAGGGCTCTTTAGAGTCTCTCTCTTGGGTGGTTCTTCAGATTCAGATTGCAAGACTCCAGCAGGAATACTCTGCATCCTTTACTTCACCTTCTTACCAAAGAAACTGCATCTAGACTGTCCAGGAATTCTACAAACTTCAACAAAGAAGCAAAGAAAACTTCTGCAACATTGTATCTTCAGCTCCTGCCACCAACTGCAACTGTTTCCCACTTGTGCATCCTCAGAGGACAGCCTGTCTTCAGCCTACATCAGGTCCCTCCCTAGTCCCGGGCAGCGCAGAATCCAGCGATGCAAACCAGGCTGAAATCTTCCATCTGGTGTGGGACTTCATCTGCACTAACTAGGAACCTGCATCCACCTTCTTGGGTGCAGTACTGACTGTTGTTCTTCACCAATGGTTTTTCTTTTGCACCATCATCCGGGATAGCAGGGGCTCCTGTTCTCCCTGGACTCTTCAGTGCTTCTTGGACTTGGTCTTCTTCCACAGGTCTTCAGGTCCAGGAATCCATTTTTGGTGTCTTGCAGTCTCTTCTGGTTCTTGCATAATCTTCTTTTTTGTGTTCTTGCATGTTCTAGGAAAGTTACTGTGATTTACTCCTGCTTTCCTGGGCTTTGGGGTGGGTTCTATTACTTACCTTTGGAGTTTTCTAATACTCTAAGCGCCTCTCTCCACACTACACTTGCCTGGGTGGGAAACCGACTTTCGCATTCCACTTACTTAGTATATGGATTGTGTTCCCCCAGGCCCAATTCTAACTATTGTGATTTTCACTATTTGCACTGTTTTCTAACTGTTTTACAGCTATTTCTGCATACTAGTATATATATTTTGTGTAGTACTTACCTCCTAAGGGAGTATAGTCCCTACAGTATTTTTAGCATTTGTGTCACCAAAATAAAGTACCCGTATTTTCTTTCATATGTGTGAGTACTGTCTGACTACAGTGGTATTGCATGAGCTTTGCATGTCTCCTAGTTAGACCTTGGCTGCTCATCCACACTACCCCTAGAGAGTCTGGCTTCTAGACACTGTCTACATTTCACTAATAAGGAAAAACTTGATGTGATATAAGGTTTAAGTACCTTAGCTACCCACTACAAACCATGCCGGCCTCCTACAGAGGTGCTCCAGGCCCTGCAACAGGCAGGACTGACAATCAAGGCCAGTAAGTGCCAAATTTGGCAGACGTCGGTGCTGCTTTGGGGTACCTGGTAGGTGGTAGCAAGGTGCAGCACCACCAGGCCAAGATTGAAAGAATAATGGCTTGGCAACCACCTAAAACCCAGACTTAAAAGAGAGCCTTCCTAGGCCTCACTGGTTACTATCGAAGAGTTGTTAAGGGATATGGCACCATTGTTTCCCCCTTAACTGAGCTTACTTCCAAGAAGCAGCCCAGGTTGGTGATCTGGACAGAGGCTTGCCAGAAGGCCTTTGATTCCCTCAAGGAAGGCATGTGTATAGCACCTGTTCTCAGGGCCCCTGATTACTCCAAGGAATTCATAGTGCAGACAGAAGCTTCAGAGCATGCCATAGGGGCGGTCTTATAATAGCTGAGTGAGGAGGGCCTAGACCAACCAGTAGCCTTCATTAGCAGGAGGTTACTTCCACGGGAACAGAAGTGGAGTGCCATTCCATTGAAAGAGAAGCATTTGCTGTGGTCTGGGCACTGAAGAAGCTGGGACCATACCAGTTTGGGACTCACTTCAGGGTTCAGACAGACCACAGACCCCTCGATTTGGCTCATGCAGGTGAGGGGTGAAAATCCTAAACTCTTGAGGTCGTCCATCTCCCTACAGGGTATGGACTTTGCGGTGCAGCACTGACCGGGGACTGACCACGCCAATGCTGATGGTCTGTCCAGATTCTTCCACCTTAGTAATGAAAGCTCCCAAGGGCCTTTTGCCTGCCCCCTCTATTTTTCTGACCCCATTTTCGCTGGTTTGAGGACTCTGCACACTTTACCACTGCTGACCAGTGTTAAAGTGCATGTGCTTTCTCCCCTAAACATCGTAGCAGTGGTTCCCTCCCAATTGGCATATTTAATTTAACTGTCGCCTGTAAAGTGCACTACCTGTGCCCAGGGCCTGTAAACTAAATGCCACTACTCAACCTGCAACACTGATTGTGCCACCCATATAAGTAGCCCCTCAATCGTGTCTCAGGCTTGCCATAGCAAGACCTGTGTGTGCAGTTTCATTGCCACTTCTACTTGGCATTTAAAACTACTTGCCAAGCCTTTAATTCCCCTTTTTCTATCTATAGGTCACCCCTAAGGTAGGTACCAGGTAACCCACAGGGCAGGGTGCTATGTAGGTAAAAGGCAGGACATGTACCTATGTGTTTTACATGTCATGGTAGTGAAAAACGAATCAATTCATATCCCACTACTGTGAGACCTGCTTCTCTCATAGACTAGCATTGGAACTGTCCTTATATATGTTTAAGTGGTCTGATCTGGAAGGAGTAGCCCTGTCATGTTTTGTATTGCTAGAATGGTAATAGAAAAACCTGTTTACTGGTGAAGTTGGATTTAATATTACTATTTTAGAAATGACACTTTTAGAAAGTGGGCATTTCTCTGCCCTTACTGCCATCTGTGCCTTGCAGCCCTGTCCAATCCAAGTCTGATTTATGCTGGTTGACAGCTCCCCTTGTGCATTCCACCTAGGAAGCTATAAACACAGGACACTCAGTCACATCTGCATTCATCTGCATACTGAATGGGTCTCCCTGGGCACTTCAAAGGCTAGTGGCCTGCCCTCACACAAAGGACCGATAACCCCCCACAAAGATCCTGGCAGACACTACTCGGCTGAAAGTAAAACTTGTGCATTTCAAAATCATTGAAGCTTTCCCCACTTCAAAGGCATTTTGGGGTATATAAAATGGGTCTCTGACCCCCACCAAATCAAACACTTCTGGACATACACCTGGACTCTGTCAGAGAGACTGCCAGGCTACCCACAGGACTGATCAGGACTGCTTTGCTGAAGGACTGTATTCATGTGTGTTACACTGCTACATGGTACTCCTAACTGTGCTGGAAGGACTCTGCCTTCCTCCTAAAGTGCTCTCCAAGGGCTTGGATTGAGCTAGCCTCCTGTGTCTGAAGTCTTAGGGCCAACTAAGACTTCACCCCTTCAGGAAATCCTTGTGTGTCAGAAAATTTATGTAACACCTGCAGAAATGGACACAGCACCTACATCTTGGCTGGAAAATCAACACACCACCAACCGGAACAATGCAGCGCCAGACTTGCAACTGGAAATCTGAAAGCTGAAATGTTGCTGCATCACCTACTGGATCGATGCAGTGCCTGCCCCTTCTTCCAGAGTGTCAAGGATTTTAAACGCATCATTCCTGGACATTAAAATATCCTACATCGCTGTGAGGAACCAAGGCTGCGCTTCTGGAAATTGCTGCATCACTTTGCAGAGTGGAAAGAAATAATGCATCGTCTGCGCCGCGCCATCAAATTCAATGCAGAGCTTTATTTTTCAAAGCATCTCCTCCTCTGCGCCCCCTTGCATCATTATTTTTGATGCATAATAGGTACTGTGTGTTACAAGGACATAACCACTGATGCTTAAGGATTGAGTCTCATTTAAACCTTTAAAAGGTGATATCTCGACTTGTGCATATTGGATTTATGTCGTTTTGATCTTATTTTATTCAGATATCTATTTTCTCAACCTGTGTGTCTTTTTGTGGTGTTTTCACTGTGCTACTATATGAGTTATTGCGCAAACACTTTACACATTGCTTTCTAAGTTAAGCCTGCCTACTCTGTGCCAAGCTACCAGAGGGTGAGCACAGGATAATTTGGGTTGTGTTGTGACTTACCCTCACTAGGACTGTGGTCCCTAGTTGGACAGGGTGCATACCTCTGCCTAAGTTGATAGAATGATGTCTTCATTCCCTCACAGATATGTACATAGTGAACTGTTAGTGGAATAGTAAATCCACAATGGGTGTCCAATTAATGTGGTGCTACAGACAGGAGTTTATCTCTATTGTTTGACATATACGTTCATGCATCATAGTATGTCATTTGGCATGTAGTACTGCAGTAGCTATGAGGGAGATGACAGGTAGGCCCAGAGTGTGGAACTACTTTGTGATTATCTATGCCCTTGATGTTGAATCATATGGAAAGGTGTACCACACATGTGTAATGATTGAGGATTGTGGCCTGACTGTTGGCATGCATCATGGAGTGAGTTGCAGTGATGTTGACATCACATGTCTTTGGGTAAAGCATTCATCCGCAGACAGCAGGATTGGGATGTCCAAGATGTGGCTAGTGATGTTGGTGCTCATTGGGCAACAGGTGTAGGGCCTTCTAATATTCTTTTAAAGTTCTGTGTCTCTCCAACATGCAAAAGACAGAAACACTCATAGGTTGTCATTGTAGAGGGTGTCAGACATTAGTGGTGACTATCCTGGGTTTTGCTAATTCGTTGTTTTGTTTATTCTGGGGACATCTCTCCGTGGCATATTGAACCTGACTACAACAGTGTTCCTTTCAATGCCACATGTGAGGCCTATCTGAGTAACATTGATACTACCTTCTTGTAACTATTGTGACAGGTGTCACTTGGTGAAGTATACATTGTTGAAATGTTTCCTGTGTGACATGGTTATATTCATGTTACATACTCCAGGATATAAAACGTTTGGGATACACATAGCAGGATTTTAAGGCATCATTTCTAAATGTAAGTTAATTTTGTATGTATCAAATAGATGTGTGCATGACCTTGTGTGGGATATGTGGGAATGGAATTTACAATGGATATTGGTGTTTGCCTTTAGTAGACTCAGGCCTGCTGCATGTGGACAGCTTTGAGGATGAAGAGGACTCCTAGTTGTTATATGGTTAGTGTTGTTCCAAAACTTCACCCATGC
Source organism: Pleurodeles waltl (assembly GCF_031143425.1). Classification (NCBI taxonomy): domain Eukaryota; kingdom Metazoa; phylum Chordata; class Amphibia; order Caudata; family Salamandridae; genus Pleurodeles; species Pleurodeles waltl. Next base: position 952,322,550 of record NC_090445.1, read on the forward strand.
TATTGTAGTTCTCTAAGGTCCTGATTTTACTGTGGACCACTGTAGTAAATCCAGACGGAATGCATGCAAATGTCATGGCACAAGTATGCACTACTTAAATGAGTAGTTTTGCTGGGGCCTACTAGAAATTATGATATTGTTAGTCAATCTGAGTTGTGGTTCAGGTGTTATCATGGACATGTGATGACCATATTCCACTTTGAGCTTGCAGCATCAGCATGGACAAGCAGAGGAGATGGAGACGAGCCAAGTGGGGAACGGATCTGGCCATGGGACCTGGGGTCAAGAAACAACTGACACGGAGGGCCCAGTGGCCCAGAGGGCAAGGAGAGAGCCATGGGGGAAATCGGATGTGCATCCTTATCATCCTCGGATTCCTCCTCCAGAGGCCACTCCCTAGTGGTTGTGGAGCCATCGGGCATCCCCCAGCACCATCTTTGTCTGCCACCCCGTTCTATTACCACTCTCCCTGTTGGTACCCATCCAGTTAGCCATGCCCACTAACCCAAGAGGGTGGGCGTCTCCTTTGCTGCAAGCACCTCCACCCCAGTCCCTTTTACAGCTGCTACCCTCAGTGAGGAGGCTATTGACCACCTGAGAAGCATCTCTGTGGGTCAGTCAGCCATTGTCAATGCCATTCAGGGACTAGCGACCCAACTGCAACAAACAAATGTGTTCCTGGAAGGCATTCATCGTGCAATGGCTGGCCTACAGAGGTTTTTTCAGGCTCTGGCCTCCACACTGACGGCAGCCAGTCACCTTCCACCTTCCATCCCCCCTCCACCTCCCTCTTCCCAGCCCAAATCCCCTCTTCCCCTACCTACCCAAAGAACACAAACAGATCTGTGGACATCCACTTCAACAGAGAAATGAATCACACACAAACACAAGCTTCACAAGACACACCAGCACTCACACAAACAACATCCACCTACAGACACGACAACAGTCACAGCTTCCCCTGACTCTCCATCGCCCCCAGCATCACACACACAATATCAAGCATACCTACAGACACCACCCCAGCAGTCATTGATACAGCCACCACACCCATCCTACCCGCAAACACCACCCCAGCAGACCTACAGACATCCACCACAAGCACCACACCCACAGACACCACAGCTACAGATATACTTACATCTACCACATCCACCATACCTGCAGTCACCACCCCAGCAGACACTCACCCACCACTGCAACCCCAGCACCTCCTCCCCCCAAGTCCAAGACACACTCACCTAACAGATACCCACAACACATAAGCATACCTCCCATAAGCATGCACCCACGACATCCACACCTACGCATCAGACAACCCCTCCCTCAACCTCCAAATCCCGACCTCCTTCTGATGACTGTCCCAGTGTGTCCTAAAAACTGTTCCTTTGTGAGCATGAGTTTATCCCTGTTCTCCCCCCGGACCACACCCAGAAGGATCCCACCCAGCTCCATGTATATCCCTTTCACCTCCAAGGCCTCCACTGCACACCCTGCAAGCACACAAACCCTTCCCCCACAAGGAAGAAGCTCACCCCTCAGAAGAATCCTACTCCTTCCAAGAAAACCACCCCTCCCAAGCCCAACCCCCCTCCCAAAATCTGATCCCCTCCAGATAATGCCTGAGGTGCCTGCCTGCCCACTTGATGCCCCTTCTTATGGTATTTTCAATGGCAGTTGGGAGTCAGGTTTAGGCACAATACTGTGTTAGATTGTACCTTTTTGGACTGGCCAATGGCCTTTGGACATCTATATGTTTCAAAGTTAATAAACCCAAACAGTTTGTTTTTTGGGTACACATTTGTCCTGCAATGCCTTTACCACCATTATGTTTTTCTTAATTAATTTGTGCTGTGTGCCTGCAGTTGTGTGTGTTTTGGCCTGCTTGCTGCTCCTTGTGCTGTTGTTTGCAGTATATGAGTTTGTAGGTAGTGGTGGTGTCCCACGAGAGAAGGGTATGTGTTCTGTGTAAAGGTATGTGTATGTAAATACCATGTTGGTGTCATGGCATGGTGTAGTATTTGGTATGGTAAGTATTTCTTTTTGTGTTTTGCAATTTGGGCATGTATGGCATCTAACTTGTCCCCCTGATTTGGCTTCTGTATGTATATCATGTGTGTCATCTTGAGTTTTCCTTGTGCAGACATGGACTGTGTTCAGCTGTGCTTGCTGTGCTTGAATTTGCCTGTGCATGTATCCATTTAGGTATTCATTTAGGTGGGTGTCTCTTGCAGCTAGTTCCTGTAGGGGTATGTCCCATGCAGTAGGAATTTTATGATTTGATGACTTACCCTTCTCCATTGTGCAGATGTGCATGGCATTTGGGATTAGAATTGTTTGTCCCTGGGACCCACGTAGGACCAGTTTATGTGCACATGTTGTTTGAGGGGCCTGCTCCAGGTGATGTATGTCCCAGTGCAGTCCCCTTCCCTGGATGTCCCAGATACCTCCCTCATTTTTGCAGGTATAGTTTAAATGTTTTCTTTGTCTATTTGTCACACTGCGTTTAGTGCATGCCATTGTGCTTCCATTGTGCTGTGATCTGTGTGATGTGTGTGTCTATTGCAGAGTTGTTTCATGGTGGTGGTGTTTGTGTTCCATACCACTTTGATACTTATGTGTGTTGCTGTGCATTGTGTGTGTGAACAGTCGCTGGCAGGTGTGACAATGTTGTGTAGCCTTCACTGACCCTGTGCCTTAGCTGTGTGGCCGTCTGTAATTGTATAGTGTTGATGTGCAGTGTATGTGTGTACTGCCCAAAGGGGGTGTATAGTGACTGTGTGAATGTCTGTGCTGATGTATGTTACTGCATGTGTATAGGTTGAGACGTGTACCTGCTGCCCATGGCATAAGCCCCCCATGATATATAGGATGGCTGTAAAAGCTGTATTCAAGGTTAATGATACAGGTAAGGGTACGTACTTATGGTAGTTGGCGTCCACAGTGGTGTGGATTTAATTGTCTTTGGATGAGCAGGAGCAGTGGCATAATGTTTGTGAATGGCTCCATGGCAGCACTAGACATGTAAATCTGCCTGCAGGCGAGTGCCTCTACACTGTCCGTTTCGGCCTTCTGATATGTGGAGGTTGGACCGCCATGGTCACATTGGCAGTGTGCAACCTCGTAATGAGTCTGGTGGCAACATAGGCTCTGCCAACCTGTATGTGCATCCTTGTGACCTTGGCGGTCTGTCCTATCTGGCGGTGCCGGCAGACCATTGGCAGTCTTCTGTTAGTAAAACCAACATACTCTTAATCTGGAGGTCTGACCGCCAGATTGATGGCAGTTGGACCGCTGTAGCCACCTTGGTGGTCCATGGACCGCCAAACTCATAATCAGGCCCAAAGTGTGGAAATAAAAATAAGTAAGACATTATGGGGGTCATTATGGGGGTCATTCTGACCGCCAGAAGACCGTACCGCGGTCAAAAGACCGCGGCGGTCATTCTGAGTTTCCCGCTGGGCTGGCGGGCGACCGCCAGAAGGCCGCCCGCCCGTCCAGCGGGAAACACCCTTCCACGAGGATGCCGGCTCCGAATTTAACCGGCGGAGTGGAAGGGGTGCGACGGGTGCAGTGCCACGCAGACACTGAAAATCTATGTGGGGCCCTGTTAGGGGGTCCCTGCACTGCCCATGCCAGTGGCATGGGCACTGCAGGGGCCCCCAGGGCCCCACGACACCCGTTCCCGCCAGCCAGGTTCTGGCGGTGAAAACCGCCAGAACCAGGCTGGCGGGAAGGGGGTCGGAATCCCCATGGCGTCGCTGCTTGCAGCGCCGCCGTGGAGGATTCCCTGGGGCAGCGGGAAGCCGGCGGGAAACCGCCGGCTTCTCTTTTCTGACCGCGGTTTTACCGCCGCGGTCAGAATGCCCCCGGAAGCACCGCCAGCCTGTTGGCGGTGCTTGCCCGGGTCAGAATGACCCCCTATGTACTATGCAGTACAAGTATTCTTATTGAGTTAAATTAATGGAGGCATGGTAGCTAGTGCATCAGGTACTTTGTTACGCTCTGGTGTCTGCAGCTAGGGCAGCTATGATGAAGAAGTTTTTTTTTTATTCCAATGGCCCTGCAGTTCTTAAAATGCCTTACCATTCTACTATCATTTCAAAGAGGCAGATGAATAATGATGATAGTACATTACACACATCACATATAAAACTGCAGCTATCCTGCCTGCTGTAGGTAGGCTGTGGGGACAAATGATGCACTGCAGTTCAGGGAACGGAACAGAATACATAGATTGTGTTTGGCAGGTGTATTCACCACAAAGTATCCCATCCGGAAACTCAAAATCTGGCACTTAGTCCCACTTTACTTCCTGGCCTCACCCTCAACCACACACTATTTACAAAAAGTGCATTCTCTAGGTAGTAAGGAGAGGAAACTTAACTTATTGTACTGCAGTGCAGGGGTAAGTAGGGGAATTAGGCCAGGTAGGTAGAGGTTTTGCTATAGAAGTGTGGGGTGTCACTGAACATCATCATGTGCATAAGCTTTGGTTTACTGTAGTTAACACATTTCAAGAGGGAAAAATGTGAACAGGCATGAATCTATTACAGAAGCCATGAAATATATGAATCACTTGTCCTGAAAAATGTGGCACATGCCAAGAATGGATTTTTCAATTATTGTGGTAGGCTGGGACAGAACTTAGGAAAGAATCAATGAGTGAAGCACTAGGAGGTGACTGAGTGGGAACTGGGAGGAAAGAGGAGCACACCTAGTTTTCTGTTTGCAATGCATAGAAAACTGTGTAAATGTTGTAATTTATTGAATCAGATGCACATTGCACAGCCAACGCAGTTGAACTGCTGAATGGAAACATGTTGCAGTTAAGTCATGCATGACTAAATGCCATGGGAAAGGAGGTGATGAATGATGATGGGTGGGAGGATACATATCTGCCTTGCTTAACAAATACAGTGAGCTAAGGGAGTAGACAGAAAATTCAAATATCTCCCACTTTGAACCAAAGCTTTGATAGCCCAGCAAAGTAGGTGAACACGTACATCTTCAGAAGAGCTCCCTTGTTTCTTCATTCAAGCATTATCTATACATCCTTTCAAATGTTCTATTCACCCTTTAATACCCACCATTTAAGCTTTACATTCTTTCATCCCGTCTTTCACCATTCCAATCCATTAATCCATCCATATATCCAACCATCCATCCATCCATTCACCTGTCTACCACTGTGACCATCCTTTCACCCATCTATCTATTTACCCGGGCATCCTTTTACCAATTCACCCATCCATTAACCCACCGAGCATCCATTTACCCATCCACTCCTCCCCCACCCAGGCATCCTTTCACCCATTTACCCTTTCATCCATCCTTTCACCCACCCATGCAATTCCTACTTCCCACCTATGTATCTTTTCACTCTCCAACACATCATTTCACTCATCCTTTCTTTTAACCGTCCATCCTTCTTTTCCCTCATCCCATCATTTTTGGCATTCATAGTGAGATTTTGTTTGCAGAGTTGCAGATAGTAGAGGCCATTGACAACTCAACCCCAGCTGCAGCTGCTAAAGCAGGGGGCTCACAATGCCCTTGCAGTGAGTGTACTAGTTTTTGTCAATAAGCAAGCAGTATGACTTACCAACGCCTGCCCTGCTGCCACTGGTTCTCATCTTCCAACTCCTGCCACATCTGGTGCACTGGCACTGCAGCTGGCCTCGGCACAGGTGGTCTGTGTAGCTGGTAAAAACATTACACATTTTGGGGGTCATTACGACCTCGGCGGTCTTTTCTGAAGACCGTCGAGGTACCGCCGTGCTGAAGACCGCCAGTGGTGGTGGTCATCCACACCGCGTATTATGATCGCTGGCAGGCCACCGTCCTTTTTCGTATGGAAAGCCGCCAGCAGCCATACTGGCGAATGGCAGGAAAGAGGAGGTTGCTCAACCTCCACCGCCACGTCAACAGAACACCGCCCACTGAATCATGTCCCATGATTCGGTGTGGCGGTGTTCTGGTGACGGTCCCGTCAACCCTCCCGCAGGATCAACGGACAAGGTAAGTTGATCGTCCGTTAGGGAAGGGGGTGGGGGGCTGTTGTGTGCTGTGTGCATGCATAGGGGTGTGCGTGTGAGAGCGTAGAGGGGGTGAGTGAGTGAGTGAGTGTATGCGTGCGGGGGGTGCTGTGTGTATGGGAAATGTGTGCGGGTCGGACGGTGTGCATGTCTGTTTGTATTTGTGCGGGTATGTGTTGTCGGGGTGTATGTCTGAGTGTAGGGGTGTGTATATGTGCATGTTTGGGGTCTGGATGGGGGGGTTGTGCCACCTTTGGGGGCTCGCAGGGGGTTGGGGGTGTTGTGGGAGGACTCGTGGGGGTTAGCGGGGGTGGGGGAGACCCCTATCAGTGCCAGGGAAGGAATTCCCTGGCACTGATAGTGCCTACCGCCATGAATCTCATGGCGGTTCCCAACCACCCGAGATCCATGGCGGTATGCAGGGTCCTGATACCTTCGGCGGTCTAGTGACGACCGCCGGGCTGGAGACCGCAATCTCCAGCCCAGCGGTTCTCACCACCATGGCGGTTGGAATGGTGAAGTGGCGGATGACGCCATGGTCATAATTCCATATTTTTTTTTCGCCGGCCTGTTTGCGGTCTCACCACCGCTTTACCACCGACCACCAAGGTCGTAAAGAGGGCCTTTATGTTTAACAAATTCAACAAAATACAATTGCAATGTATCACTACAGTTCTGTCTTCTTCTGTCATTCACATTGGGGATTTTGTTGGTTAACAATGTTAAAAAAGCCAGATAGTCAAGCCAACCATTTTGTAATGGAGGGGAAGAGCTATGATGAACCTGTGTCACTGAAGCTCAATGAAGGTCAGGGAAGGACATATGGTGAGGTCTTGTTTGGCAAATGCGATAGGATGTTCTCATATTATTTTTCACACATGCTGTGTTGTCGTCAAAACTGTTATGTGGTACACTACTGTTTTAATGAATAATAATGCATATACCACAACACTGGGGGAGTTCACCAGGACCATGGCAACTCTCTTGTTTTAGTGTTTGAACATGACCAAGAATAAGAAAGCTTTCTCAACAAACATCTGTAGAATAGTTTACTTGGGCATGCAATCTTCACCACAGAGTGCCTGTCCTAAAATCTGTTCTCTTAGTCTTACAGTACCGGTCCACAAGATATATAAGGGAAAAGGGAAAGCTTACTAACAAAGCAGAAGAAAGCTACAGACAGCAGTAAGTCAGCTACAGAAACATGAAATACAGAATAAAACTAGGATAATGGAGGGATAACAAGAATGTATCGAACTTTAGAATATAGATGAGAAGGAAAACAAAAAGGAGAAAGGCACAGTAAAAAAAAGAAAAAATATTCTAAATGGCGAGAGGTAAAAGTTAGGGAAATAATAAAAATATAACTAGAGGACTTACTGGGACCAGCAGATCCATCAGATGTGGCACTGGTGGCCCGCTGGCCCGCTGACCCACTTCAGAACTAGCCCTGTTCTTGTCCTTGGGTGCTGAGGTAAGAAATAAAGATAAATAAATAGATTAATTATACTTTTAATCTCCCAAAAACATTTTGACAGGAAAAGGAAAATGAAGCAGCATTGTACTTTTCTAAATCAGATTGCCTACAGTACTAGTATCAGATTCACCTACTGTTAATTTCCAACCCCAAGCCCTATTCTAAATTCTTTAAACCTAAACTTCATTTGGAACTACTATTGCATTGCAAACAATGATCTTTGCTTCTCAACCACCTTTGATGGGCCAACTCAGTCTCCCTTTTCAATGAATAGATGCATATTAAACATCACTGGGAGATTGTGACTGGGACTGCATAAGCTACGTGAAGAAAGGCACGGAGCAAGCTAACTCATTGATATTACCACTACTGCCACTATCTTAGTGACAGGACAGAGGAGTCCGCATGGCTTCTTAGCGCAAGCACAGAGTACCTGGCTACCTCAAACTGGATCACATATTATTCATCATAGCATAAACTTAACTTACCTCTCACTGTGAGCAGCATGCTCTTTGAAAAAAATCGCATTGTAGAATACAAAATAATAAATAATTAATCACTGAGCACCGACACCTCGAAGCCCAACAGGTTGAGCAAGTCCTGCTTTCGGTCCAGAATGTCCACCTAGCAGTGTGTTAACTACTGCTGGGTTTTCTGGATCCCAGTGTGCCAACACACCCTCCCCCACAACAGTAGATGCTCCTGCAGGGCAAAGCCGCTCCCAGGCCTCCTACCTACTGCCAGTATGGAGGTAGGAGGATGAACTGCACATAAAAAACAAGTGTGGCCACTTCTGCCTCAGAAGAAATAGAGCAGAATTGCATCCCTTGGTAACACCGGTGCACTGGCACTGCTGCTCCCTGTCTCACTGCCACCACCCTGCTCTGCACTGGTGCTGTCCAGGGAAAAAAAATAAGAAAAGTAAAGAATGAGAAGAAGAAAGGAAGAAATAAAGAAGCAAAGGGAAAAGGAAAAAAGTCACAAAAAAGAACTAAAAATCACAAAAACGTAAAATAGACAAAGACAAACAATAATAAAATAAGGGTAAAAAATGGGTGGGTGGGTGAATTCGATAGGTGGCCTGTTGTACAGATGTAATTATAATGAGAAAATCAGGCCTAGCACATGGATACAACAGGAAAGCCCATAAAACAAAATGTACTCATGTAGACTGCGTGGTGCTGTTTACTCAGCTTTTACAGCATAGATGCATGCATTGAGCTACTGACATGTAAAAAAGCAGCACCTATGGGCAGACACAGACAAAGTAACAGATCCACCCACTCACGGAGTTCCACACAGTCATGCAGAATTTTGTTTACGCTCCGCAAGTTCTGTCAGTCTATTGTTGGTGTGTGCCTATGGTCTAAGAAACCTATGGCAGGCTGGGAGTGCAGGAAAAATTGAACACTCCTTAAAAAATGTGAATGCTAGTCTGTGCCTATGGCATAAGAGACCTACGGCAGGCAGGGGATGTAGGCCAGGGAAAAAATGAATAATCCTTAGAAATGTGAATGCTAGTGTGTTCTAACAGACCTATGGCAAGCTGTGGGTGAAGGAAAAAATGATTTTTTTTTTTTTTTTAATTATGGTGTCTCACTAGGGACTATGAGAAATCCTATGGAAGCAAGCAGGTGCAGGGGTAAATGGAAAGAAATGCATATAATATTATATAGTGCTGTACATACATAGGGGCAGATTTAAGAGCCCCTAGCGCCACACATTAGCGTCATTTGTTTTTACACTAATGTGGCCCAACAAGGCCAAAATCGCTGTGCCAAATTAAAAAAGTGGTGCAATGCACGCAGTCTGCCACTTTGTAAACCTTTGCACTACATTATGCCTGCGCCTGGCATAATATATGGAAAGGGGGTGTTCCCCTGTTAGGAGGCTGAAAAAATGGCGCAAAGAAATCTCAGATAATTTTTTGTAACATTTTTTCACTCCTTTTAAAGTCTGCTCGGAGCAGCCATTAAAAGGAGGCACACAGCTTCAAAGTAGTTGTGAATAGTTTATTTGTAAGGCATTAAGAACAGTCTTTTGTTTTGTCTTCATGTTCTGTTTTTAACAATAAGCTTATGAGCATAAATAGGTAAGCAATAAAACCACTTTAATTTTAATATTAATGCCTATATTTTGCATTGTACAAAATACTATTGCTGTGAATACTTTTTATAAGCGCTATTTTAGAAACGGGGTCTAATCCCATCAGAGGACCTGTTAAAGTATTTATCAAGGTAATTAAAAGTATGTTCAGCCTTTTCACAATGTAAAGTAAAAAAATGAGCCAAATAATATGCCCCTAATTTTGAGACAAATCATAAATGTTTCAATCTGAAATACAATCCTTGTCTCTTCTAAACTAATGCATGTGTGATGGAGAATCCTAAAAAAATGCAAGGAAGTGCTTGTAATTTAACAATAGTTCCTGGCTGATAAGTTAAGTTAAACATTTGCTTCCAACTCTTCAATTAAAAAAGCATAGTGACAAAATGATTGGTAAATGGCAGACTGGACTAGCACAATGCCTTGTGAGCTGTTCAGTTGTTAAATTTAATGAGCCAAATTGCGCCTGACGTGGCACTAAGGAAAAAGGATCATACATCGATAGCCTGGAAGTCTTTGGACATCTGACACTTATTATAAGGGGGCATTGGTAAGCCTGCAACACAGTGATGGGGGTATCACCCTGCTAACGCATCACTAACATAACATTGATGCATACAATATTGAAATACAAAAATATCAGAAATAAATAGCAATCACATAAATATTGTCTTCCTATATTTAACTCGCAAAACCACAAATATTGAGAACACAAATATCATTGTTAAAAATAGAGTCCCTCATTATGAGTTTGGCGGCCATACGAGTTGAATTCCAAACTCACAGGGAGGACACCACGGTCATACTGATGTCCCTCCTCCAATGTATTACAATATTTCTGCAGGGCTGTTCTGTGGGAACATTGTACTATGAAGTTCCAGCTGGCCTGACCAGCGGGAACAGTGCTACGATATTGGCCTTGGCTTCTTTAAGAGAGCCGAGGCCAAAATTGTGGCACACAATACCCTCACAATGAGCACTGTTTGCAATGCAGACAGTGCACATTCCAAGGGTGCTGGGCAGGTGGGCCCCTGCACTGCCCATGTCCCCCCTGGGACTCCCACAACTGGGTTTTTTGCCATCCTTTCAATGGCAGGGTCCCTGCCATGGAAAGGCTGGTGGAAAGCTGAGTTGTAATTAGCCAGGTGGCGCTGAGTTCAGTGCCACCCTGGCTGAGTACAACTCAGACCGTTGTCACCCCATTGGGAACCATATTCCTGACGGGGGCAGTGGTCTCCTGATCGGTCTGCCAGACAGGGTAGTAAAGTTGCGATTGGACCTCTACAGTTGCGGTCGTCCGACTGTCACCACAAGGCAGGTGGTCCCCGTAATGAGGCCCATAGATTTTTACTTATATAGAAAACACAAATATCTGAAACAAAAATATCGTCACTTCAACTAAACATATATTATGTTTAAAATGTCAATTCACACAATATCGATTAAAATAATATCACCAAAATAATTACACTATCATTAATAAATATAAGAAAACTTTTTATGTAAAACAGTTAGAGCAAACAAAAGTAAAACCTTTTATAGTTATATTTAAATGATATATAATTAAAATAAATCATCAAAATATCGACAATTTACCTCAATAAAATATATAACTAAATCATAACACAACCAAGAACAATACTAGCATTAACTACAAACATTTACATAAAAAAAAAATATATATATTTATATATATATATATATATATATATATATATTATACTTAAAACTATCAACCGAGCTATATGTCAAACATATACATTATAAATAACATCTAAATCAACGTTTACCTGATACAATAAAATGAAAGTATAAGCAACTGTAACCAATAAAATCAGACACACAATAAATAAAATAGAACACACACTAATTTAAACAACTAAATACATCAAAAAAGACAAATGCTGCAAGATGAGGAACCTCTGCCAGATCCTCTGATCAGACCCTTTAAGAAGAACTATATACATCTCTACAACTATGTAATCAAGTAAGAAAAATGTATATTTAAACTAAAACTTGCTCGTAAATAAACGTACAAACTGTAAAATATCAACTAATTAATAAAACACTATCCAACGTCTGTCTCTTTACATGTACTTCTTAAAAAATCACTTTGAGTGGAAAAAGTGATAAACTGCCTGAAAAAACATCTATAACAAACCAGCAAAAAGATATACAAGGTAAGTATACATAAATTATAAAAAATATGAACTCACCCGAATAGCGAGTGTTGGGAAGGCCCATTTCTGTAGGGTTACCCCTAAACTTTTTTTCTTACTCCTACAATTCTTACAGAATTTCTTTTTGTTGATTTTAGGACTCTGTGCACCTTACTACGGCCAACCAGTGCTAAAGCACTTGTAGTCACATTTAAAACTTTGTAGAATTGGCTTATACCTAACTGGAATAGTTAATTTACTCATATGTCCCTAGTAAAGGAGCACTACATGTGCCCAAGGCCTCTAAATTGAAAGCTACTAGTGGGCCTGCAGCACTGACTCTGCCACCCACTTAAGTAGCCCTTTAAACATGTATCAGGCCTGCCATTGAAGAGCCTGTGTGTTCAGTTTAAACTGCCATGCCAACCTGGTAAAATAAACCTTTTGCCATGCCTAAACCGTTCCTTTTAATACAAAAAGGGTCACTCTTAGGGCAGGCCCTCTAAAGTCCAGAGAGCAGGGTGAAGTATATTAAAAAAGACTGACATGTACTTTAAGTTTTTCATGTCCTGGTAGTGAAAAACTCTTACATTATTTTTTCACTACTGCAAGGGGTAGCTCTCACATAGGATAAAGCTGGAGTTACCTTAGTACATCTTATTATTGTAATTTCCAAATAGGAAGAGAGATGACCCCTTCACGTTTAGTGTCCCTAGAATTCCAACTTAAGATACTAACTTACAGTAAAGTCAGATCCTAAATTGCAATTCTAAAAATGCCACTTTTAGAAAGTTGGCATTTTCTTGCATTAACCATTTGGTGCCTGCGGCCTGCAAGTAGACTTTGTGTATTCTCCCTAGACAGACACACACAACAGGAGCTTAGATGTGACTTGATGGTCCATCCTGGCAGGATGGGAGGGAGGAGCTGGACAGGGCCTCAGTTACACTGAAAGGGATATGTCCTGTCCCTGCACAAAGGGCTGCTAGCCCCGTGGTTTGAGTCTGGAGCTGTGCACTTCAAAGGCATGTTTTTGAAGTCTTCCCCACTGGATATAACAACCGAACCTCAGACACCACAACGTCAGTACACTTCTGTACCTGTGGATACTCTGCCAGGAAGAAGGACTGTTGTGCTGCCGAAGAACTGCCACTCTGCTGGCCTGAAGCCTGCTTTCCTGTGCTGTGCTTTCCTGTGCTGACCTGTTGCCTTCTGTCCTCTTGCCTGGGAGTGAGAAGGATTGGACCTACATCTCTCCAAAACAGAGCACAGAGTTATTCCAGGGTCTAGTTTTGTGGACACCTGATCAGAAACCACGGGGACACAACAGGCTGTCAACAACCTTGCCAACAACCTTGCATCTGTACCTGGACTCTGCCATCTGTGGGTATACCCTGCCAAGTGGTGCCAACCCACTCCTGGACCCTTCAAAGTGGCCCTTAAGTGCTTCCCAGTGGGACTGATGTATCCTCTCTGCTGAGTAGCACATCCCTGAGCAGAACTGAAGCATCACCCCGGCTATGTAGATTGGACCCAGTGCAGAAGACTTGTATTGCCTTTGCATCCTATCTCTTGGATTTTACACATCATCTTTGGAACCTCCATTGCATGGTGCTTCCCCAGAGCAGGTACTAGCATCCCTCGTGGACAGTAGCCTTGATGATGATGCCAAAGCACTGCATCGCAGCTTCACCACTCATTGAAACAAACACATCTCCTTTGTTGCGCAACGCATACCTGACAGTGGCTTTTGCATCACAAGTCCTGTTGATGGTACTCTTGACATTGATACAACATGACCTCACAGAGTGGCCTTCACGCATCTCAGAACCAATGCATCTCAGAACCAATGCATCACATTGGCTGCATGACACGTTTTTGACTCAGATCCATGCAACACTCCACAACCAGGGTTAACATACTTTGTTCCCCGAGCCTAACTGGATCCATGTAGACTGCCCATCCTCCATCGTGGTCAGCCTGAACGTTTGGCTTTGTCCTGATGTGGAATGACTAGATATCCCCTGTTGGTGCCTTTTGCTTTAAGGCTCTATACTACAGTTTATTCTTTAAAAAAATCCTAACTCAAGTTTTACATCATTTTGCTCCTGTTTTATTTATTAAATTAAGCTCTATTTTTCTAATCTGGTGTGGGATACTTTTGGTGTGGTGTTTTCACTGTTTGAAGTGTTGCACAAATACTTTACTCATTGCCTTCAGGTTAAGCCTGACTATTCTGTGCCAAGCTACCAGTGGGTGAGCTCAGGTTAATTTAGGTTTCACTTGTGCCTTACCCCCAAAAGAATTGTGGTTGCTGCTTGACAAGGGCTCACACCCCAGTCAACCAACAACCCAATTTCTCATATCGAGTAAATATAAACTTCTACAAAATACCAGCAAATTAACATTTAAAAGGAAACTGACACTTTTTTATATCCAACAGAAAGAAAGCACCTTCTCCACATTAGAATGAAAAAGCAGCAAAGCAATGTGAAACATTTAAAAAGGCCAAACATATAGGTATACAAAATAGAAGTTGTTGTATAATTGTACATGTAATTAACAAACATACACACTTTAAAACATTGTATATATTTATACAATAGCTCTGCTTTCAGACACAATGAGAGGTCCAAATACATTACATTGCAGTAAGGAAAACAGTTACTAAATCACATTGGTTACACCTACACCCTAGAAAGCTCAACAATAGAAATTGTAAGTTGGACATATACCAAATATTATTCTAATGCATACTATGGGAGGGCCACAATACAAACATGTAAAAGAACACAACCATCCACGTAATGTGACATAGATAGAAGTAAGGGTGGTATTGCAGGATATAAGAAAATTCCTGAATATTCAACAATGATACATAATTAGAAAAGTTTCCTTTTACATGACAACCTAAACAATGTCAACAAATCCTAACATTCCCTACAGCAAATAGCTTACTAAAAGTAAGCCATTATCAAGCCTGGATTATGGATAGGAACTTCGAAATGTGTCCCAAACGATTTACTCAGGTATACACCATACATGGTCACTATCAAAAAACAAAAATCCTTTTTATATGTGCTCTAATACCAAAAAAACAAATGAACAAAGCAACGCTTCCCTGAGACCCTTAAACCACATTAAATATAAAAAAACATAACAACTAACCACAAAAAACAAATCATAGACTTTGTGCACGCCATGATTCAAACCATTTTTAAAATTAACCCTCACACAGCCATACAAGGCTGTTACTTTAAGTTCAATCAAAATATATGGAGACAGCTCCAACAATCTGCAGAACTGTAGAATAGTCTACAAACAGCAAAGTTGCCTTTGAAATAAAAAATAATAGCACTAGCCTATGTCCCTGTCACAGGAGTAGCTAACCACTACAATTTACTAATTGAAAGCCCTTTCTACAAACAAAATGAAGACAAACAAAGCCCTTTAATGTATTACTTCGAAGACACTTGGACTGACAGACTGCATCATTCCAGACACAGACACAAACCCAAATCCAAAATCCCAAATACCATGGTTGAATATCTATTATAGCACCTCGGCACAGGAAGCTAAAATAAATAACACAGTAGGAGGATTGCATAATGCCTTCCAATCCACACTAGGCAGAACTCAACCTACTCAACAAAATATAAGTAACATAATATAATTTAACATTACTAAAACAGTGTATGAAAACCCAAACTACAAATAGTGAATAACACTACTGATAAGAAAACTGAGGGCCTGATTAAGACATTGGTGGTCCGACTATCGGCCCGCCAATATGACAGTGGGGAGGCAGCTGCCAAGCCGGAAGTCTCCCCACCACCTTATCATGATATTTTCACTGGGCTGCCCAGTGGAAACAGTGCAGCACCATTGGTCTCAGCTCTCAGGGAGAGTTAAAGCCAATGCCATCACACAGACAGTGCCCCCAGCAGCCTCAGAATGTGCACTGTCTGCCATGGCACACAGTACGCATTCCGAGAGTTATGACAGAAAGGCTATATGTAAATATTTATTTCTAAGTTGAAATATACATGCTTATAAATGTAAAAACATACATTAAATAAATCTTAAACACAAATAAAAGAGATGTTTTATGTTTTTTTTCTATAAAAAACATAAGTAATAAGATAACTGCTGACAAACATGCAACTAACTATTTCTTAGTATATTTTCCACAACCATAATACTAATTGAACAACACAAACTATTTCTACTCCATTCAAAAAGTTAAACAAAGGATTTCAGACTAAAACGACAAATGATTTAGTTAAGTAATCACACTACAACCCAAAACCTTTTTAAGAAAGTGTTGGACACTTAAGGAGTGATATTTATTAATACTAATCCAATCTGAACCAATTTGGGGACGGTATTGGGCACTAAAGGGGTGACATTTACTATTCCCATTCCAATCTAAAGCCATTTCGGGATGGTATTGGACTCTAAAGGGGTCATATTTACTATAACTACTACAATCTAAACCAATTTGGGGAATGTGTGGGACACTAAAACAGTGTAATTTACTATTGCTACTCAAACCTACGCCAAGTTGGTGAAAGTGTTAGACACTAAAAGGGTGACATTTACTATTCCCACTCCAATCTAAACCAACAGGGGGGAGATGTTTGGAAGTAAAGGAGTGATATTTACTCTTCTCACTCAAAACTAACCCTATCAGGAGATTGTGTTTGGCACTAATGGAATAGCATTTACTATACCCACTCTAATCCAAGCCTACTGTGAGAAAGGCACTGGACACTAAAGGGGTAATATTTACTAATCCCATTGCAATCAAACTCTGTTTGAAGATAGTGGTGGACAATAAAGGGATGAAATTTACTATTTTCAGTTCAATGTAAAATATTGTATACAAATTAATAAAAAATAAACAGTTTGCATACACAGTCAAATCTCCATACTCTCATACTATTTTTGTCTATGAAGCAGACTAAAATTTAATCTGAAAACACACTAACCAAAACCTACATATTCATATTCAAATATTAACTAATACCAACATGTTTATAGTACTATAAGTATTTAATATATTTTTTTTATAAATTGCTGCATTCAAAAAAATTGATATAAAAAATAAACAATCACAAACTTAATAAATGTATAAACCAAATCTTTACATTATAAACAAAAATATATGATAGCATGAAATTATAGATTCAAACATAAGTATTTTAAATAGTTTAGCATGAATAACTGATTCCCAAAAATAATAAAATTTAAAACGTTAAAAAAAATCTATAAAAGAAAATCTAAATATATCAATTTATTGAAATACATTTTTATACATTTGGTATTTTTAAAATGTGTTATAATTTTAAGATGTTCTAATCCTTTAAAAAATATATTTTTTTACATGTAATAGCAATATTATTTATTTTAATTAAATTAGTAAATTATAATCTTGGGGAATTAATAATTAATTTAAAATGGTCACAATATTTATTTGCATAAGATTAAAAAATTAACATAATATTTACTTTGAAATGCACACTTTTTAAAAATCTCTCCGCCCTTATTCCCTAAAAACTCAATAACCTGACACTAAAAAAGAAATCCATTATTTTTATACATTAATACAATTAAAAATACAAACATTAACATTTTCTTAATTAATAAGTTATCATACTGAAAACACAAATAATTAACATATTGAATGAAACACACTACAGTACATTACATACTTCATTCCTACAAATTATATTACACACAAAATTTTCAAAATTATATTTTTTACAACTATAGTAAAAAACTAAAATTATATTTTATCTTCGATGTTCTTATGAACTATATTTTTGATAGGCCTGGGTGGAATTTTTAATTTAGCTGGCAGAATTGGAGAAATATTATATTTCAATGACAATTCCATGTTACTCTTGTAATGCAGAATTAATGATAAATTCTGCCACTGTCGGCAGAATTAATCTGCAGTATTTTCAAATGTTTCTTAGCAGGGGTGGAATAGAGAGTAGTCCCGCTGCATTTAAAAATCACTGCAGATGAAAGTTTAGTCTGTAGTCAGTTTAAAATATAAGGGGACTGCTCCCTCTTTCAGCCTTGTTCAGAAACCACTACAGTGGATACCCTTCAGCTCCCTTACATGCCCTGAGGTAATTATGCAAAATGCTGCCTAGCATCCACTTTTGGATGCGAGGGTGCATTTTACGCTAAGGAAATATTGCCAAATGTCCCCTCCGTGCTGCCATGGAATTCCGTGGAATCCTGCTGAATTTTAATCTAACTCTGCAGAATTTCGTAGAATCAAACTCTGCCAATTCAGCCCATCCTCAATTTTTTACCTCCTGATATTCTTGACACAATGTGCTTTTTTTCCAAAACTTGCCCACATACCCCTGCTAACTGGCCCTCCTGCCACTACACTGACAACAATAATGACTGTGCCTAAGTGGCAGCATCGCTAAATAAAATAAAATGATGGCTGGAGAGTTGAAACTTTTCAAACACTCACTCCCAGTCACAGATCTGGGTTTGATTCATCATTTAGGCCCTCATTCTGACCTTGGCGGGCGGCGGAGGCCGACCGCCAAAGTCCCGCCGTCAGGTTACCGTTCCGCGGTCGAAAGACCGCAGCGGTAATTCTGACTTTCCCGCTGGGCTGGCGGGCGGTCGCCTTCAGACCGCCAGCCAGCCCAGCGGGAAAGAGGCTTCCACGATGAAGCCGGCTCGGAATCGAGCCGGCGGAGTGGAAGCTGTGCGACGGGTGCAGTTGCACCCGTCGCGTATTTCACTGTCTGCGCAGCAGACAGTGAAATACATTTAGGGGCCCTCTTACGGGGGCCCCTGCAGTGCCCATGCCAGTGGCATGGGCACTGCAGGGGCCCCCAGGGGCCCCGCGACCCCCCCTACCGCCATCCGGATCTCGGCGGTCCGACCGCCGGGATCTGGATGGCGGTAGGGGGGGTCGGAATCCCCGCGGCGGTGCAGCAAGCTGCGCCGCCGCGGAGGATTCAATGGGGCCGCGGTACACTGGCGGGACCCCGCCAGTGGTGCCGGTCCGACCGCGGCTTTACCGCCGCGGTCGGAATCCCCATTGGAGCACCGCCGGCCTGTCGGCGGTGCTCCCGCGGTCCTCCGCCCTGGCGGTCAAAGACCGCCAGGGTCAGAATGAGGGCCTTAGTCTTGACCTTGCTCCCCATAAAAACAGTTCAACCCAAACTGCCAGGCCAGGTCTTCTCTGGACGGGAAACAAGCATCCTGGGACCGGTGTCAAGCTATCACCCTTCATCAGCCAGGCTAGCTTGAATCCAGTGGTGCAGCGAGCAAGGGATCCACGTCTGGGCATACCCTAGCCCTTTAGGGTGCACAAGGCAACATCACAAAACAAAATAATGGACAGAGTGTTGAAACGTTCCTGCCTGCTGGCATGCCTGATCTTCAAATTAGGGAATTTCAGGTATATAATATTTTTGTGAGATATCCATGGTGGCTTCCTTTTCCACTTCACAGCCACCTGTGAGACCTCCAAGATCTTCCACTCTAGCATATTGTTCTATTCACAATCTGAAGGCTTAATAGACTTCAAATACAAATCATCCAATAAGTACAAAGAACCATGCATTTTTCTCTTTGTTCCAAGATTTCTAATTACCACTTCCTACGCCTAGGATTTGCTCCACTCTAACATGATTCCTTAACAATCCAAATAACTCTGTATATTTGTTCTTGAGGTTCCAGTGATGAAGTAATTTCTCTCCTACTACAAAGGCTTTAATCTCTCCCTGCAATAACTATTTAACACATGCTGCCTGTCAGAATCTGAATCTGAATTATTAACTGAAGGGGCAAGGAATAAGGAGGGGTTTCCACAGAGTTAAGTAAAGCAGTTCGTAAGAAGTAAAATTCAGATTTCAATGAGTAATCCTCATCTTAACCCTGGTAGACATGACTCAAATCAACCGGCTTCTCTCAGGAAACATTTGAGAGAAGTATATCAGCAGCATGAATTCACTCCCATCAGTGCTGAGAACGGCTCAGGAGCCATACTCAGTCAGGGTGCGCATGTGCTGAGGATGGCTCCAAGCTGCCCTCAGCACTAATGCGGTTAAATTAATGTTCCTTTTAGGATATTGGTTTGGGATGTGATTGCTTAATTTCTTTATTGTTGTTTTAGTGCCGCTAACCCATGTGGGCTGTCCACAACATACAGCCACCAGGAATGGCAGATGGATCACTTCTGTTGCCACCCCTGATCCCTCCACCAGAGATCTGATGAAGTCAGCAGGCACGTTGCATGCCAACATCATCAAAACATGCAAGGGATGCACTGGAAGCCATTTGTTTCCAGTGCATCTAGGGGCGAGGTACTTTTTTTCATCTCAGTCTAGCTGTCTCTGTCAAGTGGGAGACATCGTTTTGAGTACATAGGTCTTTATGTGCTTTGTATTGATTGACTTTTCCTTCCAGATTACTATATGCAAGTAGTGTTACTGTCTGTCTGACAAAGCCACAGTTTGCTTAATACTTATTTTTCATAATGGCAATTATTCTTTACTTATTTGTTTTGCTACTTTTATTAGTAAAGATTATGGCTAACCCCAGGATTACTACTCAGCAGGTTGTTGGTTTGCTTTTCGATTCTTCCTCTGACCAAGTTTCTGAAACGGACTCTGCATCTCAGGAAGTCCAAGATTTTAGCAGTGAATTTTCTATCTGAGAAGAATTATCTGGTGATGAATTCACTCTTAGGCCCTCATTACAACCCTGGCGGTCAGTGATAAAGCAGCGGCAACAGGCCAGGCGGTAAAAAAAATAGAATTATGACCAAGGCGGAAACCGCCAACACAGACAGTCATTTTAACACTCCAACTGCCACGGTTGTAGCAACAAGCACCGCGGCAATAACCGCCAACAGCCAGGTGGAAGACAATGTACCACCCACAGTATTACGAAACACCAATCCGCCACCTTATCCGGGGTGGTACCAATGCCATCAAAAGCATGGCAGAAACAGTACACAGAAGGGAAACGACTCACCTCTGGAGACTCAAGGAACAACCACGACGCCATGGAGCCTGAACTACAGGTGTTACCATGCTGGTCTACCTCCTCCTGCACCAGGAATACCAATGCTGATGAAGACGACCACGGTGAGTACCACCCCTAGCACACAGGGGAGGGGGAGGAAAAAAGAGTGACACCCACACTCAATACACAACACCCCCACCCCCAACACCATACACGCAAACAGATACAGTAACATTATATATTCACCCCACACCCCTCCGGAATAATGCAAGGACAAAAGGAAGTGATTGAAGTTAATGTAATAAGATCAAAATCCTGAAAAACGTTCTCAAATTATATACAGTATTTACAGATTCACAAATGAAGGGACACTGCCCAGTCCATAATGTCTGTGGGCCACAGGGCCATATCACATAGGCCAAGGCCCCACTTGTCTCCTGCCTCAATACTGAGAGAACACTGCTGGGGCATCACGGCAAAAATACACAGGCACCTCAGGGGGATGGGGAATGGGAGGGCACCTCAGCCGGAAGATGGTACAATACCACTGGTCCTGGAGGGGGCTACTTGCCCTGTACGATGTCCTGGGGAGTGCAAAGCCACAGTCTCTCAAGTGGGTGGTTTGCCCACTGCTTGGTCCTGGGGAGTGCAAGGCCACAGTCTCTCTAGTGGGTGGTTTTCCCACTGCTTGGTCCTGGGGACTGCAAGGCCACAGTCTCTCAAGTGGGTGGTTTGCCCACTGCTTGGCCCTGTGGAGTTCAAGGCCACATTCTCTCAAGTGGGTGGTTTGCCCACTGCTTGGTCCTGGGGAGTGCAAAGCCACAGTCTCTCAAGTGCGTGGTTTGCCCACTGCTTGGTCCTAGGGAGTGCAAAGCCACAGTCTCTCAAGTGGGTGGCTTCTTCCACTGGTTCTGGAGGGGGCCTTGTGCCCAGTGTGCTTCATCCTGGCAACGATGCGGTGAGTGGATGCCTTCTATCACTGGTTCTGGAGGGGGGCCTTGTGCTCAGTGTGCTTCATCCTGGCAAGGATGCAGTGAGTAGATGCCTTCTTCCACTAGTTCTGGAGGGGGCGTTGTACCCAGTGTGCTTCATACTGGCAAGGATGCGGTGAGTGGATGCCTTCTTCCACTGGTTCTGGAGGGGGCTTTGTGCCCAGTGTGCTTCATCCTGGCAAGGATGCAGTGAGTGGAAGCCTTCTTCCACTGGTTCTGAAGGGGGTCTTGTGCCCAGTGTGCTTCATCCTGGCAAGGATGCGGTGAGTGGATGCCTTCTTCCACAGGTTCTGGAGGGGGCCTTGTGGCCAGTGATGCAGATCTTGGGGAGTGCAAGGTCACAATCTCTCACATGGGCATCAGACCCACGAGATTTGCAGTGGGCAGGATGCATGACACTCCCCGGAGGCTGGACTAGAGTCCATCCGCTGGCGGTGATGGCTGCACAGTGGTGGCAGTCCCGGTGCTGGTGGCGGTGCTGTCAGTGATTGGGGAGGCTCCAGCCCTTCCCCTGCATCCTCGGACAGCTGCCCACTGGGGGTGCTGCTGCTGCCAGTGATGCTGGTGGCGGTGCTGGTGGCGGTGCTGTCAGTGGTGGGGGGAGGCTCCAGCCCTTCCCCTGCAGCCTCGGATGGCTGAAATGCCATGGTTGGTGTTGTGGGCTCAGATTCAGCTCCAGCACTAGGCCTACTATCCTTCCTGCCTGCAGTAGCCGGCCCTTTGTCCTTGGCCTTGGCAGCTGGTGGTCACGTCTTGCCCTTGGCAGCTGGTGGTCCCTCCTTGCCCTTGGCAGCTGGTGATCCCTTCTTGCTCTTGGCAGCTGGTGGTCCCTCCTTGCCCTTGGCAGCTGGTAGTCCCTTCTTGCCCTTGGCAACTGGTGGTCCCTCCTTGCCCTTGGCTGCTGGTGCAGGCACACTGGCAGTGCTGACGGGTGTCTCCTTGGAGCCTCTCACACCAGAAGTAGCTGCTGAAACTACAGTGGCCGTAGCCTGGGTGGCTGAGGTTCTGGCCTGGGTTCTGCCCACCCTGGCCTGAAGTGAAGGACGGGGGGCAGGGAAGACATCAAGGGTGGAGAGGAATAGCTTCTTAGGGACACTGGGGCGGGAAGAGGGTGAAGGTTTGGGAGTGGAGGAAGAGGTAGTGGTGGTTGGAGGTGTCTGTCTGCTGTGTTTGGGTGCAGGTGCATGGGCTGGATGCTATTGTGAGGTGGATGGCTGATGGGTTTTTGAGTGCTTGCGTTTGGGTACTTTGGGAGGAGGGGCACAGACACAGTGGGAGAGGACACAGGGGACGTGTGCATGGATATGGGGGTGATGACTGCCAATGAGGGGTGTGTAGTTACAGGCGTGCTGGTGATGGAGGTAGTGGATGAGGATGTAGTGCATGCAGGTGTGAGTGAAAACGCTACTGGGAGGGAGGTGGAAGACAAGGAGGAGGGGTACACAGTGGAGGCTGTGGATGTTGGCAATGTCTGCATATGGATGGTGTTTGTGTGGGTGCCTGTTTGATGATGTGTCATGCTTGTGTTTGCCTGAGCCACTCCTGTGTGTTGTCTTAGGTGCATGCTGGTCTGATGGTGTGCCTGGGATAGGTTGGGGTCAAGGGGAATGGGACTGGATAGAGGAAGTTAGAGGGGGAGGCTAGAGACAGGAACAATGGCTGCCACCGGGGAGGAGGCCAGAGCCTGGAATGATCTCTGTTGGGCCGCCACGCTGGAGTAAATGCCCTCCAGGAATGCATTTGTTTTTTGCAAATGCCCTGACAGCCCCTGGATGGCATTCACCATGGTTGACTGCCCAACAGAGATGGATCGCAGGAGGTCAATAGACTCCTCACTGAGAGCAGCAGGGCTGACTGTGGTAGGGCTGAAGTGCCTGGGGCGAAGGACATGCCCACCCTCCTGGGTGAGCAGGCACGGGAAACACACTGAGGGGCTGCTGGGAGGGCGGTGCTGGTACGGGTGTGGCGGCTGTAACTGTAGTTCGGGTGGTCACAGAGGTGTCCGTCACCACCAGGGAGCTTCCATCAGAGGAGGTATCAATGTCAGAACTGTCCCGTCCTGTCGCCACCATGGTGCTCCCCTTGCCCTCCGTCCCACCCCTCACCGTCAGTGGATTCGCCCTCACGTGCCATGTGGGATGCAGCTCCCTCTGTCTCTGGTGCCTCTGCTCCTCCGCCAGATGATGCTAATGCACATCAGGACAGGGTGACAAAACAAAAAGGGGGGGAAGAGACAGTGGATACACTTGGCCAGTCTCAGCAACAACACAACTTTTGGCTTACACAACACACAGGAAACAGCCCTATACACTAGGCAATGCACTACCAGTCACAATGCTAGTCACCAGGCAATGGGGAATAATGCCTAATGCCAATAACAGCATACCAGAGACCCACTGATCCCTGCCCAGTAGTGGATGCCCACTAGCGTGTTTGGGGTGTGGTGCTACAGATCCTGCCCAACATGGAACCTACCCTGCAATGTCCAACCTGGCCTAGAGGCACCCACAGGGCCACCCCCCCCCACCCAGAGCACACCCCAACATGCGCTATTTGCAGAATTGGTAAATGTACTCACCCCCTTGTGGCTGCTGTGATGCCCTCACGTGCCCATCCAACTCTGCCAGTATGCAGAACATAAGGGGGGTCAGGGGTCGACGGGCACCCCTTCCTCATTGGGAGGCCATCCCCAGCTGGGCCTCCGCTGTCTTCCTTGCCCAGCATCTCAGTTCCTCCCACTGTTTGCGACAGTGGGTGCTCTGCCTGTCATAGACCCCAAGGGTCCGCACATCCTTGCCGATGGCATGCCATATACCCTTTTTCTGATGGGCGCTGACTTGCAGAAAAAAGAGCATATAATAAGGGATCAGTCATAACGTCCCGCTTGTTACACCCTTGGCCCACCAAATCCCTCCCATTCCCTTACGCACATACATTGACCACCATACATGCAGCACTCTGCCCAGGACCCCTCAACCACCACCCCCTTACACGAGGCTTTCACAAACAGCACTCCATGCATTCATGCCCCATGCATTGTGCACACAGTGTACACACCTGTTTGTCTGGAGGCCCATAAAGCAATTGGTACTGGGGTAGGATCCCATCCACCAGTCTCTCCAACTCTGCAGCAGTGAAGGCAGTGGCCCTTTCCTCAGAAACTCGAGCCATGGTCGCTTCCAGACACAGGTCACAGCAGCACTTGCAGTGTAGGTTCTCTCCTGATGAAGGTCAGGCGGCAAGTGAGTGAACAGATAGAAAATGGTGGTCATGTCCGCGGCAGTGCGTACCGTCACCGCCGACATACATCCCTATTGGCTACTGTACCCCATAGGGCTCAATGATAACCAATGAGGAGATGCACGGTGGTCTTCGACCGCCTCCCGCAACGGAGCACAATGTCAGCGGAATTACCTAATTTCCACCTGTCCCACCACACAGGACAGGTGTCCACCATTTCCGGGGGGGGGGCAGGACATGGCACCTAACTGCGGCACAGCAGACATAAACACATTTAGGGACTACACGTAAACGTAGTGTTTCGGTCACAACATGCAATGCAATTTACTCTGAGGATATTTATGAAAATAACCTGCTGCTCACCATTTTGCCACCTAGATTACAACCGCTGAGGATGAATAGGAGATGGAGACATACCCCGTGTACAGGCCCCTGGTGGACTTGGCAACAATGGAGGACAGGCACATTATCCTCACCTACAGACTTGACAGGACCACAATCCAAGAGCTGTGTGCCCAATTGGAGCCAGACCTGATCTCAGCTATCCCTCAGCCCACTGGGATACCCCCTCTTGTGCAAGTACTATCAATGCTCCATTTCTTGGCATCTGGCTCCTTCCAAGTGACAGTGGCAATGGTGGCAGAGATGTCACAGCCAATGTTCTCAATAGTGCTGACCAGAGTGTTGTCTACCCTGATGAAACACATGGGCAGCTACATCGTTTTCCCCCAGGTGGAGGATTTGGCCACAGTGAAAGCTGACTTCTATGCAATGGGATATATCCCCAACATCATTGGAGCAATTGATGGTACACATATTGCATTAGTCCCTCCCAGGAGAAATGAACAGGTGTTCAGAAATCGAAAGAGCTTTCACTCGATGAATGTGCAAATAGTGTGCCAGGCGGACCAGTACATCTCCCATGTGAATGCAAAGTATCTTGGGTCTGTGCATGATGCCTTTATCCTGAGGAATAGCAGCATTCCATATGTGATGGCTCAACTCCGGAGGCACCGGGTGTGGCTAATAGGTGAGCCCATGGTCCCCACTCAGTGTATGTTGGTATATGGGTGTGGACCTGGCCCTAAGGGTGAGTGTGTCACTAACAGGTATCCCTCAGTATTTGCAGGTGACTCTGGTTACCCCAACCTCTCATGGCTACTGACCCCAGTGAAGAATTCCAGGACAAGGGCAGAGGAACATTACAATGAGGCACATGGGCGGACAAGAATAATTATTGAGCGCACCTTTGGCCTCCTGAAGACCAGGTTCAGGTGCCTCCATCTGACAGGTGGATCCCTGTGCTACTCACCAAAGAAGGTGTGCCAGATCATCGTGGCATGTTGCATGTTGCACAACCTTACCTTGAGACCCCAGGTGCCTTTTCTGCAGGAAGATGGGGCTGGTGATGGGCGTGTGGTAGCGGTGGAGCCTGTGGCCAGTGACGAAGAGGAGGCAGAGGATGAGGATATGGATAACAGAACAACTATCATTCGACAGTACTTCCAATTTACACACAGGTGAGACACTGTAACTTCACCTTCCATTGCAGTTTTGTGTAGTGAATTTTCTCTGGCAGGCTGCTGTTCCCACTACTATGGCCACTTACTATACCCTTTGACATGTCTATTCACAGATATTTGTGCCCTACTCTGGCTCCTGGTGTATTGACTGCATCACATTACAGGTCATACCTATGTATACATAACTGTAAAGTCTCATTGCTATGTCTACAGATTGTTAAATGAATACATCCTTAAATCATTTGACATATTCCATACTTTTTTTCAAAGGGCATTTATTTAGGTGCTGAGAAGTAAATGGGGATGTGCAATGGGCTGGGGTGCTGGTGGGGGAAAGTTTAGGATAGAGTCCAGTCTATTGATATCACAGGTGCATTGTCCAATGGGGCATAGGAAGGGGAGCAATGGAAGTTTAAGGTGGACAGGTTAACAGAGTGGGACAAAAGGGTGACAATCATGAGAGTCTTATTTCCTGGCGGTTGTCTTGGCAATATTCTCTGGCTTCTACCTGGATCGCAGTGACCGTTTGCGGAGTGGTTCTCCTTCTGCAGGGGGTGGGGTGCTGGTGGCCTGTTGTTCCTGTGGCGTGACCTCCTGTCCACTAGCGTCGGCTGAGGTGGATGGCTGTTCATCGGTGTGGCTAGTGTCAGGTGATGTTTGTGTGCCACTGACTCCCTCATAGTGTTGGTCATGTCAGCCAGCACCCCTGCAATGGTGGCCAGGGGGGTGTTTATGTCCTTCAAGTCCTCCCTGATCCCCAGGTACTGTCCCTCCTGCAGCCGCTGGGTCTCCAGCAACTTGTCCAGTGTCTGGCCCATCGTCTCCTCGGAATGGTGGTATGCTCCCAGGATCCCTGCAAGTGCCTTGTGAAGAGTTGGTTCCCTGGGCCTGTCCTCCCCCTGTCGTCCAGTGTTTGTGGTGTGTCCTGGGGTCCCTGTAGTGGTGGACACACTGCTGATTGATATGACCTAGGAACAGTGGTAAGGGCCAGCTTGGTGGGCGCTGTGGTGGTGTTTCCTGAGGGGGGAGGCTCTGTGGTGGTATGGGACTGTGCCTGGGTAACTGACTGTCCAGAGGCCCCTGATGGGCCAGGTTGGTTATCCTGATCCAGGCGTGCAGAGCTGCTGTCATCACTGTGGGCCTCTTCTGGGGGGGAGGGGACTGGATGTTGCTGGCACCTCCTCTCCGGTGACGTTGTGTGGGGGACCTGTGGGGATGTAAATGCAGTGTTATAGTTTCTGCATGTGTCATCTTGTGCATGGGTATGTTGCCCTCTATGGTTGATATTGCCATGACAGTTTAGCCTTGGTGTGATTTGTTGTTTGGTGGGCTAGGTGATTGTCTCTAGTGTGCATGCAGTGGTGATGGTGGTGCATGCAGGGCTTGGCATTGGGATGAATGGGGTGTGATGGTGGGGAGTATGTGAGGTGGTGGAGTTATGGGGGTGAGGGTAGGGGTGGGGTTTTGTGATGGCATGCAGGTAGGGGGTGATAGTAATAGATATTTGACTTACCAGAGTCCAGTCCTCCTGCTAATCCTGCCAGGCCCTCTGGATGCATGATTGCCAAGACTTGCACCTCCCATGTTGTTAGTTGTGGGGGAGGAGCTGGGGGTCCACTGCCAGTCCTCGGTACAGCTATCTGGTTTCTTGCTGCCACAGAACGCACCTTCCCCCGTAGGCCGTTCCACCTCTTCCTGATGTCATCCCTTGTTCTGGTATGCTGTCCCACGGCGTTTATCCTGTCCACGATTCTCCGCCATAGCTTCATCTTCCTCGCAAGGGATGTCTGCTGCACCTGTGATCTAAATATCTGTGGCTCTACCCGGATGATTTCCTCCACCATGACCCTTAACTCCTCCTCTGAGAACCTGGGGTGTCTTTGTGATGCCATGGGTGTAGTGTGAGTGGTATGTATGAGGATGTGTGGGGTGATGTGTTGGGGTGTGTGCTGTAAGGTGCATGGATGGTGTATAGGTGATGGTGCTCTGTGGCTCTGGTTCTGGGGGTGTTCTTGGTGTGTGTCTCTCTCTCTCTCAGTTGTAAAATTTTTTGTGTCGTAAAGGATTGGGGGTAATGTGGGTGGGTGTTTTATATTGGTGTGGGTGTAGTGGGTGTATGTGTGTCAGGTGTGTGTAGTTTGAATTGTTCAATGTGGTGTTGTGTTGTATGTGTGTGTGTATTTGGAGCGCAGCAGTATGTACCGCCAATAGTTTACCATGGTTGAATGTCCGCCGCAGTGATTCGTGGGTCATAATGCTGTGGGTGTAGTTCTGTTGGCGTAACAGTGTGGGTATTGGTACCGCCAGTTTATCACTGACCTTTGGGCTGGCCAACTTGTGTGTGTGTCTGTATAGTGTTTGAATTCCATGTGTGTGTCTTAATACAGGTAGCGGTATACCACCGTGGTCACGGTATGTTGGCGGCAGTCAGCATGGCGGTAAGTGGCACTTACCGCCGGGGTCATAATGACCTTCTTAGTGTGGAGGAAGTGCCTCTTTTAGAGGACAACACTGATATACCAGTTGAGCAGCAAGAAGAATCTGGGTTGCAGCCTGGGTCTGGAAGGCTTCCCATTGGAAGTGTGGAACTGTGGGTCACCCCAAACATGAGGCAGCATGTGTTGTCTGCCTTTAGTGGTGCCACAGGGTGTAGAGACAATACTGAAAATGATTTGACTATACATTTCTTTCAGTTGTTTATGGACAATGTATTGTTAAAATAAGTTATTGACCAGACTAATCTGTATGCTGAACAGTATTTGAGGGACAACAGTGTTGAACTTAAGCCCCACTCTGCAGCTAGCTGAGGGACTCTCACAAATCTGGATTAGTTTAGGAAATTCTTGGGTTTAACTTTTTTAATGGGCTTGATATGGAAGCTTTTCCTGTCTTCATATTAGTCTACTAGTCCCTTGATATCTACTGCTATATTTCCTGCAACTATGAGATGTGATTGGTATTTGCTTCTGCTTCAGATGCTGCATTTGGGTGAGAATGCTTCAGCATTGCCACAGAATCACTATGATTATGACTGTCTCTTCAAGATTCAGCCTGCTCTTGGTCATTTTATAGATCGCTTCTCAGAGATCTAAGTTCCTGGAGAAGAAGTAGCTGTGGATGAGTCTTTGGTCCTCTTCAAGGGATGTGTCTGTAATTTCAGGGCGTATACTGGTAGGGATCCTTCTATTGGACCCCCTGGATGTCTGTCCACTTTGGAGTCCGTGAGAAAATTGTGTGGAAACTTGGTAGAGCTCTTTTTAACAAAGGTCACCATTTATACTGGGATAACTCCTACAGTGGAATGCAATTGTTAAAGGAATTGTTCACAGTGGACACTGTCGCTTGTGGCACATTCTGTCATAACTGTAAAGGTTACCCTTAAGAGTTTGTATTTGAAAAACTTCAGAGGGGACAGTGCAGTGCCGTGCATAGTGATGAACATCTAGCTGAAAGTTTGAGACAGGAGAGATAGCCACATGATGACAACCATTCTTGCTGAAAGTACTTCAACTGTGACTGTTTAGGGCCAAGTTGCTGAAGTGTGCAAACATGTGTACATTTTAGAGTACAATAAGCACATGGCTGGTCTAGATAGAGTAGATCAGAGGTCAGAGCATTACACTGCTGTTCATAATTATACATTTGGTATAAAAAGTTAGCTATCCATTTGTTTCATTTGGTAACCTATAATGCTTTTATTGTAGTCAAGGATTGTTCTTCAGATTCAAAGATGAGTTTTGTTCAGTTTCAGCTGTCTGTGAAAGGCAGCATTGTTGTAGTGGGGCAGGCAAATGTTCCAGAGTTTGAGCAGTGGAGGATGTGTCTAGTTTGAAAGATCTATTTTGGTTGTATAATGCACTCACTTGGTTTACAAATCTAAATTAACCAGAACTCTTCAGTTTACGAATCAGTCCTTTTGTGAGCAATAGTAGCATGCTGTGCTGAAAGGTGCCCTGCCTGTGGCATGTGAGAATATTCATTAATAAGAAGACCACAGGTGTGGACCAGAGCACACATCACTAAAAACCTGATCTTTACAACCTAAGTCCTAGATTGTGAAGCAATGATGAAGCAATTTCTTTCACAAAACTTTTATTCTTGTTTACACCAAAAATCTTTAACAATAAATACAGAAAAACTGTGCACAATTCCAATTGATTAATATACAAATGTTGCTGCACGTATGCATTGTGGGTGTTGCTTAATCAACATTCAAACAGTATGCTGTGTACAAGACCCAATGCATTGTGGGATCAACTGTCCCTTCTTCATGTGCAACTGTGGATGTGAACAGGAGACAAGGAGGAATGTTAGTGACTCAAAACACTTATAAAAAAAAGTGAACACACATAAGTGCCCCAAACTCTCCTTCACGCAAACCTAGGCGCATATTTATACACTTTGGCATTTGCGTCAAAAAGTTTAACGCCAGCTACCCCCATTCCAAACAAATTGGAAAAGTGTCAAAACTGTGTTAAAAAATGGCTTTCTGATTCAAGTGTGCCTGTTCCTGAAACTGGAAAAATTGTGGTTTTAGCACCAAAAAAACATTTGTTGATGCCATTTCCAGGAACAAATTGACATTTTCTTTTGAAGCACTTTTTTCCACAAAACAGAAAATGTAGCTATATTTTGGGTATTTTCTCAGATCCCTCCAGGGCAGGGGAATCCGCAAACCCTGGGTACCTGTGTTGGAACAAAGGACACAAATTTGGCATGTATAGTTTATGTTCAGTGCTGCCGTGGCTGACCATGAGCCCACCCACCATCAGCCCGTCAGGAACCATCTTCCCGGCAGTGATGGTCATCCGCTGAAGGTCCGACCACCAGGGTCATATTGATGCGGTCTGACCGCCTGGGGTGCAGCATTCTGACTGTCACTGCAAGTCTGGCAGCCCTTGGACTGCCAGATTCGTAATGAGGGCCTAAGTGCCACCTACCCCAAATAGCCAAAGAAGGCCTAGCACTGGGGCTGGGAAGGTTTGGGGGGAGGCCTAGCAGCAAAAGGGTGAAGGATTAAAATGACACAGAAATGACAACAATTTTTAAAGAGACTGGGGAAATATGATGGTTTAAAAGAAGAAGGAATACATCTTTATAATACATTGGGAAAGGTCATAATAGTTTATGAACTGCAGATGGCCATGTCCCAGGTGCCTTTACAGGATATCAGTAATAAAGCGTTGGTGGGATAAAGTCTAGCAGCCCCCTCCAACCAAATCGAACCAAACGTTTTTCCTTCTGACAAACTAAAATCCTACAGTGATGGAAAAAGCATTCTGTTGCATCAGAGGGTTCCCAAATTCAGACATAAAAGGTTCAGGGGCGATAAAGCTTTGTAGGTGTTTGCCAAAAACTCTAAGCTCTGAGCAGAACAAACCTGAAATACGTAGCTGGTCCTTGCGTCACTT
The DNA here is from genome assembly GCF_031143425.1 of Pleurodeles waltl. NCBI lineage: Eukaryota > Metazoa > Chordata > Amphibia > Caudata > Salamandridae > Pleurodeles > Pleurodeles waltl. The sequence goes on from NC_090445.1 coordinate 952,354,511, forward strand.
GGACGCCTTTTGACATGCTCAGATGTTACGTTCAAACTTAATTACTTTGAGAGGCTCTCAAAATCCTCCAGCAGGGAAATGCTGGAAGCTATTACTGGGTGCAGGGATTAATAAGTTTGGATATATTCTGTTCCAGGTCTTGCTGATGCTTTTTTTCTTCTGTCAAAAAAAGTTGGACAATCTAGGAGATCTTGACCTTCCAGGTATTGCTTTTCTCAGTTAGCATTGGCAATTCATCTAATTCCTCTACATGTCATACACTTTTTTAAGTCCCACCTTTGTCAGAAGTTTCATATTCAGAATTCCTTTTTAGATTGCCACAGTGCCCAAACTTCAATGGGTGCAATGGGGAATGTAGACATAGTCCAAGGGGCATACAATTCTCTCTATACCCTCTTCATTAGGGCACCAGCTAAATTCCTGTCTCCACATTTCAATGTGCCCTTTTTGTAGAGGATTTTCCAGTGGATCACAGGAGGAGGCTAATCTTTTCAGCACCACATCCAAAGTTTTGGGTACAAGGAAGGGCAGACTGCAATACATTATTTCCTCCTTATTCTTTGTTTTCTTCAAGGACAATAGGGTTCTAAGTTGCATGTCAGGAATAGTAGTAACTCAGCTGTGGTTGGTATAAGGTCCACAGTTTATCCTTGATAAGTTCTCATCATTGGTGCTTTCTAACTTTGCAGCAGTTCTGCTGATGTCTGGTCAAAATGATGCCAGAGGCCATATTATAGGGACTTTTCAAGATGGCAGGAGACTTACAGCTTCTAGAGCAACATTGGCAAACTCATATACAGCCATATTAAAAAGGAATGTTTTCCTTTTCCAAGAGCTTAACAACTGCTACTACTTCTGTGCCAGCCCTTCAGGAAGAGTGACGAGCTTTGCTGGGCACAATCTACTTCAAAGCAGAACCACCCTATAGCTCTGTCCTTGTGTAAATAGGAACAGAAAAACAAAAAAACACAAGTTCCTTCCTGTGTTTTGTGTGCCCATTTAGTGTCCTTTTCACTACTCTCCCATCAGATACCTTAGATAAGTGTTGGTTGTTGCTCTAGTGATTAACTGACCCATCTTCCGGTAGGGGAACTTCTATTGGGTTACTGGTTGGCTGGGGTGTGAGTCCTGGTCCAGCAGCAACCATAATCCTTGTCAGGGTAAGGTACAAGCATACTCCAAAATTAACCTGAGCTCAACCACACGGTTGATTGGCACAGAGCGGTCAGGCTTAACTTGGAGACAATCTATAAAGTATTTGTGCCACACTTCAAACTGTAAAACAGAAACACAAAAAGTATACTACAAAAGGTTGGAAAATAGAATAATTTAATAAATAAAACAAACAAGAACAAAATAACAATATTCCAATCAGTAGAACTGGTGTTATATTTTTTTCAAACATAAACTGCAAAACAGCACTAAAATCATAATGCACCACTTGTGGCTCTCTAGTTCTGCTGGACCAGGTGAAAGTCAAACGTTCAGACCCACCACAACAGAACACCAGTCGAATACAGTTCCAGATTAGTCCTGCTGAAGTTTTTCCTTCTCATGTTTTGTGCCCAGAGTCCTGTTTGCATTGAAGAGGGCCGCAGGGAGCAAGGGAAGCTTTGCAGGTGGTTGTCGGTGCCGCACAAAGAGCAGAAAGGGTGGTGCAGACAGGCGGGCTGGGGTCCTCCGTGGACTGTGAATGTTGCAATGTGAAGAGATGGGCTGGCAGGATATCTTGTTGAGCTGGATCTAAGGGCCCTGGACTGGATTGGCACCTCTTGGCAGAACAATGCTTCCATGATTGGCACATTTGATCTACTGGTAAGTCCCTAGTAAAGTGCACTAGAGGGGGCTAGGGCCTGTAAATCAAATGCTACTAGTGGGCCTGCAGAACTGATTGTGCCACCCACAGGAGTAACCCTGTAAACATGGCTCAGACCTGCCACTGCAGTATCTGTATGTGTAGTTTTAAACTACCAATTCGACCTGGCATGTGTACCCTCTTGCCAGGCCCAAACCTTCCCTTCTTATACATGTAAGGCACCCCTAAGGTAGGCCCTAGGTAGCCCCATGGGCAGGGTGCAGTGTATGTTAAAGGTGGCACATTTACTGGTGTTTTATATGTCCTAAAAGTGAATTACTGCCAAATTCGGTGTTCACTGTTGCATGGCCTATCACTCTCATAGGTTAACATGGGGACTGCCTTTACATTTTTATAAAGTGCAGTTTCTCTTTGAAAGCAGTTAGAGATATGGAGTTTTGTGTCTCTGAACTCCCAATTTTAAAATACATCTTTTAGTGAAGTTGGTTTTTAGATTGTTATTTTGAAAATGCCACTTTTAGAAAGTAGGCATTTTCTTGCTTTAACTATTCCGTGACTCTGACTGGTTGAGGATTCCCTGTTTGGGTCAGACTAACAGTTGGGCTGTTTGTGAATCTCCCCTAGACAGTGACATGAAGGGAGTTGGGTGTAGCCTGCATATCCTGATGAGCCATCTGGGCTGGAGTGGAAAGCGGAGTGGTCAGTTGCACCTGAATGGGCTGTACCTGACCTCACACAATGCAATCTCCAACTCCCTGGTGTGTGTCTGGGGCCTGGCCTGGGCAAGGCAGGATCCTGTAAACAACAGAGACTTGTCTTTGAAGTTGGGCAACTTCAAAGGCAGAAAGGGGTATAAGTGTGGTCCCAAAATCCCAGACTTTAGATTTTTCAATATTTTTTTCTGGAACCAAGAGGACCTCTGCCAAGGAGAAGAGCTGAGGAGAAGTGCTGCTCCTGACTGTGACTGTGCTTTGGTGGGCTATGCCGAAGTTGCTGCTTGTGCCTGTAAAAGAGGACAAAGACTGGACTTTGTGGTATATTCCCGTTTGAGAAGAATCTCCAAGGGCTTGGACTAAGATTGCCCCCTGTTTTTAAAGCCTCAGGGACAGCAAAGTCTTCACCAACCAGTCTTTGAGTCTACATGCTGTGGACTTTAGCTTGTCAGAAGGCGTCATTCCAGTTCCTGGGCCCCTGAGAGTGTCAGTCAGTCAGTCAAAATAACTTTATTCGGCGTTTTGCCATAAAAGTATACATGCATACATAAAAGTCATTATAAAATACAGTACTTATATCATTCATAAAAAGCAAATCTATTAAATCTAAGCTTATCACCCAAGCTTACTAAAACAGTATAAGATAATGAGCACTTATAAAAGCATATATAATGATATAATGATAAGACAATGTAGTAATAAGACAATGCATAATTTCTCTTAATAAATAGTCACATTACCAGTTCATATCGGTTTCTAATGGTGATAGCGGATTTAATAAAACTAAGAATAGAAATGCCCATTTGTTTGGATGAAAGGCTTTGAATGCCAGTCAGTCCTTCTTTGTAGGAAGAAGTGTGCAAATTACGCAGAATGGGTAATAAAAAGGATTTCCTGGGAACTGAATAAAGTTTACAAAAGAAAATAAAGTGACAAGTGCTTTGTTTCGAAAAGTTATCACAAGGGCATGGCGGTAGTGTTTTTTCCCACACGCATTTTATCGGGAACGCCACTCTAAAGTGGATCAGGTTAAATCTAAAGAGTACGAGTAAAGAGTATAAAGAAGGGGTCGGGAACCAGACAGAATAAGGTTCTAGCAAGTATGATGATAGAATTTGTATGTATGTATGAATTAAAAGAACTCAATTTCTCTGCCACATGGTATCTAAGATTCATAACATGCTCTTTATGTCAAAGTTTAACAATTTCTTTCACATTAGCTGGCAGGAGCTCTGGTTTAAGATACATATACTCCAAGTCCAAGTTTCGGAAGCCATTGTGAACAAAATTTAGCCATGGAATTTTGTTACAGTTTGTCAATGAAATACAACCTTTTACACAATCGTGTGTTAAAGTAGCCGCCGGGTTTAACCATACTTTCATCCATAGCAAAAGTGGGGCAATATCTATCAAATCTGTAATGTAGCGGACTCCCAGTTCCTCATGGCATAAAATGTTCGCTATGTTCTTAGGTACCATAAGTAACCGATGAAGGAATTTATTCTCTGCAAGCTGTAGAATGCTTGGACTGGTATATCCCCAGAGGCCGCCCCCATAAATCGCTGCCGAAACACATTTAGAGTTATAGAGCGTGAGGATCTGGTGGACCGGTCTATGCCCTAGTCTGCGGGCCAAACGAAAGATTGCCTCAACATTTCTTGCCAGTTGTTAAAACTTAAAATTCAAATGGAATTTCCAAGACGGAGTGGAACTTAGATACAGACCTAGATAGCAAAAATCTTTTACTTTTGTCAAAGTGTTCCCCCCCATTCTAAAACATTTGGTACTTTTAGGACCGCATGTCATAACGTGTGATTTTTTAAAATTAACTTTCAAATCAAGCTCTCGCGTGTGTGTTACAAAAAGATCCAGGAGAGTCTGTAGACCATTAGCCGTGCGGGCAATTAAAACAGCATCATCGGCATTTAATAAAATTGGCAATTGTCTAAAACTCATCCTTGGGAAGTCCTTACCGTTTTGAACCAAACAATTATACAAGCCGTGTATGTACAGTAGAAACAAAAAAAATGCCAGTGTGCAGCCCTGTCTAACACCTCAATTGGAAACAAGGGGGTTAGACCTTTCGCCGTGTTGTCCAAACTGAATTAAAATGGAGAGGTCAGAGTATAAGCATTTGATCAAATCCAGCAAATCTTGCTCAATCCCCATTGTTTCCATTATGTCCCACAGTTTTGCTCTGTTCACCATATCAAACGCACTGGACAGATCTATAAATGCTAAGTGGATAGGTTCCCTTTTGGCAATAACATATTTACTGAGGATAAGATGTAAATTTAGGGCCTAATCTACTGTGCCTAATCCAGGCCTAAACCCTGAGAGTGAATTTCTGGTAAAATCCTGTGAAATGACACCAGACAATGCTGTGCAACTTCGCAAGGATGCCGGTGGACGTAACCCATGATGCCGCTTGCACCTGAAACCGTGGACCTTGCAGAAGCGTAACGACCCCACCTACATTACAGGCCCTGTGTCACCAACGACGCTGATGTCCCAAGAAATGTAGCACCGACTTTCGTGACATCCGAATCCGTTGCAGCGCCTGTGACCCTGCGAGAGGTCGCCTCACAGCATTGTGACTTTGCCGAACTTTGCATTTGATGGAGGTGCCGAGGGACCGACTCCTCGCAACTGACACTGTGCCACCTCCACCTCTCCACAACAAGGACCCGACGCCTCTTCGAGACACCTCCGCTCCTTTGCCTGGCAACACCGGAACCAACGTCACCTCGGATCCAGCGATGCCTTGCTTCACGACTCCGTGCACCGTGCTGTTTTCCTCACTTTTGCTAAGGTACTGTGCCTCAGAGTCTGTGTCACTCCGTAAACAGCGCCAGTGGCATCGCATTGTGGGAAACAACTCTGTCGCAATGCCGCTTAATATCAAATTGCAGCATTGGTGCTTCTATGCTCTATTTTGGGGGTTTTATTTGCTAAAGTCATATTTTTAATTGTGTATTGTGGATGTTTAGGTCTTGTTCTACTTCAATAAATATTTACTATTTTTCTAAACCTGTGTGGTGTCCATTTTGAAGTGTGTCATTGTATTACTGTGTATTGGTACAAATACTTTACACGTTGCTTCTGGGTTAAGCCTTTCTGCTCGTGCCAAGCTACCAAGGGGGGGAGCAGGTGGTAACCAGGTGTGTTTCTCCTTTGCCCTAACTAGAGTGAGGGTCCTTCCTTGGACAGGTGGCAACCTGACTGCCAATCAAATAACCCATTTCCAACATATATCTTCAGTTAAGTGGTGTTGTGTGGTGTTTTTGGCTTCATTACTATTGAAGTGCTGCATAAATACTTTACACATTGCATCTAAGTTAACCATAATTGCTTCGCCTGTCAAGCTGCCAGAGGGTTAAACAAAGGTTTCACCCTGTCAGGAATTGTGGTTACTGCTTAAGTTGGCTTTCACCACCCTCAAACAGTAACTCAATCTTCTACACCAACCATTTGCAGTTGTGTATTGATTTGGCTTACTACGTATTGGCCATGCATGGGAGAATTTTAAACCACTTGTAAAAGGCTAAATAATGGCTGCCACTAGAGGAATATATAACCTTCCAACTTCTAGAAGCCCTACTCTGATATTTCTTTGCTTCATAATTGTATTAAAGAAAAAAGGTAAATTCCTTCCCCAACACTACCTCACACCTACTTATAGCATCACCACTTCCAGAAGGTTCTTTACAGGGCATACCTATGTCCTCAGTACTCAAGAGGATACCTAGAAACCATCCCACTATTTTTTAAATGGTTCATTTGTCATTGATGTTTACTAGAAAACCTTTTACTGTTATTTTCTTTCAGTTTGCTTTCGTTTTTATTGATTTTGAATTCAATATCATTGCCAATTTATTTATTTTAGATATCTGATATCTTCTATGAGCTTTGAACATCCTTTTGTCTTTATTGTTTTGTATTATTTACATGTTAATGTATTATATAAACGTCATTCAGATAGTACATTTTGTTATACCACAAAACCTATGTGCAGTATCCCTGTCAATTGTTTTGTAGTCTAGCCAAGTTACCAAGTTTGAGTCAAAGTTGCACTCATCCAAGCCTCCTTAACTCTCAGCCCACTAAAAGGAGTTTTAACCCTTCACATAATATCACTAGCTGTTTCGAACTGCTTGCATTACAATGCAGGAAAGGATATTTTACATTTTGAAGGTACACCGAATCATCACATATTTACAGCCTCAGTACAAGTTTGGCAGTCTCAATGCGGGACCGCTGCACTCGCAGGGAGGACACCACCGCCATGGTGTTTCCCATCTGCCCTATTCCAATGTTTCAGCTGGTCTGACCAGCGAAAACATTGAAATAGAGCAATTCTACAGGTCAGACAGGCAGGAACAGTGCTAGGAGATAGCACTTGGGTCCTTTAAAGGAGCCAAGTGCTCTCTCGTAGCACAGAGGGGGCCGACCAGCACCCTCGAAATGCAAACTGTCTGCAAAGCATTTGCAAAGCAGACAGTGCACATTCCAATGGTGCTGGGCAGGGGGGCCCGTGCACTGCCCATGTCATGGGCTGTGCAGGGGCCACCTTGTGGCCCCCAGCACACCCTCACCACCAGCCTTTCCATGTTGGTGAAACTGCCATGGAAAGGCTGGCAGTGAGGGGTGTTGTAATCAACCAGGTTGCGCTGAATTCAGCACCGCTTTGGCTGAGTACAACTCATACACGGTTCCCATTGTGGTGACGGCGGTCCTCTGGCAGGTCCATCCACCAGGGTTGTAATTGGGTGGTCAGACTGCTCGGAGTGCAGCAGTCCGACCATCAATGGGAGTGTGGAGGTCCTCAGAACACCACACTTGTAATGAGTCCCTAATTTATTTTTCTCACAGAAGCTTTGTATACAGAAAGTAATTGTTTTTGTTTAGCTTTTTCACTGAAGCATTCTTTTGTTAATTATCAGGGTCAAACGGTAAGCCAGCCCTACTAACTTTTACAATGCTTTTTCTTTGTATTGTTGTGCCCGCCCCATTATCCCCCTCTCCGATTATGGAAAAGTTTATCATAAATTTGGACACTAGTCAACCCAAGTGACTTTAAAAGGCATTGCTCTCCTTTGGTATGGGACACAGGTTAATGTGATTAGAAAATTTGAATCCAATAGAAATATTGATTTTCAAGTATTGTTGTGTTGCACTGAGGGTGAGTCAACTGTCAGGTTAGAGAACTGTGCACGTCCTAAATAACTGCACTTGTGGTGATCAGTTGGGGCGCAAATCATAAAGCTATTTTGAGGGGTACATTTAATTGAAATGCATAAATATCCATTTTTACTAGGGTAAATCTTCACAAAATATAGGGGAATTCTTGTAAAACAACTTACTAGCATGTAATTTCCCCCATTAAGGTGTATCACAACATGGTAGTAAACTACGAAGTGGTGAGGAGTGGGTGTTCCAGGACAGGGATGCCTTGGAAGTCTGTTCACTTCCAAGGATTTCTCTTCCAGTTCTTATCGCAGTAATAAATCGTTTGAGCAGGGGATACTTCGAAACTGGAAATGTTATAATAGGCAGGTATGTCTTCATTTGGATAAATATTTTCCAAAAGAAAAAAAAGGAAAAAAATATATAAAGATGGAATTCCACAAATGGCGGTAATAACTTTAGTGCATAGGAAAAAAATATTTCTTTACAACACTACAAACACTACATTGCATGGAAATAAACCTCAATAAACTGTATATATAAAAACAGTGTTGCCTTAAAAAGTTTACAAATACAACTAAAAATGCAGAAATGCATAAGGAATTCAGAAAAAAAAAAAAAATTCAAAGATTGCCGCGAGAATTCTGCCTATTGGGCAGTTTCCGAAGCATACTCTTGAAAACCTCTGTTATTTCCGTAATAAATCTGCATGGGACTCAAACCTGTCAATTAATCTATGTGCACAGAATAAAGATTTATTTTTAAGAATCAAGCACGTGGCGACAATTAACATTTCACACATGTTCAGAGATTCCTTCCATAGGTTACTGACATCAGCTTACAGTTGTAACATTTCCTTGTGTTTATAAGCTTACATACCAAACTGGGTCTGACCTCTGCAGAAATAATTCTATCATATAATTAAAATATTTCTGCCAGGACTAACGAGTGTGTTAATTTTAATTACATTTAGAACAGTGCATATGTTTCAGCATGTCAGCTGCTGCTCTAATAAAACGAGAACAGACTTGCCTGCCATGGCAGGCATAGATGGATGCAGTCTCCCACCGGGGTTTACCAGTCTGGCTCATAACGTGCTTATGATGATGGGCTGGAGAGAAAATATGAAAAGCAAGACTTCGTACAGTTCAACTCCCTCGAAGTTGCATGTAGCGGGGAAAAGGACTGAGTAAACATTGATAGGGAGCGAGGAACGGCATAGCACCAAATTAAGTAACCATAAAGATAATTTCTTCATTTTCGAGATTTTGTGGTCGAGAGCAAAAACTTGCTCTTTCAAATAGAGTGGACAAAATATGTGTTTAAACCCGAGGAAACAACCAAGAGTCTATAGCTCAATTTTTAAGGGATCATAATTGCGTATCTTCTTGTTTAAGGAAAAAAGACTCCGAGAACCAGTGCAAATGGCTTTCCTATATATGTCTTTCTTTGTTCCTGAAGTACTCGCTGTCCTTTTTGCTTTTTTGCCTAGATTGAGAGACCCCATGATACTTAGCGACCCAAAAGTATGGGTTGGTGCAGATGGGTGCTCCTCGTGGTTATCATGCAGGACCCCTGATGGGGACACCGCCATTGATTTCTCCATACTTAGCCCTAGGAGAACAATTCCTAATCCTGAAAATAGATCCTGCTTGGTAGCCGCTGTTTAACTCTCTTTATGTGCTTAGGCCACTCTTAGTACCTTGCCTATGTAAATTCAATTCTGGAATCTAGGAGCCAATGTAGGCTCCTTTGTGTCAGTTTAATTTAGTGAATGTAAAATCAATAAAAAATGACTTGCTGCCACCTCTGATCTAGCCCTTTAGAAACATTAGCATCAGTAATGTGATTTGTGAACAGTACTGCTGCTCCTGTTCTAGGGTTACCTGTAACTGATCCCAAAATTTTATTTTATTATGAGAATGGAATTTGCAATAGGGATTGTGAGAATCGAGTACATAGGATATCCAAAAGCCCACTTTGTCTTGTCCTTCATTATTAGAGCCTGTTTGTAAGCACTGGACGTGGTTTCCGGCCAGGCGAGACCTTGAGTGTTTCATCTGAATTCATGGATGTAGCACATTTTTCTGAGGAGGAAACCTTTACCCATAATGACATCCTGGACCTTTGATGTTGCAAAAGTGTTCTGTTCTGTTACTGTCAGAGATTATATTCCCATCTGCACCTTTTTGGGAACCTAAACTGGAGCTGCCAAGTAGCTCACTAAAGCTCATTGTCACTGATGGTCTGCGTAGACCCACCTTGGATCTATTCCTAAAAGCTTACCCGGGTCAGCAATTGTTAAGGAGAAGAGAAGGTACAAGCCAGAGCAGTCACACAGCATGCCAATGGAAACTGCTCAGTCCCTAGTTAAGTATCCTCGCTGCCAACAACTCACTGCCATTTTCTTGCTCACGGTCACCTGGTGGGGTATTCATTTAGCTGTATGGTGTGCCCTTTATGAAAAGGGGCAGAAGGGCTACAGTATCAGTCCTGGGCAAAAGATATAGGTCTTGGATTTCTTCTTTATGTGCCAAAGCAAAACCTTGGCGTTCAAGAAGAAGGCATGGACAAGCCTTATTAGCTGTTCTTTCCAAGATGTTTTCTGTCCCGAGAACTCTATCTGCACTTCCCAATCTAAGATGAAATTCAGTTTTTCCTTTGATATTCCTGTTTGATACATATGTAAGAAAGCATTTACAAGTGAGGGATGTTTGTAATGAATCTATTTTTGTTGCAAATTGCCACCTTCTTTGCTACTATTTTTGTCCATTAATTTTGCTTCTTGCCGTTGGAACTTTTACAGGACTTGAGGCCAGATGTACGACACATTTTACTGGTCGTAATGCATTTTCCTATGTACCAACCCAATTTTGCGAGTCGGTAATGGTTGGACCTGGCTTTTTTGCAGGGTCAGCCCCAAACTTTTTGCCTCCTTCCTCCAATTTTTTCTGACCAGTTTCTTTTTGGCTTTAGGACTCTGGGCACTTTGCCACTGCTAACCAGTGCTAAATTTCATATGCTCTTTGTGTAAATTGTATTGGTGATTGGCTTTTCCATGATTAACATATTTGGTTTACTAGTAAGTCCCTAGTAAAGTGCACTAGAGGTGCCCAGGGCCTGTAAGTCAAATGCTACTAGTGGGACTGCAGCACTGATTGTGTCACCCACATGAGTAGCCCTGTAAACACGGCTCACACCTGCCACTGCAGTGTCTGTGTGTGCAGTTTTAAACTGCTGATTCAACATGGAAAGTGTACCCACTTGCCAGGCCCAAACCTTCCCTTTTTATACACGCTTGGCACCCCTAAGGTAGGCCCTTGGTAGCCCCATAGGCAGGGTGCAGTGTATCTTAAAGGTGGCACATTTGCTGGTGTATTTTATGTGTCCTAACAGTGAAATACTGCCAAATTCGGTTTTCGTTCTCACAAGGCTTATCTCTCATAGGTTAACATGAGGGTTGCCTTTAAAAAACTTTTAAGTGCAGTTTCCCTTTGGAAGTAGATAGAGATATGTAGTCTGAGGTCTCCGAACTCACAATTTAAAAAACAACTTTTGGTAAAATTGTTTTTTAGATTGTCAGTTTGAAAATGCCACTTTTAGAATGTGGGCTTTTTCCTGATTAAACCATTCTGTGACTCTGCCTGCTTGTGTATGCCCAGTCTGGGTCAGACTGACAGTTAGGCTGTTTGTGAATCTCCACTAGACAGTGACACAAAGGGAGCTGGGGGGTAGCCTGCAGATACTGATGGGCCGTCTGGGCTAGAGTGGAGGGAGGAGATGACACTCTCGAAGGGACTGTGCCTGCCCTCACACAATGCAGTCTCCAACCCCCTGGTGTGTATCTGGAGCCAAGCCTGGGCAAGGCAGGATCTTGTGAACAACAGAGGCTTTTCTTTGAAATTTGCCTACTTCAAAAGCAGAAAGAGGTATAAGTAGTGGACCCAACCCCCCAGATTTTTAGACTACTTCTGGACTCAAGAGGAACCTCTGCCAAGGAGAAGAGCTGAAGAGCGGGAGGAGTACTGCCCCTTTGCCTGTGACTATGCTTTGCTGGGTTGGGGTGCAGTTGCTGCTTCTGCCTGAAGGAGGACAAAGACTGGACTTTGTGGTATATTCCTGCTTGTGATGTGTCCCCAAGGACGTGGACTGAGCTTGCCTCATGTTTTGAAGTCTCAGGGTCATCACAAACTTCCTCTGCCAGCACTTAGACTCTCTGCTGAGACTCCTACCCTGCCAAGTGGTGCCCTATCTAGTCCCTGGACCCTTGAAAGGTGAAGCTGGTGGAACTATGTGGAAATCCGCCCACAGGAGCCGTGCAAGGAAAATTTTGATGCACCACCTGCAATGCAGCTTCAAAAACAACACGCCACAAGCATCGTGGCTGGGAAATCAATGCATCACCTGCATCATGGCTGGAGAAACTACGCAACACAAGCTTGGAGCTGCTGAAATCATCTTCGTGCAGTTGGATTTTGCACGCAACATTGATGGGAATCAAAATCGACGTGAACCTGCCTGGATCCGAGGTGCCCGTCCTGAAATCAACACATCGCTCTCTTGCGGGAGAGAAAAACAATGCATTGCCTACCTGACTGGAAAAGAAACGACGCACGGCCTCACTTGCAAGTACAGAAGTGATCCATTGCTGACTTTTCCGATGCACGCTCACACGTGCAGCTTTCTTTTTTACGCAAACCAGGTTCTTTGTGTAAAATAAATGCATCCATTGTTTTCGATGGAGGAAGAATATTTTTAATTTAAAAATTCATAACTTTACTGGTGTCCATTTTGTAGTGTTTTCACTGTATTAATGTGTGTTTTGGTACAAATACTGTACACATTGCCTTTGAGAGAAGCCTGACTGCTTGTGCCAAGATACCAAGGGAGTGAGTAGGGGTTGTCTTAGGAGTGTAACTCTCTTGCCCTGACCTGAGTGAGGGTCCCTGCTTGGACAGATGCAAACTTCTGCCAACGAGAGACCTCATTTCTAACAGTAACCTATTACCAAGTCGCAAAATGGGGTTGCAAATCACTAATAGAAACAGGCGTACAAAGGGCGTCCCTTTCTAATAGTTAGGTGCACTGGTATGTATGAATGTTTTGTGACCAGGAATACAGTTGCAAAACATTCATACTTTACTGGCCCTGTGAAGGAGGTTGCAACCCATTTGCAAATGGGAAGGGATCACCAAGACCACTTCCACTTTGTGAATCGGGGCACCAACATATTTTCAGAGCAGGCAGTGGTCCCACAGACCATTGCCCACTCTAAAAAAACACTGAAAAGAAAAGTTTTCATTTTTACTTCTGAAATGCATCCCATTATTTTGTTTTAAAAATGGCTGCATTTAAAAAAAACAAAAAAGAAATCATTTAAAAAGAAGTCATAGACATGATGGTCTGCTGACCCCAGCAGACCACCATCCCTGTGAGTGGCTACCATTTCCAATGGGTCACAAACTGCCACCTGCCATATGAATATTAATGATGCAGGTCTCTTGTGACCCATATGGGAAACGCGAACATCATCTCAGACACTGCTGTCCATCAGTGTTTGCAACTCACAAGTTACTAAAAATTGCAAATTGCTAGTTGCAAACACTGAGGATCATTCATCTGGCCCCTAGTTATAGATATTCTTGCAGAGTATGACAGTCCAGCACCTGGCTGGCTAACTGCTTAGCCTGGCCTTATTTTCTGTTTGGTCAGTCACAAGCCCACTGAGCATTTGGCCTTTTGCCCTTTGTATCCATGACACCACAACCCTATTTTTTGACTCATGCAGTAAATATTGTGAACCCCTATCACTGGAAACCTTAGCAATTATCACTACTGTAAAGTATTCCATTCTGTCAAGTTGTAAACCTCCATTTTGGCCACAGTGTCCTATTAAGGTTTCTTGAAAGTAGTTGTTTGCAAAGATTGCCATAGCCATATGTAGTTGTATCAACCTTTGAAATCACTGAAACTTTGCAAACATTGTCTTTGGTGTTCTGTCAGGGTTAAACATCTGCTTTATTTGTTTGCTGAAACTTCTGCTTTAACTGATAACTGTTATCCATACAGAATTGTCATTCTCATGGTGAAATTACAGGTTCATTGTACATGTATTTATTTATATATGGATTCTGTAAATCCTGTGACATTCCTTTGTTAACATGCTTGCATTCTCGGAAATGAGTGCACACACCGCACCACGGTTACCCCTGGCTGCCAGACACTGTACACCGTACCGTTCCATTGCCTGGAATTCAGGTATTGTAATGGGTGGCAATCAGGGGTTGAAGACAGGAGTAGGAAGAGAACGCCACTGAATAAAGCTGCTTATTGGGATTCCTAAACAGCCTGGAGCAGCAGGAACAGCAGGGCAATAAATATAATAATTTTCAGAAGTCATCAGTAATAAAGAGACTGTGGTGAAACAGGGAGGTGGGAAGCTAGCACAAGGAATCAGAAAATGATTCACTGATTGGTTGCTGATGAGTTCTGCAGCAAGACCTCACCAGTTAGCCAATGGCTCAGTGGTTGGCCTCACCGGTTAGCCACTGGCAGAGGCTGTGAGGGTGGTTCCATTGTTCCTCAGAGGCAGCCAGGCTAGGACCTGTTGCGGCTTGTGGCGTGGCAGTGCCCCCACTTCATACCACGTTACTGGTGCACCTTGTACTCTGTACTTGCTCAGGTTGCCCTCTCACTGCTTACCTCTTACTGTTGCTTACTGACTGTAGAAGATTGTGCCACTGTACCCTGTTCTGCTGGATCGCCTGATTGTTTATTGTAGTTGCTTACTACTTACTGCTTGCTTACAGGTTGTTAAATATGGGTACCCGCTGCTACTCTTGACTCCTGTATATTTGGCTCTGGTTGTTGGGCATTGCTGGATATGGGATGATCATTGGTCCGTCACTGGCTTGTACTTGGCTAGTACACCTGCTAGTACCTTGGTCGGTACTCTGTTGTAGTCCACTGAAAATCAAGCTGTTCAGTACAGGGCATGGGCCTGGTGATCTGGAGAGTGTTGTGCAGTTCCCTCTGCCCTCGACTATTTGTTACTTGCAACTTGTTAAGGAGTTATTGACAATTATTTAACTTGTTGCCTGAGTGCATGTTGTCTATATATCCTGGATATCCTGAGTAGAGATCTATGATTCATTGGATGCAGCGGGATTGTAGAGATTGCAGGCAGAACCTGAAAGTTGTGTTACTATATCGTCTGTGTGATCTCTAACAAGAAAGTAATGGTTGCTGCCAGAAAATTGGGTTCACTAATGGAGAATAAAGAGGAGAATGGAACCTCTCAAAGTCCGGGGTATGATCACTGCATTCTAGAGTGTTAAAGAAAAAATAAATGAATGTGAAGTCCGGCACCATTAGATTACAAAAGACCTCAATCAGAAAGCCCATAGCAACTATTGTGAGTAGTGGTGAGACGGAGAATAAAAAGGTCCTTTTGAGAGCTTAAGGCAATAATGCTCATTATAATCCAAGGGAGGTTCATGAAAGTGACTCATGAAGCAATAGAAGTTGTGGGTATTGAAAAGCCAGACAGAGACAATCTGAAAGCATTAGTTATGGATCAGTTTGACCAGACATAAGGAAAGATGATAGGTGCAACAAAGAGTTTACCTGATTTGGAAGAAAAGAGTACCCCAATAAATGAATATAATTTGTCAAAGTGCAAAAGTCTCATAAAGGTACCTAGGGTTGATATACAGGTACAAGTTCAGGTGCAAGTACACTGTTATAGGAACAGAGACTTCTCTCAGGTTATAAGTGACTCGCCCGTGCACGCAGTGAGGAATTCAGACCCAGGGTTGGGTATAAACTCTCAGGAAGCATGCAAAGGGCTCGTAGTAGGTCCTGGGGTTGACCATAAGAAGTATAAGGAGTATAATGAAGTAAGTGACAAGTCTATGCTGACGGGTATGAACGAGAAGATTATTTGATAAGATGAGATGCCATTGTGTGCTTTGTTATCAGAGAGGTAATCTTGATATTGAAGAAGACAGAGAAGCAAGGTAGTGCAAGAAGATTTTCTCTTCCTTTTTTGATTGACCTGTCTTCAACGCAAAAGTAAGAAGATTTTGGGCTGGTAACCGAAACAGGACAGGAGAGAGGTTAGGAGACTCAAAAGGGGACATTGCCTTGCCACAAAATAAAGAACTCCAAGGGGGTGAACTATCAATTAATATGAAATGGCTGCACTCCATGATCAATACATTGTAATCTATAGCCCTATTGCTGGGAAGACTTGTTAATGACATGTATAGAAGTCAGGATTCAAATATGTTAATACTACAGTACCTCATAAATCTTAAAACCAGGCATTAATTGCTGAATAATAAAGAGTCTAAAACCCATGCAGAGCAACTAGAGGCTTGTCAGATACATTTACAAACTACTGAAATGGAAGTAGAGGTAATGCCCCCGAAAACCCTCAAACCAGTTATTTTCCTAATGATGAGGTGGAAGGGTTAGGATTCCGTAGTACAGGAGAAATGAAGCACAGGTATGAGTCCTGAACAGAATGATTAAATGAGGACATTCTGTATAATGACATTGAAGGGCTCTAGATATTCCAAAGTCGGAGGGTCAGGAGAATGTTTTTTCAATGTTCTAAAAAAAAATTGTGGTAGGATGAAAGACCAGAGAAAGAACTATTAAAAAATCCCTAAAAAAGGATGAATTGAAAAATAACAAAAAAGGGCGGGAGAATTATTAGGATTACATCCCAGTCATAAAAGGAGGCTAACAGTCTCCTGGGAAAATAAAAGATTGATGAAGTAAAACTGGAAACTTGTAAGGAGTTTATTTTCAAACCAATGTTAATGGTAAAGCCTAAGGAATATAAATCCTTAGGCAGTGCTGAAGAAAATCAGTCACATGTAACAACATTTGAAGAAAAGTGAGGGGATGTATTAGTGGAAGGGTCACCTGAGCTATTAGAAAACAATACTTCTAGCCCCTGCGTTATTGTTAGCTTTCCACTTAAGCCTGTAGCTCAGAACACTGCAGAGGAGGAGTCCTCAGGTGACAGACTGAGAAGCCACGATAATGGTGTACTGGAATATATAGGAAAAACAACGAATCATGATAAACAGGAAATCAATGTTAAATAATGTTGTTTGGTGGACATATTTGCAGATGGAGATTAGGAATCATTTCTAAATTGATCAAGTATTTTGAAACGTTTTAGATCTCTCCCAAAGCTATAAAGATAGCATCCAAAGATATATCCTTGGCTACATTGTTCAAACAAAATAACCACAGATATAAAGGCCAAATTGCAGTGATACACTTTCAGTTGATACTAGTTGCAAAATTGCTTTTAGGCTGTATTGATGATTTATGACATTCTGGTTATCATGCATCTGAAAGCAACACAAATATTGCCACCAATTTAAAAAGTAATCAGAGGTTAAAGGAAGGCCAAGGTCACTTTAGCCAAGTTGATGATACCAGATTATAGAAAATAACCAGACTCGTGAGAAACAAGTTTCTTCGGGAAAGGAGGCGAATTGTGGTAACAAAAATTGATCAGGGAGGATTAGTATATTGCAATGAAAACAGATGATTGGAATTGGATTGGGACAGCAATAAATGCCAAAAGTCAGATCCCTTATTGCCTACTTTGGAGAAGGCAGTGATGAACAATATGTTGTATGTCCTGGAATATTACGGTGAAAAGAAGGAATTTACTGTCTCTGGCTCAAAAATTTAAGGACATGGATATTACTGTTGTTATGTTACAGGAAACTTGTGAGTCTAATGATGTGGTGCTTAATGATTTTACCAGTTATAATGTTATTGTTGTGAAAGGGCAATTTGGTAGGGCATCAGAAGGTCTTCTATCATTAATATCCACAAAGAGAGACATAGAGTCCAGGAGGATCTGAAATGAGTTTACAGATTTCTTGACAGTTCAAATAACAGAATTTTATCAGAAGAGCCCTTACAAAGTTACTGCAGTCAAATACATATTTTCCAGCAAATAATTATCATGATAAGCAAGTCCAACAATTGATACTCCTTTTGGATAAGATAAATATGACATATCCCCAGTGCACAATATTACTAATAGGGGATTTTAATGCTAACATTCCGAATCTTCATTTGCATGATGAATTTCAAGCCGAAAAGGAGGCAAGTTTAAATATTCCTTCCCAATTATCAATAAATAAAACTAGCGATCTCAACGGGAGGAAACCTATTGATATTTTAAATAAATTGAGTCCGATAATGGAAGATGTAAAGCAGATCAACTGAGTAAACCTACAGATGATAATGACAAAATGTCCTCACTGATCGACTATGCAATAATATCTATTGAAAACTTATGTTTAGTTGATGATGTGGTCATTGGGAAATTAGTTGGCAGTGACATTGGCCTCGCCTATTAACTCTTGTCCGGGTTACAAGAGAAAGGGAGACTTGGCGAGACTCACCTCATGCTGTGTGTAAGAATTGTTGAAGAATAATATGGTCACTGAAAATGAAAAATAAAGTAAAAAATGGTCCTGATTCTCTACTTTGGAAGCCCAGATAATTATATTAGGATGGAATATTAAAGATTGATAAATGACATTCGGCAACTACCAGTTAAGTTTAGAAATACTAATAAAAATATACTAATAAATGGAGAAAAGCTAATTCAGAGGCATGCTAATGTGTATCCAAGAGATTTAAGAAATGAAATACAAAATATCATTTGGCAAGAGAATGAGCATTTAGGAGTATTTATGGAAGAAAGTCATTTCAGCCCTCCGCAGTGGGAGAGCTTTATTCTTTTTAAAAGAACTGGGTAAAGCTTTAAGAGCCATAAAAAACCTGAGGCCCGATCAGTAGAAGAAGAACAGCTGGTTAATTACATCACAGACCTTTATGGCATTAAGAACGAAAGTAATAATCAAAAGGAATTGCACACATATTTCCATAGCTATCCAGTTGTCACTAATCTAAGTAAGGTGAGAAGATACTCTTAATAAAGGAGGTGACAGCTATAATAAAGAACTTAAAGAACTTAAGTGTCCAAGGATCAAACGGGCTGACAGCAGGGTAATAAAATTGGATCCCAACATTTGGGTATGAGTGCTAAACCCTGAGTGCTAACGTAGCTCCATCAAACAGAATACCAAATTATTGGCAGGGGAGTATTCAAAGTCCAGTCTTAAAAAAAAGGATCTTGGGAAATAACTAATTAGTATAGAATGATCGCTCTACTGGACATTCCAAGTAAAATATACTCTAAACATCTGCTGCAGGCCCTGGAAGCAAGGGTAGAGAAAGAAAACGTTCTCCCAAAGGTCCAGCAGGGTTTCAGAAGGAATCACTCAACTGTTGGAGTGTTCTTTGCATTAAAACTGTCAGTGGAAGACGATGTCGTAAAAAGAAGCGAAGCAATTTAGATTTAGATTTATCTACCACTTTCAAAATGATCAATAGAGCTAAACTCTGGGAGAAACATGTCACTTGGAATAGATCCCTCGGTTTACTAAGGTTGATTGTACAGCTACATGGTGGTTCTTGGAAACAAGAAGAACTAGGAAGCAACAGAGCATTATAAGGGAAAATGCACACTCAGAATGGGTTGAGCCAAGGTTGTATATTGGTACCGTTGATTTTCTCCTTATACATTTTGGATATCCTGGAGAATCTATGTCCAACAGACACTTTTTCACCAAATCAAGGAAGAGAATGAATTTGAGAAATATTATATGCAGACAACATTATCTTATTGGATCTAACACTACAAAAACAGCTGGATGCATTTACAACCTACTGCCTAGCAAATGATTTTTAAAAATATTGCAAAAAGTAAACTAATGATATTTTGAAAGGCTAGAAAAAAGTGAGATTGGTTAAATTGCTGGATTAGATTGAGTAAATTAGAGGCTGCAAAGGAATAAAAATATTTGGGTGTACTTCTTAAAGACAATCTTATTTGTAAGGAACATATGGCATCCCAGGAGAAGAGGGTGAAGGCTGTCACCTGGTCCTTAATGAAATTGGACTCTGTACTCGGGCATAAGTTTATCAAGCTCTAGAATTATGGGGAAAGTAGATATATGTTAGAAATTGGGTTTCTGGTTGTCAGAGTGTGCACCCTGTACAAGCACGGATCACAATCCTAGTCAGAGTAAGTAAGAGACACATTAAAACATAACCTGTGCTCACCCTCTGGTAGCTTGGCACAGAGCAGTCAGGCTTATCTAGAGAGGCGACGTGTGAAGTATTTGTGCAACACTATACACAGCAACATAATGAAAACACCATAATAAAAGTCCACACAGGTAAGAAAAATAGACAATAATTTTATAAATAAAGACCCAAACAACAAAAAGCCAAACAGTAGAAGCCGGGATATGAATTTTTAAAGACTAAAAAGAGTTCTAGCACTTAGAAGCAATAAGGGCCCATGGGGGTTATCTAGTCATACTGGAGCGGGGAAAAATCAACAGTTCAGGATGACCACAATGGAGCGCAGGCAGGAGACAAGAGCCATGCAGGTCCACGCAACAGAATACCTTGATGCTGGTCGCAACAGCAAAATGCAGCCAAGCAATGAATTGAGCTGAGTCAGTGTCAGGAATGTAGTTGAGGGGATGCATTGATTATCTTGACACAATGGTGGCAATTATTCAGTTCCAAAGATGAAGTGCCAATGGTGCAATGCATTGGTTCCAAAGCTGGTGCACCGGGTTTCTACATGCAGGCAAGGAATGCGTTGATCTTCCGTCAAGTGTGCCGCCGATGCTGTGGTTCAGATGTGATCTTGAAGCATTTTTTTTAAAGCTGATGCATTGGGTTTCTTCATGCAGTGAAGGAATGCACCCATCTTCCTTCAGCAGTGGCATGATGCTGTGATTACGATGTGGCGATGATGCAATGGCGAAACAATGGTTCTGAATGCGTTACACAGGTTGTACTCCTGCAACATCGGTGATGCATCAGTTCTACCTCTCACAGTAGGTGATGTGTTGATTCTCACTGGAGCAAATATTGGGGTCCATGTCCAGTGGACCAGGCACAAAAGCAGGGGTAGAGACTTTGACATCTCAAGCAACAGGAGCCAAGCCAACAAGCCCTTGGAGATTACTTGGAGTGCTAGGCAGGGTCCACCTCTCCCTCAGCAGGTTCAGATAGCAGAAGTCAGCAGTGCAGAAAAGCAGAAAAGCAGTCCTTCCCTGTCAGTAGTTGAGCAGAGTAACAAGTTGAGCAGAGTAACAGTCCTTGATGCAGTGCAGCAGTTCTTCTGACAGAATCCAGTTGTAGGTCCAGAAGTGTCTGATTTGGTAGGGTCCGAGACCCAGTACTTATACCCAGTTGTGCCATTGAAGTAGGGGTGACTTCAAAGAAGGGCTTTGAAGTGCACCAAGATCCTTTCTTCCTAGCCCTGGCTGTAGATTATCGGTAGGGGGTAATCAGCCCTTTTGTTTGGGGACAGACACTGCCTATTCAGGTGTAAATGTAAGCCAGCCCTGCCCTTCCTGCCCAGGAAGAGCCAACAAAATGCAGGTGAGTGCTCAGACACCTAGGCCCTCATTACAACCCTGGCGGTCGGTGTCAAAGCGGATGTAATACCGCCAACAGGCCGGCGGAAATAAAAATGGAGTCACGACCATGGCGGAAACCGCCAACATAGACAGCCACATTAACACTCTACCGCCACGGCGGTAGAAACAAACACTGCGGCGGTAACCGACAAAAGACAGGTGGAGGACAAAGTACCACCCACTGTATTTCAACACGCCTATCCGCCACCTTTTCTGGGGCAGAATGAACGCTATCAAAAGAACGGCGGAAACAGTACACAGAAGGGAAAACACTCACCTCTCGACACCCAACGAGGAACCAGGACGCCATGGAGCCCGAACTACAGGTGTTACCAATGCTGCTCTTCCTCCTGCTCTATCAGGAGCAGGACAGACGCCATCGATGACCACGGTGAGTACTGCACCTACAACACAGGGGAGGGAAAAGAGAGTGACACACACACGTAACACACAATACCCCCACCCCCACCCTCACCCACAACACCATACACACTAATACATGCAGCAACATTACAGATACACCCCATCACCCCCTGGAAGAACGCAAGGACAAAATTAAATGATTGTAACAATTGTAATCATGAAAAATCATCTGATGATCAAAATTCAAAATTCAGAATATACAAATATGTACACCAACTACACAAGTCCGGATAGTGTACCAATCATTGTCCGTGGACCACTGGTCCCAAAATGCATGGGCGAAGCACACACAAGATACCTGACTGGAAATGGAGAGAACACTGCTCGGGCATCAGATCGAAAATAAACAGGCACCTCAGGGGGAGAGGGAGGAAAGGGGGGCACCTCAGCCAGAGGAACGCACAACGCCACTGCTGCACGAGGGGGCTGAATGCCAATTGCTGTATCCTGGGGAGTGAAAAGCCACAGTCTCTCAAGTCTCTCCAGTTGGTTTGCCCACTGCTTTATCCTGGGGAGTGCAAAGCCACAATCTCTCAAGTCTCTCCAGTGGGTGGTTTGCCCACTGCTTTATCCTGGGGAGTGCAAAGCCACAGTCTCTCAAGTCTCTCCAGTGGTTGGTTTGCCCACTGTTCCATCCTGGAGAGTGCAAAGCCACAGTCTCTCAAGTCTCTCCAGTGGGTGGTTTGCCCACTGCTTTATCCTGGGGAGTGCAAAGCCACAGTCTCTCAAGTGGATGTCATTCACCACTGGTTCTGGAGGGGACATGGTGCCCAGAGTGCTTCATCCTGCCAAGGACTGAGGTAGTGGATATCATTCTCCACTGGTTCTTGAGGGGGCATGGTGCCCAGAGTGCTTCATCCTGCCAAGGACTGAGGTAGTAGATGTCATTCTCCACTGGTTCTGGAGGGGGCTTGGTGCCAGGAGAGCTCCACGTGCAGTGTGACCAGTACCATTCCCTCACCTGGGTGTGTGTGCCTTGAGATTGCCGAGGAGCAGGTAGAATGATACGCCATGGAGGCAGCGACATACCCCACACTGCTGCGGCTTCGCCTTCCATCTGCAGGTGCAAACTGTCATAGAAGTCATGCCTCATGGTAGCTTGCCATGGTCAAGGAACTCTCCTCCAGCCTCAGATGACTGACCACTGGGGATGGTAGCCATGTCAAAGGTGGTGCCACTGTCCGAGCACATCGCAGGGCTAGTGGCAGTGCTTGCGGTGGTGTCTGTGGCGGCGGTGCTGGTGGTAGTGCATCGGTCAGCACCTGCTGAGGGACACAGCAGGACGTCTCCTGCAGCCTTGGATGGCTGCTCACGGGGAAGATGCTGGGGACCTTCGCTGAGGATGTAGACGTGCCGGTGGCTGTGCAGGTGGCGGTGCAGGTGGTGGTGCTGGTGGCGGAACAGCTTGCAGTGTTCACTGCGTACAGGTTGGTGTTGTCGTGGACAGAAGGGGTGACACTGGTCCCTCAGTCGGTGCCACCGTGCCCTGCCCTGACCTGCTCTTCTGCTTTTGTCCCTTCCCCACCTTTGATGGTGCCGCAGGTGTCTTGCCACTATCCCCTTTAGTTTTTACGGAGCCCTTGGTGGCTGGTAGGTGTGGCTTCTCCCTCCGGGATGTGGGCACCATCTTCACCTTGGCAGGTGGCGGAATGTCCTTGCCCTCACTACGTGGCACACTGCCAGCCCTGATGGGTGGATCACTCGATAACTCCGCAGTTGCTGGCACCACTGTGCCTGGGGATTTGGTGGCTGAGGTGCTGGGCTCGGACCTGGAAAGCCTGGCCCTAGGGGAAGGACGGGGGGGAGGTGAAGGGAAGAGGTCAAGGGTTGCCAGGAAACGTTTCTTAGACACACTGGGAAGGGAAGATGGAGTGGGTTTGGGAGTGGAGGAAGAGGTAGTGGTTGTAGGAGGTGTACGTCTGCTGAATTTGGGTGAAGGTGCATGGACCGGAGGCTGTTGTGAGGTGGATGGCTGTTGGGTGGGCGTGTGCCTGGGTTTGTGTAGTTTGGGAGGAGGGCTCACAGACACACTGGGAGAGGACACAGGGGATGTGTGAATGGTAGTGGGGGTGGTGATTGCACGTGAGCGGTGTGTGGTGATGGGCGTGCTGGTGATGGAGGTAGAGGCTGAGGATGTAGTGCATGCAGGTGTGAGTGGAGACGAGACAGGGAGGGAGGAGGAGGACATGGAGGAGGGGGACATAGTGGAGGCAGTCAGTGGATGTTGGTGTGTCTGCATAGGGATGGTACTTGTGTGAGTGCCTGTGGGATGTGTGGTGCTTATGTTTGCCTGAGACACCCTTGTGTGTTGATGTGTGTGCAAGCTGGTCTGATGGTGGGCTTGGGATAGGCTGAGGTACAGGGGATTGGGTCTGGGTAGTGGAAGTTGAAGAGGGTAGGCTGGACACAGGGACAATGGCTGCCATCAGTGCTAAGGCCAGAGCCTGAAATGCTCTCTGTTGGGCCGCCTGCCCAGAATGAATGTACTCCAGGTATGTATTTGTTTGTTGCAAATGCCTCTCAACACCCTGGATGGCATTCAAAATGGTAGATTGCCCAACAGTGAGGGATCTCAGTAGGTCAATAGTCTCCTCACTAAGGGCAGCAGGGCTGACTGGGGCAAGGCCTGAGGTGCCTGGGGCGAAGGAGATGCCCACCCTCCTGGGTGAGCGGGCACAGAACACACGCTGAGGGGCTGCTGGGAGGGCGGTGCTGGTAGGGGCGGTGGCTGCTGTACCTATTGATGCGGTGGGCACAGAGGTGCACGCCACCGCAAGGGAGCTCCCATCAGAGGAGGAGTCGCTGTCACTGGTGCATGCTTCTGTCCCCGTCGTGGAGCTCCCATCGCCCTCTGTCCCACTGGTGGCTTCATACTCCGTTGCTTCACCCTCCAGGGCCAAGTGGGTTGCAGCTCCACCGCCTAATGATGCTATTGCACACAAGAACAGGGAGACAACAAAAAGGGGGGGAAGACAGAAGAAAAACATGTTCAGTGCATGCAACACCACTACCGTTGGCGGACACAACACACAGGGAGCAGCCCTCAGCACTACGTCATGCACTAACAGTTCCTAGAAAATCCACATGGCCAAGGGGTACGAGGCCTAAGCCCAATTGCTGCACACCTGGAAGTCACAGGAGCCTGACTAGGTGTAGATGGGTCTTACCACTAGTGGGGCTGGGGTGCTACATAACCTGCCCCACAAGGGACCTTACCTACCAAGTTCGCCCTGGCCTATGGGAACACACTGCCCTGCTCCCCCACCCAGACACCTCGTAATTCGTGCAGAGTCAGATGAATGAGAGTGTACTCACCCCCTTGTGGCTTCTGTGATGCCCTCAAGCGCCCATCCAACTCCGGATAGGCCACTGCGTTGGGAGGCCATCCCCAGCTGGGCCTCCGCCGTCTTCTTGCTCCAGTGGCGCAGGTCCTCCCATCTTTTACGGCAGTAGGTGCTCTGTCTTTTTTAGACCCCCAGGGTATGGACGTCCTTGGTGAAGGCACGCCAAATACCCTTCTTCTGATGGGCACTAACCTAGAGGAATGGTACAGTGGGAAAGGAAATTAGTCACTCGTCTGGACTGTCATACTCATTGCTCACCAGTTCCCACCCATACCCTTACGCACATACACTCACCATCCGCACATGCAGGCCTCAGCCCCCCCCACATGTATCTTCCATGCACACCACTCAAAACAGGCATTGCCCATGCAGCATGCTCACAGTGTACTCACCTGTTTGTCTGGAAGACTGTACAGTTGCGTGTACTGGGGGAGGACCCCATCCACTAGTTTCTCCAACTCCTCCACAATACCAGCATCCACAGACACACAACACCATCACTTACACAACATCCATGCACCTCAAACACACACCAACACATCCCCTCACATATCACAACAGACACCACCTCACACATCACCCACACCACATTATGGCACATCAAAGACACCCCAGGTTCTCGAGGAGGAGCTCAGGGCCATGGTGGAGGAAATCATCCGGGTAGAGCCACAGCTATTCGGATCACAGGTGCAGCACACCTCCATAGCTAGGAATAGTGGACAGGGTCAACGCAGTGGGACAGCACCCAAGAAATAGGGATGACATCAGGAAGAGGTGGAACGACCTACGGGGGAAGGTGCGTTCCGTGGTCTCAAGACACCACCTTGCGGTTCAGAGGACTGGCGGCGGACCCCCATCTCCTCTCCCACAACTAACAACATGGGAGGAGCAAGTCTTGGCTATTCTGCATCCTGAGGGCCTCGCAGGAGTAGCTGGATGAATGGACTCTGGTAAGTCAAATCTTTAATACTATATCCCCCACCCTACCTGCATGCCATCACATACCCCACCCTCGCCCTCACCCCCATCACTCCAACTCCTCACAAATGTTCCAATATCACAAACCACACATCCCAACACCAAGCCCTGCATGCAACAACAAAGCATGGACACCCATCACCAAAGCATGGCTACTGCACATACCCATACACCCCCCCCTAAACCATCCTCACACAAGGCCCCACACAGGAATGCAAGCACTGGGGTACACGGTCAGACACCAATTGCACACCATGGCACACACAGATGCAATAATCATGCTTTTACACCCCTGCAGGACCCCTACCCAACGTCACCGGACAGGAGGATTCAGACATGTCCACACCACCAACAGAAGAGGCCCACAGTGATGACAGCAGCTCTGTCCAACTGGATCTAGACGACCAGCCCGACCCATCTGTGACCTCGGGACAGTTGGTTCCACTGACACAGTCACAGGCCAGCACAGAGCTTCCCCCTCTGGAAACACCAGCACAGCACCCACCCAGCGGGCCCATAACTCTGTCCCCAGGACACGTCAATCAGCAGTGTGTCCACCACTACAGGGAACCCAGGCTAAATCACCACCCCAACAACAACAGGGACCAGGGGGCAGTGGCAGTGGGCACACGGTTCAGGGGACTGGGGCCCAGGGAAACAGGGCAACTGGGAGGGCTGCTGTGAGACAGGGGGAGGACAGGCCCAGGGAACCCACTCTCCACAAGGCCCTCTCCAACATCATGGGAGCCTACCATCATTCCCAGGAGACAATGGCAACGGTTCTGGCCAAGTTTCAGGAGACCCAGCGGCTGCAGGAGGAACAGTATTTGGGCTTCAGGGAGGAACTCAGATCCATCAATTCTACCCTGGGCACCATCGTAGGGGTGTTGAAGGAAGTCCTCAACACCAGGAGGGACAATGTGGCACAACAAGGGGCCCCTGACACTAGCCTTGACGATGAACTGCCTACCACCTCTGCCGGCACTAGTGGACAGGAGGAACTGCCACAGGACCACCACACCAGCACCCCACCCCCTGCAGATGGAGAACCACCCCGGAAACGGTCCCTGAGATCCAGGAGAAAGACAGAGAACGATGCCAAGACCCCCGCCAAGAAATGAGACCACCCTGATTGTCATCCTTTTGTCCCACCTTGTCACCCTGTCCATCCTCAAACTACCCCAGCTCCACTTCCTATGCCCCTTTGGACAATGCACCTGTGAGACTAATAGCTTGGGCTCTGCCATGGGCATTCCTCCACCATCACCCCTCACCATTCAACAACCCCCTCCAATATTGAGCACTTAAATAAACACCCTTAAAGCACAAAACAATCTGGAGTCTGTCTGTGATTTCGAATTAGTGTATTAGCAATTACAGTGACAAAATGCTCTTTCAATTGTAATGTCAACATTGCTATGTCACACAGCTCTAGTCCATGAGGAAACAAAGCAGATGTCACACAGTGGGACCCACATCTGTGAAATCGTAAGAGAAAGTGAAAACTCGGTGACCATACACTGGGTGAAAAGGACAGACAGTAGAGAGGTAGTAGTGTTAAAGTACATATAGTAGGCTGGTTTGTCTTCTAACCTGTGTCTCACTGGAAGTATTGCAGGATCACATAGTTCCTGCTGTCGATGTCCTCTTCTTCTGCTTCCTCGTCTTCACTGTCCACAGGCTCCACAGCTGCCACAATACCTCCATCTGGACCATTCTCCTGCAGAAAAGGCACCTGTCGTCGCAAAGCCAAGTTGTCAAGCATACAGCAGGCCACGTTGATCTGGCACACCTTCTTTGGTGAGTAGAATAGGGAACCACCTGTCAGATGGAGGCACTGGAGCCTGGCCTTCAGGAGGCCGAAAGTCAGCTCTATTATCCTCCTAGTTTGCCCATGTGCCTCATTGTTTCGTTCCTCTGCCCTTGGCCTGGGATTCCTCACTGGGGTCAGTAGCCATGACAGGCTGGGGTAACCAGAGTCACCTTCAAATATCGAGGGACAACTGTTAGACACACACCAACCCTTAGGGACTCTCCCATACCCAGACACCTATTCAAACTGTGTAGGGACCTTGGGCTCACCTATTAGCCACACACAGTGCCTCTGGATTTGCCATGGATAAGGGATGCTGCTATTCCTCAAAATGTAAGCATCATGCACTGAGCCAGGATACTTGGCATTAACATGGGAGATGTACTGGTCTGCTAAACACACAATCTGCACATTCCTGGAATGGTAGCTTTTGCGGTTTCTGTACACCTGTTCATTCCTGCGGGGTGGGACAAATTTTAACATGTGTACCATCAATGGCACCAATGATGTTGGGGATAGGTCCCAGGGCATAGAAGTGACCTTTCACTGTGGGCAAATCGTCCAGCTGAGGGAAAACGATGTAGCTGCGCATGTGTTTCAGCAGGGCAGACAACACTCTGGACAACACGTTAGAGAACATTGGCTGTGACATCCCTGATGCCATGGCCACTGTTGTTTGAAAGGACCCACTGGCCAGGAAATAGAGTACTTACAGGAAATGCACTAGAGGGGGTATTCCTGTGGGATGGCGGATAGCTGACATCAGGACTGGCTCCAACTGGGCACACAGTTCCTGGATTGTTGCACAATCAAGTCTGTAGGTGATAATGATCTGTCTGTCTTCCATTGTCGGCAGGTCCACCAGGGGTCTTTACACCGGAAGATGCCGCCATCTCATCACCTGCCCCAGCGGACGTGCCCTATGGAGGAGAACAGCTTGCAGAGAGTCATTCAACACTGAGGTATCACAATGTGTTATTAGCAGAAACGTTTGTAATCCGCAATGTGCTGGTATCTGTCTGTATTCCTGGCCTAGATAGGTGTTCCGCAGTTTTTATCCATCCTATGTGGCCACCAGCCACCAAAGCCGCCCCAAGGGGTACAGATGGCGACACCAGCTGCGACACCTTCCAAGGTGGGGAAGGGGCACGAGAAAACCGGCAAATCTGGGAAGATCAGCACGGCGGAGAAGACCGCAATCAGCCCCGCTGCCAAGGAGCCGACCGCCAGCAGCCCCACTGCCCCAGACAGGACCGCCAGCAGCAGCCTCGCTGCCCAAGACAGGACCGCCAGCAACAGCCCCGCTGCCCAAGACAGGACCGCCAGCAGCTGAACTGCTGCCAAAGACACCTCCGCCACAAGCACTGCTGCCAAAGTCACCGCCGCCACAAGCACCGCTGCCAAGGACACCGCCACCACAAGCACTGCTGGCAAGGACACCGCCGCCACAAGCACCCCTGCCAAAGACACCGCCGCCACAAGCAC
This sequence comes from Pleurodeles waltl, assembly GCF_031143425.1. Classification (NCBI taxonomy): domain Eukaryota; kingdom Metazoa; phylum Chordata; class Amphibia; order Caudata; family Salamandridae; genus Pleurodeles; species Pleurodeles waltl. Next base: position 952,383,823 of record NC_090445.1, read on the forward strand.
CGCTGCCAAGTACACCACCGCCACAAGCACTGCGGCCAAAGACACCGCCGCCACAAGCACCGCTGCCAAGGACACCGCCGCCCCAAAGACACCGCCGCCACAAGCACCGCTGCCAAGGACACCGCCGCCACAAGCACTGCTGCAAAGGACACCGCCACCACAAGCACCGCTGCCAAAGACACCGCCGCCACAAGCACCGCTGCCAAGGACACCGCTGCAACAAGCACCGCAGGCCCATGAGCGCCAAAAGCTCTGACGCTACTGAGGCCACCACCAGCAGGATGAAGCACTCTGGGCACAAGGCCCCCTCCAGAACCAGTGGAGAAAGACATCCACTACCTCCGTCCTTGGCGGGATGAAGCACTCTGGCCACAAGGCCCCCTCCAGAACCAGTGGAGAGATACATCCACTACCTCTGTCCTTGGCAGGATGAAGCACACTGGGCACAAGGCCACCTCCAGAACCAGTGGAGATTGACATCCACTTGAGAGACTGTGGCTTTGCACTCCCTAGGATTGAACAGTGGGCAACCCACCCACTGTAGAAACTTGAGAGACTGTGGCTTTGTACTCCCCAGGATTGAACAGTGGGCAATGCACCCACTGTAGAGACTTGTGAGACTGTGGCTTTGCACTCCCCAGGATTGAACAGTGGGCAAACCACCCACTGTAGAGACATGAGAGACTGTGGCTTTGCACTCCCCAGGATTGAACAGTGGGCATGGGGCCCCCTTGTGGATTTGGCGTTGTGCACTCAACCGGCTGAGGTACCCACCCTTTCCCTTCCCCCTGAGGTGCCTGTTTTATTTCTATCTGATGCCCCTGCAGTGTTCTCTCCGTCTTGTTTGGGTATCTTGTGTGGGCCTCGCCCATGCATTTTGGGCCCAGTGGTCCACGGACTTTAATGGTGGAATACCTTTGACTAATATTATTGGTGTATATATTTGTAAATAGTGTATGTATATTTTATGAATACAGAATTTTAATATATGACAATCGTTCACCTCATTTTCTTTTGTCTTTGCATTCTTCCGGGGGGTTGGGGTGTGTAACTGTTATGTATCATGCTGTATTAGTGTGTGTGTTGTCGTGGGTGAGGGTGGGGGTGGGGGTGTTGCGTGTTGCGTGTGTGTGTCACTGTTTTTTCCCTCCCCCTCCCCTGTGTCGTAGGTGCAGTACTCACTGTGGTCTTCTCCGCCGGCGTTCGTGCTCCTGGTAGGGGAACAAGAAGATAAAGGCTGGAAAAATATTGAGCTCTGGTTCCATGGTGTCCTGGTTCCTCGTGAGGCGTGCAGAGGTGAGCGTTTTCCCTTCGAAGTCCTGTTTCCGCCCGTGTTTTTGTTTGCAGTGAATCCGCCCCGAAAAAGGTGGCAGATTGGTAAGTTGTAATTCTGCGGGAGGTACATTGTCCTCCGCCTGTCTGTTGGCGGTGACCGCCGCTGTGTTTGTTTGTACCACTGTGGCGGTCGGAGTGTTAAAGTGGCTGGTTTTGTTGGCGGTTTCCGCCACGGTCGTAATTCCATTTTTTTTACCGCCGGCCTGTTGGTGGTCTTACCGCCACTTTAACACCGACCGCCAGGGTTGTAATGACCACCAATGTCTTTTACCCATGTTATTTGTTTTCAACTGGAGTGAATGTATGTGGTGTGGAGTAGAGTCATGTGGTTAGATTGGAATTGTTAGTTGTGGAATTGTGTGGTGTGGCGTGGGTTTGTATTGGGGAATTATGTAGCATGGTAGATTGGTTGAAAGCTGCATAGAATCAATAGACAGGAAGACAGGCAGGGATGGGTAGTTTGTGCACAAAGTGCTGAATCAACTCCAGAGGAGCAGAAAGAGTGTGTAAGAAAGACTGAGTTAGTATGAGAGGAGAGCAATAACATAGAAAGAATGATGACAAAAGGAAGGACAAAGGGTGACAAAGAAAAAGGAACAAGAAAGAGAGAAAGAGCAAGAAATTGTGTGTATGTGCTTGAGAGAGAGAGATGGAGGAAGCTAGAGAGAAAACGAGTGAAAGAGGGAGAGAGGGATCAGATAGTATGCATTAGAATGAGAGTTACCACAGGAGAGATTAAAAGAAACAAATAATGTTGCCTGGGTGGATATCTCACATAGAAAGAGGAAAGGCAGAAGGATAGAGAAGGAGAGAAAAAAGAGCAGCAAAGAGGAAAAGGAAAAACAAAAGAGGAGAGGGGTAATGGTGAGAGGAAGAGTGGAAAGAGAGGAGAGAAAGAGGAAGAAGAGAAAGGGTAACAAAGGAAGAGCGAAAGGGAGAGAAGTGAATACAAATGAATGGTGAAATTTGAGGAAAATACATGGAAATCAGGATGGAAAGGCAAAGGCGTGAAGGGGAGAAAGTAAAAACTGACTGAAAAACAAAATGTGAACTGATGTTTGTTAAACTGAAAAAGAGAACACTTGAGAACTAAAAGGTTAGGTAATGTGGGGAATAAAATGTAGAAAGACAAGGGAAGAAAGATGGAACGTATGAAAGAGGGAACTTTAAGAGGGGGCACAGATATTAGCAAAATGAAAGAAATGTACAGAAGGAGTGAGAAGACCGAGGTCAAGGAAGAGAGGGGGGGAAATAAATGAGAAGTTTTAAGAGAGGCACAAAGAGAGAGGGATAAAGGAATAAGAGGTCTGAGAAAAAAGACAGGAAAAAGAGTACAGAATATGTGCAAAGTAGAAGCCAGCCAACTAAATATAATCGTAAAGGTACATACACAAAATGCAGAAGAAGACCCATGCTCAAGTATACCATTTGGTAAAAACAGAACAAAGGGTTCAGTTTGAAAAGGAATTGGTGCTGAGATTAGTAACAGACAGCACCCCGACGAGCAAGGTATGTTGTTAATGAACACACAAATGAAACAAACAATAACATGACAGCTCTGCAGCTTAAATAAAATAAAAACTAAAAATGTAAAGTTAGAAAAAAGTGTAATGATGCGTCCGGTGCTGGCTATGCCAGAGCACTTATTTTGTTTTGGCAGATAGGGGCAGGCCCAGACAGATATCGGTGTTGTATAGCCATTTTAGTTGTAGCTCCATGTACATTATTTTAGCACACTAGGCCTGCCACTGTGCATTTTAACCTAGATATATTTTATTCAGCTTTGTTTATTATTTTAACACTAGCCACTTTTGCGGTCTTGTTTTATTTGTTTCTATCTCGCTGTTCTTGCTTAGGCCAGCACTAAGTTCTCAAACAAGACATTCTTGTTCACTCTGTGCTTCTTTCAATGCTGCAGAAAGATAGGTTGCCAGTGAACATGGTCTCTGGTATTCATAGAAAAACACACATCCTTATGTAGGGAAATTTTTCTCAGAACATCAGCTGTTTTATTATATTAACACTTCCCTGTCCCTTACACATTAGAGGGAGATTCCAGCCAGAGGACCACGCCTGCATGCTGATTGCTGAACGCTTCACTACTGCTGCATATGCAGACTTCAGGCCTTTGCTTAGGTATGGGGGATGATGTCTTCCTGGGGAACCTAAAGGGCAGAATTAAAGTTTAACATGCTGTGCTCTATTATAGCCTAGGTAGGAATTAGTCTATTGACTCAGACAATATGGTAGCGTTATTTCTATGTTTCACTCTCCCTGTCACAATTCTAATTCTGTCATGCTGTGCCATCCTGCTTATTGCAGTACATGCTTTTTTATCTAAAATGCAGTCACTTCATTAAAATCTTATTGAAACATATACTGCCTCTGTTTGTCATTGTGTATGTGAGACTAATGTAACTGAGGTAAAATGGATGAGACCTGACTAACCACGATTTCCTTGAGAAGTCAATTGTGTCATGTGCTCGGCTGCTCAATCATCCCTGCTCTTGGGTTGAGATGAGGCATTGCCAGTTAGCCAGAGCAAAACCCGGTTTAGGGCGACAGGTGTCACCTGCAGTGGGTTAAGACTCAGTCTCCCACACTGCAGGCGATTCTGCCACTCAAATCCTGTAGTCTCATTAGAGTAATGAGAGCCTACGGAACATCGGGAGGAGAGTGGGAGGGAGCAAGCAACATGAGGTACAGCTGGAGTAGGGCAGGATGGGGCAAAGAACACTAGAGAAGCAACACAACACAAGAGGGTGTAGGAAGGGACAGGAGAAGCAACACAACACAGGATGGGGTGGGAAAGATGGAAGAAGCAACACAACCCAGGAGGGAGCAAAAGGGACAGAGTAACAACATTGTGTGGGGCAGGGCAAGCAACAACGATGGTAAGCAGCAACGACCAGGCAAGCAACAATGACATCACAAGTGAAGAAAGCATGAGCATTAGAAAGACACAGTCAAACAAAGAAGCAGTACTTGGGCCAAGCTCCAAGGGAGGAACAGTCACACAGAGCGAAAGTGAACTAGCACCTGCTGACCAAAGAGAAGCAATAAAATGAGAGTGCTGCTGAAGCCAACCGTTGGTGATCAATTGTCTCACTCTGAACTCCTTGTAAGATAACAAACTATCTAAAAAGTGGCTGTTAGACCTTTCATCCTTGACGTGGTCACCCTTACCTTTTTGCCTCTGTTTCCCAGGTTGTTGATGTGTCTGGATCCTGATTTTACTGTTTTTGTTACTCTGGGCCCATTACCACTGCTAACCAGTGCAAAAGTGCAAGTGCTCCTATAAAAAATGTGTATGTAATTGGCTTATCCATGATTGGCATTTGATTTATAAGTAAGTCCCTAGTACAGTGCACTAGAGGTAAATCAAATGCTACTAGTGGGCCTGCAGCACTGGTTGTGCCACCCACTTAAGTAGCTCTGTAATCATGTCACAGACCTGACACTGCAGTGTCTGTGTGTGCAGTTTTTTAACTGTAAATTTGACTTGGCAAGTGTACCCACTTGCCAGACCTAAACCTTCCCTTTTCTTACATGTAAGGCACCCCTAAGGTAGGCCCTAGGTAGCCCCAAGGGTAGGGTGCAGTGTATGGTTAAGGTAGGACATATAGGCCCTCATTACAACCCTGATGGTAAATCCTGCTTACCACCGTGCTGATGGCTGTCAAGATACCGTGGCGGCGGCAGAAATCCACTACAGGTATTATGACCCACATCTCGTAATCCGCCACAATACAGACACCCACACAAGTCCGCCACACCAAAGGTCAATGATAAACTGGTGATAGCAAAACCCACACCGTCACGCCAACAAGAATATGCCCACACTATCATGACCCACGAATCAACGCAGCGGTCTTTCAACCGTGGTAAACCATTGGCGGTACACAACGCCATGCTCAAAATACAAACACATTTTCAAAACACAACCACATTGGACAATTCGAAATACACACACCTGATACACATACACACACCACACCCACAACACTATAAAACACACACCCACATTACCCACAACCCCTGACAACGACATTTTTGGAAGAAGCACAGAGAGAGAGAATAGCAAACACAACACCAGCATCCACAGGCACACAACACCATCACTCATACAACATCCAGGTACCTCACACACCAACACAACACATCACACAGCACAACAAACATCACCTCACACATCACCCACTCCACATTATGGCACCTCAAAGACACCCCAGGTTTTCTGAGGAGGAGCTCAGGGTCATGGTGGAGGAAATCATCCGGGTAGAGCCACAGCTATTCGGATAACAGGTGCAGCAGACCTCCATTGCAAGGAAGATGGAGCTATGGTGGAGAATCTTCGACAGTGTCAATGCAGTGGGACAGCACCCCAGAACACGGGATGAAATCAGGAAGAGGTGGAACGACCTATGGGGGAAGGTGAGTTCTGTGGTATCCAAAACCAGATAGCTGTACAGAGGACTGGCGGTGGACCCCCAAGTCTTGGTGATCATGCATTCTGAGGGCCTCGAAGGAGTAGCAGGAGGACTGGACTCTGGTAAGTCATATCTTTACCATCATGTCCCCCACACCCTACCTGCATGCCATCACAAACTCCTACCCCTACCCTCACACCCATCACCCCAACACCCCACAGATACCCCACTATCACAACCCACACATCCTAATAACAAGCCCTGCATGTAACACCAATGCATGGACACCCATCACCAAAGCATGTCCAGTCGAGAGACTCACCCAGGCCACAAAATCACCAATCACACAAGGCCCAAGCCTATAATGCAAGCACATGAGTAGAGTGTAACTCACCCATTGCACAAGATGGCACACACTGATACAATAACTATGCATTTACACCCCAACAGGACCCCTACCCAACATCACTGGACAGGAGGTGCCAGCCACATCCAGTCCCCCCAGAAGAGGCTCCCAGTGACGACAGCAGCTCAGCACGCCTGGATCAAGATGACCAGCCCGGCCCATCAGGGACCTCGGGACAGTCAGTTCCCCTGCCACAGTCACAAACCACCACTGAACCTCCCCCCTCAGGAAACACGACCACAGCACCCACCCAGCGGGCCCATCCCTCTGTCCCCAGGACACGTCAATCAGCAGTGTGTCCACCACTACAGGGACCCCAGGCAACCCCACTAACCCAAGACAATCAGGGACCTGCAAATGGCGAGGGACAACTGTTAGACACACACTAACTCTCAGGGATGTCCCCATACCCAGACAACTATTTCCACTGATTTGGTTACAGGTGCTCACCTAGTAGCCACACACAGTGCCTCTGTAGTTGCCCCATCACATAAGGGATGCTGCTATCCCGCAGAATGTAAGTGTCATGCACTGAGCCAGGAAACTTGGCATTCACATGGGAGATGCACTGGTCGGCCAAACACACCATCTTCACATTCATCAAATGGTAACTCTTCCGGTTTCTGTACACCTGTTCACTCCTGCAGGGGGGGACCAAGGCCACATGTGTCCGATCAATGGCACCTATGATGTTGGGGATATGTCCCGGGCATAGAAATCACCTTTCACTGTAGGCAAATCCTCCACCTGAGGGAAAACGATGTAGCTCCGCATGTGTTTCAGCAGGGCAGACAACACTCTGGACAACACGTTGGAAAATATAGGCTGGGACATCCCTGATGCTATGGCCACTGTTGTTTGAAATGACCCACTTGCAAGTAAATGGAGTACTGACAGCATCTGCACTTGAGGGGGGATTCCTGTGGGATGGCGGATAGCTGACATCAGGTCTGGCTTCAACTGGGCACACATTTCCAGGATTGTGGCACGATCAAGCCTGTAGGTGATGATTACATGTCTTTCCTCCATTGTCGACAGGTCCACCAGGGGTCTCTACACCGGAGGATGCCGCCATCTCCTCACATGTCCCAGCAGACGGTGCCTATGGAGGACAACAGCGAGCACAGAGTCAACCAACTCAGAGGTACGTAAACACAGCTTACTCAGAAAACTATTCATAACCCAAAATCTGCCTGTATGAGTGTTGAGCCAAAGCCTAGGTATGTGTGACGTAGTTAAAAATAAAGCCATGTGGGCCCCTGAAATGGCGGCCTCCTGACCTGTAAAGTGGGACAATGGGATATGAGGTAACTGTACTGGCGTTGTACACCGTCGCGGTAGGCGGTCGAAGATCGCGGAGCAATTCTGCATTGGTTAACATTGGACCCTATGGGTCCCAGGAGCCAATGACGATGTACGCCGGCGGTGATGGTACGCACCGCTGTGGACGTGACCGCCATTTTCTATCACTTCAATCACTCGATACCTGATCTTCGACAGGAGAGGACCTACACTGCAAGTGCTGCTGTGACCTCAGTCTGGAAGAGACAATGGCTTGTGCGTCTGGGGAAAGGGCCCCTGCCTTCAGCACGGAGGCGTTGGAGAAACTTGTGGATGGGGTCCTCCCCCAGTACATGCTACTCTACGGTCCTCCAGACAAACAGGTAAGTACACTGTGAACATGGTGTATGGGCAATGCCTGTATGGAGTGGGGTGGATGAAAGATAGGGGGGGAGAATGAGGCGTGCATGAAACAACGGTGAGTGCATGTGCCACATTTCAAGGGTAGGGATGCGGGCCAATGACTGTGACGCTGCAGTTGGTACTAACTTTTCTTTTTCCCCTGTACAATTCCTGTAGGTCAGCGCCCACCAGAAGAAGTATATTTGGCGTGCCATCGCCAAGGACACCCGGACCCTGGGGGTCTACCACAGACGGAGCACCCACTGCCGTAAAAGATGGGAGGACATTCGCCGCTGGAGCAAGAAGACGGCGGAGGCCCAGCTGGGGATGGCCTCCCAACGTGGGAGGGGTGCCCGTCGCACCATGACCCTCCTGATATTCAGGATCCTGGCGGTGGCGTATTCGGAGTTGGATGGGTGCTTGAGGGCATCACAGCAGCAACAAGGGGGTGAGTACACTCTCATTCTGATGATTCAACGTGCAGTGGAGGTGTCTGGGTGGGGTAGGAGGGCTGTGGGTTCCCCTAGGCCAGGGCGAGTGTGCTAGTTAAGTCCCCTTTTTCAGGCAGACACTGTGGCACCCCACCCCACCTGGGTACAGTGCCAACTACACCTAGTCAGGCTCCTGTGACCTCCATGTGTGCAGAATTCGGCCATAGCCTTGTAGGCCATGTCCCAGGGATTGAATAGTGGACCCCAAGTGCGCGGCATAGTGCAGGGGGCTTCTGTGTCTGTCGTGTCTGCCAACGGTAGCGGTAATGCATGCACTCAACATGTCTTTCTCTTGTCCCCCCCCCTTTTGTGGTCTCCCTGTACTTGTGTGCATTAGCATCATTAGGCAGAGGAGCAGTGGCACCGGAGCAGGAGGGAGCTGCATCCCACATGGCCCTGGAGGGCAAGACTATGGACTCCGATTTCACCAGTGGGACGGAGGGCGAGGGGAGCTCCACGGCGGGGACAGGAGCTGACACCAGTGATACGGGCTCGTACTCTGATGGAAGCTCCCTTGCGGGGGAGGGCCCATCTGTGCCCCCCGCATCTACAGGTACAGCCGCCACCACCCCCTCCAGCACCGCCATTCCAGCAGCCCCTCAGCCTTTGCCCCGTGCCCGCTCACCCAGGAGGGTGGGCATCACCTTCGCCCCAGGCACCTCAGGACCTGCCCCAGTCACCCCTGCTGCCCTCAGTGAGGAAGCAATTGACCTCCTCATTGTTGGGCAGTCTACCATTTTGAATGACATCTAGGGTGTAGAGAGGCAGTTGCAACAAACCAATGCATTCCTGGAGGGCATTCATTCTGGTCAGGCAGCCCTTCAGCGAGCTTTTCAGACTCTGGCCTCAGCACTGATGGCAGCCATTGTCCCTGTCTCTAGCTTCCCCCCTCCAACTTTCTCCACCCAGACCCACACCCCTGTACCTCAGCCTATCCCAAGCACACCATCAGACCAGCATGCACACAGCTCAACACACAAAGGAAGCTCTGGCAAACATAAGCACCACACATCCCACAGGCACTCACACAAGCACCATACCCGTGCAGACACACCAACATCCACTGCCTCCACTGTCTCCCCCTCCTCCACGTCCTCCAACTCCCTCCCAGTCTCATCTCCACTCACACCTGCATGCACTACATCCTCAGCCACTACCTCCATCACAAGCACGCCCACCACCATACCCCGCTCACGTACAATCACCTCCCCCACTACCATGCACACGTCCCCTGTGTCTTCTCCCAGTGTGTCTGTGAGCCCTCCTCCCAAAGTACACAAACGCAGGCACACACCCACTCAACTGACATCCACCTCACAATAGCCTCCAGCTCATTGCACCCTCACACAAACTCAGCAGACATACACCTCCTACAACCACTACCTCTTCCTCCACTCCCAAACCCCCTTCATCTTCCTGTCCCAGTGTGTCAAAGAAACTTTTCCTGGCTAACATTGACCTCTTCCCTACACCTCCCCCCTGTTCTTCCCCTAGGGCCAGGATGTCCAGATCCCAGCCCAGCACCACAGCCACAAAATCCACGAGCACTGTGGTCCCTGCAAGTCCAGCAACATCGAGGGCAGCACCCATCAGGGCTGCCAGTGTGCCACCCAGTGAGGCCAAGGATCACCCTATTCCCCCACCTGCCAAGGTGAAGAAGGGGCCCACATGCCTTAGGGAAAAGCCACACCAACCACCCAGCAAGGCCTCCTCCAAGAGAAAAGAGGACAGTGCCAAGGTCCCAGCAGCAACTTCCAAGGTGGGGAAGGGACACAAGGCCAAAGGGAAGTCAGCTCAGGGCACGGAGCCTCCGGGTGAGAGACTAGTGTCACCCATTCTGCAAGGCAAAACAGCAACCTGTACGGCGGTGGCCACCACCACCTGCAACGCCACCTGCACCACCACCTTCATGTCTGCTGTCTCTGCTACAGTCCCCAGCATCATCCCCAGTGGGCAGCCGTCCGAGGCTGCAGGAGACGTCCTGCTGTTTGACTCCACAGGTGCTGACACCAGCACCACCGGCAGCATCTCCGCCGCAGACACCGCCGCAGACACCGCCGCAGCCACTGCCACCTGCCCCGCGACGTACCCAGCCAGTGCCACCACAGCCGACATCAGCATCATCCCCAGTGGGCAGTCGTCCGAGGCTGCAGGAGACGTCCTGAACCCTGCACACACTACCTGAGGCACCACAACCAGCAGTTGGCAGGCTAAGTCGCCACAGGGAGGAGTGTGTCTCTGCCGCCATAGAGTATCATGCTACCTGTTCACAGAAAATCTCATGGCTCAGACACCCAGGTGAGGGAATGGCAACTGCCACACCCCACGTGCAGCACTCTGGGCACAAAGGCCCCTCCAGAACCAGTGGAGAACAGCATCCACTACCCTAGTCCTTGGCAGGATGAAGCACTCTGGGCACAAAGCCCCCTACAGAACCAGTGGAGAACAACATCCACTACCCCAGTCGTTGGCAGGATGAAGCACTCTGGGCACAAAGCCCCCTCCAGAACCAGTGGAGAACAGCATCCACTACCCTAGTTTAAAGCACTCTGGGCACAAAGCCCCCTCCAGAACCAGTGGAGAACAGCATCCACTACCCCACTCCTTGGCAGGATGAAGCACTCTGGGCACAAAGCCTCCTCCAGAACCAGTGGAGAACAGCATCCACTACCCTAGTTTAAAGCACTCTGGGCACAAAGCCTCCTACAGAACCAATGGAGAACAGCATCCACTACCCCAGTCCTTGGCAGGATGAAGCACTCTGGGCACAAAGCCTCCTCCAGAACCAGTGGAGAACAGCATCCACTGCCCCAGTCCTTGGCAGGATGAAGCACTCTGGGCTCAAGGACCCCTCCAGAACCAGTGGAGAACAACACCCACTAACACAGTCCTTGGCAGGATGAAGCACTATGGGCACAAAGCCCCCTCCAGAACCAGTGGAGAACAGCATCCACTTGAGAGACTGTGGCCTTGCACTCCCCAGGATAAAGCAGTGGGCAAACCATCCACTTGAGAGACTGTGGCTTTGCACTCCCCAGGATAAAGCAGTGGGCAAACCACCCACTTGAGAGACTTGAGAGATTGTGGCTTTGCACTCCACAGGATAAAGCAGTGGGCAACCCACCCACTTGAGAGACTTGAGAGACTGTGGCTTTGCACTCCCCAGGATAAAGCAGTGGACAAACCACCCACTTGAGAGACTTGAGAGAATGTGGCTTTGCACTCCCCAGGATAAAGCAGGGGCATGGAGCCCCCTCGTGGAGCAGTGGCGTCGTCCCATCATCCGGCTGAGTTGCACTCCCTCCCCTTGAGGTGCCTGTGTTTTTTTTTTACCTTATGCCCCAGCTGTGTTCTCTCCGTTTTGAGGCAGGTGTCATGTGTGGGCTTTGCCCATGCTTTTTGAGACCACTGGTCCACGGACATGTAATGGAACAGTGTCTGGACTTGTGTACTTACTGTGAATATTTGTTAATACTGATCTTTTAAATTTATGTTGGCCTATCTGGATTTTCGATGATTACACTTGTTACAATCATTTCCTTTGGTCCTTGCGTTCTTCCAGGGGGTTACAGGGTATCAATGTAATGTTGCTGCATGTGTTTATGTGTGTGTTGTTGGGGGTGGCAGTGGGGGTGGAGGTGTTGTGTGTGTGTGTGTCACTCTCTTTTTCCTCCCCCCCCCCTGTGTGCTAGATGTAGTACTTACCGTGGTCGTTGCCGCCGTCTTTGATGTTCCTAGTAGAAGAGGAGGTAAACCAACATTGGTAACACCTGTAACTCGGGCTCCATGGTGTCCTGGTTCCTCGTTGGGTGTCGAGAGGTGAATGGTTAACGTTCCAAGTCCTGTTTCCGCCGTGCTTTTGATGGCGTTGGTACTGCCCCAGAAAAGCTGGCGGATTGGTGTGTCATAATACAGTGAGCGGTGCATTGTCTTCCGCCTGTCTGTTGGCGGTTACCGCCGCGGTGAGTGTTAAAGTGGCTGTCTGTGTTGGCGGTTTCCGCCATGGTTGTGATTCATTTTTTTTTACCACTGTCCTGTTGGCGGTATTACCGTCGCTTTATCACTGACTGCCAGGGTTGTAATGAGGGCCATATTAATGTGTTCTATGTGTCCTGACAGTGAAATACCACTAAATTTGTTTTTCACTGTTGCAAGGCCTGTCCCTCTCATTGGTTAACATGGGGGCTACCTTTAAATCTGATTAAAGTGTAGATTCCCTTTGAGAGCGGATGGACATGTGGATTTTGGGGTCTCTGAGCTCACAATTTAAAAATACATCTTTTTGTAAAGTTGATTTTGAGATTGTGTGTTTGAAAATGCCACTTTTAGAAAGTGAGCATTTTCTTGCTTATACCATTTCTGTGACTCTGCCTGTTTGTGGATTCCCTGTCTGGGTCAGTTTGACAGTTGGGCTGGTTGCACCTCACACTAAACAGTGACACAAAGGGAGCTGGGGTGTATTCTGCATTTCCCGATGAGCCATTTGTGCTAGGAAGGAGGGGAGGAGTGGTCATTCCCACCTGAAAGGGCTTTGCCTGCCCTCACACAATGCAGTCTCCAACCCCCTGGTGAGTGTCTGGGGCCTGGCCTGGGCAAGGCAGGATTTCACAATCAAGAGAGACTTTGCTTTGAAGTAGACCTACTTCAAAGGAGAAAATGGGTATAAGAAGGGCACCCCAAAACCACAGACTTTAGAACACTTCTGGAAACCAAGAGGAATCTCTGCCTGGAGAAGAGCCCAAGGGCTGAGGAAGAATAGCTGACCTGCCTGTGACAGTGCTTTATGGAGCTATCCTGCAGATGCTGTTTAGGCCTGTGCTCGAGGGCAAAGACTGGACTTTGTGTGCCTTCCATCTTGTGAAGATCTCCAAGGGCTTGATTTAGAGCTTGCCTTCTGTTGTCTGAAGTCTCAGGGACAGCAAAGACTTCTCTCTGCCAGCACCTGGAGTCTCTGGAGAGACTCCTACTCTGCCACGTGGTGCCCATCCAGATCCTGGGACCCTGAAAGGAGAAGCTGGCAGCCTAAGAGGAAGAAATCCACTCACAGAACGCCTTGTGGGGAAAAGATTGACGCAACCCTGATCTGCGGCTGAAAAATCGACTCTCGCCTGCAACGCGACCCGAAGATGAACGCCCGGGGCTGGAGAAATGACACACAGCATCGCTGATGGAGGCTGGTGAGATCGCAACCCACTCAGCGTGGTTGTTGGATCATCATGCAGCTGGATTTCCGATGCAAGTACCGCTGGGCATGTAAAAACAACGCAAGGCCTGCCCGGACCCGTGAGTACTGACCGGATCGCCGCATCACTCTCCTGCAGAGAGAAGAAATGACGTGCCCCACCCGACGAAAGGAGAAACAACACAAGGTCTCGCTCGTGAGTGAAATCGACTCATCGCTAGCCCTTAATGACGCACACTCGCCCATGCGGGGTTATTTATGATGAACCCAAGGTATATTTTCACGCTAACAGTGTTAGTGTGTGTTTAAAACTACAAGAAGACTCTTTTTGCTTTTTAATTGATAACTTGACTTATGTATTGTGCATTTTTGTTGTTCTGGTCTTGTTTTGTTTAGATAAATATTTTCAATTTTTCTAAACCTGTGTTGTGTCATTTTGTAATGATTTCATTGAGTTACTGTGTGTGTTGGTACAAATACTTTACACCTAGTACTCTGAAGTTAGACCTACTGCTCGTGCCAAGCTACCAAGGGGGTGAGCAGGGGTTAGCTGAGGGTGATTCTCTTTTACCCTGAGGGTCCTTGCTTGGACAGGGGGTAACCTCACTGCCAACCAACGACTCCATTTCTAACAGTGGCAGTCATTTATTTGTCTCAGGCGAGTTTTAAAAATGCAAAAATGGTGATAATTGTTTTTTTTTTCATTGCAACTCTGCTTGTTCCTCCAAGCTGGGAGCTGGAGATCCTAGCACAACAAAGTTGTCATTGATGGCTTTTTTACAAAGAGAAACATGCTTTTTTTGCACAGCACTTTTCCTATTTTTACCACAAAGAGCCACATTTTGGGGATTTTCTTGGCTCGTTCCAGAGGGATCTACAAAACCCTGTGTTCCAATGGAATCCCCAGGTTGTTGGGAAAAAAAGGATGGGGATTTGGCATGGATACCTTTTCGGGGAAAAAAAGTTAGGAAGGGTTAAACATGAACTACTACTAACAACCATAAAAGGTCTTAGCACCGGGGAAAGCCCTAACAGTCAAGAGGTTAAACATGTAATAGGTTTATTGTAAATGGTATGGAAAAGGTTGTTTAGTGGAAAACTGAATCAGAAGCAGCATCATTTTGTCCTAGCCACTCTTTCTAACTGCCAACCCAGTCTTTAGTGTCAGGCCAATGTTCTATGACCTCATAAGTTAGCCTGAGCACAGCTAGTAAGGCATTACAAAAACAAGAGATTAAAACATATTGCCTTCTCTTACAAAATAGTAACATAAACAGAATAAACAAAAAAAAGTTAGGAAAACCGTTACTTTTTTCAGAAGATAACTAATTTATTGTTTTCTCTTTGCAATTCCCCACCATTCACCCAGTAAAAAAATGACCCGACTTTACACAGCCCAGTCTCTGCATCATGAAGTATGGATTTGTTCCTTACCGTCATCTTTGGCCTAAATGATGTAGCTTACATTTGAATGCTATTAGCACAATTCACCAATGGGAAATCGAATCAATGTTTTTTTAAGCAGTGCCCCGTCATGTGTGGCACACTGGTCTGGGTCCTCGTCTGTCTATGAGTCATCATCAGTTGTGGTGGTTACAGATTTGTCGACATGGCGGCTGTGTAAACTCTTCTTTGACAGCACACAACAGTTCACTAAAGTAGCAGGGTTGCAGGCAGAGGATGAGACAGGACATGTGAAATGCTCTTTCCTATGTATGAAATTCAGCTGGCCACGTCGCCCACAGGTTGACTTAGAGGGGACAGCACTATGTTGCTCCCTTGCAAGATAGGATGGCAGATTTGTGCAGTAAGGGCCACAGTAGGATGAGAGGACTGCATCCCATCTGTTTATTTCCCTGTGATCATGAGGGGAGGATTGAGGCCAGAAGGGGGTCTAAAGATGGTTCAGCAAACTGGACTGGGTCTCTTAGTGCTCGGTGTATAGCCCATCCTGGTCTACGGGGTGCAGATTTTGTAGCACTCTAAGCGGGGCAAAAGCTCCTCATAGCCCGTCTGGTCCATTCTAGTGAGGGCTGTGATTGTGAGGGTTTCATTAGTCCTGCTCCAGGCTGCCTACTAACTGAGAAAGACAAGCAGAAGGGGAGGCAGCCAATAAGCATCTCTGCTATCAAGACATGAAACCTGGCCACTTAAAGAAGGTGTTGCATGCAACAGCTTCACAACTCTTATGACTCCGCAGCCAAAGAAAAATCTACAAAACGCTCCTATCCAAGATTATCGTGGTTTGCCAATACTAAAAGAATGTGTTCCTCCCACCCGATTGTTTGTGAGCACCTGGGTACAAAAACATCTCAATCTGCTTGCCAAAGCATGGGAGCGAAATCCGCTCATGCGGAGCTATATCAACTTAATGTATAGCTCAACATCTTGCAACAGTTTCAGAAGTTTGTTAACAATAATCAGATTCTGGCGCAAAATGCTAAATATTTTTGTTTTGCAGACAATAAAATGATGGCTGTATATATAACAAGACTGGCACTTTGCTCGCTACAGTGTTCAACATTTCTTATGAGTGGGAATGGATACTGATGCAGTGTTGAAGAAAATAAACTTTCTTATGATGGCTACATATTTACCAAGCGCATTTAGGCAAAATAATTTTGAATTGAAGAATATCCTTGTAATATACCGGAACACAGAAGTAATGCTGTGTGATGTACTCTTTGAATATAGAGACAAAATGTACAGCATCCTTCTATGACACTACATTTTGCCAGAGTGATGCTAAGGTGAAAATATGCCAGAACCTAGCAAAAAAACAGAACAACTAAAGAGCATCAGTGATAAAGGCCACGTAATGCTATTTGTAAAGGAGGGGTAAGCAGGAATGTTGCAAAAAGGGTTAACATAACCCAAACTTAACTTTTTTCCTCCAGGAATGTGAATCAGTTGCTCTAGAGACACCAGGCGCTATAAGTAATGCATCATTTGAGCCGGTGGTTGCCGTTGGGGAGCTCTGACACTCATTTTTGCAGACCAGCACTTATTTTACTTGATTCAACATTTTTCCAAATGCAAGACAGGGAAAAACACAGCAACAGGGAGGAAGGAGGAAGAGAAAGACGGAAAAAACGCTACACAGGGAGAAAGGAAACTGCAAGAGTGAGATAAAGGGGAAGTGGTGTTGGGCATTGGATTAATGATGCTTGAGGAGGATGGAAGATTACGCAGGCTTGAGCTTTGGTGCCCTAACATTTATGCACTGGCCGTGGCCTTCCAAGCACAGTTTTGGGCACATGTACTCATTCTTTTACAAATATAAGCAGATAGTTGTTTAACTAAAGAGGTGACCATAACCCAAGTGTAAGAAAGTAGCGAGAAAGGACAATTTAATTATTTTGCGGTGGTAACTGGGGAACTGGTGAGCAAATATTTCAGAATCAAAAGAGAACACATCGACTAAAAGGGGACAGGAATACAGGATTATATCAATTTCTACATGATTTTGATTTGACAATATATATTACATAAATGACAGTGTTCAGCATTAGTGAAACAGCACGTTGGTTAAATAGTTACTTAACTTCATAATGCATAGATGAATCCGCATTTACAGTAACGCTGGAACAGAGTTTGGGTGGAAGATAACAATAAGGGATTGATTTCTGAATGAAAAGTAATTACAATTAAAAAGAAAGAAATGCTAGGAACCTCTCCTTAACAGCAGTAAACTACTGCACAAACCTTTGGGGTGTTGTGATTGGAAGTTCAACACTAAGGCCCTCATTTTAACCCTGGTGGTCTTTTGACCGCCAGGGTTAATGTGGTGGTATCACCGCCAACAGGCTGGCAGTGTATACTGCCACATCTCCACTCATACCACCATGGTGGTATGAACTGCTGGGCCGGAGATGTTCATCTCCGACCCGGCGGTCCACAGAAGACAGTAGGCAGCATTATAAGCTGGCCTACCGCCATGGTTTCTGCGGCAGTAGCACTGACATGAAAACCATGGTGGTATGTCTACCGATGAGAGGGAAATCCTTCCCTGTCATCGGTTGACGGCTCCCCTACCCCCGAGCAAACCCCTCGACCGCCAGCATGGCTACTGTTGGATATTCACCCTAAATGTGGCAGAAATCCAGCAGTAACCATGTTATGGGGGAAGGATGACCGCCAGCACTGGTTGTCTTCTGGCACTCGTGACTTTGGCGGTCTCGCTCTGAAACCGCCAAAGTCATAATGATAGCCTAAGTAATTTGCTTCAAGCTTGTGTTTGTATTACCCTGAGGGAAGATATGCAATGCTGGAAGGTAATTTAAATGGTGCACCTATCTCAATTGTTTCCCTTTATGCCCCCAACTCCAATCAGGCTACGCTTTTGCAAACACTCACCCCAGCGCTCTTATGTAATACACTGGCACCATGCTACTGGGGAAGGGATTACAACTGTGTCCTGGATATAGACCTAGATCGATCATGCTCACCATTATCTGGGGCCCAGTCCAGGACTACCACACAACACCTATGACGATGGGCGGCAAATAACCAGCTTTCAGATGCACGGAGGGGTCAATATCCCACTACCCATGAATATTCCCATTATTTTGGGCTGCATGACTTATATACTAGAATAGACCTCTTTTATTGTAGCTCGGAGGCACTAATAAATATTGTCAACACAGAATACATAAGTCAACCATTATCAGACCACTCTCCCTTGTGGCTCTGGCAGACATGGAACCGAAGCCCCCCGTGCATACCCAAGTGAAGACTCCTACGCCAGCTCTGCAAGACAGAACATTCAGGGACTCCATTAGCGAGCACATTGTAACCTTTTTTGAGACAAATGCAGGATCAGCTACTGACGCAGGGATTGAGTGGGATGTGTTCAATGTAGTACTTAGGGGCCAGGTGATTAAAACGGCTTATGGTAGCAGGTTAATACTATGCAGGGAGTTTTAAGTGCTGGAACCTGAAATGAGGTACTATGAACAACTCTTACCAACAAACCGGTCATCAGCAGCCCCCCTAGCCAAAGCTTTCATTGCCTAAAAGTATGCTCTAGATAGGCTCAGTAATTTAGACTACAAAGAATACCAAGCACGGAAACACTTGGAGGGTGACAAAGCTGGCAAACTGTTAGCTTGGCTCCTGAGATGTAATGCTGCCCATGTCCAAATCACTGCTATCCGAGATGGGAGTCACCACATCGGGTCATTCTTGAACACCATTAGCATACCATGCCTGGCACCAGAAGCCCAAGACACCCTGGAAACTCCTTTCCAGGTTTCAGAAATAAAAGAGGCAATCAAACACATGGCGCAAGGTAAACCACCTGAAACAGATGGGTGGCTGATCGAATTCTATGCCGCATATCAGACGTTGTTGTGCCTCCAACTGCTGGCAACATACAACACCTCATTTACCAAGAGGATCCTGCCTGCATCCATGTGTGAGGCAACTTTGGTGGTGATACCCAAACTGGTTCGGGACCCATTACTGATGGGGTCCTACTGCCCTTTCTCCCTGCTCAATGCAGATTATAAAATGCTCGGCCAAGTATTGGGAAATAGATTGATGCCAATAATTAGGGGAATGATTCATACTGACCACAATCGATTTATTCCGAGGATGAACACGTTTATGAATCTTCAACGCTTTTTCCTGCTTATGTGCTCGGCAGAAACTGAGGGGGATAAGGCTTGGGTGACGTCACTTGATATAGAAAAAGCATTTGACACACTGGGATGGGAGTATCTGATGACAGTATTAAAGAAAATGGGCACTGGCCCTTGCTTCTTTAAAGGATCGCCCTTCTTCATAACACCCCACGGGGCGAGTGAAGACAGGCACCCTGATATCAGACCCGTTCACCATCGAACGCGGGTCCCATAAAGGATGCCCTCTGTCGCCGCTGATTTTTGCACTGGCGATGGAACCTCTGCCATACGCACTCCGAGCTCGTGCATCTGAATGGGGCCTACGGGTTGGAGATAGCTGTCATATTATATCATTATATGCCAATGACGCTCTTGTGTATCTCCGCAACACGGTCAAGGTATTGAACCAACTGATAGCTCTCCTACACCCTTTGAGAGGGTGTCTGGACTATGGGTAAACTGGAAGAAATCCTGCTTGTTTCCCCTAGCACCTCTATCATAAGAGCATTGAGAATGATTGCCACCCACTCCCCTGATGTGGGCCTCTGATACCATTAATTATTTGGGGGTTAGACTGTATAACTCGGAAAGGGACCTTATAGATGAAAATATCACAGGGCCTTACCAGACATGAGGTCCTCATTACAGTTTTGGATGTCCCTCCCCCTCTCTCAAATGGGCAGAGTCACCATTTCCAAAATGCTAGTGCTTCCTGGGTTATTATATTTTTTTCTCAGCCATCCCGGCCTTGCTCCCACGCAAAATGTTCACTGAAATGCGACTCTGTGCTGATAACGCTGAAATGGGGTGAGGTCAGGAAACAGGTGGCACTGGACAAATTATATAAACCACTGACAAGGGGGGGAATTAGGTGTACCAAATTATGCGCACTATTATGCGGCTCCCCAACTTTGATGGCCTATGCACTAGCTGGTATTACATAACCTGAGTTAATTGGAAGATTGCTATTGGGACTGCCCTCCCACTCAGGTATTGAGATGGATACTGAAAACTGGCCCGGACGCGCTAGGGGAAGATGTCAATATTTTAATGAGAGTTGCCAAGAAATGCTGGAATACATGTACACGCCCCAGACACCACTGATTCCCAAATGCACCGGGCTGCCCCTGTGGGTACTACTAGGATGCGCAGACATGCATTCTGGGCCAGATGCAGCCACCTGGGAGAGGACAGGCATAACAGAATCGGGAGACCTCTTCATGGATCAGGTATTGGCCACATTTGCTAATTTGGTGGACGTCTACGGCATACCTCTGGGCACTTTCCTGACATATGCCACAATTACATGATACCTCAAGCACTACTGGGACAAAACACAAGGGGAACCAACATCCTCTGCACTACTCCATGTACTGTTGACTGTGGGGGTACACGCCAAGCTGCCACTAACATATAAAGTGATTTACCAATGGACAAGGAACAACTCCTTCAGGTGCTCAGAGCTTACTAGGACTCCGCCCTCCATATAACTCTCACAGGTAAGCAATGGGCGTAGTGCTTTTCAGTACCGAAGATCATATTCACAAATGCCACGCTTAAATATACACAATTAAATTACCTGCATCACACTTCCCTCATACCCAAATGACTGGTGAGTATATATCCAGGAAAGGAGGATATATACCCAAGGTGTCAATCAAACAAAGCCGATTTTTTACAAATAAGATGGACATGCACCCATGTGGTCACCTACTGGGAGTCCATTACTGGGATTTTAAACACAATAATAGGAGTGCAGCTACATAGGGAAGGGGCACATTACATAATAGGGATCACGACACACACGGCACACCGCAGACCTATTACCAAATGTATTGAACTAGCACTGATCCTGGCAAAACGCCAGCTAGCTATGTGCTGGAAATCAAACACAGCCCCACCTATCACACTGTGGCTACCTGACCTGTGAACAGGCTTAGTCGCGGAACAACAAGTGGCATACACAGCTAGCACATGCAGCAACCCCCCAACCAGGCTACCAGACTGACAAAGACTTTTGGAGGAGATCAAAAGGCATTCTGCCACACAGGTAACCTGGGCGGGCGCATCAAACAGGAGACCCAACACAACATGTGACAGCCCCCCTTTCACTGTCCACACACCACAGTATTATTAATAAATTATTGTTCACTTGCACCCACTGACATGCACAGTCCATAGTTTAAGGTTGTAAATATTTTATTGTACAGATTGATAAAGGTATTGCTTATATATATATATGTAGGTACGATTGTAGGAACCAGCTCCGCTGCAAGCAATAATACAATGGGAAGGTATGTCATATGTACTATTATTGAGCTGTATAACACTACCTTACCGATCAACAACAACGAGACTGTAAATCACCCTGGCATGTATGTATCACTGATTTAGTGTATTATGCCCCATTCTTTTTTCTGAAAGCAATAAAGACTTATTTAAAAAAAAGCTTGTATTTGCATTTATAAAGCATGTTAAACCCAAAGGCTTCAAAGTGCTAAACCAGGTACAAGGAAGAAAGACAACAGCAGAAAGGCATTGGAAAGCTGGGTATGCCAGAAACCCGTTACGCTGCAGAAACAGCCATGTTTTTACCAGCCTTTGAAAAATCATATAGGAGTCTGTTCTTCTGATCACCTCCGATAGCCTGGCTGCAGCTACTGTGAAGGCTCTTTCCCCCATCTTGTTTTCCAAAACCTGGGTACAATGACCTTCTTCTTCCAGGAGATCTCAACAACCGGCTGGGGGCGTACCGATAAGGGCAGACCTGAGGTCATTTGGGCCCAGCTGTTGGAGGGCCTTGAACACCAAACATAAAACCTTAAACCTCACACACTTCCTTATAGGAAGCCACTAAAGGGTCCTCAAGCCCTCCCTCACTGAGTAGCTTTCAGATAGACCCAGGACTAATCAT
Source organism: Pleurodeles waltl (assembly GCF_031143425.1). NCBI lineage: Eukaryota > Metazoa > Chordata > Amphibia > Caudata > Salamandridae > Pleurodeles > Pleurodeles waltl. The sequence goes on from NC_090445.1 coordinate 952,405,888, forward strand.
GCCGCCACATTTTGGGTAACTGGACGTTTGTTGAGGGAGTGCTGTGTTAAGTTTCAATAAAAGGTGATACAGTAGTCCAGACGAGAGATAATTAATGTCAGGGCCACTGTCATCCTAAGCTCCATCAGTATAAACAGGGAGATCTTTCTCAGCATCTTGATCATCCAGAAACAAGAGTTCACAGTTTTGTTAACCTGGCGCTCAAAGGTCCGAATATTATCGAAGACAATAACCAAATTCCTTGCAGCCTTCACGAGGACTAGCAGCAGTCCACTGGCCACCAACAGCTATTCCAGATGGAATCATTGGCACAGAAAATCAAGATTTCAATTTTTTCTCCATTGTTTTTTTGCCAATTTTGCTTCATCTAGATATTGACCTCTGTGATGCATGTCTTGAATTTATCAGCCACCTCTGTCCAGTCCTCCCCAATGGACTCAATGATCTGCATATTGTCTGAGTATGATGACACTTGAAAGCCCCATGACTGCATCAGAAGTGCCAATGGAGCAACATAAATATTGAACAAAGTGGGGAAAAGAGAAGAGCCCTATGGAACTGTACTGGGCTGTTGGAGCGGATGTGATCTAAAGTCCCCGCAGATAACTATGCTCGTTCTGTTCACTAAGGATTCTAAAAGTTGGAGAGCCTCGTTCCTCAGCCTGGCCTGTCGCAGCCTGTTCACCAGAAGAGATGGAGAAATGGTGTCAAAGTCTGCAGACAGGTTCAACATCACCAAAATGGCCGCTCCACCTTGGACCACCTGCCACTGAATAAAATAGGCTGTCGTAAGCAAAGCACATTCGGTGCTGTGATTGCTCCTGAATCCATGCTGAAAGGGATCCGGGCATTAATTTTCACAGAGAAAGTGAGCGTGATTCTTGATTTAGGTTTTTCTCCAGTATTTTAGCTGGAGCTGGCAACAGCAAAAAAGGCCAGAGATTTTTCAAATCATTTGCCTCTCCATTGGGCTTTTTCTTCAAAGGGATAGTAATGGCCTTCTTCCAACACTAAGGGTATACACCACAAGTAAGTAAATAATAACAGCCTTTCTCCAGTGTTTCTGCAACAACCTTAGGGGCCATCTGAAAACGGGTCCTCTGGTGACCCGTAAGTAATTTGCATTATCAGGGATGTAATCTTATCCTGGGTAAGGGGAGAGAATTCAGTTAGTTTGCTTCTGTTGACCTGCTCATCCAAGCTCTCACTCCCTTGCCTGGTGGTTTGTAGGTCCTTAACTTCAGGGAAATCAGAAAAGATATTTTAAATCTTATCTCTAAAGTACGTAGCCACCTTATCACAGAACTCTTGAGAATTATCCGATTCCGGTTTGGAGGAGGGGGGTCGCAAAGTGCTGTACTGTCTTGACTATTTCCTTCAGAATGTTGATTGCTGATTTGATTTTCTGAGAGAAGAAAACAGATTTGGCCTTGTTGATGACTTGTTTATACATCCTAATTAATTATTTGTGTTTATTTTCATCATCTAGATCAGGCTCCATTCACCATCTTCGTTCTTGGCTTCGGCGCTGTCTTCGTAACTTTTTCAGGTCCTCCGAAAACCACTGGGCTGAACTTTTCCTCCTACCTCCTTTCTTCTCTCTAATAGGGGCCAACTCATATATCAGAGGCTGGACCCACTTAAGCTTGACCTTGCTAATGACGTGGGCATTGGAGTCATAGTGACTGTAGGTTGGCATTCAGTTTACTCTCGCAAGTGATTTGAGGACCTCCCTTGCTCTACCTTTGACAAGGTCTAACTCAGTTTAGCCATGGGTGAGACACACTTGACTAGAGAATGGGAGGAACCATTGCACACAGACAAGCAGTGTGGAGACTTTGGTGCACATGGACAGTGTCGGCAGATCTGGGCTTATGGACAGAGAATGTCAGGAGCTTCCAGCACAACACCAAGCAGTTTGAGGTGTCAGGGACACATGGATAGTGTGACGAGATCGGGGTTTATGAACAGTCTATTTAACAATGTTATTGCAGAAGATCAGGCAGTGTGAAAAGGGCATGAGAAACTTGACAGACATGATGCACCTCCTCATGCACATTCAGAGTGTTAGCAACTGTGGAAATAAAGATATTATGAGAGGCTTTTTACAGTTGATCCAACTGTGTGAAGAGGTGGAGTCACATGGACTAACAGTGACAGAGGCCTGGTCGGGAAGTATGGGAAAAGAGTGCAAGTAACTTGAAGAGCAAGGATGTTGTGAAGAGCATGAGCCACACTCCCAGACAGTGTGAGTATCACTGTATTAACGTGGGGTATATAAACAGTGGAGGAGCATGGGTTAACGGACAGTGTTGGAAATACTGAGTATATGACCAACTGTGTGAAGACGTTGGGGCATTTAGTGCCAGTAAGCTGGAGCACATGAACAGTTTGAGGAGGTTTGGATTCATGAACAGTGTGAAGAGTATGTGGTGTATGGAAGAGGAACTGATAGGATGAAGGGGATGGGGCTCAGTGAGATATAGTACAATTGTCCAGGTGCCTTTAGACAGTCTCAGCAACTTGGAAAAATGATAAGGAAAGTGTGAGGATCTTGGAGCAGGTGGAGTGAGTGTGAGAGATGGGGGGCATAACCATGCTTCCCCCCAAATTGGGAAGTAAGGCAAAAAGTGTGAGGATCTAGGAAAACCTAGACAATGGAGGGAGTATGGGTGACATGTACAGGCACTGTAAATGTTTGTGGCATCTAGGAAGACAGTCAGGATCTTAGGGCACATGATCAATGTGAAGTATCTTGCACCAGAGGAGTGCCTTAGCCTCTAAAATCCAACCACCACCATGAGGGCTAAGGTCCTTGGGGTAATGCAGGTCACAGTGTGTGCTATGCATAATATATATCCTGTTTCTTGTTGTATAAATACACTAACATGCTCTGCAGTCCTGTGAAACAACTCACTGGAAATGGTGAATAGTACCTCATGAATACATTGCTCACGCCTTTCAACAACATGCTTTGCTGAGTCTGTTATCCTTTTCTACCATTCAACTCCAGTTTGACATTACTTTCCAGATTCCAGGCTATTTACATTCACTGTCCAAAAGATTAAGGATCATGACAGATCCAATAATGAGAAATTAGTTCTGTATTAGTCACTCCACTCTTAGAATTCTTTTAGATCCACTGGCTTGTATTTCAAATAAAATCAGCCAGCCTGCAAAATTGCAGCCTCTTCCTGTTTGCCTTCAGCTACTTACCTCTTGAGCCAGCAGATGGAAAGATCAGAAATCCTATGGCAATGAGAGAGCTCCGCATCCTGGTGTGGAGGAATGTGCAATTATTCATACTGCTGTCTGTGCTTTAACAGAACTTATAAATGCTGTGGAGGACTTGGAAGCAACCTTTAAGCATATATATATCATCAAGGTGAGCTTGAAGCTCTACCAGTACAGCATACATTATAGTATTTATATCACTGTCTATGTCATGGGTTAGGCACTTATGAAAAGTTATGCATAGGTTTTGCTTGTATCACGTGAGAAAGGAAGCAGTGAACTGGAATGCTTGTTTGAACAGTTAACCTAAATATTCTGATAATAACAGATCTGAACCATGACACCTTAGCCAGCTTGCAGCATGGAAATCATCTTGTAGATTCAGAGTTATTATGAGTCACATGCATTATGAAAAGTTCACCCAAGTGGCAGAAAGAAAGCATGCTATTTCTTATTGCACATATTTATCCTCTCACTTGCACTTGTTAATGAATATACTCAGCCCATGATTGCCTTATGATCTAAATTTGATGAAGGGATTAAAAAAATACAGGAGCTCAGCATTTCTTTGTGTCTAGGAAATGTGCTGGCCTGAAAATATATATTATTTTAAAGTCTCATCTGTGTTTTTAATACCTTCCAAACAATTCCTGATCAAACAACATCAAACCAATCTAAGCAAACAACCGCGGCAGTAATCACCATAGGAAGATTTTGTGGTCACCATACAGCTTCTCCAAATGCACCCCAACACTTTGGTTTTTCTCTTGATCGCCTGTTCATCTCAAACAACTCCTCTTCAACAAATCCAGTTTCCGTGGTCAATCCTCTTCTGTCACCAAACCATGCTGTCCATGCTGTCCATGCTGTCCATGTCCAATTTACCCCACAACCCCTTACTTATACTTTCTAGAGCTGTTATCAATGTTTAGGCCCCACGTAAACCAGACCAATACTTTAGGAGAAATGTTAGAAACATGTTCCAGCCAGATTAGTGTCTTGGCATTTGCTCGAGTTACAGCTATTAGTGTTGTAAACTCCTAACTGGACTTTTCTTGCCACATAAACTAATAATGAAAAGTACAACATTTTCACATAAATGAGCTGACGGTCGCCATGAGCATCAAGGAGACAGAGAAAAGGAAACAGAAGTTTACTTGCAGTGAAACGTATCGGCAAAAGTGCAATTATCCATGTAACCGGCAAAAGTAGAGTTATCCATGTAACCAGCGAAAGCAGAATTATCCATGTAACAGGGTAAATGTCATGCAAAGCGCACGACTACTGCCCAGCGAGATAGCACTGCGCAGGTGTTAGACCTGATAGCCTTAGGGTGGTCACCTCTAACTTTTTGCCTGCCTCCCTCCACTTTTTAGATACTGTTTTTGCTGTTTTTAAGACTCTGCGCACGTTACCACTGCTAACCAGTGCTAAAGTGCATATGCTCTCTCCCTTTAAACATGATAACATTGGATCATACCCAATTGCATTATTTAATTTACTTATAAGTCCCTAGTAAAGGGCACAATATGTGCCCAGGGCCTGTAGATCAAATACTACTAGTGGGCCTGCAGCACTGATTGTGCCACCCACTTAAGTAGCTCCTTAACCTTGTCTCAGGCCTGCCATTGCAAGGCCTGTGTGTGCAGTTTCACTGCCAATTCATCTTGGCATTTAAAAGTACTTGCCAAGCCTAAAACTCCCCTTGTTCTACGTATAAGACACCCCTAAGTTATGCCCTAGGTATCCCATAGGGCAGGGTGCTGTGTAGGCAAAAGGCAGGACATGTACCTGTGTAGTTTAAACGTCCTGGTAGTGTAAAACTCCTAAATTCGTTTTTACACTGCTGTGAGTCCTGCTCCCTTCATAGGTTAAGATTGGGGCTACCCTCATATACTGTTTGAGTGGCTGTTGCTGATCTGAAAGGAGCAGGAAGGTCATATTTAGAATGGCCAGAATGGTGATACAAAATCCTGCTGACTGGTGAAGTTGGATTTAATATTACCATTTTAGAAATGCCACTTTTAGAAAATGAGCATTTCTCTGCACGTAAATCCTTCCGTGCCTTACTATCCACGTCTGGCTGGGTTCAGTTGACAGTTAACTTGTGGATTCACTCAGACACACCTCAAACACAGGATACTCAGCCTCACTTGCATACATCTGCATTTTAAATGGGTCTTCCTGGGAGGGTGGAGGGCCTGAAACTTACATGTCAAAGGACAGTAGCCTGCCCTCACACAAAAGACTGCCACACCCCCTTCTGGGATCCTGGCAGACAGGATTGAACTGAAAGGGGACCTTGTGCACTTCTAAGCCACTCTTTGAAGTCTCTCCCACTTCAAAGGCACATTTGTGTTTCTAAACAGGGCCTCTGCCCCTACCAACTCAGATACTTCCTGGAGAAGAGAACCTGAACCAGAACCTGCATCCTGCCAAGAATAACTGCCTGGCTGCCCAAAGGACTCACCTGACTGCTTTCTGTAAAGGACTGCTGCCTTGCTGTTGCCCTGCTGCCTTGCTGCTCTCTGGCTGTGGTGAGAAGTGCTCTCCAAGGGCTTGGATAGAGCTTGCCTCCTGTTCCCTGAAGTCTCAGGACCAAAAAGACTTCATCTCTACAGAAGGACTCCTTGTGCAATGAAAAATTGACGCACAGCCTGCCAGAAATGACGCACAGCCTCCATCACAGTGAAAAATTCACTGCACGATGCAGCCTGACTTCGCAACGACAAGATCAACGCAGTACCAGCATAGCGACCGGATATTTGATGCACGGCCCACTGGATCGACACAAAGCTGAGCCAGAACGACGCAGCCCGACTTCCAGAGAGGAATTGACGCATTGCCTGCGATGCAGTAGACATTTTCACACAACGCCCACCGGATCGACGCAGCCCCTGTGACTTCATCCTGTCAGCACCGGAAATTCAAGCATCGGCCCCAGGGCATCCAAAAACCCCACAACCTGAAGAGGATCCACGACCGAGTGCCGGAAATCGACTCACAGCTGTCCCTGCGTGAAAACTAAACGACGTATCGCCGTGTGCGGCCTGAGAAATCAACGCACACCTCCTTGTTTTCCACGCATCTCCTCCTCTGTGGTTCTTTGCGGAGATATTGAATGCGAACCAGGTACTTTGTGCTTGAAAGAGATATTTCTTACTTTTAAAAGACTAAAGGCACTTTATATCACTTTTACAGTGATATCTCAACATATACTTATTGCATTTTTATCGTTATGACCTGCATCTTATCAGATAAATATTAAACATTTGTCTAAACACTGTGTGGTGTATTTTTATGGTGCTATACTGTGTTATTGCATGATTTATTGCACAAATACTTTACACATTGCCTTCTAAGTTAAGCCTGACTGCTCAGTGCCAAGCTACCAGAGGGTGGGCACAGGATAATTTGGATTGTGCGTGACTTACCCTGACTAGAGTGAGAGTCCTGGCTTGGACAGAGGGTAACCTGACTGCCAACCAAAGACCCAATTTCTAACAGCAGGAAATAAAAAGAAATAGTGCAGAAACCATTCGGAAAACAAGGAGCCTCGTATGCTTTCAGTAGTTTACCAGTGCTGTAGAGGAGGGCTAACCATCAGAAAAGGCATGACGTATGCATGCCTTTCACTTATGAAATCAGGCGAATTTTACAATCCTTTTGAAAAACTGTAACCTGCTTCCTTGTAGGAAACTTCTGACCTACAACAGAAACAAGCATTTGCAATGAAATGGGTTTAGCATTTGCTCGAGTTAGAGCTATTAGCGTTGTAAACTCCTAACCGTACTTTTCTTGCCACATAAACTAATAATGAAAAGTAAAACAGTTTCACATAAGCGAGCCGATGGTTGCCATGAGTGTGAAGGAGACACAGAAAAGAAAACAGACGTTTGCTCGCATTGAAACTTATCAGCAAAAGTGCAATCATGCATGTAAATCGCAAAAGTAGAATTATCCATGTAACCAGCAAAAGTAGAATTATCCATGTAATAGGGTCGATGTCATGCAAAGCTCTCCAGTACTGCCAAGAGAGATCGCGCTGCGCATGAAATAAAAAGAAATAATACTGAAGTCATTCAGAAAACACAGAGCCTTGTATATCTTCAGTAGTTTACTGGTGCTGTACAGGAGGGCTAAACATCATTAAAGGCATGATGAATGAATGCCTTTCACTAATGAAATCAAGCGTATTTTAAAAAGCAAGCCCACGAACCAACAAAACTGATGGGCTTGGTTAAAAGCCCACAGAGAGATTACAACAGGGGCGAGAGAGCCCTTGCCCTCGCTCCACCCTAAAAATGAGTGTCGGCATCGGCTATCCCTGTGCATTCCAAAAAACACAATGTAAATACCTGTTGTTCCTTAACTAATAAATAAATAAATAACCAAGCAGTCTGATTTCCCGAGGAGGCATTTAACATCCAGCGCTGCCGACTTTGCAATTGGAGAACCCATCGGTTCTCTCAAAGCATACCAAAAACAGAAATTATTTAAATACATATCGATCCATTAACAATAAAACAATGGCGAAACAAAATTCAGAATGCCTTACAAGTAATTAGCAGTACTAAACTAACCCCTGTTGGGTGAACGGGCAGGAACCAAACAAATACAAATTGTGCGCTTGAACAAAGCTACATGAACATAAGGGCAAGCCTCCAAGAAACGGGCATGCTCCGTGGGACGGGTCGCTACACAAAAAGGAGGGACATATGACCCACAATGACCACTAGAAGCAAGCCTTTGGGAAGGACATGCAAAGCAGCCAATTAAAAGCGATGGGCTGGCTTTACGCCTAGACGAGACCTAATATTTTGTGAACGTTTGTAAGGTAGTATTGCTGGGAGCTGTGTTGGGAGCTAGATGTAGTACAGGATGGTTCATCAAATGAATGAATGGGATATGAACAACAATGAGGATTTAGTTGCGTTTGCTGTACTGACTAGTTTTGTTGTCTGCTTGAAGTTGCTTGAGAAGGATGCCGTTGTAGAAAATGCCACACCCTACATTTCATTGAAACAAGCTGTAACTTTTCCGTCCGCCATTAGTGGCATTTGCACAGATGTGTACAGTTAAGAATGCCAGTAAACTATAATTTTAAAATAATCAGCTACAAGCTTTTCTTCCACAAAGCATCAGAGCCCTGAAAACACCAGCACCAGTTGTCTAATATTCATTGGGTAAATGCTTTCATTTTAGAAGGTGGCAGGGAGGAGGCAGTGATCATTAAATCACGTTCTGATGTACAAAGTCCTTGAAAATGTACACAACAGTAGTTAAGTGATATCATCTGTCTGCATGCTTCCTTCCTACAAACCGGCAGGTGAGGACGCGGAAGCACCACACAAAGCAATGTAAAGTGTGCTGTAAACTGCTGTAAGCTTCATAGACCGCCTGCAGACGGGTAACACTTTAAACAGTACTGAGAGGAATTCATAGGGAAAAATACAGGCAAATTCCCACCTCCGAGACCCAGCCATCCCTCAACATAAACACCAGTACAGCTGGAGGCAGTGTAAAAGCATTAACACATTAACTGTCACAGTCCTTTGATGTCCTTAACACTTCCTTGACTCTCACATGATTCCAGTGTGCATACGTGGTTCATCTTCAGAAAACATGTTCAGACGGCATTTTATGGCTAATTGGCAGGCATCTCATAGAATTGGCCTCTAAGCATGCCTCAACCAGTTGCTTCTCAAGCATCTCCACTCAAAGCTCTACATCGTCTTTTGTTCCTTTGTACTCCGACAAAGCTTCTTCAGAGCTTTACTGGATCAGCAACATAAAATTCTTGTCCTCAAACGTTGTATTCCCTGTTGCCACTATAGTAGAGTTTCACTCTCAAATAAAATGAAATACAATGTGATATCTTTGGGGCCTGTGCTTAACCAGAATTAGTAAGACTGGTGTAAATTGAGGGCCAAGTCAGCATTTATGAAAACATAAAAAGTAGAGGTGATATAAGTTTCAACGTCTTCTGCAAAAATGGTAACTTTATCTTGGCAAAGGAAGTGGAAGCTGGCCAATATTTTCAGTGATTGCACAAAGTGAAGGGAAAAACCCCTGACCTCATCACAAGGCAGGATTTCCTGTCTCAAGAAATCATGTTTCATCACTGGTGTCCTGTTACAGCCATCCCATAATAGCTGCTCAGAAAGGGTGGGGCAACATACATTTAGATTGTGGATAGGGCAGAACGTGCAGCAGGGGACAGCTTGGAGCTGGCTTTGGTGGTTACAGTAGAGGACAGCTCCAGGGCATAGATTAAGGGAAGGCAGGGACCAGTGCAAGAGTGGAGGTGTGGCTCCTGGCATATGTCTGGAGGTGGAGCTTGGAACTCCAGGTGGGGCAGTGCACATGATGTCAGTCTCTATGCTGTTCTGAGCTGCCTTGTGCTGCACCTAAAACAGTTTTCTGTCAAAGGAAAGACCTATTACAGCTGTATCTGGTTAAAGTGACATTATATTTTGGCAGTTTAAACATATAAAATACTATTGTTTTAAAACAATATAAACACTGAAATTCACCAGTTACAGTTTACTGACCTAACTATAACTTGCACTGCCACAATGCACTGCTTATGACCTCAAATGTTGCATCAACTAATGATACAATAAGTAAAATCATTGATGACTTCACTGATGCAATTTATAACATTTGTGAGGATATCCTACAATAGTTATGGCACCATACAATAGTGCTTTGGCCCTCAAAGGATATCTACACGCTACAGATGTGGACAATTTCCTTGTCACCTTAATGGGATTATCCTCTTCCAAATTATGATAGCCACTGAGTAAAATAGAGGGCCTCATTACTACTTTGACAGTCCCACCATGGGAACACCAAAGCTGCGAGGAGGACGCCACTGTCATAACGGTGGTGTCTCTCCCCAAGCGTAGTACGGACTGACCAGCAGGAACATTGTATTATGTGTTCCTGCCAGGCTGACCAGTGGAAACAGTGCTACGATATTGTCCTCGGCTCCTTTAAAAGAGCCAAAGCCAATATCGTAGCACACCAGCACCTGGGGAATGTCGCTGGGCACTGGCCAAGCACTGGGCAGCGCAGGGGGCCCACTGTGGCCTCCAGCACTGGTTTTCCGCCAGTCTTTCCATGGAGCGGCCCCTACCATTGAAAGGCTGGTGGAAAGCTCAGTTGTAATCAGACAGGTGGCACTGAGTTAAGAGTACATCTCATACTGCTGTCAGCCCATCAGGAGCCATGTTTCTGGTGGGACGGCGGTCGCCTGGTGGGTCCGCCTGTCAGGGTTTTAATATGGCAGTTGAACTGCCTGAAGTGTGTCACACTGGTAATGAGACCCAGGGATATACATGCGTCAGAGTATCCTAAGGAACAGCGTTTATTGTTTTGCTAATATCTTTAGCACCATTTGACAAATCTAAATGCAAAAAGGGGCTCCTGAATCCAATACAGGGAGAGGAACATACCACACCAAAGTAAAGTACTCCACCTACCCAGGTTATTAAAAAATCGCTGTACAGTCATACAGTATTATACATATATTCTTTCAGTAAGCAAAATTCATGTGGAGTCCTGTATATGTATTGAAAACATAATTAGTTTACATTTATTGAAGCAAAATGTTGTTGTTTCAACCAAATCACATTTCAATTACATTTGATTCTTAAGTTACATATGTTCTTTTCTTATACAATTAATTTAACCACAAAATTCAAATTCATCATCTCCTCCCTACATCACACACAGCCACCCCCTCATAAAATGCTCAAGGCTTGATTACGAGTACGGCGGTCCATGAACTGCTGTACCCGCAGTGGTGGTAATGACTGCAGCAACCTTTGCAGTCCAACTGCCACATTACGATGCTGGCAGTCAGACGGCCTGCACACCACTGCCACTGCCAGCAGCATGGATCCCGATAGACCGGCGGTGGGGCAAGTCGTGGTCAACCACGGTGGTGCAGAGTTCGACTCTACCATGCTGATTGGGACTTGCCTTTCTGTCGGCCTTTCCCATGAGAGCCGAGGCCAATGTCGCCACACTGTGTCTGCCGGCCGGCCCGGCAGGGAACTCATAATACGACGGTGGGGAGGCCACTGGCTTGGTCACCACCTCCTCACCATCACCAGACTGCCAAAATTGTAATAAGGCCCTCAATCTCATTCACACATCTGCATAAACACCTTGACATGACATGCCTATGCATCAACGGTGTCCAACAAATATAAATATGGTTTCTTATTCAAACTAGAAAACATCTTCCTATCAAGTTCATGTCAACTATATTTTGTATCCAGGTACAGATTTTAAGTTTCTCTCTAGGTATTTAGGGCCAGATGTAGCAAAGGTTTTTACCCATTCTGTGTCTATGGGAAAAAGTGTTCATACACATGGCCCTTAGTTCCCATCCACTAAATCGGTTTTCTGCATTTTTCCTTAGTCCTTCATACACATCAATTAGCACCTGTTGTGCTCTATGTTGATGGGTCTAATGGTCCTAAAATTGCTTTAGTCTTGTACTGACGCATGTTTGGGTGTATGGCGGCAGACACGTACACCCACCCCAGGACACAGAATGACCAACATTCAATCCAAAACCAAATGGGATTGACTAAGAAAGTGATATAAATACATAAAAAACACATTCATGTATCAGAGCCAGCACCAGATAAAATGTTTAGCAGAAGAAAAGCATCTATGGCTATTTGAGTTACCTATTGATGTTGTCCATATAGCTCAAAGCTCTGACCAAACGAGATACCCCATAGGTCACAAACATGTATAAATCACCATAAATTGATATTTCACACACTGTATATTTTGTGCATTGTTCCTCCTTAAAAAAGATTTAAAAAAAATAACTCACCCAAGACGTCTGAACTATTTAAACAATAGCCCCCAATCAATTTCCACAAATGCTAGGACTGCACACATTGCTCCAAGATATAGGTAGCTTTGGAGGAATTACTAAAATGGTCTCTAGCTCACTCACCTTGAAACCTTTTGCTAATGGGATACCCTCCAACAATAAGTCATGGGGGAAAAAAACAATAATAATTTCAAGCAACCCCTGCAGCCAGAATTAGGTAATCAGCTAAAATCACAGAAGAACAGCAGCAAACACACAGGTTCCACCCTGCACAGAGCACTACTATGGTGACCACCTTAACGTGGACTAATAGTCTGAAAACCAGCCTATCCAGAAGATGATTCCCTTAACGTGGACTAATAGTCTGAAAACCAGCTTATCCATAAGATGATTCCTAACGTTCACTCTCACAATGCTTAGTCATTCCTTTATAGATACATCTCATATACTTATGTTAGTACAAAAGAGGCAAATCACCCCCACACAAGTCACCATCAGGAAAACCAATAAACAGATCAATGGGATTTGAAATATAACTCCTCATACCAAACACATGACTAATAGCAATCTCTCAGGCTCCATAGTTCATCAAACACTGGTAATCTTAAAAGGGACTCCTCGAAGTTACAGTCCAATCAGACAATCAACCAAAACGAACCTACTTCTATATACCAATATATCAACTCAATAAAGGTGAAAATCAATAGGTAGACAAAAAACTGCAATAATCCATGTATCGCTAAGTCATTCAATACAGACCCCAAAGTAACTAAATGAAAATAAAAACTAACAATCATAAAAGGACATAACTGTAATTAAATATAGCAATCTCCCATGTTATCTTCTCATAAAGCCCCTTCTTATGTGTGCTCTAATAAAAAATCCAGTAAACGTCTCTTTTCCTCTGATAAAGGATACTGTCCATTACCTTGATAGTTCAATTTTCCCCCCAAAATAATCCATTTAAGGCTACTATCCAAATGGTCATGCTCAACACAATGTTGAACCATGGGAGCCTGACATTTCCTGTTGCGAATTGCTGACTCATGTTTGCTGTATATAAGGAGACATTCCCACCATGTTTCACCAACACAGCCTTGGGCACAATATCAAATACACTGCATTCACTGTTCTACAATTGAACGTTTGTTTAAGTACAATAGGGATACCCCATGTCTAATAAATGCAGTTATATGGCTCTTTTGTATTCATGACAATGTCCCCATAGATGGTTACCTATCACTGGGATGTTCCCTCTGATGACATTTTGTATAAAAGTAGATTCAGTGATGATTCTCAATTTCACTAATATGTATCTCAAATTAAGGTTCCTATGGCATGCAAATAGAGATCTTGAGAGCCTATGTTCTCCGCACTAGCATTGAGGATATGCCACTTTGAGTTAGTAATTTGTTCTGTGAACAAGGCCCATTATGACCAAAACACATGGGAGGGTATTAGAAATGGGGTCTCTAGTTGGGAGTCAGTTTGCACCCTGTCCAAGTAGGGACCTTCAGTCTCATCAGGGGAAGGGAGACACACAGCTCAGATAACTGCTGCTCCCCCCCTTGGTAGCCTGGCACATGCAGTCAGGCTTATCTCAGAGGCAATGTGTAAAGTATTTGCACAAACACACACAGTAACACAGTGGAAACATCCCTAAAGGAGTCTATACCAGTTCAGAAAAAATAGCTAATATTTATTTAAAACAAACAAGACCAAAACAACAAAAATTCAACAAACACAAGTAAAGATATGAATTTTACATGACTGAATCCCAGAAAAAAACACTTTGAAACACAATAGCTTCAACTGATGCTAACGCGACGTCGTTGACAGAGTCGTTCCTAACATTCTGATGCCATTCACAGGAGGGTGGCGCCGGTCACAGAGTTGAGAGGAACCCAAGGTACAGTACCTTTGGTGACGAGGAAAAGAAGTCGTGCATGAAGTCGGGGAGGTGAGGTGTTGCTAGATCCCTTGTGATGTCGACTCTATACTGCAAAACAGGGGAGGTGATGCAGAATTGCTGCGAGGCATCAGTCCTTTGCTATCCAGGGGCGTCGATAAATCCGGCAGGTCAAGGCGCAGTGGGGGTGACATCTCGGGGTTGGAGTCATACCATAGAGCTACAGACGACATGGCAAAGTTGGGTGTCAATGACGTCGTGACACGGCACTCGGGATTCAATGTTGCAGGACTTCAGCGGGACTGCTAGAGGGAATTCACAAACAGCCCAACTGTCAGTCTGACCCAGACGTGGATTCCACAGGCAGGCAGAGCCACAAAATGGGTAAGCAAGAAAATGTGCCACTTATGAACAGACAAGACTAAAAAAACAACTTTACCAAAGATGTATTTTTAAATTGTGAGTTCATAGACCCCAAACTCCAAATCTCCATCTGCTCCTCATGGGAAATTACACTTAAAAGATAGTTAAAGGCAATCCCCATGTTAACCAGGGGTGATATAGGCCTTGCAATAGTGAGAAACTAATTTAGAAGTATTTCACTATCAGGACACGTAAAACACACCAGTACCTGTCCTACCATTTAGACACACTGCGCCCTGCCCATGCAGCTGACGTCGGCCTACCTTTGGGATGGCTTATATGTAGTAAAAGGGAAGGTTTGGGCCAGGCAAGTGGGTACCCTTGCCAGGTTGAATTGGCAGTTTAAAACTGCACACACAGACACTGTAGTGGTAGGCCTTAGACATGTTTACTGGGCTACTCATTTCTGTGGCACAATCAGTCCTGCAGGCCCACTAGAAGCATTTGATTTACAGGCACCTCTAGGGCAGTTTACGAGGGACTTACTATTAAATCAAATAGGCCAATAATGGAAAAGTCAATTACCAAAACATTTTAGATAGAGAGCACTTGCACTTTAGCACTGGTCAGCAGTGGTAAAATGCCCAGAATACCAAAACTAGCAAAAACGTAGTCCAAAACACAGTCAAAATTAGAGGAAGCAGAGGCAAAAAGACTGGAAAGCCCACACCAAAGATGCCAGGTCTAACAGAGGGAATCTGAGTTGTCATGCAGAAGGAAAAATAAAGGATTTCCAATAGGGCTTGTGAATGCCTCCATTTGTCTTCCTTTGTGTTGGGAGTTGCTGTTGGAATATTTGAGCAGATAGCACTCTCAACAAAGAACACCAGTGTGACCTATAGTTGAGCCAATGGACATCAGATATGTATAGATACACACACATTCAAATACACACAAAGTCAGAATTAAACATTTAAGCAAGCAACACTGCTTTGAAATGTGTAATGCATGATGTGTGGAAAATTGAATGTGGGTGACAAAGTACGTTTTTTCTGTGTCACCTCCTAGTACATTCAGAAGCTATGGTGGTGTGGCAAAACAGCTGACCACCTACTTTGAGAAGTCAAGTACACTGAACCACTTGCAACTTGGTTTTCAGACAGACAAGGCACCAAAATGGCCCTTACACTGGCCCTTAATAAGGAGGCACAGAAATGGCCCTGACATTGGCCCTTAATAAATTAACCCCTAGAGTGCGGGTGTCAGCCACTGGCCAATGCCCACACTACCTACCTGGTGCGGGTCCCAACCAGTGGCCGACTCCAGGGAGGGGGTTGAAAGATGCACCCAAGGATTTTTTTAATTTAAAAATACCCCTGCAGACACAGAAGATCTTCTGTGTCTCCCCCCGACACCTCACCCGCCCCTTTGTGATGTCAGCGTGCCGCTGTTTGTTTTCTCCATCGGAGCAGGAAGCAGCTCTACCCTTTCAAATGAGTCCTTCCTGAACCAGTTGTGATTGAGGGACAGAAAACCCCCACTTTGGTGGGGGGGGGGTCAGCCACCTTGGCAAACGGGCCGGCCCTACCGGAGGCACATGTTGTTTTTTTTTTTTTAAAGGTCGTTTTACCCGTGGGTGGCATGATCTCGCCCGATCGCGCCCCCCAGGGGTTTACATTTAAAAAAAAAAGAAATTGAAAGTGGGGTTTACCGTGAGCAGGGCGACCCCCTCTGGGGGCAATAATTTTTTTTTAATAGTTGTATGGTTTCTCTGGAGGCCACTATAATCTTGTTATTATGTTTCTGCTACAAAAGGATCAGACTTTTGTGTAGTGACAGTTTTGATGCCATTAAGTAGCGCAGAAGGTTTATATGCCTATTGCAAAGATCAAATCTCTATTTTATGTGAATAGCTGAGTGCATTAGTAAAGCCAGCCATTACCTGCGCTATAATACAAATGAAATGTATGTGCGTGGGGGCTATGGAGAGATGAAGGGCAGTTTTGCTGGGTGATAGTGAGGGAATCCGAGGAGGAGGTCGTGGGAATGGGAGCACCAATAATGATTATTGGACTGGGCACTAGAGGTGCTAAAGACTGTGACGATTGGTATGTGACAAGATGAAGTAATAGTGTGTCTTTGTTTGAGTGTCTTGAAAGAACATGCTGATTGAGGGAAGAAGCGAAGCGAAGGTAAGGTGACCTCTACTGTTGCACGTATCACACACACACACCCACGCGAAATCTTGTGACTGTCTACTTAGGCTAGTGTTTTAGAGCAACAGTTTAGCCTGTAGCAGAGATGGCATCTCGTTGGATGACTGCTGCTCAAGCCCTCACTCGGGTTATAGAGGACAACTCTGACGTAGGATCAGAGACTGAGACAGCAGATACTGAGACAGCATCTGAGGGATAGGACAATGGTGTAGACTCTGGGAGTGATTTTTCAGTCGGAGGAGTCCTATTTGATAACTCCTTTTCCAGTGATTATGAGGGAGGTGATGAGGACAGTCCTGCTGTCCCTTCGCAAGCACAGTCTGTGCAACGTCACAATAGTGGGTTAGACGAACCCAGAGAGCAGGTGCATGCTCTCTTGGGGGCTCCCCAATTTAGTTCAGCCCCAAATTTCACAGCCCAAATCGTATTGTGGAAACATCAAAATTATCTATCACAAGACAAACTGGTTTTGTAAGGCAGGCACCTGCGTTTTTGGTCCTAGGCTCGGCGGCCTTATGGGGAAACCTACCAAACCCAGACATTTCTGGAAACTATACCTCTGGGGGAGTCCACAGAGGTGTGACTTGTGTGGATTCTTCAAAGTTTTCTTACCGGGAGTACCCTGCAAAGGTGAAATGTTGAATAAAAACTCATTTTTTTCTTGCATTTCTGTCACACAAACTACATGAATATGCTGGGATCCACAAAATTCCTCCCACCCAGTGTTTCCCCACCTGTCCTGATAAAAAAGCGACCCCACTTGAGTGCCTGTACCTAGTGCCTGCCTCACGAATGGATCACCCGAGGGTCAACAGTTGCTCTCATGTAAGGACCAACATTGACCGTTGTGTGATCTATTCCTTTCCCGGGCACTAGGCCTACCCACACAAGTGAGGTACCATTTTTATTGGGAGACTTGGGGAAATGCTGGGTGAAAGGAAATTTGTGGCTCCTCTCAGATTCCAGAACATTCAATCACCGAAATGTGAGGAAAAAGGTTTTTTTTTGCCAAATATTGAAGTTTACAAAGGATTCTGGGTAACAGAACCTGGGGCCAGATGTATGAGGCATTTTTCAAGTCGCAAACAGCGAATCGGGCTGTTTGCAACTTGAAAAATGCTATTTGGGATGTACAGACCCATTTTTGCGATTTCGGTAATCTATTTACCGAATCGCAAAAAGGGTTTGCGAGTTGCAATTAGGAAGGAGTGTTCCCTTCCTAATTGCGAGTCGCAGTCCCATGTATGATTGTTTTGTGACCGCGAGTGCTGTATTTTGACTAATTTCTTGGTCTCCTCCAGGGGAACCCACAAACTCTGGGTACCTTTAGAATCCCTAGGATGTTGGAAAAAAAGTACGCAAATTTGGCATGGATAGCTTATGTGGACAAAAAGTTATGAAAACCTAAGCGCAAACTACCCCAAATAGCCAAAAAAGGGCTCAGCACTGGGAGGGGGAAAAGGCCCAGCAGCTAAGGGGTTAAGAATAATTTTGTAACAAACTGACTCTGCTGTTCTGCTTTTGTTGGCATCTTCAGTCGTTTTTCATACCATAGCTCTCTAGATTATGCCGAAATGACCTAAGGACACTGAATATAACGGTTAAGTGCTTTCTTGTTTTACCCTTTTCCTAACCTGGAGTACTCATACAGTGTTTCTTTTCTATTTCCACTTATCAGCTGTAAGAAATTGGGTTATTGGTTGAGGGAGGTAGAAGACCCACTCAAGCAACAACCACAACAACCAAAATCCTTCTCAGGGTGAACCACTTAATTCACTAAATGAACCTGTGCTTACCCCTCAGATATCTTGGCACAACACAGTAAACCTTAACATAGAGGCAATGTGTAAAACATTTATGCAGCCCACAGGGAGTAATAAAGAGAAAACACCACACAAGCAAAATCCAAAAACAATTTAGAAAAATTTAGTAAATTGTAATAAATGTAGTGATGCCTGAATGACAAAATGCCAATCAGATAAACCTGAGATGTGCAATTTCAAAGTTTTAGGTAGATATACGCCTCAAAGCACAAAGCACCTCTCCTAGTCATCTGGTCCTGCTAAACCAGGAGAAAGTCACAAGTTCAGGCTGACCGCAATGGACCAGGGCCCTGATACAGGGGCCAGGTAGTCCTGCTGAAAAGGTTACCTTCTCAAAGTCTGGTGTGCAAAGAGTTCTGTTTGTCAAGGAGAAGGCTGTGAGCAGCAGGGAGAGTGTGACAGAAGACTTTTGCTGTCACTGGATGAGCAGGCCAGGCATCGCAGACAGTTGTCACTGTATTATGAAGATTCAGTCGGGCGATGTGGATGATCATTTCTGAAACTTTGCATTGGCAGTCACCGTGGGCTGTTGTTATTGTAACACAAAGTGTAGAGCTTGTGTTGTCCATTGTTGCTGCCAGTTTCTGTGCGCAAAGAGCCAAATTCACCTGAGCAATCACCACAGGCTGCATATTCTCAGCACAAGCAGGCCAATTCGGAGTTGCAAAGAGCCCAAAACTTCAGGATTTCATCTATCTTCACAGGAGGATCTCATCTGATGCCAGCCAACGGACCAGCACCTGAGGAGGTACCTCTTGGAGATCAGAAGCTCACTCCACTAGAGGCTAGCGTGGCTCAGGCCAGTCAATTGGCAAGTCCAGGCAGGTCCAGTTACAGCAGGGCAGTTGTGAAGTTTTAGGGAGGCCTCTGGAACTGGTTGTGCCCCTATAGCTCTGAAAGTAGGTCAGCCAACTGTCCCTTGGAGTCACTCAGATTAGCTTGAGATAAAAGCAGCAGATCCAATCTTCCTTCCCAGAGAGCAAAGCAGTTCTCAAGCAGCAGAGCAATTCTCTGGTAATAGCAGCCCGTGAGATTCTTCTGTGTGTGTGTGTGTGTAGGTGTGTGTGTGTGAGGCAGAGTTCTTTGAAGTGCAAGTAGGGCTGAATGTAGCTCCTTCCAGTCATCCTGCCATCCTGCCAGGATGGCCCATCCTGTTCACATCTACGCCCCCTTTGTCTCATTGTATGGAAGGAATACACAAACCCCGCAACAGAGCCACTCACAGTCATGTGACCCAGGATAGTGGCAGAAGACACAAATGGTTAGGACAAGAAAATGTCAACTTCTAAAAGTGCTATATTCAGAATTGTGTCTTAACAATTAACGACAATTTCACATTGCAATTTGTTTGAGTGTAACTCCTATGTCTCTAGCGGCTTCCATTCAAACGTTATCACTTATTAAATGTATTAAAGTAACCCAGTGTTAGTCAATGGGAGACATAGGTCTTACAAAGGTGTAAAATGAATTTAGGAGTTTTTCACTGCCAGGGCAATTAACACTTATGTACATAAGTCCTATTGTTTAAATATAATACATGAGTCCTATGAGCCTTTCAGGGAATATATTAGGGGTGACTTATAAGTAATAAAATGGAAGGTTTGGGCTTCGGAAAAACTTTATTTTGCCAGGTCAAAATTACAGTTTAAAACTGTAGTACAGGCTGCAGTGGCAGTCATGAGACACGTTTTAAAAGGCTACTTTAGTGGGTGGCACAATGAGGTTGGCAGATCTGGTGGTAGCAATTAATACAGACCCTGCGTATATGTAGTGCCATTTATTAGGGACTTACAAGTAAATTAAAGGTACCATTCAGGCATATGCAAATTGTACCAGTTGTTAGGGAGAGAGCACAAGCACTTTACCACTGGCTAGCAAGGAAAAAGTGCACAGAGTCCTAATTCCAATAAAAACACAAATATCAACAGAAGACAAAACTCTGGGAGACCCTTCAAAAAGGGCAAGGTCCACAAGTAACTTATATGGCCTGATGCTGAGTAGCTAAGGTCTCCTCCCTATCTCCAATGTTGTTTTTCATCCATTCCTGACTCTCATCTGTCTTTAGAACCACAGAAAAGTTCAGTAACGTCAACCAATGTTTTCACCTTAAAGTGTTAAGAAAAATATTACCTTTCCTTCTGCAATATTTCCCTGCACAAGTATGGACAATGTCTACAATGTCCAGAGTAGATCATTGCAAACTGCTCTACCTAGGGTTTCTGGAGTTTGCAGGTCTACAGCTTCAGTGGATTCAACACTTGGTGGTGAGTGTAGTGTATGACCTAATAAGGCAAGAAAGAATGTCACAGACACAAATGCCCCTGAATTGACTGCCTGTTAAAGAGAGTATGATCTTCAATACCGTATGTCTTATGTATAAAGAATTCAATGGCATGACGAAATTGCTTTTTATTAATTACTTCAAGCTTCATAAATCAGCTACGGCTCGATTCTTCAAAGCTCAGTTACATTTTTATCACTTTAATTTAGGAAGTCCAGAGTAGGAGGGAAATGTTGTTCCTTGCTTGACCCCAAACTGAATAATATCCTCCACGTAAGACCAAATCTATCACTGGTTATAGTACATTTAGGAAAATTGTTTTCTATTAATTTGATCCATCTTTCTAACTGTAGTCTTTTTTTAATGGGTCCTTTTTCTTAGCGACACTATGCGTTATTTAATTGTGAAATTTCACTCAGCCAATGTCATCATTACATACTGTATAGAGTCTGTATGTTTATTCTTGTTTGGCATCAGTGAATAAACAAGAACATGATATTTGCATGCATGAGTTTTTACATGTGAATTTCTTCTTCTGGATTGACCCAAAAATAATTGTTAATTACATCAGTCCTGTAAGCCTACCCTCTACTACTCTCACTGCATCTTAGCCTGGGAGTTGGGTGAAGTCAAGTCTTCTTCATCTGCATTGGCTTCATTCACCTTGATTGAACAGACGCTTCCTTCAATGTTATGCAACTTTGAGGATGCAGCACATGTTCTTCTGCATATTTGTGGGGTATTTAGAGGTTCCCCTACATATTGTGAAGGGAACAGAATCAACCTTGTTGCACTGCTATGTGCATGTGTTTTGCCGGTGTCTGTGCATTCATGTATGTAGACATTATCCATGCCACATCCACTGATGAATTTAATGTTACTGTACTTGGCTCAAACAGTAACCAGGCACCTCCTAGATCTCCTCTTGGAAGTCGTTCATTCAGAGTTTAGTGATGGAACATATAAGAGTCATATGTGCTTTTTTAGGTCGAGCATAGACAGAGCTTGCGCTGCCGCTTAGCGACCCGTGGTAGATGGTTTTTGAGTTCAGCTCCACTGAGCCATTGTAATTTGTGTATACCAGTGTCCTTTTAAAATCCTTGCTTACTACTGGGTATTCTTACTCTTTGTCCCACCTTTTCACTTTTGTGTTTCCTCCCTGGAGATCGGACGACTGGGACAGCTCCTAGTGGCCCACGGCCCTCGGCACCGCACCGACCCCCACAGACCACGCCCGCAACCTCGGCTTCATCTTGGACCCTCTTCTCACCATGACCAAGCAAGTCAACGCCGTGTCCTCCGCCTGCTTCCTCACCCTCCGCATGCTGCACAAGATCTTCCGCTGGATCCCCGCCGACACCAGAAAAACCGTGACCCACGCCCTCGTCACGAGCCGCCTGGACTACGGCAACACCCTCTACGCAGGGACCACAGCCAAACTCCAAAATCGCCTGCAACGCATTCAAAACGCCTCGGCCTGCCTCATCCTCGACATACCTCACAGCAGCCACATCTCCGCACACCTGAGACACCTGCATTGGCTCCCAGTCAGCAAAAGGATCACCTTCCGACTTCTCACCCACGCACACAAAGCCCTCCACGACAAGGGACCGGAATATCTCAACAGACGCCTCAGCTTCTACGTCCCCACCCGCCTCCTCCGCTCCTCTGGCCTTGCACTCGCTGCTGTCCCTCGCATCCGCCGCTCCACGGCGGGTGGGAGATCTTTCTCCTTCCTGGCGGCCAAGACCTGGAACTCCCTCCCCACCAGCCTCAGGACCACCCAGGACCACTCCGCTTTCCCGAGACTCCTAAAGACCTGGCTGTTCGAGCAGCGATAACCCCCCTTTTTCCCCTAGCGCCTTGAGACCCGCACTGGTGAGTAGCGCGCTTTATAAATGTTAATGATTTGATTTGATTTGATCGGACCAGCGTTTAGGGACTATTTTGATCTTTCATCAGGAGCACTAGAGAGAAGTGCTCATCTTTCCAAGCTCTGCTGTAAACAGGGTTGTAAAACGTATCTGGTCACAGTTGCTGTGCATTCAAGGGCTTTGCTCCTTCCTCAATGTCATTTGTTTATTTATGGGTAGCTGTTCCTGCCACACAGAGCCCAGATCCCACTCTTCCACGCTCTCATCTTCTTTTTGTGGAATGTTTTGATAGTGGAAGGCAACGCTCAAATCTGGCGGGGACGCTGCTCTGCTGTTCTTTGTTCGCAAACTTCATTAAACATGCAGTGACATTGGTGAGGTTTTGTACTATAAACAATGATGCTTTGTGTTCTTTCAGAGCACTGAAATACTAGTCAGCCGGTATAGTTGCATTAGTGGTTATTGCCAATGAATGTGACATTGTAATATCTTCTTTTCTTTGTTTTTGTAAGTGGTGGTGGTGCTTCTATTCCCACAAGTAAAACTGGATGAAAAGAAAGGTTTTTATAGCTGTGCAGATGCCAAGTTTGCTGAGTAAAGGTCTGCCAAACAACGGTATGAGCATTCCTAACATCCTAAGCTGGCAATGTGAATAAACGTTGATAAAATACGTCTACAGCCACGGCAACCAGTAATGACAATTCTGAAGGTTTTTTTGCACAAGTGGTAGCATTACGCATCCTTTGCATGCCTCTGTTTCATGGAGACCAATACGATGCAACCTTATGCATGTACATGTTTCTAAAGGATTCTGAGGGTTGTTTTTACAGAAAACGCTTAACAATTAACAGAAGGCAACATCTTCCAAATTGAGCTGTGCTTTGAATTTTTTTTTGCATCACTTGCAATCAAATATTTCAAAGCCCTTCAGTTACATTGAACGAGTTTCCTCTGCTCCTTGAGTGAGTGCACTCATTCAATGGGTGTACTTTATGTAACTTTGAATTGCGTCCTGTGCACTGAAGAGGATGTTACATCACATTTTCAAATTATTTCTGGGAGTGCTTTGAGTTTAAATCTACCACTTGTACTAATTCGGTGGTGTTGATACAAATAATAAATTGGTAGAATGTTATTGAACCACCAACAGATGCCTATGGATTTTCTCCGTCATTTTTCTGACTGTAGTAACTGAGGGCCTCTTTACAAGGATGGCGGTTTAAGACCGCCAGCCTCATGGTGGCGGATAGGACCGGCGCTGCTGTGGCTGTCTGATTGCCACATTAAGACCCTGGCAGTCAGACCACCAGGGTTCTGCCGTCTCTGCCGTGATTGGTGATCCCAATGGGTTGATGGCAGGTGGAGATTGCAATGAACCAGCGCAGCACTGCATGCAGCACCGCACTGCTGATTATGACCTTGTTCCCTGACAGTCTTTTCATGGTGGTCTTACCACCATGAAAAGGCTGGCAGAGACCAGGTTCAGGTGACAACAGGAGGGGCCCCTGCACTACCCATGCACTTTGCATGGGCAATGCAAGTGTCCCCCTGCCTAGCACCATTGCAATATTCTGAGTCTTCTGTGCAGACAGGGAACATTGCAAGGGTGCTAGTGCACCCTGCAGTGCCAGCATTGCCATTGGCTTGAGTTTGAGCAGGAGAAAACACTGTCAACAGTTTACCGCTGGGCTGGCAGACAGAAACTGAGTTTCCACCCGCCCCCACTAGCCCAGCGGGAAACTCGGAGTAGGTTTGGCGGGGAGGTACCCAGTGTGGTGGCAACCTCCCCGTTGGAAGTTCGGCAGATGGTTCAAACCGTCCGCCAAACTCTCAACGTGGCCCTATGTGCCTTGCATGCTTTTGGGAAACTTGAAAGCTATGCAACAGATACCTTTATTTCATGACTCTGAGTTTTCACCAATCCAACGAGGCATGTTTGAAACTGTCTAATATTTAGTTTTAAAAACAAACCATACATATGTAGAATCTTAGAACTCAACCTACAATGAATTTGTCTCTGCAATTGTGCCTGAATATGATCCTGATGGTATGTCTGTGTAGTTATGTATGGGAAAACTAATTGTGCTTATGCTCAATATTACTCCATTTACATGTTCCCTATCCTCTCTTTATTCCTCTGTGCCCTGCTCCCCCCTTTCTCTCTTTCTCACACAATCTTTCTGCTCCTCTATCTAGAGTTCATGCACCACTTTGTGCACAAACTACTTATCCCTCTCCGTCTTTTTTTCTATCTATACTGTGCAGCTCTCAATCCTATCTATGTACCATGTCACATAATTTCACTACACAAATACACTACACACCACACAATTCCATTCGACACAATTCCATATTTAACAACTCCAATTCAACCCACATAATTCCGCTCCAAATCACATACATCTTCTACTCTCCAAACCAAAACACATAGATAAAAGACATTGCGTTTACAATGCCAATAGCTCTTACTCTTGCAAATGGAAGACCTACTGCATTGAAAATGCTTGTTAATAATATGCTACCAGCTTAGTGATGAAGTACCTGGCCGTGTAGTGAGTGGTTGCTTTTGATGTTCCAGTAGAAGTACCCTGGGGCATATTTCACAAAACATCACGCAGCGCAGTGGAGTAAGTCACCTTGCCGCCCTGTGTGATGAGGAAAGAGCGGGAATGCGACATACTTAGGGGGTCATTCCGACCCTGGGACCGCGGAAGCACCGCCAACAGATGCAGAATTATTTGTTGGAATTGGCCTTTCCTAGGGTTTGATAAACTGTAATGTACTGTTTCAGCATTTGAAAATCAGCTTCTGAACGACTTGCAACTCATTCTGCTTTGTATTGCTTGCTTAGGGTGTGGTAGTATGCATTTGCGGCTGCTACAAGGAAGGGGTGCGGGCGAGGGGCAGCACGTGGAGCAGGGGACATGGAGGGGGGCAGTTAAATAAAAAAATAAAAAAACGTACCTGCCGCTCCACTCCAGCCAACTTGTTGTCTCTCCCCAACCAATCACAATGATTCTTTCATGCTGTTACACAGCATGTAAGAAGTGCAGAGATTGGCCTGAGCTAGCAGAAATGCCGCTCAGAGGGAGAGTGGGGCACTGCACTTGGTCTCTGGCCGGCAGCTGGGTGGAGAGTTTCTGAGTGCACATGTCAGTTTGGCCGGCCTCGGATGGACAGCCAAAGTAACATGCGCAGTTAGAAGCACACATACCACTCCTCCTCCACCTGGCATGGAGGAGTCTGGTCCCACCCTGCCCTACGAAGGAGGAAAAATGAAGGGATAATAAAATGCTTTTATTATCCCTTTATTTTTCTGCTTTTCATCAGTGGGGCAACGCTCCTCTGCCGTAGCGGATGGCCGCCCCTGGTAGTATGTAAAGTAAATAATGAAAAAAAATTATTGATTCTGCAGGGAGTTTTAAAGCACGCTTTAGTTTCATGAGGCACATACTCAACTAAATGCATGTGACTAACTCTTCATAAAATCGTTAGAAAAGAACATAATTGTTAGAATTAGGGTCTTTGGTTGGCAGTCAGGTTACCCTCTGACCAAGCAAGGACCCTCACTCTAGTCATGGTAAGTCACACATAATCCATATTATCCTGTGCCCACCCTCTGGTTGCTTGGCACTGAGAAGTCAGGATTAATTTAAAAGGATGTGTAAAGTATTTGTGCAATAAATCATGCAATAACACAGTAGAATACCTCAAAAATACACCACACAGTGTTTAGAAAAATATATAATATTAATGTGGTAAGGTGCAGGTCAAAACAATTAAGATGCAATAAGTATATTATGAAATATCACTGTAAAAATTGTATAAAGTGTCTTTAGTCTCTTAAAAGCAACAAATGTCTCTTGCAAGAACAAAGTACCTCGTTTGCGTTCAAACTCTCCGCAAGAAACTGCAGATGAGAAGAATCATGGAAAACAGGGAGGCGTGCGTCGATTTCTCGGTCCACACACAGCAATGCGTCATTTATTTTTCACGCAGGGAAGGCTTTGAGTGGATTTCCGGCACTCGGACTTGGATCCTCTACGGGTTGCGGGGTTTTCGGACACCCCAGGGATGATGCGTTGAAATCCGGCACTTGCAGGACGAAGGCACAGGGGCTGCATCGATCCAGTGGACGTTGGGTGGAAATTTCTACCGCACGGCAGGTGCTGCGTCGATTCCTCTCAAAAAGTTGGGTTGCATTGTTCCGGCTCACCTTTGTGACGATCCAGTGGGCCGTGTGTCAAATTTCTGATCGCTACGCTGGTGCCATGTCGATCTTCTCCTTGCAAAGTCAGGTTGCGTCGTTCTGATTTGGCGTGCAGTGATTTTCTCAACACGATGCAGGCTGTGCATAGCTTCCTGTGCATCGATTTTCACCGCACAGGGAGTTCTTTTTGCAGGAATTAATTTTTTTTGATCCTGAGACTTCAGGGAACAGGAGGCAAGCTCTATCCAAGCCTTTGGAGAGCACTTCTTCAGCACAGCCAGGGAGCAGAAAGGCAGCAGAGCAACAGCAAGGCAGCAGTCCTTCTCAGAAAGCAGTCAGGTAAGTCCTTTGGGCAACCAGGCAGTTCTTCTTGGCAGGTTGCAGGTTCTGGTTCTTCTCCAGGAAGTGTCTGAGCTGGTAGGGGCAGAGGACCTGTTTAAATACCCAAATTTGACTTTGAAGTGGGGGAGATGTCAAAGAGTGGCTTAGAAGTGCACAAGGTCCCCTTTCAGTCCCATCCTGTCTGCCAGGATCCCAGTAGGGGGTGTGGCAGTCCTTTGTGTGAGGGCAGGCTACTGTCCTTTGACATGCAAGTGTCTGGCCCTCCACTCTCCCAGCCCATGAAGACCCATTCAAAATGCAGATGTATGCAAGAGTGATTGAACATCCTGTGTTTGGGGTTTGTCTGAGGAAATGCACAAGGGAGCTGTCAACTAAACCTAGCCAGACATGGATTGTAAGGCACAGAAGGATTTAAGTGCAGAGAAGTGCTCACTTTCTAAAAGTGGAATTTCTAAAATAGTAATATTAAATCCAACTTCACCAGTCAGCAGGATTTTGTATTACTAAATATGACCTTTATTACTCCTTTCAGATCAGAAGCTACCACTCAAACAGTATGTGAGGGTAGCCCTAAAGTTAGCCTATGAAAGGAGCAGGCCTCACAGCAGTGCACAACAAATGTGGCAGTTTTACACTACCAGGACATGTAAACTACACAGGTACATGTCCTGACATTTGTCTACATAGCACCCTGCCCTAGTGGTTACCTAGGGCCTACTTTAGAGGTGACTTACATGTAGAAAAAAGGGAGTTTTAGGCTTGGCTGGTACTTTTAAATGTCAAGTCAAATTGCCAGTAAAACTGCACACAAAGGCCTTGCAATGGCAGGCCTGAGACATGGTCAAGGGGCTCCCTAAGTTGGTGGCACAAGCAGTGCTGCAGGCCCACTAGTAGCATTTAATCTACAGGCGTTCAACACATGCAGTACACTTTACTAGGAACTTATAAGTAAATTAAATAAGCCAATTGGGTATGATCCAATGTCATCATTTTTTAACCCCTAGGGTGCCTTGGACGAGGTCACCTCGTCCAAGGCACCGGTTCCCGGGTGCCTTGGATGAGGTCACCTCGTCCTACACCCGGGAACTGGGGGGAGCGCTAGCGCTCCCCCCATGTGCACCTCACCCACCCCCCCAAAGCATGGATGGAAGGAGAAGCCCTTCCCCTTCCACCCCTGACACCCCCCGTGACGTTAGCGCGCGATCGCGCGCTGATTTGTCACAGGGCCTCCTCCCATAGCGCTGTAAGCTCAGCTTCCAGCGCGATCAGAAGAGAAATGCTTTGCATTTCTCTTCCGATCACGTGGGGGAGGCCGAGAGAGGCTTCAAAGGGAAGGAAAGTTATTTCCTTCCTTTTGAAGTCTCTCTCTGCGTTTCAAAAGCCAGATTGCAAAGCAATCCGGCTTTTGAAACGCCCACTAGACACCAGGGATTTATTTTTTATTTTTGAAAGTGGCAAAAGGGAGCGACCCCTTGGGCAAGGGTCGCTCCCAGGGGGGCATTTTTTCGGAAGGCCTTTTCGGCCTATTATTAGGCCGATCTGCCCCCAGAGGGGCAGAAACGTGTAGGCACCAGGGATCTTTTTTTTTTTTTCCTTTTTTTTTGTTTTTTAGGAGGTGGGGAGCGACCCCTTAGGCAAGGGTCGCTCCCCAAGGGTGCAAATTATATTTAGGCCATTTCTGCCCCCCTTGGGGGCAGATTGGCCTATTTTTATGCGGCCAATCTGCCCCCAAGGGGGACAGAAACCACTAGACACCAGGGAGTTTTTTTTTTTTTACGTGAATTTCACGCAAGGGGAGCGACCCCTTAGGCAAGGGTCGTTCACCTAGGGGGCAAATTTATTTTAGGCCTTTTCTGCCCCCCTGGGGGGCAGATCAGCCAATTTTAGGTCAATCTGCCCCCAAGGGGGCAGAAACCACTAGGCACCGGGGATTTTTTTTGGGGCGCCAATGTCACGCAGGGGGAGCGACCCCATAGGCAAGGGTCGCTCCCGGAGGAGGGTTGGGAGGTGGGGGGGCAAATTTATTTTAGGCCGAAACCTCTAGGCGCCAGGGCAAAAAAAAATTGTGTGTTTTTTTTTTGTTTGTTTGTTTTTTTAGAGATGGGGAACAACCCATTAGGCAAGGGTCGCTCCCCTGGGGGCAAATTGTATTTAGACCATTTCTGCCCCCCTTGGGGGCAGATCGGCCGATTTTAGGTCAATCTGCCCCCAAGGGGGCAGAAACCACTAGGCACCGGGGATTATTTTTTTTGCACCAATGTCACGCAAGTGGAGCGACCCCATAGGCAAGGGTCGCTCCCGGGGAGGGGGTGGGGGGGCAAATTTATTTTAGGCCATTTCTGCCCCCCTGGGGCCGGCTGAGCTAGAGTCCAAAATCCATAGGTAGGCACTTTGCAAAAAACACCTCTGTTTTCTGTGAAAAAATGTGATGTGTCCACGCTGTGTTTTAGGCCATTTCCTTTCGTGGGTGCTAGGCCTACCCACACAAGTGAGGCACCATTTTTATAGGGAGACTTCAGGGAACGCTGGGTGGAAGGAAATTTGTGGCTCCTCTCAGATTCCAGAACTTTCTGTCACCGAAATGAGTGGAAATTGTGTTTTTTTAGCCAAATTTTGAGGTTTGCAAAGGATTCTGGGTAACAGAACCTGGTCGGAGCCCCACAAGTCACCCCATCTTGGATTCCCCTAGGTCTCTAGTTTTCAAAAATGCACAGGTTTGGTAGGTTTCCCTAGGTGCCGGCTAAGCTAGAGGCCAAAATCTACAGGGAGGCACTTTGCAAAAAACACCTCTGTTTTCGGTCAAAAAATGTGACGTGTCCACGTTGTGTTTTGGGGCATTTCCTGTCACGGGCGCTAGGCCTACCCACACAAGTGAGGTATCATTTTTATCGGGAGACTTGACGGAATTCTGGGTGGAAGGAAATTTGTGGCTCCTCTCAGATTCCAGAACTTTCTGTCACCGAAATGTGAGGAAAACGTGATTTTTTAGCCAAATTTTGAGGTTTGCAAAGGATTCTGGGTAACATAACCTGGTCAGAGCCCCACAAGTCACCCCATCTTGGATTCCCCTAGGTCTCTAGTTTTCAAAAATGCACAGGTTTGGTAGGTTTCCCTAGGTGCCGGCTGAGCTAGAGGCCAAAATCTACAGGTAGGCACTGTGCAAAAAACACCTCTGTTTTCTGTCAAAAAATGGGATGTGTCCACGTTGTGTTTTGGGGCGTTTCCTGTCACGGGCGCTAGGCCTACCCAAACAAAGGAGGTATAATTTTTATCGGGAGACTTGGGGGAACATAGAATAGCAAAACAAGTGTTATTGCCCCTTGTCTTTCTCTACATTTTTTCCTTCCAAATATAAGAGAGTGTGTAAAAAAGACGTCTATTTGAGAAATGCCCTGTAATTCACATGCTAGTATGGTCACCCCGGAGTTCAGAGATGTGCAAATAACCACTGCTCCTCAACACCTTATCTTGTGCCCATTTTGGAAATACAAAGGTTTTCTTGATAGCTATTTTTCACTCTTTATATTTCAGCAAATTAATTGCTGTATACCCGGTATAGAATGAAAACGCACTGCAGGGTGCAGCTCATATATTGGCTCTGGGTACCTAGGGTTCTTGATGAACCTACAAGCCCCACATATCCTCACAACCAGAAGAGTCCAGCAGATGTAACAGTATATTGCTTTCAAAAATCTGACATTGCAGGAAAAAGTTACAGAGTAAAACGTAGAGAAACATTGCTGTTTTTTTCACCTCAATTTCAATATTTTTATTTTCCAGTTGTTATTTTCTGTAGGAAACGCTTGTAGGATCTACACGAATTACCCCTTGCTGAATTTAGAATTTTGTCTACTTTTTAGAATTGTTTAGGTTTCTGGGATCCAGCATTGGTTTCACGCCCATTTCTGTCACTGACTGGAAGGAGGCTGAAAGCACAAAAAATCATAAAAATGGGGTGTGTCCCAGTAAAATGCCAAATTTGTGTTGAAAAATTGGGTTTTCTGATTCAAGCCTGCCTGTTCCTGAAAGCTGGGAAGCTGGTGATTTTAGCACCGTAAACCCTTTGTTGATGCCATTTTTAGGGGAAAAACCACAAGCCTTCTTCTGCAGTCACTTTTTTTTAAAAAAAATAACATTTTCACTGTATTTTGGCTAATTTATTGGCCTCTTTCAGGGGAACCCACAAAGTCTGGGTACCTCTAGAATCCCTAGGATGTTAGAAAAAAAGGACGCAAATTTGGCTTGGCTAGCTTATGTGGACAAAAAGTTATGAGGGCCTAAGTGCGAACTGCCCCAAATAGCCAAAAAAAGGCCTGGCACAGGAGGGGAAAAAGGCCTGGCAGCGAAGGGGTTAAGGGAGAGAGCATATGCACTGTAGCACTGGTTAGCAGTGGTTAAGTGCTCAGAGTCCTAAAACCAGCAAAAACAGTGTCCAAAAAGTGAAGGGATGCAGGCAAAAAGTTAGGGCTGACCACCATAAGGCTGTCTGGTCTAACAATAATGCTAAAAGATTTATGTATGTGAAAAATGTGTTGTAATCCTAAATTCATATTAAATCAATGTTTTTGATGTTGAGAGGTCCATTGTTTTCAGTTTGCCATGTGGTGTCTCATACATACATGAAAATATCATCTAGGAAATCATTTTTATAAATCTATTAAAATGTGTTCTCTAGTAAGGTTTTTAATTCCATTTGTTAAACAGTGACTGTTAATCCTTGTTAGTTGTGATTGTTCAGAGTGACCTCATATTTCCCAGAAAGGCATATTTTGAATAGGATGAGGTGGGTAGCATTTATGGGTGTGCGATTGTCACTTAGGGCCAGATTATGACATTGGTGGTCTGAGGACCGGCAATGCCATGGTGGCTGTCGGACCGCTGCAGTTGTGGCGGTCAGATCGCCACATTACGAGGCAGACCGACCAACCTACCGCCATCCCCACAAGGATCCTAGATCCCGACTGGCTAACGGTGGTGCAGGTTGCAATCAGCTAGGGCGTCGCTGAACTCATTGCCGCCCTGCTGATTCAACCTTGTTCCGTGCCAGCCTTTACATGGCAGTTTCACGTCTTTGTATTCTCGTTAGCCTTTCTATAGGAGGATTCATGTTATCACAAAATTATAGAGAAAGACGCCACAGGAACAATCATGTTGCCAAAATGCACATAAGGTCACTGGTTACATTTCCTTGTGCTATATTACACGGCTGTTGTGTGGAATACATAGTGGACATTTACCCAAGTAGACAGAAGAACTCCATTTGGGTTGATATTTTGTGCAAGGCTGTGGACTCTTGTTGGATAAAAGAGCAGGTGACTTTTCTTTGTGGCTCACTCACATACCTACTGACACACCAACACAGACAGTCACCCACCGACTCACAGACGCGCTTAACACTCACTCAGAAACTAATGCACCCACTCACAGACCCACTCAGAAAATCATGGACCCTCTCGCAGACCCACTTAGACACTCATACTCCCACTCACAGTTCCACTCAGACATTCATGCGCCCACTCA
Source organism: Pleurodeles waltl (assembly GCF_031143425.1). Taxonomy (NCBI): domain Eukaryota; kingdom Metazoa; phylum Chordata; class Amphibia; order Caudata; family Salamandridae; genus Pleurodeles; species Pleurodeles waltl. The sequence goes on from NC_090445.1 coordinate 952,438,523, forward strand.
GAAAGCCACTCAGAGACTCAGGCACTCACTCACAGACCCACTCAGAAACTCATGCACTCACTGACACATGCACACTGAGACTCATGTGCCCCCTCACAAACCTACTCAGACAGCTAATGCACCCACTCACAGACCCACATAGACATTCACGCATCCTTTGAAAGACCCACTCATAGACTCATGCACCCACGCACAGACCCACTCAGAGACTCATACACCCACTCTCAGGCCCACTCAGACATTCACACACCCTCTCACATACCCACTCAGACTCCCACACACAAACCTACAGACACACCTACTCTCAGTCACAAATAGACCCTCTCACATCCACTCCCACACCCAGAAAGACACTGTCATTCCCACTCTCACACCCCGAGATACCCTCTCACACCTATTCTTACACCGAACCCTCGCCTTCAGCTGTGAGCGAAATGGGGTTGGGTGGTTATAGAGGGTTGTTCGCGGGGCCGGGCTGCTGGCCAGGCCCTGTGATCAACCCCTGGTGTGCACAGCAGCGGTTAGATTAACATATAGTAACGAAAACAACACAGAAATTCACTGAAAAATTCAAAGGTTACAAGGACGTAATAGTTGGGAAATGGAATTAAAAAACATAAAAAATCTAATGGTTACAGGGACAACATAGTTAGGATCTGAATTTACTCACACTAAACCTTGGAAACTCAGCAGTTATTCAACTAACTATAACTTACATCCTAAGGTTATTATAACTCGCTCCCTCACCATACACTGCTCATTACCCCACACATTACAGCACTCATGACAGCTTTCAATAAAATATCAATGAAACATTAGCAGTCAAAATATTGAAGAAAAAACTGTCTATGGCGGGGGAGCAAGTTATAGTTACCTTAGGACGTAAGTTAGAGTTACTATGAGTGGGAGTACAAGACTATGGTGGTCATTATGAACATGGCGGTGTGGTCCGCCATGCCGCCGGTGGCGGGTAAAACCGCCAGGCGGCATGACGAGCCACACCGCCACATAATGTACCCCATGAGGGCCGCCACTATTATTACAAGACAATGGACACCTGTCATGTGTATGAAGGTGACATACAGTGCAACGTATCATGCAATTGTTCCATCAATAGCCCAATGACTGAGTGGCAATATCACTAAACGCACATCGGACATGCCAAACCTTATATCTGGGGAAAAATTCAGGGAGACAAACCACATCTGAGGCTACCATGACAGGTACACCCACAATGATACAAGCCAATGTGTATGTCAACTACCACACCTGCACTACAATGGTGTCAGTGCAAACAATAGGTTTCCAAACAACAAGAATTCAAAATGTATTCAAAATAGCAGCTGAAAGAATGTTAACAACTCTTTTCAATGTGGATTAATGACATAAACTTTCAATGTACACATGATGTTGGCAAAAAGCAGTTAAGATTGCAGCTGTCAATAATATGTCTTGCCTCATTACAATGCCTACAACACTATGGGTAAGGAAATGGCTATGTAGCCACTTCTCACCTACAGAACATGAACATGGTACTAACATTCATAGCACTGACCCCAATGTATATGATCCAATAGGAGTCTAGCAATACCTCCATGGTTACCAACATGTAGGATGTCCACTCAGATAACACGTCACACCGGCCTATGTACATCTCTCACTTACCAAGTGGCTTCACCTTGTAACAGGTCTGAAAAAGTCATGCAAGTATGGTATGTGTTCCTTCGAGATCTTTGATCTTTTGCACTTACCACATTGTCACAACTTAGAAAGCTTCATATCATACACTAACCTGTTAAAGGGATGAAAATGTGACAAGTCTGTACTTACCCACTTGTGGCTGCTATGCTGCCCTCAAACGCCCATCGAACTCTGGGCAGGCTGCTGCCAATATGCAGGCCATTATGGGGGTCAAGGTCCGACCGGGCACCGCATCCTTGTTGGGAGGACAACTCCAGCTGGGCCTCTGCGGTCTATGAGGCCTCGAATAACAGGTCCTCCCACCGCTTCATACAGTGGGTGATCTGCTGGCTGTGGAACTCCAGGGTCCACACTTTCTTTGCAATGGCACACCAAATCCCCTTCTTCTGATGGGTGTTGCCCTGCATAAATTACACAGACAAGAAGAGAATGTCATGTCCACATACACAATACCATAAACAACAGGGAGAAAATACATGTTAGTGCAACTAGCCATAAACAGATTGCCTTCACCATCCTCTGACCATCTGCAGTCAGGCCATGTGTGATCATGAGACAGGCATACAACATGCAAATCCAACACTAAGTGTCAGCTTGAAACATGTGACCAGACCACAAACATATCTCTAAACATGATATAGCTTTCCAAATATTTTTCATACCACATTCACTAATCATGTATTACAGTCTGCACTTGAATCAGGGTACATACATCACACATACTCTACTATGTTTCAGGACTCAAAATCTATCTGTACACATATGCACATGCACATCTACCCATGCATTTTACCACAATCCTCCATTCCACCACATTCCCTGGATATCATCATACACTTAACCCTTAAAACATTGCAATTGTAATGTAATTACGTGTTCTTCTGGTGCACCATATAGCTGTTCATACCGGTCTAGGACCTCCTCCAAGAGCTTTTCAAGCTCCTCAGGGGAGAAGACAGGGGCCCTATCACAGGTAGAATGTGGCATTATTGCTCCCAGAGGCAGTACACAGCAGCTCAGGTTATGAAGGTCTTGCTGGCAGCAGTGTCAGGAGTCAAGTGAGAGATGAAGTACAAAATGGTGGTCACGTCCGCCACGAAAAAGAGTGTCACCACTGAGGGACATCGCCATTGGCCCAAGACTGCCAAAGACAGCAATGTGTTCCAATGGCAATGTTCATTGCGGTTGTATCCGTCTACGGGCATGATGACTTCCACTGGCAGACTTAGGTTACTTCCTAATGTCCAGTAAAGTAGGTCAGGCAGCTACAATTTTAAGGCTCATATATGAACAAAGAAATTATTTAAAAGTTGCATCACAAGCTGTGAAACATACCTACAACATTGTGTTCACTGCTGGCTTTGAAACATGTATCAATGTGTGTGAAATATGTACAGATAAGAAATGTAAATGTGGTAGCATAGTCAGTAGAGCAATTACAATCTGACATATGGTGTATGTGTCTCATGTATGTGTTACATGTTAATAATGTTAATGTTAGATAGGCTGTCAGTGACATGCTTTCCCATTTCTAACATATGATAGAGGAAAGGGGATGTGAATGCAGTAATAAGCCATTATTTGGCTAGGTATGTTCAGTGTACAATGTTTCAACAGTTTCATGTGGCATTTTAGAGCATTGTATGTGACATAGGTATGATTATACTTATGATGTACAGAATGAGTGATACACATACATACTGGTATTTCTCCCACAGAATTACTATGGCATGAGAAGAGTAAGTGAACCTCCAGTGTACCGTCCACTAGAGGACCTGCAGACCACAGACAAGCGTGATTCAAATCTACCACCTGGATAGGAATACAATCATGGATCTCTGTCGTACAATGGAGTCAGATCTTATGGCTGCCATTCGTATGCCCGATAGCATACCACGTATTGTACAATTATGTCAGTAATGTACTTCCTAGCCACAGGCTTCTTTCAAAATACAGTGGCCCTAACTGCAGGGATGTCTCAGCCTATATTCAGTCTGGTCTTGAAGGCTGTAGAGTCTACATTGTTGAAACACTTGTACAGCTACATCAGAGTTCCACAGTGTGAAGATGTGGCCCAAGTAAAGGCTGATTTTTATGCATTAGACACATTCCACATGTAGCCTTGGTTCCCCCAAAAGCCAATTAACATGTGATTAGGAACAGGAAAACCTTCCGTTCCATCAATGTCCAAGTGGTCAGTTTGGCTGATCTCTATATTTCACAAGTTTGTGCAAGGTACCCGAGGCCAGTACATGATTCCTTCATCATACGGAACAGCAAGCTCCCACTGATGATGACACAACAATACACAGAGATGGCCAGGCTGGTTAATATGTCACATATGTCATATGTCTATAACTTTTATATGCTAACAAATGTGTGGATGTCTTTTACTTATGTTTACCTTTCTAAACTCTTCTTTACAGGGGAGTCCGGATACCCAAACCATCCCTGGTTGTTGACACCAGTGAGATACCCCAGCACGCCAGGGGAATTCCATTGCAATGAGGCCCAAGGAAGGACAAAGCATGTCGTGGAGTGAACTTTTGGGGTCCTGAAGTCAAGATTCCGTAGCATTGATAAGTCTGGTGGAGCTCTCCTCTACTCACCCACCAAAGTATGTCAAATTATTGTTGCCTGCTGTATGCTCCACCACCTCAACCTGGAACATCTAATCCTATTTATACCAGATGATCAGTTCCACTGGGTGAGAATGCAGATGTGCCAAGTGAGGATGAGTATGATGAGGATGCATCTGGAGACATCAGGGCAAATCTCATCAATCAGTACTTCGCCTGACTTTAGATATGTGATGTTAGGTAGTTTAAGTTACTCAGTTGGGTGTTGGTGGGGTTAGGGATGCTTGATAAGGCTCTTAGGCCCATATTTATACTTTTTTTTAGCGCTGCGTTTGCGTCCTTTTTTGACGCAAAAGCTGCGCAAATTTTAAAAATACAATTGTATTTTGGAAGTTTGCGCTGCTTTTGCGTAAAAAAATGACGCAAATGAGGCGCTAAAAAAGTATAAATACGGGCCTTAGTATGAACATCAGACAGGTCATAAGTAGCTTCTAAAAACTGGTAGTATAAATTTCTGGCTTCCTTGATGGTAGTACAGTGCATTCTGGGAGTTGTAGTCCTGTCAGTCCTTGTACTACTCATGCCATACACAGACAGTGTGGCCCTAGATGCGTTTAGTTGATACGTGGTGTGCCAGAGAGAGGTATTTGGACATTTGGACACAGGAGTGGTGAGTGGGCTGGCTGTTAAGGTGGCCAAAGGTGATCGGTGAGCATACAGGACTTTGGAGTTTGGTGACACTTGTTGTATTGTGACTTACCAAAATCCACTCCCGAGGTGCTCCTGTCAAGCCCTTAGGATACAGGATGTCCAAGACCTTCTCCTTCCACTATGTAAATTGTGGGGGAGGAGGTGGGAGCCCACTGCCAGTCTTGAAGACCACCAGCTAGTGCCTGGAGGCCATGGAAGGTACCTTCCCCAATGTCCTCCCTTGTGCATGGGCAGCTGCCTGCAGAATTGACCCTGTCGACTATTATTTTCCACAGTTCCATTTTCCTGGCTATAAATGTTTGCTGGACTTGTGCTCCAAATAGTTGTGGCTCTACTCTCATGATTTTATCTGCCACGACCCCCAATTCATCATCTGTGAAACGAGGATGTTTTTGTGGGGACATGGCTGTGGTGGACAATGCGGTAAGGAAGAATAAAATAATTAGGTAAATCAGTGGTGATGAGGTGTGTGTGCTGTGATGTGAGTTGTTGATCAGTGGTGTTGAATGTGTAGGGTATTAATTTAAGTGTTCAGGGGGTTCTGCAGGTGTGGGATGAGTGCTATGTGAAGTGTGTAGGGGTGCCTACTCTATGGTTGGTAAATATTTTTGTGCAGCCTCTATCTTGCAGTGTATGGTATTCTGGTTGCAATGAATTGTGAGGTTGCACGGCGGTGTTTTAAAGTGCAGTGTGTAGGTGTGTCTGGCATGTGGATGTTTGTCAGGTGTGGGGTTTTCAAACTATCCAATGTGGCTTGGTGTATTACTGATGTGACCGCCGACCGCTGCGGTTCTCACTGCTATTGGTTTTCCTCCATGGAAGAACCACTATTGTGATTTGTGGGTCGTAATTGGATCTGAGGTTTTTTGACAGGCTGGAGGTGCTGGTGGTGGGACTGCCTCTATCCCACTCTCCAGTGTCCTCATGGTTTTGAAATTTTGACTGTCTTTGGCGGGCTTGTCTGTGTAACTCATAATAGGCGCTCTGGATAACTGCCAACATGGCAGTCTTTCGGTGGCCGCCACCGCTGCAGTCTTACTGTCAGACTGCCAAACTTGTAATGAGGCCCTAAAATGTTGTCAAGGATATCTGGGGGGAGGAGTGTCTGCAGGACGTGTGTTGGTTGAAGCAAGTGGAAAATTTGGGTTTTAGCCATGGCGTATTGATCCTGCAAGTTCATCAATGGCATCAATCCATCCCCTTTATGATTATCACCCAGGTATGTAATTCCTATGTGATCACATTGTCGAAATCCCGTTAGGGTTGATAGCTGCTGCAGGCATGTGCCCTGCCATAGAAGAGTCAGACCCGATAGAGATCGATCCCATCTTATGAGGATTAGAGCCACTCTCCAAGAGTGTATCGTGACCTGGGTACATGATGGTGTTTCTGACGGCACTCAGTCTCCATATTAATAACCCACAAACCCCTGAAAATCCAGTAAATAAAGTTCTAGGTGATCCGCTGGATCATCCCATCCTCCAGTAATCCGCTCATTGGGGGTAGTTAAATAGTAGGCATACAGATCTGGTATTCCCATCCCTCCCTCCAGGGAGGACTTCCTCACCGAATTGAAGGTCATCTCGGAGGTCAGGAGCAGAACAATCTGCGGGGTATAGGACGTGGGCAATTTGGTAAGACATAGAGATAATGGGGTAGCCACATCATCATGATGAGTACGTTGCGCCACATGGGGTTGAGCAGTAAACCTTTCCATCTGTGCAGGTCCTGATCGAGATTTTAATCCGGACTCCAGAAGTTGAGCTGCCAGGCCAGATCTGGAAGGTGTTATATGTGCATGCCTAGATACTTTAATGCATTTTGCCGTTTAGGGAAATTCGGGCACCAGCAGTGACCTTTGGCATCCCCAATACCTCCAATAGGATACATTTCTTTGTATTAACGCAAAGACCAGAGGCCTCTGCGTAGAGTTCAAGTAGCTCCAGACATCTGTGACCTGAGGCTGGGGGTCCCCCAAGAACACCAGGACACTGTCCACGTATAATGCCACACGATCCTCTATCCCTTGCCCCACCTCCATCCCTGCAGTTGTGCATCACAACACAGAGTTAGCAGCTCTAACCTGAACCTAAGCCATTGAGTATCGACATAGTAGGATGATCACCTTATGGAACTTTGTCCCCAGACCCATTTGTAAGAGGACCACCTCCACAAACTTCCAGGAGATGGTATCGAAGGCTTGTTGGAAGTCTACCAAGGGAAGGGCTAGCTTATCATGTAACCTTGGTGCTTAGGAGAGGGCCACTCGGACTCAGTGAATACAGCGCGTGGTGCTTCTGCCCTGAATTAACCTGCATTGGTCCTGGTGGATCAGATAAGATAAGGTGCGGCCAGGCAGGTTGCCAACACCCTGGCATAGATCTTGATGTCTGAGTCAATAAGTGAAATCGAACGGTATGAAGTGCAGCAATCTAGTGGCAGGCTGTTTTTGGCAATGACAACAATTATGGTGCAATCAAGTTCAAGGAGAAAGATCCCCCTTGAAACGCCTGGTTATAGATAAGTGGGAAGTTAGGATGGAATGGAACAGTTTATAATATTCACTGGGGTAGCCATCAGGCCAGACTTCTTCCCAGATTGAAGTTCTGATATAGCTACGTCTATTTCTTCCCTCATCAAGGGGTGGTCTAAGTCAAAGGCTAGGGATGGCAGAATGTGGGAAAAGGGGATGTCCCAAATGATGGACCCCTCCACAGCCTTCGGAGGCAGGGGTGCCATGTATAAAGATCCTGGTAAAAGACTGCAAGAGCTTGAGCCATAGCTAGTATATTTTCCTGAAGATTGTCTACTCGGTTCCTTATGGCTGGTAGTACTCTGGGAGAGACAGTATGCATCACCAGCCAGTACTGTAGCTTTCCAGATTTGTCCCCTGCCTCATAGACTCTTTTTATGCAAGCTATCTAGCATTGCTTCGCCTCTTCAAGGAACACCTGCCTCAATTCAGCTGTCGCCAGTGCCAGCTGACATTGCAGCTCTTATATGTCAGTGTTCGGGCCTGGTGTTCCAAATCAAGTTTTTTATACTCCAGGCTGATTACTCTCTCTCTTTGTGCCGATTCCTGTTGTCTCACATACCCTTTTAGCACTCCTCTCATGGCGGGTTTGCATGCAGCCCAGAGCAGCAACTTGAACGACACTGAACCCACAATAATTTGAAAGAAGGCTTGAAGCTCGCCCTTCATAAATTTGGCACACTCTGGATCTCTTAAGTTCAAAGAACTGAATCTCCAGGCCGGACACTCTGTTTGACGTGAAGTGCCCCATTCAGCCATGAGGGGGGCATGGTCTGAAATACCGCGTGGGAGTATACGGACAAATCGTGAACCTAGAAGATCTGCCCCCATTACCCACGTGAGGTCTATTCGGGCCTCTGTGTGGTGAGCTGCGGATTGATGTGTATATGTCCGCAGTCACAGTGCCGGAATGCCATGCACCACAGAGGCCTATAGAGTCGGCCCAGTTCGTTAGGCACGCCAATTTAGCTTGGTGATTGGGACAGATTCAGAGGAGACATCATGATTTTGGTTAGGAGCTGCATTAAAATCACTCCCGACCAGCGATACCCCAGGGGGAAAGGCTAGAAGGAGGAATACAAGGACTCGGAGGGTGGGCTGCAACAGCTGAAGGGGAACATAGCAGGCCATAAAGAATGCGTTGTTTTGACACCATGCAGCCCTCCACCCCTATACACCTCCCCTGGGAATCTTCATGCACTTTAGTCACAGTGAGGGGAAGGGATTTATGCGGTAATAGGGCTATTCCTCTTGAGCCTCTTGAAAACTCTGAATGAAAGACTCTGTCATAGCCAAACCGCCCAAGAAATGTATAGCGGGTGCCCAATGGATGGTTTTCTTGCAGTAAAACCACATTCAGTTTGTGCCTCTTCATGTAACGCAGAGCAGCAGTCCTCTTTATACAGTGTAAGAGATCATTAATGTTCCATGAGATTATTGAAAGCATTTCGGGGGTGGCCCGGTAGTGCTGAGTCCTAGGGGATTCCCAACGGGCAAAGGTAATCCGGCTGCAATAGTCAGTAACACTGATCTGGTTATGTATCTCTATATGTCTGTGAGGTCGATGCACTTGATTCTAAAAGGGAAGGAAAGCATTAAGACAGTTCTTAGTGTAGATGCTGTGAAAGAAAAACAAGGGTTAGCAACATACTTAAAAAAAGCAAAGTCCCGACCCCATCTCCCCATCACCCCATACTCCCTCCCTAGATGCATCTGTCACTCTTATAGAAACCATTTGCATTTGCTTTGCATGACAGCACAACTAATTTGAAGGTAAGGGAGGAATGAAGTACAAGGTCCCTCCATATGACTCGAGTCCATCCAGTCATGGTCTCCCCCGCATGTCCCAATTAAAGGAGCCACAGGAGTTTAAGCAACAACCTCAGCACCATGGGACTGTTACTATTTATTGACAAAGTGTGTGGAGTCAGACTGCAAGGACTGTCAGGGCATTGATTCAGACAGGGTATCCTGGGTGTGAAAAAGAGCAAATGTGTCAGATAGGGAGGCCCCTGTTCCTCAAAATGTGGTGCCCTGGCGGTTGGGGAAGGACTCATGAACGTTACCCTACCATTAGGTGAGGAGCATTTATTATGGAAGCCATGCCGTTTATGACAGAGTTCTCTGGCAGGACATGGTGGGAGACCTCTCAGTCCTTTAGCACGGTCTGACTCCACCTCGCTCAGTGGCGCAACAGCCGCTGCTCCATCGCTCATTCCCATGCTTGTTGTAGAGTATCGAAAAGATATGTGGATGAGGCATGGATGACCTTGGGCCTTGCCAGGAAGAGGAGTATATAGAACATTGAGGGCTCATAGTCTTTGTTTCACCTCCTCAGGAGCGGCAGCGTTGCTGAACCACTCTAGTATACTCTGGGAAGATCAGAATTTTTGCATTGGAGAACTGCAGGTCCTGGTCGGAGTGGGCCTCGCGGAGGATCACATCTCTGTCTCTATAGTTGAGAATACGCACTACCACCAGCTGGGGCCAGCTCCAGGGGGAGGCTTCTTGATCAGAGCATGATGTGCTTTTCCACCACAAAGCACCAGGGCAGTTTGTCTTTCGGTATCCACGAGCAGACCCAAATTTCCAGAAGTTCATCTATGTTGGCCCCCTCGATATCCTCTGCTAGGCCCACTATGCAGAGATTATTCCTGCGGGAGATAATGGCATGATTTAGATTTTGCCCAGATCTAGAAGCATTTTATACTTACATGTCTACTTTATATTACAAATCATAATTATTATTCTAGCTTTCAAATACTTATTTTCCCATTACCATCTACTAGGGTATACACTGAAAATCTTAGGCTATCCTGTGATATTGGTGGTAGACATTGGGGGTGACTGTTAAAGTGGCAGCAATACCGACAACAGGCTGGCGGTAATTACTGCCAAATTATGAGCATAGCGGTGATAAGTCCCATAGACAGCCCATGTACCACACTATCCGCCAGGGCGTTAACACCACTGACTACGGCGGTAGCCATCAACAGCCAGGCGGAAGACAAGGTGCCACCCACCATATTATGACACTGCAAACCACCATGATTTCTGGGGAGGTACAAACACCATCAATAGCCTGGGGGAAACACATCACAGAAGACAAAAGACTCACCAACAGAGACACAGAGAAAACCAACGCCGCCATGGAACTGGAACTGCAAGCCTTCCCAATGCTCCTCTATGCCATGCTTCACCTGGAACACCAACACTGAGGAAGACGATGACGTGAGTACAGCCGCTTAGCATACACGGGAGGTAGGGAGGAAAAGGAGAGTGACACACACACACACACGACACACACCAGACACACACACACCAAACACACAACCAGCTGCAGACGTAAACCAATGGCACACGATGCACGGCATAATAATACATGAACTACAGTTCAGCAGTACTGACATTGTAATAGCAAGGCAACACCCACCATAAAAACCAATTTTACAACAACAATACATGAACAAATGTCCAAAAAGGGCCAATGCCCAGTCCAAAGTACATGAGGCCCACATGGCCACAGGGCACAGTCCAAGCCCCAACATCTCTGAAGTGGACAGGCACCTCAGGTGAAAGGGGGTGGGGGGCACCTCTGTTGAAGTCGGGAACTTGCCCACTGCTCCTGGAGAGGGCTCCATGCCCATTTCCCAATGTTGGGGAGTGCAAGGTCATAGTCTCTGAGGTGGGGAACTTGCCCACTGCTTCTGGCGGGGGCTCCATGCCCATTTCCCAATGTTGGGGAGTGCAATGTCACAGTCTCTGAGGTGGGGAACTTGCCCAGTGCTTCTGGAGGGGGCTCCATGCCCATTTCCCAATACCGGGGAATGCAAGGTCATAGTCTCCGAGGTGGGGAACTTGCCCCCTGCTTCTGGAGAGGCTCTATGTACAACAGTCCCTGGAGGTTGGCCTACATGCCCTCTGCTGGAAGTGAGAACTGCATGATCTCTGCTGGGGGAAGTGCCTCCTGGGCAGCCTCTGCTGGAGGTGAGGGCTGCATGTGTCTCTGCTGGGGGAGGTGTCTCCTGGGCAACCTCTGCTGGAGGTGAGAGCTGCTGTGTCCCAGATGGAGGTGAGGGTTTCTTGCCTGTCATTGGTGGTTGAGTGGGAACCTTTGCTGACATTGGTGGTTGAGTGGGAACCCCTTCTTTCATTGGTGGTTGAGTGGGAAACTTTTCTGACATTGGTGGTTGGGAGGGAACCTTTTCTGACATTGGTGGTGGAGTGGTATCCTTCCCTTTCCTGGCTGGTGGAGTGGGATCCTTCCCTTTCTTGGCTGGTGGAGTGGGATATTTCCCTGTCCTGGCTGGTGAAGTGGGATCCTTCAATTTCCTGGCTGGTGGAGTATGATTCTTCACTGTCCTGGCTGGTGGAGTGGGATTTTTCCCTTTCCTGGCTAATGGAGTGGGATCCTTCACTGTCTTGCCTCCACAACTAGGAGGTTCCTCCACTGTCCTGTGGACTGTTTGGCTGAGGTGTTGGGCTGGGTCGTTGGGACCGAGCTCTTACAGGTAGGATGGGGGGAGGGAAGAGGTCAAGCTAGGCAAGGAAAAACTTCTTAGGGATGGTGGGGTGGGATGAGGGAGGAGGGATGGGAGTGGATGTTGAGGGAGTGGTTGTTGGAGGAGTATGTCTGCTGGACTTGATTGCAGGTGCATGGGCAGTGTGCTGATGTGAGGTGGATGGCTATTGGGAGTCTGAGTGCCTGCATTTGTGTCCTTTAGGAAGAGGGGGATAGACACAGGGGACATGTGGATAGATGTTGTGGAGGTGTCTGCTAGTTAGGTGTGTATGCTGCTTGGTGTGGTGATGTTGGTGGTGGCTGTTGAAGCAGTGCATGTAGGTGTGAGTGTGGACCTGACTGTGAGGGAGGTGGAGGAGGAGGGGGAGACGGTGGAGGCAGTGGATGTGGATGCATGTGCAGCTGTCTGTTGTTTGTGTGAGTGCTTGTGGACTGAAGTGTGGTGCCTGTGTTTGACTGTGCCACTCTTGTTTGATGTCTTGTGTGCATGTTCTTCTGTATATGTGCATGGGATGGGTTGGGGTTTAGGAGACTGGGACTGGGAAGTGGTAGTTGGAGGGGGGATTGTAGTAACAGGGACAATGGCTGCCATCAGAGAAGAGGCCAGAGCCTGAATTGATCTCTGTTGGGTCGCCAATCCACTGTGGATGCCCTCCAGGAATGCATTGCATTGCATTGCTGCATCTGGGATGCCAGCCCCTGGATGGCATTCACAATTGTTGACTGCCCTACAGAGATGGATCTCAGGAGGTCAATAGCCTCCTCACTCAGGGCAGCAGGGCTCACTGGGACATGGCCTGTGTTGCCTAGGGAGAAGGAGATGCCCACCCTCCTGGGTGAGAGGGCACGGGCAACTCACTGAGGGGCTACTGGGAGGGCAGTGCTGGTATGGGGGTGGCAGCTGTACCTGCCACCACCAGGGAGCTTCCATTGGAGGAGGTATCTGAGTCAGTGTTGTCACCTCCTGTCTCCGTCGTGGTGCTCCCATCCCACTGGTTCCATTGGTGTTGGTGGACTCGTGCTCCTGGGTCATGTGGTATGCCGCTCTCTCTGTCTCTGGTGTCCCTGCTCCTTTGCCAGATGATGCTAATGCACACATGGACAGGATGAGAGAAGGAGAAATGGGGGGAGGGAGAGAAAGGGAGCACTGGGTCTATTACAGCACCAACACCACAGTTGCCATACACAGCACCGTCACACACAGCGATCAGGATTGAGCACTTTGCATTGCACTGGTATTGAATTGGCTAGATGCCACAGCAAGATGAGGGCCAAACACTGTCGATTGCACACCTCTTGGGACCCACAAAGCCCTGACTGACAAGGAATGCAAATGAGCTAGGTTACCTGCATTTGCCAAACACTCATTACCCTTGAGCTGGATCACGCTGCAATGTCTGTCCTGGCATTAAGGGACACCCACTAACTCAGAACCACCACCCGGATCCCAAGACACCTACCAATTATTATAGTAATACCCACTGTACTCACCCCCTTGTGGCTGCTGTGATACCCTCAAGCACCCATCTGGCTCTGGGTAGGCCACCGTCAGTATGCGGGCCATCAGAGAGTTCAGGTTCCGACGGGCACCCCACTCTCATTGGGAGGCCATCCCCAGCTGGGCACAATGCCTGCACACACATCTTCATGCAACCCTCCTACATCTTTCGTGCCCAAGGTGTACTCACCTGTTGGTCTGGAGGCCCATACAGCTGTCCATACTGGGGCAGGACCCCATCCACCAAGCGCTCCAACTTCATCGAAGTGAAAGTGAAGGCAGGGGTCCTTTCCCCGGTCACACGGGCCAAACTTGGTACAAGACACAGGTCGGAGCAGCACACACAGTGTTGGTGTTGTCCTGTGGAAAGTCAGGAATCAAGTGAAGTTATAGATAGAAAATGGTGGTCATGTCCGCAGTGGTGTACACCGTCGCCGCCGACGCTGATCCCCATTGGCCACTGTACTCCATAGAGCCCCATATTAGCCAATGAGGAATTGCACGGCGGTGCATGACCACCTTCTGCCACAACACCCAACATCGGCGGAGTTACCTCACTTCCACCTGTCCCTAGATGCAGGACAGGCGGTCCCCATTTCATGGTGGTGGACTTCATACAGCTCTTCCAAAACTGCATCATTTTTGAAAATTGCACATACATTGCCATTCTCACTGTCCCATCACATTAATGCTGTATGCAGACTGAGGTGGTGGTTCCATTGTTCAAATTGTGACAGCCTACTCACACTTGTGTTCCTTAGATATGTTGGAAAATGGGTTATTGGTAGGGCAGGTAGGTACCTACACCTAGCAACAAGCCACAAACCTCCACGTAAGTACAGTTAGGTCTCAATAAATTAATCCCAGCTCTACCCTTGGTAGCTTGGCATCGAGCGTCAAGGCTTAACTTAGGAGACAAAGTGTAAAGCATTCAAATATCACAAAACAGTAATTAAATAAAACACAGGAAACAGTTTAAAAATCCAAAACCAATTTATAAAAATAGCTTATATTTTTATCTTTAAAATGACACAAAAACGATTAAAATCGGTTCAGGGGAACCGGAGATATGAATTTTTAAAGTATTATTATTTTCTAGCGCTTAGAAACAAAAAGCGCCAATCGGGTCATCTGGTTGCACCAGGACCGGGGCAAAGTCAAACTTTCAGGCCGACCGCGATGGAGCCCTGCTCGGCTACAGGTCGCGGGAAGCCTCGGTTAAAAAGTTACCTTCTGACTTAGTCTTTATTTTGAAGTTTTTCTTGACCGGGACGAACCACGAAGTCAGGCCGGGTCGCGGTTGAGGCAAGCCGGCTAGAATTTCCGCGTCGAGTCGGTCACTTTATGGAGCTTTTTTCTAAAATTTCTCCAATCTTTTCCAAACTTCTGGGGCTTCACCCAGATGTTCTTTTAAGGTTCTTTTGGGGTCCACAGCTCACCCCAAGGGTCCAGAAGTTCTGTGATGGTCCTTGGGAAGTGCGGACTTCAACTCCCAGAGTGCACCTGGCGCAAACTCCTTTTTGGCCACTGGGCAGTGGTCAGCTGGTCACTTTTTCAGGAGTTGGTGCAGGGGACTCTGGTTAGCAATTTTTCACCTGTAGCAAACAGGGAGTCCCTCCTTGAACCAGTGGAAGCCAGGCAAAGTCCTTCTTGTGGTGAAGCCCAAGTGTGCAGCTGGTGCAGTCTTTCTGAGTGCAGGGTCCAGGTGCAGGCCAGGGGTCCAGCAGGGCAGTCCTTCTTCTCCTTGTAGTTCTTTCTTCTTGAAATTTGGTGTGGATCTGAGGCGTGGGTGCAGGTCTGCCAGTTTTATCCTTGCTCCTGGGTGAAAAGCAGGGGGGCCCTGGTCCTCCAATCAGGGACAGGGTCGTCCCCCTGTGATGACCACTTCCTGGGAAGTGTGGCACAAATCCATCCCAGAAGGCAACAGTCTCTAAAAATCCACAATGGATGAATCTGATTTTTAGAGGAGAGATCTGGCTGAGCCCACCCACTGGTGTGGCTAAAAATCATAAACACACCCCTCTCCTGCCCTCTCCTAATCTAATCAAGGGGGCACCTAGCTGTCTGGGGTTGCAGGATGTGGGGGTGTTGCTGGGTGCTCCAGATGTCCTTCTCTGCCTTTGAAGACCAGTTTGGCAGCCCTCCCCCTTCCTGCTTCCCCATCTGCTGAGGGGAGATTCTCTCCCCCAAGCACATTCCTTTGTGTGAAGTCAGGCCACTTCACACCTCATTAAAGTAGCCTGGCAGAAGCTGCTGCAGGCTGGCCAATCAGAGCACAGCAGCAAAAACAATGCAGAGCTGAAATTGGCAACTTTTTAGGTAAAGTCTAAACTTTTTACCTGCACTAGTTATATTAAATCCAACAACTGGAAGTTGTGGGATTTATTATAACAATCAATTTGATACCAAATTCTTGGTATGTAACACTTAAGGAGACTTTAAAATTTTAAATAAAGTCTGCCCATTCTAGCCTATGAAGGCCATTTACTTCAATGAGGGAAAAACGAATTTGGCTGTTTTTACCTCACCAGGGCTTATAAATCTATTTTTATAAAGTCCCTGCTTATAGTTACATGGCACCCAGCCCTAGGGGCACATAGGGCACACCTTAGGGGTGACTTATATGTAAAAATAAGGTAGTTTAAGACTTTGGAAGTACCTTTAATCCCAAAGTCGAATTTGCATATAACTTTAATTTAAAAGCAGCCAGCAAGGCAGGCTTGCTTTTAAAATGACACTGGGCACCTCAGCAATGCACCTAGGTGTGCACCACCTATGCTGTGGTCCCTAAACCTACATCATGCCCTACCATATACTAGGGACTTATAGGTAGGTTTTCTTAGCCAATTATAATTAGCCTAATTTGCATATCCATTTTACACAGAGCACAGGCCCTGGGACTGGTTAGCAGTACCCAGGGCACCATCAGAGTCAGGAAAACACCAGCATAAAGTGGAAAATGGGGATAAAAAGTTATGGGGCCTCTGCAATCAGCCCCAGTTTCTCACACAACCCCCCCCCAGCCCACAAGCCCAGGAGACTCAGCCCAACCCTGGGAGAGTCTTCCTGGCTTGTTAGGCGAGGAAGACCGTGAAGAAAACTGGCTGTCCCTTTGCAGGGCCTACTCTGCCTTACATCCTCCTGTCAGGGTCACTCCCTCTGGGTAGTGAAGCCATCCCAACAGTAAAAGGACCCAACTCAAACTGAAACTTCCCTCTAGGGGGGTCTTCCTCCTCTCTCTCTGCCAACTTGGGTAGTGAGGTGCCCACCTCCCCTACTCCAAACTTTGCTAGGGCAACACCTAGCTTACCCAAAGAGGTCACCCAACACTTGAGCAACCCCACCATGACCAATAGGGTCAGGGGGCCTACTTTGCTATTGGCCCTGGGGTCTGCCTCCCAGGCCAAGTACAGTGCTGCCAGGAAGGCTAGCACCCAGCAGAGGCTACTGACAGCTGTCAGTACCCAGAACCACACCCTAAGCTCTCCACTGACAGGTGGCTGAGCTGCTTTAGGGGCATCTTTGGGGTCCTGGCACCCCTCTTGCTGTCTTGAGTGGGGGGCTACCACCTCCTGTGGCAGACACCCTCCTTCCACTCTCCCTTCTGTCAGTGCAGGGGCAACACCCTGCATCTGGACAGCTGCCTGACTGCTCAGGACTTCCTTGGGGTCAGGTGAGGCCTCACCAGTGCCAACATTGGGCTCCCCCCTTACTGGGGCAGAGGGCCCTTGGCTCCCTGGAACTCTCTTTAAGAGTGGCCTACCCTTCCTTTTCTTCTTTCCTTTTCTTGGGGACCCCTGTCTCCTAACTGTAGGGACTGACTCCCCAGGACTTTGGGTTGGGGGGGCGCCCTGGGCGACCACCCCATCTGTGACCAGACTCACCTCTGGGAGGTCATTGCCCAGGATACAATCTAGGGGAAGGTCAGCACTGACTACCACCCTAATCCAGTCAAGGATACCCTCCCTCTCTAGGGGCACTATGGCTACAGGTTTGGAGGTGACCTCCCCTGTGGCTATCCTGACTTTCTTTGTCTTTCCTGGGACATACATGTCTGGGGTCACTAACCGGTCACTCACTACAGTGTGACTGGCACAGGTGTCTCTCAGGCCAGTGGTAGGGATCCCATTCACTTGAATGTGGTGGAAGTGCCTACTCCCACCCTCAGGGATCACCAGCTTACCATCTGGTCCTGTCTCCCAGCACAATGCTAGGAGGACTTCATCATCTGAGGAATCCTCCTCTATGGCTACACTGGACAGCCCAGTGCTAACCACTTTCTTTGGACAGGCTGCATCTCCTCTGAAGTGACCTGTCTGCTGACAGTCAAAGCAAGCCCTACTGTCCAAGAGCTTTTTTAACCCTGGGTCTCCCTGTCTCTGCATGTCAGAGTGGGAGTGGGATTTACTCTCCTCCTTCTTAGGGTTCTGGGGTACAGAGGGAGTCTCTGTGGTGGGCTTACCACCTCCCTCCTTAGGTTTTTGGGGACCTGTCCCCCCCTTCTTGGAGTCTCCCCCCTGGGACTTGACAACCACCCTGGTTCTCAACCACTCATCAGCTGCCTCCCCTAGCTCTCTAGGGTTGGTCAGCTTAGAGTCCACTAGATGCTGGCGTAACCTTTCTTGGATACAATTGGTCAAGATGTGCTCTCTCATGATCAGATTGTATAACCCCTCATAAGTATTTACTTTGTTGCCAATAATCCAGCCCTCTAGTGCCTTTAGTGAGGTGTCCACAAAGTCAACCCAAGACTGGGTACTGACCTTCTGGGTGTCCCTGAACTTCATTCTATATTGCTCTGGGGTCAGACCAAACTTCTTGACTAAGCACCTCTTCATACTAGGGTATGAATCTGCCTCCTCCCCCCTTAAGGTCAGAAGCCTATCCCTCCCTGAGTTGGGGACCAACTCCCACAAAAGGGAACCCCAGTATTGAGGCTTAACCCTTCTCATTTGGAGTGCCCTCTCAAAGGCCCCTAGCCACTTATCTATGTCATCCCCCTCTATATAAGCAGGAACTACCCCCTTGGGTAATCTGGGGCAAACTCCCCCACCCATGGACACCTCAGCTTCTTTATCGCTGCTTCCATCTCTTTTTTCTTTGTATGCCCACTTTTTCTTCTCTAGGGCCAGCTTCTCTGCTTCCAAAGCTATGTAGGCTAGCTGGGCTTCCAGCTCTCTTTCCCTGATGGATGGGTTCTCTCCTCCTGAAAGGACCCTCTTCCTACCACTAGCTTTGGGTCTGCCCCTAGTGACTGTGTCCAGTGAGGACCGTTCCTCTTCTTCCTCACTTGGGGTCTGATGCCTTTCCTCCCCTGAGTGGTTAGAGTTAGCATCATCCTCTTTTGGTTCCTCCTCTGGAGCTTCCTCTGTCTCTACCTCTTGGGCCTCAGCCCATGCTGTCAGGGATTTAATCAGGATTTCCTTCCTGAGATTAGTGGTTGCAGGCAACCCCCTCTCAATACACAACCCCCTAAGCTGGACTACTGTCAGTGTGGGTAGGCTAGCCAGATCAAGCTCCATGGTTCCCTAGTTTTGTGTCAACAAAAACTTTTTGCAAAAATTGGAAACAAGAATTTAGAAAAATTACAAAAATTCAATAATTGAAATTAATCCAAATTAATTACAAAAAAAAAATTAAAATTAAAAATTAAAAACAATTTTTGCACTAGGACAATTTAAAGGATTTTTAATTTGTTTTATCCAAAACTGTAACGTGATATTGAACACAAGTACAGGATCCCGTCGCTGCTTCCAATTATGTTGGAAAATGGGTTATTGGTAGGGCAGGTAGGTACCTACACCTAGCAACAAGCCACAAACCTCCACGTAAGTACAGTTAGGTCTCAATAAATTAATCCCAGCTCTACCCTTGGTAGCTTGGCATAGAGCGTCAAGGCTTAACTTAGGAGACAAAGTGTAAAGCATTCAAATATCACAAAACAGTAATTAAATAAAACACAGGAAACAGTTTAAAAATCCAAAACCAATTTATAAAAATAGCTTATATTTTTATCTTTAAAATGACACAAAAACGATTAAAATCGGTTCAGGGGAACCGGAGATATGAATTTTTAAAGTATTATTATTTTCTAGCGCTTAGAAACAAAAAGCGCCAATCGGGTCATCTGGTTGCACCAGGACCGGGGCAAAGTCAAACTTTCAGGCCGACCGCGATGGAGCCCTGCTCGGCTACAGGTCGCGGGAAGCCTCGGTTAAAAAGTTACCTTCTGACTTAGTCTTTATTTTGAAGTTTTTCTTGACCGGGACGAACCACGAAGTCAGGCCGGGTCGCGGTTGAGGCAAGCCGGCTAGAATTTCCGCGTCGAGTCGGTCACTTTATGGAGCTTTTTTCTAAAATTTCTCCAATCTTTTCCAAACTTCTGGGGCTTCACCCAGATGTTCTTTTAAGGTTCTTTTGGGGTCCACAGCTCACCCCAAGGGTCCAGAAGTTCTGTGATGGTCCTTGGGAAGTGCGGACTTCAACTCCCAGAGTGCACCTGGCGCAAACTCCTTTTTGGCCACTGGGCAGTGGTCAGCTGGTCACTTTTTCAGGAGTTGGTGCAGGGGACTCTGGTTAGCAATTTTTCACCTGTAGCAAACAGGGAGTCCCTCCTTGAACCAGTGGAAGCCAGGCAAAGTCCTTCTTGTGGTGAAGCCCAAGTGTGCAGCTGGTGCAGTCTTTCTGAGTGCAGGGTCCAGGTGCAGGCCAGGGGTCCAGCAGGGCAGTCCTTCTTCTCCTTGTAGTTCTTTCTTCTTGAAATTTGGTGTGGATCTGAGGCGTGGGTGCAGGTCTGCCAGTTTTATCCTTGCTCCTGGGTGAAAAGCAGGGGGGCCCTGGTCCTCCAATCAGGGACAGGGTCGTCCCCCTGTGATGACCACTTCCTGGGAAGTGTGGCACAAATCCATCCCAGAAGGCAACAGTCTCTAAAAATCCACAATGGATGAATCTGATTTTTAGAGGAGAGATCTGGCTGAGCCCACCCACTGGTGTGGCTAAAAATCATAAACACACCCCTCTCCTGCCCTCTCCTAATCTAATCAAGGGGGCACCTAGCTGTCTGGGGTTGCAGGATGTGGGGGTGTTGCTGGGTGCTCCAGATGTCTTTCTCTGCCTTTGAAGACCAGTTTGGCAGCCCTCCCCCTTCCTGCTTCCCCATCTGCTGAGGGGAGATTCTCTCCCCCAAGCACATTCCTTTGTGTGAAGTCAGGCCACTTCACACCTCATTAAAGTAGCCTGGCAGAAGCTGCTGCAGGCTGGCCAATCAGAGCACAGCAGCAAAAACAATGCAGAGCTGAAATTGGCAACTTTTTAGGTAAAGTCTAAACTTTTTACCTGCACTAGTTATATTAAATCCAACAACTGGAAGTTGTGGGATTTATTATAACAATCAATTTGATACCAAATTCTTGGTATGTAACACTTAAGGAGACTTTAAAATTTTAAATAAAGTCTGCCCATTCTAGCCTATGAAGGCCATTTACTTCAATGAGGGAAAAACGAATTTGGCTGTTTTTACCTCACCAGGGCTTATAAATCTATTTTTATAAAGTCCCTGCTTATAGTTACATGGCACCCAGCCCTAGGGGCACATAGGGCACACCTTAGGGGTGACTTATATGTAAAAATAAGGTAGTTTAAGACTTTGGAAGTACCTTTAATTCCAAAGTCGAATTTGCATATAACTTTAATTTAAAAGCAGCCAGCAAGGCAGGCTTGCTTTTAAAATGACACTGGGCACCTCAGCAATGCACCTAGGTGTGCACCACCTATGCTGTGGTCCCTAAACCTACATGCCCTACCATATACTAGGGACTTATAGGTAGGTTTACTTAGCCAATTATAATTAGCCTAATTTGCATATCCATTTTACACAGAGCACAGGCCCTGGGACTGGTTAGCAGTACCCAGGGCACCATCAGAGTCAGGAAAACACCAGCATAAAGTGGAAAATGGGGGCAAAAAGTTATGGGGCCTCTGCAATCAGCCCCAGTTTCTCACAACCTACCACTGCGGATGAATAGAAGGAGACAAACCCCAATTTTTCAGACCCTTTGTGGACTTGGCTACACTGGAGGACAGGCACATTATACTCTCCTATAGATTGGACAGGGCCATAATCACAGGGCTGTGTGCCCATTTGGAGCCTGACCTGATATCAGCTATCTGTCATCCCACTGGGATCCCCGTCTTGTGCAGGTTCTATCAGTGCTCTATTTCCTGGCAAATGGTTCTTTCCAATTGAAGGTGGGCTTGGCAGCAGGAATGTCACAGCCAATGTTCTCAATCATGCTGGCAAGGGTATTGTCTGCCTTGGTGAAACACATATGCGGCTACATTTCTTTCCCCCTGGTGGAATGGGACATATTCCCAATACTATTGGGGTGATTGACGGTACAAATATTGCGTTTGTTCCTCTCCGCCAGAATAAACAGGTGTTCAGGAATCAGAAGAGTTTCCACTCACTCAATGTGCAAATGGTGTGCCTGGTGGACCAGTACATCTCCATGTTACTGCCATTTATCCTGGGCCGGTGCATGATGCCTTCGTTCTGAGGAATACCAAAATCCCAAATGTGATGGCCCAACTACAGAGACACAGGGTGTGGTGATAGGTGAGCCTGAGTCCCCATCCACTGAATGTCAGTGTATGCCTTCTAGTGTTATCCCCATAGCATTGTGTAATACAAAATTTTGTTCCTCAATATTTGCAGGTGACTCTGGTTCTCCTGACCCCTGTGAGGAATGCCAGGACAGGGGCTGAGAACTGTTATAATGATGCACATGGGCGAAACAGGAAAATAATCGAGAGGACCTTCTGTCTCCTGAAGGCCAGGTTCAGATGCCTACATCTGAACCTGTGCTACTCACCTGCGAAGGTCTGTCAGAGAGTAGTGGCATGCTGCATGTTGCACAACCTGGCCCTCAGATGACGTGTGCCTTTTCTGCAGGAGGAGGGGACTGGAGATGACCCTGTAGCAGCAATGGACCCTGAGGACAATGAGGATGAGGAGGAAGAGGATGAGGACAACAGAACATCAGTTACACAATAATACTTCCAAAGACACACAGGTGAGACAGTGGAACTGACCATTACTCTGACTATGGATGTTTTCTGTGTGGCTGTATCATGAAGGGGTTCACTTCCTTTGCATCTTGACTTACTATCACTGATGGCTTGTCATTTTACAGATGTTGGTGATATGACAACATTGTTCTGATGTGTTTACTGCAGACAGCTACAGGTCATTATTTGTATGCTATCACAATGTTCAGATCATTTTCACTAGATGTGACTGTTCCGATAAAGGCACATTTTCAACACATAAAACGGTGTCACTCAAGTTGTGTTCAAGGGTGCTTATTGTAGTACACATAATTGACTGAAAAGGGCAATGCAATGGGGTGATGGGAGAGGAAAGTCCAGGGTATTGTTCCAGTCTGTAGCACAGGTCCAGTGTCCAAGGGTCCATAGGAAGGGGAGCAAAGGCAGTTCAAAGGGGACAAGGTGACAGGATGGGACACAAGGGGGACAATCAGGAGAGTCTCATTTCCTGGCTGTGGTATAGGTCTTGGCAAGTGTCTCTGGCTTCTGTCTGGGTCGAAGGGAACATTTGTGGAGTGGTTCACCTTCTGCAGGGGGAGAGGTGCTGGTGGCCTGTGGGTCTGGTGGTGGGCCCTCCTGCCCACTAGCTGCAGCGGAAGTGGAGGGCTGTTCACTTGACTGGCTAGTGGTAGGGGCCCGCTGGTGTGCTGTCGATTTCCTCATGATGTTGACCATCTCTGTGAGTACCCCGATCTCCTGATGGTGTTCCTCCTGCAGCCGCTGGTTCTCCTGCATGTTGTTAGGTATCTGGCACATTGTGTCCTGGGATTGTTAGTAGGCCTCCAGGATCTTGGTGAGTACCTACTGGAGAGTGCCCACTGTCACTGACCCCAGTTCCCTGATTGTCTTGGGGGCAAGGTGTGGACTGGGGACCCTGTATTGCTGGGCACATTGCTGATTGACATGTCCAGGGGACAGAGGTGTGGGGATGCTGGGTGGGTGCTGTGGTGTTGGATACTGATGGGGGAGGCTCTGTGGTTGACTGGGAGTGGGCTTGGGTGACCAACTGACCAGTGGTCCCTGATGGGCCAGGTAGTTCATCCAAATCTAGAAGTCCAGAGTTACTGTCATCACTGGGGGCATCTTCTGTTGGGGAACTGGTTTGTCATGGCGGTTCCTCCCTGCTGACATTGGCTGGGGCACCTGTGGTGATGTGAGTGATGTATCATGCTTCATGTCTGTGACATATTGTACATCCCTATCTTCCCCTCTATCGTTGCTTTTGCCCTGCCACCTTTGTTTGTGAATGGTGATGTATTGTGTGACTGTTAGTTCTCCATGCTGTGCAGGCTTTTGTGATGGGTGTCCATGCAGGGCTGGGAGGGATGTTCATTCATTGGTATGGCATGCAGTGCTTGGCATTGGGGTTAGTCATATGTGTAGGTGCAGTGTGTGGGTTAGAGTGACGTGATGGGGGTGAGGGTAAGGGGGGGAGATTGCATGTAGGTATTGGGGTTGATAAGTTGTAAATGTTGACTCACCAGTGTGTCCAGTCCTCCGGCAACTCCAGTAAGTCCCTCAGGATGCAGTAATGCCAAGACTTGCTCCTCCCATGCTGTGAGCTGGGGGGAGGAGGTGATCTCCACCGCCAGTCCTCTGTATGGCGAGCTGGTACCTTGCTGCCACGGAACGTACCTTCCCCGGTAGGTCATTCCACCTCTTCCTGATGTCGTCTCTCGTTCTTGGATGCTGTCCCACAGTGTTAATCCTGTCCACAATTCTCTGCCATAGCTCCATCTTCCTGACAATGGATATTTGCTGTACCTGTGCTCCAGACAGCTGTGGCTCTACCCTGACTATTTCCTCTACCATGACCCGCAACTCCTCATCTGTGAAACAGGGGTGCCTTTGTGGGAACATGGGTGTTGTGTGGTGTGTGTAAGTGTGTGGGTCTTGCGTACTGTGGTTCGGTGTGTGAAGTGGGGTGCGTGAGGGATGTATGGGTGTATGTGGTGTGTGTGTCTAGTTGTAGCAGTGGTCTTGGTGTCAGTGTGGTGGCAATAATTTATATCAGTAAAGGTGTGGGTAATGCGGCTGTGTGTTTTATAGTGCTGTGGGTGGGTGGGTGTGGTGTGTGTATGAGTGTCAGGTTTGTGTTTTTGGTATTGGCCAATGTTGTGTACTTTAGCATATGGGTGTCCATTGTGAGCGTGCTGGTGTGTACCGCTAATGGTTTACCACCGTTGAATGTCGGCTTGTGGGTCATAATGTGGTGGGCGTTGTTTTGTTGGTGTAACAGTATGGGTGTTGGTACCTCCACTTTAACAGGGCCTTTGGGCTGGTGGATTTGTGTATCTGTCAGTATTCTGTCAGATTGTTGTGTGTGTGTCATAATTTGGCGAACGGATGTCCGCGGCAGTATGTTGGCGGCTGTCACCGAGGTGGTAAGTGGGATATACAGCCAATATCATAATTTGTGTCTCCGAAAAGGTCTTGTGAGATCTCACATTTTTTATTGATATATCTGTGAGATCTATCAGCCCAATAAAGATACTAAAATCAGTAAAAGACAGACCTTTGAAATAGAACAGTTGTGAGAACATGGTCTTTAGCAGGGACGCAGAAGTAAGGCTCAAATGGTGATAGAAGAGGGAGAAAATATACTAGGTGTGTTTTATATTTTAGGTAGAGCAAACCTTAGTTGCGTCACAAAAGGGATTATGGTATTTATCTGCTTTTAAAAACATTTATTGGTAATGTGCATGTTTACATTCAAAATGTACATGGTAAAATGAAATTATTTTTAGTAGCTAAACATACTTAGGTATTATAGGCCTGCATGTACATAAAGAGCTGAACAAAGTTAGCCTAAATGCAGATGCCTTGTTAACTATAAAATAATGTATTAACACTGAAGACCTGCTTTTCACATTGAACAGTTGTTTGTGCAAGGTGTTTTTCTTCTCTTAACTGAAGATATTGCAACTTCCGAAGCCGACTGTTAGCTGGTGAATAGACACTTGTATTGTATGAGACAACTGATAGTGAGGTTCTTATCAGAAAGGGATGAAAAATGACAGGAAGAATGATTCATGGGAAGAGGTTTGGGACCACAAGGAAAAAAATGTTGAAGCTTTTTAAAGACTAATGTCTGAAAGTCATGGATGAAGATGACAAAAGAAAATAATGTGTGTTTATAGTAACGTGTGCTCCTAGAGTAATTTAGCTCAGCTCTGCTCATCTCAGGTCAGAGCTAACCCAGATTGCTAGGGCAGAATTCCTTTCCCTGATATTCTGATCAAAGACTCGTCTCTGATATTTCATACTAGTCTATCTGAGGGGTTACCTAATTGAATTTTATCTGTCTGCTGAATTATGACTGTGAATAATTTCAATTCTGATTTGCAAAAGCTTAATGCTTGTACATTGATATCCCACTCTTATCAGGACTTTCCATTGGTTTCTAAACTGACATCTTCTCTCTCTCATTATATCACTTTATTTTCAACAGGGAGCTCCCTTTATTGAAAACCTTGTTGTATTATTACTATATTGTCTGTAAATATAACCAATGTTTTATTCTATATTATATTCAAATATTGATTGATGGACTATAATACCTTTTGATGCTGAATCTCAAAACGAATGCCTAATCACTAAATAGAATGATATATATGATTGATATGGATATATATATATATATATATAGAATTGAAAAAAAAACCCTTTAATGCACACAAAGGCCCTCATTAAAACTTTGGTGGTCAGTGTCAAAGTGGTGGTAACACCGCCAAGAGGCCGGTAGTTAAGAAAATGGGATTACGACCACGGCGGGAACCGCCAACATAGACAGCCACCTTAACACTCCGACCGCCAGGGTGGTAGCAACAAACACAGCTGCGGTCACTGCCAATAGACAGGCGGAAGACAATGCACCTCCCACCCTATCATGAGAGGCCAAATCTGCCAGATTTCCAGGGCGGTACCAACAACATCAAAAGCATGGCTGAAACAGTACATCGAAGGGGAACCACTCACCTTCCGATACTCCACGAACAACCAGGAAGCCATGGAGCCCGATTGCAGATCATCCCCATGTTGGTGTATCTTCTCATACACCAGGAAGAAGAAAGAAGGCGGCGGCGGTGACGCCGGTGAGTACTGTACCTAGCACACAGGGGAGGGGGGAGGGAAAAGAGAGTGACACACACACGGGGCACGCAACACCCCCACCCTCACTCACAGCACCATACACACTAACACATCCAACAACATTACTGATACACCCCGTCACCCCCTGGAAGAACGCAAGGACAAAAGGAAATGAGTTTAACCAGTGTTATATTGGAACATTCAGATATAGCAATAGAATTTTAAATAATCAGTATATACAAAATTTAACATTATGTACACAAGGCCGTACACTGTCCCTTGTAAATGTCCGTGGACCAGTGGTCCCAAAAAGCATGGGTGAAGCCCACACATGACACCTGCCTCAAAACGTAAAGAACACTGCAGAGGCATCAGGTCAAAAAAAACAGGCACCTCAGGGGGAAGGGGGGAACCTCAGCCTGAAGATGGTATGACGCCACTGCTCCTCGGGGGGCTCCATGCCCACTGCCTGGTCCTGGGGAGTGCAAAGCCACAGTCTCTCAAGTCTCTCAAGTGGGTAGTTTGCCCACTGATTGGTCCTGGGGAGTGCAAGGCCACAGTCTCCCAAGTCTCTCAAGTGGGTGGTTTGCCCACTGCTTGGTCCTGGGGAGTGGAAAGCCACAGTCTCTTAAGTCTCTCAAGTGGGGGGTTTGTCCACTGCTTGGTCCTGTGGAGTGCAAGGCCACAGCCTCTCAAGTCTCTCAAGTGGGTAGTTTGCCCACTGCTTGGCCCTGGGGAGTGGATGGCCACAGTCTCTCAAGTGGATGGCGTCTTCCACTGGTTCTGGAGGGGGCATTGTGCCCAGAGTGCTTCATCCTGCCAAGGATAGGGGGAGTGGATGCATTACTCCCCTGGTTCTGGAGGGGGCATTTTGCCCAGAGTGCTTCATCCTGCCAAGGATAGGGGGAGTGGATGCATTTCTCTACTGGTTCTGGAGGGTGCATTGTGCCCAGTGATGCTGCACCTGGGGTGTGGCATTTCCCATTCTCTCACCTGGGTGTCTGAGCCACGAGATGTACATGGAACAGGTAGCATGATACTCCATGGCGGCAGAGCCACACTCCATCCTGCGGCGACTTAGGCTGCAAACTGCTGGTGGTGCCAGTGCTGGTGGTGGTGCCTCATGTGGTGTGTCCACGGTCCAGGACGTCACCTGCAACCTCAGAAGGCTCCCACTGGGGATGCTGCTGACGTCCGATATAGTGGCACCGGCTGGGCACGTGGGGGTGCAGATGGTGGTGTAGATGTCAGTGGTTGTGGCGGTGACTGGCACGGAATTGCTGCTGTGCTGCCCGTGGTTCAGGTGTCTGTAGTGAGGGAGGGAGACACCAGACCATTTCCAGCAACCTCAGTTGGCTGATCCTTGGGGAGGATGGTGCAGACTGACGTTGTGAAAGCGTGGTGCAGGTGGCGGTGCAGGTGGCGGTCGTTGCTGCGGTGGTGACCGTGGTACAGGTTGCTGACATCTCTGGGGAAATGGTGGTCGTCATGCCCTCACCAGGAAGCATTGTGCCCTGAGTTGACTTGGCCTTTGTCATGTGTCCTTTCCCCACCTTGGTAGTCGCTGCTGGGACCTTGGCACTGTCCTCTTTGTGTTTGGATGGGGCCTTGCTGGGTGGGTGGTGCGACTTTCCCCTGCTGCATGCTGGCCCCTTCTTGACCTTGGCAGGTGGCAGAATCGGTGGTCCTTCCCATCTGTAGGTGGCACACTGGCAGCTCTGACGGGTGCCCCCTTCAATCCACCCGGACTTGCAGGGAGCACAGCGGATGCAGACTTGGTGGCTGAGATGCTGGGCTGGGATCTAGACATCCTGGCCCTAGAGGAAGGACGGGGGAGGTGTAGGGAAGAGGTTAATGTTAGCTAGGAAAGGTTTTTTGGACACACTGGGACGGGAAGATGGAGGGGGGGTGGGAGTGGAGGAAGAAGTAGTGGTTGTAGGAGTTGTACGTCTGCTGAGTTTGGGTGAAGTTGCATTGGCTGGAGGCTGTTGTGTGGTGGATGGCTGTTGTGTGGGTGTGTGCCTGCATTTGTGTACTTTGGGAGGAGGGCTCACAGACAAACTGGGAGAGGACACAAGGGACGTGTGAATGGTTGTGGGGGTGGTGATTGCTCATGAGCGGTGTGTTGTGATGGGCGTGCTGGTGATGGAGGCAGTGGCTGATGATGTAGTGCATGAAGGTGTGAGTGGAGACGATACTGGGAGGAAGGTGGAGGACGTGGAGGAGGGGGACACAGTGGAGGAAGTAGATGTTGGTATGTGTGCATGGGTATGGTGCTTGTGTGAGTGCCTGTGTGATGATGTGTGGTGCTTATGTTTGCCTGAGCCACTTTTGTGTGTTGATGTGTGTGCCTGCTGGTCTGAAGGTGTGCTTGGGATAGGCTGAGGTAGAGGGGATTGAGTCTGAGTAGTGGAAGTTGGAGGGGGGAGGTTAGACACAGGGACAATGGCTGCCATCAGTGCGTAGGCCAGAGCCTGAAATGTTCTCTGTTGGGCTGCCACGCCAGAGTGAATGCCCTCCAGGTATGCATTTGTTTGTTGACACCCTGGATGGCATTCAGAATGGTTGACTGCCCAACAGTGAGGGATCTCGGGAGGTCAATAGCCTCCTCACTAAGGGCAGCAGGGCTGACTGGGGCAGGGCCTGAGGTGCCTGGGGCAAAGGAGATGCCCACCTTCCTGGGTGAGCGGGCACAGGAAACACGATGAGGGGCTGCTGGGAGGGCGGTGCTTGAAGGGGGGGCAACGGCTGTACCTGTTGTTGAGGTGGGCACAGAGGTGTCCGCCACCACCAGGGAGCTTCCATCGGAGGAGGAGTCGCTGTCACTGGAATCCCCTCCTGTCCCCTCCTGTCCCTGTCATGGAGTTACCCTGGCCCTCCGTCCCACTAGTGCCTTTACCCTCCGTGGATTCACCCTTCTGGGCCATGTGGGATGCAAATCCCTCCGTCGCCAGTGCCTCAGATCCTCCGCCAGCTTATGCTAATGCACACAAGGACAGGGTGACTAAACAAGAAGGGGTGGAAAGACAGAGGACACACTTAGTCAATGCCAGCAACACCACTACCGTTGGCGGACACAACACACACTGAGCTGCCCTATGTACTAGGCCTTGCCCAACCACTCACTATGGTAGTCACCACCCCATGGGGTACAATGCCTAACGCCAGCACCTGCACATCTGACACCCACAGGACGTTGCACACTAGTAGTTGCCCAATTGTACCATGGGGGCAGGGTGCTTCAGAGCCTGAAAACAAGGGACCTACCCTGGCATGATCGCCCTGGCCTAGGGGCACCCACAGCCCACATCTCCCACCCAGCTAGTTCCTAATCCGCGCAGAGTCAGCTTTCTGAAACTGTGCTCAACCCCTTGTGGCTGCTGTGATGCCCTCAAGCACCAATCCAACTCCAGATAGGCCACCGCCAGGATGCAGAACATCTGGGGGTCATGGGGTGATGGGCACCCCTTCCACGTTGGGATGCCAGCCCCAGCTGGGCCTCATCCATCTTCTTCCTTCTGTTGCGCAGGTCCTCCCATCTCTTGCAGAAGTGGGTGCTTCGCCTGTGATAGAACCCCAGGGTCCGCACTTCCTTGGCGATGGCACGCCAAATACCCTTCTTCTGGTGGTTGCTGACCTAGAAGGTAAACAGAGCAAATTAATGTACTCACCAGTCCGGACTGTCATACTCATTGCCCACCAGTTCCCATCCAACGCCCTGACGCACATACACTGACCACCTCACATGCAGAACTCAGGCCACCCCCCAACATGTGGCTTCCATGCACACCACTCCAAACAGTCATTGCCCACGCATCATGCTCACAGTGTACTCACCTGTTTGTCTGGAGGACCGTAGAGTAGCGTGTACTGGGGGAGGACCCCATCCACCAGTTTGTCCAACTCCTCCGCAGTGAAGGCAGGGGCCCTTTCCCCAGACACTGTAACCATTGTCGCTTCCAGACTCAGGTCACAGCAGAACTTGCCGTGTAGGTCCTCTCCTGTTGATGGTCAGGTATCAAGTGAGTGAATGGGTATAAAATGGCTGTGACATCCATGGCAGTGCATACCGTCACCACCGGTGTACATTGCCATTGGCTCCTAGGACCCATACGGCCCAATGATAACCAATGGGGAGTTGCGCGGCGGTCTTCGACCACCTACTGTGATGCTGCACAACGCCAGCGCAGTTACCTCATTTCCCCTTGTCCCTCCTCTCAAGTCAGGCAGCCGCCATTTCAAGGGAGCACATGGCATGGCACGTAACTGCGTCACAGCACATATTGGCACATGTACTGACTCACGATTAACACTGTTCTCATCCATAGGCTCCAACCGCTGAGGCAGCATATGAGATGGTGGCATCCTCCGGTGTACAGACCCCTGGTGGACCTGTCAACAATGGATGACAGAAACATCTTAATCACATACAGACTTGATCGTGCCACAATCCAAGAGCTGTGTGCCCATTTGGAGCCAGACCTGATGTCAGATATCCGCCAGCCCACAGGTATCCCCCCTCTTGTGCAGGTCCTGTCAGTGCTCCATTTCCTGGCAAGTAAGAGTAGGTGTCTGGATATAGAGTAGTCCCTAAGGGTTAGTGTGTGTCTCACAATTGTCCTTCGATATTTGCAGGTGACTCTGGTTACCCCAACCTCTCATGGCTACTGACCACAGTGAGGAATGCCAGGACATGGGCAGAGGAATGATACAATGAGGCACATGGGCGAACTAGTCGTATTATTGAGAGGTCATTCAGCCTCCTGAAAGCCAGATTCCAGTGCCTCCATCTGACAGGTGGCTCCCTGTGCTACTCACTGAAGAAGGTGTGCCAGATCATCGTGGCATGCTGTATGTTGCACAACCTGGCATTGAGATGCCAGGTACCTTTTCTACTGGAGGATGAGCCTGGTGATGGACTTGTGGCAGCGGTGGAGCCTGTGGACAGTGAGGAAGCGGAGACAGAGGAAGAAGATGTTGACAACAGGACAAACATCATCCTGCAGTACTTCCAGTGACACATACGTTGGAGACTGTAACTCTTGTACTCTAAAAATCCTTACATTTATAGGGAATATGAAAGGGAGCATTATCAATTTTATCCTCATTGGCTCCTCAGATTACCATTTAATTTCTGATTTTAAGATTACACCTCACTGTGCCTGTGATCACAACCCCTTATGTATTGAACTAGATTTAAATATTAAACAGGCCTCTAAGAACAAGGTACTGAGAAGAGATACCACTTTCCAAACAAATTTTGGCGTACGCCTGAAATGGGAACAAATAAATCCAATTACATTCAATCAGGAAATTATAAGATCAAGGCTAGATTCTATTAACATTTGCCTGTCTCAGCAGCTAGCCTATGACCATATAGTCCAAGAATACGAACATTTAAGTAATGCTATCTCGGACGCTTTGGTGGCGGATAGGCCTCCTCTGGGACCAGTGGTGCACCGATGGTTTAACTCCGTGTGTTCAACTGCCCATAAAAAAATAAAAGAAGCCCTTAGAATAGTTCTTCCCTCCCGTGATTTGATTAAAATGGCAAGGGCTCAGTATAAGGCCACTCTGGAAAAATGAAAATCAGAAATAAGGACTAAAGCATGGGAAGAGCTCTTGGCTGCCACTGAATTGAAGGACACTTCAACATTCTGGAAAATGGTAAATCACTCATATTTCTCAGATTTGCTTAATCGCAGAGGACGTTTGGTTGAAGCACTTCACGAAAGTATTTCACCCAGAAAATGACATTCTGAACAAGGAGGATAGAACCATTAAGCAGATCTCCATAGATCCCATTACTAATGCCTTCGATATTTTGATTGATCTTCACGAGGTCATTGGAGCCATTAATCGATCTAGGCTAGGAAAGGCTTCTGCCCCCCATGGAGTTCCTGTAGACATTTTTAAATCTATGCCCAATCTTTGGGGCCCCCTAGTCACAAACGTGTTAAGAAGTGCTGTAAAAAGCAACATACCCTCCTCATGGAAACTGGCAACTATTATTCCTATATTAAAAAAGGGTAATAGACAAGATCCTTCTTGTTATAGACCAATATCTCTTATTGATTCTACGGCCAAGATTTTGGGTAGTGTGATCTTATCATGATTGGAGGATTGGGTGACAGAGGCACAGATTTTATCCCCAATTCAATTTGATTTTAGGCCTTTAGACTAGGCACAGTGGAACAAGTATTAAACTTGCACCTTATTCTTAGTAAATATGTAATAGCCAAAAAATTGCCCATTCATATGGCATTTATTGATTTATCAAGCACCTTTGATTTGGTAAATAGAGAGAAGCTATGGCAAATTATGGGAACCTTGGGGTGTGATGCAAGCCTTTTGGAGCTCATAAAGCACCTACATATGGACCTAAAGGTATCAGTTCAGTTTGGGCTATCTGGTCAGAGAACCTCCCCTATTCCCTCAACCTGGGGAGTTAGACAGGGATGTATTTTAGCCCCTTTTCTCTTCTCAATATATACAAATGGGCTTAATGATTTTTTGATAAAATATGGAAAAGATCTACCAAAGATGGGCCAGAGATTGCTCCCAGTCTTGTTATATGCAGATGATGATGTATTAATTGTTCGCACTGCAAATGGTCTACAAGGCCTGCTGGATCTTTTTTAACTTTCATGCAGGACCTTGATCTGAAAGTTAACTACTCTAAGACATATGTCATGACATGTGGCCCTCGAAACACGAATTCTAAGCAATTCACTGTGGGAGGAAATATTATTAATAAGGTAAAAAAAAAATGTTATTTAGGCATGCATGTGAGCTCTTCCATGTTATGGAACACCCATCTTAATTTTAAGACCCAGCAAATGATGAGGAATACAGAAGCGATTTTCCGTTTCACTCGTAAATTGGGCCATAGACCACCGCCCCAGATCGTAATGCTATATAACTCCAAGTGTGTTTCAGCAGCCCTATATGGGGCAGGTGTTTGGGGCTACGCTAAAGTACCTACTCTCCAACATGTTGAGAATAAATTTGCATGTAGGTTGTAGCAAATATCATCTGCTATGTAGATGATATGATTTCTATTTCTTCTCTTTTGCTGTGGATTAGATGTTGTATGAACCCTGCAGCAAGTCTCGTGCAGGAATGTATTACCGAATGTTTACAGCTGGCCAAATCAAATAGGATTCCTTGGCTCTCATATTTGCAATCATCCTTTGAAAATCTGGGGCTTAGGAATATGTTTGAAGATCCACAGTCCATACCTTCAAATGCAAAGGAGTTGCTGAAAATACCCCAGTCTGATCATACCTCAAATATAAGATTCCACAGGTCTTTAAAACTGAAAACCTTTGAACCCTATGCTCAGATCGTAACAGCATCAAATATGGGACTCTATTTGACTTGGTTTCTGAGCCCAAAAATATATTCTCTTTTAACTTTATTTAGATTAAATTTGATACACTTTAAGGTGGCCTTTCCTAATCAGTGATCTGGCAAAAAGATCTCCCACTTTGTCCTTGTGATGCCAGATCTAAGCAGAGTACTTCTCACTTTTTTCTTTTTTGTACACTTTATGCTACCCCTAGACATGCTTTTATATTGCCTTTATTACGTAAATAAAGACCTATTCACTATAAGGATGCTCTGACATACGTTAAAAAATTGTCAGAAACTCAAATTTGTTACCATATATTAAACTTTATTAGTTCTGCTATCGCTATTAGGAAACGGAACTAACCTTTCGTCACCGCTCTATGAGCTTATAACGGAACCAGATATGCTCTGAAATGCATTTACGATTTGCACAAAATGAGAATCTGCTATTATATCCTGAGTATATTTTAACTGTTTTAGCATAATATCATATTGTTTTTGTAAATTTAGAGAATGTTTTGTAATATAAGAACTGTCATGAATTTGTAAAATTTTAAAGGGTAGCAAATCTATTTTTACTTATGCTTTGAAATGCATTTGTGATTTTGCACAAAGTGAGAATCTGCTATTATACCCTTGGTAAATTTTAACAATTTAGGCATAATATCATATTGTTTTCTTAATTTTAGAATATGCTTTGTAATATAAGAATTGCTATGCATCTGCACAATTCTAAAGGTTAGCAAACTTTATTTTATATATGCTATGAAATGCATCTGTGATTTTGCACTAAGTGAGGATCTGCCATCATATCCTAGGTACTCCAAATAATCTTAGTATAATATGTTATTGTTTTAAAAAACTAGAAAATGCTTTGAATATAAGAACTGCCATGAGTTTGTATAATTCTAAAGGGTAGTTAATTTATTTTTCCCATCATTTTTGTTCTCTCCTTACATGGCAAATTAGAACAGATAACCCTAGGTTGCTTTGGTAGACTAACCTTGTCTTGATATTGGGCTACCCATTTAAACAGTTTTTCAATTTGATGCCTTGATTATCTTCAAGTTATGTGATTTTTTATGTACTTTTATGGCAATTGCCGAATGAAGACTTTTTGACTGACTGACTGACTGTAACTCATCTTCACATATCAGTTTACTTTAGTACATTGTACATGGCAGCCTCTTAACCTCTGTTTATGGACACTGACTGTTCCCTTTGGATTTTCTTTTTTCAGATCTGTGTACCCCATTCTGCCTTCTGCTATGTGTACTGCTGCCCAACAACTGTCATACATTGGTATGAGTAAATTAACATGTACCTTGCAATGCTTTTCTAATGTTGTAGTAATACATTTGTGAATCATCAGACTGACTCCAGATTGGTATTTGATTAAAGGGTGTTTATTTAGGTGCTAATGGGTATAGGGGCATGTGCAAGGGACTGGGGTGATGGTGGAGGAAGGTCCATGGTACAGTCCAGTCTCTTGGTATCACAGGTGCATTGTTCAAGGGGGCATAGGAAGGGAAGCAATGTCCGTTGAAGGTGGACAGGGAAACAGAGTGGGACAGAAGGGTGACAATCAGAAGGGCCCTATTTCCTGGCGGGGGTCTTGGCAATGTTCTCTGTCTTCTGCCTGGATCGCAGGGAATATTTATGGGGTGGTTCTCCTTCTGCAGGGGGTGGGGTGCTGGTGGCCTGTTGGTCCTGTGGCGGTGCCTCCTGTCCACTTGCGCCGGTAGAGGTGGAAGGCTGTTCTTCCGTTTGGCTAGTGTCAGGGGCCCATTGTTGACCCACTGCCTCCCTCATGGTGTTGACCATGTCAGCCAGCACCCCTGCTATGGTGATAAGGATGGGTTAGATTTTGGTGAGGTCATCCCTGATCCCCATGTACTGTCCCTCCTGCAGCCGCTGGGTCTCCTGAAACTTGGCCATTACCTTGCGCATGGTCTCCTGGGAATGGTGGTTTGTTCCCATGATGTTGGGGAGTGCCTCGTGGAGAGTGGGTTCCCTGGTCCTGTCCTCCCCCTGTCGCACAGCAGTCCTCCCAGCTTCCCTGTTGTCCTGTGCCTCTGTCCCCTGAACCGTGTGCCCACTGCCACTGACCCCATGTCCCTGATTGTCCTGGGTTAGTGGGGTTCCCTGGGGTCCCTGTAGTGGTGGAAACACTGCTGATTGATGTGTCCTGGGGACAGTGGCATGGGCCCGCTGGGTGGGTGCTGTGCTGGTGTTTGCTGAGGGGGGAGGTTCTGTGGTGGGTTGGGACTGTGGCAGGGGACCCGACTGTCCAGAGGTCCCAGATGGGCCAGGCTGGTCATCCTGATACAGGCGTGCAGAGCTGCTGTCATCACTGTGGGCCTCTTCTTTTGGAGGACTGGATTTAGCTGGCACCTCCTGTCTGGTGACGTTGGGTAGGGGTCCTGTTGGGATGCATAATCATTGTTATTGTATCTGTGTGTGCCATCTTGTGCAATGAGTATGTTTCCCTTATAGAATTGTGCTTTCCCTGTTGTCTTGGCCTTGTGTGATTGCTGATTGTGTGGGGTGGGTGAGTTGCTCTAGTGTGCATGCTGTGATGATGGGTGTCCTTGCAGGTCTGTGATGGGGGTCCATGCATTGGTGGAGCAGCCTGGGCTTGGTATTGGGATGTATGGGTTGTGATAGTGGGGTATTTGTGAGGTGGTGGAGTGATGGGGGTGAGGGTAGGGGTAGGAGTTAGTGATGGCATGCAGGTAGGGTGGGGGATATAGTATTAAAAATGTAACTTACCAGAGTCCAGTCCTTCTGCTACTCCTGTGAGGCCCTCAGGATGCATGATCGCCAAGACTTGTTCCTCCCATGTTGTTAGCTGTGGGAGAGGAGGTGGGTGTCCACCGCCAGTCCCCTGTACAGCAATATGGTGTCTTGATGCCACAAAAGCACTTTCCCCGTAGGTCGTTCCACCTCTTCCTGATGTCATCCCTGGTTCTTGGATGCTGTCCCACGGCGTTGACGCTGTTGGCGATTCTCCACCATAGCTCCATCTTC
This sequence comes from Pleurodeles waltl, assembly GCF_031143425.1. Taxonomy (NCBI): domain Eukaryota; kingdom Metazoa; phylum Chordata; class Amphibia; order Caudata; family Salamandridae; genus Pleurodeles; species Pleurodeles waltl. Next base: position 952,475,647 of record NC_090445.1, read on the forward strand.
CTTGCAATGGAGGTCTGCTACACCTGTGATCCGAATAGCTGTGGCTCTACATGGATGATTTCCTCCACCATGACTCTTAGCTCCTCCTCAGAAAACCTGGGGTGTCTTTGAGGTGCCATGATGTGGTGTGAGTGATATGTGTGAGGTGATGTGTGGGGTGATGTGTTGTGATTTATTATGTAATGTGCGTGGATGGTGTATGAGTGATGGTGTTCTGTACCTTTGAGTGAAGGTGTGCTCTTTGCTTTCTTCTCTCTGCTTGTTCTAATTTTTTCGTTGAAAGGGTTGTGGGTAATGTGGGTGTGTGTTTTACAGTGGTATGAGTGTGAGGGTGTGGTGTGTGTATGTGTGTCAGGTGTGTGTGTTTTAAATTTTCCAATGTATTTTGAGCGCAGCGGTGTGTACACCAATGGTTTACTGCGGTTGAAAGACCGCTGCGTTGATTTGTGGGTCCTTATACTGTGGGCGTGTTCCTGTTGGTGTGACAGTGTGGGTTTTGCTATTGCCAGTTTATCACTGACCTTTGGTGTGGCAGAATTCTGTGGGTGTCTGTATTTTGGTGGTGTTCTCTGTGTGGGTCATAACACCCGTGGCGGTTTACCGCCGTGGTCACGGTATGTTGGCACCCATCAGCACAGCAGTAGGTGGCATTTACAGCCAAGGTTGTAATGAGGGCCTAACTCTCTTTATTTACTGAACCTAAAGTCTTACAATGGTGTATCATTTATATAGATTACTGCTGGCGATCACTAGACTGTCAGGGTCACAGTGGCGGTTGGACCACCGCGGTCGTGGTGGTCTGACTGCCACATTATGACCATGGCAGTCACGGTCCAACCACCAACACTGCCAGGCTACTGCCAGTCTGCAGCCTGGTGGTCCCGGCGGTTGTAATCTGCCAGGGCTACGCTGCCCTGGGTATTATGAGTCCTCATCTGCCAGCCTGTCCATGGTGGCACTTGGAGTGCAGGTGCCCCCATGCACAGCCCCATCTCATATTCCACTGCTGCACCCACTGCACCGCCACATTGGGAGCCAGCTGCAATGTTAAGGCCCTGTTTCCTGCTGGGAAACACACCCAGTGGGGAAACCATAATAGGGCGGCTGGGGTTCAGGCGGCACAGGTGGCCTGATGACGGTATGGAATTTGTGGGCGACCTCTACCGCCTGTCAATGTCATAATGAGGACCTATGTGTTTTGTATTTTGTGAACTAACATTTTTTGCTCAGATTTTGAGCAGTTCAAGTTGTCATTGGACTCAAAGTAGTCTAAGATGCTGGGATAAACAGTTGAAAGGGTGGTGTTATTTGTCTGCTAAAGGTTTGTGGTGCATATTTGTGAGGTATCATCGACTGCTCAGTTGAGATAGGAATCTAATGATTTGTTGTGATTGTACTCATATTCACTGGAGTTAGTAGAATGTACTGTGCATAGGTAAAGCTATGTCAATCAGGGTGATTTCCAGCTGGTTGAGATTTAATTCATGTGTCTATTTAAGATAGTTAAAGGGTGAACCTTATTTCCAATTGCTTCTTGTGTGAATGGTCTACTTTGAATTTCTTTAGTGGAGCAGATAAAAGTTATTTGTTTATTGTGCTTGCTTAAAGTTGTAGAATTATGTACAAGAATATTGTAAAGGAGGTTGAACCGCTACAAGGGGTGAAGAATTACATCATAGAGTGCCATGCTGGGATAGGTCAGTTGGTGTGAAGTGCTGCACTGACATTGGTTGATGAGTAATCAAGCATTAAACTGCGATAGGATTGTGAAAAAAGGTTGCAACAGGATTGGAGGAAGGGATTGACATATGCAGAATTAAAAAACAGAACCAAAACATACAATTCTGAATTTGATCAGTGTTAATTTATTGTTGAATTATTGCAAGGATGAAATACTTTAAAGTTCTTAGAGATTTGATGGGAGATGTTAGAGTCCCAGTTTGGGAGGGTGACGAGGCACCCACGGAAGGTACGCGAACTCAATATATAGCAACAAATGTAGGAATCCATACGTTTGTGGCTTCATCAACGGTGCATGATCACTGAAAAGGAAGGTCCGTTTAAATGTCTACAATTTGGAACCTTTGATTTAAAAATTATTGAAAACTTATGAGAAAATGTACATAAAAAGAAGCCACCTCCGAGTCCTTCACAATATGAAGCATTACATGCTTAGGAAAGAGTGGCTCATACTAAAGAGAAAGAAAGGTATCAGAATAGAGCAAAGAGAGTAGTGTGAAATTATGCAGATGCTCAATTGGATGAAGGGCGGCAAAGTTGGAGCAAGTGTGTAGTCGAAGGAGCTAGAATGTATTCAGCTACAACTACAGATAAGACTACAAAGAATTGGAAAGAGGAAATGATGATAAGGAAGCTGAAAGAAAAAAGACATTGATAGTGTATCAGGGGACAACATTTTAGATGGGTTGTTGCCCTCATGTCCAGCTCCATATGTGGCCCTCCAACACATACAAATGGTTTTACAACCACTAGTACTACAATGGCTACAGCTCCTGTTGATCAAAGCAAACACAATAGTTACGGGCAGGAAATGAATCAGAGGAGACTTAAGGAGACGTTTATGCTTGCGCTGACAAAGCTGGCTCGAAAGGGGAATAAGAACCAAATCCACAGCAGAAATGTTGGTGTAACACAAGGTATTGATTTTAAAGCATGAAGTGGAGTTGGTGTTTCACAAAGTAGAAGTTGAAGTGTTTAGTTTGATCCGAGTTCAGGAACAGACATTGCAACGTTGAAGAAAACAACTCCTTGTCATTATTGTTACAGGACATGGGCACTGGAAAAGAGAATGTAGACAGAATCTAAATTGAGTTAGTGGTGAAAGTCGTATACAGGGTACCTGCCCAAAGAATGCAGATATTGTGAAATCACAAGGTTACGTGATGGAAGTCCCACAAGCTTCGATGGTCCCACAGAATATGGGAAGTTTCAGATTCAATATGAAACAGGTACCATGAGAGAATTCAAATTCCTTTTTATAATTTGAACCCCTTTCAACAGTTTCCCATGTTGGAGAACAAGAGTTTTGCTTCTCACAATTCCCAGTGAGAGTGCCTGAGAGGGGAGGAAGATTGCATACTTGGTGCAGTCCTAGAAGTAGACCAAAGTGGACCATTTGTAGAAGGACAAGGTAATGGCCAGGAGCTCCCTTTTCCACTGTTAGAACAACTGGAATTCCAGACTTAGGGCCTGATTCTAACTTTGGAGGACGGTGTTAAACCGTCCCAAAAGTGGCGGATATACCACCTACCGTATTACGAGTTCCATAGGATATAATGGACTCGTAATACGGTAGGTGGTATATCCGCCACTTTTGGGACGGTTTAACACCGTCCTCCAAAGTTAGAATCAGGCCCTTACTGCTCTAAGGAAAGAATATCCAAGTTGTAGGTTTCACAAATAAACAAATTACAAATACTGTTTTGAATAGCATGCCTGTAAAAACTAAGGGGCATATTTAAAAATAGTGACGCTGCACACAGTTCAGCACCACTGTTCTTGCACCCTTTACTGCCCACCTACTGCCACCATGTGTGTCCTGTATTTAAAATACAGCGCACCATGGCACAGGGTATGGGACGATAGCATCATTTGTTATGACGCTATTGATGTACACTGCAGGAGTAGCACCAAAGGCTTGGTGCTACTCCTGCAGAGTACATAGGGGCCCATTGTAAACAATGGTGTGCCCCCTTTTACCACCTGCTCTGAGCAGGCGTTAAAAGCGCCGAAAAAAAATGATGCAAGGAAATCTCTTGGAATTCCTGGCACCATTTTTTCACCCCCCCCTATCGGTGGAATGCCCCCTTTGAATATATTATGCCTGCGGCAGGCATAATGTAGCGGCGCAATGGGCTACTTTCTAAATATGGCACGGGAATTTGGCCTCGTTGGGCCACATTAGGGTAAAAAAAATGACACTAATGTGGTGCAAGGAGGAGTTAGGAGCTCTTAAATATGCCCCTAAGTACATTTGAAGAATACCATCAGTTTGTGATATGTGATTCAATCCCTGTAAATCTGTTAGGAAGGAATCTATTGTACAGGTTAAATTGCACCATTTATTGCATACCAGAAAATGTTGAACTTCAAATGCATGATGAAGATGTTGAATTTAAAATGGCCAGACAAGAAACAGCTGTAGGGTTATATCCTGTAAAAAAGGTAGAAGATTTGTCACCTGATTTGAGAGGAATGGTGAAAACAGAAATATGGGGTATTTCAGGGAAAGCCAAAAAATTAAAGATGTAGAACTAGTCTGAATTACCACAAAACCGAATACAGTGTTCACAAGGACACCTCAATATAACTTAGCACCAGAGACAGGGGCTGCAATAGCAAAAGTGACTGAAAATATGTTAAAATAAGGGATTTTAAAGGAAATTGTCTGAAGTCCATGCAATTCACTCATTATGGGTTTTCAGAAACCCAATGGGAAATACTGAATTTCACAAGACCTTCAAATGATTAATAACACTGGCCCTCATTATGATTTATGCGTCAATACAGTTGACCGCCGAAGTCAGGCCTGCTAAGAGACTGCCAGTGATGGCAGTCTCGAGACTGCCAAATTATGACTCCTGGCAGCTCTCCGCCATAAATTGGGTAGAGAGCCGCCAGCAGCCATACTGGCGGTCGGTGGTCTAGTGAAGGTTGCTCCACTGGCATCGCCACATCATCACAACACCGCCTGCCGCATTACAACTTTTTAATCGGTGTGGCGGAGGGGGGTGTTGAGTGTTATGTGCGTGAATGGGGGTGTGTATGTTAATGGAGGGGTGGAGGTGTTATGTGTGTATGTGTGCGTATGTGGGCAAGTGTCTGTGTGCCTGTGCTTGTGTGAATGCGTGTATGTGGGGTTTGGGGGGAGTGTTGTGGCCATGTATGCATGTGTGTGTGAATGAGTGAGCGAGGATGTGTGTGTGTATGTATGTATGTGTGGATGTGTGCGTGTATATTTGTATGTGTGGATGCGTGCATGCTGTTTGTGTGGTGTGTTCTTGCATGCGTGGATCAGGGATCAGTACAGTGTTTGGGGGAGGGGAGGCGTCGCTGCTTGTGGGAGTGGGGGGCCCCTGCTGGGGTCAGGAGTGGGGTGGCTTCCACAGGGAGGGGGTCGGGGAGTCCTGTAGTGGTAACAGGAATTTGTATTCCTGTCACAAGTATCCTTGCTGCCAGGGATTTCATGGTGGGGCTGCCGCCACGGAATCCCTGGTGGTAAGGATGCTCAAAATAACACAGGCAGTGTTAGGTGGACTGCCGAGCTGAAGGTGGTCAACCTTCGGCCAGGCGGTCCTACCCCCCTGGTGGTACAGGTGGTGAACTGGCTGCAATGCCAGCCTTGTCATAATTTGGTGGTCCTGCACCGCCATGCTGTCGGCGGTCTGGCCGCCACCGCCGACATGGGGGGGCAGGACCACCAGAGTCATAATGACCCCCATAGTTTTTTCATGTTGTCCAGTGGTACCAAATCCAACAACAGTACTATTTCAGATGTCCTGCACTACTTAGTGGTTTACAGTTGTGGGTCTCTGTCAGGAATGCCTCTTCATTCCGTTGCATGAGGACAGACAATTTCTGTTTTCATTTGTGGTTAGAGACAGAGTTTTGGCATGGTGCTGAGTTCCACAAAGATATACAGAAAGTCCATTGATCTTTAATCAGAGTTTAAAATAGAATCTTGAGACTCTGCAGATGCCTTACAATTCAGTTCCTATCCAGTAAATTGATGACCTTCTTGTGGCATCAAGTAGGCAAGAAGCTTGTAAACAGGACACAATTGATATTTTAATCATTTAGCTAAGAATGGCCACAAAGGGCCTCATAATGACTTTGGGGGTAATTTGGCAAGGGCGCTGTGGTGGCGGCCACCAAACGAGCAACATTTTGACGGTCATCCGAACGCAGTATTGTGAAACACACTGTGAAGACCACCAAAAAAACAGCCAAAATTCAGAAACCGCCAGGACACTAGAGGGCGGGAAAGAGGTGATTCCACCACCAGCTCCGCCAGCCCGACACAAATCCTCCCACCAGATTACGACCCACAAATCAACACAGCAGGTCTTCCATGGTGGAAAAACATTGGTGGTGCAAGCCGCCGCGGTCAGAATCTACCACTGACAGAACACAACACCACATTGGACAGGTTGAATGCCCCACACTTAACACACATCCACACACCTGACACACCTACACTCACCACTATATAACACACCCACACACAATCCACAATTCTTTGCAACAGAACCGCAATACTGAGAAACAGAGAGCAGGCACATAAAGAGAGAGAGCACTCTAACACTGTAGGCACACAAAAAAACACACTCATGACACACCAGCTAAATGAACACAATACACACAGAAAGAGCCAAAACATTGCACGACAACTGTCCATCCCTCACCATGCACTACCCACACCCCATCAATCACCCAGCAATGCACCCTTTCATACACAACACCCCCCACACCATCAACAGAATCACAACCATGTCCCCACAAAAGCACCCACGATTCAGGGACCATGAGTTGAGGGTCAAGGTGGATGAAATTGTCAGTGTAGAGCCGCAACTCTTTGGAGCACTGGTCTAGCAAACCTCAATTGCCAGGAAAAAGGATTTATGGCAAGGAATAATCAACAGGGTCAACTCAGTGGGCAGCCATCCACGCACAAGGGAAGACTTCAGGAACAGGTGGAACAACCTACGGGGGAAGGTGCGTTCCATGGCATTGAGACACTAGATAGCCGTCACCCAAATACCCCCTAATTCACTGAATGTCCCACTACACCTACCTGCCAATCAAACAATGCCCCTCTCCTGCAGGCCACCACCCCACACAGCCCCACTGCTCACAGAGCCCTTGGCAAGGGCACAGATACCACAGGCTAATTCTATCACTACAACTCCCACACTGCACCAACCCATTAATGAGAAAACCTGCTATGTGCACATCATGTCACTTCACATGCATGTATGATTACTGTCCTACCAACACCAACTAGAATGTATGACTGAGGACCAGTACATGGCAAAGGCAGCAATGCAATGGCACACCACAACAGCAAACAAAGGCAAAAATACAGCTACAGCTCAGTGACAAATCTAAATGAACAGTGATCCATATCTCCAATCCTTTAATTGAATGACCATGGTTTGGAAAGTAAGATGCCAGACCTCATGCACATGCATGACATCCAGAGACAGGACTATTACCCTTGCATACCCACATACTGTGTTCCCAAAGGGACATCATGGTTTAATGTGCAGCCATATTGTGAGTCAACTACCAAGCCTGACTACTCGCTAGGTAACAGAGTTGATCAGTCAGGTCTAATATCAGATAGTAACAGAACCCATCAGCAGTGCCATATGTATGAATCATTGATGAAAGCACACAACATGGAGTATGGTACTCCTGTCACAGACTTGTATGGACAATGACAGATGCTGTGCAGCATTTGTCATTGTCACTGCAGGGAATAATGGTATCCTACTGTCTGCATCTCACAAAGAGAGAACCAAGCAAACTTTCCTAACTGTAACTTGTGTCTCATTCCATCCACAGGTAATCCCGCCATTGCCACCATGGAGAGGATACCAGACACTGCCAGCCCTTCTCAGGAGGAAGGCCCTAGTGAGGACAACATGCCTGGATGTCTAGACAGTGACGACCTACCTGGCCCATTCTGGGCACCTGTTCAGTCAATGACTCCCAGCCTCACCTTACCCACATCAATCCCCCCCACCCCTGTTGCTCTATCATCACAGCCAAGCAGGCGCCCCCAAATATGTGTCCCAAGGACTGTTCAATCTATTGCGTGCCTTACAGTACAGGGACCTGAGTCGAACCTTCAAACCCCAGACAATGATGGTCCTGCTAACACTGGGAGTGGGCACACTGTGCCAGGGGCACAGGCTCCTGGGGGCAGTGTTGTGGGAGGGATGCTCTAAGCCAGAGCATTGGGCACCCAAGGGATTCCACTGACCAAAATATCATCTCCTAAGTCCTGAGAGCATAACAAACTTCCCAGGACAGGGTGGGCCAGATCATCACCATGTTGGGGGAAAATCAAGGGCTGCTAATTGAATACCACCAGGAGGGCATGTAGCAGTGGCAGGCACAGAGTGCCACCATGGCCACCATAGCAGGGGTGCTGAGGGACATGACCAGCACCCTGTGTGGTTTAGACACACCAGTAGGCCCCTTACATTAACAGTGTGACATTTACCCCCTCTACATCAGTGGCAGCTAGTGGAATGGAAGCCCTGCCAGGAGAACCCAAGCCTCAGACACTCCTCCCTCTGTAGCTGAAGAATCCGCCTGCAAACGTGGACGTCTACCCAGACATCTGGCTGAAGCAGATGCAGCTGCAAAGACCAAACCCACTGCCAGGAAGTGAACCTCTCCTGCTTAACACCCTTGTGTGCCACTGATATACCCTGTTGACTGTTATGGGACAGAACTCCATTTTCCCATGGCACAAGGGCACTGGACCTGTGTGACCAAATGTTGTAGCAGCTACTCTGATCATTCCATCTACCATGACTCCACTCATCACTTGTTTGTTATGTTGTTGACAATCATAACACTTGTCACAAAACTTAAGTACACAATAAATCACTTATGGACACAGCTACTGTATATGTGTGTTTAATGATACAAAAATATGTGCCTTCTACCCAACTGTGGTCTAGTAATGCCCCTCTGATTCGAACTGGCAGTGTTATAGCCATCAGATAGAGGCTCCTTCAGCAGGACACACATGACAACAATAATGTCACTGGACAGATGTCGAGAGTGAGATTGTAAACCATAGTAACACCAGGGTCTAGTCCATTGAGCCATCTGGAATTAGAACAAGACAGAGACTACCTTCAGGATGGAAGGTGGAACGCATGATGACACAGTAAGCACATACACAGGTACACAACTGTGTGGCTATTGTAGTATAACTCCTAATCATGGGCATCCATGTTGGACCCATACAGCACCGGGCTCAGGCCCTTCACAAGATCCATTTAGCAGGCTATCTGTCATGTATACCTCCCAGAACTGTACTCAACCACCATTGACTTATGACAATGCATACCACAAGCCTTAGGTAGCGGACCCACTACAACACATGCTAGAGGTCAACCACTAATTCTGTACACCTTACATTCTATCTGTCTACTTCCACAACTCAGACATAGGCATTGGACAACATTACTCCATCACATATGCTAAAGGTCAGGAGATGTTATGTCAGCTATCCACTTCTGATTGTGCACAGGCATGACTTGAAAAGGGCCACCTCACATGCCTTTATGTCACTGGAAGTACTGATTAATGAGCTCAGTCCTACAGTCAGCTGCTCCTACTTCCTCTGGCTCTTCATCACTTTCCATATCACCATGTGCAGCCACAAGTACAGCTGCCTCACCGTCATCATCCAGCAATGGTATCCAATGCCCAAGGGCTAGATTGTGGAGCATGCAGCAGGTAACAATGATTTGGCAAACCTTGTGGAGCGAGTGCACCTCCAGATAGTTCCAGGCATCTGAATCTTGCCTTCAGAAGGCTGAAAGCTTGTTCACTTACACACTGTTCATGTGGGCCTCATTGAAACAGAGTTCCCTTGGAATGCCTGGGTACCTCACAGGTGTCAACAGCCAAGGAAGGTTTGAATAGCCAAATTCACCTGTGAATACAATGGTAGAACTATTTAAATTGAGGGTTGAGCGAGTTGGCAGATTGTGATGACAGGTCACATTACATTTAAAAAACACATTACAATGCATACTTACTTACCAACCAATTGGTTATTAGACATGCCTCAATGTTATACATTAGTAGGCCAGACCGATATACACACATATGTGATGGTACCATACATATATATCTCAGTACATAGTGTAAGGCTTTCAAATAACTTACTACACCAATATTTGTCAAGGCTAGCTGAGTGTAATGGCACTCTGCACCTACATGACTCACAGAACACACTCAGCCATAACTAGCAATACTCCTGCCTCACTCTTGTGATTACATACATGACTGTGCAACATACAACATTAGTTAGACCTCCTTGCCCCCTCATTTAACACACATTAGATGTTGTTGCTGCATGGTCAAAGACAATGAAAATAAACATGTTTTCTACATCTTTAAACCACTATATTTTCATTTCAGTTACAAACATGTGTGTGACATTCAACGTGTTATGACTGTGTTCTTAGTCACATACATCATGCCTCATCTACATGAGACACAATCCATTAAAGTGTCTCAAATTTGGATCTTCAATGCTAAGGGCTATCTCCCAAGGCAGCACATGTTGACATATGCCCTGGTAGCAGGCCAAACATTGGAATTGTGCACACTCCCTCATGCTGCCCATGGCACAGCTGGTGACTTGTGCACCGTGGTGCTAAGAAGACGGTGTCTAACCGGTATGCTAGGGACACTGCTCAGTGAGGGGGCATGACTGCCCAGTTTTTGGAAACCTTTGTGTAATGTTTTATCTCTGAAATGACTTTTTGGGGGTGTGATGTCATTTGAGCCCTGACATATATCAACCACTGTTACAATGGGCCACAGTTACCTGCCCAAGTTCCATCCTGCACCACCAGAGCAACTTGTCTGGTGAGGTTAGGTGGCACTATGTGCCTGGCCATGGGTACAAGACTGGTAATGCATCAGAGTCATTTGTCACCTCAGGGGGAGTGTCACAGTGGCCCTATGGGAATGGAATACATTATTTACCCATGTTTCCCTGCTCCCCAAGTGTGCTACTATCTACAGCCATAGACAAAGGTCAACATCATTGATGATTGTGTATCGGCAGGAAGGTGATCCTTCATGAAAATGTACATTCGTCCCTGGCAATCATTTACCCTTGAAACATGACAAAAGGGTCCCTATATTGGTACTTATCAACAAAATGTGGGTTAGCACAGGGGACAAGTACAGAATGTGCTATATGTCACATTTGCAGCACATTGCTGCACATTTTAGAGATGTTGTTGGTGCAGCAACACAACATGCAGCCCTGTGTCCTAACTAAGTGAAGGAGGTCCAGTGGGAAGCAGAAATCTACTTGCAAATGTGATACAGGAATCACACACATAGGTAGTGTTCTTACAAACAGTTCCATAACCTCTATCCCGAGGTAATCCAGGAGGTCACGTTCCTGTCAGATTATGGGGGTCATTCCTACCCTGGCGGTCCGAGACCGCCAGGGTAGGGGACGGAGGAAGCACCGCCAACAGGCTGGCGGTGCTTCAGGGGCTATTCTGACCGCGGCGGTAAAGCCGCGGTCAGAAAAGGGAAGCTTTCCCGCTGCCCCAGGGAATCCTCCACGGCGGCGCTGCAAGCAGCGCCGCCATGGGGATTCCGACCCCCTTCCCGCCAGCCTGGTTCTGGCGGTTTTCACCGCCAGAACCTGGCTGGCGGGAACGGGTGTCGTGGGGCCCCTGGGGGCCCCTGCAGTGCCCATGCCACTGGCATGGGCACTGCAGGGGCCCCCTAACAGGGCCCCACATTGATTTTCAGTGTCTGCTTGGCAGACACTGAAAATCGCGACGGGTGCAACTGCACCCGTCGCACACCAGCAACTCCGCCGGCTCCATTCGGAGCCGGCATCCTCGTTGCTGGTGCTTTCCCGCTGGGCGGGCGGCCTTTTGGCGGTCGCCCGCCCGCCCAGCGGGAAAGTCAGAATTACTGCGGCAGTCATTTGACCGCGCTGCGGTATTCTGGCGGGGGAACTTTGGCGGGCGGCCTCCGCCGCCCGCCGAAGTTAGAATGACCCCCATAGTCTTTTGATACTTGAGTTGGTGGGTTGTCTGCTCAACCTCAAAGATCCGCCGCATATGGAAGCAGACCTGCCTCCCCCGCAGCTTCTGTGCCTCTGTCCTGTAGCCCAGGATCACTCGCCCACCCATGGCCACCGTATTTAGCAGGTAGTGGGTGACTAGCCAGATGAAGCCCTCCAACTCCTCCACACTCATGTCATGGGCCCTTCCCTTCCCCGACATGTCCCAACCCAAGCCCACGATTAACCAAATGCAAAATGAAAACACCTACACCCAACAAACTAATCTACCCCAAAGACAAACACCAGGTAATACACAATGAAATACAACACAATACATGAATAGACACAACAAAACAGATGTCAGGGAAACAACAGAGACAGTAGACAGCATACAAGGCTCCTGTAACAGCACTCGTCAACAGAACTCCAGCACCACACAACTTTTTACAAACACAGACACAAAGACTGTGATTGTAAGAGAAAGTACAAGCAACTTTACAGTTCCTGGTTTGCAACATGGCTGATCCACTGCATCACTTCCTCTGCGGATGCATGCATGTTTTGAAACATTATTATTTTTTTTTTATGCTACACACCAATTCGTGGATTTTTTGGGATGCATGATGAAGCACCATGAGGAGGGCTGGATGCGTTGCAAGGGATGCGTCAATTTTTGGAAGCGCAATGGCTGAAAAAGCATGCATTGGGAGAATGCATTGATTATTTTGACACAATGGATGAAATATGTGTATCTGTGTATGGTGTCATGTGGGATTTATTTTTATAGTCATATGGATTGCTGCATTGCCTGTGAATAGTTGTATTTTATACTCTCCTCTCTTTCTATGTGTCTAATGTATGTTTTGTAAATGTACATGGGTGAAGGTACATGCATTACAAGAATCAGACCACGCATAGGGCACATTTCAAATGTTTTGTTGACACTATACCTTTGAAGGGTTTCCCCATGTGCCATCTATGTGTTGGCACTTGAATCAATTTCTTAGTTTACCCCCAGGGATGCCATGGACTTGTCATGGAATGTGGGCTGCACATCCACATCTATGTGTTCTGTCCCAAATTGCAGACAGCAGGCTGTCAGGTAATTGGGAGGGGGTACAGGCAAGTTATGTGATAACTAGTACACACATTTGGAGGGATATGTGAATGGTGCAATTTGCTCATGTTTTCCCAATACAGGGCCTGCATTAAAGGACACATTGTCAGTTTGCCTCAGGAGATTGGCTCTGCACCTGGCAGCACATGCTGGCATCACATCTTACATACAGCAGACAGTCAAAACTTCCCTGCCCTATTATCTGGTAGTTTGAGTCCCCTTTGCCCTATTATCTACTAGGGTTTTACAGGAGTCTGTCGTTGGCAGTTGTACTTGTACCACTGTTGCATATGCCTTTTATTCATAGTAGAGGCAGAGGCCTGGTTAGCAGAACCCAGGTACAGCCAGAGTAAGTCACCAACATTTTATGTAATTCAAATTTGGTTGTATATGCAAACAGAATGACTTTCTCACACTGTGACTGGGCATGTAAATTGGCAACACACTGTTCGAGATTAAGGCGGTCATTCTGACTGAGGCGGGCGGCGGTCGCTGCCCGCCATGCGGTTACCGCCGAATGACCGCCCCGCGGTCAAAAGACCGCGGCGGCCATTCCAACTTTCCCGCTGGGCCGGCGGGCGACCGCCAAAAGGCCGCCCGCCGGCCCAGCGGGAAAGCCCCTGCAACGAGGAAGCCGGCTCCAAATGGAGCCGGCGGAGTTGCAGGGGTGCGACGGGTGCAGTGGCACCCATCGCGATTTTCACTGTCTGCTAAGCAGACAGTGAAAATATTTATGGGGCCCCACGACACCCGTTCCCGCCATCCTGGTTCTGGCGGTGACAACCGCCAGAAACAGGCTGGCGGGAAGGGGGTCGGAATCCCCGTGGCGGTGCTGCAAGCAGCGCCGCCATGGAGGATTCCCTGGGCCAGGGGAAAACCGGTGGGAAACCGCCGGTTCCCCCTTTCTGACCGCGGCTTTACCGCCGCGGTCAGAATAGCCCAGGAAGCACCGCCAGCCTGTTGGCGGTGCTTCCGCTGCCCTCCGGACCGCCAGGGGTCGGAATGACCCCCTAAATGTGTTATCTTACATAGATACACTGTTTCTTGTAATCACACTCTTCTGACAATGTGTGAGTAATTCATGTATGTACCATACACATGATTAGTATGTGGTCCATCCTCAATGTTGCTGCAATTGATATTACATCTTGTGCTTGCTCCCCAGCTTCACCATACTCATTGTCCCATTCTTGATGCTCCTCATTTTCATTGGGCCATGGGAGATTATGCCCTGCACATGTGTTCTGCAATGTACAGCACACTAGTATTGGTTTAGTTGCTCTTGATGTTGAGTAGGTTAATTGCCCCCAAACATATCCTGCCTCACAATGTAATACATGTGTACTCTGGAAGACCCCTCCACAATGTGGCAGGTCCTGTTTGGGACATGATTATGACTTTGCTGAGCTTACGTATGGGTGTTCTTGTGAGGAGTACTTACCCACAACTGCAGTCTATGGGGGTCATTCCGACCCTGGCGGGCGGCGGGCGGCGCCCGCCGTGCGGAAACCGCCCAAACACCGCCCGCAGTCAAATGACCGCGGGGAGCATTCCAACTTTCCCGCTGGGCCGGCGGGCGATCTTCAAAAGATCGCCCGCTGGCCCAGCGGGAAAGCCCCAGAAAAGATGAAGCCGGCTCCAAATGGAGCCGGCGGATTTGCTGGGGTGCGACGGGTGCAGTTGCACCCATTGCGATTTTCAGTGTCTGCCAAGCAGACACTGAAAATCTTAATGGGGCCCTGTTAGGGGGCCCCTGCAGTGCCCATGCCAGTGGCATGGGCACTGCAGGGGCCCCACGACACCCGTTCCCGCCAGCCTCTCGCCAGGAACAGGCTGGCGGGAAGGGGGTCGGAATCCCCATGGCGGCGCTGCATGCAGTGCCGCCATGGAGGATTCCCTGGGGCAGGGGAAAACCGGCGGAAAACCGGCGGGAAACCGCCGGTTCCCCTTTTCTGACCGCGGCTTTAACGCCGCGGTCAGAATTGCCCCAGAAGCACCGCCAGCCTGTTGGCGGTGCTTCCTCTGCCCTCTGCCCTGGCGGTTAGAAACCGCCAGGGTCAGAATGAGGGCCTATATCCTTTATCAGCTGCACAATGAGCACTGGTGAATTGTGAGAGAGATTGTTACAGCTAATGATCACACATACATATAAAATTAATTCTGTGTCCTGATGTTCTCAGACACATTGGCAACAGTATGTGACATACTATGCCATTGATTGACATCCATGCAAAATGATCACAGACGGACACTATGTGACACATACAGGTGTTCTGTCCTCTGAGATACACTTGCTATTTGCTATACATGAGAGTACAAAAGATGTGGATGTAGTGAGTTGTCATCAGTGTCATGAATCTTTCACTTTTTGAGTCGACACATATCTCACACTGACCCATTGTTACAGTTTATGACTACCATGTATATACCTTGGCATATGGTTTGGCCCTAATGCATCACATAGTGATTCATATCTATCCATTTTCATTTTGTACCAACAATTCATTGTCAGATATGAGTGTTTTCAGCTCAACATTTTTGTTTGACAGGCAATGCATACATTATACACCACACTTCCCAGAGATCAGTGCATTGTGTCTGTTGGAGAATGGGTTATTGGTAAGGGCAAATAAGTACCCGCACTTAGAAATAGTCCACTAACCCCCACTAGGTTCAGTTAGGTCTCAATAAATTTACCCCAGCTCAACAAGCGACAAGGCTTAACTTAGGAGACAAAGTGTAAAGCATTCAAGTATCACAAAACAGCAATCAAATAAAACAGAGGAAACAGTTTAAAAATCCCAAACCAATTTATAACAATAGGAAATAGTTTAAAATGACACCCAAATGAATAAAATCTGATGAAGGAAACCGGAAATATGATTTTTTTTTTAATGCTTTTTAGCGCTGAGAAAAGAATAGCACCAATCTGGACATCTGGTTGCACCTCGACCGGGGCAAAGTCAAAGTTTAAGGCGACTGCGATGGAGCCCTGCTCAGCTACAGCAAGCGGGAGTCCTCGGTCAAAAGTTTACCTTTTTACTTAGCAGTTTTCTTGAAGATTTTCTTCAGTGGGACCAAGTTGCCAGAGCAGTCCGACCTCCTGGAACTCTTCCTCGGATACGCATTGCGGGAGCTTTTGGTGGAGATTTCTAGTTTCGGACTCAGATGATTTTTCGACATGAAAATTCTTCAACGGGGCAAACCTGAATCTTGATCCGACGTACTTGGAGCCCTCTTCGGGTACACTGCCTGGGAGGTCCCAGTCAACATTCGACGTTTGGACTTAGTCACTTTTTCGGAGATTTTCTTCACTGGCGCGAACCTCAAGTCAGGCTGGGTCACAGTTGAGGCAAGCCGGTTAGAGTTGCTGTAAGTGGTCGGTCCCTTTATGGAGCTTTTTTCAAAAAATCCTCCAAACTTCTGGATCTTCTCCCAGATGTTCTTTTAAGGTTCTTTTGAGGTCCACAGCTCACCCCAAGGTTTCAGAAGCTCTGAGTTGCTCCTTGGGGGTGCAGGATACATCTCCCAGAATGCACCTGGTGCAAACTCCAAATTGGCCACTGGACAGTGGTCAGCTGGTCAGTTTCTTCAGGCATTGGTGCAGGGGACTCTGGTTAGCAGTTTTTCACCTGTAGCAAACAGGGAGTCTCTCATTGAACCAGTTGAAGCCAGGCAAAGTCCTTGTTTTGGTGAAGCCCAAATGTGCAGCTGCTGCAGTCCTCCAGATTGCAGTGTCCAGGTGCAGGTCAGGGGTAACAGGGCAGTCCTTCTTCTCTATAGTTCTTTCTTGTAGGGATCTTGTAGGGGACTGAGGTGTGGGTGCAACTCTGCCACATTTATCCTTGCTCATCGGTGAAAAACAGGGGGGTCCTGGTTTTCCAATCAGATGCAGGGTCCTTCCTCCTGTGATGACCACTTCCTGGGAAGTGTGGCAAAAATCAATCCCAGGAAGCACCAGTCTTCAAAAATCCATCATGGCTGAAACTGGTTGTTGGAGGTTACATCTGGGTGAGCCCACCCACTGGTGTGGCTAAAAATCTTAAACACACCCCTCTCCTGCCCTCTCCTAATCTAGTCAAGAGGGCACCTAACTGTCTGGGATTGCAGGATGTGATGGAGGTGCTGGACTACTCCAAATGTCCTTTCCTTCCATTGAAGACCAGTCTGACAGCCCTTCCCCTTCCTGCTTCCCCATCTCTTGAGGTAGTTCTTCTCCCCCAGGCACATTCCTTTGCGTTCAGCCCAGGTCACTTCACACCTCATCAAGGCAGACTGGCCAGGCTGCCAGAGGCTGGCCAATCAGAGCAAAGCAGCAACACACTGCAGGGCTGAAGTTGGCAACTTTTCAGGTAAAGTTTAAAACTCTTTACATGAACAAGTTATATTAAATCCAACAATTATAAGTTGTGGGATTTATTATAACAATTAATTTGACATCCTACTTAAGGTATTTTATAAATTAAAATAAAGTCTCCCTATTCTAGCCTATGGAGGCCATTCACTACAGTGAGGCAAAAACATATTTGCTGTTTTACCTCATCAGGGCTTATAAAACTATTTTTATAAGGTCTCTGCTTATAGTTACATGGCACCCAACCCAGATAATGCACACATTAGGGGTGACATATTTAAAAAATAAGGTAGTTTAAGACTTTGGAAGTACTTTTAATTCCAAAGTCAAATTTACATGTAACTTTAATTTAAAAGTAGCCTGCAAGGCAGGCCTGCCTTTAAAATGGCCCTGTGCACCTCAGAAGAGCACCTATGGGTGCACCTCCTTTGCTGGGGTCCCTAAACCTACATGCCCCACCATATACTAGGGACTTATAGATAGGTTTACATAGCCAATTAAAATTAGCATAATTTGCATACTGAGTTTACACAGCGCACAGGCCCTGGGACTGGTTAGCACTACTCAGGGCACCATCAGAGTCAGTAAAACAACAACAGAAAATGAAAAATGGCAGTAAAAAGTTAGGGGGCCTCTGCAATCAGCCCTGTTTGCTCACAGTGTCTGATACTTTAAGAATGCTGACAGTGTTCACACTTGATTGGCAACGTTTGTGGTCTACTTATGGTTTCCTGGGTGTAGTGTGTTATTGTTTAAGTGGGAATGTGGCATGTTTAATAGTCATGCCTTCAGTCACATGTGCTTAACTAAAGAAGTTCTGCACGATGTGTGCATGTCTCTGTGCACCTGCAGCAGTGTTTTGGAGGTCAGGTTGATGTAGTGGCTCTTGTTCTTCTTCCCAGGGGATATTTGTCCTGACACAAATATTGTGTGGTATTGCACAGGTCAATATTATCTAACAGACTGAGGGGTGGGGGTATAAGAGACTCGCACGTGAAATGTTCAGGCAGCTAACCCGACCCTTGAGTAGACCAAAGGTCTGCTCAACTATGTTTCTCGTACGATTGTGCACCTGGTTGTTATCCTTTTGCTGCCTCAGTATGGGGGCTTCCACACATTGTCATGGCCCACTGTTGGATGCCATATCATTTGTCAGCTGAAATGCAAAAGAAAGGAAACAATGTCATTGTTTTCAATTACTGTACTTGATTAAGTCCTGCCCATGTGTGTTATGTGTTTTGGGTTTATCATGCACTTCTCCCAATTATGACCACATGATATGTTGATCATGCCAATGTACTATAGTTTCTAGAGGCCTGTTTACTCACTGTATTGTATGACAAAAGCAATGCATGGGCAGATACATCACATAACTCAACCTTATGACTGTCATATTTCTGCAGCAGATTTAGATGCTGGCTGATTCCCATTGCTCAAGTCCACTGAAGGGTTTGTGTTCACAATACATGTGTGGTGTGACAGTATGTAGATGTGTACCTTTTTTGTAGGTCCAGCCTATGTTGTTGGTGAAATGCCAGACATGGCTGACACAGACACATGTAAAGGTCCATGCTCATTCCCAGATGTTGGTGCTGCCATATGTTACATTTTTCCATGCCTTTAATTGTCCTACATTGTCCATGACAGTTGACATGATGCCATCCACACAGTATGCACTTACACATTCCAACTGAGTGACATGATGTGACAACTGCAATTTCTCAATCCATGGTTACACGCCTCGGTTGGGGGCCGTTGTGTACATGTGTGATGGCATTGTGCCCAATTTGTGCTCACAAGACACATAACCTACCAATTTGTTGGTGGTCATCAGCAGTCTAGCTACAGAACTTTCTGCACTGTGCTATGTTTCTAAAAAGGGACCTCGTACACAATACTTGGGGCCTCCTGTGGATTTGGGGCCCATACAACTAGACTTACACACAAGTTGGCTAGAAAGTACACATTCACACTTTCATCAGGGGTTGTAGGTGTTCTTCTTTACTTTCAAGAAGGAATCTGTGTTTGTGGGAGCACCTTTCAGCCAAGGCTGCTGACTCAGCAGCATAGTAAGTGATATGTGTGTGCCATTACACTTCACACGTGTGAGATGGGAGCTATTCTACATACCACTATACATTTGCACAGTTACATTTCACCTGCAGAATGCAAGACACATAGTAGGAGGATAATACCAGGAGAAATAAAGATAATTCCCCCTTGCACATCTGGGAATGCATCAGACACCTTCCACTACCCTGGGTGCTGCATGGGTACACACCAAGCAACACCCATGGAATGTCCATTTGATATAGTGTTATGTGAGAAAGGTGTTCATATCTATGGGGCTATTAAAATCCATGCAAGGTGGCTTTGCATGGCCTTGTAAGTATGGACTGGCACACTGTGCCCTCTGAGCATGAGTAAAATGTCCCTCCGGTGGCTCATTGTGCCGGCAGGGCCTTTCATATGAGGTCCCTAGTCCCTGATGTGTGAGCCATGACACAGCTGATGGACCATGTATGTTGCATGTGACTACCCCAAGTGTACATCGTACACCTCCATTCCACACAGGGAAGTTTGGCAGATTTCCTAGCAGCCATGCATGTCTGTATGCCTTTACATCATGCAACATGTGCAAAACTGGGTTGGGATGTCTTCACCTGTGTGTCAGGGTGGTTTGCATTACATATGTGAATAGTAGCATAGAACATATATGTATCAGAGGTCTCATGCTGCAGTCACTCTCTGGGCAGGCATGCAATTATCTGTGTATTTTGTCTCCCATATCTATTTGTTATTGTGTCAGTTAGGTACTTGTTGTTTGCTTACATACAAGTAAGCCATTTCCATGTTGTCCATCGTGGAATCTCTGCTTAATGATGGACTGTTGGAAGATGTAGGCATCATGTACACTGCCCTGATATTTGGCCAGCACATTCAGGATCAACCTACCATGATCAACAATGGCCTGTACATTCACTGAGTGGTAATGTTTCCAGTTCCTGTATAAGTGTTCAGTTGCAGCAGGAGGAATGAGTTGCACATTTGTGCAATCCTCGGCATCCAGCACATGCAGAAATTCAGCAATGCATAGAAACTGTGTTTTATTTCCTGTTGCAGTTGCTGGGTGCTAGTGAAGAGGATGTATAAGGGTGTGAGGCAGACCATGGCATCCAGGACGAAGGGGAGGAGTGTTGACATGGATGGCTGTGATACTTCTCCCACTCATGCTACGGTGGTCTGGAAGGAGCCTGACACAAGCATATGAAGCACAGCCAAGAGCTTGGTCAGTGGTAGTATGTTGGTCACCCTGTTAACCATAGCCTGTAGTTTGGTTGCAATGAGGTGGAGCAGTTGGATGATGGACTCCTTGCGCAGCCGGTAGAAGGTGATTACCTCTTCTTCCTTCTTGAAGGCAATCAGGAATGTCTGCTGGCTATAGATGCGCTCCTTTCTCCTGCCCATCCCCTGTGATGCAGGTGGTGGTGATTGTGGTGGTGTTGGTGGATGTGTTGGGGTTGCAGTGGTCTTCTAGTAGTGCCCCAAGCTGAAGAAGAAGTAATTCCATGTTGTCCTCCAAGTTGCCAGAGTGTTTTGTGTGTGTTCTGCTTATGAATCTCTACCAAAGAGTCATTTTAACCACTGGTTTGAACAGGTAATAAAAGTTTGATGCTAGTCAGGCTTAGCGTGACTTTTCATTAGCATGCATCATTTTTCAGAAAGCTTCTAAATATGGCTGTGTCGAAGCAGCGTCATTTTTTAAGGGCACAGACTTGAATAATTGAGGGCAGGGAGGAGGGTACAGAGGTGACAAGTTGACCACACTGGGCAGATGGAAGGGGCAGTGGCAGCACAAAGGACCATGGAGGGCAGCAACAATGAACCAACAATGCAAGACAGGCATGATAGGCTGTGGCAATATAACAGTCCACTGAAGGCAGACAGAAGAGGCAGTGGCAGTAAAAGCATACAAGCATACATGCCAACAGACCCAATTCAGGCAGGAGACCCCCCAATGTTTTTAAGATCAAAAAACTTCAGTTTATCTGTCTCCTGCCTAAAATCTCCTCTTTTTAATTTAAATCAATGGGGAAAATCAATTCCAAAGGTTTTTAAAAAATGTTTTCCTCTTACTAAGTTCAAAATGTTGACAAGTATGGTACACTGGACCACGGAGGCCAGGAGGAATGGGGTAGGGACATGGACTCGGATAACAGAGAGCAGGAAGGTGATGGTCAGGGGCACCAAACTGACCTTTCGGGGCAGGTGTCAGGGGTTGCAGCAGCATAATACACCACATAGTGCCTCACAACAGTCCATGGAAAGCAATAGGGAGGGGATAGGACCATGCACATGGAAAACAGAGAGCAGAGAGGAAAGAGTTAATTGAGTGCAGCTAGTTGACCATACCGGACAGACAGGAGGGACATTTGCAGCATACTGGACCATGAAGGGAAGGAGGGTAGGTGCAGCGGCAAGACAATGGACCAGACAAAGCAGGAGGGAGGGGAATGGGGCCTGCACATGGAAAACAGAGGACAGGGGACAAAGGGGCAGGGTAGGAGCAGCAAGCTGACCGTGGAGGACAGACAGTATGGGCACTGGAAGCACAACACACCATTGAGGGCAACAGTGAGTCTATAATAACAATGGAGGGGAGTTGGAAGGGGGTCAAAGGCAGCAGGATAACCCACACAGCACAGGTGAGAGGGGCTGTGTGGCGCAGAAGAACTTGCATGGCAAGCGGAGGATTATTGGCAGCACAATGGCCAATGGGGACAAGAGGGATGGGACTGGGGCATGCACAAAGGACCATGGAGGACATAAGGGAGGGGTAGCAGCTTAACACAGACAAAAGAGAGCAGGAGAAAGGAGCTTCACAACAGACCATGCAGGGCAGGGAGTAGGAGCAGTTGCAGCACAACAGAGCATGGAGGGCAGAAGGGATTGGCAGCAAAATGGACCATTGAGGACAGGATGGAGGGGATAGGGGCATGGAACTTGGACAGGCAGGGTAGAGGTGGCAGGGACAGGCAGCAGCCATCTGACCATGCTACGCTGGTTGGAGGGGCAGTGGCAGCTCAACAGAATACTCAAAGGGGCAGGTCTATGGAATATGGTGGACAAAAGAAGAGAGCAAGGGGCATTCACACAGCATCGCAGGGCAAGGTCAGGAGGGTAGGGGCAGCAAGCTAAACACAGAGGCTAAGTAGGAGGGCAGTGATGGGGCATAGAATTGGGCAACAAAGGGCACGAGGAGTAGGCAGGGACTTCAAGGTAAATGGAGAGCAGTAGCAGCACATCGGACCGGGCAGAAGGGAGGGGGCTAGGGCATGGACTTGACAACAGAGGGTAGGGCAGAGGTGGATGGGGCACCAAGCTAACTGGTCAGGGCAGGCAGGAAGGGCAGTAGCAGAACAATGGCCACATAGGGCTGTCATGAGGGAACAGGGGCATGACCTTGGACAATGGAGGAGCGGGAACAGGCATGCTTGAGACCCCCACACCTTGTAATACGATGGGCATCTTACTTAACGTTGAAAAACACTAGAAATTCACTGGAAAAAACAACAGTTACATAGACACTATAGTTAGGAAATAGTATACAAGAACCTTAGAAATTCACAAAAAAACAGACGTTACATGGACGTTATAGTAAGGCTCATATTTTACATGCACAAACCCATAGAAATTCAGCTGTTAAGTTAGAGATATTTCAAGCAACTATAACTTGTGCTCTAAGGTAACTATGACTTGCACCTTTGCCATGCACTGCTAATTACCCCAGATATTACATTACTAATGACATCTTCAATTACATCATTGATAATATCACTGTAATATTTGCAGTGAAATTATTGATTAGAAAACTGAGCATGGCGGGGTGTGAGTTATATTGAAAAAAACTATATAGGATAAAAATAAACATACCTTGTTTTTAACTAATTTTACTATATCCCGGGACTCTCATGAGTTGTGAATAGTAAAAAGGGGTATATGAGTTCTCAATACACTCCATTAGTAGGAATGCATATTGTGTATCACCTGAGAGAGAGCTCTAACAGTAGAGGCTAGTCCATGTACATGCCCAACTATACAAAGCCATCATCTGAGACAGAGGTCTGACAGAAGAGGCCAGTCTATGTACACAGCCTAATTCCTACACACGTCATCTGAGAGAGGACTTAGTGGAGAAGCAGTCTCTTGCCATATACCTGACTACACAAACCCATCATCTGAGAGCGAGGTCTAGAAGGAGAGGGTAGTCCATGTACACATCTTACTACACACTCCTATCATCTGAGAAAAAGGTGTTGAAAGAGAAGACAGTCTATGCAGACACCCTACTATGTACAGGTCTGAGGTAAGAGGCCAGTCTTTTATCACACCCTACTATGCACACCCGTCATCCAAGAGAGGGGTCCAAGTGGAGAGGCCAATCGCTCCATATACACTATTACGTACGCTTGTCATCTGAGACAGAGGTCTGTGCGAAGAGGACAGTATCTCTCCACACCATATTACATACAATTGTCATGTAAGAGATGGCTCTCCATGGCCATGGAGAGGATACTCTATCCCACATACTATTATTTCCCTAAAATTTGTTGCATTCCCAAAATAATCCTATTTAGGTAATTAAAAATAGACTTTATGAACTTTGTTGAGAAGTGTCAGTAAATGCACGACGGTTGGTAAACTTGTTCTATACAAGGGTAAGTGAGTCAAAGTCTGTTTGTAGAGGTGCAGATGTTATAATATATGTTTTGAGAGGTACAGTTTGGAATGCAGAGAGATATCACCAAATATTCACCAAATATTGGATGTTAACAAAATTATTGTTCAATCTGTATGTAGCTGTAGGTAAAAGAGGCAGTGTTTCTGAAAATTATAAAAGAAAGAATCTGCAATCTGTTAATATAAGGCCTAGTGTTTTTATGAACCCTACTGTTCACATATTTTACCCCTGTAAGATGTTTGAGTGAAGATACTGGTATTTGTAGAGTAAAACACTGTGCACACTGTTAGGAAAGGTATGTCTGGAGGAATGGATTACTTTAGAAACTGTTATGGAACCATGTTTAATGGCATGTTATAATTTAATTGTGTAATAATGTGCTAGTTGATGGTGTTGAACTATTTAGGAGAAAGAAATATGAAGTTAATGGTACAGTACATATAACTTTGGGATTGTGGGTGAAAAAAAAACCTTTAGAGTATATAGTAATGTATCACCGGAATCAATTATTGATCATTGTGTAATTTTAAACTTTTTGGCTATCTTGAGCTAGATGTATGATGCGATTTTGCGGTCACAAAAGGTGGAAATCGACGTTTGTGACGACAAAATGGACTTGTACCATGTACCATGCCTATTTTGTGAGTTGGTATCCAGTTACCAACTCACAAAATAGGGATTGAGACTTGCAATTAGGAATGGGCATCCCAAAGGCATTCCTTTCTAATTGCGACTTGTAAGGGGGTGTATGATTGTTTTGTTACTGTGAATGCTGTTGCAAAACAATCTCAGTTAACACCAATTTCAAACTGGTACTAACCCATTCGCAAATGGGAAGGGGTCCCCATGGGACCCCTTTGTGAATGGTAGCAACAACAGCAAAAATCAGATCAAGCAGTGGTCCTATGGACCACTGCCCACTCTGGAAAAATTAAAAGAAAACTTTACGTTTTCATTTTTTAAATGCTTCCTGTTTTCCTTTAAGGAAAACAGACTGCATTAACAAAACTGGTTTATTGAAAAGCAGTCACAGCATCGTGGTCTCCTGACCCCAGCAGTCTACCATCAATGTGAGTATGCCCATTGCCTCATCGGTCCCAAATTGCGGCCTGCTTCATGAATATTCATGAGGCAGGTCCCTTGCGACCTGTGACTTTGAATTTGCAACTTGCAAACGGATCACAAAATGCGAATCGCAAAACGAAAGGCTGTTTATCTGGCCCCTTGCCTTTTTTGGGTGGAAAATAGAAAAGAGAAGTTTTGAAAAGTAGAAATATCTTTGTCATAGAATATATGGAGGGGGAAAACAAAAATTTTTCACTTTAGAAGAAAAAGGTAACAGTAACTGCGTGGAAAGTGAGGAAAAATATAATTGCACAATTGATGTTGTTACTGCTTACGGTGACATTTGTACTCTGAAGCTTGTTCTGTATACCTCTACTTGTTTTTGGTGGCAAAATGATCTGCTTACTTAAACAGCAAAAAGTGCATCACAAAAGGAGGGTTGTTGTCTGCTTAAGCAGGTCTAGATTCCTGAAATGGATGTAACACACGGGTTGTTTCTAATTTTCTGGCTGAACTCTTTTTTGTATTTTTTTTTTTAAGTGGCTCTTTTGCCACCAATCCTACCACAAAAAGTATATTAAAGCAAATATTGTTTGGCAGGCTAAGGTGGCTTAAACAAAGGAAAAGAAGATTTACATACATCAAAATCCAGTAGGGAAGTGAGGCAAACGAGAAGGAATAGTTGGTGCATGGTGATTGGAGGGAACAGAAAATGTAAAATATTGATAAATGTATGTTGTTTATTTTTTAACAGTTGTTCTAGTTTGAAGTAGCTACTGGTGTAAAGATTTCAATATTATTAGTCTTGGAATGTTGAATTAATGTGGCAGGTCCATCTTAAAGAACTCTAACTGTTCTGCTGCATGTACATGTATGTTTAAGGTGCTTCTCCCCACTGTGGTACAAATAGTTGTATATAAGAGATAAGTGTTGGTACAAAGGCAAATGCATTCCATTGGTGTACTATGCACTGCTGTGAATTACTGGAGAGGGCAGTTCTTTTGCACATCTTAGTATATATGCTTGTCACTCTGGAGAGCAGTTTCAGTTCAGAGGTTTGTCTCTGTGTGCACTTTATATGCTTGTCCCCATAAGGAGCTGTCTGAGAGAGATGAGTGTGTCCTTACATTAAAATCTGCACACTGGTTGTCTAAGACACAGTTGTCAACAAAGAGGATACTACTGTACTAATGGCATTCATTATCATGAAGAGAGGTATGAGCAGAGACAGCAATCTTTACCCACAACCTATTTTGCAAATGTGTTACTCCAGGGGATGTCTGAGCTGACCTGGCATTCTCTCTATAAAGTAATATCTCTGCTTATCATCAAAAAGAAATATCTCAGTGTAGAGCTTATTTCTACCCACAACTTAGTTGTAGATCTCTCATTCAACAGAGATTCCATAGGAGAGAAGCCAGTCCCTCCCAGTACCCTACTATGCAAACTCATCACCCAAGCGAAAGGTCTAAGCTTAGTGGCCAGCTCTTACCCATACCCCACTACACAAACCTGACATCTGAGAGAGTTCTCAGTGTAGAGGCCAGTTTCGTCCTACATCCTAGTACATACACCCTTCATCCAATAGAGAGCTCTTAGTGTTGAGGCCAATCATTCCCCACCCTGTATTGCACATCCTTGTTGTCCTGAGGAGAGGTCTCAGTAGCAATGGCCGGTCTCTATTATATTCTACCATGTAGACTGGTTATCCTGTTGTGAGGTGCTTTTGAAGAAGTCAGTCTCTTGTGTTTGCCTATTATTACTGCTGCCATATTGTGGAAAGCTGGTGGGACTGGAGTGGTCACTTTTTCCTGAAGTCCTAAGAGAAGGAAAAAAAGTTATAGGTACAGTAATAAAGGAGACAGTACATTTTGTGGTTTACAAAGATTTGACAATCCGCAAGAGTCTTAAAAGAAGTGTGGAAGAAAGGTAGGGACTGGTAGAGAAAATTGTTTACAGAAACAGGTGTCAGTGCACTGGCTTATGTGTCTGAATACTGTATTATCCACAATGAAAGATGAAGACCTGTTGTCCATGACAAGTATACTAAATACTCGAACTCACAAGACTCTCGTGAGAGGCAGAGGAATACACAGCTGAAGCTAGACATTTGAGTGCTCCCACACTCATGGGAGGCATGCAGAATCATAAACAAATAAGTTGGGGTAGAGAAAATCTCTCCCAAGGGAGAGGTTTTATTTGAGACTGTTGTCTATGTCTAACTATAGAGAGGATGTGTTTAAGGGAAAACTACTGTGTCGAAAATAAATGGACCTCCCATGAGATGTTTTAAAATGTGGTGAGCAAAAGGGCTTAGGCTTACCCAATAGTAACCATTCTTGTTACATGGTAGGATAAATGCTGAGATGTGAACTTATGTGGAGTTGAAATAGACTGGTGTGGTCATTTACATTTAAGAAAGAACTCCCAGATCCGATATTGAGCAATATATTTAAAAAACATTGTTGTGGTGGTAGTAATTGTACTAATGTTGGTGCACTTATTCTGCAGTATACTTGGAAAAGGGTGGTGTAAATATATAGGTTTTGAAAGGTATCTATACAATATAGGGAGATGTGAGCAAGGTTTGCTATTCTGCTAAAAACTGAAATGTAGAAACTAGGAACTTGTAAGAAAAGGAAGCAGTGTTGGTACAACTTATAAAACAAAGAATGTAATACTACAAGCAGTACTGTTCTTATGAACCTCATAGTACATATACTTTAGCTTCAGCCCTATGAAATGTTTGAGTGGTGGTGTTGCTATTGCTTGAGTGAAAAGTTGGGGAGAGTGATAGCAAAGATGCCTCAAGAGGGATGTGTTACTTTATAATCTTTCGTGAAATAAGGTTTGATGTGATATTATACTTTGTTATTGAAAAAAGGTGCACTGGGTGAGGGGGGATTTTTTCAAGACAAAGGAATAACAAGTTCAATGTACATTAGATATAAAATATTGACTGTGGGTAAAACAAGTACAAATGTTTATATCATTGTTATCAATTATTGACCTGTCTGTAACTTTTATTTTTTGGGTTACTGTGTCTCTAAGGAAAAAAATGCTGACATGAGTAGCACAAAAGAGCCTTGTTAAGAGAATCAAGTTTATTGAACTGTTCAGCAATAACTACTGGACTCACCCGAACAGGTGAGTACTTCAGCAGCATGAGTTAAGTCTGGACAAGCTAGGGTTTGTGACATGTATATGTAGATATGCTGCTTTGATTAGACTTTATTTGCACCTAGCCTACCATTACATTATGCTAATCTAAAGATGTTTTGGCAGGCTAAGGTGGTTAAAAGACTGAAAAAGAAATGCTTCCTACATCAGAATCTAGTAGGCAAATAAAGTAAAAAGAGGGGGTGTTAGAATTGGGGTCGTTGGTTGGCAGTCAGGTTACCCCCTTTCCAAGCAAGGAACCTCATTCTAGTCAGGGTAAAGGAGAATCACCCTCAGCTAACCCCCTCTCACCTCCTTGGTAGCTTGGCATGAGCAGGCAGGCTTAACTTCAGAGTTCTAGGTGTAAAGTATTCTTACTCACACACACAGTAACTTAATGAAAACACTACAAAATGACACAACAAAGATTTAGAAAAATTGAAAATATGTATCTAAACAAAACAAGACCAAAACAACAAAAATCCCACATACATAAGTCAAATTATTAATTTTAAAAGCAAAAGAGTCCTAAATCCTTTTCTAAACAGGTAAAACACTGTTAGCATTGAAAAGTACCTGGGTAGCCCCAAAATAACACACATGGGCGAGTGTGCATCAAAAAAGGTAAGCGGTGCCTCAATTTCTCACCCACAAGCGAGATCGTGCATTGTGTCTCCTTCTCAGTCAGGTCGCTGTGAGTTCGTTTTCCTCTCCGCAGGACAGCGATGCATCGATCTGGGCAGCACTAGGGTCCGGGCAGGCGTTGCATTGTTTTTCCGCTCCCAGCAGGATTTGCGCTGAAAATCCTGCCACACAGTGATAGCAAAACTGTACTGTGTGGGTTGCGATGTTACCAGCCTCCATTAGCGATGCAAAGCATGGTTTCTCGAGCCACGAGCATCAATCTCCTAGCCGCTCTGCAAGCACTGCATCGATTTCAGCCACAGAGCCGGTGGCGCGCCGTTTCTTCAGCCGCTCCTCGGAGGTTACGTCGGAAATTTCCCCGCACAGCAGTCGATGCGTGGATTTTCATTCTTGGTCTGCCAGCTTCAGCTGTCAAGGCCCCAGGAACTGGATAGAACACCACTTGGCAACACAGGAGTCTCAGCAGAGAGTCCAGGTGCTGGCAGGGGAAGTCTTTGATGGCCCTGGGACTTCAACCACAGGAGTCAAGCTCAGGACAAACCTTTGGAGATTTCTTCACAAGCAGGAATGCACAACAGTCCAGTCTCTGTCCCCTTTCACCAGGCAGAAGCAGCAACTGCAAGATAGCTCCACAAAGCACACTCACAGGCAGGCAGCACTTCTCCTCAGCTCTTCAACTCTTCAGCTCTTCTCCAGGCAGAAGTTCCTCTTGATGTCCAGAAGTGATCTAAAGTCTGTGGTTTCAAGTGCCCTTCTTATACCCATTTTGGCCTTTGAAGTAGGCTTACTTCTAAGTAAAGTCTCTCTAGTTTGTGAAATCCTGCCTTGCCCAGGCCAGGCCCCAGACACACACCAGGGGTTGGAGACTGCATTGTGTGAGGGCAGGCACAGCCCTTTCAGGTGTGAGTGACCAGTCCTCCCCTACCTCTTAGCACAGATGGCTCATTAGGACATGCAGGCTACACCCCAGCTCCCTTTGTGTCACTGTCTAGAGAGAGGTGCAAACTGACCCAGACAGGGAATCCACAAACAGGCAGAGTCACAAAATGGTTTAAGCAAGAAAATTCTCACTTTCCAAAATTGGCGTTTCCAAACACACAATCTTAAAGTCAACTTTACTCAAAGATGTGTTTTTAAATTGTGAGCTCAGACACCCCAAACTCCACACGTCTATCGCTCCCTAAGGGAATCTACGCGTTAATCATATTTAAAGGCAGCCCCTATGTTAACCTATGAGAGGGATAGGCCTTGCAACAGTGAAAAACGAATTTGGCAGTATTTCACTGTCAGGACATATAAAACATGTTATTATATGTCCTACCTTAGACATACACTGCACCCTGCCAATGGGGCTACCTAGGGCCTATCTTAGGGGTGTCCTACATGTAGAAAAAGGGAAAGTTCAGGCCTGGCAAGTGGGTACATTTGCCAAGTCGAATTGGCAGTTTAAAAGTGCACACACAGACACTGCAGTGGCAGGTTTGAGCCATTTTTTACAGAGCTACTATTGGGGTGGGACAACCAGTGCTGCAGGCCCACTAGTAGCAGTTGATTTACAGGCCCTGGGCACCTCTAGAGCACTGTACTAGGGACTTACTAGTAAATCAAATGTGTCAAACATGAGTAAACCAATTACATACACATTTTGTATAGGAGCACTTGCAGTTTACCACTGGATAGCAGTGGTAAAGTGCCCAGAGTAACAAAAACAGCAAAAACAGAGTCCAGCACACATCAACAACCTGGGGAACAGAGGCAAAAAGTTAGGGGAGACAATGCCAAGGATGCCAAGTCTAACAGGGGGCTCATGAGTGTCAGAAAAAAGGTTATATATTTTAAAGTTGTTTGTTTTTTCATGTTATTGTTGTTTATATTGTTTGTTATTGTAGTTTTGTATTGTTGTTACATTGTTCTGTTGTAATAAATAACTTTAAAGTTATTTTGAATTAGTTTATTTCACATTTATTATGAGTTTATTACAGTACTGCAACATTCAGTACAACTGGCAGTACCATGTTGAAAGACTGTTAATATGCTATTGCATGTATATCTGTGTGAATGGTACTGTGCTCATATTTTACCCTATAAAGAGTTGGTAATAAAGGAGTCAATTATTTTGCAATGCAGGTATGGTTAGTTGTCATGCAACAGTGAGGTGTTGCATGCTGGTGTTTAGGTAACTGTAATGCAAGAGAGGGATATTCCCTCAGAGGTAAGTGCATGTTTATACTCTAATACACACTACTATCGGATGCTGTGCACACCCCATTATATGTGTGTATTTCCATTGGGAGTTATTTGAAACACAGGTAAGTATGTCTTCACAATAAAATATGGACATGAGTCATCCAAGACACACTTCTGGACAGAGAGAATACTCCATTTTATATGCTATTATGGACATTCATTAGTATGAAGAGAGGTATGTGTTGAGAGAACAGTTTCTACCCCCAGCCTACTTTTCACATGTTATGCTGGGGAGATGTCTCAGCTGAGACAGCAGTATCTACAGATGTTATGTAAGACATACTTTTCAGTGTAAAGGTAATTTCAAATCCATACTTTCTTTGTACTTCTGTCATACTGGGCAGAGGTTTGACCACAAAGATAAGCCACTTTTCACATCCTAACTGTCACAAGCATTATCCAACAGAAACACCTCAAGAGACAGGACAGTCTTTCCACACACTATACTACCCAGAGTTACCATGCAAGAGACTTGTGTCAAGAAACAGAGCAATTTCTCCCCACAGTCTACTTTTCATACCTGAGATGCTGGGGAAAGCTGTGAGTGGACAGGGAAATTTATTCCATCACATTAATAAATATGGTTATTTCCCTGGGAAAGGTGTCAGTGGGGAGGGTAGTACAAGTTGTACTTAGCATGAAATAGTGGGGTCTTACATTTGAGGTGAGTACCATTCCCATCCTACTATGCTTACTACAGAGCCTGGGAAAGATGTGAATGGAGAGGCAGTGTCTCTTTACTCCCTACCCTACACACTAATTATCATCATGCAATATCTCAGTGGAGAGGTCAGTCTCTCCCTAAAGTCTAGTAGTAGGGATTATAAAGATAATTATTTTTAATGAAGGAAAACATAAAGGGGTCATTCTGACCGTCGACGACCACGGACGCACCGCCAACAGGCTGGCGGTGCTTCCTGGGTCCGGCGGTTTCCCGCCGGATTACCCCCGGCTGGGAGAATCCTCCAATGGCGGGAACGGGTGTCGTGGGGCCCCTGGCATGGGCAGTGCAGGGGCCCCCTAACAGGGCCCCAGAAAGATTTTCGCTGTCTGCATTGCAGACAGTGAAAATCGCGACGGGTGCAACTGCACCCGTCGCACCCCTGCAACTCCGCCGGCTCCATTCGGAGCCGGCTTCATTATTGCAGGGCCTTTCCCGCTGGGCCGGCGGGCGCTCCTGTGGCGGGGGCCCGCCGGCCCAGCGGGAAAGCCAGAATGGCCTCCGCGGTCTTTTGACCGCGGAGCGGCCAAGTGGCGATTCCCGTTTGGCTGGCGGCTACCGCCGCCAGCCAAACTCGGAATGAGGGCCAAAATGTTTTTATAAAGTGTTTTTACTATCTCAGAGACAAAGTAGAGGGGTAGCAAAAATTTGGTGTACAGAAATTATGCCTATTACAACAGAATATGTTCAGTGAAAATACAAATTCCAATGTGAAAGTATGCCCTTGTGAGACACTGGCGAGCATAAAGCAGCAAACACTGCTCCCTCATAATGGACATAGAGGACTGTTTGCCTGGCTCTAGCAAGTGTCTTGAAAAAGTCATCAAGAAGAGAAAAAAAGGGTAATGTAGTACAAACACAAACACAAGAAATTGGGGGTAAACAAAAAAACACCTCCTTTAAAACAAAGAAGAGAAAAAACAAGTAAAAGAAATGTAAAAGAAAAATGACTGCCTAGGTGGGCATTTATGATCCTGGACATATGCACCCATGCACCCCAGCTTGTCTCAGGAAACAAATGATCTCCTTGCATACGCAGCACAAAAGGGCTTTGTTTCGATATGCAGAGTTGTTATCTGCTTCGGCGGTGAGTGCCTGTGCAGGCACAGTGTCATCAGGGTGAAAAGATGTGGACACCCCTGCTGAGTTATCAAGCTCTGCGGCACAGGCTAACTCAGCCCGAGCAAGGTGTTGAGAATGCATAGCCCTCAAATGTCACTACATCCTAGTGGTACTCATGCTTTATTGTTTGTTCCGGCTGCCCCTACTGAACTCCTTTTTGCATATTGTACTAATTACATATTTCTGTGATACTTTTTTCCCACCTGGACTCATTTGAAAAAATTCCCACACCAAAGATTCCTTGGGTGAATGAGTTGGTTGATTTGCAGGAACAGTAGTAGGGTTCTCATCTGAATCAGAGAATGACATTCTGGTGACAGAAAATCAGCAATGTCACAGAGCTAGCCTCCAAGGTCTAACCTCAGCAAAACCCAATAGGTAGATGAAGCAACAAGGAAGGAATCTTTCTTTGCTAAATAAAGACATCTAAGTAAACCAATTAAAATCCTTCCTTGGGATGTCTTTCCTGTCCCAGCATCTCTCGGGTATCTCCTGAGAGGGTCAGGAGATCTGAAATTAGAAAGAACTTTCTTAATATCTCGAATGCAATAATGCAGCAACCCTTTTTAAGCAACACTTCTCATGTCTTAATTTCTTCAAAATAACCAAAATACACTGAACTGAACTGAACTGAATTCCAAATGTGTGACAGGAAGTACATCCCCCTTGTAGTCCATTCAGGTGATTGTGTGTTTGACTCTTGTGATCATTTTGCGAACGCCGTAAGTTTGTAAACAAAATAATTAATACAATATACATCCTATACTGACTTAAATATTAAAGATTAGCATTCAATAATAGCTGGACACACAAAAAAAGACCTCAGTACAATAGATCACAATTCTCCAGGACACCATAGAGCCCGAGTTACAGGTCCTGCCCATGTTGCTGTATCTATTAATACACGGCGAAGTGGAAAGAAGGTGGCGGCGGCGACGACGGTGAGTACTGCACCTAGCAAACAGGGGAGGGGAGGAGGGAAAAGAGAGTGACACACACATGCAAAACGCAACACCCCCACCTTCATCCACAACACCATTCACACAAATACATGCATCAACATTACATATACACCCTGTAACCACCTGGGAGAACGCAAGGACAAAAGGAATTGAGTCAAATCTTTCATATATTGGAAATAGGCAGATAAAGTAAACAATTGGAAAAACGAGTATATACAAATATTTACAATATGTACAGAAGGCCGAACACTGTCCTTTGCACTTTGCAAATATCCATGGCCCAGTGGGCAAAAAAATCATGGGTGAAGCCCACACATGACACCTGCCTCAAAACGGAGATAACACTGCAGGGGCATCACGTTGAACAAAAAATAACAGCCACCTCAGGGGGGGCACGTCAGCCGGATGATGGTACGACGCCACTGCTCCTCGAGGGGGCTCCGTGCCCACTGCTTGGTCCTGGGAGTGCAAAGCCACAGTCTCTTAAGTGGGTTCACTGCCCACTGCTTGTTCCTGGGGAGTGCAAAGCCACAGTCTCTCAAGTCTCTCAAGTGGGTGCAGTGCCCACTGCTTGGTCCTGGGGAGTGCAATGCCACAGTATCCCAAGTCTCTCAAGTGGGTTCACTGCCCACTGCTTGGTCCTGGGGAGTGCAAAGCCACAGTCTCTCAAGTCTCTCAAGTGGGTGCACTGTACACTGCTTGGTCCTGGGGAGTGCAATGCCACAGTCTCTCAAGTGGGTGGGTTGCCCACTGCCTGGTCCTGGGGAGTGCAGAGCCACAGTCTCTCTAGTGGATGCCTTCTCCACTGGTTTTGGAGGGTTCTTCATGCCCAGAGAGCTTCATCCTGCCAAGGACTGTGTTAGTGGATGCTTTTCCCCACTGGTTTTGAAGGGTGCTTCGTGCCCAGAGTGCTTCCTCCTGCCAAGGACTGTGTTAGTGGATGCTTTTCTCCACTGGTTCTGGAGGGGGCTTTGTGCCCAGTGATGCTGCACCTGGAGTGTGGTAGTTGACTTTGTCTCACCATGGTGTCTCAGCCATGCGATGTACCTGGAACGGGTAGCATGATAATCCATGGAGGCAGACCCATACTCCATCCTGCGGCAACTTAGGCTGTCAATTGCTGGTTCGTGTCAGTGCTGGAGGTGGTGTCTCAAGTGGTGTGTCCAGGGTCCAGGACGTCACCTGCATACTCTGACGGCTGCACATTGGGGATGCTGCTGACGGCCGACAGAGTGGCATCGGCTGTGCACGTGGCGGTGCTGATGGTGGTGCAGGCAGCGGTGGCTGCGGCGGAGATGCTGCTAGTGCTGGCCGTGGTGCAAGTGACTGTTGCGCTGGATGAAGACACCATACCGTCTCCGGCAGCCTCGGATGGCTGATCCTTGGGGAGGATGCTGCAGACTGATATTGTGGCAGGGGCAGTGCAGGTGGCGGTCGGACCTGTGGTGGTGACTGTGGTGCATGTGGCTGCCATCCCTGATGATTTGGTGGTCACCAGCCCCTCACAAGGTGACATTATGCCCAGAGGTGATGTGCCCTTTGGCTTGTGGCCCTTTCCCATCTTGACGGTCGCTGCAGGAACCTCAGCACTGTGCACTCGGTGTTTGGGCGAGGCCTTGCTGTGTGGGTTGTGTGACTGTCCACTGCTGGAAGCCGGCCCCATTTTGACCTTTGCAAGTGATGGAATAGGGTGGTCCTTCTTTTCTGTCGGTGGCACACTGACAGCTCTGACGGGTGCCCCGTTAGACCGTACTGGAGTAGCATGGTCCCCAGCGGATTCATATGTGGTGGCTGAGGTGTTGGGCTGGGATCTAGACATCCTGGCCCTAGGGGAAGGACGTGGGAGGGGAGGTGTAGAGAAGAGATCAATGAAAAGGAAAAGTTTTTGAGACACACTGGGACAGGAAGATGGAGGGGGTTTGGGAGTGGAGGAAGAGGTAGTGATTGTCAGAGGTATACATCTGCTGAGTTTGGGTGAAGGTGCATGGGTTGGAGGCTGTTGTGAGGTGGATGGCTGTTGAGTGGGTGTGTGCCTGCGTTTGTGTACTTTGGGAAGAGGGATTACAGACACACTGGGAGAGGGCACAGGGGACGTGTGAACGGTAGTGGGGGTGGTGATTGCACGTGAGCGGTGTGTAGTGATGGGCATGCTGGTGATGGAGGAAGTGGCTGATGATGTAGTGCATGCAGGTGTGAGTGGAGACGAGACTGGGAGGTAGGTGGAGGACATGGAGGATGGGAACACAGTGGAGGCAGTAGATGTTGGTGTGTCTGCATGGGTATGGTGCTTGTGCGAGTGCCTGTGGGATGTGTGGTGCTTATGTTTTCCTAAGCCACTTTTGTGTGTTGATGTGTGTGCATGCTGGTCGGAAGGTGTGCTTGAGATAGGCTGAGGTAGAGGGGATTGTGTCTGGGTAGTCGAAGTTGGAGGGGGGAGGCTGGACACAGGGACAATGGCTGCCATCAGTGCTGAGGCCAGAGCCTGAAATGCTCTCTGTTGGGCCGCCACCCCAGAATGAATGCCCTCCAGGTATGCATTTGTTTGCTGCAAATGCCTCTCAACACCCTGGATGGCATTCAGAATGGTTGACTGCCCAACAGTGAGGGATCTCAGGAGGTCAATAGCCTCCTCACTGAGGGCAGCAGGGCTGACTGGGGGAGGGCCTGAGGTTCCTGAGGCAAAGGAGATGCCCACCCTCCTGGGTGAACAGGCACGGGAAACACGCTGAAGGGCTGCTGGAAGGGCGGTGCTTGAAGGGGGGGGGGTGGCTGTACCTGTTGTTGCGGTGGGCACAGATGTGCCCGCCACTGCAAGGGAGCTCCATTCAGAGGAGGAGTCGCTGTTGCTGGTGTCCCCTCCTGTCCCTGTCGTTGAGCTCCCCTCGCCCTCCGTCCCACTGGTGCCTTAAAACTCCGTAAATTCACCCTCCAGGGCCATGTGGGATGCAGCTCCCTCCATTGCTGGTGCCTCTGCTCCTCCGCCAGATTATGCTAATGCACACCAGGACAGGATGACAAAGCAAGAAGGGGGGAGAGACAGAGGAGACACATGGTCAATGCCGGCAACACCACTACCATTGGTGGACACAACACACAGGGAGCAGCCCTCTGCACTAGGCCACGCACTAGCAGTTAGTAGGAAAATCACTTGCCCATGGAGTACTATGCCTAACACCATTTTCTGCACACCTGGAACCCACAGGAGCCTGACTAGTTGTAGATGCCCACTAACACTATTGGGGTTGGAGTGAGCCTCCCTAACAAGGGAACTACCCTACCAAGTTCGCCCTGGCCTAGGGGAACCCACAGCCCACATCCCCCACCCAGAAACTTCGTAAAGCGCGCAGAGTCAGCTGAATGACACTGTACTCACCCCCTTGTGGCTGCTGTGATGCCCTCAAACGCCCATCCAACTCCAGATATGCCACTGCCAGGATCCGGAACATCAGGGGGGTCATGGTGCGACGGGCACCCCTTCCACGTTGGGAGGCCAGCCCCAGCTGGGCCTCTGCCGTCTTCTTGCTCCAGTGGTGCAGGTCCTCCCATCTCTTGAGGCAGTGGGTGCTCCGTCTATGATAGACCTCGAGGGTCCTCACTTCCTTGGCGATGGCACACCAAATACCCTTTTGCTGGTGGGCGCTGACCTAGAGGAAAGGTACAGGATGAAAGGAAAGGACTCTCCTGTCCGGGCCATCATACTCATAGCCCACCAGTTCCCACCCATGCCCTGATGCACATACACTCACCATCCTCACATGTAGGCCTAAGCCACCCCTCACATGTATCTACCATCCATACCACTCCAAACAGGCATTGCCCACGCATCATGCTCAGAGTGTACTCACCTGTTTTCTGGAGGACCGTAGAGTAGCGTGTACTGGGGGAGGACCCCATCCACTAGTTTGTCCAACTCCTCCGTGGTGAAGTCAGGGGCCCTTTCCCCAGACACATGAGCCATTTCTGCTTCCAGACTGAGGTCACAGCAGCACTTGCAGTGTAGGTCCCCTCCTGTTGAAGGTCAGGTATCAAGTGAATGAAGCGATAGAAAATGGCGGTCACGTCCATGGCGGTGCGTACCGTCACTGCCGGTGTACATCGTCATTGGCTCCTGGAACCGATAGAGCCCAATGATAACCAATGCTAAATTGAGCTGCGGTCTTTGAGCGCCTGCTGCGACGCTGCACAACGCTAGGGCAGTTATCTAATTTCCCCTTGTCCCTCCTAACAGGTCAGGCAGCCGCCATTTCAGGGGGGCACATGGCATGGCACCTAACTCCTTCACAGCACTATTTGACAGATATACGGGCAAACAACGCCACACACAGATTTACTCACATTACTGAAAACACACTTGTGCAAACTATGTGGTACATGACCCTCTGCTCCCCATTCTCCTCCATAGGGCACATCCGCTGGGGCAGATGATGATATGGTGTCATCCTCTGGTGTACGGACCCCTGGTGGACCTGTCGACAATGGAAGACAGACACATCATTATCACCTACAGACTTGATCGTTCCACAACCCAAGAACTGTTTGCACAATTGGAGCCAGTCAGCAATCCGCCATCCCACAGGAATACCCCCTCTAGTGCAGGTCCTGTCAGTGCTCCATTTCCTGGCAAGTGGCTTCTTTCAAACTACAGTGGCCATGGCATTGGGGATGTCTCAGCCAATGTTTTCTAACGTATTGACCAGAGTCAATACTAACGGGTGATTAGTGCACTTTATAAATCTTGTGTTTGATTGATTGATAGAGTGTTGTCAGCCATGCTGAAACACATGCACAGCTACATCTTTTTCCCCCAGGTGGAGGATTTGCCCAAGGTGAAGGCTGACTTTTATGCCCTGGGACATATCCCCAACATCATTGGTGCCATTGATGGTACACATGTGGCATTTGTCCCATCCCGCAGAAATGAACAAGTGTACAGAAATCGAAAAAGCTACCTTTCTATGAATGTGCAGATGGTGTGTTTGGCAGACCAGTACATCTCTCATGTGAATGCCAAGTATCCTGGCTCTGTGCATGATGCTTACATTTTGAGGAATAGCAGTATCCCTTGTGTGATGGGCCAACTCTACAGGAAATGGGTGTGGCTAATAGGTGAGCCCAAGGTCCCCACACAGTATGAATAGGTGTCTGGGTATGGGGTAGTCCCTAAGGGTTAGTGTGTGTCTAACAGACATCCATCGACATTTGCAGGTGACTCTGGTTACCCCAGCCTCTCATGGCTACTGACCCCAGTGAGGAATGCCAGGACAAGGGCAGAGGAATGCTACAATAAGGCACATGGGCCAAATAGGCGTATTATTGAGAGGACGTTCGGCCTCCTGAAGGCCAGATCCCTGTGCCTCCATCGAACAGGTGGCTCTCTATACCACTCACCGAAGAAGGTGTGCAAGATAATCGTGGCATGCAGCATGTTACACAACCTGGGATTGCAAGTCCAGGTGCCTTTTCTGTAGGAGGATGGGCCTGATGATGGTCTTGTGGCAGCTGTGGAGCCTGTGGATTGTGAGGAAGAGGAGGCAGAGGAAGAAGATATTGACAACCGAACTAACATTATCATGCAGTACTTCCAGTGACACACAGGCAAGAGACTGGCACTGCTCCTCTCATATATGACTACTGTAGGACATTGTATAAGTCAGCCTCTTAACCTCTATCTATGGACACTGACAGTTCACTTTGGCTTTCCATTTCACAGATCTGGGTACCTCATTCTGCCTTCTGCTATATTTACTGCTGCCCAACAACTGTCATACAATGGT
Source organism: Pleurodeles waltl (assembly GCF_031143425.1). Lineage (NCBI taxonomy): Eukaryota > Metazoa > Chordata > Amphibia > Caudata > Salamandridae > Pleurodeles > Pleurodeles waltl. Next base: position 952,515,373 of record NC_090445.1, read on the forward strand.
ATGAGCAAATGAACATTTACATTGATATTAGTGGATGATGTTGTAATTATACATTTGTGAAAGAACAGACTGACTCCAGATTGGTTTGTGATTCAAGGGTGTTTATTTGTGGGCTAATGTGCATAGGGGTATGTGGAAGGGGCTGGGGTGATGGTGGAGGAAGGTCCATAGTAGAGTCTAGTCTCTTGGTATCACAGGTGCATTGTCCAATGGGGCATAGGAAGGGGAGTAATGTCAGTTCCAGGACGGACAGAGTGACAGAGTGGGACAAGAAGGTGACATTCAGGAGAGTCTTATTTCCAGGCTGGGGTCTTGGCATCGTTCTCTGTCTTTGTCCTGGATCTCAGTGACCATTTGCAGGGTGGTTCTCCCTCTGCAGGGGTTGGAGTGTTGGTGTGGTGGTCCTGTGGCGGTGCCTCCTGTCCACTAGCGCCGGCGGAGGTGGTGGGCAGTTCATCGTCCAGGCTAGTGTCAGGGGCCCCTTGTAGTGCCACAGTGTCCCTCCTGGTGTTGAGGACTTCCTTGAGCACCCCTACGATGGTGCCCATGGTGGAATTGATGGATCTGAGTTCCTCTCTGAAGCCCAAATACTGTTCCTCCTGCAGCCGCTGGGTCTCCTGAAAGTTGGCCAGTACCGTTGCCATCGTCTCCTGGGAATGGTGGTAGGCTCCCATGATGTTGGAGAGGGCCTTGTGGATAGTGGGTTCCCTGGGCCTGTCCTCCCCCTGTCACACAGCAGCCCTCCCAGTTCCCCTGTGTTCCTGGGCCTCTGTCCCCTGGACTGTGTGCCCACTGCCACTGCCCCCAGGTCCCTGTTGTTGTTGGGGTGGTGGGTTAGCCTGGGTTCCCTCTAGTGGTGGACACACTGCTGATTGACGTGTCCTGGGGACAGAGGTATGGGCCCACTGGGTGGGTGCTGTGCTGGTGTTTCCAGAGGGGGGAAGCTCTGTGGTGGCCTGTGACTGTGTCAGGGGAACCGACTGTCCTGTGGTCCCAGATGGGCCGGGCTGGTCATCTAGATCCAGTTGGCCAGAGCTGCTGTCATCACTGTGGGCCTCTTCTGTTGGTGGTGTGAACATGTGTGGACCCTCCTGTCCGGTGACGTTGGGTAGGGATCCTGCAGGGGTATAAAAGGATGTTTATTGCATCTGTGTGTGCATGGTGTGCAATGGTTGGGTGACTGTGTACCCCAGTGCTTGCATTCCTGTGTGGGACCTTGTGTGATGGTGGTTTAGGGTGGTGTATGGGTATGTGCAGTGGCCATGCATTGGTGATGGGTGTCCATACTTTGGTGTTGCATGCAGGGCTTGGGTTTGGGATGTGTGGTTTGTGATATTGGAACATGTGTGAGGGGTAGGAGTGATGGGGGTGAGGGCGAGGGGGGGGTATGTGATGGCATGCAGGTAGGGTGGGGGACATAGTAGTAATGATTTGACTTACCAGAGTCCATTCCTCCATCTACTCCTGCGAGGCCCTCAGGATGCAGAATCGCCAAGACTTGCTCCTACCATGTTGTTAGTTGTGGGGGAGGAGGTGGGGGTCCACTGCCAGTCCGCTGAACCGCGATGTGGTGTCTTGAGACCACGGAACGCACCTTCCCCCATAGGTCGTTACACCTCTTCCTGATGTCATCCCTATTTCTTGGGTGCTGTCCAACTGTGTTGACCCTGTCCACTATTCTTTGCCATAGCTCCATCTTCCTAGCTATGGAGGTGTGCTGCACCTGTGATCTGAATAGCTGTGGCTCTACCGGGACGATTTCCTCCACCATGACCCTGAGCTCCTCCTCAGAGAACCTGGGGTGTCTTTGCCGTGCCATGGGGTGGTGTGGGTGATGTGTGGGGTGGTGTGTGTAGTGATAAGTGGGGTGATATTTAGTGGTGTGTTGTGTGAGGTGCGTGGAAGTTATGTGGGTGATGGTATTGTGTGCCTGTGGATGCTTGGTAGTAGTTTGTAGTGTCTCTCTCTGGCCTTCTTTCAGTATTTTGGTCGAAGGGGTTTGTGGGTGATGTGGGCGTGTGTTTTATATTGTAATGGGTGTGTGGGAGTGGTGTGTGTATGTGTATCAGGTGTGTGTATTTGGAATTGTCCAAGGTGGTAGTGTTTTGTATATGTGTGTGTATTTTGAGCGTGGCAGTGTGTACCGCCAATGGAATACCGCCGTGTGGATTTGTGGGTCGTGATAGTGTGGGTGTATTTCTGTTGGCGTGACGGTGGAGGTTTTGTTTTTGCCAGTTTATCACTGACCTTTGGTGTGGCGGACTTGTGTGGGTGTCTAAATTTTGGTGTGTTCCGAGCAGTGGGTCATAATGACCGTGGCGGAATTCCGCTGCCGCGGAGGTGTGTTGGCGGTCTTCTGCACGGCGGTATGCGGCATTTACCGCCAATGTTGTAATGACCCCCTATGGGTTTTAATAATGATCTTAATAAAATGATTGCATCTTGGATAGCAAAGCATGAACTGCAATAACCAGGACGACACAGCATAACAGTGGTAAAATTGTGACGAGTAGAGCGAAGCATAGAAATAACGCTGTCATATTGTCACTATAGTCAATAGACTAACTCCTACATAGGCTAAGATAGAGCACAGCATGTTAAGCTCTAATTCTGCCCTTCAGGTTCCTCTGGGAAGACATCATCCCCCATACCTGAGCAAAGGCCTGCAGTCTGCATTAGCCTCTGTAGTGAAGTATTCAGCCATCAGCATACAGTCATGGTTCTCTGGCTGGAATCTCCCTCTTAAGGTGTAAGGAACAGGGAAATGTTTTATAATAAAACAGCTGATGTTCTGAGAAAATGTCCCTACGTAAGGATGTGTATCTTCCAAGAATGTTGGAGACTAAACTTCTACCACGTTCACCAGCAATGTACCATGCTGTAGCCTTGGAAGAAGCACAGAGTGAGCAAGAATGTCTTGTTTGAGAACAGATTGCTGGCCTAGGCAAAAACAGTGAGATAAACAGAAAATAAAACAAGACCGTAGAAGTGGGTGTTGTAACAATAATAAAATAAAGCCAAATAAAATATATCTAGGTTAGAGTGCACAGCGGCTTGGCCTAGTGTGTTAAAATACCGTGCATGAAGCTATAGCTAAAATGGCTACACAACACTACTACTGAGTCTGTGTGTGTAGTTTTTAAAGTCAGCTCAACTTGGCACTAGAAAACATGATTGACAACTCTTACACTGTCCTTTTACTACACAAAAATCCAACTCTCCCCTAGGCTGTATATAGACCATAGAGCATGGTGGTATGTGATTAAAAGATGAAAAATGTCCTTGAGAATTTCATTGAGGTAGGTGTGCACTGGCAGACCCTTATACCCAGTTATATATACAGAGTACCAGCCATACTGCAACTAATGTACCTTCTTATAAGAGGATAGAAGCACTCAGACATGCAGCAAGACACTGAGAGACACACTCATACATTCATGCACACATTCCAACAGCAGCTATGCATACTGAAGAATCAGAACTAGTTACTAAACAATACACTCACGCACATAGATAGGCAACAACTGACACCGTCTAGTCTCTCATGCTGAGAATTTGTCCTTTAAACATAGGTCAGGCCTACTACTGCTGAGCTTCAGTGTAGTTCTAAACAGCAGCTCAACTTGCCACAGGAAACCCTGCTTAACAACTCTTACACTGTCCTTCTACTACACAAATGTTATCCTTCACCTAGGCTGCAGGTAGGCCATTTTTGAATGTTGCTTCGTTATTGAAAGGTGAGACAAATTCTTGAGAGTTTCATGGCCTTAGATGTGCACTAGTGGAGTCATATGCCCAATTATATATGCAGAGTCCCACCCATACTATAACTCACATAACTATTTATAAAAAGATAGAAACACTCACTCAGACATACGGCCAGACAATGAAAGAGATGTTCATACATTCATGTACACATCTAAACAGCAGCTGTGCATTCTGCAGTATCAGAACCAGCTGCTAACTGATGCACTCACTTGCATATGTTGGCAACTACAGAGGCCGTTTAGTATCCCATCTAAATAAAATAATAGAGCATAAGTAGCTATAATATAATAATACAACTGTTTATGTAGTAGTTAAATAATTAGAATATGTAATTTATTAGTATTTAAGGAAAAGCTAAATGTACTTATTGGTTTTTGTCTTTTTAGACATCAACTTCTATATAAGTATAGGCAGCTACAATGCCATCAAAGAGTGTCAGAGGGAAATACAGAAAATAAATATATTATCTCATCAGAACTCAGAAACAATAGCGGCAAAATGTAGAGAATATAGTGAAAGAGAAAAGAGCTGCTGGTAAGAAAATAAAAACATTTCTTTAAAAAGGATGAGGAAAACTACAAAGTGATCGAGAACAAGTGAACAAAAAGCAAACTATCAAATCAGCTAAGAAAGGAGAAAAAGTACATGACTTGAAAAGTAAGAAATCATATCATGAAGGATAGAGTTTACCCAGAAGACAGGCAGTTTAGGGAAATCAGAGGTGGAATGTTTCGTAGTAGGGTAAATCAAAATCTGATAAGATCAATGAAGAAGTAAAAAAGGAGAAGTGAAATAGTGAGACAAAAGGAACACATTGAGGCTGTAGTCGATAAGACCTTTGCTCTCAAAAGGAAGATATTTATTTTGATTCTAAACAGGATGAGAACACTGGATAAAATAGTGTTGTCTTTGAGGAAAAAAAGCCAAAAAAGACTTGTAAATAGAACTAACTTTTGCTAAATTGTTAGTGGTGAATGGAAACATACTTCCAGTACCTCATTGTATAATGCTGGCGTTTGACTTTTTTTTTTTTTTTTGATCGATTTTACGTGAGAAGTTATGGTTTTAACAGTTTTTACAGATGTATTTCCGTTTAAATTGCATGGCATTTTATAAATTATATTGATATGATAAGAAATGTACCAGTACACAAATTGATTATGTTACTTGTTTCAGTTTTTCAAGAAATGTATCAACAGTATTTATTTGAACGATGGATATGAGTTTTTATTATTGTTATGTATGGCTGTTTTATTGCATTCTAATGGTCTAAATTAAGACCGAATAAACAATATATATATATATATATATACTTCCAGTATTGAGCCTTTCTTTACTGAAAAAAGCTACTTCCAAGGGTACACGTTAGTGCATACAGTTAAAGAATCGGGATGATGTCATGAGATGAAGGATGCTAATATTATTCTCAAAGAAGAGATAGTACCTAGAAATGTAGAGGAAGTGATAGCTGAAGAGCTACAGGGAAGACGTAGACAAGCCCCTATATATAAATGGAACTGTAGCAGTATTTGCAGTGTGCAGCAGTAATCAATTGATAGCTTGAGAACTTTCCTTCAAAACTTTCCCTGCAAAAGTCTACAAGAGAGCATAGGTATGTTGCAAGCATTAGATCCATGCAAACTTAGGAAGTACACACATTTACAAGGACATTGACTAGCACAGGGAAATATAGAAGCAAAGGTCATTTTTCTACAACATGCTGTTTTGGATTCCCTCAACCTGTGATTTCAGAAGGAACAGTAAACAGCTTTCTATCTGCAGTCAGACATACATTGACAAAAAAAGTCACCTACAAATTCTTACAACCTCAAAAGAACAGAGGCTTTGAAGTACATTAATGGTTATAATTCAGCCATTTTAAAGATGTGGACATACAGTTTGCTGCAGATAATAATATTGCTGCTGCTCAGTACCTCACATCATACATCAAAACATCTGAGAAGACAGACATGAAGGAGATGTGGGAGGACATTTCTAGAGAAAAGAGTCTTACTAGGAAATTGTACAGTTTCAGCTTGAAAATGCTTTTCCACAGGGAAAATGGATCTTGTGAGTCCATCATTTTAGATTGTTAGCTGTGCATCACTCAAAAATGCAAACATTTGTTAGAAGGCTTTACTCTGTGAAAAATCCTGCCCTATTTTAGGAAAAATGAATAGGGTTTTTTTGCATGGTACTGGAAGTAGAAAAAGTTTGTGATGATGTTCAGTTTTGTTACTTTGGTCCAGAACAAGAGTGTAGGGAAAATTAAGAGTTGGTAGGTGCAGATGTAGAAGAACAAGACACAGGTATTAGTGTTGATAACGTTAGAGAAGAAATTAGGAAGTTTAACAAGGTTTCTTCAGAGAAACCAAATTGTGTCGGTATGTGTTGTTGACGCACTCACTGTAAAAATCAAACTTGTTATGATCTTCTATACTCAAAAACTTAAGAAGAAAACAGAGATAGGTGGCAGGATTTAGCTGCTTATCTGTTTGTAGAGGAACAATTTGATCTGCAACAAACCAAATAATGTGTATATACTGCTATAATAAGTTAGAGGATAATAAAATGCCAGCTAGAACAGTACATAATAAGTGAGAAATAATTTCAATACTGCAAGATTTAAATGTTTATGAGTCAATTCTTATACTGTGCAAACATTCTTTCTAAGCTATAGTTCACATGGAACCGAAAACAGGAAAAGTACCTTCAACTGAACTACAGAAATGTCTTAAGGGTAGAGTTGTGTCCTTGTCATTAGATTTAAAAAAGAATATTCAAACTGTAGGGATACAGAAAGATTTTGAAGATGCGCTTATTATATTAGTAAATAATGCATCGACAATGAGCAAGAAGATATGGCAAGAAATAGGAAATCTTAATAAGGTAAAAAAACAACAACACTATACATCATACCCAGTATGAAATAGCATTTGTAACACAAATATTGATACCCTTCAAGATATAACACACATAGAAGATGAGACATTACCGTCAAGTGGTGAAATAAAAAAACTGGATCAATTAAGATCAGAAGAAATGTATGAACACTACAGTATCAATCCTCTTTGTTCAAAGAAGTTATTGGTGATGCAATAGACCTTATCCAAATGAAGCAAGCTAAAGGAGCTCCCATGAGTGTCTGGGGAAAAAACTTTAGAGGCTTGTGTTTTCCCCAACTCTTTTCCACGGGAGAAGGTTGGTGCCATGATGACAGTCCTGTACAGACACCAGCAGCTGAATACAGCGCAACAAGATTATATTCAGAAGATCCTAGTTGTTGCTAGTTTATTCCCTATATATTTCATCATCTTTTTGAGAGTGACTTGACTGCACTTTCATTCACTGTAAATCATGTACTGAAAATAGGAGTAAATATTTAAAACCGTTCTGCTAAGAAGTTCGTTGAAAAAGTTTGTGGAAAGGATGAAAAGATAGAGTACGGATTAATAAATTTGATGACTTTTCAATATGGTACCAAAAAGTATTCGTACAGTCGTCATGGTGAGCTGACATGTATGTTAAGAAACCTAGTTGCACCTAAATGGTCCTGACACTCAGTTGGTCTGAACATGCATGCATTGGATAGTCTGCTTGAATTTTTTAGCAAACTCTAATATTAAAGACATTGAACTGACGACAGCAGGAGATCTCTGCTCATTGGATCCCACTATAATTTACAGATACTTTATTCACTAATTTCAAGCTATGATGTCTCTCATCTGCAATAATACAAACCCTCCTCTTGGTGAAGCAAGCATTTTCTTTTGGTGTAAATAGTACCAAGCAAGAAGTGCTGCTCATATTTACATGCTGTTATGGATTAAAAATGCACCTACATTTGGAACAGACAGTGATGAAGCTGTCCTGTCTTTCATTCAACAGTGTGTGACATGCACAATTCCAAAAGATACTGCTGAAAAGGGTTTCAGACAACAAGTTATGTGCTTCCAAAATCAAAGATGTGAAAAGTACTGCAGACGAAAATATAAAAGCAAAGGTCAATTTTATTCAAGATGCTGATTTGGACTCCCTAGACCTTGTGATTTCAGAAGAAAGAGTAAACAGCTTTCTATCTGCAGTCAGACATACATTGACACAAAAGTCACCTAAAAATACTTACAACTAGAAAAGAACAGAGGCTTTTACAATAATGGTTATAATCCAGCCATTTTAAAGATGTGGATATACAGTTTGTTGCAGATAATTCTATTGCTGTTGCTCGGTACGTCACGTCATATCACAAAATCTGAGAAGACAGTATTGAAGGAGATGTGGGAGGACATTTCTGCAGAGAAGAGTCTTACTAGGAAAATGTACAATTTCAGCTTTAAAATGCTTTCCCACAGGGAAATTGGATCATGTGAGTGTGCGAATAGGTTGAGCTCATCTAGTTTGTCCTCGAAGTCTAGAGAAAATGACTTGGTAAGTCTGGGGCTTGCAAATGCAAGAAATAGAGTCATAAAGTATTTCCTAGAAATTCAGCATCTAGCAGTGTTTGATCCAGAAAGTAGAGACATTGTAAAAACAAACATGTTGGACACATATGACCCAAGAAGGATTCCACATCTATAAGACATCTGCCTCTAAGAAATACCTCAGTACTACAGTTATAGAAATAATGTAACAGAAAATATAGAAGGGAGATGTGCAGTTCTTCGATGTGATGGTTGGTTAGTGAGACACAGCAAAGGCAGTCTAATTAACTACAGAATCTTACTTGCTAGACTGCAGAGAGAACAGAGCTTTTCTACTTACCACCTTTGTAGCTATTCAAATCATGGTGTGATGAATCAGAATTACTTGGAGATTGTGATTGCTATGAAGAATCTTTCATTGCTGTGAAAAACAATTTACTATTTGCAAATGTTGAAAGATGAAATTGAACAGGAAGGGACAATTACTGCTGAGATGTCAAAGGAGAGTTCAAACAGCTGCCAAAGTTCTGTACCACCATCAGTCAAGATCGCGTAGGAGAACCAGTTGTTCAAAATGAAGCAGCTATAGGTATGAATTAAGTATTAACTGCAATGCAGCAAGCAAGAGAAGAGGTTGTTGATTTGGAAGAGCTGGTACAACGTCTAAACAATGAACAGAAAGAAATCTATGACAAAGTGAAGGGTAAAATAGAGCATGGATTTCTGCATGAAAAGAAAGAATGTACATGCTCCTCTTTCAAACCACTACTACTATACATCAGTGGTCAAGCTGGTACCGGAAAACATTTTCTAAATAAAGTCCTCACTGTTTATCTATAGAAGACTACAGAAATATATTTATCATGTGTAGTAACAGCACTAACAAGATTAGCTGCCCATAACACTAAAGAAATTACTTTGCATCAGCTACTTATGCTTCCTGTAGAACATGATAATAAACTGGAATACCAGAAATTAGCTGGTGAAGCTTGTCACATCATTTCCATAATTTTGAAGAAACTGAAGTTTTTAATTATAGTTGGGGTGAGCATGGTGTCAAACTTAATGCTTGCCTTCATGCACTTAAGAATGTAGCAAATTGTAAAAACAGAGTATGATGTTGTCTTTGGAGGAAAGCATTTTACTATCTTTGGTTATCTACTCCAACAAACTCCTATAACAGGACAACCTGTTTGCCAAACACTTCTTCACAATGAAGCAAGAAATTCTGTGGAAAGTATTGACAATGTAAATACTTGGTTAAACTTTGAATACAAGGAACTGGTGAAGAATTTGCAGCAATCACCTGTTATAGAATATGGAAATATTCTGACGGACATTAGAGTAGGAATTGTGGTTGGAAGCCTACAGTTTTACGGTCCCTGTTAAATCTGATGGGTAACCATGGGTTGGTAGATGTTTGGTATAAGGCTTTTGATCCAGGTTATAAGTATTTCTCAGCACCGCACAGGTCACATGCCTGGCTATATTTCATGTTGGCCTCCCATTCTTTGCTACACGGGGTCCTGACTGATAAATTCCCAAGAGTTGTGTCAGATCTTGACCCGCTAGTTATACAATTAGAAGTAACTGGCTTGAGAACGCCAGTGTCAGCATGGACATTCGATCGAACCATTTGCTGAAGGAAAATTATTTGCAGCATATGAGGTGCTGGATTCTGGAGTTTCTGGAGGTCAATAGGGGGAGTGCTTCATCTTGGGTCATTTGAGAGCCCTTTAAGGCTGGTGTAGGGTGAAAAACGTAGTTTTAGTCTTAGTCCAAAAAAAAAGAGAGGCAGCGGCAGGCAGAATTATATAAAGCTCTTGAAGAACCAGAAGCCCAGCTTATCAAAGGGTCCGCCGTAAGAGACAATGTTAATTAGACTCTATCCCAGGTGACTTTAGCTAAAGCGGCTATCTTGGACACCTCCAATAAAATTTCTAGCTAGGAAAACTGAGAGTTACGAGTATAGCAAGTGATTGGGACATCAATTGGCTGTTCGTACCAGGCAAAAAAACACTCAAGGGGAAATACAGGAAGTCAGGGACTCCAGTGGGAAGTGGGTGGTCAAAGTCGATGCGATCCGCAAGGTCATTTGAGGATTTTATGAGAAGCTGCACAAGGGGGATCGGAAAGGAGATGTGGATACTCTAGGGAAGGATGTCCTGCATGTTTTGCCTCCATCCCCTTAGACACCTTGGGGGCAGAGGACCGACAAATGCTTGAAGCCCCCCTTTCATTTGAGTAGCTGCAGGCTGATATTAGTGGTCTTTCAGCAGAGAAAGTGGTAGGAGGTGACAGAATTCCATTGGAGTTTTATAAACTTTCCTCTCTGATCTAAAGACGGACTGCTGTTCTTATTACCCCAGATTCAGAAGTGGTATCCAGCTCCAGATTATTGGGCTTCTGCTAATGTTATCATCTTCCCAAAGAAAAGCAAACCACTAGACAATGCAGAGTCATAACTCTAATCAATAGTGATGCAAAAATATATTCTAAAATCATAGCTACAAGGCTAAGTTCAGCTATAGCTACGTTAGTGTCACCATGGCAGCATGGTTTAATTACTGGGAGGAGCACCACTGCTCATGTTCACTGTGTTATCACACTTTTTGATGCTGCATCAGTCCTGGCGACCACAATGCCTTGATTCTGCTAAATGCAGAAAAGGCATTTAATAAGGTTTCATGGACCTATATATAGCACGTTATGGGGCGATATGGCATTGGGCCAGGTTATGTTAGGGCCATACAGGCTTTACACCAAAACCCTAGTGCTAGTACACAGTTGTGTAGGGGTCAGTCAGGGGTGAATCAAATTCAGAGGGGCACAAGGCAGGGGTTTCCTAGTTCCCCTCTGTTCTTTGCAATATATTTTGATCCTTTTATTCTGACACTGGAGATGTCTCCTAAGATTCCGTCTGTGCAATTTCAAGACTGGGACACTAAAGTTTTGGCTCATGTGGATGATGTGGTGATTGTTACTCTCTGCCTGGCTGAGGCGTTAGTTCAAACAGAGGGAATTGCTCAGGTTTTTGGGCAGTTCTCTAGCTACTCGCTCAACCAGAGTAAGACTCAGGTTGTCAGTAATTGGTTTGCGTGGATTAATGATAGCAGGGTGATAAAAAAACACGATCTATCTGGGTGTCGCTGTAACAGCCTAGGTAGACCAGGTGGTTGATATTGATCTAGCACCAGTGTTGGAGGAGGCAGATAAATATTTGCTCAGGTTGAATAACCTACGTTTATTTTTTTATGGGTGGTACAACATTATCAAGATGATATTATTGCCTAAGTTACTCTACTTTTTCTGGGCTATTCTTCTTGAATTTCAGAATACCTGGCTACAGACTTTGAACAGGGTGGTCATGTGTTTTATTTGGGCCTACTCTAAGCCCAGGTAGGCACTCAAGTATATCAGCCTTCTCTGGAAGAGATGGGGCTGGGTCTTACCAGACTTGAAATTATATTATTGGGCTGTCGTTCTCCAATACATGGACCTGCTTTTCAGGGACCCAGAGCAACAGACTTGCATTCCTTCCATTTATGAGGTTCTCCTCAGTAAACCTGCCAGAGGAACCCTATTGAGAGAGGTTGAGCTTAGTTATTTTTAAAAAGTCCAGTTTAGGATGGATTATGGGGCACACAAGGTTTGGGCTCCAATTTGTAAAAAAACTGGGACTGTGGAGTTGTCACCATTATATTCTGATGCAGAACAACTCACTCCTTACAGGAATCTTTAGGGGCCACACCGCCTTGGATTGGGCAACCCCCGAATTGTGAGATCGAGGGACTTCTTTTCACCCGAATGAATTGTCTCATTGAAGAATTTCAAGATAAGTTTGAGATTCCCCGAAAGAATATTTTTAAGTATCTGCAAATTAGGGATTTCTTGAAGTGGAAAAGGGGGCACCCGTGGTTTTCAAAAGTCAGAGTTCTTAGAACATCTAGTTGGGAGGGAAACATGCTCTATCAGCCAACTTTATAGAGATTTCAGTGCCCTTACCGTAGGTGACCTTGGTAAACCCACTGAAAAATGGCATGTCGAGTTGGGGCAATGGAGCAGTCCTTTCTGGAATCTTTAGAGCTGGCACGTACTATTCAAATATCGGCTAATCTTAAGGTACAGTATTATAAAACTATTTTTGACCTGTATTACGCCCCTCAGGATTTAGCCAGAATTGGGAAGGACAGCAGGCATTTCCTGACCCTGGTGCCAACATTTAACGACCGATGTTGTACGTATGTTAAGTACTTGTCGAATCCTTGAGCCTTTAAGGGGAGAGACTGCACAGTTTTTTCACACTTGCTTGGCTTTAATATTGTCATGCCCCCACAGTTTAACTTGTTGGGAATATGAATGAGAGGGTCTCAAATGAACCCCAAAGATTTGTATTTATTCCCATGGTGGTGGCACACCTGTGTATAGCATCTTGCTGGATCAATAAGAACACTCCTAACTTTGAGCAGTGTTTTCCCTGTTTGCTGGCTACTTTTAATCTTGAAAGGGATATCTATGAGAAAAGAGGCCACAAAGCTCTGAAGAAGGGCAAAGCAATCTTGCCTCCATTTTGGGAGTGGCATAGGAGCCAGCCAGCTTTTTTGCCCCCTTTAGGATTTGGGGGTAGGTGATTGAGGAATATTAGGGGCAGATTGACTCGCTAAGATGACTCAGGAAGGGGCATGGAAGTAGCTGGCCCAAGTACTGGCAAATGGAGGGTATGGTCTACTCTTTGAATATAATTGGTAGCCATTGGTCTCCTTTCAGCCGCAGACATCTATTCATGGTCAAATCTGATTGTACGATTAGTATTACAAGTGTAAAACGCATTATTGGAATATTATTTTAATAGGTATATCATTGAATGCTGAAGTGTTTTATAGGCTTCAATGTGCTGCTTTTTCATGGTAAAAGAAACAAATAAAAATAGTATTTAAAAAAAGGAATTTTGACAAAGGATGGAAAACGTGCTTTAGAAAGCCATCTGATCAAATTAGAAAATGCTCATCAAATATTACACCAGCTCAACTAATGTTCAGATTTATTAAAGAAGAGAAATCTGCACTTCAAGAGTATTCCAACTTCAACAAACTATTATTGAGACTAGAGAAACAATATATTATTGAAATTGCAGAACATTAATTAAATGAACATCAGGGTGTCACAATTCTACTAAATGAAAAACTACAGGCAAAATTACATTCTTTAGATAAGTCAGTATCAAAGACTGCAGTATTAGAAAAGTGCTTACATATCTGTAAAAACTGTCTACTGTAACAATTTTGTGGTATAATTTAAGTGTTGAGGAAGCGTTAGTAAACGTGCAATGGGTAAAGTTGTAGATTTTATTAATTTTCTAAATAGAGATAAGATTGAATATTGGGCTATAAAATTTGATGAGCTTGATGGTGTGTAGGAAAGTGGATTATTGGTAAGGGCAGGTAAGTACCTACACTTAGCAATAGTAAAAAAAAAAAACACTAGGTCCAGTGAAGGTCTAAATAAATTAATCCTTAATAGCTTGGCCACTACCAGTTAGGTTTAACTTAGGAGACAGGTGTGTAAAGCATTTCATTTCAACAAAACAGTTCATAAGTAAAACACAAAATAAAATAAAAATTCAACACAAATTTGTAAAAATGGATCATATTTTATCTTTAATCTGTCACCAAAATGACAAAAATCCAATGTAAGGAACCAGAGATATGAATTGTTAAAAAATAATTCCTTCATTATGACATTGGCGGTAAATCCCACTTAACGCGGTGGGGACGGCCACCAACATACCTCCGCGGTGGCGAATATCCGTTTGCCATATTAGGACACACACACACCAATCCACCAGAATACAGCCACATACATAAATCTGCCAGCCCAAAAGTCAGTGCTAAAGTGGCGGTCCCAACACCAATACTGTTACGCCAACAAAACAACACCCTTCACATTATGACCCACGAATCACCACGGCAGACATTCAATGGCAGAAAACCATTGGGGGCACATCTCCGCGCTTAGAATGGACACCCACATACAAAGCAACACCACATTGACCAATACTAAAAACACACACCTGAAACTCATACACACACCACACCGACAGCACTATAAAACACACACCCACATTACCCACAACCTTTTACAAATACAAATTATTGCCACCAGACTGACACCAAGACCACTGTGACAACTAGACACACACACCACTTACATCCATATATACCTCACGCACCTCACATCACACACCCCACCTCATTTCTCAACACACTCTCACCAACACACACCACACAACATCCATGTCCCCACAAAGGCACCCCCGTTTCACAGACAAGGAGTTAAGGGTCATGGTGGAGGAAATAGTCAGGGTAGAGCCTCTGCTGTTTGGAGCACAGGTACAGCAAATATCCATTGTAAAGAAGATGGAGCTATTGCGGAGAATCATGGACAGGGTGAATGCCGTGGGACAGCACCCAAGAACAAGGGATGACATCAGGAAGAGGTGGAACGACCTACGGGGGAAGGTACGTTCTATAGCAGCAAGGCACCAACTCACCATACAGAGGACTGGAGGTGGACCACCACCTCCTCCCCCACAGCTCACAGCATGGGAGGAGCAAGTCTTGGCATTATTGCATCCTGAGGGACTCACTGGAGTAGCCGGAGGACTGGTCACAGGTAAGTCAATATTTACTACTAATCACCCCCCATACTTGCATGCCATCTCACACCCTCACCCTCACTCCCATCACTCCACTACATCCCACATACTGCACCTACACATATGACTAACCCCAATGCCAAGCCCTGCCTGCTATACCAATGCATGGACAGCCCTCCCAGCCGTGCATGGACACCCATCACAAAAGCATGCACAGCATAGGGAAACTAACAAACACACAATACACAAGCAAAAGGTGGTAGGGCAACACCAATAGAGGGGAAGATAGGGATGTACAATATGTCACAGACATGAAGCATAATATATCCCTTACGTCCCCAGAGCTGCCCCCGCTAATGTCAGCGGAGAGGAGGTGCCACGAATATCAAGTCCCCCAACAGAAGATGCCCCCAATGATGACAGTAACTCTGGATTTTAGGATCTGGACCAACTACCTGGCCCATCAGGGATTACTGGACAGCTGGTCACCCCAGCCCACTCCCAGTCCACAACAGAGCCTCCCCCATCAGTATCCAACACCCACCCAACGTACCCACACCTCTGTCCCCAGGACACGTCAATCATCAGTGGGCCCACCTGTACAAGGACCCCAGACCACACCTCATACCCAAGACAATCAAGGACCTGGGGACAGTGGCAGTGGGCACACCGTTCAGGGGACAGAGGCATAGGCCATAAGGACACTGGGAGGACTGCTGTGCTATAGAGGGGTGGACAGGACCAGGGAACCGACTCTCAAGGAGGCACTCTCTGAGATCCTGGGAGCCGACCAACATTACCAGGAAATGATGGGCCAGATCCTTGACAACGTGCAGGAGAACAGGCGGCTGCAGGAGGGACAGTATCAGGGGACCAGGGAGGACTTGCAGGCTATTAACACTACCCTGATCTCCATAGCAGGGGTGCTGGCAGACATGGCCAATGTCATGAGGGAGGCAACAGCACAGCAGCGGGCCCCTTCACTAGCCAGTCCATTGACCAGCCCTCCACTTCCAGTGCAGCTAGTGGGAAGGAGGCCCCTCCACAGGACCCATAGGCCACCAGCACCCCTCACCCTGCAGAAGGTGAACCACCCGCAAACGTTCCCTGACAACCAGACAGAAGCCAGAGACACTTGCAAAGACCACCACCAGCAAATAAGACTCTCCTGATTGTCCACCTTGTGTCCCACACTGTCAACATGTCCACTTTGAAATGCCTTTCCTCCCCTTCCTTTGGCCACTTGGACACTGGAACTTTACCTCAAACAGACTGGAACAATACCATGGACTTTCTTCCATCATCACCCCATTCCATTGCACTTTCCCCTCAATTTCTTAGCACAAAAATAAACACACTTGAACACAACTTGACTACTATTGTTTTATGTTTTGAAAATGTGCATTGATGGAAACAGTCGCATCTAGTGCAAATGATCTGAACACTATGAGAGCATAGAAATAATGACCTAGCTGTCTGTAGTCGTCACATCAGTACACAGTTCCTATCTCACCAACATCTGTAAAATGACAAGCCATAGATGACAGTAAGTGCAGATGCAAAGGACGTTAATGCCATCATGCTACAGCCATACAGAATACACCAATAGTCATAGGTATGGTCAGTTGTTCTGTCTCACCTGTGTGTCATTGGAAGTATTGACGAATAATCATCCTCATCCTCTTCATCCTCACTGTCCTCAGGGTCTACTGCTGCCACAGGGGCATCTTCAGTCTCCTCCTCCTACAGGAAGGTTACATGCCGTCTGAGGGACAGGTTGTGCAAGCCTTGGGGCCCGAAGGTCCTCTTGATGATCCTTCTGGTTCACCCATGTGCCTCATTATAACGTTCCTCTGCCCCTGTCCTGGCATTCCTCACAGGGGTCACGATAGGTTTTGGAAGCCAGAGTCACCTGCAGGTATTGAGGGACCACATTTAGCCTTACACAATGCTAAGGGGGGAACACCTGAAGGCATACATTAACATACAGTGGGTGGGGACCAAGGCTTACCTATTAGCCACACCCTCCGCCTCTGTAGTTGGGCCATCACCTTTGGGATGCTGCTATTCGTCAGAACAAAGGCATCATGCTCCGACCCCGGATACTTAGCATTGACGTGGGAGATAAACTTGTCCGCCAGGCACACCATTTGCACATTTTGTGAGTGGAAACTCTTACGATTCCCGAACATCTGTTCATTCTGGCGGGGGTGGACAAACACAATATGTGTCCCATCAGTCGCCCCAATAATATTGGGGATATGTCACATTGCATAGAATCCAGCCTTCACAGTGGCCACATCTTCCACTTGGGGTAAAAAATGTAGCTGCACATGTGTTTTACCAGGGCAGACAAGACTCTTGCCAGCACGACTGAGAACATTGGCTGTGACATTCCTGCTGCCAAGCCCACTGTCACTTGGAAAGAACCAGTTGCCAAGAAATGGAGCACTGATAGCACTTGCAGAAGAGGGGGGATCCCATTTGGATGACAGATAGATGAGATCAGGTCTGGTTCCAATTGGGCACACAGCTCTGTGATTGTGGCCCTTTTCAGTCTATAGCTGAGGATAATGTGGCTCTCCTCCAGCGTAGCCAAGTCCACAAGGGGTCTGTACACAAGGGTGTCTCCACCTCCTATTCACCACAACGGTAGGTATCTAAGGGACACAAGAGTGAGGAGGCTGTCACATTTTGAACAATGGAACCACAATTTCAGTGTACATGGTGAATTTATGTTATGGGACAGTGTTAATGGCGAGGTAATCTAATCTGTGACGCAGTTAATGTCGATATGACCGTTGTACCGCCCCACTGAAATGGCGACCACCAGTCCTGCATGTAGGGACAGGTGGAAGTGAGGTAATTCCGACAACGTTGGGCAATTGCTCATTGGATAATATGGGGCTCTATAGAGAACAGTGGCCAATGGGGATCTGCACCAGCAGTGATGGTGTACAACGCCGCAGACGTGACTGCCATTTTCTATCTGGTTCCTCACTTGTTTCCTGACCTTCAACAGGAGAACACCTACACTGCGTGTTCTGCTGTGACCTCTGTCTGGAATTCACCATGGCCCGTGTGACCAGGGAAACGGCCCCTGCCTTCACTTCGGAGGAGTTGGAGTGACTGGTGGATAGGGTCCTACCCCAGTGCGGACTGCTGCATGGGCCTCCAGACCAACAGGTTAGTACACATTGGGCATGATGCAAGTGGGAAGAATGCATGGAGAAGTGTGTGCAAGCATTGTGTCGTCAGGTGGGGCGGGGGAATGTCTTGTGGTGGTGTAAAAGGTGTGCGCGGGGTGATGCATGTGCCAATGGTGATGGAAACGCGAATGGTGGGCCATTTGTGTGACAGGCCGGACTGTTTGTTAAAATGGTGTTCTCCTGTCTGTATTGCCTCTGCAGGACAGAGCTCATCAAAAGAAGGAATTATGGTGTGTCATCGCCAAGGATGTGCGGACCCAGGGGTCTATGGCAGGCAGAGCACCTACTGTCGGAAACAGTGGGAGGACCTGAGATGCTGTCCACGGATGAGAGTGGAGGCCCAGCTGGGGATGGCCTCCCAAAGAGGAAGGGGTGCCTGTCGGAACCTGACCCCCCCCTGATGGCCCGCATACTGGCAGTGGCCTACCCAGAGCTGGATGGGCCCTTGAGAGAATCACAGCAGCCACAAGTAGTGAGTACAGTAGGTATTATTATAAAATGTGGCGGGTGGGATCCTGGTGGTGGATGTGAGTTAGTGGGTGACCCTACGTCCAGGCCAAACATTGCAACATTGGTCAACTCAAGGGTAATGGCTGTATGGCAAATGCAGGTAACCTAGTTTGTTAGCATTCCATTTCAGGCAGGCCTTTTTGGGTACCAGGAGGGGTGCAGTTGGCGGTGTGGGCCCTCATCATGCCTTAGCATCTAGCTATATCACTGGCAGTGCAATGCACAGTGATTAAGCCTGATCCCTGTGTGTGATGGTGCTGTGTATGCCAACTGTGGCATTGGTGCAGTAATTGACCCAGTGTATCCTTTGTCTCTCTCTCCCGCCTTTTTTGTTCTGTCATCCTTTCCTTGTGTGCATTAGCATCATCTGACGGAGGAGCAGGGGCACCGGCAACAGAGGGAGCTGCATCCCACAGGACTCTGGAGGCAGAGTCCACCGACGCTGAGGGAACCAGTAGGATGGAGGGCAAGGGGAGCACCATGGCAGAGACAGGAGGGAAAACACTGACTCAGATATCTCCTCCGATGGAAGCTCCCTGGTGGTGGCGGACACCTCTGTGATCACCCCAGCTGCAGGTACAGCCGCCACCCCATTCCAGCACCACTCTCCCAGTAGCCCCTCAGCGAGTTGCCCGTGTCCGCTCACCCAGAAGGGTGGGCATCTCCATTGCCCCAGACACCTTAGGCCCTGCCCCAGTGAACCCTACTGCCCTGAGTGAGGAGACTATTGACCTCCTGAGATCCATCTCTGTAGGGCAATCAATCATTGTGAATGTCATCCAGAGGCTGGCATCTCAGATGCTGCAATGCAATGCATTCCTGGAGGGCATCCACGGTGGACTGGCGGCCCAACAGAGATCAATTCAGGTTCTGGCCTCCTCTCCGATTGCAGCCATCGTCCCTGTTTCTAGCGTCCCACCTCCAACTACCACTCCAGTCCCAGTCTCTTCAACCCCAACCCATTCCATGCACACATACTGACGAGCATGCACACAAGACAACACCCAAGAGTGCCACAGGCAAACACAGGCACCACACTTCATCCCACAAGCACTCACGCAAACACCAGACAGTTGTAAACACAACAACATCTACTGCCTCCACTGTCTCCCCTCCTCTTCCTCCACCTCCCTCCAAGTCACGTCCACACTCACACCTGCATGCACTGCATCAACATCCATGACTAGCATCACCACACCAAGCAGCACACCTATGACTAGCAGACACCTCCACAAAATCCATGCACACGTCCACTGTGTCCTCTTCCACTGTTAGGGTTTGTGCACAGCAAAGAGCATGTCCCCTCTCACTGCACTAGTGGGTTCTGTAATAGCTCCCTTTTAAACTTACTATTGAAAGCCTTTCTTGTTATCTCACCTTCTCCCCCCCCCCCTAGGCTTCTGTGTATGTTGTTTAATGTGCTGTTTTGTTTACACATTGGGCCTTGCTTTTACCAAGGCTTCTTTAAAACACTCCTCTCTAGGCCATGTGTTAATTTAACTCATTTGCATAATAACTGAAACTCTGCACACCTTTCAAGAACATGTGCAGCATGTGAGGACCACACCCAGCTCATCAAACCACACCCAGCTCTGCACACCTTTCAAGAACATGTGCAGCATGAGAGGACCACACCCAGCCCTGTCTATAAAAGGCAGCCCCCGAGCCTCGCCCAGTGCTTGTGCTCGTCTACCTCCGGCTTACCTGAGGACAGATCCCTCTGCGCTGGCACTCCTGCTCTCTACAGACTTTCATTGGCTTCAATGGGCGCAGCTGCTGGCTCTTCCTTCTTCCGGTTTCCGGTTCCTCCTTGCCTCAGCCTCTCTCCTACAAGCAACCTGCAAAAGAGAAAGAAGACAAGGTTAGACTGATCAGTATCTCTTGCCAGCAACAAGTAAGTGCAAAACCTTTATTACCTGAAAGAACTTTGACAACAATTTCTGGATTCGTGTATAGACAATTTGAAACAAGATAACTTCCACGAACATTGTGATTCAAACTCTTTGTTACAAGAATACTTTGTGGAACTTTGTGAAGCAAAAAAATTTTTTATGGAACTTTTAAGAATCGAACCGTGGAAACCATTAACAGCAAGGCAAACAGTAAATCAAGGACTTGCACAAATTACATGCTGTATTTTGACGTAAAAGTACAGTATTTGTTTTATAAAAGATTCTGGAAATATTGGAAAAGTGAGTCTGCTATTGGCAATTTAGGCTTTAGTTATATTAAGATGAATGTTTGATATTGATAATTCTGATAACGGTATTTGTTTAATGTTTTAGAAGCTTTAGAGTAATAGAAAGCACATCCCAGAGCAGTAACACATTCAAAACCTGGAAACTAGAGACCAGGATCCAAGAGGTACTTTTAGAAGAAAATTTCTAATAAATAAAGGAATAGTCAGGAACCCAGTTAGGAATAGGATGTACTTATCTGTTCTTTGTTTATGTTTCATTAGGCACCAGTTTCTACAGAAGTCAGAGAGGGCCGCAGATTTGTGCAGCACTTCAACAGTGGAAACGCAAGAACGCTGTTGTCTCTTTATTTTATTTTATCCACTTCCCCCCTTCCCTTGAGCTTCTGTTCTTAGTGCACTGTTTTAAAAACTAGTGTGCTGGAACAAGCAGTTTCAGGGTGGGGTCGGATTGTCTTCAACCTCCATCAGAACTGAACAAGGACTCAGGTGAGCTGGGCTTTGACATCCACCCTGTGTGTTCCGCCCTTAAAGGACACAAATGCAAGCACTCACACACCCACCAGCCATCACTTCATATCAGCATACTGCCCATGCTTCTACACTCAAATCCAGCAGACATACACCTCCTTCAACTACTCTAGAAAACTCCACTCCAATCCCTCCTCCCACCCCACGTCCCTAAGAAGCTTTTCCTTGCACAACTTGACCTCTTCCCTCCCCATACCTCTCGCCCTCTCCCTCCCCATTCTGCCTGTAAGAGCCCAGCACCTTAGCTAAACAGTCCATGCGGACAGTGGTGGAACCACTTAGTCATGGTGGAAAGTCAGTAAAGGATCCCACTCCACCAGCTTAGAAGGAGAAGGATCCCATACCTCCAGCCAAGAAGGGGAAGGAGCCTTCACCTCCTGCTTTGAAGGAGAAGAAGCCCTCGACTCCTGCCCAGAAGGCTAAGGAACACGTACAACCTGCCATGAAGGGGAAGAAGCCATCAACCCCTGCCAGGAAGGGTAAGGATTCCATGCCCCATGTCATGGAGAGGACGAAGCCCTCTACCCCAGCGGAGTCTGTCAGCGTGACACCTCTACCACCATCAGTGGTCCTGGGGCCCCCACCGCCAGCTGAGGAAGTGCAGCCATAACCACCTGCAGAGGCTGCCCAGGAGGCACCTCCATCTGCCACAAACGTGCAGCCATCACCACCTGCAGAGGCTGCCCAGGGGGCACCTCCATCTACCACAAACGTGCAGCCATCACCACCTGCAGAGGCTGCCCAGGAGGCATCTCCATCTGCCACCACAGTGCAGCCATCACCACCAGCGGAAGCCATGTAGGCCGCCCACCAGGGGCTGCTGTACTAGGGGCCCCCTCCAGAACCAGTGGGAAAGTCACCCACCTGAGAGACTGTGGTGTTGCACTCCCCAGGACAGAAAAATGGACATGGATCCCCCTCCAGAACCAGTGGGAAAGTCACCCACCTGAGAGACTGTGGCGTTGCACACCCCAGGGCAGAGAAATGGGCATGGAGCCCCCTCCAGAACCAGTGGGAAAGTCACTCACTCCAGAGACTGTGGCCTTTCACTCTCCAGCAGAGAGAACTAGGCATGGAGCCCCCTCCAGAACCAGTGGGAAAGTCACCCACCTGTGAGACTGTGGCCTTGCACTCCCCAGGACAGAGAACTAGGCATGGATCCCCCTCTAGAACCAGTGGGCTTGTTCCCAATTTTGGCTGAGGTGCTCCCCACCCCCCCAGCCTCCCGAGGTGCCTGCCCACTTGCACACTGATGCCCCTGCAGAATTCTATCCGGATGAAGTCAGGATTCGAGTTGGGCCTTGGACTGTGCCCTGTAGCCATGTGGGTCCTTTGAACATTGGACTGGGCAGTGCCCCTTTGTGTACATTTGTACATATCTGTTTCATGGACAGTTGGATTATTTATTAGCTGTTGTTATCAACACATTCACCTTGGTGCATTCCTGCTGTCCTTGCATTATTCTGCTGTGTATCGGGTGCAAATTGTTTTTCGTGTGCAGCTGGTTGTGTGTATGGTGTGTGTGTCGGGTGTGTGTTGTGCGTGTGTGTGTGTCATTCTCGTTTTCCTCCCTCCCTCCATTGTGTGCTAGGTGGCTGTGCTCACCATCCTCGTCTTCTTCGGCTTTGGAGTTCAGGTGGAGCATAACATCGGAAAAACTTGCAGTTCGGGTTCCATGGCAGAGTAGTCTCCCCTCTGTCTTTGTTGGTGAGACTTTTCTCTTCTGTGATGTGTTTCTGCCAGGCTTTTGATGGCATTGGTACCGCCCCGGAAAACGTTGCAGACTGTAGTGTCTTAATATGGTGGGTGCTACTTTGTCTTTCGCCTGGCTGTTGACTGCTACCGCCATGGTGAGGGTTGTTTCCGCCCTGGCAGTTGGTGTGGTACATTGGCTGTCTATGGGAGTTATCACCGCCATGGCCAGAATTTGACGTTAGTTATACCGCCACTTTATCACTCACCGTCAGGGTCATAATGAGGGCCTAAATGTTATCTAGCACTTAGAAATCAAACGTGCCACTTAGGACATCTGGTAGCAGTCGACCGGGGCAATGTCAAAATTTGAGGCCAACCACGATGGAGCCCTTCTCGACTACACTGAGCAGAAGGCCTTTTTTAAACTTTTACCTTTACAAATAGCAGAATTCTTGAAGATTTCTAACTAACTGGGACAAATTCACAAGTTGAGGTGGACCTCGCAGAAGTCCTCAGTCAAAACTTCTATGTTTGGACTTAGAAATTTCTTAAGGAAGAAATACTCCGACCGGGACAAAGTCGAAAGTTGAAGCAGACCATGATGGAGCCCTCCTTGGATGCACTGTATGTGAGGCCACGGTCAAACTTTTACCTTCAGACTTAGGAACTTTTTTGGAGCTTTTCCTACCCGACATTGGACGACCTTCCCCAGCAAGCAGATTTTGATGCAATGTCATTGGATTGCCTTTCCATGGGCCCCCAGTCCAATTCTGGAAGTCTGAGGTTCAGGAGCTTTTCAGTGGGAAGTACCTGCAAGTCAGGCCGGGGCGTGGTCTACTTTGGCTGGCTTGACTTTTGCCGTCGATGAATTTAAAACACAAATCAAAGTATCACCAACCTAAATTGTTGATCAGATGTTATATCGGCATTGCATCTACAAAGAACTGGGAAATATCTTATATTAATGCTATAACAATGAAGGGCAGATGGATCCAAATTGGAAACTGAAATTGCAAACTTCATAGCTGGACAAATATCAATTTCAGGAAGAACTTATGCTAATAAAGTTAATATCTTTCAGGAGGGAGCTAATATTACATCTGGACACTACAATGTCTAATTGACGAGGTAAACCGGATGGAAGAAATGCAATGACAGCAACCTTACATTCAAACCAAACTGAGAAATTCTTACCTTCTTTTTCTTCAACCAAAATTCTAACATTCTGGGGGTGATTCTAACCCTGGCGGTCGGTGATAAAGCGGCGGCCAACCCGCCAACAGGCCGGCGGTCCAAAAAATGGAATTCTGACCCTGGCGGGAACCGCCAACACAGCCCGCCACATTAACACTCCGACCGCCACGGCGGTACAGACAAACAGCGTGGCGGTCACCGCCAACAGCCAGGCGGCAGACAATGTACCGCACACAGTATTACAACTCACCAATCCGCCACCTTTTCGGGGGCGGGAGCCCCGCCGATAAAAACACGGCGGAAACAGACTACGGACGGGAAAACGCTCACCAAAACACACTCCACGAGTACGGAGGACAGCATGGAACCCGAATTAAACATCCTACCTGCTCTCGTCTACCTTCTCATCTACCACGAGTACGAACGCCGGCGCAGACGACAACGGTGAGTACTGCACCTACGACACACAGGAGAGGGGAGGAGGAAAGGTTACGGGCACACACAAATGCGACCCCCACCCCCCAAACTATGTACACACCAATGCAGAGCAACAATGCACAGTGACACCACCCAAACCCCCCTGAAAAATGCAAAGACATAATTAAATTGTGAAGAAAAATTTATATAAAAAATAGACTCTGATATGTATCGGTCAACTATGCAAAATATCCATAACAAAATAATACTATACACACTGCCATGGAGAACCGAGGCAATTAGTCCTCTACATCATAGTTAAATAGAACAGTCCGTGGGCTACAGTGTAGCGACACAAGGGCAAAGCCCACACAGGAGACCTGAGTCCTTTGGAGAGAACACTGCAGGGGCATCTGATGAAAAAACTACAGGTACCTCAGGCGGAAGGGAAGGGGGGGGCACCACAGCCACATGAGTCCATGACGCCAGATCCACGAAGGGGCCACCATGCCCACTGTGCCATCCTGGGGAGTGCAAAGCCACAGTCTCTCAAGTCTCTTCAGTGGGTGGGTTGCCCACTCTGCCATCCTGGGGAGTGCAAAGCCACAGTCTCTCAAGTCTATACAGTGGGTGGGTTGCCCACTCTGCCATCCTGGGGAGTGCAAAGCCACAGTCTCTCAAGTCTCTACAGTGGGTGGGTTGCCCACTCTGCCATCCTGGGGAGTGCAAAGCCACAGTCCATCAGGTGGATGACAGTCTCCACTGGTCAAGGAGGAGGCATGGTGGGCACAGTGAACCATAAACAGTGCTTGACAGGAAGGGCCCAGCGGAGCGGTGCTTGACAGGAAGGGCCCAGCGGAGCGGTGCTTGAGACGGCGGGGCCCAGCGGAGTGGTGCTTGAGACGGCGGGGCCCAGCGGAGTGGTGCTTGAGACGGCGGGGCCCAGCGGAGCGGTGCTTGACAGGAAGGGCCCAGCGGAGCGGTGCATGACAGGAAGGGCCCAGCGGAGCGGTGCATGAGACGGCGGGGCCCAGCGGAGAGGTGCTTGACAGGAAGGGCCCAGCGGAGCGGTGCTTGACAGGAAGGGCCCAGCGGAGCGGTGCTTGAGACGGCGGGGCCCAGCGGAGCGGTGCTCTCCTGCACGGCGGGCCCTGTTCAGCGGTGCCTATCTTCACGGAGGGGGCCCTGTTCAGCGGTGCCTATCTTCACAGCGGGGCCCTGTTCAGCGGTGCTCTTCTGCACGGCGGGCCCTGTTCAGCGGTGCTCTTCTGCACGGCGAGCCCTGTTCAGCGGTGCCTATCTTCACGGCGGGCCCTGTTCAGCGGTGCCTATCTTCAAGCGGGGCCCTGTTCAGCGGTGCTCTTCTGCACGGCGGGCCCTGTTCAGCGGTGCCTATCTTCATGGCGGGCCCTGTTCAGCGGTGCCTATCTTCACGGCGGGGCCCTGTTCAGCGGTGCTCTTCTGCACGGCGGGCCCTGTTCAGCGGTGCCTATCTTCACGGCGGGCCCTGTTCAGCGGTGCTCTTCTGTACGGCGGGGCCCTGTTCAGCGGTGCCTATCTTCACGGCGGGCCCTGTTCAGCGGTGCCTATCTTCACGGCGGGCCCTGTTCAGCGGTGCCTATCTTCACGGCGGGACCCTGTTCAGCAGTGCTCTTCTGCACGGCGGGCCCTGTTCAGCGGTGCCTATCTTCACGGCGGGCCCTGTTCAGCGGTGCCTATCTTCACGGCGGGGCCCTGTTCAGCGGTGCTCTTCTGCACGGCGGGCCCTGTTCAGCGGTGCCTATCTTCACGGCGGGCCCTGTTCAGCGGTGCCTATCTTCACGGCGGGCCCTGTTCAGCGGTGCCTATCTTCACGGCGGGGCCCTGTTCAGCGGTGCTCTTCTGCACGGCGGGCCCTGTTCAGCGGTGCCTATCTTCCCGGCGGGGCCCTGTTCAGCGGTGCTCTTCTGCACGGCGGGCCCTGTTCAGCGGTGCACATCCAGTAGGTTCAAGGGAGCCAGACCTGGGCTGGACTCCCTGCTCAGTCGCCCTCCGACCGTGATGTTTCTGGACCCTTCGGTGACGGAGTCCTGGGCCCTTTGGTGTCCTCCTCTACAGCTGGGATGTAGCATGTGGGGCCCACCTGCTCCGCGCTCCTGCTGGCTGACTTCTCCGCCCTGCTGCCCTTACGCTCCTTAGATGGGGCTCTCGGGCCCTTGCCTCCCCTAGATGTTGTGGCTGGTGAAGTGGGCGAACTCTGCTCCTTGGGGGCAGCCGTGTCAGTCCTCGCACGGCGGCCCTTGTGTTTCCTGGTCCTCTTGCCGGGGGGGGGGGCTGGATGTGTCCTTGCTGCTGATGGAGGTGTCACTGCTGGCAAAGGGTGGACTCCAGAACCCATGCACAACAGTGACACCCGAAGCTGGGCTGGTGGTGGCTGTGGTGCTCTTGGGACTCTTTGCAGATGGAGGGGGTAGGTCATCGGAGGGAAAGAGGTCAAGATTAGCCAGGAAAAGTTTTTTAGGGCCAAGGTAAAGGGTAGGAGAAGTGGTGATGGGAGTGGAGGAAAAGGATGTGGTTGTAGGAGAGTCAGGTGTGCTGTCATTGGGTGAAGGTGCAGGTGCTGTAGGCTGTCGTGAGGTGGATGTCTGTTGGGTGGGTGGCTGCGTTTGTGTGTCTTGGAAGAGGTGGTGACAGACACTGTGGGAGAGGACACAGGGGACGTGTAAATGGCAGTGTGGTAGTGATGGAAGCACTGGCTGATGTTGGTGTGCATGCAGGTGTGAGTGTAGATGTCACAGGGAGGGAGGAGGGAGACGAGGAGGAGGGGGACACAGGGGTGGTAGTGACTTTTGGAATGTCTGCATCTGGGTGTTGCTTGGGTGAGTGTTTGTGGGATCTGTGGTGCTTGTGTCTGGATGAGCTGCCCTTGGGTGTTGAGGTGTGTGCAGGCTGGTCAGATGGTGTGGATGGGATAGGCTGAGGAACAGGAGACAGAGACAGGGTGGAGGCAGTCAGAAGAGGGAGGCTGGAAACAGGGACAATGGCTGCCGTCAGTGCTGAGGCCAGAGCAGTGAACGATCGTTGATGGGCAGCCTGACCCGAATGAATGCCCTCCAGGTAGGCATTGCTACGATGCACCTCCCTTTCTACACCCTGGATGGCATTTAAAAGGGTAGTCTGCCCAACAATGAGCGTCCTCACAAGGTCAATGAGCTCCGCACTGAGGGCAGCAGGGGTGACAGGGGCAGGGGCTGAGGTGCCTGGGGCGAAGGAGACGCCCGCCTTCCTGGGCGAGCGGGCACGGAGCGTAGGCTGAGGGGCTGCAAGGAGGGCGGGGCTGGTGCGCTGGGTGGCGGCTGTACCTGTAGAGGCGGGGGGCACAGATGTTGCCGCCACCGCTAGGGAGCACCCATCCGAGGACGTGTCTGTGTCGCTGCTCTCACCACCGGTCCCCGTTGTGGTGCTCCCCTCGCCCTCCGGCTCACTGGTGCCCTCGGTGTCTGTTCCTGGGCCCACCGGGGCCTTGTGGCTTGCAGCTCCCTCGTGCTCCGATGCCAAATCTCCTCCGCCTGATGATGCTAATGCACACATGCACAAGAAGATGAAGAAGAAGGGGGGGGGAGTAAAAGAAGACCTGGTTGAGTGCATGCAATGTCAACACCGTTGGCGGAGAGGACAGACACAGGAGCCGCATGCACTATGCTGCGCATTCGGGGTACACTACTCAGTACTTCTGACTCGGACAACAGGTCAAGAGACGACAAGCGCGCACCTGTGTGAGGCTGGACCATCAATAGCTGTACTTGTCACCCTACAGAGGTGGGGGCCGGGAGCACAGGGCCATGCCTAAGGGAGAGGACTACACTACAGAAAGCGCCCTGGCCTAATGTCACCCACAACCCTCCTCCCCCACCCAGACGCCTCCACTGCGCAGAAAGATAGCAGAATGTGCTGATACTCACCCCCTTGTGTCTGCTGTGATGCTCTCAAGCGCCCATCCAAATCAGGGTAGGCCACCGCCAGGATCCGGGACATCAGGGGGGTCAGGGTACGACTGGCACCCCTCCTAGGTTGGGAGGCCATCCCCAGCAGTGACTCGGCGGTCTTCCTGGTTCCGCGGCGGATGTCCTCCCACCTCTTGCGGCAGTGGGTGCCCTGTCTGACGTGGACCCCCAGGGCCCGGACTTCCTTGGCGATGGCACGCCAAATCTCGACTTTCTGATGGGCGCTGACCTATGTGACATGTACAGGGTGGGAAGGAAACATTAATCAACTTACTGCATGTTAGATGTGATTGGCCCCCCCTCCCCAACCTTGCAATATAGCACATGCTCTCATCTGTCGTGCGTTGCACTCCTCATTCGCCCCCCACCCCACCAACTTACATCCACCCCACTCCACACAGGCATCGCCCATTCCATGTGCACCCGGTGTACTCACCTGTTGGTCTGGAGGACCGTAGAGTAACGCATACTGGGGGAGGACCCCATCCACGAGCTTCTCCAACTCTTCAGACGTGAAGGCAGGGGCCCTTTCCCCAGTCGCAGCAGCCATTGTCTCTTCCAGACCGAGTTCACAGCAGCACTTGCAGTATAGGTCCTCTCCTGTGGATGATCAGGTCTCGAGTGATTAAGCAGATAGAAAATGGCGGTCCGCCCGCGGCGGGGCGTACCGCAGCGGTGCGTACCGCGACCGCCGGCACACATCGTCATTGGCTCCTGAAACCCATAGGCTTCAATGTTATCCAATGCGGCTCCGTATAGCGGTCTTCGACCGCCTACTGCCACGGTGTGCTCCGCCAGCGCAGTGACCTCACATCCCATTGTCCCACTTCACAGGTCAGGCAGCCGCCATTTCAAGGGCCCACATGGCATAATTTCTACTGCGACACACAGGCCTAGGCCTTGCATTGCCACACATACACGCCTTTCAATACATAGATAACCGTGTGCTATGCAAGCTGTGGTGAACGTACCAGTGATTAGCTTGACTCTGTGCTCCATGTTGTCCTTCCTAGGCACCGTCCGCTGGGACTTGCGAGGAGAAGGATGAATCCTCGCGTGTACCGACCGCTGGTGGACCTGTCGACAATGGAAGAACGCCACATCATACTACGATACCGACTTGACTGTGCCACTATCCATGAACTGTGTGCCCAGCTGGAGCCAGCCCTGATGTCCCCCATCCGCCAACCCACAGGAATTCCCCCTCTGGTGCAGGTGCTGTCAGTCCTCCATTTTCTTGCAAGTGGCTCATTCCAGACAACAGTGGCCATGTCATCTGGAATGTCTCAGCCAATGTTTTCTAAAGTTTTGTCTAGAGTGTTGTCTGCCCTGACGAAACACATGCGGAGTTACATTATTTTCCCTGAGGAGGTTGATTTGCCCACTGTGAAGGGTGATTTTTATGCCCTTGGACATATTCCCAACATAATTGGTGCCATTGATGGGACCCATGTAGCCTTAGTCCCCCCAAAAGACGATGAGCAGGTGTACAGAAACAGGAAAAGTTACCATTCTATGAACGTCCAGGTGGTCTGTTTGGCTGACCAGTACATCTCCCATGTGAATGCCATGTTCCCTGGTTCAGTGCATGACGCGTATGTGATGCGTAATAGCAGCATCCCTTATGTGATGGAACAGCTACAGAGACAACATGTGTGGCTAATAGGTGACTCTGGTTACCCCAACCTGCCTTGGCTATTGACCCCAGTGAGGAATCCCCGGACCAGGGCTGAGGAACGGTACAATGAGGCCCATGGGCGAACTAGGAGGATCATAGAAAGGACCTTTGGCCTCCTGAAGGCCAGGTTTAGGTGCCTGCATATGACAGGGGGATCCCTGATGTACTCACCAAAGAAGGTGTGCCAGATCATCGTGGCCTGCTGTATGCTTCACAATCTGGCATTGCGACGTCAGGTGCCTTTCCTGCAGGAGGATGGTCCAGATGGTGGTGTTGAAGCAGCTGTGGAGCCTGTGGAGAGTGAAGAGGAGGAAGACTCAGAGGACGACACAGACAACAGGGACAGAGTTATCCAACAGTATTTTCAGTAGCACACAGGTAAGAATCACACACGACATTTTCATTTTCCTGAAAGCCTCCAGCTTCTCAACTTTGTCTATGACCCCCCAGTTCTTTAAAACTGATGTTTGATTTTCCGTTCCTTTTTCAGTGCTGTATGACCCACTGCGTGACTTCTGCTTGGTTAGCCCATGGACTAATGCTTATTGATCTCGGTATGTGTTCAGCACAAAGTTAACAGAACATAATTGATCGGTAATGTGTTATACATTTGTAAATAATACACCCTGAATCCAGCATGATTTCAGTGCATTGAGTGATTTATTTTTGGTGCTAGATAATGGTACATGATATTAACACAGTGATGGGTGGGGGTGGAGTAATGTCCATGGCAGAGTCCAGTTCTCAGTCTCACAGGTGCATTGTCCATATGCCTGTGGAAGGATGGAGCAGGGGCAGTTCAAGGTTGGACAGGGTGGCAATGTGGGACAGTGGGATGACTTCAGGGGGTATCTCATGCTGGCGGGGGTCTTGACATCCTACTCTGTCTTTTTTTTGGATCTCAGGCTCCTCTTGCGGGGTGGTTGTTCTTCAGCAGGAGGTGGAGTTCTGGTGGCCTGTCGTTGTGGTGGGGCCTCCTGTCCACTAGCGCCGGCGGAGGTGGTAGGCTGTTCCTGGTCCGGGCTAGTGACAGGGGCCCTGTGTGGTGCCACATGGTCCCGCAACGTGTCTTCTATCCGGTTGAGGGCCTGGACTATGCTCCCCATAGCGGTAGAGATGTTGGTGAGATGATTGGTGAACCCCATGTAGCGTTCCTCCTGCTGTGCCTGGATCTCCTGGAACCTGGCCAGTACCGTCGCCATCGTCTCTTGGGAGTGGTGGTAGGCTGCCATGATGGTGGTGAGGGCCTCTTGGAGAGTCGGTTCCCTGGGCCTCTCCTCCCCCCCCTGTCGCACTGCAGCCCTCCGAGTTGCCCTGTTTCCCCCGGCCTCTGTCCCCTGGACGGTGTGCCCACTACCACTGCCCCCAGGTCCCTGTTGTTGTTGGGGTGGTGGGTTAGCCTGGGTGCCCTGTAGTGGCAGACAAACCGCTGATTGACCTGTCCTAGAGACAGAGGCATGGGCCCGCTGGGTGGGAGCTGTGCTGTTGTTCCCAGAGGGGGTTGGGTCTGCTGTGGCCTGTGTGTGGGGAACCGACTGTCCAGAGGTCCCCGATGGTCCGGGCTGGTCATCAGGTTCCAGGTCGACAGAGCTGCTGTCATCACTGGGGGCCTCTTCCGGCGGGGGGATGGACATTTCTGGACCCTCCTGGCCGGTGTGTTGGCGTTCGGGTCCTGCATGAGGTAAGAGAGTATGGTTATTGTTTCTGTGTGTGCTATTGTGTGCGATTTATGGGTGCCCTTGTCCCCCAGTGCTGTCATTCCCTTGGGGGAGGTGTTGTGGGGGTGTTTGGGTTGGGGGGATGTGCAGTGGTCATGCTTAGGTGATGGGTGTCCATAGTTTGTGGTGGCATGCAGGGGTTGGTGTTGGGTTGGTTGTGCTGGAGAGACATTCTCAGGGAGGATGTGTGATGGGGGGTTGGGGGTGAGGGTGGTGGTGGGGGTTAGCATGCTGGGGGGGGAAGTAGTTGAGATTGTACTTACCAGAGTCCATTCCTCCGTGTACTCCAGCGAGGCCATCAGGATGCAGGATGTTTAGTACCTCTTGCTCCTATGCTGTGAATTCGGGTGGAGTGGGTGGGGGTCCCCCGCCAGTCTTCTGCACTGCGATGTTGTGTCGCGAGACTATCGAGCGCACCTTTCCCCGTAAGTCGTTCCAGCGTTTGCGGATGTCGTCTCGATTTCTGGGATGCTGTCCCACCGCGTTTACCCTGTCCACGATCCGCTGCCATAGCTCCGCCTTCCTAGCTATAGTGGTGTGCTGCACCTGTGAGCCGAAGAGCTGGGGTTCAACTCTTATGATTTCCTCCACCATGACCCGGAGTTCTTGGTCCGAAAAGCGTGGGTGCCTTTGGGGTGCCATGGGGTGGTGTGGATGAGGTGTGGGGTGGTGTATATGGTGAAGAGTGTGTTGGTGTGTGGTGCTTTGTGCTTCTATGTGGTGTGTGTGATGGTGTAGTGTGCCTCTGTGTGATGTAGCTCTCTATTATGTGATGTGTCTCTCTCTCCTTCGTCTCTGATCTACGGTCATAGGGGTTTGTGGGTGATGTGGGTGTGTGTTTTATAGTTGATTGGATGTGTGGGAGTGTTGTTTGTATGTGTGTCAGGTGTGTGTATTTCAAATTGTCCAATGTGGCTGTGTTTTGGAGCTGTGTGTGTATTTTGACCGCGGCGGTGTGTACCGCCAATGGAATACCGCGGTTGAAAGACCGCCGCGTGGATTGGTGGGTCAGAATGGCATGGGCGTGTTTGTGTTGGCGTGGCGGTGGAGGTTAGGTCATCTCCAGTTTTCCGCGGCCCGCTGATGAGGCGGCCTTCCTTGGATGTCGGGTTTTTGGCGGAATCACAGTTGGTGGTCAGAATGACCGTGGCGGTTTACCGCAGCCGTGGCGGTAGTATGGCGGAGTTCTGACCGGCGGTAAGGGCCTTTTACCGCCAAGGTCAGAATGACCCCCATATTTCTGCCAAAAAATTAACATATGATATTTCTTCAGTGGAGACTGTAAGAATTTAGACATTATTCAGCCTACCAGGGGTGATGTCTTTAAAAAGTTCTGCGAATTGTAGAAAGTCATATAGTTTCCACAAATAAGTTCAAACAACATCTGTACACTACTTACATTCCACCAAAGATGTCAGTAAAACTATTGCCAGCATTGTTAAGTTCTTCCCTCAGCAAAAATGATTCCCCTTTTCCTTGTATCCACGTTAGTTGCAGTGGTGTCCTCATTCCCTGTGGCTCTTGCAGAGGCTGTTCTTAGAACTAGCTTCTTCAGATTTAACTGCCACTCAAGATGGTGGCCGCAAATCCTTGTGAGGTCAGCCCTCTAGTGTTTCTACATTAGTGTCGTGCTGAAGCTTCCCTCCAGCTGTTTCTCTCTGGGATCCCTGCACTTCAACTGTCATCCTGAGGAGAATGAGCAGTGTTCCCTAGGTGCTTTATTTCATAGAGAATTCTTCCAGTTTTGAGTGATTAATTCTTTTTCTTGTTACGGTGTGCACACCAGCTACTTTTTCCCCTTCTTGAAGAAGCTGAATTTTTTCCTTCTTCCAACAACTGGCAATCAGCTTTCTGAGAAGAATTAATTTTGGCTTAACAGAACTTCACGCAACTGCAGTAAGGAATCCTTTTGTATGATTTCCAGACTTGCCAATATATATATATATAAATGTGTATATATATATATATATATATATATATATATATATATATATATATATATATATAAACATGTATAGTCAAGAACTCTTTGCTTGCAGACTTGCCAGTCTTAGAGACAAACCTCGGTGTTCAGACTAATTCCTAGAGACTGTGATTGAGAAAACTGAACCTGGAGAAGGAGTTTTCATTTCCTGTAAAAGACATTCATAGTTTGTATAATTGTGAACTTTTGAACTGTTCTCCAGAGAACCTTGGAAACCTCTGACTCCTGGAAAAAAGAAGATATTAAGTTAACATTGTTCTCTTAGAGAGAGGCTAGTCTCTCAAAAGATCCAGGTTAGGAAAACAATAGAATTGGGTGAATGTGAATGGCTGAACAGTTGAATGCGCAGTAGGAATGCACTTATCTATGCTCTTAATACTCGACTGCAGGTCCTTCCTTTAAAGAAATCCCAATAAGAAGAAAGGTGCAGGTTTTCAGAGACACGCACTGAATATCCTATCTTCAAGTGGGAAACACGGGCTGGAACTGGATCTGGAGGCGGTCTCTCTTTTTCTATTCCCATTCCCCTTTTCCCCTAGCGCATGCAGTGTTCAGATAATCAGTTAAAGTCTGAACACGCATCTGCTGGAGAGAGTTGGGTAAAATGCATCTTCTCCTGAGGAAGTTTGATTTAATGGCTAATCTTCTAACAAAAGATAATTTCTTCAACAGAAATTCTAAGAAGGATTGATACTAAAAAAAACAAAAAAAATCACTTCTGCCACTTTTAATAAAATATGTTAAGACATCATAAAGCCTACCAAGGGTGATGTCTTCATAAGGGAATTCAAATATAAAATATACTTACTCCTGGAACAAAACACCAAAGAACAGGGAACTCAGTAAATTGGAATAAACTGGAAAAAGAGATCAGAAAGTAAAATGCACTAGAAACAACTATTGCATACAGAAAAAAAACCAGTTAATTCACTAGAGTTAAACATATTATTGGATATTGAACAAGTTTTCAAAGAGTAAAAATGGATGGACAGAATATCATAAGAAAAGTTTCACAATCAAACTATTATTAAGTATATCTGACAAAAATAATATATGGTATTTAATTTACAAAGAGCGGCAATGCTTTGATGCTCATTCGGCCTTTCAATTATGTCTGTTGTAAAATGCCTCCAAAACAGCAATTGTGTACTATTGGACCAGGTATAACAATAACAATATTCATTTTTTGACACACATGAAGAGATTAGTTGTCAAAGTCAACATAAAACAATTTAAAAAGTGTTGGTAGAGAGTGCAATGCATAGTATCACTTATTTGTACAGATATACTGTGCATGTTTAATAATCCATGCTATTGTTTTTTCCCACTGTTGAATGATGAAACCTCATAGAAACCAATATTTGGACTGTATAGGTAAAAAAGCTTAGAACAGTATAGCTTATGTTTACTGTTCTGTATTTCAAATTTTAGAAATATAATACTAACACATATTTATATTCTTTTTCTTTCTTAACAGTGATTGCAGTTATATCTTTTCACATTTGTGAAGATTTTTGTAGTGCCACCTGAATATTTGTTAAAGTACTTGTGGAGAGGATCTTCTTGCACAAAGAACCTTTAACATTTTTTTCTACTATTCAGGTTTGTCTACAGTGCATGGTGAAAACTCTCTAAAATGTAATACAACTATGCTGATGGTTGTTCCTCCAAATATCAATCAATTAAACAGATACTCACACTCCACCTCAGTCATACAACCAGCCACACATTGTCTTATTGAGAAATCCATACCCCAAGTCAATTACTATCACACTTACTTACACAAACACTAACTCATACTACTACTGACTCTTCCACAAAGTCACTCATACAAGAGCTCATTTACATAGTTGCATACTGGGACAGCCACTCACTCACCCATGCAGCCACCAACACACTGAATGACTCACTCATATAACCTCTCACATACCCAGTCACTGAATTATACATCCACTCACACACTAAGGTGGTCATTACAACCCTGGTGGTCGGTGTTAAAGCGGCGGTAAAACCGCCGACAGGCCGGCGGTAAAAAAAATGGAATTACGACTGCGGCGGAAACAGCCAACATAGACAGCCACTTTAACACTCCAACCGCCACGGCGGTACAAACAAACACCACGGCGGTAACCGCCAACAGACAGGCGGAGGACAATGTACTACCCACAGAATTACAACCCACCAATCCGCCACCTTTTCCGGGGGTGGTTTCACCGCGAACAAAAACACAGCGGAAACAGGACTTCGAAGGGAAAACGCTCACCTCTACACACCCCACGAGGAACCAGGACGCCATGGAATCGGAGTTCCAAATTCTGCCAGCCTTTATCTTCCTGCTACTCTACCAGGAGCAGGAACGCCAGCGGCGAAGACAACGGTGAGTACTGCACCCACGACACAGGGGAGGGGGAGGGAAAAAAGAGTGACACACACACGCAACACACAAAACCCCCACCCCCACCCTCACCCACAACAACACACACACAAGTCATGTTGATACATCACCGTTACACCCCCCAATCCCTTCTGGAAGAATGCAAGGACAAAAGGAAATGAGTTAAATATTTGGATATATTCAAAGACATGAATTTAAAATATATACAAATATATACATTTATACGATATACAATTATATACACCAAGAACACAAGTCCAAGGGATTCCACCATCATAGTCCGTTAATCACTGGGCCCAAAAGGCATGGGTGAGGCACACACTCAATACCCGATCAAAACGGAGAGAACACTCAGGGGCATCAGATAGAAATAAAACAGGCACCTCAGGGGGAAGGGAAGGAGGGGCACCTCAGCCAGTTGAGTGCACAACGCCAGATCCACGAGGGGGCTCCATGCACCTTGATGTATCGTGGGGAGTGCAAAGCCACAGTCTCTCAAGTCTCTACAGTGGGTGGTTTGCCCACTGTTCAATCCTGGGGAGTGCAAAGCCACAGTCTCTCAAGTCTCTACAGTGGATGGTTTGCCCACTGTTCAATCCTGGGGAGTGCAAAGCCACAGTCTCTCAAGTCTCTACAGTGGGTGGTTTGCCAACTGTTCAATCCTGGGGAGTGCAAAGCCACGGTCTCTCAAGTGGATAACAGTCTCCACTGGTTCTGGAGGGGGCCTTGTGCCCAGAGTGCTTCATCCTGCCAAGGACAGAGGTAGTAGATATATCTCTCCACTGGTTCTGGAGGGGGCCTTGTGCCCAGAGTGCTTCATCCTGCCCGTGGCGGACTCGACTCAGTAGCGTTGGAATCATTTGCACTGACTGGCCTGTGGGGCTGCTGGCGGCGGTGTCCTGGGCAGCGGTGCTTGTGGCGGTGTCCTTGGCAGCGCTTCTTGTGGCGGCGGTGTCCTGGGCAGCGGTGCTTGTGGCGGTGTCCTTGGCAGCGCTGCTTGTGGCGGCGGTGTCCTGGGCAGCGGTTCAGCTGCTGGCGGTCTTGTTTTGCCCTGCGGCGCTGCTGGCAGAGGTGTCCTAGGCAGCGGTTCAGCTGCTGGCGGTCTTGTTCTGCCCTGCGGGGCTGCTGGCGTCAGTGTCCTGGGCAGCAGTTCAGCTGCTGGCTGTCCTGTCTGTGGCAGCGGGGCTGCTGCTGGCGGTCGCTTCCTGGGCAGCGTGGCTGCTGGTGGTCCTGTCTGTGGCAGCGGGGCTGCTGCTGGCGGTCGCTTCATGGGCTGCGGGGCAGCTGGCGGTCCTGTCTGTGGCACCGGGGCTGCTGATGGCGGTCGCTTCCTGGGCAGCGTGGCTGCTGGCGGTCCTGTCTGTGGCAGCGGGGCTGCTGCTGCTGGCAGTCGCTTCCTGGGCAGCGGGGCTGCTGGCAGTCCTGTCTGTGATAGCAGGGCTGCTGCTGGCGGTCACTTCCTGGACAGTGGGGCTGCTGGCGGTCTTGTCCGCCGTGCTAATCTTCCCAGACTTGGTGCTTTTACTGTGCCCCTTTCCCCCTTTCGGTGGTGTCGCAGCTGTCGCCACACTCCCAACTGGCCCCCTGGGAGCGGGTTTGGTGGGTGGTTTCTTTCCCCTCTCCTGCCAGGCACTGTCCAACTTTTTATGCTTGACAGGTGGGGGACTGTCTGTGCTCTGGCTCCTTGCCACACTGGCTGCCCTGCTGCCTGGTGCACTCCATAATCCGGTGACTACTGGCACCACTGGTCCCGCTGATGTTGTGGCTGAGGTGCTAGGTTGGGACCTGGAGAGTCGGGACCTAGGAGACTGACGGGGTGGGGGAGGTGAGGGAACGGGGTCAAGGCTGGCCAGGAAATCTTTCTTGGGAACACTGGGACGGGTAGCTGGAGGGGGTTTGGGAGTGGAGGGAGAGGTAATGGTTGTAGGTGGTGTACGTTTGGTGACTTTGGGTGAAGGTGCATGGGCTGAAGGCTGTCGTGAGGTGGATGGCTGTTGGGTGGGTGTGTGGCTCCCTTTGTGTACCTTGGGAGTTGGGCTCACAGATACACTGGGAGAGCACACAGGGGATGTGTGAATGGTAGAGGGGGTGGCGAGTGCACGTGAGCGGGGTGTGGTGGTGGGTGTGCTGGTGATGGACATAGTGGCTGAGGATGTAGTGCATGCAGGTGTGAGTGGAGACGAGACAGGGAGGGAGGAGGGAGACAAGGAGGAGGGGGACACAGTGGAGGCAGTGGATGTTGGTGAGTCTGCATGTGTGATGCTTGCGTGAGTGCCTGTGGGATGTGTGGTGCTTATGTTTGCCAGAGCTTCCCTTGTGTGTTGAGGTGTGTGCATGCTGGTCTAATGGTGTGCTTGGGATAGGCTGAGGTACAGGGGTGTGGATCTGGGTAAAGGAAGTTGGAGGGGGAGGCTAGAGACAGGGACAATGGCTGCCATCAGTGCTGAGGCCAGAGTCTGAAAAGCTTGCTGAAGGGCTGCCTGACCAGAGTGAATGCCCTCCAGGAATGCATTGGTTTGTTGCAACTGCCTCTCTACACCCTGGATGGCATTCAAAATGGTAGACTGCCCAACAGAAAGGGACCTGAGGAGGTCAATGGCCTCCTCACTGAGGGCAGCAGGGGTGACAGGGGCAGGGCATGAGGTGCCTGGGGTGAAGGTAATGCCCACCCTCCTGGGTGAGCGGGCACGGGGCAAAGGCTGAGAGGCTGCTCAGAGGGCGGTGCTGGTAGGGGGGATGGCGGCTGTACCTGTAGATGCGGGGGGCACAGATGGGGCCTCCACAGCAAGGGAGATCCCATCAGAGGAGGAGTCCATCTCGCTGGTGTCAGCTCCTGTCCCAGCCGTGGAGCTCCCCTCGCCCTCCGTCCCACTGGTGAATTTGGAGTCTGTAGTCTCGCCCTCCAGGGCCATGTGGGATGCAGCTCCCTCCTGCTCCGGTGCCACTGCTCCTCCGCCTGATGATGCTAATGCACACAAATACAGGGAGACCACAAAAAGGGGGGAGACAGAAGAAAGACATGTTGAGTGCATGCAATTCCGCTACCGTTGGTGGACACGACAGACACAGAAGCCCCCTGCACTATGCCGCGCAGTTGGGGTCCACTATTCAATCCCTGGGACATGGCTTACAAGGCTATGGCTGATTTCTGCACACATGGATGTCACAGGAGCCTGACTAGGTGTAGTTGGCACTGTACACAGGTGGGGTGCCACAGGGCCTGCCTGAAGTAGGGAACTTAACTAGCAAACTCACCCTGGCCTAGGGGAACCCACAGCCCACCTCCCCCACCCAGACACCTAAAATGCGTGATGAATCAGCAGAATGAGAGTGTACTCACCCCCTTGTGGCTACTGTGATGCCCTCAAGTGCCCATCCAACTTCGGATACGCCACCACCAGGATCCTGAACATCAGGGGGGTCATGGTGCGACGGATACCCCTCCCACATTGGGAGGCCATCCCCAGCTGGGTCTCCGCCGTCTTCTTGCTCCAGTGGTGAATGTCCTCCCATCTTTTCCGGCAGTGGGTGCTCCGTCTGTGGTAGACCCCCAGGGTCCGGACTTCCTTGGTGATGGCACGCCAGATGTCCTTCTTCTGGTGGGCGTTGACCTACAGGAATTGTACAGGGGAAAAGAGAAGTAATTACCAACTGCACTGTCACAGTCATTGGCCCGCATCCCTACCCTTGCCATGACGCACATGCACTCACCGTCGTTTCATGCACGCCTCATTCTCACCCCCCCCTATCTTTCATCCACCCCACTCCACACAGGCATTGCCCATACAGCATGCTCACAGTGTACTTACCTGTTTGTCTGGAGGACCGTAGAGTAGTGTGTACTGGGGAGGACCCCATCCACGAGTTGCTCCAACTCCTCCGTGCTGAAGGCAGGGGCCCTTTCCCCAGACACACGAGCCATTGTCTCTTCCAGACACAGGTCACAGCAGCACTTGCAGTGTAGGTCCTCTCCTGTCGAAGATCAGGTATCGAGTGATTGAACAGATAGAATATGGTGGTCACGTCTGCGGCGGTGCGTACCATCACCGCCGGCGTACATCGTCACTGGCTCCTGGGACCCACAGGGCCCAATGTTAACCAATGCAGAATTGCGCTGTGGTCTTCGACCGCCTACCGCGACGGTGTACAACGCCAGTGCAGTTACCACATATCCCCCTGTCCCACTAAACAGGTCAGGCAGCCGCTATTTGAGGGGCCCGCATGGCATTATTTTTATCTGCGTCACACATACCTAGGCCTTGCCTAACCACTCATACAGGCAAATTTAGATTGATGAATATTGTCAGAGTAAGCTGTGTTTACGTACCTCAGAGTTGGTTGACTCTCTGCTCGCTGTTCTCCTCCATAGGCACCGTCCGCTGGGGAATGTGAGGAGATGGCAGCATCTTCTGGTGTACAGACCGCTGGTGGACCTATCAACAATGGAGGAAAGACATGTGATCATCACCTACAGGCTTGATCGTGCCACAATCCAGGAACTGTGTGCCCAGTTGGAGCCAGACCTGATGTCAGCTATCCGCCATCCCACAGGAATACCCCCTCAAGTGCAGGTGCTGTCAGCACTCCATTTCGTAGCAAGTGAGTAATTTCAAACAACAGTGGCCATAGCATCAGGGATGTCCCAGCCGGTAAACAACCTTTATGCCGAATTTTTTATAACGAAGTCCTGGTTAACGAAAGCGGAACAACGCTTTCTTTAACCACGACTTCGTTATTTTGTGCCTTAACCACGCATGTCCTGAACAACGAACATGCATGGTTAAGGTACAAACAAGGGAGTCGGCTGAGGAGGACGACGCA
Source organism: Pleurodeles waltl (assembly GCF_031143425.1). Taxonomy (NCBI): domain Eukaryota; kingdom Metazoa; phylum Chordata; class Amphibia; order Caudata; family Salamandridae; genus Pleurodeles; species Pleurodeles waltl. The sequence continues at coordinate 952,556,549 of NC_090445.1, forward strand.
GATGACAAGGTGACGAATCAGGTAAGTGGGGGGTTTTAGGTTTTGGGGAGGGGGAGGGGGTGGGGGTCAGGGGGTTTTAGGTTTTGGGGTGGGGCGTTTTTGGTTTTGGGGAGGGGGTGGGGGGTTGGGGGTTTTAGGTTTTGGGATGGGGTTGGGGGGTGGGGCGTTTTTGGTTTTGGGGAGGGGGTGGGGGGTCGGGGGTTTTAGGTTTTAGGGTGGGGTTGGGGGGGTGGGGCGTTTTTGGTTTTGGGGAGTGGGTGGGGCGTCAGGGGGTTTTAGGTTTTAGGGTGGGGTGTTTTTGGTTTTGGGGAGTGGGTGGGGGGGTCAGGGGGTTTTAGGTTTTGGGGTGGGGTTGGGGGGTGGGGCGTTTTTGGTTTTGGTGAGTGGGTGGGGGGTCAGGGGGTTTTAGGTTTTAGGGTGGGGTTGGGGGGGTGGGGCGTTTTTGGTTTTGGGGAGTGGGTGGGGGGTCAGGGGGTTTTAGGTTTTGGGGTGGGGTTGGGGGGGTGGGGTGAGGGATGTAGGGTGAATGGTGCCTATTGCTAATGATTTTATCAGGAATGCCTTTACAACGAAAAATCGTTGTTAAGGCATTCGTGGTAAAATCATTAGTAGTAAAGACGAGGTCGGTGTTCCGACCTCGTTGTTAAGGTTAGTAGTAGTTTAAGATTCGGTGTTCCGTCATATAACCGTCCCAGCCTATGTTTTCCAACGTGTTGTCCAGAGTGTTGTCTGCCCTGCTGAAACACATGCGGGCTACATCGTTTTCCCTCAGGTGGAGGATTTGCCTACAGTGAAAGGTGACTTCTATGCCCTGGGACATATTCCCAACATCATAGGTGCCATTGATGGGACACATGTGGCCTTCGTACCCCCAGGTAGGAGTGAACAGGTGTCCAGAAACCGGAAGAGTTACCATTCGATGAATGTGCAGATGGTGTGTTTGGCAGACCAGTACATCTCCCATGTTAATGCAAAATTCCCTGGCTCAGTGCATGATGCTTACATCCTGAGGAATAGCAGCATCCCTTATGTGATGGGGCAACTCCAGAGGCACCGGGTGTGGCTATTAGGTGAGCACCTGGACCCAATTCAGTGAGAATAGTTGTCTGGGTCTGTGGATGTTCCTATGAGTCAGTGTGTGTCTAACAGTTGTCCCTCAACATTTGCAGGTGACTATGGTTACCCCAACCTGTCATGGCTACTGACCCCAGTGAGGAATCCCAGGACAAGGGCAGAGGAACGCTACAGTGAGGCACATGGCGAACTAGGAGGATTATAGAGCGGACCTTCGGCCTCCTCTAGGCCAGATTCTGGTGCCTCCAGATGACAGGTGGTTCCCTATACTACTCACCGAAGAAGGTGTGCCAGATTATCGTGGCCTGCTGCATGCTGCACAACTTGGCTTTGCGACAGCAGGTGCCTTTTTTGTAGGAGGATGGTCCAGATGGAGGTGTTGTGGCAGCTGTGGACCCTGTGGATAATGAAGACGAGGAAGCAGAAGAAGAGGACATCGACAACAGGAACACGATGATCATGCAATACTTCCAGTGAGACCCAGGTAAGAAGACAACACTGCCTGCTACATCTGATTTTAATCCACTACCTCTCTACAGTCTGTCATTTTTACCCAGTGTATGGTCACTGAGTTGTCACTTTCCCTTACGATTTCACAGATGTAGGTCCCACAGTGTGACATCTGCTTTGTTTCCTCATGGACTAGAGCTGTGTGACATAGGTATGTTGACATTACATTTGAAATAGCATTTTGCCACTGTAATTGCTAATACACTATTTCGAAATCACAGACAGACTCCTGATTCTTTTGTGCTTCAAGGGTGTTTATTTCAGTGCTCAATATTGGAGGGGGTTGTAAAATGGTGAGGGGTGATGGTGGAGGAATGTCCATGGCAGAGTCCAGTCTATTAGTCTCACAGGTGCATTGTCCAAAGTGGCATAGGAAGTGGAGCTGGGGCAGTTTATGGATGGACGGGGTGACAAGGTGGGACAAAAGGATGACAATCAGGGTGGTCTCATTTCTTGGTGGGGTCTTGGCATTGTTCTCTGTCTTTGTCCTGGATCTCAGGGACCGCTTGTGGGGTGGCTCTCCATCTGCAGTGGGTGGGGTGCTGGTGTCGTGGTCCTGTGGCAGTGCCTCCTGTCCACTAGCGCCGGTGGAGATGGTGGGCAGTTCATTGTCAAGGCTAGTGTCAGGGGCCCCTTGTTGTGCCACAGCGTCCTTCCTGGTGTTGAGGACTTCCTTCAGCACCCCTACAATGGTGCCCAGGGTGGAATTGATGGATCCGAATTCCTCCCTGAACCCCGAATACTGTTCCTCCTGCAGCCGCTGGGTCTCCTGAAACTTGGCCAGTACCGTTGCCATTGTCTCCTGGGAATGGTGGTAGGCTCCCATGATGTTGGAGAGGGCCTCGTGGAGAGTGGGTTCCCTGGGCCTGTCCTCTCCCTGTCGCACAGTAGCCCTCCCCATTCCCCTGTGTTCCTGGGCCTCTGTCCCCTGAACCGTGTGCCCACTACCACTGACCCCAGGTCCCTGGTGTTGTTGGGGTGGTGGGTTATCCTTGGTTCCCTGTAGTGGTGGACACACTGCTGCTTGACGTGTCCTGGGGACAGAGGTATGGGCCCGCTGGGTGGGTGCTGCGCTGGTGTTTCCAGAGGGGGCAAGCTCTGTAGTGGCCTGTGCCAGTGTGAGTGGAACTGACTGTCCCGAGGTCCCAGATGGGCCGTGCTGGTCATCTAGATCCAGTTGGACAGAGCTGCTGTCATCACTGTGGGCCTCTTCTGTGGGTGGAGTGGACATGTCTGGACCCTCCTGTTCGGTGACGTTGGGTAGAGGTCCTGCAGGGGTGTGAAGGCATGATTATTGCATCTGTATGTGCCATGGTGTGCAATGTGTGGGTGACCCTGTACTCCAGTGCTTGGATTCCTGTGTAGGACCTTGTGTGATGATGGTTTATGGGGGGGTATGGATATGTGCAGTGGCCATGCATTGGTGATGGGTGTCCATGCTTTGGTGGTGCATGCAGGGTTTGGTGTTGGGATGGGTGGTTTGTGATATTGGGACCTGTGTGAGGAGTAGGAGTGATGGGGGTGAGGGCGAGGGTGGGGGTATGTGATGGCATGGAGGTAGGGTGGGGGATGTAATAGTAAAGAATTGACTTACCAGAGTCCATTCCTCCAGCTACTCCTGCGAGGCCTTCAGGATGCAGAATAGCCAAGACCTGCTCTTCCTATGTTGTTAGTTCTGGGGGAGGAGGTGGGGGTCCGCAGCCAGTCCTCTGTACCGCGATGTGGTGTCTTGAGACCACGGAACGCACCTTCCCCCGTAGGTCGTTCCAACTCTTCCTGATGTCATCCCTATTTCTTGGGTGCTGTCCCACTGCGTTGAGCCTGTCCACTATTCTTCGCCATAGTTCCATCTTCTTAGCTATGGAGGTGTGCTGCACCTGTGATCCGAATAGCTGTGGCTCTACCCGGATGATTTCCTCCACCATGACCCTGACCTCCTCCTCAGAGAACCTGGGGTGTCTTTGCCGTGCCATGGGGTGGTGTGAGTGATGTGTGGGGTGGGGTGTGTTGTGATGTGTGGGGTGATTTTAGAGGTGTGTTGTGTGAGGTGCGTGGATGCTATGTGGGTGATGGTGTAGAGTGCCTGTGGATGCTAATGTTCTTTCTGATGGTGTCTCTCTCTGCCCTTCTGTCTCAATTGTTGTCATAACGGTTTGTGGGTTATGTGGGTGTGTGTTTTATATTGTATTGGGTGTGTGGGAGTGGTCTGTGTATGTGTATCAGGTGTGTGTATTTCGAATTGTCCAATGTGGATGTGTTTTGTAAATGTGTGTGTATTTTAAGCGCAGCGGTGTGTACCGCCAATGGAATACCGCGGTTGAAAGACCACCGCGTGGATTCGTGGGTTGTGATAGTGTGGGCGTATTCCTGTTGGCGTGACGGTGGAGGATTTGTTAACACCAGTTTATCACTGACCTTTGGTGTGGCGGACTTGTGGGGGTGTCTAGATTTTGGCGGATTCCAGCCTTTGGGTCATAATGACCGTGGTGGAATTCCGCCACCTCGGCGGTGTGTTGGTGGTCTTCTGCACGGCGGTATGCGGCTTTTACCGCCAATTTTGTAATGACCCCCTAAGTCACTCAACCATACAGTCACTCACACAGCCACTCACCCAATGATGTAGATAGAAGCACATCCACTCTCTCATCCATATAGACTGGTACACACTGACTCACTCATACACCCTCTCACACACTCAGTCACTAAACCATACAGCCACTCACACACTTAGTCACTCACCTAAACAGCCACTCACACGACCACTCTCCATCATGCAGACACTCACACACTCAGCCACTTACCCATACAACTGCTCACACACTCAGTTACTCGCCCATGCAGTCACTCACACAGCTAATCTCTCCCTCATGCAGACACTAACACGCTCAGTCATTCACCCAAACGCCACTCTCATACCCCAGTCTTTCACTCATATAGTGACTCACACATTGAATAACTCACCCATACAGCCACTCATACACTCAATCACTCACTTATACAAATACACACACACTCAATCACTCGCTTGTATAATTTCTCACACACCGAGTCACTCACCTAAACAGCCACTTACACATCTGGTCACTCACTCATACAGATACTTAGACAATCACTCAGCCAATCATGTAGACATTCATACACCCAGACAATCACCTAAACAGCCACTCACAGACCTAGCTACTCACCCACAAAGAAACTCACACACTCAGCCACTCACCCATACAGTCACTCACCTACTCAGTCTCTCACTCATACAGCCACTCACACAACCACTCTCCCATCCATACATGACTTAGCGATACAAACAACGATAGACATACTCATACACTCAATTAGTCAACATTACAACACACACACCTAGTCACACCCACATATAGCCACCCAGACAATGTCACTCACCTAAAGAATTACTTCTATACCCATTCATTCACGCATACAACAAATTACACAACCACTCACTCAGCCATACACTTATTCACACACCCATTTACCTACTCATATACATAGTATAACATATGCTCACTCCTACACAGTCACTGATACAAGTATGCTCTCAAACATATATTGCTGACACACTCTCTCACACATACAGTCACTGACACACCCACTAGCTCTCCCATACAGAAACTGACACGGCCTCTATCACACTCAAAGAGCCACTCACATACCACTCACCAAACCATAAAAGTACTCAGTCACTCATTTACCACTAGAACTACTGAGAAAACCACTAACTCACACATAGAACTTCTCACACATCTACTTATTTATCCATACAACTACACAGAAATCCACTTACTGAGCAAAACAGCTACTGCCACAGCCAATCTCCCACCTGCATAGCCTCTCACACAATCACTCACATACAATTGCAGACACACACATACCCACTCAGATGACATTCTTTACAAATACTATCACTGATCAATTGCTCTGGATGAGTACTAATTTAACATATGTAACACCTTAGTATGTATCTTTAAATATATAAAAACTTTTTTATACAATTACACAGCCTCTCACACAATCACTCCCATACAATTGCAGACACACACATATCCACTCTGATGACATTCTTTACAAATACTATCACTGATCAATAGTTCTGGATGAGTACTAATTTAACTTATTCAACACCTTAGTATAATCTTTAACTCAAATAAAAATGTTAGACAATTCCCAGATGGTATGATTTGATCAGTGATGTCATTTGAGATGTCATGAGTGATATCACAGACTATGTCATGAGTGATTTGATATGTGAGATCATAAGCTGTGCATTTTGGGGGCATACGTTATAGTTAGGGCTGGTTACTATGACTGGTGAACTTCTATGGTTTTGTGTGAGTCAATTCAGTAACTAACTATAACATCCCTGTATCCTTTACATATATATCCAGAAAACAAAATTACATTATATAAAGCACACTAAGGATGTCAGGGACAATAATAACGTGGCAAGTTTAATCGCAAAAACACAATGCGTTTCGGCTGAACTCTACAGCCTAATTTTGTTGTCTGGATTGAATTCACAGGTCTGATCTGCAAGTTTATGCACCACTTCTCACGGGCCATCTGAGCCCAGAAAGAGCGCTGTGTTTTGGATATTGGAGATATATATATATATATATATATATGTACATACCTCAAATAATGATAACTCATGCCCTAAGTTAACAATAACTCGCAATCCCACCTCGCAAAGTTTTCCTTTCAATAATTTTACTACAAATGTTACACTGATATTATGAATGATGCTATCCAGGATCTCATAAGTGATGTAATATGTGGGGTAATTAGCAGTGCATGGTGAGGGTGCGAGTAATTGTTACATTAGGGAACAATTTATTTCTACCCTGCCCCCTTTTCTTTTTTTTGGACGCGGCTCAGACTAATCACTCTGCACAGCACCCATAGGGAGTGGAGCAAGCACCAGAGGAGCATGCTGGCAATCACATAAACCACAAAAAGAGAAGCAAGCACACAGTGTATATATAATGCAACAACAGTGAAAATGGACAAATGAAGTGCAAAACCAAACAAATCTCCTTGGGTTCCATCATGGAACATGCTTCTTCAGGATAACAAGCACATAAATGGTCAACATCATCCTATAAAAGTAAGGAAAATAACAGAAATACATAATCCCATTGGTATACAAACGTTTTCAAATCGCACAAATCTTAAATAATGGGAGAAGTAATAGAGGAGAAAATACCTGAAAACGTGATCACACTAGACAAATGCTAAAGGAATATTTTCAAATCGACAACATGGTTAAAGAGCATAGGTCTCAAGCGGGCAGGATAAAACAAAAAAGTTTAAAGACACGTCCAAAATTGGAGGGGGGGTAAATGAACATATGAAGAGCAACCCATCCAAATTAACAAATCAAGTCCTAGTGGGGAAATATGAGATGATTCAAAGTCCCTAAAGGCCCTGGGCACAATCAAGAGCAGTCCCTCCCCTAGATACTTATCCAGGTTGTCAGAAGTGCTTCAAAATGCATAAGGAAATTCAAAACACCTCTCAAATGCAAAGGAAAGCAAATGGTGCCCACCCAAAACCGAATACAAAAAATCTTATTTGCAGGAGAATGGAATGCAATCAACAAAGTATGAGAAGGTCAGACAGGTCAAAGGAAGAGTAAACATATACCCACCTAGTTGACAACTGTACATCATGTCAAATGTTGCACAGTAGAAAGCAGAGGGACAGAAATAATAAATACAACTTTAAAATTTCTAATTCAGATGTATACTCAATTCTTCATCAAGACTTAAACCTCCAGGACTGATTGTCTCTAAGTCTTTGATGAGTTGGGACTCCCTCTCTCTCATCCTGAGTGTGTGGTCACCTCCGCTAGGATTGTGTGTGACCTATTCTGCAGCACAAAAAGTCAATTTTTGTCAGTCCCTGGAATGTTTCCTATGAAAATGCCTAGCTAGCGGGTACTTGGAATCACAATGATCGACAAACCTCACGTGTTCCTGTACTGTTTTCCTGACCACACACACAGTACTACCCACATATTTAAGAAGACGGGGCATTCTAAGATGTAAATTACAAATTGCCAGCAATCACATAAACAGCACAAAATAAATTAATGCATGTAGGAAATTGCCTGATGCTGCAGGTGTGGCCCTTAATGGTCTCCTAGGGTGGTTGTTTTTACAGGCTTTGCAAGGATAGAAGCCTTGAAGACTATGGGCCTGATTTAGATCTCGGCAGACTTTGTCACAACAGTGACGGCTATCCCATCAGATTTCCCATCCACCGAAATCTAAATCCCATAGAAAACAATGGTATGTAGATTTTGGTGGCTCAGATATCCATCGCAACAGAGTAACCCCTTTGCTGGGATCTAAATCCGGCCCACCATATTTTTTAATGCCTTTCATGAGAGTAATGCCATTGCGGACGAGGGAGTACCTCAGGGTCTTCACACTCCGGAAAGTGATGTTAGATCTGTCTCCAATCTCCTTGCCAATGGTAGGGTCACATTTTAAAATATCCCAATGTTCGGAAACAAAGGGGGTTATTCCAACTTTGGAGGAAGTGGTAATCCGTCCCAAAAGTGACGGTAAAGTGACGGATATACCACCAGCCGTATTACGAGTCCATTATATCCTATGGAACTCGTAATACGGCTGGTGGTAAATCCGTCACATTTGGGACGGATTACCACCTCCTCCAAAGTTGGAATAACCCCCAATGTGTCTAATACTGGAATGCTGTATCATGTGAGAATAACTTTATTGGTGGATTTCTCTTGTGTGGCCTGCCTCTTTTAAAAAAAAAACTCTCTCCCTGTCAACCTCGTTCACATGTTTTATGGCTTTCTCAAGGTCCCAAATCAGATAACCACATTCCCTGAATTTCAAGATCATTGTTTTCTGTTCTTCCAGGAAGGCTTCTTCAGTACTATAGTTTCTCTTAGCCCTCAGAAGTTCTCTATGAGGATTGTTCCATTTGAGATTATAGGGAGACCACTGAGGTCATGGAGAAGGATGTTACCAGCTGTGAGTTTCTTCTACAGATGTTTCTGAACATCCCCTTCCCCTGCCTTGACCACTGCATCCAAGTACTGCATTCAGTTATTCAATCCTATTCTTACTGATGGTGTGAGTGAAAACCAAAGTAAGAACATTGTGTTTGAGTTTTTTGAAAAACTCCATGGCAGTGATTTTGGAACCTTTCCATATAAAAAACAAATCTTTAATATACCTCAGCCGCAATGCCCCATTCTTGAGACCAACAGAGAGGGCACCATCCTCCCACCAGGCATGGAACAAGTTTTCACAACTGGCGGTGAAACAGGTCCCTATTGTGGTTCCAAGGACTTGTCTATATAGGGTAATTTTGAACAAAGAAGATATTATTGTTGAGATGATGTCTCTTCATTTCCTCAATCAACAAGTTATGATCCAAAAATGAATGGGTCGAGCTCTTAAGAAGTGTTTACAGGCTGCTATCCCTGCCTCATGTTCGAAGATGGTGAAGAGAGACCGGACATCAAGTGTCATGAGGAGAAAATCAGATTCCCATGGGATACTGGTTATTTTGCTAAACAAATCATAGGCATCTTTTACATATGAGGGAAGGCTCATGACAAACTTCCTTATACCGAATCAACATATTTGGATACATTTTTAGAGACACTCTCCATTGAGGATATAAGTGTCTCCTCAGAGGATTGATAGGGTCTTTGGGGACCTTGGAAAGAAGGTAAAAGGTGGAAAGAGTGGGGAACTCTTTCTTGAGAAAGCAATACTTGTCCCAGTATGAGACCCCATCTCTCCAACTCACCAACTTGTACCAGAACTCAGTAATACTCTTGGCATAGGTACACTTTTCCACTACTTCATAAAACGTCTTATTGCTCAACTGTCTCATGGCCTTCTTGATGTAGGTTTCCCTGTTCATCAACACAATATTACCTCCCTCATCGGCTGGCCGAATGATGATGGTTTCATTTATTTCAAGGGAATCAATAGCAGCAAATTGTTCAGACTAGATATTCAGATTTCTGTTAAACTGTTATCCTTTTTAAACATTTGAGATTTTTAAATGGATCTTTATTGTCATGCTGCATGTAAGGACAAAAGGCGGAATGAAGTTTCTAACCTCTTGCAAAAGAGTCATCATCGTATACTAGTAAGCAGTCCAAAGCATCATGTGCATCTGTCACAATATTCAATTCACTCACAGCAGATTCCAACTCATGTAATGTGTCCCCAATGGTAAAAACACTAGACACTTGATCATTGTCAACTGTGTATGTTGTCCCGTCTGATCCTATATTAACGCCACTTGAAAAGTTTTAATTTAAAAAAAAACAATTTAAATAAATCTATCCTTGTATTTACATAGCCAAAACCGCATAATGGGCAGAACAATGAACCTGTCAGACGCCTGTCTGAAAGATTGACAATGGTCTTATTTATCAATTTTTTATCTATTAAGCTTCATTTGGGGGGCTTATTCCAGCATTTCCCAATCACTCCTGTGAGTTTCCTCCAGTTTCTCTGTTTTCTCTGTTGGACCCTCTGCTTCCTTTGTCTGCTCTCCTCGCCCTCTTCCTCTGTTTCTTGTTGAAGACGCCCTCCTCCTGTATTTTGTATGTATGTGAGGGAAGTGTTAGGTTGCTCTAAATGCCCTTCCCTGCCTTTGAAGACCAGTTTAGCAGCCCCCCTCTTCCTGCTTCTCCAATTGCTGGGGTAGGTGTCCTCCCCAGGCACATCTCTTTGTGTTAAGCCCAGGCCACTTCACGCCTCATCAAGGAAGCCTGGTCAGGCTGCCAGAGGCTGGCCAATCAGAGAAGGGCACTGAAGAGCTGAATTTGGCAACTTTTCAGGTAGAGTTTAAAACTCTTCACCTGAACTAGTTATATTAAATCCAACACTTGTAATTTGTGGGATTTATTATAACAATTAATTTGATATCAAACTTGAGGTATCTGACACTTAGGGGGACTTTGTTAATTAAAATTAATTCTCCCCATTTTAGCCTTTGAAGGCCATTAACTACAGTAAGGGAAAAACAAATATGGATATTTTACCTCACCAGGGCTTTTAAAATAATTTTATAAGGTCCCTGCTTATAGTTACATGGCACCCAACCCTACGGGAACATAGGGCATACCTCAGGAGTGACTTATATGTAAAAATAAGATAGTGTAGGACTTTGGAAGTACTTTTAATTCCAAAGTCAAATGTGCACATATCTTTAGCTTAAAAGCAGCCAGCAATGTAGGCCTGCCTTTACAATTACACTGGGCACCTCAACAGTGCACCTATGGGTGTGCTACCTATGTTGGGGTCCCTTACCCTTTATGCCCTACCATATACTAGGGACTTATAAGTAGGTTAATATTGGCATTTATAATTAGCCTACTTTGCATATCCACTTTACTCAGAGCACTGGCCCTGGGACTGGTAAGCAGTACCCAGGGCACAGCCAAGAGTGAGGAACCACCAGTATCTGTCCAGAAGGTTTGGGGGTGACCACGGCAAAAAGAAGGACTTTCCTACAATGACTTCTCAGGAGTCTGTACTGATCTAAATAAGTATTTGACTTGTGACTGCCTTTACTTCCTGATGTTGTTCTCCCTGTGTTAATGGAGATATCAGTGTTGTTGCCTCTATTCACAACATTATCCGAAGAGAAGTCAGCTGGGGCAGTAAAGACTGTGTTATGAGCCAATTTGTTAAATTCTTCATCAAACTTCCTGTTAAATGCCAGGGTTCTGCCAGTAGCATAATCATAATAATCTCTTTGTAACTTCTGCTGTTTTTGAATGTCCAACATCCTTTTGGAGCTAGCAGCAGCATTTTCTGCCCACTGTTATAGCATCTGTGGGTTGGGTGTCTCGTAGGAAGGAACAATATATATATATATATATATATATACTCAGGCCCCGAGGGAACATCCCATTGTCCACATACTTATGTAATGATGTCGTCTCCTGCAATTTGGAGATTTATGACTTGCTTAGCTTCTCAAGTTTTATTAGTCTGTCTCTTAAGTCTTGTGTTACTAGTTTGAGAGGGACTTCCCCCCGGTATGTACACTTGCAAAAACAGCTGGTCCTGCTGCCCTCCTCTGTGTGCCCACATCTTCTGTCATGTTGGTAGCTGATAATTGAAGTAAGGACGAGCAATTAACTATAACTTGCGCCCCAGAAATGCACTGCTTATGACCTCAAATATTACATCACTCATGACATGGTCAGTGACTTCACTGATGACAAACAGCTATGTCCAGAGGGTGGGCATGCCTGGACATAGCAGGAGCCGAACCTAGGAGGTGGCAGTCCCCAGGGCCATCAGTGGCTCCATGAGGGGGACCGCACTGACCCCCTCCAACATTAGTAGCCCCAGTTAGGTGTTATGAAGTAAATAAGGCACACATCTTCAGTCTTTTTTCTTGTGTTCGCTCAGTAAGTCAGACTTCTTTATTCTCTGTTTGTCAATTCAATTCCAGTGGTAATTTCATTCCCAATCCAGCCCACTTCTGCTTCATCCAACACATGTTTCATCAGGGTAGTCACCCTATGACTTTCTCAGGGCTGTAAAACATATATGTACATGACATATGTAAAAACCATTGTCAGTCTATCACATACTAGATGTTCTCTCCTCAATCGATCCCCCTAACCGTTAACAAGTGGTAACCACATGGGTCATAAGATCTCAAACAGTGACAAATCCAAGTGTAATACCATAAAAAATAATTAAAAAATATTAAAGGAAAATAGAATATTATACAACAGAAAAGTATATCTTCTTATTGCCCGGTAGTAGTACAAGCCATCAATCTTATTCTTACTCATAAGCCCCACGAGCAAATGTATCCTATACATGCACACACTTGTGGAAACGCTCCGTGTGTCAGATCACCTCTAGTATGGTCCTTATAGCCCCTGTTATATTAATCTAATGTTTTGGTCTATACCTTGGCGCTATATCGTCCTGAATATCCAATGATATTCCCATAAGTATCTTGTGTTTATCTTGTTTCAATCTTCAAAAGTTCCATATGCTTCATGTACCCGTTTAGAGTAATAATATGATTCCAAGAAAATGATTCTATAAATTAAGTCTCCGTCCTGTAACATAATAAAATGTTTTGTGTAATCTGTGGTTGCCTATTTGTGACCAGTATCAATCTGTGCCTTTTCTCCACTCTTCTCCTTACAGTCACATGTTCTGTCTGTCTTACAAATAAACCAGGAACTGCATCAGTACTTCATCGTATTTCTCTCCCAGTCTCCTACCTTGCACCACCGCTCGCTTTCTTTATATCTCTTTGTTGTATTTTTAGACGGGTACGTCTCGTCATGCCCATTATTACAAGACCCTTACTTAAATACGACCATTAGCTGCATCATATTAGTCATATCCCATAACTCTTGTACTCCTAACATAAGTACTTGGTAAGTGCTGTTGCTCCCGCTATTTTATGTTTAACCAATTAGTCATAATATCAGCGTTTCCTGTATTTCTCTCTCATTATCCGCAGCAGCCATTTCTCACAATATAATGCGCTACCTTTCTATCTCAACGTTATATCTTTCAGTGAGTCCGTTGTAGGAGTCATCCATTCTACCCATAATTGCAAAACGCCCGCTTAGATGCGGTACTGGTTTAAACGTACTAGTTATATCCCATAAATCCTGTCTTCCTCTTGAAATGTACACTATATCACGTCTAACCCATCACTCACGTCTTGTGATCGTCTCTGTATGCACGCGAGTATGCTGTAGATTATACTGTGTAGTACTCCTCCCGATAACCCCCTATAACTACCACCCCTTACAGTATCATAGAAAGGGGACTATCTAACCATTGGAACTTTCTCCCTATCAGCACCATCTTGATATCCATTGACACAAATACATCGTCCATTGTCCCATTACTTGTATAAATTCTTCACAATGTCATAGAAAGGGGACTACCTATTCCCTGGAGGTTACTCCTTATCAGTGCCATCTTGGTGTTCCATTGAGACAAAAGTAACATCTACCTTATTCCACTACTTGTATAATTCCAATTAGTGTCTGTATATGTTTTCTGTTATATACATTTGTTATATATATATATATATATATATATATATATGCGTTCGACAAGTGTGTGCATGCGTTTAAACACCCATATAACACATTTTGTAAAACACCTTTCAAAAAGTTCCCTCTTTTTTATACATATATCCTTCTGCTTGTATAGATCCAAAATATTTTCCATGAATGTAAGAACTTCCTGTTACATGAGTTTTGTTATGTTATTGTACATACGCTTTTGCCAAACGTGTACAAGCATTCAGCATACATGTAACATATATTAGAGCTCCCTTTCTCAGAGTGTTCCCTTACTTTACATCCTTATTTCATCAGTCTCTGCCTAAAAAGTATTCCAATTCCTGATCTGAGTTCAATCTATATTCTACTGCTTTTAAGCACATGATCCACATTGCTTCCCTTCTCCTTAAATATAATTCATGATTACCTCCCCTGGGGTTCTTCGTCACATGTGCAATTCCAAAGAACTTAAATTCCTTGTGTACACCTTGGGTGTCACATGTCTTCATATGCTGGGCGATTGGGTACCGCTCATCCTTCTGTCTCATTGCTCTCCAATGTTCCCGAATCCTAGTCTTAAGGGCACGTATTGTACTAACGTAAGTGGCACTTACAACATAAGTGGTGTTGCAATTTATATTTGTCTGTATTGAATATTTTTGGCTACCGCCACTGTCAAAATCTATCTTCCCATGCCATGCCCATTATAAGATTGATGGCTTGTACTACTACCGGGCAATAAGAAGATATATTTTTCTGTGGCATAATATTCTATTTTCCTTTAATAATTTTTTTATTATTTTTTTATGATATCACACTCGGATTTGTCACTGTTTGAGATCTTATGACCCATGTGGTTTCCACTTGTTAACGGAGAGGGAGAACGACTGAGAAGAGAACATCTAGTATGTGATAGAGTGACAATTTTTTTTTACATACTTCATGTACATATATGTTTTACAGCCCTGAGGAAGTCATAGGGTTAGTACCCTGACGAAACACGTGTTGGCTGAAGCAGAAGTGGGCTGGAGTGGAAATAAAATTACCACTGGAATTGAATTGACAAACAGAGAATAAAGAAGTCTGACTTACTGAACGAACACAAGAAAAAAGACTGAAGACATGTGCCTTATTTACTTCATAAGTGAAGCACAATCATCGGATGGTCGCATTACAGGGTTGGGGCTTTTCCCTGTTGCGAGCAAGGTCCAATATATGTTTGGGTCTGGACACTGATATATAAACAAATAATGTGTGTGCAAATGTGTGTGCGCCAATAGTCCCCGCAAAAAAACCTGCTTACTTTTTTTGTTCAGTAACCCCAAGGGAGGAGTTTGTTTCTGGGACCTGGGAATGTGCAACTGACCCCCTATGGCTTTTTAAATTAGCCCCAGGGAGGTGGCAGACCCCGGGGCTGAGGGGGGGCCCGGAGCAGGTCCCCCTGCATTTGATTTATTTAAATCCCTGGGGTGATGGCAGTGCTCGGGGCTGCAGAGCGGCCTTGCGTACAATACCACATCCTCCCGCTGAGGTGGTGGTCCCCGGGGAGGTAGTGGGGCCTCGCATACAATATTACATCAACCCTGGGAGGTGGCAGTCCCAGGGACTGTGTGGGAGGCTATGTGCTCCCCAACATACCATATTATATCTGGGGAGGTGGCGGTCCCCAGGACTGCAGGGGGGCAACATGGCTGCCCTGCATACATCTAAATGTTCACTCAAGGGAGGTGGTGGTCCCTGGGGCTTTGTGAAGAGGAGAGGGGGCTGAAGCCAAGTCCCAAGATGGCTGCCTACACTTGCTGGTTGAAGCATTGGCAGCCAATCAGATATCTGCACGTGGACAATCGGATTCACAGAGGATTCGTGCCCCTATATTTCTATATTTTTTAAACTCTAATTTCGCCATAGCTACCGAACTGATTTATACAAATCACAAAAAGCCTGCATTCAGGACTAAGATCTGCCTTTCTGTCAAATTTGGTGTAATTCCCTTCAGCAGTTTGGGCTGTAGCTGTGCTAAACATTTTGAAAAATCCCATTGACATAGAATGGGGGAAAGGTATTTTGGGACCCCCTTTTTCTCTCGGCCCCAGCCTAACCAACCCTGAACTTTTTTAGAAAGCAGCTGAACCTACCGAAGTATATGTTTTGAAAATTTCATGAAGATTAGTCAAGCAGTGCCAAAGTTATTGGCAAAACAAAGAACATTCGGTCTATGGTAATGGTAAAACAAGTCCTAACTATAACTACATAGTGGCAACCACCAATATGTAATATATGTATAGGTATATGCCCAGATTCATGCTTAACCGATGCTACACTGTGCTGTGCCAAAAACTGCAGTGCTGTCTGTGACACGTTTGAAACACAGGGGTGCGCCATGTATAGAGGTATAGGGTGCACCACTGTATTTCCCTCTGGTGCTGAACTAAGCTGCCTAACGCCAACTCAGGCATCCTTGAACCATGCTGCAAGGGTGGCTGCATTGAGGGGATAGATTGCTTATGTACAGGTGTGCAGGAAGGTGTCCCTTCCTGCACATAAATAATCTACAATGGCGATTTGACACTTCTGTGTAGAAGTACCAAAGCATCATTTTGAATGATTGTTTATGTGCAGGAAGGTGTCCCTTTCTGCACGTAAATAATTGTCCATGGCATTTTGTTTCTTCTCTGTGTGCTGCAGAAGGTGTTGGGGGAATATACAAGCACCAAAAGTATCACAAGAAAGTTAATAAAAAGAAAAAAAGAATCAACAACAGGCAGTTCGATATAAAGGAAGAGGATACCATTTAGGGTGTTTTCTTACCTGTGGCCTACAGTCCGGCTCCACACTGCCATCAGTCCTCTCCTAAAGAAACCTTTGGCAGAATTCTGCTCACAGCACCACCTAACGACCACAGTGCATAGTTTCACAACTCTGTGATGGTGAAGTATATTGCATCGCCCATCTAGCGGACTGAAAACCTTTGGGCCAGATTTAAGAAAAGGGGGACTGCCCCCAGTGCACTGCCACTTTTCTTGCACTTCTTAGCGCCCCCCCTAATGCCACCATGGTGCGCCATCAAAAAAATGATGCTAAAGTGGTGCTAGGCCTTCTTAAATCACAGCCTTTGTGTTGTTAGTGAAACTTGCTAATTTACTGTTAACCATGAACATTCACCAGTCAATTGTTGCGCCACCTTCTTCACCTTTTGTTATGCAGCAGAGAGATCCACCCACTGACTGGCAAGATTGGCTGAAAAATTTAATTTTCACACTTGAAGGCATAAACTTTTCTCCATTCAGAAAAAAGCACTGTTGAAAGGTTGTTTGTGTGCAGACGTTCAACATGTATTCAAATACCTATGACAAGGGTATGAGGAACAAGAAGATAAAGTTGAGGATGTGTACACATAAGCCAAATTACGGTTGCAGAACTGTTTTGCCAAAACAATTAATATTGTGATGCAGGTCCATAGGTTGTACACCCAAACTCAAAAACCATTCAAATCAGTTGACGACTTTGTGGTATGACTGTGCGAGTTGGAGGTAAAATGAAAATTTGGGTCAGTGACGGAAAAATTAATCAGGGATCATTTAATAGTACATCGTAGTTGTAAAAAGGTGCAGAAGGCACTCCAGGCATGTCACAACCTTTGTCACAACTGAAGGTGTCTTTCAGTTCAACATGTTGCCTTTTGGCTTGTCAACAGTGATGAGTGTCTTTCAGAATTGTTGGTTGAAGTTTTATCTGGAAATAAAAAATGTAGTGTTCTTTCAGGATGACTTATTGATATTCAGAGGAAAGATGCACCACACACAATCATAAGCTGTGAGAATCCCCAAGTTGCTTCTCTAAGGCAGAAATAGCTTTTAGTAATAAGAAATGCAAGTTCTTGGTGAATGAGGTTGAGCACTTTGGTTATCTAACTACTGGTGAAGTAGTGAGACCTAACTTGAAGTTGTAGCACCATAGTAAATATGCAAATGCCAGATAATAAAGACAAACTATGGTCCTTCATCAGGTGAATACTGTACACAGGCCGAGATTAAAGAGGGCCTAGAGTCATTCTAACACCAGATTAGGGTCATTTATTTACCCTAATGTGGTGTTGGAAGACCAAAAACACAGTGACATATTTACAAAGTGGCACAATGCATGCATTGCACCACTTTGTAACCCTTTGCTCAGCATTATGCCTTTTCCAGGCATAATGTATACAAAGGGGGCTTTCCCCCATTAGGGGGGGCCAAACACATGGAGCAAGGAAATCTAAGAGATATTCATGCACCATTTTTTCAGCACTTTTAACACCTGTTCAGATCAGGCATTAAAAGGAGGCTTCCATTGGTTTCAATGGGCCTCTGGGTGATGTGCAGAATTAGCGTGAATAAACTAGGACCAGCGCCACTTTTCATAAATCTGACCCACAGTTTGTAAAGGATTTGGCATTCAAATCAGATCCCCTGAGAGAGCTGTTGAGAAAGGGTAAAAAAATCACACGGGTCAGGCTAAGCAAGCAGCATTTGAACCAATTAGGAACAGCATTGCAAATGCCGGCATTTTGGTCCCATTCCGGTTTGATTGCAAAACAAACCTTACTATGGATACTAGTGCAATTGGAATTGGGGCAGCACAAATGCATGGGAAGACTGAGAAGACAGCAGCCTATGCATCTAGCTCATTGTCTAATACAGAAAGGAACTACTCAGTCTATGAAAGAGGTGTACTGGCTGCTGCATGGGCAACAAACTACTTTGCTGCTTTCATTTGGGGCACCAGAATAACTCTCAGAACAGATCATAAACCCCTACTCCAAGTGTTAGGACCCAATAGAGTGAGCAATTGTTCTGGATGTTTGGCAAAGTTGGCAGACAAACTGCAAGATTATGAGATTAAATATGCCAGGTTGGAAGATCAAAGTGCCTGGTTGCTTATCAAGGTGGCAAGGAAAAAGCAGCAAATGACTGTGATCTTGACACTGAGGAACTGGTGGCTAGCTTAGAGTTTGCCACAGAAGTTCTACAGGTGTGTGTGTTCATAGATGAGTGCCATGTTGGATGATTTAGTCCTCAAGGAAGTGGTGTAAATGCTCAAAGATAGGGCGAGGGGTAAAGCACTTTTCCTGTGACTAAGAAGCCATTTAATAAAGTAGTTGGAAAATTGTCCTTGGTTGGACACAGTTTCATTATGAGAAATGAAAAGTTTGTGGCACCAGCTGCAGTCAGGGAAAAACCCATTTGGGTGGCACATGAAGGTCATTTTGGTCAGAAACTCACACTTCAGAGACTTAAGGAATAATATTGATGGCCTTTTGTTAGACCTGGCATCCTTAGAGTGGTCTTATCCCAGACTTTTTGTCTTTTACCTCATGTTTTGCTGCTGTATAGTTTTGTTGGCCTTAAGATTCTGAGCACCTTACCACTGCTAACCAGTGCTAAAGTGCATGTGCTTCGCCCCTAAAAATGGTAACATTGGTGCATCCGCAACTGGCATATTTAATTTACATGTAAGTCCCTTGTAAAGTGGTATACAATATACGCAGGGCCTGTAAATTAAATGTTACCAGTGGGCCTGCAGCACTGATTGTGGCACCCCTTAGGTAGCCCTGTAAACATGTCTCAGGTCTGCTATTGCAGAGGCAATGTATGCAGTCTCACTGCCACCTCGACATGGCATTCAAACCCTCTTGCCAAGCCTTAAACTCCCCTTTTCTTACATATTTCACCCCTAAGGTAGGCCCTGGGTAGCCCTTAGGGCAGTGTGTCATATAAGTAAAAGGCAGGACATGTAGGTTTAGGTTTTAAATGTCCGGGTAATGAATAACTCCCAAAGTTGTTTTTTATTACTGCAAGGCTTGCTCCCCTCAAAGGCCAGCATTGGGAATTCCTTAGAATACACTTAAGCTGGTATTCCTGACCAAAGACTAGTTGCTGTATCATGTTTAATATCATTGGAATGGTAATGATAAATCGTCTTTACTGGTAAATCGGGTTCAATAGTACTATTCTAGAAATGCCACTTTTAGAAAGTTCAAAAAGAACAAGTGATGGACTGAATGCTGAACAATGTCAAACATTCACCCCCAATACAGAGATCTGGGCCTAAGGCCCTCATTCTGACCCTGGCGGTCGGTGATAAAGCGGCGGCCAAGCCGCCAACAGGCCGGCGGTCTAAAATATGCAATTCTGACCCTGGCGGGAACCGCCAACACAGTCCGCCGTATTAACACTCCGCCCGCCACGGCGGTACAAACAAACAGCGCGGCGGTTCCCGCCAACAGCCAGGCGGCAGACAATGTACCGCCCACCCTATTACGACCCACCAATCCGCCACCTTTTCCGGGGCGGGAGCACCGCCGATAAGAACACGGCGGAAACAGACTACGAACGGAAAAACGCTCACCTCTACGCACTCCACGTGAGATTCCGGCAGTATGGAACCAGAGTTGCAGGTCATCCCCGCACTCCTATACCTGCTCATATACCAGGAGCACGCCCGGCGGCGCGGAAGACATCGGTGAGTACTGCACCTACGACACAGGGGAGTGAAAAGATTACCGGCACACACCCACCCACCCACACCCACTACAACACACACATCAATGCATTCCCACAGATCACTGTCACAACCCATAAACCACCCCCCACCGAAATAATGCAAAGACCAAAAGAAGAATTCATAAACGGGCAGATATATTGAAATATGTACACCAGTAATCCCAATAAATAAATAAACTATGTACAAAATATATACAGCTACTAAATGTAGTCCAACCACTGTCCGTGGATCACAGGGGTCCTGTGCAAAGGGGCAAGGCCCAGTCCCACGACAAGAACTCCACGGAGAGAACACTGCAGGGGCATCAGAAAGAAAATAGGACAGGCACCTCAGGGGGAAGGGAAGGGGGGGCACCTCAGCCACTTGAGTACACGACGCCAGATCCACGAGGGGACTCCATGACCACTGGCCCATCCTGGGGAGAGCAAAGCCACAGTCCATACAGTCCATACAGTGGGTGGCCTGCCCACTGGCCCATCCTGGGGAGAGCAAAGCCACAGTCCAAACAGTCCATACAGTGGGTGGCCTGCCCACTGGCCCATCCTGGGGAGAGCAAAGCCACAGTCCAAACAGTCCATACAGTGGGTGGCCTGCCCACTGGGCCATCCTGGGGAGAGCAAAGCCACAGTCCAAACAGTCCATACAGTGGGTGGCCTGCCCACTGGGCCATCCTGGGGAGAGCAAAGCCACAGTCCAAACAGTCCATACAGTGGGTGGCCTGCCCACTGGCCCATCCTGGGGAGAGCAAAGCCACAGTCCAAACAGTCCATACAGTGGGTGGCCTGCCCACTGGGCCATCCTGGGGAGAGCAAAGCCACAGTCCATACAGTCCATAACAGACCCCACTGCCACTGGAGGAGGCAAGTTGGCCAGAGGACATCCTGCAGCCCTGCCCGAGATAGATCCTGCCCTGCCACGTCTGCCAAAGGGCCAGCGGTTCTTGCCTTGAAGGGCCCAGTTCAGCGGTTCCTGAGACGGCGGGGCCCAGCGGAGCGGTGCGTGAGACGGCGGGGCCCAGTTCAGCGGTTCTGGAGACGGCGGGGCCCAGTTCAGCGCTCCTTGCCTTGAAGGGCCCAGTTCAGCGGTGCTTGAGACGGAGGGGCCCAGCGGAGCGGTGCGTGAGACGGCGGGGCCCAGTTCAGCAGTTCTGGAGACGGCGGGGCCCAGCGGAGCGGTGCTTGAGACGGCGGGGCCCAGTTCAGCGCTCCTTGCCTTGAAGGGCCCAGTTCAGCGGTTCTTGAGACGGCGGGGCCCAGCGGAGCGGTGCTTGAGACGGCGGGGCCCAGTTCAGCGGTTCTTGAGACGGCGGGGCCCAGCGGAGCGGTGCTTGAGACGGCGGGGCCCAGTTCAGCGCTCCTTGCCTTGAAGGGCCCAGTTCAGCGGTTCTTGAGACGGCGGGGCCCAGCGGAGCGGTGCGTGAGACGGCGGGGCCCAGTTCAGCGGTTCTGGAGACGGCGGGGCCCAGTTCAGCGCTCCTTGCCTTGAAGGGCCCAGTTCAGCGGTGCTTGAGACGGCGGGGCCCAGCGGAGCGGTGCGTGAGACGGCGGGGCCCAGTTCAGCGGTTCTGGAGACGGCGGGGCCCAGCGGAGCGGTGCTTGAGACGGCGGGGCCCAGTTCAGCGCTCCTTGCCTTGAAGGGCCCAGTTCAGCGGTTCTTGAGACGGCGGGGCCCAGCGGAGCGGTGCTTGAGACGGCGGGGCCCAGTTCAGCGCTCCTTGCCTTGAAGGGCCCAGTTCAGCGGTTCTTGAGACGGCGGGGCCCAGCGGAGCGGTGCTTGAGACGGCGGGGCCCAGTTCAGCGGTTCTTGAGACGGCGGGGCCCAGCGGAGCGGTGCTTGAGACGGCGGGGCCCAGTTCAGCGATCCTTGCCTTGAAGGGCCCAGTTCAGCGGTTCTTGAGACGGCGGGGCCCAGCGGAGCGGTGCGTGAGACGGCGGGGCCCAGTTCAGCGGTTCTGGAGACGGCGGGCCCAGTTCAGCGCTCCTTGCCTTGAAGGGCCCAGTTCAGCGGTTCTTGAGACGGCGGGGCCCAGTTCAGCGCTCCTTGCCTTGAAGGGCCCAGTTCAGCGGTCCTTGCCTTGAAGGGCCCAGTTCAGCGGTTCTTGAGACAGCGGGGCCCAGTTCAGCGGTTCTTGCCTTGAAGGGCCCAGTTCAGCGGTTCTTGAGACGGCGGGGCCCAGCGGAGCGGTTCTTGAGACGGCGGGGCCCAGTTCAGCGGTTCTGGAGACGGCGGCCGGTCTATGTCCAACTGCTAATTGCCTGGTGGTGCCCTCCTGGGCAGCGGGGATGGTGCTCCTTCAATGCCCACCTGGACTGTGGGTGGTGGGGCCCTCCTGGCCAGCTGGGTCCTCCCTGGGCAGCGGCTATGGGGGTGGTGGGCTCTCCCGGGGCAGCTGTGCCGGTTCCTCCCGGGGCAGCGGCTATGGGGGTTGTGGGCTCCTCCTGGGCAGCAGGCCTGCTGCCTGACCTCTCCGACTTGCTGCCCTTGCCCTCCTTAGTCGTGGGCCTGTGGCCCTTTCCTCCCTTTGGAGCTGTGGCTGGTGACTGTCTCTGGGTGGTGTCCGGGGGGGATGTAGAAGGCGGGCTCCTGCGGCGCCCCTTCCGCCTTCTGCTCCTCTTCCCAGGGGGTGGGCTGGCTGTCCCCTTGCTGCTGGGCGAAGATCCAGACATGCGGGCTGGCGGGCTCCAATACCCCTGCACCCTTGTCAAGGGGGCTGCCGGGCTGGTGGTGGCTGAGGTGCTCTTCTTACCCCGACGAGAAGGAGGGGGGGGCTCAGGGTCAGGAAAGAAGTTAGTAGTGGCGAGGAAGAGCTTCTTGGGACAATGGAGAGTGGTAGGTACAGTGGGAATGGGAGTGGAGGGAGAGGATGTGGTTGTAGGTGAGTCACGTTTGCTGTCTTTGGGTGCAGGAGGGATAGGCTGTCGTGAGGTGGATGGCTGTTGGGTGGGTGGGTGGCTGCGTTTGTGTGGTGTGGAAGAGGGGGTGACAGACACAGTGGGAGAGGACACAGGGGACGTGTAAATGGCAGTGGGGGTGGTGACTGCACGTGTGCGGACTGGAGTGGAGGGTGTGCTGGTGATGGAAACACTGGCTGATGGTGAGGTGAATGGAGGTGTGAGTGTAGACGTCACAGGGAGGGAGGAGGGAGACGAGGAGGTGGGGGTCACAGAGGTGGTAGTGACTGTTGGCATGTCTGCATCGGAATGTTGCGTGTGTGAATGTCTGCGTGATCTGTGGTGCTTATGTTTGGATGAGCTTCTCTTGGGTGTTGAGGTGTGTGCAGGCTGGTCTGATGGTGTGGGTGGGACAGGCAGAGGAACAGGAGACTGGGAGGAGGGAGTTAGTAGAGGCAGGCAGGAGACAGGGACAATGGCTGCCGTCAGTGCTGAGGCCAGAGCCTGGAACGATCGCTGATGGGCAGCCTGACCCGAATGAATGCCCTCCAGGTACGCATTGCTGCGATGAACCTCCCTCTCCACCCCCTGGATGGCATTCAAAAGGGTAGTCTGCCCAACAATGAGCGTTCGGAGGAGGTCAATGACCTCCTCACTGAGGGCAGCGGGGGTAACAGGGGCAGGGCCTGAGGTGCCTGGGCGAAGGAGATGCCCGGCTTCCTGGCAGAGCGGGCACGGGGCGAACGCTGAGGGGCTGCTGGGAGGGCGGAGATGGTGCGCTGGGTGGCGGCTGTACCTGTAATGGCGGGGGGCACGGATGGTGCCACCCCCGCAAGGGAGCCCCCTTCCGAGGACGTGTCCGTGTCGCTGCAGGGTCCAGTCGTCCCCGTCGTGGAGCTCCCCTCGCCCTCCGTCTCACTGGTCCAGTCTGACTCTGTGGCATGGCCCTCCTGGGCCATGTGAGATGCAGCTCCCTCCTGCCCCGATGCCACTTCTCCTCCGCCTGATGATGCTGATGCACACAAGCACAGAAAGACAAACAAAAAGGGGGGGGAGAGAGAAATAAAGGGATATTGATTACATGGATCTCCGGTACAGTTAGCGGACATGACAGACACAGATGCCCCCTGCACTAAGTTGCGCACTTGGGGTCCGCTACGCATGCCCTACACGCCTAGAGTTGACAACTGCACCCATGGATGACACGGCCCAGGGATGGCTGTACTGACAAACTACTGAGGGTGGTGGCTGGGGACACAGGGGCTTACGGGGGTGCCCAGCCTACAGATATCGCCCTGGCCTAGGGGGACCCCCAGCCCTCCTCCCCCACCCAGACACCTCCACTGCGCGACAACAGAGTAGATAATGCTTGTACTCACCCCCTTGTGTCTGCTGTGCTGCCCTCACGCGCCCATCCAAATCAGGGTAGGCCACCGCCAGGATCCGGAACATCAGGGGGCTCAGTTGACGGCAGGCACCCCGCCTACGTTGGGAGGCCATCCCCAGCAGAGACTCGGCGGTCTTCTTGGTCCCGCGGCGGATGTCCTCCCACCTCTTGCGGCAGTGGGTGCCCCGTCGATGGTGGACCCCCAGGGTCCGGACTTCCTTGGCGATGGCACGCCAAATCCCGATCTTCTCATGGGCGCGGACCTATGTGACACGTACAGGGAGGGAGAAATACCACGTTCAAGTTTGTCAGCATTTTCCTTGCCAGTGGCCCAACGCCCCCCATCCCCGCCAGGCCCCCCGCCATGCCCCCCGCCAGGCCCAACATGCCCCCCATCCCCGCCATGCCCCCCGCCAGGCCCAACATGCCCCCCATCCCCGCCAGGCCCCCCGCCATGCCCCCCGCCAGGCCCAACATGCCCCCCATCCCCAACATGCCCCCCGCCAGGCCCAACATGCCCCCCATCCCCGCCAGGCCCCCCGCCATGCCCAACATGCCCCCCATCCCCGCCATGCCCCCCGCCAGGCCCAACATGCCCCCCATCCCCGCCAGGCCCCCCGCCATGCCCCCCGCCAGGCCCAACATGCCCCCCATCCCCGCCAGGCCCCCCGCCAGGCCCCCAAGCCAGCCAGTGGCCCCAAATCCAGATTGAATTAAACTCACTTGTTGGTCTGGAGGACCGTAGAGTAGCGCATACTGGGGGAGGACCCCATCCACAAGTTTCTCCAACTCCTCTCCAGTGAAGGCAGGGGCCCTTTCCCCAGGCGCAGCAGCCATTGTCCCTTCCAGACCGAGGTCACAGCAACACTTGCAGTATAGGTCCTCTCCTGTGAAAGTTCAAGTCGCAAGTGGATAAGTAGATAGAAAATGGCGGTCACGTCCGCGGCGGTGCGTACCGCGGCGGTGCGTCCCGCCACCGCCGGCGCCCTTCGCCATTGGCTCCTGAAACCCATAGGCTTCAATGTTAACCAATGCGGCTTGGCGCCGCGGTCTTCGCCCGCCGCCCGCCGCGGTGTGCCACGCCAGCGCATTGACCTCACATCCCATTGTCACACTTCACAGGTCAGGCAGCCGCCATTTCCAGGGCCCACATGGCTCAATTTCAACAGCATCACACAGGCCTAGGCCTTGCATAGCCACTCAGACACGCCATTCACTGCATAGAGAATCGTTTACTGTGCTAGCTGTGAGTACGTACCTGTGGGTTGCTTGACTGTGTGCTCCATGTTGTCCTTCCTAGGCACCGTCCGCTGGGTTGGGCGAGGAGACGGATGAATCCTCCCGTGTACCGACCGCTGGTGGACCTGTCGACAATGGAAGAACGCCACATTATCCTGACCTACCGTCTTAACCGTGCCACTATCCATGAACTGTGTGCCCAGCTGGAGCCCGACCTGATGTCCCCCATCCGCCAACCCACAGGGATTCCCCCTCTGGTGCAGGTCATGTCAGTACTCCATTTCTTGGCAAGTGGGTCATTTCAGACAACCGTGGGAATTGCTTCTGGGATGTCTCAGCCCATGTTTTCGAAGGTGTTATCCAGAGTGTTGTCTGCCCTGATGAAATCCGTGAGGAGCTACATCATTTTCCCTGAGGTGGGCGAATTGGCTACAGTGAAGGGTGATTTCTACGCCCTTGGACATATTCCCAACGTAATTGGTGCCATTGATGGGACCCATGTGGCTTTGGTTCCCCCAAGAGACAGGGAGCAGGTGTACAGGAACAGAAAAAATTACCATTCAATGAACATCCAGGTGGTGTGTTTGGCTGACCAGTACATCTCGCATGTCAATGCCAAATTCCCAGGGTCAGTGCATGACGCCTACATCCTCAGGAATAGCAGCATCCCTTACGTGATGGAACAGCTACAGAGACACCGTGTATGGCTAGTGGGGGACTCTGGGTACCCCAACCTGTCGTGGCTACTGACCCCAGTAAGGAATCCCCGGACCAGGGCAGAGGAACGGTACAATGAGGCCCATGGGCGTACTAGGAGGGTGATCGAACGCACCTTTGGCCTCCTAAAGGCCAGGTTTAGGTGCCTGCATATGACAGGTGGATCCCTAATGTACTCACCTAAGAAGGTGTGTCACATCATCGTGGCCTGCTGCATGCTTCACAACCTGGCTTTGCGCCGCCAGGTGCCTTTCCTGCAGGAGGATGGTCGAGACGGTGGTGTTGTGGCAGCGGTGGAACCTGAGGAGAGTGACGAGGAGGAAGACGACGGGGCTGAAACAGACAACAGGGACAGAATCATTGAACAGTACTTCCAATAGGACACAGGTAACATTTCAAAGATAATTTAGTAAATGTTGAATACTCTCCTGCATCTCTGCTGCCTGTCTATTTGCCCCAGTGTATGATGACTGAGTTTTGGCTTTTCCCTCCCTATTTCAGATCTGGGGTCCCCACTACGAGTCCTGTGCTTCGTTTCCCCATGGACTACAGCTTTGTGGCAGCTGTTTGTTGACTTCACCATGTACAAGGACATATTTGCACTGTCATGTCAATTACAATATATTGAAATCACAGCCAGACTCCAGATATTTTGGTGCAAAATAGGTGTTTATTTAAGTGCTCAAAATGGGATGGGTGGTTTCAAGTGGGTGGGGGCTATGGTGAAGGAATGTCCATGGCAGAGTCCAGAGTAACAGTCACACAGGTGCAATGTCCAGAGGCCTGTGGAGAGATGGAGCATGGGCAGTTCAAGGATGGACAGGGTGACAATGTGGGACAGTGGGATGACATGAGGTGGTATCCATTGCTGGCGGGGGTCTTGACATCCTACTCTGTCTTCTTGCGAGATCTCAAGGCCCTCTTGCGGGGTGGTTCTTCTCCTGCAGGAGGTGGGCGTCTGGTGGGCTGCTGCTGTGCGGGGGCCTCCTGTCCACTAGCGCCGGCGGAGGTGGTTGGCTGTTCTTGGTCCAGGCTAGTGGCAGGGGCCCTTGGGTGTTGTTCAGTGTCCGCCCTGGTGTTGACGAGGTCCTGCAGCAGCCCTACCATGGTAACCAGGGTGGTGTTGATGGCTCTGATGTCCTCCCTGTACCCCCGATAGTGTTCCTCCTGCAGTACCTGGATCTCCTGGAACCGGGCCAGTACTGTCGCCATCGTCTCCTGGGAGCGGTTGTATGCTCCCATGATGGTGGTGAGGACCTCGTGGAGAGTGGGTTCCCTGGGCCTCTCCTCCCCCCCCTGTCGCACAGCTGCCCTCCGAGTTCCCCTGTTTCCCTGGGCCTCTGCCCCCTGGCCGATGTGCCCACTACCACTGCCCCCAGGTCCCTGTTGTTGTTGGGGTGGTGGGTTATCCTGGGTGCCCTGTAGTGGTAGACACACCGCAGATTGACGCGCCCTGGAGACAGAGGCATGGGCCCGCAGGGTGGGAGCTGTGCTGGTGTTCCCAGAGGGGTTTGGGTCTGTAGTGGCCTGTGCCTGTGTGAGGGGAACCGACTGTCCAGAGGTCCCCGATGGTCCGGGCTGGTCATCGGTGTCCAGGTCGACAGAGCTGCTGTCATCGCTGACGGCCTCTTGGGTGGGGGGTGTGGAGAATTCTGGCCCCTCCGCCGCGGTGTGTTGACGGTCGGGTCCTGCAGGGGTATAGAGGTATGGTTATAGTTTCAATGTGTGGCATATGGGTGTATCTATGGGTTCTCGTGTCCCCAAGTGCTGGCATTCGTGTGTGGGGGCTTTGGTGAGGGTGGCTTGTGGGGGGGATGTGTATATGCATTGGGCATGCTTTGGTGATGGGTGTCCATGCTTAGTGGACGCATGCAGGCCTAGGTTTTGGGATGTGTGGGTTGTGATGGTGAGACATTGGCGGGGAATAGGTGTGCTGGGGGTGGGGGTGAGGATGGTGGTGGGGGTGAGGATGGTGGTGGGGGTGAGGGTGGGGGTGAGGATGGGGGTGGGGGTGAGGGTGGGGTTCGAGGATGGGGGTGAGGGTTGGGGTATGATTTGGCATGCAGGTGGGGGGGAAGCAGTATTGAAGCTTCAACTTACCAGTATCCATTCCTCCGCCGACTCCTGCGAGGCCGTCAGGATGCAGGATGTTCAAGACTTCCTCCTCCCATGATGTGAATTGTGGGGGTTGAGGTGGGGGTCCTCCGCCAGTCTTCTGCACGGTGATGTTGTGCCTGGATACCATGGAACGCACCTTCCCCCGTAGGTCGTTCCATCGCTTCCTGATGTCTTCCCGATTTCTGGGGTGCTGTCCCACTGCGTTGACCCTGTCGACAATCCTCTGCCATAGCTCCGTCCTCCGGGCAATGCTGGTGTATTGTATCTGTGTGCCGAACAGCTGGGGCTCTACCCGAACGATTTCCTCCACCATGACCCTGAGTTCTTCGTCTGTGAAGCGGGGTTGTCTTTGGGGTGCCATGGGGTGGTGTGTATGATGTGTGGGGTGGAGTATGTGTATTTAAGTGAGTTGAGTGTGGTGGTGTGTGTTGTTTTGTGTGTGGATAGTGTGTGGGTGATGGTGTTGAGTGGCTGTGGCTGTTAGTTTGTGGATGCTGGTGTCTCGCTCTGGCCTTCTTTCAGAATTTTTTAGCGTAGGGGTTTGTGGGTGATGTGGGTGTGTGTTTTATATTGTATTGTGTGTGTGGGAGTGGTGTGTGTATGTGTATCAGGTGTGTGGGATTCAAATCGTCCAATGTGGCTGAGTTTTGTTCGTTTGTGTGTATTCTGACCGCGGCGGTGTGTCCCGCCAATGGAATACCGCGTTTGAATGACCGCCGCGTGGATTCGTGGGTCGTAATGGCATGGGCGTATTTCTGTTGGCGTGACGGTGGAGGTTTTGTCACCTCCACTTTTCCGCCGACCGCTGGTCTGGCGGTCTGTTGTGGCTGTCGGATTTTCGGAGGTTTGCCTTCTGCGGGTCAGAATGACCGTGGCGGGTTTCCGCGACCGCGGCGGGATTATGGAGGATTTCTGACCGGCGGTAGGCGCCTTTTACCGCCGAGGTCAGAATGACCACCTAAGTGTATTGTGTTTTTGCTACCCATGCCATTCCAGTTTCGACTCAGCCATATGCAAATCAGCCTTGACCCCCTTTCCCATGGGAACAGTCAAGCCCAATCCGCCAGGCCAAGTCTTTCCTGGACCAGAAACAAGGATCCTGGGACCAGCTCCGGACTATCACCCCTCATCAGCCAAGCTAGCTTGACTCCAGTGGCATGGAGAGCAAAGGACCCACATCTGTGCATACCCGTCTCACTTAGGACGGCAAATGCAAAAAGAAAAAGTGATGGAAGGAATGCTGAACAATGTCAAGCATTCACCCCCCAGTACAGAGATCTGGGCCTAAATCCATCATTTTTTTGCTACCCATACCACTCCCATTTAGAACCAGCCATATGCAAACTAGCCTTGACCCTGCTTCCCATGGAAACAGTCCAGCCTGAACTGCCAGGCCAAGACATCCTAGGAATGGAAACAAGCATCCTGGAAACGGTTTTGAGGTATTACCCCTCATCAGCCAGGCTAGCTTGACTCCAGTGGCATGGGGAGCCTGTGGTCCACATCTGGGCATACCCGTCCCACTTATGTTGACAAATGCAAAAATAATAAGTGATGGACAGAATGCTAAGCAATGTCAAGCCTTCACCAGCAGTACAGAGAGCTAGGGGTGAATGTTTGCATTGTTCAGCCTTCTGTCCATCTTCTGTCCAGGACGATTGGTCTGATTGCCATTCTCTGCATCGTCTCAACCTGTCTTCATCCTCTGCTCGGCACCAGCATGTCAGAATGACAGCAGGGGAGTGAATGCGGTGTGTACACCGTGCAATTGTCAGTTTTACCAGCCTTCATTGGCTTATTCCATTGAGACGAAGCTCCCGGCAATCCTGACCTTCATGCAGGTCAGAGCCCCCGTCTTTCCATCTTTAAACGCTGCACCAAAGGAGATCTTTCCAGGCGTTGCCTCCCCCCATCTGTCTGCAGCAAGGAACTGTGCCTACCCACAGCTGCAGCGAAGGAAACCTGTGCAGCTGAATCTGGTGCAGAGCGACACTGACACACAGATTCAGCGTGTGAGTGCGCGAGTGGGTTGCTTTGCCTCTTGCTGTGTGTGCTCGCCTGGGCATAAATATTGCCTGGATTAGAACTGAGTGGTCCCCGTACACTGTATGGAGCTCCTCCCCACTTGAGGAACTTACTTGCCTGACGCCCACAGGATTCCCCGTATTGCTCACATCAAAAGCGGAATGCTCACACTCCCCCGGTGGGAGCCCTATTTAATGTAAGAGAAGCACACTGGGATCCCAGAGCTACAATATTATTGATGCTATAACAAATGCTGAGATTTCAAAGCACTCCTTTTTGATTAATTTAAAAAGTGAAATATCTTGATTGGATTTTTTTTGCTTTGGTCTTATTTTTAACAGATAAATATTATCTATTTTCCTAATAATGTGTGGTGTTCTCATTGTGATTGTTGTATGTGTGTTGCACAATTACTTTAGACATTGCCTTCTAAGTTGTGCCTGCCTGCCTGCTCTGTGCCAAGCTACCAGAGGATGAGCACAGGTTAATTTAAGTTGTGTATTTGACTTACTCTGACTAGTATTGTGGCTCCTACTTGGCCAGGGAGCATACCACTGCCAACTAGAGACCCAATTTCTAACATCTATTATGGATGGTCTGGCGAAGAGGTGGGTGGAAGCCTGTGAGGTGTGCAAGAATTTTGAGAAAAGATTGAGTGGATTTGGGTGTGACAGAAAGCAATCAACGTGTTAGAAGCAAACTATAGCCCAGATTTAACAAGGCATAATGCCATTCTATTGACACATTAGCATAATTTCGTTGACACTAATGAAATGTGACACCATATTTACAAAGGTCGGCAATGAATGCATAATGTATGCAAAGGGGCATTCCTGCGTTAGGGGGGAGTGATTAAATGGTGCAGAGAAATCTAAGATTGGTTACAATGGGCCTCTGGTGCTTTGCAGGATTAACGTCAAACTTTTTTACACTAATCCTGCAAAGGGGTGAACTAGCGTCAAAAATTCTGACGCTAGTTCCCTAACTACCATCCTGGTGCACAGTATATTAAATACGGTGCACACATGGTGGCATTAAGGGGGCATTAAGGTGCGCAAGAAAAGTGGTTCTGCATTAAGTGCAGCACCACTTTTCATAAATATGGCCCTACGTATGAGAAAAAGTATGCTAGACTTAATGGGACCATTAGTGCTCCGGCCGGAAGATGAGACATATGCGGAAGTCTTAGTTGACTCCAAGTCCATTGAGGTAGTTTCTATGAGATATAGCAACACAGAAGCAACTATCGCAGTGTTGGGATAAATTTTCAAAACAGACTGTATACCCTCTAAATTGATTAAGGACAATGGCACAATACTTACTTCAAGCGGAAAGCAAAGGTTTTTGAGTGACATTGGTGTTAAGCATGTGTGTACCTTTTTATACAACCCCCCAAAAAATGGTCAGGTTGAGTTGAGACAATAAACCGACTAATTTTTGGCAGTTCCAGAAGGCAATGGAAGATAAACTAGAGGGGGTGCATGATCGAATTGGGCGATTGCGTGCAGGTGAGGCCTGATAGTGGGAGTGTTCATTTGTCCATGTTCCGGGGTCATCATGGACTGAAAATGATAGGTGCAAATTGGGTGAAGTTGGATCTTAACCTTGTCAGCGCTTGGCATGGATTCCCCTGTCTTTTTGGCTTTTGACCTCCTGTTGTGATCCTCTGCTGAACTTTGTTTTTGTTGGCTTTAGGACTCTGGGCATTTTATCACTGCTGTCCACTGCTAAAGTGCAAGTACTCTCTGTCTAAATTTGAATGTGATTGGCTCCCCAATAATCCTATAACCGGCACATTGCAGTGTCTATGTGTGCAGTTTTAAACTGCCTTGGTGACCTGGCAAGTGCACCCACTTGCCAAGCTCAAAAGTTCCCTTTTATAGGCCCAAGCAGCCCCATGGGCTGGGTGCAGTGTATTTGAAAGGTAGGCCATGTACTAGTGTGTTTTACATGTCCTGATATTGAATTAGTGCTAAATTCGTTTTTCACTATTGCAAAGGCTATCTGTCCCATATGTTAGGATGGGGATTGCCTTGAAATATCTTTTAAGTGTAATTTCCCATTGAGAGCATAAAGAGATAGGGAGGTTAGGGTCTTTAAACTCACAATTTAAAAATACATCTTTTGGTAAAGTTGGCTTTCAGATTTTAAGCCTGAAAATTTCACTTTTAAAAAGTGGGCATTTTCTTGCTCAGCCTCTGCCTGCCTCTGCCTGGCTGCTGAATACACATCTGTGTCAGACTGACAGATGGGCTGTTTGTGAATTCACTCTAGACAGTAACACAAAGGGAGTGAGGTGTGTCCTGCATATCCTGATGACTCTTTCTGGGCTGGAGTGGGAGGGAGAAGTGTGTTTCTGGGGCAGGGCAAGGAAGCGGTAGGGTTATGTGCACTACAAAGGCTTTCCTTTGAAGTTTGCCTACTTCAAAGGCAGAATTGAGTATACATATTGGACTGATGACCTTACAACTTTAGATTACTTCTGGATCAAGAGGAACCTCTGCCAAGGAGAAGAGCTTGATGCTTGAGGAGGACATGCCCCTCTGCCTGTTGCTTTGCTGAGCTGGCCTACTGCTACTGCTGCTTCTGCCCTGGGAGTGAAAGGACTAGACTTTACTTTCTCAAATCCTGCTAGTGAAGTTTCTCCGGGGTGCCTGGTCTGAGATTGTTTCCTGGTAAGAAGTCTCAAGGACATAGAAGACTTCATTTGCTAGAACCTGGGCTCCTTTGCTGAAACCCCTGACTTGCTAAGTGGTGCCAATTCCTATCCCTGGACCTTTAAAAGTGGAAGCTGGTAACCTGAGTGGGAAAATCCACGCACTGCTATGTGCGCGTCAGGAAAATCGATGCAGTGCCTGTACAGTGGCTGCAAATTCAACACAGTGCCTGCCTCATGGCTAGAGAATCGACGCAGTGCCTGTTCTCAACTTTGAACCTGCGCCTCAGAATTTTCCATGCATCAACCATCGGCATCTAAATCTTCAACATCACTGCACAGATCCAAGGCTGCTTGTCCGGAAACTGACGCATCCCTTCTCTGCGAGGAAAGAACCAAGGCATTGCATTCCCGACGGAGAAAGAATCGATGAACGGCCTCACTTGCGATTAAGGAATCGACTCATCGCTTGCTTTTCCGACACATGCTAGCCCCTGCAGCTTTCTTTTTGAAGCATACCAGGTACTTTGTGCTAAAACAACGCTATCATTGATTTCTATGAAGTAAGACTCTTTTTACCTTAAAAATTTATATCTTTGCTTGTGTATGTTGGGTTTGTGTTGTGTTGGTCTTGCTTGATTCAGATAAATATTGGCTATTTTTCTAAACTGGTGTTGAGTACTTTTGTGGTGTTTTCACTGTGTTACTGTGAGTGTGTACAAATACTTTACACATTGCATCTGAGATATACTTTACTGCTTGTGCCAAGCTACTAAGCAGGTGAGCAGGGGTTACCTGAGCTGTCTAGCTCCCTTACCCTGACTAGAGTGAGGGTCCCTTCTTGGACAGGGTGAAAACTGACTGCCAACTAGAGACTCAATTTCTAACATTGGATGAATGGTAATACTTGGTGGATGAGGGGAATTTCATTAATTCAGAAGGATGGGAGAGGTGTGATGGAACCATCGAGGACAGCAGAAGGATATTCTGGCTGGTTGATTATGGAGAACTTGAAGGCTATTCTGGCTAGTTGATAATGGAAGGTCTTGACCTTCAGATGAACGCTGCACATGATAAAGTAGAGGTCATGGGTACTCATGTTGATGGGCGTGATCATAATGTTGAGCTTGCAGTTCAGTCCGGCAGACCTCCAGGTTGTTTAGGTGACTTTGTATGGGGGTGATGCTCCTGTGCTATTGGGGCTTGTTGAATACTATGCAAAGTTAATGATTTTTTTTACAGCTTTATATTTTGGGTGTTTTGGAAGGGAAGGGGATATGTTATAATGTTGGTTTCTATTATCCCACCCTGGGTTATGCTTTTCAACCATTCATGTAATTTCACCCTAGGGCATTGTCTATGTGAGGGTTATGAATTCATGCGGTTCTAAGGTAGTTGGTGGAAGAAGAAGGCTGTTGGTGTCTGGTTTGCTAGGCACAGTATTTTACTCTGCCAATAAACTTGACTAAGTTCAACCCTGCTTGCAGTGCCCAGTTACTACAGTATTGCAACAAAATTTGGATTGCAAAACATTGATATATAGCATACAATTTCCATATTTGAAAAGGATGCGGATGCATGTCCCTGTCTGATAACAAATCATTACCTATTTGCATTTCCATTTGAGAAGTCAGAAAAACTCTTCGGATTCTTTATTGTGCTCAAAGAATCTTATTGCATTAAAAAAAATAAAAAATATTAAAACATTGTAAATCAGGATTAAGCAATACATACAAAGTCGACAATGTAAACAGGGAAATTATGGAATAAGCGTCCAAAAATCAGCTTAACATTTTACCAGTTTTATGAGATACAAGTTAAATACTGTATTGTCAAACAAAACTATTCCAGAACGAATTGGTAAAACATACTTATATCTAAAATATTGTGAAATCTTAACTAAATTGATAAAACTCTGAACCCACTTATAATTCATATCGCTAATGTATTACTAAAAACTGTATCGCCAAAACACAGTGTAACCCAAAAACTTAACTAACAGGGAAAATAAGGGGAAAAGGAAGGGAATCGCGAGTGAGATATCTACGCAAACAAATGGAAGTAGCATATTTTATGTACCTATGAGTGATGTAGAGAACAATGAAGACGACTATGGACCTGGCCCTTTTTACACTGTCATTCCCCAAACTTTTTGCCTTCCTCCTCCTATTTTTTTGCACCCTTTTTGCTGACGTTATGACCCTGATCACTTTATCACTGCTGATCAGTGCTAAAGTGCATGTGCTCTTTCTTCTAAAGTTGGTATGATTGGCTTATACATGATAGGCACATTTAAGTAACCTGTAAGTCCCTTGTACAGTGGTATCCTTTACTCATGGCCTGTAAATTAAATGCTACTAGTAGGCTTGCAGTGTTACTTGCGCCACCTACAGAAGAAGTCTTTCAAACCTGTCTCAGGCCTGCTAGTGCAGGGCCTGCGTGCACAGTTTACTGCCACAGGGACCTGGTATCTACATTTAATTGGCAGGCCTGGAACTCCAATTTTACTACATGTAAGCCTCCTCTAAGATAGGCCCTAGCTAGCCCTATGGGCAGGGTTCTAAATATTTAAAAGGCAAAACATGTGCCTAGTAGTGTGGCCTGTCCTGCTAGTGACAAACAGCCTATTTGGTTTCTCATTGCTGTGAATGCTGCCTTCTCATAGGATTGCATTGGAAATGCCCTACCTTATCTCTAGTTGGTATTGTCTGATCTATGAGGGGTAGCATATGCATGTTTGGTATGGTTGTAATGGTAGTTCGAAATGCTGCTTACTGGTGTAGGTGGATTTGTTATTACCATTATAGAAATGCCACTTTTAGAAAATGAGCATTTCTCTGTGCTTATAACTCTGGTGTTTTGCAGCTTGACTAATTCACGTCTGGGGCAGAGTGACAGCTGGGCTTTGTGCATACTTTGTAGACAACCTATGCACATGGAGGGTGGAGGTGTCATAGAGAGGCATCTACATATTGAATGGTCGTCCTGGGCTGAGAGAGGGAGAGGCAGAGCACACCTGCATTTGTAAAGGCTATGCTCTGGACTCACACAAAGGGCTCGTTTACCCCCTACTGATGTCTGGTGCCTGTGCTGGAAGAAAGAGGGGATACTCCTAGAACCAGTTAGGGCTGGTTGGATCTCCTCCTTTTGTGGAGACTGTGCAAACTGAGTATAAGTACAGGGGACTTTCCCCACATTGTTGCAACACTTTGAGACACTAATGAACTGACCTTGACACTGGATACTGCTGGCAGGAATCGCCAGGAACCACCTTGGGACTGCTGCTGTTGTGCTGACCTATGACCTCCTCGGTCATTGAGAGGGACTGCCACTGCTTCTTGAACATTGTGCTTGCCTGATTGCTGGGGCCCTGCTACCCAGTGCCCCATTCTGCTGTCTCAAAGGGCTGGGTGGTGTGCCACCAGTCCCCTGTAGCTTTATTTCTGCCTCACAGTGCAAAGGAGCACTTTATAATTTATTCTTCCCAGTGCTCTGTGGTTGCCTTGCTGAGCATGTGGGAAGCGCTCCTCATCAATTGTTGTGTCAGCGCAGGAAAGGCACCCGTATCGTTGTGGAGGTGCCCCCTGGCATCGGAGACATGAGGTGGTGCCCGTCAGCATCTTCTTGAAAGTGCGGACCAGGGCACTCTGACTAGTGCTCCTCGGGCACTGGAGTGCTTTGGCTAGTGCCCCCAGTATGCGGGAGCGCTTGGAGTAGTGCCCCCGGGGCACAAGCAGGGACTTGTTTTGGTGCTCTCACCGCCACAAGAACCCAAAGAGATGCCCACCTACTGGGACCTGAGGAGGACCAAGAGACTGCATCCGCCAGCCGTTTTCCCCTGGGTACAGGCAGGCCCTCCTTTGGTGCCTTCACCGCTGCAGCCCAGGAGGGCTAAAGGAAGAAGGCTCAGGCACTAGGTATGGTGCGGGCATGTTGTCTGGAGGGGGAAGACCTCAACAGAAATCCATTGTTCCCCCCCTTAGGCTCCCTTCCTATTCTGTGGATCAGCGGTGGGGTGTCAGCCTCAACAGAGGTCACCCATTCCCACTGGGCCCCTCATTATTTTGGAGATCCGTGTGTGGGCTGGAAACCTCTTCCGAGGTCCCCCATTCCCGCTGGGCCCCACGGACGCTAATAATTTATAAGCAGGTCAGGTGGCGACCCTCAACAGAGGTCCCCATTCCTGCCATCACTAACTCTGATTCTCAGTGCAGAGATCGGAGCACGGGAGCTCCGATATTGGGGCATGGATGTACATCGTTTGGCGTCCAGTGAGGAGGGCACTCACCAGTTCTGGTGAGAATATGGCAGCATGATATGTGCATTCCTGATGATTGGTCTATTGCATTAGATGCATGCATGATGATGTTGTTGCACTCATGATCTTGTGTATCTATTTGCTAAAGCCATGAGCTTTTGGTGCTGTGTCATACTATGCGCAGTCATGATAATGTTATGGCAATGCTGACCCTAGCTTTATGGTGACACATGCATTCTGATAGTAATATCTACCTGACTACTGCTTATGTTGCAGGATAACCAGTAACCTATGTTTTATATATGACTACTGCTGGCTTTTGGGGAGTGATAGTACTGTGTAAGGTTCTGACAACTGCTTGGGTAGCAGGGTGTTACTGACATGTTTTTGGTCTTATAATGTTGCATACAATACAGTATACTTTTATATAACTTGGTGTTGTGTTTCTTTTGTGGTGCACATATTGAGTCATGTGTGTTATGTGTGTTGTACAATCGCTTTACACATTGCCTCTGGGTTCGGCCTGACTGCTCGTGCCAAGCTACTAAGTGGATTAGCAGGGGTTATCCTGGGTGAGTGACCCCCTCACCCTGACTAGAGTGGGTGTGTTCTGCATGGCTTAGGTGTATACACTAGCCAACCAGAACCCCCATTTCTAACAAGGACTCTATCCCGTGTGTATCAGAGCCTGGAATGTGTTTATCTGGGGAAAACCAAATTGTATGTGATATATGGGGCGAGGATGGAATTTTAGAATGAAGAGAATGGGCTCCTCTGAGGTATGAGACCCATGCCCACCAGGTCTGCAGGTCTAATAATAGAGGAACTTAAATTATTTCCATTCAGATAGGATGTCTTTAATTGCTACAGAAAGTAAAATGTCCAGTAATGCCATATCGTTGGAATTAAGATTAAAGCTGTTTCCAGCAGACCATGGCCCCAAAGTCACTATCGCTAAAGTGAGGTTTATATGTGTATTGAAAATGTCAGAGACCTTATCTTGTCTAGATCTCCAATAGGACTCTAGAAGCTTGCATTCAAACAACATATTTATGAGAACCTGCCTGTCTTTAGATTACAATTCCAACATACATCACTATCTCATAAATGTAATTTGTAAAGTCTCAGTGGAGTCCAGTGTAATAGATGAATAGTAAAGAATATGGACTGTATTAAAGCTGCAGACATTTTGTTTGAAAGTGAACATTTACCAATATTTTGTCAATTATCATCAGACATATTGTAAAATGCTTCTGTGTTCAAATGTTTAGACCATTTGATTGTTAAAACTGAGGTTTGTGGAGTTTGTAGCTCAGAGATATTTGTAAAATGTTGAAGCAATATGACCTGAGTAATGCCATAACTGAGGTCTAGTTGGTAAGGAAGGGTGAATTTGTAAAGGTGACATTGACAGTTTAACTTTGATTCTAAGGAAACTATAAAAGTCTAGATTTTATCATTCATGTGTAGTAGCTAACATTGAAAAAAGAAGAGTATGCCCAACATTATTAAATAGGTCTTTGACAAATCGGATTCCTTTGGAAGCTCATTCTGTTATAGTTTGTGTGGTACAATTTATCTTGATTTTATTATTATGCCAAAGGGATGCTCATCTAGAATTTTGTATCATCACTGGGAGCCTTTTATCTAAACTTTTAGGAGCATTATTAGTGTCCAAAAATATCCCTTGAGAAGGAAAAGATGGGGTCTTTGTCATTGTGATAAAGGGAATAAAGGGAAAACAAATCTCCTGTTCAATCTCTAACCATCTGTGAGTATTTAATCTTGGTGGTAGTAGCCAAACCGCCCCTTGTGCCATTAAAAAGGCCATTTGATTAAGTTCCCAATTTGGAAAGTTACAACCATCCTGAGTTATTGTTTTCCTAAGCACCTGATATGAGGTCCTCGCTTTCTTACCGTTTCAAAGGAACTTGGAAATTATAGTTTCAATTTTATGAAAGAAAGATAGCAAAGGTTTCAGTGGCAACATCGAGGATATGAAGTTGATTAATGGTGCAATCATCAATTTAAGAGTTTGTACACTGGCCCACCTGTATATGTATTTTGGTTACCAGCTTAATAACAACTCTCTGATTTTCAAAAGAGTTGGAATTTCATTATATTGTATTGTCTCTGTAATATCCTCACAGAACCAAATACCTAGGTATTTAAGATGTGTGTGTTGCCATTTTAATCCTGAGTCCCCCAGATGTGAAGAGCAGCACAGATTATTTAGTGGAAAGACCTCAGTTTTCCCTTTATTGAGTGTATATCCAGAAACTGTAGCAAAATATTGTATAATATTGAAAAGACATGGAATGGCCATTTCTATGTCTTCTGAGAAGATCAAGAAATCATCAGAAGAAGCTGCAGCTTTGTGGGTTTTTGAGCTGCATTTAGGATCTTTAATATCAGTTGAGCTATTTATTAGTTTTAGTGTCTATGGCTAATAAAAATAATATAGGGGAGAGCAGACAACCCTGCCTTGTGCCTTGTGCCTTGATAAAGATTTTAAAAAAAGAGGATGTACAACCATTGATCCTGATATTTGCTTTGGGATTTGCATATAACGCGATCACCATTTTTATGAAATGATTACCAAGATTCTGCATTTCAGGAACAGCGTGCAGAAAAGGCTATGTTACCTTATCAAACGCCTTTTCGGCATCAAGCACGATTGCCGCTGTCAGGGAAGAAACAAGATGCGCTTTATCTACTATATGACGGAATGTACAAATGTTATCTATGGCAAAGCATCCTTTAACAAATCCTGTCTGGGAGCTGTGAATGAGACTGGGAATACATTTTTCTTATATTTTAGCAAAAACCTTAGTAAAAATCATTGCTTCCATATTTAGAAGTGATATGGGGTGATATTTTTGGGGATCAGAATAATCTTTATCCTCTTTAGGTTTTACTACAATAGTAGCTTCAGGAGCAGTTCCAATCACTTCCCCTTGGTGAACAAAAAACTCAATTGTTTTTTAGAGGTGTTTAATAATAGAACATGGAAAGGTTTTGTAAACATTAATGGGAAAGCCATCAGGGCCAGGAGCTTTCCGTGATTTAATTGAGTTTATTGCAGTTATAATTTCATCTGATTTTAGTTGTTGATTTGGAGTAGCTTTATTTGTCCCTGATATAGATCACATGGGGATTGATTTCAAAAATTCTAAGCAAACAGATTTGTCACTTTCTGATTGTGGGGTG
Source organism: Pleurodeles waltl (assembly GCF_031143425.1). Classification (NCBI taxonomy): domain Eukaryota; kingdom Metazoa; phylum Chordata; class Amphibia; order Caudata; family Salamandridae; genus Pleurodeles; species Pleurodeles waltl. The sequence goes on from NC_090445.1 coordinate 952,597,259, forward strand.
ACAAGCCCTTCATAAAAAAATGTTTAAATCTCAAGAATTTATTTTGTTTTAAATTTGTGAGAGCCATCTTGGTCTTTGATGTGAGAAATTTGTATATTGTGAATGGGGGTTTAAGTGAGGTAGATATGTCCTTTTGCTCACTATTGAGCTATAGGAATATTTTAGTTTTTTTTATATCCTCAAGTAAAGATGTATTATTTGTGTGTCTAAAATCTTCTTCTTTTCATTTAATCTCAGCTCCTAAAGATTGCAGGGATTTTTTAATTCCCCCATTTTTGATTGCCATACGTTTAATGATATGACCTCTGATTGTACATTTAAAAGCATCCCATTGCATCACTGAGGAACTGATCAATTTCTTTTTAAAGAAATGCTTTATTTATTTTTTAAGAAAAGCAATATCTGATTCATTTTTCAAAATGTCTGTGTTTAGACACCAGATTTTGTGTCTATTCTCCTGAGGACAAATGTAAACGAATAATTAAATAGCTGCATGATCGGAAATGAGGATTGGATGTATCTTAAGATCTGAGGACAATTTCAGTATCACAGGATCTACAAGAATGTAATCTATGCAGGACAAACTAGGGTGTGATGAGGAAAAGAAGGTGAAGTCACTACCTTTGGGATGCTGTACCCTCCATACATCTTGAAGCTAGTGGGAGGAGCAAAGGTTGGTCATCTGTTTATGAGATTTTGGAATTTGGAATTTTAAAGCAGGTTGACGATCTCAAATGGGATCCATTGGTAAATCAAAGTCGATTATTAATTTGGCTTCTCGTCAGACCTCAGTTCATTTTCTGTTAATCACAAGCCAGAATGAAGAGTCATCTGAGTTTGGGGCATACATATTCATAACATAAAGACCTTGAGTTCCCCAATTAAGTCTGGTAAGTAACCATCTGTGTTGGACTTTTTTGCTTATGCAGAGTCATCCCTAATCTTTTTGCCTCCTGCATCCTATTTTTCCTGAGCTTTTGCTGTTGGCTTTTGAACTCTGAGCACTTTACCACTGCTAACCAGAGCTAAAGTGCTTATGCTCTCTGTGTAAATTGTATGGTTAATTGGTTTATCCATGATTGGCATATTTGATTTACTAGTAAAGTCCCTAGTACAGTGCACTAGAGGTGCCCAGGGCCTGTAAATCACATGCTACTAGTGGGCCTGCAGCACTGGTTGTGCCACCCATATTAGTAGCTCTGTAAACATGGCTCAGACCTGCCACTGCAGTGTCTGTGTGTGCAGTTTTAAACTGTAAATTCAACTTGGCGAGTGTACTCACTTACCAGGCCTAAACCTTCCCTTTTCTTACATGTAAGGCACCCTTAAGGTAAGCCCTAGGTAGCTCCAAGGGCAGGGTGCAGTGTATGGTTAAGGTAGCACATACAGTAATGTGTTTTAAATGTCCTGACAGGGAAATATTGCTAAATTCGTTTTTCACTGTTGCTAGGCCTGTCCCTCTCATAGGTTAACATGGGGACTACCTTTAAATCTGATTAAAGTGTAGACTCCCTTTGGGAGCGGATGGACATGTGGAGTTTGGGGTCTCTGAGCTCACAATTTAAAAATACATCTTTTAGTAAAGTTGATTTTAAGATTGCGTGTTTGAAAATGCCACTTTTAGAAAGTGGGCATTTTCTTGCTTAAACCATTTCTGTGACTCTGCCTGTTTGTGGATTCCCTGTCTGGGTCTGTTTGACATTTGGGTTGGTTGCACCTCTCACTAGAGAGTGAACAAAGGGAGCTGGGTATAGTCTGCATTTCCTGAGTAACCATCTGTGCTAGGAGGGAGGAGATGAGTGGTCACTGAAACCTAAAAGGGCTGTGCCTGCCCTCACACAATGTAGTCTCCAACCCCCTGGTGTGTGTCTGGGGCCTGGCCTGGGCAAGGCAGAATTTCATAAACAAGAGAGAGTTTCCTTTGAAGTAGGCCTACTTCAAAGGACAAAATGGGTATAAGAAAGGCACCCAAAAACCACAGAGTTTAGAACACTTCTGGAAACCAAGAGGAACTTCTGCCTGGAGAAGAACTGAAGAGTTGAGGAGGAAGAGCTGCCCTGCCTCTGACTGTGCTTTGTGGAGCTATCCTGCAGTTGCTGCTTCTGCCTGTGCTAGAGGACAAAGACTGGACTTTTGTGTTGCCTTCCTTCTTGTTAAGCCCTCCAAGGGCTGGATTTAGAGCTTGCCTCCTGTTGTTTGGAGTCTCAGGGACAGCAAAGACTTCTCTCTACCAGCTCCTGGAGCCTCTGGAGAGACTCCTACTCTGCCAAGTGGTGCCCATCCAGTTCCTGGGGCCCTGAGAAGAGAAGCTGGCAGCCCAAGAGTGAGAAATCTACGCACAGACCGCCGTGCGGGAAAGATCGACACAACTCCGATCTGCAGCTGAAAAATCGATGCGCCGCATGCTTTGCGGCTAAAAATCGACGCTCACCTGCAACGCAGCTGGAAGATCGACGCCCGCAGCTGGAGAAACGACGCGTAGCATCGCTGATGGAGACCAATGAGATCGCAACCCGTGCTGCGTAGTTTTTGGACCATCGCGCCGCTGAATTTCTGACACCACTGGCTGTGTAAAAACAACGCAAGGCGTGCCCGGACCCAAGAGTGCTGACAGGATCGAAGCATCGCTCTCCTGCAGCGAGAAGAAACAACACACGCCGACCCAACTAAACGAGAAACGATGTAAGGTCTCCCTTGTGAGTGAAATCGACGCATCACAAGCCCTTTTGACGAATACTCGCCCATGCGGGGTTATTTTTGACGCACTCAAGGTACATTTTCAAGCCCACAGCGTTAGCGTTGTGTTTAAAATTACATGAAGACTCTTTTTGAATTCTTGGTGATTACTCGACTTGTGTATTGTGGATTTTTGTCATTTTGGTCTTGTTTTGTTTAGATAAATATGCTCTATTTTTCTAAACCTGCATTGTGTCATTTTGTAGTGTTTTTCACTAAGTTACTGTGTGTGTTGGTACAAACACTTTACACCTAGCACTCTGAAGTTAAGCCTACTGCTCGTGCCAAGCTACCAAGGGGGTGAGCGGGGGTTAGCTAAGGGTGAGTCTCTTTTACCCTGACTAGAGTGAGGGTCCTTGCTTGGATAGGGGGTAACATGACTGCCAACCAAAGACCCCATTTCTAACAATTTGCCTTTGGTATCATGTTCTGTGGCCATCACAGTAAGCTTAGATTTTTTGACATTAGAATAACCACCCCACTTTTTTCCCATTCGCCTCTTAACAAGTTACCTCAGAGACCCAACCTTTCCTAAAAAAAAAGGCTTCTTTGTACCCAATTTTTGTTTCTTGAAGCAATACAATAGCTCCAGAAATACCTTTACAGTAATCTAGAATCTTGACTCTTTTAACCGGATGATCTAGCAATTTAGTATTAACAGAAACTGCAATTAATGACAACATAGTATATAATCCATGAAAATTGAATTGTGCTGTAATAAAGGAGGCCTGAGGGAGGCAAAGGCAAGTCCTACAGTACATTTTTCTGTACCAGTCATCTCACTTGACAGAAGGAATATGGGGATGAAGGGGTAAACAAACCTACATCTAAGTGGCCCTTAACAATTATAGTAGAACATTTATATGTAAAAGGGCCCATTACCCCTAGGGGATGCCTTTAAAAGACAAAGTACATAGGGGAATGCAAGGTGATGCAGGGAAAAGGCAGGTAAGCTCGATATACCCCCAAAAAACTATCACATAGGTGGTAACATATTCGCAGGATTATTGTTAATTGGGTGGAGAGAATTACTCCAAGGTCTAAAAAAATGTAATGCATAACACCAAATCCTATAGTGTACTAAAAACAATCATAAATAGATATGATAGTGCGACTAACACACACACTGAAATATAATGAGAATCAACGAAGATCCAGAGAAATGAAAGAATGTAGGGTAATCTTGAAACCAGGAAGTGAAGTACATTATCATCTTATTATATCATATGGACTGAATGTAAAAATACCATATATACAATAATCCCTAATCCACATATACCAATAGTAGAAGCATGGCAGATGAAACTTCCCCTATTGTGTATAATAAAAAACTAATCTAGATAGATAGAGGACATAGATACACACTCGTTATGAGGAGATATGTTATATAAACAAGGTCTATAGCTAAATAAGTGAATTTAGCTTGCATATAAGTATGCCTGTTAATATATCAAAAAACATAAAAGTCTTGTGGGCAATTTGTTTTGAGAAAAGGGAACAATTAAATACGAAGAGCTGGTACATGGTACGCTCAGAAAAAGACGAATGGTTAGCATCTTCAAAGTATTTATGAACTATTAACTGACTATTAATGGTGTGCAAGGCTCAGTTGAAAGATTATAAATAAACTAAAGTATTTAGGTATCGGACATGTGTACCTAACCCACCAATTAGTAAGTGATATATAAATATATCCTATGTCTGAATAAATGTAAATATCATACAAATAAACCATTATGTGTTCAAAAATCACAAAAACAGTGCATAGCAAATGACATATTGAAATATTAATCATAATAAATACTTACAGAATTAAGTCGATTATCAACAAGGTAATACAAGAAAAGCCTTATAAATACCAGTGGCCTTTAGCCGTTAATGTAACATTTAGGATCGAAAAGTTGATATATTGTACATCCCGGAAAACAAAGCCTCCTTAAGGGTGAAAGTGAGCTGTCAAAAAGGATATATGATGACTATTTACTAACTCTTTACAAGTCTCAAGTACAAAAGGATTCTGATGGCAAAGAGTTCATTGATGCATTTAGAAGATGATCAGAATCCAAATGTGTCTTCAATTTATTGTCTAAAAATATTGCCAAATCAGAAGGTTTTGAAAATATCTCAGTTTTGAAAATATCTCAGTCTGACCTTTGAAGGTAATCTGGAATTTTGATGGACCTGCAAATGAAAATGGGATCTCCATTTCTATAAGGCGTTTCCTTAGATTTAGAAAATCTTTGTGCTGGTTCACTTTGTCTCTAGAGTAATCCTGTGATATTGAAATCTTCTGAAGATGCCATTTAATTATTATGATCCTTCGTAACGGTTTGAATATCGTGGGTCTTGGATTGCTCGTGTTTATAGATTTAAAGGTAGGCACCCTATGGGCCTTTTAAATTTCAAATTATTTTGCAGAGTTTTCTATTCCCTCAGGTAAGCCAAAATACGAAGATTTGTCCTTCAGCTATGATCTCCTTGCTCTGTTAATTCTTTCTTTAGCAAAGAGATGGATTGCTCAAGGAATTGTAGATGATTGGCTTGTCCATTTGTAAAATCTCCCATCACACTAAGGCCTATATTTATACTTTTTTTAGTGCCGTATTTGTGTCATTTTTTTACGCAAAAGAGGCGCAAACTTGCAAAATACAATTGTATTTTGTAAGTTTGCGCTGTTTTTCCATCAAAAAGCGGCGCAAATCTAGCGCTAAAATAGTATAAATAAGGGCCAAATTCTTGATTCTGCATTAGAGACCCCGATGGTTAAATCTTTAAGATCATTCCTAATACCAGCCACTTCCACTTGCAACAAGTCTGTATTAGTTTTGGTGCTCTGTAAAATAGCGTGGACAGAGTTAAGTTTTAGAAGTAGCACCCCAAGGTTGGAACCGGAGTCAGAGCTAACTTTCACTGGAGAGTCAGGTATCGGAGATGAATGTTTAGACCGATTCAGGTTTGCTTTGGCCTCTCTTTTGTATTGCTATCCTTGTTGCCTGCTATGTTGTGAGACTATTGTTTGACATCTTAGAGAGACTTGATTGGTTGGACCAATTATATTGCTTTAATTTTTGTAAACCACCTGTTATTTCTTGATCACGAGAGCTTGTTATTAAGCTGTGGAGGTTTTAAGAAGCAAAAGCTGTCTATCTGAAGTAGAGTTTGATATAGCTTCTACTGAGCCAGATCAGCTAACAGCAATCCAAATTTTGAGGAATGAAGCTTTGGTCGAAGACACTTGTGCTGAAGTAACCTACTCTATTGGGATCCACTAGCAAAACAGATATCATGACATCTTTAAAAAAGCCATATACTGCACGTAGAACCAAAGTTGTGTAGCTCAAGAGATGAATTAGACCTAATAATGTATATATTAGCTCCAAAAGCAGTCAACACCACATAAGAGACATCAGAAAATATTATGTATATTTGAAGCCACTTGTAATGTATGATTTCCGGGGGCTCACGAGCAGCAGTACTTGCAGAAATCAAAGTGTGTATGTTAAATGGGAATATTACTTTGAAGGGAAAGAAAACGAAAAAAAGAACTGCTACCTCGTTCAGACGTTGAAATTAGGACACAAAAATACCTCCAGGCTCCAGAAGATAAACAGGTTTATGCCTCACTACAATCCTTGGAGCAGCGCGCCGTCACAGCCACAGCGAAGAAAAGCCTCTGAGGAGTAACACGATGCCGCCACCTTAGGAGCCGTGAGCATGGGCCAAATATTAACAATAAATACTGTAATCTAGCAGGTCATGACCACCAGCTCACATCTCTACAACAACCAAAGTATGCCGCTTTCTGACCGCCGAAACACAAGCTTGGGTCAGCCACATGGGATTACGAAATCCAGCAAATACGCCGGAAGCTCTACGGAGTTTACAGAAGAGCCACCATTTCCTCCGTGCATCGAAGCCACGCCCCCAACTCTTCGGGTTCTTAAAATAAGATCAGTGCTTGTGAAAAAACATTTATATATTTGCAAAGCTCAAATCAGAGTGTTTGCTACCATAAAAATGCTTAGTACGTCTGACCTTTGGTTTGGTTTCCTCTTACTTCCTTGGTATTGAGACACTTGAATGGGACATTGTAGCTCGTTATGTCCCCTCTGTTTCAGGTGCTGTTCAAAATCAACTGAGGTCGCAGAGCAGATGCTATGCAAGAATGCTGGCTGCCTTGTGGCCCCAAACTACTGTTTTTAGATGTCTGCCGAGGGTGAAGGTGTGATTTGTTGCAAAATGAATATTTAGTTGGCGTTCTAATGTTGTGGGGCATTTTCAGATATTTGTATCAGTTACTGGATTACTTTCAGTTATTGCTCTTCCATGTTGTAGAGTCCAGCTGGACTCATTCTAGTGTTTCTGCCAGCCACTCTGCTGAGGGCTGGTCTTACTTGTGTAACCCACACCCACCCAACACAGGCGGCACCAGTCAGGTGACCCTGCCAATAAAAGGGGCCGGGCGCACGTGCCTGAGGCCAGTTCAGTACCACCCTACCACCGTGTCTGCGTCCCCTTATTTACCAGCATGAGGGCCTAGGGCCCCACATTACATTGGCGACGAGTGGGATCTGCAACCCCACGTGGTTGCAGACATTAACCTAATCGGTGGAGGAAAGAGGAGAAGGGAGGCCGTCGCAGCCCCAGCCCCATCGGTACGAAAGAAGGGGGTGAGTGCTGCTGATCAGCGCGTCCCGCAGCACTGCCAAAACGGTTGCGGGCGCCGAGAATAAAGCGCTACGAAGTGCGCAGATTTGCTTTTCCCCCAGTCCGAGGAAAAATGCACGAAGCCCCCCCCCCCAAGAGTCTGATGCAGTGCGGCCCGCAGCGTGAGAGAAAGCTGCTGGGTCCGCGTGGTATGTGGGGGGAAATGGCGCTGTTGTGCGCCGTGGAAAAGAGGTGAAAAAAAAAGAAGAGGGCGCCGAACCATGCCTGGAGCCGGTCACCCCCCCCACTCCCAAGAAAACAAACGCGGTCCGCAGCTGTCCCATGCTGCTGCGGCCGCGCGTGCAGAAAAGGAAAACAAAACATGGTGCGATCGAGCACCAAGAATGAAGACAATGACTGGGGGCCGTGTCCCTTTTTCTTTCAAAGTGGCGCTATCGCGCGCCGTGAGCCATAAGAAGTGGAGAAGCTGCCACATTGTGCCGGGGCCGGTCGCCCCCTTTCATTTTAAGAATGGTGCACTCGCGCACCGAACTAAAGATGCCCAATGCCGGCAAAACGGCCACAGCACGGAGGACTGCTGCGGCCGCACAAGTGACCCGCGACGGTGCTACCAGGCACCAGGGAAAAGAAATGAAAATGCCCAGTGGCTCCCCCCTTGTTCCGGCAGGAATTAAAGAAAGTGGTGCAGACACGCACCGAAATTGAGGTGAAATAACATGGTGCAGACATGCACCAGGTGCCCAGAGCCGCGCCCCCACCTCCCAGAAATGAGTAAAGAAGAGAGGTGCTCACACGCACCTACATGAAAGAAAAAACAGTGCCCGGAGCCTCCCACCCCCTCTCACTGAAATGTGTGCCCTCTGCAGGCCTCTTTAACGAGGCTGTGCAGCTTGAAAACTAAATTTGGACAGAAAGAAAAAAAAAACAGAGAGAAGATAGAAAAAGATAAAATTGCACTTACCTGCAGCCCCCACCAGCATGACGAAGTCCTCCCAGCAGCATGCCCTCCTCACCGGCATCTGTTGAAATAAACGAGGCCGGTAACAGGAAAGAGACTCGTAGCTGTGAGAGGAGTCCCAGGGTACCAGTCATCACCTTGGAATGTGCCTGCTTAGAGCAGGGGAGTGACTCCATCACTTTACGGGAGATTTCTTTGGTTCTTCTGGTGCAGAATGAAAACAGGGAGTCCACAGAGCATGCACACCATGGAAACTGTTGCAGTTGCTGATTTGGAGCTGAGATTGCAGAAGTTAAGTGTCTCTTGTAGACACTTTTTTGCAGTTACAGAGTTTCTAGGAGCAGGCTGCGGTTGATTTGAGGTCAGAAGAGTATGAAGTTGTTGCAGTGGATTCCTGAAGGACACTTGCAAGCAGAATCTGAAGAGAACCCACAGGAGAGACCCTAAATAGCCCTCAGAAGGGGATTGGTTACCTTATCAGGTATGCACCCATCAGGTGGGGCCTCTGACGTCACCTGCTTGCACTGGCCACTCAGAGCCCTCCAGAGTGCCCCCACACCTTGCAAAGTAAGATGGCTGAAGTCTGGGACACACTGGAGGAGCTCTGGGCACCACCCGTGGGGTGGTGATGGACAGGGAAGTGGTAACTCCCCTTTACATTGTCCAGTTTCCTGCCAGAGCAGGGGAGAAAGGGTCCCTGAACCAGTGTAGACTGGTTAATGCAGGGAGAGCACCATCTGTGTCCTTCAAAGCATTTCCAGAGGCTGGGGGAGGATACCCCTCCCCAGCCTGTAACACCTATTTCCAAAGGGAGAGGGTGTAACACCCTGCTCTCAGAAGAAATGCTTTGTTCTGCCTTCCTGGGACTGGGCTGCCCAGACCCCAGGAGGGCAGAACCCTGTCTGTGAGGTGGCAGCAGCTGTAGCTGCAGTGCAAGTCTCAGAGAGCAGGTTTGGCAGTACTCGGGGTCCATTGAGGAGCTCCAAGGAAGCATGGAATTGGCTCCCCAATACCAGATTTGCAATGGGGGACAATTCCATGATCTTAGACATGTTACATGGCCATATTCGTAGTTACCATTGTGAAGCTACATATAGACATTTACCTATATGTAGTGCACACGTGTAATGGCGTACCGCAATCACAAAGTCCCGGGAAATGGCCATGAACCATGTGGGGGCACCTTTGCTAGTGCAAGGGTGCCCTCACACTTAGTAACTTTGCACTTAACCTTCCGCAAGTGAAGGTTAGACATATAGGTGACTTATAAGTTACTTAAGTGCAGTGAAAATGGCTGTGAAATAACGTGGGCGTTATTTCACGCAGGTTGCAATGGCAGGTCTGTGCAAGGGTTTGTCTGAGCTCCCTATGGGTGGCAAAAGAAATGCTGCAACCCATATGGATCTCCTGGAACCCCAATAACCTGGGTACGTAGGTACCTTATACTAGGGACTTATAAGGGGGTCCAGTATGCCAATTGAAATTGGTAAATGTAGTCACTGGCCTACAGTGACAAATTTAAAAGCAGAGAAAGCATAAGCAATGAGGTTCTGATTAGCAGAGCCTCAGTGACACAGTCAAGCACTACTGACAACACATACATTAGGCCACAAAGTATAAGCACTGGAGTCCTGGCTAGCACGATCCCAGTGAGACAGGCAAAACACACTGACATATAGGATTTCATCTATGAGCACTGAGGTCCTGGCTAGCAGGATCGATCCCAGTGACAAAGTAAAAACACACTAGCACACACTTACAAACAGGCCAAAGTGGGGGTAACCATGCTAGAAAGAGGCTACTTTCCTACACTCCCACCCTTGTGTGCTAGGCGGCTGTACTCACCGTTGTCGTCTTCGTCGCCATTGGTGTTCCAGGTGGAGCATAACGTAGAAGATCATCAGGAAAACTTGCAGTTCGAGTTCCATGGCGGTGTTCTTCTTCTTCCCTGTGTCTCCGATGGTGAGTCCTTTCTCTCCTGTGATGCGTTTCTGCCAGATTTTTCATGGCGCAGAAAAGGTGGGGGTTTGCAGTGTCTTAATATGGTGGGCGGTACTTTGTCTCCCACCTGGATGTTGGTGACTACCGCCATAGCCAGTGGTGTTCACTCCTCGGTTGATGTGGTACATTGGCAGTATATGGGAGTTATCACTGCCATGGTCATAATTTGGCGGTACTTACCGCCAGCCTGTTAGCGGCATTACAGCCACGTTATAACTCACCGCCAGGGTAGTAATGAGGGCCTTAATCTTCCTGTGCCTAAAAAATCATGAATGTGTCCTTGTGTAATTTAACTGGTGTGGAAGTAAAGTATTTGAGTTTGCGGTATGTAAAACTGCAAAAAAACATAATTAACAAGATAGTGCTTGTAGGGCTTTTGGATCAAGTCAGATGAATTAGGCCCTCATTACAACCCTGGGGGTAAATCCAGCTTACCGCCGTGCAGAAGACCGCCAACATACCGCTGCGGCCGCGGAATTCCGCTACAGGTATTACGTCCCACATCCCGGAATCCGCCACAATACAGACACCCACAGAAGTCTGCCACACCAAAGGTCAGTGATAAACTGGCGATAACAAAACTGACACCGTCACGCCAACAAGATACGCCTACACTATCACGACCCACGAGTCAATGCAGCGGTCTTTAAACTGCGGTAATCCATTGGCGGTACACACCGCTGAGCTCAAAATACACACACACTTACAAAACACAACCACATTGGACAATTCGAAATACACACAGCTGATACACATACACACACCACACCCACACATCCAATCCAATATAAAGCACACACCCACATTACCCACAAACCCTTACTACCAGAAATTTGAAAGCAGGCCAGAGAGAGAGACACTACCTAAAACAACACCAGCATCCACAGACACACAACACCATCACTTACACAACATCCATGCACCTCAAACAACACACACCAACACACCCTCTCACACACCACAACAGACACCCCTTCACACATCACCCATACCACATCATGGCACCTCAACGACACCCCAGGTTCTCTGAGGAGGAGCTCAGGGTCATGGTGGTGGAAATCGTCCGGGTACAGCCACAGCTATTCGGATCACAGGTGCAGCAGACATCCATTGCTAGGAAGATGGACGAATGGCCCAGAATTGTCGACAGGGTCAACGCAGTGGGACAGCATCCCAGGACACGGGATGACATCAGAAAGAGGTGGAACGACCTACAGGGGAAGGTGCGTTCCGTGGTCTCCAGACATCAGATTGCTGTACAGAGGACTGGCGGTGGACCCCCGCCTCCTCCCCCACAACTAACAACATGGGAGGAGTAAGTATCGGCAATACTGCAACCTGGGGGCCTCGCAGGAGTAGCAGGAGGACTGGGTTCTGGTAAGGCAAATCTTTACTACCTTCCCCCCCACCCCACCTGCATGCCATCATATACTCCCAACCTTACCCTCACACCCATCACCACAACAACCCACAGATACCCCACCAACACAACCCACACATCCCAAAACCAAGCCCTGCATGTAACACCAATGCATGGACACTCAAGCATGTCCACTACAGAGACTCACCCTTGCCCCAAAATCACCAATCACACAAGGACCAAATCAATAATGCAAGCACTGGAGTAGAGGGTCAACCACCCATTACACAAGATGGCACACACAGATACAATAAATATGCATTTACACCCCAAAAGGACCCCTACCCAACGTCACCTGACAGGAGGTTCCAGACATATCCAGTCCCCCCACAGAAGAGGCCCAGAGTGATGACAGCAGCTCTGCACAACTGGATTAAGATGACCAGCCCGGCCCATCAGGGACCTCGGGACAGTCGGTTCCCCTGACACTGTCACAAGCCACCACAGAGCCTCCCCCCTCAGGAAACACCAGCACAGCACCCACCCAGTGGGCCCATCCATCTGTCCCCAGGACATGTCAATCAGCAGTGTGTCCACCACTACAGGGAACCCAGGCATACCCACCAACTCAAGAAAATCAGGGACCTGGGGGCAGTGGGCACATGGTTCAGGGGACAGAGGCACAGGATAGCAGGGAAGCTGGGAGGACTGCTGTGTGACAGGGGGAGGACAGGCCTAGGGAAACCAGTCTCCACAAGGCACTCTCCAACATCATGGGAGCTTACCATCATTCCCAGGAGATGATGGCAACGGTACTGGCCAAGTTTCAGGAGACCCAGCAGCAGCAGGAGGAACACTACCTTGGGATCAGGGAGGACTTGAATTCCATTAACACCACCCTTATCACCATTGCAGGGGTGCTGGCAGACCTCGTCAACACCATGATGGACACAGTGGTACAACAAGTGGCCCCTGACACTAGCCTGGACGATGAACAGCCTTCCACCGCCGCTAGTGGACAGGAGGCACCGCCACAGGAACAACAGGACACCAGCACCCCACCCTCTGCAGATGGAGAACCACCCCGCAAATGGTCCCTGAGATCTAGGAACAAGACAGAGAACATTGCCAAGACCCCCGCCAGGAAATGAGACCCCCTTGAATGTCACCCTTCTGTCCCACTATGTCATCCTGTCCATCCTTAAACTGCCATTGCTCCACTTCCTATGCCCCTTTGGACAATGCACCTGTGAAACAAATAGACTGGACTCTGCCATGGACATTCCTCCACCATCCCCCAAGCCCATTTTACAACCCCCTCCACTTATTTGCACAGGAATAAACACACTTCAATCACAAAACAATCTGGAGTCAGTCTGTGCTTTCACAAACGAGTAATTGCATTAACTATGGAATATAGCAACGTCAATTTACTTGTTCACATACCAATGTAACACAGCTGTAGGCCAGCAGTAAACATAGCTGAGGGCACAAAGTGAGACCCGGATCTGTGAAATGGAAAGTAAAAGTGAGAAATCAGGGTCCATATACTAAATGAAAATGACAAACTTATGCTAGTGCCCACAATAGAATGAGATGTGGGAAGCAGTGGCATCTTCTTACCTGTGTCTCACTCGAAGTATTGCATGATGATGTTGTTTCGGTTGTCGATATCCTCTTCTTCTGCCTCCTCTTCTTCACTGTCCACAGGCTCCACAGCTGCCACAAGACCACCGTCTGGTCCATCCTCCTGCAGAAAAGGCACCTGGTGTTGCAAAGCCAGGTTGTGCAGCATACAGTAGGCCACGATTATGTGGCACACTTTCTTCGGTGAGTAGTATAGGGAGCCACCTGCCAGATGGAGGCACCGGAATCTGGCCTTCAAGAGGCCGAAGGTGCATTCGATCACCCTCCTAGTTTGCTCATGTGCCTCATTGTAGCGTTCCTCTGCCCTTGTCCTCGGATTCCTCACTGGGGTCAGTAGCCATGACAGGTTGGGGTAACCAGAGTCACCTGCAAATGTCGAGGGACAACTGTTAGACACACACTAACACTTAGGGACAGCCCCATACCCAGACAGCAAATGAAACTGTGTGGGGACTTTAGGCTCACCTATTAGCCACACACGGTCCTCTGGAGTTGCCCCATCACATAAGGGATGCTGCTATTCCTCAAAATGTAAGTGTCATGAACTGAGCCAGGATACTTGACATTGGCATGGGAGATGTACTGGTCTGCCAAACACACCATCTGCACATTCATAAAATGGTAGCTCTTCCGGTTTCTGTACACCTGTTCATTCCTGCAGGGGGGACAAATGCCACATGTGTACCATCAGTGGCACCAATGATGTTGGGGATATGTCCCAGGGCATAAAAGTCACCTTTCACTGTGGGCAAATCCTCCACCTGAGGGAACACGATGTAGCTGGGCATGTGTTTCAGTAGGGCAGACAACACTCTGGACAACACGTTACAGAACATTGGCTGGGACATCCCTGAAGCCATGGGCACTGTTGTTTGAAAAGAACCACTGGCCAGGAAATGCAGTACAGACAGGACCTGCACTAGAGGGGGGATTCCTGTGGGATGGCGGATAGCTGACACCAGGTCCGGCTCCAACTGGGCACACAGTTCCTGGATTGTGGCACAATCAAGTCTGTATGTGACTAGGATGTGTCTATATTCCATTATCGACAGGTCCACCAGGGGTCTGTACACCGGAGGATGCCGCCATCTCATCACCTGCCCCAGTAGATGTGCCCTATGGAGGAGAACAGAGAGCAGAGAGTCATCCAACACTGAGGTATCACAATGTGTTATTTGCAGAAACGTTATGTGTCTGGGGAAAGGGCCCCTACCTTCACTTCGGAGGAGTTGGAGAAACTAGTGGATGGGGTCCTCCCCAGTACACGCAACTGTACGGTACTCCAGATAAACAGGTGAATACACTGTGAGCATGCTGCATGGGCAATGCCTGTTTGGAGTGGTGTGGATGGAAGATAAATTAGGGGGGGCTGAGGCCTGCATGTGCGGATGGGGAGTGTATGTGCGTCAGGGCAAGGGTGGGAACGGGGGGGCAATGACTATGACGGTCCCGAGGGGTAAGTAATTTCCTTTCCCCCGGTACCATTCCTCTAGGTCAGCGCCCACCATAAGAAGGGTACTTGGCGTGCCATCGCCAAGGACGTTCAGACCCTGGGGGTCTACCACAGACGGAGCACCCACTGCCAGAGAAGATGGAAGGACCTGCGCCGCTGGAGCAGGAAGATGGCGGAGGCCCAGCAGGGGATGGCCTACCAACGTGGGAGGGGTGCCCGTCGCACCATGACCCCCCTGATGTTCCGGATCCTGGCAGTGGCATATCCAGAGTTGGATGGGCGCTTGAGGGCATCACAGCAGCCACAAGGGGGTGAGTACACTCTCATTCAGCTGACTCTGCGCACATTACGAGGTGTCTGGGTGGGGAAGGTGGGGAAGGTGGGCAGTGGGTTCCCCTAGGCCAGGGCGAACTTGGTAGGAAAGGTCCCTTGTGAGGCAGGCCATGTGGCAGCCGAAACCCACCAGTGGTAATAGCCATCAACACCTAGTCAGGCTCCTGTGACTTCCATGTGTGCAGCAATTGGTCTTAGGCCTCGTACCCCATGGTCAGCTGAAAGTTCTAGGAACTGTCAGTGCATGGCGTAGTGCAGAGGGCTGCTCCCTGTGTGTTGTGTCCGCCAACGGTAGTGGTGTTGCATACACTGAACATGTCTTTCTTCTGTCTCCCCCCCCCTTTTTGTGGTCTCCCTGTTCTTGTGTGCAATACCATCATCAGGCGGAGGAGCATTGGCACAGGAGCAGGAGGGAGCTGCAACCCACTTGTAGACATGTTTAACGTTCAAGTTAACCCATGGTAAAATGGTGTTGGAAATGCTCTAGTGTCAAGAAAGTTAAATGTAATTCGTGTGGTACAGTGCTTATTTACACCACCCACAGATAGTGTACGATTCCTTAGGACTCTATGGAATTCCATTGTGCTGTTGACTGCACCTTCAAAACTACTGTGGTAATACATACTAATAAATATGCTTTGCCATGCAGGACACCTTTTTAGATGAGATAAATCATCCCTAAGAGTACACAGTAAGCCCTGTGAACATTAAAGAAATGTATTTCCTCATAGGGAAAATTGTCAAATGTTACTTGCCAATGGTTGGCCTAGTTCCATTTTCCTCTAAGCAGGCCAAACATAACTATAAATAGAAGCCTATTTTAAATTTGGCTGGGAAAATAATAGAAATGTGCCCGTAAGTTTCTTTTCACTTTCTGTCAAATATCTAATTTCGTGGCGAAATTAGATGTTTTTGTATCTGTAGCTGAAAAAGTACGTTTTTAAAAAGTGCACTGTTTCTGTGGGCCTTTGAACTTTGTGCACTTTACCCCTGCTAACCAGAGGTAAAGTCCATGTTCTCCCCTTTTAAACATAATGAAATTGGGATCAACCAGATGGGCAACTTTAATTCACCTTTAACCTCTTCTGTGCCTTGGACGAGATGATCTCGTCCAAGGCTACAGTTCCCCTGTGCCTTGGACGAGATCATCTCGTCCTAGGCACAGGGGAACTTGGGGGCGCGCTAGCGCGCCCCCCGTGCACCCCCCCTCCCCCCCCAGGCGGGGATGGAAGGGGAAGACCTTCCCCTTCCACCCCGCCCCCCCCCACGGCAATCCGATGACGTCAGCGCACGCACAGCGCGCTGATGTCATCTAGTGTTGCCGGGCGCGCTGGAAGCCATTTGCTTCCAGCGCGTCTACCGAGGAGGACACAGAAGGTGAGTCCTCTTCGTTTTTGGGGGTCGGGGTGGTGGAAACAGACACGGGGGGAAAGGAAAGGGTTTTTCCTTTCCCCCGGTGCCTGTTTTCATTAGATTCCTGCTCCACGATCGCGGGCAGAGCCCGCGATCGTGGAGCAGGAATCTCCACTAGCCACCAGGGATTTATTTTTGTCAATATTTTGGGGGCGACCCCTTGGGCAAGGGTCGCCCCCCCGGGGGCAATTATTTTTAGTATTTCGCCCCCCCCCTGGGGGCAGATCCGCCGTTTTTTCGGCGGATCTGCCCCCAGGGGGGGGGGCGAAAACCACTAGACACCAGGGATACTGTTATTTTGGCAAAATTTTGGGGGTGACCCCTTGGGCAAGGGTCGCCCCCCCCCGGGGGCAATTTTTTTTTGTATTTCGCCCCCCCCTGGGGGCAGATCTGCCGATTTTTCGGCGGATCTGCCCCCAGGGGGGGGCGAAAACCACTAGACACCAGGGAAAATGTATTTTATTTATTATTTTGGGGGCGACCCCTTGGGCAAGGGTCGCCCTCCCCCGGGGGCATTTCTTTATTGTATTTCGCCCCCCCCCGGGGGCAGATCTGCCGATTTTTCGGCGGATCTGCCCCCAGGGGGGGGCGAAAACCACTAGACACCAGGGATATAGTATTTTATGTTTATTTTGTGGACGACCCCCTTGGGCAAGGGTCGCCCCACCCCGGGGGCATTTTCTTTTTGTATTTCGCCCCCCCTCGGGGCAGATCTGCCGAATTTTCGGTGGATCTGCCCCCGGGGGGGGCGAAAACCACTAGACACCAGGGATTTTATATTTTGTGTATATTTTGGGGGCGACCCCTTGGGCCAGGGTGGCCCCCCCGGGGAATTTTTATTTGCATTTAGCCCCCCCCCCCCGGGGGGCAGATCCGCTGATTTTTTGGCAGATCTGCCCCCGAGGGGGGTTGAAAACCACTAGACACCAGGGATTTATTTTTATTGTAAAGTTTTTTTTGGGGGGCGACCCTTTGGGCAAGGGGCGTCCCACTGGGGGACACATTTTTTAGTATTTGCCCCCCCCCTCCCCACCCGGGGGCAGATTGCCAATTTTTGGGCTGATCTGCCGGCGGGGGGCAAAATCCACTAGACACCAGGGATTTTGTTTTTGTTGTTTATTTTGAGGGCAACCCCTTGGGCAAGGGTCTCTCCCCTGGGGAGTTTTTTTGTTTCTGTTTCGGCCCCCCGATGGCAGACCAGTCATTTTTTGGACGATCTGGCCCCGGGGGGGTGGAAGCACACTAGGCGCCAGGGATTGTGTGGTGTGTGTGTAATTTTGTAGGCCCATCTGCCCCCAAGGAGGGCAGAAACCACCAATACGGCAGGGATTTTTTTGTTTTGTGCTGGGGGTGCCCCCTTTGGGAAGGGTTGCCCCCTAAAAGGGGGCACAGAGGTGTTGCCCATTTCGGCTAATTTTTTTACGCCCATCTACCCCCGAGGGGGGGCAGGATCCACTTAGGTACCAGGGACAACTTCTAAGTTCTTGGTGGTGGGGTGTTTGTCAACAGGCAAAGTATTTGTATTTGTGATTATAACAATTTATTTCTTCTTTTTCTTCTAGTTCAACGCTTTTGCTTCCTTTGCTGTGGATCTTAGCGGTTTTGGCAGTAGTTGTCCAGTGGTTTGCATAGCTGCATGTTTTAGGTAAGTGAAAGCAATTTACTCCAAAGGAGTATTGTTGACATGCATGAATGACATGTTTGTAGGTGGTGTACTAAATGCAGTATTGTGTGTTTGACATTGTCCTTAGATTTGAGCACAGTGATGTTTGTGTTGTCATATGTCTAATTTGCTTTTTTCTTTTTTCTTTTTAGTGGGATATCATTGGTGATTGCTGTGTCTGTGCAGAGTAGTTGCTTGGTGAGTAGCTATTTCAGGCAACTGAGTGGTATAGTTTTTTGTAGTACATAACTCTTTGTGATAAAGCTACACTTTGTTTATTACTTATTTTAGTGCTAGTTGTTGTTGGCAATCCATTTGTTGTTAGGATCATGGCTAGCCGCAAAGTGACCGCTCAGCAGGTTGTTCGCATGCTCTTTGAGTCGTCTTCAGACCATGATTACGACACTGACTCTGCATCTGAGGCAGAGGAGGAAGCAGGAGATTCTGGAAGTGAGTTTTCTGTCCAAGAGTATTCTTCTGATGAGGAAGCTACTCTCAGTGCAGATGAAGGGCCTGAGTTAGAGGAGGACATTGATGTGCCAAGAGTGCAGCAGCCTGGGGCTGAAGGGTTTCCCATTAGAAGACCTGACACCTGGATTGCCCCAAACATGGAGCAGCCACAGTTACCTGCATTTACTAGTCTCCCAGGGTGTAGAGTTAATACGGAAAACTTTCTGCCTGTCCATTTCTTTCACTTGTTTATGGACGATGTATTTTTGGAAGAGATTGTGGAGCAGACAAATGTGTATGCAGAGCAATATTTGCGGGACAACGCTGCCAGACTTAAGCCTCAGTCTAGAGCTACTCATTGGGTTCCCACATATCTGGAAGAGATGAAAAGGTTTTTAGGTTTGTCTTTTTTGATGGGGTTGATCAGGAAGCCGTCACTGGCTTCTTATTGGTCTACTAGTCCCTTGATGGCAACTGCTATATTTCCTGCAACTATGACACGTAATCGGTATTTGCTTCTTCTTCGTATGCTGCATTTTGTAGACAATGCTTTAGCCTTGCCACGAGATCACCCTGATTGTGACCGCCTTTTTAAGATTAGGCCTGTCCTTGATCATTTTGTGGATCGGTTTTCAGAGGTCTATGTTCCAGGCAAAGAGATAAGTGTGGACGAGTCTTTGGTCCTTTTCAAGGGGCGTTTAGTTTTTAAGCAGTACATCCCTAGTAAGAGGGCACGGTATGGGATTAAATTGTATCTGCTGTCAGAAAGCAGTACAGGATATGTTTATAATTTCCGGGTCTACACTGGTAGGGATTCCAGTATTGACCCTCCTGGTTGTCCGGCCACTTTTGGAGTTAGCGAAAAAATTGTGTGGGAACTTGCTAGACGGCTGTTTAACAAAGGTCACCATTTGTACGTAGATAATTTCTACACTGGAGTGCAGTTGTTCAAGGAGTTGTTTAGGGTGGACACTGTTGCTTGTGGCACAATCCGTTCTAACCGCAAAGGCTATCCAAGGGAGCTTGTCTGTAAAAAACTTGAGAGGGGACAGTGCAGTGCCTTGCGGAATAATGAGCTGTTAGCTATGAAATTTTCAGACAGGAGGGATGTGTACATGCTATCGACCATCCATGATGAGAGTACTTCCCCTGTGGCTGTTTGGGGTCAGGTTGCGGAAGTGCGCAAACCTGCGTGCATTTTGGACTACAATAGGCACATGGGTGGTGTTGATAGAGTAGATCAGAGGTTGGAACCTTACACTGCTCTTCGTAAGTCGTATGTGTGGTATAAAAAGTTGGCCCTACATTTATTTCATTTGGCAACTTTTAATGCCTTTATTGTATACAAGGATTGTTCACCTGAGTCAAGGATGACTTTTGTTAAATTTCAGGAGTCGGTGATAGAAAGCCTTATTGTGGTGGAACCGGCAAGAGTTCCTAGAGTAGAAGTGGTGGAGGATGTGGCTAGATTGAAAGATGGGCACTTTCCAGATCACATTCCTCCCACTCCCAAAAAAGACATGCCCACAAAGAAATGTAGAGTATGTGCCCGGAGATCAATCCGGAGGGAGAGCCGGATGTACTGCCCCGAATGCCCTTCAAAGCCTGGGCTGTGTGTGCCCAGCTGTTTTAGAAGTTACCACACAAACAAAAACTTTTGGGAAATACCGTGAGCGTAAGCTGTCTGTTTTATATTTTCATATGTTTCATGGTTGGCATCTGTCGTGTATTTAGTTTGAGGTTTTGTGTTTGTAGTTTTGTGCCTATTTTATAATTAGTAGTTTATTTGTTGTTTATAAATAAAAAAAAGTGATTGCGGTGTGCGTGGGGTGGCGCTTGGCTGGCGGTGTGCGTGGGGTGGCGCTTGGCTGGCGGTGTGCGTGGGGTGGCGCTTGGCTGGCGGTGTGCGTGGGGTGGCGCTTGGCTGGCGGTGTCAGCCAAACGGCAGTCCACACTCCCATCAGCTGGTGTGATTCTTGTATCAGGCATGTGGCGTATGTAAGTGATGGGCCCTTGAGTGGCGCGGTCTGTCGATGTGAGTGTTGTAATGTGCTGGGCCCGTGGCTGGCGGTGTGAATGGTCTTGTGCGTGTCATGTATGAAAGGTGTGTGAATGGACTGTAAAGCGGTTGGTGCCTTGTCGCGGCTTTACAGCTCACAAGCTGTGAGTCATTGGTTCACTTTTTTGCCTTTCAGTTATTAGCAGTGCATTTAATTTTTGTGAAATCTCTTGTTAATAAAATTTGATCCACTGAACTATCACTCACCCTCGTGCCAAATCCAACCAGTATGTGTTGTAAAAAATGACAAAACCTGCTCCGCTGTAATCAGGCGTCGCAGCACACCTGTGACACGCTAGGTGCCTCGGGTGGGACCCCGATGATGAAGCATGCCACCAACTTGGTTGGTGGGTGAGGGGTCTTCTTCACATAACCTAAGTGTTTCTTTTCACTATTTTAGTGTTTGGCACATCACGGACGTATGTGCACACATCAAAATGATATATTGCAAAAATACCTATCCCTTCTATCTCTTCAGGTTTTGGGCCTTATTCTGTTGCAGGCACCTGGCCCACCCACACAAGTGAGGTATCATTTTTATCGGGAGACTTGGGGGAATGCTGGGTGGAAGGAAATTTGTGGCTCCTCTCAGATTCCAGAACTTTCTGCCACAGAAATGAGAGGAAAAAGTGTTTTTTTGGCCAAATGTTGAGGTTTGCAAAGGATTCTGGGTAACAGAACCTGGTCCGAGCCCCGCAAGTCACCCCTCCTTGGATTCCCCTAGGTCTCTAGTATTCAGAAATGCACAGGTTTGGTAGGTTTCCCTAGGTGCCCGCTGAGCTACAGGCCAAAATCCACAGGTAGGCACTGTTTTCTTCCAAAATTTTGGTTGTGTCCACGTTGCGCTTTGGGGTGTTTCCTGTCGCGGCCGCTAGGCCTACCCACGCAAGTGAGGTATCATTTTTATCGGGAGACGTGGGGGAACGCTGGGTGGAAGGAAATTTGTGGCTCCTCTCAGATTCCAGAACTTTCTGCCACAGAAATGTGAGGAACATGTGTTTTTTTAGCCAAATTTTGAGGTTTGCAAAGGATTCTGGGTAACAGAACCTGGTCCGAGCCACACAAGTCACCCCTCCTTGGATTCCCCTAGGTCTCTAGTTTTCAGAAATGCACAGGTTTGGTAGGTTTCCCTAGGTGGCGGCTGAGCTAGAGGCCAAAATCTACAGGTAGTCACTTTGCTAAAAACAGCTCTGTTTTCTGTGATATGTCCACGTTGTGTTTTGGGGCATATCCTGTCGCGGGCGCTAGGCCTACCCACACAAGTGAGGTATCATTTTTATCGGGAGACCTGGGGGAACGCTGGGTGGAAGGAAATTTGTGTCTCCTCTCAGATTCCAGAACTTTCTGCCACAGAAATGTGAGGAACATGTGTTTTTTTAGCCAAATTTTGAGGTTTGCAAAGGATTCTGGGTAACAGAACCTGGTCCGAGCCACACAAGTCACCCCTCTTTGGATTCCCCTAGGTCTCTAGTTTTCAGAAATGCACAGGTTTGGTAGGTTTCCCTAGGTGGCGGCTGAGCTAGAGGCCAAAATCTACAGGTACTCACTTTGCTAAAAACAGCTCTGTTTTCTGTGATATGTCCATGTTGTGTTTTGGGGCATATCCTGTCGCGGGCGCTAGGCCTACCCACACAAGTGAGGTATCATTTTTATCGGGAGATGTGGGGGAACGCTGGGTGGAAGGAAATTTGTGTCTCCTCTCAGATTCCAGAACTTTCTGCCACAGAAATGTGAGGAACATGTGTTTTTTTAGCCAAATTTTGAGGTTTGCAAAGGATTCTGGGTAACAGAACCTGGTCCGAGCCACACAAGTCACCCCTCCTTGGATTCCCCTAGGTCTCTAGTTTCCAGAAATGCACAGGTTTAGTAGGTTTCCCTAGGTGGCGGCTGAGCTAGAGGCCAAAATCTACAGGTAGTCACTTTGCTAAAAACAGCTCTGTTTTCTGTGATGTGTCCACGTTGTGTTTTGGGGCATATCCTGTCGCGGGCGCTAGGCCTACCCACACAAGTGAGGTATCATTTTTATCGGGAGACGTGGGGGAACGCTGGGTGGAAGGAAATTTGTGGCTCCTCTCAGATTCCAGAACTTTCTGCCACAGAAATGTGAGGAACATGTGTTTTTTTAGCCAAATTTTGAGGTTTGCAAAGGATTCTGGGTAACAGAACCTGGTCCGAGCCACACAAGTCACCCCTCCTTGGATTCCCCTAGGTCTCTAGTTTTCAGAAATGCGCAGGTTTGGTAGGTTTCCCTAGGTGGCGGCTGAGCTAGAGGCCAAAATCTACAGGTAGTCACTTTGCTAAAAACAGCTCTGTTTTCTGTGATATGTCCACGTTGTGTTTTGGGGCATATCCTGTCGCGGGCGCTAGGCCTACCCGCACAAGTGAGGTATCATTTTTATCGGGAGACGTGGGGGAACACTGGGTGGAAGGAAATTTGTGGCTCCTCTCAGATTTCAGAACTTTCTGCCACAGAAATATGAGGAACATGTGTTTTTTTAGCCAAATTTTGAGGTTTGCAAAGGATTCTGGGTAACAGAACCTGGTCCGAGCCACACAAGTCACCCCTCCTTGGATTCCCCTAGGTCTCTAGTTTTCAGAAATGCACAGGTTTGGTAGGTTTCCCTAGGTGGCGGCTGAGCTAGAGGCCAAAATCTACAGGTAGTCACTTTGCTAAAAACAGCTCTGTTTTCTGTGATGGGTCCACGTTGTGTTTTGGGGCATATCCTGTCGCGGGCGCTAGGCCTACCCACACAAGTGAGGTATCATTTTTATCGGGAGACGTGGGGGAACGCTGGGTGGAAGGAAATTTATGGCTCCTCTCAGATTCCAGAACTTTCTGCCACAGAAATGTGAGGAACATGTGTTTTTTTAGCCAAATTTTGAGGTTTGCAAAGGATTCTGGGTAACAGAACCTGGTCCGAGCCACACAAGTCACCCCTCCTTAGATTCCCCTAGGTCTCTAGTTTTCAGAAATGCACAGGTTTGGTAGGTTTCCCTAGGTGGCGGCTGAGCTAGAGACCAAAATCTACAGGTAGTCACTTTGCTAAAAACAGCTCTGTTTTCTGTGATATGTCCACGTTGTGTTTTGGGGCATATCCTGTTGCGGGCGCTAGGCCTACCCACACAAGTGAGGTATCATTTTTATTGGTAGATGTGGGGGAACACTGGGTGGAAGGAAATTTGTGGCTCCTCTCAGATTCCAGAACTTTCTGCTACAGAAATGTGAGGAACATGTGTTTTTTTAGCCAAATTGTGAGGTTTGCGAAGGATTCTGGGTAACAGAACCTGGTCCGAGCCACACAAGTCACCCCTCCTTGGATTCCCCTAGGTCTCTAGTTTTCAGAAATGCATAGGTTTGGTAGGTTTCCCTAGGTGGCGGCTGAGCTAGAGGCCAAAATCTACAGGTAGTCACTTTGCTAAAAACAGCTCTGTTTTCTGTGATATGTCCACGTTGTGTTTTGGGGCATATCCTGTCGCGGGCGCTAGGCCTACCCACACAAGTGAGGTATCCTTTTTATCGGGAGACATGGGGGAACGCTGGGTGGAAGGAAATTTGTGGCTCCTCTCAGATTCCAGAACTTTCTGCCACAGAAATGTGAGGAACATGTGTTTTTTTAGCCAAATTTTGAGGTTTGCAAAGGATTCTGGGTAACAGAACCTGGTCCGAGCCACACAAGTCACCCATCCTTGGATTCCCCTAGGTCTCTAGTTTTCAGAAATGCATAGGTTTGGTAGGTTTCCCTAGGTGGCGGCTGAGCTAGAGGCCAAAATCTACAGGTAGTCACTTTGCTAAAAACAGCTCTGTTTTCTGTGATATGTCCACGTTGTGTTTTGGGGCATATCCTGTCGCGGGCGCTAGGCCTACCCACACAAGTGAGGTATCATTTTTATCGGGAGACGTGGGGGAACGCTGGGTGGAAGGAAATTTGTGGCTCCTCTCAGATTCCAGAACTTTCTGCCACAGAAATGTGAGGAACATGTGTTTTTTTAGCCAAATTTTGAGGTTTGCAAAGGATTCTGGGTAACAGAACCTGGTCCGAGCCCCGCAAGTCACCCCTCCTTGGATCCCCCTAGGTCTCTAGTTTTCAGAAATGCACAGGTTTGGTAGGTTTCCCTAGGTGGCGACTGAGCTAGAGGCCAAAATCTACAGGTAGTCACTTTGCTAAAAACAGCTCTGTTTTCTGTGATATGTCCACGTTGTGTTTTGGGGCATATCCTGTCGCGGGCGCTAGGCCTACCCACACAAGTGAGGTATCATTTTTATCGGGAGACGTGGGGGAACGCTAGGTGGAAGGAAATTTGTGGCTCCTCTCAGATTCCAGAACTTTCTGCCACAGAAATGTGAGGAACGTGTGTTTTTTTAGCCAAATTTTGAGGTTTGCAAAGGATTCTGGGTAACAGAACCTGGTCCGAGCCACACAAGTCACCCCTCCTTGGATTCCCCTAGGTCTCTAGTTTTCAGAAATGCACAGGTTTGGTAGGTTTCCCTAGGTGGCGGCTGAGCTAGAGGCCAAAATCTACAGGTAGTCACTTTGCTAAAAACAGCTCTGTTTTCTGTGATGTGTCCACGTTGTGTTTTGGGGCATATCCTGTCGCGGGCGCTAGGCCTAGCCACACAAGTGAGGTATCATTTTTATCGGGAGACTTGGGGGAACATAGAATAGCAAAACAAGTGTTATTGCCCCTTGTCTTTCTCTACATTTATTCCTTCCAAATATAGGGGTGTGTGTAAAAAAGACATCTATTTGAGAAATTCCATGTAATTCACGTGCTACTATGGTCACCCCGGAATTCAGAGATGTGCAAATAACCACTGCTTCTCAACACCTTATCTTGTGCCCTTTTTGGAAATGCAAAGGTTTTCTTGATAGCTATTTTTTACTCCTTATATTTCAGCAAATGAATTACTGTATACCCGGTATAGAATGAAAACGCACTGCAGGGTGCAGATCATTTATTGGCTCTGGGTTCCTCGGGTTCTTGATGAACCTACAAACCCTATATATCCCCGCAACCAGAGGAGTCCAGCAGACGTAACGGTATATTGCTTTCGATAATCTGACATTGCAGGGAAAAGTTACAGAGTAAAAAGTAGAGAAAAATTGATGTTTTTTTCACCTCAATTTCAATATTTTTCTTTTTCAGCTGTTATTTTCTGTAGGAAACCCTTGTAGGATCTACACAAATGACCCCTTGCTGAATTCAGAATTTTGTCTACTTTTCAGAAATGTTTAGGTTTCTGGGATCCAGCATTGGTTTCATGACCATTCCTGTCACTGACTGGAAGGAGGCTGAAAGCACAAAAAATTGCACAAATGGGGTATGCCCCAGTAAAATGCCAAAATTGTGTTGAAAAATTGGGTTTTCGGATTCAAGTCTGCCTGTTCCTGAAAGCTGGGAAGCTGCTGGGTTTAGCACCGCAGACCCTTTGTTGATGCCATTTTCAGGGGAAAAACCACAAGCCTTCTTCTGCAGTCTCCAATTGTTTTGAAAAAAACGAAATTTTCACTGTATTTTGGCCAATTTCTTGGCCTCCTTCAGGGGAACCCACAAAGTCTGGGTACCTTTAGAATCCCTAGGATGTTGGAAAAAAAGGACGCAAATTTGGCTTGGTTAGCTTATGTGGACAAAAAGTTATGAGGGCCTAAGCGCGAACTGCCCCAAATAGGCAAAAAAAGGCCTGGCACAGGAGGGGGAAAAGGCCTGGCAGCGAAGGGGTTAAGTTCCTAATGTATGGGACCAAGTGTACCCAGGCCCTGTAATTTAAATGGTACCATTGGACATCAGGACTTAGGCGAGTACATTCCACATGTCTACTATATGTAATCAATATTACAATACATATTTGGGGCAAAAGCACACATGGTGTGACACAGAATGGCACTGTCAAGTGCACAGGGTCATAATATCTGAAAAACGAAGTTAATGTGAAGGATTTAAGGAAATCGTGCAGAAAAATGCAATTTTCTGCATCACCTGATTCTAAAAAGCACCACATTTCTTTGGATTCTAAATAGTGAAATGTTCCATGGTGCGCAAATTGATATTTCATGCAATTTGCTTAAAAATAATGTTGTCATTTTTCACTTGCAAAAAGCATGTGGGCAAATAGTGCTGGATACACATTTTTCACATCAGCAAACAGCACAGGTTCAAATTGTGGATTGGAGCATGGTGCCAGACTTGGAATCTCATTTCATGCTGGGAGTATGCACCTGAAATGGAATTAGCATTACATTTGTAATTAATGACATAGGACTTCATTACAGGTAAGGTGGAATACGAGAGGTATTTACCACATGTGGTAAACACCATTACCTCAGAGAAAGGTATTTGCAGTGTGTGGTAAATATCTCTTACTCTAGTTATATAAATTATGAATGAAGTATCAAATGTGTAATCGGTATTGAGCACCCGAAATTCGCATATTTTGCATTTTTTATGGGCATTTTCACCCAAAAAATGTTGGCAGGTTTGACCTGCTGGAATTTTTCAGGGGGAAACTGTGATAATTATCACACAACCTATAATTCAGATCTCTGTATAAACACATCACATAATCCAAATTTATGACTGTGTGCAACGCTGGAATGATTAGGTGGGTAGATTGTGTTGGCAAAACATAGGGCCTCATTATGACTTTGGGGGTCATATTGAAAGACCGCCGCGGTGGCGGTGTAAAAAAACCACCATGTTTGTGGTAATCTGACCGCTGTATTAACCCCTTCGCTGCCAGGCCTTTTCCCCCTCCTGTGCCAGGCCTTTTTTTGCCTATTTGGGGCAGTTCGCGCTTAGGCCCTCATAACTTTTTGTCCACATAAGCTAAGCAAGCCAAATTTGCATCCTTTTTTTCCAACATCCTAGGGATTCTAGAGGTACCCAGACTTTGTGGGTTCCACTGAAGGAGGCCAAGAAATTGGCCAAAATACAGTGAAAATTTCGTTTTTTAAAAAAGATTTGGAAAAAGTGGCTGCAGAAGAAGGCTTGTGGATTTCCCCCTGAAAATGGCATCAACAAAGGGTTTGCAGTGCTAAACTCAGCAGCTTCCCAGCTTTCAGGAACAGGCCATATAGGGGTTGGCTGCAGGGCCTAGCCACAGGCCAGGTCTTGTGGCCAAGCCCAGCTGTGCACAGCCAAAGACCTTGTGTGGCGTGGGGTTGCATAGTTACAGGGGTTGGCCACAAGGTGTGGCTGCAGGCTAGGCCCTGGCAGTGGTGGTTGTTTCAATGTACAGTAATTAAAATGACTTTATATTTAAAAAAAACATAGAAATTCACTTGAAAAAACAAATGTTACAGGGATGTCATAGTTAGGAATTAGAATTTTTTTTAAAAAGAGAAATGATCTTAAAATACCAATGGTTACAGGGACCTTATGTTAGGATCTGCATTTACTCAAACAAAACCATCGAATTTCAGCAGTTATAGTTGTGGTTAGCTCAATTAACTATAACTTGTGCCCTAAGGTAACTATAACTCACTAACTCTCCATGCACTGCTAATTACCCCACGTATTATTACTGCACTCATAACATGTTTGATAACATCAAGGATAATATCAATGTAACATTTGCAGTAAAATTATTTAGGGGAAAACTGTGCATGGCAGGGGTGCAAGTTATAGTTACTGTAGGGAATGAGTATGTATGTGTGTGTGTAAATATATATATATTTATATATATATATAAGTATATATATATATATATATATATATATATATATATATATATATATATATATATATATTGTTGGAAATGGTCTTTCCGCAGGGTCACCCCCAAACATTTTGCCTTCCTCCTTCTCTTTTTCTGACCTTATTTTTGCTGGCTTTACGACTCAGCACACTTCACCACTGCTAATCAATGCTAAAGTGCATATGCTCTCTCCTTAAAACATGGTGACAATGGCTCATACCAAATTGGCTTTGTTAATTTACTTGTAAATCCCGAGTCAAGTGTCCTACATGTGTGCAGGGCCTGTAAATTAAATGCTGCTAGTGGGCTGCAGCACTGGTTGGGTCATCCACAAGTAGCCCCCTAACCATGTCTCAGGCCTGCCATTGCAGGTCCTGTATGTGCATTTTTACTGCCACTTACACATGCCATTTAAAAGTAATTGCCAAGCCTTAAACTCCCTTTTTTCTACATATTAGTCATCCCTAAGGTAGGCCCTAAGTAGCCCTTAGGGTAGGGTGCTATGTAGGTAAAAGGCAGGACATGAACATGTCCTGATATGATAGTGTAAAACTCCTAAATCTGTTTTTCACTGCTGTGAGGCCTGCTCCTTTCATAGGATAGCATTAGGGCTACCCTCATATACTGTTTGAGTGGTAGATCCTGATCTGAAAGAAGTAGCCAGGTCATATTTAGTATGGCCAGAATGGTGATACAAAATCCTGCTTAATGGTGAAGTTGGATTTTATATTACTATTTTAGAAATCACTAAAAACCTTCTGTGCCTTCCAATCCATGTCTGGCTAGATATAGTTGACAGCTGCTTTGTGCATTCACTCAGACAACCTCAAACATAGGATGCTCAGTCACACTTGCACACATCTGCGTATTGAATGGGTCTACTTGGGCTGGGAGGGTGGAGGGCCTGACACCTACATGTCAAAGGGCAGTAGCCTGCCCTCATACAAAGGACTGCCACACCCCCTACTGGGACCCTGGCAGACAGGATGAAACTTAAAGGGGACCTGGTGCACTTCTAAGCTACTCTTTGAAGTCTCCCCACTTCAAATGCACATTTGGGCATTTAAGCAGGGTCTCTGACCCAACCAACTCAGACACTTCTGAGGTAGGCACTTCTACTTCACAGACACTTCTGGACAAGATACCACTGGAGAAGAAACCCTGAACCAGAACCTGCAACCTGCCAAGAAGAACTGTCTGGCTGCCCAAAGGACTCACCTGGACTGCTTTTCTGAGAAGGCCTGCTGCCTTGCTGTTGCCCTGCTGCCTTGCTGCTCTCTGGTTGTGCTGAAAACTGCTCTCCAAGGGCCGGGATAGAGCTTGCCTCCTGTTCCCTGAAGTCTCAGGACCAAAAATACTTCATTCCCACAAAAGAACTCCTTGTGCTGTGAAAATCGATGCACAGCCTGCAAGAAACGACGCACAGCCTGCATCACGGTGAGAAAATCACCACACACCGAACTGGATCAATGCAGCCCGATTTCCCGAGGAGGAGAACGACGCAGCGCCAGCATTGCGACTGGAAATTCAACGCGGGCCCACTGGATCAATGCAAAGTCAAGCCAGAACGATGAAGCCCAACTTCCAGAGAGGAATCGACGTAATCCACGTAATGTCCCCGGGGCGTCCGAAAACCCCACAACCCGAAGAGGATCCACGACCGAGCGCCGGAAATCAATGCACAGCCATCCCTGTGTGAAAACTAAAGGACGAATCGTCATGTGCGGCCCAAGAAAACAATGCATGACCCCTTTATTTCCACGCATCTCCTCCTCTGCGGTTCTTTGCGGAGATCTTGCTTCCTGAGAGGAATCAACAAAGCGCCTGCTGTGCAGCAGAAATTTCCACGCAACGCCCACCGGATCGACACAAGCCCTGTGACTTCGTCCTGCATGCCCAAGATTTCAACGCATCCTCTTCGGAGTGTCCGAAAACCCCGCAACCCAAAGAGGATCCCAGTCTACACTCTGGAAATCGACACAAAGCCTGCCCTGAGTGAAAACTCACTAACACATTGTCTGTGTGTGCCGGAAAAATCAACGCACACCTCCCCTTTTTCCATGCTACTACTCCTCTGCAGTCCCTTGCGGAGAATTTGAGCGCAAAGCAGGTAGTTTGCGCTTGCAAGAGACATTTGTTACCTTTTAAGAACTAAAGACTATTTATATCATTTTCTAAGTGATATTTCAACGTATACTTCTGGAATCTTAATCGTTTTGTCCTGCATCTTGCCAGATAAATCTGATGTATTTTTCTAAACACTGTAGCGTGTATTATCTTCTGCTGTGTTATTGCATGATTTATTGCACAAATGCTTTACACATTGCCTTCTAAGTTAAGCCTGACTTCTCAGTGCCAAGCTACCAGAGGGTGGGCACAGGATAATTTGGATTGTGTGTGACTTACCCTGACTTGAGAGAGGGTCCTTCCTTGGACAGGGGGTAACCTGACTCCCAACCAAAGACCCCATTTCTAATATATATATATATATATATATATATATATATATATATATATATATATCTAGAGAGAGAGAGAGAGAGAGAGAGATAAATCTCCATCAACAAAAACTGCTAGGTCCTTCCACCGGGACACAGCAGACCGGGACGGGGTAGCAACCCCCTAAACAAAAATATGTGGTACAATGGCTTAGCATGGTTGCAACTTTCTTTCTTTTTCCTCTTTTGATGATAAATGCAATTGTGTTGCCAAGATTGGGGCATAGAAGAACATTAGGTTCAATTCTCTTTGGGGTAACATTCAGCCCACTAGGGCATGATTAGACCATGAGGAGATGTTGTTTAAATGGCCATTGTCATTATTATGCATCAAAAATAGCCATTCAAAGATGACCATACTTGTTTTGCTCTTGCTTCAAGCATAAGGTGTTGTAGTCCATTTTCAATGTTGATTGGAAATTGAAGCAGAGCGAAATAAATATATACTGTTTTGGTATTTTGTTGCTTGGGATAAAGGAATCGTTTAGCCCATTTGTGTATGATTGTAACATGAAGAAATACTATTTAAATTGCTATTGTTATTATTAGTTAAGGTGTTGTAGTCCGTTTTCAATGTTGATTGGAAATTGAAGCAGAGCAATATAAATATAAACTGTTTCTGCATTTTGTTGATTGGGTTAAAGGAATCATTTAGCCCATTTGGGTATGATTAAAACATGAAGAAATACTGTTTAAATTGCCATTGTTATTATTAATTCATCAAAAAATAACCATTTACAAAAAATAACCATTTAAAGATGGCTACAATTCTTTTGCTCCTGCTTTAAGTATAAGGTTTTTTATATTAATTGGCGTCTGTAGCACTGTAATATAAACAGAAACTGTCATGGTGTTTGTTGCTCGTGATCAAGGAAACTTTGTTTCCGAAACGTGTCGAGTGGTTTGTGTGCCATTAAAATACTCACTACAGCAATTGCCATGTGACTGGGACTTTCGTTTTACTCGGCGGAATATGGATCACTAAGAGTGAGAGGAATTTGACTGTAATATATATATATATATATATATATATATATATATATAGGACATTGAAATTGCGTCGCTTGGAATCTAGATATATCATTAAATTGAAGACAAAGACTCCATTTGGGTTAAATACCGATGAAGAACTGTTTGTACACTTATGAAAATTAGTGAACGATGAACAGAAATAATTGGAACTCTTTTCTCAGGAATATACTTTGATTTATATTGAACACACAACAGTGGGATTTAAATCATGTAATTGTAAATATCAATACCTATTAGAATGAAAATAATTGTTTTTAATCACTGTGGTTATATTTAGGAATAACAATGTTGATGATCTTCCCATTTGTATAGAAATGCACCATATCAAGAGGAATATATAAATGACGTAGGAAATCTGCTTCTATATAGTGTATATAATGTGTTGATTGTAGCAAGTAAAAAATAAGGCATACCTTGAGTAGGACAAAACGCGAATAATAATGCACATTGGTCCATAATCTCTCAGTAGGTGCCAACTTGATTATGTCCCTTATGGTTATATGCCCTAATAATATATTGTGTAGAAATGGCAGTCTTCAATGTTTTGGAAGTAATTTTTGTCACTAATATACTTAATTATATGAGCTCAGATTTAATTTACACAACACCATTGAAAGGGTTAAAAGACTTAGCTACAATAGTTATCAACACATAATACTATATGGTTTGCATTCTGAAGAACAATATAAGATTGGATGTATTAATCAAATCAGTTGATGTTAAAAAATACAGGTCCCAGAATGCAACATCATAGTGAATTGGCTTCTAGACTGTATAAGTGGGGTTAGATATGACAATGTTTACCTGTGATCAAGACCTGTTTATAACCATTTACAAAAAATAACCATTTAAAGATGGATGCAATTCTTTTGCTCCTGCTTTAACTATAAGGTTTTTAGTCCATTTTTGATGTTAATTGGCGTTTGTAGCACTGTAATATAAACAGAAACTGTCATGGCGTTTGTTGCTCGTGATCAAGGAAACTTTGTTTCCAAAATGTGTTGAGTGGTTTGTGTGCCATTAAAATACTCACTACAGCAATTGACTGTCATTTTAGGGGGTTGCTACCACGTCCCGGTCTGTCGTGTCACGGCAAAAGGACCTAGAAGTTTTTGTTGATGGGTTTGTTTGGATGTCCTTTGCCCGCCTCTACTTTCTGGAAGAAAAAAAAACATTTTTCAGGAGGAGTCAGGACGACATCTCTCTGTCGGAGGACGGAGCAATTAGTCTGAGATTCCCTGGATTGGGAGAATAGTCCCTACATTTGGATGAGACTACGATATAAAATACGGTAATGAGTGGAGGTAGTGGATGCGCTTTGATAGTTTTATAGCGCTTTCAAAGCAGCTTGCGTGCAGATGTGAGGTCCATATGAAGGAAATCGACTGACCAAAGTGGGTCGAACTTTAGAAATTGTGGAAATGGCAACAGAAAGTGATACAAGAAGATGTCAAGCTGCAGACTAGCTATTTGAACATTCTGTGGTCTCTGAGGGGGGTTTGAACATCTCCGGTAAATGAAGTGATAATTTTTCAGTCAGTAAAAGACAATTATGGGATTTATTCTGGAAACATTCGAAACGTGAACAATCTAAATGGTGGGAAGTAGTGACATTAGATAAGTATATCAAGTGTGATCAGATACCAAGAGGGTTAAGGATTTTTGTGAATCCCACATATGTGAACCCGGATCCTGAGATGCTAGAGGAATGGGCTGCTAATAACCATCAGTGCAGTGTCAATATACTCAAAATCTTAATAAAGTATGCTTGATTTTTTACTTAAAGAAATTAGTGCAGTAGAGACACAAATAAAGGAATTATGCTCTAAAGAGGACTATGATAAAGAGATCACAAGAATAGAAAGTCGACTTGAAAAAGCGGAGGAAGAGTTGAAAATGAAAAAAACAGCGCAAATTTCTAACAGATCAGTTGGATTATCAGAAGGAACAAATTTTGACATTTAGTAAAAAGTATGATCAAATAAGAACTAATCAATTAGGAGCACAGGAGTGCACCTATACAGATCGAAATGTTAATTGAAGGAGAGTCGAGTCAAGTACAGCAACAACAAGTGAAGAAACTTTGGGTAATCAAAATGAACATGAGAGTGACAACAGCGAAAGCGATGCCTCAGTTCAGTTTGAGATTGGAGGAGTAAACAAACTAAATTTCAAAGGAATTTGACCTTCTAACACAGGGCAGGATGACGGCCCAATTAGGAAGGGAAAAGCGCAGAGGTTGCGGAGGAAGAGGTACATACAGAGGAAACGCAAAAAGAAAAGAAAACATGAAAAGCCCGATGGGAGTTTCAACAAGGGCCAATTGATGGCAGAATGAAAGACAAATTAACCGTGGTCAATCTCTCAGATAATGAGTATACTGAATCTGAGGTTCAGGTACTTTCTTTGGGGTTATCTTTTTGTCCAACAACACATTTTGATTATACTCAAAGTAGAATTGATCTATTTCATTTTGTTAGAAAATTGAAACTACTTAAGTGGTTTGCCACCAAACCTAAATTGAAGCGAGACACCAATGTAGGTAACCATTGAATCTTTTGATTAGTGATGTAGACATTTTACATGCGTTATGTGAGTTGGACAGTGATTTGTCTTCAGAATCTAATCCCTTTCTGAATTTAATAAACACTGACATTGGTATAGATCTAAGTTGTTCAAGTGGGTTTAAACCAAAATCTGCATTTCTACCTCCAGTGATTAATGATGCTATCAATGTATTTGATAGAGGTGTCATTAACGAAATTAAGCGGGTGAGATATAAAAGGACAGCAACATGAAATAATCTTGAACTTAACCATGGAGAGGCTATTCAATCTTTATAGAACAACAGTAAAATTGTAACTAAGAAATCGGATAAGGGTGGAAATTTAGTCATTTTACCTAATCAGATGTACTTGGATGAAGGGTAGCTGACTGACGGCATGAGTTAGGAGCGATACAACAGGGAGGCGGTTAAGGAAGCTAATCACAACTATATGGAGAAATTGGAAGAATGAAAAGATAGGGATATATTAGAATGGGATGGGTTTCCGTTCTTAAGGAAAGAGTTCCCTAAATTACCAGCTTTGTATTTCCTTCCCAAACTACATTAAAGCTCCACTAATCCCCCTGAAAGACCTATAGTCTCATCAAGGGGAGTTTATTGGAAAACACATCCAAGTATGTTGACTTCTTTTTACAACCTTTTGTTGAAGCACTTCCCTCGTACATTAGAGACACCACTGATTTTTTACAGTTGATTAATGATATTCCTTGGGAAGATGATTTTCTGTTCAAGTGTTTAGATGTCAATAGGCTCTACACAAGTATTCCTCATGATTTAGGCATTCAGGCAACTAGACATTTTTTAAGGGCAAGATCTTTGTCCTATTTGTTGCATACAGAGATGCTTTTGAACATGATTTCAGTCTGTCTTACTAACAACTTTTTCATTTTTGACAAAATGATATACAGACAAACACAGGATGGGTACCTGTTTTGCCCCCACCTATGCAGGTCTTTTTCTGGGCTGGTGGGAGGAACAGATAGTCAATAGAATTGATCTCTTTAAATCACATGTAGTCCTTAGGGTAAGGTACATAGATGATATCTTCTGCATTTGGAAAGGTGATGTTGAATCAGCATATGGCTTTGTCAACAGTCTGAATGATAACTCTTTGAATTTGAAATTCTCGTGTAGGATTGACTCGGAATCAATTGAATTTTTGGATGTGTTAATTTGTAAGGAAAATGGTAAATTATCAAGTACCTTACATAGAAAAGAAACAGCAAGTACCAGTTTGCTTCATGACTATGGTAGTCATCCTAAGAATTCAATAAGAGTATTCCTTATGGAGAGCTTTTGAGAGCTCGATGTAACTGCAGCACAGATGCAGCTTTTCACCAGGAAGTAAAAACAATGACTGAGAGATTCCTTCAGAGAGGTTACAAGAAATCTACGGTTCACAAGGCGATTCACAAAGTTTCTCAGGTCAAGAGAAATGATCTGTTTCTTCTGAAGAATAGAAAACAAGATATGGAACAACCCATTCGGTTTATTACAACTTATCATGATAGTACCAGCGAAATGAGAAGGTTTTTCAATAACTTTTGTCCAGTTTTAAAAACTGATTATACATTTTCTAAAAACTTAGGTGATTAGCCATTATTTACATTTAGGAGAAGTACTTCTTTAATTGACTCTTTAAGCAGGTGTTTAGTATCACAAGATCAAATTGACAATCCAGTTCAAGGCTTTTATATATGTGGTAAATGTAAAGCATGTAGGTACAGTGTGAACACAGAAAGGGTAAATTTTCCTACAATTCTGAAACCTTACATCATTAGGAAGCACTTACCTTGTGTTTCAGATTTCTGTGTCTATGCATTAATGTGTCCTTGTAACAAATTTTATATTGGAAGTACCATTCATACAGCAAAGAAACGGGTGTTAGAACATGCTCGGGCCATTGTACATTATGATAAAACATATCCAGTAGCTAGACATTTCAAGGAGTTCCACTCACAAAAAGTTAATCTATTGAAGTTTGTAGTTCTGGACAGAATTGCAATCAGTGAAAGAGGAGGAAATAGAACTTTACTGTTGAGAAGATTGGAGTCGAAATTTATTATAAGGTTTAATACACTTCACCCGATAGGTCTTAATTTGGATGAAGAATTGGCAGTAAATGTAGGTGATTAGAATATCCTATTCTGCCTCAAAGTATCTATCTGTTTCTTCCAGAGAAACAAGTAGATATAATTTTTTAGATATATATTTTTTAAAGATATTGTCCAAACACATGCTCCAACTGTCTGTCTGCGGTATGATTTTTTTGTATGTTTTTAATGTTTTAATGTCAGTTTTGTATTTGTTTTTTTCACAGTCACAGTAGTGGTGAAGCATTGGCGGACACATTAATTGAATTGTAGGCAGGATGCTCATTGGATTGATGGAAGGCAAAAGAGCTATTGTATCCTTTCGTATGGTTTAATATGATTACACGAATTATAAATATGCACAGTAATTGTAGAAATATGTACTATTGCTGGCAACATTTTGAGAAAAAATATGTGGAACAATGGCATAGCATGGTTGCAACCTTTATTTTCTTTTTCCGCTTTTGATGATGAATACAAGTGTGTTGCCAAAATAACATTCAGCCCACTAGGGCATGATTAGAACATGAGAAGATGTTGTTTAAATGGTCATTGTCATTATTATGCATCAAAAATAGCCATTCAAAGATAGCCGTAATGGTTTTGCTCTTGCTTCGAGCATAAGGTGTTGTAGTCCGTTTTCAATGTTGATTGGAAATTGAAGCAGAGCAATATAAATATAAACTGTTTCTGCATTTTGTTGATTGGGTTAAAGGAATCATTTAGCCCATTTGGGTATGAGTAAAACATGAAGAAATACTGTTTAAATTGCCATTGTTGTTATTAATTCATTAAAAAATTACCATTTACAAAAAATAACCATTTAAAGATGGCTGCAATTCTTTTTCTCCTGCTTTAAGTATAAGGTTTTGCAGTCCGTTTTTTTATATTAATTGGCGTCTGTAGCACTGTAATATAACCAGAAACTGTCATGGTGTTTGTTGCTCGTGATCAAGGAAACTTTGTTTCCGAAACGTGTCGAGTGGTTTGTGTGCCATTAAAATACTCACTACAGCAATTGCCATGTGACTGGGACTTTCGTTTTACTCAGCAGAATATGGATCACTAAGAGTGAGAGGAATTTGACTGTAATATATACATATATATATATACCTATATTTATATATATATATATATATATATATATACATATGTAGGACATTGAAATTGCGTCGCTTGGAATCTAGATATATCATTAAATTGAAGACAAAGACTCCATTTGGGTTAAATACCGATGAAGAACTGTTTGTACACTTATGAAAATTAGTGAACGATGTACAGAAATAATTGGAACTCTTTTCTCAGGAATATACTTTGATTTATATTGAACACACAACAGTAGGACTCAAATCATGTAATTGTAAATATCAATACCTATTAGAATGAAAATCATTGTTTTTAATCACTGTGGTTATATTTAGGAATAACAATGTTGATGATCTTCCCATTTGTATAGAAATGCACCATATCAAGAGGACTATATAAATGACGTAGGAAATCTGCTTCTATATAGTGTATATAATATGTTGATTGTAGCAAGTAAAAAATAAGGCATACCTTGAGTAGGACAAAACGCGAATAATAATGCACATTGGTCCATAATCTCTCAGTAGGTGCCGACTTGATTGTGTCCCTTATGGTTACATGCCTTAATAATATATTGTGTAGAAATGGCAGTCTTCAATGTTTTGAAAGTAATTTTTGTCACTAATATACTTAATTATATGAGCTCAGAATTAATTTACACAACACCATTGAAAGGGTTAAAAGACTTAGCTACAATAGTTATCAACACATCATACTATATGGTTTGCATTCTGAAGAACAATATAAGATTGGATGTATTAATCAATTCATGGGAATCAGTTGATGTTAAAAAATACAGGTCCCAGAATGCAATATCATAGTGAATTGGCTTCTAGACTGTATAATTGGGGTTAGATATGACAATGTTTACCTGTGATCAAGACCTGTTTAGGTTGAAACGCGTTGGGTGGTGGAGAGCACTGATTTATGGAATAATTAAAGGCTGAGACAAGAACTTCCTGGAGTGTGATGATTTATTTTGCTGGAGAAGTGTTTGGTAGTTCTGGTCGCTAACTCCTTCCTCTGCACCGGCAGCAAGAGCACGCGATTCCACATGTGGCCAATTGGTGATTAATATACATATATATATATACACACACACACCCATTGATGGCACTCCAGTCCATTACAGTATTTACACTATTGGCCCCTAGATTCTATTGTGTTCCATGAACCAACGGCAGCTGAATAGAACATTAATTTGCATTGAAAACTCAAAATAAACATGAGTAATGTAGCTAAGTTCTCAGGAACTGTGTAAAAGGCCGGGATAAATTTCATGTAAATGGAAAGTGAAACATGATGAGAATCCTTTAAAGTATAGTGTATCTTCGCACATTAAGCTACCATCACTGCAGCGCAGCCTTGAAGTCCTCAGAAAAGCATTATACACACTGGAATACGTTTTCATTTAGAAGGTGGTACAATCACTCTGTTGGGAAGCAATGGAAATAAAAGACAATATATGGGAAATTAAAAAAACCAAAGACGCAGATGTTTCCTCATTCCATGGACGTTTAATAATGCGAACTCGTAGATAGCAGCTGGTGTAAATGCTTAAAAACAAAATAAAAGGAAAAGGACAAGGAAAACCCCCAATCGTGTATCAGCATGTTATAGTTCGGAACAGAAGTATGATAATAGCATTTGTTCCGAAAGAAACTAAAGAACACAAAATGACTCATCATTCATGAAGACACAGTTAAGTGCTCTGAGCAATATTAAAAGAAAACAGTCATACAATAGACGCATGATAAAAGGTGCTTAGAGGGTACATTAAGCCCCTTCTTTATTCTTTAATAAAAAAAATGTACTCCTTTCAAGAGGATATAATAACTCCTGGGGATTTTGTATGCCAGGGTTTTATCTATGTTCCAGAGAGTGGCTTTAAAATGTACCGGAATGGACCCTTTCTACCAGAATAAAGAGATAAGAGCTTACTTTAAAAATGGAATGGCCAACATTTTCAATACAAGGTTTAATATTTTCAAATGGAGGGGTTGGAACAGGGATATTTCATAACCCACGTACTTATGGGGTTATTGTTAATTCTACATGAAAACTGATAGGGCAGGTCTTACTGCAATAAAATGAGTCACGGCCCTGAAAATGATTAATAATCTTTATCAGCGTTTGTGATGCAATGTACATATGTTTACCCTTATTTTTAGCTCTTTTCCTCAGAGAAATGCTGGCTACTTTTCGCTGGTGGAATGAATCTTGCTAAAAATTCAAAAGGTTTTTAGCACAATTTATGATCAGGGTTGAGTTGAAAAAATCCCCTATAGCACTCCCGTAATGAGCCTTGAGCAATCCTTTTTGTTATTAAATTATTTATTCCTTAAAACACGAATTACTCAAATATGTATTTGTGACAACTGGCAACACCTTAGAAGGATATTACTATTAAACAAAGAGTTTGGACAGCCTCACCTTACACCAAACATCACTTTGAATGCTACATAGTGGTGCTGGCTGGAAAATCAAGAACGCTTAATCCTTTCACTACAATTATGACATATTTGCATGCTATGAAGAGTGTCCCCAGGATGCCTCATGATGAATATATGTCATAACATTTAATGCCCCTTAAATCCTGAATGTTGTTTTTTTTTAAAACAAAGGGGCATCTACAAGGAGCTTATGCCCCCGCTACATAATTTTTTTTGATGCAGCGGCATTGCAGCAAGTGCTCCATATTCACAAAATGATGCATTTGGCATAATGTGTCACTTTTCTCTGTCTTGCATCATATTTTACCTGCGCTACAGCCGGCGGCAAGGTGGGTGTGTATACGCAAGGTGGTTGTTCCCCTTAAAATACAATGCAGAACTGACGCATTCATATGTACAAGTTTATGGGAAAATGACACATTGTTGGAAAATGATGCTTAGAGTCCAAAATGTGTCAAATTGATGCGTATCGGTATCCCAGGTGTGAAATTTACGCATTGGCAGTATTACATAAGCAGAACATAGCCAAAACACTTTGGCAAGCTCAACTATGCAATTGAGCTACACATACTGCAGCACAGAGCAGGAAGAAGATGATGATGATCCCCACCACCACCTCCACCATCACCACAGAGACAGTGCAGGAGAAGGGAACGGATATACCAGCAGAGGACTACCCTCATTGACCTCAGGCAGGAAGAGGCCATCACATATTGCAGGCTCAGGACGGAGTCCATTGTCCAGCTCCTGCACCAGATTGCACCAAGGCTGCAGACAACATTCCAGATGTGCACCAAAATCCTACTGCAGGCCAAGCTGATGGCAGTACTCCACATAATGGCATCTGGCTCATTCCAAACCACCTCACCCAAAGTGGCTGGAATATTTCAGCCATCCTTTTCCACAATCCTCTTCTCCAGCCTCAATGCCACTATCAGCCTCACACCCCAGTACCTCATGTTCCCCAACACACAGCAGAAACAACTTCAAAACAAGCAGGGCTTCTATGCCATTGATGGATTTCCACATGTGTTGGGGGCAATGGACTGAACTCATGAGTAACTGGTGCCTTCTGCTGCTACATCCCACCTATGCCACAATTGGAAACACACACATTCCATCAATGTGCAAGGAATAGTGGACCATCTGGGGATGTTAATCAATGTGCTGGAAAAATACCTTGAAAGTGCTCATGATGCATAGATCTTTAGACATTCAATCATGAACGATTGCTTCCAGAATGGGAGATATGGGAATAGCCTACTGGTTGGTAAGTATACCTGAAGCACACGTCTGACCTCATGACAGTAAAATATGTTGCATTAAATAGCATATTTGTGTTGGGTGAATAAGACAGTGAATACCTTGCAGGTGTTGGCCTCATACTTGCACCATACTACATAGCACAGGTGCAGTACAACCCTCTCAATCACACACGTTGAGACCTGCTAAGCCACTGTAGACCTCATGTACAAGAGGCCAGTGCTGCTGGAGTAACAATTTCCATGACACTCTGGTGGAGCAGGTCTCTCAAACATATCATGAGGCAACGCAAAGTCACCATGCGTGCCTTTGCATGGCCTCATTGATATGCAGCAAGGCAGTGCAAAGTGCTGCGTTGCCTTATTCTATGTCAAGGATGTGTTCCACGGGCCTTGTGGTGGGTTTTCCTATGCAACACCATTGGGTTTTGACATATTCCCAGATTTACGCAGATCTATAAACCTGGAAATGTGTCAAAAAAGTGCACCTCCCCATGGGAGGCTTAACGAGGAGAAATGTCTTTCATTCTCCTTGTCTTTTTCTCCTTCCATGATGTGTTGCATTCTGCAGTACACAGAAAGAGGAAAAAGCCTCCATTGATTGTTTTTGTGCAGGAAGGTGTACCTTACTGCATAAAAGCAATTGAGCCCATAATACAGAGACACCCACCCCATGGTGCATGGGTGTCTGTGTTGACGCTAGTTACCAATCTGTGATCCTGCACATGCAGAAGAAATATGAATGTGCTGTACTTTATTAAGGTCACACATTCCTGCCCTTTCCTTTTGATGCAGGGCAGAATAGCTCAGTGACTTCCTGTGCTGCCCTGTGGCAACAACTCGTAAATGAGGCCCTGTGTGTGTGTCAAAATGATGGAAAGATCCTCAGCAATGCAACACTATGGGGGTCATTCTGACCCTGGCGGTCATCGACCGCCAGGGTCGACGACCACGGAAGCACCGCCAACAGGCTGGCGGTGCTTCCTTTTGTATTCCGACCGCGGTCGCCCAGCCGGGTCCGGCGGTTTCCCGCCGGATTACCCCCGGCTGGGAGAATCCTTTATGGCGGCGCTGCTTGCAGCGCCGCCATGGGGATTCCGACCCC
This sequence comes from Pleurodeles waltl, assembly GCF_031143425.1. Taxonomy (NCBI): domain Eukaryota; kingdom Metazoa; phylum Chordata; class Amphibia; order Caudata; family Salamandridae; genus Pleurodeles; species Pleurodeles waltl. The sequence goes on from NC_090445.1 coordinate 952,639,788, forward strand.
CTTCCCGCCAGCCTGTTTCTGGCGGTTTTCACCACCAGAACCAGGATGGCGGGAACGGGTGTCGTGGGGCCCCTGGGGGCCCCTGCACTGCCCATGCCACTGGCATGGGCAGTGCAGGGGCCCCCTAACAGGGCCCCATAAAGATATTCACTGTCTGCATTGCAGACAGTGAAAATCGTGACGGGTGCAACTGCACCCGTCGCACCCCTGCAACTCCGCCGGCTCCATTCGGAGCCGGCTTCATTGTTGCAGGGCCTTTCCCGCTGGGCCGGCGGGCGCTCCTTTGGCGGGAAAGCCAGAATGGCCTCCGCGGTCTTTTGACCGCGGAGCGGCCAAGTGGCGGTTCCCGTTTGGCTGGCGGCTACCGCCGCCAGCCAAACTCAGAATGAGGGCCAATGTAAAATGCTGTGTTGCACTTTGCTGAAGGAAGGTCCTCCATGTCTGTTTTCTGTGTGTCCACAAGTAACTCCCACGGTCATGAGGCCTGTCATGCATCTAATACCTGTAAAGCTGAGAACGTTTCAAATTGTTTGCTCTCTCCAGGTCATGTGTACCATGGAAAATGATCATATACACACCTAACACCCTATGTGCAGTCCATTGTGTCACACAAGCCTACTCTATCAGTTCTCCAAGGATTCAGACTGTGCAGTAAGGTACACCCTCATGTACAAAGTACATCTCATAAGACAGGCAGCCACACATTCACCATTTAGATAATCTACCTGTCTTACTTCAATGCTGCCCATTGTATGCAAGTGCAGGCAGAAAACCTAAGTCACTGCATCATGTTGAAAAATATGTCCTACACTGCCCTCAATCAGTGAGGCAGTGGAGTTTTGATAGTTTACCAGTTGCACTGTACAGCCAAAGACTCCCACATATCTCCCCCCTTTTGTACTGTCAAAATAGTGGACACAGTGCACTGCCATGTGTAGACTATCATGTCCCACATTGACATAGGCTCACTAATCTCTCCATGGCAGTACCTAATGAACAACAGTGACTACTACTTCACCTCTAAATATGTGTGAATTAATGGGACAACATCATCTGCACTGGCAACATTTTCAGAAATCAGACATGTTGTAGTTCAGAAATGACAATAGTAATTCCAAACAAACGCAATAGAGAAGTGTGACAAAAGTGTCTCTTCAATGACGCACTGACTTTCCATACCATTGAAGATTCACCATGGTCATGGCATTGGCCCTCACAAGCATTACAAATAGCAAGTGTATTACACAGGCCCATATACTTGTGTGCACATCCACAGCCCATACTGGTTGTAAAGTGTATGAGTCAATCAGCACACATAACAGAATGGACATGAATATGGGTACATGAACCATCATGACCATTGACTGATTGTTCCCCTCCTGTCTTTTCAACTGGCCAAGGATATGGTCTGCAGCCACGGGTCATGACCCCATATGCAAAGCCCCAGATGGAGGCCCAGTAAAGCTACAATCATGCACTTAGCAGGACCTGGTCCATAGAGGTGTGGACTTTTGGAGTCCTTAAGTCATGCTTTTGCTGTTGTAACATGTCCATAGGGAGATTGTTCTACACCCCCCTTATGGTATTTAAGATCATACTTTTGTGCTTTATTTTGCACAACATGTGTATACGGACCAATGCCCCATGAGATAAGGGAAATGAGGACCATGAATGCCTGGGTGAGGTTGATGAGGAAGAAGAGGACCAATAGCCAAACGTAGCTACAATTGTTGGGACACGGCGAAGAGACCAAATAGTGCAGAATTGTTTTACAGATGCATGAGCCACATTAAGGACACAGATATATGAAGTACATGAAAAATGTGCACTAAAATGTCAATGAATTTATGAACACTACCATTGTGCAAGCAATCTTACTTCATTGTCACAGTAAACATCAAAACACTCACATCACACATGCTAGTAATTGTCAAAAAACAAAGGTATGTAGCAATGTGTAAGAAACACCGCTGGACAAAATCTGGTAAATCCTAACATTTGTGCATGCCTACAACCTGTGTCAAAGATACATCCATTAGGCAGACAGACACCAAACAAAGATAGCAATTTGGCACAGTTTGGACAGGTTATGATAATGTGTGCTGCTGCAGTGTACTGACGGTCGGACACGCTCCCACGATCCAAATGGTGTGATAATGTAAATAGTTTGCAATGAATGCATGTGTGTGTTGTACATCAAGCCATTTGTACACCCTTATACTTGTGGAGGACAGTAGAAGTAACTCAAAGTCTAATGACTGTGAACAGAGGCACATAGTATGTAGACAAAGGAAAAACCACGGCACATCGTAGATTCGTCGATAAGTCCATTTATTCTTTTGTGCAATAACAGAAAAGACATTCCATAGCCCAGTAAGACAAATGGGTGTGATGTCACTACACCAACATATTTCTCAAAATCAGGAAAGAACAACAGCCGACATGTGTTTCGTCACAAGTGACTTTTTCAAGGCTCCAATCTTTTTGGAAGTGTTGATATTTATCATGAATCTCCGTAGAATACTATATATATTCAGGTAGAGTGAAGTATGGTGCATCCATAGAGCATGATACGTCTGTAGGGCATTATGATGAAGTCTTCAAGAGCTGCTAACGGCGTTGCATGGTACCCTACAGACGTATCATGGTCTATGGACGCACCATACTTCACTCTACCTGAATATATATAGTGTTCTAAGGAATGGAATGTCTTTTCTGTTACTGCACAAAAGAATAAACTGACTTATCGACGAATTTACGATGTGCCGTAGTTTTTCCTTTGTCTACAAATCGACTGTGGCCTCCTCAAGGCAATAGTCCATGCACCCTGTGGCTGGGTGTTACACCACTAGAGCACTACTCGCAACATTAGAGACTTGATCATCTATGCTTTTTGCTTACCCATGCCAGCCTATCCTTTGGAAGTGCGCACCATCTCTACACAGCCACAACTCCTTCTTCATTAGAGGCACATAGTATATGCATGGGAACACAGTCCATCCCATACAGTCTACATATGCTACATCAATGTCTGCAGGCACATATTAAATCCATTGTGACATCTCACATCACAAATATAAATGTGGAGTTTTCAGCTGTGCCAGTGTAAGATTGGCAATCTAGTGTCAATGCTGCCACCCTTGCTTCACTAGGAAAAGGTGCAACTGGAACAATCAGGGATATATTGTACCATATTGGTGTGTTGCACTCAGATGCAAACAATGGGTACACTTCTATAGCTACATCTATGTGTGATAGGTAAAACACAACACAAAGATTCAGAATATACAACATTTGCTCAGAAGCAATGACTATATGCAAGGTTGATCCAGCCAAGGTACCATGCACTGATTCATTCCAAGTCATAGTGGCAGAATGTGTCAATAAGATGCTGAGGTGACCAACTTGTGTGAATGCATCCTAAGTGCAATTAACCCCTCAAGGTAGCATCATAATATGATATATTCCAATAGCAAACACAAATCTCCTTGGAATAAATCAGATTTGTTTTGGCTACCCAAGCTTGTCTCGTGATCACCAAAATATAGCAAAGAATTGCGGAAATACTAATGTGCATTTGCACTGTGCATGGGCCACACATATCATTCTAGACCCAAGCCCATACAACATAAATGTGTGTACCACAAGATTATATGGTAGTTGTTGATCATCACTTTATGGTAACTGTTGGTATGTACATATCAACATGTGTCATCCGTTACACGTCTAGACAGTCAATCTGTCCCCTGGATGCCACATATACTGTAGACTGGCTGAACCAGTCAGTGTAAGTCACTCCCTAAGTCAGAACTGCATCCACTAGATATCCTAGGATAGCAATGTATATAGATATGGGCCTATGTATCACAGGCTGGTGCAGCTAGTGTCTCACTACGTTCGGACCTCAGGTGGTACAAGCCTCTCAACCACATCTATGAGACCATGCTAACTTACCCTGCGTGGCTCATCATGGCCTCATAGCTATGAAGTAAATCAAGTCACCTCCGTAGGCTGGCTTGGTTTACTCTGTGCCATTGGGGCACTGCAGGGGTCTTACGGGGAGGATTTCAAGGCAACTCCCATAGATATTCAGGTTGACTCATCCAAACATATAGATATAAACCTGGTGCTGTAGAAAAGGCTTATGCCTTCACCCAATCTGAAGTCAAGTTGCATCATAACTTTCTCACCACCTTCTGCACATAAACCATCCATGGAGAATTTGTGCTTGTTTTAGGGGAAACGGATAACAGAAGGAGAAGTTAAAACATTTTTTCTTTTTAGGCGTCTTCTGGGGATATGTACATTTTATGTGCAACACCAGGTTTACATGAGTCCGACAATCTGGGTCATTGTCAAACTCCATGGGTTTTGCATGTGACCACTAACCACAAGGCACATGCAACACCTCCTTGATTCCTTGCCTTACTCAATCATTATGAGGTCATGTGAAGTCATGCATGGTGGCTTGGCATTGCACAATAAGTATGATTAAGAACTTCTAGAAAAGTGACTTTCCTGCAGGGCAGGACATTTGTATGTGAGCACCCAAATGTAAACCACTCCAGATCACCCAGGGCTATATTTTATACCATTTTACATCGCGTGTGCTCCACTGTTGTAGCACAACCATGACACAAAATGCTAGCACAGAATCAAAAAGCCAGACAAGGAGCAATTTGCACCTCCTTGTGTGGGCTAGAAAAAAAAGTAATGCAAGCCAGTGGTTTGTGCTGCGTTGCTTTACATTTAATTCTGGAAGGTGTTCCATGAGGGAAACATCTGCGTTCCTCTGCATCTACCCATTGATTTCATGCAATACCAGGTTTTAAAAGGTCTGTACATCTAGGATTGCGTGATATCTCTATGCCTCACAGAGGATGGCGTATTGTGGAGAAAAATATTTTTAGGTCCTTGTTATATCCTGTCTCCATGTGTAGAGTAAGGAAAATGTCTCAAGAGATTGCTATTGTGCAGGGAGGTATCCCAAGGTATTCTTTCCTGCACAAAAACAATTCTCCTAACAATGCAGACACCCTGGCACCATAGTGCAAGGGTGCTTGTGTTGGCGCTTGGCTGCCTAAAGTGCATCAGCGCAAGCAAAGAGCAGAAATGCTCCATATCTTCATAAATATGGGGCAATTCTGCCCTCTCCCTTTCACACAACGCTGTGCATCAACTTGGCTTGCAACCCTGTGTTGCATAAAAGACTAGTTAATAGGCCCCTTAACATGCCAGGAAAAGTAAAATTGTTACTTTATGTGCCTCAATACTCACACTTGGGGCCACATCATAGAAGTGCTCCAGGGTGTGCAATGAGCATTTGGACCTGCTTTGTGTACCCTCAGGGCAATTTGGATCACAGAAGGGGCTGCAGACACTTGTGCAGCCCCTTATGTAATACTTATAGCACCTGCACTATCACCAGAGGGTGTTCTCTAATTTGCAAGGGGGTCTGGCCCTATGTAATGAGGTAATCCTTTGCCTCTGCATCTGCGCCATATTATAGACACCAGTGCAGGGGCAAGAAAGATGTCAGGAGACGCACCAACAGTGCACCTCCTAAAAGGTGGCAGACTGTCAGTTTACCCCCTGATGGCAGTCCTCAGAAGGGGGGAAAAGGGGGTCCTAATGCCTCCTACAGCCCCTTGCAGATGGGGACAGTCACTCACTGCACATGCCTGCAAGGAAATCTGTAATCCCCCTTAAAAGTGCAGACAGGTTGACGTCTGCACAGTGAAATACATAGCAGCTTTAAAAAAGCCACTCCATTTTACATGTGAATACGCTGCCCCCAGGGCAGCGCACGTTTGCAGCAGTCCTGGGAGAAGCGCATTCAACAAAATAGGGTGCACTTTCTGAGTTTCCGCATAGCGCACCTCTTGTAAGGTGCACCGTGGTGCAAACAAAGACAGTGAGCCTTTAATAGAGCTCCAGTAATGCAAGAAGTCACACATATGTGCACTGTCAACATACACATGCAACACATTCAAAGACATCAAGCATGTCATCTCACATATTCACAGGCAGTGCACTGATCCTTTGAATTATTTACATGCATTGCACAATATACTACATTTTAAAACACACCTTTGTTCCAATGCATCAATTTAAACAGATGCATTAGCGTAATGCATGATGCATTGCACCCCTCGCATATGTCCTGCGTCCAAGTCGATGCATCAAAAATACAGCATTGTGCATTGTCATGCATTGTCTGAAAATCACTCATTGCTTATTTTTCCACAGATGCATTAAAACAAATGACACATTTGGTGAAAACCCACCATATCCACCCAGGAAATACTGCAATGGCTCTGCCATACTACAAACCAGGAACTTTGAATTAACTTTCAATTTCCCTTACAGAATTTTTGTCTGTTGTTGCTGGTGGTTGTGTCTTGTGGTTGTTGAAGAGTGTTGGGCTGCTTATTGGTCTTTTTGGTGTCTGTGCTGTCCCTGTTGTGTCTGTTTTGTATATTGTAATTGAAATTTGTATTGTTTAGTCTGGTGTACATCCAGGTGTCTATCTTTTCAGGGATCTGTATGGTTAGGGGTAGTTGTTGGGTCTTAGGTAGTTTATTGTTATTTGGGGAAATGTACTTTTCGTACAATATGTTCGAGCAAGAGTTTGGGGGGACTCCTATGGCTGATACCCACTACCTATCCAACATAATTGCCACTGGAGGTCGGGTAGTCCTGGGCTACACAATCCAGGACCGGAAGACACACTGGGAGAAGGTGTGGCAGCACATACAAAGGATTTTCAAGGTGGACAACATCATGCATCAGCTCAGGCTTCACTGGGCAGATGTGGACAGCCGAGATGCTGACCTCCTTGATTACCTTGGAGTTGAAGTGGGGGAGCTATTGGCACATACACATGCTGTGAGCTTATATCTGAGTCACCTTTGCTAATATATGGTTTTGCTTCAATTACTTTAAGTGTCACATTTGTTTAATGGTCAGAGTGCTATGCCTCCACCTAACTATGCTGATAAGAAGAAGCATACTACAGAGGCATTTTAACACGGGGCTTCTTGCCCCACCAGCACTGTGCAGGTAGTGTTTCCCTCTTTCTGCAGAATGTAGCACACATACAAGTCAGAAAAAACAGTGAGAGATAAAGATGTTTATCCTCGTTGCGAGAACCCTGGGGAGGCACACAGTTATGAAGCCTTCCCAGGTTTACAGATTCTTGTGAATCTGGGAATGTGTCAAAATCCATGGGTGTTGCTTAGGAAAAGTCACTGCAACATACATTGAATACCTCCTTGACGTAGAGGAAGGTTACGCAGTGCTTTGTGCTGCCTTGCCTTACTCCATATCTATGAGGCCGAGCCACAAAAGGTGTCTTTGCATCACCTCATTGAGGAGGATTGAGGAAGCTGTGCTACCAAAGCATCCAAAAAAAGTGAAGCTACAACCGAACAGGCCTCTTATAATTGAGGCCCCATGTATGTTATAGGAGAACATACTCACATGCAATTATGCCCAAATGTTTGACAGGCTGTTTGGGCACATCTATACATTTCACATACATGTTGGTGTGCAAATGTTCACAAATCCTCATTGTACCTGTGCAGGGCATGGATGGGCAATGTCTATTTACTGTGCAACATTGCCATATACTGAGTTCAGTGAAGGCAAGGAACGAGCATGGCTACTGTCTGATCTGTATAGCATTGTCATGCTACGGCTAATGTAACACCTTGCAGAGTGTGGTATGTCTAATCATTAGGCTCATAGACCCAGAAAAGGCAGGTAACTTTGTATCATTTTGCAACTAGGTATGTATTTATACTTGGTCCGCAATCTGTGCACCTGATTCCTGATTAGGCACATCTTATCTGTGAACACTTCAACCTGCCTTACCTATGTGGATCATTAAGTCATGTCAACTGTGGCTCCATTTGCTTCATGTTCAATGTGCAGACTTATATTGTCAATTGCTAAGCCAATGTACTGTGCTTCTTATGTCCACAGTGTATGTGTGAGACATTCACAGTGCAATGTACCATGGTTTGCCTTGTAGGTGGACCTACACAATGGCTGAGGTGGACTGCCTTCAAGGATCTTTATAGTACCACTGAGTGTCACCTGAATAGTTACTGTGTTGTGCAAGGAGTGTGTATGATGTTGGATAATGTTTGCAATTACATGTCCAATGGGAATCCCAATTCAAATGGAATAATTTGTTCCAGACAAGGTACATTATAAATGAAATATATCAAATGTGCTTGTGCATTAGATATTGACTAATGTCAAGGTGAATGTATTGCCAATCTATGCAGGTCCACATGATAGATAGGGTGACAGAGGAGCCATGACCAAAACGCCATAGTCTGTTAAAGTACATGAGAGAGGATTTATAGCTGAACATGGCTTGTGATGGTCAGATGCACGTTGCTACTGTAGTCGTCCACATTGCATTCTATGCACATTTTGTACGGCAAGTCCAGACTGGATGTGAGGATTTACACCTCAGTGAGGACAGAATAGGTAAGTTAGCTGGTCCGGATGTCAGCATTCCACACATGGTCATGCAGCTAAAGGCCTCACTCATGCCATCTAATGCCCCATCTTCGTATTGCATACATAGTCATACGTTTGCGCTGTCTTATTATCAGAAATGCCAAGGTGTGTTTGACGAAAGGCATGTCTGCATGGCATTGTCATCCGACAGTCCATTACCACCTTCTGGTGGTGTTACTCGTAAAAGCCTGCAACAAAAATGTCACCCAGGATTACATTTTGGCTAACACTTGCTAGTTACATCACAAGATACTTGTGCACATGAGATGCACACACCCATCACATGGATATGCTTGGTGATGGTGTGCAGTAAGGTTACATTAATAGCTGACATGTAGGGACAGACACTAGATTATGTAGAGGGAGACATACTATTACTATAACTGCATGTGATGATCCATGGAATGGTCCTTTACATTAGTCAATATAGGAGATGTATCCAACATCTCTGTTTGGTGTGAGATAGCTAGTCAGCCTCCACTCATGTACTTGCCAGACATTCCTCATCTTACCTATGTTAATGCCCAAGGCTCAAGAACATTGCAGGCTGCAGAAGAAACACAAATTATCAATTACCGGAACATGTGTCCCATACCATATATACACAACAGCATTGATCCTATGCATTGATTTGGCCAGACATTGCAATTGTGAATAGTGGCAACACCAGTGTACCTTGGCCTTGTTAAAGTTAGAGAAGTAAAAGTATTTTTAGATAGATGGTCACTTTATACTGCAAGATTATTTTGGGGTTTTAGATATACCACATTTGATGTTTGAAACTAGATGAAGCATTATGATGATTGACATAGTGCCTAGTTACACTTCATCTGATACATTTTCATTCTGTCCCAACAGACAACATGATCCCGGAGCAGCAAAAGAACCACATCATCCATTTGGAGCATTACAGGCACATCTGCCACTTGGCCAAGGCATATCACAGATTGACAAAACAATGTGTTGAGGAGAGGGCAGCCGGCACTTGGTGCATAACACCACAGGGGTCAGCAACACATGGTCAGCCAGGCCTAAGCCAGGATGCTGCTGCAGACAAGGGAGGTCTCAGCCCGCAGGACCACCACAGTCCCAGTTCCAAACCATTGGACATGGTTCCAATTTTGAACAGCTGGTGATTGTTCTGTGCGAGACACTGACCTGAATTCCAGGCATTCCGGTGGGGCGATGACGATTCCCCAATCCCAGTGACGACTAGCACGACCGCGATGAAGAGTACATTCCCCTCTCGCTAGTCTTCAAGGGGAAACGGGTTGAAAAGGAGAAAAAGAGAAAATACCAGCTTCTGCTTTGTGGACTACAGAATCAGACTGCTGGACCCTGGTCTGTGTGTCATGTTGGGTGTCAGGACTTCTGTTAAAATACTGGGTTCTTGTTTTTTAGGATTCTGGGCTGCAAAAGAATTACTTCATTAATAAATTGAACTTGCATAAACTACTGCGGAATTATACATTGCATATTGTCAGTTATTGTTGACAGTGTGTTTTTTACATAATATTCTATAAGGGTGAACAAGTCTCTTCCTCTTTTTACAATAATTTCACAGAGTCTCTGAAGCAATGTCCAAACTCTGAAACAATCAACTCAACTAAAGAGATTCTTTGTTTTCTAGAATAATCTCTTGTCAATAATAGTTTTGATAAACTTGTTCTATTTCCAATCTGTTAATTCTCAGGGGAGCCCTTGTTACAGGAAATATGTCTTTCCTTAATGTCTGTGTAGTTAGTTTGGATTCCATCCCAAATGATAACTCACACTAGCTTTTGTTGTCATAAATTATCTAAAAGACAGTGGTCTGTTTTGTTTAATTGATTTTAGTGCAGCATGCATTAAGCAATTAATCTTGCTTTATTTTGAAGTGAAGCTACTTGCTTGAAAACTTCAGAAGACCAAAACTGGGTTTTTTCACCTTTCTTATTTTCTCTCTTTTACAGGAAATACAGGATCTTTGGCAGAAGATGGAAGAGGAGAGTCAGGACTCTGCAGGAAGCCAACCGGAGGGTGAGGATCGCCAGAACCCGAATGGAGGTTGTCCAGAGAACGAGAAATGCTGAAACTTTACTGGAAGCCAGTTGAAGAATGAGGAACTCTGTAACTCGACTGGACGCAGGCTGGAGGATAAGGAACTTGACTTGCACTGGAACTCGACTGGAGGCAGGCTGAAGGGCAAGGAACTTGGCTTGAATGGAGACAGGTGAGCGGAGCAATAGGTATGAAGCCAAGCAAGCCCTCAGACTCACAAGCATCCTTAAATAATTAAATATGCATCTGTGCCTTTCGGCAGTTGATTACTTGCAATTATCCTCCTGATCGTGGCACTTGTTCAATACAGATCACATTGTGAAGAGCACAAGCTTTGGCAGTTACAGTTGGCGCAAGTTTAGTTTGTGGAATACAATGCGCATAACCAACTAGCACTGGTTATAATAAATGAGACATCTAACAAGCATTGGTTATTGCATACTTGATATTCAAGGTTGTAATGAATATACTCAAATAGGTCTGAATGTTGCAAGCAACAGCACCTTACTGTAATCAAACTCTTGGGTGTGCTAGTGTACCCACAAGAGTGATGAAGGACCTGTCGGACCTGAAACTCAGAGTGGCAGCCCTGGAACACAAAGTGAACACAGAAATACGTTTGTTGCAAATGCTGCAGCTGTCTGTGGACCACATTGAGAAGCAATTGTAGGCCACAGGGACCTTTTCCACCCTTCCTCATGTTTTAAGTTGTGTTTTTATTAGACTTTTTATAGCATAGTTTAGGCATAATTAGTGAAGGCATAGGTTAGGTTAGGTATTATAATTTTAATATTTTAGGTGGGTTTAGTTCATTACTTGGGTACAGGGGTAGGTAGGTTATTTAGTGGGTCCTGGTTGATGTTTAAGATATGTGTTTTAATAAAAATACAAAGCAAAAAAACAAAATACAAAAACTATATCTTTGTTTAGGTTTATATGTTCAGGTAGTTTGTATATAGATGTAGTTTATGTTGTTTTTGTATGAAGATGTGCATTAAGGGGTGTCAAAGGGGTTGATGTTTAACATGTTGTGTTGTATGTGTAGAGTAAAATAAGTCAATATAAGGTAGTTTTAGGATAAGGTATTATAGTTTAGGTAGCATAGTTTAGTTTAGGCATATTTTAGGTTAGATAAGTAAGTTTGTATAGTTTAGGTAGTTTTAGGATAAGTTGTATATTAACGGTAAATATCAATGTTTTAGATATACAAGTCTACTTCATGATTTACTGTGCAGGAGTTACCATATCTGCTTAGGTTGTGTTACATACATGCAGTAGACTTTGCTAGCAGTGTTTGTAGACATGTGTGTCTAGGTGAAAGACATATAGAGAGGAACCTGTCAAGTTTGGCATGGAATCAGATAAGTGATCTACAAACATAGATGAGCACTGTAAGTGGCACTCTTGATGTGAAGGGGTAGACAGGTTGAAGCAGGTAGTCACATAATATTGCTCTATGTGTGTAAGTCATTTGACATGCATTGGAGGGATGGTGATGTTAGACCCTTGTCACTAGTCAAGGAGATTCGGAGTCACACACTGTCAGCGCCTTACACACTCAACCTTGCATCATTGGCTTGTCACAGGAGTGTTGTTTGCTGGCTAGTATCCACGGATGTGCTCCCCACCAGTGCTTGAGCTTCATTCAATATTAACATTGACTGCACGATACTTGTTGCAGTTCATGCTTGTGACCTAACTACTTGCTAGTCTACATACACATACGGGTCACCAAATATATTTCCCTCAGCCTGTGTAGCTCTAGCCATGGCTCCATTACACACATGTCCCTTTGAGGAGTAGTTGGTGTCGTTCTCTCACAAAATCTACCATGTTCTACTTAGTCCAGACTCCAACAAACATACAACAAACAGGTTGAGCTCAGTGCATTTATTTGTATGTACGGCAATTAGTAGGATCTTAGACACAGTTCTTACAGCAACAATCCAAATGTTTTTTGAGCCATTGGATGTTCAGACAGAATCCATGGGGGCTACACTTCATGGGACATAGGCAATTAACAAATTGACAATAGGGAAGATAGGCCACATTGACAGTCCACAAATGAGTGAGATCAACAGGTAGGACAGCAAATTAAGAACAGTACCCTTCGGGAAGTACACAGGCATGGTCATCAGCACTGGACAAAGGAGGAACTGGCAATTTGACACAGAGAAATGCTCCCGGGCACTTTTACGTTGGGGAGAGATGAAGTCCACATCTACCTCCTCTGGTGTGTGTGGTGCTTTCCGTGAGGGGGTGTTGTAGGTGCTAGAGACAATGGAGGCACACACACACACCAGGGGCTGAAGATGTAGAGCCCCAGTCCGCAGTAGCATTTCTCTGTGCCAACAAGTGAGGCACCACTGCACTGAGAAGGGCCTGCTGGTTTGCCAGCACAGCACCAACATTGCTGTGTAGGGAGCCATTGTAGCAATGAAGGTGTCCTGCTTCCACTAAATGGACTCCAGGATGTTTTGGATTGCCCCCAGCTGTTTGGCAACCTCACTGGTGCCACTTTGGCACTGCAGTTGAACTTCCCTTTGCCTCATGACACTGACGATATCAGCCAGGAACTGTTGGAGTCCACAGAGTGGAGGGTAGGTGCCTCATATAGCGGCTAAGTCATCCTTATTGGGGCTGAGGCACCTACGGACTGCCTCTAGGGTGCCCGACATGTCTGCATCCCCACCCGCACCACATCTACCATCTCAGGCTGGACCCATATTGCGCGATGTTGGAATTCTACTTGGGGTTCATCGGAGTCCATGGCTCTGGGTGGGCTGGAAGGTGGTGTTTGTTGGGTGATGGGTTAATCCTGTGGAGACCCTGCAACACTGTTGGCCCTTCCAGCAACCCAAGATGGTGTGTCAAATGAGGCCAGGATTTGCCAGAGGGTGTCTTGGTTAAGGGTTGGCAGCCTGTCATCCTCAGCCAGATCATCATCATGGACAGGCAGCTGCTCAGGAGGTGTAGGTACATCCTCTGCAATGAGATGGAGAAATGTTAATGGTGTCCTATATTAGATGTTGACATGAGTAATCTGATTGACAATCTGACTTGCTAATATTGGACTTTCAATACAACATTGATATATAGGATGTCTGTTACATGGAGGTATAGAGTCAAAGTTGCACTGTAATTGCCTTTCAGATGGCAGTATCTCTGCATTCTTCATACAACCACTGTGTGACAAGGCAGACTTTTTGTCTCATGACACATATTGCAACACAGTTACACAGGTCACTGGGCCTACCATTCCTGGATGTATGTGAAGAAGTCAGGTCCACATCTGGGGATTTGCAGTGTTTTCATGATACCTAAAATGCTTGTATTTTAACATATTGATACCACTACTGTTCAGACTGCATCTAATCCCCAGGGTGCCTGCATTCCCTGTGGCCAGTATTCAGCCCACTCCTCGTGTACAGGTGATGTGAGTGGGGCCATGGATTTGTTATGATCCTACCACCTGGCTTTCACAGTGTACACTATGACAGTCTGCCTTGTTGTTCTGTCTTGAATGCACATTGTGCATTCATGTGGCCAAAGGGTGAGTTTGTAACACGTATTCTGCACAATTCCACACACCAAACAACCTTGCTATACTGCAGGAATGTGTGAGGGCATGTACTTAAACACATATTTCCTATTTCTGTTGACTCATTTGATGGACTTTTGTCTTCATCTTTGTGGACAGTGGTCACTGTGTACCAAATCTGAGGGTCTGGACCTTCTCACACTAGGTAGCATGCTAGCACTGACCCTCCCCACAGTTGATAATTGCCAGAGTTGGGTATCTGCATAGTATGACACATCCTTTGACTCAGGCCTGTTCACTCATCATTCCTCATTTTGAGCCAGTGACTGAACTGAAGCCTGCACAGTGATGTAACCCACATGTGACTCTCATGTGCCTACCACGCCAACATTATGTGTGACCATATCCAATGTACTAGCATGGCTGGCTGTTCTTGAGGGCTATGGGTCAAGCTGTACCCCACAGGGTAGTAGTGCTGGAACTGGTGACATGCATCTAGCCAGGTTTGCAACATAACTAGGCACATCCACCTCAGTCTCCAACCATCTCTGACTCATGTCCTTTGTGGTGGGAAACTAGTTTTCCATGTCCTCTGAAAGATCCCGATTTCACATCCTCCTACTAGGACATATGCTGCATGGTAAGACAATTTCCCTTCAGACTTTCCCACTGCCACATACTACATCTTCTCCCAGAATCATCACATGTAGGTGGCTGTACCCCAATGGGCTCTTCTCTTTCATCCCTTCCCAGCTGTAACAAAAGGGTGACACTGTCAGACACAGCAGTACATGTGTATTAGTTAGGCTACCTTGCAGAACACATATCCATTATGATCCAATTGCTATGCAATATCTATCTATTCAGACATAGTGGCAGTTCAACCTACTCAGCAAGCACTTCTAATGCATTGCACAACCAGGGGCCCACACGGGCCACACATCAACTTTGGTTTCAACACAGATGGACCTCTGGTGAGCATCATTTGCAATAACCCTGACCCAGTCAGATTTAGTACATGGCATGAGTTCTGGTGGTCACTACCTTGGCAACTGACACCTGTGTGGTCCAACCACACATATCAGGACATCTGTGTGCTATGTATTGTCATGCCAGCTAATATACATGTGGATCTTAGCATGTTCCAATGTGTTGATATTTCACATGTCACACACCTGTCCCCCTCTCAGGTGAGCTGTTTCTCCTCTGACAGGCACATGCCGTTTGTTCCCTTCACAATTCAGATTTGTGCACGGGCCCATGTAAGACACATTGGCCTCATGGAGCAAGGTGGCCTGCATTGTCACAGTCAGGTTGTATTGGGTTCAGGTGTCCATACAAGATGTGTTGTTCCAGTGTATGAGGCACATTTTTGTGCAGCTTCCATCACTGATGCGTCACTTTTTGTGACACACTGGTGGAGCAGGCTGCAGACCTATATCTGCAAGGCCATACAAAGCCATTTTGCATGGCTTTTCATGACCTTGTAGATCAGGAGCAAGGCAACGCAGCGCAAGCCACTGCATTGCCTTACTCTGCATCAGGGGAGCTTACCATGGGCATAGCAGTGAGTTTTCCAATGCAAAACCCATGGATTTTGATGCATTCCCTGATTTACAAGGATCTGTAAACCTGGGAATGTGACAACATCTTATGCCTCCCAGGAGAGGCATAACAAAGAGAAGTGTCTTTTTTTTTCTCCTTATTTGTTCCTCTTTTTATATGTGCTGCATTGTACAGCACACACAGGAAGAGTAAAACGCCTGACTGGATTGTTTTTGTGCAGGAAGATGTCCTTTCTCGCACAGGGATAATCCTGTCTTTGACGCAGACATCCTTGCAACATTGTGCAAGGGCGCTTGTGTCAGCACTAGGCAAGCTAGTGTTTGCCAGTGCAGGGGGAGAGGACGGGAATACATGTTATCTTGTAGGTAGGGCCCATTTCTCTCCTTTCCATGTGGCACAGGGCAGCATAGCAAGGTTACATGTAGCACTGCCCTGCACTACTTACCTTGTGATTGGGCGCCATGTTTTTTACTTTGTATTGTGGGACTTGTAGTTCTGGTGACTCCACTACACTTGACAATATACAAAGGTGGACCTGGACTGGCGCTGCACTTCACACATGAAATGGAGAAACACGATGGAGCATGACTGAGCTGTGCAACATCTAAATGGGCAGTTTGACTGACATTTCTGGGCCATGATCCAGATTCTTGCCCTTTGCCCTGCACACAGCACAGTGGAGCGCTAGGACATAGATAGCTGCACTGCACAAAATGACCTTTTTGCCCACAGTGCCCCTTTTTAATATATACCCCGTGGCCGTGGTTGTTCCTCATGTGCTGCACTGTCCTGGTACTCCAGCCACCAACTTGTCTAGGATGACAGCTGCCACCTGCTCCTCCAAAGCATCCATCTCCTCCTGGGACACTGGGCTCCCTCCTCTGGGCTGCGTTGCTGCTTTTAAGTTGTTGGCCAGTTTCTTCTTCATCCGGCGCTTATAATCATGACAACGCTACTTTCATTTGGAGACTGTACTCTTCACTTGCACACACTGTAGATCTTGTCAGGTATGGACTGCCAAATGGCCTCTTTCCTCCCTAGTGGCAACTTAGAGGTTACAAAGAGCTAATGTCGGTGCTCTGTTACATCAGTGATCAAGATGTCATTCCCCACCCCACTGACATTGCTTTCTTTTCTTCTTCCCGTGGGAGTCTGTCTGGACATCCTGGCTGGTGTTGGATTGTTGCCCTTGCTTCTGCTCCATTGCTGCTTTCTATAAAGTGTGCCATTTTTTTCAAACAAAGCATCATTTTTTGTATTTTTTTTATGCATTCCATACGCAAAAGTGACACAGCATCACTCTCCATGCCGCAAGTCAGCCCTGCATCACTTTTACAGCAAAAAGCATCAGACTTCCCAACGACATGGCGCACATGGATGCATCTTTTTTTTTTAACGCAGCTGGGATCATTATGCCATCGTGCGCCATATTGTAAATATGACACACCCATGGCATAGGATTCTGTCATACCAAAGCACAAGTTATTTTGAGGCATCACTGACCCACTGCAGCGATTCATAATTTCTTGTAAATATGCCCCAAATTGTTTTAAAGAAATGCCTCCGGAGTGAAGGAGAATCTACTGTTAATAATGGTAGTGATAGTGGTGTTGGGACAGAAATTTCCAAAGACTGATTTGTTCTGGGTAATGGTCAACTCCCGATGGAAATAGCCCAGTGCTCACTTTGGGGACTGCATAATTGATATGTGTGTGCGATGTCACATATCACACCACACACATACCCAGGAGAAATTCCCAAGCCCAAGCGAGGTCCTTCCACAAGTTTTATATATATATATATATATATATATATATATATATATATATAATATATATATATCTTGTGGAAGGGACCTTGGTATGTATATATATGTATAGATACATATATATATATATATATATATATATATATATATATATATATATATATATATATATATATGTCTTTATTACCTAGTGGCGGTTGCCACTAGGTAGTTATAGTTAGGCCCATGTTTCAGTGGAAAAAGCATTTTTTGACTTGTCTATATCTTTGGTGCAAATCCTCACAACATTTTCTAACTCAACTGTGCCGATGATTCTTGTTGCACATGGAAATAAAACTATCTACCTATCAATCTATCTATCTATCTATCTATCTATCTATCTATCTATCTATCTATCTATCTATCTATCTATACATATATATATATATATATGCATATATATATATATATGTATATATATATATATATATATATATATATATATATATATATATATATATATATATATATATATTTGTATATATGTATAAAGAGAGAGAGAGAATGATAGATAGATAGATAGATAGATAGATAGATAGATAGATAGATAGATAGATAGATAGATAGATAGATACATAGATAGATAGATATTTTATGGTTTAATTGTGTTTGTATTTTATATTTTCATTTTCCCAACACTTGAAATGAATATATATATCTGTCCCTTCCACTGGGCCCCAAACTCAGCCACTATCCCAGGGACACCATTCTTCAGGACACTGTCTTGTTTCCTATACAGGAGAATGCTGGCAGAGAAGAGGAACTAGGGACCAGGGCACCCACAAACAACATGGACAGTGTGGAAGCGGGCTCTCAAAAAACAAATCACCTTGCTACTTTACTATTGAAGCAGAAAGGCTGCTCATAAAATATCCACTGCTCCCTCCAGGAAGCACCCATAATGCCCTATATTGGCTTTGTTGTTAAAACTGTAATTGTTGCGGGGCCCAAAAAGTGGCAGAGGCACCAACATTTTCAAGAGTGTTATGGAGGTTTCAAGCAGCACCACAGTGCCCCAGTATTTTAAAAAACTGTAAGTCTCCTGGGTCACTGAAAGCATAATCCCGGGACAGCCTACCATTACTTTTTAAAGTACTCCAAGCTGGAGCTGTATGCTTTTGATCCGGAGTGCAGAGGCACATTGTGGTTGGTACAATAGATACATTATGTTGTCTGCAAAGTGTTAAGGTAAGACTAAAACAGGTTAATGGGTTTGAATAAAAATGCTTTATTTTATTTATTTTTGTGACAAAAATTATTATGCATTGGTATGTGTGTAATTATAAGAATTACTTTGGAATAATGGACAACAATTGTTACATGATTGACTCTGTGCTGGGGTGGAACTACGTCCCCCAGCATCACACTCACCTGCAGTAGTGCTTAAAAGTGCCTCACCACTCCCGCAGCGTGTGACACCAATTGGTACCTGATTGAATCTGTGATGGAACTACATCACCCTGCATCACACTCACCAGAGGAGGTAGGGCTACACCATAATCACCTGCAGTAGTGATTAAAAGCGCCTCATAATTCCTGTAGTGAAGGAAGTGCCCACGCTTGTGCCTGGCCAAGACAGGCCAAGACCGGGCCCGTCATAGCCCAGGCCTGTCTTAGCCCATCGGGGCCAGGAAGAGGTAGGACATGGCCACCCTTCTAACATCTACCTACAGCAGATTGCTGATTGTACTTGAACACAGCTGCTGATGACTTTCCTGAAATCATTTACATTTGATAAGACTGGTTGTATCAGAAATTTTTCTACTAATTGACTGACATCAGTATTTAATAAGAACTGGATTGCTGACTGCTGGGGGGAGTGTGGATAATTGCAGGATAGCAGGGTGGCTGTAATTTCTAATAAGCAACTGACTCGCCATCAGGCCATTAAGTAATGGGAAAGAGGAAGGACCAGAGTAGTCCCATGGGCACAACAAATTGGAATTGGTCTACTTAGCATGTATAAGAAAATTGCACAATATATGAGATCAATAGTCTTATAGAAGACATTGTGACATTCCTTAGCAAGGGGAAAAAATTGGATTGCTGTGATACCAGGCCAAAAATAGATGACATTTTTTAAAAAGGTTGTTGTTAAACCTTTAATGCAAATTCTGATGAAAAAGCTGAAGGGAATATCCCAGCTGACAAAGTGGCAGGAACTTCCACTGGTTATGCTGCAAATTTGGGACCCGATTTATACTTTTTGGTGCAAAACTGCACTAACTCAGTTTTGCAGCAAAAAGTTTAGCACCGGCTTGCACCATTTCTGTACACCAGCCGGGCACCATATTTATGGAATGGTGCAGGCAAGGTCAAAGGGTAGGCTAGCGTAAAAAAAAAAAAAAATGACGTCAGGTGAGGCTGGCGGTATGGAAGAAGGGAGTTTTACACCAAAAATTATGTTAAGCAGGTTAGAGTACAAAACATTGATTCTAACCTGCCTAGACTCATTTTCTGACACAAAACCATCCATGCCACATGACTCTTGTCTTAGAAAAGACAGGAGTCACGCCACCACCCCAATGGCCCGCAGAGGGGACCAGGCACCCCTGGGCATGGCCATTGCACCCAGTCTCTTGTAGGGGGGCCCATTTCAGGGCCCAGAATGGGACTTAAAAACAAAATACTTACCTGTACTTACCTATACTTACCTGGGATGGGTCTCCAATCCTCTGCTGTCCCTCTGGTGTGGGTGGGGGTGTCCCTGGGGCCTGGGAGGGCACCTGTGGGCTTATTCCATGGTGTTCCACCATTGAAATAGCCCAACAGATCCCCTAATGCATGCCATGACCCAGGCGTTAAAAAATGGTGCAAAGTAAGCTTTGCACCATATTTTGACCCTTCCTCCCTCCTGTGCATGATTTTAGCACAGGGGGATAAATATGGCGGTAAAGCCATAGAGTCACTTTTTGCACGAGAACACCTACTTTGCATCTCATTGACGCAAAGTAGGTTTCCACGTCCAAATAATTACTTTAACTCCATAAATTTGGCGCTAGACGGGTCTAGTGCCAAAGTCTAAAAAAGGAGTTCGTTTTGCTCCAAATTTGCATGAAAAAAGATGCAGATTTGGCGCAAAACAAGTATAAATATGCCCCTGGGAGTGCAAAAGGTTGACTACTGCTGATGTATGTGACATTATTCATATTATCCCTGACGTACCCAGTGTGATTAGATTTAGCCCTTTTTTGATGGAGCCTGTGTGGTTTGTCAGGATAAAGTTACATGTGTAGAGGCAACATTGTGTGCACTGAATAAGGGAGCTTCCATAACAGAACTTATAGATCTTATTGGACAGTTGGAGGAGGGAATTGCCAGCCTACAAACTCAAGTTTCAGAATTAAGATGTTTGATCAAGGGGGCAGGTTTACCATATAGGTGAACTTTTTTCGTTATGCAGGGTCATCCTCAATCTTTTTCACTCCTGCCTCCTATTTTTTCTGACCTGTTTTTGTTGGCTTTTGAACTTTGAGCACTTTACCACTGCTAACCAGTACTAAAGTGCATATGCTTTCTGTGTAAATTGTATTGTTGATTGGTTTATACATGATTGGCATATTTGTTTTACTAGTAGGTCCCTAGTAAAGTGCACCAGAGGTGCCCAGGGCCTGTAAATCAAATGCTACTAGTGGGCCTGCAGCACTGGTTGTGCCACTCACATTAGTAGCTGTGTAATCATGTCTCAGACTTGCCACTGAGGTGTGGTGTGTGCAGGTTTAAACTGCCAATTCGACTTGGTAAGTGTACCTATTTGCCAGGCCTAAACCTTCCATTTTCTTATGTATAAGACACCCCTAAGGTAGGCCCTAGTAGCCTCATGGGCAGGGTGCAGTGTGTGTTTAAGGTAGGACATATACTAATGTGTTTTACATGTCAGAACAGTGAAATACTGCCAAATTCGTTTTTCACTGTTGCAAGGCCTATCCCTCTCATAGGTTAACATGGGGGCTGCCTTTAAATATGATTAAAGCGTAGATTCCCTTTGGGAGCCGACAGACATGTGGAGTTTGGGGTCTCTGAGCTCACAATTTAAAAATACATCTTTTAGTAAAGTTGATTTTAAGATTGTGTGTTTGAAAATGCCACTTTTAGAAAGTGAGCATTTTCTTGCATAAATTATTCTGTGACTCTGCCTGTTTGTGGATTGCCTGTCTGGGTCAGTTTGACAGTTGGGCCGTTTGCACCTCTCTCTAGACAGTGAAACAAAGGGAGCTGGGATGTAGCCTGTGTTGGACTTTTTCCCTTATGCAGGATCATCCCCAATATTTTTGCCTCCTATTTTTTCTGACCTGTTGTTGTTGGCTTTTCAACTCTGAGCACTTTACCACTGCTAACCAGTGCTAAAGTGCATATGCTCTCTGTGTAAATTGCATTGTTGATTGGTTTATCCATGATTGGCATATTTGATTTACTGGTAAGTCCCTAGTACAGTGCACAAGAGGTGCCCAGGGCCTGTAGATCAAATGCTACTCGTGGGCCTGCAGCATAGGTTGTGCCACCCACATTAGTAGCACTGTGAACATGTCACAGATCTGCCAATGCAGTGTCTGTGTGTGCAGTTTTAAAATGACAATTCGACTTGGCAAGTGTACCCATTTGTCAGGCCTAAACCTTCCCTTTTTTGACATGTAACGCACCCCCAATGTAGGCCCTAGGACGCCCCATGGGCAGGGTGCAGTATATTTTTAAGGTAGGACATATACTAATGTGCTTTATATGTCTTAACAGTGAAATACTGCCAAATTCATTTTCCACTGTTGCAAGGCCTATCTCTCTCACAGGTTAACATGGCGACTGCCTTTAAAAATGATTAAAACGTAGATTCCCTTTGGGAGTGGATAGAAATGTGGAGTTTGGGGTCTTTGAGCTCACAGTTTTAAAATACATCTTTTAGTAAAGTTGATTTTAAGATTGTGTGGTTGAAAATGCCACTTTTAGAACGTGAGCATTTTCTTTCTTAAACCATTCTGTGACTCTGCCTTTTTGTGGATTTCCTGTCTGGGTCAGCTTGACAGTTGGGCTGTTTGCAACTCTCTCTAGACAGTAACACAAAGGGAGCTGGGGTGTAGCCTGCATATCCTGATAGTCATCTGAGCTACGAGGGAGGGGAGGAGTGGTCACTCAAACCTGAAAGGGCTGTGCCTAGCTCACACAAGGAAGTCCCCAACACCATGGTGCATGTCTGGGGCCTGGCCTGGGCAAAGCAGGATTTCACAAACAAGAGAGACTTTCCTTTGAAGTAAGCCTACTTCAAAGGCCAAAATGGGTATAAGAAGGGCACCCAAAACCGCAGACTTGAGATCACTTCTGGAAATCAATAGGAACCTCTGCCTGGAGAAGAGCTGAAGAGCTGAGGAGAAGTGTTACCCTGTCTGTGACTGTGCTTTGTGGAGCTATCCTGCAGTTGCTGCTTCTTCCTGGTGAAAGGGAACAAAGACTGGACTTTGTTCTGCATTCCTGCTTGTGAAGAAATCTCCAAGGGCTTGTCCTGAGCTTGCCTCCTATTGTTGAAGTCTCAGGGCCATCAAAGACTTCTCCTACCAGCACCTGGACTCTCTGCTGATACTCCTGCCCTGCCAAGTGGTGCCCTATCCAGTTCCTGGGGCCTTGACAAGTGAAGCTGGCAGCCCAAGATTGAAAATCCAATCACCTACCACTATGCGGGGAAATTTCCAGTGCAACCTCCGAGATGCGGCTGAAGAAACGACGTGCCGCTGGCTCTGTGGCTGAAATTAACACATCGCTTGCGGCGCGGCTGGAAGATCGTCGCTCGCAGCTGGAGAAACTACGAGCCGCATTGTTAACGGAGGCTGGTAACGTCGCAACCCACACAGCATGGTTTTTCTATCCCTGTGCGGCAGGATTTTTGATGCAAACTTTGCTGGGTGGGGAAAATCTACGCAATGCCTGCCCTGACTTGAGTGCTGCCCAGATCGACGCTCCTCTCTCCTGCAGAGTGGAAACTTGTTGCATACTGACCCAACCGGAGAAGGATAAATGACGCACAATCTCACTTGGGGGTGAGAAATCGACGCACTGCTTACCTTTTTCGACTTACACTCACCCGTGCGTGTTATTTTGACGCTACCCAGGTACTTTTCAACACTAACAGTGTTTTACCTGTAAACAAAAGGATTTAAGACTCTTTTTGCTTTCAAATTTAATACCTTGACTTGTGTTTGTTAGATTTTTGCCGCTTTGGTCTTGTTTTGTTTAGATAAATATTTCCTTTTTTTGTAAACCTGTGTTGTGTCATTTTGTAGTTTTTTCATTAAGGTATTGTGTGTGTTGGTACAAATACTTTATACCTAAAACTCTAAAGTTAAGCCTACCTGCACGTGCCAAGCTACCAAGGGGGTGAGCGGGGTTAGCTGAGGGTGATTTTCCTCTACCCTGACTAGATTGAGGGTCCTTGCTTGGACAGGGGGTAACCTGCATATCCTGATGAGCCATCTGTGCTAGGAGAGAGGGGAGGAGTGGTCACTCACACCTGAAAGGGCTGTGCCTGCCCTCACACAATGTAGTCTCCAACCCCCTGGTGTGTGTCTGGGGCCTGGCCTGGGCAAGGCAGGATTTCACAAACAAGAGAGACCTTCCTTTGAAGTAAGCCTACTTCAAAGGGCAAAGTGGGCATAATAAGGGCATCTAAAACCACAGACTTTAGATCACTTCTGGACATCAAGAGGAACCTCTGCCTGAAGAAGAGCTGAATAGCTGAGGAGAACTGCTACCCTGGCTGTGACTATGCTTTGTGGAGCTATCCTGCAGTTGCTGCTTCTGCCTAGTGTAAGGGAACAAAGACTGGACTTCGTTCTGCATTCCTGCTTGTGAAGAAATCGCCAAGACTTGTCTTGAGCTTGCCTCCTGTTGTTGAAGTCTCAGGGACATCAAAGACTTCCCCTGCCAGCACATAGACTCTTTGGTGAGATTTCTGCCCTGCCAAGTGGTGCCCTATCCAGTTCCTGGGGCCTTGACAAATGAAGCTGGCTTACCAAGATTGAAAATCCACACACAGACCGTTGTGCGGGGAAATTTCCGATGCAACCTCTGAGACGCAGCTGAAAAAAACCATGCACAGGCGGTTTCGTGGCTGAAATCTACGCTCGGCCTCCAGCACGTCTGGAAGATCTATGCACGCGGCTGAAGAAACAACGTGCAACACTGCAAATGGAGGCTGGTAACATTGCAACCCGCACAGCGTGGTTTTGCTGATACCGTGCGGCAGGATTTTTGAGGCAAACCTTTGCTGGGCGCAGAAAAATGACGCAACGTCTGCCCGGACCCGAGTGCTTGCCCGAATCGATGCATCGCTCTCCTGTGGAGAGGAAAAACAACGCACGCCGACCCGACCGGAGGAGGAGAAATGACAAATGGTCTCGCTTGCGGGTGAGCAATCGACGCATCGCTAGCCTTTTCTGATGCACACTCACCCGTCCGTGTTATTTTGACACTACCCAGGAACTTTTCAAAGCTAACAGTGTTTTTACTATTTACAAATGGATTTAAGACTCTTTTGTTTTTAAAATTATTAACTTGACTTGTGTATGTTGGATTTTTGTCGTTTTGGTCTTGTTTTCTTTAGATAAATACTTCCTATTTTTCTAAACCTGTGTTGTTTCATTTTATAGTGATTTCACTGAGTTATTGGTGTGTTGGTACAATTACTTTACATGTAGACTCTGAGGTTGAGCCTGCCTGCTCGTGCCAAGCTACCAAGCGGGTGAACAGGGGTTAGCTGAGGGTGATTCTCCTTTACCCTGACTAGAGTGAGGGTCCTTGCTTGGACAGGCAGTAACCTGACTGCCAACCAAACTCCTCATTTCTAACATTGCTGGCAGCTGTGGAATTGGACTTGTATTTGTACTTGACATACAGTGATTAAGTGTACACTACTGTTTTCAGTTCAGACCACTACGTGACCACATACTACTTGTCTTGTAATTTGTGCTTTTTCTCTTGGGGACTTCTTTTTATTCTACTTCTATGTTTTTGCTTATCCCTTGATTAACTTTTCTTTGAACTTCATTGGGAACTTGTTTTCTTCCTTTGGAACTTTGTACTTGTTTGCCATCATGTCTCAATCTGGAGATGCACCAGCTGGAGCTGCTTTTGAATTAGGGAAACTGGAAAGTTACTCAGTTGCTTAATTGAAATAGTTCTTGCCTGTCCCGTTAAGAGCTCCACCAGGAAGGGGGAGCTGCAAGAGGCACTGAGGGCCTGGGGGACAGTCAAGGAGGCTGGGGGGCACAAAGAGGATAGGGATGGGGAAGTGCAGAGTATACACAATGGTGTAGTAGAGGTACCTGTTTCACCTAGGGGGAGGGTCTTCATGATAGGTAACAGTAGGTCCTCTGAGGGTCTGACTCCTGAAGGGTCGCAGGACAGACAGGCAGAGAGGGCTCACCGTTTGGAGTTAGAGGAGTTGAGGATGCAATGGAGGAAGGAAATGGTAGAGAGGAGGAAGGCCTTAGAGGTGAAAAAGATGATCTTGGCTTATGAGCTAAGACTGAAAGAGGTGGAAGTCATGAGGGCTGAGTCCAGCTGCAATGGTGGCAGCAACAATTCTATATTCAGTACTGAAGAAGTACACATTCCCTGAGATGTGGTGCCGTACTTGAAGGAGGGAATTGACACATAACAGGAGGTTCAGGGGTATGAGGTAGCTCCAGTGATGCACAGGGTCCCTGAGGTGGATTGGGGACCTGGCATGGGGACTCACATTCCTACTGGTGGGAGGGACACTTTACTCACTCTAGGTGAGAGTGACAGGTAGAGGGGTTCCGCCCAGGTAGAGGTCCTGGTTATGGGGTGTGGAGACATCCCAGAAGAGTGTGTGGGTTGAGTGTCAGGGACAGTCAGGTACTGTCTCACCAGTCTCAGAAGGGTAATGTGGGGTACTTTTTCAAGGCTGAGTCACTGGATGGTTGATTGAAGGGTAGTTTGGTCAATTCATGTGAGGGACTGAGTGATGTAATTACTGGAGAGCATATGTCTAGTCCTTATTTTTCAGAGGTATACTAACACCAGGTGGAGTGTGAGTTCTCTGACCCCATGGAACTTACACTGGAGGCAGACCTCTGGATGAGTACCGGAGATTCTGAAGAGGCATTTGTGGGTGCTCCTGAGGGGAGTAGTCTAGGTATTTCCCATCCAGGTGAGTTAGGGAAGGATTGCTGTGTCCCAGGTAGGTCCCAGTGTAGTGGGATGGGTGAGGGATCCCATGTCCAGTCTCAGAAGAGAGGGAAAAGGGATGGGCTAAGGCCCAGGGTGCCCGAGATCCAGGTCCTGGAGGGTTCCATGAGGGAACACCATGAGGGGAGCCAAGCCTGTACCGTAGGGCCATCTGCTGAGGGAGACCCCATAGTGTCAGGAGAATTTGGGGGGGGGGCTGTAGCCAGCATCCCACCAGTTCAGGTGTCTGGCAGTACCACTCCTAGTGAGGGGGTGCAGAAGTCCAGACAGAGGGTTGAGAGGGGGTCGAGGACCCCAGGGGAGAACCTGGAGGGTCAGGGGTTAGCTCTGGGGTCAGACCTCCAGGACTATGTCAAATGGGCAGGGGTCAGGAGACTTGCACCAGTCAGACTTTTGTGTGGCCCTTGGGGAAGGTATTTCCCCTGTGGGGGGGTAGGTGTGCCCCCCAGGACATCCTGGTGCACCAGGCAGTGTTTCAACCACAGGGTGGTGACTCTGGGTTGGATGGTCAGGTTCAGGGGGTAAACTCTGACCTGCTGGGGGGTAGGTGTGTCCCCAAGAAAGTCCTAGGCTGCCAGGCAGAGGTCCAGTCTATGGGTACCGACCCTAGACTGGAAGATCAGGTGCAGGGGGTAAACCCTGACCTGAAGGGGGGGTGTTTTGCCCAATCACCCCCCCCCAGGTGTGTCTTCTAGGGGTACTCTTCATGGTGGGGGGTGCAGAACCCTGGGAGTATGGTCAGGGGAGGAAAATACTTACCACTGATCCCAGTTCAATCTAAGGGTACAGACCTTGGATTGAAAAGCCAGGTTCAGGGATCCCCCCTGAAAGGAGGGGCTACTGCTAACAGTGCCCCTACCATGTTGTCTTCTGGGGGGGACACTCCTAGTTGGGAGGTGCAGGACCCCAGAAGGAAGGGCAGTTAGGGAAGCTCGCCCCTGGCCCTGGTCCAACCTGAAGGTTCCCACCCCAGGTTTGAAGACCAGTTGCAGGTTAACATCCCTGCACTGGTGGGAGAATTGTGCAGGACTGCTTCTACAAGCACCCTGACAATTCTGGACTCGGGGGGGACGCTCCTGGGGGGAAGGTACAGAGCCTGAGAGGGGATGACCAGGGTCAGGCTGTCATCCTTGACCTGGTGGAGGAGAGCGTAGTCTAAGGGTGCCAGGTACCTGGGGCTACTGCTCCCTCTCTCCACAGTCACAGTGGTTGGAGAGCCTTGGGAGGCCTGGGGCCTGGCTCCCATTCCTGACAGCTGTCAGTGGCCACTGTGGCTTGCTGTTCTGGTGAACAGAGTTACCCCTGGGAGGGAACAAGAACCACACCCTGGGGGTAGAGTGGTCCTTACCACTGTGTTGGCACTGGTGGTGCTATCTGCCCCCTGGGATACCTCTGTGAGCAAAGCAAGGTTAGGTGCTGCACAGATAGTGTCCGCAGGTGAGGAGAAGGGTTCCCTATGGGTTAGCTTAGTGGGCCCTTAGAGTATGGACAGAGGATCCAACTGGAGACAGGAAGGCGTAGAACTGTAACCTTCCCCTGCTGTTGTGGGCCTGGGTCCCTGTTCTATTGCCCCAATCAGGGAAGTCCATCAAGGTATTGATTTGCCTCCCCTGGCTTTAGGCTGGTAGGTGGTTGTGTTGGACTTTATTCCTTATGCAGGGTCATCCCCAATCTTTTTGACTCCAGCCTCCTATTTTTTGTGAACTGTTTTAGTTGGCTTTTGAACTCTGAGCACTTTACCATTGCTAACCAGTACTAAAATGCATTTGCTCTCTATGTAAATTGTATTATTGATTGGTATGTCCATGATTGGCATATTTAATTTACTAGTAAGTCCTAGTAAAGTGCACTAGAGGTGTCCAGGGCCTGTAAATCAAATGCTACAAGTGGGCCTGCAGCATTGGTCGTGCCACCCGCATTAGAAGCCCTGTAATCATGTCTCAGACCTGCCACTGCAATGTCTGTGTGTGCAGTTTTAAACTGCCAATTTGACTTGGCAAGTGTACCCACTTTCCAAGCATAAATCTTCCCTTTTCTTACATGTATGTCCTAGGTAGCCCCATGGGCAGGGTGCAGTGCATGTTTAAGGTAGGACCTATACTAATGTGTTTTATATGTCTTAACAGTGAAATACTGCCAAATTCGTTTTTCACTGTTGCAAGGCCTATCCCTCTCACAGGTTAACATGAGGGCTGCCTTTAAGTATGATTAAAGCGTAGATTCCCTTTAGGAGTGGATAGACATGTGGAGTTTGGGGTCTTTGAGCTCACAATTTAAAAGTACATCTTATGGTAAAGTTGATTTTAAGATTGTGTGTTTGAAAATGCCACTTTTAGAAAGTGAGAATTTTCTTGCTTAAACTATTCTGCGACTCTGCCTGTTTGTGCATTTCCTGTCTGGGTCAGTTTGACATTTGGGCTGCCTGCACCTCTCTCTAGATAGTGACACAAAAGGAGCTGGGGTGTAGCCTGCATATCCTGATGAGCCATTTGTGCTAGGAGGGAGGGGAGGACTGGTCATTGACACCTGAAAGGGCTGTGCCTGCCCTCACACAATGCAGTCTCTAACCCACTGGTGTGTCTGGGGCCTGCCCTGGGCAAGGCAGAATTTCACAACCAAGAGAGACTTTCCTTACTTAGTTCAAAGGCCAACATGGGTATAAGAAGGACATCCAAATCCACAGACTTTAGATCACTTCTAGACATCAAGAGGACCTCTGCCTGGAGAAGAGCTGAAGAGCTGAGGAGAAGTGCTGCCCTGCCTGTGACTGTGCTTTGTGGTGCTATCCTGCAGTTGGTGCTTCTACCTGGTGGAAGGGGATGAAGACTGGACTTTGTTGTGCATTCCTGGTTTTGAAGAAATCTCCAAGGGCTTGTCCTGAGCTTGCCTCCTATTTTTGAAGTCTCAGTGCCATCAAACACTTCCCCTGCCAGCACCTGCACTCTCTGCTGAGACTCCTGTCCTGCCAAGTGGTGCCCTATCCAGTTCCTGGGGCCTTGACAGGTGAAGCTGGCAGACCAAGATTCAAAATCCACGCACAGACCGCCGTGCAGGGAAATTTGTGATGCAACCTTCGAGACATGGCTGAAAAAATGACGAGCTGCCGGCTTTGCGGCTGAAATCAGCGCTCCGCCTGCCGCGCTGCTAGAAGATCGATGCACGCGGCTGGAGAAACGACGAGCAACACCGCTAATGGAGGTTGGTAACATCGCAACCCACACAGCGCGGTTTTGCTGATACCGTGCAGCAGGATTTTCGACGCAAACCTTTGCTGGGTGCGGAAAAACAATGCAACGTCAGCCCAGACCGGAGTGCTTGCCCGGATTGACTCATCGCTCACCTGTGGAGAGGAAAAACGACGCATGCCGACCCAACCGGAGGAGAAGAAACAACACACAGTCTTGCTTGCCGGTGAGAAATCAACGCATCTCTAGCCTTTTCCTATGCACACTCACCTGTGAGTGTTATTTTGACACTACCCAGATAC
This sequence comes from Pleurodeles waltl, assembly GCF_031143425.1. Taxonomy (NCBI): domain Eukaryota; kingdom Metazoa; phylum Chordata; class Amphibia; order Caudata; family Salamandridae; genus Pleurodeles; species Pleurodeles waltl. Next base: position 952,669,959 of record NC_090445.1, read on the forward strand.
TTTTCAACACTAACAATGTTTTTACTGTTTACAAAAGGATTTAAGACTTTTGCTTTTAAAATTAATAACTTGACTTGTGTATGTTGGATTTTTGTCATTTTGGTCTAGTTTTGTTTAGATAAACATTTCCTATTCTTCTAAACCTATGTTGTGTCATTCTGTAGTGTTTTCACTGAGTTACTGTGTGCGTGGGTACAAATACTTTACACCTAGACTCTGAAGTTAAGCCTGCCTGCTCATGCCAAGCTACCAAGGGAGTGAACGGGGGTTAACTGAGGGTGATTCTCCTTTACCCTGACTAGAGTGAGGGTCCTTGCTTGGACAGGGGGTAACCTGACTGCCAACCAAGGACCCCATTTCTAACACATATCCATTGGGGAAATGCAGTATTGTGCCCCAAAATCTACCAATTCAGCATACGTGCTTGGGTCACCAGGTTGACAGGAGAGAACTGGGAGCATTACCACAAAGTGGAGAAAAGCATATACAGAATTAGATTAATCCCCATGGGCTTTTATCCAAAATGTAGTAAATGGTAAATGTGCCAAGTCTACCCACCGGAGCTGAGGTGCATAATGAGTTTAACAAAGTAATTCACTGGGTGAGAAACCATAGAAAATGCTATTCCCTGATATTGTAAGCCACTTTGGATGCTAAGCATTACTCCACTCAGAATGGGCAGGTAGATTATATAGCCTTAGTGCTAAGTAATGAGAAATACGTAACGTAATCTTACAAGGCTCACTACAGTTAGATGTAGTAACGATTGGCTGGGTGAGATTGATTGACTCAATGAAGGTTTTTCTACACACCTGGCATAAGACTTGCCACCGCTCACCGACATATCTCACATTTCACTCTGCACACAGGAGAGAACAGGATGGTTGTAAGGGTGTGGGGAGGTGGTTAAAACAGGGTAATGTCCATCACATCCAAGGTCCACCACAGGCTAAGGATGATAGTTCTTGACTTAATCTGATTTCTTGGAATATTGCTGGAGTAAGGTCCAGGATGAATGATCCAGAATGGGGGAAGTTTATAGACAAGTTTCATATTTGTGTATTCCAAGAAACCTGGGCATTGCATTCAATATTCCGAGTGGGGTTCACAACTATAGTGTTGGAGCTAGGTCTTCACCAGCAGGACGTCCAGCTGGAGGTTTAATTACATGGGTAAAGATAAACCTAGTTTGTAAGATCAATAGGATAAACCTTGACTCTATTGACATTTAGGTCTTGACATTCAATCAGTGGAACGGAACTTTACAGTGAGATTGGTGAACATCTACAATTGTTCTACTAGCTTAAAGCAGGACTCAGAAACCCTGACAACCTAGCCTGATTTTTTCAAGAACTCAAAAAGAGGGAATCATCTTTAACAATTTACTTACATCTATTAAAAAATATTTTTATACACAGTCTAGAATTACTATACTATGAAGAAAGAATGTGCCATAGTACAATGAGGATTGCAAGCTGGGCGCTGTAAGAAATGACTGTAGAACTGACATTACTGGACGGAAGGAGATCCTACACCAGAAAGTAGTTACTCGTCAAAAGGTGCTGGAAGGAAGATAACTGGTGACAGTTGATTATAGTGGTGAAACTGAATGTCATTCTGGCCCCTGCTCACTAACGAGGTACAGTTTATTGCTATGGTGATTACTTTTTTTTATTCAACCTCACATCTGGGAACAACACTTCTTAAAACTCTACTCCTCAGAGAAAGGGAACTCAGGACTCGCCTCTGGTTTGAAGAAGCAGACTGAAATGCAGGACCCAGGCAGCAGATCAATAGCTCCTTTACCTTGGCTGAAACAATAGCTGCTATTGACAGTATGAAAATGGGGAAGGCTCCAGGACTTGAGAGAATCCTGGGTGACCTTTATCACTCAGAGTTGATCATTTGGGGTTATATACTTAATTTGGTTTCAAACGACATAGCAAATGGAGAAGAGATACTGAGTATGTAGAAATTATACCAATTCACAAAAAAGGGGACAAAGGGTATCCAACCAATTAGAGCCCTATCAGCTTGATAGACACAGTGCAAAACAATCTTCAACAAGCAGATCCTGACAAAGATACAGGCCCTCATTACGACCCTGGCGGTTGGTGATAAAGGGGCGGTAATACCGCCAACAGGCCGGCAGTAATAAATATGAAATTATGACCACAGCGGAAACTGCTCAAACAGACAGCCACTTTAACACATCGACCGCCAGAGCGAAATCAACAGGCACCACGGTGGTAACCGCCTACAGCCAGACGAAAGACAATGTTCTGCCCACTGAATTATGAGACACCAATCCGCCACCTTTTCCGGGGCGGTACCAACAACATCAAAAGCCTGGTGGAAACAGATTTCAGAAGTCAAAGGACTCTCCTGTGGAGACTCAGGGAAGAACCGCGCCGCCATGGAGCCCAAGTTACATGTGATCCCCATGATCTTCTACCTTCTGCTCCATTACGAACACTAACGCCGGCGAAGACGACCACGGTGAGTACTGCCGCCTAGCACACAGGGGAGGGGGGAGGAAAAAGAGAGTGAGACACACACGCAACACCCCCACCCCCAACACCATACACATAAGCAGATGTAGTTACAATACATATACACCCGTACCCCTCAGGAATAATGCAAGGACAAAAGGAATTGATTAAAGTGAGTGTAATAAGATGAAATAATATAAATACGTGCATCAAAATCAACAAGTATATACATATTTACAAATGTAGGGACACTGCCCAGTCCTCAATGACCGTGGGCCACAGGGCCACATCACATCGTCCAAGGCCCCACCTTACTCCTGCAACAATACAGAGAGAACACTGCAGGGGCATCAGGTCAAAAATAGACAGGCACCTCAGGGGGATGGGGAATGGGGGGGCACCTCAGCTGGAAGATGGTACAACGCCACTGGTCCTGAAGGGGCCAACATGCCCTGTGCTCGGTCCTGGGAAGTGCAAGGCCACAGTCTCTCAAGTGGGTGATTTGCCCACTGCCTGGTCCTGGGGAGTGCAAGGCCACAGTCTCTCTAGTAGGTGATATGCCCATGCCTGGTCCTGGGGAGTGCAAGGCCACAGTCTTTCAAGTGGGTGATTTGCCCACCGCTTGGTCCTGGGGAATGTAAAGCCACAGTCTCTCAAGTGGGTGACTTCTTCCACTGGTTCTGGTGGGGGCATTGTGCAAAGTGAGCTTCTTCTTGTGGGGGTGGGGTGAGTGGATTGCTTCTCCACTGGTTCTGAAGGGGGCATTGTGCCCAGTGAGCTTCATCCTGGGGAGGATGGGATGAGTGAATGGCTTCTTTCACTGGTTCTGGAGGGGTAATTCTGCCCAGTGAGCTTCATCCTGTGGAGGATGGGATGAGTGGATGGCTTCTCCCAATTGTTCTGGAGGAGGCATTGTGCCCAGTGAGCTACTTCCTGTGGAGGATGGGGTGAGTGGATGGCTTCTCCACTGGTTCTGGAGGGGGATTGTGCCCAGTGAGTTACTTCCTGTGGAGGCTGGGGTGAGTGAATGGCTTCTCCACTGGTTCTGGAGGGGGCATTGTGCCCAGTGAGCTTCTTCCTGTGGAGGATGGGGTGAGTGGATGGCTTCTTCCACTGGTTCTGGAGGGGGCATTGTGCTCAGTGAGCTACTTCCTGTGGAGGATGGGGTGAGTGAATGGCTTCTCCACTGGTCACAGTTTCACACCTGGGTGTCATACCCACCGGATTTGCTGGAGCCAGGCCGCACGTCAGCCCATGGAGGTAGGACTACACACTGTCCACCGGCAGTGATGGCTGCTCAGTGGTGGTAGTGGTGGTGCTGCTGGTGCAGCTGGCAGTGGTGGAGGGAGGCTCCAGCCCTTCCCCTGCAGCCTCGGACGGCTGCCCACTGGGGCTGCTGCTGCTGGCAGTGGTGCTGGTGGCAGTGCAGGTGGCGGTGCTGGTGGCGGTGCTGGCAGTGATGGAGGGAAGCTCCAACCATTTCTCTGCAGCCTTGGACGGCTGCCCACTGGGGCTTCTGCTGCTGGTGGTGGTGCTGGCAGTGGTGGGGGGAAGCTCCATCCCTTCCCCTGCAGCTTCGGATGGCTAAACAACCATGGTTGGTGTTGGGGACTCCGACTTAGTCCCAGCACCAGGCCTCTTTTCTTTTCTGCCAGCTGTTGCAGGCCCTTTGCCCTTTCTTTCAGCAGCCGGGGATTGCTCCTCGCCCTTCCGTTTAGCAGCTGGGACTGCCTCCTTGCCCTTCCTTTCAGCAGCTGGGAGTGCCTCCTTGCCCTTCCTTTCAGCAGCTGGGGGTGCCTCCTTGCCGTTCCTTTTAGCAGCTGGGGGTGCCTCATTGCCCTTCCTTGCAGCACTTGGTGCAGGTACCCTTTCAGTGTGTCTGCCTGGTGCCCAGGATCCTCTCCCACCTGGAGTAGCTGTGGACACTACTGGCCTGTGGACTGGGTGGCTGAGTTGCTTGCCTGGGTTTTGACCGCCCTGGCCTGATGGGAGGGACGGGGTGGGGGAGGTGTAGGGAAGAAGTCAATGGTGCAGAGGAAAAGCTTCTTAGGGACATTGGGGTGGGAAAAGGGATATGGTTTGGGAGTGGAGGAAGAGGGAGTGGTGGTAGAAGTTGTCTGTCTTCTGTGTTTGGGTGCAGGTGCATGGGCTGGATGCTGTTGTGAGGTGGATGGCTGTTGGGTGTCCTAGTGCTTGCGTTTGTGTACTTTTGGAGGAGGAGGCACAGATACAGTGGGAGAGGACACAGGGGACATGTGCATTGAAGTGGGGGTGGTGACTGCCATTGAGAGGCGTGTGCTGTTAGGTCTGCTGGTGATGGGGGTAGTGGATGAGGATGTAGTGCATGCAGGTGTGAGTGGAGATGCAACTGGGAGGGAGGTGGACGATGAGGAGGAGGGGGCCACAGTGGAGGCAGTGGGTGTTAGTATGTCTGATTCTGGATGGTGTTTGTGTGAGTGCCTGTGGAATGAAGTGTAGTGCTTGTATTTGCCATGTCCACTCTTGTGTGGTGTCCTGGGTGCATGCTCGTCTGACTGTGAACTTCGGATAGGTTGGGGATTAGGGGAATGGGATTGGGTAGAGGAAGTTGAAGGGGGAGTCTAGAAACAGAGACAATGGCTGCCATCAGAGAGGAGGCCAGAGCCTGAATTGATCTATGTTGGGCTGCCATGCCAGTGAGAATGCCCTGCAGGAATGCATTTGTCTGTTGCATTTGGGCTGCCAGCCCATGGATGGCATTCACAATGGTTGACTGCCCAACAGAGATGGGTCGCAGGAGGTTAATATCCTCCTCACCCAGGGCAGCAGGCCTAACTGGGGCAGGGCCTGAGGTGCCTCGGGTGAAGGAGATGTCCACCTTCCTGGGTTAGCAGGCACGGGAAACTCGCTGAGGGGCTGCTGGGAGGGCAGTGCTGGTACGGGGGTGGCGGCTGTACCTGTAGATGGGGTGGGCACAGAGGTGACCACCATCTCCAGGGAGCTTCCATCGAAGGAGGAATCCGTGTCTGAACTGTCCCCTCTTGTCTCTGCCCTGGTGCTCACCTCGCCCTCCGTCCCACTGGTGTCCTCACCGTCAGTGGATTTGGCCTCCTGAAACCTGTGGGATGCAGCTCTCTCCGTCGCCGGTGCCTCTGCTCCTCCGCCAGATAATGCTAATGCACATAAGGACAAGGGTGACAAAACAAAAAAGCGGGGGATGACACAAAGGATACACTTGGTCAATGGTGCCAACACCACCACCGTTGGCGTACACGACACACACAGGGAACAGCCCTAAGCACTAGGCAATGCACCACCAGTCACAATGCTAGTCACCAGGCCATGGATAGGGACACCTAACGCCAATTGCAGCATACCTGAGACCCACGGACCCCTGTCCAGTAGTGGATGCCTACTAGCTTGGTTGGAGTACCTTCACATCAGAACTCTGCCCAACATATGACCAACCCTGCTATACCAGGCCTGACCTAGAGGCCCACAACCCCTCCCCGGATCCCATCCCACCACGCGAAAGTTGTATATTGGGGCATTGTACTCAACCCCCTTGTGGCTGCTGTGATGCCCCCAAGCGTCCATCCAGCTCCGGATAGGCCACTGCCAGTATGCGGGCCATCAGGGGGGTCGGGGTTCAACGGGCACCCCTTCCTCGTTGTGAGGCTATCCCCAGCTGGGACTCCGCGGTCTTCCATGTCCAGTATCTCAGGTCCTCCCACCGTTTCCGACAGTGGGTGCTCCACCTGCCGTAGACCCCCAGACATCCTTGGCGATGGCACGCCATGTACCCTTCTTTTTGATGGGCTCTGACCTGCAGGGAAATGGACACAGGGAAAAGTATTAGTCCAACTGTCCTGCCTGTCACGCTCATAGCTCACCATGCCCCTTCCCATCCCCAGTAGCACAGACATGGCCTACCATACATGCTGCACGCTGCCCAGGGCCCATCCACCACCCACCCCCTACATGAGGCCTTCACACACAGCACTCCATGCATTCACACACCATGCACCGTACTCACAGTGTACTCATCTGTTGGTCTGGAGGCCTATACAGCATTCTGTACTGGGGTAGGACCCCATCCACCAGTCTCTCCAACTCCGCCGAGGTGAAGGCAGGGGCACTTTTCCCAGACACATGAACCGTGGTCAGTTCCAGACACAGGTCACAGCAGCACATGCAGTGTAGGTCCTCTCCTGTTGAAGGTCAGTAAGCAAGGGAGTGAACAGATAGAAAATGGCAGTGACGTCCGTGGCGGTGCATAGGCATTGGCCACTGTACTCCATAGGGCCCAATGTTAACCAATGAGGAGTTGCACCGTGTTTTTGACCACCTCCCGCAACGGCGCACAACATCAGCGGAATTACCTCATATTCACCTGTCCCTCCATACAGGAGAGGTGGACGCCATCTCAGGGGGGGCAGGCCATGGATCCTAACTGCGTCACAGTACACAAAAGCACCATTTGGACATCTCCAACAAAATAACGTTACAATCACAACATGCATTGAACTGTAGTGGTTGGAATTAAGAGATAATAACCAGCTGCTTACCATTTTGCCTCCTAGATTGCAACCGCTGCGGATGAATAGGAGATGGAGACAGCCTCCTATGTACAGACCCCTGGTGGACTTGGGAACAATGGAGGACAGGCTCATTATCCTCACCTATAGACTGGACAGGGCCACAATCACAGAGCTGTTTGCCCAATTGGAGCCTGACCTAATCTCTGCTATCCATCAGCCCACTGGGATCCCCCCTCTTGTACAAGTGCTATCAGTGCTCCATTTCCTGGCAACTGGCTCCTTCCAAGTCACAGTGGGCTTGGCAGCAGGAATGTCTCAGCCAATGTTCTCAAACGTGTTGACCAGAGTATTGTCTGCCCTGATTAAACACATGTGCAGCTACATCGATTTCCCCAGGCGGAGGATTTGGCCACAGTGAAAGCTGTTTTCTATGCAATGGGACATATCCCCAACATTATTGGGGCAATTGATGGAACACATATTGCATTTGTCCACCCCCCCGGCGAAATGAACAGGTGTTCAGAAATCGAAAGAGCTTTCACTCCATGAATGTCCAGATGGTGTGCCTGGTGGACCAGTATATCTCCCACGTCAATGCTAAATATCCTGGGTCTGTGCATGATGCCTTTATCCTGAGGAATAGCAGCATCCCAAATGTGATGGCTCAGCTCCAGAGGCACAGGGTGTGGCTAATAGGTGAGCACCGGTTCCCACCAAGTATATGTTGGTTTATGGTTATGGTGGGCCCTAAGGGTTAGTGTGTGGCCAACAGTTGTCCCTCGATATTTGCAGGTGACTCTGGTTACCCCAACCTCTCATGGCTCCTGACCCCTGTGAGGAATCCCAGGACAAGGGCAGAGGAACGTTACAATGAGGCACATGGGCAAACAAGAAGAATTATAGAGAGGACCTTTGGCCTCCTGAAGGCCAGGTTTAGTTGCCTCCATCTAACAGGTGGATTCTTGTGCTACTCACCCAAGAAGATCTGCCAGATCATCGTGGCATGCTGTATGTTGCACAACCTTGTCTTGCGTCACCATGTGCCTTTTCTGCAGGAGGAGGAGGCCATGTGGCAACAGTGGACCCTGTGGACAGTGAAGATGAGGAGGCAGAGGATGAGGATGAGGACAACAGAAGTGCAATAATTCGTCAATAGTTCCAATGACACATAGGTAAGACAGTGAAAATTCTCATTTTTTTTGTATATTTATTTATTGATTTTAACATGTTTAAATTCAAGTGATACAAAACAGTATAATGTTACGTTATTTCTTCTCATCAAGGTGTAAATTTTGTCTTAACATTCAAAGCAATTTGTAAAGGAGTCCAGTCAGTTCACCTGTCACCGTGGTCTATTTCCTGTCTGATATGCAGTTTGTTGAATATATAAACATACATTTTTTTGTATTAACAAAACTGTAAGCTGTTTTGATGAAAAGAAAAGTTAAGATTAATGATATATATTCAAAAATAAAATATAAAGAAAAAGGAGAAAAGAAAATGAACAGTCACCATGCATATATTGCATCATATGTTTGACATGCTATGTCTTATATGTAACAAGATCCAGTTTGTAATGTGAGTAGCAAATGTTGTAAGTCGGGCCCATTCCCATTAGAGTTCTGTTCTTTGGGTATGTGTGTAAGTATATAGGGTGTATGTATGACTATATAGTGGTTATGTGTGTCCTCTAGGGGAGGGGGCTCCCTTCATGGTGGGTGCAGGTAATTTTTTGCTTCCAACTTTAGAACTAATGATTCCCAATATTCCACCCCTGAGCTTGTTATACCCTGTGCCCGGAGCCACTGTAGATGATGAGCTTCTGCTTTGGACCACAACAAAAGGTCTTTCAACCATTGCGCTATTGATGGGGGTGCTTGGGATTTCCATGCCATGACTATCCTGCGCTGAAATAGCACAAGTGCTAAATCTATGAACTTGTGGAGGTATTTGTCTTTTTTTTTGGTTTTAGTTTGAATACTTAACAGGCAGAGGGACGGTGTCGCAGGTAGAGTATAATCTGTTATTTCAGTGATTATTGCAGTGATTGTATGCCAAACAGTTTGTAAATTCAGGCAGTTCCTTACCATGTGGTAAAATCCCACTCGGGATGTAGCGCATCTCGGGCAGACGGGTTCGTGTGTTGGGTACATACGATTTAGACATTGGGGATCTACGTATGCTTGGTGTATATTGTTAAAGTGGGTGAATCTAAATCTGGCATTACAAGAGATCTCCTTTACTAAGCGCAGTGCCAGATTCCACTCTGGTGTTGTCAGTGGGTTTGCTAGCACCTTATTCCATTTTTCATGTGTTGTTTGTAATGGGATATCAGTGTGTGCACGAAGTGCTGTATATACTGTAGAGAGGAGATGATGCGTTTAGTTGTTGTTGCTGATAGTATGGCATGTAAGACTAGAGAGGTGGGTGGCTCGGTGTTTTCTGGGCCCCATGTGTGACGTATGCCTTGTATTATGGTGTAATAAGTGATGACCTGTCCTGGTTTAATGTTGTATTCAGAAATCATATCCTGGAAGGATTTAAGTACACCATCGGAAAAAAGGTGTTCCATTCGCGTGATGCCCTTATCTATCCATAGTGCTCGTGTCTGGGTTGGTATATTTTGTAATATTCCCGGTATATCCCACAGTGTTATTGCCGGTGAATATGGAGTGGGTGAGTGTTTAGGATATAAGTAACGATGCCAGGACGTGTGTGCAGTTATTAGCAGTGGGGTCATGGCAGAGTCGCCTTTCCTGTTACTAGTCAACCATGTGTATAATGTTGTGGTACCCAGCTGGCCATTTATTTCACGTGTCTCAGGGTGTAATGGAGAAATCAACCACTTGGTTGGCCATTGTAGCTGTGCTGCTGCGTAGTAAGACTCAAAGTGTTGGGCGCCCGGTCTCTGGAGTACAGATAATGCTACTCTGCGGCGTTTGCCTCCCCATATTAAGTCTAATAATAAACTACTTAGCGCTTTGAAGAAGGCACGTGGCACTACAACAGGTAGTGCTGAAAAGTAATATAACAACCGGGGCAGAATTAGCATTTTAGATATCGCTATTCTGCCCATTGGGGATAAAGGTAGCGATTGCCAGAAATTAAGGGATGTGCGGGCAGACGTTAGCGCTTTAGTTAGGTTGCCATCTAGGAGATTATTGGTTGAGTGATATATATATACTCCTAAGTATTTGAAAGCGTCATATTGCCACTGTAGTTGTGTATTATTCACAGCAAGGCGTATAGTGGGAGGGTATAATACTAGTGGAAATACACATGACTTAGGCCAGTTAACCTGAATTCCTGATGCAGTGCCAAAATGTGAAAGTACGTGTTCAAGTTCAGGAAGCGTGGAGTGCACATCTCTGAGGTATACAAGGGCATCGTCTGCATATAATGACACCACGTGGAATCTCTGAGAATCCCATATGCCCCAGGCTTCGGCCTTAGAACGTAGATAGCATGCCAGGTTTTCCGTTGCCAAAGCAAATAATATCTGCAATATGGGACAGCCTTGCCACGTGCCGCGTTGTATATTAAAGCAGTTTGATATTACCCCACCTGTTTTTACTCTTGCTAGTGGCTCTCCATATAGCGTCCTGATCCAATGCAATAGGCAAGGACCGAATCCCATTTTTTCCAGACAAGCAAATAAGAAGTCCCATCCTAATGTATTGAAGGCCTTCTCTATATCCAGAGAGAACGCTACATGATACATGTCTTCTGACGGCGTGCTATGTATTAAATGTAAGAGGCGTCTGATATTTATAAATGTGGAGCGGTTTGGTATAAAGCCTGATTGATCGTAGTGTACCAAAGAGTACATTATAGGTAACAGGCGGCTAGCAAGTATCTTACCCAGAATCTTGTAGTCTAGGTTAAGTAGGGATAACGGGCGGTACGACTTTACATCAGTCGTGTCACGCCCTGGTTTTGGTAACACTACGATCAGGGCCTCCCTCATGGAGCATGGTAGGACGCCCTGTTGAAATTCTTCTTGGTAGACTTCTAACAATCGTGGGTAGAGAGTGGTTGGATATGTGGCGTAATACTCAATGGGTAAGCCATCAGTGCCTGGAGTCCTACCACGCGCCATTTGCTTGACCGCAGCTGCAAGTTCATCTAATTGTATGGGTTCTTCTAAAATATTGGGTTGTGTGTCAGCCAATTTACGAAGCTGTACCCCTTTTAAAAAGCTGCATGCTCTTTCCGTGTTCAGGTCAACAGGGCGTTCGTAAAGCCGTTGGTAGTAAGTGCGAAAAGCGTCATTTATTGCGAGCGGTGATGTGGCCATGCGTCCATCCGGCAACAGGATGGCCATTGCTGGTGTTCTCTGGTTCGTTTCTCAGAGGAGCCAGGCAAGCACTTTACCTGAACGATCTCCCTGAGCGTGTTATAAAGCCATGTGTGTGCGATAATCATAATAACTTAAGGTGAATTCTGTTTCATGTCTGCGTCATCTTAGTTGACGCAATTGTGTGGGGGACCCGGATGGTTTTGCAGCGTGTATTTCTTCCTGACGTAGGTCATGTTCAATCTTAATAAGATCGTGAGGTAATTGTTGTCTTACTCCCCAAGTTGTGGCCACACAGTGCCCGCGAATAACCACTTTATGTGCTTCCTATTCTGTTGCACGGGATGAAGTTGTGTTAGCCTTTGTTAAGAAATATTGCCGAATAGTGTCTGACAATGATTTGCGGAACGGGGGATCCAGTAAGGCCTCTGTTTGCAGGCGCCAGGTGGGTATGGCAGGTCCTGGTATACCCCAGGACAAAAGTGCTGTCAGCGGGTTGTGGTCGGAATGTGTTTTGCGAGATATTCTGCGTGATCCAAAAGAGGACCATTATTGGTGGTATTAAATAAAATATCTATCCTGATGTAGAGGTCGTGTACCGGGGAATAAAATGAATATTCGCGGTCTTGGGGATGCTTCAATCGCCGTACATCAACTAATCCCATGTGTGTACTCCAGGTACAGAGATGGTGAGTGTTTCTCAGACCGGGGGCTGAAGATATTGGGGGATGAGATTGGTCTAGTTGTGGGTCCATAATGCAATTGAAATCACCACCCCAGACCGTAGGTACGAGTGGGTCATTGAACAGAGCTGGTGTGAGGGAGTCTAAGAAGGGAATCTGATTAATATTTGGAGCATAAATAGCCCGTAGGTTGATGGGTGTGCCGTCTAACTTACCCTCTAATATCACATATCTACCCTCTATATCTATTGTCTGGGAGGTGAGGGCAAAGGGAACACCAGGGGCTACCCATATTAGAACACCTTTGGCGAATGCTGATGTAACAGTGCCATATATTTGACCTCGCCAGCGATATCGTGCTTTCGTCAATTCAGCTTTCGTAAGATGCGTTTCTTGGAGTAGTGCAATATGTACCCTGTGGCGTTTGAGATATGAGTTTATTTTATATCGTTTAATGTATGTTGCCATACCTCTGACATTCCAGGTCATGATTCCATATTGTTGGGCTTGAGTCGGTCGTTGTGTGTGAGACATCATTCCTTAATTTTTATGTAAAGTACTACAGACGATGTAACACATTTGCACGTTACACTTTCAGAGGCATGCATGTGTATAAGCAGCTGCGAGGATGTGACCCAATATTTCGGGCTGCGATGGTGTACAAAATTGCATAGTAAAGAGCATGGTGAAACATGTATAAAATTAAGAGGAAAAAACCCCAACACTGAAAACAATCCCTCCCGGGTCGCACCTATATGTTGTGCCGCCCAATGTGTGTTAACTAGTAACAGGTAACAAGTGTCTATGTGTCGCAATGAACAACGTGTCCAAAGGTACATCATGGTGGGGTGATGACAAGCTTTTATGAGAATATACCCCATTACGGGCCCTTGATGATTGATGCAGTAGAGGAGAGAGGATCAAATTAAGCAGTGTCCGCGAGGGTGTCCAGGTGTTCTATGATGGAGTGTCTTGATGGTGGTGAAATACATTGTTCGCGTGGCTTGTTATTGTTTGTCAAATAATGTCATCCACTGAGCTAGGCGTGATACATGGGGCTTCATTGCTGCCAGTCTCTGAGATCTCAGAGCCAGAATCTGATCCTGATGTTTGTGCTTGTTCAGAGCGAAGGGTGTTAAAGGGGTTTTTACAGCAGCGTATGGCTGCCGCTACTGCTTGATCGCGTTCTGCCGCCACCTGTTCTTGATTTGGACGGGTTTTAGTTGGTTTCCTGCGACAAGGTTTTGGCTTCGGGGTGATCCATGTGTCCGCCTCCCTCTCTTCCTCCGTCGCTGTCAACAGGCCCTTTGCTTGGAGCCAGGTCCATACATCATCGGGTGATTGAAAGATGTGTGTGGTCTCTTGGTCTATGACTTTGAGTTTTGCTGGGTATAGAAGAGTGTATTTGATTTGTATAGCGCGGAGGCGTTGTTTAACCGCCATGAATAACCCTCTTTTATGTTGCACTTCCATTGTGTAATCTGGGTATGCCGTTACTGTTGTATTTTCGAAGCGCCAAGGCCCTTTGGTACAGAATAATTGTAAAATCAGGTCTCGATTGCGAAAGTTCAAGAGGCGAGCTATGACAGGACGTGGAGGGTTACCAGCTTTAGGTGGTCGACCCGGTATTCGGTGAGCCCTTTTAATGGAAAACAGAGGTGGGACGTTTTCATGAAATACCGTGGATTTGAGCCACTTTTCCAGGAATGCTTCTGCGTTAGGTTGTTCACAGCGTTCAGGGAATACAATGAAACGGATGTTGTTTCGTCTCGAGCGGCCTTCCGCATCTTCCGCTCTGCAATGAAGTACATTGAGCTCTTCTTGCATGGATGCTACTTGCGTTTGTAGCAATTGGAAGGTTGGTTGTACAGTCTGAGTGATTGCTTCCGCCTGAGTGACCCGCTCTGCGAGTTTACGATGATCTGTTCTCAATAGATTGACTTCCAATGAGACTGTGTCAATCTTGGTTTCTAGGGAGGTTTTAGTGTCTAATATTGCATGCAGAATTGACTAAAATTTTTCCGAATGGCACTGTAATGTATTTTCCAGTTGGCGAAACGGTTCAGTTTGTGACAGTGGTTCTGAAAAGTCATTGTCGGTTGTAGCCATAGTTTCGTTAGTGGTTTTGTTGGGTCGCGATTTCCTCATGATGGCAGTGGGCAAGAGAATTATATTTGCACGCTATGTCTTTGTTGTTGGTCTACTGCAAGTGATTGTCTCGTTGTGACACTGCTTTATATATATGATGCAGCAACTAATAATTTTGTGGGGCTCCTTGGGCGTGTCCCTGTGTCGTTCAGGACCTGAAACAGTGGACCGAGGAACACCTAGCTGTTTCTGCATGGGGCGATGTCTGAATATTGTGTATTGGCAGTGCCCAGTGTTAAGTTGTGCCGGGCTTGTTCGTTAGGACTTCTTTTAGGCACTCAGTAAAGTGCTAGTCACTGTACTCATAATATATTTGAAGAATGATGTGAAGATGTGGTTGTAGCGTATCAATAAAGAAATTTGTGCTTCGCTGAGTAATTCACATGTTTTAAGTCACAGCTTGCTCTGGGTGTGCTGTACAGGACCAGGGATTCAGTGGGCCCTGATACGGTACGGACGTATGCAGCGGAGATAGAAGGAAAGGTGAGCAGCCCTTTTATGTAAAAGATTATGCGGAGCGAGCGGCTCCGTGGCACGTGCAGCGCCTTCTCCCCAGTCGCAGCGCACCTACCGATGTGGTCCAGGCCGCGGCAGCCCAGCGTTCTCACTTGCTGAAGGCCCGAGGCAACGGAGGGCCTCTGCCTGTCGCCGGGACGACGGGTCGCGCACACGCCAGTGTGCTTCTCGGGTACTCTCTATTTTCACTGCAGTTAGGCTGGCAGTTGAACCACCGGTGAAAGTCCGGTCGCAGATTCAATTCGGGAGCGGCTGCTCCTCTGGTTGGGCCGCCATCTTGTTTTCGGAGGTGCCTGTTACGTGCGCTGTGTGAGGAGCGGTGCCTCATCTCTCACCGTTGCTGGCACCGACGATTTGTCCCTCATCGATCCGCGTCTTCGCAGGGACTCCCTATACATGTAGAGCTCCTCTGGCGAATATTTGTGCAGGATATTGTTCGGGCCCCGTACGGAGCTCGTTTATGAGCGTCCTACATGGCCGCCATCTTGGCCATGCCCCCCAGTGTAACTTCACATTTAATTGATAGTTTTGTGTTTGACATTGTCACTGGCAGGCTGTTTTTCCCACTTCTATGGCCACTCACTGTACCCTTTGGCATCTCTATTTGCAGATATTTGTGCCTGACTATCGCTCCTGGTGTGTTGACTGCAGCCAACTACAGGTCTTTCCTATGTATACATTACTGTACAATTGAATTGCAATGCGTAAACCTTGTTAAACGCATACATAAATCATTTGACACACTCCATGCTTGTATTTTTTCAAAGGTTATTTATTTAAGGGCTAAGAAGTAGAGGGGGTAACGGAATGGGCTAGGTTGATGATGGAGGTAAGTCCAGGGTAGAGTCCAGTCTATTTGTATCACAGGTGCATTGTCCAAGGGGGCATAGGAAGGGGAGCAATGGCAGTTCAAGGTGGACAGGGTGACAGAGTGGGACACAAGGGTGACAATCAGGAGAGTCTTATTTCCTGGCGGGGGTCTTGGCAATTGTCTCTGGCTTCTGCCTGGATCACAGGGGTCGTTTGCGGGGTGGTTCTCCTTCTGCAGGGGGAGGGGTACTGGTGGCCTGTTGGTCCTGTGGCAGGGCCTCCTGTCCATTAGAGGCAGCGGAGATGGAGGACTGTTCAATGGTTTGGCTAGTGTAAGGGGCCCAGTGGTATGCCACTGCCTCCCTCATAGTGTTGGCCATGTCTGCCAGAACCCCTGCAATGGAGACCAGGGTGGTTTTGATGTCCTTCAAGTCCTCCCTGATCCCCATGTACTGTCTCTCCTGCAGCTGCATGTTCTCCTGAAACTTGTCCAGTATCTGGCCCAGCGTATCCTGGGAATGTTGGTATGCTCCCAGGATTGCGGTGAGTGCCTCCTGGAGAGTCGGTTCCCTGGGCCTGTCCTCCCCCTGTCACACAGCAGTACTCCCAGCTTCTCTGTTGTCCTGTGCCTCTGTCCCTGACCCATGTGCCCACTGCCACTGATCCCATGTTCCTGATCATCCTGTGTTTGTGGGGTGGCCTGGGGTCCCAGTAGAGGTGGACACACTGCTGATTAACCTGTCCTGAGGACAGAGGTGTGGGCAGGATGGGTGGATGCTGTGGTGGTGTTTCCTGAGGGGGGAGGCTCAGTGGTGGTGTGTGACTATGCCTGGGTAACCGACTGTCCGGAGATCCCTGATGGGCCAGTTGGGTCATCCAGATCCAGGCGACCACAGCTGCTGTCATTACTGTGGGCCTCTTCTGTGGGGACTGGATGTTGCTGGCACCTCTTCTCTGGTGACATTGGCTGGGGTACCTGTGGGGATGTGAATGCAGTGTTATTGTTTCTGCATGTGACATATTGTTCATGGGTGTGTTGCCCTCTATGGTTGTTGTTGCCCTGGCAGATTTGCCTTTGTGTGAGTTGCTATTTGGTGGGCTAAGTGATTCTCTCCAGTGTGCATGCAGTAGTGATAGGTGTCCATGCAGGTCTGTGAGTGGTGTCCATGCATTGGTGTTGCATACAGGGCTTGGCATTGGGATGAGTGGGTTGTGATGGTGGGGTATGTGGGAGGTGGTGAAGTGATGGGAGTGAGGGTGAGGGTGGGGGTTTGTGATGGCATGCAGGTAGGGGGGGTGATAGTAAAATAGATTTGACTTACCAGAGTCCAGTCCTCCTCCTACTCCTGCCAGGCCCTCAGGATGCATGATAGCCAAGACTTGCTCCTCCCATGTTGCTAGTTGTGGGGGAGGAGGTGGGGGTCTACCGGCAGTCCTCTGTACAGCTAGTTGGCATCTTGCTGCCACGGAACACATCTTCCCCCGTAGGTAGTTCCACTCATTCCTGATGTCATCCCTTGTTCTGGGGTGCTGTCCCACGGCGTTGACCCTGTCCACGATTCTCCACCATAGCTCCATTTTCCTAGCAATAGATGTCTCCTGCACCTGTGATCCAAATAGCTGTAGCTCTACCCGGATGATTTCCTCCACCATGACCCTAAGCTCCTCCTCAGAGAACCTGGGGTGTGGTTGTGGTGCCAAGGGTGTAGTGCGAATGGTGTGGGTGAGGATGTGTGGGGTGATGTGTTAAGGTGTGTGATGTAAGGTACATGGATGGTGTATAGGTGATGATGTTATGTGGCTCTGGTTGTGTGGGTGCTCTTGCTGTATGTCTCTCTGGTGGCAATTCTTTCTAGTCGTAAAGGGTTGTGGGTATTGTGAGTGTGTGTTTTACAGTGGTGTGGGTGTGTGGGTGTAGTGTGTGTATGTGTGTCAGGTGTGTGTGGTTTGTGGTGTAGTTTTGTTTGAGTGTGTGTATTTTGAGTGAAGTGGTATGTATTGCCAATGCTTGACCGCTATTGAATGTCCGCCACAGTGAGTCATGTGTCATAATGTTGTGGGCGTAGTTCTGTTGGCATAATGGTGTGGGTTTTGCTACTGCCAGTTTATCACTGACCTTTGTGCTGGCGGACTTCTGTGTTGCTTTATAGTGATGGATTGGAATGTGTGTGTCATGATATGCTTGGCGGTTATCCGTGGCGGCGGCGTTATGTTGGCGGCAGTCGGCATGGCGGTAAGTGGGATTTATCGCCAATGTTATAATGAGTGCCACAATCTTGAATGGAGAATAATAAAGTACTGTGACACTTGCAAGCTGGCTTTAGGGCACATATTCAATGAAAGTTTTGCTCCACAACTGGAATGGGAACTTTAGACCAGGTGTTCCGTTTTTTACTGATAATATGGAAGACAGTTTTGATTGGCAAGCGGCATCTATATGAAGGTCCAGATTTAAGAGGGCCTAGCGCCATTCTAAGGCCACAATAGCGCCATTTGTTTTACTCTAATGTGGCATTAGAAGGCCAAAAACACCTGGCTATGTTTACAAAGTGGTGCAATGCACGCATTGTACTACTTTGTAACCCTTTACACTACATTATGCCTGTGCCAGGTTGGGGAGGAGGCAAAAAATAGCGTAAGGAAATTTAAAAGTTTTCCTTGCGCCATTTTTTGGCATTTTTAGCACCTGCTCAGAGCAGGAATTTAAAGGAGGCTTCCATGGGTTTCAATGGACCTCAGGGTGCTTTGCATCAGAAAATGTTATGCTAATCCTGCAAAGTGCTGGACTAGTGTCAAGAATTCTGACACTAGTACCCCTAACTACCACCATGTGTGTGCCATATTTTAAATACATGCACCCATAGTGGTGTTGGGGGGGCGCAAAGGAGCGCCACTTTTCATAAATCTGCCCCATGTGATTTAATTCCCTGAGATAAATTGTGGGTTGCATTGAGGGATGCCGTTAGATCTGCTACACCTTGTAATCTTCTTGCATCAAGTTAATTATGCACAAGTAAGGTGGGGTAGGGGGAAACCTGATGGAACAAATAGACATATCAAGAGGAGTCCACCAGGGCTCATCCTAGCCCTAACTTTGTTTACCTTATATATGAATGACCTAACAGAGAGACTCTTTAATTGCAGAGGTGACCCCCCCCAAGAATAGGGGTACAACTAATACCAACTCCTCCCTTCACAGGTGACACGTTGTTGATTTCAGAAATGCCAATGGGGCTGCAAAATACTTTAAACAGGTTTTCAGATGCATGTGATAAATTTGGCCTGCAACTGATTTGGTTAAAAACTAGGTTCATGACATTTCAGCCTCATAGGTCATGCAAGGGGAAATTGAGGAGTGCCTCTAGGATCCTGATTCAGGTCAAAGCGTTTGATTATTTGGGTGTTAGACTGACAATTAATTTGTTAAGGTCCACTAAGATACTAAAAAGCCAAGTGACCCTGCAACATGTAGAGGTGGAATTTGTAAACAAACATTAAATTGATCCACTTGTCATCCAATTTACCCTTCACTTTAAATCTACCATGCTAGAGGTCTTGGTACAGCACTATATGAGGCAGAGCTGTGGGGAATTGACCAGACCACTGGATTGAAGAAAATTGAGAACAAGTTTATCAGATCTTTATTGATAATGGCGCAGAGTGCACCACTTATCCATCTGTGTCCAGAATTAGAAATGAAGAATATTAAACATATTGCTGCTTTAAAATCTCTAGTTTTTTCGGTTAGGCTTTGTGCTGGCAAGACCCAAATTCACATTAAACAAGCAGTCACTGAGGTTCAAGGATTGGGTAGCTTGAGACAAATTCCCTGGTTTCAGAATTTTAAATTGTGGCTGCACAGACTTGGCCTGGGAGAAGCCTGGGATAATCCTGAGTCTCTGACCAAAGACATGGTACTGAAATGAAAGTCAAGTTTCTGGGATTACAACCAGGTTAATCTTTTTATCTCCTCTGCATATGACACTTTAACTGAGTGGTTTTCAGATATTAAGGCCCTCATTACAACCCTGGCGGTCAATGCCGCCTACCACCATGCTGACGCCCGCCAACATACCGTGACCGTTGCGCTATTCCGCTACAGGTATTATGACCCACACAGAGAATTCCGCCACTATACAGACACCCACACAAGTCCACCAGAACAAAGGTCAGTGATAAACTGGCGATAGCAAAACCCACACCGTTACGCCAACAGGAATACGCCCACACTATCACAGCATACACCCCAACACATGATCCCACACATCACCCAACACATCCTCACACATATCACTCACACCACATCCATGGCACCCCAAAGACACCCCAGGTTTTCAGAGGAGGAGCTAAGGGTCATGGTGGAGGAAATTATCCGGGTAGAGCCACAGCTATTCGGATCACAGATGCAGCAGACGTCCATTGCAAGGAAGATGGAGCCATGGAGGAGAATAGTGGACAGGGTCAACGCTGTGGGACAACACCCCAGAACAAGGGATGACATCAGGAATAGGTGTAACGACCTGCGGGGGAAGGTGCATTCCGTGGTTGCAAGACACCAGGCAGCAGTACAGAGGACTGGTGGCGGACCCCCACCTCCTCCCCCACAACTAACAACCATGGGAGGAACAAGTCTTGGCGATCATGCATCCTGAGGGCCTCACAGGAGTAGCAGGAGGACTGGACTCTGATAAGTCAAATCGTTACTGATTTATCCCCCCACCCTACCTGCATGCCATCACAAACTCCTACCCCTACCCTCCCCCCCATCACTCCACCACCTCAAATATACCCACCATCAGAACCCGCCCATCCCAATGCCAAGCCCTGCATGTAACACCAATGCATGGACCCCCAACACAGACCTGCATGGACACCAATCACCATAGCTTGCCCAGTAGAGAGACTCACCCAGCCCACAAAATCATCACTCACACAAGGCCAGGCTGACAGGGAAATCACAATCATACAGGAAAACACACCCATGTACAAGATGGCACACGTAGATACAATAACACTGCATTTGCATCCCCACAGGACCCATACTCAATGTCACCAGAGAGGAGGTGCCAGCTACATCCAGTCCCCCCCCCCTGAAGAGGCCCACAGTGACGACAGCAGCTCTGCACACCTGGATCAGGATGACCAACCTGGCCCATAAGGGACCTCTGGACAGTCGGTTCCCCCGCCACAGTCCCAACCCACCACAGACCCTCCCCCCTCAGGAAACACCAGCACAGCACCCACCCAGTGGGCCCATGCCACTGTCCCCAGGACACGTCACTCAGCAATGTGTCCATCACTAAAGGGACCCCAGGCAACCCCACAAACCCAGGACGATCAGGGACCTGGGGTCAGTGGCAGTGGGCACACGGTTCAGGGGACAGAGCCACAGGACAACAGGGAAGTTGGGAGGACTGCTGTGCGACAGTGGGAGGACAGGCCCAGGGAACCCACTCTCCACGAGGCACTCTCCAACATCCTGGGAGCATACCACCATTCTCAGGAGACCATGGGCCAGATACTGGCCAAGTTGCAGGAGACCCAACGGCTGCAGAAGGGACAGTAGCTGGGGATCAGGGATGACCGAACTAATATCTACACCATCCTGGTCACCATTGCAGGGGTGCTGGTTGACATGGCCAACACCATGAGGGAGGCAGTGGCACAACAACGGGCACCTGACACTAGCCAAATCGATGAACAGCCTTCCACCTTCACCGGCACTAGTGGACAGGAGGCCCCGCCACAGGGCCAACAGGCCACCAGCACTCCACCCCGGAAGAAGGAGAACCACCCCGCAAACGGTCCCTGCGATCCAGGCAGAAGCCAGAGAACATTGCCAAGACCCCTGCCAGGAAATAGGACTCTCCTGATTTTCAACCTTCTGTCCCACTCTATTACCCTGTCCACCTTGAACTGCCATTACTCCCCTTCCTATGCCCCATTGGACAATGCACCTGTGATACCAACAAACTGGACTCTACCCTGGACTTTCCTCCACCATCAGCCTAGCCCATTGCACATCCCCATATACGTCTCAGCACTGAAATAAACACCCTTTGAACAAATACTAATCTGGAGTCTGTCAAATGATTCACATATGTATTAGTACAAATAACCAAAGCATTGCAACTCAAATGTACAGTGAAATATACTTTGGAATGACCTTTGGTGGGCAGCCGTAGACATAGCAGGAGCCAGAGTGGGGCACAGAGATCTGAAAATAGAGATGCCAAAGGGTACAGTCAGTGGCCATAGACATAGGGAAGCAGGCTGCCATTTACAATGTCCAACAGAAAACTGAAATGTAAAGTGAAGTTACAGTCGCTTACCTCAGTGCCACTGGAAGTACTGCAGAATGATATTGCTTCTGTTGTCAACACCTTCTTCCTCTGCCTCCTCTTCCTCACTGTCCATAGGCCCGCCGCTGTCACAAGAGCATCTCCAGGCACATCCTCCTGCAGAAAAGGAACCTAGCGTCTAAAGGTCAGGTTGTGCAACATGCAACGATGATCTGGCACACCTTCTTGGGTGAGTAGTACAGGGATCCACCTGTCAGATGGAGGCACAGGAACCTGGCCTTCAGGAGGCCGAAAATCCTTTCAATAATCCTCCTTGTAAGCCCATGTGCCTCATTGTAACGTTCCTCTGTCCTTGTCCTGGCATTCCTCACTGGGGTCAGTAGCCATGAGAGGTTGGGGTAACCAGAGACACGTGTAAATATCGAGGGACAACTGTTAGACACACACTAACCCTTAGGGACAACCCCAGACACCTACTCATACTGTGTGGGGACCTTGGGCTCACCTATTAGCCACACCCGGTGCCTCTGGAGTTGGCCCATCACATATGGGATGCTGCTATTCCTCAAGATAAAGGTGTCATGCACAGAGCCAGGATATTTGGCATTCACATGGGAGATGTACTGGTCCACCAAACACTCCATCTGCACATTCAGAGAGTGATAGCTTTTTCTATTCCTGAAAACTTGTTTATTTCTCCGGGGGGGGGGAACAAATGCCACATGTGTACCATCAAAGGCACCAATGATGTTGGGGATATGTCCCAGGGCATAAATGTCAGCCATCACTTTGGCCAAATCCTCCACCTGGGGGAACACGATGTAGCTGCGCATGTGTTTCAGCAGGGCTGACAACACTCTGGTCAACACATTGGAGAACATTGGCTGGGACATCCCTAATGCCATGGCCACTGTTGTTTGGAAGGAACCACTTGCCAGGAAATGGAGCAAAGACAGGACCTGCACTAGAGGGGGGATACCTGTGGGCTGGCGGATAGCTGACATCAGGTCTGGCTCCAATTGGGCACACAGTTCTTGGATTGTGGCACGATAAAGTATGTATGTAATGATTACGTGTCTGTCCTCCATTGTCTCAAGGTCCACCAGGGGTCTGTACACAGGAGGATGCCGCCATCTCATATTCAGCCTCGGCGGTTGAAGCCTATGGAAGAAAACAGTGAGCAGATGGTCATATCCACACATCTATTGCACTAATGATGATTTGTTTACTTTACAGAAACAAGATGTGAATCCGACAATCAGTTGCTTTGCCAATGTCTGCTGTGACGCAGTTAGGTGCCATGCCCTGTGCCCCCCTGAAATGGCGGCAGCCTCACCTGTGAGGAGGGACAAGTGGAAATGAGGTAATCGCGCTGGCGTTGTGCGCCATTACGGAGGGTGGTCGAAGACCGCCGCTCAACTTCGCATTGGTTATCATTGGGCCCTATGGGTTCCAGGAGCCAATGGCGATGCACGCCGGCGGTGATGGTATGCACCGCCGCGGACGTCATCTCCATTTTCCATCTGTTCACTCACTTGCTACCTGACCTTCAACAGGAGAGGACCTACACTGCAAGTGCTGCTATGACCTGTGTCTGGAAGTGACAGTGGCTCATGTGTCTGGGGAAAGGGGCCCTGTCTTCACTGCGGAGGAGTTGGAGAAACTGGTGGATGGGGTCCTACCCCGGTACACGTTACTCTACGGTCCTCCAGAAAAACAGGTGGGTACACTGTGAGCATGATGCGTGGGCCATGAATATTTGGAGTGCTGTGTATGTAAGCCACATGTGGGGGGGGGCAGAGGCATCCTGGCCAGAGTGCTGCATATAAGGTGGTCAATGTATGTGCGTCAGGGGATGGGAGGGATATGGTGGGCCATTACTGTGATGGTCCGGACAGTTGAAAAATTACCTTTACTGCTGTCTTTTCCATGCAGGTCAGCGCCCACCAGAAAAAGGGTATTTGGCGTGCCATCGCCAAGGAGGTGCAGACCCTGGGGGTCTTTGACAGGCGGAGCACCCACTGCCGCAAGAGGTGGGAGGACCTGCGCCGCTGGGCAAAGAAGATGGCGGAGGCCCAGCTGGGGCTAGCCTCCCAACGAGGAAGGGGTGCCCCTCGCACCATGACCCCCCCTGATGATCCGCATCCTGGCGGTGGCCTATCCGGAGTTGGATGGGCGCTTGAAGCCATCACAGCAGCCACATGGGGGTAAGTACAGATTCCGAATCCTGACTTTGCGTGCTTTAAGAGGTACCTGGGTGGGGGATGTGGGCTATGCGTGCCCCTAGGCCAGGGCGAAGATGGCAGGGTAGGTCCCTTGTTGGGCAGGCTCTGAAACTCCTACCCCAATAGTGTTGGTGGCCATCTACTACTGGGCAGGGTCCTGTGGGTTTCAGGTGTGCAGCTAATGGGGTTAGGCATTGTACCCCATGGACTGGTGACTATCTTAGTAAATGGTTGGGCATGGCCTAGTACATAGGGCTTCTCCCTGTGTGTTGTGTACGCCAATGGTAGTGGTGTTGCTGGCATTGACCAAGTGTATCCTCTGTCTCCCCCCCCTTTTTTGATTTGTCACCCTGTCCTTGTGTGCACTAGCATCATCTGGCGGAGGAGCAGAGGCACCGGTGACAGAAGAAGCTGCATCCCACATGGGCCTGGAGGCTGAATCCACCAACGGTGAGGGCACCAGTGGGACGGAGGGCAAGGGGAGCACCACAACGGGGACAGGAGCAGAGACCACATACAGCGACTCCTCCTCTGATGGAAGGTCCCTGGCAGTGGCGGACACCTCTGTGCCCACCCCAACAACAGGTACAGCCGCCACCCCCCTACCAGCACCTCCCTCCCAGCAGCCCCTCAGCGTGCTTCCCGTGCCCACTCACCCAGGAGGGTGGGCATCTCCTTCGCCCCAGGCATCTCAGGCCCTGCCCCAGTCAGCCCTGCTGCCTTCAGTGAGGAGGCTATTGACCTCCTGAGATACCTCACTGTTGGGCAGTCAACCATTCTGATTGCCATCCAGGGTGTCGAGAGGCATTTTCAGCAAACAAATGCATACCTGGAGGGCATTCACTCTGGCGTGGTGGCCCAACAGAGAGCATTTCAGGCTCTGGCCTCGGCACTGATGGCAGCCAGTGTCCCTGTCTCTAGCATCCCCCCTCCAACTTCCTCTGCCCAGTCCCAATCCCCTGAACCCCAGTCCAACCCAAGCACACCTTCAGACCAGCATTCACCCAAATCAACACACAGAAGTGGGTCAGGCAAACACAAGCACCACACATCATCCCACAGGCGCTCACACAAGCACCATCCCAATGCAGACATACCAACATCCACTGCCTCCACTGTGTCCCCTCCTCCTCCACGTCCACCTTCCTCCCAGTAGCGTCTCCACTCACACCTTCATGCACTACATCCTCATCCACTACCTCCATCACCAGCACGCCCATCACTACTCACCCCTCACTGGCAGTCACCACCCCCACATCCATGCACACCTCCCCTGTGTCCTCTCCTACTGTGTCTGTGACCCCACCTCCCAAAGTACACAAACACAAGCACCCACCAACCCACCCAACAGCCATCCACCTCACAACAGCATCCAGCGCATGCACCTTCACCGAAACTCAGCAGTCAGACACCTCCTACAACCACTCCCTCTTCCTCCACTCCCAAACCCTCTCCCTCTTCCCGCCCCAGTGTATTTAAAAAGCTTTTCCTGGCAAACATTGACCTCTTCCCTCCCCTCCCCACCATCCTTCCCCTCGGCCAGGGTGTCCAGAACCGAGGCCAGCACCTCAGCCACCAAGTCGGCGTCCGCTGTGGTACCTGCAACTCACAGAGGCTCAAAGGGGGCACCCGTCAGCCCAGCCGGTGTGCCACCAACCCCTGCAAAGGACAAAACCATTCCGACACCTACCAAGGTGAAGAAGAGGACAGCATGCAGCAAGGGCAATGAGCACGACCCACCCAGCAAGGCCTCCTCCAAAACTCCAGCTGCCAGTGCCACGGCCACAACAGCATCTGCCCAAGTAAGGTGCCCACCAGCACAACCGCCAGCCCCACTACCTGCACCACGGGCAGCACCACCAGCAGCCCACTGTAAGCACCGCCACCTGCACCGCAGCTAGCACCACTACTGTCAGCAGCAGCATCCCCAGTGGGCAGCCGTCCGAGGCTGTAGGAGAAGGGCTGGAGCCTCCCTCCACCACTGGCAGCACCGGCACCTGCACCACAGCCAGCACCACCACCAGCCCCACAGCAAGCACTGCCGCAAGCACCACCACCTGCACCGCTGACAGTAGGACCACTACCAGCAGCAGCATCCCCAGTGGCCAGCCGTCAGAGGCTGCAGGAGACAGGCTGGGGCCTCCCACCACCACTGGCAGCACCCCCACCAGCCCCGGCACTACTACCAGTTTGTAGCCTTAGCCGCCACAGGATGGAGTCTAGCCCTGCCTCCATGGACTATCATGCAACCTGGTCCCTGAAAATCTCGTGCCTCAGACACCCAGTTGAGGGAATGTGAACTGCCACACCCCAAGTGCTGCATCACTGGGCAAAAGGCCCCTTCCAGAACCAGTGGAGATATGCATCCACTCACCCCCTCCTTGGCAGGATGAAGCACACTGGGCCCAAGGCCCCCTCCAGAACCAGTGGAGATATGCATCCACTCACCCCCTCCTTGGGAGGATGAAGCACACTGGGCACCAAGCCCCCTCCAGAACCAGTGGAAGAAAGCATTCACTCACCCTATCCTTGGCAGGATGAAGCACACTGGGCACAAGGCCCCCTCCAGAACCAGTGAAGATATCCATCCACTCACCCCTTCCTTGGCCGGATGAAGCACACTGGGCACCAAGCCCCCTCCAGAACCAGTGGAAGAAGGCGTCCACTAACCCTATCCTTGGCAGGATGAAGCACACTGGGCACCAAGCCCCCTCCAGAACCAGTGGAAGAAGTCATCCACTCACCCTGTCCTTGGCAGGATGAAGAACACTGGCCACCAAGTCCCCTCCAGAACCAGTGGAAGAAGGCATCCATTCACCCTATCCTTGGCAGGATGAAGCACACTGGGCACAAAGCCCCCTCCAGAACCAGTGGACAAACCACCCACATGAAAGACTGTGGCTTTGCACTCCCTAGGACCAAGCAGTGGGCAAACCACCCACTTGAGAGACTGTGGCTTTGCACTCCCCAGGAGCAAGCAGTGGGCAAACCACCCACTTGAAAGACTGTGGCCTTGCACTCCCCAGGACATCGCTGTGGGCATGGAGCCCCCTCCAGGAGCAGTGGTGTTGTCCTATCTTCCAGCTGAGGTGCCCCCCTTCCCCATCCCCCTGAGGTGCCTGTGTTTTTTCGACCTGATGCTCCTGCAGTGTTATCTCCGTATTAAAGCAAGAGTCAAGTGTGGGCTTGGCCCATGATTTTTGGCCCAGTGGCCCACGGACATTTGGAAAGGACAATGTACGGCCTTATGTACATATTGTTTATTTTTGTAAATACTGTTTTTCTGAATATTACGCATATCTGCCTATTTCTAATATATCACTGATTTCACTCAATTCCTTTTGTCCTTGCGTTTTTCCAGGTGGCTACGGGGTGTAAATGTAAAGTTATTGCATGTGTTTGTGTGTATGGTGTTGTGGGTGAGGATGGGGGTGTTGCGGGTGTGTGTCACTCTCTTTTTCCTCCCCCCCTCCCCTGTGTACCAGATGCATTACTCACAGTGGTCGTCGCCCCCACCTTTGATATTCCTGGTAGATGAGGAGGTAGACCAGCATGGGCAGGACCCGTAACTCGGGCTCCATGTCGTCCTGTTTCTTCGTTGAGTGTCGAGAGGTTAGTGGTTTCCCTTCAGTGTTCTGTTTCCGCCGTGCTTTTGATGGCATTGGTACTGCCCCAGAAAAGCTGGCGGATTGGCGGGTTGTGATGAGGTGGGCGGTACATTGTCTTCTGCCTGTCTGTTGGCGGTGACTGCCGTGGTGTTTGTTGCTACCGCCGTGGCGGTCGGAGTGTTAAAGTGGCTGTCTGTGTTGGCGGTTTCTGCCGTGGTCATGATCCCATTTTTGTTACCGCTGGCCTTTTGGCGGTATTACCAACGCTTTAACACCGACCGCCACGGTTGTAATGGGGGCCTAAGAGCTCTTTAACATTCAAGTTATTTATGGATTGGAAAGAACCACCACTTCCAAAGTGCTAGGCCCTCATTATGACTTCGGTGGTCAAAACAGTTGATAGTCAAAGTCACGCCTTCAAGGAAACCACCAGTGATGGCGGTCTTGAGACCGCTATATTATGACTCCTGGCAGCTCTCTGCCATAAATTGTGCAGAGAGCGGCCAGCAGCCATACTGGCGGTCGGCGGTCTAGTGGAGGTTGCTCCGCTGGCACAGCCACGTCATCACAACACCGCCAGCCGTATTACAACTTTGTAATCGGCGTGGTCATGTTGTGGTGAAGGGGCAGTGCCGCCAGAGCAGGCCCCATAGACCCCGTTCCCTCTCAGACAACCACTAGGTAAGGTGGTCGACCAACAGGGGAGGGTAGTGTTGAGTGTTGTGTGCGTGAATAGGAAGGTGTATGTGTGTGTGAATGGAGGGGGTGGGTGGTGTTGTATGTGTTCGTGTGTGTGTGTGTGTGTGCAAGTGTCTGTGTGCTTGTGTGAATGCGTGTATGGGGTGGGGGAGTGTTGTGGCCATGTGTGCATGTGTGTGTGAATGAGTGAGCGTGGATGTGTGCGTGTATGCATGTGTGGATGCGTGGGTGTGTGCATGTATGTCTGTATGTGGGGTGTGTGCATTCGTGGATCAGGGGTCGGTACAGGGGCCGGTGAGGGGGGTCAATAGAGGGATCAGGGGATGGGGGTGTCACTGCTTGGGGGTTGGGGGTGGGGAGCTCCTACGGGGGGTTGATGAGTCCTGTAATGGCGACAGGAATTATAATTCCTGTTGCCAGAATCCTTATCGTCAGGGATTTCGAGGAAGGCTGCCGCCACGGAATCCCTAGCAGTAAAGATACTCAAAATACCACGGGTGGTGTTAGGTGGACCGCCGGGGCAAAGCTGGTCAACCTTGGGCCAGGCAGACCTACCCCCTGGTGGTACAGGTGGTGAGCTGGCTGCATTTCAGCCAGTTCACTACCCTTGTCATAATTTGGCAGTCCTGCACCGCCACACTGTCGGCAGTCTGGCTGCCACCGCCGGCGGGGCAGGACCGCCGGGGCCATAATGACCACCTTTGTTATTAAAATTTAGTTATGGGGTTTTACCTGTGAACCTAGTAAAAAGCAAATTGAAACATCTTCATCATTAGCATGCCTAGCATGCAAACTTAGGAATGAATCTTTAGAGCACTTTATGTTCTTTTGCCCTACCGATGCGAAATCTAGGAACAAATGGATAGTTGCAGTTTGTCAGCTAATGGCGAACTATCTGCTGGCAGAAGCCATATGTATTCTAACACCGGAGAATACAGAGTGGGTTGTATTCTTTGTATCAAGGTACCTCTGTATGCTTGGCGCATTAGGAGTAAATTATTATCTACAAACTAATAATATTATGCTGTATGGATGATTGCTGTTACTTTTTCATACCAGTGGGTATTTTAGATACTGTTAAAGACCCAAGCAATATGAAAGAAATGTATTTCTATGTTCATGGAAATGTATTAGCTTGTGTGCTTCTAAATTGTAATGTATATTTTACATACTAGCATTTTTATCTTTTTTTACTTTTGTACTGTTGTAACTGTGTGTAAATGATGAATATATTTCTATTACTACCTTGAAATATGGTTAATGATAGCTTATTTTGGTGGTTGGCTCATATAAGTTGAAGTGCTGATCCCTTGCTAAAGCCACAAAGCCAGCCTTTTATATTTTGTTATTCTGATCCTTTGACCAAAGTGAGTAGTTCTGGTTTTCTTAAAATGACATCCTTTTATAATATTACTTCACATTATTAAACAAGCTGAGACATTCACTGAAACATAAGCAAGGGTTAAAGAGACATTATAGTTAGGTCTGGTAATACTAACTTCTTTTACATTTAAAAAACTGTACATGTCCTCAAAAAGAAAGAACAACAAGGAATAAGGGGCACCCTGACCCCTTTGCACATTGTGGGCTGTTACAGATGGACCCCCACTGGGGTCAAAAGATTTTTTTGCAGTACCATAGTACCACAGTAGTACTGCAATGCTCAGTGCAGTACTTTCATTGTGTTGCAGAGGAAAGAAACATTGTGGAGTTAGTGTCTTTGGGACTGTCTGTTGACCACACACAGAACACACCTAGCTTGCAGACACACACATAACGGTCTGTTATGTTTTGGTGGTCATGAGATTATATAGTTATGTACTGCATAGTAATTGTAGTTATGACCATGTTTGCATAGGAAAAGCACTTCTTGTTTTGCTTATAATGTTGGCGTGCTTGATGAATTTTTACAAAGCTTTCTAAACAAAAGTTAATCCACCTCAGCTCCAAAGTTGGTGGAGTTTTAGCCACTCCGCTTTACATTTGTAACATGGAGTTCTGACCAAATTCCACCAACTGAAAAGGTGACTGAGTTTTTTCTTGCATGAGTCTTGCCAACAGTAAGTTTGGTGAGCGCATGCAAGAATTGGGTTCCCCTAGCATGATTCATAGGCCTTAGGAGGGCACCCATTGAAATTTTCTGAGAGAAGGTGGTCGTGAGTCTCACCAACAGTAAGTTGATGAGCACGAACAAGAATTGACATCCCCTAGCATGATTTGTGGGCACTAGGAGGGGCCCTGTGAGATTTTCCCAATAAAGGCGGTCGAGGATAGTTGTAACTGTTTGAGGTGAGAAAGCTGCTGCTTGAGTGGAAAATCTTCTTGAGTAGCGGCAAAATCAACTCGAGCAGCAGAGTCCTCTGGCATGCCATGTGGTGCCGTTCACACAGATTTTTCAGTGCAGAACGAGCTCCTAGCACTAAAAATCACAGAACTCAGCAGAATCTTGTGGTGTTGTCATGTATCTCTGCAGAATCCTGTGGAGTGAAACTCCATGAGCTCCACCCACACCTAGTTTTAAGTAAATATAGCACCAAGAAGCATAAAACATCACTTGTGGTTATCTAGTCATGCTCAACAGGGGGAAAGTCACAAGCCCAGGACGACCGCAATAGCGAGCTGGACAGATACAGGGGCCAGGTTATTCCTGCTGAAGAGTTGCCTTCTCACAGTTGGCACAGTCCATTCTAGTTGGAGGGGGCCAGGAGGAGGAGGTTTTCAGTGGGAAGAGTTGTTCATCGCTGGAGCTTCACATTGGTTGATTGTCACGGGCGGTCACTGTTGGGCGAAGTGAAGGTTCCTCTGGAGCTTCATGTTAGTGGTCAGTTCTGGTAAGAAAGAGGTCACTTTGCAGTTTCAATGAGCCCAAAACTTCAGGATTTTCATATTTTCTTGAAGAAGGATTCACACCGATGTCAGCCAAAGGTCTAGGGCCTGGGAAGCACCTCTTGGTGATCAGGACTCAATTCTCAGCTGTGCTCAGGCAGGTCCAGACAGGTTCTGCTTGACAGCTGGGCAGTTGCATAGAGGCCTCTAGCAGCTTGTGTCCCTGTGGCTCACACACGAGGTCAACCAATTGACCCTTGGGCTCCCTCTGGGTAGCCTGGGATCAAGGCAAGCAGGTCCAATCTTCCTTCTTCAGACAGTCCTTCTGGAAGTAGGACAGTCCTTCTGAACCTCCCACAGGTGTAGGAGTGTTCTGATGAGAGGCTTTAAAGGTGCCACTTGTATGCCTGGTGCCAGTCTTTGTGGGGATACATTCCCTGTCCTACCCCAAAATTGAGTCTGATCCATTCTTCCCACCAACTGGTCCTGGCTTCAAGGTATCTGAGGTGACAAAGGCAAGGGCAGGCCTGGGGTCAGCTTCCTTAATGTGTGCTGCAGGCAGGGCCCTTTGAAATCTAATCAGGGCAAGGTACGGGTAACAGCTCCTCTTTAGTCATCCTGACAGGAAGTCCCTTTCCTCTCACACAGAAGCTTCCATCGTCTCACTGTCTGTAAACAATACATAACCCGCAACAGTAGGTCCATGCACAGTCATACGACCCGGGACATTTGTAGAAAGCCATATATTGGTTTGGGCAGAAAAATGCCCATTTTCTAAAAGTTGAACTTTCAGAATAGTAACATAAAATCTGACTTTACCATTAATGAGGATTTTTTTTCTAAACGTTTTCAATTCATTTGAGTGTAAACAGCATGACCCTCATTCTGAAAGAACCTCCCAGTCGAGGCGGAGGCTCTGCACTCATGGCGGAATGCCTGCAATGAGAAACTGCAGTTGGGAGAGTCTGCCACGATTGCAGAGACTTCACCACGAGTGAAGAGCCTCCGCCATGATTGCGGAGGCTCTTTGTGAATGGGCCCTTTATCACTATCTGCTCCAAATCTGAAGTTAGCACTTACTAGATATCATAAGGTAACCCAGTGTTAGTCTACGGGAGAGATAGGCCTTACAACAGTGAAAATGACGTCATGAGTTTTCACTCCGAGGAAAGTATACCTTTACACACATGTTCTTCTTTTTAAATTCCAGGCACCTTGCCCCTCTGAGTGGCTATGACCTATCATAGGTGTGACTTATAATTATTATTATAATTATTGAAAAGGGCAGTTTATTTCGCCACAGGTATGACTTATAAGTATTACTATAAATACTAAAAAGGTTATTTTGCCAGGTTGAAATGGCAGTTTAAATCTGCAGTACAGGCAGTAGAGGCTGCAGTTGCAGCCCTGAGACAGGTTTTGCAGTGCTATGTAAACTGGTGGCACAATGAGTGCTGCTGCTCATTAGTAGCTTTTAATTTGCAGGCCCAGGGTACAGGTAGGATCATTTACTAAGTACTTACAAGTAAAGTAAACATGTCAATTAGGTGAAAGCCAATTTTGCCATGTCTTGAGGTGAGAGCACAAGCATTTTATCTCTGGTTAGAAAGGGAAAAGTGCACAGGATCCTAATGGCAAAAAAAATGAGTTCAGCTAAAAATCAGGGGGTAAAACCAAAGTGTCTGGGAAAATACCACTCCAATGATGTCAGATCTAACAGTCTTTGTTACCATATGAAATGAGTAACATAAACGTTTACCATAAGGAGTACCTACTGTATCTGTCACAGCAAACTGAGCGCATATCATTCCCTTTTTTTGCTTACATGTCTAAGTAGAAAGTTGATCCTCAGGATGTATAAGTATCTTTCGCGTTTCCGATCTTTGTTTTTTCATATGTGTACGAAAATGTCTCCCTGTTGCAGTTACCCCCCACTTTCTGCCTGATAAGATGCTGACTTGACTGAGAAGTGTGCTTTGACCCTGCTAACCAGGCCCCAGCACCACTGTTCTTTCACTTAAAAATGTACCATTGTTCTACAATTGGCACATCCCTGGCACACAGATAAGTCCCTTATAAAAGGTACCAGTGGTACCAAGGGCCCTGTGACCAGGGAAGGTCCCTAAGGGCTGCAGCATGTGTTGTGCCACCCTAAGGGACCCCTCACCTAACACATGCACACTGCCATTGCAGATTGTGTATGCTAGTGGGGAGAAAAAGGCAAAGTCAACATGGCAGCCCACTCTGGATGCCATACACACAAAATATTGCCTGTGGCATAGGTAAGTCAGCCCTCTAGCAGGCCTTACAGCCCTATGGCACGGTACACTATACCACAGGTGAGGGCACAGTTGCATGAACAATATGCCCCTACAGTGTCTAAGTCTATTCTTAGACATTGTAAGTACAGTGTGGCCATATTAAGTATATGGCCTGGGAGTTTGTCAAAACGAACGCCACAGCTCCATAATGGCTACACTGAATACTGGGAAGTTTGGTATCAAACTTCTCAGACTACTAAAACCACACTGATGCCAGTGCTGGATTTATTAAAAAATGCACACAGAGGGCATCTTAGAAGATGCCCCCAGTATTTTACCCAATCCTTCAGTGCAGGACTGACTGGTCTGTGACAGCAGAGACCACAGAGACACCAACTGACTTGGCCCCAGCCCTACCGGCCTGTCTCCCGACTCAAAGAACCTGCACATCCAGCGGGACCAGTGACATCTGAGGACTCAGAGGACTGCCCTGCACCAAAAGGACCAAGACACTCCCGAGAACAGCAGCACTTTTCAGAAACTTCAACAACTTTGCAACTTTGTAACAACTTTTAAAGAGACTCTCACTTCCTGCCAGAAGTGTGAGTCTTCACACTCTGCACCCGACGCCCCCGGCTCGAGTCCAGGACAACCAACACTGCAGAGAGGACTCCCAGATGACTCCAATGACGTGGACACCCTGAGATGACCCCCCCTGCACCCCCACAGCGACTCCTGCAGAGAGGATCCAGAGGCTCCCCCTGACCGCGACTGCCTGGTAACAAAGGAACCTGACGCCTGGACCAAGCCCTGCACCTGCAGCCCCCAGGACCAAGAGGAACCACCTACCAGAGCAGGAGTGACAAGCAGGCAGCCCTCATCCTATCCCAGTTGGAGGCTAGCCCGAGAAGCCCCCCTGTGCCTTGCCTGCATCGCCTAAGTGACCCCCGGGTCTCTCCATTGCTTTCTATAGCAAACCCAACGCCTACATTTCCTACTGCACCCGACTCCCCCTGTGCTGCTGAGGATGTGTTTTGTGGGCTTGTGTGTTCCCCCCCTAGTGCTCTACAAAACCCCCCTGGTCTGCTCCCCGAGGATGCAGGTACTTACCTGTATGCAGACTAGGACCGGAGCACCCCTGTTCTTCATATACGTCTATGTGTTTTTGGCCCTCCTTTGACCTCTGCACCTGACCGGCCCTGTGTTGCTGGTGCTGTGGCTTTAGGGTTGCCTTGAACCCCCAACGGTGGGCTGCCTATGCCCAGGAGATTGACTGTGTAAGTGCTTTACTTACCTTAGAAACTTAACCAAACTTACCTCCCCCGGAAACTGTTGATTTTTGCAGTGTCCACTTTTAAAATAGCTTATTGCCATTTTAACGGAAACTGTGTGTACTACTGTTTTAAATCAAAGTTCTATACTTACCTGTGTGAAGTACCTTGCATTTTATGTACTTACCTCAAATCTTGAATCTTGTGGTTCTAAAATAAATTAGGAAAAGATATTTTTCTATAGAAAACCTATTGGCCTGGAGTTAAGTATTTGAGTGTCTGTTCCTCATTTATTGCCTGTGAGTGTACAACAAATGTTTAATAACTACCCTCTGATAAGCCTACTGCTCGACCACACTACCACAAAATTCAGCATTAGTATTATCTAATGTTGCCACTATCAACATCTGAGGGGAACCCTTGGACTCTGTGCACACTATCTCTCACTTTGTGATAGTTTATACAGAGCCAACTTCCAACAATATGCATAAATTACTCTGTATAATTTTCTATTGACATTGATTCATGACCTTTGAAATTAATTATATGTAACTTATGTTTTTGTTCATAACAATGGTGGTCATTCTGACCCTGGCGGTCTTTGACCGCCAGGGCGGAGGACCGCGGGAGCACCGCCGACAGGCCGGCGGTGCTCCAATGGGGATTCCGACCGCGGCGGTAAAGCCGCGGTCGGACCGGCACCACTGGCGGGGTCCCGCCAGTGTACCGCCGCCCCATTGAATCCTCCGCGGCGGCGCAGCTTGCTGCACCGCCGCGGGGATTCCGACCCCCCCTACCGCCATCCAGATCCCGGCGGTCGGACCGCCGAGATCCGGATGGCGGTAGGGGGGGTCGCGGGGCCCCTGGGGGCCCCTGCAGTGCCCATGCCACTGGCATGGGCATTGCAGGGGCCCCCGTAAGAGGGCCCCTACATGTATTTCACTGTCTGCTGCGCAGACAGTGAAATACGCGACGGGTGCAACTGCACCCGTCGCACAGCTTCCACTCCGCCGGCTCGATTCCGAGCCGGATTCATCGTGGAAGCCTCTTTCCCGCTGGGCTGGCTGGCGGTCTGAAGGCGACCGCCCGCCAGCCCAGCGGGAAAGTCAGAATTACCGCCGCGGTCTTTCGACCGCGGAACGGTAACCTGACGGCGGGACTTTGGCGGGCGGCCTCCGCCGCCCGCCAAGGTCAGAATGAGGGCCAATATGTTTTATGTAGTATTTATTATCACATCAGTGTTTTTGTGTTACTTTAAGCATCATGTAGTGCCTTTAGCCTACTCATCGATAGGCATGTTAAAGACATCAGAAGGATGAAAGGCTCAATCAGCCCTGCCTGGCTGTGAATCAGTAACCTATAAGGTTCACACAGATCTGAGCAGTGTGTTTATCTCACTGGATTATTCATTTAATCACTGAATATATGCATAACAGGTTGTCCTTCTATCCATACACCTGGTGACAGTGTTTGTGGGGGATGAAAAAGGTAAATAGGCTCTCTAATAGGAGCATGGCCAAAAAGCCTAACTAGGACTCCTTTCTAACAGGTGTAGTCTCTGTAAATAAGGGTATGGCTTAAAACATGTAAACTAAATTCCACCCAATAATAACCTGGAATCCCTCAGGCACATGGAAGCGACCTGGTACCCGTTTGACCTGGTACCCTTTGCACTATACAAATGTCGTATGTTGCATGAAAAATAATGTACAGAAACACATAATCCTAAAAAAAAGACTCTTAGAGGATGCAAGATGAAGTAAAAAATGTGAAATGTAAATAGGGATGACATTGCTGACATCTAATACCTCTATGGCATTTGCAGTAATTGTTGGGAAATAGATTGCTGTTTGAATGTAAATTGAAGAACAGGCTAAAGACTCCGATATGAACCTGTTTCAAAGTCGGTTTGTAATTACTCCTGGGTGGGAGAGTCAGCAGGATCCATGTCACTTAAAGCTTTCTCTCCCTAATAATGGGCATTTAGTTCATGACCTGATTGCTTCCCATCATTTCTTTGGTATATATATATATAAAACCTCGGTTGCCACTAGGTAGTTACAGGTAGGACCATGCTTCTATAGAAGAGCTTTTTTTGACGTGCCTAAATCTTTGGCACCGTTTGACGAATCTTCACAAAATTTTCCAAAAAAAGTGCCCTGGTGTTTCTTGTTGCACACGTAAAGTTTCAGGGTGATTCATCAAGAGGGAGTCGAGAAAAAGACGGGTCAAAAAAGTAGCGTTTCCCATGTTAATTGCCATAGTTCCTTTGAACAAGGCTACAGCCCAAACCACTGGACTGACTTACACCAGATTTGGCAGAAATCTATGTTTCGGTACTCAGATCATGTTTTTGCATATTTGATGTAAATCTGTTCAGTAGTTTATGAGAAATTAAAGAAAATCCAAATTTGTATATCTGAGGTCACTTATAATTTGCGAATATTCGCAGATTTTCGAGAATGAGCGTGTGAATAGAAGCTCTGGAATTGGCTAGCCATAGCCTGGACAGAAAGTTGCAGCTGCCATTTTATGTTATGGGAGAGGGTCCCTGGCACTGAAAAACAAAATGAAAAGTAGCATTAGAGGTCATGTTGGAGGCACCCTGACCCCAGGAGTGTGATATCGAGGTGTTTGACAGTCAAATTATGGGTTTAAAATGATTTTTTTACCCATGCACGATATTCGTGATTAATCGAGATGAATCGAAATTAATCATCAGTAAGCAAAAAAAGTTGGAAAAAAATCCCAGTCTCATTTATACCCTAATTCATTCACTCATACATGCACTCAGAGACTCATGCGCCCACTCACACGCCCACTCAGATACACATGCACCCCCTCTGACCCACTCATAGCCTCCCACACCCACTTTCAGACCCACTCAGACACTCTTGTACCCACTCACAAACCCACACAGACCCTCATGCACCCACTCACAGACCCATTCAGACACTGACGCACTCACTTGCAGACCCACTCAGACACTGACACACTCACTCACAGACCCACTCACAGAACCACTCAGACAATGACACACCCACTCAGAGACACATTCAGACCCTCACTCACCCACTCACAGACCCACTCAGACACTCATGCACCAACTCACAAACTCACTCAGACCCTCATACACCCACAGACAACTCAGACACTGGCGCACTCACTCACCGACCCATTTAGACCCTCAGGCACCTATTCACAGACCCACTCAGACACTCATACACCAACTCACAAACGCATTCAGACCCTTATGCAACCACTCACAGACCCACTCAGACCCTTGCGCACCCACTCACAGACCCACTCAGACCCTCAGGCACCCACTTTCACACCCAGACAGACACTCTCACACCCAGAGACACCTTCTCAAACCTTTTCTCACATGAAGAGAGAGAGACTGTTTGGCTGTGCATGGTGTGGGGTTGGGTGGTTATCAGGTGTTAGCTGCAGTGGCCAGGCCCTATGGCCAACTCCTGCTGCACGTGGCCAAAGGCCATGCACAGCATGCGGTTGGGTGGCTACAGGGGTTGGGCTGCTTGGGCCTGGCCACAGGCCAGGCCATGCAGCCAACTCCTGCTGTGAACGGCTAAGGGACATGCATAGCATGGGGTTGGGTTGTTACATGAGTTGGTAGCTATAACTTGTGCCCTAGGGTAACTAACTCGCACCCTGGCCATGCACTGCTAGTCACTCTTCAAATTATGGTACTCATGACACTTTTGATAACATAATTGATAATATGAATGTAATATTTGCAGTACATTTTTCGACAAAAAAAAGTGGATGGCAGGGGCGCGAGTTATAGTTACCTTAGGGCACGAGTTAAAGTTACTTGAGATAACTTTAACTAAAACAGGTGAATTTCTATGGTTTGGTACTTTAAAATGGTAGCCTAACAACAACGTTCCTGTAACCTTTGTTTTTTTTTAGTGAAATTCTATGTTTTTTATTAATTCTATTTCCTAACTATAACGCCCCTGTATCCTTTGTTTTTTTCAGTAGATAGATCGATAGATAGATAGATAGATAGATAGATAGATAGATAGATAGATAGATAGATAGATAGATAGATAGATAGATTTTTAGTTGGTCTGCACTGCATATTTCTTATAACCAGGGAATGAAGCAAGCATATTAAGTCAAGAAAATATTCCTAAATAAAAACATTTATTGACACAAGGCAACGTTTTCAGGATTTACGCAGTTTACACAAGAGAATTATAATTGCCTATTTGAATTATATTTTCCTCTAATTAATTGCATAGCTATAAGTTATCGAAAGAAGTGATTACCAGCCTTACTGGATGCAGAGCGGCAACTACGGTGCCTTTGTTGTTTGTTATGTTGCATTGCCTTGTCTGTGCTCATGTTGTGCCCAAATGATTTGATATTGCTGAAACGATTTCAGTGCTCAAAGAATACTTTTGAAGAGAGGCTTTAATCTAACTTGGCTTATTCTGTTGTAAGTGAAGGAGAAACCTGGTCGAGGCTGTCTCTTTAAATCAGTTCTGCAGTGTTGATGGACCCTGTAGCAAACACGGCAGGAACCATTCTCACCTCTGCAGCAGGGAGCTTGACCATATAGACGCACACATGCAATCAAAACGTTTTCCCTTTTAATATGCGCTGTAGCAGTCCTATTCCCATGGTTACAGCTCCTGCATCCTCTGATGCAGCCAGGTTGTTGGAAAAAAGAGACAGTCTATATTCCTGGTGCAGGAGTTTAAAACATAATGAAAGCCACCCTGTTGTGACTTGCATTTTAAATCCCTCGTTTTTCTCGCTCGCTGTACAGCATACTGGAGCCGCCGCTCCTAGCCGCGCGCCACTGCTTGTGCTCCCGGAGGCTCCATCCTTGCAATCTGTTGATAACTCCACTTGCAGGCTGCATCTTATTGTCTTTCGGGATGGGATCTTCTTCCCCTGCTCTGGGAAGTCATCAAACCTTGCACATAGCGGTAAACGCAGAGAGGTGGTCGCAGCAGTTGTGTACTCTGAGATAGGTAAGTGGCTGTTTAGCAATTGTTTAATCAGGCTGAAAGCTGCATTTCATGGTGTGCTGTAGAATGCAGAACAGCTCCGGCGCACCGTCAGCCTAGTGCCCTGGCAGCCAGTGTAACAGAAATCTGAACGCCTGTATTATTGCCGCATTTAGAGGAGCTCCACACGTAGAAAGTGGTTGATTTTCATAGCGCCGCCAGCTGCCTAATTTCGTGTGAGTACTTGTGTATTTGTTGCAGTAAAGGGAGTTAGAGCAGAACGCACCGCGGATGAGAGCGTTGCTGGCCATTGCGTGCTGCAAAATATTGCAGCTGTTTTAGGAAGAGCGTTACACCGCATTTGGAGGCTTGAGGTCCTGTTGCATGAAAGCGAGTGAGTGGCCGCAGTAGCTATTATAGCGCAATGTGCTAAGTGGTGTGCCTCTTGGCGCTAGAGAGTGAAGAGGTGAGGAGAGGGCAGGTGGTGATGGAGAGATTGGGATGGGAGATGGGTGAAGGGAATACCGGAAGGCGGGAAGTGATTTAGTTAAGTGGTTGCACCGGTGGGAGGTGTAGTGACAGAGATGTGGAAATGTGAGCTCTTAGTGCAAAAGGTCACGGGTTATGGAATGAACAGGATAAAGTAGGGATCAAGGTAGATCTCCGGACGGACGTTTGGGGGGCTGAGGGGGGTAAGTGGGATGGGGAGGGTGTATATTATTGAGATTAATGATGGGGGTGAAATGGAATAAATTCAGAAGTTGTGTTAGCATATGAACGGTGTCTCCGGTCAATATCTGTAGCATTAACTCGACTGAGTGGAGGAGTCTTCCATAGTTACCTACCTTGCGAATGTGCTGGTCTCGGAAGGTGGGGTTGAGCTTTATGACCGAATATCTAAGTGACAGTGTTTCATTACGTTAATGTCCACTTGTATCTCCTTATATTTTGTGTTCCGTACCGTTTAGTGACCAAGACTGGTTTAGTGCTAAACCTCTAAACGCGCGTACAGTGTCTTCACGCTCTCTGCGTACTGTATTTCTCCCAGCAGCACAAACGAGTTCTGATCAATGTGCTGCTGAGTTTTAATATGAGGGCTCTGCACCTTCCAGTGAAACATCAACAGGCTGAAATGGTCATTCTGATGGATGAGCCCGGTGTAAAACTTTGTTCCCGATGAATCATACCCTAGAATGCAAGGATAATGGTGCTGTGACTGTAACTCGTTGAGCCACCGCAAGATTTTCCACCCCATTCCTACGTCTCGCGTCTTCTCTCTGCAGATGGGTACGGCCGTGGAGAGCTCCCCGACCCTGTGATCAGATGAGCGAGGCGCACCGCCGAGGGCGCACACCCTAATGCAGTCTTTTGGAATTATGACGTTTTAGACGGACATGGAGGCTGGCGTGGAAAAGGGAGCCACATAATTCGCTCAGCGCTATCTTTAACCACCAGTCAATGCACACGTCACAGTAACTTCGCAGTGCTAATGGTGAGTACGTGAATAGTACTAATTTGAGACTGGTCTTGCGTCAGTCACGTACAAGTGTGTGGACCTGCATATGTGCATTTATTTGGCTCTATTAATGCGTATAGAAATGAACGTATATTGTTTGTAAGTGCATAGATTCTACATGTGAAGTTGTCAGCAACGGGTAATGTCTCTTTCACTCTGCCTCTACCGCAGGGCATTAACTTAGATGTACAAATCGGAACGTGTAAACCTGATTATCCTCCTATCTTGATGGTGGGAGGCAAGCCTGTGTATACATGTAATTAGACGCACTTCCGCACGTCTAAGTTCGATCGAGGACTGTGTCACAATAAAGCGATATAAATAGCAGGCCAGGCTGAAAAGTCAGTCTCGTTTGTGATTTCTACCATTAAATCTTTAAAACGATGCCCTCTCCCTTCCATATCCTGCTCTCTGTCGATCATACTAATTAGTTTCAGACATACCGCAATGTTGAATCATTTAATAAATGAAGGAAGAAATGCAGCTCCCCCTCTCTTGAAGCGAGGGCTTTAGTCATCCTGGTACCCTGGGACTTGCAGTTAGTTTAGTGACGTTAGGACTCTCTTTTTTATGAATATGATGTTGAATAATTCCCGGTGCAACACTGACACGCCAAGCGTTGGTGATTCATTCATATCCACACCAGCAGTTTGCATTAATTCACCAATCACCCTTGGGAGGAAGTTACTTCAATCACATTTTCTGTGAAAAATAGGTTTATCTAGCCATGTGTGCTTTTGACGAAGAAACAAAGAACATAACCAGAGCTTCATTGTAGCGGAAACATGTGCGGAGAAATGTGTTATTTGTGCCATCCCAGAGGTCTGCTCCCAGCTCGCAATAAAATGGCTGGTTAACCCATGCCAGCCATTTGTCAAAGGGGGTGCCTACTCTGGCACGAGATGTCCCATGTTTACATCGGTAGATGACTTATGATAGTGCAAAGAAAGCATTCTCCATTGCTGAAAAGGACAGCAAACACGGACGAGAGGGATGGAGGGAATGCGTGAGTGGAATACCAATGGGCTCATGTCAGATGGAGGCCAGGGGACATCCAATCATCACACGAGGCTGGAACAGTGACTTGTTTCGTGTGGATATTATTGGCCACTTTATAAAAACTGATTGCCCTCAGACATGCTTGCTGCATTTTCATCGACCAGAGAAGGGGGCAAGTTGGTGGTGTGATCACT
The DNA here is from genome assembly GCF_031143425.1 of Pleurodeles waltl. Classification (NCBI taxonomy): domain Eukaryota; kingdom Metazoa; phylum Chordata; class Amphibia; order Caudata; family Salamandridae; genus Pleurodeles; species Pleurodeles waltl. Next base: position 952,712,308 of record NC_090445.1, read on the forward strand.
GTACACTGTGTACGGGATGCTTGCTCCACTGAGTCTGTCAGCCACATAGACATCCTGGCGTGGAAGGGCGTGTATTTTCTTGGAGGGTAAGACATAATAGTTTGCCTGCGACAGCATGACTTAACATTTTAGACAATGGCCAGCGAATGTTGGAGAGTCCCAAGTCCAATGTAATTGTCCACTCAAAAGTTTTTCCAATTTGACGCCATTTTTTATTCATTCAAACGACATGGCTTGCCAAAGAGTGCCTGCCATCATGAAATGAGTGTGTATGTGTGTATCTTACTCCAGAGTCTTCGGCTTACGCTATATTCGTTTGTTAGATTCATGGCAGACTTGTTAAAATACACTTAAATGAATGTCACGAAGGTGAAAAGGGAGTACTGTTCACAATATGAGCACCTGGTCCCTTCTGTTAGAATGAAATAAAACTTGTTTGATCCTCTTGCTACAGATATTCACAGTCAGGGCGCAGTCTGTGTGACAGAGACAGAGGTGCACTGCAGCAGGCCCAGTGCCCAATGGAATGCATGAAAATGGCGCTGTAATTAAACATCATTGTACCACTGCTCTGACGATAGCCTCGAGCACTTGGAGATATATGTACCAATTTTTCAAAGTGTGCTTAGTGGTTAGTTAGAAACTGAAATTCCAGTTACCAGCCTCACTTGTTTCACCCTTCCCATTAGCCAGTTAATCATCGAGCAATAGCTATAATAGCAGAGATTTTACTTGAAAGGCGGCCTTTCCCTGCGACCTGTCCCTGCAAGATGTGGAAACTCCATACTGTCTGACGATCAGGAAAGGTCAAACTCTGCAGTATGTGCCAGGCTTTTATCATCTGACATGTTTTACGTGTCTTAGACACAGTCATTTAATGACTGATTGATTTTCTAGTCGAGTAGTACACTGAAGCAAAATACGGTTTCCATGGTGCCACCACACACGTGTCAAACAAGTATCACACAGGGGCAAAACAACAAAACAAAACTATGTTGTGATCAGTTTTCATAGAGTGGGTTAAACTATGCCATAGCTTGATAGGTTCAACAGAAAAGGATGGACCATCCTAGAGGGAATGCTTAAAGGTTGATATTTTTAAGAGAGCTATTATCGGGAAGCACAACAGCGTCCTAGACATATTATACAATTGAATGACACAGGCATCCTTGACCCAGGCCAGTAGATGCACAATTGCACTTTCAAGTGATACTAAATCTAAACTGCTTTTCATCTGATAATCAGTGAGGTAGTTGAGAAGGACAAGTCCTCTGCATGGTAAGAGATGTGTACCCAGCCTTAAGTGCCCAAGTTTACTGTTGTCTTGATCTCTAACGCTGATTATTTGTCACAGGTGAACACAGATCATACGTGTGTGTCATGATAGAAGCCTGTCTCTCGGATTGTGATCTTGTTGGACCTGGAGAGTTGCCAAAGGGCTGCCATCATAGTGGTGGAAGGCTGCCACCTTCACCAGGAATCAAGAAGCACAAGCACAGTGATAGCACCATACCCCATGGTGATAGGTAGCAGTTAACAGAACTTTTTTACCCTGTGTCAATGGAGTGATGCCTACAGGCTCTCTCACCTTTTTAAAGTTTCCGCTGCTATGTGAGTAACACACCCTTGGCCTACATAAGGTAGTTGTGGAAGGGCGTGCATGACCGAAATGTGCTGAGTATATATGTGCTCTCAAGAAATGCACTACACAAAGGGTGAAGTGTGGTATGGTCACACATGGTAAATGTGTTTATGCTGGCAGTGTGTGTGTTTTTAAATAACACACTCTTGTACAATCCAAAAGGCTACAGTGCTGAACCGTGTGCAAAGACTTAATGAGTTTACTTCGTGTAGTAAGGCTTGTGGTGGCATAATACATGAGGATAGCAGTGCTATGCAGTAAGTGTGCTGTGGATGTACACTTAGTGCCAGTGTGCCTGCACTGGTACGTTACATGGAAGACTTTGGGTTTCAGTTTGGAAAGCCCAGGCTGGGCTGGTGGAAAATATAAGGAGTGGAGGAATCCACCTTGACAGATTTATGTACTGCTGCGTTCTTGTAAGGTGGGGGAGCAAGCACTGTCGGATGGGTGAGCTAGAAAAAAGAGATGGGAATGATAAGGGAATCATAAAGATAGGGTTGGGAGCCAAGGTTTAACCTTTTGGTGCAGATATCGCCATGAATGACATCCCAGTGTGAAGTCTGGTCACTTCTATGAATCTTGTTGTGGGTAAATCAGCCTTTGGAGCTCTGCCTGCTGTGATAGACATTCTTCAGGAGGAGGAAAAAAGGGGAAGGATGTCCATTTTAATGAAGCAGAACCCCAAATAAAACTTAAAAGGCCCAGACACTAAATTATGTTTTGTGTCTGAAAAAGACTATAAGTATGGGAGTTTGAGACCACAAAATCAGTCAAACAGGCTGTGTGGGGAGGGGAAACTCTGCAGGTCTTCTGCCTGTGACCATGACTTGAAGCCCAGGCCTGCTAGTCTCCCTGCTGGGTGAAGTGACATCACCCAGGAAAAAAAGAGCACCTGCCCTGGAGCCTGGAGTACCATTGCCTGGCTGCTCACCAAGACTAGTGTGCCCTGTGAGGAAAAGGAGAGCACTGGACAGGGCAAGGTCCAGAGGGGAACTCTATCTTGAGCACTCCCTGAGTGAGGTGAGAAGAATCCACTCTTGCACCGATCGGACCATAGCACATGTATTGGTTTGATTCAGCGACCCCTGTTTGCCAGGATGGGCCTCCGTGGACTGAGCTGAGGAGCGAAGGTTGTGTGGAGGGCGACAGGTCTGCATGACTTGTGTCCAGATCAGTGTGAATGGACATGTGAGTGCCATGGCTGTGACCCCATATGCCAGAAGAGGCTTCTGGAAATGCTGAGGTGAGTCCGGCTTTCATACTATGAACTGCACCAAAGAAAGTTCGATGATCAAGGGACATCATCAGAGCCGCTTCGGAGCAAGCAGGTCAACCCCACCCCCTGAAAAAAGAAGTCTTACTTACTGTGCAATTGCTGGAAAGGGAACAAACCTGATCGCTAAAGCCAGCTGGTAGCGTGACTCAGAAGAGAGAGCATGCACCTGCCAGGTGCTAACACTTGTGACTGTGTGCAGCCTGACTTTGCCGATCTAGACCAGGAGTTCCCTGCACCACTGCACCACCGGAGCGGGTAAGCCATGGCCTGGGCCTTTAGGGGCCCAGGGGTCATACAGCGATCCCATAGACTCTTGTGACTGAACTTACAAAGGGCTTTAATGGGGAAAACTCTTGAGTACGGCCTAATAGGTTATGTTCCCTGGATGTTGCCATCAGTGAATGGGGAATAACATTGAACCTGGTCCACTGAATTTAGTGGGGCAGGAAGTGACATGGCTGCTAGAACCCCAACTTCAAGGGGGATTGTGTTATTGTTTTTGAATGTAGTTTACATTTGCATGTGTAGGATTAAATTATTTTTTTATATAAAAACAATTATTTGACTAGACATTGACTTATTGTTTGCGCTGCTTCCACATTGAGGTATGAGTTGTATTTACTGATCTGTATCTACGCTTCCACCAAAGGAGCTTTGACTCTTTGTTTGACACTACCTAACTGAAGATTAGGTGCAGAAGGGGTGCTTGGCCCACTTAAGCAGAATCCATAGGAGGTCAGTCCTTGGGACATCAGGGGTAAAAGGCCTCAGTCACCACAGTTGGGTCCAGTAACTCCTGCTTGCTCAATGGCCCACTGAAAGGGGTTGTGACAGCAGTTGAACTACACAGAGCCCTGTTCAAAAAGTACCCCAGATCAGAAAATGAGACTGGAAGTCATGTCAAGCTTGCAAGAGCTGCAGCCTGTTCTGTAGGGGCCTGATTCACAAAGGGACTTACAACTCGTAAAGTTATAGGTGTGAAGTCTCAGTACTGTAGCAAAACTCCGCACTTGGGACGGAATCTACACACTACAGTGCTTAGTGCAGAGATTCTGCCCCAAGTGCAGAGATTCTGTTCCAAGTGCGGAGACTCCACACTCGTAAATTAATTAGTCGTAATTTCTTTTGTGAATTGGGCACTAGGGGCCAGATGTAGCAAAGGTTTTTATCCATTCTGTGTCTATGGGAAAATGTGTTCGTACATATGGCCCTAGGTGTTTAGTCAATTCTTTACACACGGAATTACGTTACTCAAGCTGAGCTGAACAAAGCCAGCGAAACAGGACTGTGATGTTTCGAAGAAGAAAGTGGGAACATTTCTTAAGAGAATGAAAAGTTGAAATGGGTGGACACTACCCTGTTGATTTGTGGCACCAGAGACAGTGCATTGTTCATTAGAGAGCCATGGTTACTAACCTAATTAACTAGTTCTGGTTTGTACCCTAAAAAGGGAGACAATTTAGAACCAGGAGGAGGATAAATTGAGAAACTGATACGTGTTCTAAGTAACGCCCTGATATTGGCTATTTTAGCATGGCATAGACCTTTCAAAATGATATGTGGCTTTCACACCATCTTGTCTCTTGAAATATGTATGTAATGTAACTGGTGAGAGAGTTTGTCCTCCATTGTTTGTGAGTGATGGAGAGAGAAATGAGAGTGAAACAGAAAAATATCTTGTACAATGCATTTCTGCAGGTATTTCCTTTGCATTGTCAAATATGTTACGAAATGCTTTGACTGGAATCTATTTATGCTTTGCACGGGCATATTTTGAGAAGTTAATAATCTGACACCTGTTGGCCTTGGAAGTATCCAGTTTCAGTGGTGTATTAAACTACCTTAATATTTGGAAAGAATGCTTTTGTCCTTACTCAGTTGATTTGAATGCAGATAACGTTTCATATGGCACATCCATGTTTCCTCTTCTCTAGTCACAGTTTTTTAACAGAAATTCAAATTTCATGTAAGCCCTTCATATAAGAGCATTATCGAATCTCACAGTTAGGCAGCAGACTTGTATTTCACATGGCCTTCAAGTGTCTTGTTGCTGGGTGGTCACCATATCTGAGACAGATTCAAAACAGCAATTATCTACCGAGTTGTACTTGGACCTCGATTTTAATCCATATTCATCTTTTAAGGAATCTAACTAGCACAATAGCAAATCCGACGTCTTTCAGAAATGAAAGTATTACAGATACTGTGAAGTGTTCCATAAAATATCGTTTTTTCTCAGTTCTTGGTACTCAGACTATACATTTACTTGTTTGCATCATTTGCTCAACACTCTGATGTTCTTTTGTTTTTACTAAAAAGGGATAGATGTGTGTGCCGAGGTGGTTAATCAGATGATGCTTCTTTTGCGATCTGAAGGTCAAATTAAGTTTTTAATTCTGAGTGATTCAATTCCCACTTTTAAAGCTCTGACATTTTCCCCAGAAGACTAGGGGCCGTTTATTTTTTTAAATAATTTTATAGCGAGTGCGTTTTTTTTGTAAATGCCTAAATGTGCTTAAGATTGGTGTTATGGAAGCACAATTAGTATTTGTATAATTTATGAAATGCATAACACACATGGGTGTATTTTATTTCGATAATGAACCGCATAAGTATCTTTCAATTTTCATACGACAGCTACTTTCAACATGTTTTTAGCTCCTGTGCTGCATTTTCCCAGGCATTTCAATTTATTTTATGTAGTATCACCTTGATTCATTGTGCAATTATAGTTCAAGTTCTTTGCAATTTGAGACTTTATTTTAATTTTTAGAGTTAAACTTTCAAAACGTGTTCTGCTACCGTCCAAAACAAAGATATGATTGTCTTGTGATTTGATCTGATTGCCAAATGTTGAGGAGCATAACATCCTAGTCCTTATTGTTGTTTGGTCTAGACATTGCTCAGGCTACATTGGTTTGGCTGGCAATGCTTCAGTACAGTTAAATAAAAATGGTTCTAAAGTTCACCACTGATATAGCTCAATATTCTACATTATTGACTTGGATAGGCTATTTTTATTAGTTTAACAAATACAAATGCAAAGATTACAAGTTCATACTTAGTATTCATCACTGAGTTTAGCATTGGTTCACTCTGGCTCAAATATCCAACTACAGGGAGTGCAGAATTATTAGGCAAGTTGTATTTTTGAGGATTAATTTTATTATTGAACAACAACCATGTTCTCAATGAACCCAAAAAACTCATTAATATCAAAGCTGAATATTTTTGGAAGTAGTTTTTAGTTTGTTTTTAGTTTTAGCTATGTTAGGGGGATATCTGTGTGTGCAGGTGACTATTACTGTGCATAATTATTAGGCAACTTAACAAAAAAAAATATATACCCATTTCAATTATTTATTATTACCAGTGAAACCAATATAACATCTCAACATTCACAAATATACATTTCTGACATTCAAAAACAAAACAAAAACAAATCAGTGACCAATATAGCCACCTTTCTTTGCAAGGACACTCAAAAGCCTGCCATCCATGGATTCTGTCAGTGTTTTGATCTGTTCACCATCAACATTGCGTGCAGCAGCAACCACAGCCTACCAGACACTGTTCAGAGAGGTGTACTGTTTTCCCTCCTTGTAAATCTCACATTTGATGATGGACCACAGGTTCTCAATGGGGTTCAGATCAGGTGAACAAGGAGGCCATGTCATTAGATTTCCTTCTTTTATACCCTTTTTTGCCAGCCACGCTGTGGAGTACTTGGACGCGTGTGATGGAGCATTGTCCTGCATGAAAATCATGTTTTTCTTGAAGGATGCAGACTTCTTCCTGTACCACTGCTTGAAGAAGGTGTCTTCCAGGAACTGGCAGTAGGACTGGGAGTTGAGCTTGACTCCATCCTCAACCCGAAAAGGCCCCACAAGCTCATCTTTGATGATACCAGCCCAAACCAGTACTCCACCTCCACCTTGCTGGCGTCTGAGTCGGACTGGAGCTCTCTGCCCTTTACCAATCCAGCCACGGGCCCATCCATCTGGCCCATCAAGACTCACTCTCATTTCATCAGTCCATAAAACCTTAGAAAAATCAGTCTTGAGATATTTCTTGACCCAGTCTTGACGTTTCAGCTTGTGTGTCTTGTTCAGTGGTGGTCGTCTTTCAGCCTTTCTTACCTTGGCCATGTCTCTGAGTATTGCACACCTTGTGCTTTTGGGCACTCCAGTGATGTTGCAGCTCTGAAATATGGCCAAACTGGTGGCAAGTGGCATCGTGGCAGCTGCACGCTTGACTTTTCTCCGTTCATGGGCAGTTATTTTGCGCCTTGGTTTTTCCACACGCTTCTTGCGACCCTGTTGACTATTTTGAATGAAACGCTTGATTGTTCGATGATCACGCTTCAGAAGCTTTGCAATTTTAAGAGTGCTGCATCCCTCTGCAAGATATCTCACTATTTTTGACTTTTCTGAGCCTGTCAAGTCCTTCTTTTGACCCATTTTGCCAAAGGAAAGGAAGTTGCCTAATAATTATGCACACCTGATATAGGGTGTTGATGTCATTAGACCACACCCCTTCTCATTACAGAGATGCACATCACCTAATATGCTTAATTGGTAGTAGGCTTTCGAGCCTATACAGCTTGGAGTAAGACAACATGCATAAAGAGGATGATGTGGTCAAAATACTCATTTGCCTAATAATTCTGCACTCCCTGTAGTGTGAAGAATGCACTTAATTATCACTTGGGAGTACTGTGTTAGATATCTCTGCTGGTGCTCAACCTAATGTCTAGGAATTAATTTGATGCCATTTTGATCAGAGCCTTCGATTCTGCAGTTTCCTGAGAAATGTATTCTGTGACTTAATCGATTATATGTTATTGCACTTTATTATTAATCTCCATAAGGAAACATATGCCATAATTCTGTCTCAACACTGTTGAGTTTAGATATTATGTAGAGTGAAAGCTGACATGTTTGCCTTTGGTTGTTTATTCCCTGGACCTTCTAAAAAAAAAGATAATACAGAAGGATACAATAAGAAACTAGGGGCCCTACATAAGTAAATTTAGACCAAAAGTCTACGTTTAGACCAAAAGTCTACGTTTGGACCTGAAGTCTAACTTTACTCAAGGTAAAGTTAGACTTTTGGTCTAAGTTTAGACTTTTGGTCTAAGTTTACCTTTGTGAATCGGGTCCTACATTATTAGTTTAGATGGGTGAGAGCCCCACTCAAGTAAAAATGCAATCCTTATTAGTGTGAACCACAAAAGTCACTAAATGAACCTGTTCTTAACCATTTGGCAGCTTTGCACAAAAACAGTCATGCTTAACTTAGAAGAAATGCGTAAAGTATTCATGCATCTCTCGAACAGTAATAAAGTGAAAATAACATAAGAAAAATTGCAAACCACTTTAGAAAAATAGAGCCAATTTTAGTAAATAAAATTATACTGAAATGACAAAAATCCAATAAGTAGGTCACGCTGGATCAGGTTAAAGTCAAAAGTTCAGGAAGACTACAATGGTGCACGTGTCATGTGAGAAAACAGGGCTGATTGGAGTGGGCCCCCTAACCTTTGCTCCCATTTTTCACTTTTTGCTGGTGTTTTCCTGACTCTAATGGTGCACTGGGTACTGCTAACCAGTCCCAGTGCATGTGCTCTGTAGTATGCAAATTAGGCTAATTATAATTGGCTATGTCAACCTCACTATAAGTCCCTAGTCTATGGTAGGGCATATAGTTTTAGGGACCCCAGCATAGGGAATACACCCATAGGTGCACTGCTGAGGTGCCCAGTGTCATTTTAAAGGCAGGCCTGCTTTGCTGGCTTCTTTTAAATTAAAGTTATATACAAATTCGACTTTGGAATTAAAAGTACTTCCAAAGTCTTAAACAACCTTATTTTTTCATATAAATCACTCCTAAGGTGTGCCCTATGTGCCTCTGGGTTGGGTGTCATGTAACTATAAGCAGGGACCTTATACAAATAGTTTTATAAGCCCTGGTGAGGTAAAACAGCCAAATTTGTTTCCCCTCATTGTAGTGAATGGCCTCCATAGGCTAAAATGGGTAGACTTCATTTTAATTTACAAAGTCCCCTTCAGTGTCAGATACCTCAAGTTTGGTATCCAGTTAATTGTTTTAATAACCCCCACAACGTACAGTTGTTGAATTTAATATAACTTATTTAGGTAAAGAGTTTTAAACTCTACCTAAAAAGTTGCCAACTTCTGCCCTGTAGTGCTCTGCTCTGATTGGCCAGCCTGTGGCAGCCTGGGCAGGCTGCCTTGATGAGGTGTGAAATAGCCTGGGCTGAGCACAAAGGAATATGCCTGTGGGAGGAGAACGTCCCTCAGCAGATGAAGAAGCAGGAAGGGGTATGGCTGCCATGCTGGTCTTCAAAGGCAAGGAAGGACATTTGGAGTATCCCAGCACCTCCCTCACATACTACAACCCCAGAGAATTAGGTGCCCTCTTGATTAGATTAGGAGAGGGCAGGCGAGAAGTGTGTTTAAGATTTTTAGCCACACCAGGGGGTGGGCTCAGCCAGATGTAACCTCCAAAAATCAGTTTCAGCCATGATGGATTTTTGAAGAATATTGCTCCCTGGGATTGATTTTTGTCACACTTCTCAGCAAGTTTTCTCCACAAGGGGAAGGACCCTGCATCTCAACGGAGAACCAGGACCCCCCTGTTTTCCACCCAGGAGCAAGAATAAAACTGGCAGAGCTGCACCCACACCTCAGATCCCTACCAGATCCCTACAAGGAAGAACATCAGAAGAAGAAGGACTGCCCTTCTTGACCCCTGGCCTGCACCTGGACACTTCACTCTGAAGGACTGCACTAGCTGCACACTTGGGCTTCCCTACAAGGACTTTGTCTGGCTTCAACTGGTTCAAGGAGGGACTCCCTGTTTGCTACAGGTACAAAGGAGCTACCCAGAGTCCCCTGCATCAAGTCCTGCAAGCAGTGCCCAGCTGACCACCGTCCAGTGGCCACTTGAGGATTCTGACTAGGTGCATTCCTTGGGAGTCCCAACTCCAAAGGAACAACTCAGAGCTTCTGGAGCCTTGGATCAAGTTGTGGACAATTCATGGAACCAAAAAGGACCTCTGGAAGAAGATACAGAATTTTGGAGACATTTGGAGCAACTCTATAAGTTGAAGAGGTGCGTTATGGGAGTTGTAGTCCTAGACGCGAAGAGGCAAACCAGAGCCTCTGAACCCTTGGCTGGTGCTGTGGACCACTTTCCTGAATTATGAAACACTTAGTGACAGTGTTACCTCGTGGGTGGCCCGAACTTTGGACCTTGTCCCTTTCCAGTGTAACCTTTTTTAACCCTTTGAGCGTTAGTTGCTTCTATGTGCTAGAAAACATTAATTCTTTAAACATTCATATCTCCGGTTCCCCTTATCTGATTTTAGTAATTTTGGTGTCATTTTAAAGATAAAAATATAATATATATATTTTAATTGGTGGTAGTGTTTTATGTATTTACTGTTTTGTGATTTTTATATGCTTTACACACTAGTCTCCTAAGTTAAGCCTTGTCGCTCATTGCCAATCTACCAAGGGTTGAGCTGGGTTTATTTTATTGAGACGTAACTGGACCTAAGTGGAGGTTAATGGCCTATTGCTAAGTGTACGTACTTACCTGCCCTTACCAATAACCCATTTTCCAAGGTCAGATACAGGGAACAAGGTCATCTTGATTGAAAGTTTATTTCCTAACTTAATCGATTTTAACACGAGGAGCCTCATTCTGAACTTTGCATTGGTGGTGCAGTCGTTGATGGCCCAAAGAACTGGTCGCCCTTTGGAGCTTTACACTGGTGGAAATGTGGGTTGATTATTGTTGATGTAAAGAGCACCATGCAGCTGATGTCCGAAGTCTGTAGCCGGGAAGGTTGCTCTGGAAGTCGGATGCAGGTCCCACGTTGATTTCAGTGAAATCTGCTCACATACGTGTGAAGACTGGGGACATTCTTTTTCAAATCAAAGAGCCTGCAATCTTTGGATTTTGACCTAGAGTCCAGTTCTTGCAGTTTTTAGGTTGGAAGAGTACACTGTGATACTAGACAAGGGACCCTGGCCTGGCATGGCACCTCCGGGGGTCAGGACACACTCCAGTAGAGGACATAAACAGGTTCCAGACAGGTCTAGTTGGTGCTGATCAGCTCGACAGGTGCAGGGAAGGCCTCTAGGGCTTGTTGTGATGCTACAGCAGAAATAGCCCTCCTGTCAGGAAGACCCACTCTATCTACACCCTGGTCCCTTTTGTCACCTGTCTGCAAGGAATACACTTCACAACACAGGAGAGCCATTAGCAGTCATGTGATTATGGGCACTAGCAGTAAAGCACATTTGGTTTAGGCAGAAAAATACAAGCCATCTATAAGTAGCACTTTCAACAAAGTTTCTTAAAAAACGGATTTAACCATTAAAGATGATTTTAAATTACAATTCAATTGAGTGGAAGAAGTATTTCTCTCTCTGGTCTCAAACTAAAGTTATCACTTTTGAAGGGTAATAAGGTGAGCCAATGTTAGCCTACAAGAGAAATAGTCTTGCTGCATTGAAAAATGACTTTGTTGAGTTGTTCAGATCCCCAACATGTAAAATTTAAGTACATATCTCCTACTTTTTCAAATATGCCCCCTGCTTTATGATCCTTCAGGGCCTACCTTAGGTGTGGTTTATAAATACTAAGAAGGACAGTCCAGCATGGCAAAAGGTATACTTGGCCTGGTGAATGGCAGTTTTAAAATTGTACTACAAGCTTCAGTGGTCCGTCTGTTGATATGTTTTACAGAGCTACTTTAGTGGGTGACACAATGAGTGCTGCAGCCCATTAGTAGCATTTAATTAACAGGCCCTGGGTACATTTAGTGCCATATGCTAGGGACTTATAACTAAATTAAATGGACCAATGGGGCACATACCAATTTTACCATGTTTCGAAAGGAGAGGACAAGCACTTTATCATTGGTTAGCAGGAGTAGGCAGAGTCCTAAAAGCCAGCAAAAACAGGTGGAACAAAGAAAGGCAAAAATCTGTGGGCATATACAGGAAGGGCAAAATTATAATAAGGTTCTGTAATTTCTGTTTTGATCACTCATGCAAAACAATGCATGCTGCCAATGTTATTTGAATTGCAAAAAAATCCATACTTATATGAATGCATTTTGTAACCATTAGTGATAAAAGCCTTGTAACAGGCAGTGTTCATGGGCAGATGGTAATTCAATAGCACATAGTAAATTCTAGTACAAATGATCATATAGACTTGATGATAAAGTTCATATAAAGCTATTGATATATATATATATATTTTTTATTTTATTTTATTTATTTATATATATATACGTATATATATGTATTATTATATATATATATGTATATATTTAAATATAATATATATATATATATATATATATATATATATATATATATATATATATATATCTCAGTCAAGAATACCAAAATGAGACTAATAAAAGTTAATTCATGTATGGCTGTACGTCAATCTTAAATCTGCACGTGTATTAATAGTTTGCTGCATGAAATTCTGGTTGTAAATGGTTTGACCACATAACAGTATATGTACAGTTGGAATGTCAGGAAGTTGAAATCCTAATTACAGTAAGTAGAGGAAGGATACTTTCTGCTACAATCACAAAAACAAACGCAAAAGATACACGTATATTCATAAAGGGCTTGTAGTGAGAACCAGTAGATAAATGAAAGTGCCACCATTGCAATTTACAGATGTGCCTTCAAAACCAAAAATAGTGTAAATATTACATTGTTGTCCATTGAAACAACAATGTTAATCAATGTTGAGGATTGCTTTGAAACAATTGTACATCATCAAGTAATTTAGGCAGGCAACCAGCACAGAGGATGTATGTGGTTACTCCTGATTCTGCACCCATGAGCGGAAGTGTCAACCTCAGCTACACAGAAATGCCACTAAGGTGGCAGGAACATATTGCTTCTTCTAAAGGTTTGAATAAATATTTTAGGGAGGATTGACTAAGAGTATGAAGGCTGGCAAGATTTCCTTTTGTTACTGTTGCAGGCTTCATACAAACAAACTTTCTTTGCTCTACAGTGCCAGGCAACCAAACATATCTCCTCACTACGTCTTCTTTAAAGATTAGTATATCTTTCAACCGTACAGAAGGAACAAGTTCAGTCAGTGTTTACAAAATCTTTTTTTAGAAGAAATTAGGCAGAATGTTATATTGAAATGAATGGCCCAAAGCAAGGTTAGTAGCGTATACTTGGTCCCATAAAGTGAAAAAACAGAAGACATTATTATATATTTTTCTTGGTGGAGAAATAGGCCTCTCTACTGTCTAAACTTTATCTCTTCTAAAAATCTAGTGCAAGACTGTACATGTAGATGCTTATTGAAATTCCCAATACATAGATATAGGAGTAGAGAGCAATATATCTGACAACCAACATGTGGACAACATACTCACTGCGTGATCATTACTGTTTAATGAGTTTTCATTCTATCCTTTATTGCTGGTGTCATTCTGGGAATTGCCAGCAATTAATGTCTCCCACAGGCATAACAGTCAATTGATAACTATGTGCATATTGTGCTTTCAACTGAAATGCTAAAAGAAGCTGATAAGGGGGCGAGGATGGACACCATCAGGGATAATAGCTCCCTTAATAGGTTATCAATGTGAGTTACTTTACTTTGAATTAACAACTTTTTTGAGTGGGTGATTCCAGAGGTCAAAGCAACCTCAAAGGAGAGGAGACTGGTCTCTTAGTCCACACGCAGAGGCTCTGGTGGCTGCTTGACTGTAAACTACAGAGGATTCTTCAAGTGTCCTCCATGCAGGGAGACCATTTAGACAGTGGTGGAGGTCATGGAAGTGACTCCTTCCAGCAAGGGTTTCCAAAAAGCACTGATTGAGAATAAAGCTACACAGAGTTAAATGAACATGTAAGATAGTGGCGTGCATTAGAACCAGAGCTAAAAAAGAAGATTTCCCAGTGGTAAGACACAGGTGGGAGCCATGAGAGAGAGATTGTCTACTTTGCCAAATAGGCCATGTTTCCGGTGGCCCTAGAAAAAGGATTGGGGTCAAATGGATTTCTTTGGACCACAGATAGGGACATTCTGTATCCTGGAATTTGAATACTGCACAACACCGAAGGTCTCTAATGAAAATAAAGTAATGAATAATGACTGGTGGGCTGAAACAGTGCATTAGAAATTGGGTTGTTGGTTGACTAGGGAATAACCCATAGTCAAGCATCAACCACAATCCTAGTCAGGGTAAGGTGTAGGCAATCCCATTAATCTTTTCTCACCCCCTGGTAGCTTGGCATTGAGCTAGTTAGGGGCACTGTGTAAAGTATTTGTGCAACACTTCAAACAGTAAAAAAGTGAAAACACTACCCAGAAAGATTCCACCACATGTTAGAAAAACATATCAACATGTAATAAATAAAACACAACAAAAAGCAACAAAAATACAATAGGTAGAACTGGAGATATTGAATTTACATTTTTTGAGAAGAAAAGTAGTGCTAATAAGGGTAAAGTGCTGTCAGAGGGTATCTTGTCATGCCAGAGTAGTACAAAGCCAAAAGTTCATTCCGACCACACTGGGGCATAGCAACCCCACAAAATAAAATGATGGATGGAGTGTTGAAACCTTTCAAACACTCACCCCTAGTCACAGATCTGGGTTTAATCCATTGTTTTTTTGCTTGCCACGACACCCCAGTTCGGACCCAGCCAAAAGCAAATCATTCTTGACTCTACTCCCAATGGGAGCAGTCCAGCCCGTACTGCCAAGCCGGGTCCTCCCTGGATAGGAGTCAAGCATCCTGGGACTGGTTTCAGGGTATAACCCTTTATAAGCCAGGCTAGCTTGAATCCAGAGGTGCAGTAAGCAAGGGACCCATGTCTGGGCATACCCTAGTCACGTAGAGCGCACATAGCAACATCCCAAAATAAATTGATGGACGGAGTGTTGAATCTTTTCAAACAATCATCTTCACTCATAGATCTGGGTTTAATCCATCATTATTTTGCTTGCCACTTCATCCCAGTTTGAACAATGGAGCATAGGCTGGCTACAGGGAACCAGTTAAGCCAGCTGAACCAAAGTACCTTAAATCCTAGGTTGCAGAACTTTGCGTGGATCTGCATCAAAGATGCGTTACGGAGCAAAGGTGTTGCATTGGTTCTGAGATGTGGTGAGGCTGCAGTGTGAGGTACTGTCCCATCCACATCAAGAATTCTGTTGCTTGGGCTTGTGATGCAAAGGCTGGTATCGATGATGTGTTGCCCAGGCAAGGCAATGTATCGGTTCAGAAAAGCAGTGAAGCTGCGAAGGAGAGTTCTGGCGTTGAGGCTGCCATCAACAGGAGATGCAAGGTGCTTGCACCAGAAGAAGCATAATGCAGCGGAGGTTCTGATGATGATGTGTCTGTCCAGAGATACAGGATGTGGGCGGTGATGTGATACTTTGCAACAGGTTCAATATAGGTAGCTGTGGCAATGCATCTGTTCTGCTCGAGGATGCACCGCTCAGTCAAGGAGATGCATTGGTTCTACTCAAGGATGAGTCTTTCAGCAGAGAGTATGCATCGGGTCCATTGGCAAGAAAGTTGGGTCCACTTCCAAGGGTCTAGGATTGGGGTGGCACCACTTGGCAGGGTAGACTCACGGATGACAGAGTCCTGGTGTAGAAGCAGGGGGTTGGAAGTCTTTTATGTCCCTGTGACATCGATCAGGAGGCTAGCCAGCCAGCCCTTGGAGTCTTTCTGGGTTCTGAGTTCAAGTGATGCAGGTCCAATCCTTCCCAGTCAGGCAGAGGGCAGCAGGCAGCAAGTCAGCACAGCAAATCAGGAGACTAGAACAGTGCAGTCCAGCAGAGTGGCAGTCCTTCAACAGCACAGCAGTCCTTCTTCCTGGCAGAGTATCCACAGGTCCAGAAGTGGTGGTGTCTGAAATACAGTTTTTATACCCAGTGCTGCCTTTGAAGTGAGGGAGAATTCAAAGACAGGCCTTTGAAGTGCACAGAGGTCCAGGATATGCAGCCCTTTTTGTGTGGGCAAGACACAACCTATTGAGTTGTTAGTGAGGTTGTGCCCAGCTCCTCCATCCCACCATGCCAGGATAGCCCATTGTCACATCTAAGCTCCTATTGCGTGTGATTTTCTAGAAGGAATACTCCACGCCTAGCTGTAACCCACATCAGACAGGCAGCAGGCACCAAATGGCTAAAGTAATAAAATACCAACTTTCTAAATGTGGCATTTTTAGAAGTGCAATTTAAAATCTGACTTTACCATACGTTTGGATTTTAAATTGTGATGCCAGAGACACCAACCTCAAAAAAGTCTATCTCCTCCTAATTGGAAAATACACTTATAAAATGTAATAAGGTAATCCCAGTGTTATCATATGGGAGAGTGGGAGAGATAGGCCTCGCATTAGTGAAAAACGACTTTCGTCATTTGTTTACTACCAGTGCATGCAAAACTTAAAAGTGCAGGTCTTGCCTTTTAAATACATTGTACCCTGCCATCTGGGCTGTCCAAGGCCTACCTCAGGGGAGACTCATATGTATCAAAAATGAAGTTTGGGGCCTGGTAAACAGGTTATTTTGCCAGGCTGACATGGCAGTATAAAACTGCACACACAGGCTCTGCAATGGCAGGCCTGAGACATGGTTAAGGAGCTACTGAAGTAGGTGGCACAATCAGTGCTGCAGGTCCGCTCATAGTATTTAATTCACAGGCTCAGGGCACCTGTAGTACCACTTTACTAGGGTATTATAAGCACATGAACTATGCCAACTGGGGATGAACAAATATAACCATCATTAGGGGAGAGAGCATAAGCACCTTAGCACTGGTTAGCAGTGGTAAAGCAAAATTAGGTCAGAAAATTGGAGGAGGCAGACAAAAAGTTAGTAGGAAGATCACCCTAAAGTTGGCTGGTCTGACACAGTGCAATAGCTGATAAAAAAGTGATTTCCTAAGGAGGGGTTCTTTAGTCCTTGGGGATCCATAGCATGCAAAGACCACAATGGCCTACTTACACGGACCCACATGTGAGGACAAGGTGACGGTTACATGTGGCAGGAGAGGCATGACAATATCAATCAATGTGTTGCACAATGACTAGAATGCATAACTGAGACGACAGGGGTGAAGGTCAGACTCTGGAAGCCAAGCTGGGAATTCTGACTGAGAGACAGATATGGTTCAAACAGGGACTAAAGAAAACTGAGGCAAGTCTGTGGGCTTGAAAATACTGGCAATTGGGAGGTTACTTTCTGAAAGAATTAAGGGATTGCAAATATTCTGTGATTAGGACACCTGACTGGATGTACTGGATTACCTGCGGAGTGAAGCCCAGCTGAGAGTCCTTGGGGGTCACATAAATGGTTCAATCAATTCCTTCATGGGAAAATTCAAGGAAGTGCCATCAGCCATGAAATGTATTAATGAGCCAGGAGAGACCTTTCTTATTTTCTGGCATTGTAGGCTTCTCATGGGGAGGCTTACAATGGGAATGATGGAGAAAGGACGGCGACTGTGTTCCTGAGTTTTGAACTGAGAGAGAAAATTCTGTTAGAAGTTGGATGGAAGGAGGCTGTTTGCCTGAGTGCTCATATCATATATTGCTGTCCCAGATCTGGCTATGGACATGTTGCTCAGGAAGCAGTCCTTGTTGGTTCTTAAAATAAACTTCGGCTCTGGTTTTACAATGTATGCTCCCATATCGCTCATGGCTTAAACAGCGCAAGTGCTGCACGAACAATATTTCTCTACAGGAGGAAGCATCTAAAGCATTCTAGACAATATAAACAGAGCCTACTTTGGATTGCAACGATGACTCTGGCTTGTTGATTTTAATGCTGTATTTCTGGCAGAGGTTAATTTAAGTAGATGGAAGCTAACCTTCAATATGTAAGATTAGGAACATGAGTAGAGGTGGGGCGTGAAGCCATGGAGGTGGCTCCTTCAAGTCTATAGAAGGTAGGTGATTTTCTGTCACACTTATTTTGCTATTTGAGCACCGGAAATAAGAGAGTCATGTTTATAATACTTTGCTATTGGAAAGTTGTCAGGCACACATACTGATTCCCTATATAGTTGTGTTTGTGGGATATATGTGTTTTTACAGTATTGCCTGTACTTGTGACAACAAAAACATTTAAATAATAAAGATGGTGGTCAAAGAGATTAATCACATCTAATGACTGCTCAATCGCAACCTCCCCAGTTATTAAAGTTAAACCTGTTGTTTGTTATATCGGTCATATTAATGTAGCTGCACTGAATCACTAGAGTAAGATGTCTTTTTTCTTTTTTCACATTCCATTGGACATGCCCATAATCAGTGTTTGCCTCCTTGGTTGATTTGAGCAACGATCACGCCTCAGCTACTCCTAAAGTATCTGCAGTGCTTTAAAATTAGTTAAATGTGCTTACACTATGCTACTTACAAGGACACGTGTCATCCTATTGTAGCGAAAATCTACAATGAGAATTAAAAGGCCATGTGGAAGAACATACTAAGTTGTTACTAGGGTGGCGGAAGAGGCATCTTTGTGTCAAACCCATGGCAACAGTGGACATACATTTTACGTCCCACTCCAATTTAGTCTTGGCCATTCAATTTGATGCTAGATTTAAGGAGAACGTATGTTTACTGTGATCTTCGTGCTGGTAAAATGGCTTTAGAGGATAGCATGGGTGAGTGAGAGCCAGAGGGACAAATGCTGGATGCAGGAATCTGCTGCGATGTATGATGTATTTATTTAAAATACAATATCGTATTCTTCGTGACATTTAATGCGATCTATCATGTAGCTATCTTTCAGTTCCGGGTGTACAAGCAATGACAGGGCACCAGCTAGATTCCTATACAGAATACTCGTATTTGATTTATTGATAGTCTCTAAGAAAGCTTTTAGTCATGCTTTATCGAAAAGGAGAAGGACCATACCGAATACATTTATAGAATAAGAGAGACAAAACTCGATAATTAAGGAAACGAAGCATCTGCATTACACCCAAAGTTGTTCATAGTAGGATGTACTAAGGAGAGCAGTTGATAATGTTCAGGGCAGTTGCAGGAATAGCTGTGGATGATTTCCTTGGGTGTAACTGCATGCTTATAGTCATGTAAGATGATATCAATAATTTCCAAACAAAACATGGCCTGTGCTTGCAAGAAAATATGTGTCTGACTTTCCTTACCTCTATCACACATACAGTACGAAATAAAGGGTCAGATATGTATTTAGACCCCATCTTCATTAAAGCTCAGTCCTTGCAATCACCCTACTATTTTCTGTCTACATTATTGCTAGCTCTAAATTAGTGGTGCAGAATATAGGACTGGTGATGGACATTAGCACAGTGATACAAGCACCACCAACCAATGCCTTTGTACCACCTAGCATTCATGCAGGGCTGCATGGAAAAAAACCTGTACTTGTAGGGAGCAAAACAGCCTGAGCCCAGTAGAATTTCTGGGATTCCCTCTGCCTGCACTGCTGTGCATGAACAGTGGTGTATATGAGTGGATCTCTGACGATTCCTTTGGACCTGCAGGACAGAAAGAAAGGTAGGCATTAATCTTTGCACTTTCTAATCTGTGGATTGAGCTATTCTACCTTTCCAGGTTTTCAAGTACCTCCCTTTCCCCTGTTACCAATCAGCGCTAGTGTTACGGGTGGATAAATATAGTACTGCAATTCATGGAGAATCCTAGTCACTGCACATCGCACATTTCTTTATATATGGTAGGAATGTCTTTTGTTATGGGTAATACGAGCATTTATTCATGATTCCTTTTCCTAAGTGTGAACTTTCTCCTTATTTAGGGACTTCTTTGAGACAGCAATCGGTATTCTGAAACAAAAGAAACGAGTCCTTACCTGAAGCGCTCTAATTGGGTTGGATTCTGTCCATAGTAACCTCCTTCTGTAGGACTGGAAATCTGTCTCCTTTGCCTTTCCGTATTGCAGTCATCCCAGGAATGTCTGTGAGTGATGCAGCAAGCGCCAATTCAGTTGCTAGATCTCACAGCATGTGCTGTGCAGAGTTTACAAAGAGAGTTCTACAATTTATTATATATCCAGTGCCTGTATTAGTAATGTTGGTGTTAGAGATGGGGTCTCTGGTTGGCAGTCAGTTTGCACCCTGTCCAAGCAGGGACCATAGTCAGGGAAATTGAGAAACACGCTTAGATAACCCCTGCTTACCCCGTTGATAGCTTGGCACAAGCAGTCAGGCTCATCTCAGAAGCAATGTGCAAAGTATTTGTACCAACCCACACAGCAATACAGTGAAAACAGTACACAATGGACACCACACCAGTTTAAAAAAAGTTTTAAAAGTTTTTTTAAAAGGCAATATTCATCTGAATCAAGCAAGACCAAAAAGCCAAAAATCCAACATACACGTCAAGATATGAATTTTCAAGAGAATAAGAGTCTTAGTCTATTGAAAACAATGGAAATGTTGATTTTACACAAAGTATCTGGTTTGCGTTAAAAATAAAGCCGTGCGTGTGAGTGTGCGTTGGAAAAGTCAGCGATGAGTCGATTCTTTACTTGCAAGGGAGGCTGTGCATCATTCCTTCTCCGGTCACGTATGTGATGCGTTTGTCACCTTCGTAAGAGAGTGATGCGTCGATTTCCAGACAGGGCACCTCGGATCTGTGCCGCTTCACAATGACTTTGACGCCCAGGGATGACGCATGAGAAATCCAATCGCACGGTGTTAAAAAACCATGCTGCGTGGGGTTTGCGTTGATACCAGCAGCCACAAGCGGGTGTTGAGTCGTTTCTTCAGCCGTGATGCATCGACCTCCTATCCGTGGTGCAGGTGGAGCGCTGATTCTTGCAGCGAAGATTTCCCTGCACGGTGTTCTGAGCATGGATTTCAGCTCTTGTTCTGTCATCTTCACATTTCAAGGGTCTAGGGACTGGATAGGGCATCACTTGGCAGGGCATGAGTCTCAGCAGAGAGTATAGGGGCTGGCAGAGGAAGTCTTTGATGGCCCTGAGTCTTCAAAATAGGAGGCAAGCTCAGTTCAAGCCCTTGGAGATTTTTCTCAAGCAGGAATGCACAACAAAGTTGAGTGTTTGTCCCCTTTCACAAGCAGAAGCAGCAACTGCAGGATAGCCCAACAAAGCACAGTCACAGGCAGGGGCCTCTCCTCAGGTCTTCTCCTTGACAGAGGTTCCTCTTGGTTCCAGAAGTAATCTAAAGTCTGGGGTTTTGGGTCCAGTACTTATACCCCTTTCTGCCTTTGAAGTAGGCAAACTTCAAAGGAAAGTATCTATTCTTCACAAGATCCTGCCTTGCCCAGTCCAGGACCCAGACACACACCCGGGGGTTGGACACTGCACATTGTGAGGGCAGGCACAGCCCATTCATGTGTAAGTGACCACTCCTCCCTCCAATCTAGCTCAGATGTCTCATCAGGATATGCAATAAATAACCCCAGCTCCCTTTGTGTCACTGTCTAGAAGAGATTCACAGACAGCTCAACTGTCAGTCTGACCCAGAAAGGGAATCCACAAACGGGCATAGTCACAGATTTGTTTAAGCAAGAAAATGCCTACTTTCTAAAAGTGGCATTTTCAAAATAACAATCTAAAAATCAACTTCACTAAAAGATGTATTTTTAAATTGTGAGTTCAGAGACACCAAACTCCTTATTTATATCTGCTCTCTAAGTTAAATCTAAACTTTAAGGATATTTAAAGGCAGCCCCCATGTTAACCTATGGGAGAGCGAGAGAGAGAGGCCTTGCAACAGTAAAAACTACATTTGGCAGTATTTCACTTTTAGGACATGTAAAACAAATCAGTACATGCCCAACCTTTAACCTACAGTGCACCCTGCCCATGGGACTACCTGGGGGCCTACCTTAAGGGTGCCTTACATGTATAAAAAGGGAAGGTCTAGGCCTGGCAAACAGGTACACTTGCCAAATCAAATTGGCAGTTTATAACTGCAGACACTGCAGTGGAAGGTCTGAGCCATGTTTACAGGGCTTCTTATGTGGGTAGCACAACCAGTGCTGCAGGCCCACTAGTAGCATTTGATGCACAGGTCCTGGGCACCTCTAGTGCCCTTTACTTGGGACTTACTAGTAAATCAAATATGCCAGTCATGGAAAGGCCGATTACGCATACACTTTACACAGGAGCACTTGCACTTTAGCACTGCACACAGTCAAAACATGGGAAGCAGAGGCAAAAAAGACAGGGGAGACCACACCAAGGATGCCAGGTCTAACAGCTGGTATATCAACTTTTCGACTTTCACCAGGTCAAGGATCTGATAACTTAATTAGTCACAGTTCTAGCCACTGAACAGACTATGGCCCTCATTCTGACCCTGGCGGTCCTAAACCGGGCCGTGGGCAATGGAAGCACCGCCAACAGGCTGGCGGTGCTTCATTGCCCATTCTGACCGCGGCGGTAAAGCCGCGGTCAGAAAAGGGGATCCGGCGGTTTCCCGCCGGAATACCCCTGGCAGGGCTGAACCTCCATGGCGGCGCTGCAAGCAGCGCCGCCATGGGGATTCCGACCCCCTTCCCGCCAGCCTGTTTCTGGCGGTTTTGACCGCCAGGAACAGGATGGCAGGAACGGGTGTCGTGGGGCCCCTGGGGGCCCCTGCACTGCCCATGCCACTGGCATGGGCAGTGCAGGGGCCCCCTAACAGGGCCCCAGCATGATTTTCACTGTCTGCACAGCAGACAGTGAAAATCGCGACGGGTGCAACTGCACCCGTCGCACCCCTGCAACACCGCCGGCTCCATTCGGAGCCGGCCTCTGTGTTGCAGGGCCTTTCCCGCTGGGCCGGTGGGCTCTCCTTTGGCGGGTGCCCGCCGGCCCAGCGGGAAAGCCAGAATGGCCTCCGCGGTATTTTGACCGCGGAGCGGGCAAATGGCGGTGACCGCATGGCGGGCGGCGCGGTCAGAATGACTGCCTATGTATCTTTCTCATTTGTCACAGCAATGCCACATAGCATATCACAGGACCTGTTGAGAGACCCTTGTATTTCTGGCAAGAGACAGTATTGGTTCTGATGGCAAGAGGATGAATATCACATCTTAGATTATGTTTGCACATGAGCAATGGGAACATGTAATTTAGCTGTTTTTTTAAGTAGAGGCCAGGCAAACTGGCATTGCCCTTGGAGTATACATTGTAAAACCCCTTTCTGGGTTGTGAACAAGATACAAACATCTTTGATTATACATTTCTCAGCTACTATTAGGGAATCGCTGGCTAGTAGCAGCCCCTCAATGTAGGAGGAGAAATATATTGTCTCACTTCTTTAATAGCTATAATCAGAAAAAAAAATGCCCATTTTTGTAGATTTGTTTGTCACCATCACAATTGAGGTTTTGTTTGTAATTATCTGTTAATACCTATCAGGTGCCAGTGCCAACTGGGGTTGAGAATAAATAACCAGTATTTAGGATTGAGACATTAAGGCCCAAATTTATACTTTTTGACGCACAACTGCGCCAACGCAGTTGTGCGTCAAAAATTTTACCGCCGGCTAACGCCATTCCAACGCGCCATGCGGGCGCCTTATTTATGGAATGACGTTAGCCGGCGCTGCGGACTGGTGTGCGTCAAAAAAAATTACTCACACCAGGCAGCGCCGGCGTATGGGAAAATGGAGGTTGGGCGTCAAAAAATGGGGCAAGTCAGGTCTGAGGCAAAATTCAGGCCTCAAACCGGATTTGCGCCATTTCTTTTGACGCCCAACCTCCATTGACATGACTTCTGTCTTAGCAAAGACAGGAGTCATGCCCCCTTGCCCAATGGCCATGCCCAGGGGACTTATGTCCCCTGAGCATGGTCATTGGGCATAGTGGCATGTAGGGGGGCCCAAATCAGGCCCCCCTATGCCACCAAAAAAAAACGAATAAAAATACTTACCCCAACTTACCTCAACTTCCCTGGGATGGGTCCCTCCATCCTTGGGTGTCCTCCTGGGATGGGCAAGGGTGGCAGGGGGTGTCCCTGGGGGCATGGGAGGGCACCTCTGGGCTCCGTCTGAGCCCACAGGTCCCTTAACGCCTGCCCTGACCCAGGCGTTAAAAAACGGCGCCCATCAGGCTGTGCGCCGTTTTTTAAGGCCTGCCCCCTCCTGTGCGTTAAAATGACGTCAGAGTATAAATATGGGGCACTTTTTGGAAGGGAACGCCTACCTTGCATATAATTAACGCAAGGCTGGTTCCCCCTTCCAAAAAATGAAGCACATGGTGGAATTTTGACGCCCGTGGCGTCGGACGTCAAAGTATAAATATGGGGCAGGGTTTGCGCCGGCCTTCAGTGAAAGAAATCTGCTCAGTTGTACAAACCTTTGCAATTGCAACAGAGTCTTAGGGCCATATTTATACTCTGTTTGCGCCGAATGTGCGTCAAAAGTTTTGACGCACATTCGGCGCAAACAGAGTATAAATATGGCCCTAAGACTCTGTTGCAATTGCAAAGGTTTGTACAACTGAGCAGATTTCTTTCACTGAAGGCTGGAGATCTGAAATAAGTAAAAGGTATGCCAGTTACACTGAATTGGGTATGGGCTTTTACTTTTCTTTTGGGCCCTATAACTGAAATCATTTGGGTTATTTTTTCTTATAAGTAAGGAATTACTAGGGTGCTATGTCAAGTCCATCAATTACCAACTAAGCAGGTTCAGGTATAGTGTTCACTACAGAGTCAGAACATCATTCACTTGATGAAAGTTCAGTGCACTGAGGTGCTTCACCACTACACGCATGTACGTGCTGATAAGATTGAGCTACAGCAATCTCTAGTCGCAATTGCTGGAAAGGTTTCCATAATTCTCTACTCATGTTACGGAGTTGCTGCAAAGAGTTGCAGACACATAAGAGGTCAGATCAGCCTCAGCCAAGGCTATTAGGGTGCACGAGGTACAGCTTACTTTGGTTCAAATGAAGGTAGAGGACTTGGAGAGTACGCTGCTGCGGAACATTTTGTTAGGATTTGGGCTTACAGAGGGGAAAGAGGTGCATGATCCCCAGACTTTTATAGTTCAGTTGTTCACACATGGTTTCCCTGAGCTGTCAGACTAGGACATGAGTCCTCAAATTCAAAAAGGCACACCATCTCCCAACCTGTCTAGAGGCCTGTAAAATAGACAAGGCTAAGCCTCAGCCTATATTGATATTCATAGGTAACTTCCTCTTGAGGCAAGCAAAATATACCTTAAGGCTAGACCTCCAGCTCCTGTCTCTGTGGATGCTTTATCCTTCTTCATGAGGTCTGATCTGTGTAGATTGCAGATGGAAACTCAAACAACTAATTGATCCTTTAAAAATGGTAGAGGCCCAGGTCTTTCTCCAGGAGCCTGGTAGATTGAAGATAGTGAGAGACGGTCAAACACTGTTTCACCATTCGGCGGCAGATACAGCCAGGGTCTTAAAACAATGGCAAGGATAGTAGCAAGGAGCATTGTGCTGTTAATTTTCTACAAATCTTCTAAAAGTAGTTGATGATTAGAAGTCAGAGTGGCAAAAATCCTGCTGCTCTTTACTGTATGGGGTTTTGGGGAATGAATGATACCTAACTGCACAAATTGGTTGGTGGCATGTCAATTGATGTCTAGTATGGATTACAGCATGGATGATAAGCATTCGGTTCTCTCATCCTCATGTTTGTTTTGCCTGTCCTCCTTCTATATCTCTATGATATTAGACAGTGGGGGGGGGTAGGACGGTAGGTGGAGGCAGTAGGAAGCGGGGACTGTACAAATTATAGGCTGTCTGGTGAGCAACAGATCCTAGCGATGGGTTGATTTGTTTCCCTGACACTTGGATGGGGGAGTAACCTGGTGGGGGTGGGATTTTTGTATCATTTTTTTATTATTTGGATGTGTGTCTTTGGGCGGGCATTATGAGAAAGTGAGTTACAATGGTTGTGGTATGTTTGGACTTTTGATTGATACATCTGACTGTTTTGTGATAGTGCGGAGATTGGACTTTTGACTATACAATTACGTTAAGGCTCAACTGAAGCTAATGAGCTTGATAGCCCAATGAAGCGCTAGTTGGTCAAATAGTACGTTTGTATATAATCCTCATATAGTATGTCAAATGAGACTCATCTGCCTTAGAAAAAATAGTTTCCTTCTAAGGAAATTAGGGTATGATATGATTATTAGCACTACTCAGTCAATCTCTATTTGGGGGGGTGGCTATTCTGTGCTCAAATCAATTGCAACATACTGTTCTTCCTACTGCCTCTGACTCTAGAGGTAGTGGGGCAATCACCCAATTATCAGTGTAGTCCAGGGGGCTGACTGTCTGCTCTAGATATGTTCTGAATGTGGATGACCCTGGGATGTTTGAATAGCTAAACCTTGGTCTTTTGGACTGCTGAGGATATTATTAGGTGATTTTAATCGTGTTCTTGATTACTCAATCAATACTGCTAATCACAAGACCTACCATCGTATGACTAAAACAAGAGCTTCTGTCCTTGAGATATTGTCGGTGCACTCCTTAGTTGAAACATGGAGCACACTTTTTCCTCAGGCTCCTGGTTATACTTTCTACTTAGCAACCAACAGGAAATACTCTAGAATAGTTTTGATTCTATTGCCTCAACAGCTGCTTCAATGGGCTGCTGTGGAGGTTTGCCCTAAGATCACCTTGGACCATAATCCGGTCCTGTTAACAATACTGCCTCCCAGAACTGCTCAGGAAGGTCATCCTTTTACTTTTCCTCAGAGACTTCTTTTCAATTCCATTTTTAGAGCTCGATTGATGAACCAATTGAGAGGGTTTATAGCAGCCAATCAGGACTCTGCCGCATTTCATATTTTATGTTACACTATGAAGGGAGGCTGTCATGCAGTTTGTTCTGGAGGCAAATACTAATAAAAGAGATAAGGCTTCTAAGCTGTGCGCTCCGTTAACAGAGCTGGAGGCAAAACATGCACCAAAGGCTAAGGATAAAAAGCCGACTGAGCATTTCATCTATCTGGAGTTGGTTAACCTCAGATGTATTTTCGATTGGTGCCTATGCGAGAAAATCACGATTAAGCTCCACAACACCAAGATTCTTCAGTATGAGTATAAGGAATAGATTGATTGAGTCCTGGAATTTCAGGTCACCAAAAAAGAAGCATAAGAATGCAATTAAATCTATCAAGTATAAGGAGGGCCTTCTCTACTATGGTATACACGCAATAGGGAGTCTGTTTTGTGGTTTATACAAAGACATTTATGGCTCTCCAGTGCAAATCCCACTGGCTGTTATTGATGAGTACTTGCAGAAGGCTTGTTTACCATGTCTGGAACAACACCAGGCTCCAGATTTGGAGAGGGATATTACTACACAGGAATTAGAGCAGGCAATAAAAACTTTCTCTTCTGGTAAGGCAGCAGGGGAAGATACTATTCCTCTGGAGTTCTGTAACACTTATTCCATTATTTATGAGGCTGGTGTCTTATATTGACAGTGGGGGAATTGTTCCAGAGTCTTGAAAGTCTACCAACATAGCAGTTTTTCTTAAGAAATATTTGCCTCCCCAGGAAAGGGGATCATATTGACTTATGCCTATGATTAATTCAGATGCTAAAATATATGATAAAATTCATGCAGTCAGACTTGCCCCTCTTCTGCAAAATATTGTCTCTTCTCAGCAGCGCAGATTTGTCCCCGGCTAGGCCACCATCAGTCATACGAATACTGATGAAGTTATGTGCAATGTTGCCAAAATCACCGGCAGTAAGGCAGGCATGATTTTACTGGATGCCGAAAAGGCATTTGATTGGGTTCCGTTGCCCCTTCCCTGGTAAGTCTTGTCTGCGTTAGGAACTGGACAATGATTTATATCCTGGGTCAGGTCTCTGTGCAAAGGCCCCGTGGGTAGATTGTTCTTGGATGGTTAAAGTTCATCACTCTTTCAGCTATACATGGGCATGTGGCAGGGCTTTCCTTTATCTCTGCTATTATTTGCTCTTTATATTGAGCCCTATCTTCAATTGCTTATTCCTAATTCTTTTATTCAGCTGGTCATTTTTGATTGAGTAGAATTGAAGCTTTGTGCCTATGCAGATGACGTGGCTGTATACTCATTGTACCCCCTTGTAGCTATTGGTCAGATTTTGGACAAGGCTGATAAGGTTTGAGTGGTTTCCGGCTATACACTTAACTTAGCTAAGACTCAGATTCTGCTGAGCTGTCACTCTGGCCATAAGGTCCTAGTCTCACTCCGGTGCCTACTTACTTTGGGGTTAAGATCTGTGCCAACATTGACCACATAGTCAGGTTGAATTACGACTCCCTTTTAATGTATGTCAGTCTTAAACTGTGAACATGGAGCCGGCCTATCACTTAGTGTATTTGGCGATGCAATATCATTAAAACGAATATTCTCCTGAAATTCCTACATCTTATTCACTCAATCCAATTGTGAGGGCTGGATTCATTTTTTAAACATCTGGAGGGGACCATCAGCAGTTTCATATGGGGCTATACCATAGCCGGAAGCAATACACTTTATTAAGTTATCAGCTAATCAGGGAGGTCTGCTACTCCCTGAGTTTAAGCTATATTTTTGGGCAGCTTTCAGTATGCATATTCCGAATCTGCTTACATATTGTGATCCTTGTTTTGGGTTATCAGTTGTCAATCTTCTCTTACTATAGATCATTACTTTATAGATGGTCGGACCCTAATTACTTTAAACAGGTGAAGTTCGAGACCATTCAGATGTGGTTCCCTTGATCACTGTGCCTCTGAATTCAAGCTAGCCTAGCTGATAATGGGTGATACCATGAAACCGGTCCCAGGATGCTTCTTTCTGGTCCAGGGAGGACCTGGCCTGGCAGTTCAGGCTGGACTGTTTCCATGGGGAGCAGTTCAAGACTGAAATGCATATGGCTAGGTGTAAACTGAGGTGGCATGGCGAGCAGAAGAATAATTAATTTGTGATTGGAGTGAGTATTTGAAAAGTTTCAGTCCTCCGTCCATCATCCTTTTATGTTGCTAAAGTCACCCTAAGTGGCCAGTGTATGCCCAGACGTTGGTCCCTTTCTTACTGTGCCACTGGATTCAAGCTAACCCGGCTGATGAGAGGTGATACCACAAAACTAGTCCCAGGATGCTTGTTTCTGGTCCAGAGAGGACCTGGCCTAGCAGTTCGGGCTGGACTGTTCCCATGGGGAGCAGGGTCAAGACTGATTTGCAAACAGCTGGGTCCAAACTGGGGTGGCAAGGTGAGCAAAAGAATGATGGATTTAACCTAGATCTGTGACTGGGGGTGAGTGTTTGAAAAGATTCAGACCTCTGTCCATCACCCTTTTGTTTTACTTAAGTCTAAAAATCATGGGCCACCTTTTTGACTCATCTGGGCTGTAAGTGTTCTTGGCTCTGCAAGGTCGTCATGGTCTTTCTCATCATTCATTTTTTAAGTACTTACAGATTTGCAATTGTATACTATGGAGGCAGGTAAATCTAGCTGGAGCAACTTAGACATTTTAAAATACCTTTGTACAACTCTAGATAAATTATCAATTAGAATAATCTACAAAATGATGATTGCACGCTAGGAAGATGGGCAGCCTCTGCTCATGGCATAGTAGAGTAAACTGCTTGGGATCGGCATCTTGGCAGATGATATTACTAATGTATTTTACATTGTGAATCGATTGGCCTTTTTCTGTTAATCTTAAAATGCAACAATTCAAAACTCCATGCATGTTCACTATACTCCAGAGAAGATATGCAGATGGGCGGGGGCAACACTTAATAACAAGACAAGCTGCTACAAATGTGGCACTTGTTCTGCTGAGAGTGTTCATATGTTTGGCGAGTGCCCTTTGCTTAAAAACCCTTGGTCCGCAATCTCTGAACATGTCTTGCCCGCTCTGGGATAGGATGTGCAGCTTACCAAGAAAGATGTAATGATGGCATTTAAATGTGTCACTAACCCTAGAGACTCCGCTGTAGTTGCAATAGCAATCACTACTGTTTGACAATGCATTGCTAGAGCTTGGGTTGATCCTATAGCCCCTACTGCTTTAGAACGGTGGTCCAGGTTTAGACAAACTTATGAATTGAAAGCAGCAATAATTAATCTAAAGGGGCCAAAGGATGCAGCCGCCTTAATAATATATGGTCTAGTTTTCTCCTGGAAGAGTAAAACTGTGCAGAATGCCTTATGTTCTAGGACTTACTAGACGGCAATTATCTTTTTTCTTTTTCGTTTTTGCTTTACATCCTAAATCATTTGGGAAATGAGCCTGCTATACTACCTACATATGTCTACATATGTCTGATAACAACTGTGTCTTGTGTATCAAGAAAGATTGTTGCTGCAAATTAATCTTTGTAACTCAATAAAAAAATAAAAGGAAGGAATTCTATGGTTGTTAATCAAGTAGGAATGGGCCAGGCTTAAATTGCCTGACAAGAATTATAGTTTAAATAATTGATTTAATGATTCAGATCAGTTTCAGTAACTTGAAATACTGCTTGTTGCGCTGTAAACAAACCAATCACAAAAACAAGACCCACACTTTGATTCTGAATTGAAATAAATTCATTGGGATCCATAGGCACCATGTGTTAATCCTCATACTTGCATTTGTTAGATAGGATTGATTTATTTGAAGTCGGGTTAGGCCTACAGTTGACACAAATCGGATAGTTTCCTTTCTAGGGAAGTGTATTTATAGGTTATATTATACATGGACTTTTGAAACCACTATACAACTTCTTAGAGGTGGTGTATAAGTATTTCCAACGTTTTCCTCTTTGAATGGATGGCCCCAGATAATTTCTGCACTATTGTTACCAAACAAACGTCTAGTCGCCAGGTCACTGAACAATGGTCTGTTTATATATTGCACTCTTTTTAATTATAATGTATTCAATGTCAAACTGCAAAATATAAAAGGGCGCTGTAAGTCCAAGCCTGTGTAGATATGACCCTTAGCAACTCTAGTATCCGGGCTGTGAACAATGCTAGGGTTTCAGATGTTTGTTTTCAGTTAAACAAAAACATATTTACTTTAGAAAATGGTTGAAATTCAAGAGTAAATCCCGTGCGCTATGACTTTTGCTATTGATTAGTGAGATTTATTTAATGTGACAGGACATGGACTACTAATGCCTGCACAGATACCCTTTGCTGTTTTCGCTGCGTTGCAAGGGACTCTGAATGGAACTGCAGCTCCTTTTTTTTTTTTAAGTATTTGCTTGAGCAGCCATAACTTAAAAATCTGATAAATTTGAAACGTGTTATAAATGAATTAAATCCATTTAAATGAATTGAGCCCATAGTCTAATCTGGGTTTTAGGAATCTGGAAATAGCTAAAAACACAGAGATGGTGGCCTGCTGGGAACAGCAGACTACAGTGTCTTTGATTTTAAATAAAGCAACATTTTTTGTTCTAAATGCAGCCTGTTTTCCTTAAGTGAGACCCCTTCCCATTTACAAATGGGTTACCACCAACTTGAAGTTGGTAGTAAACTGCAAATGCTTTGCAACCGCATTTCGGTTGCAAAACATTCTTACATACTGTTAGAAATGGGGTTTTTGGTTGGCAGTCAGGTTACCCCCTGTCCAAGCAAGAACCCTCACTCTAGTCAGGGTAAGTCACACACAATCCAAACTATCCTGTGCCCACCCTCTGGTAGCTTGGCACTGAGCAGTCAGGCTTAACTTAGAAGGCAATGTGTTAAGCATTTGTGCAATAAATCATATAATAACACAATATAGCACAACAAAAATACACCACACAGTGTTTAGAAAAATATATAATATTTATCTGGGTATTTGCAGGTCAAAACAATTAAAAGATGCAATATGAATTTGTAAAGATATCACTGAAAAGTGATATGAAGTGTCTTAAGTCTTTAAAAAGCAAACAAAGTCTCTTTCAAGCACAAAGTACCTGGTTTGGAGTGGAAAATCTCCGCAGAGGGCCGCAGAGGAGGAGATGCGTGGAAAAATAGTGTGTGCGTCGGTTACGCCCCTTCACACATGGACTCGCGTCATTATTTTCCACGCGGGGAGACGTGCGTCGTTCTACGGGAAGAAAAATGGTGTGTGCATCGGTTTCGCCCCTTCACACACGGACTTGCGTCGTTATTTTTCACTCGCGGAAGATGTGCGTCGTTTTCTGGCATGCGGACCGTTTTCTGTGGATCGCGCGATTACCAGATGTCCCAGGGTCTGTGCGTGGATTCCTCGGCTTGTTATCCGGCTGCGCATCGTTCCGGGGGTCTGTGCGTGGAATTTTCTTTCTCACGGCAGGCGTCGCGTCGATTTCCTCTCTGGAAGTCGAGCAGCGTTGTCCAGGTGAGGCCGTGCGTCGAAGTTCCGGTCGCACCGCAGGCGTCGCGTCGAGCGGCGTTTTTCCGGATCGCGTGCGGGGAATTTTTCACTGCGGAGCAAGCTTCACGTCTAATTTTTCGGCGCACAAGGAGTCCAGTTGAAAAAGAGAAGCCTTTTTGGTCCTGTGACTTCAGGGAACAGGAGGCAAGCTCTATCCAAGCCCATGGAGAGCACTTTTGCAGCCGGACCAGAGTTCAGCAAGGCAGCAGGCCAACATCAAGGCAGCAGTCCTTTGGAGAAAGCAGTCAGGTGAGTCCTTTGAGCAGCCAGGCAGTTCTTCTTGGCAGGAAGCAGATTCTGGTTCAGGTTTCTTCTCCAGCAAGTGTCTGAGGTGGTAGGGCAGAGGCCCTGTTTTATACTAAAATGAGCCTTTGAAGTGGGGGAGACTTCAAAGAGTGGCTAAGAAGTGCACCAGGTCCCCTTTCAGTTCAATCCTGTCTGCCAGGGTCCCAGTGGGGGGGGGCAATCTTTTGTGTGAGGGCAGACCCTCCACCCTCACAGCCCAAGAAGTCCCATTCAAAATGCAGACGTATGCAAGTGAGGCTGAGTACCCTGTGTTTGGGGTGTGTCTGAGTGAATGCACAAGGAGCTGTCAACTAAACCTAGCCAGACGTGGATTGTAAGGCACAGAAAGATTTAAGTGCAAAGAAATGCTCACTTTCTAAAAGTGACATTTCTAGAATAGTAATATTAAATCCAACTTCACCAGTCAGCAGGATTTTGTATTACCATTCTGGCCATACTAAATATGACCTTCCTGCTCCTTTCAGATCAGCATCTACCACTTCAACAATGTATGAGGGAAGCCCCAATGTTAGCCTATGAAGGGAGCAGGCCTCACAGTAGTGTAAAAACAAATTTAGGAGTTTTACACTACCAGGACATATAAACTACACAGGTACATGTCCTGCCTTTTACCCACACAGCACCCTGCTCTAGGGGTTACCTAGGGCACACATTAGGGCTGACGTATATGTAGAAAAAGGGGAGTTTTAGGCTTGGCAAGTACTTTTAAATGCCAAGTCGAAGTGGCAGTGAAACTGCACACACAGGCCTTGCAATGGCAGGCCTGAGACAAGGTTAAGGGGCTACTTAAGTGGGTGGCACAACCAGTGCTGCAGGCCCACTAGTAGCATTTAATCTACAGGCCCTAGGCACATATAGTGCACTCTACTAGGGTCTTACAAGTAAATCAAATAGCCAATCATGGATAACACAATCAACAGTACAATTTACACAGAGAGCATATGCACTTTAGCACATGTTAGCCGTGGTAAAGTGCCCAGAGTCCAAAAGCCAACAACACCAGGTCAGAAAAAATAGGAGGAAGGAGGCAAAAGGTTTGGGGATGACCCTGTCAAAAAGGCCAGGTCCAACACATACCCCTGTGGGTCGCTATTAGGAAGGGATGCCCTTACCACGTCCATTCCTAATACCGAATCGCAAACCCATTTTCTGATTCAGTAATAGGTTGCTGAGCCGCAAAATGGCAATCACAAACGGCCTGAGTCTGTGAACTGGGCTATTTGCAAGCACAAGAAAGCTACTTACATCTGGCAATAAATGCTTTAATGCTTGCCTGTAGGTCTGTTTCAACACAATAATACATTCTGAGGTCTGAACCAGTTTTAAAAATCCTCAGTCACAGACAAATAGTACGCATATCTGGAGACACCCATCTCAGATGTGGCGTGAAGTATTGTTTGTGCTCATGTGAGACTAATTTTGAATAATATTAGATTTCAAATATTACATGTCTCATTCAGACCTATACCCCTGCCCAATAGATGTACATGGCATGTTTCATAATAAATCATTGAGGTGTCTTGAATCTGACTTTCGTATGGTTAACTTCTGGCACGTGTGGTATGAATATAGCATACTGGCTTCTTTCTTGAAGAAAATACTTGCCTAACTGGCCAGATTCCAGAGCTGGTCCTCTCAGGAGTATCCTGAATTATAATTAAGCAGGTCCTTATGCCAACTTCCCCTTGTTGCCCCTGCTGGCACTTATTGATCTGTGCTCCGTAAACCACTGCATTCTCCAATTTGTGCCTTCTGACTGATCTCTGCCTCTGCGCTCTCTTAATTGTGCCCTGCTCTGCTCTTTTGTGCTCTCTTTATTGCTCTGCTCTCTTGTGCTCTTTTAGCTGCTCTGATATTTTGATTGCTCTGCCCTCTTTACCGCTCTGCTCTGTATTGCTCTGCTCTTTTGAGCTCTCTTTATTACTCTGATCTGTATTGTTCTGCTCCCTTATGCTGTTTTTTGTTTTTTTTGCAGTTGTGTATAGCGTGAACTCAACCCAAAGGTATTGGAGCTCTTCACATGAGCACCATAACATTTCAGAAAGATACATTCATTTTTTTTTTGTTGGTAGGTACGGGGAGATTAAGGGCCAGATGTAGGTAGGATCCAAATTGCGAGTTGCAATTTGCGAGTCCCAGCGACTCGCAAATTGCAACTCGCAATTTGGAATGCAGAAAGGCAAAGACCCACGTCATTAATATTAATGAGGTGGGTCGCAATTTGCGACCCCATAGCGATTCAGGGCACTCACCGGGATGGAGGCCTGCTGTAGTCAGCAGACCTCCATGTCCGTGACTGCTTATAAATAAAGCAGTTTTTTTTTTCAAAGTGCAACCTGTTTTCCTTAAAGGAAAACGAGCTGCACTTTGAAAAATAAACCGAAACCTTTTGTTTCGGTATTTTTCAGGGCAGGTATTGGTCCATTGGATCACTGCCTGCTCTGAAAAATTATTTTTTAAGCCAGACACAAAGGGGAAGGCGTCCCATGGGGACCCCCATTGCATACCAGTGCGATTCGCAAATAGGAAGGGAACACCCCTTCCTATTTGCGACTCGGAAATGCATTTTGCAAGTCGGTTCCGACTCGAAAAATGCATTTCACATAGCAAAGCCGCTTTAGCAACTCGCAAACGGCGATTTTTGCCGTTTGCAAGTCGCTAAAGCTTTGCTACATCTGGCCCTAAGTGATTTGCCATGAATCACAAGATGTTGACCTGACGCCAAGACCCGAACCTGGTTCCCCAGCTCCAAACTTGGCAGCTTTGGTCGTTACACCACATCCTCTCCTTTTAATTGCTCTGCTCTTTATTGATCTGCTCTTTGTGCTCTTTTTATTGCCTCGTGCTTTTCTGCCACTCCCCTGCCATTTTCTCTTTTCCTGCAGTTTTGTCGGCTCCTTCTCTGGCTCGCTTCTTGCCTCCGTGCGCCACTTCCACCTCTCAGGACCTACTTAATGGAGGCTGCAGTATTGTAGTGCATGGTAGTGCAGTGGACGCATGTAGCGGGGACACTGGCGGCATGCCGAAGGAGAGACCAAGCCAAACCTATCTGTCCCATCAAATTTGGATTGTGCTCAGTGGCAGGAACCCTGGTTGTTCTATCATCCACAGCAACACCAACACTGAGCTCATAGACTTGGATATCAGACCCCCTCAATAGGAACTGCTGCCACACCACGCCTCCCTCAACAGTAGGACCCTTTGCCTGCCACCACTGCTGATTTTCCTGCAACACCAGAACACCTGCACACGCAAACGCCACCACCAAGCCCACCCCAACTCTGTCCAGACACTTTCCTCACCCCGACATTGTCTTCTTCATCGAGACTTGGCTCAATCCTGCATCGGCACTCGACATTGCAGCAGCTACACCCAATGGCTACAGGATACTACTACGGGACTACATTAACAATCACAGAGGTGGGATTGTTGTGTAGCCATTTTAGTTTTAGCTCCATGCATGTTATTTTAGCACACTAGGCCTGCCGCTGTGCACTTTAACCTAGATATATTTTATTCAGCTTAATTTATTATTTTAACAATAGCCACTTTTGTAGTCTTCTTTTATTCCTCTCTATCTAGTTGTTCTTTGCTTAGGCCAGCACTACGTTCTCAAACAAGACATTCTTGTTCACTTGGTACTTCTTTCAAGGCTGCAGTGAGATAGGTTGCCCGTAAAATGTCGTAACGCTTTGTCTCTGGTATTCATAGAACTATACACATCCTTACGTAGGTACATTTTCTCAAAGCATCAGCTGCTTTAATATAAAAACACTTCCCTGTCCCATACACATTAGAGGGAGATTCCAGTCAGATGACCATGACTGTATGCTGATTTCTCAAAGCTTCGCTACAGCTGCTTATGCAGACTTCAGGCCTTTGCTCAGGCATGGGGGATGATGTCTTCCCGGGGGAACATGAAGGGCAGAACTAGAGCTTAAAATGCCGTGCTGTAATATAGCCTAGGTAGGAATTAGTCTATTGACTCTAGTGACAATATGGTAGCATTATTTCTATGCTTTACTCTCATTGTCACAATTTGAATCCTGTCATGCTCTATCGTCCTGGTTATTGCAGTACATGCTTTATTATCTAAGATGCGGTCTCTTCATTGAAACCTTATTGAAACGTATACTGCCTCTGTTTGTCATTGTGTATGTGAGACCAATGTAATTGAGAGAAAGGGAGGAGATCTGAGTGATGACAATTTCTCTGAGGAATCAATTGTGTCATGCGCTCGGCTGCCCAATCATCCCTGCTCTTGGGTAGAGTTGAGGCACTGATAGTTAGCTGGAGCAAAACCCCGATTGGGGCGACAGGTGTCACCTGTAGTGGGTTAAGACTCAGACTCCCACACCGCAGGTGATCCTGCCACTCAAATGCAGTAGTCTCATTAGAATAATGAGAGCCTACGTGACAGGATCACCATCATCCACAAGGAATCAATTTAATCCACCACTACTTCAGATGACACCACCCTCAACTTCTAACTCAGAATAGATGGTAAAACCACCTTCAGAGTTATCCTCGCCTCCACTTCCCCAGGACCATGCCCGGCTTCCATGAAGCCATCCCTCAATTCATTGCCCCCAAATCATTGACACCAAACTCTACATCTTCCTCAGAGAACTCAATTTCCACCTTGGCAACCCCAACAATGCCAACACAGTCAATCTTCTTGAAAGCATGAATAACATCAGCCTCATTCAGCTAGTTATTGATCCCACACCCATCTCTGGGCACAGACTGAACCCCATCTTCACAGCCAGCAACAGAGTCACAGCAGCCACACCACTGAGCTCACCTGGATGGACCAGGCTATAGTCCATTTCACTATCACTGCAGGCCCGAGCATCATCATCAGACTGCCCAGCACCTTACACTGTAACAGGAACAAAGTCACCGAAGGACAATGGATGGACACCCTCAACACCTCCCACCCCAAAACGTCCACCAAACTTGATCAAGCAGTCAAAAACTTCACAAACTGGATCTTCGACTGTGCTGACAAAGTTGCCCTTGTCAAACCCAACACCAGATTCTCCAAACAAGCCAGCTGGTATATCCCAGAAAGGAGGAACACGAAACGCAACTGCAAGCAACTGGCAAGGAAATGGCTCACCACCAAAGAGGACCTTCAAGACTTTGCTTAAACACTACCACCAAGCCCTAAAAGAAATGAGTAAGAATGCCTTACCTGATGGCAACAAAGCCAGTGCCTACCACAGCAAAGAACTTTTCAGCACAGTCAATGAGTTCTCCAACCCCGCAGTGACCGAAAACATAATCACAGACTCCCAAGAACTCTGTGTCACCCTAGAAAACGTCTTCCACAACAAGATCTCCAACAACTACAAAAACTTTGAAACCCAACATGTCACCGCCAATTCCCTCAGTATCCTTGTCCCCACAGAGGCCACCTCTGGCCACCGGATCACCACCCCTGATTCAAGCTCACCACACAGATCACCATGGACATCATGCGCTCCGTCCACTCAGGACCCCTGTCCATAGCACATGTTCAACCTCAGCTGCAACACCACCAGCAACAAGTTCATTACCATCTTCACACATCCATCATCTTGGCAAACCTTTCTGGATGATTGGAAACACTCTGAAGTCAAACCCCTCATCATAAAACTGTCCACTGACCCCACCAAACTCAAAAACTACCTGCCTATCTCCCTGCTCCTCTTTTCTGCCAAAGTACTTGAGAAAGCCATAAACCATCTACTCACAAAACACCTATAGTGCAATGATCTCCTGAAAGCATTCCTATCCGGATTCAGCACAAACCACAACACTGAAACCACCCTGATTGCAGCCACTGATGACATCTGTACCCTCCTAGATTGGGCAGAGGCAGCTGCCTTGATCCTCCGCGACCTCTCATCAGCCTTCAACACTGTATCCCACCACTCCCTGATCACAAGGCTCCATCAGATCAGAAATCAAAGGATGCACTCAAGTGGATTGCATCCTCCCTCACCTGAAGAACACAGAGACTCCCCCTCCCACATTACACCTTGGAGCCCAAGAATACAATCCATGGAGTCCCTCAAGGCTCATTCCTCAGCCACACTCTGTTCAATGCCTACATGATCCCCCAACCAACATTGACAGAAACCACAGAATGAACATCATCACCTCTGCAGACACACCCAGCTCTTCCTCTCTCTTTCCAAAGACCCTTCCACCACTAAAGGCAACGTCCACTGGTGCATGACCGTTGTCGCCCAATGGATGCAAGACAGAAGTCTCAAGCTCAACCCAGACCAGACAGAGGCTGTGATCTCTGAGAACCTTGCCTCATCGTTGAACAACTCCTGGTGGCCTGCTAAGCTGAGTCCCTACCCCATGCCCACGGACCACACCCAGAACCTCTGCATCACCCCTGAGATCCACTTTCCTCTCCCTAAACCACACCTACACATCTGCAGACGCAACAGTGGAGGATGCTCCTTCTTTTACCTTACTGTGAAATCCTGGAACTGTCCCTCCTCCAGATCTCACCCTCTCTACAGGAGTTCAGAAGAGGGCTCAAGACCTGGCTTTTCGAAAGATGTCTCCTGATGAGCTATAACCTAAGCGCCTGGATACCCTCACAGGTGACAAGGGCACTCTACAAATACTTATTGATTGATATTTCCTGGAGCATCAGTCTATAAGTGTTGGACTTTTGCTTATGCAGGGTCATCCCCAGTCTTTTTTCGCCTCCTGCCTCCTATTTTTTTCTGACATGTTGCTGTTGGCTTTTCAACTCTGAGCACTTTACCACTGCTAACCAGTGCTAAAGTGCATATGCTCTCCTGTTTAAATTGTATGTAAGTGGTTTATCCATGATTGGCATATTTGATTTACTAGTAAGTCCCTAGTAAGGTGCACTAGAGGTGCCAGGGCCTGTAAATCAAATGCTACTAGTGGGCCTGCAGCACTGGTTGTGCCACCCACATAAGTAGCTCTGTAATCATGTCTCAGACCTGCCACTGCAGTGTCTGTATGTGTATTTTTACACTGTAAATTCGACTTGGCAAGTGTACCCACTTGCCAGGCCTAAACCTTCCCTTTCCTTACATGTAAGGCACCCCTAAGGTAGGCCCTAGGTAGCCCCGAGGGCAGGGTGCAGTGTATGGATGAGGTAGGACATATAGTAATGTGGTTTATATGTCCTGACAGTGAAAATACTGCCAATTTCGTTTTCACTGTTGCAAGGTCTGTCTCTCTCTCATAGGATAATATGGGGGCTACCTTTAAATATGATTAAAGTGTAGATTCCCCTAGAGAGTAGATGGACATGTGGAGTTTGGGATCCCTGAACTCACAATTTAAAAATACATCTTTTAGTAAAGTTGATTTTAAGATTGTGAGTTTGGAAATGCCACTTTTAGAAAGTGAGCATTTTCTTGCTTAAACCATTCTGTGACTCTGCCTTGTTTGTGGATTCCCTGTCTGGGTCAGTTTGACAGTTGGGTTGTTTTTCACCTCACACCAGACAGTGACACAAAGGGAGCTGGGGTGTAATCTGCATTCCTGATTAGCCATCTCTGCTAGGAGGGAGGGGTGGAGTGGTCACTCTCATCTGAAAGGACTGTGCCTGCCTCTGACAATGCTGTCTCCAACCCCCTGGTGTGTGTCTGAAGCCTTGCCTGGGCAAGGCAGGATTTCACAAGAAGGTGTGAGTCCCCTTTGAAGGAAGGTGACTTCAAAGACTAAAATGGGTATAAGAAGGGCACCCAAACTTACAAACTTTAGAAACACTTCTGGAACCAAGAGGAACCTCTGCCTGGAGAAGAGCTGATAGCTGAGGAAAACATGCTGCCCTGCCTGTGACTGTGCTTTGTGGAGCTTTCTTGCAGTGCTGCTTCTGCCAGAGTAAGAGGGCAAAGACTGGACTTTGTGTGCCTTCCATCTTGAAGAAGAAATCTCCAAGGGCTTGATGTAGAGCTTGCCTCCTGTTGTTGAAGTCTCAGGGATAGCAAAGACTTCTTCCTGCCAGAACCTGGAGTCTCTGGAGAGACCCCTACTCTGCTCTGTGGTGCCCTTCCAGTTCCTGGGACCCTGAAAGGAGAGGCTGGCAGCCTAAGGACAAAAATACACGCACCGAGCGCCGTGCGGAGAAAAGATCGACGCGAATCCGATCGCGGCTGAGAAAACGACGCGACGCCGGCTCCGCAGCTGAGAAACGACGCCGCAGGAAACGCGACCGGAGAATCGACGCCCGGAGCAGGAGAAACGACGCGCAGCATCGCTGACGAAGGCTGAGAGATCGCAACCTGCGCCGCGGGACTTTCGGACCGTCCCGTGGCTGGCTTTTTCGACGCGCATCGCCGTGCCGAGTTGTTTTCGACGCATATAACCGTGCAGGGTTATTTTCGACGCACACCGCCCGTGCGGGGTTATTTTTGACGCAAACCAGGTACATTTACACGCTAGCAGCGCTAGTGTGTTGTTACAACTACCCAAAGACTCTTTTTATTTTAAACCTTTAAAAAATCATAACGTGACTTATGTATGTTGGATTTTTGTCGTTTTGGTCTTGTTTTGTCTAGATAAATATTTCCTATTTTTCTAAACTGGTGTTGTGTCATTTTGTAGTGTTTTCATTAAGTTACTGTGTGTGTTGGTACAAATACTTTACGCCCAGCACTCTGAGGTTAAGCCTACTGCTCTGCCAAGCTACCAAGGGGGTAAGCAGGGGTTAGCTGAGGGTGATTCTCTTTTATCCTAACTAGAGTGAGGGTCCTTGCTTGAACAGGGGGTAACCTGACTGTCAACCAGAGACCCCATTTCTAACAATAAGGAAGAAGCAAGAACCCCAGAAACATCACTGAAAGTTTCAGGAAAAAGTGGCCAAAATAAACATTTCATTTTGAAGAATTTGTCAGAAAAATAAGCTAATAGACCTGTCACACTAAGGAATACCGCTAATGATCTTTGCTCCATCTCACTAACCCTCATTATAGGAAAGTCTAAAACGTTTAAAAATACATCCATGTCTTGCTAGAGAATACATTTAGGGCCAGATGTACCAAAGGATTTTACCCATTCTGTGTCTATGGGAAAAAGCTTTCGTACATATGGCCCTTAGTGGACAAACATCAAGATCACTGTCATTTGATTTTTTTTCCTGGGCACAATATTTACCCAACTTTGTTAATGTGCTATGGAATTATGTATTGTCTTCCTTTTGTGTTCATTTTAGGGGAGGCTTCTGATTTAGCCATAAAAAAATACTCTCTCAAAAACTGCTAATGAGACACATATTTATGTTTCATTCCAGAACTGTACTGCCATCACAGTCCTTACCTGATGTATCTATCTGTTGTGAACAGTTGGATAGAGGATAATTATTTTAATCCTGTTCCACCCAAGATGATCATTTTGTCTGGAGGTATATATGCATGTGGTAACTTTTTACCACAAACGATGCTAAAAGGTCTATGTGGTGATGCAGAGTGATATATAGGGTCAAAGACAAAGATACACTGAGAGTGGGTTTGGTAGGATAACTGACTTCTAAGATTGGAACTGGTCTGTTTCTGCATCATAAGGTGTTCATACAGAGCTATGTGTCTTTGTCAAGTCAGTGGTGGTATGACAGTGTGCTCTTTCACTTAATCATCTACCCTCTTGATTTATCTTAGATATAGTTGTTGAACCTGAAGGCCATTGTGCTCGAGCAGAAAGAGAGCCCATGTCTTGGACCAACCTGCGGGAGGTCACAGATCATGCTGACATGGTAGAACAGTCTGCACTTATGTGGCGTTATTGTTACTGGGGTGTCTTTTCAGAATTCCTGGGTAGGGCATAATTGAGGGCTTCTTTTGAGTTTGAGACCACAGTTGTGTTTCTCTCTTGTGTTCTTCTCATCTTGAGTCTCGGCACATAGTTCTACTACTTGGGGAATGGTCCTTTTCTGCCTGAAGTTGAATGCCGGGGTTACTGTGCTGGATTCGTTAGTGTTTGGATGTGTTGTTTTGAGGGCTATACAGGATAGGGGAGCTAAGGCCTAGAAGCAGGC
The DNA here is from genome assembly GCF_031143425.1 of Pleurodeles waltl. Taxonomy (NCBI): domain Eukaryota; kingdom Metazoa; phylum Chordata; class Amphibia; order Caudata; family Salamandridae; genus Pleurodeles; species Pleurodeles waltl. The sequence continues at coordinate 952,754,935 of NC_090445.1, forward strand.
TGTATAGGCTGGCCTTCGTCAGTGTGAGAAATGGAATGTTGAGCCAACACCAACTTACTAGCTGACTTACATATTTTTCTTGTTACCACAGCCCAAACCAATATGACTGCTGAGTGTCTTTTTAAACTTTCTCCTTCTGTATGATCATACAGTGCTCCTTAATTAAATAAAGATCAGAAAGGTAAGTGATTACTGCATCAAAATGCAGTCAATCAATATTTTTGGAAAGTGTACAATATCCTAGTTATATATTTTTGTGCCTGCCTTTTTCTGCTACTTTAAGAATCTAGACATTCTTCAATCATGCATTGGCTTTTTCAGTTGTGTTACAGATCTTGTTGATCTCACTTTGGGCTGTTTAGTGCCTTGCTATCTGCATCTTTGTCTTTGACCTCTGATCAAAATCTTATAATGCTTTTAAAACGTTTTTTGCCTTGTCAGTTTTTGACACCTTTGTGACCCATTCATGAAGATCTTAAGTTTTTCATATACTCCTCTTGGATTGTTAAAGTGGCTACTAAAGAGACTCAACCTATACTTGGCAAGCAGAACCATTTTTACTGGTATAGTGCTGAAGTACAGCACTAGACAGGTTGCAAAACAATTCACTTTTACATTCTAAAACAATGGATCCTAACTTCGCAGCTACCTTACACAGTAACTCACATAAATAGAGAGAGAGGGGTCTATTTGTTGTACACCCTACAACACAAACCAAAGAGCCACATTGTAGTTTGAGAAAGTACCTATTCCTGTATATAGCAAAATCATTTATAAGGAAAAATGGGAAGCAAAAAAGATTTGGATGGAAAATCTTCACTCACTCTTTGTGACTTGCTTTATCATCGGCCTGTCCGCCTCACCATGTTAAGATGGTACTAACATGGTGGTCTCAACTTCTTTATGAGGGAGATCATTATAAATATTCCTCTGGTCATACAATCGGTCCAGATTCTATTAAACAACCTTTGTGTAAACCCCAGGTTTTCCCTTTAATGTGGGGTACACAGAACAGGATTAAAAACATTGGAGTATGTTACAGAGAATCTAGGTCTAGAACATCCTTTCTACACCTCTTGTGCCAACATATTTAGGCCACAGAAAGATCCCTCTAAGGAGGGATCTTTCTGTGGCCTAAATATTATGGTAAAAGAGGTTTACTACTTCGAACAAGCAGGTAAGAATAGGCCTTACCTCATTGTTTAACTGCCTCATTCCCCTGAAAACATGTGAAAATAATTCTTAATCCTATATCATCAACACTGGACCTATTAGTAATATCTGGTTACTGCTTTAGCTTCTTTTGTCTTCCATATCTAAAATATCTCAAGTGTCATTGTCGATACATGGTATTTGTGGTACACTCGTGCTAGCACAGCACACTAGGCACGCTTTACAGACAAACTTGTGAGCATGCTCTGTTTTTGCACTAACTTACACTATTGCTGTTGGGTTCAAAGGTAGTAGTCAATATGGGGAGATCCCTCCTGTAGTCACACACTTGTGTAGGAGGGAACAAGTAAAATAATTACAAGTAATAGGTATGTGTATAGTCTCATATTTAATGGGCAATATCGACTGTATCAAAGTCATTACATCCAAAGTAGTGTCCTTAGAGAAAAATGGAAATTAATCTGGGAAGCATACCTATGTGCATATTGTCACCATTTCTGCTTCTCACATATAATGATAGTAGCTGGATACCGCATACTAATAAAATATACCACCCGCACAATCTCAGTATATTGCCCATTACAGTAATGTTAATTAGTCATTTCATCTCTGTTTTGTACATGTACATAGATCTGCTTATCTTGATGTTCCTAGAAACTCGCTCTCAAACGATCATATATTTGATTTATATTATGCCAGTGGTTTCATGTCATTTTATCTTCCATAAATTAACCTACATAATAGATGGTGATCATATCCTTTAATAGTAGAATGCACCTGTTAGTTTTGTAGTGGTATACGCCATGATCATGCTTGATCTTGCATCCAAGATTCTTGGAACGATAAGTTATATGTGAATTTTCAATTGCTGCGACCCATTCTGGAGGTGTCACCTGCACTCAATCACATAGCGCACCAAATCACACATCCATAAAAGACTGCCCGGGGCGGCAAAATGCCTCGAGTGAGGATGAAGGAAAAAATTATAACCTACTTGTTGCCCCCTTTACCCACCTACCCCTACACCTTACTTCATCAAGGCTTGGGCCCTCTCTGCAAATCTAGGTATGGCCGCCGGTTTGCTCCTTGTCCTAATTTTCTGTGTTGTGGCAGCCTCGTTTTAAAGCAAAGGAAGCCGTGTTATGAGGGGCATCACCATGTTGTGATGTGCTCAACACCGCTAGGGAGGCCAGTAAATGTAGTCATATCCTGACTAGTTATGTCAACTTGGTCCAACAGTCATATGCGTAGACATACTATAATGCACTCAGTGCACTAAGCATCTCTAAGGAAACTTGAAAACGAAGTTATTTCCCAATCCACATGCTTAATTAAGTATTTTTTTTTAGTACAGGACGGCTGCATGGTGGTCTGGATAGCCGTATTATGATGCATCCAACAGCCTTGAAGGAAGATCAAAATGATGGACATTTCCTAACCTATTTTGATAGTTAACTTGATGACTGCAAGGCCTCGTGGTAACAAGTGATGTGACTGGATTTTGCTAGGAAAAATTAGTCGATGAGGTCCTCAGTGAACCTGCACAAAAAAATAACTATTTGGAAATAATGAAAAGGCTTATCGTCAAAAAAAAGTATAATGTGTGTACTATGAACGTTTTCTATTTGTCTCGGGTTAATTTACTGCTACTGATAGGGTAAACAAACACCCTAGGCAGAATATTTATCATTTCTAAGCAGGCGCATTATTGAAACAACCTTTGTTTATTGTAATTTTCTAGCTAGATAGTCATATTTGTTCTGTAAGGGTTAACTTCCTATTAACAGGGTTTTTTTGTGCCTAGCAAGTGTACTTAAGGAGAACAACATGTGAGAGACCTAAAACTATGAGTTCATGTCCATGGTTTTTCTTTTCCTTTCAGGGGGTTATCAGCCGACACAACTTATTCAGCCCCTCAGAAGTTGAACAAAGCCTGTAGAAACATATTTTTTCAAATTTAAGTAGAGTATTTGTTATGTCCTTGTTTGGAGGTTTTAGTCCCTCGAAGACGAACCAGTGGAAGTCATTTTCATTATGACCCTTCTTCTTAAATGGCGCATCTTGTCACTGATTTCTTGCACCGTAATGTACTCCGGTGTTCATTGATGATATTCTTACTTTCCATGTGGTCATTCTAACGTACTTTAAACCACATTTGCGAACCATAGAGTACACTACATTGCAGGTATTACAGTTACTGTGGTGTATAATGACCTAATGTGTAGTGAGGCCCAAATCTATCCTTGTTGTCTTTTGTGTTAGTTGTCAGGCATGTCATTGGTCCCATGGGAAGTGACCAATCATGGCTGGAATATCCCACAATGTCCTCTGTTCACATGTTCCGTCATGATTGTAGGGACTGTATGAACAAATAAGTATTTCATGTTTTTAGCCTAACTGAAGGAGAACATTGTTTTTTGACAAATTAAGAGGTCCTGAATTTAGAAATCTCCAATGTTTATTGATCACTTTTTAAAAGTGTATTAGACAAGGGATTGCACGTAGTAACACATATCAGTTTCTTGCACTGTTCCCGTACACAAAAAACAAAAGAGTACCAACGTTTGGAAAATGTGACATTAACACAGACACATTTTAACTGTCAATTGTTCATGTTTCATCTGAAGCAGAGATGTATCACAGCTTAAACCTGTCATCACAGATTCTTTATATTGAGATTCAGTGTGTCCACCTCCACTGATTGTTGATAAACTAGAAATCGCTCCTGGGTTGCTACTTTATTGGTTCACGCACTATTTGCTTTTTCTATGTTTGTCTACTTCTATTTTTTCAGGACAATCCTGCCACTCTGGGAGATAGGGTTGGAAATATGTAAATGACCCTGCATGTCATCACAGGAGCTGGGCTGACATTCCACGTTCCTACGTAGTGGGTCTGTTTTCTTTCAGACACTGCTGTCCTGTTCCTCTGCTTGTGTCTCAGAGTGTAGTTTCACTGCTGGGGGTATAGCCCTCTTCTGTCTGTGCACGAGTGCGGGGGTCCCAGATTCTCTGGTGTTCAGAGACAATGTCATCTGGCCAATATATGAGTGGAAAACTAAAGTCCGGTAGAGGCCATTTTGGTGGGCTATCCTTTTTCCATGTACATTAATATTGCGGATGGGTAAAGTAGCTACTGAACGGAGTGGCATTTACCTCGGACAAGTGAAACTGTCATCAAATAATTGATAGGATCCTTGATAAGAAAGCCCAGATAGCAACAGCAATGAGGCTTTTTACAGAGTGCTGGAGAGTCTTAAATCTGTCTTATTATTTCACATCCTTGAACCACTGGTTCATGCTTTTATACTGAAGAGATTTCCTTAGTAATGTCTTCTCTGTAGATTAATCACCCTGTTAGTTTTCAGATGGCTCAGAAATCTGCTACTGAAATTGAGACTGAGTGCCTCCGTTAAAGAGCCATTCACTACGGAGAAACCACAGTTTTCTTACCTAGTCCTCCATCACTAACAATAGCCAGCAGTAGGCCGTCTAGATTGTTGGTTTGTGGGATGTCGACTGAGGCTTTGAGATGCATAAAGACATCATTCACTGAAAGGCCCGTTAATATATATGACTCCTCCTAGCGAGGATCTGCCCTCACCTGTGTGATCAACAACAGCGCTTCTAAGGTAAGCATGACGGTCTGTACCTCTGTGCAGGGCCTCGTGCATTGTTTAGGCACACCCAGATCATTCACCAAAGGGAAGAAGGGCTCAGCCTCCTGTCCACAGGTGAGTAGGTAAAATAGTTCATCTCACTTTGACAGGCCAGACTTTCTAACATCCCATTGCCTTCTTATGTTTTTGGGGTGTGAGCCTCAATTCTGTGTATTCTACAAAGGTAGTAGGACTGGTTTATTTTGAGCGTATCTTCCCCTCAGTGTAATTGTCATGTGGTGCCATTTTTATACTGCAGCCCCCTTCAGTTGACTGAAGGCAATTGTTTATTTAAAAAAATAAAAAGAATAAAAGTACCATTTTGAAGTTAGTTTGAAAGTTTCTGGAAGGAAAAAACACATCCTCTTCTTCACGAACAGAAAAATCCAGGCTTCGAACACCTTTGGCTCGAAGAAGTGGATTAAAATAAAATGCGACTTTCCATCTCTATCAGGATTGTTTAATGTATGTGTCCATGTTAAGTAACACTCCTTAAGCGAAGTAATTTATGCGTATACTTTGTGTTGATATAATGTATTCAAACCCTGAGATACTGAAGCACTGAAAGTTTAAAAAAAAAAGTTTGAATGAGAAAGAAGTGTAAGGCCTGAGTCTGCGCGATTTAAAGGCATGCAACGTGCGTGTTTTACTCGTGATTTATTTACTTATCGCATTGATTGACACATCCACTAAGAAGTGTGACACCTATATTGTTGAGACGCTGATGATTTGATTGCTGAATTTTATGTGATAACTGTTCCTGTAGGAAGTCATCCTGCATTGTAAGATCAAATACATCTGCGATTAGGCCCGTCATTTATCTGTAACCTTGTCAAAATATGTTTGTGAATCTTAAAGAAGCTCAAAGGTACTCATAGAAATTCGTTTCTCGTTTATGCATGCTTCTTGCAATCAGGAGTGGGCAAGCGGTTCGCATCTATAGTTGCGTTTTCCATGGACTCAGGTGGTGAATTTCTGGATTTTTACATGTGCGAGCTAGAACATCGACAGCGTGGATTTTTGTTCTAGCTGGTCCCTTACGTTCTACTATATCCTTTCCCATGCGAGTCCCTGGTGTCACCATATAGGCACTGCTGGAAAACCATCTGCAACTTGATCGCTTGTGTACATTGTGGATAGGAATTTTGCAATGTTTGTACCACCACTTGTTCCATTGTAGGAGGCCTTCAGACGGCTTGTTCCATGGTCTTTCAAGTGTGTAAATGAAGTTGATTGTGGTAGTGTAACTCCTTTCTCAGTTTACTTGTCACATGATTCTTCAGTTAATATAACACTTCCTGCCCAGACTATTCAGCAGCAACCGATAGACCATTTTTGAAGATGTGAACACCATAGTAAACATGCCAATACATTGGCCCCCTAATTCTTTGAGAATATGTTATGTGTTTTTATTACTCAACTGACTAATATTGATTTGTTTCACACATTAAGGATAGAATTTGGAGGGTGAGAAGGCTGTGTGTGTGTTTATCCTCTAAACTTAAGTTTACTCACCAATAGTTAAATCAGATACATTATCTCATCAAGCATGTTTGAGTGGTTTTTAATTATGATCCAAGAGTTACACACTAAATAGTAAGGGGGCTACAGCATGGATGGCCTGAACATGGCCACTTGGTAACCGTCATCGCCCCAAAGCCGCAATACGTTTTCATTGATTCATGTACTGGAGTGTAAGTGTGGAAAACAATGCTCTAACTGTAAGGGTTGGAATTTGTCATGATCCAGAAATCGATAAAAAGCTAACATCATATAGAAACATTCAAAGAAAAATGTAGTACAGTACAGGCTGGAACGTCAGAGAATCAAAGTTCATCCTTTTTCAAATGATGCCCGTTTTCTCTCATAACCTGAGAATGTATTAAAAAAAGACAACAAACCTTCACCTACTCCCAGATGCACCCTTCTTCAATGGGTCTGCTCTTACCCATGGTCTGAGTTTGCTTGTCCATGCTGAACTCTATGGGAGCTCTTTTCAAAGTGCACGTAAGATATGGAAGGTTGAGAAGTAAGCCCCTGATAAAACCGGCAGTGGTGCCAAAAGGAATAAGTGCTCCTCAAGATCTGGAATCGTGATAAACATCTCAAAGGAGGAGTGTCTGCATGTGAGAGCTGCTTTCATTCAGGCATTATAAGATTTTGTGACATCTCCAAGCTCAGAATCTGTACAATATCTTATTAAAGGCTTCTAGTGAAGACCCTTTTCCTAAGTGAATATAGGAAGTACAATGTGTTGCTAAAACAACGTTTTATCACATAAACACCCCTCTAGCACACAGAATGCAGCCAACATCCTACCTATGAGCTGATCTCGCAGGCTCTAAATGGGTATTCATTGCAGTTCACATGTTGGAGTAGACCGTACTAAAGTAATGTAGTGAACAATGGAACACATCTAGGGCCAGATGTAGCAAGATATGCTTTTGCGATTCTGAAATTGCAAGTCAGTGCGACTCGCAATTTCAGAATCGCAAAAGCATATGCAGAATGGTGTCTCAGACACCTTCTACAAATCGCTATGGGGTCGCAAAGACTCACCTCATTAATATTAACGAGGTGGGTCGCATTTTGCGACCCCATAGCGATTCCCTGCACTCACAGGGATGGTGGCCTGCTGAGGTCAGCAGACCTCCATGTCTGTGACTGCTTTATAAATAAAGCAGTCTTTTTTTTCATTTTGCAGCCCGTTTTCCTTAAAGGAAAACGATTTGCAAAATGAAAAATCTTCCGAAACCATTTGGTTTCGTTTTTTCAGACCTATGGTCCTATGGTCCTATGGACCACTGCCTGCTCTGAAAATATATTTTTGTCGACATTCACAAAGGGGAAGGTATTCCATGGGGACCCCTTCCCTTTTGCAAATGTGTTACCACCAGTGTGACACTGGTGGTAACTGCGAGTTGCTTTGCGACCGCATTCGCGGTCACAAAGCAATTCTGAATTGCGATGCGAGTCGCAAATAGGAAGGGAACACCCCTTCCTATTTGCGGGTCGCATTCACAAATTGCGAGTCGGTACCAACTCGCAATTTGTGAATGAGCATCGCGTTAGGCCGTTTGCATGGCGCAAACTGCGATTTTCGCAGTTTGCACCATGCAAACGGCTTCGTACATCTGGCCCCTAGTGAGCTGCAGATGCTCACATTAAAGTATTTGACAAGGACTTCAATGAAGCTAGCTGTAGCTCTAGAGTGATTTTGCCCAATGTTAAACATCTAGCTCTTTGGATCCAGTACTGTGTATTGTGTGCTTCTTGTTGGCAGGTAATATGCTCTGTATTTCTATGGGAACTCAGGAGTAAGCCACATCTGAGGCAGGAACATGAATCAACTAACATCAGACAAAACCTTTGTGAATGAAGTCCTTTGCCTTCACAGAAAAGATCATTCAGTGTGCTTTTCCATCAGCTCCTGTATTCAAAGCTGTAAAGTATTCACGGAGAACACAGCCTGACCTTCGAAACCTAATTACTACACTGGCCTGCTCAGTGGCCCCTCTTCTTTTAATTGCTGGTAGCAGAAAAAAACAAAAATGGAATGATGCAAGTTTGCCCACCAGAAGCCAAAACTTCAGTAAATAGTTGGATCAGAGATCTTGAGTTGGCTTTGAGAGTCTGCTGTGTAGAACTCCAAGCCTCTTCTCAGAGCTACAACAGAATCTTGTAGTAAAGGTCACTCACTAGAGAGCGCGGTGAATGAACAGAAGTAGGCTAATGTGCCCTAACTTTAGCTTATGATGATCTGAGTGTCAGATCCCACAGTGATATCATGCTTGAAGAAGAGATTAAAGACTGTCCAAAATATGGGCTAATGGCATGGCATAGTTGTGTAATATAGCCCACAGTTCAAAGTTGTAAAGGAGAACCTCAGAGAGGTAATAATGTCTTAAGTGGTAAAGAGGCATGGATATTACTTTATGCGTGAACAATCCTTACTAGGGGACAGGAATACCCCTGTAAACGCATCACTTTATGATATTTTATTAGACATCAGGACTCGTTTTAGGCCAATGAATCTTTTGACCCAGTTGAGAGACACCGTAGGACAAGATAGCTAATCAATATATCAATCAATACATCAATAATGTCATCAATATTTATCACAACAATGCATTTCACTTCAGTCAAAGTCATTAATCAATTCAAAAGATGCTACCATGACCTTGCAGCCATGAATAACCACACCAGTTTAGTAGAATTTTATGAGTTTTATTCCCTATTAGTTACAATCTAAGAGCAAATGCGATAATCTCAACACCAAGAAACATAATAGCATAGTCACGATATGGCAACTGTGATAAGATTTCATTAAAGCGAGAATCACAAACATCAGAAGATAACACGGTGTGAACATAGATCAAGTTTAACAGAGTGTCAATATCGCGTCAATTCAACAAAGCATAGTCTCAGTCGTTTGTCTATTTGCATCAGTTTTGGTGAACACCTATCCTAACCACTGATCGGCATTAGCATGTTGGGCTTCATGCAAAACAGATTAAACACCAATTTGGAAAACATCTAGCTATGGTCTCTGTCAAAAGCAAGCAGTTGGTACCTAGAAAGGAAAAGCAAACAGACAAGTTACAAATGCGTTGTCATAATTACCCTCCAAGGATTAGGTCAGCGCACAGGTTCAGTCTTCGTCTTCAGGACATCAGTCAAATCGCCATCAGTCAGAACTCAGCTTCTGGGGAAAAGGGGCACTTCCCTCATAAGGAGGTAAAGTGTAAATGGACAAACTAAGGGCAAGGATGGTTTTAATAAAATCTCAAGTCACCAAACAGAGTGACAGAGTTTCTGGATAAAATCAATAGCATTCCCTAACCCACCTAAATGACCTCCCTGTGACATGGGTTTTTATCCCTTTTTCGTAGTACATTCCCACAAAATTCTATTGGACATTTGCTATACCCCATTATCTTTAATTTATCAAATTAAACATTAGGTAATCCTAATCTTCACCCCATATTGGTTTACAAGTCTTTGATTGGTCTTCATAATTGACGTCTTCAGAGGTGGCACGTCCGGTGTGACTTCATCCCTTTGTAATTCTTTGCACATCTTTTGGTCAGCAGTTCCATTGTCTTCACCGGTTTGAATGACCTTGTATTTACACTGTTTAAATTCATTTATAACATTTAGTTTTCACGACGATGAGAAGCAGTGGGAAACGGATCTACATGGTTACATTCATCTTCCAAGTTTGAAGAAAAAGAACAAACAGGGTCCTGTCCCCTTGTGAGTCAGCACACTGAAAAATAGAAAAATGCATTTAATATGAGAGCCAAACAACTAAGCTGCAGCTCATGCTAACTTGAAGCCTATGTGGATTTCAATACAGATTTAATAACGCAAATGTTAATATAAGCTCATTTGAACGTAACATAAGCATTTTGATCATCATTATTAGTTTGCGTATACAATGTTGGCCACTCTTCGTGGTCACAATTCAAGCACAAGTCTAATTAAAATTGCTATTACTATAGTTTCTATGCAGCAGTATCACACCTTAATTCATACACATTTCATGTTATATAGATTATATAAACTACGCTCTCTCACCCCAACACAAAACACAGAAATTCACACACATTAATTATAAACATGACATAATTTGAGAAATTACACATAAAAAATAACCTTTGTTGATTCTTAGCAACTTTAAATTATTAGCCTAACAAAAATTCAAAAACGCAGGTTCCTGTCTCTCAGTGGCCCTCTGCTGATTTCAAAGACATTTTTCATGGGTCCCTATTAAGGAGTAGTTCATACGATGAATATCTGCATTCCATTGATTTTGTGAGGCTTCAAAGGTCATGTAAACACTGACTCCTGTTTGAATGGTTGGGACATTTCAACCAACACCCAATTCAAGCTACATGTACAGGAGAAAATATTAAAATAGTTACTATACTGTGTAAATGATAAATACATATCAAGTGGTATAAGATAAATTAACCAAGACTCATTGTATTAAAAATTTGTTTGAAAGAATATAACATTGTAGTTGATACTGGGAAATGTATTTTTATGATATTTAAAAAGGAAGTTTCAGAGATTATACAAAAGTAAATAAAGACCCAGCTCGAGGTATGCTCCAGAAGAAAACTACAATCTCTCTTATGTAATTAGTCTGGGAATATGCTAATTGACCTCACACCTTTGTAACTATCATTATAAGGAAGTATTTCAAGAAGGATATAGAAGTCCTTTCAGACCAGAAAAGCAGATGATGATGATGAATGTGAAAATTCTAAGTAATATCAATGAAATAACCACCTTTGATGAAAATGAGCAATTCTTATAGTTCTTTTGAGATGACGGTGATATGATGGTAAAAAATAAAATCACAACGAAGACCAACAGTATCATGATCATTTGCTATATCCCCAAATTGAAGAGCTGAATATCGCAAGATTCCTGGATATTAAAAGAGGAAGATTTGACACAGTTTTTTAAATACCCGGATAGAAAGATATCCCCATGAAAATCACCCATGAGAAGTACAGGGATCTAATACAAGACAAAAGTGATTCACTTCCTTGTACATGTGGGAAGAGGTTTCTTGTTAAGAATTAAATGAGCTAGGGAATTGTGATATACATGTAAAAGGGTGTAAGAAACCATAGCAGAACAGAAAAAGCATCATGGCTAGAGGTTTAACACATTTTAGCTGAGCACCTATATTATCAGTCAATAGTGCAATTAGCATCTCAAGTACTGAACTGTGGAGAAATATTAATTAAGTACGACATCAAAAGTTGTCCCTTTTCCATTTTACATTAGATTGAGTGCTATCTGAAGGTGATGTGGATGCCTATGTGGGACTAATAAAGCCTTTGGGAAAAATGCACTGGAAAAATATGACAAATACCCAATGTCGGATTGTCAGGGGGATGGGGCAACAGAAAAGCCCAGACTGCAGGATTGGTCAGAGTCTTTAAATGTATATACTATGATGAAAACTGTTGAAAATCAACCATCTCTCATGTAGGGACAGATTGCAGAGATTGGTTGAGGGGAATTCCGAGCCCTCTGGGGGGGGGGGCTTAACACAAATTCCTGGTGAAACAAATATGAGTAAGTAGTAAAAAGATGCAGAGAGGAAAAGTTGACACTCCATTGCCAATCAGTGATGTGGAGTTGGTAGATCACACTAGCAGTGTTTCTAATTTAATTTTCTGGGATCTTCATCTGTGGACTCATGCATGTCTGGTTTAGCTGTCCATAAGGTTGAGGGATACTGTGGGACAGCAAAGATTAATACCATCGGACACATTGAAGGGGTTGGAGAGGGGGCATTATTCACAATACTTTATCAGGCCCTTGAAGTTCAAAAGTGAGTCTTTTTAGACAAAATGCCTCCACAGCATGTGTTGGTGTATATATTGTTAATTCCTGTTGCTGGATAATAAATTAGTTAATCACCAGATGACCACATCCCATAGCAAACATTTGGATATTTTTCAATTAACATACTCGATAGTAGTCCTGAACCAATGGTTTCTAGGCACAACTCAGCATTCACTTTTTGGTCTTTCTCTACAATCATGTAAACCTAACAGAAGCCCTGCCCTAACCTACAAGGTTAACTATCCAAAAGGACCTGGAAGCAATTTAGCTTCCTACGAAAACCCTCACCCACCAGGGTTACACCTTGGTGGCATGCTACATCATCAGGCCCATCCCATTCTGCTGCGTAACGAGGACTACTACAACAGACAGATCATGTGGGAGCACTTACTAGGTAATTCACTATGATGGTATATGAATAAGAGAGGGGCTCATAAAAAAGCTAAAAATACCTGCCTCATAGAAGAACCAATGTTTTAATACATATTCTAGAGGCGGAATGACTAAAAATGAGATGAGTGGATAGGGCGTTCAATGTACCTGACTTTCCAATATGAGGTCCATGTGTTTCAAGCCTACCCCCAGGTTTTTCATCAGGACCAGGCATGACTCCATGGTGCCACTCCTTACATAAATGAAAGTGCCAATACACACCTAATGTGTTAATATAGAAAGAATACTGCACCCAGTTATAGGCGGGTTCTTGTATATTGCCTCTAATACATGGAAGGAGAGATAGCCTGCCCATGGCATTGTTTTTTATGCTTATACATAAATACTGTGCTTCTAATTTACGTATCCCACCCTCAAACATGAAATTCACTCATGATAGAAAAGATAAGCGAGCGTGATAACACTCAGTGATGCCTGCATTGCCAAAGTCACACAACACAACACATAACACAAATAATGTGGACACTTAACATACATATCAGATTCTAGATATGAGTATCATGGATCCTCCAGTGGGGGTGTGGGCTTGTAGTTACACTCTGTAATGTGGAAATAATAAAGTTATGGTCTAACACTATTCCCAAAAGTGTATTCCCATCACACTCTGCTGTAAAAATATAATTGGTACTCACTACTCCAAAGCCCCACTCTGGCCTCCAAAACTCTAGTATTCCTGCCCAGGGTCTGAATGTTAGCTTGTGCACAGGTTGCTGTGCACTTAATGTCACGAACTGCGCTGGACTTCTAACCTCTGGATTTCGGATTGGCGAATACACCAAGTCTTCTACAGGTCCTGGATACTCCCAGATAAGGGCGACCCCTTCTAGTAGCCACGGTGCCGCTTGACAGGCTACGCCAAAGCAGACCGTGCCCTCCAGAAAGAGTCCCAGAGGGAAAAAACCCCAACACTGGGGAAAAAACCTCAAACAGGAACTCCTGAAGGAAAACAAGAAAAAACAGGACTTGACAACAGGAAACAAAAATAGGCAATATCCAGGGTAAAAGGCAGGAAAAAAGGAACAGGTAAAAATATCCCAAGGCAAAAGCAGGAACAAAGAACAGGCAAAAATCTCCCAAGGCAAAAAAGCAGGAACAAAGAACAGGAGCGAACAGCACAACCAGAAGGAAGTGTTTGCTACGCAAGGAGGAACAAGACTGACTGACTTATATACTGAGAAAAGGGAAGTGACATCACAGGAAAAGGAAGTAACACCATCTTGGATTGGGAAAAGCCCATAGACCAGTATAGGAAAAAAGAAGTAGTATAAAAGAAAAAAAGAGCATGCTGGGACAAAAACACGAAGAAGACAAGATGGACACAACATAGATAGAGACAGGCAAAAGGACCAACAAAAAACCCACCACCAACAACAAAAGAAGAAAAAAGGCTACAAGTAAGTGTAGCGCGACCGGAAGCGAAATATATGCTTCCCAGAAAGCATAGGCAAAAAACACGGGGAACGGCGCTCCGAATATCGGTAGCGCGTTCCACCCGCGAGGACAGAAAGAGACGCCGCGTCAGAGCGCGGCGTTACAGTAGGTCCCCTCCCCGAGGCACCAGGTTTGTCAGGATGATTGTCAAAAAACAGGCGAACCAAACGGGGAGCATGGACGGAGGACGCATCCTCCCAAGAACAGTCACTGAGGGGGTATCCTTTCCAATGGACCAAAAACTGTAGCTTGCGTCGAAAAATTCTGGAATCACAGATCTCCTGGACTTCATACTCAGGCTGTGCGTTGATAGAAAGAGGAGGTGGACGTTGGAACTGACGATGGTAAGGATCAGGAACAAAGAGTTTCAACTGGGACACATGGAAAACAGGATGAACCCTCCAGGTATGAGGTAAGCGGAGACGCACAACTACAGGATTCAGGATGTGCAAAATTCGAAAAGGTCCATACAAACGTGGTTTGAACTTATTGGTGGAAAACCGGGATGGTAGAAATCTGGAAGAAAGCCATACCTTATGGCCCACTTGATACAAAGGTGCGGCTTGCCGATAACGATCCGCCTTTCGCTTCATAGCTTGTTTCGAAGCTAGGAGAGTTGTGTGAAGTAGGCCCTGGATTCGATGGATCTGTAGTGAAAAAGAAGTGACTGCAGGCACAGAAGAGGATGTTCGAGAAACAGTAGTGAAAGTCCTCGGATGAAATCCATAAGTACAATAAAAGGGTGTGGTCTTGGTCGCACTATGTATTGTGTTGTTATAGCAGAACTCGGCAAGAGCAAGATATTCTGACCAATTGCTTTGTGTGGCATTACAGTAACATCTCAGATACTGCTGAAGTTCTTGATTCACTCGTTCAGTTTGCCCATTCGTTTGTGGATGGAAACCCGAGGATAAAGAAATATCAATGTTAAAGAAGGCACAAAAGGCTCTCCAGAAACGTGATACATATTGAGGCCCTCTGTCCGAAATGACCTCTTGAGGAAGACCATGGAGGCGAAAAATATCCTGTAGAAAAATGCGACTCATTTCTGGGGCCGTTGGTAGTTTCTTCAAGGCTGAAAAATGGGCCATCTTGGTGAATGAATCTACGGTCACCATGATTACTTGGTTACCAGAGGAGGAAGGTAGAAAGCATATGAAATCCGTGGATAGAGTACACCAAGGAGCGGAAGGAACCGGTAAAGGTCTTAATAAACCTGCCAACTTAGTTCGGGGTGTCTTAGTCTGGGCACAGACTGGGCATGCTGACACATAGGCTTCAGTGTCTGTCTTTAGCGAAGGCCACCAAAAAGATTGCTGAAGCAGCTCCTGGGTCTTCCTGATACCTCGATGACCGGCTATAGGAGAATCATGGCACATTTGCAGGGCTTCTGTCTGCACTTTCTTGGTAGGTAGGAAAAGAGCATGTTGATGATAGAAGTAGTTGTCCTTCTTCTGCAAAAAGGGAGTCACTTTATCCCATTCTGAAGCAGACAGAAACTGGTACTCGGATTGAATGCGTTCTTGAAAAGATTGAGTAGCTCCGATGATCCTGCTAGCCTCAATAAGATGTGGAGAGGAGTTCTGGGCTATGTCAGGATATCTGCGGGATAAGACATCTGCCACTAAATTCTGGGAACCAGGTATGTACGTGATCACAAAATCGTACTGGCTAAAGAAGAAACCCCGTCGAGCCTGAGCGACTGTTGCAACACTGAAAGCTCCGAAGACACTGGAGATTACAGTGATCAGTCCTAGCTTCAAAAGGCTCTCTGGAACCCATCAGGAAATGCCTCCATTCCTTACAAGCTACTTTGAGAGCGAGTAGTTCACGTTCCAGTACAGAATAATTTTGTTCAGCCTCTGATAGAATATGAGACAGATAAAAGATAGGATGTTCCAATCCATCATTGTCTTGCTTCTGCAGCAGAACTGCTCCAATAGCTCTGTCTGAGGCATCAGTCATGACAATACATTTCTTGGTATTGTCAGGATGACGCAACATGGGTGCTTGGGTAAAGGCTGTCTTTAATTCTTGAAACGCGCGTTCAGCCTCCTTGGTCCACATGAAACCCTTCTTCAGGTTCTCTTTCTGTTTGTGTTATGAAACTTTGTAGGTGGGCAAAGTTCTGAATAAACTGACAATAAAAGTTTGATAAACCAAGAAAACATTGCATTTCTTTAATGGACGTTGGAGAAGGCCAATTCAATATGGCACTGACCTTGTCAGGATCCATGGATATTCTGTGTTGATTAATACAAAACCCGAGATACCTTACTTCAGATTTATGGAACTCACACTTCTCAGGTTTACAAAACAATTGGTTCTTCTTGAGTCTTTCC